>NC_133502.1:15732500-18520000 GCF_049354715.1 Callithrix jacchus
GGGTGTCTCTGACCGGGAATACTTTCTTACTGACAGTATTTAATAAAATAAATGCAAAGACTCAACCCAACATACAAATTGTCTGCCCAGTCCCTCCTTTGTCATAAAGATGAAGGATTATCTCACCATCCACTTTGGCCTTGTAATGAAATTCAAAATGGTCTTATAGTTTCTCGTGGTTGTAAATTTCACCACTGCAACAGAGCCACAAATAAAGGTATTTCTTCACTTGAATTGGCTGCATCCCAAACAGCTGGTCAACCACTGCCAACTGGTGAAATCCAAAGCAGCAGCTGATGTATCCATTGACATTCTCAGGATGAAATGCATCTGGACCCCTGTGTGTGATCTTCATAGCACACGGACGCTGACCAGAGAGGCAATGGTTGCTGCCACAGAGGGCCCAAATGCCACACACTGTACAGTGGAGCTGTGGGCTCTGTGGGTGTGTGAGCAGAGGCCAGGGCTGTGGGCTATTTCCATTGTTTACTTTCAGTACAAGCATCTCTGTATATATCTCTATTCCTTTCTTCTTAGATAAATAGTAGCAAACTGTATACATTTTTCTATACCATGATTTTTTTTCTCTGAACAATATATCCTGGAAATCACTGGACAGTTATATATAGAGATTTTCTGCAATTCTTTTTATAGGTATATAGTACACTGTTGTGTGGATGTTCTGGTACATTTTAAGCAGGAACAGGTGTACTAGGAAAGATTTAAAGCATGAGAAACCTGGAAGAAGAAGTCTTTTATTTTAGCCAAGCTGTGGATAACTCAAGGGTGGCAAAAGAGGCTGAGGAGTCAACAGAGAAGATGGCTGAACGACTACACGAGATTGCTGCTGGCCCTACTTAATAAGCCTCATTGTTCTCCAAGGTGAAGCAAGGTTGGAAGGACTTGAAAAAAGAAATATGCTGTTTCGTTTCCCCCATTCTTCCCTGTTTTCCTTACGATTAATCTAGTAGGTCTCAAAGTGATGCCTGGAGTAAGCCTGAGTACAGCTATCTCATAAGTCAAAGTGCCCTGATGGGTATCAGGGAAATCCTGCATTTTGTAGTCTAATAAAAATGTTTCTTCTCTGACTCCTGGAATCGGTTTAGTGGGAGATGAGGGGTGCCCATCAGAAGTCTCTGAATTGAGTCAAAAAACAATTTAACTTCAAAATCCTATTATATGCTGTATCCCCAAATCCACCCTCTAAGCTATTTCCCTTATAGCATTATCCTTAGCTATATTGTACAATAAAGCTTCCTAAAGACAGTGTTTCAATGAGTACTACTTAATATCATAGCCAGTAATATAAATATATGTAAAATCTTCAGTGGAGTGAACAAGAATCAGGGCAAGTAGAATGTAGATGTTTGGGCTGGGTGCTGTGGCTCATGCCTATAATCCCAGTACTTTGAGGGGGCCGAGGCAAGTGGATCACCTGAGGTCAGGAGTTCAAGACCAGCCTGGCCAACATGGTGAAACCCGTCTCTACTAAAAATACAAAAATTGGCCAAGCATAGTGGCACATGCCTGTAATCCCAGCTACTCGGCAGGCTGAGACAGGAGAATTGCTTAAACCTGGGAGGTGAAGGTTGCAGTGAGCCAAGATCACGCCGTTGCACTCCAGCCTGGGAACAGAGCAAGACTTCATCTCAAAAAAAAAAAAAAAAAAGAAGAAGAAGAATGTAGGCGTTTGCTCTTTGGCAGCCCCCTTCCTCACCTCTCCTCAAAGAGAAGAGTAGCCATGACTGGTGATACTCAGTTGACCTAGTTTCATAGAGGATGGGATTATAGTTTAAAAGATGACACATGAAGCCTTTATGAGAAACTTTTTGAAATAGTCCTGAAAAATCACAAAAATAGAACAAAATAGAACAAAAATAGAAACACATTCATTGTCTTGAATAGAACCAATCAACCTAATAACATTCATGTATAAATTTAATATAATCCCAATAAAAATGCCAGCAAAATTTTTCCTGGCACAGAATCTTAAACTTATATGGGAAAATAAATAAGCAAGAATACTTATGAACATCTTCAAAAGCAAGTGCAATAAAAGGGACTGGTCTTACCATGTATTAAAACTTACTATAAAGATCTGATAATTAAAACAGTGTGGTGTTGCTTCCTGGCTAGACATTCAAACCAGTAGGAATAGTTTGAAGTACACAGGGAAATGTAGCATATGACAAAGGCGGAATCTGAAATTACTGGGGAAAAGATTAACTTTTTTATTTTCTGAGATGGAGTCTTGCTCTGTCATCCAGGCTGGAGTGTAGTAGTGCAATCTTGGCTCAGTGCAACCTCTGCCTCCCGGGTTCAAGCAATTCTCTCACCTCAGCCTCCCGAATAGCTGTGCACCACCATGCCCAACTAATTTTTTGTATTTTTAGTAGAGATGCAGTTTCACCATATTGGCCAGGCTGGTCTCGAACTACTGACTTCAAGTGATCTACCCGCCTTGGCTTCCCAAAGTGCTGGGATTACAGGTATGAGCCACCACTCCAGGCCAGAAAAGATTCACTTTTAAATAATGGCATTAGCATAACTGGAGAGTTTATGTCCCTAATTTACATTAGGACTGGGTGCAGTGGCTCAGGCCTGTAATCCCAGCTACTTGGGAGGCTGAGGCAGGAGAATCACTTGATCCCAGGAGATTGTGTAGATTGTGCCATTGCACTCCAGTCTAGGTGACAAGAGTAAAACTCCGACTAAAAAAAAGACGGACACCAGTGACTCATGCCTGTAATCACAGCACTTTGGGAGGCCAAGGCGGGTGAATCACGAGGTCAGAAGTTCAAGACCAGCCTGGCCAACCTGATGCAATCCCATCTCTCCTAAAAATACAAAAATTAGCTGGGCATGGTGGTGCATACCTGTAGTCCCAGCTACTTGGGAGGCTGAGACAGAAGAATTGCTTGAACCCAGGAGGCGGAGGTTGCAGTGAGCCGAGATTCAACCATTGCACCCCAGCCTGGGCAACAAGAATGAAATTTCTTCTCAAAAAATAAATAAATAAATAAATAAATTTATATTAGAATATACTTCAAACAGATCCCTTATTTCAGTGTACAAAAAAATGAAAACATAACAGGTTCAAGAAGAAAACATACATGAATTTCTTTACAGTCTGGACAAAGGAAAGCTATCCTAATTGTAACTCAAATTCCAGAAGCCATGGAGAAAGATTGATAAATTCAAGTCTATCCATTTATACCTACAGCTGTATCCATATATGCACAAACATAATATATATATATACACACATATGCATAGACTTTTTTTTTTTTGAGACAAAGGCTGGAGTACAGGGGTGCAATTTCAGCTCACTTCAACCTCTTCCTTCCATGTTCAGGGAATTCTCCCGCCTCAGCCTCTTGAATAGCTGGGATTACAGGCGCATGCCACCATGCCTGGCTAATTTTTGTATTTTTAGTAGAGACAGAGTTTCACCATGTTGGCCAGACTGATCTCGAACTCCTGACCTCAGGTGATATGTCCACCTTGGCCTCCCAAAGTTTTGGGATTACAGGTGTGAGCCAATACACCTGGCTGATATATGCATAGAGTTTTGCTTGGCAAAAGCATCATAAACAAAATCAAAGGTGATGAAAAACTAGGAGAATATTTGTAGTTTAAATGACACAAAATAGCTAATTTCCATCATAGATAAATAACTAAAAAACAAAGAGTATTGATGCATGATACATGGAAGAAACTTCAAAATATTATGCTAAGTGTAAGAGTCACAAAAGACTGCATATTGTGTGATACCATTTTATTTATTTATTTTTTTGAGATGGAGTTTCGCTCTTGTTACCCAGGCTGGACTGCAATGGCGCAATCTCGGCTCACCGCAACCTCCGCCTCCTGGGTTCAGGCAATTCTCCTGCCTCAGCCTCCTGAGTAGCTGGGACTACAGGCATGCGCCACCATGCCCAGCTAATTTTTTGTATTTTTTTAGTAGAGATGGGGTTTCACCATGTTGACCAGGATGGTCTCGATCTGTTGACCTCGTGATCCACCAGCCTCAGCCTCCCAAAGTGCTGGGATTACAAGCGTGAGCCACCACGCCCGGCTGTGTGATACCATTTATATGAAATGTACAGAATAGCTGGGCATGGTGGCTCATGCCTGTAATCCCAGCACTTTGGAAGGCCAAGGAGGGTGAATCACGAGGTCAGGAGTTCAAGACCAGCCTGGCCAACCTGGTGAAACCCTGTCTCTACTGAAAATACAAAAAATTAGCTGGGCGTGGTGGCAGGTGCCTATAATCCCAGCTACTCGGGAGGGTAAGGCAGGAGAATCACTTGAACCCGGGAGACAGAGATTGCAGTGAGCCTAGATTGCGCCACTGCACTCCAGCCTGGCAACAGTGCGAGACTCTGTCTCAAAAAAAAAAAAAAAAAAGAAAGAAAGAAATGAAAAAGAAATGTTCAGAATAGACACACCTATAGAGATAGAGTAGATTAGTGGTCACATAGGGCTGGGTGGGGTGGGAGCGAGGGCCAGGAATGGAGATGACTACTAAGAGGTAAGGGGCTTCTTTCTGGAGTGTTAAAAATGTTCCAAAATTGTACTATAGCAATGGTTGCACAGCTCCATAAATATACTAAAACCCATTGAATTGTATACTTTAAATGGGTGAACTTAATGGTATGTGTAATATATCTCAATAAAGCTGTTTAAGTATAAAAGATTTTACTGTTTAAGAGGCCAGGTGTAGGGGCTCACACCTGTAATCCTGGCACTTTGGGAGGCCGAGGCAGGTGGATCACCTGAGGTCAGGAGTTTGAGACCAACCTGGCCAACATAGTAAAACCCTGTTTCTACTAAAAATACAAAAGTTAGCCGGGCATGGTGGTGGGTGCCCTGTCCCAGCGAATCAGGAGGCTAAGACAGGAGAATCACTTGAATCTTGGAGGCAGAGGTTGCAGTGAATGGAGATCATACCACTGCACTCCAACCTGGGCGACAGAGAGAGACTCTGTTTAAAAAAAAAAAGTTTTTGAAGTAAAAAAAACCTAGTAGGAAAATGGCCAAAAGTCTTAAGGGACAGAAGATGAAAGGCAAATGTCTGTGAAGTGCTTGTAAAAATAGTCAGCATCACTTGTTATAAAAGAAATGCAAATTAAAACATGGTCAGCTCTCGGCATCCACGGATTCCACATTTGTAAATTCAATCAACCATGGATAGAAGTGACAGTCATGTATTGCTTAATGATGTGGATACATACTCAAAAATGTGTTGTTAGGCGAGTTCACCATTGTGCAAACATCATAGAGTGCGCTTACACAAACCTAGATGGCATAGCTTACTACACACATAGGCTATATTGCATATGTAGTCAAACACGTCCTTAGGAGCGCATGACTGTATTTGGAAAAAAAATTGTGTTTGTTCTGAATATGTACAGACTTTTATTTCTTATCAGTATTCCCTAAATAACAGAGTGTATCAGCTATTACATAGCATTTATATTGTATGAAGTATTATAAGTAATCTACTGGAGTATGTGCATAGGTTATATGCAAACACTACCATATTTTGCATAAGGAACTTGAGCATTTGTGGATTTCGGTATTCACAGAGGTACTGGACAGCATATACTCAAATATTATTCTTCCCTTTTCAGATTGGCAATGTTGAGAGACAGCCCTTCATGGTGTTTCCATACATCTTTTGACAGCTTCTCTTCTCAGTGTCTTTTGCGTTGCAAACATCTTGGAAGGACAGAGGGTAGATTTGTCACCTAAGACAAAAAAACAACATATTCCTCCAGAACAAAGGTTATGTAGGTTTTTTAGCAGCTCCTAATAAGACTGGGGGTTTCCTCATCTCAGTGTTCTTCTGCTGTGACCAAAGCCCACCAGGGAAAGGCATCCACCTTGCAAGGAGGGCAAAAATCTCAGACCCTTCACAGTTCTTAGGCAGAAGTCCCAAAGCTTGACAACATACTCTGTTGGTAAACCTGGGGAGAAACAGGTATTTCCACACACTGCTGGCGGGATTGCAACATGGCACGACTCCGCTGGAGGGAAATCTGGCAGTAATTAACAAAACTACATGTTCTTCTACCCTTCGACTCAGTGACTCTTCGAAACCAGTACAACTACTCATGAATAGGAAACTGGTTGAATAAACTAGGGCACATTTACACATACACACACGTACTTATGCATATGTATATGTACCTTTTTTTTTGAAAAAGTAATAAACAAGAAATGTTGAAAATGGAGTAACTTAAGCATATCCTAAGAGTGAGAGTTAAAAAAAAAATGGAAATGGCTACTTCTGAAGGGTGGGTGAGATGGGAATAGCAACAGGGGTGAAAGCAAGAACTCTCTGAGTATCTTTACACAGTTTTGACTTTTCAATCATGTAAATAACTCACATATTCAAAAACCAAAATTAAGTCAAACACAAGCAGAAACAATTGGACGCAAATAGAAACAAATGCACACCCCTGAATATAAAACCCAATCACACAGGGGAAATGATTACTTCAAATAACGTTGGTGTACAGAATACTGGCAGTAACGTTTTCTAGACACACACTGTAAGGACAAATAAAACTGTGTTTTCTGATTTCTATGGTGCGCATGTTCCTATAGACTGATTTCAAGCCACCAATGGTTTCTCAACCATCTAGCAAGATTCCTGACAAATTACAGTTGATTCTCATAAGCCGGCTCTATCTGGCTCTAAGAAATCATTGCTTATAGGTACTCTAGTTGAGGTAACAAGCTGTCTGTCAACAAAGCAAACCATAAACCAAAAAAGGATGAAAGAAAGTATCTAGAAAAATTATGAAAAGCCTGCATGCAGACTGAAGTGTGACAAACACATAGCTCCAGCTCCTTGTCTTCCAAGGTCCTCAGGTTTTGGACGGTCTCCTTCATGCAGCCACTAGCTTGTTCGTATGGGCTTCAGTGGAAGTTGTCCCCTTCCTGCAGTTTTCTGCCTCTGGAGGAGTCCTCAGTATCTCCAGTTGAGTTCTCTGGTAGTAGTGTCTTCCTGATTCAAGAATGGCTAATTTCTCCTTCATCAAGAAACAGGGATATCGCTGGGCATAGTGGCTCATGCCTGTTTCCCAGCACTTTGGGATGCTGAGGTGGGAAGATCTCTTGAGGGCTTGCGGGCAGGTGTTTGAGACCAGCTTGGGCAACATGGTAAGACCCCATCTCTACCAAAAAAAAAAAAAAATTAGCTGGGTGTGGTGGGGTATGCCTCTAGTCCCAGCTACTAGGAGGCTGAGGTGGATCACTTGAGCCTGGGCATTTGAGGTTACAGTGAGCTATGATTGCACCACTGCACTCCAACCTGGGTGACAGACACTCTGTCTTAAAAAAAGAAAGAATGAAACAAGGATGCAAGGATCAACACCCTGGAGTTCAATGTCCTTTCCGTTGAGGTCAAGGGCAGTCTTTTTCAGATGTGTCCTTCAGCAGATGAAGCCCCTACATTTTACATTGTGAATTATTTCTTGTTTTTGTTTTTTTTAAATGGGGTTTTGCTCTGTCACCCAGGCTGGAGTGCAGAACACAGTGGCAGGATCATAGCACTCAAACTTCCAGCCACAAGCGACCCTCCCATCTCAGCCTCCCTAGTTGCTGGGACTACAGGTGCATGCCACCATGCCCTACTAATTTTTTGTGTTTTATAAATGTTTTGTACACACCATGTCTTGCTATGTTGCCCAGGTCGGTCTCAAACTTCTGGCCTCAAGTGATTCTCCTGCTCCAGTCTCTCAAAGTGTTTGGGATTATAAGCGTGAGCTACTGTTCCTGGACTGAAATTGTTTTGAAGGATGTTTTAGAAAAGGTATTCATGTTTCTTGATAAAACAAGTATTTGTTGATATGAGTGTATCGATTCCACTTATGTGAAGTACCTAGAGTAGGCAAATCCATAGCGAGAGAAAGTAGATGGTGGTTGCAAGGGGCTGGGGAAGGAGGAAAATGAGGGATTAGTGTTTAGTGGGTAGAGTTTCAGTTTTGCAAGATGAAGAAAGGAGACAATAGCACAACACTGTGTGTGTACTTGATGCCATTGGACCATATACTGAAAGATGGCTAAAATGCTTAATTTTGGGCTGGGTGCAATGGCTCATGCCTGCAATCCCAGCACTTGGGGAGGCCAGGGAGAGGGATCACGAGGTCAGGAGTTTGAGACCAGCCTGACCAACATGTTGAAACTCTGTTTCTACGAAAATATGAAAATTAGTTGGGTGTAGGGGTGCGCACCTGTAATCCCAGCTACTCAGGAGGCTGAGACAGGAGAATTGCTTGCCCGGGAAGGCGGAGGTTGCAGTGAGCTGAGATCATACCACTGCACTTCCAGCCTGGACGACAAATTGGGACTCTGTCTCAAAAAAAAAAAAAAAAAGCTAAATTTTGTTATGCCTATATTACCAAAATTTTTACAAAACCAAGTGTATCACCCCAGCCATATGCAATATTGGCTATCTCAGCTTGTAATAAGACAAAGTGTATAATGGGAGCAACATTCTCAGGCAGATAAGATGCCTAAATATCAGTGAATAGGCTGAGGGTCAATGGGCTAGGCCAGGCACTGTGGCTCACGCTTGTAACCCCAACTGTTTGGAAGGCCAAGGTAGGAGGATCACTTGAGGCCAGGAGTTTAAGAGTTAATGGGTTATCTGTGGAGTTGACTTCATTGTCATTAAGAGAAAAGGCAATAGTTTGGGTCAAGGAAGTTCAAGCGTTTCTGAAAGGTTAACTAGAATTTGAGACTTCTATTTGTCCTTTCTATATTACTTGAGGTTTGGGAAATTCTGAATAATAGAAAGAATGATTGTAATTCATCGAGCAAATAAAAGGCAGAGGCCACAGTGATGTGTGTGTGCGTGTGTGTGTATAGGTGTGTGTGTGACAGAGAGAGAGAGATGGGAGAGTTAAAAAAAAAAAAGGAAATTTCTTCTTACAAGATGTTAGCTAATGAATATAGAAGAAATGATAGAATTAGGGTTGGGTGTGGTGCCTCACGCCTACTCCAGCACTTTGGGAGGCCAAGGCAGATAAATCACGTGAGGTCAGGAGTTCAAGACCAGCCTGGCCAAAATGGTGAAACCTGCCTCAACCAAAAATACAAAAATTAGCCAGATGTGATGGCATACACTATAATCGCAGCTACTCAGGAGGCTGAGACAGGAGAATCATTTGAACATGGGAGGCAGAGGTTGCAGTGAGCTAGGATCACGCCACTGTACTCTAGCCTGGGTGACAAGAGTAAAATTGCCTCAAAAAAGAAAAAAAGAATGAACAGGGATAAAAACACAAGTGTTGGCTGGGTGTGATGGCTCACGCCTGTAATCCCAGCACTTTGGGAGGACGAGGTGGGCAGATGACCTGAGGTCAGGTGTTCAAGACCAGCCTAGTTAAGATAGTGAAAACCCATCTCCACTAAAAATACAAAAATAAACTGGGCATGGTGGCGTGCACTGGTAGTCCCAGCTACTCCGGAGGTTGAGGCAGGAGAATTGCTTGAACCCAGGAGGCAGAGGTTGCAGTGAGCCAAGATTGTGCCATTGCACTCCAGCCTGGGCAGCAGAGTGAGACTTGGTTTCAAAAAAAAAAAACCACGTGTCTGCATCAGAGTAAACCATGGGACTCGGCAAAGTGAGCTGCCCTTATCCTGTGCAAATGCTATCTAAATAGTTCTTATACTGTATCACTGTATTGTTGAGCATCCCTGTATTGTTAAATCTTTTGATTTCTCATGAGAAGCAGAAAATTTAAAATTTCATGTGAAAGCTGCAATATTTTGGATATACATGTAGTTAACTAATTCAAATTCGTACACACACACACACACACACACACACAGCATAGCATTGTGCTACATATGGCCCCTCTTTTGCCTCAGTGTGATCTTGGCCTCTTAGATAAAAACCCCATACTCTTTAGAACAGTATTCACTTTCTTCAGGTCCTGGCCCTTGCCTCTTCCTGAAGACTTGTCTCTAATACTTTCTCCACTCAAGTGGTACCATTTGTAGCTTGGGAATGCATGTGGCTAGCTTCACGCCTTGCTATTATGGCATGTGGTATTCTCTCTCCTTTACCCAGAATGTCTATTTATCTAACTTTTGTTTGTTTGCTTGCTTGCTTTGAAACAATGTCTCGCTCTGTTGCCCAGGCAGAAGGGCCGTGGTGCAGTCATAGTTCATGGCAGCCCCTAGCTACTGGGCTCAAGTGATCCTCCCTTCTCAGCCTCTTGAGTAGCTGGGACTACAGGTGCATACCATCATGCTTGGCTAAATTTTTTACTTCTTATTTTTATTTTTCGTAGAGATGGGTGGTCTCCTTTTGTTACCAGGTCTGGTCTAGAACTTTTGGGTTCATGGGATCCTCCCACCTTGACCTCCCAAAGTACTGGGATTACAGGTGTGAGCCATCTCACCTGGCCTACCTAGCTTTTGACTCTTTTAAAGATCCAACATAAGCATCTCCTATTCTAGAAAAGTCTTCCCTGACTCATATGTACATACTGATTACTTTATCTACTTTGTTGCTGCTAAACAGCACAATTAAATTGTGTTAATATTGTGACTGAAATATGCAGAGAAACAAAGAATAAGGTAATAACGGCACCTATCAATGAGTGCCATTGATTGCTGACACTTTTCCATTCTAATCTCATCTTTTTTTTTAAGAAGAAATATTAAAAGCTGCAATTGCAGCCACCTGAGGAGGGGTGGTATAGCACAGTGGAGTACATATGATCTGAACACCCACTGCCTAGGATCATCATCCCTGCCTGTCACTTACTAGCTGTTCACCATCGGCAAATTATTTAACCAGCTCATCTGTAAGAGGGGATAATAGTGTCCATCTTATAGAATTGTGAGTATTAAAAATACATTCTGGTCACTTACAATGACCAGTTTCTGGCATACAGTAAGCATTCAATAAATATTAATAATTAGTGTTTTCTCTACTCCTTTTCTTTCTTTTTTTTTTTTTTGAGACAGTCACTGTCACCCAAGCTCACTGCAACCTGTGCCTCCCACATTCCCAGGTTCATGGTGCCTCAGCCTCCTGAGTAGCTGGGATTACAGGCATGTGCCACCACATCTGGCTAATTTTTGTATTTTTAGCAGAGACAGGGTTTCACCATGTTGGTCAGGCTGCTCTTGAACTCCTGACCTCAGGTGATCTGCCTGCCTTGGACTTCCAAAGTGCTGGGACTACAGGTATAGTCCAAGCCTACTCCTCCTTTTCAGCTGAGCCAGAAATGGACTATTTGTAGCTCTTTTAATCTTTTAGGATACAAACAGTCTAGTTTATCATTTTGCTTGCTTACTCTTTCTAAGAAGCGTATGTTAAGGGGAAACTTTCCTAAATAACAGTGTTTACAAATGTTACTTGTTCTCCCAATGCAGTTATGAGTTAGGGGAATCCTGGCATACTTTGCTTAGGATCAGTGGTCATAAACTACTACTGACTTGTGTGAGAATAACGTTCCACAGGAATGCCAGAGGACTCAAGCATATTCAAGAATTTCTCCAATATCTTCCACGATTGTTGGGTTCAAATTCTTGGGCCGATACACTGTTGCCAGGATGAGAAGGGTACTTGACACAAAGAATGGCTACTTAAAGCTTAAGGAATCTCCTGTGGCTGCTATATTGAGAAAAGTTACGCGCATGGCAGGCATTCCATAGGTTGTTTAGAAGTTGGCTTACATAAATATTAAGCATCAAGCATTGATGCTTAATATTTGTTTTCAGGATGCTACTTTGGATGCTTAGGATAAAATTTAAAAATTTTATCCCTTGAGAAAAGGGACCACACTTTCGTATTTCTGTTACACTAACTGGAACAATAGAACTCAATAAATTCTTATTGAATGAAGACAGCTCTCTGGTAATTAGTAATAATACATGTCCACCATTTAGTTTAGGGTAGTAAGCTAATATCATTCATTTGTAGGCATCTATATCAGCAAACAAGATGAATCCAGCTAGTTTAAATAAAAATGGAATTTATTTATTTATTTGAGATGGAGTCTTGCTCTGTCACCCAGGCGGGAGTGCAGTGGCATGATCCCAGCTCAGTGCAACCTCTGCCTCCTGGGTTCAAGTGATTCTTCTGTCTCAGCCTCCTGAGTAGCTGGGATTACAGGTGTGTGCCACCACACCCGGCTAACTTTTTGTATTTTTAGTAGAGATCGGGTTTCACCATGTTAGCCAGGATGGTCTTGATCTCCTGACCTTGTGATCTGCCCACCTCCTAAAGTGCTGGGATTATAGGCGTGAGCCACTACATCTGGCATGAATGAAGTTTATTAAAGAACATTCACTGGACTGGGTATGGTGGCTTGCCTGTAATGCCAGTACTTTGGAAGGTTGAGGCCAGTGGATTGCTTGAGTCCAGCCTGGCCACTATGGTGAAACCCATCTCTACAAAAATTGCAAAAATTAGTCAGGTGTGGTGGTGCACACCTGTAGTACCAGCTACTTGTGCGGTCTGAGGCAGGAGAATCACTTGAGTCCAGGAGGTTGAGGGTGCAGTGAACTGAGACTGTGCCACTGCACTCCAGCATGGGTGACAGAGCAAGACCCTGTCTCAAAAATAAAGAAAGAAAGAACATTAACTCACAAGACCTTCAAAGGGCCTAAGAATCAACCTGTAGGTTACACAGCCAGGAACAAAATACCCCATTGCTCCTCCAAGCACAAAGCAAACACCTCACTGTCATCAGGGCTTGGCATGGATACTGCAGTGGGTTCTTGATGCCAGAACCTCTGTCACTGGTGCCTCTAAAAGCTGAAAGTCTCTACTGCCACCCTCACTAGGAAATGGATTCTGTGTAGCAACGGCCTCACCACATTGCTTTGAATCAAGTCCTCTTTAGGACACAGCTCTGGGAGCAGCTAGGTCATCTGCCTGCACCCAAACTCCAAGTAGGGAGGACAAAGCAAATTTCTGGCCCTGTCTTGGGAAGAACTCATCACATGGGAAATTTCCCAACATGAGAAAGGTGGGTTTTCAGATGATGGTGGATACCCATAAAACATGACACATGTCTCTGATGGCAGCATGATGCAAAGTGTTTTCTGCAGGCCAGTATCAATGCTCAAAGTGTTGGTTATGGGTCCCTGCTGGAATAACTACAGAAACTGAGAGTAGCATTTCTCTTATTGTAGCCCTAAGAAATAGAGAGAAGATAGACGTTCTTATTTAATCACAGAATTATCACAGATAGTTGGCAGATTGGCGTTGTTTCTGGGATTACACTTAGTGTAGCAGTACTCCAGAGCAGAGTAACTGCACCTTGGCCAAATCTGGCCAGTCCTCTGGTTTTTTTAAGACAGAGTTTTGCTGTTGTTACCCAGGCTGGAGTGCAATGGCAAGATCTCGGCTCACCGCAACCTCCGCCTTCTGGGTTCAGGCAATTCTCCTGCCTCAGCCTCCTGAGTAGCTGGGACTACAGGCACGCACCACCATGCCCAGCTAATTTTTGTATTTTTAGTAGAGACGGGGTTTCACCTTGTTGACCAGGATGGTCTCGATTTCTTGACCTCGTGATCCACCCGCCTCGGCCTCCCAAAGTGCTGGGATTATAGGCGTGAGCCACCACGCCTGGCCAATCCTCTGATTTTTTTTTTTTTTTTTTTTTTTGAGACGGAGTTTCGCTCTTGTTACCCAGGCTGGAGCGCAATGGCGCGATCTCGGCTCACCACAACCTCGGCCTCCTGGGTTCAGGCAATTCTCCTGCCTCAACCTCCCGAGTAGCTGGGATTACAGGCACGCGCCACCATGCCCAGCTAATTTTTTGTATCTTTAGTGGAGACGGGGTTTCACCATGTTGACCAGGATGGTCTCGATCTCTCGTGATCCACCCGCCTCGGTCTCCCAAAGTGCTGGGATTACAGGCTTGAGCCACCGCGCCCGGCCACTCCTCTGTTTTTATAAGGCCTGCAAAACTACGATTTTTTATTTTTATTTTTTCATGATTAAAGGGTGGTTAAAGAAAAACAAACATGCATCAGATGTCTGTGGTGCTGCAAGTCTGTCCCTTTATAGAAAAATTTCACCAATCACTGCCCTTGGGTGTCCTCCACTGTTGCATTCTTTGAGAAGGTTCCTTGCCACATATTTATATGCCTAGGTTTTTATTCACTGGATAAATACTATTCTTTATTTTATTTTATTTTTTTGAGACAGAGTCTCACTCTGTTGCCCAGGCTGGAGTGCAGTGGCATGATCTTGGCTCACTGAAACCTCCGCTTCCTGGGTTCATGCGATTTTCCTGCCTCAGCCTCTGGAGTAGCTGGAACTACAGGCATGTACCACCGCACCCAGCTAAGTTTTTGTATTTTTAGTAGAGAGGGGGTTTCACTTGTTAGCCAGGAGGGTCTTGATCTCTTGACCTTGTGATCCACCCACCTCAGCCTCCCAAAGTGCTGGAGTTACAGGCATGAGCCATGGTGCCCGGCCTACTATTCTTTTTTTTTTTTTTTTCCTGAGACAGAGTCTCACTCTGTCACCCAGGCTGGAGTGCAGTGGCATGATCTTGGCTCACTGCAACCTCTGCCTCCTAGGTTCAAGCGATTCTCCTTTCTCAGCCTCCTGAGTAACTGGGATTACAGGCATGCCCCACCACAACTGGTTAATTTTTAAATTTTTAGTAGAGACAGGGTTTTACCATGTTGGCCAGGCTGTTCTCAAACTCCTGCCCTCAGGTGATCTGCCTGCCTCAGCCTCCCAAAGTGCTGGGGTTAGAGGCATGAGCTACTGTGCCCTGCCATTCTTGATATTGTTAATGTATGCTTTTATTCTGAAAAAGTTTTTTTAAAAAATTTATTTATTTTTGAGACAGAGTCTCACTCTGTTACCCAGGCTGGAGTACAATGACATGATCTTGACTCACCGCAACCTCCACCTCCTGGGTTCAAGTGATTCGCCTGCCTCAGCCTCCCGAGTAGCTGGGATTACAGGCATGTGTCATCACATCTGGCTAATTTTTGTATTTTTAGTCGAGATGGAATTTCACCATGTTGGCCAGGCTGGTCTTGAACTCTTGACCTCAGATGATCCACCTACCTCGGCCTCCCAAAGTGCTGGGATTACAGATGTGAGCTACCGTGCCTGGCCTATTCTGACAGTTTTAAAGCAGTGATGTAATTAAATTACATTAATGGGGAAAAATTCACTTCATTTTGATTTAGAAGAGTTCTCCATTGTCAAAATTTATAAATTCCATAACTTAGCATTATGTATTCCTTCATTCCATTTTTCAGAAAAAAGGAGATCTATTATGCTCGTAAATACCATATTTTTCTTTCTGATGATGAGTATCAAAAGTCTATTTAATTTTCTTCTTTTTTTTGATACAGAGTCTCACTCTGTTGCCCAGGCCAGAGTGTAGTGGTACGATCTTGGTTCACTGCAACCTCTGCCTCCTGGCTTCAACTGATTCTCCTGCCTCAGCCTCCTGAGTAGCTGGGATTATAGGCACGTGCCACCACGTTTAGCTAATTTTTGTAGTTTCTGTAGAAATGGGTTTCCCCATGTTGGCCAGGCTGGTCTCAAACTCCTGACCTCAGGTGATCTTCACAAAGTGCTGTGATTATAGGTGTGAGCCACTGTGCCCAGGCTACTTTTCCTCTATTAATACTGTATTAGGCTGGGAAGACTCACTGCTCTAGCAATCCTCAAATCTCAATGGTGTAAGAAAATAAAAAGTTTATTTTTTGCTCATGTCACAGTTTGGTGCCTGATCTGTTCTCCTTTGCCTCTGGAGACCCAGGCTGCTTCTGTGTAGTTCCTAGAAAAGTCTCAGCAGCTGAGAGGTGAAAAGGTGTGGAGGACTGCATGGAAGGTTTTATGAGCCATGCCTATGGGGTGTTGAATTTCATGTCCTTTCATATTTCATCAGCCAGCAACCAGGTATATTACCACATGAAACTGGAAAGGAGGCAAGGATATGCTGCCCAATAGGATGCTCCAAGCAGTATTCAGAAGAATGAACAGGTTTGGAGAGGGCCTGTCTGGGCTTTGTCCTCAACTTCCTGTGGTATTTTCCTTACAACTTACAACTTTAAATGGAAAAGGCAAAGATAAATATTAATGCCCTATCAGTTAGTATACAGATGTAGCTGCTGTCACCAAGGCAAAACAAAAAACCGTAATGAAATAACTTACACAAGATACAGTATTTTTTTGGCTTGCATAAAGACTGAAAAAAATGTTCCAGGGTTGACATGGCAGCTCCATAGAGTCAGGTACCCAAAGGCTCCTGGTATATTGTTCTGCCCCCCTAACTTCCTTCTTATCATCTGAGATGACAACTTTACCTCCACTGTTGCGTCCACATTTTGGGAAACTGGAAAGAGAAAGTGGAAGGCATGCCCTTAAAAGGCATAACCCAAGAGTTATCTATGTCACTTGTGCTTATGTCCCATTGGCCAAAAGTTAGTAACCAAATTTTGCTAAGCATCCTTGCTGCAGTGGGAGTTGAGAAATGTAGATCTTTATTTAGGTAAGAAAGAAGAGGGCATGGAGGGCACAGTCCTTACATGCCAGACCTTAGTCATGGCTCCACATCTCGTTGTAAGGGAGGCTGGCTATTGTAGCCTTTCATGGGTGGTCATGTGCCCAGCTAGATCTCAGGAGCACCCTTACTAAAGTAATGCATGGAGAATGGATAGTATGAGAAGTAGTTTCTACTACAAGTGACTTTCATAAAAATAACTCCTATAAGAAAAACAAACAGGATGTAAGTAAAACTAATCCAAAGGGTAAAACATGGGGAAAAGAGGCTGGGCATGGTGGGTCACACTTGTAATCCCAACACTTTGGGAGGCAGAGTGGGCGGATCACAAGGTTAGGAGTTTGAGCCTGGCCAATATGGCGAAACCCTGTCTCTACCAAAAATACAAAAATTAGCCAGACATTGTGGCGGGTGCCTGTAGTTCCAGCTATTGGGAGGCCGAGGCAGAAGGATTGCTTGAACCTAGGAGGTGGAGGTTGAAGTGAGCTGAGATTGTGCCACTGCCCTCCAGCCTGGGCAATAGAGCGAGACTCCATCTCAAAAAAAAAGGAGACAAGATGAAAAACAAAGAGAGAAAAAGGAAAAGCAGGTTTCCCAGGTAAAAATAGTGAGACTGAGGTACATAAGTAGAAAATGATAATCCTTTTCATTTTGTCACAAAAGTCCCTACTCACATTTTAAAATTCCATTAAATATCACTTTTCTGATATTCCCATTTTATTTATCTCTCTTTTGGCATTTACCTAGCGTTCTCTAGGACATTCCGAGCTTTGTAACTCTCTCAAGGTGACGCAGCAGGAGATGCAAAGAAGTTAAAAGTAGAACCCCTAATACTGATGTGTTTATAGGTGAGATGGTCTGATGTCTTAGATTTGCTTTAAAATGTTCCTGCAAAAATAAAAAGGGGAATAGATGAAAGAAGATGGACAAAAGGTTGATTTGTTAATGTGGTATAATGGGTATGTGGTGATGACAGCACTATTTTATTGCTTTTGTATATCTTTTAAAATTTCCATAATATAGCAAAACACAGCCCAGTCCCTCAAGACAGCCAGATTTGGGTTCAAACCCTAGTATGACCTTTTACTCACTGAGTGACTTTACCCTGCTATAGCTTCAGTTTCTCCAAATGGAAATAATATATACTCCATTAGGATTCTTGTAAAGTCTAAAGTAAGAGGACATCTGAGGCTTTAACACATGGCCTGGTCCTTAATAGTTGCACTAATTTTTATTTTATTTTTTATTTTTGTGATGGAGTCTTGCTCTGTCACCCAGGCTGGAGTGTAGTGGAAGGATCTCAGCTCACTGCAACCTCCGCCTCCCGGGTTCAAGCGATTCTCCTGCCTCAGCCTCCTCCCGAGTAACTGGGATTACAGGCGTGCGCCATAATGCCCAGCTACTTTCTGTATTTTTAGTAGAGATGGGGTTTCAGCATTTTGGCCAGGCTGGTCTCGAACTCCTGACCTCAGGTGATCCTCCTGCCTCGGCCTCCCAAAATGCTGGGATTACAGGCGTGAGCAACTGCGCCCAGCCAGTTGCACCTTAATAGTTGTACTAATAAGTGTTTCTGCTTGCAAGCAACAGACACTGACTCTAGTTGTGGCTAATTTTTTTCACATGCAGATATTAAGTGACAGAGGTAGGACTTGAGCTAAGCTCGGATCTCTGATTTCTAGACTTAGAACTTTTTATGTGTTATCACAGTCCTTCAAAACCTTAACTGGATTTGTGCTTTGCATTTACACTTTCAAACACACAGCAGTGTAGTTTGGGCACTTGTCTGGAACTTCGGATTCTCGAGACTCCAGGGTGGCCAAGGGGCAGAGGTGACTCACTGTTATCCAGCCTGGCGGCACGTAGGTTGCTGAGTGGATACTGGACCCTACAGGGTTTGCCCGCTGCAGGCCGCCGGAACTCACGCGTGTCCCTGCTTCTCTCATTCCCGGGGTCGGCTCTGGCTGTTGGCCTCTAGCTCCGCTAGGGGCCGGACGCGCCGCCCGCCGACTAGCCCTCCGGGTCCTAACGCGTCTCCCTCAGGCGCCGGGCGCCGGGCTCCGGGCTCCAGGCTCCCGGCTCCTGGCTCCCGGCTCCCCGCTCCCGGCTCCGGGCTCCGGGCTCCAGGCTCCGGCTGATGGAGCTGACCACCCACCCTCCCTCCGCAGGTAGGGGGCGGGGCATCGGGTTCCTGGCTCGTGATTGGCTGAAGCCCAGGCGCTCCCCTTCTCCGCCCCCTCCAGCGGGGTGAGAGGTCAGCTGAGAGACTGTCTGCTGGGTCGACAATGGCGGGGCTCTGGGTCGGGACGGCATCTCTGGTCGCTGCCGGACGGCGTGGGCGGTGGCCGCAGCAGCAGCTGATACTGAGCGCGGCGCTGCGGACCCTGAAGGTGAGGAGCGGCGGGGGCGCTCGGGGGCCTGGGCTTCTCCTGGCTTCCTGCCGCGCCGCCTCCGGGTGGCCGGCGCCGGGGGAGCGCTGGCTGGGTCCGGCTGCCACTGCGCCCCGGTTCCGCCTCAGCTGCACCCCTCGCTCTCCTCCTCCCTCCCGGAGTTGGCGCGGCAGTGGGCTCAGGAGACATCCCGCTTGCAGCAGCTGTTCTTCGCGGGGATCCCGCGGGGCAGAGAGGCCTTGGGTGGAGGCAGTCGGGTGCCCTTACGCCCTTCGGGGCGGCTGATGGCTTCAGGCTGGGATGTTCCTGCCTTGCCTGAGGTCCGCTTCCAGGGTCCGGGGGCATTGGCTTTGTCTTAAGCTTTCCAGGGTGTGTTTTTCGGTGTCCTCATAGTTTCTGTGTTCCTTTGCCTCTTTCCAGCAGTTTTGAAGGACGACTGTGAACTGTTGATCAAGCAGAGTTAGGGTTGTGAGTTTATCTTAACTTTTACGGTATTATACCATGTCAGGACTGCTAATAGATTTTGCGTTTCACTTGAAAGCCTGTTTTAATTGTACGGCACCCCAGTCTACTGTGTACCAAATGCATCCCATGATCTTATTTTCCTTTTCTGTGTAGTGACGAGCCTAGTTTTTGTACTGTTCTAAACACACTGCGTGACTGTTGTGTATGCCTATGCCACCATGGTGGCAGCTTGACTCACAGGTTGGAGTGCTCGTGTGTGCTTCTGAATCCTTTCTCCCGTCAACATCGATTCTCTTGTAATTCTGGGGCACAGACCACCTAATCTTTAATAGTAAGGTTTGTTGAGGCACTGGAACAAATTCTTTAAAATGAAGGTCCCCTGAAAACCGTCTGTCAGCTGGTTCAGTGTGCTTGTTACATTTCCTTGTAAAAAAAATAATTTTTAAAACATTGCCACGTAACTTGATTTATAGTCACTGAAGTTTAGACGTTGAAGACTCTTTAGAGAAGACCTGCCCCATCCGACTCTTTGAAGAGGAGGGAACTGAACCCCGGTGGGCAGTAGGAGAGCTGGAGCTTATCATGGACTTGGAAGTGCGCTGGCACGTACGTTTGTTTTGTGTTGAATTCAGCGTGTGCACTTTCACTCTTCTCTGTGTTGCCATACAGTTTACTCTTCTTTAATCTTGATCTCTGTTCATCTTTGTTGGCCACTTTAGTTGCAGCTGTTAAGACCCATTTACATAGGAGGCAGCTTGGTATGGTGGAAATTGTGGGCTTTGGAGACAGGCACCTGAGGCTTTGTGTATTGGACAGGTCTCTTCCTTGGGCCTCAGCTTCTTCCTTGTAGCTATTTTTTCAGCAAATATTTACCGGCTATCTCCTGTGTTCCATTTCTGGTGAATAAACATGGTTTTTGCTCTCTTAGAAATTGTACTCTTGTAGGGAGAGACAAATAAGTGTAAAATGCTAGGGAGATGCCCTGGTGCTATAAGAAAATAAAATAGAGGGCTCTGATCAAGCCAAGATTTTGAGTTCTGTGCCCTAGATTCTGTTCTTTTGCTTTACTTGAACTAATTTATTCAATCTCATAACAGTCATATAACCCCCATTTACAGAAAAGAAAAGCGAGGCACTAAGTGTTCATGTGACTTGCTCAAAGCTATAGTGCCAGTAAGTGGCAAACTCAGGATTTAGAATTCCAGAACCTATGCTCTTAATCATACTATACTACCTAAGGTAAGGGAGTGTTTTACTCTGGACTTGAAAATTGAGACAAGTTTTGAAGGATGAAGTGACCTTTTCTAACAGAGGAGATTAATGTTATATGTAAGAGCAGTGTGTGCAAATGTCCTGTGGCCAGAGGGAATGACAAGTTAGAAGAACTGAGGAAAGCCTACACAGGCTCTGATGCAGAGAGTAGATGGTGCTGGAGAAGTTGGCAGGAGTCAGACCATGCTGGGTCTTACAGATCATATTATGAGGTTTGGTGTTTGTCTTAGATCAGTGGGAAGACATTGATGTAGGAGGTGGGAGGGATGACACTGACATTTTAGATTGGAGAGGCTGAGAGGAAGGCTGTTACTGTACTTACTTTTGTACACTTGTTATACACTTACTGTGTAATACATAAGCTTTGATGTTTCTTACCTGGTTTTTTCCCTTTAATGTGTTGGCAGAGACTGCATCTTGTCTATTTCTGTGTTCTTAGTACAATGTTTGACACAATAGGTGCTGAATGTGTAACAATAGAGTAGCATTATGTTTGTGCCAGTAAAGAATTCCTCCTTGGGGTGGGAAGCATCTCTGAAGTTCACTCTCTAGGGGAACCTGAGCTGCTGCTTAGCTTCTCTCCGTGCCTCTCTTCTATGAACTTGAAATGTGCTCTACTGAGTCTGTTTGAAGCTGAACCTTTTGAAGATTTTAACCCCTCCCATCCCTCCCTCCACCTCTGCGAACCTTTTGGTTGGTTGGAAAGCAGCCAGCTAACTCTAGGGTCTAGTCTAGAGAATTCTGACCATTCTTTTAGCCAGTCAACAGAGTTGTTTATTTTTAGGGTATATGTAATTCACCTTTTAGTCTTATTTGTTTTGTGTGTCAGTTTTAAAACACATTGTTTAATGCCTAGTTTTTTCTTCTGTATAAATGTTTTCAGTGGCTCTAGGATATTGGTTTTATGGTAATTGCTATAGTTTTTATTGAACTCTTAGATGCCTTGTGTGATTTTTCTTTCTTTTTGTTTTTTGAGATGGAGTCTTGCTCTGTTGTCAGGCTACAACCTTCACCTCCTGGGTTCAAGTGATTCCCCTGCCTCAGCCTCGCGAGTAGCTGGGACTACAGGCGCACGCTACTGTACCTGGCTAATTTTTTTTTGTATTATAGTAGAGATGGGGTTTCACCATGTCAGCCAGGATAGTCTTGATCTCCTGACCTCATGATCCACCCGCCTCGGCCTCCTCAAGTGCTGGGAATTACAGGCATGAGCCACTGCACCTGACCATATGATTTTTCATACATTATCTTTTATCCTTGAACAACTAGGTCAAAAATCCCAATTTAACAGTAGAGGAAACAAAGCTTAGGGCAGTTAAGTAATTGCTTTAAAGCACAATTGACTGAAGTAGAATTTGAACCTTGGATAATATGATTCCAAAGGCTTTCCTCTCCCTCCTTTCCTTCCTTCTCTCTCTCTTTCTCTCTTTCTTTTTCTTTCTCTCTTTGTCTCTTTCTTCTTTCGAGAGGGTCTGGCTCTGTTGACCAGGCTGAAATGGCATGACGTTGCCTCACTGCAGCCTCTGCCTCCTGGGCTCAAGCCATCCTCCCATCTCAGCCTCTCAAGTAGGTGAGACCATAGGCCTATACCACCACACCTGGCTAATTTTAAAAAAATTTTCTGTAGAGATGGGGTTTTGCTATGTTGCCCAGGCTGGTCTCAAACTCCTGAACTTGAGCAATCCACCCACCTCAGCTTGCTTTTCTAATTACAATTTGTCTCCTTTGAATCATGGTCTCATTGTGTGATGGATTGATGAAATTGGAATGTGTAAACTCTGTGTTCCTTGAAATCCATTATTTTCTTTTGTACTCAGTAAATATGGAAAATAATCTTTAGGCTTATCTGAATGCTTTAAAATTGCCTGGAGGTTAATCTTTCCAGTATGCTGATACATTTCTGACAAATCATTTGGGAAAAAAAAAATTCTAAGATTATTACAGAAACTAGTTTCTGGTGTAAAAAATGTTATAGACATTTATGTATTTATACATCTACTATTTGGACAGGAAACTGAGCCAGCCAACCGTGTGACTATATGGGGGCCTAGCATTGCAGACCAGTGCCACAGCAAAAGCTCTGAGGGGATGTTGCATTTGGCATAAATAAGGGATGAAGTGGCTGCTGTGGTCTGAGTGAACTGAATGACGGTTGGTCTTCGGAGATGAGGGAGGAGCAGGTAGGCAGGACTGAATCATCAGGGGCTTGTCTTTGGAATTTAACAATGAGAGTCCAAATGGAGGCATTTAAGCACATTGAATTTATGTTTGGAAAAGATGATTGTGACTACTGTGTGGCAAATGTCTTAGTAGGGGCGAGAGTAGGATTGGGGACTGGGTGGAAAGAGTGGAAGCAGAGACAGCCTGGAAGCATTGTGGAAGACCAAGCTAGAGATGATGGTAGCTTGCGCTAGAGTGGTAGTACTGGAGTTGGTGAGAACTGGTCAGACTTGGAATCTATTTTGGAGCTAGAGCCAGTATCTTGCTGTGGGGTTTGAAGGCAGATGGAGACCTACCCTGTTTTGAGCAACTGTATTGGTGTCATCTTTCCAACAGCACATGTTTACTTTGTGTCTCTGTGAAATATTTTGATAATTCCTGCCATAATTTAAACTTTTTCAGTGTTACTGTGTCTGTTATGGTGATCTGTGATCAGTGATCTTTGATATTCTTACTGTAAGTATTTTGGGGTGCCGTGACCCATGCCCATATAAGATGGAGAAACATAATTGATAAATGTTGTGTGTGTTCTGACTTCTCCAGCCAGTTATTCCCCCATGTCTCTCCCTCTCCTCAGGCCTCTCTATTCTCTGAGACACAATAATATTGAAATTCGGCCAATTAATTACCCTCTAAGCATTCTAGTGAAAGGAAGAATCACACATCTCTCACTTTAAATCGAAAACTAGAAATGATTAAGCTTGGTGAGGAAGACCTGTCAAAAGCCAAGACAGGCTGAAAGCTAGGCCTCTGTGCCAGATTGTGAATGCAAAGGAAAAGTTCTTGAAGGAAATTAAAAGTATTACACTAGTGATCATACAATTGATTTAAACAAGTGAAACAGCTTGATTGCTGATATGGAGAAAGCTTAGCCTAATCCAGAGCAAGGCCCTCTCTTCAGTTCTACAAAGGCTGAGAGAGGTGAGAGTGCTGCAGAAGAAAAGTTGGAGGCAAACAGAGGTCAGTTCATGGATTTAAGAAAAGAAGCCATCTCTGGCTGGGCACGGTGGCTCAAGCCTGTAATCCCAGCACTTTGGGAGGCTGAGGTGGGCAGATCACAAGGTCAGGAGTTCGAGACCAGCCTGACCAACATGGTGAAACCCTGTCTCTACTAAAAATACAAAAATTAGCCAGGTGTGGTGGCGCTTGCCTGTAATCTCAGCTACTCAGGAGACTGAGGTGGGAGAATCGCTTTAACCCGGAGGCAGAGGTTGCAGTGAGCCGAGATTGCGCCATTGAACTCCAGCCTGGGCAACAGACAAGACTCTGTCAAAGACTTTGTCTTTGAGACTCTGTCTCAAAAAAAAAAGAAAAGAAAGAAGCCATCTCCATAACGTAAATGTAGAAGTTGCAAGTGCTGATACAGAAGCTGCACCATTGTCCAGAAGATCTCGCAAAGATCATTCGTGAAGTTGGCTACAGCAAACAGTAGATTTTCATTACAGATGAAATAGCCTTCTATTGGAAGAATATGTTATGTCATCTAGTGCTTGGAGAACTGGAGAGGAGAAGTCAGTGCCTGGGTTTAAAGCCTCAAAGGACAGCACCGGGGGTGCTCGCTATCACCCTTGGCTGTCCTTTGAGGCTTTGAACCCAGACACTGACTCCAGAGGCTGAGGTTGGAGGATCACTTGGGTCCAGGAGTTTGTGTCCAACCTGGGCAACTTAGCAAGACCCCATCCCTAAAAAACAAAAAAGCAAGCAAGCAAGCTGCAAAGGACAGTCCGACTCTTGTTAGGGGCTAATGCAGCTGATGACTTTAAGTGGAAGCCAGTGTTCATTTACCATTTTGAAAATCCTAGGGCCCTTAAGAATTATTCTAAGTTGATGTTGCCTGTGCTCTAGAAATGGAAAAACGAAGCCTGGATGGCAGCACATCTGTTTACAGCATGGTTTACTGAATATTTAAGCCGACTGTTGAAACCTGCTGCTCAGGACAAAAAGATTCCTTTCAAAATATTATTGCGTATAGACAATGTACTTGGGTACCCAAGAGCTCTAATGGAGCTGTACAAAGAGATTAATGTTGTTATTATTTTTTTGAGATGGAGTCTCACTCCGTTACCCAGGCTGGAGTGCAGTGGCACGATCTCAGCTCACTACAACCTCCAACTCCAGGGTTCAAGCAATTCTTCTGCCTCAGCCTCCTGAGTAGCTGGGATTACAGGCATGTGCCACCATGCCTGGCTAAGTTTTGTATTTTTAGTAGAGACAGGGGTTCACCATGTCAATCAGCTGGTCTCAAATTCCTGACCTCATGATCTGCCCACCTCGGTCTCATATAGTGCTGGGATTACAGGTGTAAGTCAACACGCCTGGCTAGATTAATGTTAATTTATGCCTGCTAATATAATGTTCTCTAGCCCATGGATCAAGGAGTAATTTCAACTTTCAAGTTTTATTATTTAATACATAATATTTCATAAGGCTATATAGCAGCCATAGATAGTGATTTTTCTGATGGGTCTGGGCAAAGTAAATTGAAAACTTTCCGGAAAGGATTCATCATTCTTGATAACATTAAGAACACTCATGGTTCATGAGAGGTTAAAATATCAATATTAACAGGAGTTTTGAGAAGTAGATTACAACTGTGAGTAGTTCAGGACTTCAGTGGAGAAAGTAACTGTAGAGGGATGGAAATAGCAAGAGAACTAGAGTGGAGCCCGAAGATGTGACAGAATTGCTGCAATCTCATGATCAAACTTGAAGGGATGAAAAGTTGCTTCTTATGGATTAGCAAAGAAAGTCCTTCCTTCCTTCCTTCCTTCCTTCCTTCCTTCCTTCCTTCCTTCCTTCCTTCCTTCCTTCCTTCCTTCCCTCCTTCCTTCCCTCCTTCCTTCCCCTCTCCCTCCCTCCCTCCCTTCTCTCTTTCTTTCTTTTTCTTTTCTCTCCCTCTTTCTTTCTGAAAGTGGTTTCTTTCTCTCTCCTCTTTTTCTTTCTCTCCTCTCTTTCTCTCTTTCAAGGTCTCACTCTATCACCAAGGCTGGAGTCTACTGGCACTATCATGGCTCACTGCAGCCTCAACCTCCCAGGCTCAAGTAATCCTCCCACCAATCTCCTGAATAGCTGGGACTAAAGGGTTTTGCTATCATGCCCAGCTAATTTTTGTTTTTAAAATTTTTTTATAGATGGGGTTTCACCACATTGCCCAGGCTGGTCTCAAACTCCTGAGCTCAAGTCATCCACCTGCCTCGGCCTCCCAAAGTGCTAGGTTTATAGGCATTGAGCCACCACATGCAGCCAAGAAAGTGGTTTCTTGATATGGAATCTACTAATGGTGGGGGATCTGTGAACATTGTCATAATGACAAAAAAGGATTTATCATATTACATCAACTTAGTTGATAAAGCAGCGGCAGGCTTTGGGAGGATTAATTTCAGTTTTGAAAGATGTTCTATTGTGGATAAAATACTATCAAAACAGTATCACATGCTACAGAGAATCTTTCACGAGAGGAAATCAGCGCAGCAAACTTCATTGTTGTCTTATTTTAAGAAATTGCCACAGCCGTCCCAACCTTCAGCAACCACCACCCTTACCAGTCAGCAGCCATCAACATCAAGGCAGGATCCTCCACCAGAAGTACAATTATGACTTGATGAAGGATCAGATGATTGTTAGCATTTTTGAGCAAAAATTGCTTTGACAGTAATTGATTGGAACTGAACCTACAGTATCTGTAAGATGTGTCCAAATAGGGGATTGCTTCTTGACCTTTTGGCTAAGATCCAGTGTACAAATAGGGAAAGGAAGGAATCAAGAGTGACTTTTGAAGGGTACACATGCAAGGCCACTATTGTATGATTGTGTGTATATGCAGTCTCCAGAGTAGACTGATTCATGAAGACAGAAAGTAGATTAGTGGTTGCCCAGGGGCTACAGGAGAGGGGATGGGAGCGACTGTGCACAGTTAAGGGGTGTCTTTTTGGGGTGATAAAAAATGTCCTATAATCAGTAGCTGTCATGGTTCCATCCCTTGTGAATATACTAAAAACCACTGAGTTGTATACTTTTTTAAAAGGGTAAATTTTATGGTATGTGAATTACATCTTAACTAAAAAATAAAAGAATGACTTAAATCAATTGTCCAAGTTCTTGAGTATTAAGTGTCATAGAGAGAAGGTAAAGGCTTGGGAGGGAAAAGCAAGACAGTAGTTACATTGAAACACATCATTGTTTTGACAGCTGGAGATTAGCTACAGTCTGTTCCCACAGAGAGCTCTAAGCAGTATTTCTCAAAGTGTGGTGATTAACCAGCAGCGTTAGAAATGCACATTATCCAGCCCTAGACCAGACCTGCAGAGTCTGAAAATCTGATGATGGAGCCCAGCAATCTGTTGTTTTAACAAGCCTTTTGGCTGATTGTGATGCATGGAAAAATTTGAAAACAACTGCCCTATATCAGCGCTGCCCACTAGAAAGATAAGGTGAGCTGCAAATGTCATTAAAAATCTTCTGACACTTGGCTGGGCGTGGTGGCTTACACCTATAATCCCAGCAGTTAGGGAGGCTGAGGTGGGTGGATCACGAGGTCAAGAGATCAAGGCCAACCTGGCCAACATGGTGAAACCCCATCTATGCTAATAATACAAAAATTAGCTGGGTGTGGTGGTGCGTACCTGTAGTCCCAGCTACTCGGGAGGCTGAGGTGGGAGAATTACTTGAAACCGGGATGTGGAGGTTGCAGTGAGCTGAGGTCATGCCACTGCACTCCAGCCTGGTGACAGAGCAAGACTCTGTCTCAAAAAAAAAAAAAAAAATCTTCTGACACTCATGTTAAAAAAGTAAAGTGAAGAGGCCAAGGCTGAAGGATCACTTGAGGCTGGGAGTTCAAGAGCAGCCTGGGGAAAATAGTGAAAACCCTCTCCCTGCCCTGTCTCTACAAAAAAATTAAAAAATTAGTGGGATATGGTGGCATGCATCTGTAGTTCCAGCTGAGGTGGGAGGATTGCTTGAACGCAGGAGTTCAAGGCTGTAGAGAACTATGATCCTGTCACTGCACTTCAGACCTCAGTGAGGTCCTGTCTCAAAAAAAAAGGTAAAACGAAGCCAGGTGTGATGGCAGGGACCTGTGGCCTCAGCTACTCTAGGAGTTAGAGGCTGCCATGGGCTGTAGTTGTGCCTGTGAGTGGTCACTGCAGTCTAGCCGGGCAAATGTAGTGAGACCCCCATCTCTTAAAAAAACAAAAAAATTAAAATAAGATGAAATTAATGTATTTTATTTAACATATTCAAAGTATTATTTGAATATGTAAATGTAAAGATTCACTAATGAGGTCTTTTACATTTTTGGGGTACTAAATTTTCAAAATCCAGTGTGTAGTTTACTCTTAGAGCACATCTGAATGTGGCTTGTGACTGCCATATTGGATGAAACAGCTGTAGTGCACAGACTGTGCTACTGATCAAGTCCCACCTTGAGGTGCCAGGACTGGCCTTTTGAATGCAGTGTTAGCCCTTGGCCAGGCGGGGTGGAGGTAGCTCACAGGCTTGATGGAGAACTGTATAGAGTTCTCCGTCAACTCCAACTGTACAGAGTTGGGGAACGTGGTTGAGATGAGGGAGCAGGTGTGAGCCATTAGTTGTCAACACAGCAGCTAGAAAGGATCTGAGTGGCCACTGACAGCACCTGCTACAGGGGATGGGGAAGAATGGCCTGGTCGGGGAGTCAAGGGTAGGACAAGGAAGCTCTGGAGTTGACATATATAGTTTCCTAGTGCTTAAGCTTAGAGGCAGAGCCCAGAGAATCTTGAGTCTCGAACTACTCTCTCAATTATTAGGTGTTTAGCTTGGCTTTGGGCAGACACTGAAGATGGGGATGGTCTCTGGCTTCATGAAGACTAAGGTCAGTTTGAAAGAAAAGCTGTGCTTCCAGGAAAAGACTTACTTAAGTGTCTTCAGAGAAGGGCATGTGCTCAGAACCCCTTGGGCTCTGTTACGGTGCACAGTGAGATGCTCAATGGGTGCTTCCAAGCTCTGTGTTGTAATACAGGGATAAGACCTTCACCTGGAATTTTAGAGGCGAAAACGAAGATAAAGTAAACTAATGTTTACTTTGACTTTGGTGACATCGTATAGTTCCGTTAACCTAGTTTTGAGGAAAGTTTCTTCTTTGAAGCAGAATGCATTCTGACAATGAATTTATCCGATAAGCTGTACCATATCCCCCCTCTTTTTGTCTAAGTTATTGCGTGCTCATAATCTATGCAAGACTGTGCTAGGCGTGTTAGACATTCTTATTTAATCCTCATAGCAACACTGTGACCTGGATAAATACTATTATTATCCCTAGTGTACAAATGAAGAAACTTTTTATATATACAGAAAATGTCAGAGTCAGGGTTTGAATCCAGGTCAGAATCTATGTCTAGACCAGAGCTCTTATTGACTATATTATTCTCTGATGGTAACTCCCAAGTGGTTCTGGTATGAGTTTAAGAAAGAAGGTGACAGCTGCATATTTGGATTTAGTTTTCAGGTAATACCTCACATATTTTGACTCTTCACTGTTTATAAAAACTCATTTGATCCTTTAAACAACTCCTTAGCAAACACCTCCTTCAGGGAGGTGTCATCACCTACATTTTGTAGATGGAAACGGGGGCTCAGAAAAACGATTAACTCAATGACTCATAGCTGAGAGTTGACCCAAATCTTGTAATCTGAGGGTCAATGGCACTTCCCATGTGCCAGGCCATTTGCAGGTCAAAGTGTGGAAAATATGGCAGTATGTTATTGGGAAGTCATTTTGCACAACCTGACCTTTCTCCTTTCGACCGTGATTGGCTAAATAGTCTTTATACATAGGGTTGATTAAAGTTCTTTTTCAGAACCTTTGTTGCTAGGAAATACCTTACAAAGAAGTTTGGCCTGGGCATGTAGCCAGTTTGTTACACGCTTAACAAAAATAACAAAAGTTAAGATTCTGTGTAGAGGTCCAAATTAGCAGACTTCTACGAACGTTTTCCTGCATTTAGAAAAGAAATTTCATGTTGTGGCTTTACAAAAATTGCCTGATTGTTGACCTGATTCTTCATTATTGACTTTTCGTGAATGTTGGCCAGGAGTAAACAGGAACAGAGCCTTTATAGGGCTGACTCCAAACCAGTTCAGATTTGTGGGAATGGTTCACACTTCTATTTCTCCTTGCTAGTTGTTCTGTTATAGTTGTGTTTGCTCGTACAATGTCTACTTCTAGTTACTGGCTACCCAGTAACTAGCATCTATGCTTTTTACTACTTTGGGCTGCATTATTACAAGTTCACATGTGTACAAGCTCTGTGGAACAACATTGTATCTTTGAGTAGTAGCTGTTAGTGTTTATGTGGGAATTGCCACTGTTTTTTTTTTTTTTTTTTTTTTTTTTTTGAGACGGAGTTTCGCTCTTGTTACCCAGGCTGGAGTGCAATGGCGCAATCTCGGCTCACTGCAACCTCCGCCCCCTGGGTTCAGGCAATTCTCCTGCCTCAGCCTCCTGAGTAGCTGGGATTACAGGCACGCGCCACCATGCCCAGCTAATTTTTTGTAATTTTTAGTAGAGACGGGGTTTCACCATGTTGACCAGGATGGTCTCGATCTCTTGACCTCGTGATCCACCTGCCTCGGCCTCCCAAAGTGCTGGGATTACAGGCTTGAGCCACCGCGCCCGGCCCTGTTTTTTTTTTTTATCTCAAAATAAAAAACTTCGGAAAGCTCTTGACCAATCTGTTGTTAGATCTTGTAACCATTACAGTCTCAGCCTGTGACCTTTGAAAAATTAAAATCCTTGGAACTCAACTGTATCCTAAAATTGGGGATAAAATTTTTAACTCACAGGTATGCTTGAAGGAATATATGAGGGAGAGTCTTGGTCTTTAACGGGGATACAGTAATAATTTCCCATTCACAGTTGCTTGTTGTTCTTGGTCTTTTACTTGGTAAAGGTTTTATTTTATAAACTATATCTTGAGGGAGGTGGTGCCAAGATGGCCGAGAGGAGGCAACACTGGAATGCAGCTCCCAGCAAATGAGACGCAGAGGGCTAGAGGACTTCATGATTCCAAGTGAGGTGCCAGGTTCATTTCGGGGGGACCGGAAAGACTCTGAAAATAGCCCAGGGAAGGAGCCAAAGCAGGGCGAGAGCTGCCCAGGGAGGGTGAACCAAGACAGGGCAGGGCGTGTCCTTACCTGAAACATGCAGTTGGCTCTGAGGGTAGGGGGACTTCACCCCCTCAGTGCTCTGATTCAGATCCTGTGCTTACCTCATCCCTCTTGCAACCCATGGTCCACGAGAGCCCTGCTAGACTGAGGGGCACTGTGGGTTGTGATGCAAATCTGAACGATGGCTCCTGCCTGGTGCCACAAATTGTTGGCCAGACCTGGGTGGAAGTTTGGACTAACGCCAGTGATATGGAATAACCTATCCCACAGAAAGAGCCAGAATTGAAAGCAGGGAAACAGGCCATAAGGCCTGACAGGCCCCACCCACAACAAAACTCAAACTGAAGCCTGCACACCAGAGAGCTTGGCAGCAAATACACCAATTTCAGCTCAGGGAAGGAGAGGTGCCACTGGGAAGGCAGGACTAATATCACCTGCAAACAAACCCCAGGGGAAGACCACCCACCCAGCCACCTGAGTGAATCTGAGGCAGCCCATCAGTGCCTCTATAGGCCAAAAAGACACAGCTTCAACTGCAACAGAAAGAACGTCCACTCAGAGATTTTCCCAAAATCACCAACTTCAAAGATCAAAGGGAGGTAAACCCACAAAGATGGGAAAAAACCAGTGCAAAAAGGATGAAACCTTCAAAGACAAGGACACCTCTTCCCCTCCCAGGGATCACAACTCCTTGCCATCAGGGGAACAAAACAAGACAGAAAATGAGTTCGATGAATTGACAGAAGCAGGCTTCAAAAGGTGGCTAATAACAAACTTCTCTGAGTAAAAGACCATGTTCAAACCCAATGCAAAGAAACTAAGAACCTTGGAAAAAGGTTAGACAAAATGCTAACTAGAATAACCAGCTTAGAGAAGAACATAAATGACTTGTGATGAAGCTGAAAAACACAGCACGAGAACTTTGCGAGGCATGCCCAAGTTTCAACAGCCAAATAGATCAAGCAGAAGAGAGGATATTAGAGATAGAAGATAAAATCAATGAAATAAAATGAGAAGGCAAGATTAGAGAAAAGAGTGAAAAGAAATGAACAAAGCCTCCAAGAACTGTGGGATTATGTGAAAAGACCTAATCTACCCTTGATCAGCATACCTGAATGTGGTGGGGAGAATGAATCCAAGTTGGAAAACACTCTTCAAGATATTAAACAAGAGAACTTTCCCAACCTAATAAGGCAGGCCAACATTCAAATCTAGGAAATATGGAGAACACCACAAAGATATTCCACAAGAAGAGCAACCTCAAGGCATATAATCATCAGATTCCCCAGGGTTGAAATGAAGGAAAAATCCTAAGGGCAGCCAGAGAGAAAGATTGAGTCACCCACAAAGGAAAGACCATCAGACTCACAGCGGATCTCTTGGCAGAAACCCTACAAGCTAGAAGGAAGTGGGGACCAATATTCAACATCCTTAAAGAAAAGAACCTTCGACCCAGAATTTCATCCAGCCAAACTAAGCTTCATAAGTGAAGGAGAAATAAAATCCCTTATGGACAAGCAATTCCTGAGAGATTTCATCACTACAAGACCTGCCTTACAAGAACTCCTGAAGGAAGTACTAAACATGGAAAGGAACAACCAGTACCAGCCAGTGCAAAAACTTACCAAATGGTAAAGAACAAGGACACAATGAAGAAACCGTGTCAACTAACGGGCAAAACAACCAGCCAGTAACAAAATGGCAGGATGAAATTAAAATGTAACAATATTAACATTGAATGCAAATGGCTTAAATGCCCCAATCAAAAGACACAGACTGGCAAACTGGATAAAAAGTCAAGACCCAATGGTGTGCTGTATTAAGGAGACCCATCTCACGTACAAAGACTCACATAGACTCAAAGGGATGGAAGATCTACCAAGCAAATGGATAGCAAAAAAAAGCAGGGGTAGCAATCATAGTCTCCAATAAAATGGACTTTAAACCAACAAAGATCAAAAGAGACAAAGAAGGGCATTACATAATGGTAAAAGGATCAATGCAACAAGAAGAGCTAACTATCCTAAATATATATGCACCCAATGCAGGAGCACCCAGACACATAAAGGAAGTTCTTAACGACCTACAAAGAGACTTAGACTCCCACGCAATAATAGTGGGAGACTTTAACACTCCACTGACAATATTGGACAGATCAATGAGACAGAAAGTCAACAAGGAAATCCAGGAATTGAATGCAGATCTGGACCAAGCAGACCTAATAGATATTCACAGAACACTCCACCTGAAACCACAGAATACGCATTCTTCTCAGCACCACATCACACTTATTCTAAAATTGACCATATAATTGGAAGTAAATCACTCCTCAGCAAATGCAAAACAACAGAAATCATAACAAACAGTCTGTCAGACCACAGCCCAATCAAATTAGAACTCAGGATTAAGAAAAGCACTCAAAACTGCACAATTAAATGGAAACTGAACAACTTGCTCCTGAATGATGAATGGATAAACAATGAATTGAAGGCAGAAATAAAAATGTTCTTCAAAACCAGCGAGAACAAAGACACAACGTACCAGAATATCTGGGACACATTTAAAGCAGTGTCTAGAGGGAAATTTATAATAATAAATGCCCACATGAGAAATAAGGAAAGATCTAAAATCGACACCCTATCATCAAAATTGAAAGAGCTAGAGGAGCAAGATTAAAAAAAAAACTTAAAAGCAAGCAGAAGACAGGAAATAACTTAAAATCAGAGCAGAACTGATGGAGATAGAGACACAAAAACCCTTCAAAAATTAATAAATCCAGGAGCTGGTTTTTTGAAAAGATCAACGGAAAAGACCTCTAGACAAGGATGCCCTCTGTCACCGCTGCTATTAAATATAGTATTGGAAGTTCTAGCCAGAGCTATCAGGCAAGAAAAAGAAATAAAGGGCATTCAACTAGGAAAAGAAGAAGTCAGATTGTCCCTATTTGCAGATGACATGATCGTGTATTTAGAAGACTTCATCATCTCAGCCCAAAACTTTCTTAAGCTGATGAGCAACTTTGGCAAAGTTTCAGAATACAAAATCAATGTGCAGAAATCATAAGCATTCCTATACACCAACAGCAGACAAACAGAGATCCAAATCATGAGTGGACTCCCATTTACAATTGCTACAAAGAGAATAAAATGCCTAGAAATACAACTTATAAGGGATGTAAAAGATCTCTTCAAGGAAAACTACAAACCACTGCTCAAGGAAATAAGAGAATACACAAACAGATGGAAAAACATTCCATGCTCATGACTAGAAAGAATCAATATTGTGAAAATGGCCATACTGCCCAAAGTAATTTATAGATTCAATGCTATCCCCATCAAGTTACCATTGACCTTCTTCAGAGAACTGGAGAAAACTACTTTAAACTTCATATGGAACCAAACGAGAGCTCGCATAGACAAGACAATCATAAGCAAAAAGAACAAAGCTGGAGGCATCACGCTACCTGACTTCAAACTATACTACCAGGCTACAGTAATCAAAACAGCATGGTACTGATACCAAAACAGAGATATACAACAGAACAAAGGCCTCGGAGGCAATGCCACACATCTACAACCATCTCATCTTTGACAAACCTGACAAAAACAAGCAAGGTCAAGAGATCGAGACCATCCTGGCCAACATGGTGAAACCCTGTCTCTACTAAAAATACAAAAATTAGCTGGGTGTGGTAGCATGCACCTGTAGTCCCAGCTACTCGGAGGGCTGAGGCAGGAGAATTGCTTGAATCTGGGAGGCAGAGGTTGCAGTGAGCCGAGATTGGGGCACTGCACTCCAGCCTGGCACCTGGCAACAGAGTGAGACTCTGTCTCAAAAAATAAAAAAATTTAAAAAAACTGTATCTTTAACCTCCACTTTTGTATAGAGATTACATTTTACAATATGGGGCTTGACTCTTTAAAAAATAGTTGTATAAATTTTTGAGTTTATTTAAAAATGTTGCTATGAAAACACATTTTTCTTATTTGAGTTGCTGTCCTCTTAGAAAATCCTAAGAGGTGATACTGGTTGGTTGCCTTTTGCTGATTTTTTTCCTCCTTTTTTTCCATCTAGGTTTATCAGTGTCAATTGGGAAATTCTCTCTTTTTCTGTCTCTCTCTCTTTTCTTTCTCTTTTTTCTTTTCTTTCTTTTCAGTGGGGTCTTGCTCTGTTGCCCAGGCTGGAGTACAGTGGTGTGATCTTGGCTCACTGCAGCCTCAAACTCCTAGGCTCAAGTGATACTCCCACTTCTGCCATCCGAGTAGCAGGGATTCCAGGTGTGTACCACCGTGCCTTGCTTAGTCACTTTTCTTAATATTTTCAAGCATTAAAATATGCTTTCTTCACAAACAGTTTAATGAATGAGAAATGTTCTTGATAACTAGTATTGCTTTCTCACATTTATCAGCCAAACCACTTTTGTACCAGAAAATGTAAATAAGAAGTCATACTCAAGACATCAGCAAATATAAAAATCATACTTTATTATTTTCTGGCCAGTGTTAAATTTGAAGCTCCTTGAGACCAAGACTCTTGTTTTGTGTTTTTTAAAGTTCTGTGTGGTCTGTGACATTTCTGACCTCGCTCTATCCTTTTGCATGATCAGAAAGTCATTCTTCAGATTTGCTTGGCCTGTCAACAATTCTTATTTTGCTCTTCTGGAGATTGTTTTGATACCTTTTGTTTCTCTTATATGCCAAGGGGCTGTGTCTGTAGATATGATTTCCCTTCTGTAATTATGGTATATTGCCTAGAACTACATTTACTGATAAAACACTTTTGCTAGAAGCTAACTGGAAGAAACACCGTGAAAAAATGTTCTAAAGCCCATCAAGTAATTGTAATTTATTTTGCTTTCCTTTTTTTGTAGCATGTTTCACACTATTCAAGAAAGCACTTAATGGTGTCCCGTAATCTTGGTTCAGTGGGATATGATTCTAATGAAAAAGTAAGTATTTAAAAGATTTTCTCATCAACTAAGTTATCATGGCCTTACTTTCTTGTCTCCACACTGTGTTCAGTGGACAGATGAGATTTTTGTTAAGGGTGTGTGGTCATTGATCACTGTAGCATTATATGTTTCTATAGGTGCTCAATCTTTCGGTATTCTGTTTTTCATTGTGGGCTACAGTCTGAATCTTTTAAATTTTATATTTGTATCTTTACCAAAATTTAATGCATTTACAATGTGTTTCCTTCATTTTCAGTAGAATAACTAAGAAAACATTTGTTCTTAAAGACTGGGCAGTTGACAGATTTTGATTCAACTATTGAGTTTTTCTTTCCTTTACTTAATTTTTTTTTTTTTTTTTGAGATGGAATCTCACTCTGTCGCCCAGTCTGGAGTGCAGTGTCACGATCTCGGCCCACTGCAACCTCTGCCTCCGAGGTTCAAACAATTCTCCCACCTCAGCCTCCTGAGTAGCTGGGATTACAGGCACATGCCACTGCACCTGGCTAATTTTTGTATTTTTAGTAAAGACAGAGTTTCACCATATTGGGCAGGATGGTCTCAAACTCCTGACCTCAGGTGATCCACCTGCCTTAGCCTCCCAAAGTGCTGGGATTACAGATGTGAGCCACTGTGACTGGCCTATATGATTCATTTAGCTTGAAGGTAATTTTATATATTATAAATTTCGGGAAAAGGGGTTTCTAATGAAAAAGCTATTACAATAATGTTTGAGCCTTGTAGGGACTAGAAGTGATTGGAAATAAAACGTGGTTTCCTGCCATGAAGGCATCAAAGAGGGCAGGAGCAGAGTTTTGGTTAAGAAGGGATTGTTCAAGGTGAATACCATCAAAATACAACTGACAGGAATGATTCTTTGAGAATGACATGTGTGAGGTATCTTCTGAATCATCTGCTCAAGTACATAATACTACTTTCCAGATTCTTTTGAATCTGGAGGCTTAGAGGAAGAAGGAGTCTATATATCTTCTGTCCATTAGAAATACAATGTGAAACACAATTGCAGGATGATATGATTTGGCTCTGTGTCCCCTCCCAAATCTCATCTTGACCTTTAATCCCCATGTGTTGAGGGAGGGAGGTGATCAGATCATGGGGGTGGTTCCCCCAGGTTGTTCTCATGATAGTGAGTTGGTTCTCACAAGATCTTATGGTCTTATAAGTGTTTGGAAGTTCCTCCTTTGCACTACTCCCCTGCCACCTTGTGAAGAAGGTGCCTGCTTTCCTTTTGCCGTGATTGTAAGTTTCCTAAAGGCTCTCCAGCCATGCAGAACTGGAGTCAATTAAACCTTTGTTTATATATTACCTAGTCTTGGGTAGTATCTTCATAGCAATGTGAATATAGACTAATACACAAAACAAATGTAATTTTCAATCTTCTTTTTCTCTCTCTTTTTTTTTTGAGATAGAGTTTCACTTTTGTTGCCCAGGCTGGAATGCAATGGTGCCATCTTAGCTCACTGCAACCTCTGCCTCCTGGGTTCAAGTGATTCTCCTGCCTCAGCCTCCTGAATAGCTGGGGATTATAGGCATGTGCCACCACACCTGGCTAATTTTTGCATTTTTAGTAGAGATGGGGGCTTTCACCATCTTGGCCAGGCTGGTCTCAAACTCCTGACGGCAAATGATCTGCCCGCCTAGGCCACCCCAAGTGCTAAGATTACAGGCATGAGCCACTGCACCCAGCCAATTTTCAATTTTCTAATAGCCACATTAAAAAAAAGTAAAGAAACAGGTGAAATTAATTTTAATAATATCTTAATATCTAAAATGTTATTGTGATAAATATTGTCCTCGTGGCCATTACCTAATAGATGAGGTAATGCACAGAAATGATTCCTCACAGAGTCTGCTGTATATAAAATGTGTGTCCTAAATATCAGCTGCTTAATATTATCCGTAATTGAATTTTGCACATTTTGAAACTGAGACTCAAAGGCCATGCATAGTGAGTAGCTGGGTGTAAACAAATGCCTGTCCAATCCAGAGCTGGTTGACTTATCTGTTGTGCTGTACCCTTTCTCAGAAGAGTTGAGCAAGTGACCCAGTGTCCAGAGTTCTGCCGTCATTCCAACAAGTACCCAGTGCAGGGCCAACTCAGTCCTCTTGGTCTCTGAATGGAGTGTGGTGCTAGCTGTGGAGTTAGAGCCCAGGAGAGAGAGCATGTCAACCTAGGGAAGGGAAAAGGAAGAATGAGCGGTAGAGAGAAAATGGATTCAGAGAAAAATAACTAGGCCAGGCGCGGTGGCTCACACCTGTAATCCCAGCACGTTGGGAGGCTGAGGCGGGCGGATCACAAGGTCAGGAGTTTGAGATCAGCCTGGCCAAGATGGTGAAACCCCATCCCTACCAAAAATACAAAAATTAGCCAGGTGTGGTGGCGAGCGGCTGTAGTCCCAGCTACTCAGGAGGCTGAGGCGAGAGAATTGCTTGAACCCAGGAGGCGGAGGTCGCAGTGAGCCGAGATTGTGGCACTGCACTCTAGCGTGGACGACAGAGTGAGACTCCTAAAAAAAAAAATTCTGAACTGCATGCATCTATAATTTATTTAAAAGAAAATTTTATGTATGGAAGATTAATTGATATGATTAGTTTTACAGAGTTTTATGCACCAATTGGTAATACATTAATAGCCCTGAACAGAGAAGATGTGTCAGGTGCAGGTATTTGTTCTGATATAGATTTTCCCCAGTTACACATATAGGAGCACCCTCCTAAATTCATAGCAGTCTGACATGTGACCCAAAGGGTGAAGAACAGCAACCATAGCTAATGCTGAATGACTATGGATTACATGCTAGACATTATTCTAAACACTTAAAGGGTGGTAATTCATAGCATTCTCTTGTGGCAGGTGCTGTTTTTGCCCTTATTTTAGGTACTAGGAAATGAGGGGCAAGAAGGATGACTTGTTCATAGCGGGACACACAGGCGGAGAACATAGAGTGTTGGGAGTTCAGCCTGGGCGGCTTGGCTGCAGACTTGACTGGCAATGACCATTCTGTTGCTTGAACAGAAAGTAGAATGGGAATTCTTACTTAATTCTTCCAATGTTACCATGATTTGTTGTCTTTGCTGTAACAGTTGCTTAATATATAATTTCTAGCAGTGGTGTTTGTGGTGATTATCAGATGTGGTCTGTGTCACAGTTAATATTAACATCACATATTAAACCCATTCAAGAAAGTGTAAATATTGTTTTCTAAAGGTATGCTTACTGCTTAAGAGGGATTTACCATGACCATTTAGATACAGAAAAGTAGATGATTGTGCATTTTCAGACCTGAGGTCTGAGCAAGGCTCTTGAGTGGCTTAGAGTTTTATCAAATTAGAAGTTTACTTATTTTATTTATTTATTTTTTTTGAGACAGAGAGTCTAGGCTGGAGTGCAGTGGGGCCATCTCGGCTCACTGCAATCTCCGCCTCCTGGGTTCAAACGGTTCTCCTGCCTCAGCCACCCAAGTAGCTGGGACTACAAGTGCCTGCCACCATGCCTGACTAATTTTTATGTTTTTAGTAGAGACAGGGTTTTACCATATTGGCCAGGCTGGTCTTGAACTTCTGACCTTGTGATCCACCCACCTTGGCCTCCCAAAATGCTGGGATTACAGGCATGAGCCACTGTGCCTGGCCAGTTTACCCAATTTTAAGGCAGGGGCTTGCCTTAGGTTGGTGGAGTTAAGACATATGTAATGTAAAGGTTAAGCCAAGACCTAGAAAGCTTTTTTGAGTTCTGAGATTCTGAACTTTTTCCTGTATCTTAAAATATTGCTTTAGGCCGGGGGTGGTGGGTCAGATTTGTAATCCTAGCACTTTGAGAGGCCAAGGCAGGTAGATCACCTGAAGTCAGGAGTTCAAGACCAGCCTGGCCAACATGGAGAAACCCTGTCTCTACTAAAAATACAAGAAAATTAGCCAGGCGTGGTGACATGCACCTGTAATCCCAGCTACTCGGAGGCTGAGGCAGGAGGATGGCTTGAACCTGGGAAGTGGAGGTTAAAGTGAGCCGAGATCGCACGACTGTACTCCAGCCTGGGCGACAGAGCGAGACACTATCTCAAACAAACAAATAAACAAAAACTGCTCTAAGTTATATCAAAGTACTTTTTAAAAGACCATATATAACTCTTAACTCTTCTTTTAAAAATATAACTGTTTTTTTTTGTAGTTCCATTAAACTGAAAAACAATTCACAAATCCAGAAATAACTGTGCTAATATATATTACATCCAGTTTACTTAGAATGGTGTGTTTTAAAAAACGATTAGCTAGTATAATGTTAGAGTAGGAAGAAAATCTTACTAAATAGCTTTCCATTTGAATGCTGCCAGTTTATGTGGAAATCAAGGCCTACAGAGATTGATTTGCTTAAAGTTAAATAAGTCATTATTGGCAAAGCTGGACTTGTATTTAGGTCTCTAGATAAACACAGGATCCACAACTTCTCTATTTGGTCTCAGCTGCTTCAAAATTTGGTGGTTATTCAAACTTAATATTGTATTCAAATGGTGTAATCTGCTTAGTCTGGGCATTTTTGGACATAAGCGCAATTGGTACCTATTCTGAGTTACTGAAAATATGCCCTGACCCGATAGAGATGGCAGATAAATTATACTTACGTAGTGTCAGACTTTCCTTTGAAAACAACTTATGACACTTAGAATTTCCCAGAATTTAGAAAATAAATTGACAAGTAATTTTGATCAAAGTTTTTTTTTTTTTTTTGGGAGACGGAGTCTCACTCTGTTGCCAGACTGGAATGCAGTGGTGCCATCTTGGCTCACTGCAACCCCTGCCTCCTGGGTTCAAGCAATTCTCCTGCCTCAGCCTCCCGAGTAGCTGGGATTACAGGCGTGCACCACCACACCCAGCTAATTTTTGTATTTTTAGTAGAGACAGCATTTTACCATGTTGACTAGGCTGGTCTGACCTCGTGATCCACCCACCTTGGCCTTGCAAAGTGCTGGGATCGCAAGTTTGAGCCACTGCGGCTGCCCTTGACCAAAGTTTTTTAGTGTCCAAAATATTTGAAGATTTTCTTTTGGTTAGAGAATTTATAAATACCTCCAGTGTGAATACATTCACCTAGTCTACTGAAGCTATAACAAAGTAATTATAGACCCTGATCATATCAGATTAATTTAGTAATTCCCTGGTTGTAAATGAATATACTATTTATAGTATTTAATATTACTCTAAGAAGTAATGTTTATTAGGATTATTTTCAAGGTTTATGTTGGAAAAACTTGGTGTCTTTTGCTCCCAAAGTAAGAGTAACAATTTCTAATATGTTTTTTCTCTCTTCAGACTTTTGATAAAATTCTTGTTGCTAATAGAGGAGAAATTGCATGTCGGGTGAGTAGAATTTTCATTTTATTTTTCATTTTACTCTATGAAATTATTTATTATTGAATCCCTTTAAATGTGAGTCACTATTAATAGACATTAATGTATTTTAAAATAGGTTATTAAAACTTGCAAGAAGATGGGCATTAAGACAGTTGCCATCCACAGTGATGTTGATGCTAGTTCTGTGAGTATTTTTTGCTTTGTTTAAATCAGGACTTAATTTGGGGTCAAGTAGAAAAAAATGAAAGATGCAGGCTTTTTTTCTTGGACTGCAAAAGATATATTCAATTTTAAAAACTGTTTAATTGTTGACTGTTGTGTTAAGCAAAATGACAGTATCACAATATCGTCTATATGTGCCTTAAGTATTTTCTTTTCAAAGCTTTAAAAATTTACATGGAAAAATTGCCAGCTGATTGCTGGTCACCGAGTAGATTTAAGCAAAGCATGAGAAAGTTTGAGTCAAAGAGTAATGAAATGTGTACACAGTGCTCCTTTATGAGAGCACTTTTCCCCAGCATAACTCCGGTATCACTAAGGGAATGCTATAATTGTTTAACCTTTCCTAAATGCTTCAACGTGTTCAGTTGAAAGTTTCATAAATGAAAGATAGGCTAATGCTAATTGGATATGAACAAAAGAAGGTATAGCATAAAGGAGACATACTTTTATTTGGTGCTTTTAACACAGCAGGGTTTTTTGTTTTTGTTTTTGTTTTTGAGATAGAGTCTTGCCCTGTTGCCCAGGCTGCAGTGCAGTGGTGCAATCTTGGCTCACTACAACCTCTGCCTTCCAGGTTCAAGCGATTTTCCCACCTCAGCCTCCCAAGTAGGCATTACAGGCACCTGCCATCATGTCTGGCTAATTTTTGTATTTTTATAGAGATGGGGTTTCACCATGTTGGCCTGGCTGGTGTTAAACTGATCTCGTGATTCCTTCGCCTTGGCCTCCCAAAGTGTTGGGATTACAGGCGTGAGCCACCATGCCTGGCCCACGGCAGGCATTTCTTTAGTAGTAATGAATTATGAATGACTAGAAAGAAATCCCAATGGAAAAGCATGTAAATTATTAGAATTTTATGGCATGAAATATAAGTAGTTGAATGCCAACGCAAGCATTGTTTCTCATTTTCTCACACTTCTTTTGATAATGGGATTCTTTGGTAGGGTCCATTGCTTAATGACAGGGATATGCATCATTAGGTGAGTTCAATCTCATGTGAACATTACAGAAGGTACTTACACAAACCTTGATGATATAGCCTTGTACACACCTAAATGGTATAGCCTCTTCCTCCTGTGCTCCAAACCTGTACAGCATGTGACTGTGCTAAATACTGAAAGCAGTCGTAACACAATGCTAAGTATTTGTGTATATAAGCATATCTAAACACAGGAAGGGTACAGCAAAAATATAGTATAAAAGATAAAAAATGGTACACTGTATAGGGCACTTACTGTGAATGGAGCTTGCAGGACTGGAAGTTGCCCTGGGTGAGTCAGAGAGTGAGTGAAGGCCCAGGACATTCCTGTCACTACTGTAGACTTCATAAACACTGTACACTTGGGCTACACTCAATTTATAGAAAAATATTTTTACTTCAATAATAAATTAGCCTTAGCATGTCATAACTTTTTTAACATTATAAACTTTAAAATTTTGTCTTAAAACTCTGACTCTTTCATAATAAAACAGCATAAAAAGCAAACATTGTACAACTGTACAAATTTTTTTTTATATCCTTAGTCTATAAGCTTTTTTCTATTTTTAAACTTTTTAATTTTTCATTTATTTTTTACTTTTTACATTTTTTGGGGGGGTTTAAAAACGAAGACACAAATGCACACATTAGCCTAGACCTGCATAGGGTCAGGTACATGGAATCATCAGTAGGCATGGGATCACATCACGTTAGAAAGCTGCTACACAGCCAGGGAAACAATTAACAAGGGGAAGAGATAACCCACAGAATGGGAGAATATATTTACAAACCGTCCATCTGATGAGGGATTAATAACCAGAAGGAGCTCAAACAACTCTGTAGGAAAAGAATCTAATGATTCAATTAAAAAATGGGCAGAAAGGCCGTGTTTGGTGGTTCACGCCTGTAATCCCAGCACTTTGGAAGGTTGAGCAGGCAGATCACTTTAGGTCAAGAGTTCGAGACCAAGAATAAATAAATGCATGTTTAACCAGCCTGGCCAATATGGTGAAACTGAGTCTCTACTAAAAATACAAAAATAGCTGGGTGTGATGGCATGCATCTGTAGTCCCAGCTACTTGGAGCCTGAGGCAAGAAGCTTGAACCCAGGAGGCAGAGGTTGCAGTGAGCCAAGATCACGCCATTGCACTCTAGCCTCGATGAACGAGTGAGACTACATCCAAAAAAAAAGGGCAAAATATCTGAATAGACATTTTTCAAAAGAAGACATACAAATCACAAACAGGTGTATGTAAAGGTGCTCGACATGATTGATCATTACAGAAATGCAAATCAAAACTACAATGAGTTGTCATCTTACCCCAGTTAAAATAGCTTTTATCCAAAAGACATAATGAGTACTGTTGAGGATCTGGAGAAAAAAGAACCCTCATACACTGTTGGTGGGAATGTAAATTAATACAACCCCTATAAAGAACAGTATGGAGGTTCCTCAAAAAACTAAAAGTAAAACTGTCATGTAATCCAGCTGCTAGGTGTACACAGGGCGGGGAACATCGCACACCTAGCAGCAAGGAAATCAGTATATGGAGGAGATACCTGCACACCCATGTTTATTGTAGCATTTTTCACAATAGCCAAAACTGGGAGACAGCTTAAGTGTCCATCAACAGATGAATGGATAAAGAAAATGTGGTACATGTATATAAAAAAGAATGAGATCTTGTCATCTGCAATGCATGGATGGAACTGGTGGAGGACATTATATATATATTTTTAATATTATCTGATTTTTATTTTTATTTTTTGTGAGATTGTACATTTTATTATTTTATTATACTTTAAGTTCTGGGGTATATGTGCAGATCATGCAGGATTGTTACATAGGTATGCACATGCCATGGTGGTTTGCTGCATCTATCTCCTCACCATCATCTACATTAGGTATTTCTTCTAATGTTATCCCTCCCCAATCCCCTCACCCCCTGCTATCCCTCCCCTAGCCTCCCACCCTCACAACAGACCCTGGTGTGTGATGTTCCCTGCCCTGTGTCCATGTGTTCTCATTGTTCAACACCCACTTATGAGTGAGAACATACAGTGTTTGGTTTTCTGTTCTTGTGTCAGTTTGCTGAGAATGATAGTTTCTAGCTTCATCCATGTCCCTGCGAAGGACATGAACTCATCCTTTTTTATGGCTGCATAGTATTTCATGGTATTATGTGCCACATTTTCTTTATCCAGTCTGTCATTGATGGGCATTTGTGTTGGTTCCAAGTCTTTGCTGTTGTAGGCAGTGCCACAGTGAACATACATGTGCATGTGTCTTTATAATAGAACGATTTATAATCCTTTGGATATATACCCAGTAATGGGATTGCTGGGTCAATTGATATTTCTATTTCTAGATCCTTGAGGAATCGCTACACTGTTTTCCACAATGGTTGGACTATTTACACTCCCATCAGCAGTGTAAAAGAGTTCCTATTTCTCCACATCTTTTCCAGCATCTCTTGTCGTGAAGGACATTATGTTAAGTGAAATAAGCCAGGCACAGAAAGACAAGTTTTGTATGTACCCACTCATTTGTGGGAGCTAAAAATGATAACAATCGGACTCATAGAGGTAGAGAGTATAAGGATGGTTACCAGCAGCTAGGAAAGGTCTATGGAGCGGAGGGGTAGGGATGATTAATGGGGACCAGAATATAGTTAGATAGAATAAATAACATCTAGTATTTGATAGCACAATTAGGTGACTACAGTCTACAATAATTTGTGGTACATTTTAGAATAATTGAAGGAATACAATTGGGATGCTTGTAACACAAATAAATGAATGATTGAGATGATGGATACCCCATTTACCGTGATGTGATTATTACGCATTGTATGCATGTATCAAAATATTTCAAGTACTCCATAAATATATACACCTACTGTATACCCATAAAAATAAAAAAAGACATCACTAGGCAAATAGCAATTTTTCAGCTCCATTATAATTTTCTGTCTTACATGCAGTACATTGCTGACCACAATGTTGTCATATGGCACGTGACTATATTCTGATCTAGAGGGAGACTTTGCAGACTTTACAAAAGTGGTTTCAAAAGAATTCTGAAGCAGATGTGGTAGTTTTACATTTTAGAGACTTTTCACCGCTTCTGGCTGAAAGTAGTAGTGAATGTACCAGAGATTATAATACATAATTTAGAATAAAATTTACCAGACCCCACAATGCATACTCAGTCAAAACTTTCTCTTAATATGACTTACTTTAAATGAATTTCTAGAAAGATACTATAAATAAAAGCAGGATAATGATGGCTGGAATGTCAAAAGTTTCATTGAAATCTCAATAGTAGGGTCAAATCTGCTATGTGCTTTCTGCTTTAGTCTCAAGGAGGCTGAAAAGGTGAATTTCTGTAACAGCATTTTTTTCTTCCTCAGCATATGATCACAGAGGTTCCTATCATAGCTTTACATAATCAGCTTTACAATATCGGTAATATGAACAAGCCATGCTGTTCAGTTGTATTAATGTTTGAATGTTTGTTTTCAGGAAGTGAGCATTTTAAATGTAGCTTGGAGCAAAAAGCCTTACAGGCCTTCTTTGTTAGTTCCATATGTGGAAATATGAGCACTGTTGCATTAGGAAAATACTGCAATGATTGTGAAAGCTATTCATTGTCTATTATAAACAACTAATTTTTAAGGTAATTATGCAAGGAAAAAGATGAATGGATACTACTCATATTAACTGATAAGTCACACAAAGAAGGAAAGCCAACTAACTTGCAAACAGTTTATGTTTGACGGAAAAATGTTGGCTTTTAGAGATGATCATGCAGTTTACCTCTCTTGGTCCCTTTACTCCAACATGTTCTTCAAAATTGTCTTCAGTAATTTTGTTCCTTTGCTCTTTCATATGAATTTTAGGATGAGCTGGTCAAATTATTCCTCTTCCCGTTTTTAGCTACCATGAACAATATTTTTATAACTTTTGCATGTCTTTTTGTGAACATAGTTTTGATTTTTTGGGGGGTAAATTCCTAGGAGTAGAGTAGCTGGATCTTGGGGTAGATGAGGAGTTGGCAATGTTTTTCTGTTTGAAAGGAAATATATTTTTTTCTGGATAGCAAATATATTTTAGATTTTGCAGGCCCCTATGGTCTCTATAACATATTCTTCTTTTTGTTCTGTTTTGTTTTAACAATGCTTTAAAAATGTGAAAACTATTGTTAGCTTGAGAGGTTCAGATTTGGCCTGTGGGTAGACAGTATTTTGCTGATGCCTAGAATAAATAAATGCATGTTTAAATTGATAAGAAGCTACTAAACAGTTCTCCGTCATGTTTGCATCATATTATATTCCCTGCAGAAATGTGTGAGGTCAGGGTGCTTTTGTGTCCTTCCCAACACTTGGTGTTTTCGTTCCATTTGATTTGTGTTTTATTTTTAAGTGGCGGTGAAACAGTACGTCATTGTGCTTTCAATTTTAGATTTCCCTGATGAATACTGATGTTGAGTACTTTGTTGTGTTGTTGGTCATTCATTTATGTTTTTTTCTGAAGCATTTGTTCAAGCATAATGAAAAAAATTAGAAAAGTAGTGTCAGTATACTAATATCAGTTTACCCTTATATACCAGTGTAAGGGTATCTGTTTCCGCTTCACCTAGATTCTCCAGTTACTGAAATTTTGGCTTGTTAGCTCTATATCTGTATCCATATATACATTGTGCATGTGCATCTTTTTTTGTTTTTCCTAAACAATTTGAAAATAAGTTACAGAATTTGTGAAATTTTACCCCTAAATACTTCAGCAATAATAGTATGGTTTTTCTACATATCTATAATACCTTATAAAACATAAGAAAACTAATTATTCTATAATATCATGTAATCTGCATACCACATTCAGGTTTCTCCAGTTGACTCCAGTTGTCCTTCGTAATATTTTTCTTTGATCCACAATTCAATCAAGGTTCATGAGTTACATTTGATTATTATACCTCTTTAGTCTCTTAATCTAAAATAGTGCCCCTAACTTCCCTCCTTTTTTTGTTTGATTTTAATTATGTTGGCTTTTAGATATTCTGTCTTTGTGTGATAATTTCCTCATGAATAAATTCAAATTAAATATTTGACAAAACTACTTAATAAGTGATGTTATTTCTTTTCTTTTGAGACAGAGTCTTGCTCTATTGCCCAGGCTGGAGTATGGTGGTGAGATTATAGCTCTCTGCCGCCTGACCTCCTGGGCACAAGTGATCCTCCCACCTTAGCCTCCCAAATGGTTGTGACTGCAGGTGCATGCCACCACACCCAGCTAATTTTTGTATATTTTGTAGAGATCGGGTTTCACCATCTTGCCCAGCTGGTCTTGAACTCTTGGGCTTGAGAGATCCTCCTGCCTTGGCCTCCCAAAGTGCTGGGATTATAGGCATGAGCCACCATACCCAAGCCAGTGATTTTTTTTTTAATAGTAATATCATAACAAGAGGTTCCTAATGTTGAATTGTTCTGTTGTTATGCTATGTTTGATCATTTCGTTTTACCAGGTCTTCCCATTGTGGTGGCGGTGGCGGTGGTGGTGGTGCTGCTGCTGCTGCTGCTTCTTTCCTCCTCCTCCTCTTCTTCTTCCTCTTCCTCTTCTCCTCCTTCTCTCTCTCCCTTGCCTTCTCCCTTTCCCTGTCCTTCTTCCTCTCCCTCTCCCTCTCCTTCTCCCCCCACAGAGGACTTTTATTTTGTTAACAACTATTATGCTATGAATTCATAGGAAGTAGGTTTCAGCAGCTCAGGCTCCTTCCCCTTGTTTCTCACACAGTGCACTTCTCTGGGTGGAGCAGGCTGGCACTTCAGTTGAACCCAGGTACCTTTCTCTTTGGCTTCTTTCTTTTTCTGGTTATTTTCCTTCACACATTTCAGGAAGCTATCTCAGCTCTTAGAGTGCTTAATGTGCTCAATACGCACATTAATTCTCTTGGCAAGAATCTTGCCCTTAATTTGTTTGTGACAACAGTGCAAACAGCATGCTGGGTAACACTGTAAACTCTTCCAGTTTTGCTATGGTAACACTTGGGGGGCATTCTGTTTAAAACAGTACCCATTCCCTTTATGTCTACAATATCACCTTTCTTATAAATTCGCATACACGTGGCCAAAGGAACAACTCCATGTTTTCTAAAAGTCCTAGAGAACATGTATCGGGTGCCTTTCCCCTTTCCCTTTGTGTTTGTCATTTTGGTGAATTACTGGAAGATGGTGGTTCCAGCCTTTTATTAAATAATTTTTGGGGTGAGTTTTTGAATTCATGTGAATATTTTGTCCCCCGGCCACCTCTCATCTAATGTCTTTGCACTGATAGTGAAAATTGCCTGAGCCTGATTTCTTTGGTTGCCTTTATCTTTTTTGCTGTCTGTTGAGTAAGCTGTTGATTTGCTGCTCCTTTTTGAATCTGTTTTTATGTATTATCTTTTTCCTTATGTTTTTGAGGTCTTCAATCTATTTATTTTTAGCCTACTTAATTTAAATAATTGTCATGTTGTATTATTTCAAGTTTGTGAGTGTTTATTTCTATTCCTGACTTCCTGATGATGTATTGTCTCCTCACATGTTGAAGTTTTGGCTTGAGATTTCATATTTGGTGCTTTTATTGTTGAATTTCAATGGCTAGGTAGAATAGTGTTATATTTGTTTCCACCATACAGGGTATCACTCATCTGCGACTAATTTTCTTTTCTTTTTTTTTTTTTTAGAGACAGAGTCTTGCTCTGTCCCCCAGGCTGCAGTGCAGTGGCATGATCTTGACTCACTGCAACCTCTTCCTCCTGGGTTCAAGCAGTTCTCCTGCCTTAGCCTCCCAAGTAGCTGGGATTACAGGCACATGCTACCATGCCTGACTAATTTTTTGTATCTTTAGTAGAGACAGGGTTTCACCATGTTGACCAGGCTGGTCTCGAACTCAAACCTCATGATTCACCCACCTTGGCCTCCCAAAGTGCTCGGATTGCAGGCATGAGCCACTATGCCCAGCCAGGACTAATTTTTATATTAATTTTTTGGCATGAGGATTGTCAAATTTTGAAGATAATGGGAAGAACAAAATGAGATTGATTGCACACACACACACACACACACACACACAGCTGTTGAATAGGCTCATAGTCTGTAATTTCTAGAGACATTTTCCTTTACTTTGAGCAACAGAGATACCAACATAGGGTTTATGTTCTATTTAGTAGGTTGATTCCTCCCCTACAGCCTTTCACTGAGAATGTAATCTTTGAGTATCCTGGCTTTAGAGGGAAGGATTTCTTTCCTTCAAATCTCCAGCTCACACAGGATCTGTTTCCTTTCTCTGATTGTTAAAACCCAGTCTTCTAGATTATTGAGATTCCTACCTTCACTCTCCAAGATTGGCTCTTGTGGATGCAGTCTGATTTTTATTTTTTAATTAATTATTATTTATTCATTCGTGTTTTTTTTTTTTGAGCCAGAGTTTCACTCTTGTTACCCAGGCTGGAATGCAGTGACATGATCTCAGCTAATTGCAACCTCCACCTCTCGGGTTCAAGTGATTCTTCTGCCTCATCCTCCCTAGTAGCTTGGATTACAGGTATGCACCACCAAACTTAGCTAATTTTGTATTTTTAGTAGAGACAGGGCTTCACCATGTTGGCCAGGCTGGTCTTGAACTCCTGACCTTAGGCGATAGACCTGCCTCAGCCTTCAAATCCTCAGCTGGGATTACAGGTTTGAGCCACTGTGCTCAGCCCGATTTTTAGATTACTTTTTTTTTCTTTTTTTTTAAGAGACAGAATATTGTTCTGTTGCTCAGGCTGGAGTGCAGTGGTATGAGCATAGCAAACTATAGCCATGAACTCCTGACTCAAGTGATTCTCCTCCCTCAGCCTCCTGAGTAGCTGCGACTTAATGCACATGCCGCTGCATCCTGCTTACTTTTTCTTTGTTTTTCATCCCTTGTAGTTTTTTTGTGAGCCAAGCTCTTCATTTGAAGCATATTTGTTATATTTCATCTAGGTCTTTAGATGTTTCTAGAGAGGATTTGCAGATTATTTAGTTGGCTTATTGTTGGTTTGTCTTAAAACAATATGACATTCTATTCTCTGTTGAGGAAATTCCCTCAATTTCTTTGAGAAATAAAGACTGCTCTAGAGCAGTCTTAAAGTCAGGCTTTCCCTAGGAAAACAGTTCATTTATAATGATGAGATTAATGTGCCTGAATCGAGGGGATGAGGCCACAGGGAAGCAGTATAAAATACTCCAATGGGAAATGATCAGGGCAGGAGAAAGCAAAATGGGAATTAAGCCTCTTATGAAGTCATGAATTGTCTTTTATGTTTCATTTTCCAGGCCCTAGGAAAGCACACTTATTATTCTCTGGGAAGATTTGTGGGAATGGTTTATGAAGAGAAGACAATTCTAGTGCAAGAATGTATCCAGCTGGGATTTTGATTGATATCACATTGTGTCTGTAGATCATTTTGGAGTGTATAGCTATCTCAATATTTTTAAGTCTTCCCATCCATGAACATGTGATTTTCTTCCATATTTAGGTCATTTGGATTTTTTTCGGGCTTGTTTTGTGTTTTGTACTACTGTAAGTGTAATTAGTTTTTAAATTTCAATTTATTAAATTAGTTGCAAGTCTATAGAAATACAATTGATTTTCATATAATGAATTTGTGTCCTGCAACCTTGCTGAACCCTTTTGTTAGTTCTAATAGCTTTTAGTAGATTTTTTTAGGATCCTTTATGTTTTTTTTTTAACTCTCACTCTTTTACCCAGGATGGAGTGTTGTGGCACAATCTTGGCTCACTGCAACATCCACCTCCCAGGTTCAAGTGATTCTCCTGCCTCAGCCTCCCAAGTAGCTGGGGTTACAGGCATGCACCACCATGCCTGGCTAAATTTTTTGGGTTTTTAGTAGAGATGGGGTTTTGCCATGTTGACCAGGCTAGTCTCAAACTCCTGACCTCAAGTGATTCACCTACCTTGGCCTCCCAAAGTGCTGGGATTACAGGCATGAGCCACTGCGCCTGGCCCTTAGGATTTTTTATGTGAGATCATGTCATGTGTGAATAGAGATAGTTTTACTTCTTTCCATCTGGATGTTTTATTTTATATTCTTGCCTAATTTCTCTGGCTTTAACTTCCAAAACAATGTTGAAGAGGTGAGAGGAACCATCTTTATCTTGTTCTTCATCTTAGGGGGAAAGCATTCAGTATTTCCCCTTTAAATTTGATTTAGGCTCTGATATTTTCATAGACTTCCATTATCAGGTGGAATAAGTTAACTGCTATTCCTAGTTTGCTGAGGGATTTTTATCGTGAACAGGTGTTGGATTTTTTTCAAATGATTTTTCTGTGTTTACTGAGATGATCATGTGGTTTTTGTCCTTTATTCTATTGATATGGTGTATTGTTACATCAATTGATTTTTTTGGATGTTAAACCAACCTTGCATTCCTGGGATTAATCCTTCTTGGTCATGCTGTGCAATCCTGGATTGCTGGATTTAGTTTGTTAGTATTTTATTGATAATTTTTGTGTTCATATTTATAAGTTATATTAGTCTGTAGTTTTCTTATGATGTCTTTGCTTGGTTTTGGTGTTAGTGTGATCCTGGCCTCATGAATTGGAAAGCTTTCTCTCATCTACTTTTTTGGAAGACTTGGTATTGCCTTTTCTTTAAATGTTTGGTAGAAATCACCAGTGAAGCCATCTGCATCTGAGCTTCTGTTTGGTTAGTTTGTGATTATTAAATCTACCTTTTTACTTATTATAGGTTTATTCAGGTATTCTGTTTCTTTAGTCAGTGTCTATAATTTGTGTTTTTTTAGGAATGTGTCAATTTCATCAAAGTTATCTAGCTTATTGGTATAGTATTTTCTTATCATTTTTATTTCCATAAGGTCAGTAGTAATGACCTTTCACTCCTGAATTTAGACACTTGAGCCTTCCCTTTTTTCTTGGTCACTGTCCTAGTCTGTTCAGGCTTGTTATAGAATATCATGGTCTGTGTGGTTTATAAGTCATGGGAATTTGTTTCTCACAGTTCTGGAGGCTGGGAAGTCAAGATCAAGGCACTGTTAGATGTTGTTCCTGGTGAGGGCTCCCTTCTTAGTTCTTTGGTGGAGCCTTCTTGCCATGTCCTCACATGGTGAAAGGGGAAAGGGAAAGATCTCATTTATGAGGTCTCCATCACTAGTATTCTAAAATAGCATTCTAGAAGTATGAGGTGATGCAGTTAGGCAAGAGCTATTAATTGGTAGATGGGAAAGGCAAAAATAAGAAGTTTGTATTGAGTTTCTAGTTATACAGTGAATGGAATAACTCTTTAGAAACAAAAAAAAATCTCTGGTGGTTGGTTAAAAAGTAAATATAAATAAATCTATAAACTTCATTTATTTCTATAAGGTAGAAAATACAGAAAGAAATGTAACTTTGTAGAGGCAATGCAAATGATAAAACACTGTGATATGAATTTAAAATGAAATTTTTAGGATTTATATTAGGACTTCCTGTTTTTGTGTAGGGAAACCAGTTTTTAAAAAGGCTATTCTAAATTAATCTGTACATTTTCTATTAAATCCTAATAAATATAACAGTGACAAAGAGTAAATATGCAAGAATAGCCTAGACAACTCTGAGGAAAATTGACAGGGAATAGCCTAACATATTAAAATACATTTTAATATATTATAAATCAGCAAGAAGAGATAGGTCTGTGGAATAAATTTGTTAGATTTTCGGCAGTGGGTTTATGTGGGAGGATTTTTGACTTGTTAAAGAGGGTCTTATGAATATTATGTGAATTTAGAAGATAAGCAGTAATTCTAGGATTGCTTGCCTTTACTGTGATTTTTAGGTTTTTTTAGAGAAGATAAGATGTATAAGGAATGAGAAATGTTTAATGGCTTTAGTGACTAAGAGTTTCTAAATGGGCACATGGGTCCCATTTCCTTAGTTTGGTGAATAGTGGCAGCAAAGAATTTGGGAATTTAAGATTGTTGTACTTGTACTCCTCCAAATGAATGTTAGATAACATTATGTTTTAAGTATAAAAACTAGTATGCCTTTCCACAAAAATAGTAAATTATATTGTTATGTTTATATCAAACTGCTAAAATTAGTTCTGATATTTTTAAAAAATGAGATCTCACCGGGTTAAATGAAAAGAGTTGAGAATTTTCATTTCCAAAGAGGAAAATGATTCTGTACATCCACAGAATCATTCAACCTTTGACTGTGTTTTCTGTCTATGCTCCTAAATTGAACCTGTCTATACATATTTTGTTGCTTTGTGTGTGTACAGTCATGTTGGATTTAAATGAGAAATATTTGATTTTACTACTTCGAAACAAGAACCTAAAATCAGGGAAGTATTCACTGTGACTCACATCTTACCCAGGCAGCCTGCTGTTTAAAGTATGATCCCTGGTGCGTACTGTAGTCTCAGCCTCAGGATTCTGTAATGAGATTGAATGGGGTTTCCTGTGAGCATTCTTGGGTGATTGACAGTAAGGTGAGGGCAATCATCACTTTTTATGCCTACCCTTGATAGTATGTCCCTGCTGTCTGGGGAGAGACCGAGGACAAATAGGACTTTGTGATGTCTAAGTAATTAGTGTATGTTGGTTCCAGATGAACAAACTGGAGGGTAATGATCAGGTAAATGGAAATGGAACACATTAATGCAGACTAAGGTATAAAAGACCTTAGGGGAAAACTTTTCAACCTTTTATGGGATTACTGGAATATCTTTATTTCATTTTTTTTCATATTTACATATGTCTCTGTATATAGATATATATTTACATTTTTGTTAGTATAGGTTGTCTTCATTTTACCTTAGATGTGTAAAAAGATGAAAGCAACTTAAATGTGAAAACCTTAAACATTTTTTTCTCCTTTTCGTGATTTCAGAATATTTTAAAACTTTTTCTATTTGGAAAGGAGTTAAGATTCTTAATTAAACATTTTTTTAAATTTTCACAAAAATTGTTAATGTACTTGTTTGGAGCTGATGCTGTTACTGATCCTCAAATAGGACAAATGACTAAAGTCAGGTTTGTAAAACTCTTTTGGGATATTAACTGAGAAATATCAGATGACCTTTGTGTGTGTGTGTGTGTGTGCGCGCGTGTAGTTGCAAATGTTAGATTTAAGTAACATTTTCTTAAATTGCCTTTTCTAGTGAAGGATGTTTTAAGATGATGGCTGTCATGGTCCATGTTTCACAGTTGGTCTTAATTAGATCAGAAACATTTCCAGACATTGAGGTTGCAATAGGAAATCTATAGGATTCTTAATTTATTCTTACAAAAGATATTTACAGTTGCCGTTCTTCAATATTAACTTTCCTTATCAACAACAAAAAGTCTTGTGGCAAAGCCTCTGAGGAGTGACTGCAGTACTTCATTTAATGGGAAGAGAGGAATTGTTTTCCTTAGTATATGGTTTTGAATCTGGGAGTCTGGTAATTAGGTAATCAAAGGGTTTTAAAAATGGCATAATGGCTTTAAAACTTGCTATTGCTCACTTTTCTCATAAAACTTAGCCTTCAGAAATCTTTTTAGATTAAGAATACAATGTATCTACCTATGCAAATTTAAAAGAATTGACTTTTCATTCAAGAACTAACCAGGAAAAGAAAGTATTTAAGATGCTTAGACATGTCTTGTTCGTTTTTGCTTTTATTGTCTTTGGAAAAACGTATTTTGCAGAAACAGTATACTGTATCAATTTTAAATGTTTTTATTATCTTTGGCTTGGCTAAATTACTTTCTCTGCATTTTTGAGTAAAATGGAATAGGATCGGATTCCTGGTAGGAATCTGTTCACATTAATATTATATTTAATTGGAGATCCTGCAGAATAGTAGCAGGAGGCTGAAGAGAATTATTTAGTATTAGCAATGGCTCGTCTGGGAGTTGTGGACTAATCAAGGCGCTGTAGTGTTAGCGGTGGGGATGATGGGAATTATGACGATTATGACATGTAAGCATGTCTGTGTACGACCTGGACAGGCAATGAGTTAATCAAGAAGTATGTTAAATGGCTCCCATGCTGATTCATTATTATCTACCATAGTGCCTGTCAGGTTGTGTATTTAAAGAATCCAATCATTGCCAAATTCAGTATGTATATGAGCTGAATTCAGCCATTGTTATTTGCTTTTCCATAAAATAACCTCAGATTACCATATACGTATAAAAATAGAAGATTTTGTCAGCTGTACTGACCATGTGATTTGTGTTTTAAAGTAGAATATCATTTTTTTTTAACAGAGTCATTTAAAGATGTATTTGCTTTGCCCTTCTATGCATAATGGGTTTAGGTTTAAAAGTAATATTTGTGTGTCTTTACTTTTTAAGATGAAAGAATAATTCTGGTATTTCAGAGACAAATTAGTTAATGCGTGAACTATGGACAAATCAAAGCACGAATCTTTTCCACCATCAAAATACTCCTAAATCGGGGGTGGGGGTGGAAATCTCCTTTGCTGCATCGGGGGGTCTCTTTCTGCCAGGTAGACCCATTCTGTGCCCAGCATGGTTAGAGTTATCTGTCAGGAAACTATCTATTAGAAATGCTAGAAATGTACGTATTTTGGGGGAATGGAACTAATAAATTGAATTCCTTTCAGAAAATAAATTGAAATGCAGCATAAATCCGTGAGCAAACTGGATTATATCTCTAGGCAAATTTAAAGAGTTACTGCAGATGAACACCATTTTTTTTATAACTGTGGTGAACACTGCCAAATTTAATAAAAGTTTCTACCAAACTGTAACCTTCATGTATTAACTTAATTAAAGCAGTATTATGGCTAATACTCAGTGTTAACCTGTGGGTGGCTGTTATTGAAATCCATTATCTATGGAGTCAGTATTCGTGGTCAGCAGCATCAGAAATAAAACTTGCAACCAAGACCCTCCCACGGGTGCTGTGAGCTCAGCAGGTTAAATCGTCAAAAACCAGTAAAGCTGCTTAAAAGACTGATAGTTTAAGCCACCTGGAGTTAAAGGTAAACCAGTCATTATGATGGACTATGACTTTATTTAGCAGTCAGGCAGAAATTATATTTGGACAGGATTTATGTCATATCTTCATGTATGACTTATTCATTTGTGTATTTATGTACCTTATTATTTAAATTCATTAAAATCATTGCAGCTTTTTTTTAATCTATGGGAAGTGACTTGTGAATATTTTCTTTTATAAAACGTTAAGATGTCTCAAGACTTTCCGAATTTTTGATTAGTAATAATAACTTATACTAAAGTTACTTTTAACATTTACTTATACTAAAATTTTAAATTAAGAACAAAACAGTGAACTATTGTGAGGATTAATGCATCTTTTTGGTTTTATTTTGTAATTTCTGGTGAATTTAAACAACATGGGTTTAAAGGGAACTTATGTATTTCAATGTGCTTAGTACCTGCTGGTATGAAAAAGTACCTAATCATGGATTTATTTTTCTCTAAGAGGCTATTTGGGAAGGATTGAAGTCCTATCTTACTGAAAAAGCATACATTCAATAAAATATTTGACTGTACAGTTTATTTCGATGTTCTAGTGTTGCTAAGGCCATAACTTAGCTCATTTTTACAGCCTCACTCATTCGGACCCCTGAGTGGAGGGAGAGGACATGATTATTCCAAATAATGCTTCTCACTCATTGAGTATCTATGGTGTACTAGAAAAGCACATAATTACATATGGATTAAATTATCGTTACTGTTTTAAATTGAGAAAATTGGGGCTTCAAGTATAAAGCCAATCTTCTGGTTGCCAAAGATCACTGGGCTAGTAAGTAGTGAAGCTAAGACTCGAATTATGTGTGACTGCTAAGTTGTACTCTTTCCACTGTGCATGTTGCTTCCCATACTAAGTATAAGGAGAAGTCCCCTCCCCCTACAAAATGAAGTGAAGTTTATTACTTCGATGGCAGAGTTTTTATTAGTGCCTCTTATGGGCCGGTTGCTAGGATAGATACTGGAACTAGAAGAGTGACTGGGAGTGATGGGATTGCTGCTCTAGAGATAGATATAGAGAAATAAAACTTAAGTAATTACAAACTGTGGTAAGTGTTATGAGGGAAACAAATTGTTGAGAGAGATTCATGGTTCCCTTCACTAATAAGGTAGTAAGAGAAAGTCTCTCTGAGCGGGAAAAGTTAAGCTGAGACTGATGGATGAGAAGGAGTCAGCCAGCTAGGCAGACAAGACAGTGTGTGCAAAGACCCTGAGCCACTCCAGTCTGCTTCTGTCCTCAGTACTCTACTAAGAGTTCTTGCTAGTGTGGCCGCCAGTTTTCTCATGTTATATCCAGCAGACATTTTTCAGTCCTCTTCTATTTGACTTCCCAGAAGCATTTAACACTATTACCCTTTTTCAGACACTCTCATCGTCTGACTTTGGTAACATTTTAATCTCCTAGTTTTTTTTTTCTGCTACTGTGGCTCTCCTCTGTGTCCCCTCTGCAGGAATCACTCAAGGTTTCATTGGTGGGCTCTTCTTAAAATTGTTTTTTTTTTTTTTTTGCGCTCTCTCTACCCTTGCCCTGAAAGATCACGTTCTCTTCCACTTCTATTTCTGTGGTTTTAATCAACTCTAGCTTTAACTCTGTTTTCCCTCTCTATGACATCTCTAGTTGAATATATTACAACTACCTCAAACCCAACATTACTCAAACTGAACTTTGATCCTTCAGGCTTCTTGTGTCTGAATCCTACTGCAGAAGCACAAGATATAGGACTTTATCTTCACCGTCACTGTTTCATTTCTCATTTCCAATTTATGAACAAATCCTTTTCATAAATAATTTTGGAATCTAGTCACCTCTCTTCACTTCGTTAGTACTTCCTTAGCAAGGTCTTTTAAAATCCTTGTCTAGTGAATCTTTCAATCTTTTGGGCTGATAAAATTAATCTCATCTTGGGCAGTTTATCTGATGTGAACCATTTCAGAAGTTTTGTTTGTTTTCTTAGCTAATGCTTTCTTACTCTGTTTTGGAATTTTGGTTCATAGGCTCTTTTTTCTGGTGAAAGTTAAACATGTTTGTTACTCTTCATTCTTCATCTCCCTCCCCCTTGCTTCCTTGGTCTTCCTCTTCCTCGTTTCTCTCTCACCCGAGTCATTCCCCCCTCCCACCTTCTCCCTGACCAGCAGTTTTGTAGTCCTCTCCCCTCCATCTGGCATTTTGGATTCCTAATCTACATCCAGGTCTTTTTGGTTTTTTGTTTTTGTTTTTGAGACAGAGTCTCACTGTGTTGCCCAGGCTAGAGTGCAGTAGCACGATCTCGACTCACTGCAACCTCTGCCCCCCGGGTTCAAACGATTCTGCTGTCTCAGCCTCCCAAGTGGCTGTGACTACAGGCACCTGCTAACACTCCTGGCTAATTTTTTGTAGAGACAGGGTTTCATGGTGTTAGCCAGGATGGTCTTGATTTCCTGATCTCATGATCTGCCTGCCTTGGCCTCCCAAAGTACTGGGATTACAGGTGTGAGCCACCACGCCTGGCCTCTACATCCAGGTCTTATGGGGATAGTTTGGACATGTGGCAGATTAGTCGTAGCAGCTTGTTCAGGTTTTGACTCTGGAGCTGTGTTTGTGCCTCCCTAGGTCCACAGTCTCTGGGAGCTGTAGTGAGCTGCAGTTGCAGAAAATGCTGGGTGGCCTCCTCTTCAGGCCGAAGGCGGGCTCCTCTTTGGCCTGGTTTTCGCCAGTAGCCCTGGCTGTCTTCTCAGTCTCCTCAGAACATTCTCATGATCTGTACTTTGTATTTGGCACTTCCTACTTCTGGAGGGACCAGCCAGTGGTTAGCATCGTTAGCATTGTTAGGTGTTTTTCTCCTGTTTTGAATTTGTGAAATGTTTGCCATGTATTTCTGCTTACCTGTTTTCATAGTTTTCTTTTCTGGGTTGTATTGTCATTGCTGTACATTTGAAGTAGAGAGAGCTTTTGCAATATGAACTCACTGTGCCATCTCTTTTTTTGTACTAAATTTATTGAAGTCCACAAAAAACAGAAAAATGTCAGATCTCAAAATTGTGTTTTTGCTCAATTTCAAGCATCAGTTTATCCAAGTTACTAACTTGATACCTGACTTACCCCCTCAGCAAGTTGAGGCATTGTTTTGCTGGCTCTCAATCTCTGGCTTTAGCCAGTCACCGACCCGACTTGGGACTGCTTCCTTGGCTGCCTTGTTCCTTCTGCTGCCCTGTGGCTGCAGTGGCATCTGTCAAGTTGGAGTAGCTAAGTCTAGTAGGCATCTTTTAGGAAGATAGAAGGCTGTCTGGACATGGCAATGGTGGATTTATATCTGAGTTATTCATCTAAATTGGAACCTATACAAAGGAAAAGAGATTCTAGCTCAGCTAAGTGGATTTAAATTCATTGTTGCTATCTTCAGCATTCATTTATTTAATTAAATGCACTGAAAAGCCCTCTTGAGGTGGGGGACAGGGTATGATGTATCCAATGAGAGTTTGTAGAAAGTGTTGAGGTACAACTGCTTATAAGCAGTATTTGAAAATGTCTTATTTTGTAAACAACTGAGTGTTGAGTTGAGTCCAAGTCTTCCTGTAAATCAGTCATATATTAGTTTAGTTTCCAAGTGTATAGTATATTCCTTAAATGGATATTAGGTATTTTTATAAAGGGGATTTTATAATTAAATATAGCAAAGTGTCTTCTGTGAACTATTCTAACTGAATGTTGTAGAGCCCTAGGCTGCCCTGGTGAAACTCACCAAGATGCTCTGCATGTCGTAGGGAAGTTTGGTTTCAAAACTACACAATCTATTTGTGAAGGTTTTATGTAATTTTTCTTTTCAATAAGAAGTGTTTCCATGTATCAATTTTTTACAGTTAAAAAAGTAATTTATTTTCAGTTGTGGTAAAATTTACATAACATGAAAGTTTACCATTTTAACAATTTGTTAGCAAAAGATAATGAGATCTGTGGAGAAAAAAATGGAATTTTATTTTCTATAGAAAAATATCACCTGCAGACTGGGGAGGCAGTTTCCACTAGTGAAAATGTTTCTCCGAAGAGTGAAAAAAGGAGGGGTTCGGCTTAAGTAGGGCAAGTTCTTGCCCTCATTCTCGTAAGGTCTGTGCAAATGAAGGATTCAAGCTTGTTCAATTCAGATTGGTCGAGATAGTTGAGCCCAAATTTGGTGCCAGAAGTGTCTCTGTCAGATGTTCCTTCCAAAAGGCTGATGTGGGGTTTCTGCTGCAATTCTTCTTGGCTGCAGTCACAGGAACTGTTCTGGCTCAAGAACAGACATTTGTCAAGAGCTGTGTTTTCCAAGAACGAAGGGTGGTGACCACTCCACTCTTCTCTTACTCTGCTATGGCCGCCTGCACCCATTATCTAAATTCGGGTGTCTCTGTTGGCTACAGGAAGTGCATTTCATCTGGAGAGCTTGCAGTTTTATTTACGATTTCACTTCACATTCTTAAGCTTACAGTTCAGTAACATTAAGTGTGTTCACTTTGTTTTTACAGGATGGAAAGTTCTGGAAACAGGTGTTGGTGATGGTTCCGAATTATCAATTTTAACATAGTGTGCTGGCCAGGTGTTATGGCTCATGCCTGTAATCCCAGCACTTTGGGAGACAGAGGTGGATGGATTACCTGAAGTTGGGAGTTCGAGACTAGCCTGACCAACATGGAGAAACACCACCTCTACTGAAAATACAAAATGAGCCAGGCATGGTGGCGCGTGCCTGTAATCCCAGCTACTCGGGAGGCTGAGGCAGGAGAATTGCTTGAACCTGGGAGATGGAGGTTGTGGTGAGCTTAGGTAGCAGCTTACATAGCTGGACCTTGTCTTTACAAACAAACAAAAAAATAGAAGGGTGTGATGGCACATACATGTAGTCCTAGCAACTCTGGAGGCTGAGTGGGAGAATTGCACGAGCCCAGGAGTTTAAGGCTGCAATGAATTACGATCACAACACTGCATTCTAACCTGGGTGACAGAGTGAGACTCTTGTCTCTTAAAAAGAAATAAAAAATTTTGGTTTCCAGTTGTACATTGCTAGTAGTAGAAGTATGATTAATGTTTGAATGTTGACCTTGTATCTTGTGATCTTGCTAAACTCATTAGTTCTAGGAGTATTTTTGTAGGTTCCTTGGGGTTGTCTGTGTAGATAATCATGTTGTCTGTGAACAGACAGTTCAATTTTTTTCTGTACAATCTGTATGTCTTTTATTTTATTTTTTCTGTTGTTTTAGTTAGGAATTCTGGTATGAAGTGGAAGGAGAGTAGTAATAGTGCACATTATTATCTTATTGCCAATCTTAGTGGAAAAGCATTCAGTCGTTCAGAATTAAGTATGGTATTAGCTGTGGGGTTTTTGTGGTTGCTCTTTATATCTGGTTGAGGAAGATCCTGTCTACTCCTGATTTGCCAATGAATGTTGAATTTTGTCTTACGCTTTTTCTCAGTCAATTGATATGGTCATATGGGTTTTTTCCTTTTGATTATAATACATTATTTTACACTGAGGTTTTTTTTTAAGTATGGAACTAGTTTTGCATTTTGGTTGTATATTATTATTTTTTATGTATTGCTGGATTGGATTTAATTTTTTGTTAAGGATTGCATCATTGTTATGAAGGACATGGTGTGCAGTTTTCTTTTTGTGTACTGTCTTTGGTATTAGCACAATGTTGTCCTTATACAGTGAATTGGAAAATGTTTCTTCTTTGAATGAGAGTATATAAAATTGTTTAGAATTCTCCAGTGAAACCAACTGGGCCTGATGATTTCTTCTTCAGAAAGTGTTAAATGATGTATTCAAGTTCTTTAATAGTTATTGTAGTATTCAGGTTATCTATTTTACTTTGAGTGTGTTTTGTCAGCTTTGTGTTTTGTCATTTTGAGGGATTGGTTCATTTCATCTAAATTGTCCAATTTATGTGCATAGAGATATTCTTAGAAATTTTTTATTCTCCTTTTACTATCTGCATAGTTTGTAGTGATAACCTCTTTCCTTTCTTATTTTGAATGTCTTCTTTTTTTTTTCCTTTTCTTAGTCTTGTTAGAGATTTAGCAGTTTTATCGATGCTTTTGAATAACTAGCTTTGGTTGGATTGATTTTTTCTTCCTCTGTTAGTTTTTAAAAATTAAAAAATTAGTGATATCTCCTCTATTATTTTCTTCCTTCTACTTTAGGTTTATTTTGCTTTTCTTTTTTGGGTTGTAAAGTAGGAGTTTAGATTATTGGTTTGAGATGTGTCTTCTTATATAATATTTAATAATTATAATTTTCTCTCTAAGCATTATTATTATTATTATTTTAAGAAACAGGGTTTTTCCATGTTGGTTATGACGGTCTTGAACTCCTGACCTAAGGTGATCTGCCTACCTCAGCCTCCCAAACTGCTGGGATTACAGGTGTGAGCCACCACACCGGGCTCTCTCTAAGCACTCTTTAAATGCATCTAATAATTTTTTTTTTTTTTTACCAGTTGTCAAATGATTCTTTATTGAAATATTTTCCTTTGTGCTTCTTAACTAGCTGGGCATCCCACAGCACCACTGTTGATGTCATTGATGATGTCATGAGGGCAATGGCCATCAACATTACAGCCCACAGACTGGGCAGTCCCCAGGATCTCCTTAATGGTTCCAGAGAGTTCTCTGGCTAAAGATTGGTGCCGCATCTATCAAGCAATTTCCGATTTCATCGGAAGTGATATTGCCACTTTGTTTAATGTTTTTCTGTTTCTTTCTGTCTCTTAGTGGTTCCTTGAGGATTTTGATGATCAGGGCAGAATCGGAAGGCACCACCTCAATCTGGGCCTGTCTGTTCTGAATGGTCAGTTTCACTGTAATGCTCAGGCCCTTCCAGTCACCTGCTGCCTTGGCAATGTCATCATCAACCTTTTTTGGAGACAGACCCAGGGGGCCAATTTTGGGAGCCAGTGCAGAAGTGGCACCGACTTCACCCCCAGTGGACCTCTGCAGGCTGGTGGAGACAACTGGTATTGGATGAGTCCGAATTTGGGATGACCAAAGAAAGTTGCACCTTGGCCTCCTCCAAGTCGAAAGCCAGAAAACTAAATTTTTTATATCATATTTTCATTTTTGTTAATGTTTTCTGAGTCTTCCTTTTTTGCCCATAGGTTATTAAAAATTTTTTAATTTCCAAGCATTTGAAGATTTTTATATTATCTTTTTGTTTTTAATTTATTTATATTTTTCTTTTGAGATGGAGTTTCACCCTTGTTGCTCAGGCTGGAGTGCAATGGCATGATCTTGGCTCACTGCAGCCTCTGACTCCCGGGTTCAAGTGATTCTCCTGCCTCAGCCTCCCGACTAGCTGCGATTCAGGCATGGACCACCAGGCCCAGCTAATTTTTGTATTTTTAGTAGAAGATGGAGTTTCATGATCTTGGCCAGGATGGTCTCAACTTTTTCACCTCTTGATCCACATGCCTCAGCCTCCCAACGTGCTGGGATTACAGATGTGAGCCACTGTGCCCCGCCAGGAACTTCTTTAAGTAGTTTTAGAGCTGATCTGCTAGCAACTAATTCTCTTAGTTTCCTTTATTTGAAAATGTCTTGGCTGGGCAAAGTGGCTCACGCCTGTAAACTCCCAGCACTTAGGGAGGCCGAGGCAGGTGGATCACGGTGGATCATGAGGTCAGGAGTTCAAGACCAGCCTGGCCAAGATGGTGAAACCCCGTCTCTACTAAAACTACAAAAAAATTAGCCAGGCGTGGTGGCAGGCACCTGTAATCCCAGCTACTCAGGAGGCTGAAGTAGGAGAATCACTTGAACCTGGGTGGAAGAGGTTGCAGTGAGCTGAGATTGTACCACCCGCACTCCAGCCTGGGCGACAGAGTGAGACTCCATCTCAATAAAAAAAAGAGTCTTTATTTCACTATGTGAAATCACTCTGTGGTTCAGCTGGTGGCCTCGCATAGCGTATCAGGCCCCCTATATATGACAGTGCTGCTGGAGGTGTGTCATTCTTTGACTTAGTAGGTAATTTGATCTCCCCGATATATTTATGTTTTCTCACATTTTGGACTCTGATTCTTCACCTTACATGGGGCTTCAATTCCAAGGAAGGTAGGAGCTGAGATACAGGTACCCCTTCTTTGTTTCAATCCTGTTACTCTTGCTATGTTTATCTGAGAGTGGTTCTCTTATACGCTCTAAACTAAGTCCCCAAAGAGGAATTTCTGTTCCTGGTAGCTGGGCCTACTTAAGGAGTTGTAGGTAAATTTCAGTGAATGGCACAATCACTTGGGATCTTTATTGAGTTAAAATATCTTTGGCCAGGTGCAGTCGCTCATGCTTGTACTCCCGACACTTTGGGAGGCTGAGGCAGATGGATCATCTGAGGTCAGTAGTTTAATACCAGCCTGACCAACATGGTGAAACCACATCTCTGCTAAAAATACAAAAAATTAGCTAGGTGTAGTGGTGCATGCCTGTAGTCCCTGCTACTTTGGAGGCTGAGGAAGGAGAATTGCTTGAATCCAGGAGGCGGAGGTTGCTGTGAGCTGAGATAGTACCACTGCACTCCAGCCTGGGAGACAGTGCAGCACTCCGTATCAAAAAAAAAAAAAAAAAGAAAACAAAAACTTTATTAATTATTAGTTTTGGATGAATAGGAAGAAATCAAAATAGTTTCTTGAGCTCCTTCAAGTACTCATTCTGTCCTCAGGTATAGAAGAATTTTCGTTTTTGGGAAATGGGGAGACAGAATATTTATTTTTGAAGAGAAAATAAAATATTTCTAGACTTTTTTTTTTCTTTTTGTTATTGCTGTTTGTTTTTAAGTCAGGGTCTTGATCTGTCACACAGGTTAAAGTATCGTGGCATGTCCATATCTCACTGCAGCCTCCAAGTCAGAGGCTCATGTGATCACTCTGCCTCAGCCTCCCAAGTAGCTGTGATTACAGGTGCCAGCCACCATGACTGGCTAATTAAAAAAAAAGGGTTTTTTTTGTAGAGATAAGGCCTTTCTATGTTGCCCAGGCTGGTCTGAAACTCCTGGGCTTAAACGATCCTCCCACTTTGGCCTCCAGAAGTGTTGGGTTTACAGGCATGAGCCACCATGCCCAGCCCCAGATATTTTTGATATCTTCAAGTTTCATTTCCCTGCTCAGTGAAAAATGACTGCTACGGAAAACTGCTCGAACTCCTTAACTGCTTTTAATGATTACCTTTAACGTCTGGGAGTAACTGTACCAGGAATCTTCAGGAAAGCAGGAGCTTTTGAGTGGTTGATTGCTGCTATTTGTAATACTCATCTGAAAGTTTTTAATAAGAGACTAACCAGCTGTATATCATGAATCAAGAATTGTCGTGTCTTTTGGGATCTTAGCAAAAATATCGGATAATATGGGAAATGGAATCTGAGGCCAGAAAGCCAGCTTTTAGAGTTTCTAGGAATGCCATGATATCTGAATAGATAACTGTGAGAAAGGTATTCATCATGAAGATCTTCATGATGAGTACTTTTAATAGAGGAATGTAAATAGAGATGTCGGTAACAATTTAGGACTGGTGTAATCACTTTCATATACTTATTTTTATATCAGATGCTTACTAGATTTGTTGATGCTTTTCATGACAGTCTTACAAATAAGTTTATATGATTCATTTTAGAAAACTATGTTCTTGTTTATAATCATTGATTTTTTTTTTTTTTAAGATGGAATCTTGCTCTGTTGCCCAGGCTGGAGTACAGTGGTGCAGTCTCCACTCACTTCAACCTCTGCCTCCTGGGTTCAAGCAATTCTTTTGCCTCAGCCTCCTGAGTAGCTGGGACTACAGGCACACGGTGCTATGCCCAGCTAATTTTTTTTTTTTTAAGTAGAGACGGGTTTTTTTAAGTAGAGACTGTGTTGCCCAGGCTGGTTGTGAACTCCTGAGCTCAGTCAATCCGCCTGCCTTGGCCTCCCAAAGTGCTGGGATTACAGACATGAGCCACTGTGCCTGGACTGATTTTAAATTAAAAATACATATACTATATATTTTCTGTGTTTAGAAATGAAAAAATTTAAAAGTCCTGACTTACAATTAAGGCTATTGGGATGAGCAAGACTTCATGTTCTGGTCCCAAATTCCCAGGGAAGAAAAAAAGTTAAAAAGAAAAGACCAAGAGAAAAAGCAGGCTGGGCATGGTGGCTCAGGCTTGTAATCTCAGCACTTTTAGAGGCTGAGGCGGGCAGATCACCTGAGGTCAGGAGTTTGAGACCAGACTGGCCAACATGGCGAAACCCCATCTCTACTAAAAGTAAATAGTAGCCAGGTGTGGTGGCAGGAGCCTGTAATCCCAGCTACTCAGGAGACTGAGCTAGGAGATTTGCTTGAACCTGGGAGGTGGAGGTTGCAATGAGCCAAGATCATGCCACTGCACTCCAGCCTGGGCAACAAGAGGGAGACTCTGTCTCAAAAAGAAAAGGAAAAACAACAAACCAGAATTTTGATGGAGAATAAAAAAGAGTACTTGTGGAATCCTGGAAACCTGGAAACTGAGGGATTTTTTTTTTTTTTTTTTTAGACCGAGTCTCGCTCTGTTGTCAGGCGGGAGTGCAGTTGCACAATCTCGGCTCACTGCACCCTCCACCTCCCAGGTTCAAGCGATTCTCCTGCTTCAGCCTCCTGAATAGCTGGGATTACAGGTGTCCACCACCACACCCAGCTAATTTTTACATTTTTTTAGTAGAGATGGGGTTTCACCATATTGGCCAGGATGGTCTTGATCTGACCTTGTGATCTGCCTGCCTCAGCCTCCCAACGTGCTGGGATTACAGGCGTGAGCCACCATGCCCAGCTGGAAATTGAGGAATTTTTAAAGAGTTGGCTGATGGGATCATGTAGCAGGAAACCCCAGTCTGAAACAGATAGGAGAGGATGACTAGATGACTGGAAAGATGGGAGCAGCTCCAGAGGAGAGAGCCTTGAGCACAAGTGGGCATCCAGCCAGGTGATTCCTCCACACTCAGTGTCCATGAGGGAGCAGATGATTCATAAACAGATAGAGGCATATCTTGGAATTCTTCAGTAGTAAAAAGAGTGAGGTGGATTTCTATATATCAACAGAGAACATCTCTAAGACATTAAACACCAAAAGAGAACTCGAATAAGGACATATATGGTATAAGAATACCATTAATGTTAAAAGAATCTCACCCTAAAGTATTTTATAGTTACATATATAAAAGCATAGAGCATAGGTTCTCAACAGTGGCACTGTTCACATTATGGATTAGAGAACTCGGTCATGGGTGACTGTCCTATACATTATAGGATTTTTAGCAGCATCTCTGGCATCTTACCCACTAGATACTAGTAGTGTCCCCCCCATGCCTCAGTAGTGACAATCAAAACTATCTACCGACATTGCCAACTGTGTCCTAGGGGACAAAATTGCTCCTAGTTGGGATCCCTTGGCATAGATTGAAGTCTAAGAATACGTACTCACCTGATAAGTGAGAAAGACATTATAATGGGGACATCGGTGTGGTCAGTGTAGCTGTTAGCTTTATTTTAAATAAGAATGTTTAAGTATTACATATATTTACTTATATTACATGTAATTAAAAAAAGACACAAAAGATAGCTTTGCTATTTTTTTTTTTTTTTTTTTTGAGACAGAGTCTCACTCTGTTTCCCAGACTGGAGTGCACAGGTGGGATCTCAGCTCACTGCAACCTCTGCCTCCAGGGTTCAAGTGATTCTTGTGCCTCAGCCTCTAAAGCAGCTGGGACCATAGGTATGTGCCACCATACCCGTCTAATTTTTTGTATTTTAGCAGAGATGGGGTTTTGCCATGCTGGCCAGGCTGATCTCAAACTCCTGGCCACAAGTGGTCAGTCCAACTCTACCTCCCAAAGTGCTGGGTTTACAGGTGGGAGCCATCACACCTGGCCAGCTTTGCTTTTTTTAATAAGATATCTGTTGTATTAAATTTAAAAATGGTTAATGGTTAGAAGAAGAAATACAGATAACTTACAAACATGAAAATATGCCCAAACTCACTAATAACCAGGAAAATGCAAATTAAAAAATGATAAATTATTTTTCTCCATTACATTAATAAAATTAGAAAGATAAACCATGTTCAGTGATGGTGTAGTGTGGGGAAATTAATCTCTAACAGTAGTGTTAAGTTGACCTAAGATTTTTAAATGTGTAGTTTGCAGTATTTGTACTTTTAAACATTTTTCTTATAGAAATATATATATGTAAACAGATTGGTGTGTTTAGGGAAGCTTATTGCAGTGCACAGTACCTGCACATTGGAAACCATGTCCAATATTAGCAGAATGGTTAAATAAGTTATGGTTCATCTAGATTACTAGAAATACTGGATAGCAGTTAAAAATGATGAGGTAGAACTCTAAAAAAAATACTGAGTGTAGTGCGATTCATTTTATACCAAGAAAAGTCTTAAACACAAAATAAAACTCTGCACTGGTATTTCTGCATATCCATATGAAAATGCTTAGGTGAGTCTGGAAGGGCACACACAAAACTGATAATAGCTGGATAATAATAGGAAATGGGGCAAGGAGCCTTTAAAGGAAGGCAAGGAATAATGGTTACCTGGTATCTATAAGCTTTTTTTTTTCTTTTTAAGTTTTTTTCTTTTTAACCAAAGGAATAATTCATACATTACTTGGGTAATTACAATAAAATTTAAGAGGATCTAGATGACTTGCTTTTTATGAATACTGTCATCATTTGGTGGCTTGCATTGAGCAGGGATAGCTGCTATTGGAGCTTTGGTAGGGCTTTAAGATCTTATGACTTTAGGTGGCTCTCCGTATTTTGTGGAATTGGCATTAGCTGTGTATATGGTTTGGAAACACTTTTTAAAAAATAATTGCTTTTAATGGAGATTATTTCCAGATCCTATTCCTAGAATTTCGCTTTGTTATTGTGTCAGAAAGATGTATTCAGAAATATATGTCTGTGTATTTACGTCTTAATCATTAGACTCTTGAATGCGTGTGTGATAGCTTTCTCTTTAGTAAGTGGAAAATGATCTTAAAGATTGCAAGCTAGGGAGAACGATCCAAGATGGCCGATCGCTAACATCCCGGGATTGCAGCTCTCAGGGAAGGCGCAGAGAACTAGAGGACGCCACACTTTCAGACAAAGTCTGGTCGCTCACGGAGCAGAAGATCCCCCAGTGGTGGAAACACACGAGTCGCCAGCGCGACTCTCGTGGTCGGCGCAGCGGTTCCGCTGGCACCTCGGCGCGGCAGCTCTCGGCGCAGAGTAAACGGGATCGGTTCCCCTTCTGACCGAGGTTTGGAGCCCCGGGAAGGCAGAGTCGCCTACTACTGACACAAGAAGGAAGCCCGACAGGAGAATCCTGGGCAGAAAAGCACCATCAGTTTTAACGCCGCTGCTCTGGCCCTGGGAACTAACAACCTGGACGTCCACTCAAGAGACCTAATCTGAAAGTTGGTAATTTCAAAGACGACAGGAGGATAAATTTACAATGACGGGAAGAAACCAGCGTAAAAAAGCTGAGAATACTCAAAGTCAGAACGCCTCTCCCTCTAAAGATGATCACAGTTCCACATCAACAATGGAACAAGGCTTGATGGAGAACGAGCGCCTCCTGATGACAGAATCACTCTTCAAGGAATGGATAATAACAAACTTCGGTGAGTTAAAAGAACATGTTGTAGCCCAACGTAAAGAAACTAGGAACTTTGAAAAAAGGTTTGATGAAATCCTATTGAGAATAGACAACTTAGAGCGGAGTATGAGTGAATTAATGGAACTGAAGAATACAATACAGGAACTCCGAAAAGTATGCACAGGTTTAAACACTCGAATTGTTCAAGCAGAAGAAGAGATATCAGAGGTCAAAGTCCAACTTAATGAAATAAAACGTGAAGAAAAGATTAGAGAAAAAAGGATAAAAAGGAATGAGCAAAGTCTCCAAGAAATGTGGGACTATGTGAAAAGACCAAATTTACGTTTGATAGGTGTACCTGAATGCGACGGAGAGAATGAATCCAAGCTGGAAAATACCCTTCAGGATATTATTCAGGAAAATTTTCCTACACTAGCAAAGCAGGTCAAAATTCAACCCCAGGTAATACAGAGAACACCACAAAGATATTCCTCAAGAAGAGCAACCCCAAGGCACATAATCGTTAGATTCACCAGGGTTGAAACGAAGGAGAGGATACTAAGGGCAGCCAGAGAGAAAGGTCAGGTTACCCACAAAGGCAAGCCTATCAGATTTACAGCAGATCTCTCGGCAAAACTCTACAGGCCAGAAGAGAGTGGGGGCCAATATTCAACATCCTCAAAGAACAGAACCTTCAGCCCAGAATTTCATATCCAGCCAAACTAAGCTTCACAACTGAAGGAAAAATAAAATCTTTTATGAACAAGCAAGAACTCAGAGATTTTATTACCACCAGGCCTGCTTTACAAGAGCTTCTGAAAGAAGCATTACACACAGAAAGAAACAATCAGTATTAGCCTTTCTAAAAATACACCAAAAAGTAAAGAGCACCAACATAAAGAAGAATTTACACCAAGAAATGGATAAAACAGCCAGTCAACATCAAATGGCAGTAACCCTAAATTTAAATTGACTGAATTCCCAATCAAAAGACACAGCCAAAACCCAACGGCATGTTACATCCAGACCTGTTTCACATGCAAGGATACACAAAGACTCAAAACAAAGGGATGGAGAAAGATTTACCAACCAAATGGAGAGCAAAAATAAATAATAAATAAATAAAAAGCAGGAGTTGCAATTCTTGTATCGGATAAAATAGATTTTAAAGCAACAAAGATATAGTGGTGAAAGGATCAATGCAGCAACAAGAGCTAACGATCCTAACACCCAGATAGGAGACTTAGATTCAATGAGACAGAAAATTAATAAGGATATCAAGGACTCGAACTCAGATCCAGAACAAGTAAACTTAATAAATATTTATAGAGCTCTTCACTTCAAATACACAAAATATACATTCTTGTCAATACCACATCACACCCACCCATTAGTTTAAATGAAACATTGATTGGCCATTATTAATACCCAATTTGTTTCAAAATAAAGCAATATTTCCATTTACTCTCCCTCTTTCTCTTCCTCTTTCTTCCTCTCCTTTACTTATTTTTTTTTTTAAGTTTTTTTTTTCTTTTCTTCTCTCAAAAAAAAAGAAATCAACTTGTAAACCTCTAGATCCAGGTCGGCAATGTCTCTTTCATTGCTTGATTTCCTTTCTTCCCTTCCCTCCCTCCCGCCCTCCCTCCCTCCCTGCTTCCTCCCTTCCTTCCTTCCTCCCTACCGTCCTTATTCCCTTCCTTCCTGCCTTCCTCCCCCCTCCAAAAAAAAAAAAAGATTGCAAGCTAAAGCTAAGCCCACACACTTACTGGTATTTTCTTGTTTCCTCCCTCAACCCCACCTTGTTAGAGTTTTCTTAGGTAGTATTATGTATTTATTTTTTCCTATGTAATGAAGTTCTTCAAATGTATACTTTCACTGAGGCTTGTCAGGAATTGGTCAGAAATTGTGAGGGATCTATATTCTAATTTTTTTCTATGAAATTTATATAACATAAAGTTTACCATTTTGCTGATTTCATTTATTTAATTGTTATTTTTTATTTTTACAGATGGGTCATACTATGTTGCCCAGGTTGGACTTCAACTCCTGGGCTTGAGTGATCCTCCTGCCTCAGCCTCCTAAGCAGCTGGGACTACAGGAGCTGTGCTACTGAACATGGCAGTTTTGCTTGATTTATTTATTTATTATTTTTTTGAGATGGAGTTTTGCTCTTGTTACCAAGGCTGGAGTGCAATGGCATGATCTCGGCTCACTGCAACCTCCGCCTCCTGGGTTCAAGCAATTCTCCCGCCTCAGCCTCCCAAGTAGCTGGGACTACAGGCGCGCGTGCCACCATGCCCAACTAATTTTTGTATTTTTAGTAGAGACGGGGTTTCACCATGTTGACCAGGATGGTCTCGATCTCTTGACCTCGTGATCCACCTGCCTCGGCCTCCCAAAGTGCTGGGATTACAGGCCTAAGCCACCGTGCCCGGCCCTAGTCGTTTTATTTTTTATTTTCTGAGCTAGGATTTCTCTCTGTTACCCAGGCTGGAGTGCAGTGGTTCAATCGCAGCTTGCTGCAACCTCAGCCTCTACTTGGGAAGCCTTTTGGATCTGCCGTGCTTGTCAGAAACTTTTTCCTCTGCATTATTTCATATCTCAGGTGTTTTTACCTACTTACTTTGCACATTATCCTTTTCAAAGGCATTTGTTCAAGTTTTTTTCAAGCTAACAAAGGAAAACAAACCTGAGCCATCTCTCACTGTCACTCTGCCTCTCCCATTCTTTACATCCAACCATATGGACAGTCCCCACCCCACCTCACCTCTCCCCTACTTTACTCTTCCTCTGCTTTATTCTGCTCCTTTCCACTGTGGTCTGGCACTCACCAGCTACACTGACATGACTCTTGTGAAGGTTTTGCTTGAATACTTGATGTCTACTTTCTCTCTGCTGTTCTTTCCCTTCTCCCTTGATGCTTCTACTAAGGGCTCAGTGGTATGAGAAGATAGTTCTCCTCCTGCTGGTTTTCATTCTTTTGTTGACTGTATCCTCAGGAATTCATGCTTGCAAGACAAAGACTAAAACAAAAAAACAAAAAACCCAAACAATAAAAAACCCCAAAACACCTTTGTTTTGGTTCCAGGATTGATTCAGCATCAGTTTCCTTTTGTAAAATGAAAACAGGATTGTAGAAAATGGGCTGGGAATTTTGCAACTGGCAAAAACCTACTCTCTTTTTTCCCTGTAGTTTTAAATTTTACCACTTTGAAAATCATGTAAGTTACCTTAGAAGAAAAATAGTTGTCACTAATTCTACCCTCCAGAATAACCATGAATAAATACGTCTTGGTGTTACACATGTAGTTTTCAAAATAGAATCAAAGCAAATGTTTAAAAACTCATTTTGTTTTCTATGAATAAATTGCCTTTTTGGGAAAGGACATGCTGGAATGTTAGTTTTTAAAAACGTGTATAAGTATCTTTAGATACTTCTAATGAAAGAGAAAGAGTTCTGTTTCTTTTTTTTTTGTTAGAAATAGGATTCTATCTGGTTTGATTTTTTTTCTAGTTCTTCAAATTAAGATTGATGCAGTTGGCTTTCCTCTCTTTAATCTTTTAGTCTTTCAGGGTAATTTTCTTTCTTTCTTTTTTTTTTAAATGAGACCCTCAATAGTTTATTTTTTTAAATTGTGGTAAAATGCTTATAAGAAATGTACCATCTTACCTATTTTTATGTGTACGGTTCAGTGGCATTAAGTACATTCACACTGTTGTACAGCCTCCACTACAATCCATCTCCAGAACTCTATTTACTTTGCAAAACTGAAACTCTACCTGTTAAATAATAACTCCCCATGCGAGGCTCCCCACAGTCTCTGGCAATCACCAGAGACTGTGATTCTACTTTCAGGATAGTATTCATTGGTTAGTAATGTTTGGAGGATTTGATTAGATTTGATAGATACTGAAGTCTGGCTGGGTTATGTAGGGTATTGCTACTTTCAGCCAAGGAGTGCATTTAGTCCCTATCATGTCATCCTTGGAGTATTCTACCCAGTGTCTTGCATTGAAAGGCATCACAAGGGAAACTCCTGTATTCTCAGTCATGGTAAATAGTGTCCACTTCACTATGAATCTTGTTGAGTGATAGGTTTCAGAACATCTCTAGACATGAAGAAACATTTCCAAAGCTGCTCATCTTCCCTGTCTTTCTAGTATGTATTAGTTTAGAAAGTACTGAAAAGCTTTTGCTGACACCATTGAGTTTTATTCTAAATATGACATCTGGCCTAGCACTTTTTGTCACTCATGTGCAATCTATTTGATAAGGACTGGGACTAAATAGAATATCCTTTTCAATGTATTTTAGGCATCTAATTGACTTATATGAAATATTCTATCAATCACAAGTTTTTAAGTGCAGGCATAATTTTTAACTTATTTATATCCAAGAATTTACATTTGTTTTTTTAAAGTTAGTAAGGAAGATGATTTTTCCCAATCCTGTCAGATGAAATACACATCTGTTGTTCTCCTGGTTTGTTATTTGGAAATTAGGCTCATACGAGTAATAAGGTGATGCAAGTAATTTTTCTCTGAATAATAAAAAAATTCAAAATATAAAACTAAATGCTTGATGGGAAAACCAATATCTGCTTTAAAAACCTCGATTGGTTTTCTGAGAATGGAAAAGTTAATGAAGACAACCTATACTTAGTGTTAGTACTTAAAATGCTTTATTTTTCTTTTTGAAACATACAGCCAGCAAATCCTACTTAATTGCTTAGTTTACCTCAGTTTAAACTTTCCAGGGTGGTTATATATTTCCTTTGCCATTAAAATGTATAAAAATGAATTTATATTTTTCAAGATGTTGAAATTTTTGAAACATAAATATTCTAGTCAGCCTATTCAACATTAAGTCATTTTGCAAAATAGCATCTGCGTTGCTTGAGTACTGTTTGTTTTGTATTATTAAGCTAAAGAAAACACTTCACACATTTCATGCAACAGGGACAATAAAATTGAAACAGGGTTTCAAAAGTTTGTTAGATTGTTCTTTCCAGGTTGACTCTTAAGTGTCTCTTTAACTAGGGCAGCAGAGGATTTTAATGTTTTCTTTTGCATGGCTTTTTGCTACTACTGACCTTGGGCCAGACTGCGGGCTTGTTGAGATGTGAATGTACCCTGTCCCTTGAAGTAAGATTTGTTTCTGCAAATAGAGGAAAAGAAGCCGACCAATCCTTTATAAACAGTTTATGTTTAGTCCTTCCTTGTAAAGTCCATAGCAGTTTTGACCTGCTTTTAATGCATAATTTATTTGAATGTTTATTGGAGTAATCTTGTTTTTAATTGGAGCAATCTTAATCACCCAGTAAAATATATGAGGCTCTGAGCTAGTTCTTAGTATGTTTATAAAATGTTTGTGATAACATAGGAAAAATGGTTATTATGCTAGTTAAAAAACAAAAGGATGTAAGTTACATATGTGGTATCATTATGAAAGTGTATTTAGAGAAAAGACTGGAAGTAAAAATGTCAATACTGTTAGGATTCTCTCTCTCCTTTTTACTTTGGAATGGATGTTTATTGTAGAAATTTTGGACATATAAACACGTGCCTATGTGTATCTTTTAATTTCTTTTCCTCCATAAACCATCTGTTGCCATATATATGGCCAAGATTCAGAAGAGGTTATTTAGATATAGATTTTTACCTCAAGATAATGACTTAACTTTTTTGTACCTCAAAGACAATGGCTTTAACATTTGATAATGAAAGTTTCTAGACAAGCTGCTATCCAAGTATATCTATGAGGAAATAGCTTTTATCACTTAACTTTGGGCTAGGGGTGATTAAAAAAAGAATTTAAAATATAACCTTATGATCTGGTGGAGAAGAGTGTGTAAATTGTAATGGTGTGCAAAGCAGTTAAAATGAGATTATTGGGTAGATGAGATTAAATACTAAAATTTGCACTAACTACTCGGAGTTTAGATGAAAGGAGATTCATCCTAGATTGAAGTACTTGGGAAAGACCCAGTGGTAGGTGTGAAACGTGGAGTGCATCTTCAATAATAGATAGTATCCAAGGAGAAGAAAACAAGTTTGGATTTAACTTTAAACAAAGACTTAAATGTATTATTTTTAAAGGATTGTGAAGTACTCAATTTCTTTCTTACAGAAAAAAACTACAATCACAATCACAACCACAAAATAGACAGTAACAGGATCTGAAGTGGGCAGAGGACAATAGGGCAATACAGGAGGGGGCAATACAGGAAAGGCATCCTGGTCTGAGGGCAGAAGAGCAACTTGAGGTTGGGGGCATACCAGGCAGCGATAACCACCAACAGGGCCTTGCTTCGAACATATTTAGAAGCCCTTCGCAAGCAGGGCTGCTTTTCCCTGCAATTGGTATTATTAAAGAATTACCGAATGTATATATTTGGATATTTTGTATATTAAGATGCTGACCTGAAAATCCCTTGGACATTTATCTGATCTTTTACCTTTCAACACTCAATATAATTTTTTTTGCTAAAGTGGGAAATATTTATTGTATTGACAGACAAAGATAATTCTTAGCTTTCCAAAAGACCACTTTTTTAGTTTTTTTAGATCTCATTTAACACAAAATATTTAAAAATTATTTCACAACTGAAGACTATAACTTAGAAATACTCAGAGGTATTTGCCACCTTTGACTTGTTTTTTTGATAGACGAGTGGGTCGTAACTGTTTAGGTATATGTTTGTGTTCCAGTTTTACATATCTGCCTTGTAAAATAATTGTAATCTGTTTGGAAGTTCCCTAAACTGGAAAACCATTAGGAAAAGTCATTTAAAAATATACGAATTCTTTCATCATTTAAAAAGGATAGACTCCTTCTAGAACTAAACAGTTTACTCTTTTTCATATTAATGCTTAGCCTCTATTATGCAAAGTAGATTTAAACATTATAGAGTGAGTAGTCTTAAAAATGGAGCATACATTCTTGAATTTTGAGTGGCTTTAGAACTTAATACACATATCATTTTTTTTTTTTTAGGAATAAATGTAAAATGGATGAAGATTGAATGTGAGAGTATTTAAATGAGACTCAAGATTTTCTGGTTCATGTGTTGTGATATTGAACTCTTTCTTTCGTCCTAGGCTTTAATTTGTGCCTGGTGCTGACCTGATGCTGTGCAGGGACACTCACTGCATCCCTCCATTCAGTCCCTCTAATTATCCCAACTTCCTGGGGAGCTTGCTTAGAACTGGGCATGAGTGCTCGTTATTAAAATATTGGGCTACCCTGGCTACATGTAACAAGGTAGTTTTTGATATCAAATTGATGTACTGATGAATGAAATAGGAAGCTAAAATTGTTTGCTGTGATTTTACATAAATAGGTAGGGGATATTATGGAAATTATTTGGTTAGACAATGAATTAGGCTGTACTAAATGAAATCATGGGTAACAGAGTTCCTGAGTTTATTTGTTGCATTGTTGCTTTTTAGTGCATACTCAAAAAGAAATATGACTCTATAAATGATATGCACAACAATCAGATTTGCAATTTTGTGTCTATTTGCAGATGATGGTAATTCTTTTTGCTGGGCGCATCTGTTAATGCAGAAATTTGTCTCCTCAGGTTCACGTGAAAATGGCGGATGAGGCCGTCTGTGTTGGCCCAGCTCCCACCACTAAAAGCTACCTCAACATGGATGCCATCATGGAAGCCATTAAGAAAACCAGGGCCCAAGCTGTGAGTCTGAATGACTCTATCTACTGCAGCTGTTTCATATGTAGTGAGCAGAAAGCTAGAGTTTGTATTTAAAAAAAAATAAGAAAGAATGATTGAAAATGCTGTTGCAGTTGGTTCATGTCACATGAGTTAAATGTGGTCGAATTCGCTACTGGAAATCAAAGGCTTTGTAGCATCTGGCAGTGTTGGTCGCTGATCCTGCAGGTGGCTGCTGGATTCAGCTTTCACACCAGGGAGCAGTTTCAGTTCATTTCCAAATTTGCTAGGAAAAAAGAAATCCCAATTAGTTTTGAGTATTAACCCTTTCAGTGTAATACGAGCATTTAAAAAAATTCTGTGTTATAAACAGGATCCAAACACCCCGTTTAAATTCCATTTTAATCATTTAAAAATATTTATACCTAGTGCACGTCCAGAAATAAAAACAGCACATTTGGTAATTACTTTAGTTTGTTAATGTCAGTAGAATGCTCATAATTTACAAGGATAAATCATTCTCTCCACCCCCAACTTGTTTGAAAAGAGTGGAATCCAAGGAAAAAAGTGATTTCTGACATCAGGAACAATGTTTTTTCTTTTTTTCCTGTTTTCTTCTTTTAATTATCAGAGAACTAATCATATACAGTGTTAAAAACTATGCAAAGTTATCTCTAAAATCGGATGGAAACATCCAATACCAGCAATTAAGCCTGGAGTGCTTCAATTAGTGCTCACATTTCTTTTGAAAGAAATGTTTTAGTAAGATGCATGTTTAAATAAAAAAATTTAATTCATGAACCCATATTATAGATGTTTACAGTTTATTAGCACAGTTAATGAAGGTAAAACTCTTTTAATCTTTTAACTATAGCTTGCCAAAATAAATCTGTAGTTGAGTGTTGATAAAATGAAGTTGGTAGAATGAAAACTCTTTTTCCATGATATAGCAGTTTAAATTCTTCTGTATCATGTATATAAAGGTTAAATCAGCATTTATTTTAGCTTGTTTTTTGAGATGGAGTTTTGCTCTTGTTGCCCAGGCTGGAGTGCAATGATGTGATTGATCTGGGCTCACTGCAACCTCCTCCGTCCCCCTGGGTTCAAGCAATTCTCCTGCCTCAGCCCCCCAAGTAGCTGGGATTACAGGTGCATGCCAAATGCCTGGGTAATTTTGTATTTTTAGTAGAGATAGGGTTTCACCATGTTGCTCAGGCTGGTCTTGAACTCCTGACCTCAGGTGATCTGCCTGCCTTAGCCTCCGAAAGTGTTGGGATTACAGGGATGAGCCACTGCACCTGGTCTGAATTCAGCATTTAAAAGTCACTGATAGATAGCTATTTCTGTATTTTGATACTGGTTCCTTCAGAAAGTTAACTCTTTTTTTTTTTTTTTCTGTTGAGGCAGTCTCACTGTATTGCCTAGGCTGGAGTGCAGTGGCATGATCTTGGCTCACTGCAACCTCCGCCTCCCGGGTTAAGTGATTTTCCTGCCTCAGACTCCCAAGTAGCTGGGATTACAGGTGTGTGCCACCATGCCTGGCTAATTTTTGTATTTTTAGTAGAAATGGGGTTTCACCATTTTGGCAGGCTGGCCTCATGATTTGCCTGCCTTGGCCTCCCAAAGTGCTGGGATTACAGGCATGAGCCACTGCTCTGAGCCAGAAATTTGACTTTCTTTTCAGCAGAATTATTTTACTAGAAGTATATTCAACACTGGCTAATACTGAAGTGGCTAAATTTATGTTTGGCCAGTCAGTGTGGCAGAGCCAAAAATTACTTGATTAGATCAGGCTGGTAGATTGTAGCAATGTGGCTTGTGGGTGAGGATAGCATAAAGTAGTTGTGAATGGCAAAATTTGGGGTAAGGAAGGCAAGAAGAGTAGACATTAGACAAAAAAGAATTCAGAGCATAAAATAAAAGTAAAACCACACCTCCATTTTAGTTAAGTTTGATAGAAAGGGCTTGTTGGTAGTGGCTTAGAAGTATTAATGCCATCAGGAATAAAATGTGTTGACTGTCCTAACAGTCTGGGTTTTGGAAAGTAGTAGTTCATGGGTACTGGAAACAAAGGAGAATTGAGTGTTTTTCACCCATCTTGCCAAAGGTTTCTTTTACATAACTCTTTGACACCATTGTGTAATTCTCCAGACTTGTGGACAAAGTTAGCCTCAGGAAAAGGAGAGAGAGTTTTGTTGAACAGTGTAGACAAATGCCAGTGGGCAGGAAGATACGTGGGCAGATCCTCACCATTATGGTTAGGATAAAAGGTAGTGAGTGGAAAATGAATAAATTAGGGCCAAGGTAGTGTGGAGAAAGTAAATATAGGAGGCAGTTTCTTGGAATTTGTTTCTGATCCTGGAAATGTGAGTTAGAACTGATCAGAGTGTAAGAGAAATATACTTATTCAAGGGCTCTTGACCAATTAATATTAATACGTAAATGCACTGTACATTTTGCTTATAAAGCTTTTGTAATATGATAAAATTTAAAGTGCTTTTTGCTTTCATTTCTAAGGTCCATCCAGGTTATGGATTCCTTTCAGAAAACAAAGAATTTGCCAGATGTTTGGTAAGTTGGTAAAGAACCAGAGACTGTTCGTTTCTATTTCTGAAAGCAGTGCAGTAGCATGGCTTTGGCAATGGGTAGTGACAGATTCTAAAATTCAGATTAACCCAACAATTCTTTGAAAATTGTTTGGGAAAAGTGACGTGTTTTTATTCTGAAACTCAAATCTGGATCTGAAGAGTAATTATAAAACTAGAAAAGTTAGAAAATCACCATTACACTTGTGAATAATACCTGGTATATTATATACTGCATGGTATTTGAATTCAAGTTAAAAACTGCAGATTTTTAAGTGTAAATGTGTTAGGGAGTTTAGTGAGTTATTGTAGTGATTTCATTATTTTATGGCATTTGATGTCAAATCTTACTAATTCTTCTAATTTGGGTAAAGTTTTGTTTTGTTTTGTTTTGTTTTTTAGATGGAGTCTCACTCTGTCACCAGGCTGGAGCGCAGTGATGCAATCTCGGCTCACTGCAACCTCTGCCTCCCGGGTTCAAGTGATTCTCCTGCCTCAGCCTCCTGAATTGCTGGGACTATTAGTGTGTGTCACCACACTCAGCTAATTTTTGTATTTTTAGTAGAGGCGGGGTTTCACTATGTCGGCCAGGATGGTCTCCATCTCCCGACCTCCCAAGTGCTCACCCATCTTGGCCTCCAAAAGTTCTGGGATTACAGGTGTGAGCCACTGTGCCCGGCCAAAGTTATTTTTAATGATCTAAAAGTCCCCTTCCAGCTAGATAAATTAACCTGTCTTTGTTATTAAATTGATTTTTCCAGGTATATTTATAACTTCATTCAAGATGGTACTGAAACCTTCTTTTTTAATACTAGAATATGATTTTGATTATTGTTTGTACATTGATTAGATCAATTATGCCAGGTATTACCTTAATTTATTTTAATATGTTATACTTTTTTGTTTCTGTGGCATGCAGTCATGTGTTGTTTAACAACATGAATACATTCTGAGAAATGCATCATTTGTTATTGTTCGTTCTTGTGTGAACATTACAGAGCGTACTTACACTAATCGACATGGTAGAGTCATTCTTGTGTGAGTTTGTTCTTGTGTGAACATTACAGAGCGTACTTACACAAATCGACATGGTATAGTCTCCTACACGTTTAGGTTAAGTGTGCTATAGCCTATTACAAACCTGTGTGACACGTTTATCTACTAGGTACCGTAGGCAGTTGTAACACAGTGGTAAATATCTGTGTATCTAAATATGTAAACATAGAGAAGATACAGTTAAAAATACAGTATTTGAATCGGTGGAACCACTGTCATACGTGTGGTGCCTCATTGAAATGTTCTGTGGTGCGTAAGTGTACTTGTATTTTGTTCTTCCACAGATTTGAAATTATTTGTGAATGTCGTTATTTTCTAGATGGAATTTTTACTTAAAATATATAACTTTTAATTTGGAACAATTCTTAAGGTCACAGAATTGTCTATTTTAACCACCTTACTTTATGAGTAAAAACCTAAGGCCTAAAGAGATGAGAGGGCAGATTCCATGGAAGCATCCAGAGGTTCCAGTTTCCCAGGTTTTATGCAGCATATCTATAATTTTTTGTTTATATCCCTTTTTATTTTTTATCTTCCTTGGAATTTTGACCAAGGTTCTGTTATTATAAAAACAATTTGAATATAATACTTAAATTTAAATGTGCATATATGTGTGTGCGTGTGTGCGTGTAATGTAATTTATTACATTTAAGTCTCTATAGATAAGAGGTTGGCAAACTGTTGTCCACAGGACAAATGCAGCCTACCGCCTGTTTTTGTAAATAAAATTTTATTAAAACACAGCCATGCTCTTTCATTTACACATTGTCTATGCTGCTTTTGTCCTGTGACAGCAGAGTTGAGTAGTTGTGACAGAGACCATTTGGCCTACCAAGCCTAAAATACTTTTTCTATGGTCCTTTATAGAAAACGTTTGGGAACTCCTGCTATAGATGAATATTCAATCCCAGATAAGTGATGTGGGATTACACATTTATTCCTATACAGTTAATACATTTATTTTATATATTATATACATTTATTATATACAGTTTATGCATTTATTCAGTCATTAAAGAATGCTTCTTTGGAATCTGTTCAAGGCCTTTGAGAAGAATATATTAATAAAAATGAATGCAGTCTGGTTCCTGCTCACTGGGTGCTCATAATCATGTTATGGAAATAAGTTGTTACACAAATGACTTCACTTCAGGGAAGAAAATATTGTGAGATAGGATTAATATCTCTGTCAATGAAAATAAGAAGGATGATTTCCATCTAGGGTTCTACATTAGAGAAAAATGTGTAGAATATACAACCTCCTCCTTTCTTTCACACTCATTTTCTTTCCAAACGTATTTCCCCATTTCCCTTTGTCAGTGCTGTGCCTACCCCCAGCCTACCGTGCGCTGCTCCCACGAGTGGCTGGCTCTGCCCTGAGTGCTTTCCTCACTCTCTCTGGGTGGACGTGCCTGGCCTCCAACCCCTGTGTCCAACTGCTGCCTGCTTCTGAAGGCACAGTTCACACACAACCACTGTGGGGAAAGGGTTCTAGATCCTTCTGTTGAGAAGTAATTTCTTTCCTTGGACTTTTTGTTTTAGTTTGATTGGAATGTTTTGTTTTTAGAAAAATGATTGGTGCTTTATCTGATATATTGTTTTTAGTTAATATCCAGGACTAAAATGATTCTTTGATTTTTTTTTTTTTTAGTAACTGCTATGTATTTGCTTTAGAAAGTGTACTGTAAGCCAAATTCCCTCAAATGTGAAAACATAATCAAACTTTATAAGACTAGTAATTTTTTATGCTCAGTTTATACAAAGTGGGATTGGATTTTGTATGGTTCCTGCTGTCCATGACTTGAAAAACGTAGTGTGGGCCGGGTGTGGTGGCTCACTCCTGTCATCCCTGCACTTTGGGAGGCTGAGGTGGGCGGATCACTTGAGGTCAGGAGTTTGAGACCAACCTGGCCAACATGGCAAAACCTTGTCTCTACGAAAAATGCAATAATTAGCCAGGTATGGTGGCACGAGCCTATGATCCCAGCTACTTGGGAGGCTGAGGCAGGAGAAACGCTTGAGCCTTGGAGGCGGAGGCTGCAGTGAGCTGAGATCGTGCTACTGCACTCCATCCTGGGCAACAGAGCAAGACTTTGTCTAAAAAAGTAAAAATAAAAAAGTTTATGTCTTTTTGTTATTGCATAAATAGTTCATAGAAAAAAATGAAGCTACAAATAATCTTAATGAAAATAGTGATTTTCAATAATTTTAATGTGTTGAACCAACAGATTTTATTTTCAAACTATTTTCTATTCCATATTTTCCCTCCTTTTATTAGGATCAGTAAAGGACCACTTGTGGGAGACTATGAGGATTGTTAGGATGAGACAAAGACATTCTTAACAGAGTTTACAAAGAGCTTTGAAATGTAAAACTACCTGATCTGGAAAAATGGGATGTTGGCTTGAAGATATTTCATAGTATTCCTTTTGTTTTCTTACTGGTTTTTCTATGTTTTCTTACTGGTTTTTCTATGTCATTTTAATCATATTATCATATCCTGTCATTTCAGGTAACACAGCATTATAAGTTATAATAATTAGCTTCAGGAGAAACATATTTTAGAATTTGTGTTTGGGTCCTATCTGTGTATTTGAAAGATACATGTATATGTAGATGGATAATGAGTTCCATCAGGATGCTAAGTGTTGAAGGCATAGGGGGGAACTGTGCTGAGCGTGTGAAGTTTGGTGATTGTGCTCTTTTATCTTTTTTCCTTCTCAAGTTTTTAGCAAGATAAGAAATGTACTTACTTTAAAATGAGAGGTAATTTTAAAAATAGCCATTGGGTTAACCAAAAACCTTTTAAATAGCTGTGGCTTCCAATGCAGGTAGGGCCACATAGTTTTGCTGTTGGGAGTGTAAATTGTTTCAGACCTCCCCCGGCCCCCTAGAAATTTGCTAGTATTTATCAACATTTAAAACATGTATATATTCTTTAATTTAGCTCTGAAGAATCCCACTTACAAAGATATACTTGAGAAAATGTTCATCGTAAGGTATTTCATAATAAGAAAATTTAAAAATTATACAAATAATGAATTTAAAATGATCCATATGATACTCTACTCATTCATATTTAGACTTTAAAAAAAATCTGAGTAGAAGAAAATGGAAGAGACTTAGACCTTACAAGTCCAGTGTTCTTTATAACTCTTATTTTCTCTGTATGGGCTATAATCTTCATAGCTATGGAAATTATATTACAGCATAAGAAAGGTTGGGAATTGTTACTGCAGTGTATTTTGTATAAATGTAATTTTAATTACATAAATTTTCTTACTAACATTATTAAATTTTCCATTTTGGACACAGACCTTTGATTTTAGTATATTAACATGTATAATTTTTTTTTAAAGGTAATCAGTTATTTAATTAGATTATTAGGACATTTAAAACACCAATTTGTGAGGATAAATTCCATTTGTCAGGGCAAACACAGATCGCAGGTAGCCCTGGAGCTGAGGAATATCTTTGATTTTTGGTAAAACTTGTGAGTCCACAGCTTTCTGATCAATCTTGCGCTGCTCTCTTATCTCGTATTTCTCTTTTTCTGTGTTGAAGATCTCACCTTCCTGGTGTCTGGGCTTCCGTAGCTTCTTCTTCTTAAAATAAGCATCAGTAAGATGTTTTGGGATTTTTACATTGCTGATATCAATTTTGGTTGAGGTGGCAATGACAAATTTCAGGTGCGTTCTTCGCAGAGGAACTCGATTGAGGACCAGAGGTCCAGTCACAAGTAACAAGCCACTAGCCAGCTGCTTCAGGAAAACCACCCTCTTGCCCCTGTGGCGACCAGTGAGGATGATCAGAATGGTCCCGGGGGTAATGCTGGCTCACAGTTTTCTCACGTGCTGACTAAAGGGTTTTTTGCCGTGGCTCAACAGCTTTCGAGGCACATCTTCAGTAGGATAATACCTAGGCATTTTGCGAAGTTTAACCACCCAGGTGCCACCGTTTTTGTCACCACCAACGGGTTTTGTAACAGTTGCAAGAACCTTCTCTTTCTTTTTCTTTTCAACCTTGGATTTAGCCGCTGAGTACTTCCTCTTGTATAAGGCTTTTCTGGAATACATGGCAGATCGGGAATACCTGCCAATTCCTCTGACAAGAACAGGATTGGGGCTGCAATGGGGCTTCCCCTTCTTGGGCTTTTTTTTAGCCTTGAGGCTAGCCCTTTTCACTTTGCTACCAGCATCAGCCTTCTTGGCTTCAGGTTTCTTCTCTTTAGTATCCGGCTTCTCAACTTTTTCACCGGCCATCTTGCAAGATGGGAAAGAGCAACATTTATAATTTTTTAGAATGTAAAATCCTAAGAAATTGAAGCACATGAAAACATTGAAAATTAGAGTTTCTTTCCATCTTTGAAACTTCGACCCCAGACTCCAATTTAAATCTTTAGAGGTCACCGCTGTTATCTTCTGAAATGTGTGTCTCTATGTGTGTGTGTGTGTGTGTGTGTATGTGTGTGTGTGTGTATGTATGTGTCTGTGCCTGTGTGTGTGTGTATGTGTGTGTATGTGAGTGTATGTGTCTGTGCCTGTGTCTGTGTCTGCCAGAATTTTGCTATTGATTTGTTATGTAAGATATTCTTATTTGCTTAAGTAGGACTTTATTTTTTATATGAAAAGAAGTGGCATAGAACTTTTCTTATACAAGGAAAAAGTGGGCTGGGTGCAGTGGCTCATGCCAGGTAAGCGGATCACCTGAGGTCTGGAGTTTGAGACCAGCCTAACTAACGTGGAGAAACCCTGTCTCTACTAAAAATACAAAATTAGCTGGGCAAGGTGGGGCATGCTTGTAATCCAAGCTACTTGGGAGGCTGAGGCAGAAGAATAGCTTGAACCTTGGAGACGGAGGTAGCGATGAGCCAGGATTGTGTGCCATTGCACTCCAACCTGGGCAACAGGAGCAAAACTCTGTTTAAATAAAAACGTGGTCCCTAGGCTTTCAAAAATAAATATGGAATATCTACCTAAATTATTTAATCTTTATGACAACCTATGATGTATTATTATTTTCGTTCTTGGTTTCATGGAAGAGAGAGCAATCTCTAAATGGTTAAATAAATGCCTTGCCCAGTGTCACATGGTAAATGAAGTATGGATCCCATGTTTAGTATATGTTCCAGACTGACTCTTAGATGTGTTGGAACTGGGCTGGGCTGTTAGTGGTGTTTGTGTTTTTAATTGATAGCTTTAGCTGGCACCTGTTCTTGTTGGAGGCTTCTCTAATTCTGCTCCCTTTTCCTCTTCCCCATTGGTGTGTCATTACAGAGATCTGAAAAGTAGGGTTCTTTTGTTTTCTTATCTTATAAAGTGTATGCCAGTGAAGGCAAATCCTTACCCGGATTTGCTAACTTAATAGGTAAGGTAACTGAGCTTTGCTCAGTTAACTGAATGGAAGAGCTGCCACATGGAATTACTGATGCTTTTTACCCCCCATTGATATTCTTAGGTGGAACTAATCAAGTCTCCCTGGATTTGGGGGAGAAAGTTCTGTGACTCCTTTCTCCTTTTCACAATAATTTTATAATATTTTTCTAATTGTGACTTGTACATATGTGGTATTAAAAAGAATTGATAAGTACTAATGAATGCAACTTCATAAAACGCTTATTATGACAGAGTATCTTTTGAAATGTTTGAGAACATGTTTCTTTTCCTATATGTTGGCTTAAGTTCAGCTTTTAGAATATTTGTTGAAGATTTTGAATGTGACATGGAATACTAAATGCTCTAAAGTGAATACCTGAAAAGGAAAATTCTCCCTTTACAGTTAGGGAGTCTTTTAAGGATATAAATGGGTCAAATATTTTTAGAGCTTGTGGGATTTTGGGTGGTGGTTTCAATAGAAAGTCTGGGATCTGATGAGGCTGAGATTTTCTTCCCTTTGCTTGAGGTTAAAACAGGTTGAAATGTGACGTTCTGGTTTTCATAGTACTCTCTCTCCTTACTGCCCTATGCATCTATAAGCTCATTCTGGAGTCAAAATGACAGGTAAATTCCTCTTCTGCCACTTAGTAGCTGTGTGATCTTGCACAGGTTGTTTAATGTTAGACTCTGAAAACTGTTTTATTCTTACTATTTGCATGATATGTATTTCTCCATCTGTGATTTTATGTTGAAAATACTGTGTGTCTCTTGTAGCAGGATGTAGTTGTGTCATGCTTTTAAAATAATTCTGATCTCTATTTTTAAATTATAGTGTTTAGTCTATTAAGTTTTTTCTTCTTTAATTTACCTTAGTATATTTTCTTAAATAACAGCTCTCTTGAGATTTAATTCATGTATTATCATGCTCACCCTTTAAAAGTATACAACTTAGTGGTTTTTTAGTATATTCACAGAGTTAAGTAAGCATCACTGCTATGCAATGTCAGTAAAATCCATTAACATTTAATAAATGATCGAGGTGGTTGGATTTATGTCTGCCATTTTATCATTTTTTTTTCTCTTTCTCCCCTTTTTTTTTCCTTCTGTTTTACTTTCTGCCTTGGATTATTTTAATAATTTTTGAAATTCCATTACAATTTATATATTGGATCTATCTATTTTCAGCATTTTTTCTGGGATTGCCCTTAACATTTCATAGTCAACTTGGAGCTAATATGATATCATTTCAAATAAAATGTAGAAATTTTGTAATCATATAGCCCATCCTCCTCTTCCCACCACTAATCCTCTATCTTATAGTTGTCATATGTATTTCATCTGCATGTATTATAGATTCTGTGGGAAAACGTTATAATTTTGCTATAAACATGTTGAGGTGAGTTAGGACATTTCTTCAGAATGATCTGTCAAAGTTAAAATGTAGAGACAAATCTCTAGATTAAATAATTTGAGAATTGCACAATTGGAATTTGGGGCATATACATGGAGTCTTCAGTAATGTCCAAGGAACAAAGAGAAGGTTGAAGGTTTTATTAGAAAGAAAAGAATGTTACTGATTATTTTTAAATAAAGCTCATTGGCCCTTGAAAAGCTTTGGGAGCTGGCAAGCTCGGATAAGAGTGACAGTGGTAGGTAAAACTAGTCTTAGAGTGATAGCAGGTTGTTTCAGCAGTTATCAAGTAAAACTGGCCTTAGGGTTACAGCAGGCTGTTTCAGCAGCTGGGCCTCTGGACAGTTCAGTTCTTGGAGCCTGTACTGTGTGGCCTGAGTAATTTTTTCCCCTGGCTCCTTGACTTTTATGTAGTTGGATATACAAGAATGACCCAATTCATAGAATCAACTTTCACAGATCCAAATATCATTCAGTTGAAATTAGGATTCATTTTATTTTGGCCAATTTTGTAAATGTTGTATTTTAAAATTACATATGTATTTTTATTGTGGTAAACCCTACATAACATAAAATTTACCCTTTCACCGTTTTTAAGAGTGTGACTCAGTGGCTTTAATTTTATTCACAATGTTTTGCAATCATCACCATCATCCAGCTCCAGAACGTTATAATATCCCCAAACTGAAACTGTACATATTAAACATCAATTCCCCATTTCCCACCTCCTCCTAGCCCCTGGTCATCTTTTTACTTTCTGTCTCTATGAGTTTATATATTCTCGGTACTGTACATAAGTGGAGTCATACTCGATTTGTTTGTTTGTGTCTGGCTTATTACACTTAGCACAATATTTTTAGGGTTCATCCAGTTCCTTCCTCTTTAAGACTGAATAATAATCTACTGTGTGGATATACCACATTTTGTTTCTTCATCCCCGTTGACGGACATTTGGGCTGTTTGTACTTTTTGGGTGTTGTGAATAATGCTGCTGTGAACATTGGTATACAAGTATTTGTTTGGGTCCCTGCTTTCACTTCTTAGTATATAGCTAGGAGAGGAATTGCTGGATCCTATGGTAATTCTATATTTAACTTTTTGAGGATCTGCCATACTGTTTTCCACAGTACCTGCACCATTTCTCATTCCCACTGTTTTATTGTTTTTAATAACCTCCAAATCATGCCTTTCCTTAATGGAAGCTCTGGGTAACTAGTTGACTCATTGGATGTTTGTGATGCAGTTTTACTTAAAGTTTAGGAGGTTTCATTTTACAATATCTTCCTAACCAATATGTTTGTGCTTGTTAGTCTAGTGTTACTGCTAGAGACCTGTTGCACAGCCTGTGGGGTATTGGGACTATGAGCCATGGACATTTATTAATATTTTTACCCCTAACAATTTTTTAATGAAAAATTTAAGAAATGCAGAAAAATTGGAAGAATTATACTGTGAATACCAGTAGATTCCTAATTAACATTTTCTTATTTGTTTTTAACATATTTGTTCATTTGTGTTTTCCTCTACTCATCTGTCAGTCGACCTCATTTTCATTTTGCACGTCAACTTAAGTTGTAGGTAATAGTACAATTCACTCCTATACACTTCAGCATGCAATTTTTAAAGCAGAGTTCATGCCAGGTGTGGTACCTTATACTGGTAATCCCATCACTTTGGGAGGCTGAGATAGGAGGATCACTTGAGGCCAGAAGTTTGAGGCTGCAGTGAGCTATCAGTCCAGCCTGGGTGACAGAGCAAGACCCTGCCTCAAAAAAATAAATAAGTACAATAAAAAATAAAGCAGAGTTAATTATTTGTTTACAGCATTTCCAAAGAAAGCCTTATTGAAATATAATTGCTATTCAGTAAAGTGCACATATATAAGAAATCAGTTGTACATTATATGTGTCCACTCATGAAATTATCATCACAATCAGAATAAAGAATATATCCTTCAACTTCAGAGACTTCCTGGTGCTCCTTTGCTGGCTCTTTCAGCCACTTCCTACTCTTTCTTCTCCCTGTCAGGCAACTACTGATCTGTTTTGTAATAGATTATTTTTCATTTACTAGAATTTTGTATAAGTGGAATAACACAAGATATGCTTTTTTATAAATGGATTTTTTTTCACTCAGCAAAATTAATTTGAAATTGATCCATGTAATTGTATCAGTACTTCATTTCCTGTTTTTTATTTTTTATTTCTTTGAGACAGAGTTTCCCCTCTGTTGCCCAGGCTGGAGTGCAGTGGCGTGATCTCAGTTCACTTCCACCTCTGACTCCTGGGCCCAAGTGATTCTTGTGCCTCAGCCTCCCAAGTAGCTGGGATTATAGGTGTGCACCCCCACGCCCAGCTAATTTTTGTATTTTTAGTAGAGATGGGGTTTCATCATATTGGCCAGGCTGGTTTCGAACTCCTGCCGCAAGTGATCCTTCTGCCTCAGCCTCCCAAAGTGCTGGGATTGCAGGTGTGAGCCACTGCACCTAGCCTTTATTCATTTTATTGCTGAGTTCTTTCCTTTTTATTCCATTGTATGAATTTACTACAATATTTTTAGTAGCCATTCATCTGTTGGTAGATATGTGAGTTGTTTCCAGTTTTTAACTACAACTAAAAGTGCTGTGAGCAAGTAGTTATATGAGCACATGCTTTCATTTTTCTTTGGTAAATGCTTAGGAGTGGAATGGCTAGATCATTTGTATGTTTTATCTTAGTATCTGCAGACCGGTTGGCACAATTTTACATTTCCACCAACAGTGTATGAGTGTACTGGTTGCTCCACATTCTTACCACCCTTTAAATTTAACTGTTATACTAAGTATATAGTGATGTCCTACTGTAGTTTTGATTTGCATTTTTCTGATGATTAATAATGTTGAGCTCATTTCCTGCATATCTTTGTCAATATGTTTGTGAAGTATGTTGTTCATTTTTAAATTGAGTTGCTTGTCTTATTTAGAAATCTTAGGGTTCTTTAGGTAAACGTCTTCTGTCTGATACATATCATTGCAAATATTTTCTCCCACAATGTGATTCTTTTTCATTTACTCAACAGTATCTGTTGAAGAGCAAAAGATTTTAGTCTTGTTGAAGTTCAGGTTATCGATTTTTTTTTCTTTTATCGTTTGAAACTTTTGAGTCTTAATATGGGCCAGGCACAGTGGCTCAGACCTATAATTCCAGCACTTTGGGAGACTGAGGTAGATAGGACTCTTGAGTCTAGGAGTTCCAGACCAGCCTGGGCAACATGGGAAAACCCCATCTCTACAAAAAATAACAAAAATTAGATGGGGTGAGTGGCATGCAGCTGTGGTCCTAGCTGCTTGGGAGGCTGAGGTGGGAGGACCACTTGAGCCTGGGAGTTTGAGGCTGCAGTGAGCTGTGGAGTGTTACTGCATTCCAGCCTGGGTGACAAAGCAAGAACCTGTCTCAAAATAATAAATCAATTAAAAAATAGGAATATGGAATTTCTTGCCAAACTCAAGGTCACTGAGACTTTCTTGTTTTTTGTTTTTTTATTTTTAATGTTTTATAGTGTTAGGTCCCTGATCCATTTAGAGTTAATTTTTATATGTGATGTGAAGTAGGATCTAAATTAATCTTTTCTGCATGTGGCTATTCAGTTTGCTATGCAATCTGTTGAAGGGGTTATCCTTTCCTCTGAATTTTCTTGGCACCCTTGTAGAAAAGGTAATGGGACGTATATGTGTGAGTATTTTTTCTGGACTGTCTATTCTGTTCCATTAAGCTAGTTTGTCTTTATCACATCACCCCACTGTCTTGATGATTGTCTTGATTAGCTTTCTAAGTTTGGATATTAAGAGTATTAATTTCTCCAACTTTGTTGTTCCCTTTCAACATTGCTTTAGCCATTTTATGTTACATATAGATTTCATACTTATATACACTTTGTGGACATACAGGTTTTAGAATTGACTTGTTAATTTCTTCAAAAGCCTATTGGGATTTTGATTGTGATTGGGCTGAATATGTAGATCAGTTAGAAGGGATTGAGTCTGGATGAGTTAACTGCCTCCCAAAGCAAACAAAAAACAAATACTCTCTCTCTCTTTTTTTTTTTTAATCAGAGTGTTGCTCTGTCACCCAGACTGGAGTCCAGTGGCACAATCTTGGCTCACTGCAACCTCCACCTCCTGGGTTCAAGGGAAACAAATACTCCTGAGAGGAACATAACAGAATTTAGGTCTCTAACTGTAGGGCATCATTCACAATATATGACACATACTCAAGACAAAAGACAACAGTAGGGATAGACAGTAAGATGAATACCCAAATGAGCAAAGATTTTTTTCCCTTTGGGATTTTTTTTCCCAAGGAAAAATATTGCAGGGTATAAGACCTAGGCTGTCCATTTATTAATAGCTTAGCCCATTGAATGTATTATACCTAACCACCACTGATAAAACACAGCTATAGAGAATGAACTCCTAATAATACTTGGTCCACACGACCTTTTGTTTATTTTCATATATTACTAATCCTGCTGACGCCATCTTGGTGTGACATCCTCCTCCCTCACCACTGACTCCCTCTCTTCTCGCTCAGAACTTCCTTTAACAATCTTCAGCAGTTGAATCTCAACCTGAGAGAAGATTCTAATGTTCATTCTCCAGTTCCACACATTTCCACTGTGAGTAAGAGAGGCTGATTCCCGCAGAAGGATAAGGTTTAAGATTGCTCCAGTCATTAACAGTATACAAGATGTCAGATAGAGTTTTACTGGGTCTAAGGTAAATTAGGCTATAACCAAGAATATTTATATATCAAACCAACCTCTCCATTTATCCCAATTATAAATTCTGAACAAAATAGAAAAAGCTACATAATACTTATGGGTTCTAGAGAGCAGCAACAATTAGACAGAAATAGGAAGGCAGCTTACCCTTGAAAGGAGGAAATGGCATGGAGGGCAGTTTCCTTTTTTGTCCTTTTTTATACAGCTCATGGAATCAATTCTGGAGTATTCATGTATGCATGGGTCAGATTCCAAGCACTCCAGCTGAGGCTAAAAGAACCATAGAGAATTATTAGCTGTTTCTCATGCTAGTATTGGGGGAATATATTCAGTGTGACAACGTAGCAGATGCTGTTGATGCTGCTGCCCATCCTTTCTGCCCCGTTGTTAGCATCCTTAGGTGACCATTCCTTCCCTGTGAGTCTCAGTGGTAAATCCTGACTACTGAAATCCTTACCAGGATTCATGCTCTTCCTTACCAATGACCAGTTTAGGGGAGGCTCGTGGTTCAGTTGGATTCCTGACAAGTGAGGGGAACTTCCAAGAAAAAGTTTATTTTCATTGTGTGAAATAAGCCTTTTAAAAATTATTTTAAGCCATTGTAAACTGAGGGGTTTTATTGTTTTGGGGATTTTTGTTTTGTTTTGTTATTTTAATTTTGGCCAAAACCATCAGGCTGGATGATCAGTGTTTTATAGGTTGACATTCTATTGAATCTTTTTTCTTTTTTTCTTTCTTTCTTTCTTTCTCTTTCTTTTCTTTTCTTCTTTTTTTTTTTTTAAATAGAGTCCTGCTCTGTTGCCCAGGCTGGAGTCCAATGGCACAGTCTTGGCTCAATGAAAACTCTGCCTCCCGAGTTCAAACGATTCTCCTGCCTCAGCCTCCCAAGTAGCTGGGATTACAGGCATACCCAGTTAATTTTTGTGTTTTTAGTAGAGACAAGGTTTCACCATGTTGGCCAGGTTGGTCTCAAACTCCTGACTTCACGTGATTCACCTGCCTTGGCCCCTCAAAAGTGTTGGAATTACAGGCGTGAGCCACCGTGCCCCATCTCTATCAAATCTTAAAATATAATACAGCTTCTGATTCTTGTGTTAAGCTTTCTGAAGGAATTTAGAAACAAAACCCTTTATGGATTACATGCCAAAGAAGTCATGTTTCAACAGTAAAGTAAATTGTTTTTAAAATTTCCCTTAATTTGGCCGGGCGCAGTGCCTGACGTCTGTAATCCCAGCACTTTGGGAGGCCAAGTCAGGCAGATCACCTGAGGTCAGGAGTTTGAGGCCAGCATGGCCATCATGGTGAAACCCTGTCTCTACTAATAATACAAATACTAGCTGGGTATGGTGGTGTGTACCTGTAATACCAGCTACTCTAGAGGCTGAGGCATAAGAATTGCTTGAACTCAGGAGGCAGAGTTTGCAGTGAGCTGAGATCTTGCCATTGCACTCCAGCCTGGGCAACAGAACAAGACTCCATCTCAAAAAAAAGAAAATTAAATTGTCGCCCAGTTGGAGTACAATGGCATGATCTTGGCTCACTGCAACTTACACCTCCTGGGTTCAAGCAGTTCTCCTTGCTCAGCCTCCTGAAAAGCTGGGATTACAGGTATGCACCACAATGCCTGGTTAATTTTTGTGTTTTTAGTAGAGACGGGGTTTCACCATGTTGGCCAGGCTGGTCTCCAACTCCTGACCTCAGGTGATCCTCCTCCAACCTTGGCCTCCCAAAGTGCTGGGATTACAGGCATGAGCTGCCAGTTTTGATTCTTTTGCATCACTCAGGCTTTCTGTAGGTGCTTATTAATTCTTTGCTAGATTAGAGAAGTTGCTGAATTAAAATTCAATATTCTGGAAATAAATGTAGAAAGGATGCTTTGAGAAGCATCCTTGTACTTTCATATTATAATGCTGTTTTTAACTTACAGTAACTTTGTGATATGTTAAAGTTTATTTTCATTGATTTATTTATATGTGATTCCTAAACTTAGAATTTGTTGGAAAGATTTTTGTTGTCCTAGTGAAAGAAATACATTGCTTGAGGATTTTGTTGGATTAAATGAAGTAACACGTTATCATTGTTACATGTGGTTAATGATTCTTGTTGCCCCTAAATTTGTTCTAAAACTAAACTTTTAAATGCATGCTTTCTAAAATAGTCAAAGAAGCAGAAATAATGAGATGATCACTGCGGCTTTGTTTCTGGACTGGTCCTTATCTAAGGATATTGCAAGGTTTCTGAGTTACCATATTGACTCATTATATGTGATATGCTAATGTTCAGCAGAGAGTATTCTTTTCTGTATGGTTGCACTTCCCAACCTACCTATGGTGTCGTACCTGTGTGCACCCATGTGTGTGCACGTGTACGTGTTCCTTGCTTTTTTTTCAGTCCTTTATGTGCTAGTTGGTTGTCGAGTGCAGATAAAAGTAATGTGTTGCATTTCTTAACCACAGTATTTTATTTATAAGGAAATATTTTGATAACAGCATTTATGTTAATATATGCTGTTACTGATTAGAATGCCACAACTGATAGAAAATATATTGGATATAAAATTGGTTACATACTTATATAATCTACACACAAATAATAGCATATTTTATCAGCATAGCATACAGTAGCCATAAAATAAGAGTGGGTGATACAATAGAGCACTGGTTTCCAGTATGTTCTGGGGCACCTGGGGACTCTTGAGACCCTTTCAGACACTCTGAAGTAAACAATTTTCCATAATAGTTTTTCCTGCTCCCGTTCTCTTAGGGTTGTACAGTAGAGTTTTTCATGTAACAGTAGAATTACATGACATATGTTATCACAACAGATTGAATGCAGAACCAGATTTGAGAAGCTAGCTATTTTAAGCCAGATGTTAAAGAGATTTGTGAAAATGTAAAACATTTACACTCTAACTAATGAATTTGTTATAAAAATGTACTTTTAATTGTTAACATGGAATGGGCTATTCTTTTGAAGTATATTTTTTAAAGTTTCTTAATTTCAGCATGGTAAATATTGCTATATACATCACCTATAAGCCAAAGCTGCTTATGATTGTCAATATTTAAAAGTGTAAAGAGATTCTGAACCCAGAAAATTGGATAGGCACTGTGCTGGAAGGTGACTGGTTGGCCTCTTGAGATAAGGTGATGACAGTCTTCTCTGAGAGTGTGGCCTTTAAGCTGAGATTCTAGACAGAATGAGCACACTTCCTGTGACTCTCCCTACTCCCCTTCCGCATTCTTTTTTAGCCTTAGTATAATTACTTCCATGTCAAGTTAAGGACTTTTATTCATTTCTGAATTCCTGTTGCTTACTAATCATTAATAATTCTTTATAGCCAGACGCAGTGGCTCACACATTTAATCCTAGCACTTTGGGAGGCTAAATCCAGAGGATTGCTTGAGCCCAGGAGTTCAAGATCAGGCTGGGCAACATAGGAAAACCTCATATCTACAAAGAATTTAAAAATTAGCTGGGTGTGGTGGCATGTGCCTGTGGTCCCAGCTACTTGGGAAGTTGAGATGGGAGGATTGCTTGAGCCCAGGAGATGGAGGCTGCAGTGAGCTGAGATTGTATCACTACACTCCAGCCCTGGTGACAGAGCAAGACCCTGTCTCGAAAAAAAAAAAATATTTACCTTTTAATGGAATTGTTTAGGTACATTTCTAAACATGAGACAAACTTTGAAGGAAGTTTAATGTCTTTGCTATTCAGACCAAACTAATTTGAAATGTATTTTTATTATTTTTTAAAAAGTTAATCAGGAATTAATGAGTTTAGATAAAATAAGAGTACAAGCAAACGAGGTAGATTGTGGCCATGTTATGAATGCTCAACATTTCAACTTTTAGCAAATTAATAACTTTTTTTGAACACTTATTGTGTGCCAGGCACTATTCCCACCCCTCTGCATGTACTAACTCATTTGCTCTTCGTAATAGCCCTATAGGCAGGTACTGTTATTTCTGCTTTTCAAGCGAAGAAGCAGAAGTTGCTCTGGATCACACAAGGGTTAGTGCCAGGTAAGGATTTGAACCCAGTCATTACCATGCTTGTAACTACTGGACTATGCCACCTCTGAAGAAGAGATTATACAGCTTGTGGTGCAACCCAAAACCTTAAAATGTTTTCAGCTCTCTCTTTTTTTTCACCCATCCTTATTTTTTCCCCATACAACTGTTATTTATTGAGCCTCTTGGTATCTAGCTTGCAGAACATTTTAGAGTCCCAAGGGGACTATATAAAGAACTGTCTGTAAAAGTTCTGCTTTCCTCCCAAAAGCTGGCAGTAGGAAAAATAAGCAGGAGAGATAAGTTGCAAAGCACAGGGAGGAAGAAATAGACTAGTGATTATTTAAAAATAGCAGCAGTGATCTGTAGTGGTGTCTACAGGTTCTAGTTGAGTTGGTATGGGCAGCCATGTCAGCAACCAAGTCTACACTTGTTGGAGGACTCATTTTTTGCATGCTCTCTCCAGGATAGTTTTAGTTACTAGGCTGTAGGGGACAGCAATATCACCATTTGGTAGAGATTCAGAATAGCAACCAGGATGATGAGCTAATGTCGTTGTCAATATCAGTAAATAAGAAGAGATAGAAGATAAGACAATTTTCTCTGAGGTGCCAGAAAGCAACCTGGTAATGGAGAAATACATATCCCAGAGAGAGGTGAACAAATGTTTTTATCCTTTTGGGAAATTACCTGGATAGGTGTACATTTCTGTAAAGCAAAAGAGAGTCAAACCCCTGAACTGCTGGATAGGCTGGTAAGTGTTAATGGGTGTCTGATAGGAGAAGGATGAGGACTTCCAGTTTCTAGTAAACTTAAATGTGATATGGTTTGGCTGTGTCCCCACCCAAATCTTATCTTGAATTTGTAGCTCCCATAATCCCCGTGTGTTGTGGGAGGGAGCTGGTGGGAGATAACTGAATCATGGGGGCGGGATTTTCCCATGCTGTTCTCATGATAGTGAATCAGTCTCATAAGATCTGATAGTTTTATAAAGGACACTTCCCCTGCACATGCCCTCTTGCCTGCTGCCATGTAAGACTTGCCTTTGCTCCTCCTTCACTTTCCACCATGATTGTGAGGCCTCCCCAGCCATGTGGAACTGTGAGTCAATTAAACCTTTTTCTTTATAAATTACCTAGTCATGGGCATTTCTTCATAGCAGTGTGAAAATGGACTAATGCATAATGATTCCTTTGTTTGGAGGATTGTCAAATAGTATATGAAAAGTGGTTTCACATGTGCCTGTATAGTGCCTTATGGTATCATTATTTTTAATTATAGATGTAGAAATAATAATATTAGAGAAATGTGTTTTCCAATCACATACCAGTAGGTGATCAGCAGACTGGGACTAGAACTCAGGTTCTTTTGATTGAAATTGTTTTTACAAAGCCCTGAGGGTTCTAAAAACTAGGGTTTCACTGAGCACTATTATATGGAAAACTTAAATGTAGCCAGAAACCATATCGAGAAAATAACCAAGTTTTAAATGTTGTATTGTATAATATTTGCTATGGTACTCTTTTATGGGCATGTAGAATCTAGCATGCTGGCCGGGTGCGGTGGCTCACACCTGTAATCCCAGCACTTTGGGAGGCTGAGTCAGGTAGATCACTTGAGGTCAGGAGTTCAAGACCAGCCTGGTCAACATGGCAAAACACCATCTTTACTAAAAATAAAAAAATTAGCTGGGTGTGGTGGCACATGCCTGTAGTACCAGCTACTCAGGAGGTTGAGGCAGGAGAATTGCTTGAATCTGGGAGGTGGTGGTTACAGTGAGCCAAGATTGCACCATTGCACTCCAGCCTGGGCAACGAGGCAAGACTCAGTCTTCAAGAAATAATAATAAGGAATACTAGATGTCTGTTCACACTTCATTTTTCCACTGTAAATTCAAGATTAGATTATGATGAATAAGCTATAGTCTTTTAGTAGTCTGCCCTAGTACATGAGTTCTTGCTTATGTAAGTCAGATATTTTGTTATTTTGATATCTAAATAATTGGTTTTTATAATTTATTTTTTTCTTGACAAGTTTCTAAGTTTTGTTCAGTCTTGTCAAGTCCCTGGTGAATTTTAGATCTCTGAGTCTAGAGTTGGTTGACTGAGTTCATGAGTAAACCAATAGATGAGTACATTATTGATTTTTCTTCTTTTCCCCAAAACCAGAGATCCTATTTGCTCTTTTAGGAAACTGTTTGAAAGTATGGCAAGTTTTAGAGAAGTTTCACAAATCTTAGCCACGTGTTTACTAATATTTTGCACACTATTTTTGGTTGATGACATGTAAGCAATTTATATTTGTCTGAACTTTCCATCTGTAAGGTAGTGGTGACAGGCTGCTCTGTTTTGCAGCTAGCATCTTTAATTGATGTTGAATTGTGGTTTTCCGTGCACACAGGGTTAAGTGAAAAGGTTGCAGTCATCTAGTGAGCATTTTCCTTTAATGTGCTCATTAGTGGTGGCAAGTCCAGGTTTCAGCACATGTCAGTAATTTACATTTCATTGTGGAGAGGCTGCTCTTGTTCAAGAGTTGTTTCTAAGCCTGATGAATATATATTGGGAATAAACAGAGTAGAAGAATCGAAAGCCAAATCCCTGCCAGGCCTTTCAGTTGGTTCTGAAGCTTCCAGTGGATCTCTGATTAGCAATGCATAAAGCAGGATGAAAATGCAAAGATGAGGCCTACAAAAGTTGTCACAGGTAGGTTCTCCCCTTAAATCCTCTTTTTGTGACTGCCTTTCCATTTCATCTTCTCCAAATTCTTTTTTCATGGCAGACTTTGTTGTTAAAGTGAAAATCCTCTGTTAGACTAATGCTACAGGATCAGCCTGGTTCCTGTACCCCTTCTAACTCTGAAGCCAAGTCTGATTGTTATGCAGTGAGTTTTCAGAAGCAAAGGGCTTGATAGGCCTCGGCTCCTAGGGATCAGATGATTGTTATTGGAATCTTTGCGATGATTCCTTCTGGGACTCCTTTTTCCCATCTTTGCCTGATTGGTAGGTACCAGCTTGTTCTGGCTTTTGAAAGCTTGCATAGATCAGTTAAGAGTAACTGTGGAGGCTGTGGTCAGTGTTGTTGGGCGTAGAGTCTGGACTCATATTCATATTGTCTTTGAAATTGTGGTGTTTGGGAAATTCCAGAAGTTTTCTTTTAGTAGGAAAATTTTATACATTATAATGAAGCATTTTTGGAACTTGGAATTTTATTACAAGTTACTTTATGCATAGATGAAGTAGCATTAGAAAACTCTGGCCTAGCTGTTTTTAGAAGAAAATGTTATAATTCTTTATACATGTTAAGCTTAATTGTTTACATGTATATAAAAATTGGATTTATTGCAAGAAAGTGGATTTTGATATTGATGTTTTTGTGTGTTTGTATGATGTGTTTAGTACAGGATCTACCTGTACTAAATAAGTACATAGACACAGGTAGATCGTGCACCACAAAGATACGTAAGTACGTAGATATATATATACACCATGTACTTACGTACATAGATACATGGTGTATATGTATCTACGTACTTACATGGTGTATATGTATCTATGTACTTACGTATCTTTGTGGTGCTAGTCAAAACATGTAGTTTAAGAGGGTTTGTTTAGAATTTGTGGTTAGAATCAAAAGTGAGTGAATTTATGACTTACATTATTGAAAAACATTGACAAATGTCAAGACTCGTCAGATTTTTATTATTTTATGATAAATTCAGTTAAATGCGATTTAGCACTTGGATTATTTAAATATAAAGATATGTTACAGTTTATTAAGTCTTTATGTTACTTTTTTTAAATGAGGTAGAGTTTTAACAGGGCAGCAACATGGAATAATGTTTTTGGAAAATTTTTATGTGTACAAAGATAAAAATGCAAGTCCTGAGAATATTAGTTTAGTAATATTCTGATTAGTGCTTATAGCCTTTGTAAAAAATGTAAATTTACCTTCTAGATGACTACTTGAAACTATTGTTTTTGGATGCTTGCCAGATAAAGCCTTGTGGGATTAAGTTCTGGTAAATCGCTTGCAAATTTGTGGGGGATATCAGTGACTTTGTATATTTAACTGTCCGAACTGTCATCTACATGCATCCTGTCTCTGCATTAGGTGAAAAAATTAAAAGTTTCTCAGCCAGTTAGAATTAAAGGTGACATCTGCTTTGAATTGGTATTTTATTTTCTTCCAAGTCAGTAAAAATTCAGTAAGACATGAATTATCAAATTTTGCAATGCTAAGCAACTTGTCAAGTGACAGTAAGCACTACCTTGAACAGTTGTACAGATGGGAAGTGTTAAAATGTTGATTAATCTTCCAGAGTTCTGATTATGGCTTTAGAAGTCTGAAGCTTATATAACCATTGCCAGCTTTCTAGTGTCAGAATAGTATTTATTTGTTAATTTTGTAGACCTTTTTCAATTACTGACAAATTGCCTCTTGCATAATGAACATTTTACTAGTTTTAATAAGACGGTCTAATCGACTAAGGGTCATAGATGGCAATGTAGAATTTGTGTTTCTGTTGTCTATTATATAGTAAACATATTAAATTCTTTTTAGTAAAAAACTGAAAAAAAATCTCTGATCTTTAACTTTTATTCTGTTATACACATTCATCCTGTGTTGGGAAGGGAGTATCCATTTGAATCCTTGGCAAAGGAAGTCTTGCCTGGACCCCCTGTTGAAAAAGAAAATGGATTATTTCTGTTTTTACCATTTATAAGACATTTTAAGATGTAAAGCATAAGGACAAAAAAAATCATCACCTTCAAGTAGACCATGTAAAAACAACTCAAGTCTTCAAACAGTCTTCAAACATTCTCAGAACTAAAAAAGACCAAGAAAACATTCCCATCATACTGATTATGTTTTAATTTTCTGGTTACTAAAAATTAGAACATGGCACTAAGTAGACTGTTTATATAAAGTATGTCTTTAAAAATTCAACTGTGAAGGAGATCTTTTTTTGATAATATGAAATTAAAATTAATATGAAATTAATATGAAAGTGAAGTTTCTCTTTTACCTGTTTGAACAGTTCTGTATAGTAGAGGTAGAATTCTGTTTTAAAGGCAGTTAGGACTTGTAGCAACGTTTCTGGAATGAGTTTTTCAGTTTTACCAGACTTCAGTTTAATTCAGATTTTCTTTTTTGCTCTCCACTTATGAATAGCTGATAAATATTTTACATAGTAATGTACTTCTCCTACTAGAAAATCAGTGGGTTATTTGACTTGATTAAGGAAATCTACCCTGTATAGTTACTTTAAAGTTGAGTAGATTTTATTTCAACTTAAAAAGTAGAAAAGATGCTACAGCAAATGATCTAATAGTTTTAGATCCATTTGATAACTTATATCTTAAACCCCTGGCCAAGTTTGGTAGTTTTACACATTTTTAGAAAATAGTTGAAAAATAGAAAATTTAGCTAAACTATACAAAACACTTTTATAGTCATTTTGATGCCTGATAACTTCAGGGTTCATTGCCCCTGTACATTTTTCAAATTATTTGCTTCTCAATACATAAGGCTTTAATTTACCCCCTACTGACAAATCCCAAATGGGTTGTTAAGAATTTTGAGAGTGGTCTGCTATAGTTGTGCTTTAGCACTGGCTTGGACTGCTGACACAGAATCTCTTAAGATGCACCAAATTTAGAAGGATAGGAGGTTCAGGCAGCATTTCCTCTGGCAAATGCTAAGGTTTTATTTGTGGGGGGAGGGGAGCAGAGATACAAAATTACTCTTTCCCATAATGTTTTTCTTTCTTTGATCTTGTTTTAATGCCTATTTTAAAAAATAACTTTGACACAAGACTTAGCCACATTTTTTTTTCATTAATTAAAATTTTTGCTTTTTTGGATGGGCTTTTTAAATCTTGAATTTTATAGAATAATAATAAAGTTAAATATTTGTACCTTGACATACCCTAATACAATTAATTATTGCTTCCATAAATAATATTGAATTTATGGAAGCAAATTTATGGAAGAAATAAACATACTTTACATTCCAATAAATAATATTAACACAAATATATACTGTCTTAGAGGTGCTCAAAATGACTTTCATGCCACCCTTCATGCTTGCTGTTTTTAAGGCATAAAAGAGACGATTTCTTCATTTTACTGGAAGAAAAGACTAAAACGTATAGCTAGTGTTGAATTGGGGTAATAATCTTTCACTTTTTTGCCCCTCAGTGCTGTCATGATGTTTTAGGGAAGTGAGGTCATGGTAGACTCGCTTGTTAATCATTTCTGAGTTTTCAGCTCAGTTTGGTCATGAATACTTGACTTGCTGTTTGCCTCTTTGCATGCAGTTCCTGTTGTTTAAATTACCATGCTTTCCTTATCATGTGATCCTGTCACTCTGTTGACAATTGATTGGATCAGGGATTAGTGCCTGACCCAAGGCAGACATCTATAGAAGGGTCATGGGTGTGTGTGTGTGTGCACGCGCATGTGTGTGTGGTTGTTGTGAATGGTGGTGGTGGTGCCAAGAAGGTTGTGACACTTGACCTAATAACTGAAAGATGAGAGAAGTAGCCAGCACTTGGAGATCTAGAGTAAGAGCTCTCCAGGCAGAGGGAATAGCAGGTTTAAATGTTCTGAGGCTGGAATGAGATTTGAGAAATAGAATGTAGAGATTGGATATAGAGAAAGGAACTGGTGTGGCAGGAGAATCATGAATGAGAAGGCACACGGTACAAGATGAGGTTGAAAGGATAGGTGGCTCAGGGCAGCTATCCTTTCAGTTAGGGTCATTGTGAGAAGTTGGGATTTGGGTCTGAGTGCATTGAGGAGCTGCTAGCAGTTTTAAGCACATAGTGACCTAATGTGATGCACTTCTGTATCACTGTAACAACAGTGCTTATCAGACTGAGTAATTATGTAAGTAAGAACACTTTGCTGCATAACAGTCAAAAAAATTGAAACAGGAAACAGTGCCCTAGAAGTAGTTAAATTCTCATGGGCGTCACCTGTAGACATCTTCACTCCCATTTGTCCTGCTGGTCTTAGGATTATAGCTTTCTGTCAAAACAAAGCTATCTTCTAATTTATATTTTGCAAATCATTTGCTTTTCAGTAAACCCCATTCTTGCTTATGGGAGTTAATCTAATACCAAGCTCCAAGATTCCTCTTTCCACAATGGCTTATTTTCCTCAGGCTGGGTTATTTATTCAGTATTGAAAAATACCCCCATATGACAGCCCATGGGAACCATTGTCTCTTCAGGTCCTAAGAACAGTTAGAGAGTTAGGGGGTAGGTGTGGATACAAAGGGAGTGTGTGATATTCCAGTTTAAGGTGACCACTCTAAATTCTGGCTCCTCTGATTTTTTTCCGCTGGGGTTAATTACTAACAAGCTTCTTTGACTTTCTGTCTGGCTAGTAGGTGAGATTACATAGCACAAATGCTTAAATGAATGTATGTGTATTGGCAGCCTTGTATATGGGCTCACGTTTGCACACAAATACTCAGATTCCAGTGAAGTTTGCCTTGCCAACATCCTTTCCACCATGGGCGATTTGTGGAAGCCAGTCAGGATCATCTTATCTTCCCTGACAATTGTTGATTCAGGGATTTATCACAGCTTAAGCCAGTGTGGGCCAATGAAACATCATCAAAGGCTTGCCTGGGATTCCTGGAAAAGGAACCTCCTCATTCTTAAGAATTCTTACCTAATTTGTTTGACACAGTTCTTTTGATGTGGTAGATTCTGGTAAAAATAACGACAAACCAGGTTCCTTACCCTGAAGAGGTTTATAAGGAAAATATGGCAGGGAGGAGATACTGGAAGGAGTTTCTGTGATTCCCAGGAGAGGACAACTGGCCGATGGGGAAAGTCAGATGAAGTGATTCATTTTGATGGGGGAGAGGTGCCCAGAAAGGTTTCAAGAAGAAGGTGGTATTTGAACTAGCCCTTGAAGATAGGTAGAATTTAGGCAGGGGAGATGATGGAGGAGAAGAATGTGGGCCCAGGCGGAGCAGACATTCCAGGAAGGGGCTACAGTGTGGGGTTGGCAGAAAAAGGGGTGCTGCATTGAGCCATGAGCTGTGTTAGACCTTTGAGTGTAAGAGTAAGCCTGGAAAGTGAAGGGCCCTACTGGGCTTGAATTTGTTTATACCACTCAAGTATTCCACAAAACCCCTGTGAGCATTGAAATGCTTCAGGGGAGCATTCTGTATGATGCTGGCTTTTTCTGCCATTTTCCTCAATTTGGCAAATGGCAGGAAATTTGGTATCATCTTTGCCTACCTTTGCTGTTAGGTCATGTGTTAGTCTGTTCTTGCATTGCTATAAAGAAGTGCCTGAGACTGGATAATTTATAAGAAAAGAGGCTTAACTGGCTCTGGATTCTACAGGCTGTACAGGAAGCGTGGTGTCATCTGCTTCTGGGGAGGCCTCAGGAAACTTACACTCATGATGGAGTGCAAAGCGGAGCAGACATGTCTTACATGACCATAGCTGGACTGACAGAGGGGAGAGGATTATGATGCAGTAGTTACTGCTACTTATTTCTTTGTCTTTTTCCCCTGCTGAAATACAGCCTAGACAATCATAGGAGTTCCTGTCTCTTTTGAGCATTGCTATTTCCTCATTGCCTACAACAGTGTCTAGAACGGTATCTGTCTCATATATATTTGCTTAATGAACAAATGAATAAGAGGTGGATTATCTAGTTTTAGGCCATTCATGGAAAGTTTAATATTCTAAATTCTTTGTTAAGTAGGCAGGTATTTATAAATACAGAAATGGTTCTAAGGTGTCTCTGTAAGATGGCTCTTCAACTCTTGCTCAAACTTATGATGCCTGGAATCTTAAGCCCTTTCATCATGTAGACCAGCATTTGGCAGACTTTTTTTCTGTAAAGGGCCAGATAATAAGTGTTTTAGGCTTTGTGGGCCATACTGTCACAACCATTCAACTTTGTTCTAAATGCTCAGCTCTGCAGCTGTAGCGTGAAAGCAGCCCTAAACTATAGGTAAATGAATGGGTATGACTGTGTTTCAATAACACTTCTATTATGGATACTTAAATTGGAATTTTATGTAATTTTAACATGCCATGAAATCCTGCTTTTGATTTTTTTCAACTATTTAAAAACATAAAAAGCCTTTCTTAGCTCAAAGACTACAAACGTGTGGTGGGCTGGATTTGGCCTATAGGCTGTGATTGGCCAGTACTTGTTATAGACCTTTCTGTCTTCCTCAGCTTTAATGGTTAGAAAACTCTTCATTATATTAACTGAAATCTATCTGTTTAGAATATTTACCTATCTTCTATGGTGAAATAGGACATACATACGAACAATGGACATAATATAAATATACAGCTTTATAAATTATTGTGAACACCCACATCATATTACCTAGGTCAAAAAATAGGACAAATGTCTGCATCCTAGAAGTCGTTTGTATGTTCCCCTCAAATGTTTCATTCCTTCCCATGCCAGGAGCATTGTCCTAACTATTATGGGAATCATTTCCTTGCTTCTGTTTATGCTTTCACCTCCTTAATATGTATCCGATGGTTCTAGACTTTAGTTTTGCCTATTTTTTGAACTTTCTATAGATAGAATCACATAGTTTAAAAAAAATTGCCTTCAATCGTTCTTTCTATCTTTTATTTCTTTCTGTGATTTTCTTTTTCTCTTTCTTTTCTTTTGTTTCAACAGTTTTACTCTATCTCCCAGGCTGGAGTGCAGTGGTGTGATCATGGCTCACTGCAGCTTCACCCTCCTGGGCTCAGGCAATTCTCCACCACGGCCTCCCAAGTAGCTGGGACTACAGGCACAAGCCACCATGCTTGGCTAATTCTGTTTATGTTTTGTAGAGACAAGGTCTCACTATGTTGCCCAGGCTGGTCTCGAACTCCTGGGCTCAAGCGATCTGCCTGCCTCAGCCTCCTAAAGTGTTGGGATTACAGGTTTTCTTAAATTTCTTTCAATAACATTTATTAGTTTCCTGCTTAGAAGTATTGTATTTTCACTGTATTTATTTATTTATTTATTTATTTTTTTTGCGGGGGAGGAAGGCAGGAAGGAAGGGAATAAGGACGGTAGGGAGGAAGGAAGGAAGGAAGGAAGGGAGGAAGTGGGGAGGGAGGGAGGGAGGGAAGGGAAGAAAGGAAATCAAGCAATGAAAGAGACATTGCCAACCTGGATCTAGAGGTTTACAAGTTGATTTCTTTTTTTTTTTGAGAGAAGGAAAGAAAAAAAAAATAAGTAAAGGAGAGGAAGAAAGAGGAAGAGAAAGAGGGAGAGTAAATGGAAATATTGCTTTATTTTGAAAAAAATTGGGTATTAATAATGGCCAATGTTTCATTTAAACTAATGGGTAGGTGTGATGTGGTATTGACAAGAATGTATATTTTGTGTATCTGAAGTGGAGAGCTCTATAAATATTTATTAAGTTTACTTGTTCTGGATCTGAGTTCGACTCCTTGATATCCTTATTAATTTTCTGTCTCATTGAATCTAAGTCTCCTATCTGGGTGTTAGGATCGTTAGCTCTTGTTGTTGCATTGATCCTTTTACCACTATATCTTTGTTGCTTTAAAATCTATTTTATCCGATACAAGAATTGCAACTCCTGCTTTTTATTTATTTATTATTTATTTTTGCTCTCCATTTGGTTGGTAAATCTTTCTCCATCCCTTTGTTTTGAGTCTTTGTGTATCCTTGCATGTGAAACAGGTCTGGATGTAACATGCCATTGGGTTTTGGCTGTGTCTTTTGATTGGGAATTCAGTCAATTTAAATTTAGGGTTACTGCCATTTGATGTTGACTGGCTGTTTTATCCATTTGTTGGTGTAAATTCTTCTTTATGTTGGTGCTCTTTACTTTTTGGTGTATTTTTAGAAAGGCTAATACTGGTTGTTTCTTTCTGTGTGTAATGCTTCTTTCAGAAGCTCTTGTAAAGCAGGCCTGGTGGTAATAAAATCTCTGAGTTCTTGCTTGTTCATAAAAGATTTTATTTTTCCTTCAGTTGTGAAGCTTAGTTTGGCTGGATATGAAATTCTGGGCTGAAGGTTCTGTTCTTTGAGGATGTTGAATATTGGCCCCCACTCTCTTCTGGCCTGTAGAGTTTCTGCCGAGAGATCTGCTGTAAGTCTGATAGGCTTGCCTTTGTGGGTAATCTGACCTTTCTCTCTGGATGCCCTTAGTATCCTCTCCTTCGTTTCAACCCTGGCGAATCTAACGATTATGTGCCTTGGGGTTGCTCTTCTTGAGGAATATCTTTGTGGTGTTCTCTGTATTACCTGGGGTTGAATGTTGACCTGCTTTGCTAGTTTAGGAAAATTTTCCTGAATAATATCCTGAAGGGTATTTTCCAGCTTGGATTCATTCTCTCCGTCACATTCAGGTACACCTATCAAACGTAAATTTGGTCTTTTCACATAGTCCCACATTTCTTGGAGACTTTGCTCATTCCTTTTTATCCTTTTTTCTCTAATCTTTTCTTCACGTTTTATTTCATTAAGTTGGACTTTGACCTCTGATATCCCTTCTTCTGCTTGAACAATTCGAGTGTTTAAACCTGTGCATACTTCTCGGAGTTCCTGTATTGTATTCTTCAGTTCCATTAATTCACTCATACTCCGCTCTAAGTTGTCTATTCTCAATAGGATTTCATCAAACCTTTTTTCAAAGTTCCTAGTTTCTTTACGTTGGGCTACAACATGTTCTTTTAACTCACCGAAGTTTGTTATTATCCATTCCTTGAAGAGTGATTCTGTCATCAGGAGGCGCTCGTTCTCCATCAAGCCTTGTTCCATTGTTGATGTGGAACTGTGATCATCTTTAGAGGGAGAGGCGTTCTGACTTTGAGTATTCTCAGCTTTTTTACGCTGGTTTCTTCCCGTCGTTGTAAATTTATCCTCCTGTCGTATTTGAAATTACCAACTTTCAGATAAGGTCTCTTGAGTGGACGTCCAGGTTGTTAGTTCCCAGGGCCAGAGCAGCGGCGTTAAAACTGATGGTGCTTTTCTGCCCAGGATTCTCCTGTCGGGCTTCCTTCTTGTGTCGGTAGTAGGCGACTCTGCCTTCCCGGGGCTCCAAACCTCGGTCAGAAGGGGAACCGGTCCCGTTTACTCTGCGCTGAGCACTGCCGCGTCGAGGTGCCGGCAGAACCGCTGCGCCGACCACGAGAGTCGCGCTGGCGACTCTTGTGTTTCCACCACTGGGGGATCTTCTGCTCCGTGAGCGACCAGTGTGGCCTCCTCTAGTTCTCCGCGCCTTCCCTGAGAGCTGCAATCCCGGGATGTTAGCGATCGGCCATCTTGGATCCACTGTATTTATTATTAGAAATTTGGATCTTAAAAGTTATTCAGTTTTCTCTTTGATTTCAGTCTTATTATTCCATCTAGTTGAAATAGCTTTGAATTAATATTTTGCAACTTCTTTTTCAGCTTTGGTTCATCATTTAATTAGGCAATCAGGATCTCTGTGTGGCTTTATACAAGTATTTAGTAAAAATGTCCATTAGAGAAGAGCCAAAAATAGAGTAGGGCTTTTTAGTTAGACAGAAATGGACTATTCAGTGGTCTGGATATGACATTTGAAACAGTTGTGTATTTGTACAAATATGTCTAGTTTAATACACACTTCTCTGTGTTGTCCATAAGCACACATTTAGATATGGCCATGAGAAAGATTTCAGGTGACCATGTGAATAAAAAAATTACTTGGTACAGTTATGTCTGCTAATGGATGGGGAATGTGTATAGTAATATGGAAGTTACAAAATGGGGGCAGGGTGCAGTGGCTCACCCCTGTAATCCCAGCACTTTGGGAGGCCGAGGCGGGTGATTACTTGAGGCCAGGAATTTGAGACTACCCTGGGGAAAATGATGAAACCCCGTCCCTACTAAAAATACAAAAATGAGCCAGGTGTGATGGCGCATGTCTGTAATCCCAGCTACTCAGGAGGCTGAGGCACCAGCTTCGCTTGAACCTGGGAGGTGGAGGTTGCAGTGAGCCAAGATCGCATCACTGCACTGCATTCCAGCCTGGGCAACAGAATGAGACTCCATCTGAAAAAAAAAAAGTACAAAATAGGGATAGTATAGAAGAAATCTGAGAATGTTTTCCACAATTTAATTTATATACTCTAGTAACTATATTTAATAATACTAGATTTCTATCTTCTTAAGTATATGCCAGTTGAGAATGTGCACAGTGAATTCAGGGTTGTGTGAAGGAATTATTTTCAGAATTAAAAATTTTTGATGGATAATTGAGAATTAATTGCAATGATGAAACATATGTAACATGTAGTAGCTTATGTGAACATTGGATTCGATTTGTAAAATTTCTGGTTCTCCCAAAATATTTGAATTATGCTCTAGAACGGTCCAGGGGCTCACTCTCGCAACCCAAAATGTAGCTATACTGATATAGGATTTGGCAGCCTAATCAATGCAGGGTTGAGGCACAAAGAAGTTTAAAACACTCCATTCCATAGTGTTTAATAGATTTATACCTGTTGATTATTAATTTTTGAGTTTGCAGAATAGGTGTTATCTTCTGTGATTTAAAAAATTGGAGAAAGGGGATAATCACTGTAAGAAAGAATCAAAATTATGACTTTGTATGTTCAGACTAATATGGGAAGAAGAAATTCTTGGCAGTAAGTCAATTGGAATCTGCGATAGGCTGAGAGGTTTTCTCAGGTATGGGAAATAGTGCTATTTTTAGTCTGTTCACTTTCATGAAGCTGACCACAAGGTGGGGATAATATATTGTATGAGATCTGGATAAGCTGTGATGTCATCCAGAGTTGTAACAGAGAATTATATTAATTTAAATAAAAGTGTTTTTTAAAATTTGGATGTTTATAGATGAGTCAGATTAAAACAATTATTTTACAGCTGTATCTTGACTATTTAGTTATGCCAACAATCATTATTTTTTTAAGTCGGTTCCCAGCACTGTAAGGTTCTTATTTTTTTAAAAAATTTTAAGTTCAGGGGTACATGTGCAGGTTTGTTACATAAGTAAATGTGTGTTGTTGGGGTGGTGGTCTTTTTATTTCAATAAATTTTAGGGGAACAGGTGGTATTTGGTTACATGAATAAGCTGTTTAGTGGTGATTTCTGAGATTTTGGTGCACCATCACCTAAGCAGTGTACACTGTACCCAAGGTGTAGTCTTTTATCCCATACCCCCTTCCACTCTTTTCCTGAGTCCCCAAGGTCCCTTGTATTATTCTTATGCCTTTGCCTACTCATAGCTTAGCCCCCACTTATGAGTGAGAACATACGATGTTTGGTTTTCCATTCCCGAGTTACTGCACTTAGAAAAATGGTCTCCACTTTGGGATGCCATGGTGGGCGGATCACGAGGTCAAGAGATCAAGACCATCCTGGCCAACATGGTAAAATCCATCTCTGCTAAAAATGTAAAACTTAGCCAGGCATTGAGGCGCATGCCTGTAATCCCAGCTACTTGGGAGGCTGAGGCAGGAGAATTGGCTGAATCCAGTAGGTGGAGGTTACAGTGAGCAGAGACTGTGCCACTGCACTCCAGTCTGGCAAAAGAGTAAGACTCTACTCAAAAAGAAAAAAAAAAAAAAGAATTCCATCCAGGTTGCTGTGAATACCATTTTTTTCATTCCTTTTTATGGCTGAGTAGGTATTCCATGGTATGTATGTACCACAATTTATCTACTTATTGATTGATGGGTATTTGATCTGGTTTCATATTTTTGTAATTGCAAACTGTGCTGCTATAAACGTGTATGCAAGTATATTTTTTGTATAATGACTCCTTTTCCTCTGGGTAGATTCCCAGTAGTGGGATTGCTGGGTCACATGGTAGGTCTACTTTTAGTTCTTTAAGGAATCTTCACACTGTTTTCCATAGTGGTTGTACTAGTTTACATTCCCACCAGCAGTATAAAAGTGTTCCCTTTTCACCACATCCAAGCCAACGTCTATTACTGTTTTATTATGGCCATTCTTGCAGGAGTAAGGTGGTATCTATCGTATTGTGGTTTTGAATTGCATTTCCCTGATCATTAGTGATGTTCAGCATATTTTCATGTTTGTTGGCCATCTGTATATCTTCTTTTGAAAATTGTCTATTCATGCCCTTAGCCCACTCTTTGATGGGATTGTTTTTTTTTATTGGTAATTTGTTTGAGTTCATTGTACATTCTGGATATTAGTCCTTTGTCAGATGTTTAGATTGCAAAGATCTTCTCCCACTCTGTGGGTTGTCTGTTTACTCTGCTGATTGTTTCTTTTGCTGTACAGAAGCTTTGTAGTTTAAGTCCCATCTTTTTTTTTTTTTTGAGACAGAGTTTCGCTCTTGTTACCCAGGCTGGAGTGCAATGGCGCAATCTCAGCTCACCGCAACCTCCGCCTCCTGGGTTCAGGCAATTCTCCTGCCTCAGCCTCCTGAGTAGCTGGGATTACAGGCACGCACCACCATGCCCAGCTAATTTTTTGTATTTTCAGTAGAGACGGGGTTTCACCATGTTGACCAGGATGGTCTCGATCTCTTGACCTCGTGATCCACCTGCCTCGGCCTCCCAAAGTGCTGGGATTACAGGCTTGAGCCACCGCGCCTGGCCAAGTCCCATCTTTTTTCTTTGTTTTTGTTGCATTTTCTTTTGGGTTCTTGGTCATGAAGCCTTTGCTTAAGCTCTTTGCCTAAAACCTTGTCTCTATTTAAAAAAAAAAGTGTTGCCTAGGCTGGTCTCGAACTCATGAACTCAAGCAGTTCTCTTGCTTTGGCCTCTCAAAGTGTTGGGATTACAGGCGTGAGTCACTGTGCCCACCTGCATTCTTCTTGTAAATCCATAAAATCACACCTTTGCAGCTTAAGATTATTTCTGGACTGTCCTTTCACTAAAAATACCCTGGAATCAATTTACAGGTTATTAATTTGAAAATTCTTTGCTAGGTTGGACAGCCATATTGGAAAAGGACCAGATCCCTTTAGGGTTTTATTATAGGTAATATAAAGAGGACAGAGAATGTATTTCAAATTAGTTGTCATTTCATGAGGTGTTGCCCTTCATTTCTTGGCAGGTGTTAACTAGAATCTAGCCTCTTCTTGTAGTTGTTTAAAATGTCTCATGACTAATTAATATTATGCAATCAGAGCACTGTTTTCTGATTAATAAGGTGGGTGGACCTTATGAAATGTTATCTGAAGATCATGCACGTAATCTTTGATGGGTGTTTATGTGTTAGAGTGACTTCTCTTAATTCCTGTGTGTTCAACTTCTAGTGTGAATAGTAAGGCCAAAAATTCAAAAGGGCTTTTGAAGTTGATTTGTAATTAAATAGCATTATTAAAACAAAGAGTCAAAGCCTTGTCAAGTATGATAAATTCAGCGTCAAAACTGAGCTTTTTTTTTTTTGGAGCTAGAGTCTTGCTCTGTTGCCAGGCTGGAGTGCAGTGGCACAATCTTGGCTCACTGCAACCTCCGCTTCCCGGGTTCAGGCAATTCTCCTACCTCAGCCTCTTGAGTAGTTGGGATTACAGGCACACACTACCATGCCCAGCTAATTTTTGTGTTTTAGTAGAGACAGGGTTTCACCATGTTGGCCATGATGGTTTTGATCTCTCGATATCGTGATACGCCTGCCTTGGCCTCCCAAAGTGCTGGGATTACAGGCCTGAGCCACTGTGCCTTTAAAACTAAAAAGTTCAGCCAGGGGCGGTGACTCATACATGTAATCCCCGCACTTTGGGAGGCTGAGGTGGGTGGATCATTTGAGGTCAGGAGTTCGAGATCAGCCTTGCCAACATGGTGAAATCCTGTCTCTACTAAAAATGAGCCAAATGTGGTGACTCATGCCTGTAGTCCCAGCTATTTGGGAGGCTAAAGCAGGATAAGTGCTTGAACCCAGGAGGTGGAGCCTGCAGTGAGCTGAGATTGTGCCATTAAACTCTAACCTGGGTGACAGATTATGACCCTGTCTCAAAAACAAAACAAAATAATAAAATAAAAAACTGAAAAGCTCACACCTGTTATCCTAGCACTTTGGGAGGCCAAGGTGCTAGAATTGCTTGAGCCCAGGAGTTTGGACCAGCCTGGACAAAATAAGGAGAACTACCAAAAAAAAAAAATTTAGCTCAGTCTGGTGGTACCTGCTTGGTAGTTCCAACTTTGGAGGCTGACGTAAAAGGATGGCTTGAGCTCTAGGGGTCAAGGCTGCAGTGAGCTGTGATCACACCACCTACTGTACTCTATCCTGGGCAACAGAGAGAGATCCTGCTTCCAACAAAACAAAACAAAAACAACCCTCCCCAAATTAGAAAACATTCTCAACCATAGTACTTCCAAACATCCTTTTTGTGTTAGAAGTGTTTTTACGGCAATGATAGGGGCAGTAACTATTTCAAATCTGTTGGAAGTGCATCTCAGCACATGACAGTTATGGTTTCATAAGCTTTTTAAGGTTTCAGGGGCACAGCATTTTACCACAAGGAAGTGTGCTTCTATTGGTTTATGTCTCTTTACTGAAGTCATTCCAGGTCCATGTAAGAAGGTTTTCCATAGAAGTCTCGCCCTTCTTTTCCTGTGAGCAAGTCACTTATGCTCAAAATGAAACTCATTATCCTCATAAGCAAACCTGCTCTTTGATTCCCACTTTCAATGAAGTCTTCTGGTGTGAAAATGTGAGGGTCACCTTTGAGTGCTCCCTGTTTCTGCACTTCCTCATTGATTCCCCCTAAATCCATTGCAGGTCTGCTATGCGGGTGATGCAGCCCTCTGCACCTCTTCCCTCTCTGCTGGGTTCCCACTACTTTCTGTTACTTATGCATATCCCTGTTTGCTTCACCTGGACCACTGACTGCCTTATCTTTGCCTGTCCTGCCTGGAGCTGTCTCAGTGCTGCTGCCAGGCTGGTCTTCTTGAAGCCCTGTGCTTTGGACCCTTCTGGGGCTCACTGTTGTCTGCAGAGACTGTGTTCCTCACAGTAATTTTGCTCTCTATCTTCTAACACTCTGTGATAGGAGCCCTGGCTGCTCTGTTGTGGTAAACATTTTTAGTTTTGTCTGTGCTAAATTATTTCTTCTTCGGGGAACAGGGCATTGTTCCTTTTTGGTGGGGCTCTTGCCTGTACTTTATGTTGAGACTGAAGGGAATGTGAGTATGCAAGAGGAAGGAGCAGTCAGGAAGAGATGAGGGGTGTGGGGAAGAGGTAGGTTCAGCCTCTTCGGCATGGATCTGATTCAGTTGTGGCTAAGGGGCCGCAACGTAATCAGTGTTGTTACTGTTTCAGTGAGGCTTCTGGAACACAGAAGTCTCTACCCAGGTAGGAAGGCTGGGAGGCCTTAGCAGCGGATAGTGGTGTGACTGAGACTCCAGAATCCCTTCACACTTGTGTAACAGCTTACTATGGGTCACCTCCATCCTAAGTGCCTTACATTTATTAATTCATGTATCCTCACAGGTGGGGAAACTGAGGCACACAGCAGCCAAGGAACTCATCTAAGGCCAACCAGGTAGTATATGGTGGAATTGGAGTAAAGGCAGACTCCACAGTCCCTGTTGTTAACCGTTATACTCCACTGCTTCTAATTCCTGACTTTCTTTTACACAAGAATATAATTTAAAATTCTGCTCAACACTTGTTTTGTAAGATTCCAGTGGCATGAATAGTGAGGGGTTACAGTTGGTGTCAGTCACACTTCAAACAGCTGGGGATAGGGGTGATAACATATACCTCAGGAAGTCATGCTGGCTGCTACAACATTGTGAGAAGATCATTCTGCTGAGATTTTATGCTTGCTGGTAGTTGATACAAAATGAAGCTTAGTCTATTGTATGCAATGCCAGCTTTTTCCTTCATCCCTCACAAGGCTTGAATTTAATGAAAGGAGAAGATTGCATTCTCAAGTCTCATTTGACTAGAAGGTTACAAAGGCTCTAGTTGTAATTATTAAGAAAGACAGAAATCTCAGATCTGAACATGTCAAATTGTACCAGTACTTAATATGAATTGGAAGAAGAAATTCTCTGAAGCAAAGGGGGAGGAATTTGTATCTTAGAAAGAATTTCCTTTGTCCTTTATTATTTATACAGATGATAATTGCAATATTGCCACTTCACATATGAAAATATCATTGTAGTGAATTATGTCAGTTGGTTGACAAAGTTCCCATCCACCTTCACTTTAGTCCAGTTGCCATTCGTAGTTTCCCAGAGTACTTTGTAATTCCTCTACCACGGTACTCATGCTCTATTTTGATTTTAATTGTATTATATTTTGTCTTCCTATTCAACTAAGAGAGGTCCTGGTGCACCTCTGTCTTGCCCATCATTGAATTCCTAGACTTAGCACAGTGCCTGAGGCAGAGTAGGTATTGGCAACTATTTGTAGGATGACTGAATGAATGAATGACTGTGTTAAGCAGACATCAAAGACGTATAAAATTGCAGTCTAGTTGTAGGACTTAAAAAGAGCTGAGATTCTTATAAATGAGCACTGGTTATTTGCAGCCTCATTATTTTTCTCTGGTGTTCAAAAAGCTGTTTACACATGCACCAGTAGTCACAGCTACTCAGGAGGCTGAGGCAGGAGGACCCCTTGAGCCTGGGAGGCAGAGGTTGCAGTGAGCCGAGATCGTGCCACTGCACTCCAGTCTCGGTGACAGAGCCAGACCCTGTCTTAAAAAGGAAAGAACTGTTTACAGATCAGTGAGAGAGGTGTTTTCCTAAATATTTAAGTGTTTGCCCATGATCCTTTTCCAAATCCTAGTTGTCCTTTTCCCCCTCAAATGCTGCTTCCTTTGTGACACTCTCCTTGATTCCCTTGTTGGACTCTGTTCACTGTGATTTTTGACCTCTTCTAGTACATTGACTACTCTTACTATGTATTATTTTTATTTTTTGGTACATGTGTTATTGTTTGTTCTACTAGACTATAAACTTCTTGTGTGTGAAAACCATGTCTGCTTAAACCAGCCTGCTTCTGAGGTGGAAAGGGACACTAATCAAATAGTACACTGAATAATAGATGTGTTCAAGGCTGTGCAAGGCAAACCTGTCTGGTTACTTCCCAGTAATCTTTAGCTGTTGAAAAAGCGTGGGCCACCTATACCTGTTTATAGCAGGTGAGATGGACCTGAGAAGGTGATTAAGTTGCAGATTCAAAATGCTGGTTTGTGTCTTAGTCTTATCTCTGTCACTTTACCAGTCTAATGACTGTGGGCAATTTATTTCATCTTGGAGATCCTCATTTTACTGACATGTTAAGTAGAGATGGTCATTTATTTTCTGCTTAGGCCCCCTCCTTTTTTTTTTTTTTTTTTTGAGCAAGAAATAATATTTTTAAAAAGCCCTTTAGAGCTGTAAAGTGTCATAGATCTTACTATATCATTTTAGAATCAATTGAAGACTTTCTAACTTTGTAAACAAACTTGAATCTGACGACTGCAGTGTTAATCTATAAAATGGTTTTTTAAGTAATAAAGTAAGCCTTAATACAATGCTTTGTAAATACTATGAAATAAGCAAGTAAATGAATACTGTAGTTTTTGTTAGTATTATTATATTCCTTGTTCTTCTACTTCGTTTTTAAACGTAGAATTGTTTCCCATCTACAGATAAATAAATGTCAGCTTGGGTCCATCTACTACATCTTATTGTCACTTTCACTTCGTTGCATCATCGTTGTTAATCAGAACAAAGGATAAATTTAGCAGGTTGTAGGGTTAGAGTAGTGCTGAGTAGTGTGAGGAATTTTGCTCAAGGCAATTAATTAGAAATCGTGATCTCTGCGATTTTAATATTCTGTTCAGTATTTGAATAAGCTTTATTATGTAGGGAATAGTAAAACATCGCAATTAAGTGCTTAAAATAAGAACATCCCAACTGTCGGTAAAGCATGCTTTACCTAAACTCTCTTATTTCTACCCAGCAATGGGTTCGAAATCCCATTGTTGTGTTTCAGTAAACATGAAGTTAAGTAAGATATGTGGGAAGGTTTTGACTTGTAAATTTTGAAAGAAATTGAAGAAAATAGAAAAAGCACACAATTCAGAAAATATACAAGGCCAATTAAAAAGTTATAAAATTAAATTTAATATCTGATTTTCTGGACTAAACAAAAGATCTCTGGCCTTTCACTAGTTTCCCAACTTCCTGTTCTTTTTCACCCTTAGCAGTTCACTAAGTATGAATGGACTGTGAGGCAAGAGCAGGAAGGGATAGCATTGGGCATTTACAGCAACAGCCCCTCATGCTAAGTGAAGTGTTCTCAAGTTTTCATTTTTTTGCTTAAACTGTAAAATTGCTAATTACGTTCATAGAGATTATAAATTATATTCCAAAGTTTAACTGGAAAAATATTATTTTGCAACTAAAAAGGTACCAATTAGTTTTTCTGTTCATGAAACAATAAAAAGAATTTAATCAGGGAGAAATGAAAACAGCTTATTTTAAATATTCAAATTGTAGGGATATAAAATAAAAGTATTTTATATGAGGTATGAAATTACAACTTCAACACAAATTCCTGTGATCAGTTTCTATGAGGAGGACCTTAGCAATGTATACCAAATTTAAATGTGATGCTTCTTATGTTCTTTGTACTTCATCTTCTTAAAAGAGACGTCTAAAAGAAAAACTGTAATTTATATCAGTATGTTTAATTAAAGCAGAAAGAAACTTAACTTCTTAAAAATAGCTGAGTGATATATTTAAGAATTTCACCTAAGGAAATTTAGTATTATTTAAACTGATTAACAGTATTTAGCAATGTATTTTCGTTAGCATTCTAATATTAAAGCTAGCATTTCTTTAAAGGAGGGAGGCAAAAATTCATCCCAAAGCCTGTTTTTGTTAACTCAAATTTTCTCAGTGTTATTGCTAAACAAGTTATTGAATTTTCTCTGGGTGTCTTCTATATTGCCTTTCTTTGATTCTTTCCAGTGCAAGCCAGTCTAAGATTTTACATGATAAAGGAGATCTGTGGAACTAACCCTAGAAACCTCTTTCTATTTTCTCACATAACACCTCCAGGCACAGAGAAGACAAAATACTTCATTTGCATTCTTAAACATTAGGAACTCAGAATAAGTCTTTCAGCTGGAAATGTTATTGCATCTACATTTCCCGAAGAGAAAAAGGTTAACAGCCTGCTCAGGTTTATGCTAACGCATCTCTTTTTAGTATCCTGATCTGCACAAAGAGTGAAAAATGTTAAGCTCAACCACCCAGTCTCTTTCTGCTTTACAATCAATGAGACTCTGGAAGTGGATATCAGTGCTGATTATAGGGAAATAAGCAGAAGAAATCAGATATGCACAAAAGAAAAGGAAAATGCTAACAAACTTTAATCTTACTTAGTCTTCTAGAAAGAGAAAGAACATTTCCAAAATTAATATCGAATATAGTAATTCAAATATTTAAAAATAAAAAGTTTTCTCCATAAATTTGAAAAGCTTACCAGGAAAGTACAAAGATATTGAGATTTATAGTTTGTTTGTTGAAATGGTTTTTATTAATCAATACCAAAAACCTCATTTACTCTAAATACCTTTGTCAGAAACCTGAAACATTTAATAAAAGAAATTGAACAATTTTCTGACTTAATGTTAGCTAAAAAGTAGAAATGGAAATCATTCAATTGACAGATATTAAAAAAGTTTTCTATTGCTGTAATGCTCACCATCAGCATAGGAGAAACAGAGTTTCATATTTAACTATAATATATTCCTTAAAATATAATCAAGTAGGAAACTTGACTTCTGCCAATAGTTACAGTGGGGAAAGTTACCATTATTCTCTTTCTCTAACTAAATACTGTACGTAACTATCATCTGGAAGTAATAGTATTACTTCAGTGCATTGTGCCAGTAGACACTTAATAGAGAATACACATTGTACTAAATGAAATCCAGATCCCAGTAATACTGAAAGAGAGACACAGGTTCCTTTGGTTAAACTAAGTCACAACATACAGTGTACCATAAATTAAATACAGTTTGTTAAGTATGTCATTAGATTTTAATTGAACTTGGAATTAGCATCCCGAACAAATTTAAAAACCATGTGGGTTTATAAGTTTTGATTTTTGAATTTTAAAATAATAGAACCTTTGACCCCTTCTACTACCCATCTTCCATAGCAATCAATTTCCTTTATGCTCCTATCCTAATGAATTACCTAAATTAGGTTTTAATTTATAATGAGCTGATAAAGAAAATGACTCCTCAGCTGGGCGCAGCGGCTCGTGCCTGTAATTCCAGCACTTTGGGAGGCCGAGGTGGCCAGATCATGAGGTCAGGGGTTTAAGACCAGCCTGACCAACATGGCAAAACCCATCTCTACTAAAATTATAAAAATTAGCCGGGCTTGGTGACATGTGCCTGTAATCCCAGCTACTTGGGAGACTGAGGCAGGAGAATTGCTTGAACCCAGGAGGTGGAGGTTGCAGTGAGCCAAGACCGTGCCATTGCATTCCAGCCTGGGCGACAAAACAAGACTGTCTCAAAAAAAAAAAAAAAAGAAAAGAAAACGACTCCTATAAATGTAGTAGGTCAGAGGCTGAGGGCATCCTCTTCTAAGTTATTCTGCTCCTTCCTCCCTTTTTTGATGCCCCACAGTCAGTGTTGGGGAAAGTTAATTAGGATTTACATTCCAGTCTTCTCTAACGTATGTCACCATTGCACAGACTCAGGACCTCCAGTGCAGTGTTGACTGGTACCAATGCACAGCCTTACCCAAGGGACTGGAACTTACTCAGGATCACAAAAATGACACTAGTAATGTTTCTCCCCTTTCAGGGTTCAAATGTTCTCCTTATCTTTCATTTTTATTTATTTATTTTTGAGACAGGGTGTTGCTCTGTTGTCTAAGCTGGAGTGCAGTGGTGTGAACACAGCTCACTACAGACTTGACCTCCTGAGCTCAAGAGATTCTCCTGCCCTGACCTCCTGTGTATTTGGGACCATGGCTGGCTAATGTTTTTATTTTTTCGTAGAACCAGCTCTTGCTGTGTTGCTGATCTTGAACTCCTGGGGTTTACCGTTTGTTATTTTTATTTATATTATATTTTATTTTTTTCAAGATGGAGTGTTGCTTTGTTGCCCAGGCTAGAGCACATCTGTCTTCTGGGTTCCATAGTTTCTCCTGCCTCAGCCTCCTGAGTAGCTGGGATTACAGGCATGTGCCACCATGCCCAGCTAATTTTTGTAGTTTTAGTAGAGATGGTTTCACCATGTTGGCCAGGCTGGTCTTGAACTTCTGACCTCAAGTGATCTGGCCACCTTGGCCTCCCTAAGTGCTGAGATTACAGGTGTGAGCCACTGTGCCCAGCTCTTATCTTTTATTTTTAATGATTATTGTTTAAAGTACACGGAGTTCAGGTTAAAAACCAACCACCAAAGTTGATTTTAACACCTAAAAGCTGGGAAAAGGGGCCTTTCTTCTTTTACACAGTAACTCTTTGGAGTCCAGGTAATAACATGCCCTACATTTCATCCTGGTGCTAAACTGACGTGTTTTTCAATTGAATAAATTAAAGTCTGGGTAATATTGCATAGGAGTACCAGAAGTGGCCTTGTTGGAAACCAAAACTATTTACATTCAGTAACAAATGTGTTTGCAGGTGCGTCTGCCACATTTACAGCACAGTGTACAGCTCCTGGTACTCAATACACAGTGTTGCACAGTTTGCCATAGGAGCATAAAGTGGAGGTAGTAAAAGGGTAAGGAGGAAGGAGGGAAGAGGAGGAGTTGTCCCCTATTCGTTTGTTTCTCATTTCATCACTGATTTGGTGGTATGCAGGCCTTTACAGAGCTGGTCTCCATGATACTGGTACAGGTGGCCTGAAGACTCTTTTCTGTTTTGAAATGGAGTCTCTCTCTGTTGCCCAGGTTGGAGTGCAGTGGTGTAATCTTGGCTTACTGCAGCCTCCGCCTCCCCGGTTCAAGCAATTCTCCTGCCTCAGCCTCCCGAGTAGCTGGGATTACAGACATTAGCCACAAAGCCTGGCTAATTTTTTTTTTTTTTTTTGGTAGAGACAGGTTTCACCATATTGACCAGGCTGGTCTCGAACTCGTGACCTTGTGATCCACCTCCCAAAGTGCTGGGATTACAGGAGTGAGCTACTGCGTCTGGCTGGAACATAGTTTTTCTTTGCAAACAGGAGTAAGACTGAATCTCTGATTAAAGAGTTTGAGTATTTTGGCATGGTGATGCTAAAGAGATGGGCCCCTGTTCTGGTGTCCACGTCCACGTCCAAACAAGTGAAACAAATGTTTTCGTACTTTCCAGTTGCCACATTTAATCTTTAGCACGAGTAAACATTTCACCATGGTTCACTTTGTGCAAAATGAGAATCTTTACTGAAGCATCCCAGCCAAACATAAGAATGTATTTGACATTTTTTTTTTAAGCCTAAAGTCCCTGGAAGAGGCTGGCAAACTGGCTTGAGAAACACTTCATTGGCCATGGGACTGCCAAAGCTGCACTTGGTCTGGGTGTTGGTTTCACTCCTATAAGTTGGTGGCTACTCTGAAATTGTTTTCAAAATTTTTATTGTAAAATAAATGGCAGTTACAGGAGAAATACACGAAACAAATGTATGGCTTAATGAACTGTTAATAAGGTTGAAATCATGAAATAGGTCCAGACGTAGATGTTTACCCTGAATCCTGGAAGACCTGACTGTCTGACCCATCCCAGAGCTAACCTCAGCCTCTCTCTAAACATACCCATTACTTTGGCTTTTATAGTAATCATTTCTTTGCATTTAAAAATAATTTTATTGTCCAAATGTACAACCCTGGACACAATGCTTTAAGTCTTGTCCATTTATTTTTAAATTTGATGTCTTTAAAATCTTAGTCTGTAGGCTCCACTTGCTTCTTTTTCTTTACAACTTATCTGTGGAAGAAATTGGGTGTTTGACTTACAGAGTTTCCCGAGTCTTGACTTAGCTCACTGCATGGTGAGGGTGCAGTTCAGTGTTTTACCCCATTTTTGGTGTTTCCTACAAATTGGCACTTGGATTCAGAGATAAGATCAGACTTGGGTTTGATGCCTGTGGTAAAAGCTATAGGAGGCATATAATGTCTTTTTAGATTTTTTAAAGATATAAGCAGGCTTTGATGCTTGCTGCCCATATCTAGTAATTTATTGGATTACAAATTTTGATAGTTTAATGCTAACATTTTTTTCATTAGTTAATTGAAATATATTTAGAAAGAGACCCTGTTTTGTTACCATTGATACAATTCATGTATGAAAAGCAAGGTAAGTGCTTAATTCTTTACCTTTATTTAATAGTTTCTGAAGTAATGATTGTTCCTTATCCCTCAAAGTTAACCAGTTCTTTAAAAAAAAAAAAAGCACTACAAAGTCATATTGTTGAAATTACTAGTGAACTCAAGTTGTTCCTCTTTGGTCTGTGGGGCCTAAGTTGACTCATGGGCTTTTTGACTTGACCTCATAATCTTCTCTAGCTTCCTTGCTAACTGATCAGACAGGACGTTCCAGGCTCATGTTTTACATTTTCTGTTCCAGCTCTTTAATCAGCCATCTTTTCAAAATGGCTTGGTTTCTTCTAGAGGTATTTGGAGATCACAGTTGGGGTACTAGGCATGGTCATTGCTACTGATTGGTCATTTTAAGCCTTTTTAGTCACCAGGGCTAGGAAATAAAATATATATTAACAGATTTTTAACCTATGTGTTTTATGTTACACATGTATATTGCTTATAATACAATATAACTATATTATATTAATAAAATATATACCATATGAGAATATATTTACTATATAAATATGTTTAAGTATAATGCCAAACCCAACCCAAAATAGGGTATCTATATAAAACAAATTTATATTATAATAAACATACTGTATTAATAACATATACATAACATTTTTCTCATATGCAATGTATATAACGTAATATAAAATATAATTAAATAAAGTCTACATTTTATATGAGACAAAATAACTCCTGTGTTCATGCAATATTTTCCATTACAGTTCAGAATTGCAGAACTTTAACCTCTTCTTTGTTGCCTTTGTCTATCTTCATTCTTCCGGATCAGAATTCTGACTCTCAGGGAGAGGGGAAATGACAGAATTAGAGTATTTCACAATTGCTTGTTTATCTTGTCCTGGACTATACACAGAGCAATCTCAGGATAACAACATTGATACCACTATCAATATGATTAGCAAAAACATTACAAAGTATTTGTACATAATCTTCCTCTAACATTTAAAAAAAAGTTGTACTATATATTGTCAGAAAATATGGATGTTACATGTAAGGTTTATAGGTATCTTTCCTTAGCTTTCATTAAGTTTTAGCTCTACAAGTAACTCCTGGCTCTTTATGTTGATGTTTCTTTTGTCATTTTAGTTTCCTGAAGCTCTTTCCTAGTACAGGAGTGGGCAAACTTTTTCTGTAAAGAGCTAGAGAGTAAACATTTTTGGCTTGGTAGGCCATATAATCTCTGCTACTCAATCTTATTCATGTAGTGAGAAAGCAATCAGAGGCAGTGTAAACTATGAGCATGGCTGTGTTTCAGTTTCATATAATTTTCACATGTAATAATATAATATTTAAAAAAATTTGCCCCCCCCAACAATTAGTAAAACATATTCTAAGATCATGGACTGTACAAAACAGGCAGTGAGGCTGGGCATGGTGGCGCTTGCCTATAATCCTTGCACTTTGAGAGGCTGAGGTGGGTGGATCACCTGAAGTCAGCAGTTCAAGACCAGCTTGACCAACATGGCAAAACCCCGTCTCTACTAAAAATACAAAATTAGCTGGGCATGGTGGCACGTCCCTGTAATCCCAGCTTCGTGGAGGCTGAGGCAGGAGAATTGCTTGAACCTGGGAGGGGGAGGTTGCAGTGAGCCTAGATCGAGCCATTGCACTCCAGCCTGGGCGACAAGAGTGAAATTGCCTCTCAAAAAAACAAACAAACAAACAAACAAAAAAAAACCCAAAAAACCAAAAACAGGCAGTGAGTGGGCCTGATTTGGCCTACACACTAGTTTGTAAATCGCGGCTGTATTGGACTTCTCGGAATTTATGAGTTCTTGCATGTCGCTATATTTTCTCTGATTTTTATAGTTGCACTGACTTCTGTGGACTTAAAATTCTTAGCTTGCCTCACCATGGTGGCTCATGCCTGCAATCCCACCACTTTGGGAGGCTAAGGCAGGAGGATTGCTTGAAGCCAGGAGTTTGAGACCATGATAGGCAACGTTGAAAGACTCCGTCTCTATAAAAAAAAATTAAAAAAGAATAAAAAAAAGCTGGGCACGGCAGTACACACCTGTAGTCCTAGCTACTTGGGAGGCCAAAATGGGAGAATCACTGGAGTCCAGGAGTCTGAAGCTGCAGTGAGCTATAATGGCACCCTTGCACTCTAGGCTGGGCAGTTTTGAGTGTTCCCCAAAAATAAAATAAGTAAAATTCTTAGCTCATACTTTCTTACCTTGAGTTTCTTACTCAAACGAGTTTATTATTCTATTTTCTTTTGGCACAAATTCTGCTGTCAAAGTCTGATGATTATATAAATTTCTCTTTTCTATAAGTTACCTATTCCCTTTCCCCCCCATTTTCTTTTACTTAAGTAATATTGCTAGAATTTTGCTTCATGTGTTGGTCATCCTGGAATGAATTTCTTCTGTCGTGTGGTCTTTTGATATGTATTTTTAGTTCAAGTACATTGTTATATTTTTAATATTTGTGCTTTTTTTTTTTACTTTGGTTCTCTTCAAAGATTCCTGTTATTCATACGTTGGATGTTCTTCTTTATCTTCAGTATTTGTCATCTTCTCCTGTGTTGTTTATTCATTGTTTATATTTAAATTAAATATTTTTCTTTTCACTTTGCCTTTCTTGTAAGGCATTGCCTGTTTTCTTTTTTCACTCTTACATTCTTTGTAGCTGTCTTCATTTCTGAAATTATTTTCTTTTTCATTTCTAATTGTATCCTGAGTTCTATCATCTCATTTCTGAGCTTTTCTAATTCTAATTTATACTATTTTGTGTTTTGTATCATTTAAAAATGTGTTTTAATTTGTTTTGAAATATTTGATGATAGACCAGGCGTGGTGGCTCACTCCGGTAATCCCACACTTTGGGAGGCCGAGGCAGGCAGATCATGAGGTGAGGAGTTTGAGAGCAGCCTGGCCAACATAGTGAAACTTCGTCTCTACTAAAAATGCACAAAAAATTAGCTGGGTGTGTTGGCAGACACCTGTAGTGCCAACTACTTGGGAGGCTGAGGCAGGAGAATTGCTTGAACCCTGAAGGCAGAGGTTGCAGTGAGCCGATATCATGCCATTGCACTCCAACCTGGGTGACAGAGATGAAAGAAAGAGAGAGAAAGGGAGGAAGGGAGGAAAGAAGGAAGGAAGGAAGGAAAGAAGGAAGGAAGGAAGGAAGGAAGGGAGGGATATGATAGTTTTGATCTATTGTGTTGGTATGTTTTTCTCCTGTGTTTTTTTTCCCCCCTACATGGATGCTATTCTGATCCCCCCACTTTTTTTGCCTCATAAAAACACTGTATTGGGGCCATGCTCAGTGGCTCACACCTGTAATCCCAGCACTTTGGAAGGGTGAGGCGGATGGACCACTTGAGGTCAGGATTTAGAGACCAGCTCAGCCAACATAGTGAAAACCCTGTCTACTAAAATTACTAGGCAGGCATGGTGGGGCGCACCTGTAGTCCCAGCTCCTTGGGAGGCTGAGGCAGGAAAATCACTTGAACCTCGGGGGCGGAGGTTGCAGTGAGCCAAGATTGTGCCGCTGCACTCCAGAGTGAGGCTTCGTCTCAAGACAAAAAACAAAAAAGTTGTGTGGGATTTTACCTTGATAGTTTCATTTTGCTTAGTTTTATGTGTAAAATTAGTTTTTCTCTATATTGCTTTTTAAAGAACCATGTCTTTTAAAATCAGTGACTCACGTTCAAGAAGTTCAGACACTTGAATAGAGATGGCAGGAAGTGGTTTATTCTGAGGTCTTGAAAAGATGAATTAACCCTGTGCTCCCCATTATTCTTTTTGATGTTCCTATTGACATCACTGTATTCCGTGGGTGTTCCTTTCTATCTGCTACATCATTTTTAAAGCTTTCTTTCTGACTCAGTTTATCTCACGTGCTAACTTCTCCGAACCAATCCCGGTACTGGCTTTTTCTACCAGAAACACATTTTTCTTGTAGTATGGAATAGTGTTGAAAACTAGAATCTGGATCTTTTGGACAGTTCAGCTGTTTCTCCATGGCTGTCTTTTTTTTTGGGACAGGATCTTGCTCTGTCACCCAGGCTGGAGTACAGTGGTACAGTTTCAGCTCACTGCAGCCTCTATCCCCTGGGCTCAAGCAATCCTCCTACCTTAGCCTCCCAAGTAGCTGGGACCACATGGGACCACAGGTATACACCACCATGGCTGGCTAATTGTTGTATTTTTGGTAGAGACAAGTTTTTGCCATGTTGCGCAGGCTGGTCTCAAACTCCTGAGCTCATGCAGTTTACCTGCCTCGGCCTCCCAAAGTGCTGGGATTACAGGCATGAGCTACCGTGCTCAGCCCCATGGCTGTCTTTTTCTTCTGACCCTGGTTTTTTAGTTGTCCAAGTAGCACGTCTTTTTGTTGTTATTTTTGGAATTGGAGTGTAGCTCTTGTTGCCTAGGCTGGAGAGCAATGGTGCAATCTCAGCTCACCACAACCACTACCTGCCAGGTTCAAGCAGTTCTACTGCCTTAGCCTCCCGATTAGCTGGGATTACAGGCATGTACCACCGTGCCCAGCTAATTTTGTATTTTTGTATTTTTAGTGGGGTTTCTCCATGTTGGTCAAGCTGGTCTTGAACTGCTGACCTCAGGTGATCCACCCGCCTTGGCCTCCCAAAGTGCTGGGATTACAGGTGTGAGCCACCGCAACCGGCCCAATGGCTTTTTCTTCTGACCCTGGTTTTGTAGTTATCCAAGTAGCAACTTGTGGTGAGCCTAAAATGTATACATTTTAAAATCTGAATTCATAATACGGCAATTTACTAACTTGTGGTATTTCTAAGAACGAAATACATGTTATACATTTTAATTTCTACAGAAGATGATTCTTTCTGTCTTTTATTCCTGACATAAAGTCTATTGTAAATTAAATCATATTTCCCTAACATACTGCTCAAACCCAACCTTTTTCCCCATTGTTCTACTAAAATTTGTCCAGAACCATAAACTCACGGAATTTAGGAAATGAGTAGAATTTTGGAGGAGTGATTTCAGCTTTTCATAATTTCTTTCTTTCTTTTGTCTTGCTGTGTTGCCCATGCTGGAGTGTAGTGGCTATTCGTAGGTGCCACTGTAGTACACAATAGCTTTGAACAGTGTCTGGGCTCAAGAGATACTCCTGGCTCAGCCTCCCAGGTACCTGGGACTACAGGCACACTTGGCTCATACATATTTTTTTAATGAATCACTTTAAAGATATATTTCAATAATGATGAAAATGCCTACTTTTTGTGATCATAAGACATTTATTTGCATTCAAATATTATATGTATCATGCAAGGTAAATTTAAAAGGGACTTTAAAAAGCATATTTTTGGAAGCAAGTTTAGTTGCTCTGGCATGACAAAAAACTTACAGTGATTAAGGGAAACTATAATTAGATGGATAACAAAAAATACAGGGTTAACAGAAGAGCATCGAAGGTTACGAGTGGATAAAATCTGGCCTTTTATTCTAAATCACGCCACTGACCCTGCTCAAGAGTTGAAAACGTTTGAAACATTCTCCACTTTGCCATTACCATACCGTCTTATCCTGACCTCATCCTTACTTTCTGGTCACAGATTTATGGGAACCAAGAGTCTCTAATGCTGCTTTCTCACTTCGCTTTAATTACTTTTAAAGGCCAACCTAGGGAGCACTTCCAAAACATATTGATAAAAAGGAAGTTAAATCGTTGAAACATTTGAGTAGTTCTCCAGCATACTACTGGCTATTTTTCTTTTGTTTTGGGTGGGATAAAAAATAATCACTAAATACTTGATGTAAGCTTTTTTTGGACAATTTTGCATTTTTTGGGTGAGTAATTTTCTTCAAATTAGAATGCACAAGAAAAATCTGGTTAGTCGGTGTTCCAGGCAGGTCGTGTTAATCAGAAGTTTTACTGTATAATCATAATGGATTTTGGATGTTCTCATTTATGTTATTTCCTCAGTTCTTTGCGTGGGTATTCTGATTGTTTGATTACATCTGCCTGGCATAGTCATTTTTAAAGCAGCATTTATAATAAAATGTTCAATCTTTGCAAGTAAAATGAGAATACGGAAAGACAATTGATGGTTGAAGCATGATTGTTTCCTTTGCTTTTACTTAGTGTTTGTGGGTTTCAGGTTTGGGATAAAGAGAAATGAATATGAATGAGTATTGTCCTGGTCCAACATGATTCATGTAGTGTAGGCCTACCACTATCATCTCCTCATACAGATCAGCACTTTTTCCTGTGTGTTTTACATTTTGGGGGATTTGCATAAGATGTTTTTTCCATGAAAATAGGGTTCGGCTAAAACCAGATACAAATGTTTGATGATGGGATACTTTATAAGCACTTATTGTGGCTGATGAAGTGCTTATAAAGTATCTTTTCATCAAGCATTCTTATCTAGCATTCCGCCACTTGTAATACCAGCAAATTGTAGGCATTTGTGTTCCTGTATTATTTTAGAGTAATATAGGAACTGTAGACCTAGCTGTCTTATTATTCTGGTGTCCTCTTTTTTTTTTTTTTATATATAGTGTCTCACTCTGTTACACAGGCTGGAGTGCCGTGGTGCAATTTCACTGCAACTTCTACCTCCCGGGTTCAAGTGATTCTCCTGCCTCAGCCTCCGGAGTAACTGGGATTACAGGCACATGCCACCATGCCCAGCTAATTTTCGTATTTTTAGTAGAGATGGAGTTTCCCCATGTTGGCCAGGCTGGTCTTGAACTGCTGACCTCAGGTGATCCACCCGCCTTGGCCTCCCAAAGTGCTGGGATTATAGGTGTGAGACACCGTGCCAGGCCATTCTAGTGGCCTCTTTATTGAGCCTTCTGGAGAGCAGTCAAAATCTAACAGTTATGGCACTCAGCTTGGTGCTTTACATTATTATTGATGGGGCTTTAGGACATGCTTCTCCCACATTTGGCACCTTGGCACATAGCTAAAGGATTTGGAGAAAACAGCAAAAGCACGAAGGTCTCTGATCTTCTCCTGCTCCTTTTCCCTGAAGCAGGTCCTAAGATGTTCATATGAGAGGTGCCTTTCCTGTATTTAGAAGAGAGGATCATCCTCATCCCTAAAGAGAAAACGATGTAGAAGAATCTGTATAGTTTTCCCCAGTTTATTACATGTACCTCTTGCCCTCCACACTACAATTTCTGTATAACTCCCCAGTCCAAAATTGTAGGACAATCAACCCTGTATAAAAACACTCAAGTTTAACAGTTTCTTTGAATTTGCATTTCCTTATGCAGGCTCCTGTGTCACGTAAAACTTATATGAAATAAAGTGTATGCTTTTTTCCCCCATTAATCTGCCTTTTGTAATAGATGCCCCAGCCATAAACTTAGAAGGGTAGAAGGAAAATACAGTTTTCCTCCTGTATGTTATTTTATTTAATTCTTTAATCAAACTTACAAGTCAGATATTACCTACATTGTCACTCAAAGAAATGGATGCTTTAGACTCAAGGTCTAAAATGTCCCTTTTCCTTTGGCAGGAGAGAAGCATGCATCTTGAATTTAAAGGCATTGGCTTTTCTACTCATTTTCCCTGAATGATTTCATTCACAACTTTTAATTCTGTCCTATATTTGATGCCTTTAATATTCTATATTTTACCTGGTGTGGTGGCTCATGCTTGTAATCCCAGCACTTTGGGAGGCTGAGGTGGGTGGATCACAGGGTCAAGAGGTCGAGACCATCCTGGCCAACATGGTGAAACCCCATCTCTACTAAAAGTACAAAAATTAGCTGGGTGTGGTGATGCATACCTGTAATCCCAGGTACTTGGGTGGTTGAGGCAGGAGAATTGCTTGAACCCAGGAGGCAAAGGTTGCACTGAGCCAAGATTGCACCACTGCATTCCAACCTGATGACATAGTGAGACTCCAAATCCAAAAAAAAATCTGTGTTTCAGCCTGGACTTGTCTTATAACCTCTATACCTCTATATCTGCCTCCCGAACATGAATTATTAACTATTACAGAGGCATCTCAGCTCAGCATGTGCAAAATTGAAGTCTTCATCTCACCTCCTAAATATTTACCTCCTGGTATATTCCTTGCATTTATTCCCTGCTCGACTTCTACTTCCTGCTCAGGGTGGGTTTAATCCTCCTGGGTCATGATGGCCAGGAGAGCAGTCCAGACAACAGACTACTTAGCTGCCCTGGTCACCAGGAGAACCAACCTCCTTTCCCAAGCCAACATTCATTGCAGACAGCAATGCTAATGTGGAATGAACAGGTGATGTAAAAGCAATATACAAATATGCGACAGTAACTCTGCCAAAGTTGTAGGACAATCAGCAATTAGGCAACTTCCTCGAGGATGCCCAGCATATAGGTCTGTTTTTTCCTATTTTATATTTACCTTCAGTTCTTGATGTAATGACCTCATCCTTTATCTCAGCAAACACCCCCATTACTTTTCTAGACCATGCCCTGTAATGACATCATATTTTGTTCTATCTCTAGATCTGTTTAAGCCATTAGCATTTTGTTTATTGTGGTGGATAAACAGAGAGGTAGACCCATTGTCAGGGTACTCAGAGTGGTTTGTACAGAGTGGTTTTTATTGAAACCATAACTCTACCCGGTTAAATTCCCACTGGATTCTTGACTCATCTTTTGTAGTCACAAGGATGTAAACATGTTGTGCTTTCTTTTGTCTATTTCTCTGAGGTATCAGTGATCTGTTCACATCTCCTGGAAAGTGTTGATATCCTGTTATCTTCATCCATGTTATCTTCTATGTTTAGCTCAGAGCTTGGTGCATAACTGGTATTCAGTAAATATGGATATTTGTGTTGTACCAGGCACTATGCTACAGGCTGTTGAGAACACAGGCATTTATAAGGTGTTTACAGGTGAACTCACCGGCTAGATTAGGTGGCAGGACATTATATACAAATACAGTGTCATAAAGTGGCTTTTCCAAAGCACACTGTTAATATCCATCAGGCGTTCTTCAGTGCTTTCGGATGTTTTCATTTGACTCAACTTTGCTGCATGTATCTATCGGTGCACGTACTGTATGCAATATAGTATTTAATGTGTTGCCTCAAAAACATGTTGTTTCTGCAATAAAAATGATTAGTAAATATACATATGGGCCTTTCTTTTTATAAAATTGTAACTCCACATCATGAGCCATAATGTTCTTGTTATAAATTTTGGCTTGTTTTTCTCCACAGGCAGCAGAAGGTGTCATTTTCATTGGACCTGACACACATGCCATTCAAGCCATGGGTGACAAGATTGAAAGCAAATTATTAGCTAAGAAAGCAAAGGTTAATACAATCCCCGGCTTTGATGGGGTAGTCAAGGTGAGAAGCTACTTTAACTTTTATTGCATATGTCTTCAAGTTAAACCTTTTGTCAAAAGTATAAGATAAATCGTAACTATTGCTTTTTTGGGACATATATATACATACACATATATACACATGCATACATACATGTATATATGTTTAAAATGTTAGTGTTTTTACTTATTTCTTTATTTTTATTTCTTTTTTATTTTATTTTTTGAGATGGACTCTTGCTCTTATCACTCAGATTAGAGTGCAATAATGCCATCTCGGCTCACTGCAATCTACACCTCTTGGGTTCAAGCAATTCTCCTGCCTCAGCCTCCTGAGTAGCTGGGATTAGAGGCGACTGCTACTATGCACAGCTAATTTTTGTATTTTTAGTAGAGACAGGGTTTCATCAGGTTGGCCAGGCTGGTCTCGAACTGACCTCATGTGATCTGCCCACCTCAGCCTCCCAGAGTGCTGGGATCACAGGCATGAACCACTGCATCTGGCCAAAAAATCAATGTTTTCAACTGGATTATTTTGTTATTATTTTCAGAGATGCGGGCCTCACTCTGTTGCCCAGGCCGGAATGCAGTGGTGCAATCATAGCTCACTGAAACCTTGAACTCTGAGGCTCAAATGATTCTCTTGCCATGGCTCAAGAACCCCTCCTTCTTTAGCCTCCTAAGTAGCTATGATCACAGGCTCACACCACCACACCTAATTTTTGTTTTGTAGAGATGAGGGTCTCACTGTATTGCCCAGGATGGTCTCAAACTCCTGGGCTGAAGCAATTCTCCTGCCTTGGCCTTCTGAAGTGTTGGGATTACAGGTGTGAGCCGTTGTGCCTGGCCAGCTTGACTTATTTTAAATAGCATAAATTAGAAAGAGTGAGAAACCATTTTAGCATTGTATTTGATGAATCAGCAGCGCCTCAGACTTTCATAGGAAAAAACTTGTGATTAAAAAATGTACTGTCATATCTCTGGATTGCATTTAGTAGTGGTATGTGTTTCATGTGTTAAACATGATTTTCTCTGTGTATCTTTATGTCGAACTTCTCTCCATGTGCATAATGTGTAAATTATAATCATGTTTCTGGTGAAAGCGGTATAGCTATAGATAGCTGTATACTGCAAACATTTAGCTAGGGCCTTCTGGAGCTGAAGGCTTCTAAGGGAGAAATGCAGAAATTGGAGTACGCAATTTCCCCTTCTCCCATGAAAATTATTCTGATTTTTTCTAGTTAGAAGAGAGTCCTCCTAGAGTTTTAGCTTTGTGATTTGAGTTAGCCTGCAGGAACTTTTCATTTCAGCATTTCTTATGGTTTTGTCATTCTGTGTTGTACTGTTCTTCATTACACAAGGTCATTTCATGCGTTAGAAGATAATTAGCAAACTTTGCCCCGTGGTTAGTAAATATCCTCAGCTTCTTGCCCATATTTATCTGTATTTACTTTTATCTGTGTTTATCCATTTTATTTCTTCCCTCTTCTTAGGAGGAGGAGGAAGTGTTCCACATTCTCTGGAAAGCCAGGTCCGCCTCCTATTCTCCAAATGTATTCTTTATAGCCTTCACAGGATATGGTTTTTACTGATTATCTTTTCTCTGTTTTGTGTCTTAAAACTCTCCTCATCTTTTAGCTCCTTTCTATTACCATTGCTATTGAAAATGCTCAGTGAGCAAATATATTGGTCATTTAGTTATGTGGGAAGAATGTGGTGATGAGATACACAAGATGATAGTCCTCACAGTTTAGTGGGAAAGAAACAACCGTTTCTTCTATTCATAAGGTACCATCACTCTAGAGCTAGTTGCCACCTTCCTTCTCTCTTCCCTTACAGAATCAAAGCTCTTAGAATTGTCCTTCCTCACTTTCATTTTTATATCTTTCACTTAATCTTTACTTGCTGTCTAGCTCCTTTCCTCATTCCTACTGAATATCTCTTGGAAAGGCTACCAGCAACGTCTTCCCTTTATTAAATCCAACATATAATTTTGAATTTTGATCTTACATCAATCCCTTAGAAGCATTTGAGTCTCTTGGTCAGTCCATACTTCCCTCGTGACCTCTTCACTTCTGGCACATTACTCAGTTCTAACTTTTGTGTTTCTTGGCTTGTTTGAATACCCCTTCTTAACTTCCTTCCTGATTGTTCTTCCTATCTTTGTTCCTTAAATGGTAGTTTTATTCTCTGTTCTGAGTAGGACATTTCTTCTTTTTATTGTGCTATCTTGGCCTGGGCAATCTCACTTATTTTCATGGCATCAATTGCCATCTTTTCTTTTTTATTTTATTATTATTATTTTCTGAGAAAATGTCTTGCTCTGTCACCCAGGCTAGAGTGCAATGGCACAATCATGGCTCACTGCAACCTCAACCTCCTGGGCTCAAGTGCTTCTCCCACGTCAGCCACTTAAATAGATGGGACTATAGACATGTGCAACCACACTTGCCTGCTTTTTTATTTCTTGTAGAGATGGAGGTCTCACCGTGTTGCCCAGATGGGTCTCCAACTCCTGGGCTCAGATAGTCTGTCGTCCCCTTGGCCTCCTAAAGTGTTGGGATTACAGGCATGAGCAACTTGGCCAATTGCTACTTTTCTGACCAATCTCAAACCTATCTATCTGTTCTAGATACTTCTTCTGAACTTCACAATTAAATATCCAGTTGCATCTTAAATAGCTCTTACTACTTGATGCCTCTGAGGCACATTGAAACTAACAAGTCAAAAGCTGAACTCGTCTTTCTCCTGAAACTAGAGATTGGTACTATGGCCCATGCATGCCTCTTTTTGTAAATAAAGATTTATTGGATGGCAGCCACATTCATTCCTTTACATATTGTCTGTGGTTGCTTTTCCACTACAATGGTGGAGTTGAGTAGTAGACTCAACTACATGGGCCACATAGTAGACTATGTGACTCACAGAACCTAAAATATTTACTTCCTGATCCATTAAGAAAAAATCTGCTGGCTGGGTGTGGTGGCTCACACGTGTAATTCCAGCACTTTGGGAGGACAAGGTGGGTGGATTACAAGGTCAGGAGATCGAGATCATTCTGGCCAACATGGTGAAACCCCGTCTCTACTAAAATACAAAAAATTAACTGGGCATGGTGGCACGCTCATGTAGTCCCAGCTACTCGGGAGGTGGAGGCAGGAGAATGGCTTGAACTAGGAGGTGGAGGCTGCAGTGAGCTGAGATCACACCACTGCACTCCAGCCTGGAGACAGAGCAAGACTTCATCTAAAAAAAAAAAAAAAAGAAGAAGAAAAAGAAAAAGTTTGCTTATCCCTGCTCTAAACTTCTTATCCTTCATTCTTTCCTGCCTAGGAAGGCAGTGGCATTTTCCACATTGTTTCTTTTTATTTTTTTTATTTTTTATTTTTTTAGGAAGGGAGGCAGGGAGGAAAGGAGGAAGGGAGGGAGGAAGGAAGGGAGGGAGGGAGAGAAGGGAAGGAATGAAATCAAGCAATGAGAGAGACATTGCTGACCTGGATCTAGAGGTCTACAAGTCGATTTCTTTTTTTTCTTTTTTTGAGAGAGGGAAAGAAAAAAAAGGAGTGAAGGAGAGGAGGAAAGAGGAAGAAAAAGAGGGAGAGAGAACAGAAATGTTGCTTTATTCTAAAAAAAATGGGTATTAATAATGTCCAATCAATGTTTCATTTAAACCAAGAGTAGGTGTGATATGGTATTGACAAGAATGTATATTTTGTATATTTAAAGTGGAGAGCTCTATAAATATTTATTAAGTTTACTTGTTCCAGATCTGAGTTCGAGTCCTTGATATCTTTATTAATTTTCTGTCTCATTGAGTCTAAGTCTCTATGTATCTGGGTGTAAGGATCCTTTTACCACTATATCTTTGCTGCTTTAAAATCTATTTTATCAGATACGAGAATTGGAACTCCTGCTTTTTATTTACTTTTGTTCTCCATTTGGTTGGTAAATCTTTCTCCATCCCTTTGTTTTGAGTCTTTGTGTATCCTTGCATGTGAAATGGGTCTGGATGTAACATACCATTGGGTTTTGGCTGTATCTTTTGATTGGGGGATTTAGTCGATTTAAATTTAGGATTACTGCCATTTGATGTTAACTGGCTGTTTTATCCATTCGTTGATGTAAATTCTTCTTTATGTTGATGCTCTTTACTTTTTGGTATATTTTTAGAAAGGCTAATACTGGTTGTTTCTTTCTATGTGTAATGCTTCTTTCAGAAGCTCTTGTAAAGCAGGCCTGGTGGTAATAAAATCTCTGAGTACTTGCTGTTCATAAAAGATTTTATTTTTCCTTCAGTTGTGAAGCTTAGTTTGGCTGGATATGAAATTCTGGGCTGAAAGTTCTGTTCTTTAAGGATGTTGAATATTGGCCCCAACTCTCTTCTGGCTTGTAGAGTTTCTGCTGAGAGATCTGCTGTAAGTCTGATAGGCTTGCCTTTGTGGGTAACCTGACCTTTCTCTCTGGCTGCCCTTAGTATTTTCTCCTTCGTTTCAACCCCGGTGAATCTAACGATTATGTGCCTTGGGGTTGCTCTTCTTGAGGAATATCTTTGTGGTGTTCTCTGTATTGCCTGGGGTTGAATATTGTCCTGCTTTGCTAGTTTAGGAAGATTTTCCTAAATAATATCCTGAAGAATATTTTCCAGCTTGGATTCATTCTCTCTGTCGCATTCAGGTACACCTATCAAACGTAAATTTGGTCTTTTCACATAGTCTCACATTTCTTGGAGACTTTGCTCATTCCTTTTTATCCTTTTATCTCTAATCTTGTCTTCTCGTTTTATTTCATTAAGTTGGCCTTTGACCTCTGATATCCTTTCTTCTGCTTGAACAATTCGAGTGTTTAAACCTGTGCATACTTCTTGGAGTTCCTTCATTGTATTCTTCAGTTCCATTAATTCACTTATGTTCCTCTCTAAGTTGTCTATTCTCATTAGGATTTCATCAAACCTTTTTTCAAAGTTCTTAGTTTCTTTACATTGGGCTGCAACATGTTCTTTTAACTCACAGAAGTTTCTTATTATCCATCTTCTGAAGCCTGATTCTGTTAATGGGATGCGCTCCTTCTCCATCAAGCCTTGTTCCCTTGTTAATGAGGAACTGGGATCCTCTTTAGAGGGAGAGGCGTTCTGATTTTGAGTATTCTCAGCCTTTTTACGCTGGTTTCTTCCCATCATTGTAAATTTATCCACCTGTCGTCTTTGTAATTACCAACTTTCAAATTAGGTCTCTGAGTGGACATCCAAGTTGTTAATTCCCAGGGCCGAAATATGAGCAACCCACTGTGCCGGCCAAAACAGCGGCGTTAAGACTGATGGTGCTTTTCTGCCTGGGAATCTCCAATCTGGCTTCCTTCTTGAGTCCGTAATAGGCGACTTTGCCTTCCCGGAGCTCCAAACCTCGGTCAGAAGGGGAACCAGTCCCGTTTACTCTGCACCAAGAGCTGCCGCACCAAGGTGCTGGCACAACCGCTGTGCCAGCCAGAAGAGTCGCGCTGGCGACCCGTGTGGCTCCTCCAAACCTCAGTCAGAAGGGGAAACCAGTCCCGTTTACTCTGCACTGAGAGCTGCTGCGCCGAGATGCCGGCGAAACCGCTGCACCGGCCACAAGAGTTGCGCTGGAGACCCGTGCAGCTCCTCCACTGGGAATCTTCTGCTCCGTGAGCGACCCAAATTTGTATGAAAGTGTGGCGTCCTCTCGTTCTCTGAGCTTTCACTGGGAGCTGCAATCCCGGGATGTTAGTGATCAGCCATCTTGGATCATTTCCCCCACATTGTTTCTTAAGCTAGGAACATGAAACATGGAGTAATTCTTAACAAATGCAACTGTGGAAAATTCACTTAGACAGCTTTCTAACCCATTTACTTCCTTCTTTGCCCATGCTAACCAACCCCAAAGTCCAGCTACCATCATCTAGTCTGGATTGCTTCATCTGCCGTCTTTTTTTTTTTTTTTGAAATGGAGTTTTGCTATTTGTTGCCCAGACTGGAGTGCGGTGGCCCCATCTCGGCTCACTGCAACCTCCACCTCCCAGGTTCAAGTGATTCTGCTGTCTTAGCCTCCTAAGTAGCTGGGATTACAGGTGCCTGCCACCACACCCGGCTAATTTTTGCATTTTTAATAGAGACGAGGTTTCACCTTGTTTGCCAGACTGGTCTTGAACTCCTGACCTCAGGTGATCTGCGTGCCTCCGCCTCCCAAAGTGTTGGGATTACAGGCATCGGCCACTGCATCTGACCCATCTGCCTTCGAATTAGTCTCCTTGTAATCATTCTTGCTTCCATCTAATTAATTTTTTTTAATTCTTCACCTCAAGCATTTATAATGGCTTTGTGTTATAAACATTGGAATTATACTTTTAGTTATTTAAACGTGTACAATAAATTATTATTGACTGTAATCACTTTGTTGTGCTGTCAAATACTAGACCTTATTCTATCTAACTGAATTTTTGCACCCATTAACCCTCCCACGTCCCCTACCCCTACTCTCCCCACTACCCTTTCCAGCTTCTGGCAATCATCATTCTACTCTCTATCACTGTGAGTTTAACTATTTTAATGTTTAGCTCCCACAGATGAGTGAGAGCATGTCAAGTTTGTCTTTCTGTGTCTGACTTAGTTCATTTAACATAATGTTCTCCAGTTCCGTCTGCGTTGTTGCAAGTGACAGGACCTCATTCTTTTTAGTGGCTGAATAGTACTCCATTGTATATATGTACCACATTTTAAAACTCCATTTGTCTGTTGATAGACATTTAGGTTGCTTCCAAATGTTGGCGATTGTGAATAGTGTTGCAGTAAACATGAGAGTGTAGACATCTCTTTGATATACCGATTTCCTTTCTTTTGGGTGTATGCCTAGCAGTGGGATTGCTGGATCATATGGCAGTTCTATTTTTAGTGTTTTGAGAAACCTCTCTACTGTTCTCCACAGTGGCCATACCAATTTGCATTCCCCCAACAGTATATGAGGCTTCCCTTTCTCTATATCCTCACCAGCATTTGTTGTTGTCTGTCTTTTGGATAAATGCCATTTTAACTGGGGTGAGATGGTTCCTCATTGTATTGTGTTTCTCTGATGATCAGTTATGTTGAATACCTTCATATGCCTGTTTAACATTTGTGTGTCTTTTGAGAAAAGTCTATTCAGATCTTTTACCCATTTTAAAACATTGAATTATTATATATTTTTTTCTTGTTGAGTTGTTTGAGCTCCTTATATATTCTGGTTATTACTCTCTTGTCTGATGGATAGTTTGCAAATATTCTGCTCCCATTCTGCGAGTTGTCTCTTCACTTTGTTGATTTTTCCCTTTGCTGTGCAGAAGCTTTTTCATTTGATGTGATTCCATTTGTTTATTTATGCTTTGGTTGCCTATGCTTGTGGGTATTACTCAAGAAATCTTTGCCCAGACCAACAACTTAGAGAGTTTTCAATTTTTTTTTTTTTTTGGTAGTTTCAAAATTTGAGGTTTTAGGTTTAAATCTTCAATTCATTTTGACTTGACTTTTGTATATGGTGAGAGATAAGGATCTAGTTTTGTCCTTCTGCAATGGTTATCCAATTCTCCAAGCACCATTTATTGAGGAGACTGTCCTTTCCCTAACATGTGTTCTTGGCACCTTTGTCAAATGAATTCACTGCAGATATATGGATTTATTTCTGGGTTTTCTATTCTGTTCCATTGGTCTATGCCAGTACTATGCTCTTTTGGTTATGGTAGCTCTGTAGTATAATTTGAAGTCAGGTAATGTGATTCATCCAGTTTTGTTCTTTTTGCTAAGGATAACTTTGCCTGTTCTGGTCTTTTGTGGTTCTATATAAATTTTAGGATTTTTTCAATTTCTGTGAAGATTGTCATTGGTATTTTGATAAGGATTACATTGAATCTGTAGATTGCTTTGGACAGTATGCACATTTTAACAATATTAATTCTTCCAATCCATGACCATAGAATCTCTTTCCATTTTTTTTTGTGTCCTCTTCAGTTTCTCGCATCAGTGTTTTCTAGTTTTCATTGTAGATACCTTTCACTTCTTTGGTTCAGTTTATTCCTAGGTATTTTATTTTATTCATAGCTATTATAAATGGGGTTACTTTCTTGTTATCTTCCTCAGATTGTTTACTGTTGGCATATAGGAATTCTCATCCATTAATTCATGATACTTCTGCTTGAGTCATCAAAAATCCAGTTTTGATCATATGCCTATCTTTAATAACTTTTTAATGACTACTCATTTAAATGTTTTAAATGGTTGGATTTTGCTTCTGTCTTCAAACTGTTACTGTGCCAGTCTGCCCGTTGCATGGTATGTATCCATCATATTTGGCATCTTTCAGATTCCTGAAATTTCTGTACTTAGTCATATCTGCTTCTGTCTTCATTCCTGATTGCCGCTTAGTCATTGTTTAGGTCTTGGCTTAGATGTAAATTTCTCACAGAGGCATTCCTTAACTGTCTTCATTAGATTAGGCCCTCTGATGTATTTTTTTTTAGGACCCTACTCTTAACTTATCACATTTTAAATCATTTATTCATTCATCAATTCAGTAGATATTTACCAAGTGCACACTATTTGTCTGACACTGTTTGCAGTGCTGTTGATGTAGTAGTGAAGAAAAGAGGCTGAACAAATTTTTCCGCCCTCAAGGAGCTTATACTACAGAAGAAGGAAATAGATGATAAGCAAATAATGAAACATAGAATATGTTTGATGGGGAAACATAAGATAAAGAGACTGCTGGAGGATGGGGCTACATTCACAATTTTAAATACAGGCATCTCTTGGTATCAACAAGGGATTGGTTCCAGAACCTACCCCCTCAGATACCAAAATTTATCAATGCTCAAGTGCCTTATATAAAATGGGGTAGTGTTTGCATATATCCTATTGTCATCCTTCTGTGTACTTTTTTTTTTTTAACTTTTATTTATTTATTTTTTTGAGGTGGAATCTTTATCACCCAGGCTCAACTGCAGTGGCATGATCTCGGCTTACTGCAACCTCCATCTCCCGGGGTTTAAGCAGTTTTCCCACCTCAGCCTCTCAAGAGCTGGGATTACAGGCATGTACCACCATGCCTTGCTAATTTCTGTATTTTTAGTAGAAATGTGGTTTCACTATGTTGGCCAGCCTGGTCTTGAATTCCTGACCTCAAGTGATCCACCTGCCTTGACCTTCCAAAGTGTTGGGATTACAGGCATGAGCCACTGCTCCCAGCCCTTCTATTATTAGAATTATATTATTATTCTAATCTATTATTAGATTACTTATAATATCTAATACAATGTAAACACTATGTAAATAGTTGTTATACTGTGTTTGTTTTAAAATTTGTAGTATTTTTAGTGTTGTATTGTTTTTTTCTTTATTTTTCTTTTCATCTGATTATTTTCCATTTGTAATTGGTTGAATCCATGGATACAGAACCCAATGATATAGAGGGCCAACTGCAGGTTTAGCAAACCATCTAAGGAAGTGTCAGGACAAGTCATGTTGCTACCATGGAGAAGAGCAAAGCATACTAGACAGAAAGAATAACAAGTATGAGACTGTTGGCTGAGGTTGAAGTATACCTGATACTGAATAAACAGCAAGGAGGCATGTGATTGGAATGGCCAAGGGAGAGAGAATTTAGAGATAAGGCAAAAAAGATAATGGTGTAGTAGGGAGCTCAGATTTATAGGGCCTTGAGTAGGACAATGTCTTGACCCTGGGAGGCGGAGGTTGCAGTGAGCTGAGATTTCGCCACTGCACTCCAGCCTGGGTGACAGAGCAAGACTCCGTCTCAAAAAAAAAAAAGAAAAGAAAAAATTAAATAGAAATTTTGTAACTGCAAATATGTGAAAATAAGGACTTTAGATAGACCTTAACATTGGACTCAACCAAGCAAAATGTAGCATCAATGTTATAGCATGTGTCAGTTTTTCTTTTTTTTTGTGCATGACTGATATTCAATTGTATGATTTTACCACTTAAAAAAATCCATTCATTAGTTGAAAGACATTTGGGTTACTTCCTCCTTTTGACCATTGCAATTATTATTGCTACAAACATTTGTATGCAAGTATTTGCTTATATATCTGGTTTTTTTTTTTTTTTTTTGAGACAAAGTTTTTCTCTTGTTGCCCAGGCTGTAGTGCAATGGTGTGATCTCGGCTTGCTGCAACCTCCACCTCCCGGGTTCAAGTGATTCTCCTGTCTCAACTTCCCAAGTAGCTGGGATTACAGGCGCCCACCACCATACTCAGATCAGTTTTTTTATTTTTTATTTTTAGTAGAGACAGGGTTGCATCATGTTAGGCTGGTCTCGAACTCCTGACCTCAGGTGATTCACCCACCTCGGCTGCCCAAAGTGCTGGGATTATAGGCCTCAGCCACAGTGCCTGGCCATATGTCTGTTCTTAAGTTATGTGGGATATGTAAAGGAGTGGAATCCTGGGTCATGTGATAATTCTATGTTAAGCTTTTTGAGGAACTGTCAGGCATCCAAACCTTCCTTTTTTTTTTTTTTTTTTTTTTTTTTTGGAAACGGAGTCTTGTTTTGTCACCCAGGCTGGAGTGCAGTGGTGTGATCTTGACTCACTGCAACCTCCGCCTCCTGGATTCAAGCAATTCTCCTTCCTCAGCCTCCTGAATAGCTGGGATTACAAGCACCCACCACCACACCTGGCTAATTTTGCATTTTTAGCAGAGACAGGTTTCACCATGTTGGCCAGGCTGGTCTCGAACTGCTGACCTCAAGTGATCCACCTGCATTGGCCCCTCAAAGTGATGGGATTACAGGTGTGCAGGTGTGAGCCACTGTGCTCAATAGAAATAATTTTTCATACTAGTTTTATTTTTAGTTTGTTTTTGTTTATTTATCTAGAGGCCATACATATTTTTCTTTTAAATTTGGCTATTAGTTTAGGTTTCTTGTAGTGACTCCACATTCACTTGGAGCTACACCATTCACATTTACTAGTTTAGATTTATTGAGTAGAAGATTACTTTTGAGGATATCTATGCAGATAGAAATTTGCTGATGGAAATTAATAATACCGAATTTTGGAATATCTTGTGTTTTTAACAACTGTGTTAGCAACAGTTTTGCATTGGCAGTGTGCATATACCAATTATAGGTAATTCTATCTTTTTTTTTTTTTTTTTTTTTTTTTGAGACGGAGTTTCGCTCTTGTTACCCAGGCTGGAGTGCAATGGCGCGATCTCGGCTCACTGCAACCGCCGCCCCCTGGGTTCAGGCAATTCTCCTGCCTCAGCCTCCTGAGTAGCTGGGATTACAGGCACGCGCCACCGTGCCCAGCTAATTTTTTGTATTTTTAGTAGAGACAGGGTTTCACCATGTTGTCCAGGATGGTCTCGATTTGTTGACCTCGTGATCCACCCGCCTCAGCCTCCCAAAGTGCTGGGATTACAGGCTTGAGCCACTGCGCCCAGCCGGTAATTCTATCTTTTAAAAAATGTTTACTGATCTTTAAAATTAGCCTACAGTATTTTTAAGGCTAAATATTTTTCCTTGGTGACTGTATTCCACTTTTTTTCCCCCAAGTAGTTTCTACCAGTTATGGTACAATTTTAGTTTGTTACGTTTCTCCTTCAAACCTTTGTTCCTTTCTTATTTGAGTATTTAGGACGTTACATGGAGACAGTTTCCTCGTACTCCTTTAAAGCATTGTGTGTGGTACTTCAGTGGTCTTCTGGAACCGTTTTCTTTATAGCTTATTAATCTGTGCTTGAATCATCCTTTTCCTTAGAAAGAAACTAATGTTATAAAATGTAATTCTCAAGTAATCGTTTGGTGTCAAGTATTTGCCTTTAACAAATATAATTTTATTCAAGATTTCATTACCTTGATCTCAGGAACTTGAGAGCAGAGAGAAAGGCATGCACATGAAGATATTGGAAGACAGGAATTGGGATTTTTTTTTTTTTAAATTTTAGCAATGAATAACATGCCACAGACCCTGATTTCAAAGAGCTTAAAACCTCCTTCGGGAGGACTACAAATATTGAGGGGATTGAATACATTTTGATAATGCTAAGCTCAAGGGGCCGGGGCCCATATAGGACGAGCCTGTAACCTAGTTTTAGGGTGTCATTGCAGATTTTCCAGTGGAAGTGATAGCTAAGTGAAACCTGAAGTCTGAGTAATAGTGAGTTAGATTAAAAAGTGAGATTGATGATAGACATAGCTATAATGTCAGTGGAAACATCTGATTGAGAAAGCTTGGAGGTGAGAGACAGTGAGAACTCTGGAAAGCTGCAGATTTGTAGTATGAGGGGCTGCAGTAAGGGAGTTAGAGAGAAAATTAGGATACAGATATATATGGCCTTGAATGTGATGCAAATTATTTCGAAGTCTGTTCTTGTGGTTTTGGGGAGCCTGTGAATAATTTCATGCAGGAGAGTTAACATGACAGAATCGTAGCATTAGAAAATTCATTTTGGTTTGTTGTGTGGAAAATGGATTGGAGCAGAGCAGAACTTGAAGTTGGTAGACAAATTAGGATCCTCTTCTAATCCAGGTGAGAAATGGCAGACCCCTAAAATGAAGTATTGCGTGCTGCAAAGTAGATAGTGTTGAGAAAGGCGGTGGAAATTGAATCCATGGGATTATGTCATCTGTTCAATGTCAGGTGTGAAGCGGAGGGAAGGATCATTGATGATTGTACTCCTGCATTTGGTTGTAATACCTATGGGCACACCAGTTTTGGAAGAAATTCATTTAATGTTTTTTAGTTCTAATTGTTCATTAAGAGGAAATGGTAATACACATTTACACCACAGAACAGAGTATGGTCAGGTATTTGAATGAGTTTTGTAAATTAGGCAGTGTAGATTTAAAGTAGTAATTTTTTTTTTATCACCTAATTAGCCAGATTTAAAAAACTACTCTTGCTTTAGCAGAAGGAGCAAATAACTAAAAAAGCTAGTGTAAAGGAAATCATTTTAAAAAGACCCTAAAAACAGAAAGCAAAAAGTTGGAGACAAGCTGTGTCTTAGCAATTAGAAAGTATAACATTAAACATTAGTATATTTGTTCCTGCTAAACCAAAAATAATTGATTTTCCTGATGATGCCTCAAAGGCTTTATACATTTTTTAAAAAAAGACTCAATTATATTTACTATGCTGTTTGTACAATGATAGAAAAGTGTACTAAATTTTAGAAAGCTTTTTTTTTTTTTTCCTCTTTGAGACAGAGAGTCTCACTCAGTTACCTGGGCTGGAGTGCAGTGGCATGATCTTGGCTCACTGAAACCTCCACCTTCTGGTTTCTAGTGACTCTTGTTCCTGAACTTCTCAAGTCGCTCCTGCCTCAGCCTCCTTAATAGCTGGGATTACAGGCGCCCACCACCACGCCTGGCTAATTTTTGTATTTTTAGTAGTGATGGGGTTTTACCATGTTGGTCAGGCTGGTCTTGAACTCCTCACTTCATGATTCACCCGCCTCAGTCTCCCAAAGTGCTGGGATTACAGGCATGAGCCACCACACCCAGCCTAATGCACCTTGTTTTAAACTGAAGCAAAACCAAAACCTGTCTTGTTCTGGAGTCCCTACCCTGAAGCCCTGTCCTTGGATGTCAGTTAACTCACTTATAAAACCCCTGCTCTGGAGATGAATAGTTCTGTTAGCACTTATGAGACTGTGTCTTATTCTAACATACTTAATTTTATGGGAGCTGATGGATAGTTGTTTATTCAGGAAGAAATAATGTGTTGATCATGTTAATTTGCTAAATTCTGGGGATTTAGTAGAGATTAAGACAGGTAGTCATTGCCCTCATGGAGATTAAGCGTGACAGAGTTATCAAAATTTCAGGGCATGGTATATGTGATCACGCAGCCATGACACCTAGCCAGGTGTGGGAGGACTGGAAAGGCACCCTAATCAAAGTGTCAGACTGGGTGTGGAGGCTCATGCCTGTAATCCTAACACTTTGGGAAGCCAAGGTGGCAAGTCACCTGAGGTCAGGAGTTTGAGATCAGCCTGGCCAAAATGGTGAAACCCCATCTCTACTTAAAATACAAAAATTAGCTAGGCGTGGTGGTGTATGCCTGTAGTCCCAGCTACTCAGGAGGCTAAGGCATGAGAATTGCTTAAACCCAGGAGGCTGAGGTTGCAGTGAACTGAGATTGCACCACTGCACTCCAGCCCCGGTGACAGATTCTGTCAAACAAACAAATAAATAAACAAAAGTGACTTTGGTCGAAACTTGAAGCATGCCACCCTGGACTCTGGGAGGAAGTAGTCATTTTCCTCTCACCTAGACTACTGCCTCCCAGCCCTACTCTTCAGATCCCTCTTGCCACTCAGAGTGTTCATTTGTTTGTTCATTCCTTCATTTATTTTTCCAACAACTTGATTGAATAACAACTTGCCAGGCACTGTGCTCGGGATTTGAAATACCTAACTTGAACCAGCTGAACAGAGGTTTCTGTCTTTATGGAGCTTATATTTTAAAGGGCTAGGGTGTGGACAGTGCACATGATAAGTAAGCAGATGCTATGCCAGAATTCTCCAGCCTGCAGCCAGAGTGAGCCCTTCATTTCCTTACTCTGAGGCTGCAGTTCAGTCTCTTTCATGTGGCTGTGAGGCCCTGCTTCCCCCTAGCCTCTCTCTTTAGGTCCCAGACACTCGGCTTTTCACTATGCTTTTATTTGCTCCTTTCAGTCACCATGCCCTAGAAAGTTTTCAGGAATCTATTTTTGAATTAGAGATCCCCTGTTGTCACATGCCCTCTGTGAAATTTCTGCATAACATGTACCACATAATCATTCCTTAGCTGCTGTGTCACCATATTTAAGGTTTGTCTTTTCCACCAGCCTGTAAATTGCCTGTAGGCCAAGGTGATGCCTTTCTTGTTCCATCCTGTGTCTTCAGGGCCCAGAATCAGGCCAATTGTAATAAGAGCTGGTTTGGTGAAAGGAGGTGAAAGGGGAGAGAGTTCCTGGCTGAGCCTGGCTGAACTGAGGATGCTCAAGGCTGGGGAGACTTCCTGGGCCTTGGGCTACAGGGTAAGGTGTGAGATGAACAGGGGTGGGGCCAAGACTCATGCCTAGGCAGTCAGGATCAAGTATTGAAACCAGCCTAGGGAGTTCAGACTTGGTTTTGAGGCAATGGGATGTCATGAAAAGCTTAAGTGTATTGTGGGGAATCCTAGTTGTTTTGATAACATTTAATGCTCTTGAAATCATTAATAAAAAAAAAAAACTAAAGGCATGGCTGATTTAATTTTTAAACTATGAAAATGTGAAGTATAGAATTATGATTCTTATGGTAAAAAAGTTCAGTGTATACCTAAGAGTATGCAATCTTAAATTTCCCTTTTCCCACAACTTCTAATCCTACCTTTTAAATGTATTTATTTATTTATTTTTAATATAAACAGAATATCCCGATGTTGCTCAGGTTGGTACTGAACTTCTGGGCTCAAGCGATCTTCCTGCTTGGGCGGGAGTTACCACGCCCAGCTCTCTAGCCTACTTTTGAGCAGTAATTTGGGTTTCTGTAGCTGTCTATGTATAAAACTTTCCTGTGCATTCAAATATATATTTTGGTCTTAATGTAGGTAAGGTCATACTCTGTATACTCCAACTTGCTACCCCCACCCCAGTATATATTTTATTTTGCTTATCTTTACAGTGTAGGGTTATTCTCTTAAAACCTTATTGTCGTTCATCATTGCTGATTATAGAACCAAGGCATCTCAGACCCTGTACCAGATCCCATAGTGCTTGGCCAGAACAGGGCCATGCCGTCCATGCTTTCTTGTGCTTTGCTGCTACTTTCTTACTATGTTTCAGCTTTAGCTGCCTGATATTCTTTCCCTATTACATTGCTTCCTCATCTAGGATTTTTATATATGAGGTTCCCTCTGTCTAGTGTCTTTTCTCCCTGATCTTTCCATGATAGCTAGGGGTGTGTGTGTGCGCGTGTGTGTGCATGTGTGTGTGTGTGTGTGCGTGTGTGTGTGTGTGTGTGTTATGCAATCCTCCTGCCTCAGCCTCCCAAGTAGTTGGGACTACAGGTCCCACCATATTTTTTTAACAGAGACAAGGATCTTGCCATGTTGCCCAGGCTAGTCTCAAACTCCTAACCTCATGTGATCCTCCCACATTGGCCTCCCAAAGTGCTGGGATTACAGGTGTGAGCCACTGTGCCTGGCCTGGCTAGATGTCTTTATCCTTAGGTTCAAAATTTTATTCCAGAAGAGCCCTTTCAGAGCAGCCTGTCTGAAACAAGTTCTCTCTAGTATTCTTGCCTTAGTTTTCTTTGTTTCTGTGTAACATTTATTTTACTTATCAATTGATTTTTTTTTCTGTTTCTCTCATTAGTTTGTAATAAGCTCCATGAAGGCAGAAACTCTATTTCATGTAGTGTCGCTGGGTAGATATTTATTGAATTAATGTATAAGTAGAAGAATAAGAACGTATAGATCAACTATATTCTTTTTAAAGGCTAATATTTCATTTTATGAATGTACCAGTCCCTTATTGAAGACCTATAAAATTGTTTTTCAGAATTTTTTTCTTATCGAAACACCACCAACGAATTTAAAATAATGAATTTCTTTATATTTCTCTCTGTGTCCATGGATATGATTATATCTGTAGAATGACTTCCCAGGAGTAAAATTTCAGGAACAAAACTTCAAACTTTTGATAGATACTGACAATTTCTTTGTGTATGTGTTTTTTTCTTTTTGAGACAGAATGTCCCTCTGTCATTCAGACTGGAGTGCAGTAGTGCAATCTTGGCTCACGGCAACCTCTGCCTCCTGGATTCAAGCAGTTTTCCTGCCTCAGCCTCCTGAGTAGCTGGGAGTGCTTGCTGCCACACGCAGCTAATTTTTGTATTTTTAGTAGAGATGGGGTTTCACCATGTTGGCCAGGCTGGTCTCGAACTCCTGACTTCAAGTGATCTGCCCACCTCAGCCTCCCAGAGTGCTGAGATTACAGCTGTGAGCCACTGTGCCAGTCTGACAATTTCTTTTAAAAAAGATTGCACCGGCTGGGTACAGTGGCTCACATCTGTAATCCCAGCACTTTGGGAGGCCAAGGTGGGTGGATCACCTGAGGTCAGGAGTTCCAGACCATCCTTACCAACATGGAGAAACCCTGTTTCTACTAAATACAAAAATAAAAATAAAAAATAGCTGGGTATGATGGCTCATGCCTGTAATCCCAGCTACTTGGGAGGCTGAGGCTGGAGAATCTCTCGAATCTGGCAGGTGGAGCTTGCGGTGAGCCAAGGTCGCGACATTGCACTACAGCCTGGGCAACAAGAGCAAAACTTCCTATTTAACTTTGTCATCCTGGCCGTTATCAGATTTTAATTTGCTAGATGAAAAGTGAAATCTCATTGTTTTAATTTGTATTTCTGTAAATACGACCAAGGCTGAGCATAGATATTATCTTTTTGGAACTGTTTTTATGTGAACTTTTAATTTAATCTTTGCCCATTTTTGATGATGAATTTTGGTCTTTTTGTAGTTGATTCAGAGTTTTATTAAAAAATTTTAAGCTTATGGTGTTATTGGGAAACTTTACAGTGTGAGGTCACTTAGTGCCAGTGAATTTAGAGCTATATAGGGCTTTTTATCTCTTCAAAAGTAATTTTGTAGAGCCGGATAATAAAACTTTATGTTCTGAAAGACCATGTTGGAGCTGAATGTATAATATTTAGTAGTTTATTATTGAACGAGTAGTAGAGCTTTTAATTTGAAATGTCCAGTGCATAATAGCTTCTCAGTAAATATTTTTGGATGAATGAGTGACAAGAGAAAAGTTAACTTTTAAGGCAGTTTGATTTTATTTGAAAGTCGATTTAGTAGAATTTGATTCCCATAGTAAGAAAACTTAAGCATACTCTTAAGTTGAAAGATAGGATTGCTTTGTGGCGTTCTATGGAGTGTTGGTGTTGTGACAGTGGAATTTTTAGTTTGCTATGTGAGATATAGATATGTATGGCTTTATATATCCACGCACACAACTGTAACACTTATATACAAATAAGGGACGAAATACGACTAATGAATTTTTGACTTACCTTTTAAAACTTGCCTGTTCTCTGAAGCGATAAACTTTTTAGATAGCAGGTTATTTTCTCTCATCACATTGGAAAGAAAAGAAATGTTAAAGTTTCCTTCCAGGTTTATTATAATCCAGTCTTCATCAGCCATCACTCTTCCTGTATTTTGTTCAAGAGGCACTAATTGTTGGCATTTGGCAGGTTTAACACTTCCTGACAGAGAGGCTATTAAGGGGAAGTATTCTCCAATAACTGTCACTGGCTGCAACAAAGAACCTTCCAACTCAATGTGTGGAAACCACTAACATTCTTAAATGACCCTTTTCATGGATTTTTATCCCTTTAAGCTAAAATTTGGAGAATGTGGGGTCAGCGAAAACAGCAAGGTGTAATAAAGCAGTAAACCTTGATTTTAGAAGGCATAGGGTGGGAGGTATAGATTTATCTCTGACTTGAAAACAATTGTTACTTGGAAAATCTCATTAGCAGATGTGACTGCTTGGAGTAAAAAAACTTAAACTGATGTTGCTTTCAGGACTGCTTTGAACTTAACAAGCACCTATTTGTGGAGCAGACTGGCTAATGAAAGGAAATTAAATTTTTCTGACAACTTCCCCTGCCAACCTCCTTATTCAGGGGATGTTATTAGGTACTGAAGACCTTTAAGGAAGATTTTTTTTTTTTATTAGACATAAGTGAACCAGTTATAAACATCCCCCTTCTCCCCAGTTTCTGGAAGGATTCTGACATGGTTGTTCTACATTTTAAATGTATTAGCTTAAAAGGTTAACAAACACTGGGCTTCACTTCAGCATATTTAGTCATTTTCTAAAAATGTAGTCACACTTACCAGCTGTGGTTTCAAAACAATATTGTCAGTCTTTGTGGTACTTTAGTTTGTGTCACTGAATTACATGTACACACACACACACACACACACACACACGAAGGAGGGTTAGATTTAAACATTATCTTTATTGTTATTTGGGGAAATGGTTCAGGAGTGTCCTGCGTTGGGTGTGTTAGGTGTGGGTTAATGATTAGTGAAATTAAGATTCAAGGGATTTTTTGTCTTTTTAGCTTCTTCGAGGTAGAAGTGGCATTGGTTAATATTTAGCAATAACTAATCCTTAAATGGATAAACTCTTACCTCTTACTGTTTAGGAAGGCATTTTCTTTCTTTAGCTTTTTGGAGTTTTTTTTCTCCAGTAGTTGATTCATTGAAATTAAAGTTTTAATTTATGTACAAGGTACAATTGTAGAGATAAAATATGTACCTTAAAAAAAGACAAAAGAAAAAATAGAACAGAAAAGGTAACATAGCTTACCAAAGGGATTTTTGGGAACAATTTGTAATTCCTCTGGGTACTGGAAATTACCTTTATATTTCTGGAAAATCAATCAACTACTCCCAAACAATAGAGAATCAACTCCCCCTGCTGACAGAATCTAGGAAAACATGACACATAATATCAGACAGAAACAAGCTGGCTGCGGACAAGCTTTAATGACCTGATTTATGATTCAGTATTGATTGTAAACATCTAAATTCTGCCATTAAATTCCGGCAACTGCACCAAATCATTGGCAATTCTGGTAGTGCTTCCTGCCAGCTCATTTCAACTGCTTTGAGTTTCTTAATATAATAATGATGAGGTAGAATTTACATTCCACTTATGGTATTAATTTTACATTTCTCTGAATGAAAAGGGTTAGAAGGTTGTAAAATTGAACATTAAATGAATCGGAGGAGACAGTAGTGCAATATATGACTGCCCTAAAGACATTGTGCAATGCCTCATGGGATTAATGTTGAGTCTCATTTCCTGCTTTTACAGGATGCAGAAGAAGCTGTCAGAATTGCAAGGGAAATTGGTAAGTCCTTAAATTAACTTTGGTAGGGTTTCTGTGTCTTTCAGTAGACACGGTTGAGTCAACATGTAATAAGTAATTCCCATAGAGCAAATAATATTTTAATAGTTTCAGGTTTTGATTACTTGTTGCTCTGGAAGAATTTATCAGTTGAATTACCAAATTCTATTATTAAAGGAGACTTTAAAGAGTAATTTGACCTTAGCTATGCATAGCTCTTTTGTAAGATGAAATCACATGCCAATTCAAAGAAGGAATTGTCTTAAGAATTCTTAAGATTGGATATAAGTTTAATGTCATTTTATATGTACATAGTTGAATGTAATTTGTTAAAATTAAGGACATTTGGATTAAAAGGAAGATACCACATTTGACATAGTTCTTAGAAAAAGTTTTTGCCTTTTTCTAAGATGTTAGGTATCAACTTAATCTTGCTGTATGGGAAAGATAAAATAGACAGGGAAATTAGAACTGAATGTTCTGAATTGTAATAAAAGGTAGACTGGAAGACCTTTTAGTGGCTGTTTTACATATACTTGTATTTGGGCAGTGTTTCCCAACTTTTTAATTTTAAAAATATTCTTGGTACTCATGAGAACTATTTTTGGTATATGCTAATTGAGAAGATGTGTAAGGGCATGCTATTATGGATTAACAATATTGTTAAATGGCCAGGCGCGGTGGCTCACACCTGTAATCCCAGCACTTTGGGAGGCCCAGGCAGTCAGATCACGAGGTCAAGAGATTGCGACCATCCTGGCCAACATGGTGAAACTCTGTCTCTACTAAAAATACAAAAATTAGCTGGCATGGTGGCGCGCGCCTGTAGTCCCAGCTATTCGGGAGGCTGAGGCAGGAGAATTGCTTGAACCCAGGAGGCGGAGATTGCAGTGAGCTGAGATCGCACCACTGCACTCCAGCCTGGTGCCTGGCAAAAGAATGAGACTCTGTCTCAAAAAAAATTGTTAAATAACTTTACAGGTTTAAAATCAAGTCAGTGATTGTATATATTTGACAGAAATTTGTACAGAGGTGAAAGAAATTGGGTAATGCTTGTAGTCAGCAATCCCAGCATCTTCTCAGCATTCCTGCACTCCTCAGTCCAAGCATCTCATCACACCACTCAAACATTTCTGTAGGCCTATTTTCTCATTAAGATTATTTAGATCTATTTTCTGCTTCAAGACAGCATTTGATTTGGCAGAGTTTATATAGTTGTGATATATAGAAATATCTTATTGGTCTGGAAGTGACCGCTTCTACTATTAAGTGTATTTTTGGCAAATGGGGCAATAATCTAGCTTAGCAGATCTTTTGTGACCTGAAAAGCAGCTTGGCTTATTGCATCCTTGCTTCTGGTTAGTTCTGTCTAAATTATTTGGACTTTGCTCATCATTAATTGTGTTTTATTGTTTGCTTTGCAAAAGTCTATTTTACTGATAAAGGTCCTGGATTTAAGACCAGACCATAGAAAATCCTATGTTATCTGACTGCCTCATCTCTTTATTAATTTTTTTCAGAATCATCAACATTTCAAAAAGCATTTCAGTATTTCATAGGAACATTTGCGAGACTGCTAAATAAATTGGACTGTATGGAACTGATTCTGTGACTTCTTTGTTGAGAAAAATCTAAAGTTTCTGTCCATGGTTTGAAACCACTGGTGTTCCTCATTGCCTGAGAGGCATATAATATACCTACTGGCTTTTGAGGATAGTTTTCTAAAATAGTTTAATTTCATCCTGTCAGACGCCTTTACATTTAAAAAGCCCCTTTTCTAGTTCTAGTTTAGATATTATTAACCTCATTGGATATAATACTATTATCATAATAATATCTACATAAAAAAGGACAATATTTAGAGAAACTTAGGGAAATTTAAAAAAAGGACTAGAAGCTGGACACGGTGGCTCATGCCTGTAATCCCAGCACTTTGGGAGGCTGAAGTGGGTGGATCACAAGGTTAGAAGTTCAAGATCAGCCTGGCCAACATGGTGAAACCCTGTCTCTATTAAAAATACAAAAAGCTGGGTGTGGTGGTACACACCTGTAGTTCCAGTTGCTCTGGAGACTGAAGCAGGAGAATTACTTGAACTCAGGAGGCAGAGTTTGCAGTGAGCTGAGATCGCGCCACTGCACTCCAGCCTGGGAGACAGCAAGATTCCATCTCATAAAAAAAAAAAAGGGATTAGAAGAAAAGCTACAGTCACACCACAGTGCCACATTTTGAATGGTGAATCTTGGACTCATGAGCATTCCCTTTGTGTAAATGGCAGGTTTTGGATTGCTTTGCTTTGTTTCATGCCTTTTCTTCCACTTTTTTTTTTTTTTGAGACAGAGTTTTCACTCTTGTTGCCCAGGCTTGAGGGCTGTGGCTTGCTGCTCACTGCAACCCCTGCCTCCTGGGTTCAAGCAATTCTCCTGCCTTCGCCTACCAAGTAGCTGGGATTACAGGCACGCACCACCATGCCCAGCTAATTTTTTTTTTTTTTTTGTATTCTTAGTAGAGTCAGGGGTTTTACCATGTTGGCCAGGCTGGTCTTGAACTCCTAACCTCAGGTGATCTGCCCACCTCAGCTTCCCAAAGTGCCAGGATTACAGGTATGAGCCAACACACCTGGCCATCTTCCACTTTAGTTATAACCTGTGGTCTTTAAGATAACCAGTTCATCATGATGGGCCTCTCTAACCAGTTCTCATCGCTTTGCTTTCCTCCCTCACTGTATTAATGCTGTGCTTTAACTCCTTTTCATTTTTTCCTTCTGAGGTTACCTAATCTAATCTAAGGTCTCTTTTCTTTGTATTTGGGCACATCCTGTACGACTCCTTCCTCTTTCCTATCTTTCTTCTAGTTCTTGCCCAAATACTCTCTCTCACTTGTGAAATAAACGATAGCAATCATGGCTATTAAAGTGCTAGTGTTTTGCTTATGCTGAAAGAAAGGGAAGCTGTAAAATTCGAGGTAAAATAAAATATAAAGAACTAGGGTCATCAGCTCTTAGAAAGCTTTTGGAATTTCCCTGAAACTTTCTTCTGAATCACCTCAGAAGCCTCACATAAAATCTTTTCCTTGAAGTGCTAGTTTCTAAAATAAATTATGTTTTATTAAAGTCTGTTGGCTTTCTATATTATTTGATATTTTATAAGTTTTTTACTACTGATTTTATTGAGATATATCACATTTTAACTATGGTCATGATTTCATGGGAAAATGTGTTTCTAGTTCTAAACAACTGAATTATAATTAAACCTTTGAACCTATCCATATGTAAGTTGTTGATTGTTCATGTATTATGCCTCTTCCTAGATTTCTCTCTTTTACTTCTTTCTGTGTTATGTGGTGAAAGTGAAATTCATCCAGTTTTATGTGATTTCCTCTTCTCTCGTGTCTTTGCTTTTCTTCTGGAAAAGCAAAGTAGGAAACTCACTGCATTGAGCATTGGTGACTTAAGTGCTCTTCATGTAATGGTAGCTCCAGTTTATGGAGCATTTCTTCCTTCCAAAGGCCAGACACTTTGGAAATGTTGTTTCTAATGCTAATTCTTGGGTTTAATTATTTTCATTTACATTTAAGGAAACTAATGATTGGGAATGGTAAGTAATTTGCTCAAGGTCAGGAACTACTGAGTGGTGGACCCTGGTTTAAATTCAGGTTTATTTGGTTCCAAAGACCACAAACTTTTTATTATACTTTGTCTAAACTAATGGGATTAGAGGATGGCAGCTAAAATGTGAGCGACTGCTTTGTGTAAAATACTGTAAGTGAGTTATATGTGGAACTGAAGAAGCAGACAGTCTCCTATCCTTGACGAGGTGAGAGACTGTTAAGACTTAATATGTTACTTGTATGTATTTGTTTTTTGGACTACCTGGTTTCCCTCATTCTTGTTCCTGACTTTTTCCTTGGACCTATCTAAGTTTAGAGATACAGAGCTATTGATCTTCAGTTTGTCTTTAACCTCAGTGATAGACAGCAGTAATCAGTGAGCCTGATTTCCACTGAAGTTTGATCTTTTTACTGGACCAAAGGTCCTTAATACAATCAAGTCAAAATTGATTTGTGAAAGGAAAAGAAATTATAAATACAAAACCTATCTTTTAATGACTTCCAGATTATTCAGATTCTTTTCCTTTTCTTGTCTTTCTCACAATCACAAATCATACCCAAATTACATAAAAACATTTTTTTGATTCACAAGTCTACCATACTGCAAACTACTTCTCCCAGAATTTCCACATCTCAGTAAGTGCCACCCCTTTCAGTCAGGCCAAAATGCATAGTCTTTCCTGGATGCCTCTTTTACTCATCATCCTTTGTAATTCCATCAATAGGTTTTGTCAGTTCATCATTCAAAATACATCTTATATACACTGTCTTCATTACCACCACTGTCCTCCAAACTGCTGTCTTTTCAGGGACTATGGCAATAGTTTCTTCTTTTCTTAAACACTTCACTTAACTGACAGCAGCGAGATATTTAAAATCTTTAAACAAGGACACATTTTGTCTCATCCCAGCCCATTTCTGTCTTAAATTCTGTGATGACGCCATTGAACTTAGATAAAAATCACAATTCTTTATCCCCATAGGATTTGACACCTGCCTTTCACTCCAGTCTTATTTTATACTACTCCCTTCTTTGCCTACTATACTTCAGTCACATTGGCTTACTTGAACACAGAACATTTCAGGGCCTTAGGATAAGTTTTTTTTTTTTTCCTTTTACAGGGTGAAGGGGAATGGTGGGACCTAGAAGACTCTTGCTGATGTCGTCACATAAATAGCTCCTTGCTGTCTTCCATATCTTAGCCTGAATATCATGTCTTCAAGAGAAGATGCTCTAATACTGCCACCCAGTCATTCTGTCTTACAACTATTTTCTGAATTTCTGCATAGTATTCATGACTTGCAGATATTTTTCTTATTCATTAACTTTCCCCCAAATATTTTGTTTTGAAAAATTTCAATCATACAGCCTTTGGAAAGAATTTTTTGCAGTTTATACCTGTATAGCCAACACCAAGATCCCACTATTAATCTTTTTCTAGATTTGCTTTATCACTTCCCTGTTAATATACTAATCCATTTTATTTTTGTTGCATTTCAGAGTAAACTGCACAACCAGTATATGTTCCATTAAATACTTCAACATATGTGTTATTAATTGAATTCAGTATTTGTATACAATTTTGTTATTTTGATGCCAAATTTGCACACAATATAATGTGAACAAATCTTAAATCTCCATTTGTTGATTTTGACATATGCATGTATATAACTTGGAACCCCACCAAGATGCTGAACACACTGTTACCCTAGAGAGTTCCCACATGATCCTTCCAAGTTAGTTCTCACCCACCCCTTGGCCCTGGAGGTAACCTGTTCAGATTTTTCTACTAAAGATTCAATTTTTAAAAATTAAGATAAATTTTTATTACTATAGAATTCAACATTTCAAGGTGCACAGTTCAGTGATTTTTGATATATCTACAGGGTTTGTAACTGTAATTACTATCTAATTTCAGAACATCTTCATTATTCCCCAAAGAAGCTCTGTACTCATCAGTATTTACTTCTTATTTTCCTTTCATCCTGTTCCTGACAGCCATTAATTTACTTTCTGTCTCTACGGTACTTATTCTGGGGATATTTCATATAAATGTAATCATGACATATGGACTTTTGTGTTTGGTTTCTTTCACATAGAATAGTGTTTTTAAGGTTCATCCATGTTCTGCCATTTATTCCTTTTTACAGTTAGATAATTCTCCATTGTATGTGCATACTACATTTTGTTTATTTTTTATTTTTTTGAGATAGGGTCTTGCTCTGTTGCCCAGGATAGAGTACAGTGGTGTGATCCAAGCTCACTGCAGCTTCAATCTCCTGGGCTCTAGTAATCTTCCTGCCTCACCCTCCTGAGTAGCTGGATCTACAGATGTGTGCTACCATGCCCGACTCATTTTTGTATTTTTTTTTGTAGAAATGGGGTTTTACCATATCACCTAGGCTGGTCTTGAGTTCCTGGGCTCAAGCGATCCACCCACATTGGCCTCTAAGAGTGCTGGGATTATAGGCATGAGCCAATGCACTTGGCCTTGTTTATCTGTTTATTCATCTATAGATGGACATTTGGATTGGTTTTACCTCTTGGCTGTTGTAAATGGTACTGCTATGAACATTTATGTTTATGTATTTGTTTGAATACCTGTTTTCAGTTATTTTGGGTATATTCTTAGAAGTGAAATTGCTGGGTTATATGGTAATTCTATGTGTAACATTTTGAGATACTAGCAAATTATTCTCCATGGTAGCTATCCCATTTTACATTTCTACCAAGAATGTATAAGGGTTTCAATCTCTTCATATCCTTACCAACATTTGTTTGTTTCTTTCTTTTATAAGGAAAACTATTGCCATCTTAGTGTGTGTGTAGAGTAATATCTTATTGTGGCAGAAGAATGAATGGATAAAATAAATATGACCCAACTATATGCTGCCTAGAAGAAACTCACTTTAGATGCAGAGACATAAATAAGTTGAAAATGAAAGGATGGAAAGATATCCCATGAAAATAGTAACTAAAAGAGAGTTGGGGTAGCATACTAACGTCAGACAAAATAAACCTTCAGTCCAAAACTGTTATAAGAGACAAAGAAGGTCATTATATATTGATTAACAATTATAAATATATATGCACCAGAAAACATAGCCCTAAAATATTTCAGATAAACATGGACAGAATTGAAGGGAGAAACAGACTGATTCTTCAGTAATAATTGGAGATTTTAATAGCACACTATAAGTAATGAATACAACATCTAGAGAAATCAGTAAGGGAGGGAATAGAGGATTTGAACAGCACTATATACTAATTAGATTTTATGGGTATATACTGACCATTCTACCCAATAACAATATAATGCACATTTTTCTCCAGTAACTATTAAAAGAAAGGGGGAAGGAGTGATAATTGAGTTAAAATAATTGCTAAGAAGAAAATATAATAACAGGAGCAATATCTCATAAAGTGTTGAACTTCACTTACAATGTTTCCAAGACTTAGTTTGATATAGAAATATTTTACCCAACATGTACTGATTTATATTGATGGATTGCTCTTCTCTTAAAACAGTATAGGATTCTCTGCAATACATACATTTTATTTTTCTTTGAAAATGATTGCTTTATATTAATTTGGTTACTATTTTATAGTAAAATTTTTGTTGTTGTGGTGGTTGTTTTTTTTGAGACAGAGTCTCATTCTGTTGCCCAGGCTGGAGAGCAGTGGCATAATCTCAGCTCACTGCCTCCCAAGTTCAAATGATTCTCCTGCCTCAGCCCCCAAGTAGCTGGGGCTACAGGCACTTACCACCACACCTGGCTAATTTTTGTGTTTTTAGTAGAGACAGGTTTTCACCATGCTGGCCAGGCTAGACTCAGACTCCTGACCTCAAGTGATCCACCTGTCTCGGCCTCCTGAAGTGCTGGGATTATAGGCGTGAGCCACCTCATCTTGCTGGTTATTATTTTATAATAAAATTGACCATGAGTTAGTTTTCTTTGTATTTCTAATACTTAATGCTTTTTATAGAGTATATATTCAGCAAGTGGTTATTTGGAGACTGAATCAAAATAAAAATGTGTGTGTTTGTGTGTGTGTGTATATATGTGTGTGTGTGTAGAAATGAATTAAGCAATCACATATTTTAAAGTTCTTTTATAATATTTGTAAACCAGAATTTGACTGTAATTTTCTCCCTTTCCCCGCTTAATCTTCAATTTTATAATAGAAATACCTGGAAAAAAGGAATATTAAGCAAAACATGATAAACTTTCAGCAAATAGGTAATTGAAAAAAAGGAAGATCTAGGATTATTCAAATAAATTTAATATGTTTTTGTTAATCACTACTAGTCATCAATTTTTGTAGGCTGTCCTTGTGTTCATTAGGCTGTACTAGTGGAAATTTGTAGGAATCTAAGATTCAAATATATGAAAGTCTTTTTTATTTTCTTTCTCCCACTACCCCCTGAAAGTCTTTTACTGAACCTTATTGCCTTTACACTAACCTGTTCCCATGACATCTTACATTCTTTGAAAGTCTGACTCTCTCATTTGACTTTTTTTAGTCTTCTGACGGCCTCTGCTCAGTCTCTTTTTAGTGTCTGGGGATTATGGTAGTCCTTTCTTTTCTGCCCTGGCTGTTTTCCTTTGCTTATTTTTCTCATCTTCCTTTTGACATAATATAACATTTTTTTTTAAGTTGCTTGTGTTGCTTTTATAGGACCAATAGTTCATATTTAAGAGGGATAAAAATACATGGCTAAATCTAAAATCTTTTTATTTTGTCTATTTATTTCATGCAGCTTAGAAAAACTTTCACATGTTATATGTGACTCTGGGGTTAAGGTTATATGGAAGAAACCTTTGAAAAAGCATGACAAGTTATACCTTCTTCATAATGTTACAACTTGTTAATTTATTTGGCAATTTGGTCTTCAGGAGAAGACATTTAATGTTTAAGGATATTGAATAACAAATGGCAAAGGAAAAGTTATGTTAAAGAAAATGGCTTTAAAATAATCTTTGTGAAATCCATCCAAGAATGAGATGTTTATTTTACTGTTTTCCTATTATTGAAGTGATGTGGTCATTTAAGACTAGAAAGATATTCCCTGGGAGATAGGAATGTGTGTTCCGTCGTCTTCTTTTTTTTCCCCACTGGGTGCTTATATTTTCTTTTATTATTCCAGCATGCACATTCGAGTTTAAGCATAATTTCACAAGTTCTCTTTCTGTCTTTTACTGTTAGATTTGCTGTTTCTGCCTCTTTTTTCAGTCCTTCGTCTTCCTTCTCTTGTTTTATTGTTAGTCGTTTGTATTTACTATTTTTTTCCTTTTTCTGTTACTCTGTTGGAAAAGACTGTGCATAACAGTCAGGCAGGAATGTGGAAACACATTGTAATGTGAAAAAACATTGCTTTTTTTGTTTGGAAACTTCCTGCCTATGAAGCCTTTTGCTCTTATCTGTGCACTGAAATGCACTGATTTCTGATCCCTGGAGCAGAGTTATGGATCTAGTATTTTTTATTTGCCTGAGTAGAGAGAAGTAATAGGCAGGCAAAATCAGTTTTGCCTTTTTCTGCCAAAAAAATAGTGTCATGTGTTGGATTGCTTAGTGTGTAACACGTTTTGATTATATATTTATATGTACAATATTGATTCAGTCTTATTTAAATATATTTATATAGTTATTTGTATATATGTGTATGACAAATTGAGGAAAGACTGTGTGTGTGTACAGTAGTAGTAGAGATATTAATAAATCATAGACTCCAACACATACATGTTTACTGGTTACTAGATAATTAGACTCTAAATAGTACTGATGCAAATGTGCATCACCTTAGTCCGAAGTGTGCCAACTCGAATGTTACTCCAAAACTAATGATAATGATGAAACTAAATATAACTATTTGTGACTTAAAGAGAGCAATAGAGTCAGTGGAAAACTATGATCAAATGAAAAATGAGTACTGCATTGATAATAGACTATTTTCCCCCAATTTGCTTGAATTTTTAACTACCTCCTCGTTTGCATCTACAGCGGCAGTTTTTCAGTGTAGTCACATGACGTATGGCAGCCAAATTTCTCAGTAGCTTTTGAGCTAGATTCCTTGGAAAACTCTAGTAATATGCTACATTTAATTAGAGTTGTGCAGTTGTCATTAGTTCACCAGAGCTCGACTGTACCACATTTTTATTGCCCTTCCCCTGTGACTTTAAACAAAACAGATTCACTTTTTCTTCATTCTGTATGTCAGCTTCTCATCTGTCAGGTTGCAGGGTGAGAAGGAGGCGTTTTCTTCTATGCTATCCTTATTTGGTGGCTAAGGTTAATGAAGGTTTCACTATCTGCAATGTCATAGATCACAGAGGCAGGACATAAAGAAGCCTTAATTTTGATAATCAGCAATGGGACATTCTTCATGACGAGGTGTTCACTATTACATCTCATTGTGTGGTTTTAAAATTTGCAGATCATCACCATCATCTCCTAAATATTTATTGAATTTATCTACTTCTCTGCATTTCTACCGCTATTCTCTTTGTTTAAGTTAGTGTCATCCCTGGCCTACTTCACTGCAATCGCCTTCCAAATGTATTCCTCTTTTCATAGCTTGGAATCCCTTGGAGGTAGACATTGGACGTTATTGGGGGAAATACTTTCGGGACCAATACCTAAGGAGGAATGAAGGAAGCTGAGCTGAGGGAAAAGTTGAATTGATTCTCTCTCAACAAAGGCATCCGCTAATAATTTAGAGAGCTGTGAATATTCGTTGGTCTTTCTTAGTTGTTCCAAGTTTGGGCAAGATGATTCAGCCTTTATATACCCGTATCAACTAACTACTGGGGGTGGGCTGCCCCTAGGAAGGGGCATGACCTTAGGCAGAAAGTCGAGGACAAGTCAGCTGTTGGTTGACAGTACTTTCAACAGTTGAGGCAATGTCCTGAACTAGGGTTCTGGGCAGAAAACTGTACTTAATAACTTTGGTATATATTTTTCATGATTGTTCATTTCTAAGTATTTTCAGATTTCTGCTGTGATTTTTGACTCATGTGTTATTTAGTGATGTATTTTAATTTTTTGAGATAGAGCCTTGCTCTGTCATTCAGGCTGGAGTGCAGTGGTGTGATCATGGCTCACTGTAGCCTTGACCTAGTAGACTCATGCGATCTTCCCACCTTAGCCACCGGAGTAGCTGGAACATGCCACCACTCCTAGCTAACTTTTGTTGTTTTTATAGAGACAGGGTTATGCCATGTTGCCCAGGCTGGTCCTGAATTCCTGGGCTCTATTGATCCTCCTGCTTTGGCCTCCCAAAGGGCTAGGATTACAAATATGAGCCACCATGCCAAGCCTAGTGATATCTTTCTAAATAACTGAAAAAAATGTTAGTTTTTTTTTTTTTTAAATTACTGATTTCTAACTGAATTGCTTTGTGGTAAGAGTATCATCTTTTTCATTGAAAACCTTTCAGATTTGATGAAAATTGCTTTATGGCTAAGGAATAAGTCACTTTGAATACATATTCTGTATGTTTCTGAAAAGAATGTATATTCTCAAATTATTATATGCAATGTCTTATAGATAACTCAAGAGGTCAGACCTACCAATTAGGGTATTCAAATCTTCTAGTGATTCTTTTTTTTTTTTTTTTTTGAGACAGAGTCTCACTCTGTCACCCAGGCTTGAGTGCAATGACACAATCTCAGCTCATTACAACCTCTGCCTCCCAGGTTCAAGTGATTCTCCTGTTTTAGCCTCCTAAGTAACTGAGCTTACAGGCATCCACCACCGTGTCTGTCTAATTTTTGTATTTTAGTAGAGATGGGGTTTTACCAAGTTGACCAGGCTGGTCTTGAACTCCTGACCTCAGGTCATCTGCCTACCTCGGCCTTCCAAAGTGCTGGAATTATAGGCATGAGCCACCGGGCCGGGCCTTGCCTGAGTGTTTGTTTGTTTGTTTTTTGAGACTGAGTCTTACTCTGTCCTCTAGGCTGGAGTGCATGGGCATGATCTTGGCCCACTGCAACCTCTGCCTCCCAGGTTCAAGCAATTCTCCTGCCTCAGCCTCCTGAGTAGCTGGAATTACAGGTTTCTGCCACCACACCTGGCTAATTTTTTTGTAGAGACAGGGTTTTACCATGTTGGCGAGGGTGGTCTCAAACTCTTGACCTTAAGTAATCTACCCACCTCGGCCCCTATAATCCCAGAGTGCTGGGATTATAGGCTTGAGTCACATGCCCAGCCACCTTATTATATTTTTGGATATTTGATTGACCCATATATGAAAAAGTGGATTTTCCAATTTTTCATTGCTTTCCTGTTTTTAGATAAGATAATAGGTATATTACAGTGCATCGTGTCTCCTTGGCTATTAAAACATAATGACTAATTTTTGGTTTTCAAGTCTAATTTTATGATACTTGTATTCCTAAACAAGCTTATTTTTGTCTTATCCGTGTATCATTCTTTATCTTTTTCATCTGCCAGTGAACTGTTGGTTTAGTTGTGTCTCTTACAAGTGCATGGATTGGATTTTTATTTTATTTTATTTTATTTCTATTCAGCGTGGTGAAGCTTGTCTTTTAGCTGGACAGTTTAGTCCATTTATATTGTATTTAAAACTATATTTATATATATATAATTATTTTTTTGGGTGGGGTGTTTGTTCCATTGTTTGGATTCAGTTTTCTCATCTTTCTTGGCTTCTTTTTGATGATGACTTAAAAAAAAATCTCTTGTTCTTATTTTATTTTTTCCCTCCCATTCCCCCTCCACTGTGTTGGAAATTTTATATTCTATTTCTGTTCTTTCAGTGTTTGCTATAGAAATTTCAACTCGGAGACCTTCCTTCAGGTGTCCTTCATCCTTCTCAACATTTAGTGTTGTCAGTGTGTTGGATTTTAGTCGTTCTAACAGGTATAAAATAGTGTCTCATAGCTTCGGTTTGCAATTCCCTGATGACATATAGTATTGAGCATCTTTTCATACTGTTATTTGCCATCTGTGTTTCTTTTTGATTGAGGTGTCCAAATCTTTTGTTCATTTTTCAGTTGGGTTGTTTGTTTCCTTATTGTTGAGTTTGAAGAGCTCTGTATATTTTAGATAGAACTTATTTCTTAGGTACAGATTTTGTAATATTTTCTCCCAGTCTAGGACATGTGTCCTTTATTCTTTCTTGAGACGAAGTTTTGCTCCCCTTGCCCAGACTGGAATGCAGTGGCATGCTCTTGGCTCACCACACCTCCACCTCCCGGGTTCAAGCGATTCTCCTGCCTCAGCCTCCTGAGTAGCTTGGATGAAAGGCATGTGCCAGCGCACCGGCTAATTTTGTATTTTTAGTAGAGACAGAGTTTCTCCATGTTGGTCAGGCTGGTCTTGAACTCCCGACCTCAGGTGATCCGCCAGCCTCAGCCTCCCAAAGTGCTGGGATTACAGGTGTGAGCCACTACACCCAGCCTGCATCTTTATTCTTTTAAGAATGTTATTTGCACTGCAGAAGTTTTTATTTTAATAAAGTTAAATGTGTCCGTTTTTAGTGGTTTGTGCTTTTGGTGTTATATGTAAAAACTCATTGCTAAACCAAAGTCACCTAGATTTTCTCCTATTTTTCTCTAGAAATTTTATAGTTTTGCATTGTATATTTAGGTCTATGATCCATTTTGAGTTAATTTTTGTGAAAGGTATAAGGATTGTGGCAAGATTAATTTTCTTACATAATGAATATCCAGTTATGCTAGTACCCTTTGTTTGGAAAGACTATCTCCATTGAATTGCCTTTGCTACTTTGTCATAGTTTAGTTGACTGTATTTGTCTGGGTCTATTTCTGGGCTCTTGAGTAATTTGTCTGTCTTAGACCATACCACACTGCCTTGATGACAGTGGCTTTATAGTAAGTCTTGAAGTTGGGTAGTGTTAGTCTTTTGAATTTGTTATTCTTCTTCAATATTGTGATGCATATTCTGAGTCTTTTCCTTTCCATATAAACTTTAGAATCAGTTTGTTAATATCCACAAATAACTTGCTAGGACTTTGATTTTAATTGTGTTCAATCTGTAGATCATGTTGAGGAGGACTGATACCTTAACAATACTGAATTTTCTTATCCATGAACATGGAGTATGTCTACATTTAGATTTTCACCCATTTCTTTCATCAGAGTTTTGTAGTTTTCCTCATGGATACACTACATATTTTAAGATTCATGCCTATTTCATTTCTTTAATGCTTATATAAATGATATTATTTTAATTTCATATTCCAGTTCACTTCTGATATATAGGAATGTGCTCATCTTTTGTATGTTAATTTGTATTCTGTAACCTTGCTGTTATTGCTTATTAGTTCCAAGAATTTTGTTTTTCTTGCTTATTTTTTTGGAATTCCTTCATAGACAGTCATGTTATCCACTGGTGAAGACAGTTGTATTTATTCCTTCCCAGTCTGTTAACTCTTTATTTCCTTTCCTTGACATCCTCCATAAGCTGGAATCTGCAGTCAGATGAGTAAGAAGGGGCATTCTTGCATTGTTCCTAATTTTGCGGGGAAGGCATCTAGTTTCCTGTCATTAAGTATGATGTTAGCTGTAGGCTTTTAGTAGATATTCTTTATCAAGTACAAGAAGTTCTCTTTATTCCTAGTTTGCTGAACTCAATGAGTGTTGATTTTTGTCAAATGCTTTTTCTACATCTATTTATATGATCAGATGATTTTTCTTCTTTAGCCTGTTAATGTGATGGATTACATTAACTGATTTTTGGATGTTGAACCAGCTTTGCATTCTAAGACTAAATCCCATTTGGTCATGGTGTATAATTCTTTTTATACATTATTGGACTTTTTCTTTTTAATCATTTTATTTTAATATCGAAAAATTTAATTTAAAAATTGTTTTTTTCTGTTTATCTCTTCAACATGTATATATTTTTTCTCTAAATCACTTTACATGTTTGTAATAGCTGTAACTTACAATAGTATTTGTAACAACTGTTTTAAGAGTCTTCATTTCTGGGTTTATTTCTGTCAGCTATTTCCTTCTGATATGAATCACATTTTGCCCCTTCATATATCTCTTAATTGTTGGTTATAGGCATTGTAAATGTTATATTATGTGTTTGGATTTTGTTACCCTTATTTAAAAGGTGTTGGCTACTCAGTCTATGGAGCAGCCATTCTTTTATTCCTTTGCTTTCTTAATAAACTTGCTTTCACTTAAAAAAAATAAAGGTGTCGATGTTTAGTCTGGCAGGTATATTAAATTTGTTTAGGTTAAGGCCTTTTAGGCTTTAAAAAAGTTTTCTTAGGGCAAGTTTAGCATAGCCCTTTCTGGTGTTCTGATTATCTTCCTATTACCTACCTTCCTACCTGCCTTCCTTCTGATTACATTTCCTATCCTTTGGTTCATAATTTCTATTTCATTATACGTTGTTGGCTTTTTTTCATAGTATAATGTAAACCCATGAGAGATGTAGGCAGGAGAGAGATACTATCATATATGTATCTTAAGAAAATTTCGCTGACCACTATGAGGCTTGGATGGGGCAACTGTAGTAGTAGGGAGTTCTGCTAGTAGGCCATTTCAAGGGTCCTGGACTGTTGGTAGTTTGTGTATGTATTATGATTAAGTGTTAACGATAACAGAGATAAAGAAAAGTGAATAGATTTCATCTTGTAAAATAAATAATGTATATGAGTTTCATACTATCCAGAAGTTGTACTCTTACATGTAGATCTAGTCAGCTCTTATACAAAGTTCCAGACAAGAAGTACAAAAAAATGCAAAGAAACATTGTTATACAAATAGAACAGCATACAGTCTGGATGTCCATTCACAGTGGAGTGGATAATGCTGCAGTATGTTCGTAGGCGAAATAGATGACAGCAGTAAAAATAATGACTTATAGCTACTCAGATTATGAACCAATACATTTACTTAATAGCTATTACTTTGCATGTTATTCTTTAGGCAGTTTCAGCCGCTGCAGAAACAACAAAGAAGACAGGCAAAGATCTTTGTCTTTATGTGTTTTTTACTCATTTTGTAGTGAACAATGTAGACATTATTAAAGTAAGAATCATTAATCTTCATTTTTACTAGTGGATGAAAATTGTTTGGGTATAGGATAGTCACAGCTTCAGAAGTGTCAAGCTACAGATAATTTGCCAAGAAAAAAAATGGCATGCTTTCTGTGAGGAAATTTAATGGATGCCGTCTTAAGTAATCAAACTATCAGTTTGGGATAAATTGATTTTTTATTTTACTTTTGATGTGATGGAAGAACTTGAGGATACAATATCGACTATGTAGTATTTAAGATTTGTAGTATTTTTTAGTATTTAAGAGCGCTTCCCTGCTTCATCAGCACAAAACAACAAACCCATACCTACCCTTCTGGGGAGATTGAGGGGGGTGCAAATGGCAAGTGAACTACTTTACATTAGAGGAGCATAAAGAAATGAAACAAAGCAACGCTTACTGTTTGATTTCTATGTAATTCTCATGCACAACCTTCATCTAGGGATTTCCTTCCTTTATGTCCTAGTTCTTTTTTGGAGTTGGGGGGTCTTTTCTGAGGCCCTATTACCCTTTATGAGGACCTATTCTATCCATCAAGAGGACTGTACTACTTCTTGAAATATCTTTTGTTTTTTTTTTTTTTACCTTGGACCTTCCCTTTAGGAAACAAAGGCCTTGCTGTTAATGATAGGTGTTTTGCAATTGGTTTTAAAGAAGACCTTCATTCCCTATCACATCTTATTTTTGATCCATGAGAGATTTCCAATTAGTACCGCTAAATTAGGAATAAGACATTCCCTAAGAAATACTTTTCTTTTCCCTTCTTTTTATTTTTCCTTTCCCATTAGTTAGTATAGTCTGTGAATTTTTAATTCAAGAAATTATAGGGGAAGAAACCACATAAGATTCTTTATTATACGGCTTACCACTATTGCATCAGTACGGTGTCATTTTATCAACTTTTAGGTTACCAGGTTGTGCTGCCATGGGTGGGATGGGTTTTGCTTGAAAAGTGATGTTATGTACTATGTCTTGAGTAGGTAAACATGGCATTATCAGTTGGTCAAAAAAGATAGTTCTTTTTAACTTGGAATCCATAACTAAATGGAAAATCTCCTAAGCTCCTAGAATCTGCCTTCATTCATCCCCTTATCTTCCACATCCAAACTGTCCCTGACTCTAGTCTTTGTCTTTCTCACTATCTCTGTTGCTTCCTGGACTGCTGCAAAGGCTTCCTCACCAGCTCTTTGTTTCTACCTTTGCCCTTTTACAACTCATTCATTGCACCGCAGCCAAAGTGATCTTTTAGGATGCTGTATTAGGTACTTCCATTTCCTGTATCACACTTTCCAACTTGTTCCTTCTGTCTCGGCTCATCCCTCCTCATTGCTTTTCAGAGTGCTCTTTCTCTCGTGTCATTAGGTTCAGTTTAAATACCAGTTTTCTTGAAGAAGTATTTTCAAGGAGCAGTAACTATCACTCTCAGTTACATTTATTCCCTCCATGTTGTTTTATTATGGCAGTCATCACTGTCTTACATTCTATATAAGACATGCATGTACTTATTTATTTGTATAAATATATGTATACATACATATATAAATACTACAGCCTTGACTTCCTGGGCCCAAGCAGTTCCCCCAGCTCAGCCTCCCAAGTAGCAGGGATTAGAGGTGTGAGCCACTCCACCCGACTCACACATGATGTTTAGATGCATGGATGTTTGTATATCATTGTCTGCTAGATAGCAGGGAGTTTTCTGAATTGTTGGTCTTTGTAGCCCACAGAGCCAGATAAGGCTCATAGTGTATATTCAGTAAACATTTTTAAGCTGATGAATATGAATTTGATGGTAGAGTTAGAAAGAAGACTGCTTGCTTTGTGGTAGAAAGTAAGACTCACTGGTAGCTGGGAAGTGAGAGGCCCAGAGAAGATATCTTGCCCTGCACTTAAACTTGCCCTTGAAAACTGAGTAGAAAAGCAGGAATGGAAACCCTGTAGTACTTTGGTAACTTAGGTTTCTGTATTTTCTTCAGGTATTTTCTCATATAGTACTTAGTAGATTTCTTTTTGGAAGCCTTGGTGCCTCTTTTAATGTGCAGAAGGGAGTAAGGAATGGAGACTGTCTCGGTGTTGGAGGTGGAATGTCGGTAGGGGAGTCACCACTGTGTTTGGGATGAGGGAAGGTGGTAGCAGCAGGCATCCAATGAGAGGACCAGGAAGGTGAGGAAAAACTTGGGAAGAACACTAGGGCCTGATTTTTTTGGTTTTTGTTTTTTTTAAAAGCAATCTCTTCCTACTAGGATATTTACCTCCTTTTAAGAGCCTTGCAGAATTTGTGTTTTGTTATGTTCTTTGTATTGGTCTGTTCTTGTACAGCTAATAAATACATACCTGAGACTGGGTAGTTTATAAAGAAAAAGAGGTTTTATGTGCTCACAGTTTCACATGGCTGGGGAGGCCTCACAATCATGATGAAAGGTGAATTAGGAGCCAAATCACATCTTAACATGGCTCCAGACAAGAAGAGAATGTGTGCCAGAAGGGAAAATACCAGACACTTAAAAAACTATCAGATCTTCGGCTGGGCGCGGTGGCTCAAGCCTGTAATCCCAGCACTTCGGGAGGCTGAGGCGGGTGGATCACCAGGTCAAGAGATTGAGACCATCCAGGTCAACACGGTGAAAACCCATCTCTACTAAAGATACAAAAAATTAGCTGGGCATGGTGGCGCGTGCCTGTAATCCCAGCTACTCAGGAGGCTGAGGGAGGAGAATTGCCTGAACCTAGGAGGCGGAGGTTGTGGTGAGCCGAGATTGCGCCATTGCACTCCAGACTGGGTAACAAGAGCGAAACTCGGTCTCAAAAAAAAAAACTATCAGATCTTGTGAGAACTTACTCACTGTCACGAGAACAGAATGGGGAAATCATCCCCATGATTCACTTACCTCCCACCTGTCCCTTCCACAGTGCATGGGGATTATTACAATTCAAGATGAGATTTGGGCGGGGACACAGAGCCAAACCGTATCATTCTGTTTCAAACATATGTCAGCTGAAGAACATAAAATTAAACAAATACATTACATACAAGAGCCAAGCACAGAAGTAAGTGCTCCAGTGGATGAGAAAATGTGATAGAACATTAGTGAAAATTTCATGTCCAGATGAGCTAAGTGAGGGGTAACATGCACCATCAACTTGATCATTTCTGATTTTTCCAGGAATACCAACCTTTGACTAAATCTGTTTTTCCTTCCACTTCCAGTTTACTTATCTTAATTAGAGTGGTAAGGACACAAGAAAGTAGGGATGAGGGACTGGACTGTTTGATATTTAACATTGTCTATGTGGATTATTCTTTTCCCTCCTCTTCAGATGTCTTAAGTATTATTTCTCTGTGGTGTGGTGACAGCATATGTACTGCCTGAAATCTAATGACCTATTTGGTGTAAGAAGTTAAGTAGAAAACCTTACTGTTAGATTATTTCAGAATATAGCTCAAGGATTATATTACGAGTTAGTATCAACCAGGTTCAGTGGCTTATGCCTGTAATCCCAGCACTTTGGAAGTCCAAGGCAAGAGGGTCACTTAAGGCTAGGAGTTCCAGACCACTGTGGGAAACATAATGAGACCCCATCTTAAAAAAAAAAAAAGAAAATTTGCTGAGTGTGTTGGGGTGAACCTGTTGTCCCAGTTATGGAGGAGGCTGAGGTGGGAGGATTGCTTGAGCCCAAGAGTTCAAGACTGCAGTGAACCAAGATCGCACCTCTGCACTCTAGCCTGGGTGACAGAGCAAGGCCAAAAAAAAAAAAAAAAAGCTAGTCTCACTAACTTACACCAGTTTCTTCCTCCCTCCCAACCTTTTTCTGGTTTGTGAGATTTTGGTCAGGGAATCTTGCCTTCCTGGTTTACATGTATTCACAGGTCTAATGCTGTGATGACAGCAGCACTGGGAGACCACAATGCCTTATCATATATTGCCCCATTCTCTAATGACTTCTCACCTTTTCTGAACATCTAATAATTTTTTGCTGACAAATTTTTGTATGTGTCTTGTATCCCCAGCTTGTTCCTTGTGAGCAAGAACGATTTCCATGTCTGATTTTGAAATTCACAAACACGGTATAGTCTAGGGGCCATAGTAAATGACTAAAATGAGAGTAGTACTAGAGCCAGAAAAACTGCAAATTTCTTAATCCTCAGAGGGAACTGGATGTAGTAGAGCTGTTGGCTGTCTCTCAGCTCTTGTGCTTTCCTGTCATATGGATCATTTGTGATGATGCATTGATAAAATACCTTTTTTGAGGGGATGAGGGTAAGGATCTATTAAGTTGTTGTAAACAGGATTTTGCAGGTATACCAGTATCAAATTTTTAATTGGGTTTCTTCTCTCCCCTAAAATAGGCTAATTCTTCTCTACCGATTTTATTCCGATTATTTTATGCTTCTTGTGAATGAGACAAATGCCATTCTTGCCACTCTCATGCAGGATTAAAAATCATGTGTAGTCTCCTGTAGAATCAAGACTCAAAGCATGCGCAATCTTCCATACTTTGCCGCATCTGTGTTTTCTATTGTCTTTTCTCGTACCATCCTACAGATAACTCTCTGTACTTCAATGGAATTGTTTTAGTCATTCCTTAAACTTGTCCTATAATCCCCACCTCTGTTTTCTCCACTATTCCTGCCTGAAATGTTCAAATCTTGCTCATTCTTCATAGCATCATTTAAATGCCCCCCCTTCCCTGCCCCACTGCTTTTTTTGAGATGGAGTCTTGCTCTGTTGTCAGGCTGGAGTGCAGTGGTGCAATCTTGACTCACTGCAATCTCTGCCTCCCAGGTTCAAGCAATTCTCCTGCGTCAGTCTCCTGAGTAGCTGGGATTACAGGTGTGTGCCACCACACCCAGCTAATTTTTGTATTTTTTAGTAGAGACGGGGTTTCACCATGTTGTCCAGGTCTCTATCTCCTGACCTCGTTATCCGCTCGCCTCACCCTCCCAAAATTCTCGGATTACAGGCGTGAGCCACCACACCTGGCCCAAATGACCCTTTCTATAATACATTTTCCTTAATTCTTTTTCTCTCTACCTCCATATGATTCTTTCTTTGTTCAGTTGCCAGTGATGATACCATTTGAGTCCTTGGCTTCTTTCTTCCTGGATTTGAAGGCTCTCAATGTAAGAGCATATTCTTTCTTTCTTCTCAGTGTACTGAGCATTGTTTCAAAAATATGAGCCCATATAAATGAACATAAAAAAATTTTTAATTGAAAACACTTAAGAAGCAGGTGCTGTTTTAACTAAGTTGAAGTAAAGAGTGATGTTTTGTGGTTTAGGGTCAAAAGGTCTGTGACATTTGGCCTTCTCTTCCCTTTTCCTCTAAGGATCCTATAGCTTGAGTTGAGTGCCATTAGAGCATCACAGGCTGGGAAGGGTCTTGTAAGGGCTCACTGACCTCTTTTTTCTTCAGAAAAGATCATAAATAAATGGTCCCAGACATAGGAGTATCTCTAACTTGTTTTTAGAAAACAACTAAAGAAGGGAACTTTTACACTTTTCTTGATAAATCATTGTAAATGACTCTTGCTGTCAGAAATTTCACTGTATAATAACTAAATACTTAATCATGTAACTAATGACAATTTTATGAGCTTATTTTTTCTTATAAAACTTTAGCTGGAAGTGTTCTTTGTTTTGACCTTACTTTGTATTTTCATAACACCCTGTTGAATGTATAGAACAGTGAAATAGCTTCTCCACTGACACCAGTGAGCGCTGGAGCTTCTTCTCCAGTCCATAGAATCATAGCCATGTTTGGATTTTTCCCCAGTACCATCATGTCAGTTCTTGCTGATAAAAGCTGTAGGGGTTCTCTGTGACTCCTCAGAGGAAAATACCTTAAGTACCTGAAAATCATTATTTTTGAAAAAAGGGAATTTAGTCTTTTATGCATGCAGACCTCAGCTTTGGAGATGTTTCTTGGTGCCATATAAGTTGCTTCTTATATCTTTGGTTACTTAATACTGTACTTCTTTTTTTGGAATCCACTGTCAATTTATATCCATTTTCTTAGCATTTATTAGTGGGGAAAATGTTATGTTTATTGGTGTAAGTACCCTTTTTTCTTTTAAAGTGGTCACACTCTCATTTTTTAAATATATCATTACACTGGTGTTATTTTCCTGACTCTAAAGAAAGGAACTTTTAAATAAATTAATTATTGTCTTCTGCGTTATTGAACATGTGGTCAGTTGTCATGTTCATACATCCCAATGATCAAAGTCTGAACTTCTGTCTAATTCTTCCCTGCTGTTAGGCTACCCTGTCATGATCAAGGCCTCAGCAGGTGGTGGTGGGAAAGGCATGCGCATCGCTTGGGATGATGAAGAGACCAGGTGAGAGGCTGTCCAAAATACACTTTTGATGAAAATTGCAGTTACCAGAGTTTTATTAAACTGACAGATACACAGATACCAAAAGCATTATGGAGTAATTACAGTAACCATCTAATTTTTACTCTTTTGAATGGGAAAAAGATGGAAATCATTTGGAAACCTTTCTTATTTATATTTTCATTCTGATTATCCTGTTATAGAAAGGGTTTTTACTATTTTATACATTTACAAAGGATTTTCTTTTTGTTTTTACAGTATATTTTTAAAAATTACAGTCATGATTGTATTTTCTGGGCAGAAATTACTAACATTTGGCTATATAATTCTAAATGTCATCTAAAGATTTAAGCGAATTATATTTAGAAGTGGTTATAATTTCATTGAGACTTAATGTATTACCTCAGTATGTACTTGCTTTCCTTTGCTAGTCTATAAAAGTAGTGAATTACTTTGATAATTTTCGACTGTGAAATATATTCTTTTTCTGTGAGTTTGAAATTACTGTGTTCTTTATATGGAATTCACTCTTCTTGTAATTTAGAATACTTTTTATGACCCAATCTCAGAAGTTACAGAGGTTTCCCTCCAGTCAACACAGCTTCTGCTCAAATTCAAGGGGAAGGAATTGAGTCTCCACTTCTCCATGACAGAGTGGGCAAGATTCTTAGAAGAGCATGTGGAATGGAAGATGCTGTTGTGGCCATCTTTTTCAAAAGACAGTCTTTTTCAGATCATTTTGTAGGAAAGAATGGTATAATAAAGAAGTCAAGCACAACTCAATTGTTTTGCAAGAGATGTATATTTTGTGGACTTCAATTTTTTTCTTACTGTTTTGCTATTTTGCACAGTACTTATGTAGCAATTTCATTGAACGCTTAGCATTTATTTTTCATTATTCATCTTAGGATCTCAGGTTTCTTATCAGTCATTTCTCCAAGGCTACTGTTAGTAGCATACTCTTTTATGATGGGGATTACTCTTTATAGTTTCTTGGAAGTGAGGTTTGCTGTGCTGCTGTTGATTTAGAAATTTTAATTTGGAGCTTAATATTTTCAGAAATCACTGTATCCATTCATATATTAGGCATCCTTCTGTAAATAATTTAACCCTTTCTTGGCAAGTAAATGGCACATTGATTCAAAATGTGCTTATAAAATTAATAGAAATACATGAATAATTTTCTACCTAAAATATTACTCTCTTCAACTCGATAAATAAACGATCTCAGAAAACTTATGGAGATCAACATAGGTATGACTGTTTGATTTCATAGCACAAGCTCCTCATTTTGAAAAGTTACTCTGTATCTCCGTTCATTTGGGAAAGTCAAAACTACCTAAAAAGGGAAAGAACAGTATTGTAAACATGCATATACTTGTCTTTTGGAGCCCATAGCAGTTGACACCATGCCACACTTATCCACTCCTTTTCCTCTCTCCCTCTCGAGTAATTGACTTTTACATAATCCACAGAGATTTTAGCATTTTTTGGGTGCAAAGGAAAATTGAGTAGCTTAATTGCTCTATGTCTGTGTCCTAAGGGGTGTCTTTTTCTTGCAACATCTTTCCTATGCTTTTTGGGGGGAAGTAGCATCTATGACTTGTCTTAGAATCTGTAGGACATCTGAAAGATTAAAAAAAGTTTGTGATTATTATATAGTAAATTATGGTGAGAATGATGAAGATGGTTGAAGATTCACTTAGATATTTTCATAGCAATCTCTGGCTTTCTTTTCCCTATTCAAGTTTAAGTGAAGTGTATGACATAATTGTGAAACTGATCATGTCTATATTTTTGACTATCCCCACTAAGTCTTTTGGCATTGTGAGTGCAATTTCTGTTTTATTTTTGTATTTCCAGCACCTAAACTATATACCAGGCACAAAGTTAAGTAAATACTTAGTGAATAAATGTATAAGTGAATGTCACAAATGATATTCATAGTACAGTTTTCCATGAATTCCAAAATATGTTGTTGGCTATGCTTTGAAACTTGCTGCTTATTTTACCTTGGTGACTTTGACTTTCTACTTGTGGTGTTCTTGGTTTAAATGCAGACGAAAGCTCTCAATCATTATGTGGAGGCAGACTGTAAAGTGCTATATTTTTTCTTTGTGAGTTATTATAGCCAATCTAATAAAAATTTGATTATATGGTATTGAAAACTAATTCATTGAGCTTCCAGTTTCTTTGAAGTTTGCAGCCTCCTGAGATCTAAACTCCATTCCCCTAAATCCATGATTTAATGGAGGACTGAGGAAACCTAATACCTTTCCTCTGAGACCTCTGAGAAATAAGAGGGGTTTTTTTTGGTGGGGCATGGGGACAGAGTCTTACTTTGTTACCCAGGTTGGAGGCTGGAGGCTGGAGTGCAGTGGTGCGATTTTGGCTCACTGAACCTCTGCTACCCGGGTTCAAGCAATTCTCCTGCCTCAGCCTCTGAAGTAGCTGGGATTACAGGCGCCTGCCACCACACTTGGCTAATTTTTGTATTTTTAGTAGAGACAGGGTTTCACCATCTTGGCCAGGCTGGTCTTGAACTCCTAACCTCGTGATCACCCACCTTGGCCTCCCAAAGCACTGGGATTACAGGCGTGAGCCACTACACCCAGCCGAAATAAGAGATTTTTGCAGTGTTTTGAAATTGGTCTTCTTGTCAGTGTTTACCTGCAATATTGTACAAAAACAAGCAAATTAGTTGTTTCCAATATTGCTAGGTGGAGTGTAGGATTAAATGATATTATTTTAAAGTTATAATAATTAAAAGGCATCTTAAATGTACCAGCCTGGATTATTATGAGGATTATGGTTAAATTTTTCTATTAGTAGTTCTCATCGCCAAAACTAGAAGCAGCTCTTGAGATGAAAAACCATCCCTGTAAAAAGAAAAAAAAAAACAATGACAACAATCAGACTAACAAAACAAATAGAGCAATAGAGCTGACACTATAAAAGAAAACACAAAACAAGCAAATCAGATAGTTATTTCCAGTATTACTAGATGGACCATTTGCCACTTTAAGGAGTGGAAGAATTTGGTTTTAATATTGTAAATTAAATACAGGCATTTATTCTTAAGATTAAGAAACTTTATTAAATATAAAAGGAATTAAAGCATAAAAACAAGAAAATCAGATAGTTATTTCTAATATTTACTGGATGGATCATTTGCCACTTAAAGGACTGGAAGAATTTGGTTTTAATGTTGTACATTAAATACAGGCATTTAATCTTAAGATTAAGAAACTTTATTAAATGTAAAGGAATTAAATTTTATATGCTGAGTAGATCAATGGGTGGAAGGTGATACATGCTCAGTTACTTTTAGGTAAGCAAGTTTGGGTTATTTATTTATTTTTTTAAGCTTATTTGTTTTTGAGGTGGAGTCTCACTCTGAAGGGTGAGTCGCCCAAGCTGGAGTACAGTGACATAATCTCCACCCACTGCAACCCCTGCTTTCCACGTTCAAGCAGTTCTCCTGCTTCAGCCTCCTGAACAGCTAAGACTACAAGCACACACCACCACACCTGGCTAATTTTTGTGTTTTTAATAGACGGGGTTTCAACGTGTCGGTCAGGCTGGTCTCAAACTCCTGACTTGAGGGAAGCCACTGTGCCTGGCCAGTTTTGGGTTTTTAATGGACTGGTCAAATGAGCCCTTTTATGTGAATAATAGGCATATTTTAATAGTAATTATTTAAATGATAGTTTGTGAACAAAGTATATAAAGCAATAATTAGGTCCATATTTTTATTTTTTAAAATTATACTTTTATAATTACTAATTGTGATCAATTTTATAGAAGATAAAATTGTAATGACCTGTGTGGGTGTATGTGGGAGGGAATTGCATTTCAAGATGTGGATTTAAAATATTAAGCAATGTTCTTGAGAATCTTCCTATTACATGTTCAGTCTCAGTGAGTGTATTTGCTCTAGTTCCGCTCCAGTCGTGCAGGTGACTAGACTCTACATTTTTCTTTGCATCTTCGGACTTCTGAGTCAAACGAATATGTATTTTTATATTTTTAATAGTGGAATTAAGGTATATTATGATTGAAGAAATGGAATTAATTTTACATGCTCTGTATGGTTGATTAAAATTTCATATTTAGGCTGTGCGTTGTGGCTCATGCATGTAATCCCAGCACTTTGGGAGGCTGAGGTGGGTGGTTCACCTGAGGTGAGGAGTTTGAGACTATCCTGGTCAACATGGTGAAACTCCGTCTCTACTAAAAATACAAAAATTAGCTGGGCATGGTGGCACATGCCTGTAATCCCAGCTACTCAGGAGGCTGAGATGGGAGGATTGCTTGAATCCGGAAGGCAGAGGTTGCAGTGAGCTGAGATTGCACCACTGCATTTCAGCCTGGGTGACAGAGTGAGACTTCATCTCAAAAAAAAAAAAAAACCGTAAATTTTTTTTTTTTCATATTTAACAGCCGGTAAAGTATTGGCATTCCTGTTTCAAAAGAAAATCTAGAATCTTCGAAGTTAAGTAACTCATCCATGGTCATAGAGTTAGTGAGTGGAAAAGTTCCAGGTTAACCAAAATCAACTAAGTTATTTGTGTATTGAGTGAATGTTTTTGCTTTGTTTAAAAGTAAGCCAAAATAAATATTTAATTTATTTTGTTTTCTTTTATAATGAGAGTTCTATTTGATTGGTTCTTCTGACTGTTCTTCCTTTTCTTTCCCCCACCACAGGGATGGTTTTAGATTGTCATCTCAAGAAGCTGCTTCTAGTTTTGGCGATGATAGACTACTAATAGAAAAATTTATCGATAATCCTCGTCATATAGAAATCCAGGTTGGTACATTGAAGATGCTTTTTCATTACTATGAATTACGTTTTCTTCCATTTAGAATGCTTGTGAATTGTTTTGACATGCACAAAATAAATCCATTACCTGCATTTGAAATCTGTTATACTTTCTGCTAAAGTGCTAGGATGTTGGTTGGAATTGGGAAAGATATGAAAATCTACCTCCAAAAGAAGCATTCTCAGGATAGCTGACCAGGCGACTCTCCTTCCAAGACTGGGCCATTATAGGGCTTTTTTAAAATAGAAAAGTACCTGACCTGGACTCCCGTGCTACTTCTGTTTACCAAATGACCATGTACCTGTGACAGGTGTTCTTCTAGAAGCTGGTTGTATAGAGATGCGTAAATCATTTCTTCTATTCAGATTAATATATTAATCCTTGAACTGGTTGTAGGGGCACAGGTTTTGGCAAAACACAATGGGTTTTCTAAAATAAAACATGGAAGACAAGTATGCTGAAATTTTTATTTGCTTGTTGAAAATGCCTTCATGCTAATTTTATACTTTATGACTATGAATTGATATGTAATAGCTAAAATTGATAAAAAAACAAATGTCAAATTAGAAATAATGAATCTTAAGTATATTTTTAATCTTAATTTGGTGTGGAGAGAGAACCAGATAAATAAAACGTTATTTGCTGACCTTGTCTTTTCTGACACGGCATGATATAAAATGTCCTCGATTCTGTCAGTTTGTTTTTTAAGTTTAATGGTCACTTTACATAGATATTATTTATGGGTAAAAAATCATCACATAGAGCCTCACATTTTCTAAAGTGAGAAAAAATATGCAAACATATAATCAGTTGGAGGTTTTAAAACAATGAACACAATTTATTTCTGAGGCTAACAGGCTTTGTTTTTGCCTTCTAAGAAAGATTTTCTAAATTGAGATCTTTTATATTTATATAAAATACATCATTGCCCTGATGAGTAATGATGTTAAGCATGTATTCATAAGTTTATTGACCATTTGAATGTCTTATTTTATGAATTGACTTCTCAGACTTTCATCCTTTGCCTCCTTTTTCAAATTAGATTTTTAACAATTGTTGAAGTATCAGAGTTCTGTATCCATTTTGTTTATGAGTTCTTTGTCAGATGTATGTGTAATGTGTCCTTCTCCCTTCCTGCAGCTTGCCCATTCCCTTTGATGATAATGTCTTTGAAAGAACAGAGGTTCTGAATTATAGTAAAACCGAGTTTAAGTCTACTTTGTGTGCCCTAGTTAGGAGTTTTTTTGTTTTAGGTATGATATTTAAATTAATTACTATTATTTTGTGTGTTTGGTGTGAGGCAGAGTCAGAGCAAATTCTTTTTGTTCTGATATCCACTTTTTCCAGCACCATTTGCTGCAATGACCATTCATTGCAAATATCTGAGATTCAGTCATTATCTTAGCTATTTTGCTTTTATAATAAATCTAGAAGCCTGATATTGTACGTGGTCTAAATGTGTTGTTTTTCTTCAGATAGTTCTGATTCTTTTTAGGTTCTTTGAATTTCCATGAAAATTTTAGACCTTGCCTGTCAACCTGTTCCGCCTAGAGACACTCAAGCCCACCCCACCCATTCCCATCATCACCTCCACTTCCACCCACCCCATCTGATGGTAGATTTGGATTTGGGTCATATTGAATCTAGAGATTATTTTGGGGAGAATTGACATCTTAACAACGTTGAATTTTCTTTTTCTTTCTTTCTTTTTTTTTTTTGAGACAGGGTTTTACTCTGTCTCCCAGACTAGAGTTCAGTGGCATAATCATGGCTCACTACAGACTTGGCCTCTCAGGCTCAATCAGTCCTTCTACTCAGCCTCCCCAGTAGCTGGGACTGTAGGCATGTGCTACCACACCTGGCTATGTTTTGTAGAAATGGGCTTTTGCCTTGTTGCCCAAACTCGTCTCAAACTCCTAGTCTCAAGTGATCTGCCTGCCTCGGCCTTCCAAAGTGCTGGGATTATAGGCCTGAGCCACCATTGCCCAGCCTGCAATGTTGAATCTTCATGGATTCATTAACTGGAATATCTCCTCAATTATTTAGGTCTTAATTCCTTTCAGCACTGTTTTGTAGTTTTGAGTGTAGAGGTTTTGTTTATCTTTCATTAGATTTATTCTTAGATATTTGATAATTTTAGATCCTGTTATAAATGTTACTTTCTATTATAAATGTTTTTTTGAATCCGGTGTCTTTGGTAAATCCACTTGCTTGTTTTGTGTATTTTGAATATCTTTTGCTGAGTGACAAACCACCTCAGAATGTGGTGATTTAAAACAACATTTAAAGCTACACAAGAATTTGAATATACTTAAGATTACTGAACTGTACACTTAAAAATGGTTAAAATGGTCAGTTTTATGTTATGGTATGTTTTCCCACAAAGCACAACACAACAGTTAACGATCCCTCATGATTCTGTGGGTTGCTTGGGTTCAGCTGGCTGTTGCTTTTGCATCACGTGTTGTTCTCTGGGGCAGTCGTTATACTGGGACTTGACTGGTTTAGAATGTCCTGTGTTAGGTTCCCTGGAGGGATAGTGTAAAGCCTGAGCTCAGCTGAGACACTTTGGTGGACAGCAGGGCCTCTGTCTTTTTCTCTGTGAAGTCCTGGGGCATCTCCACATGTCTTCTCCATGTAGCATTTCTAAAAGAATATCCAGAATTCTTGTCATTGGTCAGAGCTGCTTGAAATCACTGTCCTACCTTATGAAGGTTTAGGCTCAGAACTGGCACAGAATGAGTTTTGATGCATTTGCAAAGTTCCTTCCCAGTCTAAAATCATTACTGGATGGGATTATATAAGGGTGGGACTACCAGGATTTTTGTTGTATGTGGGGTCATCTTTGGATACTACCTACCACAGCCCACTCTTTGGCCCTCGATGATCATGCCCTCCCATAAACAGAATACATACAGCTTCCTTTCTAACTTGGGCCAGGTCTGGATGAGACTTTTTTTTTTTTTAAGAGAATCTCACTCTGTCACCCAGGCTGGAGTGCAGTGGTGTGATATTGGCTCATTGCAACCTCTGCCTCCCAGGTTCAAGCGACTCTCCTGCCTCAGTCTCCTGAGTAGCTGGGATTACAGGCATGTGCCTCCACACCTGGCTAATTTTTGTATTTTTAATAGAGGCAGGGTTTCATCATGTTGGCCAGGTTGGTCTCGAACTCCTGACCTCAAATGATCCACCCACCTTGGCCTCTTAAAGTGCTGGGATTACAGGCATGAGCCACCACACCTGGCCTGAGACTTCTTATGTATGGTCCTTCAAGAGCAGTTCTTCTGGTGTAAAGACCTGAATTTAAAGACAGTCCGATATTCATTCATCCAACATACAATGATGAGAAAAGTATATGACATGCCAATGAATATCCCTATTCAACACAGTTAAGAAAGGGAGGAACGTGGTAGTCATTGAGTCTCCGCAATTGAAAGCCAGCATGAAAGCTGAGAGATCCCTTTTGAGGTTCTTGCACTTGTAATTTTGTTGAGAAAATGATGGTGGCCTGGGCCATAGGGTTGGCAGTGGAGGTGGTGAGATATAATTGAATTGTGGATATTTTGTGAAGGTAAATCAGATTTTCTAACAGATGGATGTTGTGTTTAAGAAAAAAAAATAAGGCGATTTTAGGGTTTTGGCCTGAGAAATGAGCAGAATGGAATGAAATGAGCAGAATGAGATAGGAAAGACTGTGAGAGGTGCATGTTTTTGAGAGAGGAAATCAGGTTATAAAGTTGGACAAATCAAGGTTGAAATGCCCATTAGACATCGAAGTGTAGATGTTGAGTAGACAGTTGGCTATTTAAATCTGTAATTTAACAGAGATGCTTAGATTGTCCTTCTTGTAAGATCCTTGGGGAAAAATTAATTTTGTCCTTCACTATATTCCCCATCTGTCACTTGTTCACACTACTGGAAGGCCACTTAGGTAGGCTGTTTTATCTTTAGCTAGTTGAATTTCCTAATAGGCCATGAGGTCTTTGAAGGTAGAGAGTAGGTCTTACTCATTTGCTATCCCCAGCAACCAGGCTATTGTCTTTCATATTACTAATACTCAATAAATGTTTGTTATTTTGTGTTAAATAATTACATATCCACATCAGCTTTTTAGTTTATTTAGCTATGGCATACAGCCTGGGTGATATTTTTAAACATAGGTGAAAATACCTCCCAGTAGCTTAAATAGGCAACACAGATGTTCTCATATCTGATCCATACTTGGAAGGGTTTTTAGCTTACTTTTCTTTAGTTTTCACTTATTTATTTGTGTTAGGCAATTTCTGCACATGGTAAAGAGTAGTCAATAAAAGTAAGCATCCCTTTTACCCTCTCTCTAAGTCCTCTAGTTTCTGTCCCTAAATGCAGGCATCATTACAGTTGCTTGGCTATTCCTCCATACATAGTCTATGAAGTACATATGTTTATGTCACCTATTGTTTTTCACATGAGCCATTATATACTGTGTCCTTTCCATACTGAAACTGCACTGGCAGTGTGAATGGCACCACTCTATGTGGCGTAAACCAGTGTTTCTCAGCCAGGGCACTACTGGCATTTCCTGGGATGGGTCTAGGGATGCCAGTAGGCTTGTACTATGTGGCATAGTCTATTATCATAAAGCTTTTTCAGGAAGCAGTATAGCATAGATTTTTCCACGTTCAGTATGTAAACCTATAAAGTTTTAAAAAAAAACTCACGGCGCATTTAAGGATTAACTTCCCTTAAAAGCACTATTTAATTATAATGTCTTCTAGTTACATAACTTCCTCATTTATTTAATGAAATAAATAACCACCAAATCTTTTTTATTGAATGCCTAGTAAATGCATAGAAGTTTTAAAAAATGAAGTGGGGGAGTATACAGAATTTAGAGAAGAACAAACTCTTGATTCTATGTATGAATCTGATATTTTATAGTTGGAAATATTTCTGAGAAGTCATGGTTATTTTGGCTTTATTTCTTGGAGACTGTCTGCTTTTACTTTCTTGTCAACTAGAATTTAAAAAGAGGTTGAGAGTTATTTTAATGATTTCAAATATTTTTAGATTTACCTCATGCAGCCACTTTTGAGTCTTAGAAAGAAAATTCAAGCTTATTGGCATTTTATTGCTGTTCTGTTTTCCTTCATTGCTTGGAATCATTCTTGAGTTTCAGAAAGGGTTGCTCCTAAAAATTAACTTTACAGTCACATATTAACTATTTATTTATTTATTTATTTTGAGACGGAGTTTTGCTCTTGTTACCCAGGCTAGAGTGCAATGGCGCAATCTCGGCTCACCGCAACCTCCGCCCCCTGGGTTCAGGCAATTCTCCTGTTTCAGCCTCCTGAGTAGCTGGGATTACAGGCACGCGCCACCGTGCCCAGCTAATTTTTTGTAATTTTTAGTAGAGACGGGGTTTCACCATGTTGACCAGGATGGTCTCGATCTGTTGACCTCGTGATCCACCCGCCTCGGCCTCCCAAAGTGCTGGGATTACAGGCTTGAGCCACCGCGCCCGGCCAACTATTTATTTTATAGTTTACCAATTATAACCGTGATCTTTATTTCTTTGATGTTTTTTCAGCAGCCATGTCAAATATTAAGATTGATATAATCTGCTGTTCATAATGCATGAAGAAACAGAATGACTTGTCCAGAGAAGTTGCATAGCTGTTTGGAACTAAAATTAGGGCCTAGTCTTTTGGCTTCTAAAATAGATCTTACCTCTGTGAACCTAATATATGTATTCAGAAATATGCATCATCTTAATTCTGAAAATAGTTTGGTCCATTTGCAAAAATCAGATGTTCTAGGGAAAAACTGTAATAAATATCTGTTTTTTGAGTTTCCAGATTTAGCTGAAAAAGATACATGTTAAATTTGAATTTCAGATCAACAATGATTTTTTTAAATTGTTGTTCCATGTAGTACTTGGGACATAGCTAGAAAAAAGTTATTCATTGTTTATCTGAAATTTAAATTTAGCTGGCTATCTTGTATTTTATCTGGCAATCTCAACTTTTTTCATTACAGGTTGAATATATGTCCTATTTGAAATACTTGGGACGAGAAGTGTTTCAGATTTCAGATTTTTTGGGGTTTTGGAATATTTGCAACCTGCTGGTTGAGTATCCCTAATCTGAAAATTCATGTTTCAGTGAGTATTTTTTTTTAAAGTCATGTCAAAAATTTTCAGTTTTTGGAGCATTTTGGATTTCAGATTTTCAGGTTAGAGATGTTCAATAAGTATCACAATGGGAAAAATTATAATGTGTTGTATAGTAACTCTAAACCTTTTACCAGTTTTCTGTAACAAAAATAAACCACAGTAAAGGCATCCATATATAAATAACATGCTACATATTGGATGTAAATGCATACTATGTCATTTCCCAATCAACAGACATTTAATAATGGTAACATCAAGCAGATGTTTGTAATAAAGCTGTGGTGGCACTTCTCAGCAACACCGACATCCAGCGTTTATCCCTTTCACTAACACTCAGGGTCCTTCACAAAACTAGTACAACTGATTCTGATGTTTTACTCACAGTATTTGAAAGGTCATACGAACACTTTTTTCTCAAATCTCAAAAAGTGATAGAAATGTTTCATCGAGCTTTGGAGTAATGTACTTTTCCTATGTTAACATGAATCAAAAGAATGTTTTGAGAGCTATGTATATTCTATGAGGTTTGAAAATTAAAAACCAAGAGATGTTGCATGGGGAAAATATTAACCATCATCTACTTTGTGGGTATGGCTATACGGCTTTTCAAATGGTATTGCTCTTCCAGGTTCTAGGTGATAAACATGGGAATGCTTTGTGGCTTAATGAAAGAGAGTGCTCAATTCAGAGAAGAAATCAGAAGGTGGTGGAGGAAGCACCGAGGTAAGCCTCTCCCAAGGAACATTTATAAAGCGGCTGCTTTTATGCATTTCTTACATTTATGTATTCATTTATTTTGAGACAGGGTCTCACTCTATTGCCCAGGCTGGAGTGCAGTGGCACAATCACAGTTCACTGCAGCATCCTCATCCCCGAGTCAAGTGATCCTCCCAGCTCAGCCTCGCATGTAGTTGGGACTACAGGCGAGTGCCACCATGTCCAGCTAGTTTTTGTGTTTTTCGTAGAGATGAGGTTTTGCTGTGTTGCTCAGGCTGGCCTTGAACTCCTGGCCTCAAGTGATTACCCACCTCAGCCTCCCAAAGTGCTGGGGTTGTAGGTGTGAGCCACTGCACCCAGCCACATTTCTTTTTTGTTTGCTTTATTGGCCACAGTTGCATTAATGTTCATGTAGACTCTATTACTGCATATTTATATAATTAAGAATTTGTTACTTGATTTCCTCAGTGCTTTAATGTGTAAAAGTGGGAGAATACATGAAAAAGAAGTGAGGTGTTTTTTTTTTTTTTGCTCTTGTTGCCCAGTCTGGAATGCAATGGCGTGATTTTGGCTCACTGTGACCTCTGCCTCCTGAGTTCAAACGATTCTCCTGCCTCAGCCTCCTGAGTAGCTGGGATTACAGGCATGTGCCACCACGCCCAGCTAATTTTGTATTTTCAGTAGAGATGGGATTTATCCATGTTGGTCAGGCTGGTCTTGAACTCCTGACCTCAGGTGATTCACCTGCCTGAGCCTCCCAAAGTGGTGGGATTACAGGCATGAGCCACTGCACTCAGCAGAAGTGGGTCTCTATTAGAGGAGAATGTTGGGTAAAGAACCAACTGTGACTGCTGCGGGCTTCTAGAAACTATGGAACCTGATGGTGTTTCAGAGGATTTATGAGATACATGCCTTCTAGACTTTCATGTTGGTGAAGGTTTCATAAACTTGGTCCTGAATTTATCCTATCATGAAAGGCTTCTGAAGTGTGGTTCTTGGAAATTCCTTGATTTATCAGAACCACTTTGGGTACTTCTTTAGGACACCTTTCATGAGTTTGGTGTATGGAGCCTCGTTTCTAATTGGATGCTAGGTTGCTATTTGTATATACTCTGGTATCTCTTTGTTCTTAAAAATCCTCAGGTGAGTGTTCCTAGATATTTTAAATTCTCAGACACTAAGAAATATAGCGTATTGTACCTTTAATCAGCACAGTTAGCGATCTTGATATAATGATTATATAGTTTCTGAAAATAGTGAGAATGTGAGTGAATTTTTAACCCTAGAGTAATGGTAAAAATTAAACCCTATTTTAGTTATATTGGGTTTTAAAAATATGGCATGGTGTATTCGTTTTAAGACATGGACTCTGAATCCTTTGACATTTTTCTCTTTGAGCAATGAGGCGAAGGATCAGTGTTTCATTTCCTTGATTCTGTGCTCTGTGAATGCTTGACCTATAGACTACTTAGAAATGATGCCGTGCCAGTTTGCAGTCCCGGCCTTGTGAAACTGCCAGCTTCCACTTCCTGTCTCATGGGATGCTTGTGCTTACACATCAGCCAGTAAGCTGTGAAGAACTGTGTAGCTTACATAACATGTGGCCATCTAGTTCTCATGGCCCAGGACCAGGATGTAAGAAGGGAGGAAGAAGAAAAGCCAAAGGGAATCCTCTCCCTGTGTCTTTAGGAAGATCCTGAAAGCCAAAGCTAATTACTTGGTGTTGAAGTTAGGCACTTAGCTAGGGAGACTTGTAAGTATCTTTTTCTTAAACCAAAGTCCTGTAGCACTGTAGTATGAAAGAAGGGGAAAAAGAATGCTGGTGAAGCAGTAGGAGTCTTCACCAGGCTTGTCTTGCAATTTTGTGTTTCCTTAACTGCCTTATTGATTCTAATTCAACTAACATTCTGTTTCTATTCAAAACCTACTCAGTGTTACCTGGGATAGAAATCTTTCACAGACTGAAAGATTTGAATCATAAAATCTGTTGGTTTGTTCTCTTTGTCTAGAAATGTAAACTTTTCGTATGAATACCATATCTACTTATTTAGAGAAAAAAAAGAGGAAAACTTATAGCAGTAGGAATCAAAATGAAAAAAACTAGAACGCATCATTAATACTGACTTGATATGTATTTGTACACCGTGAAATGTTAAAATAAGTGGAATATGTAGTTTTCAGTTCCTAGAGTAGGAATTGGCTAGGCGCGGTAGCTCACGCCTGTAATCTTACCACTTTGGGTGGCTGAGGTGGGAGGATTGCTTGAGCCTGAGAGTTTGAGACCAGCCTGAGCAACATAGTGGGACCTCATTTCCATAAAAAAGTAAAAAATCAGCTGACCGTAGTGGCTTATGCTTATAGTTCTAGGTACTTGGGAGGCTGAGGCGGAAGGATTGATTGATCCTGGGAGGTTGAGATTGCAGTGAGCTGAGATCACGCCACTACATTCCAGCCTGGGTGACAGAGCAAGACCCTGCCTCAAAATAAATAAAGAAAGAAAGAAGGAAAAATATAGAATAAGATCCGATAGGAGGAAAATACAGTTTCACTCAGATTCCCCAAATGTTACAATATACATTGTCAGTTAGGTTTTTTTCTTTTGGTTGCATTAGTTTTGTCAGCCAGTTATTGTTGAAATGTCATCTATTTCTATGCATTAGGTTAATGCAAACTGTATTTATTATAGATAAGACTCATAACACTTGAAACCATTGATTTATTCTAACTTCACCAAAAGGTAGACAGTAGGAAGTATACTTCCCACCTGTGAACTCTTCTTGTCCCCTTCCCTCACCCCAAATCAACTTGAATATATTCAGGGCTCTGGGACTAAGTAGCAGTCTATATGAAATAGAAATGTGATATGAATGTTAAAAGACACCGTGGGGTTGCATGCAGTAGAACCAAGAATGTGAGGAATGAGACAGGAAAGTGACCAGATCCTTGGCCAGAAAATGGGGAAGGGGCATTACAGAATAAAAGAGTCTTAAGATACAAAAACCAATTCAATGCAGTTTTGGACCATATTTGGATCCTGATTCAAAGAAATCAGCTGTATGAAGATATTTATGAGACAGAGAAATCTGAATACCAAGTGGATATTAAATGCTTTTAAGGAGTTCTTGTTTCTCGTATAGTTGTGTTACAAAAAAGTGCTTATCTCATAGAAACAGATGTGTATGTTTTTACCAGTGAAATGATACCTGATTTGGGATTTACTTTAAAAAAAACAAAGGGTAGGCCTGGTAGAGAAGTGGGCATGAAGCATAGATAAAGCCAGAGTGGCTATGTATTAATAATTGCTGTATACCAGAGGCAGGTTCATGCAAGTTTATTATACTATTCCATAATGAAACTTTTATAACATATTATCCCAGTCCTGCTCATTTGAGAATAATTTTAATCCACAAGTAGAAAAGTAGTTAATGTTTTGTTTCTCAGAACTTTTCTTTCAAAGCAGCAAAATCTGTGAAAATGCAGAAGTGGTTTGATGATATTTTTTCAGGGTTTGTTGAAATCATTTTAGCTTAACTTGCCTGCTTGAAGGTAAGTTTGGTATCTCGAAGCCAAACTTGCAGGATTTAGTAGATGTATCGCTGATTCTTGTTATTTGTGACAGTTATGTTCTCTAAAGTCGCTTGATTACTGAGTTAGTAGACACTGAGTAATTGCTCCTAGGGGAAATACAGGGTTAGGTTCCTGTGAACCTCTACTCATAATATTTTCCTCAGTGGATTAATACATAATCTTGTTTCATGTGTATTTCTTATTTAATATCTGTGGTTGATTCATTTGAATAGTGAATTCATTTGAGTGGTGAACTCAAAGTCCTGGCCAACAAGACTATAACACATGCCTGAATGAAGCTTATCCCACACACCTTTTCTCCAGACAGTACTTCTTGGCCGTCTTGCCCATGGGAACTCCAGAGAGCACCTAAGCACAATGCTTGGAGGGCCATTTCAGACAGTGAAATAACACACACACACACACACACACACACACACAAGCGCACACACAAATCCAAAAAAAAAAAAAAGACACTAAATAGACCTTGGAAAGGATGTTTGTTATAGTATGAGCATTGAAAGGAGAAGGAAGAACGTCACCTTGTTCAGCCTTAGCATGCTGGCATCTCAGATTTTTCACCTTTCTGCACTTGCTCACAGAGGACCATGAAAGCGCCTTAAGCATTGATTTTGGGGTTACAGATAAATTTCAGCAAGTATGCAAATTTGTAAATATGAACTCCATGAACAATGAGGATTGACTGTGTATGTTAGTTTCTAAAAAGTTATTTTTCTCTTTTTGACTCCAAGCAATTCTGAATATATATGCTAAATATTACAACATGTGAAGAGCATGTTATTTATTTTGTAAATGAGTAGTTATATATTTTATAGATGGATTGAAGTTGCAGTGTAATGTGAAAAGTTCAAATGTTTTATAAAAATATAAAGTTGACTTATGCATGTTAGGCTTAATAGTATAGTCAACATATTATAAAACATATATAAAGCATATAATATTTTGAATTCTTAAACTGATATAGAATTTACTCTATATCTGAGTAAATTTTAAGAAAACATTTATGTAATGCACACAAAAGATAAGTTAGTTTTTGTCCAAAATGTAGACAAATATTCTTTTTGTATATGTAGCATTTTTTTGGATGCGGAGACTCGAAGAGCAATGGGAGAACAAGCTGTAGCTCTTGCCAAAGCAGTAAAATATTCCTCTGCTGGGACCATAGAGTTTCTTGTGGACTCTAAGAAGAACTTTTATTTCTTGGAAATGAATACAAGACTCCAGGTAACAACAACTGTTTTTTATTCCTCTCCATGCCTCTGTACTTTACCCTTTCTTCTCCACCTCTTTTTGTTTTATAAAAGTTAAAAAATTAGCTCCATAAACTGTTAAATAAAGATTTAGTTTTTATGCTTGTGCTGAGACATCTGTTAGGAATGATGGATAAGTATCCCTCTAAAGTTCAATATCTAAACCTCTTCTTTGTCGCTGTTAATACTTTATGTTGGTAATACCACTTTGTTTTTTTCTTGAACCTTTCTAGATGAACTGTATTTGTCTGTGTATGTGCTATTAAGAGAAATTACTCTAGATATTATAAATAGGAAGTGATTCAGTGATTTGGAAGGATGGAGGAAGGAAGGGTACCCAGAGTGATCTTCCGGGAGTGACTCCAACTGCTGTACCACCCAGCTAGGCTCCCAGAGGAACCACCACCTCTGCCACAGTGAGGACATTGAGAATCAAGTGGCTGCCCTTGGAACTGTTGGCATTGGGGAACATACTTCCAAATCTCAGGAAGCTACTGGCGTTGTAACCGGTGGCTTTATTTCCTTTCTTCTTGCCTTTCTTCTTTTGTTTAAAGAAATAAAAGAAACTATTGTAAACTATGCAGAAATATTAATAGAACACAGGTGTATAATTGAACATATTATAAAGCAAAAATAATAAACACCACTGAGTCTAGAAATATTTACAAAGCAGCCAGCTCTTTTTACTTCGGCCTCGTTTTCTTCTTCTTAATGATTCTGATTCCCTCTCCATCTTCCCTAGAACAGTCTCCTATCTGACTGACTTAGAACCTTAGTTTTCATATCGTTCTTCCTTTGAATTATACATACCTAAGCAGCATAATTACTTTTGTCCGTTTTTTAAACTTTATATTAATGGGATCATATAGTATGTATTCTTTTGTGCCTGGCTTCTTTTTTCAGCATTGTATTTGTGAGATTCATGCTATTTCATGGAACTTCTGTATGATACTTTTTTGAAGAAAATGCCACTATTTCTTTATTAGATTTCTATAGATGGTTTATTTCTAGTTTTATGGAATTTGTGTTAGTTTGCTAGGACTACCATAACAAATGATCATAAACTGTAGCATAACACAACAGAAGTTTATTCTCTTACACTTCAGGAGGCCAGAGTCTATTATCCAGGTTCCAGCTGAGTGGGTTCCTTCCTGGGAGAGGGGGTGGCTTGGAGGGAGAATTCGCTCCATGCCTGTCTCCTGGCTTCTGGTGTTGTGAGCAGTCCTTGATATTTTTGGCTTGTGGCATCATAACTCTCATAACTCTAATCCCTGCCTCAGTTGTCACATTGCCTTTACCCTGTGCATCTGTGTGTCCAGAGTTCCCGTTCTCTATAGGGACACCAATCACGTTGGATTCAGAACCTTTCCTATTCAGTATGCATAATGTGATATTACCTGTGCCAAAATCCTGTTTCCAAGTAAGGTCACCATCATAGGTTGTGAGTGGATGTGAATTTTGAGAGGACACTCTTCAGTCCAGTACACCATTCAAAAAAAACACGTGGCCTACAGAGATAAATAGATGAATGCTTGCCTAGGACTGGGGTGGGTGTGTAGGGGGTTATGGGCTGATGGCTAAGGGGTGGAGTAGGACAGGAGAGACAGAGGAAGGCATACCTATGCCTGAAAACAGTGTCAGCTCTTCTTCTGTTAAGGCTTTGGGGAGGTGGTTGGCTTGTGGGCGGGGGGGTGTTGAGTCACTGCAGGCATGAGCTGGGTTGAGCCTAAGGTTTCCTGCTGCTGTGGTTTTCCCGCTTGCCAAGGGGCTGCTTGTGGTGTTTCTGCATGCTTGCTTCATCCTGAGCTTGAGGGCTTGCCTCTGATGCTGGGCTTTGCGGGAGCTGTGTCTTCATGCCTGTGCCTCTTTCCCAGAGGGAGACTCCTGTGGGCCCTGGTTAGCCTTCCCATGGGTGCAGGAGGAGTGTTTTGTGTGTCTTGGTGGTAGTCAGTCCTTGTGTCCTTGAGCTTTGAGGTGAGTTCCGCAGTGGCCCTGCTGCTCCCCAGCGGTCAGGAACCTGATAGTCTGGGCTCCAGGTGGCTTCTACCACTTTCCTGATGTTTATCTTCTGCATGCTGTGCTTTCTTCATGCTGTTACTCTCCACCTACCTGTGTGAAGACAGTTCATGAGTTCCTCTGTAGCAGTGTCTAGTTTTACAGCCCAGTTTGATATGTTTGTATTGTATCTTGACCCTTTGCGTCTTAGAAAGTTAATAGAAATGCTGGTATATTTGAGTTTAAATTTCAGACAGGTTATCACCATGTTACCCAGATGGATCTTGAATCCTAGCGCTTTGGGAGGCTGAGGTGGGATCCGTGGAGCCCAGGATTCAAGATCTGTCTGGGTAACATAGTGATAACCTGTTTGTACCAAAAAGAAAAAAAAAGAAAGAAAGAAAGAAAAAGAAAAAATTAGAAATCTTAGTTTGACCAGTATTTTTTTCAGCTCATTGAAAATATTATTTCTAGTGAGACTTCCCCACTCATTCTGCATTCTGCTTATTTGGACATAATTGCTTTTTTCTTTTGGTAGCATTCACGATTTTCTGTTTTTCTTTAACTTTTTTGCTGATTTGCATGCATGGAATTCATTGAATATTTTGTCTGTTGATTAATGTCTTCTAATATTTTTTGGAAATTCTCCACCATTATTACTTCTGGAACAATCTCACACACACACAAAAAAAATGAATAAAACCATAACTTTCATTTTAGATATCTTTGATATATCTCTTATGTTTCTTATGCTCTCATTGACATTTTTCATCTTTTTTGGATAATTTCTTCTGTCTTTCTTACCTTCCCTTATCCCGTAATTAGTTAATTAATCACCCATTGAGTTCCTGATTTCAATTGTTTATATGTCAGTTCTAAAATTTCTATTTGGTTCCTTTAAAAGTATGATTCATTGCTTTTTTTTTTTTTTTTTTGAGATGGAGTTTTGCTTTTGTTACCCAAACTGGAGTGCAATGACATGATCTCAGCTCACCACAACCTCCACCTCCTGGGTTCAAGCACTTCTCCTGCCTCAGCCTCCTGAATAGCTGGGATTACTAGTGCCATGAGCATGCGCCACCATGCTCAGCTCATTTTGTGTTTTTAGTAGAGACAGGATTTCTCCGTGTTTGTCAGGCTGGTCTCAAACTCCCAACCTCAGGTGATCTGACCGCCTCAGCCTCCCAAAGTGCTGGGATTATAGGTGTGAGCCACCATACCCAACTTGCTTTTTATCTTTTCTTGTCTCCTACTTGAATTTTCAATTTTGGCTTTTGTTTTTTGAACGTAATTAGCTTATTTTGTAGTGTGTGTCTGATCATTTTGATATAGAAGTCTTAATGGCTACTTGTATCATCTGTTTTTTATGCTGTTTCTCGGTTGTGCTGTTGGGTTCCTGTTGTGCCTGTTACTATACTGTCATACACAATTATTTAAAAATTGTTATTTTATTAATAAGTTAAAACCTAGGATGATGGATTCTTTCTTGTAGAGATTTTTAACTTTTCTTCCGTCACATGCCTATGGACAGTATTATTTTGTGACTACACCAATCTAAGCTCAAAGTGTGAGATTCCTTGAACTCCTGAGGGAATACACAGCCCAGTTGTGGTTCTAGAGAATGTTTGATTTTGTTCCAGTTAGTTCTTACCTTGAGGTTGCATTCCTTTATGGCTTGCACTAAAAGTGGGGGTAGTTTATCAGGGTTCTTTGATAAATTGATACTTTTGGTGGCCTCCTGTCTTCATGGTTATGCTTTTGATTTCTTGATGCCACTAAAAGTATAGCTTATATTCATAGTCCTTTTTTCCTGGAATGGCAAATGCCTTTAGGGCAAAAATGGTGTTGAGTGTTGGGTTTACAAATCTGTGTTTGTATCTTCTTGGTTTTGGCTGATTCCTTCCTATATTCTTACCCTGTAATGTTTTTAAGAAGACCTCCCCCATCTCCCATTCCCCACCAATTGTTTTCTAGTCTTCAGTAAGCACAAGTTCCAAGCTGATGGCTTAGAGGTACATTATGCCTATAGAGTAAATAGGTTTCTGTCCTGTCTCTCAACACCCCCCCAAAGTAGAGAGCGGACAGTGGAATGCCTCACTGCTACCTCACTTTTCCTTTCCAAATCTCATGCATATGCACTTGATTGGCACATCCAGAACCGCATGCATGAAAACCTCAGCTGAAAGGGAGTCTGGGAACAGGATTTTTAACCTATTCTGCAGTGTAAGGGTGTACCCCTGGAGAAGTTTGGAGGGGAAGTTGAGTGCCTGTTCATCATTTTCACATGAATATAAACACCAAAACATTGCTGTCTTTTCATTGTAAAGCACATCAAATAATGGGGCTGATTTTCATTAGGTATGGCAGAAGTGATCTACCTAGATGCATTTTGAGACCAATATTGTGATACTTGTAGCATTTTTATAGATAGTAACTCAGCAGTTGTTGCTCAAAACTCATACTTCCTTTGAAATCACCTTTGTAGCCTTTATTTTATTTTGTGAATAGCTTTAGAAGTGACAGAATTTTGCCTTTTGAAGATTAATTTAATTTTGATTAAAATGTATTTTTATAACTAAGTATATCTAATTAGATAATTAGTTGGAAAATCATGTTTTTGGTTAAAATGTAGACTTTATTTTGCCATAAGGAGAATAATAGCTTGTAATTTGATTCTGAAGACAATTTGAGATGACCACAAAACATTTGTATTTTATTCCAGATGCAAGAGATACAAGATTGTTTAATTGACGTACTTCTCAGTATTTATGGAATTATCAAATGGTGTCTTTCTTTTTAGGGGAGTTTGTTACTGTGTTCTTGTGGTATCTTTTTTTTCTATTTGTTTCTGGCTCATTTATCTCAGCCTATAAGTTTGTTCAAGTTTGTACAATGGTCGTTTCCGGCAAAAGACCTAATAGTTGATATATGTTTTTTTGTTTGTTTTTGAGACAGAGTTTCGCTCTTGTTGCCCAGGCTGGAGTGCAGTGGTGCGATCTTGGCTCACCACAACCTCCACCTCCTGAGTTTAAGTGATTCTCCTGCCTCAGCCTCCCAAGAAGCTGGAATTACAGGTGTACACCACCACACCTGGCTAATTTTGTATTTTTAGTAGTGATGGGGTTTCTCCATGTTGGTCAGGCTGATCTTGAACTCCCAACCTCAGGTGATCTGTCTGCCTCAGCCTCCCAAAATACTAGATTATAGGCGTGAGCCACCATGCCCAGCCTGTAGTTGATATTTTTATCGAATAATTCTATGCAGTTGGTCAAGACTCTATAAGTACCTATGTTTTGTGTATTGGACAGCTTGCTAGGAAATTTATATTCTACACCCTCAAGAAATTATAAAAATATTTCAGGGAAAAAATCAAATTCATATGACAAAAATTGTGGATTGATTCATAATGATGTGAATCAGTGCTATAGAAAATCATGTCCATGTTTGGCCTGAAATTGCCCCACTTCTCACCAAGGGACTGGGCCCCACACTGCAGGAAAATATTTCACTAATGCCTGCACTTAGCACATGTCCCAAGGTCTCTGATTGATTAGAGCTCTTGTTCACAAACAGAGCTCTGATAGTACCTAATGCTGTTAAGAATGCTGTTTAAATAACATTCTATGATATTTAAGATCATACTTTGCATCATTTGTCTCCCATTTAATATTTAATCATATGTTTTCCTCTCCTGTGATTTCTTCCAGTGACTGATTCTATCAGTTACTGGTATAAATTAATTTTAATTTTTTAGAATGCATCTATGTGATGGGGGTATTTGATATGGAAGATATATCTGAATGGGAGCATGAACAAAGAATCTTGGATTTCATATGTATTCAGAAAACGATTCTTACATATTCCAAAGATTCTTTCTGATACTCTTTAAACAATCCACATATTCTTTTAATAGAAGATTTTCTCTTTCAAATTTCTTTACTGTTCTTAAATTATAATACTTAAGGCACATTCACCAAATTCTTTATCTCCCAAGATATATGTTATCTCTAATTAGTGTCTCATTTTGAGCTGGAGGGCTATAATTTTCTTTGTTCTTTTTTTATTCTTTGAAATGTCCTGATTGGACTTTTACTTTTTCCAGCTTCAGAACTGTGCTTTTTTTTTGGTAACAGAAATTCATCTTCATGTTATAAATTTCCTTAAGAGTGAAATTTGCAATGACAATACTGTTTCTCTGTAAAGAGATGTACCACTCAGAGAGTCACCACATTTTGTGCATTAATAGCTGGTTCAGTTGACTGGTTTGTTCTGAATCTGGTCACAGTTTATGTATTTGAATTATCTATGATATTCTCACATATATTGGCTTTATTTTTTTAAATCACTGGTTTTCTCTTGCTTAAAGATAAAGTTTCAGTGCTTTTGCATCACAAGTTTTTTTTGTGTGTCCCTGATTTTTCCCCCAGAGTCCTGTTTCTTGCCATGCCAGTCTCTATATGTGAATTACGACAGACTCCTCTCTTTTCCCTGAAGGTGCCTTTCAGTTTGACTTCTGCGTGCCTTGGATCCTGTCACTCCAATCCTTGGAGTGGTCTCTGTTCTCCTCTCATAATGAGCGCTGAGCTATGTATCCACCCACACACCCACACACACCTGCCTCTGCTCTCTCACCATATTTCTCCCTCATCTCACCTCCCTCCACATTTGAAAGATGGACAGCTAGATAGAGAAATACTGTATGGAAACTAGGATTTTGTGAAAATGCTGTTTTATTGAAGTGTATTCCTGTAGTCCCCCTTATCCACGGTTTTCTCTTCCGAAGTTTCAGCTACCCTCGGTCCACCTCATTCCAAATATATTAAGTGGAAAACTTTAAAAATGATTCATAAGTCTTAGATTGTGGACTGTCCTGAGCAGCGTGATGAAATCTCACACCCACCTGCTCCGTCCTGCCTGCAACACGGGTCTTGTCTTTGTCCACTATCTCTATGCTGTAGACACTTCTAAGTGTCGGCGAGTCACTTAGAAGCCACCTCACTGCAGTGAGACATGATGATGCCACGCACTCCAGCCTGGACAGAGGGACACCCTGTCTCTGAAAAAACAAAAAAAACCAGGGGAGGAAGCTGCCTTGGTGATCAGATTGACTGTATGATACTTCAGTGCTTACGTTTAAATCTCCTTTACTTTATATAATAATGGCTCTAGCACGCAAAGAGTATTGTTGTTGGGAATTCAGATATGCCAAAGAGAAGCCATAAGTGCTTCCTTTAAGTGAAAAGGTGAAAGTTCTAGACTTATAAGGAAAGAAAAAAAGTCATGTGCTGAGGTTGCTAAGATCTGTGGTAAGGATGAATCTTCTATCAGTGGCATTGTGAAGAAGGAAAAGAAATTTGTGTTAGTTTTTCGGTCAAAAGTCAGATTTCAAAAGTTATGGCTACGGTGCATGATAAGTGCTTAGTTAAGATGGAAAATACATTAAATTTGTGTGTGTAAGACATGAATAGAAAAGTGTTCTATGGCCGGGCGTAGTGGCTCATGCCTATAATTCCAGCACTTTGGGAGGCGGAGAAGGGCGGATCACCTGAGGTCGGGAGTTCAAGACCAGCCTGACCAACATGGAGAAACCTTGTCTCTAATAAAAAAAAATACAAAATTAGCCGGGTGTCGTGGCACATGCCTTTAATTTAAGCTACTCGGAAGGCTGAGGCAGGAGTATCGCTTGAACCCGGGAGGCAGAGGTTGCAGTGAGCTGAGATCATGCCATTGCACTCCAGCCTGGGCAACAAGAGCAAAACTCCATCTCAAAAAGAAAAAAAAAAAAAGAAAAGTGTTGTAATTGACAGCAATCATATTCTATAGTATCCATAGTTTCGGGCATTTGCTGGGGACTTAGGAATACGTCCTCTAAGGATAAGGGTGACTACTATATATGTAATTTGCTAAGATAATTTTAGTTTCTTATTGAGTGGTAATACTCAGAATTGGTTTTAAAAATATCTAGTTGTTTATAAGCATCTACAATGGAAAAGTTACTCTCCATGTCACACTTATCACAGCTATTTATTTTTCCTTTGTTGAAGCAACCTTTGTTTTTTCAACATATTAATTTGGGAGTATTTCATTCCTAATTTAAAGCATTGTCTTTTTCATTTTAATGACTTTTAATAAGCTGTTATGGGGATGAAACAGTTATATAATTTCACCAGATCTCTACTGATAATTTTTTCATTTTTTTGCTATCCCAATAATGCAATTATGAATGACCCTTTATATCCATTTTGTATGTGCAGAAGTAGAATTGCTGGGAATATATGCACTCTTATAAATTAGTTAAATATTGTCAGCTTTCCACATACAGGAGAGCTTGTTCCTTCTTTCCCTGGCCAAAAGTGTTTTTTTGCCTTTTGATCTTTGTATTAGGGTGAAAAATGGTATATTGTTTTTATTATTTATCATGAGTAAGGTTGAATTTTTCTTTATAGATTAATTTATGTTTCCTTTTCTGTGAATTGACTATTAGATCCTTCGCCCTTTAGGCTTTTTATTGATGTGTAGATGTTTGTTTATTTTGGTGGAAAGTTAGTCCTTTGTGATATTGTCAGAAAGCAGTGGCTTTGTGAATATTTTCATAGGTCCAAAGGGCAGGTGCTTTCTGAGCAAAGACCCTGGCAGCTGGATTCGGGGTAGCAACCCCAAAAGTAGGGCCTTGGAGCCATTTTGTTGACAGCCCAGGCTGGTAAAACAGAGACCCTCCCCGCCTCTCCCTATAATTACCCTCTCACCCTCCTTATCCCCACGACTGAAAGCCGAGGAGGGGCAGATATGCCAGCAGCTCTTCTGCAAGGTCTGAGTTAATAGTCTGAGCTTTCCTCATTAACTAAGTAGGGTATGAGGAACAGTGCGAAGATGTTCTGTGAGTAAACATTTATTTTCCACTGGCTACTTGATTGTTCCAACAATTATTGAATAATCAGTCTTTTCTGTAATAATTAGAAGTGCTACCTATATTACATACTGAAATCTCAGATGTATGCAGATGTATTACTTCACACTACTTTTTTTAACATTTTTCTGCTTATTCATCTTCTAGCACCACACTGGTTTAGGTATTATAGCTATAGATTATAATACATTATCCAGTAGAATGATTCCTTTCTCATTACTTTTATTATTCCATATGAAAAATTAGCTTATAGATTAGCTTATTATATTTAACTGAAGAAAAAGAAATTAGGATGATGGACTTGCTGGACTGTTAGATAAATGTTTATCACTTTTCACAGATATATTAATTCCTTAAATATGTTCTTTTTTTCCCTTCCAATGACATGGAACTAAAATATGTTCTTAATAAGAAAAATGATTATGAAAAACATTTATATTTTTGTCATTTTTCTTCATATTTCATTCTGAAAGAGTATATTGTTTCTCTTTTACAAAAGTAATGGAAATTGGCATACTTCAATTTAATCCTGCTGTCTTTACTCCCTGACTCTTCATTTTTGCTAGTTTTATTATGAGTTTTATGTGGTTGCAGCATTTACTTTCTTTTCTGTAGGCATGGCTCTCCTGAAGGTTTCATCCGACTTGTGTATTTTACCTCCTTGTGGTCACTGTCAGCATCTTACCATAGCTTCATGATTAGTGAGTTCTTTATTTCGATTCATTTTATATAAAGTTAGGGTTTTTTTTTAAACCAAGAATTTATTTTTTAGAGATACCTGTGGGTACTGTGTTTGAATTCTTAGATGGGTAGTAAGGTTACCCTCATATCTGAAGTTAGAACTCAGACGCAAATCATTTGATACTGGTAACCGTCACAGTTGTAGGGCTTTAAACATCTTTCTGTGGTTGACCTTCAGAATTTTATGAGGGAATATCATCTATTAAAATTTAAGACAGTGGTTTTATTCAATTTCTCTATATATCTTTTCTCCTTTTTCTTTCCCTTTAAAAATTGAATCTATTTGATTAAGAAAGAGATAGGTAGAGTTTTTCATCATAATTTTAAAAACTAACTTTATTTGTTAGAGCAGTTTTGGGTTTGTGGAAAATGAGTGGTAAGTACAGAGAGTTCGCATTTGCCCCTCACTCACCCCACTCATTTCCCTACTTAGCATCTCACATTAGTGTGGTACATTTGTGACAACCCATGAGCCAACGTCGATGAGAATTGTGGGTCTTTTGTTTGTTTGTTTTGGGGTGGGGGGGTTCTTACTCTGCCACCCCGGCTGGAGTGCACTGGTGAGATTCTAGCTCATTGCATCCCTGAACTTCTGGGTTCAGGTGATCCTGCCACCCTAGCTTTTCAGGTAGCTGGGACTACAGGCATGTGTCACCATGACTGGCTAATTTTTTGTAGTTTTTGTAGAAATGGCATTTCAGCATGTTGCCTAGGCTGGTCTCGAACTCTTGGAGCCCTCTGTCTCATCAGGTGCTGGGGTTATAGCCCTATGCCAGGGCACCTGGCGATACATTGTTTTTAACTAAGTCTATAGTTTACACTAGGGTTACTCTTTGTATTATATAGTCTATGAGTTTGGACAAATGTGTCTACCATTATCATATCATACAGAATAGGTTCGATGCCCCCAAAAATCTTTGTATCCAAGACATCTTTGCATTTCATTCCTTCTTTGGCTTTTTCTTCTTTCCTTTCCTTTTCCCTCTCTTTGCATTCCCTTACTCCTTCCTTCTCTTCCCGCCTCCACCCATGCGTCTGTCTGTTTCACTTTCCTTTCCTCATTGTAATTTTCACACATACGGAAGTACTTCAGAATAGCAAGAGTGGTAGGGTAAAGCCCCAGGAATCAGAGCCAGCTTCCTATTTACTTCCCAGTGTTGTTTCAGGTAGGCCTTCTTTTCCTCAGTTGTTCCTCTCTTAGCTGGAGATATCAGACATAATATAATTTCATCTTATCCTTAGGTACATGTCTTTAAGTTTTCCCTGCATTCCTAATAATGCATACTTTTACATATTTTTGTACAATATAATTTGATGTATGTAGGTTTATGACTCTTGTACATGAATTATGTGCCTTTTTTCTTGCCTGAATGTTTAATCTCAAATCTGACTTAGACTCATGTCATATTGTCTCCTCCTTTTTTGTGTGGTCCTTTATTTTAAAGCCTTCTTTATTAGTTGTTTTCTTTTTTGAGTTTAGAAAAAATTATGTGTATATGTATTTGTATAGATGGAGTCTCAACATATTGTCCAAGCTGGTCTAGAACTCTTGGGCTCAAGGGATCCTCCTGTCTTGGCTCTGAAAGTGCTGGGATTACAGAAGTGAGCCACTCGTACCCAGCCTGAAAATATTTTCTAAGAAACCACTCCAACATTTTCTTAAAGTGGGAAAATTTAGTTTTTCCCATTGTAAATACTTGATTTTATTTATTTTGTCTTATATTTAAAATGTTTTTTACTGTTTTCCGTTTTGTTTTTCCTTTTCTGTTTGTTGCTTGAAATAATTGCTCATTATGCCTTTTGTTTCCCATTGATAATTTGGAAATTCTGTTATCCTTTAAAATTTTATTTATGTTTATTCTTCTATTCAGACAGATGTTTTCTGTATCATTTGTGAAGATGGTAACTAGTTCCCTCAATTTTCCAACACTGAAGATTTGCTAAGATACTTTAATGCTTCTAAGCTATTTTTGACTTTCTCTTGTAGTTTCTCTTCTGTTTCCAAATACCTTTTTTAGCTCCTATATATACAGCCCAGACACACCTTTCATTATTTGCTATTTCTTCATCTTTCTTTTTTGAGATTTCTGCCCTAGTTCATTTGTGTAGCACATTTTTTCATGAAATTTTTTCATTAGACTATGTGGAATTCATATGCTCCGAAGTGTCACGTCCTCAGCTATGTTTCTTTAGCCCTGAAAGGGGAATACTGTTTTGATTGAGTGCAGGATTCTTGCTCAGGATTGGGTTTCAGTTCTTGTCTTTCAGGCGTATATGAATTTCAGCTGTTTTCTAGCTTCTAGTATGTCTGGTGTCATTCTGGTTTTTTTCAATTATAGATAATATAGTCTCGTTGTCTGAAAGTTTACCCAATTTTCTCTCTCTCTCTCTCTCTCTCTCTCTCTTCTTGAGACAGTAGCTCATCCTGTCACCTAGGCTGGAGTGCAGTGGCATGAACCTGGCTCACTGCAGACTAAACCTCCTGTTCTCAAGCAGTCCTCCTGCCTCAGCCTCCCAAGTAGCTGGGACCATAGGAACCTGCTGCCACACCTGGCATATTTTTTAATGTTTTTGTAGAGACGAGGTCTCACTTTGTTGCCCAGGCTGGTCTCAAACTCCTGGTCTCAAGTGATCCTCTCAGCTTGGCCTCCAGTGCTAGGATTACAGGCAGGAGCCATTGTGCCTGGCTCTAATTTTCTTTCAATCATTGGAATTCAGGGACTTTTTTCCAACCAGGATATGCCTTGGTGTGTGTTTGTATACATTAACCCTGCCATTTAGTCCATGCCATTTTTCAGTGTTCAGGTTTAAGAATTGCTTCATTTCAGAGGAAGTTTCTTCTGTTATTTAACTATTTCCTGCCCTCAGCAGTTTTCTCCTGCTTGTGGAACTTCTGGTGTTTGCAGTTTAGGTCTATGGATGTATTTCTCCTGTGATAACTGTCATTTTATATTTATGCTGTGTCTCTTGATATTATTTCTTTATTGATACTAATTTAGGTTGCAACAGTGATTATCCTCTCCTTTAAGTAACCGACTAAATTGTGCAATTGGGAAATCACATTATTTTACCTCAGAAATTCTAATTGTGCATTACAGTTAACCCTCTTTACCTACGAGTTCTGCATCTGTGGATTCAACCGTGACTTAAAAATGAAAAAAAAAAATAAAAAAATATCAATTTAACAATTCAAATATACAAATAAAAGCATGATATAGTGTAACAACAGTTTATATAGCATTTACATTGTATTACTACAAGTAATCTAGAGATGATTTAAAGTATACGGGAAGGACTGGGTACTATGGCTCATGCCTATAATCCCAGCACTTCTAGAGGCTGAGGCAAGAGGATTGTTTGAGCCCAGAAGATCAGTGCTGCAATGAGCAACGATCCTGTCACTGCACTGCAGCTGGGGTGACAGAGCAAGACCCATTACTTAAAAAAAAAGGAAAGTGTACAGGATGATATGCATAGGTTAGATGCAAATACCCTGTTACTTTATATCAGGGATCTGAGCATCTATAGATTTTGGTGTCCACAGGGGTCCTGGAACCAATTTCCTGGGGAAACAGAAGGAGGACTCAGGGGATGTGTGGGCACATGCACATATGTGCATTGCTTTTCTTGAAGTTTTGAAGTGACTTTACTACTTTTTGGATAAAGTTGTATTCTCCCCTGTCCTTCAGTAGCTCTATTTCACTTGGCCTACGTAGTCATTATTCCCGATGTTTTTCTTTCTTGTGCTAGTAATCCCCCTGCCGTGGTTTTGCTGTGGTTGTTTGGGAGTTATCAGTACTGAGTTCTGCTTCTTGAAATATTCTAAGTGACAGTAGCCCTTCAAATGATTGAAGATACAACCATATCTACTTCAGAGGCCTGGAAAAGTATGTGTCTCCTAGCATTCTCATCTCAAGGACAGAACTGAGCTAACTTTTGACTACTTGGATTCCTTGGCAAAGAGACTGTGGACCCATCTGGAGCTTTCTCCCCATCTGGACTTTCTCCCCAAGGTCCGTGGCTCTTTGCAGGCCAGACTTTCTCCATGATGTATTCATTTTACATTCTTCCCTAGATTTCTCTTAAGCTAGTGTCCAGTTTTCTTTCATCCAGAGAAGGAGAAGAGCCTGTTCCCAGTTCTAGGCTCTCATCTTCTCCCTAGATCTTGGTGCTTCCCATGTCCTCAGCTGCTTAGCAACTCTGGAGGAGATAGCATGGAGTCTGGGGTGGAGAGGTGTGAGCCAGGCTGGTTTCGACAGCTTCCCAGAGCAGGAGTAGCTAACCTGGATCTCTTATGAGCTTTAGGGGAGTCTGTGAACCCTCCAAAGTCAGACACATATTTTTTTAGGGAGAAATTCAGTGAGATTCTAAACTGTAAAATGGTTCAGAACAACTGTAGCTGACTAATGGAGAACTCATTTAATCATTTTGTTAGTTGCAAACATTTACTATTCTCATTCCAAGCAAATAAATTCTAGTTCTCTTCCTTCTTAGCTGTGTGACCGTAAGCCAATTCCTTAACTTCTGTGTGTTTTGATTTCCTCATTAGTAAAATGACATTAATTATAGCATTTGCTGTATAGGATTGTCAGCATTAAATAAATTAATATAGTTTAAATATTCAAAACAGTACCTGGTTTATACTGAGCACACATTCTTTCTGCTAACTGTGTCTTATCCATAACACTTGCATGCTGTTTATTAGATTCTGGTTAACATTTTTACTATTGCTGTTGTCATTAACATTACTGCTATTACTATTATCATTTATATAAAGCCTGTCAGTAGACATCTGAAGAGATGGCAGACTTACCCACATATTAAATAATAACTTTCTCTCATTCTTTTGTCAGTTAACTGAAAAATTATTGTTACATGTGAACAAACATATTTGAAATATTAACCACTTTGAAAGAGATCTCCTTCTGTTATAAGGGTGTTTGTGTAAGAAGAGTCTGTGAGAAAAATGGAAACTGAAATCTTTCTTCCAAAAATGGAGCTGATAGAGAAAAGCATTTACTACATTGCTTAGGCCTTTGTGCTAAGATTAATATTAGGACCCCTGAATATACCTTTCCAAATGTGTGTGTGTGTGTGTGTGTGTGTGTGTGTGTAATTATTAATTTCCAAATGCTAGGTTATTTTGGTTTTTAATTTTTTAGAAAAGCAATTCCCAAATAGAAATGAATAAAATCTTTATAATAAGTAATTAAATGCTCAAACATAATCATGTTTGTCTTTGAGAACAGAGAGGTAAACTGTCCCACTTTAGTTAGACCTTAGTTAGTTGCTTATATTGATTGATACAGTGAAGGACGAATCTACTTTAACTATGGAAGGAAAGGTATGGTAGAATTGTTGAAATGCTATGAAGGCCATGTACTCTAATCTTATCAGAGAGAATTCTGCATCACAGGGAAGCTTTATATTCCAGAGGATTTTAGAAATCCTTTTTTTTTGGTTGTTTTTGCAACTTCATTTTGCCCTTTGCTGTTGCATTTGTTTAAAAATTAAGAATTATTACAAATAAATTCTGGTTTATAACAATTGACTACAATTGAGCGAATATCATATTCTAATTTTAGATTTAAAAAGTGTTTCTGGACCTGCCAGTCTAAAAGATTTTGGTCTTTAATGGAGTTAAAGTATTTGGGAGAATGAGGAGAAATTATTGGGAACAAGATTTCTAACTAATTATAAAATTTCTTTCTTGGATTTGGGCAAATGCTGACCTTTTTGATTGTATTTAAAGTGATAGAGGCCAGGGTTCTTAGGCTGGTTAGAGTAAGCCAGAATTGGGATGTTTTGGCATGTTTTGTGCTGGGAAACTGAGGATATAAGGTACGATGTATTATGTCCTCCCTTCTTACTGAGCCTTAAGTAGAAAGTTGAAGGAAAGAAGTTTTTGGTATACACATATGTATAGGTAAGCTTTTCAGGCTCTTACAATTGGGGTTTTGTTTTAAAGCATATTATAAATGATCTTGCTGTCTGAGTTCTGTACTCTTTTTATCTATGTTTAACTTTTTAAATAAATCTTTGTATTAGTTTGCTAGGGCTGCCATAACAAAGTTTCATACACTGGGGTGGCTGAAACAACAAAAAAGGTGTTTTCTCACAGTTCTGGAGGCTGGAAGTCCAAAATCCAGGGGCCAACAGGGTCGGTTTCTTTTGGAGGCCTTTCTCATTGCTGTGGGTGGCCATCCTCTCCCTGTGTCTTCCTGTGGTCTCTCCTCTGTGCCGTGTGTTGTCTGGGTCCTGATCTTCTCTTTTTATGAGGATACCAGTCATGTTGGGTTACGGCCCACTGTGATGATCTCATTTTAATCTGATCACTTCTTTAAAGACCATGTCTCCAAATACAGTCACATTCTGAGGTAGTGGGGGTAGGACTTCAACATATGAATTTGGAGGGGATGCAATTCAGCCCATAACAGTTTCCTTATAATTTCTTCCTGTGATTATTATTCTTGGGGTCACCAGGGAGCCCTATAATAGAATCTGTTCAGTTTTCATGGTCACTTTTGTATATAACCATTATTTCCAAGGTGAGTTTGTAGGAGTGATGTGTTGGGGCCTATTTCCCAATATGCTTTTTATGCTTGAGTGCTGTGGATCCAAATCTAATAACCTTAGATCCTATATTCTCAGGAGGTAGAGCTTCAGAATTTTAATAGGTACATGCTAGATTCCGTTCTCTGAACAGAAAGAGCAGAATCTTTCTGAACAGACAGAGCAGAACCAAAAATAATGGCATTGGCCATCCTTTCAGGCTGGAATAGCAACAAACTACAAAGACAGAAGCCTATTATGCCAAACGCCATTATGAAACTGAATTTTATGTAAGGGACAGTTTCCTCATAGTTCAATGGGTAATCATACCTAAACTACTTTGCTAAGTCGAATCCAACAAGTTTTGCTTACAAAAGATAGCTTTCAAAAAACAAGTCTTTGTAATATCTGTCAGTTTAGACTGGATATATTGAATAAAATGTCACTTAAAATTATGTTAATTTAAAAGAACATTATTTCTGTAACAAAAAATTTCACCATTCTCTACCACACCATCTTGAGAGCAGTCTCCTCTGCCTTCTCTACTAAACGACAGTGATGTATTGAACAAGTTTGTGCATGTGAGAAAGGATTTTGTAAATTTCAAAGTGCCACACTGATGTCGGTTGTATTTATGTGTGGTGGGTCTTACACTTTTAGGGGCAGTTTCTGCTTTGATTAAGCAGCTGGGCCACTATTTACCAGCTGCCAAACAATTACAGCTGCAAATATCCCACTGTTCAAGGAATTTTTTAATACTTCTCATCAGCCTCCTTCTTACAATGGCTGAGTTAACACATACTGCATCCTTCTGTCTTCTTTTTACACGTTGTGACTTTTCCCTCTTTTAGACTTTACTGAGTTTTAATTTTAATTTCAAGTCAACTCAGATATGTAATTAAAATTTGCTTGAATCCTGCTCCCTTTCAGGACGACTTGCCTGTTGTTCAGTTACTGATCCTGAATGTTTTAGGAATGATTAGGTAAATATCACAGTAAGATATTTAAAAGTTTAGGTCAGAGGAAACAAATTGCAGAAATTATCTGCTATTGTGTAACTATTTTATTTAACATAGTGGGAGGATTCTGACAAGAACGTTGATCAAGCCAGATGCCTTTATTTTTAATAGTGTTTTATAATATGAGAAACAAGTCTTTCTAGGGACATTTTAATTTTTTTTATTAATTTTTTTATTATTGTTATTTTTTTAGGCAGGGTCTCACTCCTGTCTCCCAGGCTGGAGTGCAGTGGCTCCATCTTGGCTCATTGCAGCCTTGACTTCCTGGGCTCAGGTGATTCTCCCATCTCAGCCTCCCAATTAGTTTGGACCACAGGCATGTGTCACCATGCCTGGCTGATTGTTTTGTGTGTGAGTGTGTTTGTGTTTTTTAAATAGAGACAGGGTTTTGCCGTGTTGCCCAGTCTGCTCTCAAAGTCCTGGGCTCAAGAGATCTATCTGCATCGTCCTCCCAGAATGCTGGGATTATAGGGGTGAGCCACCACTCTGCCATATTTTTCCTGACTTTAAATTTTGAAAGGATTTCAGACTCACAGAAAAGTTGTAATTTCTGAATATACTTTGCTCATATTTACCACATTAGCTTTATCTTTCTATCTATATCTATATTTACTAGAAACCTTTCAGAGTGTTTCAGACCTGGTGCCTCTTTACTCCTAAATATGTCTGTACTTCCTAAAAACAAGTACATTTTCTTATGTAACTCTAGCACTATAATCAAAACCAGGATTTGAATATTAATATAATACTATCATCTAATTTAGGACAATATTCAAATTTCCCCTGTTGCCTCATTAATGCCCTTTGTGGTAAAAGAAAAAAAAATCTGGTTCCGCATCCTACATAGCATTTAGTTGTTATATCTCTGTTCTCTCTCAATCTGGAGGGAATTAGTCTTTTGGTGAGTTGTGATCTTAACAGTTTTTAAGAGCATAAACCATTTATTTTATAAAATGTCACTCATTTTAGTTTGCCTCTTTTCTTGTGTACTAGAGTCAGTCTTTGCATTCTGGGCAGGAATATGACAGAAATGACTCTGGCCATCTATGAGCACCATGTTGGCAGCATGAAGTGTCACTTTATCCCATTATTGGTGATGTTGGCTTGGTTAAGACAATGTCTCTGGCGTTTCTACACTGTAGATTTTCTGTTTTTCCTTTTGTCCTTAATAAAGTATCACATAGGGAGTTACTTGAGACTCTGTAAATAGCAAAGCATACTTTCACTCACTAGCTTTAGCATACTTCCTAGTTTGTATTTAATGAGGAGTAGGCTAAAGATGACATTGGCGGTGTCAGAGTTTATTATTATGATTTTTAGAATCATGAGGTAGATAACAACACAGGGCCAAAGAGATTTAGTTTTCCTAAGCTTAATCTGCTACTGAAATGAGATACATGAAGCACTCAGAGATGAAGAAAACCTCATTTACCTCACAGTTGCATTTGACAAGCTTAGTTATACTTTGGGAAATAAATTTGAAGCAACAGATGAGTAAGAGGGAGTGGTAAGAGGTATTAGACAATGCTAATAGTGACAGCTTGATGGTGACTAAGAAGACAAAATTAAATTAAAATAGCAAATAGACCTATAAAAAGCCAGCTGATTGTTACTGCCTAGCGGAGGTGGATGGATCTAAACATACTTATTCTAGTCCATGAGGATGATTATGGCATGAGATATTATGAGGCATGATTATGTCCTAAAATATGGCATTTGATAATTTTTCGTACCTGTTTGAACAAAAGATTCATGGTGAGCTAGGGATATAACCAACACAAATGAATGTATCAACAACTGTTAGATTCTGCAGTGTGGCACTACCTTGATGAATATATCCTAACAAGAAATTTGTCTTTGAGGATTCAGGTATTATAACGTGGCAGGGCTTCACTTTTTTTGTGAGTGTGATTTTTTGGGGGGCTGGTGGGTTCGGGCTCACTCTTGCTTACTAAATCCCAAGATTTATATATTCACATGCTAATATGTTAATCAACAATGCAAAACAATGCTATCTGGTGGATTCCTGATTGTGTGCTTCTTAGAATGAGCACATTGCTGTTGGGTAGGAAAACATATGAAGCCAGGTTCTCAAATATTTGTGTGGTGAGGATGGAGTCCCAATAAGGGAATTCCATTTTGTATTTTGAATGTTTTTAAGGCATTGTTTTCAAAAGTACGTCCCATGGACTTGGCAACTCATAAAGGAACTTTGCAAAAGGAAGAGGAAGTGCTACACAGGGCCCTTCTCTTGCAGAGTCGCAGGGCATATGGACATGCTAATGACAAGAGTCTTTCCTAAAAAATCTATTGAACTCAGATTAACCCGGTGTTTCCCAAATAGAAGTGACACAGAAACCTTTTCCCCCCATGTAATAACCCTCACAGCAGATGCTTATTAGCATCAGACTTCTGTACTTACATTTTGCCTCTTAGTGGGACAAGATGAACTTGTTGGTTTACCAGACACCAATTTTTGACTTAAAAAAATATTTTATAACCTTTTGGTCAAGTTAACCATCGTCTTCCCTCCCTTCCTCCCTTCCTTTTGTCAGTCTTTCAATCTGTCTGTGTCCTTTTGTTCCTTTGTATAATCCTGTTCTGTCACTTAAGTATTAAGCTAACTTGCAGAGAGAAACCATTGCTGAGTACTTGGGAATAGGGTGATATTTGTGATTATTTAAGCAATGTTGTGCTTAGAAGATTTCTGATAACAACGTAGTCTAAAGGAAATGTTTCATATCCTGTGGATTAGCTTTGGAATTCTATGTATTTCGAAGGACTTCTTTCAAAACTGTTTAAAATTATAAGTCTTACTTTAAAGAAGTTAATTTCTCTAAGTTTTACTTTGAAGAAGTTAATTTCTTTTACCTGGGAAGTTCAAGCAAGTTAGACCATTTTGTGGACTGAGACAGTACTTGTCAAAAGGTAAATGTTTTTAAAATTTCTCTTAGAATTTTACCTTCAGCAGCTTGTTAGTTTAGCTACCTGTTAGTTGTTTCTAATTTGAATTACTCGTAGCTCCCTAATTTAGACTGTAAAATGCTTTGGTTCTGTTCTACGACTCTAAGTTTAGGACACAATGAGTCCGCTTTTGGATGCACTTATTTTTCTACACAGTTAAAGTTCCATCTTCAAAGTTGAAGCAGAGCCTCATAATAAATTTGGATCTTTAAACCTTCATAGTAATATGCTTTTTAAAAGACATGTATACATAATTTTATAGCCATTGCACATACATTTATATATACATTTTTAAAATACACATTTCTGTCAGGAAGATAACTTCATCTCTGTAGTGAGATAAATTCCATCTCCATCTTGACCACTTACTATAGGTGTGACTCTGTATTTGCTGTTTCTTCATTCAATATATATTTATTTGCCTTGTGTATAGTATGTACTTATATGGGCACTGGTCATAGAAAGAGGAAATTGAATGGTTTACTTAACTTTTAAAATTACTTCTCCCCTGGCAGGGATGTATGAATAGTATTGCTGTAAAGCACTTGGCACGTAGTAGGTCTCTCTGTCTCCCTCTCTCTCTCCCCACCCCCCGCCTCTCTCTCTCCCTCTCTCCCTCCCTCCCTCCCTCCCTCCCTCCCTCCCTCTCTCCCTCCCTCCCTCCCTCCCTCTCTCTCTCTCTCTCTCTCTCTCTGTTTTTTGAGATGGAGTCTTGCTCTATTACCCCAGCTAGAGCACAGTTGGGGCGATCTCAGCTTACTGCAACCTCCTCCCAGCTTCAAGTGATTCTTGTGTCTTAGCCTCCTGAGTAGCTGGGATTACAGGTGCATGCCACCACATCCGGCTAATTTTTTTTTTTTTTAATTTTTAGTAGAGACTGGGTTTCATCATGTTGACCAGGCTGTTCTCAAACTCCTGACCTCAAGTAATTCACCCATCTTGCCTCCCAAAGTGCTGGGATTATAGGGCTTGAGCCACTGCACCCATCCAGGTTCACCTCCTGAGTAGAGTGCTGAGATATTTTCTCACATGAAATTGCTTTCAAGTAATAATAGAGGGGTTTTATGCTAGTCACTTTCTTATTATATTATATTGAGTCTTGTTTCTTACAAAATCAAAATTTGTTTTCAAAAATATATATTTTAAACTACCTAATAAGATCTTTATTTAGTGTCACATTTGTTTTATGCAGGGTAGATGCTTATTTTAGTGATGATTTGTCATTAAAATTATGTCAAAATGTCTTAAAATGTTGAGACTATAAACAAACTCATAGCACACACAAAGCTAATTATGGATACCATCTGTTTATTTTTACAAAGCTTTTTTTTAAGACTATGGCATTGTCTGCTTATGATAAGCTTCAAGATTATTATAATGACTAAGTCCTGTCCTTCAATTAGTGTAGTTGAAGATGGGAAGATAATTCATTTGTTCACTGACCTTTTCCTGTGTCAGAGTGTATGGAATATGACATGTCATGTTAAAGAAACTATTGTGAAGTGCATTTAGAACATACTTAATTTTTACAGGAAAAAAATGGCATCAAAGCAGCAGATGTGGCCAAAGTTTTGTTTAAATTCTTATAACTTATTCAAGGTTTTAGATGAAAGATAGATAATTCTCTGTTTTCCAGTGATTTAAGTGGCTTCATTTTAACTCAAGGTTAAGAATTTCTAAGTGATTGACCAAGTTTATATTGCCATGTATCCCTGTTCGTGTACCGTGCTTTTGTACATACATATCTCATGTGTTAGTGTGAAAGGCCAGGGACTTGCATGACAGCATCAGTCCAAGTAGTTGTCAGCAGTTTTGCTGAGAGAGCAGAGCGATCGCACTGGCTCTGGTTTGCGATTGTGCACGCTCAGCATTACCCAAGTCAGTGTGGAAGGAAAGCAACCTGAAGGATCCATCTGCTCCCTTCTGCTACACTGCCTTGATGCAAGATTACGCTAATCTGGCTACTTGTCAGGACAGGTTAGTGAAAGCATGCAAGTAGGTGAGATTTAGGGTGGACTAGTGCTTTGGAAAATCATAAGCTGCCCCTCTAGATGCCATGTTAAATGTAGCAGAATAGGTTGATTATCAGCCACATTGAAGAATGCAGTGAAGTAACTATATAGTTTTTTGGTTATGAATTAGTTTCAAAATTAAAATTCTTAGATATTGTCGCACCACAAATAAATCAAAATTGAGAAAAATAATACAGATAGTTTATAGATGCTTTTAGGCATTTGTTTGTCTTATGATTTGTGTATTGTGTTTATTCTTTCATATTATTCCCCTAGCTCAAGAGTTTTTTAGTCAAAAATGAGTAAATGTCACATACAATTAACCTCATTTTACCCAAAACCTTCTGTAATTTTTCTTGTTTATTTCTATTTATTTACCTTTTTCTACACATACTGACTGGCAGACCTTGGCCTTGCAGGTTGAGCACCCTGTCACAGAATGCATTACTGGCCTGGACCTAGTCCAAGAAATGATCCGTGTTGCTAAGGGTTACCCTCTCAGGCACAAACAAGCTGATATTCCCATCAACGGCTGGGCAATTGAATGTCGGGTTTATGCTGAGGTAAAATGAATGGTGTTGGGAGGAAGGATGGTGGTTGTGTCCAGAGTCATGAGACCTGGTATAGCCAACAGCAAGGTAAAGTTAGGGGTTTATAACGTTGCCAAGTATTGGATTATGTAATCCGTAATTAAACCGGAAAAAATTAGATTGTTTGTTTTAAAGAATTGGGTTTAGTTAATTGTCATGTATTTTTAGATGGAGTAATAGCTACCAGTCCTTTAAGAGGCAACAAAGCATTAGTTAAATATTCTTGAGCTTGAATGGACTATGGTTTTTGTTTTGTTTGCATTTTCTCTGTTTATTTTCAAACAACACTAGCAAGAAGTAGCATTTATTTCCGTGGGGTTTTAAAAAATGCCCACCTTGAGTACACGTTAGTTGCTGATCGGATATTTGCTTAAAACTTTCCCCAACAGTTTGTTTTCATGTAATTTTCTCCTTTAGTATTACATAAAAATAACAATTGAAATTTACATTATAAAGCTTTTAGCAAAACATATTCTCTTAATTCATAATTTTAATTATGGGTTTTACTCATAAACTCTTGGTTCAGTCCTTTCAAATGCTTTTTTCAAATGACTAAAACAAGAATGCAAGGTAACATTTGTACTGTTTCTACTTTTAGACATCAAAAATGTCTGTCAAGAATAAAAATAAATCAGTGTCTGTGTTTAAAGAATACTGTAAGCTGGTTTGAAATATTTTTTAAGGTGTTCAGAAATATGTTTTGGAATGGCTATATTGCTCTTGCTTTTTTCGTATTTTAAGGAGTTTTACTTTTATTCTTATTATGACACTGAACCTGTTTATTCTGATGATCTAATAGATCTACAAATGAAGTATATATCTAGTAGCATGTGCTAAGTTTTTTTTCAGGTTTTTATTTGAAGAACCCAAATTCTCAAATTTTACCATATGTGAGCTGTTTTGAGAAGGAAAGCAAATATCTTCAGTGTACCACATTTGTTGTTCTAAACTTGAGCATGTTTTGATGTAGGGCCTAGGTTATTTTATTTTTTGCCCAAGGCGTCCTAAGAAGTTTTATAAAATGTTGGAATTTTACCAATTTCAATAAAGTATGAACAAGGTCAGGCTAAATTCTGCTTATAGTTCTGTTTGATTTTTAAGTACATTTTAAGTTGTCTAGAGTAAAAGACAATAATACTCTGAAATCTGTAATTTGGTAAATACCATATGTTGAAAATAGACCTATAAATGCTTCTTCATTGTGTAAATGTTTAACCTTACTTGTGCTGATTTATATTTCAAAGACTGTGCTTCCTTTCCTTTGAACTTTCAGGACCCCTACAAGTCTTTTGGTTTACCATCTATTGGGAGATTGTCTCAGTACCAAGAACCATTACATCTACCTGGTGTAAGTCATTAAGCTGTAATCCCAGCTGAGGGGTTAAAATCGTGATTTATGTCATACTTTTATGTTAAAGCATGTCAACACCAAAGGGTGTAAATTGAAGGACAAGTGAAATTCATGGGAATCACGGTTTTTGTGTTGAAAACAAATTTTTTTCAGTATTTTGTGGTGTTCAAGGAACTCAGGACCCAGTTGACAGGGGAAGCCTAGAGAAATGTGATGATCGAAATGATAGCTTACAGTGTGCCCAATTCTTTCCAAAATTCTAATAAAGAAGACCATGAATCCTAAGAATGAGAAATGACATTTTGTTTGCAATTTAATCTTTTCAGTAAATCTAACCCTGCTGTATAGTCACTTGTTAAGAAATTCGAGCACAAAATCAGCTCCTTAATTCAAATAGATTAAGGCAAACAGAGTATGCCTCATTCTACTAAGGAGTACGTATTATTTATATCAGCAAAGTGATCACTGTCCATTTTATTCCATAGCTCTTCTATAGTAAGCTATTTTAAAAATAGTTTTTATTGCAAAAAAAGAAGGACATACCCTTTATCTTAATCAAGGTAATAAGTGCATATATATGACATTATGTTAGCTGGTAGATGACAAGGCTGTATCATCTCTGAATATTCGTATTATTCATTTTGATTACTGGCATGAAGATGGTGAAAGATTACAGGAAGAATTCTAAATCTGAAGATGTTATTGGATATATGATTTATTTCACTTTTTATATTGTTTTTGTCCATGTGCTTTCTAAAGGGATTTGACCCTTTCTAGGCTTGGAGGCTCCATGCTGTGTTCAAAGCCAGAAGGCAGAAAAAAAATTGTAAAGATTTAACAGGCATTATGTGACGTTAAGTAGCTTATGAGAAAACAAGTATCATAGGGACATATCTAAACACTTTTTTAATCAAACAAAAGAAGTATTAAATAAGAATTCATAATGATTACTCTAGTTGTTAGAAGTTTTCACCGTGTTGTAATAGCTAACAGGATATCAAACATTTTGCCCTCACAAGTTTTTGCAATTTGCAATTTTCAAACGTGAGACCTGTTGAAAGTACAAGTGATAATGGACAAACTATACCCCCTACAGTCTTCGTCCCACCAAATCTTTCTTCAATTAATGCTGCAGCAGGAGTTTTATGTAATAACATTTGCAGTTGTGAGCCATCCATAGAAAGAAAAAACAATTAAAATGCCTTAAATGTTCTGCTTACTGCTGTTATTTGCTTGTGTGAATGTTGCATGTCAACTAAATGGACCAAGGAATAGATAAAGTGATTGGGTGCAGGAGAGTGCACACTAAGCTTTGTCTATCATTATTACTGGGAGCAATCAAATTGATGTCAGCAGGACAGTAGATGCGTTGACAGCTGTAATTATGTATCTCCATGGTGATCACTTTTGGCCTGTCATGGAGGCCCACGAGTCCCCTCCCTTGGAAGCATTTAATCAGATTGGGCTGTCACTTGTCAGGTAGACATGGCGGGCTGGGAGTTGTGCTTAGGGGGAGAGGTGAATTGAGAATGAAGGATGGGAGACGTCTGATAGTTTCACAGGGTCCACTGTAATACTGAAGACAGAAATTTTAATTATGCTAGAGGTTTCTGAGCAATGGTTTGAGAATCTCAGACAGAGGTGCTTGGGTGTTTTTGTTATGGTTGTTATTGTTTGTTTTTCTTCCTTGCCTTGTGAAAACTAGAGCAGTCAATCTACCTTAGAAAAGCATTTTTGGCTCTTACCTTTTTTGGTCACAAGAATACATAAGAGTTAACTTACGATTTGTACTTTTCACATGCTTCATTAAGCCTGAAATTTATTTATATGGCAGAGGTGAAGATTTCCTTTTTTATGTTTGATCATAATATTTTGTAAATTTGTTATTTTCAGACCACAGTTTTGTTCTGCTCAGAAATTTGGTTCTGATTTTATTCAACTTTTTTCTTAAAGCTTTCAGTGCAGTTTTGTATAGCCTTTCGTGGAGGAATGGAGACTTGATCTGACTTCAGATTGGTTGTTAAGAAATAAAAATATAGCTGATTGTTACTTGGAAAAGTCAGCATAAACAGTAGATTATAAATCAGGGTTTTCATACTGTAGTACAGTTTTTAATTGGAAATACTGATTTGCTTATACAAAGATACATTTTTGATTATATATAATATATCTTGATTTTATCCTGTGTATTTTAAAGTTAAGATGACATAAGTTCTGTGATCATGATATTAGTAAATAACAGTTGTATTTAAGAGCTCTAGGTAACACCTTATGGGATGATATTAGTTAAGGCGATGGAAGTTTTAAGTAGGGAAATATAGGAGAATGTAGTAAATATTCTTTATTGTCTATGTTATTTTATTCGTGGGTTGAACATCAAAGTTCCTCCTAGCTTTGTAGCAGTTTATATAGCAAATGACAGGAGGTAGTTGAGGTCAGAAGTGTTAGAATGTGTATCAGTCTCATTTTAAACATAGCATTAGCAAGCATGCTATGGTTTTAAAGATGACATAGTGGTCAAATTAGCTCTTTAACTTTTTGGTACTAACATTAAGAAAATGAAAGCTCACAGATATCTTTTCTGTTATGTAACCTGATTGCTAGTTGCCATTTTGGGGCCATTTAATGTGGGGAGAAGGCAAAATGTGATTTTATTGCTTTTAAAGATGCTCCATTAATTTTTTTCTAGTTTTTGTCAACATTGTGAATTTCATAGAACATCAGTTTATGTCCTGAAATGTTTTCAGAAAATAGAAAGCCAAATATGTTTCGTAAGTGTGCTGAATGATTTTTGTTTTAAATTAAGATTTTTTATATGAATGTGAATACAAATACAGAAAAAAAAATCTGTATTTTTGTTTGTGCTTGCAAATACAGAAATAAAAGCCCCTCTGGTATGTTATTGTGTTCTTTTTACAACCTTACAAAGAGAATAATAGTAGTATGAAATTTAAGAAAATGAAACTATAGCTTATCTTCTGATGTCACCGTATAATAAAGCCATCATTATACCCTCATGTGGATATCCTAGACAAGAGGTTCTACATGTGGTCCCTTGATAATTGCCTAAATTAAAATATTAAAGGCCTAACAGCCGCTGTGTTGACCTTTTCTGCCTTGCTGCAGACAGATGAGCTGCTGTTTATTAGGAAGGCTTCTTCCCACAGGTGGAAGGCTATATGCGCTTCCGCTCTTCTCTTCCCACCCCTTTACAATGCTGGGCCTCAAAGTCCTGCTGTTCCAGCAGCTTTGGTTCAGTTCCTCCATCCTCAAGACCCCTTGGATATGCCTGATAGTCTGAAGTATTTTGATTAGCTTTTAAATACTTCAGATTCCAAAACTTCTTTCTAATAATTTAATAAATATTCTGTCCCCAGAACTGCTCATTTTTAAAGTTTTGCATGGCTAACCTCTGTGCCTTGCTGCTGGTATCAAACTGGGAAATGAAAACAAGAATCAGCGATGTACTAACTCACTCATTGGCTGGTTAACAGCAATCAGCCTCTTCAAAAGAATATTTTGAACTCGTGCTATCCCCCCACCCCCACCCCACGAAAATCATAAAATTGGAGCTCTAATTGGGACTTTACACAGCAAAGCCATAGGAAAAGCTGTGTAAACATTAAAGCCTCAGAGGACTAACAGTAACAGAAAAATAGTGTTTTACAGTTTGAGAGGGTGAGGCAAAAAAGGAGAGTGTTACAGACATGAAAGGCCCAGGCCCACGTTCCAATGGAGCTGAGGAGCAGCTTCACTAGGGGCCTCACTGGCAGGCAGAAGGCTCCAGTGGGGAGTGCAGTTAACTAGTGCATCGTCCATGCCATGCTTCGGCTGGAAGACACCATCATAAAGTCACAGCTCCCTGGCATAGAGATGTAGGAAGGCTTCGATTTTTTATTTTTTGCTGTTTCTTAGTTTCTTCATTCAGTGGCAGAGCAACAAACATGTTGCATTGCATATTAATGGATCAAGATCATTTGGTCTCTATGTATTTTTAGGTTGTTTTCCTATTTTCCAGAAGGTAAAATGTTATTTGAGATTGAAATTCTCTATTCATTTTCTCTATAGAAGTGAAATTTGTGGTTACAAAAAAAATATCTACACCATATGAGTTACTTTTATTTTTTTGTTTTTTCCCCCAGGTCCGAATTGACAGTGGCATCCAACCAGGAAGTGATATTAGCATTTATTATGATCCTATGATTTCGAAAGTTAGTTTGATTTCTTAATGGATTATTTCTTCTGAAAAACCAATGATATTTTAAAAGTCTGAAACTGGGCCTTTATCTGTATCATGTGCCATAATTAAACAACTAATTATGCACTGATATAAATGTGAAAGCAGAGCAGGTTTTTTCTCTTGGGAGAAAATTCAGCATTATGTTAGTTTGCAATACTCCTCCTCCACAATCAAATTATGCCACCACCATCACACACACATGCACGAACAATAACAATAATAAACATCCGACCAATGGTGCCAACTCCTAACTCATTACAATGAGAAGGAATTAAGTTATTTTTTTGGCCATTTGCCGAAATTACCTGAGATGAAAGTATGAACGAATGGCAAGAAGTTGGGCTGATAGGCAGTGTTCATTAGAGTACTTTTTGATCTTTTCTCTTCATTTTTACAAAGTACCAATTATTTAAGTAGATTTGATGTAAGAGTATAAAATTTGTTTTGCCCACCTGTCTTTTTGAAGTTTGGCTTTCCAGAATAAATGAATTTTTTTATCTTTAAACCCTTAAAACCTTATAAAATATAAAATACTACAATAATTAAGATTGTGGATTTTATTTTGAAAATCCTGTGTTCTCTGAAGTGATACATCTATATTGAGGAATGATTTCATTAAGCCATGTTTCTCAAGATGGCTTTTCCCCAAGTGTCCTTTCTAATGCTTTAGCTGCAGTAAACAAACTTTTAAAAAATATTTTTTCAGTTAAGGTTTTAGTGTTTTTGTTTTTGTTTTGAGATAAGGTCTCTCTTAGTCACCCAGGCTGGAGAGAAGTGTCACAATCTTGGCTTAGTTTAGCCTCGACCTCCCAGGCTCAGGTGATCCACCTGCCTTAGCCACCTAACTACAGGGATGCACTACCATGCCTAGCTATATTTTTAATATCTTTTGTAGAAATGGGGTTTTATCATGTTGCCCAGACTGGTCTTGAACTCCTAAGCTCAAGCAACCCTGGCCTAAGTTTTTAGTAGTATTAAAATAAGGTTTAGGTCTTTTGTTTATTAGAGAACCACCATTTAATTTAAAAACAAGGGCTGGGCACAGTGGCTCATGCCTGTAATCCCAGCACTTTGGGAGGCCAAGGCAGGTGGATCACAAAGTCAAGAGATGGAGACCATCCTGGCCAACATGGTGAAACCCCATCTCTACTAAAAATACAAAAATTAGCCAGGCGTTTGGCAAGCGCCTGTAGTCCCAGCTACTTGGGAGGCTGAGGCGGAAGAATCGCTTGTACCCGGCAGGCGGAGGTTGTAGTGAGCCAAGACTGTGCCACTGTGCTCCAGCCTGGCAACAGAGCAAGACTCTGTCTCAATCAATCAATCAATCAATACATAAAACTACATACAATTATTGTAGTTTGACTTTTATATAGATATGATTCCATTTTTAGATGAATGTTTTTGTATTCAGAAAAATGGCCTACAAATTAATTTTCAAATTTGCTTGATATTGAAGAGTTAGTAAAACGTAATAAAATTATCACAATCTATAGATAGGCTAATATAACTGTCAGAAAAATCTTTAATGAATAGTTAAGGTCTTAATTCATTGCTAAATTACAGAGATACATATAAGTAGGCACTAAATCATGTAGAATAGTAAGATGTTTTTGTTTCTCTGATTCAAGCACCACTTGCTTCTGTGTATATTATTTTTAAAACTGCGAATGATTTCTAAGATAGTCATCTCTCTTTATACTTCTATTTTTGAAATTTTTTGTTAGTTATGAAAGTGTTAAGGGCTGGGCACAGTGACTCATGCCTGTAATCCCAGCACTTTGGGAGGCTGAGGCAGCTGGATCCCCTTAGGTCAGAAGTTTGAGACCAGCCTGGCCAACATGGCAAAACCCTGTCTCTACTAAAAATACAAATAAATTAGCTGGGCATGGTGGTGCACATCTGTAATCCTAGCACCTCAGGTAGCTGAGGCGAGTCGATCGCTTGAACCTGGGAGGCAGAGGTTGTAGTGAGCCAAGGTTGTGCCACGCACTTCAGCCTGGGCAACGGAGTGAGAATCCATCTCAAAAAAAGAAAGAAAGAAAGAAACAAGACAGTGTTAACTGTTTAGGGTATCTTGGAATCCACAGAAAAACAGGGGAAAAAGTCTTACCTAATCCCCACCACTACCCTTAGATATTCAAATCCTATCTTTAATATTCACATTTTGCTTTATCTCCTTTTAAATTTTTTCTTCTTTTTTTTTTGTCTTTTTTTTTTTTTGAGACGGAGTTTCGCTCTTGTTACCCAGGCTGGAGTGCAATGGCGCAACCTCGGCTCACTGCAACCTCCGCCTCCTGGGTTCAGGCAATTCTCCTGCCTCAGCCTCCTGAGTAGCTGGGATTACAGGCACGCGCCACCATGCCCAGCTGATTTTTGTATTTTTAGTAGAGACGGGGTTTCACCAGGTTGACCAGGATGGTCTCGATCTCTTGACCTCGTGATCCACCCGCCTCGGCCTCCCAAAGTGCTGGGATTACAGGCTTGAGCCACCGCGCCCGGCCCTTAAATTTTTTCTATAGTTACTTCCGTTACATTTTTGCTTTTGTAAAACCACTCTTTACTGTGATGATGAAATGTAGGAGAAAAGTCTGAAATAGCTTGATTCTAATATTTATATACTTAAAAAGTCATAATTGACATTGAAAACTGAACTATCATAAAATTGCAGGATATATTTGGAAATCTGTTATGAAATATTTTAATTTTTACTAAAATGGATCATTTAACATAGATCTAAATGTATGTTGGGGTTTTTTGTTTGCTTGTTTTTAGCTAATCACATATGGCTCCGATAGAACTGAGGCACTGAAGAGAATGGAGGATGCACTGGATAACTATGTTATTCGAGGTAAAGACAAAGATTTATACTCCTTGGTTATTATATATGATGGCCAGTTCCAGAAAACAGGCTGATGGTTTACCAGCTAGAACATGCATGGCGCATTTGCTCACTGTGTGCTTAAAGAGAAATAAGAAAAGCTCAAATCAATCAAACAACTATACTAAGTATAGGGGTTTCATTTTCCTTGGTAGCCCTATATTACTTTACATCTACTTCTTGGGTTATTCAATTTACAACATTTGATCTTTCCTAGATGAGCATCTAATATTTTGTGGATACAATTATATATTGTTTGTGACATGAGAGCCTTCAGAGTAAAGAACCACTGACCAGCGTAGTTTGAGAGCAATTTTGCTAGATGATTGTCTGTGGAGTGTTTTGTTTTAAAGTAGAAAACTTGAAAATGTATAGTGATAGAAAGTGTAGTGACCTACATTTGACTAATTTGGGGAAAGAGGTAATAGCTCTTTGCTTCTGAGATTAGGGCAAATCACAGACTGTCTTCTAGGAAATGCAGCTTTGTTACTTCATTTACCTATATGATCGTTCTAATACCTGACAAAATGCAAGCCTACCAGCCTTTAGCATGTATAGTGATAAATGAATTAGAAGCAGCCATTACACTGACATAATCAAAGTATGGTTATGTTAATACCCCTGAAGGAGTTAAATTACATTCTAAGTTTTATCAGCAGCTTTCCATTAATAATAAAAACATGACTTTAGTGCAACATCAATTATCTTTGGAATAACAGACTTTAATAACAAACTTTAAGTGTAAAATATAAGTTCCCCTTGAGTTATGAATGAATAATGTGGTCTGAGAGCAATCCATAGGGAAGACTGGCTTCTGTATAGTTTTGCCCTTTTCTAACGGCTCACTGGATGTAGCAGTGGGTGGGGAGGTTAGATTTGGAGGCTGAAGTGGTACAATAGTAGTAGAGTAAGACTGCACAGTCCTCTTCAGGACCACATGGAACTTTCATGCAGGTTTTGAAAGTCCTCTTTTTCCAGTAGCTGCAACTTTTAGGTACCTAGCAAATAGACTGGAAATTTGTGTGAAAAAGAAAAAGCGGTTTATTTTCAGGGCACATCCTGCTCTGAAAATAAAGGAAGCCCAGCTGAGCAAAGGAGCATGTCAGGCCTTTCCTTTACCTCCATGACTCAGTGCCTGTGTGCAGTGAACAGTTTGTACAACTGTACAGTAGTGCCCAGGGTAATTAGTGACTATATTTGTACATCTACCTTTCCCTGCTTATTTTCGTCTAATAATATTGAATTATATTATGTAATCCACACTTGCCCTTACATTTCTCTTCCAATTTTTCCCTTGTTAGATCAGGAGGATATCTCCCTTCCCATTCTCCTCAATCCACGCCTTTTTTTTTTTTTTTGAAACAGAGTCTCACTCTGTTGCCCAGGCTGCCAGGCTGGAGGGCAGTGGTGCAATCTCGGCTCACTGCAGCCTCCGTCTGCTGGGTTCAAGTGGTTCTCCTGCCTCAGCCTCTTCCCTGCTCTTTTAGCTCTATCTTTTTTTCTTTCCATTTGTTAGTTAACAAGTGATGGAGATTCTAATAAATATTGTGTACTAGTGATTTGCCCTTATGAACTAAAGAAAAATAATAAGCTTTCAAGTGACCCTAGGTATAATTTAAAAAGAAAATCAACAACATTAATATCCAGAGCATCTAAAAATTGGAAAAATCCCCTTCACATTCTTTCTAACTCATTTTCTATTTTCTTTTTTCTAGCCTTGATTATGGGTATTTTCTTACTTCGTAACTTTGCTATTTCCACTGTTTTAAGTAGAAAATACATATTTTCTCTATATACCCAACATATGTATTTCTGTATATAACCAGCACACATTGGTTACTAAGGCCTTGAGGAGAGGGTCTTTTTTCTTACAGAAGTAATATTGCTGTGGACAGGACTTCAGTGCGTATTTAGAACACACATCCAGTTTATGTGAGTTTTATCTATGTTTAACTATAAATGTGAGTTTAGATAGACATAAATACATTACTTGGGAAGATTATTCCTGGAGAACTTTACAGTATTTGTAAACATATTCTATGGGAAATTTTTCCCTTTTATCTCTGTGTTTTTATTGTGGTAATTGAATTATTAGATTTTGGTTAATTTAGGTTTTACTCTAATGTGCTTGAGTATGAATTTGAGAGTCTGAATAAGAATATTTTGTCAGAACTCATCTCTATTAAACTTTGATATAATATGACATGATGGCATGGCATCTGGGCAGTTTGTCAAAATATTAGATTGGTTTTGGTCCCAACTAGAAGTTATTTATTCCATCTGGCTTCTGAAAGGAATATTCTTTCATATTTACCTGAATACCCTTTCATATTTTTATTTAAATGAACAGTTTCTTACTAATTCGCTTACTATACTATATATATATAGGTTCACCAGTTACTACAGGTTTTAAGTTGCTAGGTGATTAATAAATGTTTATTGAATGAGTGAAGGAGTGAGTTACTACAGGTTTTAAAATACAAAGTAGGGTTGCCATTATTTTCCTAATTTTGTGTGTACTACATGTCAAAAATGTATTGCATTGTATAGGTAGATTTTCCCAGGCTTAGTCTGAAATTTTGTCTTTGAATTACTGTGAAACCAGACAGAAACCAGACAAAGCTGGGTTCATAGCCCCTGTCCTGATACCATTTAATAATTATGTGATTTTTGTCAAATGACTTTATCTTTCTGAATCTCATACTCCACATTTGAAAAATGGAGTGATAGTCTCTGCCTTATAAATTAGTGGTGAGGATTAACTGAGGTTAAGTATAAAAAAGGGCTTGGCACCACACTGGCTGGTATGTTGTTTAATAACTTTAGTTCCTATTTTTTCTTCCTCTCTCCTCATACTTATAAAACCACATATTTAAAAATCAAGGCCAGGCACAGTGGCTCACACCTGTAATTCCAGCACTTTGGGAGACTGGGGCAGGCGGATCACTTGAGGTCAGGAGCTCAAGACCAGCCTGGCCAACATGGCAAACCCCATCTCTACTGAAAATACAAAACTTAGCCAGGTGTGGTGGTGGGTGCCTGTAGTCCCAGGTACTCAGGAGGCTAAGGCAGAAGAATGGCTTGAACTCAGGAAGTGGAGATTGCAGTGAGCTGAGATTTTGCCACTGTACTATAGCCTGAGTGACAAAGTAAGACCGTTTCAAAAAAAATAAAATAAGAATAAAAATCATGTGTTATAAATCACATTGTCAAGCCCTTAGTAATATGCAATTTAATAAACCATAGATAAACAATATTGAAAGACATTTTTAGATAATTTCTAATACTGTGTGCTGAGATTATATTCTTTCATTGCACCCTGTTTGAATACTTCTCCAGAGCATTTACTGTCACTGTAAAATTAAAATATTAATTGTGTAATTAACTGTGCAGTGTTGGGTATTCTTGTAAAACTATTAGGCACACGAGGGCACTGATGATCTTTATCTTGCTTGCATGCATATTACTGGTGCTTAGCAGTATCTGACACATGCTAGGTGGTTAATAAATGTTTGTTGAATGAGTGAAGGCGTGAGCGAGTGATACTATCCCTAATTTCAAGGAGTTACTAATATACTTTATATGGAAAACATATGAACAGATAAATAGAATATTAATATAACTTAGCAGGGGCCACAATAGGGGATTGGAAGTGGATAGTGGGAGTTTAAGGAGGAGACTAGTGTATCATATCTTGCTTTTCCTGCTTCTCTTTTGGTCCTTTGAAAGTAATCATGAGTACTGCTTTAGGACTCATAGGTGTCTCTGTGTCTCTGTTGACGGTACCTCACTTTGTTCTGCCTTCAAATGATCCCCAGAGTGGCATGAGTTTTAAAAAGACTGATAATGTCCTGTGTAGGTGAACTAAAGGGGATGGGCACACTCAGGCATCTTTGCAGTATCACTTGTTATAGTATTTTGGGAAAATAATCTGGCGTTAGATGTTAAAATAAAAGTACATACCCTTTGACCCAGCTGTTCATCTTTTGTGAATCTTTCCTGTAGAGATAAAAGACTGAATCATCAGCATGTTCACCATGACATTTACAGCAACATTGTTTGTAGCAGCCAAAATGCTGAGCAACCACTGTCCACTAAATGGATGAATGACTGAATAAATTACAGTGCATTATTACTATAAAATACTATGCAGCTGTGACTTAAAGATATGCCTGTCTGTATTGTTAAAGTAGAAAAGCAGTTTGCAGTCATGCGTAGTACATTCTCATATCACTTGAACCATCTTCTCATCCTAAAATATTTTACATTGTGTTGGATGAGCACAAAGAAAGGTGTGAACATCTACATATCACAGTGATTTCTTTTTTTTTGAGACGGAGTTTCGCTCTTGTTACCCAGGCTGGAGTGCAATGGCGCGATCTCGGCTCACCGCAACCTCCGCCTCCTGGGTTCAGGCAATTCTCCTGCCTCAGCCTCCTGAGTAGCTGGGATTACAGGCGTGCGCCACCATGCCCAGCTAATTTTTTGTATTTTTTTTAGTAGAGACGGGGTTTCACCATGGTGACCAGGATGGTCCCGATCTCTTGACCTCGTGATCCACCCGTCTCGGCCTCCCAAAGTGCTGGGATTACAGGCTTGAGCCACCGCGCCCGGCCCACAGTGATTTCTTAAACTAAAAGGACTTATCAAAGATGGGTTTTTCTTGACACATTTCTCTTCGACTTTTTAATTTTATGTATTTTCAAACCTTTAGAAAAGCTGAATGAATAGTACTCTGCGTGCCTGTATACTGTTCACCTAGATTAATTAATTATTTAATTAACTTTTTTTGATACTTGCTTTCCCTACTTCTCCCTTTCTTTGCCTTTTATTCCTCCTTTCTCATGCTTCCTCTTTCCTTTCCTCCCTCCATTCTCTCCTTGGTATTTTTCCTGCTCCATTTGAAAGAAAGTTGCAAACATCATGGCCTGTCACCCCTGAATACTTTACCAGGCTTCTTAAGAGGAAGACCATTTTCCGGTAACTGCCCCTGGATTTTTCTTCCCTGCTGCACAGGGAGAGTCAGTTTATTGAGACAGCATTATTGCAATAGAGAAAGAGTTTAACAAACACAGGGCTGGCTAAATGGGAGATTGAAGTTTTATTACTCAAATAACTTTCCCCCAAAATTTGGAGGCTGGGGTTTTTAAAGAATAATTTGGTGGGCAGGGTCTAGGGAATGGGGAATGCTGATTGGTTGGTTTGGGGATGAAATTATAGGTACTTAAGGCAGGGTGTTCTTGCTACCTTCAGTTATTGGGCAAGATCACAGAACTAGTTCAGCCAGTTTACTGGTCTGGCTGCATGACTCCTGAGCCATAATATCTAATCTTGTGGCTAATTTAGTTTAACAAATGGAGTCTGTTTCGCAGGCAAGGAGGGGGTTTGTTTTGGGAAGGGGCTGTTATCGTTGTTGTGCAGTTAAACTGTATGTTAATTTTCTCTCATAGTTAGCATGGCCTACACCCAGGAATGAACAGGGGCAGCTTGGAGGTTAAAAGCAAGATGAAGTTGGTTAGGTCAGATTTTTCTCATTGTCACGATTTTTGCAATGGTGGTTTCATTCCTGCAAAAAAACACGATACCATCATTACACTCCAAGGAAAATTGACAGCAGCCTTACAATTTCATCTCTTGTATTGTCCCTATTTAAGTTTCCCCAGCTGTCCCTCAAAGGATTTTTAAAATTGTTTTTTAACCCCATCCGTGGCCCACAGTTACACAGTATCTTTGATTATGTCTCTTTAGCATCTTGCCCTCTTTTGTATTTCATTTCATTAATTTTCAGGAGAGTCCAGGGTGGTTGATGTGTAGAAGGTGGCACACTATAGATAGAAAGTCAACACTGGTTCAGTAGAGGCACTTGTGAAGTGACTCTAAGGATGAGAGCTGTAGGTGATAATTTATATCACTCACAGAACTCAGGGAAACTCTTTGCTACTGTTAATGGTTTATTAACAAGGATACAGCTTGAGAATAACCAAATGGAAAAGATGCACAGGACAAGGTGTTGGGGAGAGGTGTAGCACTTCCACACCTTCTCCAGGTCACCACCCTCCCAATACTTCCATGTATTCACCAACCCAGAAGTTCTCTGATCTGTGCCCTTGGGTTGTTATGAAGGCCTGATTAGATAGGCATGATTGATCCTATCAATCTGCCATTAGTGGTCAAGTCATTCTTTAGTCCCTCTCCCCTTTGGAGGGTGGTGGTAGTCCCTCTCCCCTTTGGGGCTGAAAGTTCCAGCTCTATAATCACATGGTTGGATCCTCTGGCCACCGACTTCCATCCTCCAAGAGTCATCTCATTGGCATTAACTCAGGTATGGCTGAAAGGAGCTCATTATGAATAAGAAAAGACACTCCTCTCACAACAGTCATTTCTGTGATATTCTTGCCCAAAATGTACAACCTGAATATAATCATGAGGAAACATCAGACAAACCAAATTGAAAGACAGTCTACAAAATAAATAGCTTCTCCTCTTCAAACATGTCAAGGTCAGGAAACACAAAGAAAAGTTGAACAACTTTATGTAGATCAAAGGAAACTAAAGACACATGAAAACTAAATGCAATGTGTGATCTGGGATTAGATCCTGGACCAGAAGAAAAATGTTTTTCTTTTGTAGTAAGGGTCATAAGTGGGACAGTTGGTGAGATTTGAATAAGGTCTGTAGATTAGGCGATAGCAACGTTAGCAGCGCTAGGCTTTTCTGATTTTGATCCTTGTACTGTAAGTATCGAAGAGACATACCTTGCTTTTAGGAAATGTACACTGAAATATTTAGAAGTGAAATGACATCTTGTCAGCAACTTACCTTCAGATATTTAAGAAAGAAGGCTATGTATTTGTATATACATAGAAAAAATAGGTGACAAAGCAAATAAATGTGATAAGATGTTATTATTTGTAGAACCTGCATATATATGGTAATTCTATTTACTATTTTTTAAAATTTGAAATTCTTTCAAAATAAAAACTTTAAACCATAGGGAAGAAGAAGTACCCCTACTCTCCACTTATATTTAAAGAATAAAAACACAGAGGCACTTGGGATTTTTATCTTATATATTATTTATCTGGCCAATTCTGAAAGATAGGCAGGTTTAAAAATGTGGCTTTATGAAGCGCAAAACAGGGAGGACAATCTACTGTCTTGTTTGGTAACTACTTGATTATTCAAATACGAGTATTTTTTCCCCTGAGCTTTTGTTAAGATAGAGAAACTTGAAAGCAAAAATGTAATTCGGTTAAAGCGAATTTAGAAATTCTCATGAAATGAGAGTGCTTTTTGGCCTCTGTTTGATCCTGGCAGCCTGTGTAGCTGATGTCTGGGCAGTGTTTTGGAACCAGCAGGTAGTCAGGGGAACGCCACTCATAGGGGCCTCTTCTTTACGGCCTGGTCGTGATTTCCCATACAGATGGGAGCTGGTGAACTCTGCCAGAGGTCATCCTTGACTCCCAGTCGACACCTCCCAGTCATAATTTTTATGAGTATGTGATTAATAATATCCTTGAAGTTGTAAACTAAGTTTCAAAGAATGCCTCTACTGTCCCCATACTATTTAAACAAGGATCTGTTCAAATAGTATCGTCTTTCCTCGAATGTGAAAAGAAAGAAACTAAATGCAAAATGGTAACTTTCAAATCTGTATGATACACTTTAGTGCTTCAGTGATTCTTCCCATCTATTTGATCTTTTGAGCTCTTAGGTATAAAATAATTTTCTGGTTATTACCCTCTTTTGGTTTTAGGATTAATTAATGGACAGTAACTTTGGAAGCAGTTAGTTGAGGCATGGATATTTGTTGTCTGCCATGACCCATTATATCACCATATAGGGCTTAGAAAAGAAAAAAATAATGACTTAATTTTGCATAATAATATATAATTTATTTAGAAAACATTAAAGAGAGAATGGTTTTGTGTTTTAATTTTATTCTTAAAACATCATTAAGTGAGTTAGCCTGTATTTTCCTGCTATATTTACTATTCAAGTAGAAAGATTTCATGCTTCATTCATGTACTTGATGGCTTTGTTCTTTGATATCCAAAATGTAAATTAATATTTGCTTCCAATTCCTTTGAGTTACATTTTTCTAAAATCAACACCTGTTTTTCAACTTTGAATATGGAAGAAAAATGCAACATATCATTTATCCTATGAAACTGCAAGCCTGTTAACTTTCTGAGTATTATCAGTCACAAATTTTGGGTATCAGACAATAAGCTCTTTTTTTGTTCAAATAATCATTAACTGTTTCTGAAAGCTGTATTGTATTTACTGCTGACAGAGTTTGGTTCCAACTCTTTTCACGTTGGTCACACAGGGGGCTAAAAATGTTATACCAGCAATAGGGTGTAACAGGAAAGCCAATAAGGTTAAATAGGAAATAGTAAGTAATATGTGAACAGTATTCTTTCTTTTTTCTGTTTTTGAGATGGAATCTCACTCTGTTGCCCAGGCTGGAGTGCAGTGGCATGATCTTGACACTGCAGCCTCTGCCTCCCAGGTTCAAGTGATTCTTTTGCCTCAGCCTGCAGAGTAGCTGGGACTATAGGCGTGTGTCACCATACCCAGCTAATTTTTGTATTTTTAGTAGAGACAAGTTTCACCAGGTTGGTCAGGACAGTCTCAAACTCCTGACCTCAAGTGATCTCCCTGCCATGGCCTCCCAAAATGAACAGCATTATTTTTATCTAACCAGGGGAGGAAAGTTCAAAAATCCTGAGACTGCCTGCTAACTTATCTACTGCTTTGCAAAAAAGCTTGTAAAATGAAATATTCTGAATTATTAGTTTGTACATAAGATCGACTTTTTTGGTAAATTAAATTGTTGCTGGACCTTGGTTTAATAACCTTCATTCCTTCCAGTCCTTGCCTTAGAATCTTATATTTTCCAGAACTTTATTTATTATAGCATATGAATGATTTGCATATTGCTGGTTTTATTTCACATTTCTCTGTCTCACCCTGTTTTGGATTCCTTCACATATGGGGGATGTTCCCCCCATAACTAGAAACGTGTGTTTTCTGATGTATACCATCGAATCTGCCTGCTTCCCTGAACCTTAACCCTTCACACATCATCTCACAGGCATCTCAAATTTAACTTGTCCCTGAATCTGCTATTTTCCTCTCAGCTTGTTTCTTTCTTCTCTGCAAATGGTAACTTCTCTCATGTTGCAGAACCAGAACTATGGGGGTTGTGCTCATCTCCCCGTTCTTTATAGTTGATGTTGTTTTGAGACAAGGTCTCACTCTGTCACCAGGCTGGAGCCCAGGGCTCACTGCAGCCTTGACCTCCCAGGTTCAGATGATGAGCTGATTCTCCCACCTCAGCCTCCCTGGTAGCTGGGACTACAGGCAAATACCAGCATACCCAGCTAATTTTTTGTATTTATTGTAGAGATGGGATTTTGCCGTGTTGCCCAGGCTGGTCCTGAGCTCCTGATCTCAAGTGATCACCTGCTTCCATCTCCCAAAATGTTGCGATTACAGGCATGAGCCACTGTGCCTGGCCCTCACCTCCCCATTCTTGCCATCAGTCTCTGCCTGCCTTCTGAATATCCCTTGAGTCCAGCTAGTTTTCGCATCTGTTTTATCAGTGTCCTAGCTGTGGACCCCAGCCTTGCCATTTTTCAGTATATCTCTGCAGTTGTCACCTAAGGAATTTTTCCAACTTCCCTCTTGCCCCTCCCCTTTTCCATAGAGCAGCCTAAGTGATTCTGGATTTTGTAAATCTAATCGTACCTGCCCTGCTTCCCACTCTAGTTGCTCTCCTGGGAATGTGAAATCTGGGCATGGCCTCTCATACTCTGAATGCCCTATTGGTCTTTTGACTGTATCTAGCACCATTCTGTCATTTGCTCATTCTCAGACCATGGTGTTTTCCTTTCATTCCTCTCCATATGAATACCTGGTGGTAAAATTTGCTTTTTATAACAGTGAAATCTCTCTATTTTTTTTTTTTTTAACCAGAGAAAGAGCCTCTCTCTGTTGCCCAAGCTGGAGTGCAGTGGCACGATCATAGCTCCCTGCAGCCTTGAACTCCCAAATTCAGGTGATCCTCCTGCCTCAGACTCCTCCTACCCAGCTAATTTTTAAATTTTTTGTGGAGATAGCATCTCACTATTGGCTTAGGCTGGTCACAAACTCCTGGTCTCAAGTGATCCTCCTGCCTCAGCCTCCCAAAGAGCTGGGATTACAGATGTGAACCAAATTCCGCCCTAATATTACCATAACCTTAGCTACTCATCTTTGGATCCTTCTCATCTTTCTGTTTTCTTTCCCAGCCAGGAAAATCTGTGTAAGCCACAAATGCTTTCCTCTTCCTGGAACACAAAGCTATCATTTCCGATGTAGGCAAACCTTTCTGGCAGATGATCCCTCTTTTCTTTTTCAAAAGCACTCTAGTTGTCTGTTTGTGAAACATGATCGAGGGATTAATTTCTCATGTTTTATTTAGTCTGATCTCTTTCAAGGAGCTTTTTACATTTTTGTCTTTTTGTCTCTGTAAGCATCCTAGCATATTGCCTTCACTTGCTCTTCCTTTTCATCTATCCAAAGGCAACACCACATTTTTTCAGTTATTTCTTAGGTATATTGGTATCATGAGAAATTTCATGTACCTTCTACTATATTTCTCATTTTAAAAAACTTATTAAAGCCCTCCAAACATCAGTTATTTTATATAGGCCAAGTAAATCATTACCCACAGAACAAGTGTGAAATAGATGTGTATTTCTCACAGGCATGTGCTATAGAAGGGGTGTGTTTGTGTGTATGTGTGCATGCATGTGTGCATAAAGTGATCTATAAGATGTGTGTGTGTATATACATATCTCGAATGATATTATTTATTCTGATATATAAAACTTCTTCCATGGAATATTTGTGTAGCTAAAGGAATAGCATTAATTTGAATTTTTGAACTTTTTCTAAATGTTTTAAGGCAGTTTTGATAAATTGAGAATTAGCTTTTTTTTTTTTTTTTTTTTTTTGAGATGGAGTTTCGCTCTTGTTACCCAGGCTGGAGTGCAATGGCGCGATCTCGGCTCACCGCAACCTCCGCCTCCTGGGTTCAGGCAATTCTCCTGCCTTAGCCTCCCAAGTAGCTGGGATTACAGGCTCGCGCCACCATGCCCAGCTAATTTTTTGTATTTTTAGTAGAGACGGGGTTTCACCATGTTGACCAGGATGGTCTCGATCTCTTGACCTCGTGATCCACCTGCCTCTGCCTCCCAAAGTGCTGGGATTACAGGCTTGAGCCACTGCGCCTGGCCTGAGAATTCGCTTTTATAAAATTTAGATACATAGCATCTGTTGAGTGAGGAACAGAAATATGCTCAGGATCTTCCATATGGTTGTGAGTATGGTCTAGTATAAAAGAGATGCATAGGAAAATACCTGGGAGGGTATACATATTAAGCTGTCGACATTGGCTAGCTTAAAGATGGAAAGTCATATTGAAAAGTTGTGCCCGGCTTACTCAGACACATTTACTATGGTACAGGGTAACCTGCTGTAACAAAGATTTCTGAATACAGTGGAGTAATAAGATGGACATTTATTTACCTCTCATGTAACTGTCTGGTCCATGCTGCTAGAGGGTGAGTCAGCCTCATGAGGTCATTCCAAAGATAGACACACCCATCCTGATGCACCACTCCATTTAAATTGCCAATGCTGAGTTTCTGCCATGTCAAGAAGCCCATAGTAAGAGAAGAAAGGAAGCCCAAGCAACCAGTTTAAAAATAAGTGAGCAAGGCTGGGCATGGTGGCTCACACCTGTAATCCCAGCACTTTGGGAGGCCGAGGCAGGTGGATCATGAGGTCAAGAGATTGAGACCATCCTGGTCAACATGGTGAAACCCCGTCTCTACTAAAAATACAAAAAATTAGCTGGGCATGGTGGTGCGTGCCTGTAATCCCAGCTGCTCAGGAGGCTGAGGCAGGAGAATTGCCTGAACCCAGGAGGTGGAGGTTGCGGTGAGCCGAGATCGCACCATTGCACTCCAGACTGGGTAACAAGAGCGAAACTCCATCTCAAAAAATAAAATAAATAAAATAAGTGAGCAAGTCAGGAGTTGTGTACATCACTTTAGCTTACCTTCCTTTGTCTAGGAATTAGTCTGTCATGCCTAGCTACAAGCTAGATGGGAAAGTGAAGTCTGTGTCTGGGTGTTTGTTGCTCAGCTAAAACTCTGTTACTGTGGAAAAATGAAAAACAGGTTTTAGGAGAAACTAGCAGTCTGTCACAATAAACCTCTGTATTTTAAAAATTATTTATATATAGTTGTATGTATGTAACTATTGTGATACATAATGTACTAAATTTAGGTGAACTATGCAGTCTCTCTGGTTTGCAATTTTCTTTTTCTTTCTCTTTTTCCAAATTTTTTTTTCCTTTTAGAGATAGAGTCTCTCTCTGTCACCCAGACTTGGGCATAGTGGTGCAGTCATAGCTCACTATAACCTCAAACTCCTGGTCTTAAGTGATCCTCCTGCCTCAGCCTCCCAAGTACCTGGGACTATAGGCATATGGCACCATTCCCAGCTAATTTTCTGTTTTTATTTTTTGAAGATGCAGGGTCTTGCTACGTTGCCCAGGCTAGTCTTGAACTCCTGGCCTCAAGTGATCTCTCTCCTTGGCCTCCCAGAGTGCTAGAATTAAAGGTGTGAGCCAGTGCACCCAGCAAAATTTTCTCATTTTAAAGGTCCCATTATTGTTTGTAATTTATTTATTCTATATTGCTCAGTTTCCCAAGAGCAGGTACCATATTGTGTTCTCTCATTTTCCTTCCCACGATATCTAATTGCTACATGAGTAACAGGTATAGAATAAATGTTGATGGATAGAGATAGGTTTGCTCAGACTAAAGAGGTAGATGGTAAATGTTATAGACTTTGTGGGATGCAATGTTTCTTGACTCTACTGTTACAACATGAAAATGGCCATATGTAAATAAACCAGGTTGGCTGTGTTCTAATAAAACTTTATTTTCAAAATAGGTAGGAGGCTAGATTTGACCTAAATGCCATATTTTGCTAACCGTTGTCTTATAGGAAAGTTGTCTTCCAAATAGATACAGGTGTAAACTTAGATTTCAGGAACTCCGTTCTTTTTTTTTTACTTTAGCTTCTGGGGTATACGTGCAGATCATGCAAGATGGTTGCATAGGTACATTCATGGCAAGGTGGCTTGCTGCCTCTATTCCCCCATCACCTATTTGTGACATTTCTCCCTACGTTATCTCTTCCCACCCTCGCTCCCACTGTCCCTTCCCTAGCCCCCCACAACAGACCCCCGTGTGTTTTGCTCCCCTCTCTGTGTCCATGTTTTCTCATTGGACAGTGCAAACATGCGGTGTTTGATTTTCTGTTCTTTTGTCAGTTTGCTGAGAATGATGGTTTCCAGGTTCATCCATGTCCCTTCAAAGGACACAAACTCATCGTTTTTTTTTATGGCTGCGTAGTATTTCATGGTGTATATGTGCCACATTTTCTTTGTCCAGTCTATCATCGATGGGCATTTGGGTTGGTTCCAGATATTTGCTATTGTAAACAGTGCCACGATGAACGTACGTGTGCATGTGTCTTTATAATAGAACGATTTATAGTCCTTTGGGTATATACCTAGTAATGGGATTGCTAGGTCAAATGGAATTTCAATTTCTAGATCCTTGAGGAATTGCCACACTGTCTTCCACTATGGTTGAACTAATTTGCACTCCCACTTACAGTGTAAAAGTGTTCCTGTTTCTCCACATCCTCTCCAGCATCTGTTGTCTCCAGATTTTTTAATGATCACCATTCTAACTGGTGTGAGATGATATCTCGATGTGGTTTTGATTTGCATTTCTCTAATGACCAAGATGATGAGCATTTTTCATATGTTTGTTGGCTTTATATATGTCTTCTTTTGAAAAGTATCTGTTCATATCCTTTGCCCACTTTTGGATGGGTTTGTTTGTTTTTTTCTTGTAAATCTGTTTTAGTTCTTAGTAGATTCTGGATATTAGCCCTTTGTCAGTTGAGTAGATTGCAAAAATTTTTTCCCATTCTGTTGGTTCCAGTTCGCTCTAATGATTGTTTCTTTTGCTATACAGAAGCTCTGAAGTTTAATTAGATCCCATTTGTCTATTTTGTTGCCATTGCTTTTGGTGTTTTAGTCATGAAGTTCCTGCCTGTGCCTATGTCCTGGATAGTTTTGCCTAGGTTTTCTTCTATGGTTTTTATGGTGTTAGGTCTTATGTTTAAGTCCTCAATCCATCTGGAGTTAATTTTAGTGTAAGATATCAGGAAGCAGTCCAGTTTCTGCTTTCTGCACATTGCTAGCCAATTTCCCAACACCATTTATTAAACAGGGGATCCTTTCCCCATTGCTTGTTTTTGTCAGGTTTGTTGAAGATTAGATGGTTATAGATGTGTATTGTTGCTTCTGAGGCCTCTCTTCTGCTCCATTGGTCTCTGTCTCTGTTTTGTTACCAGTACCATGCTGTTTTGATTACTGTTGCCTTGTAGTATAGTTTGAAGTCCAGCAGGGTGATGCCTCCAGCTTTGTTCTTTTTGCTTAGGATTGTCTTGGCTATGTGGGTTCTTTTTTGGTTCCATATGAAGTTTAAAATGGTTTTTTCCAGTTCTGTCATTGGTAGTTTGATGGGGATAGCATTGACTCTATAAATTACTTTGGGCAGTATGGCCATTTTCATGATATTGATTCTTCCTAACCATGAGCATGGAATGTTTTTCCATCTGTTTGTGTCCTCTCTTATTTTGTTGAGCAGTGGTTTGTAGTTCTCCTTGAAGAGGTCCTTTACCTCCATTGTTAGTTGTATTCCTAGGTATTTTATTCCCCTTGTAGCAATTGTGAATGGCAGTTCCCTCTTGATTTGGCTCTCTGTTTGTCTGTTATTGGTGTATAGGACTGTTTGTGATTTATGCACATTGATTTTGTATCCTGAGACTTTGCTGAAGTTGCTTATCAACTTAAGGAGATTTTGGGCTGAGACAATGGAGTCTTCTAAATATACAATCATGTCGTCTGCAAATAGAGACAATTTGACTTCCTCCTTTCCTAATTGAATACCCTTTATTTCTTTTTCTTGCCTGATTGCTCTGGCTAAAACTTCCAATACTATATTGAATAGGAGTGGTGAGAGAGGGCTTCCTTGTCTAGTGCCAGATCTCAAAGGGAATGCTTCCAGTTTTTACCTGAGGAGCTCCATTCTTAACAGAAAACAAAACTAGAAGTTAGGTCAGTGGTAAAGCTTAGGATGCAGGATCACTTCTGTCTGTTGTTTTATTAATTATATTTTGTCTCATGTTCTGTACTTATTCCCATTTAACAGGATAGTAATGTTCTTTTTTGAGAACCTGGCATTGCATTAAGCATTATTTCATTTATACCTAATAAAAATCATGCCTAATATTATGGTTATCAGTTTACAAATGAATATACTAAAGCTTTGAGAGGTTAACTAGCTTACCTAAGGTAAGAGTTAGACCTGGTATTTGAACTTGATTGACTGATTCTTTGCTTACTTTATGGTTATTGTTGCAAACGGAGGAATTCTGTGAGACTTGATTAGCAGGATTAGAATTAAACTTTGTAGGCTCCTGATGCAGCATAATGATTTCAATTAGAACCATACAAAAGTGGGCTATAGAAATAGGAAGGAATGAACACACCTCTGTTTACTTTGACTTCCGCTGTCATGCTGCAGTCACCTGCTCTTCTTGTGGAAGCCTCATGTAATTCCTGCCTTCCCTGGATGTGACATGCTTCCTCCCATTTCCTTTCTTTCCTGTGTAACATCTTTGTAATCTAGATGACCGAGATTAGATACTTCATTCTTCATAAAGCCTTCCTGCATCCTCGAACTCTCCCAACACTGTCTGTATACTCTTGCGTCAGTTACCTATTTTGATTTTACAGTTGGCTCTTGAATAATACTGGTTTGAACTATGCAGGTCCATTTATTTGGGATTTTTTTCAATAAATATATTCTAAAATTATTTGAAGATTTGTGACAACTTGAAAAAGCTTTCAGACAAACCATATAGCCTAGAAATACCAAAGAAAGAAAAATACATGTCATGAATACATAAAATATACAGAGATACTAATCTGTTTCATTATTTGCTATTATAAAATATACACAAATCTATTATAAAAATTTAATATTTATAAAAATTTACACAGAGGCCATATATGGTGCATTCAAAGTAGGGAGAAATGTACACAAACAGTAAAGATGCAGCATTAAATTATAACATGAAGATTCACTGTAGTACATACTGTACTATTGTTTAGTTTCATAGACACCTACTGTTGCTATTGGAATGAGCTCAAGTGTTGCGAGCATGGGCATAAAACGCCATGCGATGCTAGTCACTGCCATGTGATCAGTTCTGTCTCCTGTAAATTGCGTATGGCAGTAAAAAGTCATCGCTTATGGTTCTGGCATATTTTTCATCGTGTTTAGTGCAAACGATAAAGCTTGAATAACACCACAGAATCCATACAAAGTGCCACTAGTAATGCTGGAGGTCCTCTCAAGAAGCAGAGAAAAGTCATGACATTATGAGAAAAAGTTGAATTACTTGGTGTGTTTGATAGACCGAGGTCTGCAGATGTAATTTCCTGTCATTTTAAGATAAATGAATCCCGTGTAAGGACTATTGTAAAAAAAAATAAAACGAAATCCATAAAGTTGCTGCTGCTACACCAGCAGGCGTGAAAACCTTGCACTTTTTGTGAAATGCCCTTCATCTCATATAGAAGATGCAGCATGTATGTGGGTGCAGGATTGCTATAAGAAAGGCATTCTCGTAGACTTGAATACGCCTGTCTATGGGAAAAATGAAATCATTATATGACAACTTAAAGCAAAAGGAAAGAGGAAGGATATAAAGCTGGAGAATGTATTGCCAACCAAGGATGGTTTGATCATTTTAGAAAGAGATTTGGCTTTAAAATGTGAAGATAAAATGTGAAGGGAAGGTACTTCTGCCAACCGAGAGGCAGCAGATGAGTTCCCAGACACCATTAAGAAAATGATTGAGGAGAAAGTATATGTGCTGGACATGTTTTTAATGCAAACACAAGTGCCTTATTCTGAAAAAATTTAAAAAGCCATAAGGAACACTTCTTAGTAAGGAAGAGAAGCAAGCATGAGGAGTTAAGACAGGGAGAAATAGGCTAACTCTCTCTGTTGTTTTGTGGGAATGCAGTCAGGTTTATGATGTGCACTTATCTGTGAAGCTGCTAACCTCCAAACCTTGAAGGAAAGCAATGAGCACTGCTTGCCAGTCTTCTGGTTGTACAAGAAAGCCCAGAGAGCAAGAGCCCCTTTTCTGGATTGATTCCGTTGATACTTTGTCCCTGAAGTCAGGAAGTACCTTGCCAGTATGTCTTCTAAAGTTCTTTTGATATGGACGATGCCCCAGCCACCCAGAACACATGTGTTTAGCATTGAAGGTGTCGAAGTGGCCTGCTTCTCCCCAAACCCAACATGTGTAATTCAGCCTCTAGCTCAGGGTATTATAAAGACTTTTCAGGCTCATTATACACAGTGCTATATGGAAAGAATCACTGACACTGTTGAATGATTGAAAAGAAAAAGTTTGGAAAGATCACACCACTGAAGATGCATTGTTGTCATATAAAAAGCTGTGAAAGCCATCAAGCCCCAAATTTTTGGCGGAGAAAACTTTGTCTAGATATTATGCATGACTTCACAGGATTTATGAAAGAGGCAAGAAAATCATGAAAGAGATTGTGGATATGGCATAAAAGATGGAGGAAAGGGGGTGAAGGATTTTAAGGTATGGATCTTAGAGAAATCAAGAGTGAATAGACACCACACCTGAGGAATTAACAGAAGATGATGCAGATGAGTGCTTCCAAAGTGGTCCCCAAGGTTGAGGAAGTGGTGCCAGAGGTTGATGGAAGAAGCAGTGCCAGAAAACAGGATCACATCAGACAATGTGGCAGAAGGATTCTGATTATTCGAGACTGCTGTTGACTTCCTTTACGACATGGACCCTTCTGTGATACGGACAGTAAAACTAACATAAACTGTGGGAAAATGATTGAAACATTTTTAGAGAAATGAAAAAGCAAAAAAGGCAGACAAAAATTACAAAGTATTTTCATAAAGTTATAAGGAGTGTGCTGTCTCTCCTGCCTCCCCTTTCACTTCCTCCACCTCTCCTGCCTCTGCAACCCCTGAGACAGCAAGACCAGCCCCTCCTCTTCCTCCTTCTCCTCAGCCTACTCAACCTGAAGAGGAGGAGGAAGACCTTTATGATGATCCATTTCCACTTGATGAATAGTAAATACATTTTCTCTTATGATTTGTATAATAACATTTTCTTTAGCTTTATTGAAAGAATATCGTACTTAATACATATAACATACAAAACGTGTAATTGACTGTGTTTTCAGCAAGGATTTCAGTCAACAGTATGTTATTAGTATTTGCTTTTTTGGGACATCAAAAGTTCTATGTGGATTTTTGTGCAGGAGGTTGGCACCTCAACCCTCATGTTATTCAGTCATCACCTGGAATTTGAAATTCTCATTGTGTACTTGGCTCAGTTTTTTTCTACTAGATTACATACATCTTTAAAAAATTTCTTATTGAGGTATACTTGACATATAATAAACTTCTGATATCTAAAGTATTCCATTTTATGAGTTTTGACATACATATACACCTGTGAAACTGTTACCACAGCCAAGGTGTTGAATGCTTCTTTCACCTCCAGAGTTTTGTTATGGTCTTTGCCATTTACCCTCCCTGTACCCCTTTCCCAATGTAACCACATGATCTTCTTTCTGTCACTGCAGACTGCTTGCATTTCCTAAAATTTCATATTAATGGACATATCCACTATTATGCATTATTTTTGGTCATGCTTCTTTAACGCAGCATAATTATTTTTATGTCCATCCTTGTTATTTTGTGTGTTATTGACTCTGTGTGTGTGTGTGTGTGTGTGTGTGTGTGTGTGTGTATGTAACATAAAATTCCATTGTATTGACAAGCCTGATTTTGTTAATGCATTTGCCTGTTGGTGGAGATTTTAATTGTTTCCAGGTTTTGATTATAGTAAATAAAGCTGTTATTAATCTTTGTGTATAATTGTATAATAAGTATTTGTATAGACATATGTTTTTATTTAACTTGTTGACTTAATACGTAGGAGTGAGTTGTCTGAATCAGTGAGTATATGTTTAACTTTTCCAGAAACTGCCAAACTGTTCCTAAGTGTGTGTATCATTTTATATTGCCACCAAAGTATGTGATAATTCTTCTTGTTCCGTGTCCTGACTGTCTTTTCACTTTGGCCATGTAAATTGGTTTACTGGGGACATCTCGTTGTATTTCTTTAACAATAATGACATTGAACAATTTTTTCTGTGCTTAGTGGACATTTTGACTGTGTTTTTTTTTTAGTTGGTTTGTTTTTTGTTTTATAATCGTGTTGTAAGTGTTCCTTACATATTTCTAGATACAACTTCCTTGTCCAATATATGTCATGTGGGCCAGACATCGTGGCTTATGCCTGTAGTCCTAGTACTTTGGGAGGCCAAAGTGGGCAGATCACTGGAGCCAGGAGTTTGAGACAAGCAAAAATGTGTCTCTACAAAAAAAATGAAAATTAGCTGGGCATGGTGATATGTGCCTGTGGTCCCAGCTACTTGGGAGGCTGAGGCAGGAGGATCCCTGAGCCTGGGAGGATGAGGCTTTGGTGAGTCAACGTTGCATCACTGCACTCTGACCTGGGCAGTAAAGTGAGACCCTGTTTCAAATAATAATAATAGTAATATTTAACGTGAATATTTTGTCTCACGTTGTACTTTGCCATTTAATTTTTTTAATTGCATCTTTTGAGGAGCAGACTTAAATTTTGATAAAGTATAGTTTGTCAATACTTTTATAGTTCATAGTTTTTGTGTACTAGGAATAAGAATCTGTTGCCTACCTCAAGGTAACAGATTTTTCCTCTGTATTTTCTTCTATGGTTATTAAAATAGTTATAGGTTTGTGATCCATTTGGAGTTAATTTTTTGCTTGTGTTGTTAGGGTTGAGGTTAATTTTTTTTTTTTTTTTGTCCAAATGGTTAGCTAGTTGTTCTAGTACAATTTGTTGAAAGGACATTTATTAGGTTGGTGCAAACATAATTGTGGTTTTTGCACTGCTGAAACTTGCCATTTGATATTGACATACGTTCCTAAATAAATGCGGTTATGTTATACATCGTTTCAGTGCACATTTCTTGCTTTGTTTTTTTGCTAATGACTTATTACTCGCAGTTTATTTTATATTTATTGCATAGAGTATGCAAATGATGTTAGACAAAATGCAAATTTGAGCAGTTTTCTTATTTGAGTTCAAAATGGGTTGTAAAGCAGCAGAGACAACTTGCAACATCAACAGTGTGTTTGGCTCAAGAACTGCTAATGAACGTACAGTGCAGTGATGGTTCAAGAAGTTCTGCAAAGGCGGTGAGAACCTTGAACATGAGGAGCTTAGTGGCTGGCCATCAGAAGTTGACAATGACCAATTGCGAGCAATCATCGAAGCTGATCCTTTCATAACTACATCAGAAGTTGCCGAAGAACTCAACATCGACCATTCTATGGTTGTTTGGCATTTGAAGCAAATTGGAAAGCCCCATAAGTGGGTGCCTTATGAGCCGACTGTAAATTTTTTTAAAAATCGTCATTTTGAAGTATTGTCTTCTCTTATTCTACACAATGACCCATTTCTTGGATTGTGACATGCGATAAAAAGTGGATTTTATTCAACAACCGGCGATGATCACCTCAATGATTAGACCAAGAAGAAGCTCCAAAGCACTTCCCAAAGCCAAACTTTCACCAAAAAAAGGTCACAGTCACTGTTTGGTGGTCTGCTGCTGGTCTGATCCACTACACCTTTCTGAGTCTTGGCAAAACCATTACATATGAGAAGTATGTTCAGCAAATCAATGAGATACATCAAAAACAACAATGCCTGCATCTGGCATTTGTCAAGAGAAAGGGCCCAATTCTTCGCCACACCACCACCTAACCACATGTCACACAGCCAACACTTAAAAGTTGAACAAATTGGGCTATGAAGTTTTACCTCAGGTGCCATATTCGCTTGCCCTCTTGTCAACCGACCACCACTCCAAGCATCTCAACAACTTTTTGCAGGGAAAACACTTCCACAACCAGCAGGGTGCAAAAAATGCTCTCCAAGAATTCGTGGAACCCCAAAGCATGGATTTTTACACTGCAGGAATAAACAAACATATTTCTCATTGACAAAAATGAGTATATGTAATGGTTCCTCTTTTGATTAATAAAGATGTGTTTGAACCTTGTTTTAATGATTAAAATTCACGGCCCAAAACCACAATTACTTTTGCACTAATACAGCCCATTGATTTGACTTGACTTGGCAATACCAGGCTTCTTAAGTTTATATTAGTGTTTTATTGATACCACAATTTCAGATTTTTTTTGTTTTTAATAGAAGTCAAGGAAATAAATAATCTTGAATGGTTTCTGCTAGGTCATAGAACAATGATGATAAATTTCTCCAGATTATCAAAATTCAATTTTTCACTGATTCATTGTTCTTCAATTTTATATCATTTTACTTTTAGGTGTTACACATAATATTGCATTACTTCGAGAGGTGATAATCAACTCACGCTTTGTAAAAGGAGACATCAGCACTAAATTTCTCTCTGACGTGTATCCTGATGGCTTTAAAGGTATGTATGTTTTAAAATATTTGAGTATGTTAAAGTTATTTTTATACTTTATTGTAATATATGATTTAATTCTATTTTGAAATTAAGGCTTTTTGGCTTATAATTATAAATTATATTTAATTATAAAATGCTTATTATGCTTAATTAGCATTTTTAGAGCACCCAAGACTGTTTTACATTCACAATTTTGAGATTTATACGTGACTCATGAGTGTGATAACCTGCAGTTTTGTGGAGTGCAGAATTCAACTATTGGAATGTCCTGTGAGTCCAGTGTTTTGGAGAAAAACATGTAGCTAGATCATTGGCCTACCTGATTTTCTGGTTTCTGAAAATCAAATCTGATTTGTGTTTTCTACTGAGGTTAGTATATAAGGAACTCTTCTAAAGTGATTTTTAAAAGATATGTTTATGAAAATAATACTGAAAATTTCAAAAATCCAGGTTCTAGTCCTATTAATGAAAATCTAAGAAGATGACCTTTACTCTGAAAAATGAAGTTTTGAATAAAGTAAAGAGTGGAATGTGAAATTTAGCTGCAAAGTTGTCAGTGAGTGTTTCCGGGCAGTGGCAAAATTGCTCATCAAGTGAGAGATTCAAATTCACAAATGTTTCCAATCAGGGTATGCTATATGTTGTTATATTGCCTCTAAATACTTAAGAACTACTCTTCTACATTTGCCATTCTTAATGTCTACCTCTATTTTATTTTCTCATGTTATTTTCATGTCAGTTCGTTCTTCTTTGAATGGTCACTGTCTCTCCTTCTTCTTCAGATTGCTGTATTTCTCATTCTCCATTTTTCCCCCAAATCAGCTCTTAGATATATTAAACTGTATCGTCTTTGACTGTTTGATATATGTGCCCAGGAGACTGCAGGAAGTGGTAACTACAGTTAATCCAGGATCCTCTCCATATGTTTGGGGCCAGGTCATTTCGTCCCTTTGGGGGTCCCCATCTGCTTCCCATCTGTCCAGCTATCCTAGGCACTATTCACAGGCAAACACCTATTTTTATGACTGCATTGAAATTTCTATTGTATATGTTTATTTTCCCAAATTTATTTGGATGTAGACCAAGACAGTTTTAGTAGAGATTCTTAAACTTTGAAATGATTGCTTCTAAAATTAAAAAATAGGATACATGAGAAATTATTCTTGTCAGCTCTTTAGATGTGGATGTTGAAAAGCATTTTCCCTTGATTCTGAAGAATAAATGGAAAATGAGGAAGAAGATAGTTTAAGAACGATAATTTCATTTGGCCTCTAATAAACATTATAGGCTTCTGATATTTCTCTGATACCTTCCTATACTTCAACCTCAAGCCCCATCAGAATAAATTATCAGAATTATCTCTTTCTTTTAAGAAGTTACAGATCTCCCGGTAAAAATTTATATAATTAAGTATACTTCTCTTTTTTTTCCACTGAATTTAATCAAGCATTTCTACACTTTTAAAAGTACCACTGTGATATTTGGACTGAATTCAATCATTAAAGTCCTCAACAAGTAATTGGTATAGGGTCTAGAAGAAAATCAAAGATGGGTAGTATATTTTACCCACCCTTAATGAACTGACATCATGAGAGAAATAATCGTGTAAAGCGTCAACTACATTACAGGACAGGGTAAAATAAGTGCCTGGTAAAGATGGAAGCAAAGTATCTTGAGAGCAGAGCAAAAACAAAAACAAAAACCCAGTTCCATTCGAGGGAATCTGGAATGGCCTTAAGGATGAGATAGCGTTTAGACTATTGGAATATCTCTCCAGGAACACTCTCCATGGGAGCTGGGCTGCCATCCTGGCTTGAGAGAGCCATGTGTGCACATCTTCATAAGCCATCCTCTTTGAAGTTGGTAGTTTGAAATTAGCCATGAAGAAAGTATTTACTGTAAGGAAACTGGTTGCACCCTGGGGCTTTTCTCCTTCCCCCACACTCCAGTTGTTTGTTAAGCATTTACCAGCAAACCACTGCCTAACTTTTTGGCCTGCATATTGAGCAGAATCCCTGGTGTGAAAATGAAAAGGATTATTCATCTAGGGAGGAAGACCTAGAAGACTCACTGAGGATAGGTGGTGCTCAGTTTTACAGCTACTGGTGTATGAGGCAGATGACTATGCTTACTGAAAAATAGGAAGAACACTTAAAAATATTGAATTAGGCTGGGTGTGGTGGTTCATGCCTGTAATCCCAGCACTTTGGGAGGCCAAGGCAGGTGGATCATTTGAAGTCAGGAGTTCAAGACCAGCTTGTCCAACATGGTGAAATCCCGTCTCTACTAAAAATACACAAATTAGCCAGGTATGGTGGTACATGCCTATAATCCAAGCTACTCAGGAGACTGAGGCAGGAGAATTGCTTGAACCCAGGAGGTGGAGGTTGCAGTGAGCCAAGATCACACCACTATACTCCAGCCAGGGCAACAGAGTGAGACTCCGCTTCAAAAAAAAGAAAAAAAAAAAATATATATATATATATATTTATACATACACATTAGATATATGTGTATATATATATATATACATTATATATATATATATATATATGAGAGAGAGAGAGAATTAGAGGAGAAAGACTTAATGAACTAAAAAACTGTGATTTTTCAAAATAAAACAATTCAGCAGTCAAAGTAGAAGGTAGGATGTCACTACTAAGATCCAAATTAGTGACTCAAAGGAATAAATAGAAGTATCTCAAAATATGTAGCAAAAAGGTAAAGAGAATGAAATCATGTAGAAAATGTTAAGAGATATGGAGGGAAGATCCAGAAGATTTTACGTATAAATGCATACTGGGAGTTTCGTGAAAAGAAAAACGGAAATAAGGAAGGATAATTTTTAAAGAAATAATAGAGGAGATTTTTTTTTCCCTCACTGTTCTTAAGAAAGCCTTAAGGTATTATTGGAAAGACTAACTGAGATTCAGGAAGGGTTAATTTAAAAAGTAACTCCACTAGGCATATAAAAAACAAATACTTTTTTTAAAGCTTCTAGAATAAAAGAAAGAAGATGCAAGGAATGTACAGTCAGATCATGTTGATACCCTGTAAACTGGAAGCTAGAATCTTAGAAGAGTATCTGCTACATAGGAAATAATTTGACTCAAAAGTAGTATACCCAGCTAAGATACCTTCATCAATATAAACAAAGCTGTTTTCATTTAAATAAGGATTCAGAACTATTTCACCATATATACTTATTTTGAGGAAATTGCTAAAGAAAGTATTAACCAGTTTTGAGATAAGATGATAGCTTAAAAATATACAAATTTTTCCCTACCTCCAAATCTACTAACTTGAGTTATTTAAAGACATAAGCCCACTAGGAAAAAGAAAGGAAATAGCATTTGGTAAAATGAAAAGCTGAAAGATGATTCTTAACTGACTTAGTAACCTAAGAAAGTTGAATCCTAACCTGAAAATGGGAGAAACTGAGAAGTAGCTCATGACCACTGTGAAACCCATCAGAAGTCTCAACAATTATTAGCTCCAGGTACCTTTGGAAATTCCTAAAGGTAGCACTGTTGGCCTAAAATCTCTGTAAAATTGTCTCCACATTACTTCCCTCACTCTTCAGAGGAAGTTGACTCTCTTTCCCTCATTCTGGTAAAAATTTTCAGATTCTTCTCTGCAGAGGATAAAAACCAGGGGACACCAGGTACAGTTGTACAAAGGATTGAGGGAACATGGACATACTAAATGTGGTGACACTCCCTGCCCCAGCCTTCGTTCCTCAGTTGGTTCCCAGGGTACTGGCAGGCAAACAGGTATTTACAGACAGGAAAATAAAAGATCCTTGAAAAATCTAACCCCCTAGTGAGATTACCTAAAGATTCCCCAACAAAATAGTCTAGCCACATTTCCCTAAAGATGAAGCTGCCAATGGTCAACAAAGTCACAGCCCACGGAGAGAACCGGCCTGGCTCAGAATCAGGACCTCTGTCCACATTATGTAATACAACACTACAGCTGGGCATGGTGGCTCACATCTGTAATCCCAGCACTTTGGGAGGCTGAGGTGGGCAGATCACCTGAGGTCAGGAGTTCGAGACCAGCCTGACCAACATGGGGAAACCCTTTCTCTACTAAAAATACAAAATTATCCAGGCGTGGTGGCCCATGCCTGTAATCCCAGCTACTCTGGAGGCTGAGGCAGGAGAATCACTTGAACCAGGGAGACAGAGGTTGCGGTGAGCCAAGATCACTCTTGTCTAAGCAACAAGAGTGAAACTCCTTCTCAAAACAAACAAACAAATAAGAAGCACTATAATGAGAACCAACACATAGCTGTTAAAAATAAATGGTAGACCTAAAACCACTACACAGATCAGGCTTCTTGAAAACGATGTCATACCAGTGAGGGCGGCTAGCAGCATGAGGGTTATAGTGGCATGTCACAAAACTTGTAGGTGCTGCTACATGATTTTGAACTCCAGTAATTAGTGGCTTAATGAACAAGGAGGGGAGATAATAAACGTTGTTTAGGGGTTGGGAATTTAGCTTAAAGTTACCCTCCCAAAAGTTTAAGAAGGCAAGATTTATTTGTGACTAGGAAGTTTTTCTCCTTTCAGTCACAAATACTTGCAGAGCCTATTGGGTCAAAGCTTGTGCTTTAGGCTCTGGGAATATAGGTAATACTGTCAAAAAGCCTAAGGCTTTTAAAACCTAGAGCTGCAGCTTTTTCCAGCCATGTCTTCACTGAAGAGCTGCTGTACCCAGCCTCATTGACATCCCGGTAGAGGCTCTAAGCTTGAATGCTGTGCATGTTCCATGGCTGGGTTTGAGAAAGCCTTAGGACTCCCCCTAGACTTAAAACAAGTAGAAGTGACTTGCTCCTCTGAAGAGTGCTTGAGGCCATGTGTGTTCCATGTGTGGGGCTGGAGCTCTCAGTCCCCCTCTATCCTTACCACCTGTATTCCTCACACACCCAGCAGCATGCTCTCAGTCTTCTCCGTCAGGGCTGGGTAAGAGGGGAAACCAAGTGTCAGATGCAGCACTCTTTGTTTACATTCACACTCGCATAAAGGAGCAGGAAGAATTGGAGAGCTTTTAAGTACATACTGTGCCCTCAACTTCTAGGTGCATAGGATTCATCAGTAAACAGAAAAAGGAGCTGCCCTCCTGGGACTTACATTTCAGCAGGTTAGCAGTCAGCATGAATCTCAGCTCTGCTCATGGCAGCCATGCAGGGTTTTATAGATTAGAACCTGCTCAGAAAAGGGAATGAGGTACATTCACCTTAGCTTACAAGCTGAGAATGCAGTGCCAGTGTGTCTGACTCAACTTCAAGCTGGTACACCACCCCCAGAGGGCAAACAGTGGAGACCTTTCAAAGGAAGCTAAGGTCAGAGCCAGGGAAGACATGCCTTACTTAGTATCAGTCCACAGGGGAACTTGCAGAGGTCAAGGCCACTGTGGCCCGTGATCAGGAGTAGCATAATGCTAGAACTGTTATAAGGTCAGTTATGATCAGACTTCTTATACAGAGCCTATTGGAACTGAGTACACCCCCTTTTGAAGTGGAGTATCAGTAAAATGGTTGCAGTTGATGTGCATTCTATCAGTTTGCCTGGGAGATGTGATGAGTGATGGTCTATTTTATTTGGGAGACTTCTCTTGATCTGCCTGAGTCTGTGCACTAATGGTTAGACCAGAGGAAATACTGATTGAGCATCTTGCGGTGAGTGGGTTCCCCTAATGTGCTGCCTCTTCCATTGCTGATGACGTGCATATACTGTACATATGTATCTAAAGAGGTGACTTTTACAGGACTTTCATTGTGAACCACCGTGAGAAATACATTTTACATCCTGACTTAGTATGCACATATACAAACACACACAACATTTTCATGTAAAATCCTGTGTTTAAAGTGCTCTGATAATTTGTTTTGCTGGACATGACACATTAAGCTGGCTTCATGAACTACTAGTTTCTTTACACTGTTTGATAAATATGGGTCTAGAACAGTTGTATTCAAAGTGACATATGCTGACAGGCAGCATCAGCATCACCCTGGAGCTTGTTAGAAATGCAGATTATTCCCTGCCCTCATTCCCTATACCAGTCAGTCTGCCGGTGAAGTACACACAGCACCTTTAATCCAGGTGATTCTGACGTTCAGTGTTTGAGAAGCACTCGTTCTTTTTACACTCCAGAGAGCTTTGGGGATTATATATTTGTGATTATATTTGCCACATTATAAATTAAAACTGAGGAACTTGAAAATATTTATTTATTCATTCGATCTGAAAGTAATGGTAATAAATCCATTATGTGTTGACACGAGAGCAATGAGGTCATCACACAACATGTGTCCCTTGCATCTGGGAACCTCTGCAGTATACTCTTGAGAAAACAAGAGTTTAAAAAGCAAATACATTTTAGTAGTATTAAGAAAATCGTTTGACCTTGGAAGGACTCCTGGGTACTCCCAGTTGTTGGCAGGTCACGCTATGAGAACTGTTCTTCTCAACTATATGTTTTGACAAGACTGAGACCAAATTTTTGTAATACTTCTTATATAGAGTAATTTATTATATAATCATATGGAATGTTTTCATCACTGCTTAGGTATCAGGGGAAAATGAGGATCTTTCCAGTACCCATAAGAGTATAGGTTATTAGGCCATCAGGAGGATCCAGTATTGAATTCCCAGAACCAGTTGGTAGATCCTATATTTGTATTGTGTTTTATGTAATATCTAGGTTTGTCTCAAAGAGGGATGGATTACTTGTGCTTTCTCTGCCCTTCAGGGAGCAGACAGATTACCTCCCCATGGAAAATTGTGCTGTAGATATTGAAAGTGTATCTTAATTTTGAATATTTTTAGTTTTATTTATATTTTGATTGATTTTTAGACATAATGTTTAAATTACTTCATTTCTTCCAAATAAGTTTAGGCAACTCATGTTTTTCTTTTTTTGATTGTATATTTGTTTCTTGGTATCTGTGGGTGATTGGTTCTAGGACCCTGTCAGATTCAAAAATCCACAGAAGCTCAAGTCCCTGATACAAAATGATATCATATTTACATATAAGCTACACATATCCTCCCTCTACTTTAAATCATCTCTAGATTACTTACAATGCTTAATACAATGCAAATACAGTTCTAATCATTTTTACATTATATTGCTTTGGGAATAACGACAAGAAAAAAAGCCGGTATGTGTTCAGTACAGACACAACCATACATTTCTTTTTTCTCAAATGTTTTCAGCCTGCAGTTGTTTGAATCCATGGAGGATCGATTGTAAAAGTAGCACTTTATGGCTGATGAGCCAGCACTGGAGTTGCTCATATTGTCCTATTTTTACTGTCTGTATGTAGTCCTGTGGTCAATAAATATTTTTAGATTTGTGGTGAGGTTACACAGCTGTCAAGGGGCATGTTAAGCTACAGACCCTGGAGTATTTGAATCCTGCCTTGACGCACAACCTTCTTCTTGAAGAATTATACAAATTCTTCAATCAGTCAATCACCCCAGGCCTTCATGGCCAGCCCACTGCCCCAGGTCTAGCTGTATAATGGTAGGAAGAGAGTGTGAGTGAGAGGAGGAGAGAGAAATTGGTTGGTTGATTGGGATTCAAGCGCTGACTGCATGCAGAGAGGTGGAAGAATCCCGGCGTGATAGTCTTTGGATCTTTGCACTAGAAAGCATGGCCTCGTCTGTGTCCTTGACTAGCCGCTCTCCTTTTCTCCTGGGGCTGGGGCTTCTTGCACGCTATCCTCGCTTTCCTCAGCAGGGAACCTGGGCTGGGGAGGGACAGAGAGAAGCATATGTGAGGAGCTTACGCTTTTCCTGGGGATCTCTGTGTGGATAGTTTTGGGTTTTTTTTTTTTTGTAATTGTTTTTTTTTCTGTGCATCTGTTTAATATCTTCTTTATCTTCTTTCCCAAATTAAACTTCTTTTCCAATATAAACTTCCTTAAAACAGGATTTTGTTCTTCTTTGAATGGTCTTGCTCCCCCAACATCCGCACATCCCAGTGCCTAGTACAGCCCTAGCCGCGTAATAGATGCCCTATGAAATACTTGTTTGAATGACTAGTAATTCTGTAGGACAGAAGCACAGATGTTAACATATGTGATTGATTGATCGGTTGCTCGATTTATTTCCCTCAGGACACATGTTAACCAAGAGTGAGAAGAACCAGTTATTGGCAATAGCATCATCACTGTTTGTGGCATTCCAGTTAAGGGCACAACATTTTCAAGACCATTCAAGGTATGGTAGACCATTTAAAACAGCATAAATTAGAAGAACAATAGTGATAATCCAGTCTCTACAGAAATAACTGATAAAAGATGTGGCTGATCTCAGTTCTAGAGATCTAATGGGTCTTTGGAGAAGTATAATAAAGTCACACTGTATAAATATGTTATTGCTTATATTTTGTTCAAACAAGATTTTAATTCAGAAGGGATAAAACGATCTTGGCCCCTTTAATTTGGACATAAGATATTCTGAAATCCGATGGGAAATCTGTTCGAGTTGTTTGTGTTTATGATTTCTGTTTTATTTATTTATCTTGAAGAATGTTTGGAGAAGCATATTAAAATGTAAGAATGAATCTGTGGGCAGTTAAAATATATATATCAGGCTGGGCGCAGTGGCTCACACCTGTAATCCCAGCACTTTGGGAGGCTGAGGCAGGTGGATCATGAGGTCAGGAGTTCAAGACCAGCCTGGCCAAGATGGTGAAACCCCGTCTCTACCAAAAATACAAAAATTAGCCGGGTGTGGTGGTGGGCATCTGTAATCCCAGCTACTCGGGAGGCTGAGGCAGAGAACTGCTCGAACCTGGGAGGTGGAGGCTGCAGTAGCTGAGATCGCGCCACTGCACTCCAGCCTGGGCACAGAGCAAGACTCTGTCTCAAAAAAAAGTCTGTGTGAATATATATCAGAAACTAGTGAAGACAGAAGAAGGAATTAATACCAGGTTGAGTTAGTCATTTGTGAGCCACAGGCGTGCCTTTTAGCTTCCTAGTGACCCAGGTAAAAGGGGAACATGCTTTATATCAGGATAAGTAGAAAGAAAACGTCAATGCCACTGGTGCTTCTAGAGAGAGGATTATTTATTATGAATGCCTGTTTACTTGCTGGAACAATCCTTTTAAAGGAATCATTCTATCGATAAATTGTTACTTCAATTTCTTTTCCATTTTACTTTTTAAGAAGAGGAAGAACAAAGAGTAAACAAAAGAAAAAAAAGATGGAAGGTGACCAGCTAGCTCTGAAAAGCTCAGATCAGAAACTCAGATCACCTCTGAAGAATTAAGTAGAGGAGAAACTGAATTGGATTTAGGCTGCATCTTAGTGGCTAATGAGGTTTTATTCCGAAAATCTCAGCGTAGTTGGTACTCTTCACTTGTTCTCTTTATCTGGAAAGAATAAGAAGCTTAAAGTGCATCTTTGTAAAACTTACGATTTGGTAGCTACCAGGGAGAGATGAGAGGATACAGAATATTAGTAAATTACTGAATGACTGGAAGGAGGAGGAGAATGGTCAGTAGAACCATGAATCTGCTTGTTGTTTGGCTGGTTTTTCCCCCTGCAGTTGTGCTGTCTAGTATGGGAGGCACTAGTCATGTATGGCAATTAAGATTAAAGTAAGCAGAAAACCCTTTTCAAAGTCACTTGAACTGTGGCTACATTTCAACTGATCTATAGCCACACATGGTTAGCAGCTAGTGAATTGGGCAACTCAATGAGCCTTTCCGTCATGGCAGGTATATTTCCCTCAAGTTCTGTTGGACAGCATTTGTCTGGAGGGATATGTGTGCAGGAGAGAACATTGCTTTGGTTTTAAAACCCGAATTTCATATTTTTTATTATTCTTTTGAAAAATGTAGTATTCATATCCTATTCCTTTGCTTTCAGATGTTATTTGGACCTTGATTATTTCAGAAGTTCTGAGTGTAACTAAATATGACTGGTTTGATTTTTAAGAAATGTATGCAAGTTATTTTCAGAGAGTGTGGCCTTACTATATGGAAGAATCTGAAAAGGGCTTAAAAAGATGAAAACTGAAAATGAACTGTAATCCCATAATTCTTTAATAATTACTTTTAACATTTTGTAGAGTTCCTTCGAAGTGTGTGTGTGTGTGTGTGTGTGTGTGCATTTTTATATACGTACATGTAACACACTGCAGAGTTAGAGTCATTCTGGGAATGTAGTTTAAATTACTCGCACAAGATAAACAGCAGTATACTGAACACCCATGCACTCATTATCCAGCTGCAACAGCCGTAAAAAATCTATCTTCTTTGTTTTATCTTTACCTCTGCACACTCCACACTTTCCGCCATTTGTTAATTTTTTAAGGTAAAATGTGCAAACACACTTATAGACTTCTTACCTGTATAGTTTTTGTTCTTTGAGATGGAGTAGTGGTGTGATCTCGGCTCACTGCTGTTTCCATCTCCCCAGTTCAGGTGATTCTCCTGCCTTAGTCTCCCAAGTAGCTGGGAGTACAGGCACACACCACCACGTCTGCTTAAATTTTTTTGTATTTTTAGTAGAGATGGGGTTTCACCACGTTGGCCAAGCTGGTCTTGGACTCCTGACTTCAGGTCATCCACCCATGTGGGCCTCCCAAAGTTCTGGGATTACAGGCATGAGGCAACATGCCCAGCCTTACCTGTGCAGTTTTAACAAAGGGATGCTTGTGTGTAACTCAGATGACTCCATCTTTCCATCTTCTCTGCCAGTGCACTCCCTGCCTTCTTTTGCTTGTGGTGCTACCTGCAGTGCGATTTCATCAAATTGTTTTCTATCAGAGAGTTTGGTAAACTTTTTTCTCTCTTCTTTCTTTTTTTTTTTTTTTTTTGCAGAGATAAAGATGAAGGCTTCCCCAGGCTGAAGTGCAGTGGCACAGTAATAACTCACTGCAGCCTTGAATTCCTGGGCTACAGTGCTCCTCCCTCCTCAGTGTCCCTGGTAGCTGGGATTACAGGCCACCATGCCTGGCTAGTTTCTGTATTTTTTGTACACCATGTTGTCCAGGCTAGTTTCGAACTCCTGGGCTCAAGCAATCTGGTCTGCCAGCTTTGGCCTCCCAAAGTGCTGGGATTACAGACTTGAGCCAGCATACTCGGATGGTAAATGTTTTCGTAAAGGACCAGATGATAAACACTTTAGACTTACAGTTCACATGGTGTTCACCATGACTACTCTGATGTTGTAGTGCAAAAGTAGCTGTGAGTTACATGAAAGGGATGAGTGTGGCTGTGTTCCAGTGAGACTGTATTTAAAAATGAAGGGTGATGGCGTGCGGACCATAGGTTTCTAGCCCTCTTTCTAGGTCATTAATGCTCTCTTTAGCTGTGCGTGGTATAAATGGTTAATTTTGCATCTTATTTCAATTATTATGTTTTTCATTTTTAATATTTCCATGTTGATTTTTTTTCTGTCTTCCTGGTTGATTGTTATGGTCTTGTCTTATGTTCTTTTAAAAAATTTTAGTCTTGCCTTTTATTTCATTAAATGTATTAAATGTTCTTATTTATTTTTAAATTTTTTAAATTAAGAGGAAATCTCACTCTGTCACTGAGGCTGTGGTACAGTGGTGCAGTCATAGCTCACTGCAGCCTCATATACCTGGGCTTAAGTGATCCTCCTGCCTAAGCCTCCTGAGTAGCTAGGGCATTAGGCATGCACCACCATGCCCAGCTAATTTTTATTATTTTTTTATTTTTGTACAAATTGGGGCCTCATTATATGACCCAGGCTGGTCTTGAGCTCCTGGCCTCAAGTAATCCTCTCACCTTGGCCTCCCAAAGCATTGAGATTACAAGTATGAGCCACCATGCCTGGCTTATTTTACAATACTCAGCTTATTTTATGTTGTATATCTGACAGTTCCAATATCCAAGTCTTTGTTAGTGTTATTCTACATTTGTTTTTCTGTTGACTTTCACTCAGAAATGAGGTCTTTGTCATAATAATAAAAGGATCAATACATGAGGAAGTTATAATAGGCCAGGCAAGATGGCTCATACTTGTAATCCCAGCACTTTGGGAGGCCAAGGTGGGCAGATCACCTGAGGTCGGGAGTTCTGATCAACATGGAGAAACCCCATTTCTACTAAAAATACAAAATTAACCAGGCATGGTGGTGCATATTTATAATCCTACCTACTCGAGGCTGAGGCATGAAAATCGCTTGAACCCGGGAGGTGGAGGCTGCAGTGAGCCAAGATTGCTCCATTTTAACAAAGTGCCATTTTAACAATATTGACTCTCCTAGTCAATTAATGTTTATATATATTACGATTTATTTAGGTCTTCTTAAATTTTAGTAATATTTTGTAGTTTTCAAGGTACACGTCTTGTATTTTATTACACGTATTCCTAAGTATTTGATTCATTTTGATACTGTTGTGTATAGACCCTTTTTTTGTAATTTTGTGTTGGGTGCAGCACTCTGCAAATGTCAATTAGTTCAAGTTGGCTGGTAGTGGTCTTCAAGTGATAGCCTCTGACTAGTTTTCTTTCAATATTATACTTTTATTTAAATCCCCAACAATAATTGTTAATCATGATTTCTCCTTTTAAAGCTGTTTTTGCTTTTTTTTGGCACTCTGTTATATGCATATGCATTAACTAATTAATTAATTAATGAGACAGAGTTTTGCTCTTGTTGCCCAAGCTAGAGTGCAATGGCGTGATCTGGGCTCATTGCAACCTCCATCTCCTGGGTTCAAGCAATGCTCCTGCCTCATCCTCTAGAGTAGTTGGGATTACAGGGGCATGCCACCATGCATGGCTAATTTTTATAGTTTTAGTAGAGATAGGGTTTCACATATTGGTCAGGCTGGTCCCAAACTTTTGACCTCAGGTCACCTGCCCGCCTCAACCTCCCAAAGTGTTGGGATTATAGGCATGGGCCACTGCGCCTGGCCATATTTTTAAAAAATGAACATTGACCCTGCTCTCATATCATTCACAAAAATGAACACAAAGTGAATCATACACTTAAATTTAAGAGCTAAAACTATTAAAATTCTAAAATAAAATGGGAGAAAATCTTTGCAATATGACACAAAAATCATAAATAAAAGATAAATTTGATAAATTGGACTTTATAAAATTTAAAGACTTTTGCTCTTCAAAAGACAGCATCGAGACAATTTTAAAACAAAATATACAAAAAAATAGCAGAATTTATTTGAAGACATAAATTGATAAAAGACTTGTGTCTATAATGTATAATTAATTCATACAACCAAAAAATAAAATCAGCCAGTAGAGAAACAAATTAAAATCACAGATCTATATCACTACACACTCACTAGAATAACGTGCATCAAGTAGTGAGTGGATAAATAAAAAGTGGCTTATCCATACCATGAGCTTATTTAGCAGTAACAAAGAATAAACAGCTACATTCACTAATGTGTGTAAATCTCAGAAATAACATGAAGAGACAGAAACCAGATAAAGAAAACTATGTAATGCATGACTTCATTTATTTGAAATTTCTAGGAAAGTCCAAAAGGACAAAGAACAAAAAAAGATCAGTGGCTCTCTGTTCCAGGTATGGGAGCAAGATTGACTGCTCATGAGTTTTGTTGTTCTAAAAGTGGGTTGTGGTGATGGATGCACAACTATGTAAATGTATTATGGTCTCACTTGATCTTAGCCAAAAGGCTGAGAAACCATATAAACTTATTACAATCTCATGAGACTATACAGTTAAAATGTACAGATGTTATTGGCCAGTTGCAGTGGCTCACACCTGTATTCCCACACTTTGGGAGGCCAAGGCGGGCTGATCACATGAGGCCAGAAGTTCGAGACCAGCCTGGCCAACATGGCAAAACCCTGTCTGTACTAAAAATACAAAAAATTAGCCAGGAGTGTTGGTGCACGCCTATAGTCCCAGCTATTTGGGAGGCTGAAGCATGAGAATTGCTTGAACCTGGGAGGCATAGGTTGCAGTGAGCTAAGATCATGCCACTGCACTCTCACTCTGGGTGACAAAGTGAGACCCTGTCTCAAAAAATAATAATAAAAAAGTAAAACGTGTAGATGTTATACATGTATACATCTTAATGCAATTTTTAGAAAGTATAAATGTGATACCAACAAAGGGCTTGAAAGAGGTGGGGAGTATTATGAGAAGTGTTAAGATGATGGAAGATACATGAAAAATAAAGTGTATTTGAAACTTGAGTAGAAGCAGATATTAAGGAGTCTCGTTACTGGCTTGGAAGACCAGGTGGATGGTGGTAATAACAAAAGTGCAAGAGCAGCTTTGAAAGGAAAATATGAGAAGTTCCATTTAGGCAGCTGGGTTTGAGATCCTTGAGAGCCATCCTTGTAGCCCCTAAGGAGTTAGCACTATGATATATTCCTATCCCTTTGACTGTTTCTTCTTTAATAATAATATATATGCCCCTTTGAGTCCATTAGGAAATGCTTGCAGCATGCTTTTATACTCATTAATCCCGTGATTTTTTTTTTTTTTAAATAATCAAATGCACACAGTTTTAGGCTTCAGCTGTGTTTCTTAATGTGTGCTCCATAGCACAGTAGTTTGGGGGAGGTATTAAAATGTGTTACTTAAGAAAATGTCTCTGTGTTTAAATAAAGTTGGAAAATCCCTTGTTGAGTTAGAAACCTTCTAAAGACTGTCATACAGGCACACCTCATTTTATTGTCCTTTGATTTATTGCATTTCTCAGATATTGCATTTTTGACAGATTGAAGGTTTATGGCAACCCTGCATTGAGCAAGTCTTTCTGTGCTGCTTTTCCAACAGCATGTGTTCACTAAGTGTCTCTGTGTCACATTTTGGTAATTCTTACAACATTTCAGACTTTGTCATTATTATCATCTGTTTTGCTGATCTGGGATTAGTGATGTTTGATGTTCCAAATGTAATTGTTTTGGGGTGCCACAAACCATGCACGTGTAAGACAGTGAACTTAATTGACAAATGTTGTACGTGTTCTGACTGATTCACTGACCCAGCCATTTCTAGTCTCTCTTGCTCTCCTTGGGTCTCTCTATTCCCTGAGATACAATATATTGAAGTTAGACTAATTAATAACCTTACAGTGGCCTGTAAGTGTTCAAATGAAAGGAATAAGTAGCACATCTTTCACTGTAAATCAAAAGGTAGAAGTGATTAAGCTTAGTGAAGAAGGCACGTTGAAAGCCAAGACATGCTGAGTAAGCCTGTTGTGCCAAATGGTTAGCCAAGTTGCAAATGCAAAGGAAAAGTTCTTGAAGGAAATTAAAGTGCTATGCCAGTGAACACACAAATAAGAACGTGAAACAGATTGCTGATATGGAAAAAGTTGTATAAGTCTGGGTAGAAGATTAAACCAGCCACAACATTCCCTTAAGTAAAAGCCTAATCTAAAGCAAGGCCCTAACTCTCTTCAATTCTGTGAAGGCTGAGAGAGGTGAGAAAGCTGTAAGAAGAAAAGCTTGAAGCTAGCAGAGCTTGGTTCATGAGATGTAAGGAAAGAAGCTGTCCCCATAACATAAAAGTGCAGGGGAAGCTGCAAGTGCTCATGTAGAAGCTGCAGCAAGTTATCCAGAAGATCTCTCTAGGATCATCGATGAAGGTGGCTACACTAAACAGTAGATTTTCCATGTAGATATGACAGCCTTCTATTCAAAGAAGATGCCATCTCAGATTTTCATTGCTAGAGGGGAAAAGTCAATGCCTGGCTTCAGAGCTTCAGAGTAGTGGCTGTTTCTCTTGGTACGGGCTAATGCAATTGATAACTTGAAGTAGAAAAGCCAGTGCCCATTTACCATTCCAAAAACCCTAGGGCCTTTAAGAATTATACTAAATCTGCTCTGCCTATGCATTAGAAATGGAACAACAAAGCCTGGGTGACAAAATATATATTTACTGCATTATTCTGATTATTTTGACTCTAGTGTTGAGACCTACTTCGCAGAAAATATTTTTTTTTCAAATGATTGCTGCTCATTGATAGTACACCTGGTTACCCAAGAGCTCTGATGGGGTTGCACAAGGAGATCAATGTTGTTTTCATGCTTGCTAATACAGTGTTCATTCTGTAGCTCATGGATTGGGGAGTCATTTTGATCTTCAAGTCTTATTATTTAAGAAATACGTTTTACAAGGTGATAGCTGCCATAGATAGTGATTCCTATGATAGATCTGGACAAGGCAAATTGAAAACTTTCTGGGACAGATTCACCATTCTGGATCCCATTAAGAACATTTGTGCTTCAATGGGGGAAAATAAAAGATCAACATTAACAGGAGTTTGGAAGAACTAGATTCCAATCCTCACAGATGACTTTGAGATGTTCGAGATGTCAGTGAAGGAAATAAGGTATGCCTCTGTACTAAAATGCATTAGTAAACTCTAAGAGCCGGATGTAGTTGCACTCTTACCTAACTAAACTCTTTTTTTCTTGTGAAAATCTTTTTACTAAAAGCTCTTTGAGATAATAATATTCCAGTGAATGCTTTTGGGAAACACAGAGTATATTATGATATGTAGTGTTATGGATAGTTCAAACACTAACATTCCTTAGAGACTGTTGAAAAATTTAGGGCAATTGTTTTATAAAGTGGAGGTTAAGAAGCAATCTTACTTTATATTTGTCTTCTGCTAATTTCCAACTAAAATTGTAAATGTGATAATTGCTACATTAAAAATTTAAGTATGTTATTTTTGAACTCATTATCTTTTAGAAATTAGAAACAAAACATGTATTTATGAAACATGTAGGCTGCGAGTTCACTTATCCAGATAATTGTACATTTATTTTCTGTGCAAGAAGCAATTGTTCATTTTTGGTGAGTTTATTTTCTGTTAAAAAAAGTTATCACTTATTTAGTATTATCAGTTTATTGTAAAATTGCTACAACCTATAACAGCAGAGAGCTTTAACATTTAGCAAATATACTCTTCTTCTTAACAAAGCATGATCTTGTTTGGCTAAGTGAAGCTATGTTTCTGGCTTACTTACTGAGGAGGTCCTTGACACCTACATCATGAAAGCTGTTGTAGGGTGTTTGAACCTTCGCATTTTGGCTTCAGAGTCATGTTTTCATTATTGGCTGAGGAATGGAGTTGAAGAGTCACCCTCCAGGTGTGGCTCCATATTGCTTTGTCATGGGTGTGTTCATGAAATGTTTTCCTTCCAAACCAGTAGCCCACAGCCCTTCCTTTGTGTTGCTTTTTTTGGCTGCTGATCTTATTTTCCCAATTTCTCTATGGGCTTCACTCTTTCATCATTTATGACTTGGAAAAACACATTAATAATACATATCCCTAGTATTTGGATAGTAAAATGATAACAGTACATTTTAGAAAAAAAGAAAAGTTAATGTCAGAAACAATAGCAATTTTTCTTGGGATGACTAGAAAATAAATTTGATGAATTCAATTTTTTACTGACTTACCATGTAGGTTTCTTTTTAATAATTATTCTTAAACACTTGTATGGATATAAATGAATTATTAAAAGCTATTTATATTAAACACTTTGCTTTTCTAAACTAAAATGATTTTGTTGACATTGTAGTTTAAGATAATAATTTGTTTCACTAACTGATAATGATTGGAAGAAACAATAGTAAAGGTAATATTTTAATAATTTTTAATAATCTTTATTTTTGCTCCAAATGTCTGTTTTCCTTAGATCCACATGTTGTTCTTGGATCTAGATTCAGCTTTCTTGAGAATCAGGGTAACTGACCCTGGCTCGAGTTCCCCCACCTGTTGGCCCAGACATCTCAGACACTAGTGAAGATGCTGTTCTGCCCTCTCTCAACGTCTTTACTTCCTCCTTTCCCCATTGTTGTTTCTTCATCTATCCCTTTCTTTTGTTAGGTTTTTGTAGCTGGACAGATTGTCCTTTATCCTTCCTTCTTCTCTGTCATTCAGTCTTCCTAACTTCATAGTTATTACTTTCTGCTGAGTTATTTGCCTTATCATTGTAATGATCACCATTTCTAGAGCTGAGTCTGCCAGCTTTCTTGGTAGTGGAATATCTAGTGATTAAGTTGTCCCTCCCTAGAAGAGGGCCGCTTTACATTCCTGTTACTTTGCAGATTTTAAGAATCAGGGAGGAGGCGTGGCTCAGAGTAAGCCTTTGACTACCTTTTAGAGGTCGGTTCTCAGGATTGAACCATGCTGAAGTGGCCATGGACAGTGTTGTCTGTTTTCATATGTTAAATATATTTTAATATGTTTGAAAAGAAATGTTGACCCTGTGCATCTTATAAACTCATCTTTCACTGCAGATATATAGTAAATTCATTACATTTTGTTGACTTGTGTTTGTTTTCTTCTTCACCCATTTTGCCATTCCATAGAATATATGGAGGATATGTTTAGAATTCTCATCAGTTATTTTAAAGCAAACAATTAGAAAAGCCTGCAACATTTACCTCTTTAATCCATTTGGAATTCACTTATATGTATATTATGAAGTGGGTTTCTTCTTTGTGATTTGGAAGCTTGCTGTGTTTATAAAACATTCTAGCCTAATCCTCCAAAATTAGTATTCATTTATCATTCGAAGGTTAGCAAGACAGAAATGCATGCAAATTGTGTATATATTCTCTCTCCTTCTCCCCACTGCCTTAATCATTCACGTGGGTGCACTTGCACACATGAACACACACCCCTGCATCTATGTAAATAGGTATGTTGTCTTAGTCCATTCTTATATGTCTGTAAAGGCATACCTGAGACTGGGTAGTTTATTTAAAAAGAGGTTTAATTGACTCACAGTCCTGCATGGCTGGAGAGGACTCAGGAAACTTACAATCATGGCAGAAGGTGAAGGGAAAGCAGGCACATCTTCACATGGCTGGCAGGAGAGAAAGAGCACAAAAGGGGAGGTGCTACACACTTTCAAACAACCAGATCTTTTTGTGATAATTCACTCACTGTCACAAGAACAGCAAGGGGGAGATCTGCCCCCATAATCTAGTCACCTTGCACCAGTTCTCTCCTCCAAAACTGGGGGTTACAATTCAACATGAGATTTGGGTGGGGACCTAGAACCAAAGCATATAATTTGTATAAACATGTGAATACATTTGGTGACATGGTGGAAAAACTAGAATTCAGAGTTACAAGTCTAGATTTTAGTCATAACTCTACCACTTAGTAATATGACCTTAGGTATCTTACTTTAAGCTTACCTGTAAAATGAGAATAATCTATATATTTTTTATATGAGAATCATTGTTATTTTATAATTATGTTTCAACACCCAGATTATTTGCCTCATTTGTTATAAAGAAATTAAAACAAAGAATCCTGTAATATATTGTAGTACTCAACTAAGTGAATGTATTATGAGTAAGCCAAAAGAAAAGCATCAAGAATAAGAAGTCATATTTTTACTTCTTTAAACCAATAGCTATACATAAATATGACAAGAAAGAAAAAATCGGGGTCTAGTTATCTTCAGTGAAGTAAATAATGAGATATTTTATGTTATATTCCAGCAAATGGGACACTATTAATGTTTGTTTTTAATGTTATTTACTTTATTTCTTTGTAGGTTTTTATTTTTGCTTTTATGCTTAAAAAGCAAAATCTTCTACCTAAGATTTTATAAAATATTTAATTATATTTTTATTTCTGTTCTTTTGGAGATTTCCTTTATTACAATGATATCTTACATGTCAAATTTAGTATGTATGATGATATGAGATTAAGATCTGACTTCATTTTTTCATATGGGTAATCAGTGGAATCACTTTGATTTACTGACTTGAATATCCCCCTTTTTTTTTTTTTTTTTTTTAAATTAGAGACAGAGTCTCATTATGTTGCCCAGTCTGGAGTGCAGTAGGATGAACATAGCTCATTGCAGCCCCAGACTCCTGGGCTCAAGCAGTCCTCCCACCTCAGCTTTCTGAGTAGCTGGGACTACAGGCATGCCCCATTATAGTAACTTTTCTCTTGTTTCTAGAGGGGCAGTTATGTTACCTCCTGATTCACTTGGGATGTTTGGGTGTAGGTAACAGAAACCCTGATTGAAACCAATACAGTTTTCATCTCACATAGAATAAGAGATTCAGAAGGCACAAAGGCTGAGGCTCAGTATGTTAGTCTGCTGAATGCAGTTGGAGAGGAGTAAGCAAGCTGTAGAATAGATGTCGTTGTGTCGGATGGGCTCCCGACAGGACTTCTGCTCTTACAGTGAGTGAAGTGGGGAGCCATTGCAAGGTTTTGAGCAAAGAAGAGCTTGAACAACATGTGTACTGACAAGATCTTCCTGCCTGCATAAAGGAGCAAAAGGGGCAGCTTGATGTCAGAGAGGATAGGGTCCTAGGCCTGAGCCCTGAGACTCTTCAATATGAGAAAGCTGGAAAGATGAGAGGGATTCAACAAAAGAGTCTTGAGAAGGAGATAGGCGGAAAACTAGGCCTGGGTGAGGCTTGGGGAGCCAAATGAAGAAAGGGCTGCAGGAAGAAAGGAGTGTTCAACTGCAGTGTGTCAAATGGGATGAAGAATGACGGCTGACCTTTTAACAATGTGGAAGTCACAGGGGACCTTACTAGAGCAGTTTTAGGGGATGCACGTGGAAAGCGGGTCTTAAATTTGGATTGGTGGGAGTTCAAGAAAGAATGGGAGGGAGAAACTGGAGATTACAAATACCAGCATCTTTTTTGAGGACTGGCCTTTTTCTGTGTATACACATAGTCCAGTCTTATTTTGATTTTACCAGAAAATGGGCCATTCTACTTAAAATGCTGTCTTTTTAAAAAACACATTATAGTCTTTGAAAAAGTGGTTTTCAAAGAGTGTACAATGTTAATATCTTTTAGTCAATGAACATATGATGGAAAATCTTGCTCTGCTAGAATGTCATATCTGGAGAATGAATTTACATTAGGTTATGTTACACTAGTGATCACTGACATTGTAGGGTGAAACGTGTACTCCACGTCCCTTAAATACTGGAAATGCATACACTGAATTCTGTATGGCTTTTATGGCATTTCCTCTTTTCAGTAATTCAGGATAGGAAAACCAGAGTCACCTTTGGTTCTTTTGGCTCCCTCATATGGCATTGAATTGATAAAGCAGTTGGCGTGGGTGTCAGGAGTCAGGATCTGGGTCCAGCTCCACTGCCGTGTTTCCAGGCGCTATAGGTCTTTGTGCAAAGTGCTTCAACTTTTAATTCAGTTTTCTCTTCTGAAAAATGGCAGTGTTGAATTGGATGATTATTGAGGCCGTTTTCAGCTTTGATGCTATTTGAGTTGCATAAAATCACAGCTTTTACTTCCTGGTTCCCTTTTATGACATGGAGTCTCATTCTGTCATCCAGGCTGGAGTGCAGCTGCGTGATCTCAGCTCACTGCAAGCTCAGCCTCTCAAGTAGCTGGGATCACAGGCGTGCACCACCACACCCAGCTAATTTTTGTATTTTTAGTAGGGACAGGGTTTCACCATGTTGGCCCGGCTGGTCTCAAACTCCTGACCTCAGGGCATCCACTTGCTTTGGGTTCCTAAAGTGCTGAGACTACAGGCGTGAGCCACAGCGCTCGGCCACTTTCTGGTTTCTGCTTTATCCTCATAATTTCTTTTTTGTTATTTGAGCAGGGGTTAAAGACTCAGAAAAAGAAACAGCTTTACTATGGCCTATAATATTGGTGGAAATACTTCAGCCTGAAAGGTTAAAATAAAGCATTCCCTTTTGTGGAGGATGACTTTGGCTGTAATTTAATCAGTGTACTTTGTGCTCAGTCTTAGTAGAACATATCAAGTATCTCGACTGGCTACACAGCCTGGTGTCAGTTTAACTCTTTCTGCCACAGTAGCATAAAGGGATGTCAGTTTAACTGTTTCAGCCACAGTAGCATAACGGGAAATTACTTTCGCTTGAGTTCTCTGTATGTGCAGTCATTGTGTCTGCATTTGTATTGTATTGTCTTTCCTCATTTGGCTTTCTGATAAAATGGAGAATCAATTTTTTCGTGATTTCTGCCTAGCAGAGACAATTACCTGTTAATTTTTCTCGGCCTTTCCTGGTTTTACATACAGAATTTATTCACCTGTTATTAAATTTTCCATTAGATGCTAAAAGTTTAAGGTTTTAAAAATATGATCTTAACCATTGAAAGATGAGTCGGGAGAGAAATATTAGAAAACACTAGCCATGTGAAAATGATTCCCAAGGAAAAGCAAGTATTGTTGTACAGCTGCATATTGGCTCTTTTACTAAAATGTATTCTGAGTGAAAAGAATATGTGAAACTATGACACATGTATACATCAATGAAAATAAAACACATCTTTATATCATAACTCATTTCCTTTCTCAGATAAGCTACTTTACTGTAACAATGAAGTTGATATGATACCTGACTGGATAATAAAAAACAGCACTTTAAGTATATATTTACAAATATACACATACACTCTTTGTCTTTGAAAATATCTACTTTCATCTGAGCAAATAAATCCCCTAAAAGCAGCAAGATGGAAGAAAACATTAACTCAATCATTATCATTTAAGCTTGCCTCACTTTTTTCTATCTCTGTTATGATATTTTCATTTACTTAATATGACTGTTTAAGATGGTTTGGAAATCTTTGTGAGATTAAGTACAAGATATTGAGTGGATAAGATGGCATATTTACATATTTTTGCTAACTATTATATTGTAAAATATTTTTATATGATCCTACTGTAAGAGCTGAATAGAAGACAGAATAGCCCGATTATTGCCGGAGAATTTCCCTGTCCCCTGCAATGATTCCGGAAGCTTGCACACTTCATCAGTATTATTGTAGTTCTTTGGCTGCAGGATATTTGGCAGCTGTTGCACCCCACTGGCAAATCCTATTCATACTTCTTTCCCATTCACCATTGCCATTGGAGAATTGATTTCTCTCTCCTCTACTCTAACCTTTCCCAATTCATTTTGGATTGTTCAATGTGAAACATTTTAATTTCATATCATACAGCTATTCAGCTTACAATCCCTTTTTTAACCTGTCACCAGGGCAACAGCATAGCATGCTTTCTTTAGGCAATCAAGTTTTTATTTCACGTGCTTAATGTTGCATTAAATGTTTGCATTTTGTTTAACCCCCCTTAAATACTTTGAACTCTGGATATGTTTTATAGGGTAATGAAATCCTTGATTTTTGAATTGAAACTAAATCAACACCATCAGTGCATCTACAATAAAATGTCAAAAGATTAATTTACATAATACAAAGATTATTATTAAAAATCCAAGTTAGCTGATCTGTGTAAGGCAATTTTCTGTAGGTAATGGAGGAATATTTGTATATATTATAATCTTTGTGTTCAGCCTTGTTCCAAAAAGGATTGACAAGTGCTTTAGAGATTTGTCAGTGAGATAAGTAAAAAACTTAGAAGAGGAATAAAATTGGTGCAAATGGGAAAAGATATCTTTTGAAGTTATTACTTGATTTTTCAGCATAATTATTTTTTCTCTGTTTGTATATGTGAAAATTTGATTACTTGATTTTTCAGTATAATGCTTTAATATTTGTATATAGGAAGGCCATAATGACTTATGCATGTGATGATGGGTGAAGTAACAAGACATACTAGAGTGAGATTAGACATCGAGGAGACTGATGTGGGCATTGTGTGCTTTAACATCTCTTCATCAGTTTATTTAGAACTACATTTTCCTTCAATAATTTAACAATAATAGATTAGTGAAGATAAAAATGCATGTGTTTAGGTATTATTTGACTTGCATTGCATAGACCTCAGTTTCCCTTTACAGAGCCACTTAGTCAGCTTTTCTGTCTTATCCTCAATAATATGTTCAATGAAATTTGTTCTGTAAATAAATCCTGTGATATATGGAAAATACTAAGAAGTGTGTAAGACAAGGAAGAGCAGAGACTAGTAAACCATGTTGTTTGAAAGCACTGTTGTTTCAAAGGGTATTGTTAGTACACTAGCTGTTTAAGTGCCCTTTAGTGTTTAAGTGCACTAAAGCTTTCACATTAGTCTACAGGGTAAACACTGATATCAGGATAAACACTGATTTAACCTACCTATTCTTTTCTTTTAAACCATCTTTTAATAAGTTTTTTTTTTACATGAAATGTACGTAAGTTTATTAATTATCTTGTTCTTGATTTGGTTTTCTTTGGCAATTCTTGTCTCTTACAGTGTATCAGACTATTTAGATATGTTGAGTCTTCATATGTAACTAGTGGCCCTGAATGTAAATAAGATTGATCTAGATGACCAGTGTTCTGATTATCCACTTCACAAATATCACCTTCTTTCAGTAAGTTTCTCAATATGTATTTTAATGATGACAAACTTTTAACTTCAGAGTTAAAGTTATCAGACATTCCAAAAATAACAAATAGTACTCCATGTGATACAGTGATAATGAAACAGTCTTTGACTTTTAGGAACCTTAATATCAAATGGGATAGATAGACATTGAGCAGATAGTTAACTATTCTGAAGAGTATCAAAGGGGAAAAGTCCAAATTGTTGTCCTGAGGAAGGGGAAGGAATCTCATTTCCAGATTTTCCACATAATTTTATCTAAGATGTCAGTTTTCAACAAAAAGTTATAAGATTTTAAATGAAATATGAAAGTGTGGTTCATTCACAGAATAAAAATAAGCCAATAGAAACATCCAGGACAGAGCCTAAATGTTGAACTTATTACACGGCAACCTTAATACCCTGTTGTAAATACGTTCAAGAACTAAAAGAATTGAGGTGTGAAGAAATAGAGGACAGTGTGGCAACTATGTCTCACTAAACAAAATGTCAATGGAGAGATAGAAATGATAAAATGGCAAATAAAAATGTTCCAGATGAGAAATACAGTACCTAAAATGAAAAAGCACATTAGATGGACTCAGCAGTAGATTTGAGCTAGCTGAAGAAACAGTCTACAGGTTTGAAGATAGGTCAATTAAGATTATCCAGTGTGAAGAACAGAAAGAAAAATGAAAAAAAAAAAAAAAAAAAGAAATAACTCAAAAACCCGGAGCCTCAGAGACTAATGGGACACAGTCAATGTATCAGTATACATGTACTGGGAGTCCCAGAAGAAAAGGAGAAAGAAGCAAAAAGAATATCTAAAGAAATCATGGTCAAAATGCCTTAAATTTCCTGCCCATTCAGGAAGCTTGGTAAACTCCAAGTAGAATAAACTCAAAGAGATCCACACCTACATGTATCATAGTCAAACTGTCAAAAACCAAAAAGAATCTTGAGACAGCAAGAGTGAAATGATTCATCACGAAAAAGGATCCTACACAAGATTTGGAGCTCACTTTTCATCAGACACCATGAAAGCTAGAAGAGAAAGGGATTGTATACGTAAAGTGCTGGGGGGAAAATGCCAACCCAAAATCTTATGGGTAACAAAACTACCCTTTAAAATAACATAATAACATTCCCAGGTAAACAAAACCTCAGAGAATTTGTTGCTGGAAGACCTGCACTACAAATATGAAAGGAAGTTCTTCAGACTGGAATGAAAGGACACTGGTAGGCCGGGCACAGTGACTCATGCCTGTTATCCTAGCACTTTGGGATGACAAGGTGAGTGGAACCTGAGGTCAGGAGTTTGAGATCAGCCTGGCCAACATGTTGAAACCTCATCTTTACTAAAAATACAATTAGAAAAAATTAGCTGGGCATGGGGGTCGTGCATGCCTGTAATCCCAGGGATGCTGAGGCATAAGAATCTCTTAAACCTGGAAGGCAGAGGTTGCATTGGGCTAAGATCATGCCACTGCATTCCAGCCTAGGTGATAGAGCAAGACTGTCTAAAAAAAAAAATGCACTGGTAAAGAACACTACATTGGTAAACATAAAATAAATGTGTTTTTTACTTCGTAAGATTTGTGTCATTTATATGACAATAAGAAGACAAAAGAGGGTGGAGCAAATGAAGCTATGTTGAAGTACATTTTCTGTATACTATTCCAATTAAGTTAACATCAACCCAACTGATATTGTTTAAAGGTAAGGTGATGGCTGGGCACAGTGGCTCATGCCTATAATCCCAGCACTTTGGGAGGCTAAGGTGGGCAGATCACAAGGTCAAGAGATTGAGACCATCCTGGCCAACATGGTGAAACTCTGTCTCTACTAAAAATACAAAAATTAGCTGGGTGTGGTGGCTGATGCCTGTAGTCCCAGCTACTCAGGAGGCTGCGTCAGGAGAGCCACTTGAACCTGGGAGGTGGAAGTTGCAGTGAGCTGAGATCATGCCATTGCACTCCAGCCTGGAGACAGAGCAAGACTCTGTCTCAAAAAAAAAAAAAAGGAAAAAAGGTAAAGTGATAATTGTAATGCCCAGGGTAACCACTAAGAAAATAACCTTTAAAAATAGTAATATTAGTAAAAGAAAAATCAAGGGAATTAAAATAAGACAACGATTTAAAACAAAAAAGGCAATAATAAAGGAATAGAAGGAGAAAAAAGATACGACATATAGAAAGTAAAAAGCAAAATGGTAGATGTAACTCCTACTTGATGGACAATTAATTATATTAAATATAAATGACTTAAACATATCAAGGGCAGATACTGACAAAATAGATTTAAAAATATAATCAAACTGTATGCTTTACAAGAGACACAGTTTAGATTCAAACACATAAATAGGTCAAATGTGAAAAGATGGAAAGAAGTATCAAACAGACATTATATTTGTAATATTTTTATCAGTATTTTATTACTAATAATGCTGATGTCAGACAAAATAGACCCCCCTTTTTTTTTGAGACAGGGTCTTGCTCTGTCACCCAGGCTGGAGTGCAGTGGCATCATAGGTCACTGCAAGCTCAAACTCCTGGGCTCAGGCAATCCTCCTGCCTCAGTCTCCTGAGTAGCTGGGACTAGAGTGCATGCCCTAACTCTTGGCTATTTGTTTGTTTGTTTTTAAGTAGAGATGAGATCTTGCTGTGTTACCTAGGCTGGTCTCAAACTCTTGGGCTCAAGTGATCCTCCAACCTCAGCCTTCCAAAGTGCTAGGATTATAGGCATGAGCCAACACACCAGCCTTTTCTGTTTTGTTTTGTTTTGTGATCAAGAGACAGGGTCTTGCTCTGTCACTCAGGATAGAATGCAGTGGTATGATTATAGCTCATTGCTGCCTCTAATTCCTGAGCTCATGTCATCCTCCTGCCTTAGCCTCCCAAGTAACTAGGACTACAGGTTTACCCCACCACACCCAGCTAATTTAAAAAAATCTTTTTAGAGGGAGATTTTTTCTATATTGCCCAGGCTGGTCTTGAACTGCTGACCTCAAATGCCTGGCCTCAAGTGATCCTTCTGCTTTAGCTTTCTAAGTAGCTGGGGTTACAGGCATGAGCTGCCAAGATAAAATATTGTTTCAGACAAAATAATTGCTAGAGACAGAGGGATATTTTATCCCTCTGTCTTTTGATAAAAGGGTCAATCCATTAGAGAGCTATAACAAGTATAAACATATATGTACCTAATAACACAGTTCCCAAATATGTGAAGCAAAGCTGAGACAGAGAAATAGACAATTTAATAATACACCACTTTGAAAAATCGATAGAACAACCAGACAGAATATCAGCAAGGAGGTAAAAGTGTTGGACAGCCCTATAGACCAAATAGACCTAACACACATCTCTAGGATAATCTCTCCAATGCAGCAGAATATACCTGTCTCAAGTGCATGTGTAACGTTCTCCAGGCTAGACCATATTTACCGTACCATAGCATACCATATACTAAGCCAAAAAACAAGCCTTAATGAATTTAGTAGAATTGAAATGATACATAGTATGTTTCCTGACCACAAATTAAATGAAATTAGAAATCAACAACAAGGGAAATTTGTGAAGTTCATAAATATGTGGAATTAAGCAGTATACTCGTATGTAACCAATAGATTTAAAAAATTACAGAGGAAATGAGAAAATACTTTGTGATTAATATAAATAACGCCACACCCAAAAACATGTGGGCTGCACATAAAGCAATGCTTAGAGGGAAACTGAGAGCTGTAAATTCACGTATTAAAAAAAGAAGCAGCCGGCACAGTGGCTCACGTTTGTAATCCTAGCACTTTGGGAAGGTGAGGTGAGCAGATTGTTTGAGCCCACTACTTCGAGACCAGCCTGGATAACATGACCAAACCCCATCTCTAAAAAAAATACAAAAATTAGTTGGGTATTGTGGCACATGCCTGCAGTCCCTGTTACTTGGGAGGGTGAGGTCAGGGGATTGCTTGAGCCTGGGAGGCAGAGGTTGCAGTGAGCCAAGATCGTACCACTACACTCCAGCCTGGATGGCAGAGTGAGACCCTGTCTCAAAAAAAAGAAAAAAAAAGCTGGGTGTGAAAAAAAAGCATGATAGCTCATGCCTGTAATCCCAGTTCTTTGGGAGATTGAGACTGGAAGATCGCTTCAGCCCAGAAGTTTAAGAGTAGCCTGGGCAATATAGGGAGACCCCATCTCTACAAATAATAATCATGATAATAATAATTTTAGCTGGGTATGGTAGCACATGCCTGTAAATCCCAGCTACTCTGGAGGCTGAGGTGAGAGGATTGGTTGAGCCCAGGAGATCAAGGCTGCAGCCGTGAAGTGAGATCATGCCACTACACTCCAGCCTGGCTGACAGAATGAGACCATGTCCCCAAAAAAAGAAGGAAAAAGAAATCAATCAACTTATCTTCCATTTTAGGAAACACGGAAAAATAGAGCAAACTAAACCCCAAAGCAGAGGAATAAAATACTAAAAAACTAGAGTAGAAATAAATGACATAGATACTAGAAAACAGTAGAAGATATCAATAAAAGCAAAATGTGGTTCTTGGAAAGATCACAGAAAAGACAAACCTGTGGATAGGCTGACCAAAAGAAAAAGAAAACTCAGATTGTAAAATCAGGATTAGTACAGGGTATACCTACTGACCTTACAGAAATTAAAATGATCACAAAGAATACTGTGAACAATTGTCAGCCAACAAACAAGGTAAATTAGATAAAATGGAGAAATTCTTAGAAAGATACAGACTGCTGACACTTTCTCAAGAGAAAGTAAAAAATGCGAATAGATTTATCGTAAGTAAGGGGATTGAACTAATCATTGCAAAACTTCCTAGAAAGAACTCAGGACCAGATGATTTCACTGGTTAAAACAGTTAAAGGAAAATTACTTAATACAAATCTTCACAAACTCTTCAAAATCCCAATTTACAAAACCAATGTCATGATTCAAAAACCAAATAAGTCATTGCAAGACAAAACTGAAGGCTGATATCCTTCCTATTAATGCAGAAATTCCCAACAAAATCATGGCAAACTGAATCCAAGAATATATACAGTGACATACATTATAACCAAATGAGGTTTCTCCTAGGGATACAAGGTCGGTTTAACAGACAAAAGTCAATCCATGTGATACATCATATTAATAGAATAAAAGACAAAAACCACAGGATTATCTCAAATGCAAAAACATAAAAACAAACAAACAAAAAAAACCCTGAACAAATCCAACAGCTTTTCATGATTAAAAAAAAAAACAAAAAAAACCACTCAACCTACTTGGAATAGGAGGCAACTTCCTCAGACTGATGAGGAGTATCTATAATAAACCCACACCTAAAAATAAAGGCATCTAGATTGGAGAGAAGTCAACTTACCTCTTTTTGCAGATGAGATGATCTTATATGTAGAAAATTTTGAGGAATTCTCAAACAAATCTGTTAGAACTAATGAGTTCTGCAAGGATACAGGATACAAGAATGATATGCAGATACCACTTTTGTTTTTATACAGTCGTATTGTACAAGCCAAAAATAAAATTAACAAAACTATATAGCACTAAAAAGTATAGAGTACTTAAATACAAATTTTTAAAAAGAAATGCAACACTGAAAACTATAAAATGTTGTTCAAATAAAGATGACCTAAATGAAAAACTCCCTGTGTTTTGAATCAGAAGACCTAATATTTAGATCACCAAATTGGTCTAAAGATTCAGCACAATCCTTATCAAAATCCCAGCTGCATTATTTTTGAATAAATAGACATCTGATTCCAAAATTCAAGAAAATGCCTTTGCATTATAAAAGAGGAATAAAGTTGGGAGACTCCTCCTTCCCTATTTCAAAACATTACAAAGCTGCAATAATCAAGACAAAGTGGAACTGGCATAAGGATAGACATCTTACTCAATGGAATAGAATCGAGACTCCAGAAATAAATTGTTATACTTATATAGTCTTGAATTCAAGAAGGGTTGGAAGAAAATTCAATGAGTTAAGATTAATCTTTTCAGTAAATTCTGCTTGGGCAATTGGATATGCACGTGGAATAGAATGAAGTTGGTCTCCTTCCTCACAGCATACACAGAAATGAACTTTAAGAATTATAGACCTAAATGTAAGAGCTCATACAACAAAATTGTTGGAGGAAAACATAGGAGTTAATCTTTGTTACCTTTGGTTAATCATTGCTCATATAAGATGTCAAAAGTACAAGCAACAAAAGAATAAATAGATAAATTGGATGTCAGAATTTAGAACTTCTGCTTACAAAGGGTACGATGAAAAAAATAAAAAGATATCCCTCAAACTGGGAAATGGTATTTGAAAATCATATATATTTAATAGTGTTTTGTTTAGTATGGGGAATTCTTGCAACTTAATAATAGGACAAATGACCCAGTTAAAAGATGGGCAAAGGATGTGAATAAAAAATTTTTTGCCAGACGCGGTGGCACGTGCCTGTAGTCCCAGCTACTCGGGAGGCTGAGGCGGGAGGATCGCTTGAGCCCAGGAGTTCTGGGCTGTAGTGCGCTATGCCGATCGGGTGTCCACACTAAGTTCGGCATCAATATGGTGACCTCCCGGGAGCGGGGGACCACCGGATTGCCTAAGGAGGGGTGAACCGGCCCAGGTCGGAAAAAGAGCAGGTCAAAACTCCCATGCTGATCAGTAGTGGGATTGCGCCTGTGAATAGCCACAGCACTCCAGCCTGGGCAACATAGCAGGCTCTCTCTTTAAAAAAAAAAAATTAAGAGTAATTTTTTATTTTTAAATTTTATAATTTTTAAATGAAAAAAATTTTTTTTCAAAAAAGATATAGAAATGGTTAATAAGCCCAGAAAAGATGCTCTGTATCATTAGTTGATAGGAAAATGCACACAATCGGATACCACTTCACACCCACAAGGATGACTACAATCAAATACACAGTAGTTGGTGAAGATGTGGAGAAATGGGAAGCTTACATGTTCCAGGTGGGAATTTATGACTACAATGATATGAACTTGAAAGTAATTTGACAGATTCTTAAAATATTAGACAATTACCACATGACCTAGCTATTCCTCGCCTTGGTATATACCCAAGGGAAATGAAACCATGTGTCCACAGAAATGTTGTACACAAATGTTTATAGTGGCATTTTTCATAGCCAAACAGCAAAACAACCCTAATATCCTTCAAATGATGAATAAGTATATAATAGTAAACGTGGTATGTTCATAGAATGGAATATTTTTCAGCAATAAAAATAAATGAGGTATTGATATGTTCTGCAACATAGATGAATTTTGCAGAAATGCTAGATGAAATAATTCAGTCATAGTAGATCACAAATTTTCCCAGAATTAGCAAAGCTATAGAAATTGAAGGTACATAGTAGTTGCTTAGGGCTGAGGAGGGGAATGTGGAGTAACTGCCCACATATCTAATGTTTCCCTTATGAGGCAATGAAAACCTTTTAAAGTTGCTTGTGGGGATTTTTGGGTAACTTTGTGAATATACTAAAAACCATTAACATGCACTTCAGATGGGTTAAATGTATGATATGTGAATTTCATCTCAGTTAAACTGTTTAAAATGTTTCTAGTTTGTTATGCGTTTTATATTTAAGAATTTGTTTTCTTAATGGAAGTTCAAATTTTAGGAATTAGGCATTTTTTCCATCTAGTTTGATGGAGTCTTTAATAATATTTCTTCTCTCAATTTAGTGCAAGAATAGCTTTTGGAAGTAGCAATGTCAAGTGTTCCTGGGCTACCACCTGGAAGGTGGAAGTAGTAAATGTATGTGAACCCATGTTCTGTCCTTTCTTTCCTCATCTGCCTTGGAATGCAAGTGATACAAAGTTAAAACAATACAGAAAAGTTTCCATTTCTACAATGGCAGTGTAATGTATTTTCAGTGAATTCCTCTCCAGATAAATAATTATAAACTCTAGACAAAATATAAAACACAACTATTTGAAGGCTGTAGATAAACAACCAAATACGATCCCTAAAGGAAGGAAACACATTACTAAGTGGAAATTCCATATCTAAAATGTCCTATGTCTGCAATGGATAATTTACTGGACAGGCTGAAAAGCATACTGGTGATGGTAGAAGAAGGAATAGGTAACCCTGAAGATAGAAGAATAGAGATTATGTAACGTGAAAAAAGAGAAAGAAAAATATGGTGGTGAAACCCCATCTCTACTAAAAATACAAAAAAATTAGCTGAGCACGGTGGCGCATGCCTGTAATCCCAGCTACTCGGGAGGCTGAGGCAGGAGAATTGCCTGAACCCAGGAGGCGGAGGTTGCGGTGAGCCGAGATCGCACCATTGCACTCCAGCCTGGGTAGCAAGAGCGAAACTCTGTGTCAAAAAAAAAAAAATCTGAAGAGACACAAAAAGACACAAAGTTTTGGGGGTAAGATATGTTTATTGCTTTGATTGTGGTGATGGTATAATGACCGTATGCATATGTCCAAACTAATCAACTTGTGTGCATTAAACATACAGTTTTTAAAAATGTCAAATACACCTCAATACAGCTGTTCAGCCAAGGTGGACAGATCACATAAGGTCAGGAGTCTGAGACCAACTAGGCAACATGATAAAACCGTGTCTCTACTAAAAATGCAAAAAATTAGCCATGTGTGGTGGTGCATGCCTGTAATCCCAGCTACTGGGGAGGCTGAGGCAGGAGATTCACTTGAACCTGGGAGGTGGAGGTTGCAGTGAGCTGAGATCTTTCCACTGCCCACCGCAACGTAGCCTGGGTGACAGAGCGAGATTCCTACTCAAAAAAAAAAAAAACAACAAAAAAGCTGTTTGAAAAACATGGAAGAGTCGGGCATGGTGGTTCACGCCTGTAATCCCAGCCCTTTGGGAGGCCGAGGCGGGCGGATCATGAGGTCAGGAGATCAAGACCATCCTGGTCAACATGGCGAAACCCCATCTCTACTAAAAATACAAAAAAAAAAAATGAACTGGGCATGGCGGTGCATGCCTGTAGTCCCAGCTACTCGGGAGGCTGAGGCAGGAGAATTGCTTGAACCCAGTGCTTCAGTGTGAGACTTTGTCTCAAAAAAAAAAAAGTAGAAGACAGCCTCAGTGACTTGTGGGCACTATAAGTTTTCAGGAAGCATGTATTAAGAGGCACAGAAGGAAAGGCTAGAGAGTGAAGACATTTTGGAAAAAATATTGAATGTTGTCTTTTTAAGATTGGGAACAAGACAAAGTCGTCTGCTTTTATCATGTTTATTCAGTATTATCCTGAAGATCCTAGCCAGTGTGTTTGGAAAGAAAAGAATAAAAAGGCATAGAAATCAGAAAGGAAGAAATAAAGTTGTTTGTATTTACAGATGATGTAACTGTTTGCATAGAAAACCTTATAGGAATCTATAGAACAATTGCTGGAACTTAGAAGTTTAGCAAGATTACGGGATAAAAAGGCAATTAAATACAAGTTGTATTTGAATGAACTAGCAACAATGGGAAAATGAAAATTAAAGTTCCACTTAACATAGCATAAAAATACGCAAGCAAAGTAAACACCGTCACTAGTTAGAGTATGAAGGCATGCAAGAAATAACAGCCTAACGATTGCAAAGGAAGCTTTCCACAACAACTCACGTGGTTACTTAAGAAAACTCTAAGGAACCTGTCATACAGTGAATAAAACGAAGACAAAAATAGGCATCAAGTTAACAAAAGAGATTCAAGACTACCACACTTTATGAGATAAATTCAAAATCAAAAGAAGTAAGAGTTATATCCTGCTCATGGACTGGAAGAGAAAATATTAAGATGTTAATTCTCTCTACAGTAATATAGATTCAATGCAGGCCCAATCGTAATTCTGTTGGGATTGTATCTTAGGGAGCATGTGGAAGAAATTGGCACATTGGTTATGAAATTTCTGTGGAAAATGCAAAGGGACCTTGTATTAGTTGGTTTTCACACTGCTGCTGAAGACATACCTGAGACTGGGCAGTTTACAAAAGAAAGAGGTTTAACTGAACTTATAGTTCCACATGGCTGAGGAAGCCTCACAATCATGGCAGAAGACAAGGAGGGGCAAGTCACATCTTATGCAGATGGCAGCAGGCAAAAAGAGAGTTTTCTGCAGGGAAACCCCTATTGTTGTTGCTCTGTTTACCATCAGATCTCATGAGACTCCTTCACTGTCAAAAGAACAGCACAGGAAAGACCTGCCCCCATCATTCAGTCACCTCCCACTGGGTACCTCCCACAACACATGGGGATTCAAGAAGAGATTTAGGTGGGGACACAGCTATTCCTCGAATAGCTACTGGGAACAAAGTTGCAGGACTTGGTCTACAAATTTTCCCGAAATGGCCTCAACCCTGTCTCCTACCACACAAGAAAGTTAGATGCATCATAGATAGATCTACATATAAAACTTGTAAAATAAAACATGGGAGCGTGTCTTCTGAACCTTTCTAGTCAAAAACCTTATTAGCAAGGACACAAAAGCACTAAACATAAAAGGAAAAATTAATGAGGTAGATTTTGTTAATACTAAAATCTTCCATTAAAACTGCAAAAAGATGCCACTATATACCTATCAATCAGAATTTCTAAAATCCAGAACACTGAGTATCAAATGCTGCTGAGGATGTGAAGCAACAGGAGCTTTCATGCATGGCGGGTGGGAGTAGAAAATCATAAGCCACTTTAGAAGACAGTTTGGCAGTTTCTTACACAACATAATCATCAAGGAGTTGTGTTCCTTTGTATTTACTAAAATGAGTTGGAAACATATGTGCTTACTAAAACCTGCATGTGAATATTTGTAGCAGCTCTATTCATAATTGCCAAAACTGAAAAGCAACTGAGATGTCCTTCAGTAGGCAAGTGGGCAAACTGTTACATCCACACAATGGAATATTCTTTAGCAATAAAAAGAAATGAGCTATTAAAGCATGAAAAAAGAGGATGGAAACTTAAATACATATTGGTAAGGGGAGAAAGCTAATCTGAAAGGCAGCATTCTGTGTGATTTCAGCTCTAAGTGACATTTTGGAAAAGGCAAACCTATGGAGATGGTAGAGATCAGTGATTGCCAAGCGTTCAGGGGAGGGAGAGAGGAATAAATAAGTGAAATGGGGCTTATAGTCAGTGAAACTGCTCTGTATGTTACTTTAATGCTGGACACATTTCATTATATATTTGTCAAAATCCACAGAATACATAACACTGAGTGAACCTTAATGTATGAACTTCAGTTAACAGTAACGTATTGACATTAGCTTATCAATTGTAAGAAATATATCACACAAATGCAAGATGTTCCTAATAGAAGAATTCATGTAGGGGAGAGGGTATGGAGAAACTGAACTGTTCAGTTTTTGTCAACCTGAAACTGCTCTAAAAAGTAATGTCTTAAGTTTTTAAAAAATTTGCTAGAGGAAAGACATTGTTAAGAAAATTCATAAGCAAACCACAGAGGTGGAGAATACTTGCAATACATAAATCTGACAATGGCCTTGTATTCAAAATAAAGAACTTTCACAAATGAATAAAATAAGCCAATGGCCTAATAAAAATGGGCAAAAACTTGAATATAAATGGTCACTAAACACCATGAGATCCTCAGCATTACTAGTCATGGGGGAAATATACATTTAAACTGTGATAAGATGTGGTTTCCCAGCCACTAGCCTAGCTAGAATTAGAAAGACTGACAGTGGCAAATGGTGGCAAGGATACACTCATTGCTGTGGGAGCACAGACATGTTAGAATCTTTTGGAAAACAATTTGGCAACTCATATAAAATTAAACCTACATTCAGCCTAGGACTTCTACTCCCTAGACTTTTTACCCCACTTGAAATGAAAACATATCTCTTTAAGGGGGGAGAAAAACATGTACAAAGATTATCTACAGCGGCTTTATTGATAACAGCCCCAAACTGGAAACCACTGAAATGTCCATCCTCAGGAGGATGAGCTCATTTTGGTATGTTGTGCAACAAACCAGTCCTCAGCAAGAAGCAAAGGACGAGCTATTCAACAGTGTGGACGCGCCTGTAAAACACTGTACTGAGCCAGAAAGCCGCTTTTTTTCTTTGGAGTCTGTTCGTGTGAAGCTCAGAACAGGCAAGCATAATCTCCGGTTGACTCTCAGGGGTAGGCAGAACGAAGGGACTGGAAAGGTCAATGACACAACTTAAGATCTTGAAATTTCACTGTATATAAGTAGTGTAGTAGTCACCTTTTAAAAAAATAACAGTTGCTGAAACAAAAGAGGGATTTTCAGATATTTCTGCACCAAATTATGATAATAACTAATTTAGCATGTATGTGCCAAACACTGAGCATTTTATACCTTTTATCTCATGTAAGCAGCATATGGGTTAGGTGTTCTTACTATCTTTGTCTTGCTGAGGAGGAAACAGACACAAGGAGGCCAACTGAGTTGTGGATGGAGGTCGCACAGCTTTTGTAGGTCTGCACTTGGTCAGTGAGACATGGGGTCTGCTGGAGTGACAGCTGTGCCAAAGTGCCTTTCCTGGTTAATTGTGCCCAGTGTCTAAATAGAGAAGCCCTTATCAGTGGAAGAAGGAAACGGAGTATGCATAATATTTAAATATATGAGATTATGAGTAACATTACATATTCTAGCCTAGATTCAGATGTCATTTGTGTAAGTATTTGTAATGCTAATAACACCAAATTTGGGGGTGTTCCCTATTTCTCAGCATGATTATATGATACAGACTCTTCTACACACTCATATATTTGAACATACACATTTTCAATTACATGTAGGCAGAATTCTAATCCTCCTCTATGCCAGTTCCTAGCTTTGAAGAGGTTCTCTGAAAATGCTGCTTTTATCTTTCTTCTGCAGTGATGAACTTTAATGTTGGAGTGTTGTAAGTTCTCACATAATAAGGCTTAGATTTTTGTTTGGTTTGGCAGTAGACTTCTGTTTAAAATTCCTTTAATCTGTTCATTCCGTGCTTTTTATATTCATTTTAATAACTGATGACTCTGTGAAGAATTTTATTTGAATTTACTGCACTAGTAAAAAACTACTAAAACTTGTACTTAACTCTTCCTCCATCTCAACATGCTAAAAGTGAGTTTTTCAGTGAATTGCTGAATTTTTATCTTCCCTGGGAGTTGTTCCTCCCCTTCCCCAACCCTGGGGAAATAAGAAACAATTCATATACTAGATCTAAAGTTTCATTAAAATTGCTTATGCCCTGTCTCAGGCATTTTAAGTGGGCCATCTGTCTAAACATCTCTCTCTCCTTTTTTTTTTTCTGATCATTTCCTCGACTTATTCATGAGCCATGGGAGGGCTCCTTTGTAGTCTCCATGTAGCTGGTTCTGTCTACCCCCACTGAATACATCTATGTGCTTGCATAACATATCTTTTCACCGTGCTGGAAATTCTCTGAACTTGGTTCAGATGAATGGCCCACTTTCTGAAGGCCTTTTTCTTCCCTCAAAGATTTGTATGCAGAAACTGACCTCAGTGGCCATGGAATGCAGCATATTATTCTCGATCATTTTACAGCCCACCCACTGTGAAAGTTATGATGAAGCATTTCTTAACGATTCCTTGACGGTTAGCATTGTTTTAATTCAGTATTTCACTTCTAAAGAGGTGATGGCACAATCAAAAACCAGCTTTCTTGAGTGTCTGATAATTATGGTTTGAAATGCTTATAATTCTTTCTAACCGAAGATGCTGGGAGTTTTTGTGTTTATACAGTCTTTTAGAAAATGACATGTAACAGCAAAGTATTTAAGTTAGTATTACTTGTACGCTTTTGAGTAAAATATTCAGTAAGTTAAATGTATTGGTATTAACATTAGTGACAGCCAGCTGACAGTTATTCACCATCAAATAGAGAAAAATTTAGTTTTTGTTGAGCCTGTTCATCCTGGCCAGCTGATGATAAAGTAGACAGTCCTGGTTAGAGCTATTATTGTATTGGCTTTGTGAGTCACTGTTTATATGAATTCTTTTTTACTGAGGTTTTTGGTTTTGTTTGTTTTTTGAAGAGATAGCTTAATTGATATCAGCTTTGCAGGTGACTAATAAGTTGCACAGATTAAATTTTTGGTCAGATGACAGCATCCTTCACTAGAAATGTACTTCATTAAAGGAAACTGTATCATTTCTATGGTGAGTTGAATGAAGCTCCAAGACCTTTTTCCCTTCTTGTCAGAGAGTTCATAAAAATCTTCTTTGAGACTATTTTGAATTTAATGAATGTATATAATTCTTTTCTAAATGTTTAAAATATAATTATAGGTAATTGTAACTATCATAAACCTCTCTGTGCTGGCTAAATTAATAAGACTGTTTCAAAGTAAGTATTATAAATATACTTTAAATGATTCTGCAGAAATAGAGCATGTATTCTTTCAGGTTTGTATTTTTTTTATTTTTTATTGCATTTTAGGTTTTGGGGTACATGTGCAGAACATGCAAGACAGTTGCATAGGTACACACATGGCACTGTGTTTTGCTTCCTTTCTCCCCTTCACCCACATTTGGCATTTCTCCCCAGGCTATCCCTCCCCAGCTCCCCCCGCCGCCGCTGGCCCTCCCCTATTCCCCCCAGTAGACCCCAGTGTTTAGTACTCCCCTCCCTGTGTCCATGTGTTCTCTTTTTTCATCACCCGCCTATCAGTGAGAATATGCGGTATTTCATTTTCTGTTCTTGTGTCAGTTTGCTGAGAATGATGTTCTCCAGATTCATCCATGTCCCTACAAACGACACGAACTCATCATTTCTGATTGCTGCATAATATTCCATGGTGTATATGTGCCACAGTTTCCCAATCCAGCCTATCATCAATGGGCATTTGGGTTGATTCCAGGTCTTTGCAATTGTAAACAGTGCTGCAATGAACATTTGTGTGCATGTGTCCTTATAGTAGAACGATTTATAGTCCTTTGGATATATACCCAGGAATGGGATTGCTGGGTCAAATGGAATTTCTATTTCTAAGGCCTCGAGGAATCGCTACACTGTCTTGCACAATGGTTGAACTAATTTACACTCCCACCAACAGTGTAAAAGTGTTCCTTTTTCTCCACATCCTCTCCAGCATCTGTTGTCTCCAGATTTTTTAATGATCGCCATTCTAACTGGTGTGAGATGGTATCTCAATGTGGTTTTGATTTGCATCTCTCTGATGACCAGTGATGATGAGCATTTTTTCATATGATTGTTGGCCTCATATATGTCTTCTTTTGTAAAGTGTCTGTTCATATCCTTTGCCCATTTTTGAATGGGCTTGTTTGTTTTTTTCCTGTAAATCTGTTTGAGTTCTTTGTAAATTCTGGATATCAGCCCTTTGTCAGATGGGTAAACTTCAAAAATTTTTTCCCATTCTGTTGGTTGCTGATTCACTCTAGTGACTGTTTCTTTTGCCGTGCAGAAGCTGTGGAGTTTGATTAGGTCCCATTTGTCTATTTTGGCTTTTGTTGCCAATGCTTTTGGTGTTTTGGTCATGAAGTCCTTGCCTACTCCTATGTCCTGGATGGTTTTGCCTAGATTTCCTTCTAGGGTTTTTATGGTGCCAGGTCTTATGTTTAAGTCTTTAATCCATCTGGAGTTAATTTTAGTGTAAGGTGTCAGGAAGGGGTCCAGTTTCTGCTTTCTGCACATGGCTAGCCAGTTTTCCCAACACCATTTATTAAACAGGGAATCCTTTCCGCATTGCTTGTTTTTGTCAGGTTTATCAAAGATTGTATGGTTGTAGATATGTTGTGTTGCCTCTGATGCCTCTGTTCTGTTCCATTGGTCTATATCTCTGTTTTGGTACCAGTACCATGCTGTTTTGTATTTTTTTTAATGTATAGTTTATTTCTACTGCAGAGGATATTTATATTTGCTAATTAACTGGCATATATGCCCAACCTATCCATTTTATTTAAAAACCAAAACAAAACTATTTATAAACTTATGTCTAGCCAGAAGGAATCTTTGCAAATTTTGTTTGTAGAAGAGTGGACTTACGAAGAGATTCCATACTTTTGACTCTTTTTTTTTTTTTTTTTTTTTGGTATTTAGAGGTCTTTCACAGTGAAGCCTTTTTCCTATATCCTGTTAACACATCACCTTATTTGTTAGAAAAAAGCTGGGTACTGTGGCTCACACCTGTAATCCCAGCACTTTGGGAGGGCAAAGGAGGAGAATCCATTGAGGCGAGGAATTTGGACCAGTCTGGGCAACATAGTGACCCCATCTCTCAAAAAAAAAAAGGTGGTGGTGCACAGCTGTAATCCCAGCCACTCGTGAGGAGGCTGAGGCAGAAGGCTCATTTGAGCCTAGGAGTTTAAGGCTACAGTGAGCTATGACTGGGTCACTACACTCCAGCCAGTGTGACAGAGTGAGACCTTGTTTCTTAAAAAAAGAAAAAGAAGCTCTTTGAGGAAGATGCTGTCATAGTCGTTATGGATCGTGGATCCACACGCTCCTGCTCCGGACTCACCACTGTTCGCTCTGGCCGAGAAACAAGTCAGTGAGGAAGCCACGCAGTAGCCATGGCTTTTAAGGATACGGATACCTGAAAAACACCCGTGGAGCTGGAGGTGGCAGTTCACCACGAATCACTAACGAGCCACAACATAAAATCACTGGAGAAGGTGTATGCTGACTTTTATCAGAGGACCAAAGGAAAAGAATCTCAAAGTGAAAGGACAAGACTTTGAGAATCACTATAAGAAAAACTCCTTGTGGTGAAGGTCTGAGACATGGGATCGTTTCCAGATGAGAATCCACAAGTGACTCATTGATTCACACAGTCCTTCTGAGATCGTTAAGCAGATGCCTTCCATCAGTATTGCCAGAAGTTATGGTGGAAGTCACCATTGCAGATGCTTAAGTCAACTAAATAGATTACCGGTTGTTAAAAAAAAAAAAGAAAAGGAAAAGAAATTGTTAGAAAAGTACCACTGTAGGGCTTAAGTGTGTAGAAGAAGCAGTAGCTTCCTATCACTTGCCTAGTTCAGCTGGGATCCACTTTTCTAAGCGTCGAAATGTTGGTTCTAACAGATTGAATAAGTTCTCAGGTAAATTGCTAGTAGAAGAACAGGCTGAGATTTAGACCTGGATTTTTTTTTTTTTTTTTTAATTTTTTATTGGATTATAGGTTTTGGGGTACATGAGCAGAGCATGCAAGACAGTTGCGTAGGTACACACATGGCAGTGTGCTTTGCTTTTCTTCTCCCCTTCACCCACATTTGGCATTTCTCCCCGACCTGGATGTTTTAACTCAAAAGCCTGTACTCTTTCCATAAGCTCCCTCCTGGGGCAAATTATAATATATATGAAACAGAGGTGAATCAAAGTAAAACAATGGAAAAAAATAGTACTTAGGTTTTAGAGAGTGGCAACTGTATCTCACCAGCACCTGTAAGGTCCCTTTCCGTGGGAAATGGGTTCTAGGCTGGAACAGGATGCCAGGAGTAACAACATTCCAGTGCCTCTGAAAGCAGAGACTCGTTACATAGCAGAAGGGGTTCTCATCCCTTCTCCATCAGGCTTCTACATTTTGAAAACTGTTACAGCATATGATATAGATAAAATAGAAGAAAGATCTCTTGAGTTTATACTATAATTAAGGAACAATTTGTGAGGGAGGCAATATTTTCCTTGAAGGATCTGTCAGTGTGAGAAACAGAGATGAGATGAAGATCCAGAGTTTTCGCAAAGAAAGAGGTTTCAGTTATAGGGGAAAGTAAGAATATAGGCCAAGAGCCGGGACATAATAAAACTCATAATAAAAGCTAGCATGTACATCTAATTTAAACAACACATCCCTGTCAATGCGGATATTAATTTTTATACATAAGGAAACTGAGACAAACAGTTTGCTCTGGGTTTTGTGCCAGCTTCTGTGAGTCATCAAAGCCTGAGTTCAAAACCACTGTCTTGCTCTCTGCCTCATGGCAGCTTGGCTTAAGAGTCTGGCCTAGGCTGGGGATGGCGGCTCACGCCTGTAATCTCAGCACTTTGGGAGGCTAAGGCTGTCGGATCACGAGGCCAGGAGTTCGAGACCAGCCTGGCCAACATGGTGAAACCCTCTCTACTAAAACTACAAAAATTAGCTGGGTGTGGTGGTGCATGCCTGTAATCCCAGCTACTCGGGCAGTTGAGGCAGGAGAATTGCTTGAACCCGGGAGGCAGAGGCGATGAGCTGAAATTGTGCCATTGTATTCCAGCCTGGGTGGCAGAGGGAGACTTGGTCTCAAAAAAAAAAAAAAAAGGGTCTGGCCTAACCAGATAGACAAATCAGACAATACACAGAAATAAAATTGAATGCAAAAGGTAGGTTCTTACCTTTTTTTTTTTTTTGAGACAGAGTCTTGCTCTTTTGCCAGGCTGGAGTGCAGTGGCACGATCTCGGCTTACTGCAACCTCTGTCTCCCAGATTCAAGTGATTCCCCTGCCTCAGCCTCCTGAGTAGCTGGGACTACAGGTGCACGCCACCACGCCTGGCTAACTTTTTGTGTTTTAGTAGAGATGGGGTTTTACCATGGCCAGGATGGTCTCGATTTCCTGACCTCATGATCCGCCTGCCTTGGCCCCTCAAAGTGCTGGGATTACAGGTGTGAGCCACTGCGCCCGGCCAAGGTGGGTTCTTACTTTTAAGGGCATTGAATGATAGTTAGGTTAATAAAGACTTAACTTGGTGTGAGGTAGAAGACCATTAAATGATCATGAGCAAGGTAGTGACATAATTCTTGAGGAAAGCACACATTTAAGAAAGCCAAGTTGCACAGTCATCTAGATGTTATGCTGTTTCTGCAATCACAATACCCCCGTGAGGTCAGAGTATTGACCCTGTTTGAAGTGAGCAAAATGAAGTCTTAGTGAGGTGATAGGTGTAGTCCAGCCTGGGAGTATCCAGGAGCTTGGGGCACACACTTCTCCTGTTGCACCTTTGCTCTGTCCCCTGGGCAAGCCAGCCTCCCCTTCTGCTCATGCTTGGTGCGTGGTAGACACTCCTCACATTCTTTTCTACTTATCCCTCATCTCTTTGTCTCCATCCTGTGCTAGGAGCTGGGATACAAAAATAAGGAATGATTTTGGTCCTTTAGGAACCCCCAGGACACTGGGAAGACAAACATATAAACAAACAAATGCCCAGTAGAATAAAGGTGCTAAGAAAAAAAGGAAATGCCGGCACAGAAGCCCTCGCTTCCCTTCTTCATTTCTGCTTCGACCTTTCCTTTCTCTCTCCTCCTCCTCCCCCCACTGTGTGTTGTCTCTCTCAACTTCCCCACAGGCCCATTCATTCAGACTCTTCTGTGTGAGGCTCTGTCCCCTGAAACAGTTCTCTTCACACTGCCCGAAAGAATCTTCAAGGCTTCTGTGTACAGTGTGCATTATTGTTGATACATTTTTTACTTTTATTTTTATTTCTATGGTATTTAAAACATACCCTTATCTTCAGAGTACTTACAAATCAAAAAGTGCTAGGTTAAATACAAATATGTATTTAAAGTATTAATATTAATCATCAGATATTGAATCTAGAGGCGATTTGATTAGAAGCATAGATTTGTGACCGACCTTTTTTTTTTTTTTTTTTTTTTGAGACGGAGTTTCACTCTTGTTACCCAGGCTGGAGTGCAATGGCACCATCTCAGCTCACCGCAACCTCCACCTCCTGGGTTCAGGCAATTCTCCTGCCTCAGCCTCCCGAGTAGCTGGGATTACAGGCACGCACCACCATGCCCAGCTAATTTTTTGTATTTTTAGTAGAGACGGGGTTTCACCATGTTGACCAGGATGGTCTCGATCTTTTGACCTCGTGATCCACCCGCCTCGGCCTCCCAAAGTGCTGGGATTACAGGCTTGAGCCACCACGCCCGGCCGACTCTGACTTTTTTTTAAGGCTGAATTCCTAGAGACTTCTTTTGAAATTTGGTGGATTTAAATGAAAACATAACTTGTAACATTTTTTTAGAACTGTGGTTTAGGCCAGAGCCCAGATGCTACAAAATGCTGGTGTTTAGTGCTTACTAAACACTACTTCACAAGTATAAATATGCAATACTTAAATTAGGTTAATTCTGAAATCATTAAATTTTGTTACTTTAAAAAATTGTGGGAAACATTTACATTGTAAAAATGGTTTTGTCTTTGGCTGCTTGATATAGATTTTCTGAACCATGTAATACTGATCACATGGAGGAGAAGACCCATATGATAAGACGAACATCGTTCATAGATAATGGAGTCCTTTTTGGGGGGTTTAGGTGATAGGGAAAACCAGGGCTACAAAAGAAGTAGACAGTGTATAAGTTCCCAAGATGAGGACCATGTTTTATTTCTCTTTGGTGCCCCAAAACTTAGCACCAAGCACTTAGTGTTTGTTGAACTCATAAGTCATTTAGGGTTTTGTTTTTGTTTTGTGTGTGTGGGGGGGTGTATATATGGGTGTGTGTGTGTGTTTTTTTTTATTTATTTGCTAAATAAAAAGCACAGCCACACACACACACACATAATTGATATTGTCTTATTATATAATAAGTGGATATCTAATTTTCCAATTAATTTTTTAATTTTGTAAATTTTTAGTAATAACATTTTAAGTATTGTTTTTTACACACACACACACAAAATATATACATATATATCCTAGCTAATATGCTAAGATAACTATCATGAAGAAACAGTCTATATTAGCCTAAAAGTAGAGTCATGCAGGGAAGTTCATTCTTTAATACAGTTTTGGTCTCAGCACCTATAAAGAACAAAATGATTCTCTAGGCCAGATCATGCTAACTCAGTAATTCACTTTGTCTCTGAAGTTTAAGGCCTGGCATGCATACTTATTTCTTTGTAATTAAGAAAACATATTGAATAGTAACCAAATATTGGAAAAAACTAATACTGCTTCAGGGAGATGAATTTTTGAATGACTGTAACAATTAAGCAACTCAAATTCATAGCATAGATGATGGTTCTTAGAACAGGTGTTAAAAATGTTCTCAGATACATTCTTTGGCAGTTTTATCCCGCACACTTTAAATCAAAGGAAAATTAGTTTATTGAGAAATAATAATATAAAATTATTAACTCTTTTTCTTTTCATTCTACTTCAGAGTGCCTGTTATTAAGCCAGACATAGCCAACTGGGAGCTGTCGATAAAACTGCATGATAAGGTTCACACTGTAGTAGCATCAAACAGTGGGTCCACGTTCTCGGTGAGTTTTCTTTCTTTATTTTCTTGGTAATCTTAATATTATCTATGAATATTTAAAGCCATTTTTAACCTGTTCAGTGACTCTCATCCTTTGATTATAGCATATCTGTGTATTTGTTTCATCTTCTTTAGGGAGCTGAATGGAAATGGAAATTTTTGTTCTCTTATGTTAATTAGGAAATGCATTTCTAGATTTAGCCACATCCTAAACTCACTTTCTGATACCTGATTCATTTTTCTTTTATGTTATGAGAGGTAATACTTTCAGCTTTGTTACAAAGAGGAGCATTTTGAATTATAATTCCAAATGTTTGATAGTGGTGGTAGGTAACCCTTCATTTAAAACAAATAATCTGAAGCCTCACATAACATTATCTTTAGATCTCATGTTTCGAGACACTCTTGAGGCTAAATTTACCTTGTGGTGACATTCTTTTTGGTCTTAAACCCCTTGGATAGTGTCCAAGGCAGAAATGATATCATCGGGATTCCAGTCTATAGTGGCCAATGTTACAGTAAGATTTCATTGTTTATACTGTAGTATGAGTGATATGTTTAAACTGCGATTCACGTGTGCCAGAAAAATACCATTAAGAGTTGCTATTTTAGTTCTGGATTGTATTTTCAGCCTGAACTCAAGGAAGTTGCTATTAACATACAGTTAATATAATGAGTATTCTGTTTGTCTACATTTCTCTTCTTATGGCTAAGTTGCACTGAAATGTCATTTTGTTTTGGGAAAACAAATGAATTTTTATCAGAATATTGAAACCAGATGTGAAAATCAAAATACTATAATTTCACAGAAATAAGACCTGGTGTGGCTTGAGAAGGGTAGGGGAGTTTCTTGATCTCAGTGAGAAAATATCTCAAGTCAAAGATTCATGAGAATTCATTTATTCCACAAATAACTGTTGCTTGCTGACTGTGTGCCAGGTCAGTTCCAAGCTGTTGTCCTGGGGCAGCTGACGTTCTTGGGTGGTAGTCAGACTCACAAATCAGTGATGTCAGTCCATGAACTAAGGGTAGTCGCCTTGGTTTTTTTTAAAGTTGTAATTCACTATATGTGCCAGAATTACTAAAACATTGGTTACTGAGAGATGACTTCACTCCGCTCTCTTAAAATGAAAGCTGTGATGGAGTTAAACAGTTGTCTTGAGATCTTGTGTGACTCTCTACATTCCACCTATTGACGTGGTTATTTCAGAAAAACAGTTTTGTGGACACTTAACCAGAGATCAGCTTGAGTAGTAAATTATAGGAAGTGAATAGTAAAGAGTATCAATATTACAGTGTAGCACTTTTTTTTCCCCTGGGGGAAGATTAGCTTTATAAAAATGTAGATGTTAGCATAATTTTGAGTTCTGTATTGAGTCACCACTGATGCCTTTCTGTAATCTGACATTCTGATACAATGTTCTTTTAAGTAGTGCCTTGCCTTAATGAAGAAAACTGTCTAGATTAGTTCTTAGAGCTGTTACTTTTTTTTTTTTTGAGATGGAGTCTCACTCTGTCACTTAGGCTGGAGTGCAGTGGCATGATCTCAGCTCACCGCAGCCCCTGCCTCCCAGGTCCAAGCAATTTCTCCTGCCTCAGCCTTCCAAGTAGCTGGGACTACAGGCGCATGCCATCACACCCAACTAGTTCTTGTATTTTTTTTTTTTTTATTTTTTATTGGATTTTAGGTTTTGGGGTACATGAGCAGAGCATGTAAGACAGTTGCGTAGGAACACACATGGCAGTGTGCTTTTCTTTCCTTCTCCCCTTCACCCACATTTGGCATTTCTCCCCAGGCTATCCCTCCCCACCTCCCCCTCCCACTGGCCCTCCCCTTTTCCCCCCCAATAGACCCCAGTGTTTAGTACTCCCCTTTCTGTGTCCATGTGTTCTCATTTTTCATCATCCACCTATGAGTGAGAATATGCAGTGTTTCATTTTCTGTTCTTGTGTCAGTTTGCTGAGGATGACGTTCTCCAGATTCATCCATGTCCCTACAAACGACACAAACTCATCATTTCTGATTGCTGCATAATATTCCATGGTGTATATGTGCCACATTTTTCCAATCCAGTCTATTATCAATGGGCATTTGGGTTGATTCCAGGTCTTTGCTATTGTAAACAGTGCTGCAATGAGATTGGGTTTCACCATGTTGGCCAGGGTGGTCTCAAACTCCTGAGCTCAAGTCATCCTCCTGCTTCAGCCTCCCAAAGTGCTGGGATCACAGGCAAGCTGTTGCTTCTTTATGCTTGTTTTAGATTCCAAGTTGAAAAATTAGAGACCTCTGGCCTGACTGCATATGTGGTATCTTAAAAATTTTTTTCCTGTAAAATTATCTCCAGCTTCACTTTTTAGCTTATGAGGAAAACAAGGCTGTTTTTAAAACACTTCAAAATTACTGCATTAAAAATTTCCCTGAATAATACCCACATCAGTATATAATATTGGAAATGATTTCATATATTTATTGGCTTAGCTACTGTCGGAGCATCAAGAGCCTAATGAAAGGCATAGCCGCATGATAGTGTAGCCCTTTTTCCTGGGCGTATTTGAATTGAGCTACGTTCATTTGACATCAGTATTATGAATGGAGGCAGGTTGAACAGCGTGGTGTAAGTAAAGGCTCATTGGTATAAAGATTTCAATGGTATGGCACTGTTGTCTGCTCTTAGGGTCATAGACAGGAGAGCTATGATTGTTAACTTAGTTTCTCAGATCTCCCACTGTCACATCAAGAAAAAAATTAGCCTACAGGTGACAAGCTAGGTCTAGGTTAATGACTCTGGAGGTAGTACAGGCAAAGGCTTTATTTAGCACACGGTAAAGCTTTAGGTGCCCACATTCCCAGGGTTCTTTTGTTTAATTTTTAGAAGTTTAAATTATAAGATATTTCTAATATAGAAAGTACAGCAAACGTTGCAGATTTTCCTTACAGATCTCCTATTTAAAAAGAAAAATATATAGATTAAGCTAAGTCCTTTCTTTACATCATCCTGTTCTGCTTTCTCCCAAGAGGTGGCAGCTAACCTGATGATGCTGTGTGTCCTTCCTGTAGGTGTTGTTAAGACTTTTGGTGCATATGTATATACCACAATAATGGTAAAAAGGAAAGTTGCAACAACATACATCTGTAATGGCACCATTTATGCAAATTTTAGGCAAAATAATTTCATTTACAATAGAATCAAAATGACTAAAATATGTAGGAATATATGTAACCAAGGAGGCAAAGGCTTGTACACTGAAAACTATAAAATGTTGCTGAAAGAACTTAAAGAAGGCACAGATATATGGAAGGATGTCTTATGTCAGGGACTAGAAGACGTAATATGGTTAAAATATCAGTACCTCAGCTACTTGAGGCTGAGACAGGAGGTTCACTTGAGCCAGGAGTTTGTGGTCAACCTGGGCAACATAGCAAGACTCCATCTGTGGGGAAAAGCAAAAGAAAAACGAAAGAAGGAAGTGTCAGTACTACCTGAAGTGATCTACAGATACAGCGCCATCCCTGTCAAAATCCCCAGGTATATTTTGTTGCAGATGTAGATAAACTTATTCTAAAATTCATGCAATTTCAAGGGGTCCCAAATACTCAAAACAATCCTGAAATAGAAGAAGAAAGTTGAAGGCCTCATACCTCCTCATCTCAAATCTTATTACAAAACCACAGTTTTCAAAACAGTGTGGCACTGCACACACACACACACACACACACCCAATAGACTAGAGAACCCATAAATAAACCCTTATATATATGGTCAAATGATTTTTGACAAGAGTTTTTAAAATATTCAGTGGGGAAAAGACAACCTTTTCAACATGAATGAATTTGGGTCCTTCTTTTACTCTGTATACAAAACTAACTCAAAATGGATCAAAGACCTAAACGTAAGAGCTAATGCTTTACAATTCTTAGAAGAAAACATAGGGGAACCAGGCACAATGGCTCACACCTGTAATCTCAGCAGTTTGGGAGGCCAAGGCGGGTGGATCACTTGAGCTCAGGAGTTTGAGACCAGCCTGGTCAACATGGTTAAACCCCATCTCTACTAAAAATACAAAACTTAGCCCAGTGTGATTGTGCACCCCTGTAGTCCCAACTATTTGGGAGGCTGAGGCAAGAGAATCACTTGAACACAGGAGGTGGAGGTTGCAGTGAGCCGAGATTATGCCATTGCACTCCAGCCTGGGCGAGAAAGTGAGACTCTGTCTCAAAATAAAAATAAAAATAAAAAAGGTGGGATGAATGCATTGTAGAAAAGTTAAGTATTCATAGTAAGAGAAGCGTAAAGTATTTTGTATCTTTTAGGTCTCTATTCTCATTTCTGAATACAGCTGTCTGAATGAATGACAGAATTAATTAAAAGTATAAAACCTGCTAGACACAAAGTGGAAATATTATTCAGCTTGTTGTGGTGATAAACCTAAAAGTATCAAAATAACAAACTGATTTTTATTTATAATTATTTTCATGATTCCCTTCTGGATTGCTAGGATGTTTTCCATTTCTCTGTCAGTATAATAAAAAACTGGTCAAAATAGTTTTTGGCTGGGTACAGTGGTGTGCACCTGGAGTCCAGCCACTTAGGAGGCTAAGGTGGGAGGATCCTTTGAGCTGAGGAGTTTGAGCTCAAGCCTGCCTGGGTAACAAAACTAGACTCCACCTCAAAAAAAGTTTATGATGAAAGGAAACATTAACACTGTTAACACCTTAAGGTAAAAGACTAAATTTATATTACATATGATTCACTTGAAAGAAAGAATTGAAAGAAGAGTATCAGAGTAGTTTTGATATATAAGAAAAATTGTTAGAAATTTGGCCTTCCTAGTGATGGAAAAATGAGCATTGTATATGCACTTTTTGAAAAGTTTTGCCAGATGTTTCATGTTTACTCCTAAGACACTAGAAAACAATTATGTGTGATCCTAGATATTGAATTGTTACAGTGAGCCAGTGATAGAAATTTTTGTAAGTACCTTGTAAATGACCATTTAAGAGTAATACATGGTAGAATCCTTAGACTTTTTTTCTTTTATAAGTATATAACATTTTATACATTGCTGGGGTACATGTGAGTGTTTGTTACATGCATAGAAGGCATAATGGTCAAGTCAGAGTATTTGATGTATCTATCACCTTGAGATTTTTATCATTTCTATATATTAATATCCGTTCAATTATTTTTGTTACTCTGAAATACACAAAATATTGTTGTGTTGCTAAGTATAGTCATCCTAGTCTGTTATCAAACATTAGAAATAATATCTTCTAGGTTTCCCCCCAGGTTACTCTCCTTTTTATTTATGCATCATTCAAGAAATATTTATTTTGCATGTATTTTTAACTTTTTTTTAAAGGATCACTTTAAATTACGGGTAGAGCTCTAAGCTTCATAGGATATTACAGAGCTGAACTATTTGTAAAATTACAAATCCCTTCACAAGCATTTTTGCATTTGCTGAGGAGTGTTTTATTTCCAGTTATGTGGTCAATTTTAGAATAACTGTGATGTGATGCTGAGAAGAATGTATATTCTGTTGATTTGGGGTGGAACATTCTATAGATATCTTTTAGGTTCACTTGGTCCAGAGCTGAGTTCAAGTCCTGAATATCCTGGTTAATTTTCTGTCTTGTTGATCTAATATTGACAGTGGGGTATTAAAGTCTCCCGCTATTATTGTGTGGGAGTCTAAGTCTTAGAGACCTTTGTAGATCTTAGAACTTGCTTTATGAATCAGGCTGCTTCTGTACTGGGTGCATAGATATTTAGGATAGTTGGCCTCTCTTGTTGCATTGATCCCTTTATCATTATGTAATGCTCTTCTTTGTCTTTTTTGATCTTTGTTGGTTTAAAGTCTGTTCTATCAGGGACTAGGATTGCAACCCCTGCTTTTTTTTTGCTTTCCATTTGCTTGGTAAATCTTCCTCGATCCTTTATTTTGAGGCTATGTGTGTTTTTGCACGTGAGATGGGTCTCCTGAATACAACACACCAATGGGTCTTGAACGTTTATCCAATTTGCCAGTCTGTGTCCTTTAATTGGGGCATTTAGCCTGTTTACATTTAAGGTTAATGCTGTTATGTGTAATTTGATCCTGTCACTATGATACTAGCTGGTTATTTTGCCTGTTAGCTGATGCAGTTTCTTCACAGTGTCGATGGTCTTTACAATTTAGTACATTTTTGCAGTGTCTGGCACCAGTTTTTCCTTTTCATATTTTGTACTTCCTTCAGGAGCTCTTGTAAGACAGGCCTGGTGGTGACAAAATCTCCCAGCATTTGCTTGTCTGTAAAGGATTTTATTTCTCCTTCTCTTATGAAGCTTATTTGGGCTGGCTATGGCATTCTGGGTTGAAAATTCTTTAAGAATGTTGAATATTGGCCCTCAATCTCTTCTGGCTTGGAGGGTTTCTGCAGACAGATCTGCTGTTAGTCTCACAGGCTTCCCTTTGTGTGTAACACCACCTTTGTCTCTGGCTACCCTTAACATGTTTTCCTTCATTTCAACCTTGGTGAATCTGACGGTTATGTGTCTTTGTGGTGTTCTCTGTATTTCCTGAATTTGAATGCTGGCCTGTCTTGCTAGGTCAGGGAGATTCTCCTGGATAATATCCTGAAGAGTGTTTTCCAACTTGGTTCCATTCTCCCCGTCACTTTCAGGTGCACTAATGAAACATAGGTTTTGTCTTTTCACATAGTCCCATATTTCTTGGGGCCTTTGTTTGTTCCTTTTCATTCTTTTTTCACTAATCATGTCTTCATGATTTATTTCATTAAGTTGATCTTCAATATCTGATACCTTTTCTTCTGCTTGATTGAGTCATCTATTGATACTTGTGTATGCTTCACAAAGTTCTCATACTGTGTTTTTCAGCTCCATCTGGTCATTTATGTTCTTCTCTAAACTAGTTGTTAACAATTCCTCACCTATTTTCAAGGTTCTTAGCTTCCTTGCATTGGGTTAGAACGTGCTCCTTTAACTAGGAGGAGTTTGTTATTATCCACCTTTGAAGCCTGCTTCTGTCCATTCATCAAACCCATTCTCTATCAAGTTTTGTTCTTTTGCTGGCAAGGAGTTTTGATCCTTTGGAGGAGAAGAGGCATTCTGGTTTTTGGAATTTTTAGCCTTTTTGCACTGGTTTTTCCTCACCTTCGTGGATTTATTCTACCTTTGTTCTTTGATGTTGGTGGCCTTCAGTTAGGGTTTTTTTGCGGACGTCCTTTTTGTTGAGGTTGACGTTATTCCTTTCTCTGTGTTAGTTTTTCTTCTAACAGGTCCGTCTGCTGCAGGTCTTCTGGAGTTTGCTGGAGGTTAACTCTAGACCCTGTCTGCCTCGGTATCACCAGCAGAGGCTGTAGAACAGCAAAGATTGCTGCTTGTTCCTTCCTCTGAAAGCTTCGTCCGAGAGGAGCACCCGCCAGATGCCAGCTGGAGCTCTCCTGCATGAGGTGTCTGTTGACCCCTCCTGGGAGGTGTCTCCCAGTAAGGAGGCATAGGGGTCAGGGACCAACTTGAGGAGGAAGTCTGTCCCTTAACAGGCTTGAGCGCTGTGATGGGAGATCTGCCGTTCCCTTCAGAGCCAGCAGGCAGGAAGATTTAAGTCTCCTGGAGCTGCACCCACAGCTGCCCCTTCCTGCATGTGCTCTGTCTCAGGGCAATGGGAGTTTTATCTGTAAACCCCTGATTGGGGCTGCTTTCTTTTTTTTTTTTTTTTTTTTTTGAGGTGGAGTTTTGCCCTTGCTGCCCAGGCTGGAGTGCAATAGCGCAATCTTGTCTCACCGCAACCTCCGCCTCCCAGATTCAAGCAGTTCTCCTCCCTCAGCCTCCAGAGTAGCTGGGATTACAGGCATGCACTACCACACCTGGGTAATTTTTTGTATTTTTAGTAGAGACAGGGTTTCTCCATGTTGGTCAGGCTGATCTCGAATTCCCAACCTCAGGTGATCCACCTGCCTTGGCCTCCCAAAGTGCTGGGATTACAGGCGTGAGCCACTGCATCCAGCAGGGCTGCTGTCTTTCTTTCAGAGATGCCCTGCACAGAGAGGAGGAATCTAGAGAGGCAGTCTGGCTACAGTGGCTTTGTGGCACTGCAGTGGGCTCCAGCCAGTTTGAACTTCCTAGCGGCTTTGTTTACACTGTGAGGGGAAAACGCCTACTCAAGCCTCCCCCCACCAAGCTTGAGCATCCCAGGTTGACTTCAGACTGCTGTGCTGGCAGTGAGAATTTCAAGCCAGTGGATCTTAGCTTGCTGGGCTCTGTCGGGGTGGGATCTGCTGAGCTAGACCATTTGGCTCCCTGGCTTCAGACCCCTTTGAGTAAATGGTTCTGTCTCACTGATGTTCCAGGTGCCACTGGGGCATGAAAAAAAAAAAAAACTCCTGCTAGCTCAGTGTCTGTCCAAATGGCCACCCAGTTTTGTGCTTGAAACCCAGGACCCTGGTGGTATAGGCATGTGAGGGAATCTCCTGGTCTGTGGATTGCAATGACTGTGGGGAAAGCACAGTATCTGGGCCAGAATATACTGTTTTTCATGGCACAGTCCCTCATGGCTTCCCTTGGCTAGGTAAGAAAGTTCCCCAACCCCTTGTGCTTCCCAGGTGAGGTGATGCTCCACCCTGCTTTGGCTCATCCTCCATGGGCTGCACCCACTGTCTAACCAGTCCCAATGAGATGAGCTGGGTACTCAGTTGGAAATGCAGAAATCACTCGCCTTCTGTGTTGATTTCTCTGGGAACAGCAGACCGGAGCTGTTCCTATTTGGCCATTTTGTCAGCTACTTGATAAAAATGTCTTTTTATTGTTTTTGATTTAAGTTCTGTTTTATCTGATAACAGTATAGCTATTCCTGCTTGCTTTTGGTTTCCATTTGCATGGAACAATATTTTTCCATCCCTTTACTTTCAGTCTATACGTATCTTTAAGAGTAAAGTGTGTTTCTTGCAGGCAGCATATAGTTGGGTCACTTTTTTCTTTTTGAGATGGAGCCTTGCTTTGTTGCCCAGGCTGGAGTGCAATGGCACAATCTCAGCTCTCTGCAACTTCTGGCTCCCAGGTTCAAGCAATTCTCCTGCCCCAGCCTCCCAAGTAGTTGTGATTACAGGCATCCACCACAATGCCCAGCTAATTTTTGTATTTTTAACAAAAACAGGGTTTCACCATGTTGATCAGGCTGATCTCAAACTCTTGACCTCAGGTTACCCACCCACCTTGGCCTCCCAAAGTGCTGGGATTACAGGCATGAGCCTCCGCACCTGGCTTGGGTCATGTTTCTTATCCAATCAGCCAGTCTCCATCTTTAAAGTGGAGCATTTAATCCATTTACATTCAGAGTTATTATTGATATATGAGGTTTTGTTCCTATCATTTCATTAATTGCTTTCTGCTTGTTTTATGTGTTCTTTGTTCCTTCCTGTTTTATTATTTTTTATCCTTATGGTTGGTGTTTTTCTGCAGTGGCAAAATTTGAGTCTTTTCTGTTCCTCATTTGTGTGTTTGCTTTACCAGGATGTTTTATTCTTTCATGTGTTTTCATGATGGTATCTATTGTCCTTTTGCTTCCAGGTTTAGAATTCCCTTGAACATTTTGTATAGGCAGATGTAGTGGTAATGCATTCCGCTGGTCAAATTCAGCATTTGTTTGTCGGGAAAGACTTTATTTCTTCTCCTTCGTTAATGAAGGATAGTATTACTGGGTATAGTACCACCGAGTGGCAATTTTATTTCTTTCAGCCCTTTGAAAATATGATCTCTGTAAGGCCGGTTGCCTTGCCGGGAGTCAAATGGACACATTCATCACTCTCCGCGCCTGATAACTGCGTCATCACCTGAGCTCATTATCTAGCTTCCCCACAGCTTCCCTCCACCTGCCTCTGCATACCATGCCCAAGCCCACACTCAGCACTAAATTATGCATCCAACCTCCAGCCTGCTGTTAGAAAACCCTGCAGAGAAATTTTTTAAAGAAGCCCCACCATACCCTGTCCAGCAACAGCCTGGGCAACCCCCATACACCCCCAGCAGGCCCGCATACCCAAGGTCCGCATACCAATGGCAGCTAGTTTCATGTACTTCCTACTTTAACTCCATGTACTTCCTGCTCCTCAACAGCCAATAAAAATGCCTTCTCTTTGTTTCCCCAGTAGTCAATCAAGGCCCACCTACCCAAGGTCCCACCTGCCTACCAATGGCAACTAGTTTCATGTACTTCCTGCTTTAACTCCATGTACTTCCTGCTCCTCAACAGCCAATAGAAATGCCTTCTCTTTGTTTCCCCAGTAGCCAATCAATTGCCTGCCCTCCCCATAAAACCTCATGCCCTGAAGAGCCGGGTGTGACTTCTCTGGCCCCACCTTGGACCACTGAAGCTCTCCCAGGAACTGAATAAATTAGCTTCTCACTTTCTTTTTTTTTTTTTTTTTGAGACCAAGTTTCGCTCTTGTTGCCCAGGCTGGAGTGCAATGGCGCGATCTCGGCTCACCGCAACCTCCACCTCCTGGGTTCGGGCAATTCTCCTGCCTCAGCCTCCTGAATAGCTGGGATTACAGGCACGCACCACTGTGCCCAGCTAATTTTTTGTATTTTTAGTAGAGATAGGGTTTCACCATGTTGACTAGGATGGTCTTGATCTCTTGACCTAGTGATCCACCTGCCTTAGCCTCCCAAAGTGCTGGGATTACAGGCTTGAGCCACTGCGCCCGGCCAGCTTCTCACTTTCTTATACTTGCCCCAGTTTCCTCATTTTACCTCAGCAATAAATCTTACAATCTCATTCTCTCCTGGCATGTCAGGTTTCTGCTAAGATGTCCACTTTTAGTCTGATGATATTTCTTTTATAGATGACTAGACACATTTCTCTTACAGTTTTTAGAATTCTGTCTTTGGCCTTAGATAGTTTGACTCTAATGTGTCATGGAAGAGAGACTGTTTTGCATTGAATATGGTTGAAGATTACTGGACCTTCTGTATCTGGATGTCTGTATCTCTCACTAGACTTGGAGAGTTTTCAGCTATTATTTCGTTTAATAGGGTTTCACATCCTTTCATTTTTTTCATTGCCTTTTGGGATACTGATAATTTTGATATTTGATTATTTTATTGTTTCCCATATATCATGAAAGGTCTCTTTACATTTTAAATTTATTTAAAAAGCTTTTTTGTCTGTCTGTATTATTTCAAAAGATCTGTCTTCATGCTTTGAGAGTCTTTCTTCTGCTTATCTAGTCTATTGAAGCTTTTGAATGCATTTTACTTTCATTCAGTGAATTCTTTGTTCCAGAATGTGTCTGATTCTTTTTTATTATACCTATCTTTTTGGTAAATTTCTCATTTATATCTTTGTCTTTCTGATTTTTTTGTGTGTTGTTTTCAGAATATTCTTGTGTCTCACTTAGTTTTTTAGTATCAAAATTTTTAACTGTTTTTCTGGAATGTTGTGAATTTCTTTTGGATGGGATCTGTTGCTGAAGAATTATTGTATTCCCTTGCTTTTTCATGTTTCCTGTGTCCTTATATTGATAACTGAATATCTAGTTTAATATCTGCTTCTTCCAATTTGAGAATTTGCTTTCATAGGGGAAGACTTTTTTCTGAAGATGCATACATGCTGTTGGTTGGGTAGAGCCCTTTGGCTTTGATTCTGGGTGCGTGCAGTAGTATAGTCACTGTATGATTTCTTTGGCTGTAAATGGCATCAGGGGTATCTTTGTTTTTTTTCCTTAATGGCTTAGGGTACTGTTATTAGTAGAAGCCATAATGAGGTTTTCTGGGGACAAGGATGCCACATGGGCTAGTGTTTGAGCCCTAATGGTGGCAGTGGTGGGCTGAGCATGTCTGTCCTTGGGCCCTGGGGTGGCATGTGCTGACACCGATGTTAGTGGGTCTGGGTGGGTCAATTCATGGGCCTCCAGGTGACTGGCTTGGATGCCAGTAGTGGCAGTGCTGGGCCAAGTCGGTGGGAGTATTCTTAGGCCACTGGGCAGCTGGTGTGGTGTAGACAATGGCAGTAGCAGTGGTACGAACAACCTTCTGGATCCCAAGCAGTGTGAGCTGATGTTGGCTATGTCTGCAATATGCTGGGCAGGTTGGTCCCAGGCTCCTCAGTGGTGTTTGGGGGTGGGTGTTGGTGGTTTTGGTAGCAGGCTGGATGAGCCTGTTCTTTGGTTCCTGGGGGGAATGCACAGACACCAGAGGCTGTGGGATGGGTGGAATGATCCTTAGGTGCTCTGGCACTATGCTCAAGCACTAGGGGAGGGCAGTGTCAGGTTGGGCATGTCTGATCTTAGGTCCCAGGTGGTGTGCAGGCGTGTAGACTGTAGTTGGCAGGGTAGGTAATCTGTGAGTGTAGATGTGGAGAACCTGACCTTGGAGCTTGTGCTAGAGCATGCAGTTCTGCTGTAGGTGAGGGTACGATTGCTGTCAGCAGTCCCCTGCAGGCAGCTCTCAGGTTCTGGAGAGTGTGTTTTTCCTCTCTGGCAGGAGCAGTGGCCACAGCCTTGTGCCTGGGGAGCTGTGTTCAGGATGAGCAATAGATCCCAGAGGCTGTGCTCCTGGTGTGGGCAGGGTTGTCACCGACAGCCCCACACAGGGCGCTCTCAGGTTCTGGTTAGCATTTATTTTGGCTCCTGGCTGCAGCAGTGACTGCAGCATTGTGCAAAGGATCAGAGGGATCTTGCCCTCTGTGCATGGGCTTTAGCACAGAGACGCTGCTGCCAGTGGCACAGGCTCACCATCCACAGTTCCAGATATGCAGCTCTGAGGCTCACTTGCTCTCAGAGAGGGTGAGGGTCCTTACCCTCTGCATGTGAGCCCAAGAAGGAAGACCACACTGCCAGCGGGATCATGATTGCCACACGCAGCCCCAGACAGCCCCCAGCTCGCCTGCTCCAGCCCCAGCAGCAGCAGCTGCAGCTACAGTGATCTGCACAGGGGTGAAGGGATTCCACTCTACACATAAGCCCAAGCACAGAGTTTATGCCACTGCTAGGGCCAGTGTAACTCCTCACAGCCCTAGACAAGGGACCCCTGGGCTCTGGAAGGTACACACTTTGGTTTGCTTTGTGTCAGAGCTGACTTTTTGGGGTACTACACTGTCCATTTCCTGTGGAGTCGTATTCTGTGTAGGCCAGGGTACTGGGGACCCCACAGCACCTTTGGGTCCAGCTAGTTCTGTTCCATGGTAGTCCTCTGGCTGGACACTGGGGAATGTCAATGAGGGCTCCTGGGATGTAGAGATGTTGGGGCAGTGCTTCCTAGGGCAGGTGAAGTCCAGTGATGGCTGGACTCTCATAAAAGTGCCATGCTGCAGCCACGTAGGTCTTGGGCGTCTTTGTGACACAGTGTGAGCTTCCTGTCTGGTGCAGTGCCCTTGTGGGGTCTCTAGGTCATAGCCCACACTTCTCTTGGGGTTCTTGTGGTATAGGAGCACTCCTGTGCAGCTGTCCATGGTGGGGATGTGGGCCTCTCACTTAACCCTTTCCCCACAATAGGGAGCCCCTGGGTCTTGAGCCAGTCTCGGCTGAACTGGCTGCTCCCTTCTTTCTCCTTCTGTGCCTCAGGTGTTTCCCACGACTTCTCTGTTGGACTTGACTGCTCTCTCCTAGATGTGCGATTCAAGCTGTGATGGTCTCTTTGTAGTTTTGGAGAGGACAAGTGTCCAGTGTCTCTAGTCAGCCATCTTGAACCTCCCCTTCTTAGACTTTTGAATTTTGATATACCAATGTAATCTTTGTTTTAATGGTTAAAGAGAAAATCCTAAATGATCAAAAATAACATTTACTATATTCAATAAAAGTACTAATCCTTTTCAGTTTTTTAAAACTATTTTAAATTCATTTTCCTAAATAAGATTTAATTTTTTTACTTCTTATAGAAAGATCAAAACCTTACTTTTTATGAGAATTAAACACTGCTGAAGCTTAAGTTAGAACCAGATGCCTTTCATTCTCCCAATATCAAATAGGGTATATTGATAAAATTTGTATTAAAACTTAAATGGCAGAGATTCATTCTGGAATGAAATACAGAGCTCTGTGGACCTATTTCCCAGCAAACCAATCATAATTGGTGAAAATTATAAAAATTTCTATTTTCAGATGACATTATATATAGATAGAAACTCCTAAAGAATAAACCAAGAAACTATTACAAATAATAAATGGTTTCAGCCAGGGTGCAAGATACAAAAATAAGTACACAAAAATCAATTGTATTTCTCTTAAATCAACAATCCCAAAATTAAGAAAACAATCCCATTAATATGAACATCAAAAGAATAAAATATTTAGAAATAAATTTAACAGAAGTATAAAACTTGTATTGTGAAACAAACCATTGAAAAAAGAAATTAAAGAAAATCCAAATAAATGGAAAGTTTCTCATATTTGTGAATTGAAAAACTTAAGATGGCACTACTTCCCTCTGTTAGTCTGTTCTCATGCTGCTAATAAAGACATTTGCAAGACTGAGTATTTTATAAATGAAAGAGGTTTAATGGACTCACAGTTCCTTATGGCTGGGGAGGCCTCACAATCGTGGCAGAAGATGAAGAGCAAAGGGACATCTTACATGGCAGCAGACAAGAGAGAGTTCATGCAGGAGAATTCCCCTTTATAAAACCATCAGATCTCCTGAGACTTATTCACTATCATGGGAACCACATGGGAAAGATCTGCCCCCTGTGATTCAATTTCCTCCCACTTGGTCCCTCCCATGACACGTGAGAATTATGGGAGCTACAATTCAAGATGCAATTTGGATGGGGACACAGCCAAACCATATAATTCCCAAATTAGTCTAAATATGCAATATCATTCTTACCGAAGTCCCAGCTGTATTTTTGTCAGAATCGACAAGCTGATCCTAAAATTTGGAAAATATGGAAACTTAAGGGACACAGAATAGCCAAAGCAATCTGGAAATAAAAAAGCCAGTCATGGTAGCTCAGATCTGTTATCCCAGCACTTTGGGAGGCAAGGCAGGAGGATCACTTGAGCGCAAGAGTTCCAGACCCTGCCTCTACAAAAAACTTGTTTTAGCTGAATGTGGTGGTGTGTGCCTCTAGTCCCAGCTACCTGGGAGGCAGAGGTTGGAGGATAGCTTGAGACCAGGAGGTAGAGGTCACAGTGAGCTCTGATCACACCACTGCACTCCAGCCTGGGATACAGAGTGAAATTCTCATCTCAAAACCAAACAAACAAAAAGCCCCACAAAAATCCAGTATTGGATAACTCATATTTCTACCTTTTCAGAACTTACTACAAAGCAGCCTTATAATCAAAGACAGTGAAGTACTGGCAAAATTATTGACATATAAATCAACAGAATAGCATTGAAAATCCAGAAATAAGCCCAGTAATGTATAGTCAATTGATCTTTGACAAAGGTGCCAAAATAATTCAATGGTGGAAAGAATAATCTTTTCTACAAATGGTGTCAAAACCCAGGTGTTCACATGTAAAAGAATGAGGTAGAACTCCTACTTCATATTGTTAGTATACAAAAATTAACCCAAAATGGATCGAAGACCCAAATGTAAGTGGTAAACATCTTTTTGACCTTGCATGTGGCAATGGTAAAAATAGATGAATTGTTCAACATCAAGATTAAAATGTTGGTTTCTAAGAACACTAACAGGAAATTGAAGACAAACCACAGAATGGGAAAAAATATTTGCAAATGAAATTTCCAGTAAAGCGCTTGTGTTTAAAATACATAAAGAACACTTGCAACTTAACAATAAAAACAGCCCACTCTAAAAATGGGTGAAAGATCCGAATAGACATTTCTCCAAACAATATATGCAATTGCCAGTAGCACATATAGAGATGTTCTTCATCATAAAGCATGGAGGGATCCAGGTGCAAATCAAAACCACAGTGAGATTGTCCTTTGCACACACTACATAGCTATAATTTAAAAAGTCAGATAATAACAAGTGTTGCCAAAGGTGTGGAGAAATTGAAACCTCAAATGCTATTGGTGGGAATGTAAAAGGGAGCAGCTGCCTTGGGAAACTGTGTGGCTCTCCTCAAATGTTTAAATATCTGTTCAATGTTTAAATAAATGTTTAATATAGAACAGAGCCTTGGCTCTGTTCTATAAGGAGTATTTAACAGTATGGCAAATAGTATGGAACAGTATGGCAAACAATATGGAACAATATTTAACAGTACAGAAAACAGTATGGCATTTCGTCTAATGGTTTAGTATCTGAATTATTCAGAACCTTGGCTCTGTTCTATCAGGACTATTTACTCTCCTGTTCCATCAGGAGTATTTTTATAAGTATTTATGTATATCTTTATTACTATGGTGTTGGTATTTTACCTTTCATATAATATTGAAGCAAGATACTTCCCTGACCCTTTTGTGGAACTTGCGACAGGGTGCCTCATTTACTGCCCATAGCTCTCAACTCCTTGCAGGAGGGAGCATGCAAGTGAATGAGGCGGGAACTGTCGTGCAGGAGTACTAGAACTGGCCAGCCATTTTGGCACCAGTGGGATCAAACTCCACTCATTTGGACCTGTTGCATTCTACCTTTCATAGGAGGGAGCGCACAGGTGAGTGGGTGCAGGAGCCAGAGCAAGTGCTTTGGGGAGCCAACAGGAGTGAACTCTGTGTGGGCCCTGCAGCAGCATCCAGGATGGGTGCCTGTGACTCCCAAAGCCCCAGAGGGCATGTTACGATGCTGTTTTAACTCTGCTGTCTGAGGGCAGCTTAAGTGTTAGCAGCTCTGTTAGCCCATGGCTGCCCTCCAACCAGCAAGGGCAAAGGGCCAGTGTGACAGCCTTTAGTATCCACACATGGCTTCTGAACTCTTGTCTGGTGTCCAGGAAAAATTAGGTCATATAAACTAATTGAAGGATGGTAAATGTGGGGGATGATTTTATTGCCAATGAAAGTGGCTCTCAATGGGAAGAGAGGGAGCTGAGAAGGAGACAGGGGAGGGGTAAGTAATCTTCTCCTGAAGTTCAGCTAGATTCTTCTCCAGAGTTACACCATCAAGCTCTCCCCCTGAAGTCAAGTCACTTCTCTCCAACATCCAGCTGCTTCTCTCTGCTGGTTGAGTCTGAGGTCTTTATAGGCACAGGAGGAGGTGGGGTGGGGCCATGGGTAGTTTAGGAAAAGGCAACATTTGAGTGGGGAAATGGTGAGAAGTTCTCACTTTGGGCCATGGTCTCAGGCTTTTCAGCTTGAGGGTGGGACTTCACCAGGGACCCACCCCTGTCTGCCTAGAATTTCTCTGCCTCCTGCCTCTATCATTGTATCAATAGCAAATAATAGTTGGCCTTTAAAGATGAATTAAATGGGAATATATGATAACATTTATCAGAGACCTTTAGAAACTTTCATATTCTTTGGTTTATTATTCTAACTTCTAGAACATATTCCAAGCTAGCAATGATAAATTGCTAATTCAATATATAATGTTTTGTCAGGAAAAAAATGAATTAACAGCAGTTGGCCTTGGAGATATCCATGTAAACAGTGTGTACTTATTGTGGTAAAGGGAAAGCAGGGTTGGAAGTAACTAAAATAATGTAATAAATGCATTAATAGAGGTGCCATCAACCAGTTAAATCCATGAGAAAGGAAAAAGAAAGCACTCCACTGCTTGGGGGAAGGGAAGGATCTGGGGGAAAATGAAAGAAGTTCCACTTAGGGGAGATGGCTGTTGAGTCACAGCTTACAACATGTTTTCTACTGTATATAAGCCAGAACTTGCCTCAAATCATTGTATAAATAAATGAGAAAAAACATTAGAATATGGTAGCATGGGGGACAGCACCTCTGAGACTACAGAGGCGTGCTACCATGTCTGGCTAATTTTTGTATTTTTTGTAGAGACAGGATTTCACCTTGTTGCCTAGGCTGGTCTTGAACTCCTGGGCTCAAGCCATCTGCTCACCCCGGAGTCTCAAAGTGCTGAGATTACAGGCATGAGCCATTGTGCCTGGCCTATGATTTCGAGTTTTTACAAGTTTTACACACACACACACACACACACAGACACACACACACACTGAGATGGAGTTTCACTCTTGTTGCCCAAGCTGGAGTGCAATGGTGCAATCTCAGCTCACTGCACCCTCCGTCTTCCAGGTTCAAGCGATTCTCCTGGCTCAGCCTTCTGAATAGCTGGGATTATAGGCGCGTGCCACCATGCCTGGCTAATATTTTGTATTTTTAGTAGAAATGGGGTTTCACCATGTTAGCCAGGCTGGTCTGGAACTCCTGACCTCATGATTTGCCTGCCTTAGCCTCCCAAAGTGCTGGGATTACAGGCGTGAGCCACCGTGCCCAGCCCCAAGTAATATTTTTTGAGAGCAATATAAGATTTGAGACTAGGTGCAGTAATCCTGTAATCCTAGTACATTAAGAGGCCAAGGACGGAGGATCACTTGAGCTCAGGAGGTCCAGACCAGTCCTGGCAAAAAAAAAAAAAATGTATACAATTAGTCCGTCATGGTGGTGCATGCCTGTAGTTCCAGGAGGCTGAATTGAGAAGATTATTTGAGCCTGGGAGATTGAGGCTGCAGTGAGTTGTGATCGTACCACTGTATTCCAGTCTGGGTGAGAGTGAAACCCTGGACCCTGTCTCGAGAAAAAATATATATATATATTTGAGACAGGTAAACTTTTGTGTACAAGAGAGTTTGTGCCTTCATTTTGTTTTCTTAATAATGTTCGTCTTGGTTAATGCGAAATTGTTTCATCATAGATGCCTGTGGTGGAGGGAGGGAAAAGTTATGTAGTATTCATATCATTGAAATTACCACCCTATAGTTTTCTCCTCAAAGAAAGAATATGGTGATAAACTAAGAATAAAAAATAATAACTACATTTGGATGCACAATAAGAATAATTATATACTCATTATTTAAAGTTTTCTTTCTCTGCTATTTCCCCTTTGTTCTCCCACGGTATGTTTTGTTCTGATTTCTTGACTAGGAAAACATTCCATCATAGTTTCTTTTATATTTAAAGAGCACTTTGAAATTTTGATTTTTTTTTTTTTTGAGGCAGAGCTCACTCTTCTGCCCAGACTGGAGTGCATAGGCACAATCTTGGCTCACTACAACCTCTACCTCCTGGGTTCAAGTTATTCTCGTGCCTCAGCCTCCTGGGTAGCTGGGATTACAGGCGCATACCACCGTGTCTGGTTAATTTTTGTATTTTTAGTAGAGACGGGGGTTTCTACTGTTGGCCAGGCTGGTCTCAAACTCCTGGCCTCAGGTGATCTACCTTCTTTGGCCTCCCAAACTTTTGGGATTACAGCCATGAGCCACTGCGCCCAGCCAAAAATTTGATTTTAACTATTTTTGTGTAACATTTTCATAAAAATAAAAATGTAATAAACTTAGAATATACCAATAAATAATCTTCTGCACAAAATAATAACTTTGTGTTCTCAAATTTTAATATAAGGGATCTGTAATGTATCTTCATTAAGAATTTATACCTGCATTTTACATCATAATCTCTTTTACTTTTATTCTGTTAATAGAGAGTAATACTAAATCATGAAGTTATTGGAATTTTTATAGGAACACGATAAGAATCGTGGTTGTCTTTTTAAAAAATTAATTTTCGAACATCCTTTGTTCAAAAAATAGAATGCTGTTATATCTGTTCTTTTGCCTCTATTGTCAGTTTTTAGGATAGGCTTTTAATCTTGAACATGAAAAGGACATCAGTAAACAAGGTCAGTTAACTATTAAATTTATATCTACTGTAGGCTTTTAGTTAAACTATTACCTATGGCTTAAATACAAAGAAGGCAGACAGAAAAGGAACCTTTTTTCCCTGAGTATTTTAAAGGGAACACTACGGTACCATTAGGGGTTTATAATAAAGGACTATAATTCTATTTAGAAAACTGACTTACAGTACATGACAAATGATAAAAGATTGATGTAAATTTTATATTTTTATATGTTTTATTTTTCATTCATTTGTGTCTTGCCAGAAATAATTGTTTTGATTATTAAACTACTTCTCTTTTTAGGTAATTTTTTCACTTAGACTTTCTACCCCTCTAGCTTTAAAAAGTATACTGAATAAAGCAGCCAAAGATATTTGATATGAGGAAAATACCTTATTTTCTGTCAATGCTTTTTAAAAATTAAAATATAGTATTGCAAACCATGAAAATTATTTTACATTGTTAAGAACTTTTTCCCTGGTACAGTCATTTTTCCATTTGAGAAATTATTAGGATAATAAGTCAAGATAATGCTTTAAAAAATGTAAACATTTTCTGGAAAGAATGTAAAACCGTCATAAGTGAAGCCAACAGGTAAGCCAAAAGAACCAGAGAGAAAGCTTGCAATTCATTTTAGTCACCAAAAAAAAGGATCCCCTTCATATTTACAGAACTCTTACAAGTCAATATGAAAATGAACAAAAGCCTCGGTTAAAAAAAAAATATTCAGAGACAGTTTACAGCAAAGGAAGTATGGCTCCTGCACATATGATAGAAAGTGCTGGGTCACACACAAATTCAAGATAAAGTTATGATGAGATACCATTTCCATGTACATTCTGGCAAAAATGAAAAATTTGTTAATTCTCTGTTTTGTTTTGATTTTTTTTTTTTTTTTTGAGACTAGGTCTTGCTCTGTTGCCCAGACTGGAGTGCAGTGGCATGATCACGGTTCACTGCAACCTCGACCTCCTAGGTTCCAGTGATCCTCCCACCTCAGCCTCCTGAACAGCTGAATAGCCTGAATAGCCAGCACGCCCAGCTCCTTTTTATATTTTTTGTAGAGACAGGGTTTCGCTGTGTTTCCCAGGCTGGTCTCTAACTCCTGAGCTGAAACAATCCACCTGCCTCAGCCTCCCAAAGTGCTGGGATTATAGACATGAGCCACTGCGCCTGGCCTCTTCTTTTCATAAGATTGTAGAAACATAAGCTCTCAAACACTGGTGGGAGTATAAATTGATACAACAACCTCCATGAACTTATACTATATATATGTCCACACAGAGGAGATGTGCAGGAATAATCATGGTAGTATTGTTTGTTGCAGCAGGAGACTGGAAAGAACTAGCAAAAGGTAGTGAAAAGGTAGCTCACTCCAAAAGTTTTGCTTAGGGTTCCAGAGTTCACAGTCATTTCACTTGTCCTAAAACATCACAGGACTATTTTAGAGAATAGTATGATTCTCCCTACTGTTGGTGTAAGGAAGCATATCCTTACTGTACTTACTGTACCAGTGTAACATAGTATCAAACTACTTGTGAAATTGGGATAAATAGATGCATTCATGACATTGAAACACTGTGCAGCCATTAAAGTTGAGAGTGTTTTCTGTGTGCTGCTTTATCAAGTGACAGAGACAAACTACATTCATTGGCATAAAAAAGAATGTGTATGTTTGTGCTTGTGATATGCACAGAATATCTTTGGAAGGAGCAACAAGAAACGGGACCTGTGGTTGCCTTTGAGTTGAGGAGCTGGAGGGCTGACTCCATAAGTGAGAAGGATACATCTCTTAGATTATATGTCTTTTTATTATTTTTAGAATTTTGAACCCTACATATGAATTACCTATTTTTTAAAAACAAATTTCAAAATTGTACAGTGGAAGAGTCTGTAAGATGGAGGCGTTTTGAAATAATGGAGTCTTAATTACCTTTCAAGAAACTTCTGCAGTGACTTGGCCATCCAGGGAAGCAATCAGACAAGCAGCTGGCTCATTAAATAGAGAGTACTGGTCCCACAGGTGTAAGTACACAAAACGCAATCACTGAAGCTGTTTGGCTAGCACCTCCAACTTGGAGACAGTTGCTGGAGATCACTTAATAGGCTGTGGTTAGAGATTGATCTAATCTGAATTAAGAAACTGGAAAAAGCAAAGAAAGGACAGTAATATAGGTGAGAGTAAGGAAGTGGAGTCAGAGTAGTTCCTCCACAGCCTCCTGTTTCCCCTTCTTTAAGTGTATGAACTACCTGGAGAGATGACTGTGACTGTAGAAGAGTTGGAGATGTGTGTTTCCTAATAGCAAAAGGCAGCGTAAAGGCAGCTCACTCCAAAAGTTTTGCTTAGGGTTCCAGAAATCGTAGTAATTGTAATTTCACTCATCCTAAAACATCACAAGGCTATTTTAGAGAACAGTATGTTTTCCCTTACTCTCGGTTTAAGCAAGAATGTCCAAAAGTAACCTTCTGTATCAGTGTGACTCCTTATCCCAAGCTAACAAATATCCTTTCAAGGCAAATTCATCCAAATCAGCTTGACATCTGATGGGAGGGGGTCAGATAAACAAGGTTGTAGAGAAATCAAGTCTGAAGAGTAACCTTGCACAGCTTGATCTGTTTACTTTTTAAATGCAGACTTGTTCACTGGGTATCGTACTCTACTTTTGAACCATAGGACTAAATTTTCACAAAAATGTGAATATCCTGACTATGTAATCTGGAAAATTGCTTGTCTAATTGGGTGCACAGCTGCACCTGTACCCTCTTGAATGACTCAGTCATGTTGTGTTCAAGGGCCAAATAACTTGTTATGGTGCTAAGTGAAGAACAAAAATAAGTTATAAAATTCAGTTACTCTGGAAATGAAAAACACTAAATGATATTGGTTGTTATGTTGCTGTTTGCGAATACCATAATTAAGACTTCAAGTGATTTTTAGTATTAGGCCTGGATTCAGTCACTTTCTGAAGAATTTTATTTAGAGTAAAACTTTCAGTGTTGTTACCAGATAGCTTTAGTTCAGCCCAGTTTTATAAATCTTCATAAAATATTTATAGTAGTCAGGGAACCTGTTATGGGTGCTGGTCAGTTTTCTGTAACAACAAAATGTGAATTAAAGTTGGCTGGGTGCAGTGGCTCATGCCTATAAGCCCAACACTTTAAGAGGCTGATGCGGGAGGATTGCTTGAGCCCAGGAGTTGGAGACCAGCTTGGGCAACACAGTGAGACCCTGTCTTTACAAAAATAAAAGAATTAGCCAGGCATGGTGGCACATGCCTGTGGTCCCAGCTACTCAGGAGGCTAAGGTAGGAGGATGAAGTGAGCCTGGGAGGTCAAGACTGCAGTGAGCTGAGATCATGCTACTGCACTCCAGCCTGGGCAACACAGCAAGACACCCATCTCAAAACAAAAAGTTTCAAACTCAAAAATTTAAAACATAAAGTTTTAAGACCAGGTGTGTGGGATCACACCTGTAATCCCAGCACTTTGGGAGGCTGAGGTGGGCGGATCACTTGAGGTCAGGAGTTGGAGACCAATCTGGCCAACATGGTAAAACCCTGTCTCCATTAAAAATACAAAAAAATTAGCCAGGTGTGGTGACATGTGCCTGTAATCCTACCCAGTGGCATGCTACTCCGGAGGCTGAGGTGGAGAATCACTTGGACCCAGAAAGTGGAGGTTGCAGTATCTGAGACTGCAATACTGGACTCCAGCCTGGGTGACGAGAGTGAAACTCTGTCTCAAAAATAAAAAGTGAAAAAAAATTACAAGTTTTAAAATTCACCTTGGTATGATATTTTGACCCCTCAAACTTTTTTATAAATAGAATGAGCAGTGGAGCCATCTGTTAAAATGCTTTGGCTGAGTGACTCAGCCAGTAGACGAATCTTGAAAAAGTCATTTATAGCACCATGCACTGATCATTTTAGTTGTAATATAACAGCTGTTTATTGAGTACCTTCTATGACATAGGTCTTAGAGAACTCGTGGTAATCAAAGGAGATGATACATCTGACTCCTCACAGAGTGTCATCTGTTTAGAGGGACAAGGAGGAAGGCTGTGTCATAAAGGAGGAAAATTGAATGGTGATGGAGAGCAGGTGCTGTGGTGAACATGCAGGGGAGGCCCCAAACCTGAACACGGAGGTGGTTAGGGGAGGCTTAGAAAGGAAATACTGGCTGGACTGAGACCTACAGATGAGGTTTGGGGGAAGGTATGGGACGGAGTCAGAGTTTGAAAGCATACATAAAAAGTTGATACAGCCATAAAAAAGAACAAGATCATGTCCTTTGCAGGGACATGGATGGAGCTGGAGGCCATTATCCTTAGCAAACTAATGCAGGAACAGAAAACCAAATGGGGCATGTTCACACTTATAAGTGGGAGCTAAATGATGAGAACACATAGGCACAAAGAAGGGAACAACACACAATGGGGCCAACCAAAGGGTGGAGGAAGAAGATCAGGAAAATTGTGGATACTAGGTTTAATACCTGGGTAATGTAATAATCTGTACAGCAAACCCTCATGACACTATGTGACAAACCTGCACATGGACCCCTGAATGTAAAATAGAAGTTAAAAGAAAAACACATACACCAAAAAAGAAAAACAGAAAGAGACTAAGAAAGTTATTTGTCTGAAGCAAGAGAGAAGTTGGGTATGACTGCAGCGTGGAAAGCTTGAAGTGAGGGACCTGGTGGCAGGCAGGGAAGGGAGGCCCCAGTGGAAGCAGCCAGGACCTGACCATGTGGAACTGCCAGCCATGAACCTGGTCTGGATATGTCTGGAGTGCAGTGGAGAGCCACAGAAGGCCTGCCTGCCGGGAGTCAGACAGAGTCGCCTCTTTGGGAGATCACTCTGCCTTCATGATGGAGAAGCAAGACTGGAGAGAGGGGGCCTGCTAGAAGTAGTCACGCAGGTGGGTGCTGTGAGCCTCAGCTGCAAGTATTTCGGAGGAAAATGGATCAACATGGAAGAGATTTAAGATGCAGAATTAACCATGCATTTATTGAGCAGTAATATTATTAGCTAATATATATTGCATATTTAATGTGTCGAGTACTGTTCTAAGTGATCCACATGCAATATATTATTTAATAAGAATTATAGTCAACATGTACAATCTACTTTCATTTCTCTGCCAATCCTACAAGGTATGAGTACTATTATTAGTCCTATTTTTAAGTATAAGGAAATTGAAGCATAGAGAGATTAAGTACTTTTCCAAAGCCACACACCACACAGCTAATGGCAGAGCAGGGGTTCAAACCCAGGAATCCCATTCTGGTTCCTGAGCTTACACCTCAACATAAGCAGTCTCACAACAACCCCTCGATTTAATGTGAGGATGGAGAGAAAGAGAAGTTAAGGAGATGCCTACATGGGCAGCTGATTAGATGATTGTGTCATTTGCCTTAGTGGTGTCCAGAGGAAGTAAAGAAATAGGAATACAATTTCAGACATAATTTTTAAGGGATCTGTGAGAAACATAAGTGGAGATGTTTCCTAGGTCATTACATATGAGGTTCTGTGGCCCAGGAGAGAGTTTGGTGGATATTTGGTCTCCCAACAGAATAAACGGCAGTTGAACAAGGGGTTGAATTGAGGAGAAAGTAGAAAAGGGAAGAGGGTCAAGAAAGATGAAACCTTGAGGTGCACTAAAGATTTAAAGGATGGGCAGAGGAATCAGAGGATCAGCAAAGGAGACTGAAGAGGAGCAATGAAAGAGACTGCTTCAAAAAACCCAAGAAGTCGTGTTGTTTCAGAATTTAAAGAAAGAGACTGTTTTAAGATGAGGTCAGTGATGCCAGTGAATATTAGAAGGTCATGTTAAAACAAAACAACAGCTAAAGCTGAGATTTATCCATTGGAGTTAGCAAAAATAATTGAGAACCATTTGAGTGTTGTAATGGGGCCAGAAATGAAATTGTGGTGAGTTGAGATATTCAGATAGGCGGACAAGTGGAGTGAATGACTCTTCTTCAAAAGGCATGTGGTTGGGGTGGGCCATAGTGCTGGGAGGATTGACTTATAAAGGTGGAGTAAATTCTTAAATGCTGATAAGAGGTGCCAGAAGGAGGGAATTTTTACAATTAAGGGTAAGGAGAAAAAGAAGAACTAGAGGAAGGGCCTCTGTTTTTATATGAAAGGACAAAGGGGCAGGTGAAGATGAAGGGGAAGTTGCTGACTTTTCCGCCTGTGGTGATTTCTGTGGCGGAGGAGGTGAGGTGAGACTGGAAGGAGTTGGTTATGGTATTTGAAATTGGAAGTACATGGAATGCTGTTGAGGTTGGGAGCAAGAATTGACTTAAACACAACAGAAGAGCTAGGCTAACCAAACATCTATTTGAAGTTGTGGAGCAGGAATTGATGGAGCATCAGTCCGTGTGGTCAGATAGCGCAAGGCCACTCTGCATGCCCAGGAGGCCAGGACGCAGGGAGGCCAGGTGGAGAGGTACCAGTGAGGGAGGTGGACATGGGCAGATCCTGAAGGGCCTTTAAACTATGAGTTTTGATTTTATTGTGAGGTTATTAATTATTTAGCCAGCTCTTATAGGAGCAGTTTATAAAGTATGTTCTAGTGAATACTGTTGATCGACAGGTTTTTCAAAAGCCTAAATGGTGTTCAAATTGGTATCTTGTGAGAATTAATAGAATATGTGTTTTGATCACCTTCATAAATAAACACATTTATATCATATTTTCAGTAAACTCATATTTGATATCTAATCAAATTCTTTTAGTCGTGAATTCTAATGAGAGGTTTCTTGGGTTATTGTTACTGTTTTGTTTTGCCTTCTGTGTTTTTATATTCGGAAGCAGAATCAGCTTTTGGTATCTTAACTGAGCCCTTAGTCACTTGCTGTCATATCATGATGTTAATTTCCATCATTGTGCTTATCATGCACTTGAGTTCTCGTATTTATTTCTTTGTCCACTTGTTTAATTTCAGTCTCTTCACGCTAAAATATGAGCCTTGTAATGGCAAGGACCTAGTCTTGTTCACAATCACACTTCTTGTACTTCTCAGGTAGTATTTGTTGGGGGCAGGGTAGAGGAGTTGGAGAAGGAAGGAAGAGCGAGGACAGTAAAGGGAGGACGGAATTCAAAAACTGCTTTCCTAGTGGCTAGGGGTCATGGAAAGAAAGTCTTTAATAAATTAGAATGTTGTCTCAAAAAATACAGGGAGATCTGCATTGACAGTTGCCTTTCATACACCTTAACAAACTAGTTACATAATGGGATATCAAAATTCAGTCAATGCGTTTGGCAGTTTAATTTGTTGTGATTAAAGAAAACAATGATTTTATTTATAAATTTAGCCCCTAGGAAATGTGATTTCAAATATCAAAGCATAAGCATTTTTTATTCGTTTTAAAATTGAAAGGTCAGCAAATACTGCCTTATTCTTCACCACAGTTTTTTCTCTGTCAGTGATTTGGCAGTATGTGTTAATTTCCAGAAATTTATTCTCTGCTGTAAAATTTCCTCTAACCTGAAAAGTTTTGAATTGGAGTTACTTTACCAAACTGTGATGGAATGCCTAAAATTTTCTTGGGGCAGAGGAGATAGCAGAGAGGTGGTAAGTTAGCATCTTTCCATTTTGTGAATAACTGGTAAGTTGGATTCCAAACAGAATCCATGTAGTGTTTTCATGAATTCACATTTGAAGACAGAAGTCATAGATTTTCAAAACTTATAGGAATTTGGCTGTCCTAGGGCAACTCCTCACTTAACAGTGAGAGAACACATGGGACCAGAAGGTTGAGTGACTCACCCAGGGAAGGTTGAGTGACTCACCCAGGCAAGGCTGAGTGACTCACCCAAGGTTACTTGGTAAGTAAAGAGAGAAGCCAGAAGCCTGGGGCCTCCTGACAGCTCCTGCTTCTCTCTTTACTGAGGTCTTCTGCCATGGGAAGAAACTAAATGTTAGCAACCATGCAGATGGTGTTAGTTTTATGTCTCTCTATGTATGTTGGAAACAAAATGTTGAAGTATTGCATTTCTCCTACTTAGGGATTCTGTCACATTTAATAGTGTTCTTTAAGAAAAAAACACAGTTGCTCAATATGATTATATGGGCTCACCATAACCAATGGCAGGCAAAAAACCTGGGAGGATAGACACTAACCCCACATTGTTTTGTTGGGATAATATTCTAAATTCTGAATGTAATTTCTTCTCCCACGTTATAGACCGAAAGATGGCTGTTAAATGGAATATTTTTGTCAAACCAAGTTTTTAAAGTTTTCAGCTTCTTCTCCTGGCTTTTTTTAACTACTGAAGAGTCTTTTTTCCTTTTTTCTTTTGAGACAGTCTCACTCTGTCACCCAGGGTGTACTGAAGTGGCACGATCTCAGCTCATTACAACCTCCGCCTCCTGGGTTCAAGTGATTCTCCTGCCTCAGCCTCCTGAGTAGCTGAGATTACAGGCATCCGCCACCATGCCCGGCTAATTTTTGCATTTTTTTGTAGAGACAGGGTTTCATCACGTCGGTCAGGCTGGTCTCAAACTCCTGACCTCATGCTCTGCCCGCCTTGGCCTCCCAAAGTGCTGGGATCACAGACATGAGCAACCTCGAACTGCCTACTGAAGAATCTTAATTGAACATCAAAATCCTGGTTTTGCTTATCAGGAAAAAAAAGTTAACTGTGCGACCATGACTAATTATCTGATTAATTTTTAACCACTTCTACTTAGCATGTATATGAAACACTTTAAAGACTGATGCATCTGTTTTGTATTTGTTTTGAGATCAGGTAGAAGATCTACAAAACTAGTTGTAGGCTGGAAAGAAATTTCAGATATGATAAGTAGAAATGTTCTGCCTTAACTCAGATTTTTGAGTCATGAAATAGTGCAAACCCTTAACATTACTTTTGTGGAGCTTTGTAGTCCATAAAAATAACATTGTTGTAGAGCCTCTGTGTGCGTCAGCTGTGACTGAGTGTTTTGATGTCTTGGCAAAAGGCAGAGGAGTGCTTTCCTTTGAAATGTGTGAGGCGGTTTGAGATGCAGCTTCTCAGATGGATTTAATTAGTCCTTCATAGAACTGGATGTCCGTTTGTTGCAGCTGAATTCTCATTTCATTCACCCATAACTAGAAACACCTCGCTTCAAACGGGTTTCTTCAAAGAAAGAGGGGTTTAGGGTTCTATGTAGTACTGCTTTTTGATGTTGGTTTCCCGTTAACTGAGAAGACCTTATGTTTATACAACTGTTATTATTAAGAAAACATAGCTTTCTTCACTAAGGTTCCTTTTGTATCAGCACTGGTTCTTGGTGGCAGTCAGAGGTCTGTGGAATAGATCTCTGTCAGACTATCACAGCAGCTGTGTGTTTGCAGATTTTGCTTGCACAAGGCATGAACTGAAAATATGGCATAAACTTGAGTAATTCCCTAAACCCAGAAGTATAAGATAAAAACCAGCAACTGAATCTGATAACGTGGTGGCTGTTAGTTTCAGAAGCTTATATTAACCGCAAAAGGAAAGTGAATCAACTAACAAGGGTTACCGTGACTCAGATAGTTATGGTGTTTTGATTCACTTTGCCTGCAGCGCAAGGTCAGGTCTGTTTCTCAGTAAATATGTTGAAAGAATGAAACATATTCTTCATAGTACAATTATGTTTTTAAAAATGTGTCCTACTACTAATATTTTTAAAATTATCCCTAAACCTTTATATTTCATTAAAACAGCTACTTGAATTTACTCTGAAAACACTGCTTTCTTCTCTTTCCAGTTCGTGTGTCCAGGGTCTGGCATACTCCATCATCAGGGCAGCTTTTATCTTCTGTGTCCATGATTCTAATTACATTTCAGGGGGTTGTGATCTCTCCCAGAATCCCGTGCATGCATTGTGTTCAGGATGAAATGCGTCAAGGGTTTTGGGGGCTGTTCGCTCATGGGCACAGGTTTGCATATCTAAAAGTTTCTTTGCTCTAACATCCTGATTTGTATAAAAATCCTCAAAGCAAGTTTGAAACTTCTAGTTATTCTTTGCCTTTAAGGAAAGACAAAGTTAATTTAGACTATTCAAGCTTAAAATTATCCCAAAGCCACAGATCACACTGAAAACACATAGTAATATATCCCACAGATTCTTTTGGTATCTTGTTTCCATATTCCATCCAAGAGTCTGGAGAATCTGTAGGCTTATATCTGCCTTGTTTCTTAGCCATAATTGATCTTTTCCATCTTATTCACCAGACTCAGCACTGCATAACTGTGACAATTTCTAAAACTCAGTGGCCAGGGATATACCACCATTGAAGAGATTTAAAATACTCAACAAAGACTTAAAAAGTTTAAAATCAATATTTGGAGCAATGATAGCAATAGGTCAGAAAAATATTTCATTGAAAGGGCCATTATACAATTGGGGTTCCATCTCTGTATTCTTGATTGTATGTTTTATGTTTGTGAATATCTTGTGGAATTCCTGATGTTAAAAGAATTATGAGTGTGGCTCAGGAATATTTTATTATATTTGTGTGAATTAAATCTTTTTTAAAATTAAGGCTATGATCTAAGTATTCTTTTAGTGCCTCTGCCTTTGGTACAATGTTCCATGATTTTGTAATGTTTTTATGTGTTGAAAACGCTCTAAAAATCTTTGTTGAAATCTCAGAAGGCAGTACATTTGGTAATTATCTTTTGTATCATTTTGCAGGGCAACTTGTTAGGGAGCCCAATTTCTAGTAGTTCAAGTTAATAGGTAACCAATCGCAGTGATCATGTTTTCTATTATGCAGAGTGGGCAGTCTTATAAAAAAGAAACGTCAGTCTCTTTGGATATAGGGACACAAGCGATCATATTTTTCCTCTCTTGTCTTCAATTTGTAAAAATCAACCTACCTACCATCAGTATTTACCCACAAGGTTTAGTTTGGGGTTAGCTAAGGGGGTAGTAGAGAAGCAATAGTGTAACATTATGCTGAAAATTACAGTCTTTGAAGATAGAGAAACCTCTGTCACTTACCAGTTGTGTAAAGTTGGAAAAGTTACTTAGCCTCCCTGAACCACTGCAGCATGGTGTTGGCACGGAGGAAAACACAAGGGCCATGAGGCAGGTGGACTTGAGTTGAAATACCAATCCTGAATCTGCTGGCTGTGGAATCTAGTAGAAGTTAGTTTATCTTTTCTTAGCCTTAGTTTTCCTTATCTGTAGAATAGGGAAAATATTCTCCAGGGTTTTTGTAAAAATTACGTGAGATTTTCACATAAAGGTTCTAGTATAGTGGCTGGTGTAATAAGCACCCCAGAAATGATTTCTCTTCCCTCTAAAACATGGATATTTTGCTTTTTAAAAAAAGTTAAAGTAGCTTTTACTTTGCAAGTAGTTCTTGTCAATTGTATGAAAAATTCTTGGAAAGTTTTCAAAACAAGACAAAAGATAAAATGTGCAAACATAATTAGCAAGACTTGTCGGTACTGATTAATATTTTAACATTCTAATATTCTTTGTTAGAATTGCATCATTTATTTTATAAAGCCCTTTTTGAAGGTACAGCAGAATACCTGGGAAGTAGTTATAGAGGTAATCATCGTGTCTTGGTGATTCACTTTGGGAAATTTTGTTGAATGAGGCTGGTGAACCTAGAAAGCTGTTCCCTCTGCCTCCCCATTTTGGTCCCCAGGGCCTTGCTGAGGTTTGAAAGACCATGTAATAAACCTGCAGTTTCTCTTTCTTCCACGATAGGGCGCACCTCCACTGTTAAGGTACGGGGCTGACTGGCTCCTGCCCTGTGGGAGATTTGACCCTTGTCCATTTAGAGGCCCTTCCTTATTCGTGGACACTCTACTAAGTGTCTGTTACAAACTCTCTGGTATAAACCCCAAATGTCATGGATTTACCATACTGGTTATTAAGAGTGGCCATTATTTGCGATAAAATATTGACCCTTGCCATTATGTTTCCCTTCCAAATAAACTTCCAGATAGACAAGTATCTGCATTGGCTGGGTTGAGGTGTCATCAAATCAGCTTAGGTTTGGATGTGCTGTTTTACCAACTGTGGACCGTTGAGCAATTATTTAACTTCTCTGAGCATCAGATTTGCCATCTATAAAATGTGGTTATAACAGCTCCATTATAGGATGGCTCCTAGGATTCTATGAGTGTAATGTATATTAAAATACTTGATTGATATTAGGCCCTTAGTCATGTTCCTTTCTTTGGTTTAGACTCATTTCTCTGTAAAAGCAATAAGATGTTGATAGTTGGAGGTGGGGGGAACCAAAGAGCATTCATAATCTGGCTATCACCACTATTGAAGTTTCTATTTTGATTCAGTGTTTTTTTTTTTTAAAGATATTCTTATTTCTAAGAGGGGAAATTATAAAACATGCCATTTTCTAACTCAGTGTTTAAACATTTAAAAAACAGACATTTATTGAAATGTTAAACTATACAAACTTACGGCTTTGAGCATGGCCGTGTGGCTGTATTCGCTCTTGGCCATGTTTATCATGGCAGCACGGTCATGGGTTTATACTTGTTCTATCGCTTGTGGTTTTGTTTGTTTGTTTGTTTGTTTTTCAATAAAAACTGTGTTTAGCTGTGTGACGTGTGACTATCATTCAGAACAAGATTAAGGAAACTAGATGGAGATTAAACATAGCACAATCCTCTGTTGTAAATAACCACAGACAAACTTGTGAGCAGCTACCAAATTCCCCAGTTGGACAAAAAGTGCTTATATTAGCTTTGAAAATCTAGTGATGATGATTTGAGAACTAGCTTAAGTCTTTTTCATCATTCAGGTTCAGTGTGATTAGTAGAAAAGTTGCTTTAATGTTTTTGTGATTAGATTTGAAAAAGGCTTAGAAGGATTATGATTTTGTTTACAACCAGCTACTAAATACAACAAGGAAATGTGAAAGCTGGTGGTAATTGGTGAGCTTGCTGGGAATGGATGTTGTTTCCTGGAGTGTAACTTAACAAAGATTTGAAGGAAGCTCTGTGCCATTTTATTTCATACCACTGGTTTAGGTGCCTTAATTGATATTTTAACCAAAAGTTTAATGTAAATCAAATCTTTTAGGTTTAACCTATTCCATTGGGTTTTAAATGATCATATATGCATACCACAGCACCCCTCACATTGAGAACGTTACCTCAATGGGAAGGTTGTGTCATTCTTGGTTGAGTATAGCATCCCAGCTTGTAATTAAGCTGCAATACAAAAAATATATGCACTTACTAGAAGGATATTCTTGCTAGCATTCTGTATGTATCATTTGCCTATTCAAGCATATAAAACTTCAACAAGAGGAGGTAATTTTGCTTAGATTTCTTGATTTGAATTGTTCTACTATTTGGCACTGGGTGGAAAAGGGAAAAAAATCATATTGAAAGCATTGTTCTGTTAATGAAGTTGCTTGTCCTTTTTTGTGCCAAATTTGGCAGGTAAAATTACCATTTATTCTACTTGCTAGAGCTGGAGAATAGACTGTTGAGGAAAAGTAGCAATTTAAGTAATGACACTAGATAGAATGTGCTACATTATATACATCGCCCATACTTTTAGATATTGACATGCAATTTTTATTTCTCTTTAGTAGTGCACTTTGTCTTTAACCACTATATTATTTCCAGTAGGTTTCATCAGCTACATGCAATTTGCTTCAATTGTGAAATTTAAAAATATACTATTACTATTAATTATAATAAATCGAAATGAAGCATTTTGATTCGAGAAGAAATTAAAGATCGCTGAATTTCATTCTGGATATTTCAGAAGTATTCTCTTTAATTGTGAATATTTAACGTAAAAAAGATTAAATAGAAGCTTTAATTAACTTGAAGAAATATAATCAAATTTGAGGTGTTCACGGTTTCTTCCATGTTAAATATGCTTTGCCTATTTATATGTGCCTTAATTCTCGTTTTGTAAAGAATAAAAGAGAACTTTAAAATCTTATTCCAAAATGAGAAAACATCTAACAATATGAATAGGTAGTTTTAAAAATTAGTCATATATTTAAATGAAATGCATAAATTCAGCATTTGCTAAATTTGAGATATTTCAAATTACTTATAAATATATATTTGTTTGATGTGAATTTCTAATTCACTAAGTTTCTTATAGATTAAATTTTCCTTAGTTGTAAAATATCAGGCTTAAAAGAAAGTATTATTGTTACAGTTTACACTATAATGTCTTGCTCCTCCTTTAAAAGAAATAGAAACTAATTTGCAAAAATATATTTTTTAAAAAGCCAATTGGTAAATTTATAGACTTGCAAATGTTAATTCATGAACAGAGTTGAGTATTGCTGGAACTCACTCACTTCTTTCTGCCCGCTAAACCAACTGGTAGGCCCGTGCAGATGTTACAAAATCTAACATCGCAATTGACACTAATTGGCATAGTTGTTGGCAGTCTTATCAGAAAGCAAAGGGCTGAATGGTTGAATGGGTTTAGAGAACTTGAATGGTAATAAGCATTTTTATATGCATCTTGAATTACTTTTGTGACCCAGACAACAGGAACACTTTATTCTGACCTCATTCTTCAATGAATAGGAATTGTAGAAAGCATAATATGCAGCGTATGTGATGACTGATTGTTTTTCAGGTAACCTTTTACAGCTATCTGCTCCGTTGCCTACTTCCTCCCCCCCACTAAGTCCCTTCCCAGCGCTCAAAGAAAACAAAGTACTGTAAATGTGTGTAATAAAAAGGAGATAACGATTACTACTGAATATTGAATTAATTTATTTGAGTAGTTTGTGGCCAAAAGCTTGAGCATATCATAGGAGTTTAGGCTAAACTAAAGAAAAAGTATTCATTGAATTTACAGATGAAACAAAAAGATGACTGGGACTTATTTCTTCATAGTCTCAGAGCAGGCGGGTGCATCAGTGGGGATGTAGAGGAAACAAGATTGGCTTTGAGTAGGTAAGTTTTGAACTTGGGTGATGGGTATATAGGCGCTTACTAATCCATTCTTCCTGTTTCTGTATGTGTTTGCAACTTTGCAGAGCAGAAAGGTTGTTTGTTTAATATGCAGGGTGACTTCACCCCCTGCTGTTGTCAGGTTTTTCAGTACCTGCCAGTTCCTTTCCAGGATCTGTCCCTTTTATCAAAAAGTACCCGTCTAAAGTGAGAACTACATTACCTGATGAGCTAATCTGTGTGCTTATGTATAAATGAGTTATTTTCTAGGCAGTGTGGATTTTAATAGGAACTTTCTAAAGATACTACTTTAATTAAAGAAACAGCTTTTGGGTTGGGAATTATAGTCATTGGGGTGGGTCTTTTTGTCTATAAGTGACTATATGTAGACCACTCTTTACCCTTACAGAAGTGTTAGGTGATAATTTTAGGTGTAATGTAACGATTGATCTTAGTTGTTTTGTTTTTGTTGTTGCTGTTTTTGAGGAGTTTTGCTCTTTCGCCCAGGCTGGAGTGAAGTGGTGCAATCTCAGCTCACTGCAACCTCCTCCCCCCAGGTTCAAGCAATTCTACTGCCTCAGCCTCCCAAGTAGCTGGGATAATAGGTGCCTGCTACCACACTTAGCTATTTTTTGTATTTTTAGTAGAGACAGGTTTTGCCATGTTGGCCAGGCTGGTCTCGAAATCCTGACCTCAAGGGATCCACCCACCTTGGCCTCGCAAAGTGCTAGGATTACAGGCGTGAGCCACCGTGCACAGCCTGATCTTAGTTCTTTATGTTAGAGGTAATGATGTTTTCTTCTTCTGTAGAAATACTTTCTAAAAAGAAACTGCTTTTCTTTAGGTGAGTTACGAGAGGTTTAACTTACGTTTACTAATAAAAGTTTCTCTCTGCTTCCCCAAGTAATTTAGAATTGCGTGTGTTGAAGAAAAAAAAAGAAGAGATTTGTTTCCCTCAGTCAAAGGTTCCTTTTGGCAAGGAGATACCCCAGGAGAGATGCTTGCTGGGACTTTACCTTGAAGGTTAGGGGCTAAAAACAGTTTCCAGAACCTGGGTTTTCTTCCTACTTCCAGTTATCTAGATGAGTGCTTCATGTATGTTTTGTACTCTGCTGTGGGTCCATGTTCCCTTGAGGTTTATTGTAATCAAGTAATAGTAAACTTTTTAGAATGTGTTCAAAATATTGATCTTTGACTAAGTAGAGGAGGAGAAACCGAGATATCTTTTCAGACTACTGTTTCTTTTCCCATCGTTTTGGCTTATCTCGAGAATTGACTTGACTTGTTCCCTTTCTTATTTCAAGCACTGCTTGAAATATTTTAGATTTTTTTACAGCTTTTTAAGGAATTAAACTCTAAAAACACTTTAACTGTTTTTTTTTTTTTTTTAATTGTATCTTGGTAGGCCTACAGGAGTGAGTGTAGCTTGCTCATTAGTTTTTTGTGCCATTCCCAATCACTTTCTACTTACTCCTTTCCTCATTAGCTTTCAATTGGGCCATGTTCTGCATATCGTTTCTGGTAAGTGCTACCAAAACTGATCTATATCAGCCACGCACTTTTTCAGGGCCCCTGGGAAAGCATCAGTCTTATTATTCGCCTTTCAGTTTGGGAGCACAGTTTCACAAAGAATAGAATAGTCTTACTTTGTTTGCAGAAGTAGAAGGATTTATCTAACAACTTGAACAGATAATTTTATTTTGGTGGATGAAAGTGAAACCTTAGAATTGAGATAGAATTTTAAGTAGCATTTTTAATTTGTTTTAAAATTATTTCTTATTGCCTGCCTTTCATTAAATGAGCTATGGTAAGTATGCTTGGGTGTATATGTGTAGGTGGTGAAGAGGTGTTTACCTTTCTGTGGGTCCTGTGTAGGTTTTGTATTGTAAAAGGGCATAATGGAGTCCTTCATGTAGCTGTAATCTGCTATTGTAAGCATATATGGATTTTTAAATACAATCATTATAATCACTTTATAGGACATTACAACAGAAAATATTTTGACTTAAAAGTTGCTTTATTAGACCAGGCCTAGTGGCTCACGCCTGTAATCCCAGCACTTTGGGAGGCCGAGGCAGGTGGATCACCTGAGGTCAGGAGATCAAGACGAGCCTGGCCAACATGGTGAAACCCTGTCTCTACTAAAAATACAAAAATTAGCTGGGTGTGGTGGCGGGCGTCTGTAATCCCAGCTACTTGGGAGCCTGAGGCAGGAGAATTTCTGGAACCTGGGAGGCAGAGGTTACAGTGAGCCGAGATCACACCATCGCACTCCAGCCCGGGCCAATAACAGAGAGACTCTGTGTCAAAGAAAAGGTTTTGTTAGTCTTACCAAAGCTTTGTTGGAGAGTTTTTTTGTTTGTGTTTGTTTTGTTTTTTAAAAAGAAACAAAAAAGAATTTTTTTGTCAGTGGTCAAAAATCTAAGGTTAAAAAAAAAACGCTTATCTGGAAAACATCCATTAAGAGTATGTAAGTGAGTCACCATGCTCGTGTCAGTTTTGATATTTTAGTTTAAAACAGCTTTTGTAGCTTTTCAGTAATCCTATATTATAAAAATAAGTTAGATTTTTCTATCTAACTTAATTAAATAATTTTTTTTAATACTATAGATATTTGTCAAAGATCTATCGTTCTTCAAGACCAGGGCACTGCGCTAAGTTCTTCCTCAGGTGCATGAAGGAGTAATGCCCGCCCTCATGAACTTCCAGCCTAGTTTGGAGGTGTTGAGATTAATACAGTCATAGTTGCAATATAAGGCTTACTCTGATAAATGCATTGAGATATCAAGTGTTGCAGAAATTTTGGAGCAAGGAAAGACTCAGTCCTGTTTAGCAGTGGGCAAGGGGTGGGTGGTATTGGTAAGGGCAGGGGTGATAAGGCAGAAAACCAAGAGCAAACTGAACAAAACAAATAGGATAGGTGGCAGGCATGGAAGATGGATGGTAGAACTCTGTTAGGCTGAATTGGCTAGTCCAATTTTAGGAAATAATAGGATTAAAGTTTAGGAAATAGTGCCTGTGCACATTTGCTGAATGTAAGAGAAAGAGGGAAGAAAAATTGAAATGATAGAGTGTTAGATTGTGATCATTGGCACAGAAGATCTGGAGGACCATGTGGTCCTTTTTTTTTTTTTTTTTTAAATTAGGCAACCAGAGCCAAGAAGGATTTTGAACTGAGAAAACTTGTAAGACACAATAAAGCCACATGTGTAACTGGTCTATGGAAGTGAATACAACTATAGCAGGTTAGAGATGGGGCTTTGGGAAGGTTTTCTTGTTTGATGGAGTTGTTAGTAGTAAAAGAAATGAGAAGGAAAATAGTTCACATTCAGCTCAGAGGTTTAACAGAACTATGGGGAGATAGATGAGAGATGTCAGGCGACAGTGGGAGGGAGGAGGCCAGACAAACATGACTGGCATGTGTTAGGCTGTTGCTCACACTGCTGTAAAGACATCCCTGAGGCTGGGTAATTTATGAGGAAAGAGGTTTTAGTTGGCATATGGTTCTGCAGGCTGTGTACGAAGCATAGCAGCATCTGCTTCTGGGGAGGCCTCAGGGAGCTTCCAATCATGGGGAAAGGCAAAGGAGGAGCAGGCACACCACATGGCAAGACCCGGAGTGAGTTGGGGTGGGGAGGTGCCACACACGTTTAAATGACCAGATCTCACAGGCACTCAGAACAGGAGCCCACTAAGGAGATGGCCACGTCATTCAAGAGGCCCCGTTGTTGCAGGACTTTTCTTTGGTTCACTAAAGATGGGGTTCTTTGTCCTCAGTTAAGGTTAAAAAAACCAGCATGAAAATTCAGGCTCACAGACAATTTGAATGGTGAGTAAGACAGGGTTTTATTGGGTAAAAAGGAAAAAAGGGGGCAACAGGGACTCTGCGAAGCCAGAGTCCTGCTAGAATGCTTTCCTCCCGCAGCTTGCATGTTTAGTTCCAGACAGGAAGAGGAGGGTCCAGCTTCCTCCCTGCTGCAAACAGTGCGAACTTCTGAGGCTCAACCCCAGTGTGCAGACTGGTTGGAATTTTTGCAAGGACCCCCTCCCACCTGGCTGTCTCATTTCCCACTCTGAAGAAATACATCTAACTGCCGTTAGAATAAGGGTAAGGACCAGAGCAATCTTAACTGTTTCCTGCCGACAGCAGACGCTGTTTTGGGGAGACAGCAGTCCGAGATCCCTCAGAGGCCTATCCAGGGGTTCCCAGCAGAAGGGGCCATTGTCAGAGGCTCCAGTTGCATGACCGTTTGGAGTTTGATGGCCTGAAAGCAAGAGCAGACAGAACAGGTTATTAGAAAACATGTATCAAAACAAAACAAGAGGAGGGGTCAAGATAGCTCAAAAATTAGGCCTTTTACCAGTCTGCACAGGGAGAAGGAGGCCAAAAGCCCAAGTGGTAAAGAAAACTTCACCCTTTCGCCAGCATACTGGGCTTCTGAGTTCCTTCCCTGAGCCCAATCCTAGGCCAACCAGTTTAAGGTTTGGGAAATAAACTCTTTCCGGCTTGGAGGATGCATCTGAGGCGAGTGTCTTTTAGTATGGAGACACAATTACCTATTTGTTAAGAGAGAACTGATGAGGAGAAAGGTGAGAACAAGGCGTTTTTTTCAAAGGAGTCCCAGGGGTTCAGGATGCATTCGAAAGGGGCACAGACTGAGATGAATGGCTACCTATATAGAAAGAGGGGAGCAGGCGCCCCTGGTTTCCTTCTCTTCCTAGTAGATACCCAGGGAAAGTGAGGGAGAGAAGGAAGAGAGTCCTCTTTCCCTTCTTCTGTCCTTGCATCCCCGAGTCCTGGCAACCTTGGCAGGCGCTGCCATGGGTGTCAAATCTACTTGGACCCATGAAGCAGGGGGCCTAGGGCATGAGAATCATCTGCTCTTACCCACATACCCCCATCTTCCCTGCTGTCAGTAGCCTTGAATTCTCTAGACATCATTTATGCTATGGATACTAATGTAGCCTTTATCCATGAAACAGGAAGCTTTGGGTTGGCCTAATCAGCAGGAGTCAGCCACGCTCACCTGCATTGTGCCTTTTAACCTCTGTTGTTGTCTGCCTCTGGATCCCTTATGTGCAGTTTCTTTCTAAGGCTTTGACCTGAAACTTGGAATTTAGTCTGGAACACAAATGTGTTTCGGGGAGTTACATGGACTCCTTATCATAAGCCAAATACTAAGGTGAAACTGTGGAACTAAGTCCTCCTCCAACAACGGAGAGGAAGGCATCCCTTGTGACACACCCGGATAACTGGTGGCTCTGGCTATGCTTGCTAGGATTCGGGTGTATGGTGCTTGGCTTTGGTTAGCTCCCTTGGTCTTACTTTACCAAAAGGAAACCTCCGAGTGATGGGCGTTCTGTTTATTCCCATCACCTGGCAGGATTTACAGGCTAATTACTCAGAACTAGAATATGGGTCTACACTTTTACATTATCCATCCCTTTTGTTCTTTCTGAGCAGCAGCCAGAGATTGCTGGTTGGTCCACAGGAACAAGCAGGGTTGGTCTAAAATGTAGATGAAAATGTAAAAACAACTAGTGAGTTAGAATTTAATGACAAATGTATGATAAGTTTTGGAACATAATTTCTCTCCATTACTCATTTTTGTTAAAAAACAAACAAATTATGATATGACTGAGTGGTTTGCAGAGTAGACTTTGATCTTATACCTGGCCTGATTATTTGCACAAACTGCAGCAAGAATAATTATTTCTACATAGGCTTTTTGGATTGGCTTTGATGGAAGTCTATTCCACAAGGAAACCTCAGAGAAGACCTTTTAAGTTGAGCCCAGCCATGGGTTTCTATCCTCAAATACCTGTGAGTTAGGTGATCCTCTCCTTTTAAAGTCCCAAGATCAACTTGGAGCTCCTGGACCTGTTAGAAAGTGACATCCTTAACAGATCACAGGTCAAGAACCCAGTACAGAGACTGCATAGACAAAGGGTATGAGATCAGTTTCCTCAATGGGCTTTTATTGGCTCTGCAAATCAAGATTGACTCCTGAAAAGGAAGCATACCCTTCCAGTCAAAGGCTCGGTAAAATAACCACTTTCTCCAATTGTGTTCTGTTGCAAAAGGAAAATGGATTCTTACTGCACAGATGTGAACAACCATATTGCCATAAGAACACACACAGGTAGTTTCCAAATTCTAGAACCAGGAAGAGAGAAACAAACATGCTCCAAACCTTCATCACAGGAGTGTATACCTTACTTAATTATTAAAGTCTGTAAATAGTTCACACTAGGCTAGGCGCAGTGGCTCACACCTGTAATCCCAGCACTTTGGGAGGGCGAGGTGGGCAGATCCCCTGAGGTCAGGAGTTTGAGACCAGCCCAACCAACATGAAGAAACCCTATCTCTATTAAAAATACAAAATTAACTGGGCATGGTGGCGCATGCCTGTAATCCCAGCTACTCGGGAGGCTGAGGCAGGAGAATTACTTGAATCTGGGAGGCAGAGGTTGTGGTGAGCCAAGATCACACCATTGCAATCCAGCCTGGGCAAAAAAAGTGAAACTCCATCTCCAAAAAAAAAAGTTCAAAATAAGTTTCCTTGACTTTGAAAAACAAAACAAGGATCAGCCATATTCCAAGTAAAAGTCAAAAAGGTTGCTTCAGCTTTCTGAATTCACTCCATTAAGTTACCTTATTTTGCTTGATACTTGTAAACACTTCAGCTCTTTATGAGTCCTGTACATTTTCCTTTATTTTAATGTTACAGTCTCCAAAGTTATCAGAATCCTGTATTTGAAAGAACCTGTTAAAGTTCTCTAGCTTTCTATAAACCACCTTTTGAAAAGGATTAAAACAAGACAACAATTGTCTGTGAATAGCTAAATGTCCAGGGTACTTACAGTTAGAAACACAATTGACAAAGAAGTTTGGTTATCTCCATGTATACAGTAACTTAACAAACTTCATTATGATTGATACCATATGCTTGGACATTAGAATTTTAGAGCAATTACACATAACAAATTGTTATTGACAACAAAATGTTGTTGACAGCACGGTGCAGTCAGCAGAATCAGGGAATTACTATTAATCCAGTATTGCCGTCTAGTTCGCGAGCTCCGTTCACATTCACTAAAGAGAGGATCCTTGTACTTGGGAATAAATGCTGAAGTATTAAAGGGTAATGGGACATCATAAAATGTGTTCTTTATGGCTCAGAAATGTTAGCAGCTAGGGAATCTGAGTGGAGAGAAGGGAAATCCAGGTACTATTGCTATAACTTTTGTGTATATCTGAAATCATTTTACAAGAAACAAGATACAAAGAAATACTTCCCCAGGATGTTTATTAGAGCAATAGAGGCTAACTATATCATTTTTCTATTTCTTATTAGGTGCAATAAAAGGATACTGGTAACTGTTAAGTTTGACAGCTAAAAGTGGCTGGGCGCAGTGGCTCATGCCTGTAATCCCAGTACTTTGGGAGGCTGAGGCAGGCGGATCACCTGAGGTCAGGAGTTCAAGACCAGCCTGACCAACATGGAGAAACCCCGTCTCTACTAAAAATACAAAACTATTCGGGTGTGGTGGCACATGCCTGCAATTCTAGCTACTCGGGAGGCTGAGGCTGGAGAATTCCTTGAACCTGGGAGGCGGAGGTTGTGGTGAGCCGAGATCTCGCCATTGCACTCTAGCCTGGGCAACAAGAGCAAAACTCCATCTCAAAAACAAAACAAACAGACAAAAAAAAAAAAAAAACAGTTAAAAATAAGGTCATAGCAGTGGCTTATAGAGCTGACAGGTGCCCTGTATACTCTCTATAAGTGCATGATTTATTATGATTAACCTAATGAAGTCAGGTTTTTTTGTTTGTTTTTTAACCAGGGTCTTCCTTGAGATATAATGGGTACAGAGTAAATCGCTGATTGCTGCTAGCTTATTCCCTGGATGGATGCGATGAGCGGGTCTAGGGCATCAGTTTCTGTATCTCACCTTTACCAATCAAAGAAATTGGGACAAACCATGATAGCAAACAAATGGAAAGAAAAAAGGAGTTTTATTGTTCACGCTTGCAAAAGAATCCTCTTAATAGATTTGTAATCCACAAATTCTTTTGGGAATAAAATTATAGTAGCAAATAAACTTAAGATACAAACATAAAACTATCAAATAGGTTTTTGTATTATAATGTAAAAATATAATAAATATTTTAGTATATACATATTAGGAATAATGTCACTGGTGGCCACAGATGCTAAAAAACAGAATGTAACTGACTGCTAGAAAGCCCTTGGTAGGTAGGAGCGTAGAAAACAGAATATCAAATACATTTATTGTTGGCCAGGAGAAATGGAATACTAGGGGAAATTCTGAGTATCTAAGGATAGTACTAGAATGCTAAGCGGTCACAGATAACGATATAAAGTAGGTAGGATTAGCACGAGATAGCACATCACAGTCGCAATGTATGGGAATTAGGAAAAGGAAATAGCCATTTTTATGGAAGTCTTATAGTCCACTTAGATAATAGATGTGTTCTGTGGTGGTAAACCACCAGCTTAGGTAATGGGATTTATTGGGGACATCAGTTGTAGCAAAATACGTAGGAAAAGCGGAAGAACTACTAATGGAAATCTGATTAAATAAACAATAAATAATGGAGGAGATATTAATGGAAGAACAAGAAAAGTTGAAGAATAGTAAAAGTAGGCATGCCTGGAAAAGGAGAAAGATAGATCTCCAATAATAGTTTTTGTGGGAAGAGTATAGAGTGTCACTAAGTCGAACTACCAACAACAGCCAGCATTTATTGAGGGCTTGTTCTGTACTAGGTGCTGTCCTAAGGGTTTGACTTTATTCCTCACAGCCACTCCCTGAATATGCATTTTACATATGAGAAAATGGAGACATGAACAGTTAGGTAACTTGTGGAGCTGAGGTTCAAACTCAGGCATTGTGACGGTTGACAACAATCCTGCAAAGCAATGCAGGATTCCACGTTGACCAGGTGGGGGAGGGAAAGGCAGTTTCGATTGTTCCTTATGTGAGGAACTCATCTACCTGGAGTTATTCATTAAGCTGATATAATTTATGGTGTGATCTGCAGAGAATGACCTTATCACACCAATCCAAAAGAAACTACCACTATAATTAAACTGTGGGCAAAATAATGTAGGATATTTTTGTAAACTGTAAAACTGAAATTAAAGTTGTTACTGATCAATTAATGAGGTGATAATTAAACAGAAACTAGCCAACCTGACTGATTATAGACCAATACCTAAAATCTGTTTTTGCAATTCACATCCTTTGAGATGTATTTAATTACATTTGTGACACATGCATATTTAATATAATCTTTTGTGACAGATTGACAGATCTTCACCATCATTATATGTAATTCCTCTTGATGTTTTTGTCATTATTACATGTATATTTGGGAGAGAAATAAAAGGCTGTTTCCCATGTGATAGTGATAAAGAGCAAACTTATAAAAAATGGTTGTCTCCTTTTGTTTGTATGAAACAACCATCTCATTTCCCTCTGGAAGGTCACTAGAGGTTTGAGAGCTGTATTTTGAAACAATATTTTAGTAAATAGGAGAGCAGTGTTAAGAAAGCTTCCCCTTTTTGTGTTATGTTAAGGTTAAACACTGTGCTAGAGTTTATAGTAAAATGTTAAGAATCTTTAATTATTATAATAGCATTAAATTGTTGAAGTTTTGTCATGCTTTGCCTAGAAATAAGCATTGAAGCAGTGACTTAGCAGTGTTATTAGATCTATTAAATAATTGGAAAATTATGTGCTTATTGTCAGCATCTTGGCTTTTTAGAATTTAAAGTATGTTTGTGTTTCACCTCTCTAGTTGCAGTTTATGTAGAATTTAGTGAACTATAATAATGTTGGATGGTGGTAATATCCCAATTTAATTAACTGCATAGCATACAAACTTCTTTGTTAATGGGGAATGGGATATACCTCATCTATTTGATATATAATTTAATAATCATATTTTTGTTAGCAGTAGTTAAGTAATAAGAACTAAAAAAAACCAATAAACATCTCCATCTTTAAAACAGCCTTCTTACAAATATGCAGTGAGCATCTATTGTATACAAGTACTATATCTTCATATTTAGACTATATTTGCTATTTTGCTTTTAACATGTGAACTCAAGTAAAATACTCCAAGGAGTATTGCAAAGTAATGGCCCCTAAAACTTACATAATTTACATGGCTCTTTAATTTTCTTAGATGTAAAATGGAAGGAGGAGGGCATTGAATGGGAGTGTATTATTTCTAGGATTCATTCTAGCCCACAAGTTGAATCAGAAAACTGCGGCTTGACTGGGCACAGTGGCTCATGCCTGTAATCCCAGCACTCCTCGGGAGGCTGAGGCAGAAGAATTGCTTGAACCCAGGAGGCAGAGGTTGCTGTGAGCTGAGACCAAGTCATTGCCCTCCAGCCTGGGCAACAGAGGGATACTCCATCTCAACAAAAAAAAAAAAAGAAAGAAAGAAAAGAAAACTGTGACTTATGCCTGTAATCCTAGCACTTTGGAAGGCTCAGGTGGGAGGACTGCTTGAGGCCAGGAGATCGAGGCCAACCTGGGCACGTAGTGACACCGCACCTCTACAAAAAAAAAAAATTAGGCATGGCGGCAGACATCTGTAATCCCAGCAGCTGAGGTGGGCAAAGTGCTTGAACCCAGGGCGTTGAGGCTGCAGTGAGCTACGATCCCACCACTGCTTTCCAGCCTGGGTGACAGAGTGAGACCCTGTCTCTGAAACAAAACAATCAGAAACGTAAAGATCTTTTTCCACGTTTTGTGCAGTACATTCGCTTTCAAGATACACTGTGAAGGCCTCTCAAAGGAGCAGGAACTAGTTATTCCTCTCTGAGAATCAGTTATAACTTGATCAACAAATCAGCTTTTTATCCTTTATATCATTTGCAGATGTAGAAGCATAATATATGATCAAAGTCTTTTTAAAAAATAGCGGAATACCTGGGTTTTTAGTTTATATTTTCACTGCACAAAGCTAATCTCTTTAACATTTGATAACAAAGAAAGAACTCAGAATTTGTGTATAACAAAAAAGATGACTTAGGTGGTGAATCAAAAACACTTTTTACAGCCTCTGTCTTCCTAAAGTCTTATTATTTTTGGAAATGCTTTTTTGGCAAATACTTTGTTTTGTAAGTTTTACATTTCTAACATTGAATAAAATTAAATGTTTAGCAGGTGCTTGCTGTAATAGAAGCTGTAATATTTTAACTATGTCATGAGGTATCTCTGAGGAAGTGTTTCTTTTTTGTTTTTTAATTGTAAAGGATGTCAGTAATATCTCTCCAATGTCAAATTAGTTTTGGGTGTGTACTTTCTTTTTCCCTGTGCTGACGTAGATAGGAAAATCAGATGTTCCAAACAACTCATGGAAAACGTTCCACTTCAGCGTTATTTGTACCACAAATGCAGTTAAAGGCTTTTAATGGAATCCAGAATGAAAGGCGGATTTGACATGTGAGGAGATGCCTTCTTGAAATAGTACATAAATTATGTTTGTTTGTTTTCGTTTTTGAGACAGAGTCTTGCTCTGTCGCCCAGGCTGGAGTGCAGTGGTGTGATCTCCGCTTACTGCAACCTCTGCCTCCCAGGTTCAAGCAATTCTTCTGTCTCAGCCTCCCGAGTAGCTGGGATTACAGGTGCCCGCCACCACACTCGGCTGATTTTGTATTTTTAGTAGAGACAGGCTTTCACCATGTTGGCCAGGCTAGTCTTGAACTCCTAACCTCAAGTGATCCACCTGCCTTGGCCTCCCAAATTGTTGGGATTACAGGCATGAGCCACTGCACTAGCAAATGTTTTTGAACTTGTTTTAAGTATCATGTATATTCTTTTTTTATAATCATATGTATATTTTTATCATAAATAATTTTCAAGCAAATTGATCTCTTTGGTTAAGCTGGGGAAGGTTTTCGGAAAATAGAGTATGTTGAGATGAATTTCATGAATTTTACCCACCAAAGCCTTGTCCTGGTTAATTCAGATTTATAGTGCCTATACTTTAAATTAGCACTTAGACTTTAAATGGTGGTGGAATGGTGAGACATATGAGGTTTTTATACCAAACACGGCACGCCCCATATCTTTTTTGGAGTTTACACTTTTCAAAAACAGGTGGCACTTCCATGTGTTTATTTCTTCTTTATCTCTGTTTTAGTGAATGATTGCTTTCATCTTTACAAAGATTATTCGGGCTGTAGTGGAGAGAACCAGTTGGAGATATGGAAGATGCATGAGGGGAGGCCAGAGTATCGTGGCAGTCCGCCTGAGAGACACAGTGGCTGGGGTTTGGGCTAAGGTGTTAGCGGTGGAGATGGAGAGAGGTCGTGGTATTTGAGAGCCTCTCCAGCCTCCATTATTTCTAATTCTATGTCCTCTACTCTTCTCTGTCATCTCTCCACTGCCTCCCAGCCCCTTCCACTGTGCCCTCTGTATTGCCACCAACAGACTCCCTTGTATGAGCATTTTCTGGAATGTTCCACCAATTACCCTAATTGAAACCTTAGGGTAGTTTTGTTCTCATACCACGTGCACCTCCAAGACAGGAAGTAGGATTGTTTTCCTCCTCGTGTCATTCAGGACGACTGTTCCACTCTTTCCTGTAAATGTTTCTTTTTCCAGATCACATCATCAGTCTTCACTACCTCATCTTCCTCTTGGCAATCTTCAAGGCCCCTTCCCTGTATCCCTCTCCCTGCATGTGAAGACCAGCAGTCAATTAATGTTCTGTCTCTCTCTATATGATCATTAGTCCTTATATTTTCTCTCCATGCGCAGACACCACTCCTGTTTTTACATCCTTTATCCAGTTTAGATTCCCTGCCCTGGCATTATAGTCACTCACTCATCAATACCCTTAACTGCTCACTCCTTCATTCTTCCATTAGTCTCCAACTTAGAGGAACTCTGCCTCTGCTTTCTCTATGCCTGCATCTAAGCACCTGAGCATTGCTGATGAGCATCACATACCAAGGGCACAGTCCCATTGTTACACGCGTCTGCTGGCCAGGGACAGCTGAGCATCCTACACTGGGTAGCAGGGTTGCAGTTTCTCTGATAACTTCTCCTTTTTCCTAAGTGACTCCTTCCTGTCTTTACTACTGTATTCACATGTCCCACATTCCTGCCCCAGCTGACACTACTTCTGGATGTCCCATTTCTCTACAGCACCAGGGCTCTAAATCTGAACACCATGACTTTTAGTTTTGGTTCATCTAATTCATTGTCCAAGCTATAGCCAGAATGATCTTTCAAAAATTGACAGTATGGCTCATGCCTGTAATCCCAGCACTTTGGGAGGCCAAGGCAGGCAGATTACCTGAGGTCAGGAGTTCAAGCCTAGCCTGGCCAACATGGTGAAATCCCATCTCTACTAAAAATACAAAAAAGTAGTCATGCATGGTAGTAGCGGGTACCTGTAATCCCAGCTACTCGGGAGACTGAGGTAGGAGAATCGCTGGAACCTGGGAGGCAAAGGTTGCAGTGATCCGAGATTATGCTGTTTTACTCTAGCCTGGGCGACAGAGCGAGACTCCACTACAAAAAAAAAAAAAATCTTTCTAGAATATTCCCACATACACCCACCACTAGCACACTTAACTAATTCCTACTAACCTTTCCAATCTTCACTCAAAGATCACTCCTCACAGAGGCCCTTCTTCCTGCTCACAAGTAAAGAATAATGAGAATTCAGAGGAGACTATAGAAATTGGCTGGGCGTAGCCACTCATGCCTGTAATCCCAGCACTCTGGGAGGCCAAGGATGGTGGATCACCTGAGGTCAGGAATTCAAGACCAGCCTGGCCAACATGGTGAAACCCCATCTCTACTAAAAATACAAAAATTAGCCAAGTGTGATGGCACACGCTTGTAGTCCCAGCTACTCGGGAGGATGAGGCAGGAGAATTGCTTGAACCTCAGTGAGCCAAGATTGCACTGTTGTACTCCTGCCTGGGCGACAGCAGGATTCTATCTCAAAAAAAGAAAGCAAATTGTGGAAGATTTGTGACATTTCACAATACAGTTTTAGTAGCCAGATTATAGAAGGTTATGGGGAAAGTAAGAACAGTAAGTACAGTAAGAAAATAGCTGCAGAGAACTGGTTTTAGAACCTGTCAGAATAAGGAAGAGACATGGTTAGGGAGCTATGGAGTTCTGCATGTGCTTGAAAGCAGAGGCGAGGTGCCAGTGGAGACCGAAAGATGGAGAACAGTGAAGTTAAAAGGATTAACTGAGAAGCAGAGAGGGCATGAGTCATGAGCAAAGGAAGGACTGCGGCTGATGAGGCAAGAAAACAAGAGGACTTGGGTCTATGGCTCCGATTCCAGTGAAGAGAAGTAGTCATCCGCTGAGAGTGGGGGGCAGGCTTCTAATTAATGTAAGTTTGGTGCACTTGAGTCCTTGGTCGATACAGGGACAAATTATAGGCTGGGCGCGGTGGCTCATGCCTGTAATACCAGCACTTTGGGAGGCCGAGATGGGTGGATCACCTGAGGTCAGGAGTTTGAGACCAGTCTGGCCAACAGGGTGACACCCCATCTCTATTATTAAAAAAAAAAAAAGGACAAATTATAAAATCTTTGTTTAGGTTAGCGTTGCTGCGAAATACCTCTAGCATTGTATCTTTGGATAGTTTATGAAATACAGAGTTTTTGCATAATTTAAAATAATGCAGTGTTTTCACAGTGCTAAGACATTTTGATAATATTGTCTGCCTTGAAAGGGGCAGATTTTACTTGTGCCCCAGGATGTCATTTGTCACTTCACTTTTGGTCTCTTTTTCTTTTTATCCCCACAGTGAATTTGACTTAATTTGTTAGCTTTTATTGTCAAAGGAAAAATCTTAAAAAGTTCTCACCTCAAACAGAGGTATGTGAGGAAAATACTCACTTTATAATATTGGAAATAGCCATATTAGAAATTAACTAAGGCCGGATATGGTGGCTCATGCCTGTAATCCCAGCACTTTGGGAGCCCAAGTGGGGAGGATTGCTTGAGCCTGGGAGTTCGAGACCAGCCCTGGCACACAGTGAGAACCTGTCTCTACAAAAAAAATAAATAAATAAAAATAAATTTAAAAAATATCTGGAGGTGGTAGCTCATGCCTATAGTCCCAGCTACATGGGAGGCTGAGGTAGGAGGATCACTTGAGCCTGGGAGGTCAAGGCTCAGTGAGCTGTGATCATGCCGCTGCACTCCAGCCTGGGTGACAGAGTGAGATCCTGTCTCAAAAAAACACAAAGAAATTAACCATCTAAATACATCAGAAACAAAAGGGCTTTGTAACCACAGAATTTTAGATATAGCAGAGATATTAGTTCAGGTCTCTCTTTTTCAGATGAGGAAGAGAGATGATCTGAAACACATGGTAAAATTTGGTGTTGTAGCTGAAGTCTAAATCTGCAACCAGAGAGATGGAAATTAGTATCCACCTGTTAACTAAAATGCACTTTTAAAAAACAGCTATTATTTATTGTGTGCCTACTAGTGAAAGGTCTGAAGTCACTGTTGATTGCATATGATAATAACAGAGAAAATGAGCACACGTCACTCCACTTGAAAAAAAAGTTAATGTACTGTATGTATATACGGTACAAAATTCAGAAAGTCCAAATAGATTAATGGTGAAAAACAAGCCTCCCTTTCATCCCTTTCCTCAACTACTCTGTTCCTCTTAAGCATTTGTTTAGAGATATTCTTCACACTTAAAAACACACATGTATAGTTATTTTTTCTTAAAAAATTATAGCTTACTGGATACATTATTCTATATTTTCTTGAAAATGATTTCAAATCACTATGTATAGAGATGAGTCATTTTTCTAAAAGAAGGGCACTAAGTTCTTACATGCTACAGAATATATATTTATTTGATATATTTTAAGGAAACCTTTGCTGGATATAAAATTGGGGGACATTTCTCATTTTTAGTACTTAGACCATATTGCTGTGTGGGTCTTCTGTATGTGTGTTGCTTTCGAGAATTAGGCTGACCAGAGTTTTTTCCTTTCTGGTACATGATTTCTTATTTCTAACAAAATACCTCCATACTTTCTTTTTTTTTTCCTTTTCTTTTTTTCTCCTTTTTTTCTATTTTCGAGACAGAGTTTTGCTCTGTCATCCAGCCTGGAGTGCAGTGTCAAGATCATGGCTCACTGCAGCTTGGAACGTCTGAGCTCAAGCAATCTCCCCTGCCTTAGACTCCTGAGTAGCTGGGCCTACAGGCAGTGGCCATCATGCCTGGCTAATTAAAACAAATTTTTTTTTTATTAGAGTCGGGGTCTCACTTTGTTGCCCAGGCTGGTTTCAAACTCTTGGCTTCAAGCGATCCTCCTGCCTGGGCCTCCCAAAGTGGTGACTTACAGGTGTGAGCCACCATGCCTGGCCATAATTCTTTCTTTAGGTTAAAGTTCCATAAACATCAGCAATCCACAAATTCCAGCTTCTATTTATTTTGACAAGTTTTATCCTATTCTATATCTTTGAAGGTACATGTATTCTTTTTGCTTTGTGAGCCTCTTTTGACAGTTACAGATTCTTTCTACCCCCTGTTCCTCATCCATATCTGTTGTCTTCTCAGTATATCGTTTTATATTGTTGGTCTGCTCTATTTCATTTTAGTTGATTTCTCCGGTCCTTATCTTTCTTTTTAGTTACATTGATTCTATTTTTGGTTGTTTCTTAATGTGGCTTTTATCTCAATAATGTTATTTTTCTCTCCATTTTTTTTTCTGAGTTCTATCAGCTTGACTTTCATTTCCTTCTGTTGTTGTACAATCTCTTCTTTGAACCTTTGTTTTTCTTCTTTGAGTTCTTTTTTTTAAAGAGAGGTCACGTTTCCTATGGTTGCCTTTGAGATTTTGGAGAACTATTTATCTGAACTTTTCCTGTGTTTCTTTGAGTAGTTCTTGTGTTATATGCTCTTAATTTACCTTTTTCTCTTTCCGAGTTTTTTTTTTTCCCCCTAAATTGCATGCAAAGATCCAGTATTGGTTGTTTTCTGAGTGTTGTTTATGTTTAAATAGGGTAGGAGGGTGGGTGAAGCAGGCTGCAGCCTTTTTTAGTACATGTTACTTTGTCATTTCTCACCAAATCTGTTCTTTAGTTTGAAAGGGTGGGCTGGTTCTTCATCTCAGAATCTATCACGAAATGCTACCTTCACTCTACATCTGCCCCTTTGGTCACCGTGGCTGAGGAGTTGCGGTTACACAGTGGACCCTAGTAACAAGGATTCTTTGGTTCGGCCAGCCCCGCCTCTCTCTGGTGTTAACCTGTGGTTCAAAGAGACATTCTCTACTTCTCCTATGGCCTATACTCCATCTGGATTCCCTCCTTGGCTGCTAACATCAGCAGAATCACTGTATCTCTTTTTTTTTTCTTCTTTTTTTTAGACAAAGTCTCACTGTCGCCTAGTGCACTGGCACGATCTCGGCTCACTGCAACCTCTGCCTCCTGAGTTCTAGCGATTCTCTGCCTCAGCCTCCCAAGTAGCTGGGATTACAGGTGCCCATCAGCACACCTGGCTAATTTTTGTATTTTTAGTAGAAACAGCATTTCACCATGTTGGCCAGGCTGGTCTCAAACTCCTGACCTCAGGTGATCTACCCGCCTCGGCCTCCCAAAGTGCTGGGATTACAGGCATGAGCCACCTCACCCAGCCAGAATCACTATATCTCTTATTCAGAACTATGTATCTGTGTATTGCTGGAAGCCTGAGCAGGCTTGTGCTGGCTTTCCGCACATTCCCTTTCTGCACATTCACTTAGTATTGACATATAGGTTTCAGTTGATGATTTGGAGTCATGATAGCTTCCTTGCTTCAGGTATGTAGTGAATGAAGTTGCAAGTTTGTACTCATGACTCATTGTGTATATGATGAAATGCAGCATATTTTTTGTCACCTATAGTCTTCATCAGAGACCCTCTACCTTTAGTAGCAGACAGTGGGAAGAAACATTTGTGAGTAAACAGGATCTTGGCCTCTGTTGTTTAAACAGTCTCTTTGGGGTAATGTAGTGTTTCAGCTTTCTTCTATCCCCAGCTTCTGTGGAGGTGAGGTCTGGGAACAGTGAGAGGGGCCTTTGGGAATGATGGTCAGATCTGCCATCACGGGGAGAAGGCTCACTTACACGCTATCTTCGTAAGACTTTGCTACAAGGGCCTGTGTTGGCAGCCACTGAGTAACGAGTCTTGCTGTTTGGGCTTTGAAGGCCTTGAGGAGGCTTCTGCTGTCTGTCCTTAGTCCTACTAACGTCGGCCCTTTGTATCCGTGTGCTCCACATCTATGGATCCAACCAACTGCAGATATTGGGGGAGAAGAAAAAGATTTGCATCTGTACTGAATAGGTAGTCTTTTTTCCCCCGTCTTTATTCCCTAAACAATAGATGATAACAACTATTTAGAAGCATTTACATTGTATTAGATATTATAAATACAAAGCCATTGTAGGTAATCTCGAGATGATTCAAAGTATATGGAAGAACATGTACACATTCTTAGATGCAAACACTACACCATTTTATATCAGAGACTTGAGCATCCACGAACTTCGGCATCTGTGGGGTGGGGCGGGACAGGGGTGGTGCTCCTGGAACGTGTCTCCCATGGATTCCAAGGGACAACTATATTTGCCTGCAGTCCTCATGGAGTTCCCCATACTGTGTGGTCTTCATCCTAATCCAGACCTTCACTGGTGAGAACGTCTGGATTCCTACTATTAAATACTTCGACTATTTGCCCAGCCCCTCCCTCCAGCCACGCACTGATGTTGCTGCCACGCAGTATTCAGAATGCCGTGAGACTGAGCCCTGGGCTTCACTGCAAGCCTGCAGCCTCCCCTACACTGTATCCCAGAAGCAGATCTCTCACCTGGATATTTTTAGGGCACCTGATAGTTGTCAGAATATTTTCAGCAATCTTTGTCCACTGCCAACCTGTCCCCAAGTGTCCAGCAGAAGAGGAAAGAGTGAGGTCTCTGATACCTGATTTTAATGAGTGAGTGTCTTTTAAGGGAAATAAGTGATAGTGGGGGAATTGTTAGGGATCATATATTATGGTTCTGCTGCAGGTTTATTTGGAAACTTGAGCAAGCTTAAGTATCCCCTTGTTAGGTTGTCTACTGTGTAATCATACTGTCATCTGTAAGCCTCTCACATTAAAGAGTTAGGGAATAAGCATCAGTGAGTGAAAGGAAGAAAACCAGTGGTACTTTCATTTTAAATTAGCTATGATTTTAATACTTCCATTCCTTTTATATTTATTTGGAAATTATTTTTTTCTTTTATGACTGTCCCTGTTTTGAAAGATTATGGGTCTTTCTTTGCATATTCATGAAGGATGACTTGATGAAATTAGTCATTTATGATTGACAGAAATATGACAGAACTTTGCAAAGTTTGAATGGACTTTTGATATTCAACACCAAAGAATTTTGTCTAATTAAAGCTTCTGTTTAATTAAGATAACAGTGCATAGTCCTTCATTAAAATGAACACAGAAAAAGTTCTTCCTTGGTCCTTGGAGAGGATATTATATGCAAGCCCTGTTGTGTGGGTTGCAAAATGTCACTGGAATTTATATGCATTACTTGTCTAATTGCAGTAAATGTAGCATGTCCAGATAGGTTTCGAGTTAGAAGGCTGTTTGTTACTTACGGAAATCACTTGAAGCCTCAGTACCCAGAGGCAGCTGTTCACAGGTCCTTCACCTCTCCCCGGAGATGGCTGGGAAGACGCTGTTGTTGGACCCTGTCTTTCATGGCTGGAGCAGTAAACATGACAGGTTGTTTGGGCGCCATCTGTTTAAAATGGCTGCTGCTTTGTATGCAGCAATGAACTTGAGATCAGTTTTCTGTCTTTCTTCATAGTAACGGTCTTATTTGGTGTCACAACAGGTGGAAGTTGATGGGTCGAAACTGAATGTGACCAGCACGTGGAACCTGGCTTCGCCCCTATTGTCTGTCAGCGTTGATGGCACTCAGAGGACCGTCCAAGTGAGTGTTGCGAGGATTTCCTTAGAAGGCCTCCTCGAGTCCAGAATCCTTGTCAGCACCTGTGTGGCTAATACTTATAGCTATAGGCGGGAAAAAGCTGTATTTTATTCACCTTATACTTTTTATAGTCGAAAACTTTTTCATTTCTTATTTTAGAGGATCTTAAGTGTTAAGCTGAGCAATTAATGTTTTCTTTTTTCAGACAATCCAAGAAGGTTTGTGTATTGTACTTTGTGGAAGACAAGGAATTCTGCATGCTTTTCTAAAAATACTAGAAGATTAGCTATTGGTTGTTTTTTTTTTTTCCTCTTCTGTGGGTTTTTAGTTGAAAAATACAACTGACTTTGTTACCTTTCTTTTCTGTTCGGTTGAAATTACGTAGTGTTAGGCTAGCAGAACACGTATTATTCAGGTGACTTTCCACAGCTCACTTATGTCCTTTAAAATTTTAGTAATCTTAATTTATTGACCCTTCTTTTCACCTCAATATAAAATGTCTTGCCTTGAGGAGATGCCTTGAAACCCGGAGATTATAGAATGATTTTTGTAATCTGTGACTTCCATTTTAAAGTAGAAAGTTATGAAAAGAGAATCTGCCAAAATTGTTTATCTTGCCTCATATTTGAGGTTTAGAGTTTTAGGAAAAGAAAATCGTGGAACATGTGGCTATCACAGGATAATAAAAATCGACCCCCCCGACCCAACGCATAGCATGAAATGCTCATTCTTTTTTTTTTTTAATGAAAATTATCTTAACTTGATTTTACACAAGAAACTGATTTTAAAAACCTTGAGAAACTGGGATAATCACAGATTAAGACTACTTACTCCATACCTTATTCTTACCTATCTCTATGAGAGGCTGGGGCAGAGGATTTCAGAACCCACAGAAAATATTTGATGACTGAACTGATTTCTAAGTTAGTTTCAATTAATATATTATCTCTGTGGTTTTGAGCAACCTTGAACTCTTGGTAATGAACCTTATATTTTGACTTTGGTTTTGTGACTTGTCTGTGTATATTTTTTCTCATGTTTTTCATTTTCTAACTCTTGTCTTTTCTCATATTTATAACTTCATAATTATATCAATAAAAATTATGAAGTGGAATATTTTAAGACCCTTGAAAGAATATCACTATATAGTTTCACATTACTTAGATTTGCATTATTATGTCTTTAAAAACTGTGGTAACCGGGTGTGGTGGCGTGGTGGCTTATGCCTGTAATCCCAGCACTTTGGGAGGCTGAGGTGGGCAGATCACCTGAGGTCAGGAGTTGGAGACTACCCTGGCCAACATGGTGAAAACTAATCTTTATTAAAAATATAGAATTAGCTGGGTGTGGTGGTGTATGCCTGTAATCTAGCTGCTCGGGAGGCTGAGGCAGGAGAATCACTTGAACCTGGCAGGTGGAGGTTGCAGTGAGCTGAGATCGTGCCGTTGCCCTCCAATCTGGGCAACAACAGTGAAACTCTGTCTCAAAAAAAAAAAAACAAAAAAAATTAGCAATGCTATTGATATCACTCCTCCTTGATTAAACGCCAGCCTGACGTTTGTGAGTCTAGCCCATGTTGCTGCCTGTAGCTGCAGTTTATTTACTTCCATACATCATATTAATATACCACAATTTATTTATTCTCCTCTAAATAGACATTTGTGTTATTTTCCTGACTTTGTTGTCACAGTGATGCTTATATGAACATGCTACTTCCTGTTTCCTCTTGACAGAGGAGATTCTGCAGGGCATGTGCGGTAGAACAGCCATGCTGTGGGGCTGGTGCTTTCTCCATTCTGCAGGGCAAGGCCAGATGGGTTTTCCTGTGTGGCTGTACCAGTTTACGTGCCCACCAGTAGTGAAGATGATAGTCATAATGGGAACGATGAGCTAAACTTATTCTGTACTTACTATGCCCAGCACTGACTGTTCTGAGGACTTTGTATGTATGAATTTGCGTAATGCCCCAGCAACCCAATAAAGTATGTACTAGTGTTATCTCTCATTTTGTATTTAGGAAAACAGAGGTTTGTGGAGGCTAAATTGCTTGCCAATCTAGTAGTAAATGAAAGTGCCAGAATTTGAACCAAAGAACCGGTGTCCTTGACATTTTTTTCCACATCCTGGTGAACCCTTGGCATTCCCAGACTACTTAGGTTTTTCCTGACCGGTGGGTTTAAATGGCATCTCATCCTGGTTTTAATGTATACTCATAATAGTTGACTCATAAAGGTTCTTCATATGTTGTGGATCCTAATCCTTTGTCATATGTGTTGACAAATAACTTCTCCCAGTTTGTAGCTTGTGTTTTTATAGTTTTAAGTTATCCAAGTGAAGTTTTAAGGTAAGATTTAATGTCAGAATTTTCAGTATTTTCCTTTATGGTTTGTGTGTTTTGCATTTGTGTAGATAATCCTCTTCTACTCCTAAGCTCACAAAGATGCCTAGATTTTCTTTTAAACCTTTTTAAATTACACTTTTCAAAGTTAAGTCCTAATCCTCATGGGGTTGACTTTTGTACATGGTGTGAGTCATTTTACCTTTAAAATACAGATACCAGGCCAGGTTTGGTGGCTAAAGCCTATAATCCCAGAACTTTGGGAGGCTGAGGCAGGTGTATCACCTCAGGTCAGGAGTTCGAGACCAGACTAGCCTGGCCAACATGGTGAAACCCTGTCTCTATGAAAATATAAAATGTTAACCAGGTGTGGTGGCACATGCCTATAATTCCTGCTGCACAAGAGGCTCGGCCAGTGCACTCCAGCCTGGGTGACAGAGCAAGACCCCATCTCAAAAATAAATAATAAAATACAGATAACCAGGCTGGGCATGGTGGCTCACACCTGTAATCCCGGTACTTTGGGAGGTGGGCAGATCACCTGAGGTCAGGAGTTCGAGACCAGTCTGACCAACATGGAGAAACCCCCATCTCTAGTAAAACAAAAAAATTAGTCAGATGTGGTGGCACATGCCTATAATCCAGCTACTGGGGAGGCTGAGGCAGGAGAATCACTTGAACCTGGGAGGTGGAGGTTGTGGTGAGTGGAGATGGTGCCATTGCACTCCAGCCTGGGCAGCAAGAGCAAAACTCTGTCTCAAAAAAAATAATAATACGGATAACCAGTTATGCCAGCAGAATTGTTTTTAGAATGGATACCATGCGGATTACAAAAATCTATCTGCAACAAACAACTGGGCTCCTGCCTTGACCATTTGTCTTTTTGTGTTTTCAATATGAGTGTTCGGTTTTTTCCCCTCTATCCTTGACTGTCATTCTTAGGTGGTTATCACCTCAAGGCAAGTTTTTGAAAGTGAACCACCCATCTACTGATCTATAAAGACAGGTTAAAAAAAGATAGAAATTCAGTTCTTTGCTCATCTGAGATTAAATTCCCTGGGTTTTTGTTAGTTTTTTCTTTCTCTAACATTATTTTGTACCCTTAGCAGATTTTTCTTTAATTGTGGTAAAATAATAGCATAACATTTACCATTTTAATAATTTTAGGTGTATCGGTGGCATTAGGTACATTCATATTGTCGTGCAACTATCACCAGTATCCGTCTCTAGAACTTTTTCATCTTCCAAAACTGAAACTCTGTACTCATGAAACATTTAATTCTCCACCCTCCTCCCTCAGCCCCTGGCAACCAACATTCTACATTCTGTTTCTATGAATTTGACTGCTGTGGGGATGGGTACCCCAGTAAACAAAAGCATACAGCATTTGTCTTTTGTGACTGGCTTATTTCACTTAGCACACTGTCTTCAAGGTTCATCCAGGTTATGGCATGTGTCAAGATGTCTTTCCTTTTTATGGCTGAATAATATTCCATTGTGTGAACATACTACATGTTGTTTATCCATTCATCTGTCAGTAGGCATGTTGGTTGTTCCTACCTTTTGGCTACTGTGAGTCAGGCCACCATGAGCATGGATGTACAAATATCTGAGTACCCTGTTCTTTTGGGTATATAACCCAGAAGTGGAATTGCTCGATCATGTGGTAATTACTTGTTTAATTCTTTGTGGAACCTCCATAGTTGCTGCACCATTTTATGTTCCCATTAGCAGTGCACAATCATTTCAATTTTGTGCCATCTTTGCTAACACTTAATATTTTCTGTTTTGTTTTGTTTTGTTTTTAATAGTAGTCATCCTAATAGGTGTTAAGTGGTATCTCATTGTGGAGCAGGATTTAGCTAGACAGTAATTGAAGAAGAAGCATTCCTAATACTTCCCAGGATGTGTCATTCCTATGTTGGTGTTACTCTGTAACCAGTTCACTGGATAAGTGGTACTTTCTCTGTCCAAGTAGAAGCAAGTTTCTTAGAGCTGTTTTTTTTAAACTCTCAACTTCTTTCCTTCCCATATATAAAACCACATACCATTCTAACAGTCTGTAATGTTGCTACCAGGCAATAAACAAGCCATATTATATTTGGGAGATGAGGGTGTGTTTCAAAGTCTAGTTCATTGTAATATCAAAACTGGTGAAACCTCTCCTCTCTAAACTCAGTGTGACCTCACACTGAGAGACCTTTACTAGGGCAGAGGAGAATGTTGCTTCCTTCTTGCTTGCTTTATATTTTAGGGGCAAAAGAGTCTTATCCTGCTCCTTCCCATCATAAGAGTGTCAATGGCAGACACTCCTGTAACAAAAGACAGGTTAACATGAGAAAAGCATAACTGATTTATTTAATCAAAGTTGTATGTGACATGAGAGACTTCACAACAAAGATCCAAAGATACAAGGAAAGCTGTCCATTTTAATGCTTAGGTTTAAGGAAGAACGGGCAGCAGTGTAAAACTGATTGGACAAGGAACATGAGCAAATGCTAGTAGGCTGAAAGGAACCCAGCAAGGCTGCTGTTCAGATCTTCCTACCCTCTCTTCAAGTGTGGAACAAGACCCATCTGGGATGACAGTCTTATGACCTACTGTTGGAGAGAAGGGTAGGCCAGAGAATTTCTTTATGGCCAGCTCTTAGAAAGGCAGGGAAGGGTTAGAGTCTTATTTCTAGTTTCATAGCTGGCTTTGTGGGAGAGGAATTCTGATGTCTATGAGTCATCTCAGGAGAGAATGAGGGGTGAGAGACAGGAGGGCAGAAGGTTAGAGAGATCTTAGTTCTGAGGTTGCCCCTGAGGCCCTCACTTTGGGGTATCATTTTTTGAACCCCAACAATACCTGCTCCTACTTCAGAGCTGCTATATTGGGTTTCTCAGAATTCTCAGCATGGGATAAAGATGAGAGGTACATGGCGGGAAGGACCAGGTTGACTGGGGCAGAGGCAACCTGGCATTCATTCTCGTGGGGCATGGCAAATGTCCAAAGCTGGCAGGTAGCTCTGGGATACTTTCATGTGGATTTGGGGGAACTTCTCACCTGCAGAACACTTAAAACCTCCTGTCTTTCCAGTTGCCTTCGGCCTCCCCAGCAACTACTGTGTTGCTGATGTTCTCACTGGGTGGGGTCCCTCATAATGACCCAGCCTGCTTTTCTCCTGCACAATCCATCTGGCCACAAGAAATAGTTATAAGTCCTTGCTTCACCAAACCAACAAAATACACGCTTCTCTTCTTGCTCTGTCACCAAGAATCCTTATGAATAAGTGATTCTCATGAAGTCCCTTTCACATAGCTTAAGGAGTTCAGCCTTAAATTCTTAGTCTAAGACTGTGACCTCTTCAAATTAATTTTCCTCTTTTATTCTTTTGAGGTGGGAGATGGGCAGGCACTGGTTCCACCACTTCTAGTACATTCTACCAGGTAGCCTCGGCCAGCATCTGACTTAAAGATGTGTGAGTACTTAGCATCTATTTCGTTTTGTTGCTGAACCCCTGTGATTCCACGAAAAGTGGTGTGTTAGTCTATTCTTGTATTGCTATAAGGAAAAACCTAAGATTGCATAATTTATAAAGAAAATGGGTTTAAATGGCTCTTGGTTCTGCCAGCTGTACAGGAAGTTTGGTGCCAGCATCTGCTCGGCTTCTGGGGAGGGAGGCCTTAGGGAGCTTTCAGTCATGCTTGGGGCAAAGTGGGAGGAGGAGCATCACACGGCAAGAGCAGGAATGAGAGAGAAAGAGAGAGAGGAGGAGGAGGAGGCTCACCCTTTTAAACAATCAGGATCTACCTCCAAGACCCAAACACCTCCCACGAGGTGAGAGATTTCGAGGGGACACACATCCAAACCATATCAAGGAGCATTTAACTTCTTTATCTGATTAGATGAGTAAGTAGTTGGGAAGGTAACTTACCTTTGCCTCAGGAGTTAGTTCCTGATTCATCCAGTCCGATCATGTTTATTCAGGTTCCTGGTTTTCATTGCTAAACTTCAGGAGCTTAATATTACCCATTAATTCCTTTAAAAGTAGGTTGTATCTTGGCATACACTGTCACTGGTAGAGGGCCGTGACTGCAAGTTATCCAGGTTCTTGGCATTTTGAACAAAGAACTGGACAAATCGCCCAGCAAAACAAAGAATGAAGCAACAACAGAACAAAAGCAGGGATTTATTGAAAACAAAAATAGAGGCGGCCAGGTGTGATGGCTTATGCCTGTAATCCCAGCACTTTGGGAGGCTGAGGCAGGTGGGTCACCTGAGGCCGGTTCAAAACCAGCCTGGCCAACATGATGAAACCCCGTCTCTACTAAAAATAGAAAATTAGCTGGGTATGCTGGTGCATGCCTGTAATCCCAGCTACTCGGGAGGCTGAGACAGGAGAAGTGCTTGAACCCAGGAGGCGGAGGTTGCAGTGAGCCAAGATCACGCCATTGCACTCCAGCCTGGGCAACAAGAATGAAACCTTGTCTCAAAAAAAAAAAAGAGAGAGAGAGAAAGAAAACGAAAGTACACTCCACAGTGTGGGAGTGGGCCTGAGCAGTGGCTCAAGGGCCCGGATATAGAATCTTCTTGGGTCCAAATACCCCCTAGAAGTTTCCCACTGACCACTTTCTACTTACCTCATGTAAATGAAGTGGTAGCCCGTAATCAGTCTGATTGGTTGCAGAAAGCAGCCAACCAGAGGCTGAAGTGAAGTTGCAAAGGTCGCACTCCTATGCAAACAGTAGTTGCTTTTTGCAGCCAATCGGAGGCTAGGGTGAAGTTACAAAGTTACACTTCTGTGAAAACCAAGGCTGTCAGTCACTGTGATTGAGTCTGATTGATTGTAGACAGGAACCATTCAGAGGCTGGAGTGAAGTTACAAAGCTGCAAAGACTGGACCTGCAATGAATCTCATTTTCTGATTTGTTGCCGACAGCCAATTTCTCATCTGCCACACAGAAAAGATGGGGATTTGCAAAGGGAGTAGCCGCTGGTCCTTTTGTTACTCAGGTGTGGAAAGTTAGGATTTTCCTTTCAATTTAGTTCTAGAAAGTCATGAAACAGCCTTAGGTTCCCGGCCTCCAGACCCTATTCTCCTGCCTCAATACTATCCTTGGAATTGTAAATTTCACAGGTTATTAACCTCCTTTAATTGATCTAAATCACCTGTTTCCTTTTGGATTTGACTTTTAATTCCCACTGCCCTGCTGACTTACGGCATGCATAAATGCTCAATAATGGAATGAATAGGTGTGGGTGGGGGAATGGATAAGCTGATAGTCATCTTACATTATAGAATGTTTTACTGATTCTTTTTAGTTCCTGACCTCCCAATATTTGTGAAATCCGTACTCTATTAGTGTGGCCAGTGGACCTCTCTAGATATGGAATAACCTTGGTTTCAGAGAGCAAACAGAAACAAGAGGACTCCCAAGGACCTGCCCACAGAGGTGCCTTGCTCACCAAGCATGGTTCTTTCCTGTTTGCCCCTGTTTGCTCTGGGTAGCGCCTCAGCTGTTTTAGGACCGCCGTATCACTTATTGACAGGTGTAGATAGTATCGATAGTATCAATAGGTGTAGGAAAGGGTCTGCCTCCGGCGATTCCTGATTTTCTGTTTCTCAGAGGCTTTTGCATGCACTGGGCCTTCTCACTGTCCATCGCTCAGTGAGTTCTACTTCCTATCAGCTCTTACTCCCACATAACCACCAGCCTGCTTTAAGTACGCTGCCTTTCTGATTTCAAGAAAATCATACTCTCGGAAAAAGTCTAATCATTTTTGGTAACTTTGACTGTGGAGCTAGTGATGCATTACCTGAGGGAGGAGGAAATAATATTTTTTGAAATGATAAAGAACCAGGGGCATAAACACTGAAAATTCTTGAAACCAATTAAAAGTTGTCTTCAGATTTTCTTTCTTTTTTTTTGAGACAGTTAGAGTCCCACACTGCCACTTGAGCTGGAGTGGAGTGGCATGATCTCGGCTCACTGCAGCCTCTGCCTCCCAGGTTCAAGTGATTCTCCTGCCTCATCTCCCGAACAGCTGAAATTAAAGGTGCCCACCACCATGCCCAGCTAACTTTGTGGTTTTTTTTAGTAGAGACAGGCTTTCACCATGTTGGCCAGGCTGGTCTCAAATTCCTGATCTTGTGATTTGCCCGCCTTGGCCTCCCAAAGTGCTGGGATTACAGGAGTGAGCCACTGTGCCTGACCTGTCTTCAGAATTTTTAAGTCTTTTTCTATTAGTTTGTCTAATAATTTAGCCAACTTTTCCTCAAATATTATCATTTAAGGAAAATGAAATAACGATTTTATATTTATTTGCTTTATGTTTACCAGTGTTTCTACTGTTTTCATTGTATATTTTCATTGCAGAAGCAATCAGTAATGATATTTATTAAATAACCTTATCTAATAGAAGTCTAACACAAGCCATATATATAATTTAAAATTTATTTCTTTGAATTAATTTTTTTTTTTTAAGACAGAATTTGCTCTGTTGCCCAGCTGGAATCCAGTGGCAACATCTTAGTTCAATGCAACCTCCGCATCCCAAGCTCAAGCAATTCTCCTGCCTCAGCCTCCCAAGTAGCTAGGACTACAGGCACCTGCCACCATGCCTGGCTAAGTTTTTGTATTTTTAGTAGAGGTGGGGTTTTACCATGTTGGCCAGGCTGGTCTGGAATTCCTGACTTCAAGTGATCTGCCCACCTCAGCCTCCCACAGTTCTGGGATCACAGGTGTGAGCCACCATTCCCAACTATCACTTAAAATTTCTTGGTAGTCATATTTAAAAAGATGAAAACAAGTGGAATTAATTTTACTAATATATTTTATTTAACACAGTGTACCTGTGGAGGCAAAAGTGATTCCATCTTGATTGCTAAAGTTAATGTTTTTTTTTCTCTTGAAAGCAAACTTTGTTTTTTTTTTAATTTATTTTTTGTTTTACTTTTTTTTTTTTTTTTTTTTTAAATGATAGGCTCTTGCTCTGTTACCTAGGCTAGAGTGCAGTGGTGTAGTCATGGCTCACTGCAGCCTCAACCTCCCAGACTCAAGTGATTTTCCTTTCTCCACCTTCTGAATAGCTGGGCCTGCAGGCCTCTGCCACCATATGAAACTAATTTTGTTGATTTTTTGTAGAGATGAGGGCACACTATATTACCCAGGCTGGTCTCGAACTCTTGGACTCCAGTGATCATCCTGCCTCGGCCTCCCAAAGTGCTGGGATTATAGGCCTAAGCCACTACTCCTAGCAAAGCCATGTTGATTTCTCATTAGCCCCAGTCTCACGAATGCCTCCTGATTCCGATTTTATTTACTGTTTTTAACTTAAGAACAAAGCAGCCTTGATGTTACCACACAAATTATTGGCAGTGACGCACATAGCATTCTCACCTGTTCTAGAGGGTGCCTTTAATTGCCTTTATAGAGCACGTACGCCCTTTCCCTGTGGTATATAAGCTCTGGGTCCGGCTGGGAACATTGTGGGATCTACCTGTCTTGCAGCCGTCCGAGACCATGCTTCTGTCTGTAAGTTTCCCAAGAAAACCCCTTTACCAACAAACTGGATTTCTTTGCCTTGTTCTTTGGTTTCTTGGCTCCTTCAGCATTTGGGGGATGCTTTGCATTTGTGGCTCTATCACAGAATAATGCCCAAACTGTTGTCATTTCAACATGAAACACTTTTAAAAACTACTAACGTGATACCAGAAACAATGTAGACATTGGCATTAAGACAACGGTATCTTAAACAATGGGACGGTCAGAGTGGAATGTAGTCCTACCAGAACTATGGAGGTGGGTTTAACAGAAAATTTTATTTCACGGCCTTGGTTTTTAAGTAAAATTAAATACAGCTGAAAATTCAACTCCTCAGTCACACCCGTCATATTTCATGTTCTCAGTAGCTACCTGTAGCTAGTGGTTACTCGTTAGCCCATTCACGGGCCAAATAGTAAAGCAGGGAGTGTTTACAGGTGGAGAAAACGCCAAATAGTGGTTTGTAAAGTGTTCCCCCTTAACGTCAACCAGTTTTGGTTTTTATCTTTTAAAGTTAGGAACAGATGAGTGGAATTTATTTTTAAACAGAAGATGAATTTATCATCTAGCTGACAACCTTTAAAATTTCCACTTAGAAGCTTAAAAAAATTAGAACTATTTTTAAAACCTGGAATGATTTCCTGCCTGTGGCATATAATTAAACTGATAAACAGAAGATTGGCTGTGTCCCGGCGGTGCTGAGCTCACTCTGTTTTCTTCACAAACCTAGAACCTTTGTAGTGTGGAACCTGCTGGACAAATAGAAGTTTTTCATTTTTACTTTTTTACTATGTCTGTATTCCTGTGAAGTAATTTTTTTGACCTTGAAAGAAGCTCTTCAGTTTTGCTGTTCTCTGTTTTGTAGTGTAATCTGTGTACCAGGATTGAATGTATTGTTTCTCGCTAACGCTCTACATCGTAGATTTCCATTTTGCATTGTCACGTTGTTTGAACATTTGCAGGCAGAGCCGACTAACTGCTGCTGGCCTGTTTCTTTGTATGGCATGATTTCTTCTACCCACCTGCTCACAGCAGGTTGCCTTCAGGCCTGAGGAGTAGCTAAATACTTTTGAAAATATCTTGAGATCCTGCTAAGGTCTAACAATTTCTGCATTTGTGTGATGTGAAGCTATTCATGCTGTACCTTTGAAGACTTTTTTTTTTAATTTCTCATATTCTTGCTCAAATATTTTCAAGAGAAGATAAATTTATTATAAATAACAGTGCAGAGCTGATTGTAGCGCCACTGCATTCTGTATTGAATAGGTCTTTGATAATCAACTAAGTGGAACTAATTTTCTATGTTAAAGCAGACAAATTTGGAATAGTGTCACACGAATCTCCTGTTATTTACTGAAGAATACCAGATTAAATGGATTACTTGTGAAATGACTGGAGTATTACATAGATTATATATATAATATGCTAACCTAAAATGCCCAGTGGGCCTGTGTAATATAGAATATTACATAAGCATGTGAATATGATGGACGAGATGTTATTCTGTTTGCAGATTGTGAAACTATCTGTAATATATATACAAATGCTTATCCAAGCAGAAATTGAATCGATTTCAAAATTGTAACCTTAAATTTCCGTTTTGAAGAAAATGATGTTGATTTTCATATCTATTTAAGAAAAAGAGCAAGTTAAAAATGTTACTTCCTTTTTAGTTTTTTCGATTAAAATAGCTTCCACACCCTCCAGGAATAAACTTTAGTTTTAACCCTAATAACTGTATACAGCAAAATTAATATTTTAATTAGAAAAAGCAGCTTACATTTTTGCCTGTACTTTGCTGGTGCACAAACCAGTGAATTGGGAAGTAATTGTTTTACATTTTTAGGCCTAAAATGTTTTATGTGTTTTAAAAATGTTTTCCCCACTCCCCCCTTTGAAGTAATTATTTTTTACTTTACACATGTGATTTCTCTAGAATCATTGCATGTGACATGAAACTCTATTTAGGACATATAGTATATAGAAATATATAACTTAGAATGAGTAGAGGTTGGTATTTTTTTCTAATAAAGTAGGAAGTGAAAGAGTAATTATTAACCATCTCCTTTTTACATTCCTGACTATCAATTACAGCTACACATCTTAAAAAACAAGCTCACCAGTGGAACAGAAATAACTGTTTACTCTGCTTTAAAAAAATTTAAAGACAGTTTAACAGCTGGGATGTATTCACAGCTATGGTGTTAAATATTAATTTCGATGAAAGGCTACCTGCTTTTGTAATGTAGTCCTAGACGCTTAGCAGTTTTCTTGGTTTTATAATTTGGAGTAGCTTTTAAAATTTAATCGAATAGGAAAATATTTCTGAACTTCCCCCTTCCACATCCCCACACTTACATGCTTTTCTCCTCTTCTGTTAACTAGAAAATTATATTTTCGTGGCTGCCTGAGGAAGAGAATTTTGAACAGTATAAACACTGATTGTAGTGAATGTGGAAAATAATACAAACAGCTGCACCGGAGACCGATAAGACAAATCCCTCAGTAATGGCCTTTAAAACATGTTATCAAGTTGGAAATCAGTGAGGGGGAAAAAGAAAACTATTACTATTTCTTCCTCTTACTGTTCAGTGACATTATTTTCAAAGGTGAAATTGCCTCTGATTTTATTATACTAGGAAGGTATTTTTGGAACATTTGATTTATTGTTTTGCAAATGTTTTTGCTTTTGTGTGAATAACTTTGCTATTTTTATGTGAATTTGATTCTAACAAATGTTGAAATAATTTTGTTAACAAAATCTTCCAAAGTATTTTTTAAACAAATAAAAAGGAATATATTTCCTAAACATTGGAGAAGACTATCAACATAAAGAAAGGAGGACATTTTTATCTGGCTTCGGAGTGCATTTAAAATTGGAAAGGAGGAAATATTTGAAGAAAATATTTTAATGAGTGTGGATATGTTTCATCAATAAAAGTCTTAATTTTTATGAAGACTTTTGCTATTAGTTTATCAAGTGGTCTGTTCATGTTCGTTTTGGTATGCATTAGACTCATGATAGACATTGAACACTTTGTTTTTTGTGGATTCTAGAACTGAATTATCTTAATACTAGGCTCTAGGAAAAGTGTATCTTCCTCTTAGGAAAGATAGAAGTAAATTTCAGTTTTGAGTGAAATTTTATTTTTCTTTACATCCATCTTTTTCTTTTTCTTTTTCTTTCTTTTTTTTTTTTTTTTTTTGAGACAGGGTCTTGCTCTGTCACCCAGGCTAGCATGCAGTGGCACCATCTTTGCTCACTGCAAGCTCCACCTCTTGGGCTCAAGCGATCCTCCTGCCTCAGCCTCCCAAGTCGCTGGGCCTACAGGTGCATGCCACCACACCAGTAATTTTTGCGTTTTTTGTAGAAACGGGTTTTTGCCATTTTGCCCAGGCTGGTCTCAAACTCCTGGGCTCAAGCCATCCACCTTCCTTGGCCTCCCGAAATGCTGGGAGTATGGGCCTGAGCCACTGTGCCCAGTCTACATCAATCTTTATTGCTAAAATATGTCCCTCCCTTCTGTCCTTCCTTCCTCCTTTACAGATTGTGGGAGTGTGGTGAAAAGGAAAAGGTGATAGTCATTATGTATGTAATTATGACCTGCTTTAAACTGCATGCAATGCTATGGACAGCTTATTGGTACTTATACCTATGGTCACACATTCGTTGATACAATTTGTTTTTAATGTGAAAATCTATGTTTTCATTTTACATATTACAGAATTACTTCAATTTGCCTGGGAATGAATCTAACCTTTGTAGTGTCAGGGAAAGGACTGATAATACTGTGTTAGTGTTTCTTACATAGAAGGGAACGCCCGGTATGGCCTAGGCAGTGTTCTAGACTCTGCAGATAGAGTAAGGAACATGACTTATATTCCAGCGGGAGGAAGTAAATACTAAACGTGTAAATACCTAAATAAAGTGATTTGAGTAGTAAGAAGTTGGATGAGGACTATAAAACCGATGGAAAGTGACTAGAGAAGGCAGCTTTAGCGAGGATGGCTAGGAAGTCCTCTCTGAATAGCTAACACTGAACCGAGACCTACAAGGAGGAGGGGCAGATGTGCAGAAGTCTGGGGAAAGGAAGTCCCAGGTAGAAGAAGGGGCAAAGCAGAGGCTCTGCAACAGGACAAGCTTGTCCCCTGGTAGGGAGTGTGGAATGAGGAAGACAAGACCAGTTCATCTAGGGGCAAAAGAATTGATTTTTTTCTTTTTTCTGATTCATGTTGTGGAGCTTTTAGAGGGTTTGAATAGGAGAGTGACATAATGTGATTTTAAAATCACAGCAGGCCCTGGGATAGAGACAGAGAAATCATTGATTTGACTATTGCAGACCTCAGGTGAGAGATGCTGGTGGCTTCAACCCAGAGGCACTGCTTGTTTCTATGGGGCTCACAAGTTGAGTGGTGAATACATTTTTTAAAAAGGCCGGGTGCAGTGGCTCATGCTTGTAATCTCAGCATTTTGGGAGGGTGAGGCAGGCGGATCATGAGGTCAGGAGTTCGAGACCAGACTGGCCAACACAGTGAAACCGTGTCTCTACTAAAAAAACGTTAGCTGGGCATGGTGATCCCAGTTGCTTGGGAGGCTGAGGCAGGAGAATTGCTTGAACCTGGGAGGTGGAGGTTGCAGTGAGCCAAGAGTGCACCACTGCACTCTCTACCCTGGGTGACAGAGCTAGACTCTGTCTCAAAAAAGAAAACAAAATTGGCTGGGTATGGTGGCTCATGCCTGTGGTTCCAGCTACTTGGGAGGCTAAGGTGAGAGAGTCACTTGAGTCCAGGCAGTTGCTGTGGAGAGCCGTGCCCATGCCACTGCACTCCAGCCTGGGTGACAGTGAGCTGCTGTCTCAAAATAACAAAAACAAAACACCAGTAATGTTTCATGACCCATGAGAAGTATGATGTACCATTCAGATTTTATTATAGACAAGTAGTTTACTAGAACATAGCCACATTCACTCATTTTGTCTGCCATCTATAGCTGCTTTTCCAGTTTTTGTCATACAAAGCTGAATGCACAGACTTTGCTGCCATGCAGCAGTTCATGGCTTATTGTGATTTTTTTGATCTCAAGACCAAGATTAAAATTTTTCGTTCAGAGTTGCGGGGTAGGCAGATTACTTTTTATATTCCTTTGCCTTAGTTTCCTCATCTGTAAAGCAAAATTGGGATCATCTTTCAGGTCTGTTTGCTCTCTCCATCCTAAGTCCTAGGTCTGAATCACACTTAGTCCTGTGTAGCTGCTTGGCCCATGCGGCTCCTAACTGAATAATTGTAGTGCGGTTTTACTCGTCCTCCTAGCCTGGTCCTTCCCCATTCTATATATCTTCAGCTTGACCTCAGACCACTGTCTTTCTAAAACATGAGCATGTCACACTCCTCCTCTTCTTCTCTTCTCTCTTTTTTTTTTTTTTTCAGAAGGAGTCTCGCTTCCATTGCACAGGCTGCAGTGCAGTGGCACGGTCTTGGCTTACTGCAACCTCCACCTACCGGGTTCAAGTGATTCTCTTTCCTCAGCCTTCCCAGTAGCTGGGATTACAGGCGTGTGCCACCATGTCTGTCTTTTTTTTTTTTTTTTTTTTGTATTTTTAGTAGAGACAGGGTTTCACCATGTTGGCCAGGCTGGCCTTGAACTCCTGACCTCAGGTGATCCACCCACCTTGGCCTCCCAAAGTGCTAGGATTACAGGCGTGAGCCACTGCGCCCGGCCCACATGCCACTTCTTAAGTGTAAGAACTTTGTCAAGCATGAGCTCTCTTCTCTGTACAGGATCTGACCTGGGTTTTTAGTTCCTTCCCAGTTTTCTTTCTTGCCACTTCCATCCCCCTATCTCTGGCCACACCAAACTGCTTCATATTCCCTAAACTCACCATGCTATGATGCCATCTCTTAATCTGAAATTTGCATTAACTGTCCCATCAGCCCACAGTTTTGTTTTTTTTGTTTTTGTTTTTTTTTTTTGTACAATCTCGCTGTGTCTCCTAGGCTGGAGTGCGGTGGTGCGATCTTGGCTCAATGCCACCTCTGCCTCCTGGGTTCAAGCGATTCTCCTGCTTCAGCCTCCCAAGTAGCGGGATTGCAGATGCACACCACCATGCCTGTCTTATTTTTGTATTTTTAGAAGAAACAGCTTTCACCATGTTAACCAGGCTGGTCTTAAACTTCTGACCTCAAGCAATCTGCCTGCCTCGGTCTCCCAAAGTGCTGGGATTATAGGTGTGCGCCACCGCCCCGGCCATTTTTCACTTTTCTGTTAGAAAATTCCTGCTCATTTAAAAAATTTTTAATTTGTTTTTAATTGATAAATTTGGCTATATTCGTCATGCTGTCTTGGTGTCTTTTGTGTTGCTACAAAGGAATACCCGAGACTGGGTAATTTATAAAGAGAAAAAGTTTATTTGGCTCATGATTCTGAAGTGTAGAAAGGTTCAGGACTGGGCCCCTGGCCTGACCTCAGGCTGCTTCTACTCATGGCGGGAGGCAAAGGGGAGGTGGTGTGTGGAGCTCACAGAGAGAAAGGAGAGGGAGGTGCCAGACTCTAACAACCAGCACTCTCGGGAACTAAGAGGGAACTCGCCCTCAAAGAGGGCGTTAATCTATTCACGAGGGATCCTTCCAGACACCCCACCATTAAGCCCCACCTCCAACTTTTGGGATCACATTTCAACATGAGATTTGAAGGAGACAGATTTTCAAAGTCTAGCACATGTACAACATGAATCCACTGTGGAATGGCTAAATCGAGCTAATTATCATGTGTATTACCTCACATACTTTAAATCTACTCTCAGAAATGTTCAAGACTAGATTACTAATACCTTGTCATTAACTGTAGTTACCATATTGTACAATAGCTTTCTTGAAACTATTCCTTCTTTATAGCTGAAATTTTGTGGGTTTTGACTATTATTTCCCCAACCCGCCCCCACCACCATTCTCTTTTCTACTTCTATGAGTTTGACGTTTTTAGATTCTACATGTAAGTGAGGGCATATGGTATGTCTCTCTGTACTTGGCTTATTTTACTTAACATAATGTCCTCCAGGTTCATCCATGTTGTTGCAAATGGCAGGATTTTCTTCTTTTTTCAAGGCCAAATCATATTCCATTGTGCGTATATACCCCATTCTCTTTATCCATTGGTCCATGGATGGACACTTAGGTTGATTCCGTGTCTTAGCCATCATGAATAGTGCCACAGTAAACATGGTGGTGCACATATCTCCTTGACATATTGATGTCTTTGTGTGTGTGTGTGTGTGTGTGTGTGTGTGTGTGCAGTAGTGGGATTGCTGGATCATGTGGTAGTTCTACTTTTAATGTTTTGAGAAACCTCCATACTGTTTTCCATAATGGCTGAATCCTGTTCATGTTTTTTTTGTTTTTGAAACAGAGTCTTGCTGTGGTGCCCCCAGGCTGGAGTGCAGTGGCACCATCTTGGCTCACTGCAGCCTCCACCTCTCAGGTTCAGGCAATTCTCCTGCCTCAGCCTCCCAAGTAGCTGTGACTACACGCACCCACCCCCAGACCCTGATAACTTTTATATTTTTAGTAGAGTTGGGGTTTCGCCATGTTGGCCAAGCTGGTCCCAAACTCCTAAACTCAAATGATCCACCCACCTTAGCCTCCCGAAGTGCTAGGATTACAAGCGTGACCCACCACATCTGGCCCCTGTTCATTTTTAAATGTCCAGCTTTCCTGTCTGTCTTAACTGTCTAATATCTTCCGTAACCTTTCTGCTCTTTTAGTCGCTCTATCCCCTTATCCCATAATTCTTTGTACATTTTGTACTATGCATTTATCGTACTGAATTATACTTATTTTTCAAATAATTCTGCTGTCTTTCATTTAGTCTCCTGGAAGGTGGGTCTTAATTCAGCCAGCAGTACCCAACACAGTTAAGAGGTAGATGGATGATTAGATGGATGAAGCAAAGAAGCACCAGTGTCAAACCTAGGAATCGTCCCTCAGTTCTTAAGTCTCCCTAAGACACAGGAAAGGAGTCTGTTTTATTCCGTTTTGTTTTCTGTCTCTTTTTGCCTTTATTAAGTTCAACATGTGCATATAAAAGAATAGGAAAAATAGATAAGTGAAAACGAAAGTCAACTAATATTTTTGCCTAGAAATAATAGTTGTTTTTTGTGCACTAATTCTAGAATTCTTTTCTATAACATAATTTTTTTTACTTGTTCCGAACATATTGTTTTGTTCTTCTTGCACTTAGAATATACTATAAGCATTTTTCATGTCTTTAGCTTTTTAAATGGCAGGTTGGATATACACCATAATTTAATTAACCAGCATCTTTCCAGCCATTTAGATTACCTGCCATTGTTCAGTTATATAAACTACACTGTGGTATCTGTTCAGCTTTATTTTTCTGCATACCCTTATGTTTTTTCCTCAGGATAAATTCTTAGAAGTGAAATGGGTTGGCCAGGTGCAGTGGCTCACACCTGTAATCTCAGCACTTTGGGAGCCTAGGCGAGTGGATCACCTGAGGTCAGGAGTTTGGGACCAGCCTGGCCAACATGGTGAAACCCCATCTCTACTAAAAATATAAAAATTAGCCAGGCGTGGTGGCTGGTGCCTGTAATCCCAGCTACTCAGGAGGCTGAGGCAGGAGAATTGTTTGAACCTGAGAGGTGGAGGTTGCGATGAGCTGAGATAGCGCCATTGCACTCCAGCCTGGACGACAAGAGCAAAACTCCGTCTCAAAAAAAAGGGAGTCAAAATGGTGTCATACTGATTTTTTTTTTTTTTTTTTTTTTTTTTTTTTTTGAGACAGAGATCTCGGCTCACCGCAACCTCCGCCTCCTGGGTTCAGGCAATTCTCCTGCCTCAGCCTCCTGAGTAGCTGGGATTACAGGCACGTGCCACCATGCCCAGCTAATTTTTGTATTTTGGGTAGAGACGGGGTTTCACCTTGTTGACCAGGATGGTCTTGATCTCTTGACCTCGTGATCCACCCGCCTCGGCCCTTTTTTTTTTCTACTCTATACCACATTGCCTTGATTATGCTAGTTAGATTACCATTGTGTCAATTCACTTGGCAGTATTTGCAGGTAGTGGAAACCATTTTGTATTAAACCACTGTCTGTCTTATTGATCTAAACTCCTTTTGTCAAGGAACCAAGGACTCAGCTTGATTTCTAGAGGTTCATTCTGGGTTCTATTGTTTTTGTGATCATAGAGATCAGAGTTGGTAAACCTCCACTTCTGTAAAAAGGAATGAAATTAGGATATATCTGTATCCCAATGCTCACGGCATGTAGTTGAGTGAAAGCCACTAATACTCTAATACTAATAACTTAAAAAATCATGTTGGCCTAGTTAGAACTGCTTTATTTGTGTGTGAAGTCTTTGAAGTCACTGAGCCCTCTCTGAATAGCACAGAAGAGGAAGAATTCTGAGGAATATGTTAGGATTAAATAGAGCAGTTTCATAGGTGAGAATGGGCTTGAAGTGTAGTCTGCTTCCACGGTACTACTTAGTCACCCTTTTTAGTAGTGGTAGTATTTGCATTTAACTAAAATTTTAATAATCATAGCATTTACTTTTAATGAAAATTTAAACAAGTAAAATACACACAAGCAATGTATTTGCTTTAAACACATTTTATTTATAAATAAATGAATAATAAAGAGGTTATTTCACTATTCTCTGAACATAGAAGAATTACATTGTCATTTTAAACAAATGCGAATTCATTTTTATAGCCATTGTATTGAGATATAATTCACACACCATACAATTCACCCATTTAAAGTTACAGTTCAGTGGTTTGTAGTCAGTTCACAGGGTGGTTCCACCATCACCACAGTCAATTTTAGACCAAGTTTACACCCTTGACAAACCCCACGCTAATTAGCAATCATCTCCATGTCCTCCCAGCCCTCCTCCTGGAGCCACTTACGACTCTACTTTCCATCTCCATGGATTTGACCATTCTGGACTTTTCTTATTAAGTGGAATCATGTAACGCGTGGTCTTTTGTGACCAACGTCTGCTCTAGCCTGTGTCAGTACTTCATTTTTTCTTATGGCCAAATAATATTCCAGCTGTATGGCTATACTGTATTTTGTTTACCCACCCATCAGTTGATGGACATTTGGGTTTTTTGGCTGTTGTGAACACTGCATACAAGTTGTGTGGATACAAGTTCATTTTACATCTCTTTTTTTGTTTTAGTGTCTTTCTCGAGAAGCAGGTGGAAGCATGAACATTCAGTTTCTTGGTACAGTGGTAAGTAGGAAATCATTCTTTATATATTCTGTTAATTCACAGAGGAAAAAAAGATGTCTAGCTAGTTATAGCTCATGTTGTTTGAACTTGGTTTCATTACTGCTAGGTATTGAAATTACCTCTACTATTTTTGCCATTACAAATGATATTCTAGGGAACAACTTCATGTGTATTTTACTTTATTTTGGTGTTTGGAATTATTATTATTATTTTGAGACAGAGTCTCACTTGGTTGCCCAGGCTGGAGTGCAGTGGCACGATCTCAGCTTACTACAACCTCTACCTCCTGGCTTCAAGCAGTTCTTGTGCCTCACCTGAGTAGCCAGGATTATGGTTGCACACCACCAAGCTCGACTAATTTTTGTATGTTTTTTTCAAGAGATAGGGTTTTACCATGTTGGCCAGGCTGGTCTCGAGCTCCTGGTCTCAAGTGATCCACCTCAGCCTTCCAAAGTGCTGGGATTACAGGTGGGAGCCACCATGCCCGGCCTGGAATTAGTTTCAAATGTGGATAAGATATTTTTAAACATACATGATACATTTTCTCCCAAGTAGAATCAAAGTCATAAATAGTTTTGTGGTTTATTACACATGTTGCCTGTTATTTTATGTCTCTTTAGAACACCACCCATCATACATTAGAACACCGCTTCACACTCTCACCTAATTATAACATTACTTAAAGTTTATAATTAGTAGTATTAGTTACTATTATTTTCAAACTAATTTGTTTTAAAAAGTACCTTATTGTTTTAATTTTCATTTTTCTGTGTATTGCTATTGTAGTTGAATATTTCTCCACGTATTCATTCACTAGATACCATTTCTAATGTGTGAAATGTCTGTTCATGTTCTTTGGGTACCTTGTTCAGGATATGGACTCATATTGGGCATTTCAGATAACTCTGAGTCTAGTGAGAAAAACAGACGTGTGCAGCTTGCATGAAAAAAATAGGGATTTTGCAGCCATTGAGGCAGGAGGGATGTTAATAACAATGTATGTTTACCGAATGCTTTATTGTTTATTTCTGTATAGAGATGTGTATGTAATTTACGTACGTAAAGTATATGTATAGGCACTTGGTCAATGTAGCCTAAATTTTAAGTATTGAAACTAAGTCTTGTGACTATTCTTGTTTTTCTGATTAGTAAAGTAATACATAATTATTGTAAAGAAATTTTAAATGCAATTCAAATATATGTCATAAGATGTTGCATTAGTCAAGGTTCTCCGGAGAAACAGAATGAACAAGATGTGTGCATATGTGTAGAGAGAAAGGGAAAGATGGAGAGATTTAAGGAATTGGCCCAAGCCAAAGTCTGCAGGGCAGATCAGCAGGCAGGAGACCCAGGGGAGAGTTGCAGTTCCAATCCAAAGGCAGGCCACTGGCTGAAGTGTTCCTTGCTTGGAGAAATCTGTCTTTGTCTCTTAAGGCCTTCAACGGGTTGGATGAGGCCAACTGCACTATGGAGGGTGATCGGCTTTCCTCTGACTCTACTGACTTCAGTGTTCATCTCATCTAAAAATACCTTCAGTGAAACATTCAATGTATGACCTACCATCTGGGGACTGTGGCCTTATCAGGTTGACACATAAAATTAACCATCACGGAAGTATATTCCTACCCCTAGAGGTTTTTCAGTTATTAGCAATAGATAGTCTTCCCGAAAATTATGCATCTTTTCATGCAGTAATAGATCTTGGACACCTTCTGCGTCAGTCCATAGAATCGATCTCAGCCTTTTTAAAGGCCACACAGAGCTACATTACGTGGATGGAGAGGGCTGCTTTTACCCTTCAGCGCTCGTGATGGGAAGTCCGCTCATGCTGTCTCTGCTACGTAGCATCTCTACTGGGATTCTAATCGGTTTTTCAAACTGCACATTTTGAAAACTGACCTCAAAAAGTTTTTCCCTCAGTTTTCCTCTCTCAGAAAATGGCAACTTGAACTAGCCTTATCCTGGATTCCTTCCTCTCTCTCCTCTTCCTCCCTCTCCCCCTCATACTCTTTCTCTCCCCCCTCTTTCCCTCTCTCTTCTTTTCCTCTGCCTCTCCTCTTCCTCTCTCTCCTCTTCCCCTCCCTCTCTTCCCCTCCCTCTCCTCTTCCCCTCCCTCTCCTCTTCCCCTCCCTCTCCTCTTCCCCTCCCTCTCCTCTTCCCCTCCCTCTCCTCTTCTCTTCCCCTCCCTCTCCTCTCCCCCTCCCCTCCCTCTCCTCTCCCCCTCCCCTCCCTCTCCTCTCCCCCTCCCCTCCCTCTCCTCTCCCCCTCCCCTCCCTCTCCTCTCCCCCTCCCTCTCCTCTTCTCTTCCCCTCCCTCTCCTCTTCCCTTCCCTCTCCTCTCCTCTTCCCTTCCCTCTCCTCTCCTCTTCCCTTCCCTCTCCTCTTCTCTTCCCCTCCCTCTCCTCTCCTCTTGCCCTCCCTCTCCTGTCCTGTTGCCCTCCCCCTCCTCTCCTCTTGCCCTCCCCCTCCCTCTCCTCTTGCCCTCCCCCTCCTCTCTTGCCCTCCCCCTCCTCTCCTCTTGCCCTCCCCCTCCTCTCCTCTTGCCCTCCCTCTCCTCTCCTCTTCCCCTCCCTCTCCTCTCCCCCCTCCTCTCCTCTTCCCCTCCCTCTCCTCTCCCCCCTCCTCTCCTCTTGCCCTCCCTCTCCGCTCCTCTTGCCCTCCCTCTCCTCTCCTCTTGCCCTCCCTCTCCTCTCCTCTTCCCCTCCCTCTCCTCTCCTCTTCCCCTCCCTCTCCTCTCCTCTTCCCCTCCCTCTCCTCTTCCCCTCCCTCTCCTCCTCTTCCCCTCCCTCCCCTCTTCCCCTTCCTCCATTTTTCTATGAGCTATGAATGGAAGTGACTGTCAACAACTGTGAAGGTTCTGAGATTTACCCTACTTGCAGGGTGACAGATCAGCCTGCGACATTTCATGGGTGCTGATAGAAAACATGAGACTCCAGGATCAGACATGAAGGACAGTTTATTGCATCAGTATCAGTGGTAGGGGTATCATTGTCTTTGTACCATTTCCCTGAACCCAGATTCCCCCAGGGCAATGCGAAGAGAGATGCCTGCACACATAATGGGTTGCGTTATAGGAGAGGAGCTCTGAGTTTAGAGAACCTGAGTGTTTTTATAATGTGTCATAATCATACTTGCCCTTTGATATGGAGGGAGACCCTCTAGTAAGGCCATTTACTATACAAACATCTTTGAAAAGATAGTTCAGAGCAAAGAACAATTAGTGTCTGGCTCACAAGAAGTGGAAAACTACAAGAGACCTGGGAGTGAAGTGTCTTCCTCGTAGTGATGTGTGTCACTTTTGGTCAAAGATAGCTAAGAGCTTAAGTGTGAACCCTCTAGTCCCCTACTGTGCCCCCCTTGGAGGTTGTGTGTGATGTGACGTTGATGTTCCTGTCGGCAGGAGTTCCTGGTGAAGAGTGGAGGTGAGCACTGCCACCTGCAAGCTCTAGTAGACTGAGATCTCAGTGTTGACTTACTGCCGATGCATAGCCCAACTTACCCTAATACATAGTCTGGGAACATGGAGGGCCACTTTTTGTTTATAGAACCCCGTGTCCACTTACATAGATTTCAGATTTATATAAAAGGTAGAGACTCAGTAGGTTTATTCTGTCTACTTTTTAGTCTTTTTGCTCATAAACTTTCAATCCAAGCATAAGGCCTTTTTTCTGTTATGCTGTTTGAACTTGATTTAAAAATTGTGGCCAAGCATGGTGGCTCATGCCTGTAATCCCAGCTACTCAGGAAGCTAAGGCAGGAGGCTCACTTGAGCCCAGGAGTTCAAGACCAGCCTGGGCAACAGTGAGACTTCATCTCTAAACACAGATACACACAAAATAGCAGAGTGTGGTTACTCATACCTGTAGTCCCAGCTACTCGGAAGTAAGGATAGTTTGAGCCGAGGAGTTCAAGGCTACAGTAAGGTATGATGACCCTACTTCACTCCAGCCTGGGCAGCAGAGTAAGACCCCATCTCAAAAATAATTTTTTTAATGAAGATTAAAAAAATTAAAATAAAATCGTTAGCTAGTTTTTTTGTATAATGAAGGGAAAGTTTTCAAATTAATAGAAAGGGACATTCAGATAAAATTTGTGCCTTTATGACCCAGCAGAGCACATTTGACCTGGGTGTACATACATGTACTCAGAACACCACATTTTCTGTTTGGTATCTATCTGTTTCATGATTCTGCTACACCCAAACTGTAACACACAGGATCCTGTGTACGTTTCCTGGGGCTGTGCAACAAATTAGCACAAACTGGTTGGTTTAAAATTATATAAATGGATTACCTCACAGTTCTGGGAGCCAGAAATCTAAAATCAAGGTATGGGCAGGGTTGGCGCCTCCCGTAGAGGCTCTTGGGGAGGGTCTGTTCTATGCTTCTCTCCTGGTTTCTAGTAGCTGCTGGCAGTCTTCGCATTCCTTGGCTTGTAGCTATGTAATTCCAGTCTCCTCTTCTGCTGTCACATGGCCTTCTTCCCTATGAGTGTGTGTTCATTCACATAAATCCAGCACCACCAGCCATCAGATTTAGGGCTCACTCTAATCCAGCACAACCTCATTTAACTCATTATGACCCCGAAGATCCTATTTCCTAATAAGGTCACACTCTGAGGTTCTGGGTAGATAAGAATTTTGCGTTGACACTGTTCAATGCAGTACGCTATATAGATCTGAAAGTATATTTGACACATGTAAAGCTAAAAAAGTGACTTGGCGACTTACCTAAAAATACATTTTACAGAACTGTAAGACTTATTTATTGCTGAGGTTAAATGAGGAAACTGAGGCAAGCCTAAGAAAGTGAGAAGTTAATTTATTCAGCTCCCAGGCGACCTTCAGTGGTCCAAGGAGGGGGCCAGAGAAGTCATACCCGACTCTTCAGGGCATGGGGTTTTATGGGGAGGGCAGGCAACTGATTGGCTACTGGGGAAACAAAGAGAAGGCATTTCTATTGGCTGTTGAAGAGCAGGAAGTACATGGAGTTAAAGTAGGAAGTACATGAAACTAGCTGCCATTGGTATGCAGGCGGGACCTTGGGTAGGTGGGCCTTGATTGACTACTGTGGAAACAAAGAGAAGGCATTTCTATTGGCTGTTGAGGAGCGGGAAGTACATGGAGTTAAAATAGGAAGTACATGAAACTAGTTGCCATTGGTAGGTGGGTGGGATCTTGGGCCTGCCAGGGGCATGCGGGGCAGGCTGTTGCTTGGCAGGGTATGGTGGGGCTTCTTTAAAAAAATTTTCTGTAGGGTTTTTTAACAGCGGGCTGGAGGTTGGATGTATAATTTAGTGCTGAATGTTGGCTTGGGCATGGTATGCAGAGGCAGGTGCGGGGAAGCTGTGGGGAAGCTAATGAGCTCGGGTGATGACGCAGTTATCAGGCGCGGAGAGTGATGAATGTGTCCGTTTGATTCCCGGCAAGGTAACCGGCCTTCCAAGAACATTATTTCTTAGGTCTCACTTGAGTATTACTATTTATTTCCTTAGTATTTTCATACCGATTATCATCACCTATATGACTAGAGTTCGTACCCCATATTAAAAAAATGCAGAAACGGTGATGAATAGGTATGCCTAATTTTCAGAAGACAAAAGTGAGCATAGAAAGGTTAAGTAACTATCTTATGGTAATAATTGGTAGAACCAGGATGCAAAACCAGTCCTCTCCGACTTTAAAGATAGGCTTTTAACCATCAGGGTACTTTAAGAACAAATTGCTTGACTGTGGGATCCAGAGATCTCTGTGCAGTAACTGCTAAGTACGACTGCTCAGGCTGCCATAATGAAACACCATTGAATGGGTGGCTTCACCAACAGATGTTCATTTCTCACAGTTCTAGAGCTTGGAAAGTCTAAGATCAAGGTGCCAGCAGATTCAGTTCCTGGTGAGGGCCCTCTTCGTAGGCTGCAGGCAGATGCCTCCTCGCCCTTAGCAGAGAGAGAGCGCAAACTCTGATCTCCCTTCCTGTTAAGGGTGCTGATCCCATTATGGGGCCCCACCCTCATGACCTCTTCTAATTACCTCTGAAAGGCTTCATCTCCAAGTACTGTCACATTGAGGGTTAGCCATTCAGCGTATGAATTCGGACACTTGAGTCCGTAACATACACTTAGTTGGTAAGCTGCAGATCATGGAATTTTTGCAGAATGTGTGTGCCCATTTCAAATTGCAAATTGTCTGGGTTTTGTTTTGTTTGCATATTTTTGGTGAAGCTGTGAGTCCGTGTACATCAGATAGTATAAGCTCACACAGAAATGGAAGAGAGCTGGTGTTTGACTTAACCAGAATTCCTTACTTGAACTGTGCTTCACAATAAGAATAAATATTTTGTTATCACTTTAAGAATGAAGTTACCATTTTATTGCACATTTTTATTTAATTTTTTATATTTACCTTTTAAAATACTGTAATGTCAAGACAAACATGAGTGAGGCCGGCTTTTTTTCCCTTATGAAAACAATGCTTGTATGAAAGGGAAAATAAGCTTAGATTTCACTGAACAGCTTCTTATGGCTGCGGTATTGGCATTCACCCAAGGACTCTTGAGAAACTATCAAGTTCTCTACATCTTTGAAGCTTAGCCAGAGATCTAATGAAACCAAATGATGCCGAAGTTCTCAAAGCTAATTTAAATCTCAAATTGTACATTTTAAATTAAGTTTTTATTGATAATAAATATACTTTATTTCTTATTACTCTTGAAAGCCTGAGTGATAATATTAGTAGAATAAACGTGTTTTACAAAGATTTACCATTAAGAATGCTATTAATATGACCCTTGATACACCAGCACAATTAGATTTCAAAGTAAGCACTTACGAAGTAACAGCGATTAATGACAACCATCGAAAACAATTTTGAACTCCATCAGTTTAACTCAGGAGGGTAAACTTAATATGATAATTCATCTAGTTGAATTGTATCAGCTTAGCAGGAAGGTATGTAAATATGTGACCCTTACCTAGCTTCTAAATGGATGCTGTGCTGATAGATTTATCAGTTCCATTAAAGAACTTTGGGGAACTTTGGAATTTCAGCAATTGTTCCCTTGGAGGCTGAAAACCCAACCTGATCTCATACTGGGACCATTCTGGTCTGCATATTTCCATAATTTGCCTTTGCTACTAATATGACAGCAAGACACAAATAACTGTTTCTAATAATATCAGATGGAGTTGTGGAGGACAGCATTTTAATGTAGTAAAAGACCTCCCCGTGGGGTTGTTATTGCTACTATAGAACAGCAGCTACACAGTTGCAACTGTAGTCTCTTAATTGATTCGTTTAATTAGCAAGAGCTGAAGCTTGGGCTGTATCCTGTCATCTGATATCATAGGACTTGAAATTTGCATCATTCATATTTATAGATATGTGAACGTCATCAAAAAGTTCTACTGCTTCTGAAAATTCACTTGCAGACATCGAATTTTAATAGAGCAGACTCCCATTTGTTTGAAATTTAAGTAATTGGAAAATGAAAAGAATTAAGTGTGTTATTTTTCTTTATCTAGACTCTTGAGAAATAAATGATGTCATGCATTTTTGATTGTGTATTATCTCCTAAAAATAAACTTCGAGAACATCTTCCATCTTCCATACCTTGTAATTCCATGAGCAGTTCCTCAACTTACATGTCTGACTTCAGTTATCTCTTCTCTGGATCCCATCCCTTTCTCTGTGTCAGTGGAGTTTCAGAAGTGACATGATGGCTTACTGGATTTCCTGTGCACTTGTGCTGTCACGCTCCACCTGCCCCTGGCCACCTTTGCAGCCGCTCCGAGTCCTGCGAGGGTAGCCTCTCTGCTTGTGCTGTTCCTTGTGGGTCATCTCGCTAAATTGCCCCTTGGGTCTTACCTGCCTAACCCAAGCTGCATTGGTCCCTACTTTCTTTGGATGAGGAAAAGAGAACAGGGTAGAAAGTGTCCGCAGAGAAACCAGAGCCTTTATAGAGTGTTTGCCCGCAGCTCCACAGGGCTTCCTTCCCGCTAGGTCACACTCTTATATTCCTGACCCTTTTCTAGTCCAACAATAGGAAGCAAGTGGTGGTCACAGAGCACACTTTGTGAGGGCTGATGAAGTTTTCTGATGTTCAGATATGTCTTACAGCGCTAAGAAAATCTGCAGCATTCCTTCCTGCATTTGCCTTTATATATACAAAATTTCAAACAAAATGTGGGTAGAATAAAGTTTTATGAAATGGAATATAAATGTAATCTTAATCTTGAACATTGTTTTCGTGGTAATGCGTCTTCCATATGCCATGTAACCAATCTAAGAATGAACTTTGGGAATATAAATAAGTTTTTATTCTTTTGAAATTGGCATGCTCTATATAATATAAAAGTTTGGTTGTTAGTATTGCAGTGTTGTACATTCTGAACAAAAATGTAAAAGAAACAGTTGCCTGCCTGCCTGCCTGCCATACCATGTGCTAGGAAGTGAGTTAGATGAACATGACTTGGTCTCTACCCTTAAGTAGCATGCTGACTCATGAAGACAGACAAACTGATACCATAAAAACATGACGAGTGCTGAGATGGGTTATGCATAGGCTCATACAGTGGCAGAGAGAATTGTAGATCTGTTAGCTTTATTATTTGTTTCTTTTACTGATACAAAACCTGATTAAACAGTACAGATCATAGGGCATAGCTCTCTGGTTAAGAATTTGCATTTCATTTGTCAAGTACACCTCAATGAACACTGGGAAAAGAAGAAATGTATTTCCTATCTTACTAGACATGACTTTTTGAAAATGAACATAAAGGCTAGCATTTAATGGTAGTCATGGTAGTCAGTCTTCATCTTATATTGGTGGATCATCTTTTATATGACAGACACTGAATTCTGGCAATTCAAAGGAAACAAATATCCCTGCAGTCATTGAGCCCATTGTCACCTGAGGATAGAGAAATGTAAATGATTGATTACAGTATACTGTGATGAGAATGATAACAGAAGTGTGTATGAAGTAGAGGGATTCTAGGGCTGAGGTGAAGGAAGTGGAGAAATTGTCAACAGATACTCAGTGTTTATAGCTTGTGCTATGACTTTAAGGATGAATTGAGTTTGCAAGCGGGAGAAGGCATTTCACATGGAAACAGTTGGCCTAGATATAGCAGGTTGCAGAAACTGTACTCTGTACTGTTAATGGAGAAGGAGGTGGGGAATGAAATAAATGAAGGCATAGAAGTATGAAGAAGTCCCAAGTGTTTACAGAAGAGCAGATTGGCTTATGAGGGTGATGGGTATGGCAACAAAGATCCCTTTGGAAGATGAAATTAGTCTGTTGGGGGCAAGATGACCCAAGACCATTCCAAGGAGATTGAGTGGCATTCCCTAAACTGAGGTTCACTGAAGGAGTTGGAAGAAGAATCATAATCTCATCAGACGTAGTTGGTTTTATTCATGTGGGTTTTTTTGTTTATAGGAGTAGGCAAAGAAGAGGGTACATTCGAGAGCCACTTCTTTAGAATCTTATGTATTGGGCAGAATAGAAGATGATGCTGAGGTTTCTAGAAGTGATAACTGATGCAATTAACTGAGGGAGGAAAAACAGGAAGAAGAGAAGAATTGTACCAGAGAAAAGGTGGACTAGATAAAAAGATGGATTTTAACCAATTTAAGTTTGAAATGCCCAAGAGATATCTATAATGTAAGGGAAATGTCTGGAGAGCAGGAAGAAGATTCAGAGTGAGCACCTAAGTTGATGCCCCAACAATTAGAAGTGAGGTCCTAAGCCACACAGCAGATGAGCCTTTCCAAGGGCACAATGGCAAAGCAGAGGCTAGGCCCAGAATGGAGCTCCAGGAAATGCCCACAGCTAAGGTGGAGGCCTGTCCTGTCTAATGGAGTCAGTTACAAAATGATGACGTGTTTGTTATTGAAGTCATTTATATGTACTATTAGAAGCCAATTTAGGCCAGGCACTGTGGGTCACACCTGTAATCCCAGCACTCTGAGAGGCCAAGGCGGATGGATCACCTGAAGTCAAGAGTTCCAGACCTGTCTGGCCAACATGATGAAACTTGGTCTCTACTAAAAACAAAAAAATAGCTAGGCGTGGTGGCAGGCACCTGTAGTCCCAGCTACTTGGGAGGCTGAGACAGAAGAATCGCTTAACCTGGGAAGGAGAGGTTGCAGTGAGCATGAGCCGAGATCGCGCCACTGCACATTCCAGCCTGGGTGACAGAGTGAGACTCCATCTCAAAAAAAAAAGAAAAAGCCATTTTAGTGTAACATCAGTTATGATTTCACAGTATCCTAAGGTATCACTTATTTCAAAGTATCTCAGGATCTGTTGCCACCTGCTAAAGATCCTCAAAGTAAAATGTATTTGTATAAATAAGGTAATGCCTTACATGTGTACGATACTTCAGGGCTTTAGAGGGCTTCTACCTGTTGTCTCACTTGATTCTATTCAATTGCTAAGATGAATAAGCCATGGCACACCTTAGAGTGAGTCATAAAAGTCAGACATGAAATACTCTTTGCAGTGTTTTCCACTTAAAATATTTGAGATGACAAGTTATATGTTCACAGGAAGTTACCATGAACCACCACCAGGCTGTTAGTGAACACTGGAGCAGGCAGGGGTTGGGGAGGAATGAGTAGAGTATGTCTTCCTGCATTTGAATCTCAGATCACCCATCTCTTAGCTTTGTGAATTTGAACAGGTTACCTAACCTATCTGGTCCTCAATTTTCCCATCAGCAGAATAGACATTATCTGCTTTTATGGAGATGGCAAGGGCTGGAAAAGAAAATATTTGTAAAACGCCTGAAAATGGCAGGCATTTGGCAAAGAATAGCTCATTTTTTACTTTTTTAAAATCAGGGAGTAAAACAATAGGACCTAAAGTATAATTAGGTCCATAGAGTCAGAGGGAGAGTCCATAGCTCCCTACTCTCCCTTTGCTTCATTTTCCCACCTTTGTGTTGCCTGGAGACATGCTATCATCTGAAATGATAGTATCTACCGAGTCTACATTTTGGTACTTGGTCTACAGAAAAACCCAGAAGGAAAAAAGTGTTCCCTTTTATTTGAAAAACCAAATTTTTGTTAATCCCCTGGTTATGACCCCTTAACACAGTTAACGTTTTGTTAGTGAATACAAAACAGAAAGCATATATTTAAATGTGTACCTTGTGGCGGCAGGGTGCTTAAAAACATGTTTCCTTGAAGAATCATGAGAATCGCCAATACCAAGCTTGACCAGGGAAGAATATGCTGCTTAAAATATATTCATATGGAAAGAATGGCAAAACCATTCTGATATAAGACATCTTATGACAGAGCTTATGAGATGTTCTTTCTTCTACTGGCCTCACTTTTAAAGGGGTATCATCTTAGGTAGGCTGTTTTAGGACAGTTTCATATGAGACTATGGACTATTGATCTCTCCTACCTATGAATTATTTGATTATCACTCTTTAATTTATAGGGAGAAGGAAGTGGGAAGTGGGAAAGCTTCTTTTCTTATAGAAGCAAAGTCTAAGTGAGTGGTTCTCAAGCTTTATCATGCTTGAGAATCACCAGGAAATCTTGGTGAAAATACAGATTCCCAGATCTGTTCCCAGAAAAGCTGTCCCCCATGTCAGATGTTGAAATGAGCTTAAAATGCAGCAGGACTAGAATTTGGAATAGATTTTGAACAGTAATGTAGAATTACTATCTAGTTTGGAAAGTTGATGCCAAAAGACACATGATACTCCTATCCTTATGAGCCAAGCTTAGGACTAGTGTTCTGAATGCTTTTCAGAATGAGAAGATAGGACAGACATTTGATCATTTGTGCTAATTAACATGTACTTTCGTAATACATACTTTTTTAAAATCAGGGAGTAAAACGATAGGACCTAAAGTATAATTAGGTCCATGGAGTCATCAACTGTATCTTATAAGTTTACTTATCGCCTGCATAATTCTTTAGACTCAGTCTGAATTATTTCAAGTCTCATAGACAGTGATAATTTTTATTTTTGCCCTAGAGCATGATTTATCTGTTTGGGCAGTATTCACATTTTGGATAATTCTTTGTTGTAGGAGACTGTCCTGTGTGTAGAAGCATGTTTAGCAGCGTCCTTGGTGTCCACCAACCGAGATATCAGAACAGGTCTCCAGAAATAACAATCAAAATTGTCTCCGAACATTGCCAAATGGCTCCAGAGAGCTGGGTTGGGAGGAGACTCCAGAGCAGATGTGAAACTTAGTGGCTGGAAGCTTACAAAGTATACGCGTCATGACCTACTTGAACACCTTATGCAAAGAAAATAAACTTTCCCTGGCCTGATACTGGATTTGCATTAGGAATGTGTTTAGCTATTAGCTGTTTGAAAGTGTGTAAGGGGTACTTTTTCTTAATCTTCTTTATATTGGATCAGAAATCAGGTCTACCATGGACAGCCATTCATGGAATTCAGGACAAAGTCTAGTGTGTGTGATTGCATTGTGTTCATTTGGGTCCTTTTTGAGATAGAGTCTTGCTTTGTTGCCCAGGCTGGAATGTGGAGTGCAGTGGTGCAATCTCGGCTCACTGCAACCTCTGCCTCCCAGGTTTAAGTGATTCTTCTGCCTCAGCGTCCCAAGTAGCTGGAACTACAGGCTCGTGCCACCACGCCCAGCTATTTTTTTTATTTTTTTATTTTTAGTAGACATGGATCTCATCATATTGTCCAGGCTGGTCTCAAACTCCAGACCTCATGATCCACCTGCCTCGACCTCCCAAAGTGCTGAAATTACAGGCGTAAGCCACTGCGCCTGGCCCATTTGGGTCCTTTTTACCATTTGAGTAGATGTACTGTTACTGTCTACCAAAGATACATTTTGGGTATACAGTGAGCGTGCAGCTTAACACCTTATTCTAGAAGCTGCTGCTCTTCATTTGGTCTTCAGTTTTGTATAAGCCCTGTAATCCTCCTGGTGAGACATACTAAAATGTGTTGTAAGCATCACCTCACAGTGACATCCGTGAAGTTCTTCTGTTCTTTTTGCACCTACTATTTAATTGCTTGGCTATTTAATATTTTGTGCCACTTACCATCTTATGCGAGGAAGTACATGGCAGAATGCCTGACAAGGCACACTGGAAGCCACATGGTAGTCAGCATCTCAGGTATATGTTCCTGAGAAATAGACTTCTCAAGCCAGTGTATGTTTTGTGTGGTGTAAATTCTCTAGACTGTGGGAAGAACAGCTAAGGTAATTCCTAAGATATCAGTGTTAATTACCTAAGGTAAATTACCAAGCATCAGGGAGCACAGCAACACTGCAAAGTACCATCTTTTGAAATAGAATCCCTGCCTGATTAGGGGTTAGGGAAATAATTAGTGGATAGGTTCTAGCAGTTACCCTTCTGAGGTCAAGAGTTTGAGACCAGCTTGGCCTACATGGTGAAACCTCATCTCTACTAAAAATACAAAAGAAAAAAAATTAGCTGGGCATGGTGGAGCATGCCTGTAGTCCCAGCTACTCGGGGAGGCTGAGGTAAGAGAATCACTTGAACCCAGGAGGCAGAGGTTGCAGTGAGCCAAGACCACGCCACGGTACTCCAACCTGAGCTACAGAGGGAGGACTCCATCTCAAAAAAAAAAAAAAGAAACAATTACACTTACAGTTCACCATGGCCAAAAGATTATACCACCCCTTTCCTGTCTCAGCCATACAATAAGCCAACCTTTAAAGTGGGTTGGCCTGGGATGATGCCTGCTGAGTGCCTGTTGGTACCTGGCACCGAATATTTGTAATCTTGTTGAAATCCCCTTGGAGATCACTGGTAGAACCCCCATGTTTCAGATGCAGTAACACCTTCATTATCAACAGACAGTAAGTAAGGGATTTGCTCCGGGTGGTTTATATTGGAAGGGCAGCTATAGGACTAAACCCAGATTCAGCGACAAATCGAGCTTCCTTCACAGGACATCTGGGCGGTTGGGAGTTAGTTATTCCTGATTGCTGGGTGGAGAGCAGCTTGAGGGAACAGAACCAGTTCTCCTGTGTTGGATCTTAGACACCAGCTGCTTAGGGCCAGAGGGCTAAGATCCGGCTTCCTCTGTATCCTGAGTCAGGGGCTGGTGGTGAGTGTGTTATTTTTTACAAGCAGCAGTAATATTTATCCAAGTCATTGTTCTAGATATTTAAAATGGATCAAAATTGCAATTTGATAGATTTGATTTAAAGTCTCTCTATTAGAATCTAAGGAAAGCTTAGCCTGTATTTGAGGTGACTAGGGTGTGGCCTGCATGCTGAAGTGTGTTGTGAGCGCTTAATTGTTCTTATATAAGTATCTCACCCCTCTCAACTGCTCTTGCCTACTTTATTCAACCCAACTTTGAGGCCCTTGGAGGATTTTAGGAGTAATGCCAGTGGCTTGTGTAACATGGGCGCCCTACCGTATGCTGTGGTGTTACAAGTCTAGACTGGTGGTTCTCACACAGGGACCATCTTGCTCCCCAGAGGACATTGACAGTGTTTGGAGACATTTGGCTGTAACAAGCGGTGGGTGGGCTGCCAATCGAATACAGGGAGCAGAGGCCCGGAAAATGCTGACTATCCTGCCATAAACAGGATAGCCCCATACAGAAGAATGACCAGCCTAGGTGTCAGAGAGCCAAGGTTGAGAGGCCCTGGTCTAGGCATATAAATATCTGTGACCATCTCCTCAGACCCTGAGAACTTACTCATCTCTGGAGGAAGAGCCCTTTTCAGTCTAGATCAGGCTTGTCCACCACGTGCAGTGCAGGAAGGCTTTGAATGCGGCCCAATGCACATTTGTAAACTTTCCTAAAACATTATGAGATTTTTTTTGGGGGGGGGGGATTTTTAAAAATTATTTTTTTAGCTCATCAGGTATTGTTAGTGTTAGTGTATTTTATGTGTGGCCCAAGACAATTCTTCTTCCAGTGTGACCCGGGGAAGCCAAAAGATTGGCTGTCTCTGGTCTAAATGATCTCCCCAGGCTTAATTTGTGAATTGAAAGAGCTGCAGACATCTTGATCAGACTAGAGAAGGAACCAGGCCTCGTGAATCTATCTGTTCTGTAGGTTGTTCTCCTCTTTTGTCCTAACATCGGCATTTATCTGTGTGTGCCTTTGTGTCTGCACAGAATTATGACTAACACGTCATGTGAATGAGGTTTTTATCTCTGTCTGAAGTGAGGATCCAAAGGATATTACAGGCAGACCTTAGAGATGAGGGTTCAGGTCCAGGCCACGGCAATAGAGCAAATATCAAAATAAAGGGACTCACATGAAATTTTTGGCTTCTCAGCACACAGAAAAGTTATGTTTATACTATAGCGTAGTCTGTTAAGGGTGAAATAGCATTATGTCTGGAAGGAAGTACATATCTTAATTTTAAAATACTTTATTTCTGGCTGGGTGCAGTGGCTCCCGCCTGTAATTTCAGCACCTTGGGAGGCCGAGGCCAGCGGATCACTTGAGCTCTGGAATTCAAGATTAGCCTGGGCAACATGACAAAACCCCATCTCTACAAAAAATATAAAAATTGGTGGTGTGTACCTGTAGTCCCAGCTACTTGGGAGGCTGAGGCAGGAGAATCGCTTGAACCTGGGAGGTGAAGGTTGCAGTGAGCCCTGGCGGTGCCATTGCATTCCAGCCTGGGTGACAGGAGTGAAGCCCCATCTCAAAAACAACAGCAAAAAAAAAAAGCCACTTTATTTCTAAAAGTGCTAATGATCTTCACAGCTTTCACGTCATAATTGTTTTGCTGCTGGGGAATGTTGCCTCCATGTTGATGGCTTCTAACTGCTTGGGGAGGTGAGTGCTGAATGTCCGGGGTGGCTGTGGTCATTTCTTAAAATGCGGCAACAGTGAAGCCTGCTGCATTGACCGACTCTTCCCTTCATGAACGACTTCACTGCAGCATGCGACGCTATTTGATAGCATTTTACCTATATTAGAGCTTTCAAAATTGGAATCAAATCCTACCACTGCTTTATCAATTACGTTGTAATATCCTAAATTGTGTATTATTGTTTCAACAGTGCTTATAGTGTCTTTACCAGGAATAGATTCCATCTCAGGAAACCACTTCGTTTTCTCATCCGTAAGAACCAACTCCTCATCCATTCAGGTTTGATCGTGAGATTGCAGCAGCTCAGTCACATCTTCAGGCTCCACTCCTAGTTCTTTTGCTGTTTTCCCACATCTGCAGTTACTTCCTTCACTGCCATCTTCAACCCCTCAAAGTCACCCATGAGGGTTAGAATCCAGTTCTTCCAGACTCCTATTCATGTTGACAATTGGGCCTCCTCCCATATGAATTCAGCACAATGTTCTTAACGGCATCTAGAATGGTGAAGGAGGTTTCCAGTTTACTTTGCCCAGTTCCCTCAGAGGAAACACTGGCAGCTGTAGCCTTACACATGTATTTCTGAAATAATAAGACTTAAAAGTTGAAGTGACTTCCGGGTGCGGTGGTTCACACCTGTAATCCCAGCACTTTGGGAGGCTGGAGGCGGGTGGATCACGAGGTCAAGAGATTGAGACCATCCTGGTCAACATGGTGAAACCCCGTCTCTACTAAAAATACAAAAATTAGTGGGGCATGGTGGCATGCGCCTGTATTCCCAGCTACTCAGGAGGCTGAGGCAGGAGAATTGCTTGAACCCAGAAGCCAGAGGTTGCGGTGAACCGAGATCGTGCCATTGCACTCCAGTCTGGGTAACAACAGCGAAACTCCGTCTCAAAAAAAAAAAAAGTTGAAGTGACTGCTTGATCCATGGGCTGCAGAATGAGTGTCATGTTAGCCAGCAGGAAAATACATTCATCTTGCCTGTCTCCATCAGAGCTCCCAGGTGACAAGGTGCATTGTCAATGAGCAGTAATATTTTGAAGGAAATCTTTTTCTCTGAGCGGGAGATCTCCATAGCAGGCTTTAAATATTCGGCAAACCATGCCATAAACAGATGTGCTGTCATCTAGGCTTTGTTGTTCCATTTCTAGAGCACAGGTAGAGGAGATTCAGCATAATTCTTAAGGGCCCTAGGATTTCCAGAATGGTAAATGAACATTGGCCTTAACTAAAAGTCAACAATTGCCTTAGCCCTTAGCAAGAGAGTCACCCTGTCCTTTGAAGCCAGATGTTTATTTCTCCTCTGTAATTGTGAAAGTGAGATGACTTCTTCTCCCAGTAGAAGGCTGTTTTGTCTACACCTTCATCCGCGATCTTGACCTGTGTGACTAGCTGCAGCTTCTCCATCAGCACTTGCTGCTGCTTTGCCTTGCACTTTCATGTTATGGAGATAGTTTCTTTCTTTAACCTCATGAACCAGCTTCTGCTAGCTTCACACTTTACTTTTGCAGCTTCCTCACCCCTCTCAGCCTTGGTAGAATTGAAGAGGTTTAGGGCCCTGCTCTGGATTAGGCTTTGGCTTAAGGGAATGTTGTGGCTGGTGTGATCATTCATGGAGACCATTCAAACTTAGGCCAGGCACAGTAGCTCACACCTATAATCCCAGCACTTTGGGAGGCTGAGGCAGGCAGATCACTTGAGGTCAGGAGTTCAAGACCAGCCTTGCCAACGTGGTGAAACCCCATGTCTACTAAAAATATAAAAACTGAGTTACAACAGTGGAAAGATGGCGGAGCAAGAACAAAGAAAAATCCCTTTCATTCCAGAAAATCTCCTGAAAAAGAGGAAGGCTTATGAAGCCCTCAAAGCCACCCAGGCAAAGCAGGCACCTTTGGCAAAGAAGGAACAGAGGAAAGGAAAAGGGCTCAGATTTAACCGACTGGAATTATTCCTACATGATTCCTAGCGGCAGAAACATGACAGGGTACATCTCGGATGACTAGAAGTGAAACCTCATGCCTTGGAATTGCCAGATAAACATTCCTCAGCCTTTGTTGTACACATGGAAAGGATTGATGGTGTGGTGGGGTGCAGTGGCTCATGCTTGTGATCCCAGCACTTTGGGAGGCTGAGGCAGGCCCTGGGATGTTTTAAGGCAGGGAAATACTGGCTTGGCATGTGAGTTAGATAAAGGATTTTTGTTTGTTTGTTTTTTGTTTTGAGATGGAATTTCACTCTTGTCCGCCAGGCTGGAGTGCAATGGCAGGATCTTGGCTCACTGCAACCTCCATCCCCCGGGTTCAGGCAAGTCTCCTGCCTGTTCAAGACCAGCCTGTGCAACACAGTGAAACCCTGTCTCCACTAAAAATACAAAAATTAGCTGGGTGTGTGGTGGCAGGTGCCTGTAATCCCAGCTACTCAGGAGGCTGAGGCAAGGGAATCTCTTGAACCCGAGGTAGAGGTTGCAGTGAGCTGAGATCACTCCACTGCACTCCAGCCTGGGTGACTGAGTGAGACTCTGCCTCAAAAAATAAAAACAAACTTTCCATATCAGCAACAAGGCTATTTCACTTTCATATCATACGTGTGTTCACTGGAGTAGCACTTTTAATTTTCTTCAAGACATTTTCCTTTGCATTCACAACTTGAGTAACTGACAAAAGAAACCTAGCTTTTGGCCTGTTTCAGCTTCCACATGCTTTCTCGGTAAACGTAATCATTTCTAGCTTTTGAGTTAAAGTGAGAGAGCTGTGATTCTCCCTTTCACTTGAACACTTAGAGGCCTCTGTAGGGTAATTAATTGGCCTAATTTCAATATTGTTGTGTCTTGGGGAATAGGGAGGCCCAAGGAAAGGGAGAGAGAGATGAGGGAATGGCCAGATGGTGGGGCAGTCAGAACACATACAGCATTTATTAAGTTTACCTTCTTATATGGGCACAGTTTGTGGTGCCCCAAAACAGCTTCAGTGGTAACATTAAAGTTGACTGATGACAGATCACCGTAACAGATAATGATGAAAATGAGTTTCATAATACACAAGTTTGAAATATTGCAAGAATTACCAAAATGTGACACAGATGTGAAGTAAGCATGCGCTGTTGGAAAAATGGTAGCAATAGATGCAGGATTGCCACAAACCTTTTTAAAAGTGCATTATCTGGGAAGCACAACGGAGTGAATTCAGCCCAATAAAATGAGGGAGACCTGTAACTTTTGGACACTTAATAGTATCTAAGTTTCTTTTCAAACAGGGCAAACATTTTAAAGTTTAAACTTGCCCATTAGTAGAGTTTTTCTCTGTGGATCTTCACTTAATGCCACGTCTATCTAAAGTACAAGTTCGATTCAATATTGTTCTGTTAATTTATCAACTTGTTGAAGATGAACTACCGTAAGTACTTACTATGTGCTCTGTGTGCAGGCACAACACAGGTGAGCTTTCCATAAGCCTGGATCTTCCCAGTGGCGGTGCTTCTTGTTTGCAGGAAGGCTAGGGAGGGGGAGAGTAGGGCCCAGCAGGAGCTCTGTGGGCCTGGTCTCCTGTGACATGGATATTTTGCTTGTTAGCTCAGCAAGGTCCAGGTTCTTGTCTCATGACCAGGAAGAAGCAGGCAGGCGGACACTCAGAGTGGGAGTGGAGTAGAATGCACCAAGCGAAAGGAAAACTTAAAGCAAAGGAACGGTTCTGAAAGCACCTTGCAGTTCTCCCTCCACAGTTGAATACAAGGGATTTTATATACCTGCTGTTGGGGCTGGGTTCCCTATTTGCATAAGCACGAATTCCTGGTGGCTCCACCCCATCCTTCCAGTGCCCTGTGGACCCTTAGTCTGAGCTACTCGACGTTGATTTCTTTGCCTTACTGCATGTGTGTTAAGGGACGGAATTTTTCACCGCAGGCGTGTTTAGGTGAGCCCCCTGTGCACGACAACCTTGCCAGGTCGGAGGTTCTCCGGGGACCCTGCCTATCTGCAAGGGACAGTTCTCTGTCTCCTGCCTCTATCAGCTCCCTAGTCTGCAGTCTGGCCCTTGGTGGTCCTGCAGATCTGGTGTTGATTTTGCAGGGTGTTGGGAAATGTAGCTATGGATTTTTATTTATGGATGTGACTGAGTGCTGACGAGAAGAGGTTAATGCCCTTGAAAGGAGAATTTCCTACTTACATTGCCTAAGAGAAGGGGACACGTCCCACCATGCAGGGCACAGGGGAACCACCAGTGTGGGTTAGGGGGCAGAAAAGAGCCAGAGCAAAGTGTGGATGGGAACCTTATTGGGGCTTCCTCAGGAAGGGCAGGGCATGGCTGGTTTGAATAATGTTGGTGGGCTTTGGGGTGGTCTCTAGTTGCCTGGTACCGGGCCCTGGGATGTTTTAAGGCAGGGAACATACTAGCTTGGTGTGTGAGTTAGATAAAGGGTTGTTTGTTTCTTTTTTGCTTTGAGACAGAGTTTCACTCTTGTCCCCCAGGCTGGAGTGCAATGGTGGGATCTCAGCTCACTGCAACCTCCCTTCTCCTGGGTTCAGGCGATTCTCCTGCCTCAGCCTCCCGAGTAGTTGGCATTACAGGCACGCACCACAACGCCTGACTACTTTTTGCATTTTTAGTAGAGACGAGTTTTTACCACATTGGCCAAGCTGGTTTCGAACCTCTGACCTCAGGTGATCTGCCTTCTTGTCTAGCACCCAAAGTGCTAGAATTACAGGCATGAGCCACCACACCCGGCCTCCAAGTTCTTTGCTAAATTTGGGAATTAGATGGTCCTGGGAGGGGCACTGTCTTTCTGGGTCTGTAAGTCCCTGCAAAATGTTAAAACATAAGATATAAAAAAATTTTAAACATGATTAATACATTGTGAACCTAGAAGTAACCAGATTCTAGGAAACTGACCTATAGTAAGTAAACTTGCAGGGATTGGTGTCTAAGCCAGAATATGTATTTATTAGCTTGAGGGGAGGAATGTTTCTTCCAGCCACCAGATCTTTAAGTCTGCCCTCCAGAATATTGACTAAATATTCAGCCCTCTAGAATAATTAGGAAACTTGTTAGTTAGCATAATTTCAAACTAGTTTGGTTTAACGTGGTAATCAGAGCACAGGGTGACGTAGTGTACCTGCGCCGTGCAGGAACTTGGTGAATTCATCTCCCAGAGCACCTTCCCGGGGCCACCTCCGTGCCTTCCCTTTTCTTTGCCTCTGCACTGCTGTCATCCTCCCTTTGAAAGGGAGTGCAGTGGATTACACTTCAGCTACTTAAACAATAGGCCAGACCCAAACTATGTCAAACCACAGTTCTCCTGCCCTTAGGCTGACACTCACGTCACTTCAGTTGGAATTTTGAGTGTCTCCAAAATCTGGGTGTGTACTTTCACAGATGGTTAATTGTATTACTTCTCTGTGGAGTTTTACCAGTGGGGCTCTCAGAAGTTCCTAAGAGTTTTCTGTTTCTTACGTTATACCCTCTATAGTACATATGCTCAGATAGAAAAATATATTTCATGAAGAGAGGCCTGAAAAATCTCATCTTTAGTCCCAGTGATGCCTTAAACTGGTTGTGTGACCTTCCTAAACCTCAGTGTTCTTTGTTGTAAAACGAAAGGTTGGGATCGGTGACCTCTAGAGTCTCTCCCACCCCCAGCCTGCTCTGAGAGTGATTGCATTTGGCACAATACTTTGCTTCTCAACAGTAGCAAAACATCACACATGAAACTTATTATCATCATTGTCTATCTGTTGATTTCCTTGCATTTTCCAGTCTCATTAGGGGAGACATCTCTGGCTTATCGCACGATGACATTGTGTCTTGTAACTTAATTTCTGGGACAACACATTGTGCTGCTACAGGCACAGTGCTAATAATCAAGATTGTATGTTCTGCTTACTGTGACTTTTTTGTGGTTTCTGGGGAAAAAATGCAGATGCTTTTCAATTATTCTAAGGGAATTTTGATTAACCCCCTGGGTAGAGTTCTCTGTGCCACCTGCCATGGGAAGCGAGTTTTATTGAACAGAGGTAGGGAATTGAATTGCTCATATTTGTTTTCTTTCTGGTACCTATAGTATTATTTCAAGCTCAAGCATTTTAATAAATATTTAATAAATACCTGTCTAAAATAGGTCAAAACTGTCATAAACGAAACCTCTTTTCTTCTTCAATTTTAAATGCAAATGAGCTAATTTGACTTTAGTGGAATTTCCAAGGTAAAGACTCGTGTTTTTCCTTTATGTATATGAAGTTATTTTTGATGGTATAGTCAATGTCCTGCTTACTATGCCTTCGAACTATTAGCCTCTTGAAGCAAATTCCTTAAATTTATTGCCACATTGCTGCTTTTGTTGCCATTCTTATAGATAATTTTATATCTTTACTGTTTTCCCCTCTCTCTCTCTTTCTCTTTTTATTGAGACAGAATCTCACTGTGTGGCCCAGGCTGGAGTGCAGTAGTGTAGTCATGGCTTACTGTAGTCTTGACCTCCTGGATTCAACTGATCCTCACAACTCAGCCTCCCACGTAGCTAGGACTACAGGAAGGTGCCACCATGCCTGTTTTTTTTTTTTTTTTAGGTTTGTTTGTTTGTTTGTTTTTAGAGAAGATTTTACCACGTTGCCCAGGCTGGTCTCGAACTCCTGGGCTCAAGCAGTCCTCCCACCTTGGCCTCCCAAAGTGCTAGGATTATATGTGTCAGCCACTATGTCTGGCCATATATGTCTATTTTTACCTTTTGCCTGTGGCCACAATTCTTTGACTGTTTGATTTACAGAGAATTTTCCAATATCTGCTCCAAAGTACTTTTTTTTAGGAATTTTATTGAGGTACAATTAACATATAGTTCACTCACTTAAGATGTAGGATCCAGTGGGTTTTGTTTCTTGTTTTTGTTGTTTCCTTTGTTAAGAGATAAGCAGCAAATATATTTTTAGTGTAATTATGTTTCTTTCAATGTTTGGGGTAACATTTGTTATTATTAGCATTATTATTCGAGCTGAGGTCTCATTCTGTTGCCCAGGCTGGAATGCAGTGGCTTGATCGCAGCTCACTGCAGCCTTGAACTTCTGGACTCAAGTGATCCTCCTGCTTCAGCCCCCCAAGTAAGGAGGATTGCAGGCACAAGCCACAACAACACCCAGGGAGTCATTGGTTTTTAGACTAATCACAGAGCTGTGCTAACATCACCATAATATTTTTAACATTTTCATCACCCCAGATAGAAGCCCCATTCCCATTAGCAATCACTCCTCACTCCTTCCACCCTTCCACCCTGTGGGAGCCACTGATCTACTTTTTGTCTGTGGATGCTTACTTATTAATCATACAATATGTGGTCTTCTGTGCCTTTCACTTAGCATACTGGTATCCACATTGTAGCTTATGCCAATATGTCATTTCTTTTTATGGCCAAATAATGTCCCATTCTGTGGATGTATACCACATTTTATTTACCTGTCAGTTGGTGGGTGTTTGTTCCTGTCGTTTTGGCTACTATGAATAATGCTGTTATGAACATTCATGTACAGGTTTTTGGGGTGACTAGGTTTTAATTTTCCTTGGGTGTATACCTAGAAGTGGAATTTCCAGGTGGGATGGTAAGTCTGTTTAACTTTATGAGGAATCCTCACACTGTTTTCTAAAGTGGCTGCACCGTTTTACACTCCCACCAGCAATGGGAGCCGTGCAATTCCTCCAGTTCTCACCGACACTGGCTATTGTCTTTTCTATTGTCATCATACTGGCTGTGAAGACAGGCTTATTTTCAAATATTCTCTATATAGTATTCTGGTTTGTTCCCTAGAAATCATCATTCATGTAGAAGTAGCCCAAATTATGTATATTTGTTTCATTTTTTAAAACAAACTTGACCCCCAAAAAGCAACAAAGCACATACATTTCAGTTAGTATCTATTTTCTAGGCCATTGTTGTCTCTTCCTTCTCAAATGAAATTATTTCGATATTAAGCACAGAGTTCCTTCCATTTTCCTAGGCTCGTTCTCTCTCTCCCTCCCTCTCCCTTTTTAATGGTATCACATACTGTGCAGTAAGGTCATTATATTAAGAGAGGAAAAAAGAATGATCAGCATAGAAGAGAAAATTAATGCTGTTTGTATAATTTTTAATAGGAATGTTGTAAAATTTTGAGATTTAAACCAACTAATATTTTTTCGTACATTACTGGGCAGTTTGCTCTTGTTGCCTGTAAACTGATATTTTGCCTTGGAAACTCAGATAGTAAAAATATTTTTCAGAGCTTCAAATAGCAATATTTTAATTCCTTAGTCATTTAGATATGAATCCTGCTCTGGAGACCACCTACATGTGTTTGTAAGGGATGTAATAACTGACATTGTATTTAATTAGCACTAATATTGTGAAAAAAGGAAAATCATATTAAGTATCTTCCCAAGGCACTAGTTTGAAATTAGCAGAAATGGGGAAGAAAAAGTCATGTCTACCAACCACCCTGAGTTTGCATACCCTTGGAAGTTTGTGATCCATTTACTCATTCATTTAGCCAAGCATTTGATAGGTACCTGTTTTGTGGTAGACAATGTTCTAGGTATTGGGGAATCAGACCAATTTTAACAGGACAGAAATTGAATCACAAGCATCCAGTGGCAACCAGCTGGTGTAGACAGTGCACCTAAATACAAATTCATAATTACCAAAATCACCTTCATAGGTCACACAGTCACCTTCGTAGTTCTTCATAGGAAAACTGGAGAACTCTGAAGTCAGTCTTCAGAGTACTTGGTTGAGGGGTTGGGGGCAGAGCAACTGAAGACGGGAGCAGGATGAATGAAGACTTCGTACTCCGAAGCTCATCACCTCATTCTGCCATATTTTAGTTTTGTGATATTAAATCTCTGCAGAAATTAATTATCTTGCTTCCTGTCTTGAATTCCTTTTCAAATGTTATAGTTACTCAGTAATTCTAACCCATCTGTTTATATACAAAAGGTAATTTACGGGGCAATGACCGGGGGCACCTGCTTTAAAGTCAAGTGCATACTAATTTACTGGCTATTTGCTTGGCCTCGTTTACTCTCTCGGCAGTTTCCGACTCTGTCAAATGAGAGTGATTATACCATCTACCTCACTGTGATAGTGAGAATTAAATGAGTTGGTGCATGCATAACACTTAGTATAGTTCCTGGCACAATGTTACCACCCAGTAACTAGAAGTGTGGAACTATTTCACACCCAGGAGTAAAGTTTTATTTTCCTTTAGGAGACAGGATCCTGCGAACTTCCTGGTTGCCTTAACTGCTTCCATTTTTTTTTCATGTCATAAGTTTATTTAGACACATATCTAGTATCCCATGAGTTTGAGTTTGATCTACCTCTTTAAATGCTCTTCATATCTGTTAAATGGATGAGCTGAAACATCCTTATTTTTTAAGCAATTGGTGTCTTAGTATAAAGAAGAGTGCAGCAAATGCAGATCCAAAGTACAAACACATTATGGCTAGTAACCGCCACTTGTTTTCCACTGAAAATGGCAAATTCTTCCCAGGACCCTCCTCATGGTGGCACCTACGGACCGCAGAGGTTGTGAACCTCCAGATGCTGTGGCCCAACATAGCAATGTTGGAAGCTCTGCGAAAGGCACAGAGTCGGAGGACGGAAGAAACAGCGGCACAGCCTTAGCTGCTTCCTAAAGGCAACTAAGTTAGATGTAGAGTTTCTCATTCCTGTTGGAAATTCAGTGAATAAGAAAATACAACTGAAAGTTACACTATTTTCTGCATGTTAATGACTTGATAGATATTATATACAGCTTTAAGTTCTCAGTGCCCATTCAGGTGGCACAGGTGATAGAAGGGGGATTTGGGGGCAAGGTAGTGACCCTGCTGAAGGGAAGAGAATTGTGAAGTAAATGATTTTTTTTCAATCATCCAGAGAATATTGTAGCAAGGATTGCTCCTAAAAAGAACTGTGGTATGCCTTGTTGAATAGCAAGTTTGGACAGTAGAGGTAGTGAAATCTCATGAATATTATATACGAAACAAAAGCAAAATGACTGGGTAGACTCTATAAAGTATGTGTTCTTCTGTGGGCAGCACTTCACCCCTGAATCCTGATTTCTCAGCCTCTTTATGTGATTGTCTTCTTGGTGGCTGGGCAAGAAAGAGAAGCCTCTGCCTTCCCTGGACTGAATGCAGCCCTTCTTGTCGCATCCGTGGGGCATGAGGAACAGCTGGCCACTCTCACCTGACAAGGCCCAGCCCTGCGCTGATAGCTGCTGGATGTGGTGAGCTGAGGTTATCGGGCCTTTTAGGCTTTTGCTTCTTAGCAAATGATCACCTGTGAACTGCCTTCAGCCTAACTTGGCCTTGTTAGCCCAGAAGCCTGCAATTCATTGCTTTTTACCCTGAAGAAGAAAGGCAGGTCTGAGGACATACTTATTTCTCTGTGGATTTTTTCCCCCTTGACCCAAGAAAGCGTCTGCCTTCAATAAGCTAGTGTTGTCCCCTCCAGAGAACAGTTTGGAATCCTCTGAGGAGCAGCCTGTCGCTGGTGTAGCCTGTGGTCAGTGGGTCAGACCAGAGCCCTGACAGCTGTCTCCCTGGGCCCAAGTGGACACAAGAGGAGTTTGGGGCTCTGGGATCAGCCTGCTCTGGCAAGTGTCCCTTGCCTTCCACCCCAGATATGTAGCTTCTCAGCCCTCTTCTTGATTCTGGGCAGGTGTCTGGGAGGCCCCATCCCTTCCCTGGGGGCCGTGGGGAAGTCTCCGACCGAGAGGTGGGAAGACCTGTGTTCCCTCCTTCAGCACCGTCTCAGCCTCTGACTTAGGTCTCACAGGAGGAGGAACAGCTTCCAGGAGCTGCTGCTGTTACCCTCACTGCCTTGATGAGGAAGAAGTTGCCTGGTCAGTAGGGCTCTCCTGCCTCTTCACAGCCAGGCACACCGTGGTGGCCTCAGGAGCAGTCACCCTGGGAGTGACTTCTCACCTCCTAAGCAGCCCTGGGGCATGAACACTCATCCTGGAAATTCTGCTAGGCTGGCTTAAGGGAATTGCTTGTGATACTTAGAATGCCTTTCTGGACAAGCCTAATCATTGCTTTTTCTACTATAAAAAGGCAAGAATGGTGCTCCTCATGGTAGCAGAATTCATGGAACTAGAACCATTAAGCCAAGATAAATGGAAGCTAATCAACTTTTCTCTTTGCACAGGGTTCAGAGGGATAGAAAAACACACACAATCTGACCTGTGTGCACCAAAACCTTCTTGCTTAGGGCAAGGGACAGCCACATTTCTGGGAGGTTACCTAAAAACAAATAATCCCACTTATTCTCTGACGGATAATCATCAGTCATAGCCTATTAAAGAAACAACTGGGCCTTTTAGGTTAAGCTCTTTATATACTGGGGGGAAAGGCCAATGTTATCCATTCCTGAAATCCCACGTAAACTCTTGGTGGTCACTCAAAAATAAAACCAAAATGAAAGCCCATTCATCACAGGGCCGCCTAATCTTGTAATCAGGGAATCACTAAGTATGGCACAGGGAGAACTCCTGAGAGATTCTGATGGGGCACAGATTTGCTGACCAACGTCCAAGAGACAGTGGGCCCTGGAACAACATAGGGGCTAGGGATGAGAGACTGTGTTAACTTCTCTTCCGGGTCCACAAGGGGCTGGTTTCAAAGGCAAGAACTTCCCGGCACCATGCCTCCCTCCACCTCCCCATCCGGGAACCTAGAGTTCTTTGTCTAACTTTCCCTTTCTGGCTAGGTAAAATTCCAGGTGAGCTTCCTTGGTTCAGAAAGCCCACCAACAGCCCTGGAAGGAGGGGCTCTGTTGTGGGCCCAAGCAACCAATCTGGGATCAGAGTCAAAGATCAATCACTCCAGAGGAAGTTTGAAAGGACTCCTCTCATTGGACAAAAACATGAATAGGGCGGGAGTAACTTCAAAGTTAAAACTCCACTGCACCTTACCTGCAGGGATTTCCCTCTCTGGGATCACCTCCCACAATAGTGTGGGAGCCCTCTCTACTTCTCTCTTTCTCTCTCTGCCTAATAAATCACTCTTTTCAAAACTCTTTGGGTCCAATATTTACTTAACCGGTAAGCTCACTGTGCTGCCAGGGCCTCTTCCCTATTCCTGGGGCCAGGGAGCCAAAGAACTTCAGGGCACATCCCATCAGTGAGGGAGCTGAGTCCAGTCCTGTGACCTGGTTACAGGGACACCAGCCCCTGTGCAGTCAGAAATCTATGGATAACTTCTGACTCCTCCAAAATGTAGCCACTAGTAGCCTACTGCTGACCGGAAGTCTTCCCAATAACATAAACAGTCATTTAGCACATATTCGGTATCCTACATGATTATATACTGTATTCCTACCGTAAAGTAAGCTAGAGAAAAGACAATGTTCGGAAAATCATAAAGAAGGCACATATACTTATTATTCATTAAGTGGAAGTGGATCATCATAAAGGTCTTTACCGTCATTGTCTTCACATTGAGTTGGCTGAGGAGAGTAGGGGCTGATCTTGTTGTCTCAAGGGCACCAGTGTAAGAAGAAAAAATGCATGTAAGTGGCCCCATGCAGTTGAAATTCATGCTGTTTAAGGTTCAACTATACACCAAACTGAAAAATGATTCCATTTTTAGTAAGAAATTGCCTACTCCTCAGTCCTGACGCTTCCCTTTGTACTTGATGGCAAGGGTCTTTAACTGGGTCAGTGGAGGTAGTTTGGCTCCCCTGAAAAGAGGCTCCCTGACGATCTGAGGAGAAGGTACGCCTCACCTACCTGTTCTTTTCTTGATTCCTGACTTGGGAGCACCTGTTATAGAAAAGCCCTTGGACTAGATATATTTTTATTTAATGAAAAAATCTTCGGAGTATTTACTCTTGCTTCTAATAAATTAACACACCAGGGCTCTCTTCTGGAATAGGAGGGTCTCTCGACTCTTCGACATTTGACTTTTGAACCAGACTGGATAAAGTACAGCTTCATTCAGCACGTATTTTACCAGTGTCTTCAGCAAATGCCTTTCTCTTTGCAAAGCTCCATATTACTACCAAAAATGAACCCAACTAAACTATAATTTCTACTCACCCACATTCCTTGAGTACTGTGTTTGCTTAAAAGATCTCAAGCAAGGCACCTTCTTGCAAGATCTTCACCACCAGACCCCTCATGATAGGCACCTCCTTATTAGGCTGAGACACACACAGTGATTACATTCAGACACAGAGACTCCTGTGTCTTAAGACCTCGTGCGACCCTTGTAATTAAAGCATTACATTTAGCAAAGGTCGACAGTGGGAATAGCGGCTGTCTGAAACCAGTCAGCCATAGCCTGGTCTCTGCTTTCTTTTTACAAATGGGAGGTTGGCTAAGGCAGGCACAGGGATGACTAAGAGGGATAAGGGCGGTGACTTCTGTAGAACTTTTTGCTCCTGGAGGAACTTCTCCATAAAACACACAGTAAAACTAGATTAAACCAAAAAACACCCTCAGCTCCAGCAGATCCTGAGATACAAAGCACCTCTACCCAACCAAACATTCTCACCTGCGTGGACGGAGTTTCTGAGTGTCAAGAAAGTCAGGTTTCTGAATCCCTAAAGTGAAAATTCCCTGGCCACAACGGGGTTTCCTTGCTACCCGCATGACAGTCAGGAAGGGGAATCTCAAATAGTGAGAGAACTTGAAGATGCAGCTTCCTGAAGGGAAGTACTGTACAGCAGCCTCCCTTCTTCATGGAGGATCCGTGCCGAGATACCCGGGGGATGCCTAAGCCTGTGGATGGTGCAGACCCTGTGTATGTTTGTCTTTAATGCCTTTTCCGTTTTAACATGCCACTTGGCCCACGCTGTGGGTAAAACTTTTGCAGTTTGAGGTACAGCAGCAAAACTAGCACAAAATATTTCCTTCCTCACAATTTCATGAGTAGAAAATTCGTTCATACTGTGGATCTTAGCAGTCTCAGCATCCTTTTTTTTTTTTTTCTTATTGAGAGCTATAACCTTTTCACTGAAAGAAACACTTCATGTTGGGAGGCCGATGCAGGTGGATCACAAGGTCAACAGATCGAGACCATCCTGGTCAACATGGTGAAACCCCATCTCTACTAAAAATTACAAAAAATTAGCTGGGCACGGTGGTGCGTACCTGTAATCCCAGCTACTCAGGAGGCTGAGGCAGGAGAATTGCCTGAACCCAGGAGGCGGAGGTTGCCGTGAGCCGAGATCGCACCATTGCACTCCAGCCTGGGTAACAAGAGTGAAACTCCGTCTCAAAAAAAAAAAAGAAAGAAACACTTCATGGCTGCTTTTTGGCAAATCCAGATTGCCAGCGTCATACTCTTGTGCTTTGGGGCCATTGTGAAGTCAAATAACAGTTCCTGCCAGGCACGATGGCTCACACCTGTAATCCCAGCACTTTGGGAGGCCAAGACAGGTGGATCACTTGAGCTCATGAGTTTGACATCAGCCTGGGCAACATGGCGAAAACTCTTTCTCTATCAAATAAAAAAACACAAAGATTCACCAAGCATGGTGGCACATGCCTGTAGTCCCAGCTACTCAGCAGGCTGAGGTGGGAGCATGGCTTAAGCCCGGAAGACGGAGGTTACAGTGAGCCGAGATCGTGCCACTGCACTCCAGCATGAACAGAGCCAGACTTTGTCTCAAAAAGAACAAAAAAGGAACATAAGCACCGAGTTCCCCCTAAAGTAAATCTGGTAACCCAGGTGGCTACTAAGTGACTAGCTGGTAGGGGGAGTGTCGGCAGCGTGGAGATGCTGGAGCGAGAGAGGGTTTATGACCCAGGCAGGACGAAGCAGGACAGCACGAGATTTCCTCACACTACTCAGAATGACTCACGATTTAAAACTTAACACATTGTTTATTTCTGGAATTTTCCGTATAGTGTTTTTGGACAACGGTTGACCACCAGTGACTGAAACCTTGGAAAGCTAACATCTTGGATAAGGGGGGACTACTGTAATACAAATTTTACAATTCCTGGGGTGAAAGCTCAGGCAGACCCTATGTATACATTATTACAACATACCATCAATTCAAAACCATAAGGTTTTAGAGTTGTTTTTATTCCTAAAATATTGAATATGCATATTAAAAACAATTTATGCTTTATCTTTCTTTTTTTTTCTTTCTTTTTTTTTTTTTTTTGAGACAGAGGCTCGCTTTTTCACCAGGCGTCAGGCTAGAGTGCAGTGGCCCAATCTCAGCTCACTGCAACCTCTGCCTCCTGGCTTCTAGCAATTCTCCTGCCTTAGCTCCTGAGTAGCTGGGACTACAGGTGCACACCACCATGCCCAGCTAATTTTTGTATTTTAGTAGAGACGGGGTTTCACTGTGTTGTCCAGGATGGTCTCAATCTCTTGACCTCATGATCCACCTGTCTCGGCCTCCCAAAGTGCTGGGATTACAGGCGTGAGCCATCGTGCCCGGCCTATGCTTTGTCTTAGAAGTACCTTTTTAATATGATCAATGTTTATTGATCTGTTTCTTCGTTCTAATGTGTACTTTTCTATAACAGTCATTTCCCTTGAACTGTCTAACCTGTGGATGCCTGAGACAGTTTGTCAGCTAGGAAGAACCCTGGTGGCGATAGCCACTTGGGACCGGTTTGGTCGTAAGTGCAAGTGTGGTCGTAGCCGCCAGCACAGAGGACAGTGTGGAGAGCACAGGTCAGGTGTCAGAAGGCAGTAACCATGAGGGATGCAGTCAAGAGAGAGTTTGCTGATTGGAATGACTCAGGCTGACTTTTAGGATAAAGAGAAGGAGGCAGTTGAGGGGAAAGAGTACAGTTGATAAGGCAGGCCCCTCCGGGAGGAGGGAGAAGCAAGACCAGGATCTCCAGTGGAATGCCTGAGTGTGATGAGAAGAGTGCTGCCTTGCTAGGCTGGAGAAGGGAACCAAGGATGGGCGGGCCGGGGAAGGCTGGAGAGGTAGGCTATCAGGAAGCCACTAATCCACTTAGAAATAGTTACTCTATTGATATAACAAGATCTTATTTTTTTTTCTGGAGACGGAGTTTCGCTCTTGTTGCTCAAGCTGGAGTGCAGTGGCACAATCTCGGCTCACTGCAACCTCTGCTTCCTAGGTTCAAGCAATTCTCAGTGCAGTGTTTCATGCCTGTAATCCCAGCACTTTGGAAGGCCAGGGTGGGCGGATCACCTGAAGTCAGATGTTTGAGACCAGCCTGGCTAACATGGACATAACAAGCTCTTCTATTTCAACAGTCCAGTTGTGAACACAAGTTGATTTTGCCTTACAGTCTTTTTTTTTTTTTTGAGACAGAATCTTGCTCTGTCACCCAGGCTGGAGTGCAGTGGCGTGATCTTGGCTCACCGCAACCTCTGCCTCCTGGGTTCAAGCAATTCTACTGCCTCAGCCTCCTGAGTAGCTGGGATTACAGGTGTGCACCACCACACCTGGCTAATTTTTGTATTTTTAGTAGAGATGGTGTTTCACCATGTTGGCCAGGCTGGTCTTGAACTCCTGACCTCATTCGTGATCTACCCACCTCAGCCTCCCAAAGTGCTGGGATTACAGGGAGGAGCCACTGTGCCCGGCTGCCTTACTGTCGTGATAGCGAAGGTGCATACTATTTTTAAAGTTGTATACCTTAGATACTACCATATTATCTGATGTTTCTAATAACGGAATTAACAAAAAAATGACTACCTCATCCAGTGTGACTTTGCGCTGACATACTCGGCGTACTCCACATCCCTGAAGGTTAACAAGAGATAAATTTGGCCTAGACTGGTCTTTTCCTGAATTTATCACTTAAAAAAAAGAAAAAAAGAATGGGGAGGAAAAGCCACGTTTCACTTTTATAATTTTTATTCCATCATTAAAAGTACAGCTTGCTTTATGATCTGAAGAAATATCATCTAAGTCTTTCTATTAGGAACAAAAGTGAGCCTTTCAGGGGGAAAAAAAAAAAAGGAGCAAGGCTTAATCTGCATTAGCCCTTTGATGTATTCCTAGATTTTAAAAAGCTTCCCACCGTTCTCAGCCATGTTGAAACAGACCCTGCCATGTGTCCGGCGCTGTCCTTTTCTCCTCTCAGCACACACGTAGCTGGAGACACCTTTTGGCCAATGGGCCAGATTCTTCGGTTGCATCTTCGGCACGTGACCACTTGTGCTGGCTCGTTGGGAGTTCCGGTGCTCAGTACTCCTTCCCCAGGCAATAGACTCTTAAGTTACTAATTCGTTTAGAAGAATAAACTATATCGCTCTCTTGGTCTTCTTTTGGACATTTAAATGGGACTCTTAATGGTGTATCTAGGGTACTTTGTTAACAGGAAACGCTGGCTGAAACAAGGCGTATCAGTTGAGAGTTACAAAATGGGAAATGCAATCAGTAAATTTTGCTTTTAGATAAAAATGGAAGCCCCATTTGAAAGGTTGCCATTTTTAGTCATGTCATCATTTTTTATAGCCTAGTTTTTTATTTTAAAGAAGTTGCTGGGGGGTGGGGAAGAAAAAAAAAAGAAGTTGCTGACCAGTATTTAGAGAGCAGCTCCTTCATCGGCACATTCTCTTGTCTGGTGCTGAGGTGATGGGCTGGGATCATTTTTAACGCTGTTTCCGTTGATGGACGTTATTACCAGAAGCACTGCTTTGTGCCAGCTGGTTTCATGGACGGAGGAAAACAATCGGGTTTCAGTTTCACAAATAGAAAAACAAAACCTAAGAGGAAAAGGAAGTAATTCGTTAGCAGTGGCCACTGTGCAGAGTAGGATAACCTGCCTTCAAAGATTTTTGTTTCATGCACTATAATATAATGTTTAATAAATACTTTACTTCAAAGAACCTCACTACAAGAAAACCGGCCGCTTTCCTGCTATTCTTGTTCACCGGCTCAGTATGACTATAAGTAGCTCATATCCGGTCCTCTGTGGTCTCAGGTAGTCGTTTGTGTTTATGATCCTTCAGCTGAAACTGTAAGGACTGTGTCCCTATTTTAAGTCTTCAGCAAATCCACAGTGTTCTGCAGGAATTGATTGAGGCTCTCGTGAAACCCTTGACACTTTGACCCATCTCGGGGAAAATGCTTAGATGCTAAAAGCAGTGTGCATAGGGATTACATCCTCCCAAAATAGAAAACTCTAAATTTACTAGGCAGGGAATGGAGAAACTCATCAAACTGCACCTCAAGTTTTTGATGTATTGTGATCACTTCTGCACTCCCATCATAGACTTCTAAACAACACGTTCAGTGTCTTTAAGGTAAAAGCTGGACTGAAGTTAGAAAAAGAGCATTAGAGATGTTTGAATTTTTCTATTTTCCCCTGTAGACATATTTGGTATATGTAGAATTTGAGAGCCCACTATTGATATGAGTTTCTTCCAGATACTACCAGATATCAAATAGCTAGAACTCAGAAGAAACTAATGGAACTCTGAAAGAAACTATTGTTTTTTCCACTATAAATCTTAACCCAGCAGCATATTGGGTCTGGGTGGAGCCATTCACCAGGGCAGCCGCTTCACACCGTTTTGAATCAGCTGCCCCATGATTCTGGTGAGCACCTCTGTAGGAGCCTCTGCTCACACCTCTGCTGTGAACTCTCTTTGCAAGTCTGGTGGTGATTGGTTTGGTTTTTATTGCTCCCTATTTTATACAGATAGGACCCGGGGCTGTTCTTAGAAATACAGGCTTGAGATGACTTAAATTTCACACTGGCTTTCTCCCTTCCGTTTCTACATTCCTCTCACTCTCTCTTTCTCTCTCTTTCCCTTCCTGCCCTCTCACTGTCTCATGTGAAATGAGTTTAAAATCAAAGGGAAAGGATTGCTTTAATATTTAGCAGTCTAAATAGGGGGACAGGGCTGCAGAGGAAGAAGGGACTGAAAGGGTGTAGAAGGGAGAAACCATTCCCACCCCGTTGCTTTAATGACAGCCGAAAGAGTGTGTGAATTGTGCCTGTGTTTCTCTATTAGCTACTTTGTTCTTTAAAGCACTGGCTAACTAAGCCATCTCTTTATCTCCCATATTTCGCCTCCTTCAGTGTCTGCCCAGAACCACTTAGCTGTGGCAGCCCCGCTGATGGGGCAAGGTGCTCTGTATATTTCTAGGCAAGGTTTCTGGATCTGTGTTAAGCCTGAAGGCAGATAGCACAACCATATTATAATAGCCACTTACAAACCGGTCAGCACACGTGTGGGAGCATCTCTAGAGCTGAGGTATTGCATAGGTCAGTTCATCAACATCCAGCATGGATAACCTGAAAGAGAAGTTTCTCTGAAAGAGTTCTGCTCTTCAAACTGGCAGCCCCAACTCTAGAACTTTATCTAAAGGAATTGTTTTTGTAAATTTTGCTGGCAAGAGATTCATCTAAGTTTCTTAAACTTATTACATGGATACACACACACACACACACACACACAGAGGCCTTTAGGAATGGCCAGTAATGAAGCCCTAGGGAGCATCTTAGCTGGCAGTTCTCTGGATCCACAGTGGCTTGGGTCATAATGATACTATAACTGGGAGAGCTGATGTATATGGAGCACTCAGTATGTGTGAGGCACTGTTCATTATCTCTTCATGTAATCTTATCACGAGATAAATACAGGCGTTAAATAATTTCCCCAGGGTCCCATAAGCTGGTACTTAGGAATAGGGTTTAAACCAGGGCTCTCTAAGAACAGAAGCTGTGATGCCTTCGCCTTGTTGACAGCAGCCCCGAGTCTGTCTTACCCTAGTGTAGTCCCATTAGCCTGCCTGAGCTCCCGCTAATGCAGGGGACTGCCTCTGCCCGCTGGGCCTTCTTTCATTCCCACTACCATCCACAGTCTTTGCGTATGGCAGGTCGGAGCTATCAGAGCGTTGTGAGCCATTCTCGAAACTGCCTCATTCTCTGCCATTCCTGAAAGAGGGACACTGGCTGGCCCGTCTCATCTTTTCTCATCTGGGTGTTCAATGGATCACTGGGTAATCTGAGGGTTGATGTTCTAGTCCATGAGCCAACCCCGGAAATAAGAGGCAGGGCTTACATGACGCTCTAAACACTGCCACCTAGGATGACCTCTGCGGGAAAAGTACCGAGAGCGAAGTCCACCATGAGAACTAACTGAATCAGTTTCCAAAGATTTCTATCAGTGACATTCATCACCATGTTCTTTGCTTTCACAAATTTGGAAACCACCTGACTGTCCATCAACAGGGGTTTGATTAAAGAAGTTATGTTGTTCCATATGGCAGAAAGTTCATATGCAGCCATTAAATAGTGATGAGGTAAATGTTTACAAACATAGAAAGATGCAATACAAACTATATTGTGACTTGAAAAAAATAAAGTTAAAATGTCCTGTGTAGGATATTGTTTTGTTTTACAAACACAAATCTGAGGCTGGATGCAGCAGCTTATACCAATAATCCCAGCCACTTCGAGAGGTTAAGGCAGGAGGATCAGTTGAGCCCAGGAGTTTGAGACTAGACTGGGCAACCTAGTGAGACCTCATTTCTGCAAAAAATAAAAAAAAAAACAATAAGCCAGGTGTGATGATACATGCCTGCAGTCCCAGCTATTCAGGAGGCTGTGGTGGTAGGATGACTGGAGCCCAGGAAGTCAAGGCTGCAGTGAGCTGTGATCGTGCTACTGCACTCCAGCTTGGGTGACAGAGCAGAGAGACTCTGTTTCAAAAGCAACAAACAAAAAGCCCCCAGAAACATGAAAGGCTTAATCCAGGAATATTAATAGTTACCAAACTATTTCAGCAATGTATTTGAAAAATACATCAAGGTAAAGGAGTTGCACTGATTAAAAGTAGCTGAAATTAAAAATATCGATTATTGAGGAAGAAAAAGTAAGACATAGAGGCCTCAGCAATATTACTGATAACTCAATAATTATTACCTGTACAATAGAACACATTAAGGACAGAGGTTCTGAACTTAAGCAGTGTTATTACTAAGGTGCGTGAAAGGGGGAACCAACATTTCTTTCATAGCAACACTCCAGATTTCTAACATGTGGAAGTATCACACCATGGACATTTTTTAGCCCAGAAAAACTTGGAGAAACTTCAAATCACTGAATTATGTGTTAACCAAGTTTCTGACTTTAAGTTTTTAAGATTATTGACTCTGAATTTACATAGAATTCTAAGAATTTTAGTTAGCTGATTTTGTGTGTGTGCATGTGCGTATGTGCGCGCGCGTGTGTGTGTGTGTGTGTGTGTGTGTGTTGTGTGGTGATCTGTTTCAAATAAGTTCAGGAAATACTGGGTTAAATTAATATTTTTTATTTCAGGACTTCTCAAAGTCTTTACTAAGTGGATGTCTGTTTTGAACCTCAAAGATGGAATATAGAATGCAGCATTTCTCAAACAGAATTTGACCAGTGAGTCTTCGTTTTCTTTGGGCACATACTAACTAGCCTCTCCCGGAGCTCATTTTGTGGGATAACATAGGAAATGCTGCGTTGGAACCTTTTATTTATTTTTTTTAAGACAGGGTCTCCCTCTGTCACCCAGGCTGGAGTGCAGTGGTAGGATGACAGCTCACTACAGCCTCAAAACTCCTGGGCTCAAGCGATCCTCCTATCTCAGCTCACTGGGCAGCTGGGCTACAGATGCACACCACACAGGTGGGACCACACCACACACCCTGCTAATCTTTGTAAAAACTGCAGAAACAACATCCTATGGTGTTGACTGGGCTGGTGTTGAATTCCTAGGCTCAGGTGATCTCCTGCCTCAGTCTCTCAAAGTGCTGGGATTATAGGTGTGAGCCATTTTGCCTGCTGCGTGCCCACGTGTGCGCGCTCTCTCTCTATCTCTCTCTCTCTCCATATATATATATATATATATATGTATGTATATATATTTTAGATATACATACATGTATGCATACATATATACACATATATACATGTGTGTGTACACACGTGTATTTTTGAGACAGTGTCACTCTGTCACAGGGGCTGGAGTGCAGTGGCGTGATCTTGGCTCACTGCAACCTTCACCTCCCAGGTTTAGGCATTTCTCCTGCCTCAGCCTCCTGAGTAGCCACCATGCCCAGCTAATTTTTGGTATTTTTAGTAGAGATGGGGTTTCACCATATGTTAGCCAGGAACGTCTTGATCTCCTGACCTCATTATCTTCCCACCTCTTCCTCCCAAAGTGCTGGGATTGCAGGCATGAGCCTCAACGCTCAACCAACCCTGTATCTTTTTAAGATGCTTTTTTTTTTTTTTTTTTTAAATTTTTTATTGGATTATAGGTTTTGGGGTACATGAGCAGAGCATGCAAGACCGTTGCGTAGGTACACACATGGCAGTGTGCTTTGCTTTTCTTCTCCCCTTCACCCACATTTGGCATTTCTCCCCAGGCTATCCCTCCCCACCTCCCCCTCCCACTGGCCCTCCCCTTTTCCCCCCAATAGACCCCAGTGTTTAGTACTCCCCTTTCTGTGTCCATGTGTTCTCATTTTTCATCACCCACCTATGAGTGAGAATATGCGGTGTTTCATTTTCTGTTCTTGTGTCAGTTTGCTGAGGATGATGTTTTCCAGATTCATCCATGTCCCTACAAACGACACGAACTCATCATTTCTGATTGCTGCATAATATTCCATGGTGTATATGTGCCACATTTTTCCAATCCAGTCTATTATCAATGGGCATTTGGGTTGATTCCAGGTCTTTGCTATTGTAAACAGTGCTGCAATGAACATTCGTGTACATGTGTCCTTATAGTAGAACGATTTATAGTCTTTTGGATATATACCCAGTAATGGGATTGCTGGGTCAAATGGAATTTCTATTTCTAAGGCCTTGAGGAATCGCCACACTGTCTTCCACAATGGTTGAACTAATTTACACTCCCACCAACAGTGTAAAAGTGTTCCTTTTTCTCCACATCCTCTCCAGCATCTGTTGTCTCCAGATTTTTTCATGATCGCCATTCTAACTGGCGTGAGATGGTATCTCAATGTGGTTTTGATTTGCATCTCTCTGATGACCAGTGACGATGAGCATTTTTTCATATGATTGTTGGCCTCATATATGTCTTCTTTCGTAAAGTATCTGTTCATATCCTTTGCCCACTTTTGAATGGGCTTGTTTGTTTTTTTCCTGTAAATCTGCTTGAGTTGTTTGTAAATTCTGGATATCAGCCCTTTGTCAGATGGGTAGACTGCGAAAATTTTTTCCCATTCTGTTGGTTGCCGATCCACTCTAGTGACTGTTTCTTTTGCCGTGCAGAAGCTGTGGAGTTTGATTAGGTCCCATTTGTCTATTTTGGCTTTTGTTGCCAATGCTCTTGGTGTTTTGTTCATGAAGCCCTTGCCTACTCCTATGTCCTGGATAGTTTTGCCTAGATTTCCTTCTAGGGTTTTTATGGTGCCAGGTCTTATGTTTAAGTCTTTAATCCATCTGGAGTTAATTTTAGTGTAAGGTGTCAGGAAGGGGTCCAGTTTCTGCTTTCTGCACATGGCTAGCCAGTTTTCCCAACACCATTTGTTAAACATGGAATCCTTGCCCCATTGCTTGTTTTTGTCAGGTTTATCAAAGATTGTGTAGTTGTATGTATGTTGTGTTGCCTCCGGTGCCTCTGTTTTGTTCCATTGGTCTATATCTCTGTTTTGGTACCAGTACCATGCTGTTTTGATTACTGTAGCCTTGTAGTATAGCTTGAAATCCGGTAGTGTGATGCCCCCTGCTGTGTTCTTTTTGCTTAGAATTGACTTGGCTATGCGGGCTCTCTTTTGGTTCCATATGAAGTTCATGGTGGTTTTTTCCAGTTCTGTGAAGAAAGTCAATGGTAGCTTGATGGGGATAGCGTTGATCCTGTAAATTACTTTGGGCAGTATAGCCATTTTCACGATATTAATTCTTCCTAACCATGAACATGGAATGTTTCTCCATCTGTTTGTGTCCTCTCTGATTTCGTTGAGCAGTGGTTTGTAGTTCTCCTTGAAGAGGTCCCTTACGTTCCTTGTGAGTTGTATTCCAAGGTATTTTATTCTTTTTGTAGCAATTGCGAATGGCAGTTCGCTCTTGATTTGGCTTTCTTTAAGTCTGTTATTGGTGTAGACGAATGCTTGTGATTTTTGCACATTGATTTTATATCCTGAGACTTCGCTGAAGTTGTTTATCAGTTTCAGGAGTTTTTGGGCTGAGGCGATGGGGTCTTCTAGGTATACTATCATGTCGTCTGCAAATAGAGACAATTTGGCTTCCACCTTTCCTATTTGAATACCCTTTATTTCTTTTTCTTGCCTGATTGCTCTGGCTAGAACTTCCAGTACTATATTGAATAGGAGTGGTGAGAGAGGGCATCCTTGTCTAGTACCAGATTTCAAAGGGAATGCTTCCAGTTTTTGCCCATTCAGTATGATATTGGCTGTTGGTTTGTCATAAATAGCTTTTATTACTTTGAGATACGTTCCATCGATACCGAGTTTATTGAGGGTTTTTAGCATAAAGGGCTGTTGAATTTTGTCAAATGCCTTCTCTGCGTCAATTGAGATAATCATGTGGTTTTTGTTTTTGGTTCTGTTTATGTGGTGAATTACGTTGATAGACTTGCGTATGTTGAACCAGCCTTGCATCCCCGGGATGAATCCTACTTGATCATGATGAATAAGTTTTTTGATTTGCTGTTGCAATCGGCTTGCCAATATTTTATTGAAGATTTTTGCATCTATGTTCATCATGGATATTGGCCTGAAGTTTTCTTTTCTCGTTGGGTCTCTGCCGGGTTTTGGTATCAGGATGATGTTGGTCTCATAAAATGATTTGGGAAGGATTCCCTCTTTTTGGATTGTTTGAAATAGTTTTAGAAGGAATGGTACCAGCTCCTCCTTGTGTGTCTGGTAGAATTCGGCTGTGAACCCATCTGGACCTGGGCTTTTTTTGTGAGGTAGGCTCTTAATTGCTGCCTCAACTTCAGACCTTGTTATTGGTCTATTCATAGTTTCAGCTTCCTCCTGGTTTAGGCTTGGGAGGACACAGGAGTCCAGGAATTTATCCATTTCTTCCAGGTTTACTAGTTTATGTGCATAGAGTTGTTTGTAATATTCTCTGATGATGGTTCGAATTTCTGTGGAATCTGTGGTGATTTCCCCTTTATCATTTTTTATTGCATCTATTTGGTTGTTCTCTCTTTTGTTTTTAATCAATCTGGCTAGTGGTCTGTCTATTTTGTTGATCTTTTCAAAAAACCAGCTCTTGGATTTACTGATTTTTTGAAGGGTTTTTCGTGTCTCAATCTCCTTCAGCTCAGCTCTGATCTTAGTAATTTCTTGTCTTCTGCTGGGTTTTGAGTTTTTTTGATCTTGCTCCTCTAGCTCTTTCAATTTTGACGATAGGGTGTCAATTTTGGATCTCTCCATTCTTCTCATATGGGCACTTATTGCTATATATTTTCCTCTAGAGACTGCTTTAAATGTGTCCCAGAGGTTCTGGCACGTTGTGTCTTCATTCTCATTGGTTTCGAAGAACTTCTTTATTTCTGCCTTCATTTCGTTGTTTACCCAGTCAACATTCAAGAGCCAGTTGTTCAGTTTCCATGAAGCTGTGCGGTTCTGGGTCTGTTTCTGAATTCTGAGTTCTAACTTGATTGCACTATGGTCTGAGAGGCTGTTTGTTATGATTTCAGTTGTTTTGCATTTGTTGAGCAGTGCTTTACTTCCAATTATGTGGTCAATTTTAGAGTAGGTGTGATGTGGTGCTGAGAAGAATGTGTATTCTGTGGATTTGGGGTGGAGAGTTCTGTAAATGTCCACCAGGTTTGCTTGCTCCAGGTCTGAGTTCAAGCCCTGGGTATCCTTGTTGATTTTCTGTCTGGTTGATCTGTCTAGTATTGACAGTGGAGTGTTAAAGTCTCCCACTATTATTGTGTGGGAGTCTAAGTCCTTCTGTAAGTCATTAAGAACTTGCCTTATGTATCTGGGTACTCCTGTGTTGGGTCCATATATGTTTAGGATCGTTAGCTCTTCTTGTTGTATCGATCCTTTTACCATTATGTAATGGCCTTCTTTGTCTCTTTTGATCTTTGTTGCTTTAAAGTCTATTTTATCAGAGATGAGAATTGCAACTCCTGCTTTTTTTTGCTTTCCATTAGCTTGGTAAATCTTCCTCCATCCCTTTATTTTGAGCCTTTGTGTATCCTTGCATGTGAGATGGGTTTCCTGGATACAGCACACTGATGGGTTTTGGATTTTTATCCAATTTGCCAGTCTGTGTCTTTTGATTGGTGCATTTAGTCCATTTACATTTAGGTTAATATTGTTATGTGTGAATTTGATACTGCCATTTTGATTCTAAGTGGCTGTTTTGCCTGTTAGTTGTTGTAGATTCTTCATTATGTTGAAGCTCTTTAGCATTCAGTGTGATTTTGGAATGGCTGGTATTGATTGATCCTTTCTATGTGTAGTGCCTCTTTTAGGAGCTCTTGTAAAGCAGGCCTGGTGGTGACAAAATCTCTGAGTACTTGCTTGTTCGCAAAGGATTTTATTCTTCCTTCACTTCTGAAGCTCAGTTTGGCTGGATATGAAATTCTGGGTTGAAAGTTCTTTTCTTTAAGAATGTTGAATATTGGCCCCCACTCTCTTCTGGCTTGTAGTGTTTCTGCCGAGAGATCTGCTGTGAGTCTGATGGGCTTCCCTTTGTGGGTGACCCGACCTTTCTCTCTGGCTGCCCTTAGTATTCTCTCCTTTATTTCAACCCTGTTGAATCTGACGATTATGTGCCTTGGGGTTGCTCTTCTTGCGGAATATCTTTGTGGTGTTCTCTGTATTTCCTGCAATTGAGTGTTGGCTTGTCTTGCTAGGTGGGGGAAATTTTCCTGGATGATGTCCTGAAGAGTATTTTCCAGCTGGGATTCATTCTCTTCGTCCCCTTCTGGTACACCTATCAAACGTAGGTTAGGTCTTTTCACATAGTCCCACATTTCTTGGAGACTTTGTTCATTCCTTTTTGCGCTTTTTTCTCTGATCTTGGTTTCTCGTTTTATTTCATTGAGTTGGTCTTCGACTTCAGATATTCTTTCTTCTGCTTGGTCAATTCGGCTATTGAAACTTGTGTTTGCTTCGCGAAGTTCTCGTATTGTGTTTTTCAGCTCCTTTAATTCATTCATATTCCTCTCTAAGGTATCCATTCTTGTTATCATTTCCTCGAATCTTTTTTCAAATCTTTTTTCAAGGTTCTTAGTTTCTTTGCATTGATTTAATACATGCTCTTTTAGCTCACCAAAGTTTCTCATTATCCATCTTCTGAAGTCTAATTCCGTCATTTCGTCACAGTCATTCTCCGTCCAGCTTTGTTCCCTTGCTGGTGAGGAGTTTTGGTCCTTTCTAGGAGGCGATGTGTTCTGGTTTCGGGTGTTTTCCTCCTTTTTGCGCTGGTTTCTTCCCATCTTTGTGGATTTGTCCGCTGGTCGTCTGCGTAGTTGCTGACTTTTCGTTTGGGTCTCTGAGTGGACACCCAGAATGTTGATGATGAAGTATTTCTGTTGCTTGGTTTTCCTTCTACCAGTCTAGCCCCTTCGCTGTACGACTGTTGAGGTCCGCTCCAGACCCTGCTTGTCTGGGGTGCACCTCTAGTAGCCGTGGCACAGCGAGGGATGCTACCAGTTTCTTTTTCTGCTCTCTTTGTCCCAGGATGATGCCTGCCTAATGACAGTCTTTTGGATATAGAGGGGTCAGGGAGCTGCTTGAGGAGACAGTTTGTACTTTATAGGGGTTTAATTGCTGAGCTGTGCACTCTGTTGTTCATTCAGGGCTGTTAGGCTGCTATGTTTGATTCTGCTGCAACACAGCTCATTAAACAACCCTTTTTTTTTTCCTCAAATGCTCTGTGTTGAGGGGTTTGGGCTTTATTTTTGGATGTCCGATCAGGTGTCCTGCCCAGCTCAAAGGCAGACTAGCCACTGTTTGGCTGCCGAGGCTCCGCCCTGCTGTTGTGTGATTCGCGCTGTTCCTGCCGGCTCTGCTGTGGTCTCCGCCACGCCCTGCGGCGGAGTCTCTTCGTTGTAGCGTGTTGCCTCAGGAACGGCAGGCTGCGTCAGCAGTGGGCGTGTATCTCAGTAGGGACGGGTTGCCTCGGCAACGGCTGGCTGCGTCAGCAGTGGGCGTGTATCTCAGTTGGGGCGGGTTGCCTCGGCAACGGCTGGCTGCGTCAGCAGTGGGCGTGTATCTCAGTTGGGGCAGGTTGCCTTTGTAGTGGTGGACGCCCCTCCCCCACAGAGCGTCTCGGACCGTCTGCCCGGGATAGTTTGAAATCGCGGTTTTGTTCGTCCCACTGGGTATCCCAACCGATCTGTCCCTGCAATCCCCTGGGCTGGGCTACTGTGCAAGTCTCGTTCAGTCTCAAGTCCAGCCCTCTCAAGTCTCAGATTGCCGGTTCAACAAGGCACCTGGACAAGCGCGCCCTGTGGGGATTGCTGGGTAGGGCCGGCCGCCCCGGCTGCCGGCTTCGCCAGGCAGACCTACTGCCTGGCGTCCCGTGTCTTTTTATACTTGGGAGTTTCCCCGTTCTGTGGGCAACAAAGATCAGTCTGGAAATGCAGCACTGACTCACCGTTTGCGAATTCAACGCGGGCTCCAATCCTGGGTTGTTCTCACAGCGCCATCTTGAGTCCCCTCCCCTAAGATGCTTTTAAGAAACACAGTAATCTCTGAGTTGAGGTTTTGAAAAAAAAAAAATATATATATATATATATATTGCACATTAGCATTTTAAAGTTAGTGGAGGCTGCGCACAGTGGCTCACACCTGTAATCCCAACACCTTGGAGGCTGAGGCTTGCGGATCGCATGAGCTCAGGAGTTTAAGACCAGCCTGGGTAACACAGTGGGATCCCGTATCTACAAGTTTTTGTTTTTTTTTTTAATTAGCTGGTGTAGTGGCACATACCTATAATCCAGCTACTCGGGAGGCTAAGGCAGGAGGATCACTTGAGCCCAAGAGTTTGAGCCTGCAGTGAGCTAAGATCACACCACTGCGTTTCAATCTGGGCAGCAGAGCAAGACCCTGCTTCACAAATAAAGAAAGTTAGTGGAAAGTGCTGTAGTAAACTTTTCCCAAATTTTCCCCCAGTCTGTTTTTACCATGGGCCACTCCCTTACCCCACTTTTATTTTTTTCACATTAGCTATTAACATGCCCTGAAAGTAATGTTCCTTGGAATTCCCTCAGAAAACACTACTCTAGATCAGCTCTGCAGACTACACCCCACCAGCTGAAAGTAAAGTTTTATCAGAACACAGCCACGCTCATTCCTCTATGTATTGTCAGTGTCTGCTGTCACATGACTGAAGCAGAGCTGACAGTGTGACACGCAAAACAGTAAGAAAGGAGTTACCTTCTAGCCCTTGTAGAAAAAGTTTGCCCACCCCTGACCTCGGTGATTAGTCATAGGTATTTGTATGTACAAATTGATTTTAATTTCCTTTTTATACTCTAACATTAACACATGGAATTGGAAAGCTAGTATAGATGTGTGTTTGTGTGTGCACATATGTATATATTCTAAATGCTGTAAAATGTCAAGTGTTGCAGATAACATTGTTAACTGAAAGTGACAAAATGGCCGGCCAAACTTATATTGTGTCAAAAACAAAATATACCAGACAATTAAGATAATTTTATTCAGGCTACTGCAGTAGGGATAATGTTTATCAATGGGGAAGTTCTCAGAGAAGAGGAATTTTTGGTATTTTTAGTAGAGGCTTTAGTAGAGTAGGGTTTTACGAAGGCAGGTGAACATGGGAGTGGTCCAAGAGTGACAGGGTTCATGAGGAAAAGTGGAAGTATGTGGGAAGGTGACTTTGCCTCCAGCCATTTCCTGGCTTAAGAAAGAGGAGGGAGAATCTGTAACTGTTTTCTCGGAGCACAGGGCTCAGGGAAAGATCAGCATTGTCAGTTGTCAACAAAATCAGCAAGTGTTATGAAATACCGCACAGCTACGGGTCTGGCACTGAAGCGTGGTTGTTTTCTAAGGCTCTAGCCGTGGCCGCCTGTCTGTCTCGGCATTCTCTCTTGCATGGCTTCTCTTGCCTAGATCCTGGCCAGCACAGTTTCTGGTGAGTCATTGCTTATTGAAATAGAGATGGCAACAGTGAAGTCTGCTACTATAAATTAGAGCAAATACACACATCTAACAAGTTTGAAAGGCATGAGATCTTTGGAGTAATATCACTGGTGGGTTCTATTTCTGTTGGCCATTGGTATATTACTGTACTCTAAGGAATATCATTTTTCCTTCTGTAAAATCATCAGAATGGTCACCATAGGTCTGAGTTACTTTTCGAGTCAGTAACAGGTCACAGCATAGATCCCATTCCTATGTCAAGGCGGAACAACACCCTCACACTTTGGAGGGAGATTAGTTCCTTTTCAGAGGGACATGCACGATTAGATACATCTGTTCAAATGGCTTAGATGATCATAGCCAGCATCTAATCACAGCCGATTACTGTGAGCAAGGCACTTTTCTAAACGTTTTTAATATTTTGTAAACAGTTTTATTGAGGTATGCTTTGCAGATAACATTCACTTCTTGAGCTACTACAATTCAGCGTGTTCTCATAAACTGAGTTGTGCAGCCACCACCACATTCCAGCTTTACCGCATTTCCATCACCCCAAAAGGTCCTTTCACCTGTTTACAGCCAATCCCTGCTACCCAGCCAGGCACAGGCAAGCACTGTCAACTTTTTGTTTCTTTTTTGAGACGGAGTTTTGCTCTTGTTATCCAGACTGGAGTGCAGTGGCGCCATCTCAGCTTGGCACAATCTCGGCCCAGCGTGATGTCAGCTCACCACAACCTCCGCCTCCCGGGTTCAAGTGATTCTCCTGCCTCAGCTTCCCAAATAGCTGGGATTACAGGCATGCACCACCATACCCAGCTAATTTTGTATTTTTAGTAGAGACAGGGTTTATCCATGTTGGTCAGGCTGGTCTCGAACTCCCAACCTCAGGTGATCTGCCTGCCTCAGCCTCTCAGGCATCTGGCCAGCTATCAACATTTTATATGGATTACCTGATGGACTCTTCAAGACTCCTATGGGTTATTACTGTCATTCTCTCAGTTTTACAAGGTGAAGAAGTGAGGTACTGAGGGCACTTGGGGTGGTTTCAAATGACCGAGCCCAGGTACTCAGGGTCCAGAACACTCTTACCCACTACAACTTCAGTGAGCTTCAGAATCACCTCTTGAGTTGTTAGACTACAGATTTCTGGGCTCCACCCTCAAATTCTGACTCCCTAGGTATGGTATGGGGCCTGACAATTAGCATTTGGAAAAAGTTCCTGGATGCTGCTGCTGGTTGGGGGACACTGCTTTAAGACCCACTGGTCTATGCAATTTCAAACAGTGTAAGAAATAGTCACTCGTGCGTTTGATTTCTTTGTGTGCTTGGTGCAGACTGTACAAGGGTTTGTTAGAAGCAAGTATTGCTCATTCTAAGGGAAGGAAATGTATGTTATGAGATGGAATTATATAATAAACAGGACTGTTAAGTGCCGTGTGAAAGGTGGTGTTTTCAATGGCGGGAAATAGCATCGCTGCGTATTTTGTGTGAGTGCGCCTTATCTTTGTGTCATTGTGTAACTTTAATTTGAAAGAACATCACGTGACTGCTGTTTTCATTTCTGCCTTTTAAAAAGCAGGCAGCTATTCAGAACAAGAAGCAGACCCAAACTTTGTTCGTATGCCCCCAGTCACAGGCAAAAATGGAAAGGATAATTTACTCAAAAAGAAGAAAATAGAAAAAAAGGAAAAGGATGAAAAGAAAGTACTGACTCACTGCAAAATGTTGCCCTTGGGATAGAGGTTAACTCAGTTGTAAAATAATGGCCGAAGCGCACACTCTTCATAACTTTTTCTTCGCCCTGGCGAAAGTTTGTCCATTGACTGTGAGAAGCTTGGCAGAAGGTGCTGCAGCCTGGTGTCTGACTCAGCAGGAGGCCCAGGATTGAAAGCTCTAGGGTTGTGCAAGCTCATTTGCATTTGTAACGCTTTTATTTTAAATCTCCAATAAATATAAATATTTTGGTCTTTTTTTACCTCTATTTTTTTAAATAAAAATATTTCAGTGAATATGAGTTAAATAAAGGAGAATCAAGTGGCTTCTGGGCCTCCCTGAAAGATCAAGTGGAAGCATTAGGTGACTCTAATGATGGCGAATTATAACCCCTAAGGCACCTGGGCAAAGTTCAGTCAGAGGTCTCATTTCAGAAGTACTTTGGAATGTAGGGAAATAATTACTTAGAAAAGGTTCACCTACTTGGAGAGGAGGTGGTTCAGTATGGCTTTTACAAGAAGCTGCAGTCCCCACCCCCTCCAGGGGCTGCTTAGATGCACTGTCCTCTATCTAAGCAGCAGGAGACAGTGGGAACTGCAGAAGGGTGTTTGCAGTTAAGTGAATGAATTGGCCCCAGGGTCGCTCCTGACACCTTCTTGATACAGACAGGAGGCAGGGAAATACTGAGTAGGAGAGGGTGGTTCCCCAGCAAAGCCCCCACCCTCAAGCCTGAAAATCTGTGGCCCTAAATGGGAACAGGCATTCCAGTTTTTATGCTCAAATGTTGCCTTTTGGCCCACCACACCCTTCCTCCATCCTGTATCCATATAAACCCCAAGCCCCAGGCTCCACAAGCAGAAGAACGGCAGAGCAGTGGAACAGTGAAGGAGCGTCTGAACATTGAGAGGAATTCGACTGGGACAGGTCAGAGAGATCAGCTGTGGAACAGCCATACTCCAGTGGGAAAGATCATTTTCCCACCCCATCCCCTTTCTACTCCCCATCTGTCTCACTGAGAGCCACCTTCATCACTCAGTAAAATCTCCACATTCACCATCCTTCAAGTCTGGGTGACCTGAGTCTTCCTGAATGCTGGACAAAGACCCGGGTACCAAGGGGCAGGTGTAAAAGGCTATCACCCTGACTCTCCACTGAGCTGGTTCAACATCCGTGGATGGCAGCTTCTAAAAGAGTATTAATTGTAACACACCCACAGATGCTACCTTGGGGCCAGAGCCCAAAAGTGGTCACCCCAGCTCCTACATCTGCTCCTGTCCATCTGCATGCTCCCCCTCCCATAAGGGGTTTGAGGACGTGGCGGCTGGCCGAGCAAACAAGCTATACACCCTATCACAAGTCCTGCAAGGAGTGAGTTCAGGGAACTCTCTTGTTTTCCAGGAGAGTTCACAGGTGGGACTCAGCATTCTCAGAACTAAAGAGGCCTGTGGGTGGATGTCAGGGTGTGAGCTGCCCCACCAAGCTGGTGCCTGACCGGCGGGGTTGGCAGGGGTGGGGGCACTAGAAGACTCTCTTTTACAGCAACAGAGCCTCTTACTACAGTGAGCTGCTCCTGGGGCTTTCCGAGTCCATCTGAGCTCCACACCAAGAAGAGAGCCAACCCACATGGACATATCTCAGTTCTTAGGGCTGACCTGAAACTTGATCAGACTGCCTCAAGCGTGTGCTGCAACCCCAGTTCTTGTAAATGCCCACAGAGGCTTGAGAAATCCCTCTTGTGGTCCAAATTGGGAAAATATAGAATTAGTCAAAAGAAAGAATGAAGTCTTGGTCATCTACACACTTGCGAATTCCAGCCTTCCTGGCCTGTGGGTGTTGCTGCATGAATATAGCAGGAAGTTAGCACTCTACTGTCTTTCATAAAATGTGATATGTTTCAGTCCGTGCTGGTGAACAGTATTCTCCACCTCCCTCCCTCCCAGCTTCCTGAACAGTATTCTCCACCTCCCTCCCTCCCAGCTTCCTTGCTTTCAGCTTCTCTCTCTCTTTTTTTTTTTTTTTGAGATGCAGTGTCTCTCACCCAGGCTGGAATGCAATGGCGCAATCTCAGCTCACTGCAACCTCCGCCTCCCAGGCTCAAGCAATTCTCCTGCCTCAGCCTCCTGAATAGCTGGGATTAGAGGCTCCTACCACCATGTCCAGCAAATTTTCTGTATTTTTAGTGGAGATGGAGTTTCACCATGTTGGCCAGGCTGGTCTTGAACTCCTGATCTCAGGTGATCTGCCCGCCTCGGCCTCCCAAAGTGTTGGGATTACAGGTGTGAGCCACCACGCCTGGACGCTTTCAGCTTCTCTTTAAAGTATACTTTAAAATTCAATCTGTACCATTCAGACACAGAGAGCAATGGCATATAAGAAGTAGACATTACCAAGTTCTCATCTCTTAGGCCATTGTTTGTTTAATGGAGTATTAGATGAGGGGGGTTGTTGTCTAACAAGAGCATTGCCCCTTCTGGGGCTGTACTTAGCATTAACCTTTGGATGCCATGGCTAAGTCGGGATGCCACCCTAAGCAGTCTTTTTTCTTTTTAATTAAAGATGGGGTTTCACCATGTTGGTCAGGCAGGTCTTGAACTCCCAACCTCAGGTGATCCACCCGCCTTGGCCTCCAAAATGCTTGGATTACAGGCATGAGCCACCATGCCCGGCCAGCAGTCTTGACTTTAGGTTTGAAATTCCTTCAACACATTACAACATGACAACTACTACTCACTTTATCTAGTAGTGAAGCCTCTGCCCGGCCCCCAGGCTTCCTGCCAGTCCTGTGGCAGTCTGTTCTTTCCTGTGTACATTCCCTAAATCGTGCCATCCCCACTTCTGGAAAGCTCACCATTTCCTCTACCCTTATTCAGATTTACTTTACCCTGAGACTCCTCTCTGACTGCCTTAGTTCTCTCTCTGCCAAATCCTCCTCTGACTGCCTTAGTTCTCTCTCTGCCAAATCCTCCTCTGACTGCCTTAGTTCTCTCTCTGAAATTCTGTAGTACTTCATTTTCTCAACACTCAGAAAAATTTGCTGGTGGGAGGGACCTTAGAGCAGCAATTCTCAACTGGGGCAATTTTGCCCCCCAGGGAATATTAGGCAATGTCTGGAGACATACTTGGTTGTCACACCTGGGAGGGAGTGCTGTGGCATCTAGTGGTGGATGCCCATGTCACACCTGGGAGTGCTGTGGCATCTAGTGGTGGATGCCCGTGTCACACCTGGGAGTGCTGTGGCATCTAGTGGTGGATGCCCGTGTCACACCTGGGAGGGAGTGCTGTGGCATCTAGTGGTGGATGCCTGTGCCACACCTGGGAGGGAGTGCTGTGGCATCTAGTGGTGGATGCCTGTGCCACACCTGGGAGGGAGTGCTGTGGCATCTAGTGGTGGATGCCTGTGCCACACCTGGGAGGGAGTGCTGTGGCATCTAGTGGTGGATGCCTGTGTCACACCTGTGAGGGAGTGCTGTGGCATCTAGTGGTGGATGCCCAAGATCCCATGCTACCCAACACAGGACAACTCCAAAACCAAGATTAGTCCAGGCTTTCAGCTGCTGTTAGGAAAACTGTCCACGTTACCACCACATACTGATTACATAGTTTGTCTGTACATGTGCATGTTCCCGAGGAATTGCACACTTTGTAATGTCTCGTAGTCCCTATAGCTAGTATTGTTAACTTCTGCTCGTCATGGAAAATGCCACCTCTCTGAAATGGCCAGCACTGGAGAGATGATACTGCTGCTGGCAGTGAACGCCAGGGGACTACTGGTGTCCCTTCTATTTTTGTTAACTTGTAGTTATTTGTAGGATAATTGCCCTTAGTGCAGACAATTTTTTTTGTTTATAAAGCTTATGAGAAAAATCCTTATTTGTAAAGTAGCTCAGCATTATTTGGAATGTTCCTCTTATTTATGACTACCCAATAAAGAAAATACTTTTTCCTGCTCTGCTGTCCAGTTTGTTGGGTTAATTTGGGAGATAGTGTCAGCGCCCTGGAACTGTGCCAACTTCCAATTAGCACTCTGCGTAACCACTGACTTCACTTTCAAAGTAATTACTGCAGATTTTCTCACTACCCTGATCATAGCCTGCACGCTTTTAATCCCACACTTAGTTTTTTCTCATGTAAAAGGAAAATTTATTTTAGATTTTGATACTTCTTGATTTTTTTAAAACTTCTTTTGAAATAACTTCAGACTTGCAGAAAAACTGCAAAACAATGATACAAAGAATGTCCAGATAATTTCACCCAGAGTCCCCAAATGTTAACATTTTATCATGGCTGATTTATTGTGTATTCTCTCCCCGCCCCTCTCTCTCCCCCCACCCCCCGCCACTCCCCACCATCTATATATGTAAATAATTGGTATCTTCTGAACCATTTCAGGAAGTTGCCAACAGTACTTAAGTGTGCATTTCATTGACGCAGGACGTTTCCTTATAGAGCTGCAATGCAGTACTGTCATCAAAATTAGGAAATCGACATGGAAACAATGCTGTTGTCTAATCTACAAACCTTTCAAATTCTGCCAGTTTTCCTACTCTTTAAAATGTTTTCAAATTGTTGCCACTTTACTCACTATGAAAAATACTGGCTTTAAAGCAAAAGAAAAACAGTGTTATTTTCTGACCCAGAATCCACTGAGAGTCACACCTTGCATGTCCTTTTCATGTCCTTCATCTCAAATAGTTCCTCAGCCGTTCCTGGGCTTTCATGATCTTGACATTTTTGAAGACAGGCCTTTTATTTTGTCAAATGGCTGTCAATTTGGATTCATTGGCTGTTTCCTCATAGGCTGTTGATCCATTTTTGGCGGGAATGTAATGGTAGTACTATTTGTGGCCTTCTCATTGTCTCCTTTCAGGAGGCACATGTTTCTCTCTCTCTCTCTTTTTTTTTTTTTTTTTGAGCTGGAGTCTCACCCTGTCTCCCAGGCTAGAGCATAGTGGCGCGATCTCAGTTCACTGCAACCTCTGTCTCCTGGGTTCAAGTGATTCTCCTGCCTCAGCCTCCTGAGTGGGATCACAGGTGCCTGCCACCATGCCCAGCTAATTTTTGTATTTTTAGTAGACATGGGGTTTCACCATGTTGGCCAGGCTGGTCTCGAACTCCTGACCTCAGGTAATCGGCCCGCCTCGGCCTTCCAAAGTGCTGGGATTACAGGTGTGAGCCAACGCACCCAGCCACATGTTTCTCTTTGTCCCATTGTTAATAGCATCACTTTGATCATTTGGTTCAGGTGGTGTTTGTCTGCTTTCTCCACTCTAAAGTTACTGCTGTCCTTTTTCCATTTGTCTGGTAAAGTAAATAGACAGTTAAGTTGAGGTGGCCCCAGGAGCCAGTATGTAGATGTCACCCAACCTGGGAGCTCAGGGAAGGCTTCTGGAGTTGCCAACACCTCAACTGTAACTTAAGGAATGATGATGAGTCAGCCAAACAAAGGAAAATGGGGAGGAGGGTTCAGAAGGCTCTGATACCATGAACACAGCCATGGAGCCCTGAGACTGCACAGTGTATTCAGGGAAGCTCAGTGGCCGGCAGCTTGGTTTTAGGATGGTGTCTGGAAGATGTCGCAGAATCCCAGCAAGGCAGTACAAGTGCCATTGTTCTCACGGGAGGCTGGGAGCAGAGGCTGTGCTCCTTGTCCCTCAAAAGCTCTAGGGTCTCTTTTGTCTCTGAATTCCGTAGTTCTCTCTCCCCTAATTAACACAGAGCTAAAAATAGCAGAGAAATGGGGAACTGGGGGGAATATTATAGTCAAAGAACATACTGAGTGTGTTCCGGTACACACAGTTAATTTGGTTGTACTGGAAATTGGTGTCCTCCTTAGAAAATGGAAATCTTTGCCAAAAAGTGCTTCATTTTCTCTCACTTTTTTGAGAGTGAAAATATGAACAAATTGCGCAAATAAAGTGAAAAGTCACTGCATTTGGCTGTGGAGGATGCAGCTGAGAAGCCTATTCTTCGGGTTGAATGTGGAGCAGCCTTTGACACCAGCCAATTTAATTTTTTTTTTAATTTTAGTGGCAGTAAGAACTGACTTACCAAGGCGTGGGGTAGCAGATACTATCAGAGCTGCAAGGACTTTTCCAGGCTTCTTTCAAGAAACTGCTATAATTCTCCAGGAGTCCTCAAGTTAAATTTATGCCAAGTCATTTCCTCTCTTCTACCAGTGAGGTCATCTTTGCAGGTGACCGTTAGTGATACTATCAGCAAGAAAAGGATTATGAACTGAGGTCTAAATTTCAATGCTGTCTAGGCAAAAATAAATGTTCAAAAGGATTTAGTGAGGTTTCTTTTTTTTTTTTTTTCCCCTCTTTTGTCCCTTTCAGATCTAGACTTAGAGTCCATGACTTTAGTGAGATTTCTAACACCTGGTAAAAATTTATCCCTAAGAGAAATTGCCAGATTTCTGGGCTCTTGATTTTAGCCTGAAGAATCACATTCTTCAGCATTGGAAGTTTTTGTTTTGTTTTCTATTTTTTTTTAGACACAGGGTCTCACTCTGTGCTGTGTCACTCAGGCTGGAGTTCAGTGGCAGGATCATAGCTCACCGTAAACTTCGAACCACTGGGCTCAAGTGATCCTCCTGCCTCAGCCTCATGAGTAGCTAGTATTACAGGTATGTACCACTGCGCCTGGCCAACCTTTTTTTTTTTTTTTTTGGTAGAGCCAGGGTCTTGCTGTATCGCCCAGACTGGTCTTGAAGTTTTGGCCTCAAAGTAATCTTCTCACCTTATCCTCCCAAACAGTTGAGATTACAGGCGTGAGCCACCACACCCAGCCCAACATGGAAGTTGTCGTAATTATAGCCAGTTGCCTCTCTTTTTGTCTGGAGATGTGTACGTTAGCCAAAAAAAAATTTACCAATTTTTTTTTTTTTCATTCACAAATATTGACAGTCTTCTGTGTACCAGATTACCAGATACTATAATCCTCTCTCATGGGGGTTCATGCGATCTACTGGAGAAGACATGCCAAAAACGAGAGAGAGAGAGAGAGAGAGAGAGAGAAGCCACAAATCAGTTGGCAACACCCATGTTAGTGACTAAATAGCCTGTATACAAAAGCTTTACAAATTCATGTGGCCAAATGCATTTCCTTGTTTCTCGAGTTAAAATTCACGTAACATACCATTAACCATTAGCTAACTTAAAACATACAATTCAGTGCATTTATTAACATTACAATGCTGTACAACCGTCATTTCTATCGAGTTCCAAGACAAATCATCACCCCAAAAGGAAACCCCATTGCCATTAAGAGATCACTCCCTATTCCCCACTTCCCCCAGTATCTGGCAACTGCTGGTCTACTGTGTGTGTGTGTGTGTGTGTGTAACACTTGTGAGGTTCATCCACACAGTCGCATGTGTCGGGACTTCTTTAGCTGATTCCACTGCCAACCATGTCCCTTAAGTATGCTTAAAATAACTCCTCCCTATTGAACTGTTTTGGAGTCATATTTCTTGGTGTGGAGGTAGTTTAATGATTCATCTCTGTTATGTTAGCATACTTGTTTATAGCAGAGAAAAATTCTGTATTCTGCCACCATACCTTGTCAAAACGTTTTAACAAGTCATTGATTCAGTTCTCTGGTTCTGAGAACTTGGCAGTGGAAGAGAAGGCTTCCACCAGCATTGCAAGCAAAATCATTGATGTCAATTCAGGTTATTATAGAAAACCATGAGTTGTGACAAGCGAAAGCTTTTCACCAAGCCATAAAACTATGGGTGTGCAGTCAATACAGGGAACACTACGAGTTTGCTTCCATTGCTCACTGTAGCACTCTTACGCCAGCTCTAAAATATTCATAGCCTTTGCTGTTCCCAAAAGGTGCTTGAATAGTAAGGTTTCTCCTGTGTCAGCATCCATGTTCATAACATGGCGAGACTAGAAGATAGTGTTGTATGCTGGAAAGTTCCATTCAGGCGTGTGGCAGAGAATTGGCTGATCTGCTCATTCGCGAGATGTAAGAGATTAGTGACATATTTGTGATTCTCATGTTGATGATTTTTAATGTTTGACAGAGAAACTCTTCCAATTATTTTCTTCTGGTCCAGGCCTCACTCTTTCTATCCCTCATGGCTCTAGTCAACCTCTTTTAATTAGTAGAGTAATAGGCAGGACACTAGTAGGATGCCTCAAGACAGACTCTTATGTTGGGACAAGCAATATCTTAGTAAGGCAGTTCCAGCCTTTCCTATCCTGCCTCCTCAGGATAAAGAGTGTTTGTTTCCAGAGTGTCTAGGATAGACTGCTGTGTCACAGAAGCACATTTGTCCCATTATGTCTAGTGACAAAAATAAGGCCAACACCTATGTGAACTTTCTCATACATCCGAATGTAATAAACAAGATGAGTATATTTGACATTTTAAAAAGTTTTTTTCTTTTACAGACAGTTTTCAAAATAACACAGGAGAAGCAAAGGAAAAAATATTTGTGTTTCTGATTCACAGGTTGCTTGAGACTTTTTTGGAGGTGCTAGTATTTTATTGACTGCAGAGAGTTTTGAAGGAAAATACAATTAAATCATGCTTCTGTTATTTAAGGAGAAGGAATGATTTTTTTTTTTTTTTAATATGAGAGAGACTGTCTTTGGAATTTATCTTTAGTTTATTCTACCTCTGAATCTAATTTAAGTAAGAAATTGCGTAAGAATGGAATCTCGCCACCCAGGAAAAAAGCTAAACAATTCTGGCTCAGTCCGTTTTCTGCTGAGACTATCTTCAGATTGAGGCGATTAGTGTTAAAGTGGATGGAGTCACCAGGCTCTCCACCTTCTAATAAGATTGTAGTGTAGTTGAAAGTCAAAGGGAACTCCAGCTCTTCCATGTGTTATTTCCTCTTGCAGACACCAGATCAAGGGCAGTAGTGGTCTGGTGCTTATATTTTGTTGTTATTTGTTGAGACCAGAATCTTTTTAATGATATATTTATATATATATTTAATATTAAAGTTTCTTTTCAAGGGATTTATACTTAATTAGTTCATGTAATAACATGACTTCCATTTAAAGTTACTTGGTAAATTTTCTAAGACTTTTAGCTTCCCCATAGTTTTTAATAAACCAGGGGATCAAAGGAACAGTCACAGTTGCCCAAATACTGAGCAGTTAAGGCTGGTTTCAGCTCATCTGAAACCTGTAAACATTTACAGACAACCTCTCTCCCAGAAGATACTTTGAGCACAGTGGTATTCTCCAGTCTCAGATGTTAAGGTTACATACAGACTAGAGAGGCCTTCAGTCTAGATTGATGAGTTCCTTTCCTAACCTCACCCTTCTAATAATATATTTGATCGAATTTAGGGACAGCAACATTGAGGCCAAAGAAAAATTAAACGGGGTAGTAACTGTAGACACTGAAACACTCCCCAAACCTTGAGACATCAAATAAGCAAGACTGAATATATGCAAAAGATTCTTTAAAGATGTATCATTTGTGTATGAGGCATGGTGACTGCTTGAATCCTGGAGGCAGAGGTTGCAGTGAGCCAAGATCATGCCACTGCATTCCAGCCTGGGCAACAGAGTGAGACCCTTACTCAAAAAAAAAAAAAGAGAGAGAGAGAGACAAGGAAGCCAGGCATGGTGATTCACACCTGTAATACTAGCACTTTGGGAGGCTGAGGTGGGCAGATCTCAAGGTCAGCGGTTCGAGACTAGCCTGAACAACATGGTGAAACCCTGTCTCTACCGAAAATACAAAAACTAGCCAGGCGTGATGGTGAACGTCTGTAATCCCAGCTACTCAGGAGGCTGAGGCAGGAGAATCACTTGAAACCAGGAGGCAGATGTTGCGGTGAGCCGAGAGCACACCATTGCACTCCAGCCTGAGCAACAGAGTGAGAGTTATCTCAAAAGAAAAGAAAAAAATGTGTCAAAGATTTTTCTACCTAGAACAAGAGTCAAAGAAACATTCTTTTAAAAAATCATTTTATTTATATAAACTTATAAGGTACAAGTGTACATTTGTGACATACAGAGAGATGAAGTCAGGGCTTTTAGATAGCCGCCTGAATAATGTACATTGTACCCATTGAGTAATTTCTCACCACCCACCCGCCTCCCACCCCGTCGCCCTTCTGAGTTTCCATTGCGTACTATTGGAGAAGCCTTCTCCAGCAATAGTGCATTGTCAGTTGAGTCTAGGAGGAGAAAGGCTTCTCACGGACATGAGCTAAATTCCCTGGGAAAGGCCATTCCATAGTGGAAAAGGCCTTCTGTTCACCCACAGTGTGGTCCTCAGACCAGCAGCTTCAGCATCTGCTGGGAACTCATTAGAAATGGAGACCCCAGGCTGGGTATGATGGCTCATACCAGCACTTTGGGAGGCCAAGGCAGGTAGATCATGAGGTCAGGAGTTTGAGACCTGCCTGGCCAACATAGTGAAACCCCATCTGTAGTAAAAATACAAAAAACTTAGCGAGGCATGATGGTGCGTGCCTGTAATCCCAGCTAAGACTGAGGCAGGAGAATCACCTGAACCCGGGAAGTGGAGGTTGTGATGAGCTGAGATTACGCCACAGCACTCCAGCCTGGGCAACAGGGTGAGACTCCATCGGAAAAAATTGCAGACCCCAATTCAAACTTGAATTGGAAACTTAAGCAGGGGGCCTAGCAGTCTGTGTGTTTACTAGCCCTCCAGGTCAGTTTTGATGCTTCTGTGTTTGAGAACTGCTGTTTATACTGTCTTGGTGGAGACGATGCGTCTTCTGTGGATTTTGTATTTATAAAAGACCCACTGACTATCATTTAGTACTCGTAATACAGTTAGGAGGTGTGTGAGTTCCCTTTATAAACCTATTTCTGGTTGTAAATTCCTAAGATGGTTTACACATCAGTATCTGTGAGCTCCATAAAAGTGAATCCATCTCATTCAGAATGATCCATTCTGAGTGTATAGTGGAAGTCTACTTTCTAAGCCTGTGAAACAGAGGCCCAGCCCCTGATGCAGATGAAATTCACTAAGGTAGATACCAAGGTAGATGTCCCTGCTGAGTGGGGACCCTCTCATCTTGCCTCACCCTGGCTGTGTGTACTATATATTTTCAACCAAGAGGACAGCAGAGCAGCACAGAATGGCTGATAGTATTCCTGGTTTCTGGATTACATAGATGCAAGGGAAATGTCTCCTAGTCTTATTTCATGGGCTACTGTGTAGCATTATTGAATTGCAATGGTAAGAGGGTTAGGTAGGCATTTTCCATTTTGATTAGACAGCTATCATTTACAAATTAGACCACAGGGAACCGACCTTAACTTCTGTGACTAAAGCTTTTGGCAGTTACTTTGGGCATTTCTGGCCCTCTAGACTTGAAAATGACTGAGTGGTTACAATTTACAAAGTTAAGAGAGCTTTCTGTTGATTGGTATGAATGGTTGGATATGAGATAGATTCTTAGGAGTAAAGGACAGGGATTTAGGGAAAATCCTAGTGGAGTCACTACAGCCAGGCAGAGTTGCCTGTTACATGCAGATAACAAGTCACGCTGTTGGGGATAATTAGAAAAAGAGGAAACAAAGTTGAGAAAAGAAGAGGGAGGCAGAACAGATGCAGAGGACAGGAATTTTAGTGCAACATTGGGAAAGGTTATAGAAGCTGAGGCCAGCACAGATCCAGGGCCTTACAGCTCTATTTACAGCTGGACTTTCTGATTCCTGGGGAGGAGGGGAGGCTGGACTGTGGGTACGAGAGATTGGCAGGGCCAGTGGAGGATGCTCGGCCACATTCTGTTGTCCTAGGCAGTGGCTTCATGTTGAGAGGCTCAGAACAGGAGTATGCTTATAGACAAGCTGGCTAAGCAGGTACAAGGAAAAATAATTTACCTGAAGTTCTTTCTGTCTTAAACATCCCTACGTTTAAAAGTCTATAGTGAATCAAGGATGTTGAATGGCAAAAGATCATCATTCTCTCCCTCTTTAAATGAGCTATGGGCCAGGGACAGTGGCTCACACCTGTAATCCCAACACTTTGGGAGGCCAAGGTGGGTGGATCACTTGAGCCTCGTAGTATAAGACCAGCCTGGGCAACATAGCGAAACCCTGTCTCTACAAAAAATTTAAAACAAATTAGCCTGGCTGGTGGCATGTGCCTATGGCCTTAGCTACTCAGGAGGCTGAGGTGGGAGGATCACTTGGGCCCAGGAGGTCAAGGCTGCAGTGAGCTGTGATCACACTACTGCACTCCAGCCTGAGTGACAGAGTGAGATCCTGTCTCAATAATCATAATAATAACAATAATTTGTCTTCAGTGTTTCATTTTGCCCAGGCTAAATATATTTGTAGTTTACATATATTATATGTTTATATTTTGATAGATTTGTGTGAATAAAAGATATACAATAAAAATTAACATTACTCAAGGGGAGTGGGATTAGATGCAAGAAGGTGGATTAGTAAGTTTATTATTATTTTTTTTGAGATGGAGTCTCATTCTGTCACCCAGGCTGGAGTGCAGTGGTACGATCTTGGCTCACTGCAACCTCCACCTCCTGGGTTCAAGCCATTCTCCTGCCTCAGCCTGAGTAGCTGAGACTACAGGCAAACGCCACCATGCCTGGCTAATTTTTATATTTTTAGTAGAGATGGGGTTTCACCACGTTGGCTAGGATGGTCTCGATCTCCTGACCTCATGATCCACCTGCCTTGGCCTCCCAAAGTGCTGGGATTACAGGTGTGAGCCACTGTGCCCAGCTAGTAAGTTGTCTTGTACACCTTTTTACCATTGGACTTGTTATAACAAGCTATAACTGTTTTTGACTCCATAAAATACATTGTTTTATAGGAGCCATCAAGTTTCACTCACAAACTCAGTCCCCTGATTTTCATTTTCTTATAAAATCTCAGGTTCCTCAAATATGAATTCTTCTGCCATGAGAAATTAGAAACATAGTCTTAAAGTCTGGGGAAAGATGATTATAGTCAGAGCCGCTTAGATAGGACAAAGTTCCATGTCAGGAGAATGTTCATATGAGAACTGAACAGAGGGCCAAATTTTAAGGCTAAGAACTATGATCAGAGGAGATTTGCAGTGAAGAGAATCAGCATGAAGAGTTGATGTACATGGCTGTTGGGCACCTGAGAGCGTGTACCAGAGCGTGAGAGCGATTTAGATTCTTGTGTATTGGTTTCTGTACCTGCCTGGACACCTCCACTGTCTTCTCAGTGACTGCCCAAGAATTCTGTCCATCTGTGGACATGTGTTAACAATGGCTAGTAAATACTTACATGGCGTTTCTGTGTTCGGAGGGTTCTTCAGACAAGAGTTCACTTACTACCCACGCCACCTTTTGAAGTAGGCACTGTTAGGATCCACAGTTGATAAAAAGGGAATCTGAGACATGGAAAGTCGAACTTTCCCAAGTTTCTAAGTGGTAGAGTATTCTGACTACTACTCTACTGCCTCACAACCTGGAGATTTTCTGTAAGAGATGGGGTAAAATAAAGCCTACTTCAGATTGATTGCCTTCTTAGTAATATTCTTATACATTTATTTATGGGTTTTTTTTTTCTTTTCTTTTCTTTTTTTTAAAGATGGGGTTTCACCATGATGGCCAGGCTGGCCTTGAACTCCTCACCTCAGGTGATCCACCCACCGCAGCCTCCCAAAATGCTAGGATTACAGCGTGAGCCACCATGCCCAGCCTATGTTTTTTTTTGTTGTTGTTTTTTTGAGACAGTCTCACTCTTGACCCGCAGGCTGGAGTACAATTGTGTGATCTCGGCTTACTGCAACCTCTACCTCCCAGGTTCAACTGATTCTCCTGCCTCAGCCTCCTGAGTAGCTGGGATTACAGGCGCCTGCCACGAGGCCCGGCTAAATTTTTTCTTTTTTTGTATTTTTAGTAGAGATGGGGTTTCACCATTTTGGCTAGGCTGGTCTCGAACTCCTGACTTCAGGTGATCCACCCGCCTCTGTCCCCAAAAGTGCTGGGATTACAGGCGTGAGCCACCATGCCCAGCCTACTGGAATACATTTATATTGTGTCATTCATGAATGTCTTTTCCCTCTGGCAAGATTATGGCCTTTAGGTCAGGAGTCATTTTTTTCTTGTTTATTTTGTATTCTTATATTGCCCAGATATGCTTGATAAATGGTTTTTGAATGAATGAACCAAACTGTTTGTCTAATTCACTACGCCTCTAAGTGTCTAAGGAAAAGATAACTGTGGGGTCCCTCACTGTGTGCTCAGGAAGCTCTCTGGACATGGAACCAACTTCCTTTCTTTGATTTAGAGCCAGATGTGATGTTTGAAGATTTTAATCTATTCGCTCTCAAGTGTGGAGCCACAGAGCTAGAACTAGAACAATTAGAAGTTAATCTAAGATGTCCTACAATATACGATTTTAAAATAAAATCCACCAGTGTCAGCCTGGCACAGTGGCTCATGCCTGTAATCCCAGCACTGTGGGAACCTGGGACAGGCAGATCCCTTGAGCCAAGAGTTCAAGACCAGCCTGGGCAATGTGTCAAAACTCCATCTCTATGCAACATATTCAAACACTAAGTAGGCATGGTGGTGTCTGCCTGTAGTCCCAGCTACTTGGTGGGAGGCTGAGGAGGGAGGATCACTTGTGCCAGGAGGTCGAGACTAGTGAGCCATGGTCACACCACTGCATTTCAATCTGGGTGCCAGAGTGGTGCCCTGTTCTCTGCCCGGCCCCCCGGCCCCTGCCAAAAAAATCCACCACTGTCCCATTCTGAACAATACGATAAGAAATGTTTGGAAAGGAGACAGGAAATAATACCTGGTGAATAGTTGCCGTCAAGTACTCGCCAGGTGCACTGCAAATCTTTGTAAATTTAATCCTCAAAACAATCATTCAAGACATGCATTAGCTTGATTTTAGAGGTAACATTTGTCTGAGAAGGAGGTACTTGGTCAAAGGGTGCCATCTTGTTGGGATTTCACACTTGGGTCTGTTGGCTTCAGAGACTTGGGCTTTCAGGCTCTGCTGCTGCCAGGACGGAGGCCACATCGCCTTGTCCCCTATTTCTCCTGTGGCTCTCCAGGTCTTGGCCACCTTTGGCATCATTGTTCTGTACACAGCACAGCATGGGGATGCCAGCAGCCCTCCTTGGTTCAACATCTAGGATATGTCAGAACTAAACCGTAAGACTCCTTAGCAACCCTCCTACCAGCGCTCATTTCCGCTACTTCAGACCAGAACCTTCGGGAAGGGTTTTCAGTTTTCTGCTTCCATTCTCTTGGCCAGCAGTTTACTTCGCAGCGTCGCAGTCATCTCTACTTGTGTTCCCTCTGCCTTTCTGTATTTCAGTTTCTGAATTTGTATCCCAAGCAAGCCAGCATCTTGGCATTTTCAATTTGGAGTTTCTTCAGTGAATTCATAATAATAAAAATAGTTAAGAAAACCTATAAAGACAAGATTGTTGTCAAAGCGCTCACATTAGAACACTTGCCCAGGTGCTCCAACTTCATGGGAGGACTAAGGGTTTACCTGGGAAGGCTGAGCTCCCCATCTTTTTTCCCAAAGATCATTCATTCTGCACTGTGAGACAGCATGACTTCAACTTGAGATGAGCAAAGCACATTTCAGATAGGAGGAGAGAAAGGAGAGGGGTGGGCACCAGAGTGAAATGGTACACTTCTTTACCTCATGCTTATTTACATAATTGTGTTTTTATAACATTTCCTGTACTTTTCTGTAAGCTGATGCTGCCCTAATTATAGATTTTTAGAGAACACTTCATTGTACCCCAAATTATATAGTGCTTTAAAATGGTACTTTCTTACCGGTTTACCAAATACCTTATAAACTCATAATTACATAAAACAATTCGAGATACAGAATAGAAACAGCCTGTACTGTTAACAGATGTTGGTATTGTTATATAATTGAGCACATGGCTTTCAAAGATCTATAATATTTTTCTTGAGTAAAAAGAAAAAAGTGACTCATTATAGTTATAATGTGTCACGGAGACTCCTGATCAAACAGAAGGCACATGTTCTATTTTGTGCATTCTGTACAGTTCATTGTAAATGGACTTGCCTTTGTGGATGTGAAAGTGCCACTTATTCCAGCAAATTGCCTTTGTGGCATACGCACCTACTTGTTAGACAGCTTGCGGGCACCTGGGCTGGGCAGAGGCTGGGCCCCCTTTATCATCAGCACACCTGCACACAGGGTACTGCGGTGCTGCGCTCCAGGGAGGCTGCCATCATTAACAGACTTGCTCCTGGGGAAACCCACTGAGGGCTTCTCAGTGCCCTCCTGCCTGTAGAGACGGCCTCAGAATTCTTAGAAGACTAGGAATGGGGCAGCCTTCCAAATGCTAGCTCTCTTCCCTCCACATCAGTTTTAGGCCTCTCTTATGATACAACTGATTGAGATACAAGGTAACCTCAGTGCAACACAATGGAAGAAATAAATCCTCTCTGTTATTGAGTGCTGGGTCTAGTGTTTAATTTTCAATTTAATTTTTGGCGCAATTTTTTTTTGAAAAGTTGCTTATCTTAGGACAGTAGAACTGGAACGAGTCTTGTGTTTCCAATTACAAAACAAAATGGAACAAAGGATGAGGTCAGATATTTGTATTATTGACAAACAACTCCACATTCTTCCCTCCAGAGGAGACTGTCTTTTGGAAGCAAGCCCAGGATACACACAGATTCACTCACTCATTCATTCCTTCATGCTGTTGATTAGTCTTAATATGGTTCTTTTCTCTAAGGAAACCCTCCCCATTTTTGCAAGATTTTTGAAAAATGAGTTGCTGAATGGGCTTCACATATTTTTGTTCTTTTGCTTTGTTGGGATTTTCTTCCCACTCCTATTTTTGTTAATTCTTTCCTCAGAAAATGAGGTTGCTGCTCATTGCCATTGAGGCTTCTTGTGGCACATTCATTGGTCCAGTAAAAGACAACTCCAGGCTGGGCGCAGTGGCTCACACCTCTAATCCCAGCACTTTGGGAGGCCGAGGTGGGTGGATCACGAGGTCAGGAGTTTGAAACCAGCCTGACCAAGATGGTGAAACCCCGACTCTATTAAAAATACAAAAATTAGGCTGGGCACGGTGGCTCACGCCTATAATCCCAGCACTTTGGGAGGCCGAGGCAGGTGGATCACAAGGTCAAGAGATTGAGACCATCCTGGTCAACATGGTGAAACCCCGTCTCAACTAAAAAAAAAATACAAAAATTAGCTGGGCATGGTGGTGCGCGCCTGTAGTCCCAGCTACTCGGGAGGCTGAGGCAGCAGGATTGCTTGAACCCAGGAGGTGGAGGTTGCGGTGAGCCGAGATCGTGCCATTGCACTCCAGCCTGGGTAACAACAGCGAAACTCCGTCTCAAAATAAATAAATTAATTTAAAAAAATTAAAATACAAAAATTAGCCAGGCGTGTTGGCAGGTGCCTGTAAACCCAGCTATCTGGGAGGCTGAGGCAGAAGAATTGCTTGAACCCCAGAGGCAGAGGTTGCAATGAGCTGAGATCACACCACTGCACTCCAGCCTGGGTGACAGAGCAAGACTCTGTCTCAAAAAAAAAAAAAAAAACTTAACTACCTACCAGTAACATAATAAAACCTTGAGTACAGATTGATTCATAAATGGCAGTGGACCACTGTTGAAAGTGACGCATTATGTCGCCGCAGTGTATTGACGTTATCAATTGTGTGTCACTAAACAGCCAGGCTAACTGGATGATTTACTTTGTGTTTAACTGCCTTTTTCAATTGGAGCAAATGTTGAGGAACTGGGACGCAACATCAGAAACGATATACTTACTTCTGTTAACACCAGCGTCGCTGAGGCATGTTGGTTTTGACTGCAGGCTCTAGTGCTCTAGTTTAAATGGTCTAAACAAGTGATTAATGACCAGGAGCAAGCCCTTACACTTTTCCACATCTTTTCTCCTTTCTATTTATGTCACCTCGATGCTTGGGAGGGGTTGTTTCAGAGGTGTTCACACTATTTATTGTGCTGACGTTGTTTTCCATCTTGAGAGCCCTTGATGTTTCTTTGTGGGTTTTGTTTTTAATATTATTTAGCATAATGACCTAAACTATAAACTCTTGAAGTTGCAATACTGGTGTCCTTATTTCAGCAGTCATCTGTATAAGGGCCACTCTGTATGGTGAAAGGTGACAGCTGTGGCCCCCAGCAAAGAAGTTCTGGACTTTTGCCCCCAAGTTTCAGTCATGGTAACCTGAACCAGACCCTGTAGTTTCTTGGAACGTTGTTTCATTTTCTTGCAAGTTAGTATAGTGTTCATATTTCACAAGGCTAAACTATGCAGTGTTTCTCAAATGTGCACTTGCTGTAGATGGATATGTTAACTGTTACCATGAAGTTGAGAATTTCAGCTGCTAACTGACCCTACTGCATTTGTTCTCTGCATAAAATGTTGCTATAACAGTGCTAATTACCAAGCAGCCGAATTCGTGAGAAAGTGCACAGCACTAATCTGCACCGTAGTGTTGTCTTGGTATTAAGATGTGAGCATGTACTCGGGACACATGCACTTGATTTACCAGCTTCCCAGGGGCACGTTTATCTGTGGATCACTCATGGTTTGACTTGTGGGATAGAGCATTTGATTTCTATATGTGTGCTTTTGAGATACTCATTTTTACCCTATTAAGAGTTGAGTGAAGAACAAGACATTTTAAAAAGGAAGAATAACATTTGGAGATTTCAAAACGGGAGCTTTTAAATTACTACTTGCTTCTGTTTATTTTTTGCTAGTTTGAGAAAAACAAGGAAGAATATCTCTCTATATCAAGTTGGAATAGTCCAATGTCAGTGTTTAGGAGATGGGGTTAAAATCGTTGTTTTAATGGTAGATGAAAATGATTCTGTTCTGTTAGATTCACATCCTGAATAAATGTTTCTACACAATTAGAATCTATAAGAGATCTAAATCAGCAGAGTGTAAGTCTGAAAGAACGACTTCAAGCCTTGGGAATGAATCTTGTTTTTGCCCTGTGGATGGGTCAGAAACATCTGCTTCAGGTACAGTTTACAAGTGTTACTTATTAACCCGTGAGCCGGAAACCCAGTTATATAAGGAGCTCTGACTATTGAAAACTACACATTCCATGTGTTTATAAATGTATATTAAGATGAATTCCACATACCTAGTACTTGGGTTTCTGATAGCCAGAACTTTTAAGGAGAATTTGTGTTTTTAAGAAGGAATGTAAAAAATTAATTTTTCTTTTCTGGTACCAGAGTTTTGTTGTACTTGAAGAAATCCTGCTCATGGGCAGAAAGCCGAGGTTTCAAAGGAACCTCAGCTCCATATGGTTTTGCTCGATAATCCTTTATCCACCATCTTCAGCTCTCATTCCTTTGCTTTCTTGCCTGTGGCTACATTTCTATCTCTGCATCAATTAGCACAGTGATTTATACAACAAGCAAGCAGTTTAGAGGTAATGGTACACAATTAACATCTCATTCCACCATAAAGGGTATGCTAAATACCCTAGTCATTGCTTTCTCTGCCTGGAATTGAAATAAGTGTTTGTCCTAATTCATATGCTATCTGATGTGAAGTGGGCCTGCTTTGTACGCACTACACCATTAATCTAATTATAGATAGCTGCAAATGAAGTGCTGTCTGAGCTGGGAGATTGAAGAAAATAGCCCTTTGTCATTTAGCATGACTCTGTGAAGCAAGATCGCACTTTACAGGGCAATACTGCAAAATGGAAATCTCAATAATATTGCTGCCTGTTGCATCTTTTCTAATTACAACAACATTGTAAACACAACTGGGCGCTGATATAAATAGAGCTGTAGATATGCTGTCATGTCCCTTGTAGGAGAAAGTCCTCCGAGTGCTGTTGGATTAAACGATGCATCCTGATTGACAGCTACCTTGAGACTGTGCTGATGGAGTTGTCACAGCATTATGCTAACAGGCTGCTCCAGCGACTGCAGCTGTAGGAAGCTGTGGTGCGCCCTGTGCCTTAGCTGCTGCCCGTTCATGTCAGCTTCTTCGCCTGGGTTGCACCTCCAAAGGAAGGACAGCCATAGGCTTCGATGCTGTGCGTTTTCACTGTTGTGTCTTAGAGATTGGTGGTGGTGGTGTAGCTCACATATCAGGTGACTGGGCCCTTTGTGGAGAAGTAAAGGGGAATTATTTTGTATAGCTCTGAACCTTGCTGTGTCTTCCTCAAGTGACAATTGTGTGCCCCACAAAGAATTTAGAAAAGAACGTGGTTGAATTACCAGTCTCATTCCACTGAAGTGTTTTAATTTAGGTTTTTTCTGCTTTTCTGACACCCCAGTGCTTGTAAAGATGCATCATTTTTGCATTTCACCCTTTTCTTTAAAAACACTGACACTATTTCCCCAGCTCTGAGTTAGGAAAGTAGATTCAGGGGAATATTTGAGTGTCTGCTGTTACTGTCACACTGTGGAAATGAAGACAGAGCTTCATGTTGGAGACCTTTGGGGCCAGGTGTAAAATCTTGACTAGGAAGAGAGCCTTCTCTCTGAAGAAAAGTGTCTACCACCTTACTTAGGGTGGTGTGGACAGTATTTGGCCCGTGCTTAGATATTAGGATAATTTTTTTTGCAATTTTTGAAGTTTATTTGATGTATTTGACGATCAGCGATTAGTTCTCATCCACATTGACTGTCTGTAGATTTTTGAAAGTCATAACAGGTACATAGGTAACCAAAGTATAGAGCTTATTTGGTGAATCTTCATCCTCATGACGTTTTCTGGACAACCGCACCCGGATTCGGTATGGGACATTCCTTATTCCTTTGGCCCAGACAGCTTTGTGGAGCCTGGTATCAATGCGCACATCCGGAGTTCCCATCTCCTTCATAGCAAATTTCCAAATCTCTGAGTGCCCGAGGGGCGCGCTTCTTGAAGCCCACTCCATGCATGCGTTTGTGAATGTTGATGGTGTATTCTCAGGTCACCACCTCGTTGATGGCAGAACAGCCCTTTTTCTTCTCGCCACCCTTCTTTGCGGGAGCCATTCTGTCGGGTCCGAGGCCGAAAGGAAGAGCGCCGATATTAGGATAATTAATGCACAGTGACTTACAGTCAAAGACAGCACTTGCCCTTGAGTTGTTGTTGACTGAGATGGCCAACAGTTGACGGGCATGAAAGAACATTAGCAGTCAGTCACCTGTGCGTATCCTAATTGTTACTAGAAGAATGACTTAGAAATGGAAACTGGAAGTGAGACCACTTGAAGAGGAATGGAGGCTGATGGTGGCACTGGAGGCTCTGAAGTCACAGCTGAAAACTGTACAGCAAACTGCAAGCACTCACCTTGGGAACAGCCTCGGACCTCAGAACCATCACAACACATTAGCACATGGGGTCTGCAGAATTAAATTACTGGTACTTCTGTAGGCTGTGGAAAGAATTGCATGGATTTAATGCTGTTAAGGAGGTGCACGTACTAAACAAATACAGCACCCACCAGCGTGGCATTCTCTGTACCCGTCTAAGTGGAGTGTGCCTCACAGTGGGTGATTCTTTGCTGTCTTTGGGTGCTGAGTTCTGGAGTGTGGGAGCGCAGGCATACAAGCCCAGTTGCAGGATGCTTTTCTTAATGAGGCCCAGTTATAAAGCTCCTATGTTGCCCAGACTGTGACGAGCCTCCCCCTTCTCCTCCAGCAGCCACTCCCAGCCCCCGGCCTTTCATCAGTCTCCATGGAAGAGCTGTGCGTCAATTTTAAAAACAATCCCACTAGCGTTCCTTGTCATTGTCCACCTCATGTGGCTTTCTTCCTGATCCTTTTATGTCAGCTTTGAGTCCTTTTCTTTCTTTCTTTTAAACTTTTGGGAGAAATTTTCTTGTTAGACATGGTTTCACACTGTAGAGGCCACAAAATTAATTTGCTTCGATACCCGGGCTGGGGTCACTTTTCCGTAATTCGGTCATTAGATAACACCTCCCATTACTGTCATCTGTGGGTTGAGGAGTCCACCAGGCCAAGCCCAGAGAGCACCTGTTTGTTCTCTGTTCTGAGTTATGTGGTGAGCTGTTTTTCAAGAACATTATATTCATTTGGCTGTGTGGTCTGGAGAATACTTTCCTAAGCCAGAGAAGTGAGGTTCCGTGCACTGACCAGCCCCGAGCTAATTGGAGCGAATCGTCTTCTGGCTCCATGGCAGCCCAGCCCCACCAACAGGCCAATGCCTGTCACCCGCTGGCATTTCCTCCCCCTACCCAGGGAACAAACGGGAAACCTGGCTGCTTCTGGGATCCTGCGACTCTGTCCTGTCCACGAGCCTTCAGAGTCTTGGATTCCTACCCCAAATATCAACTTTGTGATTTGTCTGCTTGAAAACAACCACAAAAACTTAAAACTCTCTAGGGGAGTTTCTTCCAATCCATGAGGAATATTGAAATGTCCATGATGAAACCAGTTTGTGCCCTGTGGTCTAGGTAGGGGCACATTCCTGAAGTCTCACAAAGCATTGGCTGCTCTGTGCCCCCAAAGAATCCAGAGACGCCAATAAATAGCAGTTTTGATCATAAGCTTGGAAAGCCCTGGTGTACATTCTTAAATGACTTCTTTTCTGGGGCATCAAAAAGCTTTTACGGTTCTCACCAGGCAGTTCATTCTGATGGGCCCATGTGCTGCACCCCGCTTGGGCCCCATCCCGGCACGCGCCCCGTGTGGCGCAGCACAGGCCAGCTGAGAGGTTGTTTTAAGAAGACATGTTTGTGTGGTACGCTCACGGGGTCAGGACAACATCAAAGGTAATCTTAAAAAGAGAATCTATCTCTGCCTCCTCTTTTTATATTCAGAAAGGTCATTTCTAAACCAAGTATTTGCACCAAGGCCTCTCTGGAGGAGTTTACCCCATTGTTATTTTTTACTTGCTATTACAATAAGTCACTTATCCCCCAAACAGATTTAAGAACAATAAACAAATACAAAAGGAAAAGGAACATCTCATCAATAACAAAGACTGCATCTAAAGGCATTGAGTTTATGACTCTTTTACATCTCTTTCCAAGCAAAGCAGGAGTCCTACAGAGAAAGGAATCTGAAAGATGAAAATTATAAAAATAGTAAAAGGATCCAGTTTTAGTCAGAATCTTGTAATTTCTGGGGAGAAATGAAGCTAAATGCAGTCTTAGCACTTTGTTGGTGTGAGGCCGATCTGTGATATAACTAAACGTAGTGTTGGAGTACAGCCACTGTGGGAACATGCGGTAAATCAGATTCTCAACGTCTGAGGATACTTTTCCTGAATTTAGGCTTCACATTTTGAAGTCAGATTCTGCAAAACACAACAGAAAAACAGACCTGTGCGCTACAGAAAACTGAATGAGGCACGTTGCAAGTCACTCACATAGAAGGCGCAGCTCCGGGTGACACCAACTAGAAAAGTAACTTTTTCGTTGACTCTGATGTCTGTAGTGATGTTGGACTTTTCCCCGTGGCAGACAGCACAGATACGAAAACTGTGCAATTTGGGCAAATTATACTCTCCTCTGTCCCTCCACACCCTCCCCCATTGATTTAATGAAGGACTTGGAGGTACAATTCATCACTGATAAATAGTCCCTCTGCCCAGAATGTTTATTAGACTGACAGCAGTGTGCACTCTCCTCGCTTTTTTCCCTCACCACTTATGACTCAGATGAATTTTAATAGGAGCAAAAAGCTTTTATTTGCACTGTAATTTCACTTAAGGATCATAGCCTTCAGAAACTGGCAGACGCTTCTATGTCTAGATTGCAAAACACACACTCAGGAGTAAAGAAACATGCAAAAGATGTGATTATTCAACCTGTCACCGTGCCGCAAATCCACTTGGAACTTAGGCCGTCAAAGCGCTCCCCCAACCCTTTTCAATAGGCCTGTGAAGAGGCACTTAGAGATGTCCACCCTCCCCACACAGAATTAAAGGGGGAATTGTATTTTGTTTTTGCATCCCTGTCATCATGATGCCCACAGGAGGCTTTGAGTTACAGCAGGTTTTTGTTTTTTTTTTAAACAAAATGGAGCTGTCTCACTGCTGCTGCTGCTTTCTTACCCAAGAGAAATGTGACCTGGTAGGGATCCAGAACCTTCAGGTGGTGGTTCCGATTTCACCCAGAGACACTTCCTCAAGCCATTTATCTGCTTTCTATTTGGATAGGGCAAACTGTGGCTCATAGATTTATTCACGGAGAGGATAGGAATTCTCTTTTTTGGAAATGTTCTGCTCCACTGAACTGCCCTGAACGTGCCCCTCATTGTTTGCGAGCCGCCTACAGAAAGTGCCGTGAAAATACTTGTCTGTGCATATTGTTTTCCATCCGTGTTTGTAACACCTTGATGCCATTGTCTCTCAGTGCAGAAGGTGTTCTTATGCCCCTTCATCTTTTCCTAACCATCTTGTTAAATCAGGAAGGTTGTGTCATGTTGTGCCTTTAAGAAAAGCCAACTTTTTCAATCATGAATTATAACATTTTCTGTCACTTAAAAAAAAAATGGAATTTTAAATACTATTTTGCCCAAAATGAACACTGAACCCCTTTGTCTTAACTTATTGATAGGTAGTGCAGCCGCTCTTGGAGGGCTGTGGGAAGCCTGTGACAGCCATCTGCTGCCATCTACTGGTGCCTGTCCACATGGCACTTCCTCCATCCCTGGGGCCAGCCCAGCTCACGGGATTTGCCTTCATGGGGATAAGTTTGTAGGAGTTGAAGGGAATACAACTAGAATTCTGTTTTCTTTATCATGTTTTGAGATTTTTTTCTTAAAGACAGAGGATGATATTTATCGCTGATTAATATTAGTCACTGGAATAGTCCTATTTCAAGAAATTTCTGAAATAACTAGCTCACAATGTATGACACAAACAAATATTTTTATGTGTGCAGCAATTGAGAACCATTTGAATTGAAGGCTGTTACTGTAATTTGAATTTAAAAGTAAAAAACTGATTTGGAATGAATGCCACTTTTGAGGAAAAGTTCATTTAAACTCATTTATGGTTTTGTTTTGTTTTTTTCCTTAAGTACAAGATGCATATCTTAACCAAACTTGCTGCAGAATTGAACAAATTTATGCTGGAAAAAGTGGCTGAGGACACAAGCAGTGTTCTGCATTCCCCGATGCCCGGAGTGGTGGTGGCTGTCTCTGTCAAGCCTGGAGACATGGTAAGGGCTGTGTGTGTGTCTGCAGGACATGCTGGTCTCAGACTTCCCCTTCCAGAATGATGGCTGAGGGCGCAGCACCATTTGGCTCCTGGCAGTTCTTTCTTAACTGACCCCCACCAAACAGAAAATCGCTTTCTTGCGTTGTCTGTTTCACGTTTGCGTTAGGTGAGTGCCAGGACTCTCAGCGCTTCCCCTCCCAAATGATCTGGGAGTGGAACAGAAAGAAGTCCAGTTTCATTCTGTCATTTCGCAAATGCAGTGTTTTGGGAAGTACTTTACTTAAAGGTGCTACTTACTCTCTTGTGTGCTGCGCTCAAAGCTTCCTTGAAGAACTCATGCCAGGGAATAATACGCCAAGGAGGAACTTTTTGCATGATTCCTGGAATGAATGTCTAATTGGGAAGAAGAGTTAAGGAAAGGTTAATTCTGCAATCTGCACAGTACCAGAGCACTTCCGTTACTTGGTAAATAAAATGTAGCATCACAGTTGGAAGTTTTTCATCTTGATCTCGTGACATTAAAGCGCAAATCAAAGCGATATTATTTCCTCACATAGTCGAGATAACCTGCTCTGGATGAATTGGTAGGACGCACACATTTTCTTAGAACGTGGATAGAAATCTCTACTGATGAGCAGCAAAAGTGAAAAGAAAACAAGTTAGGAGGCAACAAGGTTTCTGGGGACACTTAGACACTTGCGTTTTTATTCATGTGCAGGAAAATAGCCAGACATGACTGTTTCTCGTGGATGAGGTGGGGATGATATTTTGTATCGCAGGTCACGGGGGCTTACATTTTAATGCCTCCTGATTTCTTAGTATAGATAAAATATCCTCTTAACATTGAGGGAAAAAATCATGTTGTTGGCTTTGGCTTCTAGAAAAGCATTTGCAATAATGTAAATATCAAGAAAACATGGTCAGTTTTAGTTGTTTAAATGATCAGCTCTGAAACTAATATGCGAAGTTAGAAAACTGACTTAACAGTTGCTTTCCCTGGTGATACAGAAATAGAACTATCAGCTCTTTAAGAAAGGCATAAAAGAGGCTGTGTAGCTGTGAGTGTTGTTTGCTTTGAGGGCTCCTGGAAGAAAGCCCTCATTAAGACTGTCTAATGCCCGAGTGTTAAGGATTTGGGAGAGGCCATAAGAAAGTGTGTGTGTGTGTGTGTGTGTCTGTGTGTGTGTGTGTTTTCCTTAAATCCTTTTCTAACACCTGAATCCACACCTGAGTGGAGGGAGATAGGGCAAAAAAGAGCGAGGCCACTCCTGCCTCAAGCCTGGAGGGTGAGAGGGTGAGAGTGCTGCCCTGGTCCCGTCTGCCCAGTGGCCCTCACCGAGGCTGCTCAGAGGCAGTAAGTGGGGTGCTTCCAAGGCCAGATCACTGCAGCCTTCTGGTTTCTTAACAGCTGCTGGCTCCTGATCTAGCTTTCCCACATGCCGAAAGGGTTTGGCCTTTGTATGTTCCACTTCCTGGTTAATAATTGAATGTGGAAAAGCAGGGCATTCGTAAATGGGAACAATGAGATATTAGTCCTGGGTTCATTGATTTAGCTCAGGTATTGAAAACACCCACCAATCATTAAATGTGCATACTCATTAAGAATGGTTTAATTTGAGAACTAATTGTTAAAAACATGTTACCGCAGAGCAGTGGGGCCTGTATTTTACGCATTCCTTTAAAGTCAGAGTACCGGGGGCCGCCTGGTGAATCGGCCCGTGACCTTGGGATCCATCAGCTGCTCCTGAGTGCTGTTTGTGGGGGCTGCTCAGGTGGGGCATACACTTGCTTTTATTTGTCTCTTTTGGTACTTGCAGAGCTTCCTTTCGTAGTCTGTGCTATTGTGTTTTGATAAAACAGCTTTTCTCTTGGATTACTGCTTGTGAAAAATGTCCCAGACCACTAATACCGAAATCCAATGCAGCCCGAGAAGTTGAATCGTCGGCTCTTAGAACAACTTCTATAATTACATTCAGCTTTGTGTCATTAAAACACAAGGCACTTCCTTGGACCAGAGGCACAGCACTTACTGGAGGCTGTTATGAGAAAACACTACTTGTAACGTTGAAGTTTGGTGGTTTCCAATGATTTTAACACTGCTGGGAGGGTTACGTTTTCCTCTGCACTAACAATAGCCGAGCTGGAGGTTCCCCTTTTATGGGTGGGAAGATAATGGAGTCCGTCTCCTTGGTGTATTTTCAAGGAAAATAAGGACCCAGTAATTACTAAGGGCCTTACAAGTATTCTGTTTTTCTTTGGAATGTTACTTTTTATCATTTAAATCCAGTAACCTATGGTGTTTGTGTTTAGCTTAATTTTATTTGACCAATCTTAGAATGGTGGGCCTGGCAATAAGTTAGAAAAAAGTGTCACATAAATCATAATGAACAAATCCGTTCTGTGAAGAAAACACCTTGAACAGTTTAAAAACCTCAGGAAGAAGAGACGTGGGGTGGCTGTTGAGAAGTAATGAATCCACTCAGGGCTTGGTGGGTCAGGGTCTGTGAACGGATTCATGTGAAACACTCTCCCTGCCCTACACACAGAAGCTGGGTTTCATGTGAAGAACCTCTCTAGGGTTCACACAGCAAAAGCTCCTAATACTTTTTCAGTGTTTGTTACGTACTATTTAACATTAAATGTAGCAGGCAGATCACGTTGGAAATGATTGTGTAATCGTTTTTTTAACATGCAGAGAGAGGGTGTTAATAGTAAAATGCATGTAAGCAAACAAATCAGTAAGAAAGTAACGGATTGTTAAAGTCAAGGATCACTAATATACTTTAGAAAACGACTGATAGAATAAATTTCCATGCCTTTTCATATGCCTTCTGAAAATGTTTCCGCAGTAACCCATTTCAGCTTGAAAACAGTTTTCCTAGACACGTAACACTACCGTAAACGGGGAGCGCTTCTGTCATCAAAGTTAGCATGGCTCGGTGTGTCAACCCATCTTCATGCTAGTCTCGAACAGAAATGTTAAAAATACATATTTTTCAGAATAATGTAGAATACATGTTTCCACGTTCATTTCGACTTCCAGCTGCTTGAACTCATTACCCAATTTTCATTTGACTTTGAAGTATAAGACAGCCACGATGCACATTTGCCTTGTTAGCCTTTTGATAACAGAAACAAAACAAAACCCCATAAAACAGTAACCCAGGGAGGCATTTTAATATTGCATTTAGTTAAGATTTTTTTAGACAGAGTTTCACTCTTGTCGCCACGGCTGGAGTATAGTGGCGTGATCTCGGCTCACTGCAACCTCTGCCCCCAGGTTCAAGTGATTCTCCTGCCTCAGCCTCCTGAGTGACTGAGGTTACAGGCGCCCACCACCACACCCGGATAATTTATTGTGTTTTTAGTAGAGATGGGGTTTCATCATGTTGGCCAGGCTGGTCTCGAACTCCTGACCTCAGGTGATCTACCCACCTTGGCCTCCTAAAGTGTAGGAATTACAGGCATGAGCCACCGAGCCCGGCCAGGATTCTTTGAAGTAATGTTTGTATTCTGCAGTCATCACAGATTTGCATCAAAAAATATACACCAAACAATTAAATGAGAAACGAACCATCAGCTGGCTATATACTCATTTGCATTTCTTTCTTTCTTAACGATAGTGAAACCAAGTGAAAGAAATAGATTGAAATTAAGTACCTGTCCGCTGACTTTTCTTGCGAATTAGCCCATTCAATATTAGTTAGATAGACTTCGGGATATTTTGTGGGGCTAATAGGAAAAGATCCACCTTGTGATGGAATTGACCTTTAGCAGAAGGGTGGTGAGGTGTTTGGGGTTGTTCCTTTTGTGAACAATGCTGTAAAGGCAAAAAAAAAAAAAGCTGGGGGGGGGCCTACTTTATGTACAGTGTGTCAGTGAAAGCATCACCCTGGCAAGCACTGGCAGCAGCACCACTTATACTTCACCCCAATTTTGTTTCCTTCTTGCATGAGCTCCTTTGACAGGGAGGCTCCCAAGCAAGTGGGCAACCACAGGCCACGAGACACAGACGGCCCATCCATGTCCACACCTCCCTTTGTCTCTAAACCTCATGTAACTGAGCTTAGCCAATCGTGGAGAACTGGCAGACTTGGCGAGATACCTTTGTTTTTTATTTCTTAAAGAAACAAGGTAGGCCGGATGCAGTGGCTCACACCTGTAATCTCAACACTTAGGAATGCCGAGATGCGCGAATCATGAGGTCAGGAGATCGAGTCCATCCTGACTAACACGGTGAGTTATAATATACTATATAATATAATATAATATACCACTAAAAATATAAAAATTAGCTGGCTGTGGTGGCATGCGCCTGTAGTCCCAGCTACTCTGGAGGCTGAGGCAGGAGAACTTGAACCAGGAGGTGGAGGTTGCAGTGAGCCCCACTGCACTCCAGCCTGGGCAACAGAGAGAGACTCCATCTTAAAAAAAAAGAAAGAAAGAAAGAAACAAGATTTGAAAATTTCATTAGCTCTGAAGAATCCTGAAGAGAAGGCAGAGCTGGGGCCCCCAGCGTGCACTCGTCTGGCCTCACGCAGCCCAGGGTCGGTCATTGCATCTCCCTGTCAGGGGGCGATTCTGGCTGCTTGATGAAGTTTCCAGCTTCTGGATACCTTGATTTACAATTATCAGATAATTGCAATAATTACATTTACATATTTCATGGCAATAGTTACTCAAGCAGTTTATTTGACAAGATGCCGGTTTTTCACCCAAACCTCAGATTGTATCCCACAGCACCCACACACAGATGCATGCATCCGTTAACATTTTAAAACTTTAAAATTATGAAACACTACAAACATCCAGAAAGTTACAGGGAAGAATCCAACAAGCACTCCTGTGCCCTCTGTTCGCCATTTCCACACGTGATTCAAATGTTCTTTCACAATGAGACATGACACACTCCATGCACTGCCCTGTGCCAGGCTCCCCATCTCATTCCCGTCCTGTCTTCTTCAGAGGGAACAACTGCCCCCGGATTTGGCCTTTTAATCTTTTCCAGATAACACTGATTTTTAGAGTTGGGTTTTGTTGGAGGTAACAGTCTGGGAATTTTACAGTTTAATTTACTCAATGATAATTATTGATATAAAATATTTATATGGATTAATATGTTGAATATAGGAGGCTCCTCTCCAAGCTTGGCATTTGATTTCATGTTTCAGGAATGATCTGCTTGGGAGTAGAAGGTGTGTTTTCTTTGTTTTAAACATTTTTGTAAGTGACCATTCTCAACCTTACCAAGATTTAAGATACCTTTTTCTCTTTTGCTAAAAATAAAAGTTTACAAAAATCATCCTTTCACAGAGTCCTTTAAAGTAGCATGCTTCACAAAGGTAGAGGGTGCAGGATGGTTTCCGAAGGTATTGTGAATGACATGTTTTCACTAGTTCTCTGTGTAACTGTGGGCTTTGGCTCTGGTTTTGAGCTAACTTAGAGGGCAGTAGGGAGTCGTATTTTTCTTCATTTAAGGAATTGTAAGAGAAACTGGACTTGTTTTATATTGGCCACAAGTCTGTATTTCTACGCTTCACCCCTGGAGTGCTGGCTAGTTCTGGGGAGCCCTACTCGAGAGACAAGGGGAGCACTGGGCAGATGGCACGCGTGCCTGCAGTCCAGAGCCAGCAGCGGGGCTGGACGGGTGGCCCCTGGTCCCGGAGCCCTCCAGAGTGAGGCCGCTTGTGCATGGGCCAGTAGAGGAGCCTTCGGCTGGAGAAGGACCTCTCCTGTCGCCTTGTCTCTCTTTGTAATTTGATGATGGTTCCATCCTTGCTCAGATACTGCACGGTCTCCTGTGGCCTCTTCCCCATCTCGCTTTACATGAAAATGTTGGGATGTGAATGCATATACGTTTCTTTTTCAGGAAATATCAGGGAATATTTACCAGCCTATCTTACCAGCTCAGAAAGAGGAAGTTGCTATTAATATAATCAGATGTGCCCAGTGCCTTTTCACTCAGTCTGAGATGTTTTTCTTGTGACTGTTAACTGAACCTTTCTTCAGATCTGAAGGCCTTAAAATGCGTGCCGTTCAGGCACCTGTGTTCCAAGTAGACCAGCCTTGAACAATGAAATGGAGGGATTTTCACTTTTGTGGTGCAGTCAGCAGGGCTGATATTGATCCGTGTTTTCCGGCGGCCAGTGCCGCAGAAGCGGAAACTGCAGTGGGCTGCTGAGCCCTCCGAGCCTTCTGTCTAATTTGGCAGAAAAACACAGAGCGTAGGACAACAAAAGAAGCCTCCTTTTTCCATAAAAATTCTTCCTCCCACCCACCCTTCTTCCCCAAAAAGGGGACTTAATTTTTCAGCTGCACACAGTGATTTGGTGCTCACTCTTCCATTGAAACAGTTGCTGTCTGAACAGGCAGGAAACAGTTTCCTTTTAATTGCCGAAATCATTCGGAAGTGCTTCATGCCCTGCTTCTGTACAGCAGATGCTGTGCATTAATTGGCCTGCGTAGAAGTGACCCAGGGTTCCTTGCAGCGGGCCCAATTTTAGGCAGAGGGTTTAAATAGCTTATTTATTATTTTGTATAATCTGGCGTACATTGTGCGCTCCTGCACGTGTCGTATTTCATGGTCTGCAGTTTCTAATGTCATGTGGGTTTCAAAACCTGCATTTCTCTGGTAATGTACTAGCAGCAGGTAAGCTCAAAATACCATCCATCAGGAGCTAATTTTTTATCCAGATACTCCAATGACTGATGAACCTGTCTTTTGTATGAATGTTTAGCGCAGTGGAAAGCCATATGCCACTGGCACCGTTTCCTCTGCATTCCTTACAGTTGCTAGAGAGTGGGCTTCCTGGGGGTTGGGGGGACTCGATGCTGTGTATGTCCTTTGGCCTATATTTCCATGATAACGCCTTTAAAACAGCCCTGGGTTCGGGCAACAAGAAGAGGATGGGGCCGTCTTAAAGGAGACCTGACTCCCTTGTCATTTTCTTTATCAGAAATTTGACTGCACACTCTTAATAGGGAACCTTGTTTTGTTACTCCCCGTCTGTTCCAAACAGACCTCAGCCCATTAGAAGGGCCTCCCTTGTGTGGGAGACCACAGCTGTTACTGTAAATCTCATCCACTCACTGTATCACCCCCATTTTGTGGCTCTGAAGGATGAAATTGAGAAATGGAATACTGTGCAGTCATCCTTTACATCTCCAATTTTAGGCCTTTGCCATCATTTTCATGCTTTTATTCCAAATCAAATAACATTAGTGAGCGACACCACCTTCTGATGAATATCTGCTATTGAGCACCACTTTCAAGTCTGTACTTGTGGGGGCTTCTTTTATGTGTGGTGGTCTTTTTTCCCCCTTTCTCTTCTCTTTTTCTTCCTGCACTTTCTTTGAGCGTTCTTAGTGGCCATGGCAGTTTGCAGTTTGAAGGATCCGCACTGCTAAATATGTCCCTGTCTTAGCTTGTTTTCTGAGCAGGAGCAAGTGCTGGAGAAGGTTCTCTGTCTTTTAATCTTCGTGGAAGGAGTGAAGAGAACTTGGTAGAATGGATATTGGGGGCTTTAATCAGAAATAAGAAGTGGTTTAAATCATTAGCACAACAAAGCATACTATAAGCTTGAAGATAAAAGTCTCTGGGGAAAGAGTCCTCTGAAAATAAATGGAACTTGATAGATTTCCATATCATTTATAACTTCCCTTAATTACACTTGGAAGACTTGCCAGTAAAACTGGAAAATTGGCAGCCTATATCCATTAGAGTCATTTTGCCGACCATGGCAAGCAGCTGGCTTGACGGGATTTGATTCCCATCACTCACAATTCATCATCAGCTGGAGGGGTCTGCAGCTCTTCAGCATAGAGCAACGCTGGGTGACACTCGGGGCCCCGAGACATGTGAAAATCTGCTGAGTAAATGGGCCAAGGTTTCTCTCAAGCCTCTTTTGGGGCAAGGCTGACTCCCGCTTAATGAGTGCCGCTCTGATAATCGGATGCGAATGTGAACCTTGACCCTGTGTCAAAGGAGAGGACGCAATAAGCTGGATGAAAGATACAGGATTCAGACCTCCAAACTTTACACCAATTAGACAGTGAGTGGGGAAATAACATCAGGCCCACTAGGTTCATCAAAAAGACTTTCGAGGCTTGTGACCACTTTGTAAGCCCAACACTGGAGACATCCTGTCACAGTCATTAAGTCTTCATCAGATGATTCACAAAAGTGTTGGAGAAGCGTGCGCACACATCCTGCAGGACCGGCCTGCACATGGGGGCGTCTGATGGAGACGGAATGTCGGAAGCCCCTCTCAGTGCACCCAATTAATGCCTGGCTTCCCGGGTGCCCCAGGGGAATCAGGAGGGTGTTGCCTGCACTGGGCCCACCGCCCAGCTCCCTCGTGGAGCCTAGGGTGTGCAGTGCATTCTGCAAGAGCCAGCGCTGCTGGGAGCAAGGCTCGGAAGTCCTAAGGTGAGAGCCCCTGCTCCCAGCGGCCGAGTGGCAGCATGTTGCTATTGTTGGATGGAGCCCAGCTCCATGCCCACCCTTCCCTGGAGCACACCCTCCAGTGCAGCCTCTTTCCACAGACTGGGGCAGACGTAGTTTGTTTCCATTGCATTCTTTGATGTTTGGTTTATATCAAATTTGGTCCTCCAGCTTGATTTTTTCCAAAGGATGAAACAAGGTGAAATTCAGTTAAGTTCACGTGTGTGTGTGTGTGTGTGTGTGTGTGTGTGTGGATAGAACATGATTCTGTCGAACAAGCTGTATCTCACTGTTTCGTAGGTCATCAAGGAAGGTTTGAAGCACCATCACTTAGGGATAAATTAGTGGAAACGGTCTACAAAACAGATTGTGTAAAGTTAATAGAGAAGTGGGTTACTTAGGTTTGCATTTGCAGCTAAGTGATCTAGCTGGGCGCAGTACACCTGTAACCCCAGAACTTGGGGAGGTCAAGGTGGTGGATCACTTGAGGTCAGGAGTTTGAGACCAGCCTGGCCAACGTGGTGAAACCCCGTCTGTACTAAAAATATAAAAATTAGCTGGACTTGGTGGCGCGTGCCTGTAATTCCAGCTACTCAGGAGGCTGAGGCAGAATAGCTTGAACCTGGGAGGTGGCGGTTGCAGTGAGCTGAGATCAAGCCATTGTACTCCAGCCTGGGCAACAGAGTGAGATTCTGTCTCTAATAAATAAATAAATAAATAGAGCTAAATACTCTAAATAGACTGTGGACACCATGAGAGGAACTAGGGAGGGGAAACAGCAGTGAGAGGAGGATAGAGCAGGAAGGATCAGTTGCTGTGATTCAGGGCTGTGCTGTGGGTTCGGCGGAAGGTGGGATCTCTTCAGTAGAGACACACTTTTTTTAAAGTCCTTTCAATGGAATTGCTGGACTCTCACAATCAGAAGGAAGGACTGTTTTAATTTCAGGCCTCCCCACTTTTCCTGACTGTAGTAGGCTAAATCCAAGGTTTTGTTCTGTGAGCGATCGGGGATCCAGCACTTACAGTCACCTGTGCGTCACCTCTTGCAAATCGCCCTTGTTAGAAGCACAGAGCCAGCCACAAAGAGGGTCAGTGGCAGCGACAACAGAGCCCACGAGCCCCTGTCCACCACCTGCCTGCTCCCAGGCCTTGGCGGGCCCAGAGTAGAACTGTAGCCGACTACAGAGTAGAACTGTGGCCTCTGCCCCCGGTATGACACTGGGAAATCCCCAGGCCTCATTTCTGCTTCATATTTGCACTTTAGTTGCTAATGTGCCTACTTGAAGATCCTCTAAAACAGAAGCAGGAGCTGCCTGCCTGTCTGGCCCACAGATTCAGAGCGATGGGATGGGAGGGGACAAGTGGCAGAGGGGCACACCTGCTGGCAGAGGGGGTAGGGGCTGTGCCACCCTTGAGAAGCCGAGATGCATGGTGGGGAGACAGGGCTCCAACCAGTCCTGGGCCCTCAGATGCCTGCAGAGGAAGGGCTGAGTGGGTGTGTGGGAGGCTGGCATGCATTCCCCAGGGAGCTCCTCCGTCTGGAGAGACAATGGTGCCCAGAGCAGGAAGGTGGATTCCTGATTTTTGGATGGCATTTCCATTACATTCTTTTGAGTCTCAGATCCATTTCCCAGAGAGTCCCCGGTTGCCTGAGTGCTTAGTCCTGGGTCACAGTGGGTCGCAGTGAGTCCAGCTTCAAAGAGGACACGGCTGGGCTTTCAGGGTCCCCTGTGTGCAGCTGGCTGGCAGGTGCAGACAGTGAACCAGGCCTGCTCCTCGCTTCCCTGGTCCCTGACTGCCTTTTAAGAGAGAAAAAGGGCTCTAAAATGCCGGCTGGAGGGAGTGACTGTTCTGACGCCCCTGACTGGGGCCTCTGCATTGTCTCTGCGCTGCCCCTCCCATCCCCCTGCAAATAGCACTTGAGGCTGATTCTTCATTCTCCCTGGAATGCAGATGCCAGGTGAAAATGAATCAAAAAGGGCAGAGCGGGCAGCGCTTCCAGGCCCAGCTCCTCAGCGCGGTGTCTCTCCTGTGCCAACACCAAAGCCTTGGCATCCTCTCTCTTCCTATATTTCTGTGCCAAAAAAAAGCAGCCCACCACCTGAACAGCAGAGGAAAACAGAACCTCAGGCTTGGGCGCTCCAGAGTGCCAGCAAGACAGCTTGTGCCACACGGGGGGCCCGGAGGGGGACTTGAGATCATCTGGGGATTTCAGGAAAGAACATTCTCTAGGCACTTCAGCGGCATTGGACGAGCATGGCCACGGTGGTGTGAAGGGCCAGGAGCCCCACGCCAGGACGCCCACCCACACTCCATAGCCGTTGCCCTAGGAACCTGGATTTGCCCGTTTCAAAGACTGGGAGGCCCTTTTTCATAAAGGCAAGAGAAAAACCTGGGCGGCTCAGGATGCTGACTCATCGAGGCAGAGCGAAGTGAATGTGTAGCATGGTTTTCAGCCACAGTGAACTCCTACAGTGAAGCCTTGGGCTTAACCCCGGTCAGCTTCCACCCAGCCCAAGCCTGGCTGCCCCTCAGAATTAAAGGCAAGCTCTGAACGCAGTCTGGGCAAGGGCCCGTGGGCACTCCCAGTCTCCTTGCGTGGAATGTGTATAGCTCCCTGGAAGTCATTCCCAGTGGGGAAGGCCTTTTCAGAAGCTGCCTCCTTGTGGGTACTCAGTGTGTCGTGCAGAGGATGGGACCGTGGTCCTCGTGGCGCCAGGGCTGAGCTGTTCCCAGCTCCCAGGGCTATAGACAGAAAGGTGTGCTCTTGGTGTTTTGTTCCGTTTTGTTTTGTTTTTCGTAACAGCTATACTGAGCTGTAATTCACATACAATTTAGCCCTTGAAAGTGTACAATTCAGTGGTTTTAGTCAATTCAGAGTTGTGTAGCTGTCACCACAATTAATTTTGGAACATTTTTATCACTCCCAAAAGAAACCCTGTACGAGGCCGGGTATGGTGGCTTACGCCTGTAATCCCAACACTTTGGGAGGCCAAGGTGAGCAGATCATAAGGTCAGGAGTTTGAGACCAGCTTGACCAATATGGTGAAACCCCAGTTTTACTCTTCTGTAAATACAAAAATTAGCTGGGTGTGGTGTCAGGCACCTGTAATCCCAGCTGCTCAGTAGGCTGAGGAAAGAGAATCACTTGAACCTGAGAGGCAGAGGTTGCAGTGAGCCAAGATTGTGTCACTGTACTCCAGCCTGGACAGCAGAGCAAGACTGTCTAAAAACAAAACAAAACAAAAACCTGTATCCTGGCTGGGTGCAGTGGCTCACGCCTGTAATTCCAACACTTTGGGAAGCCAAGGCAGGTGGATCACCAGGTCAAGAGATCAAGACCCTCCTGGCCAACATGGTGAAACACCAACTCTACTAAAAATACTAAAATTAGCTGGGTGTGGTGGCACGTGCCTGTAGTCCCAGCTACTCTGGGAGACTGAGGCAGGAGAATCGCCTGAACCGGGAGGTAGAGGTTGCAGTGAGCTGAGATCGAGCCACTGCACTCCAGCCTGGTGACAGAGTGAGACTCCATCTCAAAAACAAAACCAAACCAAACCCTGTATCCTTCAGCAGTCACTCCCCTTCCCCCTTTAACCCCAGGCAACCTTGAGTCTGTCTGTAAAGATTTCCGGACGTTTCAGGTAAGTGGAAGACATTCCAATTTCCCAGCACCTCTGTTAGTGGCAGAGCCAAACTCAGAGATCCCCAGGGTAGGCCCCGCAGCCAGGGTCCCCAGTTCTCCGGGGTCCCCCAGTCAGGGAAAAAGTCCCGGACTTTTTTCCAGCAAGGACTTTGAGAGAGAATGGCTTTTCTCTACTGTCCCTAAAGATGAGTTTGGAATAGGAAACATTAGAGATCATTGCAGCCGTTTAGAGACACAAATTTTGGGGCATTTGAAAGATAACTTCATAATGGCCTCATTCCTAAGCATTATTGCAAAATTAGAAGCTTTTAAAACTCTTTTGTTTTCCAGGTCACTGAAGGTCAAGAGATGTGTGTGATCGAGGCCATGAAAATGCAGAATAGTATGACAGCTGGGAGAGCTGGCGCGGTGAGTCCCCACGCCCCATCAGCCCTGGCCGGCCCGTGAGGGAGGACGTCCACCTTTGAATCATGGATGATTTTGCTGGAAAGGCACCGCAGAGGCAGGCACCCTCTTCCCTTCTCCCTTTTACAGAGGAGGCCACTAGGATTGGGAGCTTTTGCCATTCCGCCCTGATGCGTCCCTGCCTCACCCAGAGTGTGCCTTCCAAAAAAGTCTGTGTATTATGTTCAGGTTCAAAGAACAACTGTTCTTCACCTTAATGTCTTTCAAATTAAGGGGTCTTTAATTTTTAATGTTTACATCTGTCTTGGAGGCAGTTAGTTATCTGAGACTTAGGTCACACAGCAGGAAACGGTTTTATAGATTGCAAAAATTAATGTAACTCTTCAAGACAATTTCTCTACAAAGAGAACAATTCAGTTGTAGATCAAGAGAAGCTAAAACCCCATGTGCATGTGGGACTTAATTATTTAGGGAGAAAAAAAGGAGAGTATCTATTAGTACTGAAATTCATTAATAGTGAAACTTCAGTGTATTTTTTTCCTTGAAGAAAGTAGAAAAGTCTTTTTAAGCAATAACTTCATTATTCTTCCTGTGACTAAAAGAATCCCGTTAATAGGTAAAGATCTTTTCCGAGGGCCGTTTGGGTTGGGAAGTGTCTGCAGGGTGGGGCATGATAGGAAGCACAGGGCTGGCCATGTTCTGCGTGTGGCAATGTCTTGGGACCACTGGGTACAAAGAGATCCATCAGTTCATAACCAGGTTTGCATCAGAGAGATGCAGCCTCAGTCTCATGCTCTGTCACTGCAGAAGGCAGTGAAGGTGATTCTCGGAGAAGGGGCAGGGAGAACAGGGGCCCAGGTGTATGCCGGCGCTCCTGAGCCAGCAGCAGGTCTGGAGGGGTGCAGACAGCTGCGGAGTCTTGGTGGGATGGGGAGAGTAAAATGGCATGATTTGCAGTGTTTTAAGGAATTCTTTCTAAATTACTTTTTTAAAGAGTGAACAAGAAAACATTGGTTTCTGTTGATGTAAAGATGCTTTTATTGGTTCTTTGGGATTTAACATTTGTGCTGGCTAGTGTCATGACACCCATCCCTGATGAGAACTTGGCCTCGTTGTGGGGACTGAGAAGGTGCGTCTGCTGCACGCCAAGGGCCCTGTGCTATGGGACTGAGGTGTTAATGCAGAGATGAACTTGGCCTTAGTTCCCTGAAGTGTCGTGGTGCCACGCATCAGTGGGTTTCCCGTCCTCATGGCCTGGGTCTCCCTCCACCCTCATGGCTGGAGCCATGCTGTGCATTCCGCTCGCCTCTCCCCATCCCCAGGCCTCTCCATTCCAACCCAGCCAGGAATCACAGAAGTGGCCCAAAGTCCCCACGCAGAGTAGCAGGGCCTGGTTCCTACCTGCGAGGCCACTTTTCCTCCCAGAGAAAAAGTTCACAAAGGAAACAGATCCTCAACTGTGGTAATCGTAGCATCTCTAAAACGACGTCATGTAGGAGGGCTGCTAAATGGAGACAGGAGCATCGTGGAAAGCAGCCTCTTCAGTCCAAGAAGCAAGGTCTGCAGTGGCCGATTAGTTCCAACCCGTTGCTCATTTTCAGGCCCGAGCCAGGGCCTCCACCAAGTCAGATGACTGATCTTCCCCCCGTCAGCCCCCTCCTTGCTAATTGAGCCTGAACACAAGTTTGGGAAAGCAAAACTTGATAAAGATTGACCAAAATCGGTAGGACAAGAAGGTACAGTCCACACACCCATGGTGCTGGAAAGGGCGACTGCACAGCCCCACCGCTGCCGAGGACTCTGTTTTAAGGAAGGTGCGCTCAGGCTAGGGAAGTGCTCCTCTTACTCAGCAGCTGGTCTGACTGTCGAATGTTTTATTCTTTTTCTTTTACACCAAATATTCCATTAATTCGCAGAGAACATTTCCACAACCTAAAAGCATAGAAAGAGAGGGAGGCTGGGGGTTCGAAGTCACCTGGCAGTGAAGAGCCCACCTCAACCTGAGTGCGCCCATGGTGAAGGGCCAGAGCGCAGCCCTCAGGCCGGCCACTGTGAGGGTGCTGAGGACAGAGGAGGCGAGAAAGGGGAGGGTGTGGCAGAGCCACCAGGGCACCTCCCCATTCACCAGGGTCCCTCTGACTGGCTCCAGTGGGGTGGCTCGTGCCTGGGCTGCTGGGCCTGCAGGACTGTGCATTTCTAAAAGTGGATTAGGAGCCTACCGCCTCCTGGTTCTGGTTACTAATTCTTACTCTCCCCTCCCTCTGCATTTTTAACAATTCAAGGTAAAATCTGTACACTGTCGAGCTGGAGACACAGTTGGAGAAGGGGATCTGCTCGTGGAACTGGAGTGAATGATTTATAACCTTTCAGTCATCAGCCAATTTAATTCGCCATTTGCATGATGCTTTCACACATTTGATTCAAGCATTTTACAGAACACCCCCATGCAGCTACGTTTTACATCGTCATATTACACAGAATCGAGACCAATATTCTGCCAAAAAAAATCACCAATGGAAATTTTCATTCATGTAAATGCTGTACGTATGATTTGTACTTCTCCTGTGAGATTTCCTAGTGTCAAACTGAAATCAATAAAACAGCGTTTGTCTAAATATTAGTGTGCCCTTTTTTTTGAATGAAGACAATGTATACTTAGGTGACAGGCTCTGCCAGTGGACCACCAGCATTTCTTTGTGATCCTTTTGGAAGTTTGCTATACATGTCATTTCTCTGCCTGGCTTTATTAGCACTTGACTTTTTTCATCTCACTGCCTGCCTTCTTCTGGAAGTGAGGCCCTCACTCCTGGTGCTGAGGAATGCAGATGCAGGTTTAGGCAATCCCCTTCCTGCTGTGGCTCTCCATGTGGGTGTGGTGCTGATGGCTGACCCCTATGGCAGTCACCTTGAGGCTTCCTGGCAGCCTAGGGTGCTGTCTGCACTGTTGTGAGGGTGAGCATGCTGCCTGGTCCCTTCCCCATTGCACAAGGGGGGCAGTCACAGGGTGCTTGGGGGGGCCTCATCCACCCCGTCAAGGATGGGGCTGCCACAAGCTGATCAGCTGAGACCCATCCCAGCCTTTGTATGGTTTTTTTGTGAAGCAAGTTTCCAATTAACTAAGCAAAAGAAGCTAAAAATAATGATCATGTTTTTGTACCAGATGCAGTTCGCGATCACAGTCTACCATTAAGTTGAAGAGTAAGTGAGCTCTCCCAACAGAGAACGAGGTTACTGAGGATCACAGCACCTGCATTTTCATTTGGTTCTGAAATTCTTGGAATACGTTTCAGAATTTGCTGCGAAGCAGAAGCAAAGAGCTGCGCACCGAGTTGAGTCGATGCTGACAATTATCAGATGGAGGTGGGCAGTAATTGGTCCTTCGTGCTTTGCTAAAATTATTTTAAGTGCTGTTTGTATTTGGAAGCTAAGCTTCTGTCAGGCCTGAAGAACAAATTACTAATTCGTTGGCTCTTCTCTGAAAGGACCAGCCCCAAATGCTCTCCCTTCAGGGGGCAGGGATGGGGCTGCTGAGATCTGGGCTCAGATAAACTTCTTGAGTCCGGGTGCTCAGCTGTGTCTCCCAGCAAGTGGGTGTTCATTATTTTTTTGGACCAGAATGTAAAGAACCTTCCATCAAATAAGTATACAAAAAAAAGTGGGGGTCAGACACAGCACTAACACTTTTATGTTTGATTTCCTGAAACATTGACTTCAATTTTAAATAACCTTTAATATTGTTGTGAAGCTTGATATAAAAAATATATATATAAAGAATGGTGCTGTACACACTCTGATACATGGCATGCTTGCCCTGTGGACCTTCTTTACAAATTTGACCCAGCCGTCTAAAATCAGCTCTCTCAGGGGCTACAGGCCACGATCAGTCTAGCAGCGCTGCTGAAATCTAGCTGCAACACCAAGTCTTTCACATTGATCCCAAATGTTGTCTTGAGCTCAAAGCGGAGCAAACAAAAACAACAGGACAAGGAAGAAGCAGAGAGTAGGAAGAATTGGGCATGATCACACAAACTCTCCAAATGCCATTTAGGGGAATTAAAATCCTACATTTTTCTTATCAGGTAGAAAGATGGGAGGGAACCAGCTTGCTACTTATATGTCAACATTATTTGTAAAATCAGATGCCATTGAAATATTGGTTCCTTTTCCCATGGATTCCTTGGAAAGGGCTCTGTTCTGCCTCCGCCTTCACCCAGCATGGGCTGAGTTGGGAGCATCTCGGAGCCCCGGGGCACTCAGGACTAGGCCCACCCTGCTCATCTGTTCTCCCGGGGATTGTAGCGCAGCCCGTGCGGCCCCTCAGAGTCGTAGCTGTCGTGGTGGGGGAGCTGGGCCCACTCCGGCGGGAAGGTAGCCGTGCTGTACACGAAGCACTGCGCCTCGGCGGGCGTCGGCGGCTCCTCAGTGCCTGGGGCCCGGTCCTCCAGCAACTGCACCCGCAGCGCCGTGCGCTGGTACAGGGTCGGGCAGCTCTCGAAGTCGTCCAGGAAGCGCAGCATCCGTTCGTCCACCGTGTAGACCTCGCCTTCCACGCGGCGTCCCGAGCCGGGCAGGTGCAGCAGCCATGGGATGTTGTGCTCCCCAGCGATCACCAGCGGGTAGGGCTCCAGCGTGCAGCCACGCGCCCGGAAGGTTGCGGAGCCGTGGGCGCCGTCCCGCAGGACCCGGTGGTTGGGCTGGCCCCGCTTCAGGGTGCCGTACACGAAGAGGAGCGCCATCGGGCAGAGCTGCGGGGAAAGGAGGCAACTGGTGAGCCCACGGTGGCAGCTCTGCGTCTGCACCCGGGGTTGGGGCGCGGCCCAGAGCGTCTCCACTGGGGCCGCTCCCCTCGGGGGGTCACAGCTCACGCCACGGGAATGTGCATGGCTGTGCTCCCATCAGGCGTTACTTAGCAACGCAGATGAGAATGGCCAACGGTTTTCACACATCACGAGACGTTTCGATTTTCGGCCATCATTGAAACACGTGAAAACCGTTCCTAGCTTGTGGGCTGTTCACAAATGAGCACCAGGTCAGCTCTAACCTGTGGGCGTGGTGTTTGCCAATCCCTCCGCTAGAGAAAGGGGCACACATCTGTGACTTCCCTGACATGTCTGTAGCAGACAGGACATCTGCGTTCTACAGAAGGAGGACCCCAGCCTCCCCGCAGCACCTGGATGGATGATGCTCCTCAGCCCTGCAGGGGCAGCCCAGCCTCGCCCACAAACCACCGCCTCTCAGGAACAGCCTAACCTGCTGACTGCGCAGCCTCCCGACTCCGACGACACCAGCCTCCACCCCCTGCACCCCAGGATCGCAGCTCAAGGCCAGAAGATGCCCTGTCCAGGCCCTAGCAGGGACCTCCAGACATGCCCTGTCCAGGTCCGCAGGTACCCCCACTCCCGAGCCCAGATCAGTCGTCTCACTATTTTCAGCTGCGTGGTGGGGTGGAGGGTCCAGCAAGGCCACTGCCCTCTAGCTCTGCTGGTCTGGAAAAAGGCACTCCTTGTACTAGGACAGTGTGTCAAACCTGTCCCAGCAGCCCGCCCTGCGGTCTGAGCCCCACAGAACTGCCATTTTCCTGAGCAGTTTTCAGTGTTTTTTAAAGGACTTTGAAGACTGCATAACTATTAGAGAAAAATTAGAAATCAGCAAAAAAATGGACACATAATTTTGTAACCACCTTTTATCTGGCTACAGTGAGAACACAGGTTTCAGCCCTAAGTTCTCGGGAACTCGGACCCTGGCAGTCTGTCCCAGTGGAGCTCTGGCAGCCAGGCCTTCTGCTATTTCCTCTCTCAAGGTCTTAGAGGGCAATGGTGCTTCACGTGGCTCCCTGCAGTGACCTTGGCTCCAGCATGAAGGTAAATATTTACCACTTGCCTGGGACTGGGCCACACACTGTTACATAATGACAGAAGTGATCTGCGTGAAAGTGACTCAAACAAAAATGGAAGTGAACATTGAGAGGGGTGGGAGCCCCTTGCTCCACTGCCCCGTGTGCCCCTGCCATGAGGTGACGGCCTGTGTGGCTATTCCTTGAGATGGGCTTTGTAGACGGGACTGCAGGGACAGGCAGACAAGACAGGGGCAGCTGTCCAGGTACCAGCAGTGGCTTGTGACCAGCCAGAAATGCCCCCAGACACTGGCGCTTGCCACCAGTCCTGTGGACAAATGGCCCTTGGAGAAGTCACACTGAACTCACGGGATTTCTGTTTTCTTCTCAGCAAACAAGAGCTGCTCTGGGGGTCTAGGCCTTGTTTTGCTCTTCAGCTGTGCCCCTGCTGCCTCTTGGTTCTGTCACCGGCCTGTGCAACATCAGTGTTCCCCAGATTTCAGGCACATTTTACTAGGAAAGGTGTGGCCTTGGGAAAAACACATTGCTGGCCAGACGTGCACTCCACAGTTCTGGCCCTGCGATAGCCCTGGGACACCCCAGCCAGCGTGGGGACACAGCTTAGACTTGGGGACATGCTGGAATAGGAAAGTCCAGATGTGAATGAAGGAGAAGCTGGGGTAAGACGGTGCTGAGGGAAGAGGAAGAGGCAAGTGCTCAGGCCTAAAGTTGCCAGGAGTCAGCTGCTGGGGAAATGGAGGATGGGTGTACAGGAAAGTGACAAAAGTCCCCAGCTGACAGCAGCGCTGGGGTCTGGAGAGAGGACTGGATGGAAGGGGCTGCCTACAGCAGCGGGCGAGGAGCCAGCCCGAAAGATGAGCACCCGGGGCGGGGGGGGTGGGGCAATGATGGTCAGGGTCCTGCAGCGCAGCCGCCTTGGGGACTCAGCATTTGGAAGGACTCACATCCCTCCCACACCTGCATCCCAGCCCCAAGACCCATCCACGCTTCCTCTGCCACACCTCCCCCCTGCTCTCCTCCCCGACTGCCTGCCTGTTCCCCTGGCTTCTTTGTTCCCCTGGAGCCTGTCCCTAGTGCAGCACCCAGAGGGTCCCTGTCAGTCTCTTAGAGTACACTCACTTCTCCCACCTCATCTCCTGCACCCTCTCCCCGCTTGCGCAGGTGGCTCCTGCTCCCCCCCACCCCCCCCCCCCGTGCCTAAGCTGGGGCTGGGCCCACTCAGTCCGTCATATCACCCTGTCTGGTTGTCTCTATAGCACGTGCTCTCTAAATCACTGGTCTTGTTTGTTGCTGGAAGATGAAGAGCCAGAACAGAACTTTGAAAGAGCCCAGTCCAGCGCCTGCAGGTGAGGAAGCTCAGTCCCACCCAGGCTGGTGGCGACCTAGGACCAGCCAGCCAGGCAGGGCTGTAGTCACCCTGCAGACCAGCTCTCCACAGCCAGGTGCCTGCCTGGCTTTCCCTGACGCAGTGTTTTAAAATGGCATGTGTCCATAATGGAAATAGATCACTTTACAAGAAAAATGAAATTTCCTACCCCTTTCCACTCCCTGGAGGCAGCGCTTTTAAGGCTTTTAACTGTTGTGTTTGGCATTTATCTCTACATTGTTACTTACACTGCTACTTCTTGATGTCTTAAATCATGTCTTGCCTTTTTACCCATAAAGTGGGTGAGCACAGTGGTTCTAAAGCACAGACTTGAACTCTGTGACTTTAGGCAAATCACATAATGTCTCTGTGCCTCAGCTTCCTCAACTGTAAAATGAAGTCACAGTTAGCAGCCTGCCTCAGAGACTGCAGTGGGTTACCAGCACATGTCCTGTGTGGTCTGTTCACATGTGGCATGTGCCACTGCTGTCATCACTGTAGAAGCCCGACACCTGGCTCTCCTACCATGTTCTGCCATCCTCCCAACAGACCCATCACAGTGCTGGGTCAGCCCCAGATCGATTTTGGCATTAGAACCAGGTAAACATGCTCTCAGCTGAGACGCAGGGCCTACTGTGATTACATTTCCTTTCTTGGCCCACTTTTTTTCTTGAAATTAAAAATTGCTTCAAGTTTGGTTTTCTGTTTTGCATTTTGCTTAGGTTTCTAGGACTGCAATTCAGCCTCACGTTTTCTGAGAGCACAGTCAGAACCTGGCCCTGACCATTCGCCAAAAGGTCCTCCCTACCCAGCTCTAGTCTGGGCTGTTCGTGTCGCTGCCGTCCAGGCCACCCTCATTCCTGTCCCATCCTCCGGCTGGGCTGACGGCCACGTTTTGCTGAAGTATATTCTCTGCCACTTTTGGTTAATCACGTGGTTGGGCAGATGACTGTAGACATCATTTCCCTCAGAAATCTCCAAGTCTAGAGACATTTCTTCATTGTCTTCTCACTTCCTGAGTTCTTGCGAGAAGTCAGTGCGCTGTGATCCAGGTGCCCTGGGTGTGACTCCAGCTCTTCTCTGAAGGTGCATGGGGGTTTCCTTTTATCCCTCAGATTCTAGAATTTTCTGATGATGTAGACTCTGGTTTTTTTTCATTGACTGTGCAGGGAATTTCAATCTGAATGCTCCTTGTCCTGGATCACAGGGGCATTTTCTCCCCTCCTTCCTCTGTTCTCTTTCTGACACTCCCAATATTCTGGCAGTGAACGTCCTGGCTTCAACTCCAGTGTTCTTATCTTTTCTTCTTTCCTCCTGATCATCATATTCTGCTTTATCCTCCATTTCTTCTATTAAAAACTTATTTGCCACCATATGTATTTCCAGTATCTTTTTTTTTTTGAGACCGTGTCTCTCTCTGTCGCCCAGGCTGGAGTGCAGTGGCACAATCTTGGCTCACTGTAACCTCCGCCTCCTGGGTTCAAGCGATTCTCCTGCCTCAGCTCCCTGAGTAGCTGGGACTACAGGCACCTGCCACCACACCCGGCTAATTTTTTATTTTTAGAAGAGATGGGGTTACACCATGCTGGTCAGGCTAGTCTCGAACTCCAGACCTCATGATCTACCCGCCTCAGCCTCCCACAGTGCTGGGATTACAGGTGTGAGCCACCGTGCCCAGCCACCAATATCTTTTTTTTTTTTTTAAAGCTGCTTTTTGTTCATTCACAGGCTCAGTACTATCTTTAAAAAAAATTTTTTTTTAAGTTTCCTTCCTTCCTTTCATTGCTTCAATTTCTCTTAACTCCTCCTCTTCTCTGTATTTCAAGAGGTTTTCTTCACACATGATCTTGACTGGAAAAGCTGAGCCACTCTTTGGAAGTGAGGCTGAGCTCTGTGAGCCTAGCAGGTAGCAGGCCTTGCACAGGGCTCTGGGGACAGGCCCTGGGAGCTCAGCAGACTTTCCCTCAGTGCTCGTTTTCAGGGTGCTACCTCACTACCACTCAGCTAGGCATGTGTACCCAGCACCAAGGCGTTTTTGCTCTCCAGAAAAGAACCGTCTGTCCTCTGTCAGGTATGAGGGGAGGCGGCAGGGTCTCTCAGCCCTTCTGTTTCTGGGACTGTCCTTGCCTCTGTGGCCGCGGTTCTGGTCTCCTCTGGCATTCCAGGCTTTGCTCAGCTGACTGCTCATCGGCCTCTCGCTGTGCAGGAGCTTAGGTTTTGGGTGTCTCCAGGCTAAGTCAGCTGTCACTCACTTCTGTGTTCCATCTTCCAGAAACATGTGGCCTGCTTTCCTCCGCTGTCCTTGTGAGTTGTCTGAGCAGCATTTAGGAGGAAGCTGGACACAGGGCCTATCCTTCCCATCTTCTCTCCTGCTGCAGCGGCCCTAGCCCCCTCCTCTTTGAGAGACTTATGCGAGCCAGAAAGGATGCGACAAGACAAACTGCTTGCTTAGAAGAATGGCGAGAGGGTTTTCTTCAGGTGTAGGTGACTCAAGGGTATGTCAAGTCCCCCAGAGAAGCCAGTAAGTAGCAACTGCGGCACCTGAGTGAGGGCTCGGTAGAGGGGATGGCTGGTGACAGCTGAAGGAGCCAGGCAGTGGGGAGGCAGAGAAAGCACTTGCTCTTCCTGCTGCTGTTACGAGAGAAAGGGAAGATGAGGCAGAATTTGCAGGAAAGCCTGACGCAGACATGCAGGGATGGCCTGTGTCATTGAAGCCACAGTGTCATTGATAGGAGACTGAAGACAGACTTGTCAAAGGGTGCCTCATGGGAGACAACTGCACAGCGCAGGCGCTCGCTCTCAGACACCAATCTTTCAGTAAGAGGTGGCAGCACCATCACTCAGGCAGGGAGACTACCGCCAAGCTGAGAACAGTCCTACGGAAGCAGCCCAGACTTTGGAATAAGAGGTGTAAGATGCCAGGACAGAGCAGGACTCGGCACACAGTGGGCTTTGTTTTCACTATTCTAGGGATTCAACTGCAAAGGAAGAAAAATATTTCATCCAAGAGTGGACAAGCAGGCTTAGGAGAGAGGCAGGAGGAGAAGAGAGTCTTGCAGGATGGTGTTGCTGAAGGCAGCTAACTCCCAGCGAGGACTTGACCGAGGGCCCCCTGGGTGCATGGGCCCTGCATTGAGTAGCTTGTGTCGTCTCGGTTCATTTAATACTCTCGACTCGGTAAAGTTGGTGGTGTTATCTTCATTTAACAGATGAAGAGACTAAAATGAGGACTCCAGCCCAGAGCTGGTGAGCGGCAGCAGCAGGAACTGAAGCCAGGCCTGCTGGACCCCAACAGCCTCTCTGGCTCTGCCACTTGCAGTGACCCCGAGGCCCACGGGAGATGACCCTGTCAGGTATGGTGCAGGACTCAGGCTCTGCAAGGACAGAAATGGTTTGTAAAGGACCCTACACTTCCCTATGCTTTTGGTTCCCCACTTGTTTTGAATTTTATCTGATAAACCAAATCCTTCTCTGTATTTCCTTTCTTTTTAATTTCTAGAGTTTTAAAAATTATGATAAATTTGATGTTATGTGTATTTTATCACAACTATTTTTTTAGGTGTTTGGTTCAGTAGTGTTAAGTTTATTTGAGTTGTGAAAAAGGTCTCCAGAACCTTTTCATCTTGCAAAACAAACTCTGCACCCATTAAACAATAACCATGGAAAGTAAAACCACCGATAAGGAGGAATTCCTGCTCCATGCTATTTTGATTACTGTAACTTTACAGTAAGTTTTGAAATCAGGAAGTATGAGACCTCCAACATTGTTCTTTTTCAAGATCACTTTGTCTATTTAGGGTCCTTTGATATTTCCATATAAATTTTTGGATTGAGTTTTCCTCTTTCTGCATTAAAGGAATGCATTAATCTGTAGATCACTTTAGGCAATACTGACATCTTAATAATATTGTCTTCCAATCCATGAACATGGGATATCTTTTGATTTACTTGTGTTCTTTCAATTGCTTTCAGCAGTGTGTACACATCTTGCCTGCTTGGTTTATTTCCAAGTATGTTATTCTTTTTGATGTTATTGCAAATGGAACAGTTTAATTTCCTTTACAGATTCCTAATTATAAAAATGCAACAATTATTTGTGTTAATTTTGTCTCCTGCAACTTTGCTGGATTTGCTTATTAGTTCTAAAAGTTTTAAAGTGGAATGTTTACATTTTCTATAAAGGACCATATTGTTTGCAAAAAGAGGTAATTTTACTTCTTACCTCTGATTTGGATGCCTCTTAAATTTCTTTTTCTTGCCTGATTGCTCCAGCTAGGACTCCTAGGACTATGTTCAATAGAAGGTATGAAAGTGGCATCCTTTTCTTGTTCCTGATCTTCAAAGAAAAGCTTTCATTCTGTCATCACTGAGTATCATGTGGGCTTTTCATATGACCTTAAGCTGTTGAGGTAATTTCCTTGTATTCGTTTGTTAAGTTGTGTTGAATCTTGTCAAATGCTTTTTCTGTGTCAACTGAGATGATTGTGTTTTTTTCCTTTATTCTGTTACTGTGGTGTATTACATTGATTGATTTTCTTACATTGAAATATCCTTGCATTTCCAGGAATAAATCCCACTTGGCCATGGCATATAATCCTTTTCATGTGTTGTTGAAATCTGTTTGCTAATGTCTTGTTTGGGATTTTCGCATCAATCTTCATCAAGAATATTAGTATGTAGTTTCCTTTTCGTTGTGTCTTTGGTTTTAGTATCAGAGTAATGCCGAACATTGGAGTGTTCCTCCTTCTTCAGTTCTTTAGAAGAGTTTCAGGAGGGCTGCTGTTAATTCTGTAAATGTTTGGCCCTGGGCTTTTCTTTCTGGGGGATTTTTGACTGCTGCTTCGGTCTTTTTACTAGTTGTAGGTCTGTTCAGTCTTGGTAGGTTGTGTTTTTCTAGGAATTTGTCCATTTCATTTAATTGTTCATAATATTCTCTTGGCCTCTTTATTTCTGCAAGATGTGTGTTCTGTAAGATGTGTTATAATGTTCTCTCGTCTATTTCTGGATTCAGTTATTTGGGCCTTTCTCTCTTTTTAAGTTAAAGGTCTGTCAATTTTGTTAATCATTTCAAACAGCCAACTCTTGGTGTAATTGATTTTCTCTGTTGTTTAAAATTCTCTCTTTTGTTTATCTCTGCTCTTATCATTACTGTTCCTTTCCTCTGCTAAGTTTTGGGTTTCGTTTGTTGTTTTTTTGAGCCTCTTGTTCCTTGTCTCTCGTGTTCCGCCCATCTTCAAGGGCTGCTGTGAGGATCACGGCCAAGAGGACACATGAAAAGTCTATTACACTGGTCAGATGCCTCTTAGAACCACACCAAAATGTGCCTGTGATTAATTCCGGCTGGGAGAATGTCAGGCTTCTCTTTGGGTTCACCAGGCCCCTGGGTGGGGCTGTGAGGGCAGCACTACCACTGCAGAAGGGGATGCCACCTTCTGAGAGACGCATGTTACTGTGTCTTCAACCCTGCTCCCTCTTACCATGCTAGTTTGTTTTTTCTACAGCACAGGGTTAGAGTCAGAGTCTTAGATAAAATGTAAGGGCTTGGTTTAATAAGTAATGGTTAGAAATGGCTGTAGGTGAGCCATTGGGGTTTTTCCAGATTAAAACAAAGATTTTTCTTGGTCTCTGCTTTAATGTGAAATCACTATCCCCAAGTCAGCCCTGCTGCATCAATACAGTGTGAGCCCAGCCCTTGCAGGGCCAAAATCAGGAAAGGTAACCTCAGAATTCTGTAGCTGGGCATTGAGGGACAGAGTGCATGTCACATGTAAAACAACGCACTATAACAGGCCTGAATTGAATTCCTGCCTCTACCCCCTTTGACCTGTGGGTCTTTGGGGAAGTTTGTTGTTTGTTTGTTTTAATGTTGGGGTTTCACCATATTGGTCAGGCTCATCTCGAACTCCTGACATCATGTGATCTGCCTGTCTCAGCCTCCCTAAGTGCTGGGATTACAGGTGTGAGCCACCGCTCCAGGCCTGTGGAAGTTATTTCAAGTCCCTGAGCTTCCATTTCCTCCTATTTGCCCCAAAGAGTTGACCTCCACTGACTGCTGACTGTGCAGGCATAAGCGTCTGATGAATGTGAGTTCCCTCTTCCTCTGGGCCCTTCCTTATCCCTGCTTCCTCCTCAGGTTTCCACCTCAACTCCATCCTTTATCAAGATCTTCTTCTAGAAATATCTGCTAGCTATAGTCTTCTCAATAAAGCCCCGTAAAAAATAAAAATGAATACATTATAATTGGGAGAGGCCATCAGGCAATATCAAGTAGTGGTTGTGGCCTTAATGATTTTTGAAAACCAAGAAAAATGCTTGGGAAGGTGATATTACATAGAAATGATGGTGATTAAGCCACAGAAGATTAATTCCAACTCTGGAAAATCTGTCTTCTGCAGAAGATATCTTATTTCTCTAAAAGAAAACCAGGCAATAAAAACCCTTCATTTCTAGGAAAGAAACCAGACTGCCAGAATGACCAACCTAAAATTTTCTACATTTTATGTATTGAATTCAGTAGGCATATCCTCCATAATACAAAATTAGTTTGAGAACACTACTTATGCAATAAAAAATATCTGGTATTTCTCAGTTCTTCATAAGGAAAACATCATCACCTTTCTGTGTTTTGAACAACACACAGAGATACTAACAGGAAGAAACTTGTCCCCATGGGGCTGAGCGAGGATCAGCGTTAAGCACTGAAACAATTAATTCCCATTAAAGGATTAAGGCGCTCGGGTTCACTTTGAATCAGAAAAGCGAATCATGAATAAAATGCTGTACACCTAAGAGGCTGCTGGTCCCAGTTAGTGAGTGAGAGAACTGAAGAGCAACCCAGAGTGCAGAGAAGCGGAGCAGCCGCTGACCCGGCAGCGAGAAGACGAGTGGGGTTTGTTTCATGGGACAAGATGGTCCTTCATGATGCCATGGAAACACTGGGGGAGAGTCGGGTTTGCGTCCTAGGATGCCGGCCTTACTCCAACAGATGAAGTCCATGAAAGTAAATCTACAAAGCGTGTTCCAGCTCGCTACATCATCATGCCTCGTGCATGGGTTTCCTTATAGCATCTTACCATTAATACGAAGAATCAAAGACACGCAGGAGAGGTTAACATTCAGTCTGGAGAGTTTTACTGTGGGTTCCTAGAGCCAACTGAGGGCACTGAACAGCTCTGCAGACATCGTTCCCTGACGCCGATATGTTAAGGATGAGGGAGGTCTGCTGTGGTCAGGACTCGGGCACCCTCCACTCTGGAATCAAAGAGGCCAAAGCTGAACCTCTGTCCCAAACCCAACTGGCCCGGACAATATCGACACCCAGGGGACAGCACGGAGGTGGAACAGGCTCAGAGAGCCTCGAAAAGCTTTAGTTCAGTGAAATCTGGTTTCACACTGCCAATATTTGAGGAAATAAACACACTCCTGAGCGTCCACCTGGCCTGGAGCTGCCTGAAATGCCGGTCACTTACTCAGCAGTTCTTGAAGCATAGTCCATCTACAGTTTCGTATTTCATCACCCAGGCAGAATTTGAAAGTGATTACCAGTCCTTTGCATAACTGTTAGATTTTTCTTGCTTGATATTTTTCTTAGCCACCTGGTGGCAAGAGTGTAAAAGGCAGGATTTAAGAGTTAGTGATGAGAGTTTACACATCACAACCACCTCATATGGCCGGTGCACATTTAAAAGCCTGCAAACACAGAGCAGGAGAAGGAAGGGGCTTGTGTTTAACCAATTTACAAAAGGATCTTAAATAGACACCAGCTTCGAACACAAAAACCACCTTTATGAAAAGATGCCTCAAGAAAATATTCATCTTGTACATAGGAAAACTTTGTGACCGGAGGAAATGTAGTAAAATCTGTATGTCATCATGTCAAAGCGTCTGTTTTCTCCATGTGATAAATCAAGCTACTAATAACGCATACTGCCAGTTGGCAAGTTAAGGCTTAGTTAGAAAAAGGAAAATGATTTGGACTTGGGTAACGTGAAACTCAGGCCCCTGCCAGAGGGGCTCTGCCACTGGCGGGGGAGAAATAGCTGTAGAATCAGAAACTCCTGGTCCAGAGGATGGCCCGGCAAAGAATTTCTCTCTGTCTTTATGTTTGCTGCATGAATTTGCTTTTGTCACTCAACATCTCATGTCAAAATTGGCCCCAGCAGATCCTGGGCCCACCAGCCTCATGAAGGGCATGGCGATCATGGCTGTACACTGGTTTCCAACTGCTGCCCTCGTCCTTCGGTGACCACCAGCAGCCACACCCGGCGCCAGCCCTGAGCACACACAGCCACTCTACATGGTGGAATCGGAGTGAGCAGCACATGCAATGCTGTGCATGTTACCCCAAGAGGGGCCTTTTCTTATTTCATGGAAACCTTGTGTCTCTCTTCAACAGCCACTTCCCCTCGCTCCCCCACTGTAACATTATTTTCCCTGGAGAAAACGCCGAGTGTCTGATATAGTTACACATTAATTCTTCAGAAGTTTCTTAGAACTGTAGGAAACAGGTGAAAAAACAAAATGCCTTGAACTTTCAACTTGAGCCCGGCCTGTGCACATGAGGCGGGCCCTAAGGTCACTCTTTCCCCGCGTGGCTTGGGGCGACGTGCCAGGGAGTGCTCGGCCACATCCTGTTGGCGCTTTGATGCTTTCATTTTGTCGCTTGCTAGTTTCTTTACAGCAAAGACAAGGGCTTCCTGCTAAGGCAGACCCCTTACCAGCACCACTGCATACCCCGGAAAAGTCCCTGGCAAAACACCTTTCTTCCATTATCCGAGCAGGCCCTGGTAAAACACTGGCGCCTTTGAAATCAGAGGCCAGGGCCTCCTCTCCACACTTCACTCAAGACACTGAACAATCACGGGTCTGGGAAATCAGACGGGCGCTTGGTAGTCCCTGCTGCCATACCGGGCGCCCTAAATGCTCCTCAGCAACCATCCCTTGAGATTTTACTCTTTGGCCAAATATAAATAACTTTTCATGCCCTATCACTTTAAAGGCAATTGTGTTGCCACCTTTAAAATGTACAGTGACCAACAACTCAGACATGACCGTTCCCTGCATCCCCATGTCTTTGAGTATGGAAAGGAATCGCTGGAAAATCCCATGATGCCAGGCCAGGGAATGAGCTCTATGCAAACAGGCAGGATGGAGAAACGGCCAGGGCCATGGCCCCAGATTCCAGGCGTGGCTGCAGGAGCAGAGGTGCTGGCAGCCCCTGCTGCCTCCCAGTGGGATGCTCAGAAGACACAGCAGAGGCCAGCAGCAGGAGCCAGAGCCAGAAACACATGCTGGGCAGGTGGCCAGCAGTCTGACACCTGAGACGCTGTCAGCCTCATCACACACGGCCCCCAACCTGCAGGCATGGCCTCAGGAACCTGGCTCTACTTGCGGCCCTACCTGTGGCTCAGACGGGTCAACGCTGCCCTCAAGGAAGAGCCCTGACTCCATGCCCACCCCATGCCAAATGCTCCACTCACATTCTCCACCTGGTGGCCCAAACCACATAGCAAGGTCGCCTTTCTCCCAGCTTCTCCCCCATGTTGTAGATGGGGAACCTGGGGCAGAGATGAAGTGACTCACACAAGGTGACCCAGGCAAGGGTGGCAGGGCCTCCACACCACCTTCCCAACCTCCACGTTCTGGGGCCCCTGGCGGAGGGCATCCCTCACTGCCCCAACCACTCCATGGTCCCCGGCAGCCAGTGGCCTGGGCTGCCCCCAACACCAGGCTGCAGTCACATCCACCGTGGCCTTCAGAGTCCAGAAGGTGCCCTCAGGGTTCACTGAGCACCCCTTGGCTACCCGCCTGGCTTGTGCCATGGAACGCACTCAGACACTGCCACTGTCCTGAAATTCCCCGTTTTGTCTTCGTGTTTTGTAAGCGAAGTCTGCTGGGATAACATAGCACTCCCGTGAGCGGGGGAGAGCCCAGGAGCATGGGATCATGGTGGACCCAGGATATAGGGGGTTCTGGCATTGGGGGGAGGCCAGGTGAGCCACTGTGCTTCCCAATGCAAGTGAAACCTGTCCCCCCGCAAAAGGAGGAAGGAAGGGTTCTGAGAACACAGACACCAAAGGCTCCACCATGTCCCTCCCTACCCACATGTCAGCCAACCACATACTCAGAAAATGACACAGAAGGCCAGGGCAACCTGCTGGGCTACCCACCGTGCCTTCCCCTCTCTGCTTTCCTCCATCAGCAGATGAAGGCAGACAATGTTGGTAGAATCTGTGCATCTCAAAAGGGGGGAAAACAGCTAATTTTCTGATAAGAATGAAATAAATATGGATGAATAAGTTATGAAAAGCTGTCACTTCTGTGATTTCATGAGTTAAATGCATTGAATACATGCACTGAAACTTAAAACTGATATTGCACAATGTAAAGATGAATGAAAAACTCTATGCCGAGAATTTAATAATATGGAAATAGACTGGGTGCCGTGGCTCATACCTATAATCCCAGCATTTTGGGAGGCTGAGGTGGGAGGATCACTTGAGCCCAGGAAGTCGAGGCTGCAGTGAGCCATGATCTCACCACTGCACCCAGCCTGGGCCTGAGTGAGACCCTGTCTCTGAATAAATAACAAAGAAATAATAGTAAAACAAAATTTGGCATATATAAGAAAATAATGTTTAGCTTTTAGCAACTAAAATCCTCCAGGCCAAGTTGAGAGGGTGGGTCGCGAGTCCGCAGGGGGAAGGAGTGCACCTTTTCTGGCTTTTCAACAAGGGCATCGCATGGCCCATCCTTGCCACGCCTCTAATCCACAGCTCCTTGAGGGCGGGGTCTTGCCTTCTCTTCTTTTCACCCCCCTATGTCATCTGGTGTGCCCTGGCACATGCAGTAGGCACTTCGTAAACACTGCAGTAAGCCACGGGGCCATCCCACGAAGCCCAGATTCTCACAGAGGCACCATGGGCCTTCAGGCTGTTGGGAATCTTTCAAGTTCTCCTTGTCTCTCAAACCCCACAGGTTCAAATACAGCCCAGGGGGCACATTCACAGGCCCTGGATTCAGTGCCAACTCTGCCACCTCTTCCTTCCCACAAGAGAGCCAGGTCGCCAGACCCTCAGACCAGGCCCGGGAGCAGGGCAGAAGCAGGAGTGTGGAGCAGCCAGGTGGGATGGCACCGGCTAAGCCTCAGCCCATTACAGCCACTGACAGCCCGTAAAACTCACCTCCAGAGACCAGACCAGAGGGGGTGGGGTACTCACTGCTGAGGGCACAGGGCCCTCCGGGAGGATGAAAGTGTTCTTTGTATTGATTTGGGCAGTGGTTCCATGGGGGATACGTTTGTCAAAATAATTGACCTATCTATCTGTGCACTTTATCTATGGATCTTGTTGTATGTAAATTACACCTCAGAGAAAGGTGACCTAAAACCAAGACTGACTGAGCTCACCGGAGGCCGCAGGGCCTGTGCAGGCCTGGGCTGCCCTTACTGTGCGCTCTTGTCAGCGCTCAGCAAGCTTCACAGCCCAGAATCAGAAGCTGAAGCTGAAGCTCATCTTTTCTTTAGGGTTTCCACAAGCACCCAAGTCTGTCCAAAGCCTTCCTGCAGATTTGTGCTGGCTTCCCTTACGCTCAGTTGTTTTCTGGAGATATTCAATAAGACAAGAACGAGACTTCTCTGCCACCCGGCTGTGTGGAAAGAGAGCAGCGGGGTCAAGGTAGAGCAGGCCGGGAGGCATGAGGCAGCCGTGAGCACTGCAGGCCTGGGCACCAGGATGGGGACCAGGGCTTTCTCTGCCCACCAAGGACCCCACACACACCAGCTGCTGACCAAGCAGTGAGTTCCCAGGAAGAAACACAGTAAATGGTTTGCCTTTTAGAATATTGTTCCAGGCCTGCTGGAAGATGGTGCAGCAATCACACGCTGGCAGTTGCTCAAAATATGTTTATTCTGCCTGGGGCGGCAAAACCCCAGGCAGCCGGGAAAAGCCAAGAATCTGTGGCTTGTCCCAGCCCGCCCTCCGCTTGTTAAGTAGGACACCCAGGTCTGGCTGATGGCAGGCAACTTCTCTTCTACCTTGTGTGCTCCCAAAGGTCTGGATTGTCTCAACTCTGGCAGAAGGCAAGGGAGGCCTGGGAACGCCACCTGTGCCTTTCTGCTGTTCATTTTTCTAGAGCATGGCTGCTTTTCATTTAAAACCTTTGGGTTAGAAATACCTTGACTGAGTTTCGAAACAGGAATAAATATACATTAGTGTTTTGTTTTTCAGAAACATCTGAAGGTTGTATTGACTGAACCTTGTTTTATATGACTGTTTTGCCTTCTTAAATGAGAAATGGAGAATCCAACGTAAAGTTAGAAGAAACACAAAACAATTACAAAATATCACGGTGATTCTCTAGGTGGTTTGCTGACAGAATATTCTAGAAAGATGGGAATAAATATAAGAATGTTCAAACGGCTCTCAGATAATCATTTTAGAAGTTAAACCTACTTAAAAGTGAAGAGAGAGAAATTACAGATACCAGCGAGCCCCTGGTGAGGCTTGGGCCGGCATACCCTGTATTTGGCAGCTTCACCATCTGGTTGCTTTGAGGGGTTCAAGTCCCCCAGAGAGAGGCTGGACACAGTGGGTAGAAAAATAGTGAGATCCCCATAAACATGCACAATTATATGCCCCCAAAATATAAAATTAAAAAAATTTAAGAACTGAGAGCCAATAAACAGAGATCAAAGCCACACGCCTGTTAATCATCTGGGAAGAGGCCCACCTGACCCAGGCCAAGTAGGCAAAGCCACAACAGGGTGGGTAGACTGCAGGCGCATCCAGGGGGCACAGGGTCCACAGAAGAGCCAACCAGGGGGCCACCACCCAACATCATGGAGCAGAATAAATAGATCAGCATGAATTAAAGTATTTCAGAGACTACTTTCAAAGATAACCACCAAATACAACTGCAAGATGTCAAATTTAAAATCCCTAGGGATGCCACCTCCACTATGTGTGGAGCCTGGGCACAGCTTAGAAACCACCACCCATGGGCTGGGTGCCAGTAGCTCATGGCTGTAGTCCCAGCACTCTGGGAGGCCGAGGTGGGTGGATCACCTGAGGTCAGGAGTTCAAGACCAGCCTGACTAACATGGTAAAACCCAGTCTCTACTAAAAATACAAACTTAGCCAGATGCGGTGGTGCATGGCCGTAATCCCAGCTATTCCAGGAGGCTGAGGCAGAAGAATCGCTTGAACCTGGGAGGTGGAGGTTGCAGTGAGCCAAGATCACGCCATTGCACTTCAGCCTAGGCGACAAGAGTGAAACTCCTCAAAAAAGTAAATCAATAAACCACCACCCATGTGGCCCAACCTGCTTATCGACCTCAAACCAGCACAGCATCATCCTAACCCAGGGCTTGCTGCTGGTTGGCACTGCCAGCCAGGGCCCCACATCCCACTGCCCAGAAACATGAAATCAGGAGCTAAAAGGAACCGCAAACCCAACTGGCCACTGAAAGCTGGGCAACAAGTTATACTGTAGCCACGCGGCTTCCCATGCCAACAGCAGGGGACTGGGTCAGTGTCCAGCCAGATGCCGCCTCCAGCGGGCTCTGTAAGGCAGAATTCCTTTTGGTGCAATAACAGGTTTGCCTTCTGCATCGCCTTTCGCTAAGAATAGTATTAAAACCAGTTTAAACCTCCAAAGAGATGCTGATTACCCGGAGATCACGTAGCCAGAGGTGGCAGACGAAAGAAAGGAAAGCAACTCAGAAAAGTCCATTGCTTACATCAGTGCACTCAAAGAGATGGGACCTCATCCCCAACACACATCGGCGCGCACACACATGATGCTATTTTCACACATTTGGAAAAAGGAAACATTCTTAAAGTTAAAAGCATAGAACTCAAAATTAGGCCCGATTAAGTTTTTTGTATGAATTACTTTGTTCCCAAAGCATTCAAATCCTTTCAGTGCTTGAATAATTATCCCAAGTTAAATTCGATTTAAATGGCTGAGAGAGAAGTTAAGACTCTGAACTACAAGAAAGAAGGGAACAGGGGAGGCAACTCAGGGTGTTTCCCTGAGTGAGCTTCCACACTCCCTGCGTAGAGTGGGTCCATCTGCCACATTTCTATGAGTCCTGAACGCACTCCTGGCCAGTGTGTGCTGGCAGCAGCCCGAGTTCTGAGGCCAAAACATCCAGAAAAAGGCATTGAGCTGGAGGTACTGGCCCTTCTCAGGAAACTGGATGCGCTGAATGAATTAAATCCGACCCAATTATACCCCGCACCCTCACCAAAAACAAAGCAAAACCACTTTTAAAGGCTCCATTACAGCCAGAAACCACTGACAAAAGCCAGGCCAGGCTGAAGCCAAGCACACCCATCTTTGGGTTTAAAACTCCTTGGCCTCCCCAGTGTTGGGGGTGGATCCCAGGACCCTAGATATTATTTAAAAGCACATTTGGGTATATACTTGGCTTCTGAAAGCATTTAAAAGCACACGCATGGGCCACTCCCGAGACAGCGGAATGGGCTGTGAAAATGTGCAAGGCCCGGGCGGCTGCTGTGTGGTCAGCAGGGAGAGGCGGCCCTCCCGGCTGAGGCACTTCCTCCAATCCACTTGCTTCAGAAACAGCAGAACAGCAGCTTTGCTTTACATTTTGGAGTTTGTTTTTTTTTTTTTTCCCAAAAATTTACAGTGTTCTTTCATTAGGAAGTTAAAATCATGTTTACTCAGCCATTTTCTGAAATGAACAGCTCAAACATGTGACACATTTAACTTTTTTGGGAGGGGTCTATGAAAGTTTTGTCATTTCTCTCATCTATAACTACTTTCTTAATTAAAAAACAAACAAAAAACACCATAATGTATATATAAACAGGGGGAAAAAAAGACACTCTCCTCTCTGCTCCTAAGCTGTCCAAGCCAAGAAAACCTTTTCCCTGGCAAGGGCCTGGCGTAAGTGGCAAGGTGAGGAGGCCACTAGCTCCTTCCTACCTGCCGGAGCTGGTGTGAACAGACTTCACCTCGGCTCTCAGCAACTTCCCAGAAAAGAAGGAAAAAAGGATTTCTCCTGGGGGGCCATGCGTCAATAATCACAAGACAGCTAAGGGGTAACTAAAGTCCTAGTTGGAAGCACCTTAAAAATGTTCAACTCCTTACTGGTCCTTTGAGTGGGTCCCCTACAATCCAGGCCCCCCAGGCTGTGCTGTCCAGGAAGCACCTGGGCCAGGCAGAGGAGGGCCACGGAGTAGGGCACAATTGCCCAAAGAATCTGCTCCTGTCCCTTGGATGTTCAGGGTTTTTCTTTAAAATTCATGCAACTTGGTATTGTTTTAACATAACAATTGTTTCACTTATTTTCAGGTTAAGGAATTTCTCTCTCCTTCCCTCTGCCCCCATTTAAAGGCAATTCCCTAGGGAGCAGGTCCCTGCCTCACAGAGGGGGCAAGACTAGTGCAGTCATGTCATCAGACTCCACCTATCCCTGTGCAACGGGCCGTGCTTTGAGTCCTTCTCTTTCCAACTTTAAAAACCAAAGCTAGATGTAGTTTTTCTAAGGCAAGGAGTACCTGCCAGCCACTTAACATTTCTGTTAAGATCATCTGCCCAGTGCTCAGGACGTCCAGGCTGGCTGGCGGGTCATTCATTCATTCACTCATTCAGGAGATACTGAGCATCTACAACAGGCCAGGCATCCAAAGACAGAAAAAACAACAGTCCTTGTGGGGCGGCAGAGATGCTGAGCCCTGATGAGAGGGCACTCTGCAGTTGGGACAATGAGTCCCACATCAGGACCAGGCATCAAGTCACCTGCAGGAGAGGGTGACCCAGGCAAGCAGCAGAGCCTCTGGGGATACCCAGGAGCAGGCAGGTCAGGTGGAGGGTGGGTGAGGAAGGGAGGGGGACCTGAGCAGAGGGGACGGTGGGCTGTCAGGGGAACAGTAAGCACACCAGTGGGCAGGGAAAGGCCCAGACCTCCAAGGGTCTTCTATGGTATCTTACGGAGCCAGATATTAGCATCTGTGCGATGAGAGCCATTTGAGTGTGTTGAGTGTGGCCCCAGGCACAGAGGTTCGTTTGGCTGTTACTTCTGTTTTTTGTTTGTTTCTGATACAGAGACTCACTGTGTTGCCCAGGCTGAAGTGCAGTGGTGCGATCTTGCTCACTGCAACCTCCGCCTCCCGGGTTCAAGCAAGGCCTCAGCCTCCCAAGTAGCTGGGACCACAGGCACATGCCAAGACCCAGCTATCGAGGTAGTTTAATATTTAAAAATCAGTCAATGAATTGTCATAGAAACAGATTAAAATGGAAAAACCACATGATGATCTCAATAAATACAGGATGAGCACTTGACAAAATTCAGCAAATTAATAAAAATTCTTAGCAAACTGGAAATAAAAGAGGATGTCCTCAATCATTCAAAAGGCTGTCTATGAAAAATCTACAGCTAATATCCTTCTCGTTATGGTGAATAATCAAATACTTCCCCGTGAGACTGGATGCAAGGCAAGGACGTCTACTCTTCCCACTTCTGGAGGTTCTAGCCAGGGTAATAAAGGAAGAAAAAGAAATAAAAGGCATATACTTCAGAAAGTAAGAAAACTATCTTTCTGCAGTTAAAATAATTATCAGTATAGAAAATCCTAAGAAAATCTACCAGAAGTTTACTAGAACTAATGAGGTTAGCAAGGTTTTAGGGTGTAAGGCCGATACACAAACGTCAATGGCATTCTGGCAGGGGCAAACTGGAACTTTAAATTAAAAAACCCAGTATCATGTATAGTATCACCGAAACGTGAAATACTTAGGGTCCAACTGAACACAATATGTGCAATACCAGTGCACTGAAAATTCCAAACACTGATGAGAGAACTTCAGTATCTAAATAGAGAGATATACCATGTTTTGATGGATCGTTTTCAGTTAGAATGTTAATTCTCTGCAAATTGAGTTAGAGATTCAACATAATCTTAATGAAAATCTCAGTAGGTTTTTTTTGTAGAAATTGATGAGCTAATTCTAAAATTTATATAAAAGATAAAGAGTGTAATTGGATTGTTTATAATGCAAAGGATAAATTCTCCATGATGTGTGTATTTCACATTGCATCTCTGTATCAAAATCTGTAACCCATAAATATATATTACACATCTACTATGTACCCACAGCAATTAAAAATAAAATAAAACTTGTATAAACATTTGAAGGATTTGGAATTGCCAAAACAACACTGAAAATGCTAAACAACCCAGCAATTCCATTACTGGTATAAATCCAAAGGATTATAAATCATTCTATTATAAAGACACATGCACATGAATGTTCACTGCCGCACTGTTTACAATAGCAAAGACCTGGAACCAACCCAAATGCCCATCGATGATAGACTGGACAGGGAAAATATGGCACATATACACCATGGAATACTATGCAGCCATAAAAAATGATGAATTCATGCCCTTTGTAGGGACATGGATGAACCTGGAAACCATCATTCTCAGCAAACTGACACAAGAACAGAAAATCAAACACCGCATGTTCTCACTCATAGGCGGGTGTTGAACAATGAGAACACATGGACACAGGGAGGGGAACATCTCACACTGAGGTCTGTTGGGGAGGACTAGGGGAGGGACAGTGGGGGGTAGGGAGTTGGGGAGGGATAACATGGGGAGAAATGCCAGATATAAGTGATGGGGATGGAGACAGCAAGCCACCTTGCCATGTATGTACCTCTGCAACATGCAACAATCCTGCATGATCTTCACATGTACCCCAGAACATAAAGTGCAATTAAAAAAAAAAAAATATATATATATATATATAAAGAAAAGAAAAGAAAAAGCTAAACAAAGTTTCTCTTTTTAAATTATTTTTTTAAATATGGAAGCTTCACAAATTTGCGTGTCATCCTTGCGCAGGGGCCATGCTAATCTTCTCTGTATCGTTCCAATTTTAGCATATGTGCTGCCAAAGCAAGCACTATTTTTTTTTTTTCGTTTGAGACAGAGTCTTGCTGTGTCATCCAGGCTGCAATTCTTGGCTCACTACAACCTCCGCCTCCCAGATTCAAGTGATTCTCATGCCTCAGCCTCCCAAGCAGCTGGGACTACAGGTGTGTACCACCATGCCCGGCTAATTTTTTTCTTTAAATTTTTGGTAGAGACGGGGTTTTGCCATGTTGGCCAGGCTGGTCTCAAGCTCCTAGCCTCAAGTGATCCGCCGGCCTGGGCCTCCCAAAGGGCTGGGATTACAGGCATGAGCTAAGTTTCTATTTCAGTACTTACAACAAAGGTTCAATAAACAAGATAGTGTGGAATTAGAGAAAAGATATGCATTAAGGTTAATGGAACATTTCTTTCTGGGATAATGAAAGTGACGTGGAATTAGTGGCGAGGGCTGCACAACTTTGTGAATACACTAAAACCCACTTACTTGTACACTTTAAAGTGGTGACTTTTATGCTGTGTGAATTACTTCAATTAAAAAAATACGTTAAAAAAATCAATGGAACAGAGTCCAGAAGTAAACCCCACTGTAGGGTCAACTGTTTTCAATAAAGGTGCCAAAGTAATTCAATGTGGAACCTACAGTCTTTTAAACGAATGGTGCTAGAACAACTGCTTATCCATATACAGAAAAATAGATTTTTAAAAACCTCTTATCTCACTCCCTATATATAAATTCACTCAAAATGTATCCGAATGCAAGAGTTAAACCTTCTAGGAAAGAAATCTTTTGGCCTGGCATGGTGGCTCATGCCTGTGATTCAAGTACTTTGGGAGGCCAAGGCGGGTGGATCATGATGAGGTCAGGAGATGGGAGACCATCCTGGCTAACACAGTGAAATCCCGTCTCTACTAAAAATATGAAAAAAAAAAAAAAAAAATTAGCCAGGTGTAGTGGCATGCGCCTGTAGTCCCAGCTACTCAGGAGGGAGGCCTAGAGAGTCGCTCGAACCAGGGAGGCAGAGGTTGCAGTAAGCCAAGATTGCGCCACTGCACTCCAGCCTGGGTGACAGAACAAGATTCCATCTTAAAAAAAAAAAGAGAAAGAAATATTTTTATAAGACACAAAAAGCACAAATAATAGAAAGAAAACACTAATAAGTTTTGACTTCAAAATTTAAAACACCTGCTCTCAAAAGTGTCAGGTGAGTAAATGAAAAGGCAAATGTAAACAGAAAAATTATCTGCAAAATAAAGGACTGTTATCTAAAATACACAAAGAACTCTTACATCTCAAGAAGAAGAAAAACAGCTCAATTAAAAGTGGGCAAAACAGCTGGGTGCTGTAGTCTTCGCTATTTGGGAAGCTGAGGCAGGAGGACTGAGCCCAGGAGCTAGAGACCAGCCTGGAAACAAGCAAGACCACGTCTCCAAAAAACCCAAAACCAAACAAAATGGGCAACAGATTTAAACTCACACTTCACCAAAGACCTATGAATCTCATGCAAACACATGAACAGATAGAGGCTCTCTATCATTAATTTTAGGGAAATGCAAATAAAAGCCACAAAGAGATACCATTAGCATGGTAAGATTGAAAAGACTGTTAGTACCAAGTGCTGGCGAGGTGTAGAGTAACTGAAATTCTCATACATTGCTTCTGGGAATTCAGAATGGTACAGCAGCTCTAGAAAACAGTTTGACAGTGTCTTATAAAGTGAAACATACATCTACCATACAACCTGGCAATTTCACTTTGGGGAACAGACCCAAGATAAATGAACTCATATATCCACGTAAAGACCTGTACGTGACTGGAGGACGTCAAGTGAAATAAGCCAGGCATAGAAAGATACTGCATGTTCCTGCTCACATGTGGAATCTGAAAAACCTGACCTCCTAGAACAGAATGGTGGTCACTCGAGGCTGAGGTAGCCAGGGGGAGTGGGGATGGAGACCGGCTGGTTAGAGGGCACACATCAGTCAGATGAGAGGAGTTAAAGAAAAAATTGTCCAGAATAGGCAAACATACAGAAACAAAAACAAGTAACTGCCTGGGGCTGGGTGTAGGGGTGGTGGATGAAGAGGATGGAAGGGGAGAGAAATAGGGAATGGCTACTAATGTTTATGGAGTTTCTTTAATGGATGATGAAAATGTTCTAAAATTCATCACGGTGATGAATTTTGAGTCAGGGTATAGTGCTGATGATGGTAAATGCAGCTCTGCACAACATCCTAAAAAAAAACACTGGACTATACATTTTATTTTAATTAATTTTTTTGAGACGGAGTCTTGCTCTGTCACCTAGGCTGGAGTGCAGTGGCATGATCTCGGCTCACTGCAACCTCTGCCTCCTGGCTTTAAGCGATTCTCCTGCCTCCTAAGTAGCTGGGATTACAGGTGCACGCCACCATGCCTGGCTAGTTTTTGTATTTTTAGTAGAGATGGGGTTTCACCGTGTTGGCCAGGCTGACCTCAAGTGACCCACCTGCCTTGGCCTCCCAAAGTGCTGGGTGGGATTACAGGTGTGAGCCACCAGACCTGACCAATACAAAAATCTTAGAAAAAGAAATCCAGCTGTTAAAAAGATTTTGTGTGACATGTAATTAAGTTATATATACCAGTTTAACAGCCAATAACTAGAAAGAACTCAAATGTCCATTAACTTGAGAATGCTTAAGCACACTGAAGTGTACAAATACAATAACATGCATAAATCTCAAACACATCAGTGGCCTGAAAGAAGCCAGACACCACAGACGGCATCCTGTATGATTCCATTACATTCTGGAAAAGGCAAGCATGGGGGCAGAGCAAAGGCTGCGGGGGGCTGCTGCTGGGGAGGGAAACTGACTGCAAAAAGGTCTCAGAAGCTTTCGGGGAGATGGACAGGACCTGCATCTTGAGTGTGGTGGTAATGATGTGAGATATATATTTATCAAAATTTGTTGAACCTTTAAAAAACATACTGAACTTTAAACAGTAAATGAGGAAATTTTGTCTGTAAATCAAAAAAGCTGAATTATTTTGGGGAAAAGCCCCTCCCAAACATCAGCATTTGAACAAAGTCCTTCGATCCCCAGGATCTGGCTCGCTTTTCTGCAGTGTGTTGCTGCTCCACAAACATTAAGCCTTTTCTTCTTTGCCACATAGGCCTGACTGTTCCTCTCTTCCTATTTGTGTGAATACGTCTGGAAGTCTCTTCATATTCTCCTTTCTTAGCTTTTTACCCAGGAGCTTAACTCAAGTCTACTTCCAGAGCTAACAGGGAATGAGCAGGGAAGGAACCCCCGTGGGAGCTGTGCGTTTCTCCCAAGCCCTGAGGGCTAAACGAGGGGGCCAGCCCTGTGGGTTTATATCCATTGTTTTCACTGGGGCTGCTCCTGGCTGGGGAGGGTGGCAGCTTTGCAGTTCTGCTGTCACTGGGCTCTGTTCGATCCCTTTAGCCTGCCCAGGTTTTATTCTGGACATTTCCATTCCCTCACATAATCTAGCTTTGTTTCTCTAGACTCTTGGCCAAGGTTTTTGGTGTCAGTGTGTTCCTGGGACATGCTGTCCTAAGTACAATGGAGTGATTTTCTAAGGAACCAGCACACGTGATCTAACAAGACGAATGTGTGCGGGGGGGAAAATATGGGTCAGAATCTTTGCAATTGGGAACATCTCTGATAGCCCAGGCTGTGTGTCTCCTCTAGGGCCTGGGATGCTGGGCTGTCATTTCATCACAAGCACGCCTCCTAGACCACTCATGCAGCCCAGGAACATGTGTTTCTTCCCCCAGCTCCCGACTCTGCATTCGTGGTGAAGCTTGTGGCTACGCCCACCTAAATCTCATCATGCAACAGTACTCCCTGGGCATTTTAACCTCTCTGTTTCAGTACTTCCAGCTCCATTGCTATTATTTTACCAATGATTATCTACAAGCCTTCCTTGAACTTTGTGTTATGTTTCCTTTCAGTTATCATTTTCTGGTATAAGCAACATTTCCATATGAGTTAGGAATGGCCCCAGAGAGCTGCTTACACCTGACTTGGTAACAGTGAACTGTATGGTATGTGAATTATTTCTCAATAATGTTAAAATAATGTAATGAGCAAATATAAAAACACTGAAATTGTTTCTGTCATAAAGGTAATGGTTAATGAAGACGGTAAGTCCTGCCTCCTGCCTCCTCACCCCCATTTTCAGCCATCCTAATGCTGTGTCTTCCCAGCTTTTCTGGACATGTGGCCTTGTCTTACTTGGGGCTATGAACACGAGGATGAGATTCTGAAATGTGCAGCACAGGCGAAACACCCAGCAAGTGGTCCTGGTTCCCTTCTTTGATCAAGAGAATGCCATCCCCAGAAGATGTATGCAGCAGATTCCTGCACTTTGAAGAACCCAGCAGTGTGAAGACTGGGAAACCCTTCACTCCTCCAGCCGGGGACCCTGGAGGGGCAGGGGTGCTGCTCAGTGGGGAGCTGGGGCTCATGACCTTGGCAAATGACTCAACCTCAGCCTGGATCTCCTTCTCTGTCCAGTGAGACCCCAGCACTTCCCAGAGAAGGGGAGATCCCCCGGAGCACACTAGTGCCAAGCACAGGTGGGTTCAAGCAGTGACAGTTGTTCTGAATGAAATCAAACAAACAGGAAGTCATCAACGGTGCTCAAAGGTCATGCTGCAGAGTCTCCTGCCCTCGGAAAAGGCTGTGTGCAACCGTGTGTTCAAAAGGACCGGATTCCAGGCAGCCCCTGGGTGACCTCACTTGGCCTCATTGGGGTTTAGGTGCCTCTAAATGGGGACAGAAACTCTTATTCTGCCTACCTCGCAAGCTTCACCCTAAAGCTCAAATTAATGGAACTACACAGAAGTTGTGAAATTCTGTTCTTCTATAAAACAGCAAGCCCCTATCCACGGCCTGTGTGGACCCTGATGGAAACTACCTTAGAGATTCTCTACAGCTAAGCTCAGTGGAGGGCTAAGACTTGATTTCCATTTTCATAAATATACCTTAGTTTTGCACAGAAAAAAAAAAATTTCCTTGCATGAACACCATTCTTTCCAAACCTGGCACCAGCAAGGATCATGCCTGGAACCTCATGCAGCACCTGTGATTCACCAAATATACTTCACCCACCTTCACAGCACCTGTGGGTTTCACCTCAGGACGCTGGGATAGACCTACCTTCACAGCACCTGCAGGCTTTACCTCTGAGGACACTGAGACAGACAGCGCAGGCGACTCCTCCAAAGTCACACTGCTGGTAAGAGTGAGGCATGAGGCCAGGCGTGGTGGCTCACGCCTGGAATCCCAACATTTGGGAGGCCAACACGGGCAGATCACCTGAGGTCAGGAGTTTGAAGACCAGCCTGGCCAACATGGCAAAACCCCATCTCTACTAAAAATACAAAAATTAGCCAGGCATGGTGGCAGGAGCCTGTAATCCCAGCTACTTGGGAGGCTGAAGCACGAGAATCACTTGAACCTGGGAGGCAGACGTTGCAGTGAGCTGAGATCGTGCTACTGCACTCCAGGCTGGGCAACAGAGCAAGGCTCTGTCTCAAAATGAAAAAATTAAAAAAAAGAGTATGGCCCTAAACTTGGGTGGTCTCTTGACTCCAGAGTTCAAGCACCCAAAAAACAGCTCACCTTCTCCTGCCTGGGCTGCCATGTGCTGACAAAGAAAGCAAATCAGTTACTCACCCTGAATTGCAAAGTCCACATAATCTTACTTCTATAAATCAAGTCAAGCAGAGGCTTCCGGAGAAACTCGCCCTGCTGGCCCCTGATCTTGGACTTCTGAACCTCTAGAACTGTGAGAAAGTTCTGTGGTTCAAGCCACCTGGTCTGCACACTTGGTTGTGGCAGCCCTAGTGAATGAATGCACTGATCGACGCTGCCCTATGACGAATCTGAAAACATTATCCTAAATCAGAGGGGCCAAACACACCGGGCACATGTGACGTGTGTCCACTGATCCAGAACACCCAACAGTGGCAGGAAGGGGGCTAGGGAATGCCAGGGGCTCAGGGGATGAAAGAATGGGAGGGATGCTCAGTGTGGACGGGGTTCCTTTCTTTTGGGGCAAGGAAAATGTTCTGGAACTAGACAGAAGTTGTGGACACATAACATTGTGTACTAAATAATCATGAATCTTTCAGTTTTACATGGTTTTCTGTTCTGTTAATTTCATCTCAATAAAAAAATCTCTACATTAAAAGTAAATAAATATTTTTAAATGGTCCAAACTGGACATGCTGGCACATGCCTGTAGTCCTGGCTACTCGGGGCTGGCCAAGGTAGGAGGATCGTTTGAGCCTAGGAGTTCGAGTCCAGCCTGAGCAACAAAGTAAGGCCCTGTCTTTACATTAATTAATTAAATTAAACTTTAAAAGGTGATACAGATAAAATCTACTGTTAGAATATGATCTGTGGAATGCCACAGGAAGGAGTATGTTCAGTGTGTCATAAAGAACAGAAAAGAGAAGAAGAATTTTGCTTCTGGGTGACCTGGATACAGCTCCCAACAGAGTTGGGCACTGCCCCTGCTGGGGAGGAGGGTAAAAACCACACTGGAAAGAGGGGGGAGGAGGAGGTGGGGTGCCTTCCAGGCAAGGAGCATGAGCTGAGGTGTGTGCAGGGAACAGGGATTGGGCCCCCCTCAGGCCCTGTGGGCTACTGGGAGCCAAAAGACAGGGACTAGGCTGAGGGAAGCCTGGACAGGCTGGGTGCATGTGGCTGCCCTGGACGGGACCTGTGGCTGGGGCTCCCCATGCTTGCTGAGCTCCGAAAATGCAATGTGAAGCTTCAACACTGATGTTCTATGCCCCTCTCAAGAGAGTTGGGTTTAGTAATTTAGGAGTTGAGGGCAGGAATCTACATTTCAAATAAAATACGATAGATATGTTTCAAAGCTCCCCAGGTGATTCTGGCGATTACCCTTTGGGAAAATGATTGATTGCGGAAGTGTCCTTCCGGTTTACAGTGATGCTCTTGAATTACTAATTTTTAGATTAAAGAAGATTCATTATGCTCTGTATACTGTAAAAACAGAAAAGGGACACTCATTCATTTTCACAGGTTGTCCTAAAAAAGACTTATGTTTAACCTTCACCTACATGGCAAGTTCAATGAACCAGAAAAGTAAATTTTCCAAGTATTAAAGATTGAACACTGGTATAAACACATATGTTTTTAAAAGACACTGTAACTGTCTAGGTTATACAAAAAGGAAAATCAAACACATAAAAATGAAGAGAATACAAAAAGCCTCAGGATAACTAACAGGAAGCCCTTCCAAGTTTAGTACATATTCACCCTTTAAATTTCCCTATCGTTCTATATAACTATGAGACTGTTGCCTAGATAATGCTGAGTATACATTTTCTAAGAGCATTATGGCTTCACTCTCATGGTTCAAGGTCGACCAAAGTATAAATATTAAACAACAGGAATGGCCATTTGAAAAGTGTGGAATAAATTACATTTTTTACTTTCAACACCTGGTGTCACCAGCATAACGCAGTACCCGGCTCTGAGTGCACCATGCGGTGTAAGGGGGGTACCTGAACCCAGCAGCAGCCAGGCCTTCACAGGGGAGGGAAGCCTGAGGCTCAGGTCGCCCTTCCAGAAGCAGCATTTTAACCACACTCCAGACCGCTGCTATTCCCAGGGAACATGCAGGTTTAACGGGTGGTTGTGATGTTTGTTTTAACTTCAAGCACAATGATGCAAGGAAAAGACTGCTGTGATAAAGACCTGGAATGCTCTCTCTGGAGTATTTCACAGGGGATGGCCGACTCCCCTTCCCAATCTTTGACCTTGTCCCCACTGCACATGCAGCTCTACTCCCAGAATTCACAGTTCATCTTGTTTAAATTGGCTTGCTGATGACCTGCCTAAAATTAAAAATCTAAAATCTCAGGGAAAACCTCATTCTTTAAAGTAATTTGTGCTCAGCTCAGACTTTAAAAAACTGGGAGATTTCAAAAGGAAAGACACAATCGTTTAACCATCATGCTGAAGGATCAATGTCACCTCTCAAAAGGAATTAGTTGAATTTTAAAACCTGGTCCAGTCAACCTACCTGACAATGTTAACATCTTTCATTTGCACATTTGACTCCTGACAGTCAAGGCAAAGTAGTGCTTATGAGACATAACTGAAAAAATAACAGCCCTGATATTTCACAACTTTAAAATGTGTTTTGAAACGAGGTCACTGCCTCGTAGCTTTCACAGCAAAGGGATCCTGCAAAAGCCTCTCTGCAGAAGCTGGTTTCTAACCACTCAGGTCCATGACCCCACTTCCCTCCCCGATTGCTTGGAAGTGTTTTACATTGATGATGACGCCCGCTCTTCCCCACTCAATTCTATCCTGAGTGATCCTCTTCCAGACAGCTTCACTGCTGCTTCCCCTCAAAGCTAGAGTGATCTCTCCAAGAAGCATGCCTGGCCGTGCCCCTGCCTGTCCAGTTGTGGGGACCTCTGTGTGGCAAGCAGCCTTTCACATGGCATCCACCAAGCCCCCACCTGGCATCCTTGTTGCTGTGTGACTCCTGCTCCCTGAGTATGGGTTTAGTGAATCACTGCCAACAAACACAATCCAGAGGAAGTGATGGGATTCGGTTACAAAAAGACTGCGGCTTCTGTCGTGGGGGCTCTCCTCTGCTCTCAGATCCCCCACTGTGAAGGAAGTCAGCTGCCATGCTATGAGCATCTCCATGGAGATGCCACATGGAGAAGAAGTGAGGTCTCCACCAACAGCCAGAAAGGACCAGTGCCTGCCAGCTGTCAGGTAAGTGAGCTTGGAGCCTTCCCAAGTCAAGCCTGGAGAAGGCCACAGTGCAGCCAGCACCTGAGTGCAGCCTGTGACAGACCGTAAGTCAGAATCACACAGCTAAGCCACTCTTAGATCCTCAGCCACAGAAACGGTGGGATGCTTTTTGTTATTTTCAGTCACTAATTTTGGGGGTGATTTGTTCCTCAGCAGTGGATAAATTCCAGAGGGCCAATCCAATCCAAATGTCTTCACATGCTCACGAAGGCCAGCTGCTGCTCAGCCATGCCTCATGCTGCCTTGTGGTACTTTCTGTGCTTACAAGGTTGCTACTGCCTTTAAGGCCCCTCACTCTTCACTCCTCAGCACCCTGCCTGGCTTGTGCTTCCAGGTTTCCAGGGTGCTTCAAACACCATCCTCCTGGTGCCATGGCCCTCACCCTGAGCCCTAGAAGCAGAGATGACCCTGGGACACTGCAGCCATTTGCCCCTGGCATTGTACCTGCTGAGGTCTCCTCTCCCGAATCACTGGGGGCCCAGGCACCAGGAACTCATGCCTCTTGGCTCTCAGCCCTGGCACCTGGGTGTGGTGGGTATTTAAGAAGCATCTGCTCAGAGAGTACACCACTGGTTAGTTGCCCACCTGATGCCCTTCATCCCTGAACATGGTCATGTGTATTTCCCACAAGGACATCTGATCTCACCACACTACAACCTGTGACATCAGGGCATTAGTATACATGACTAGGTTTATCACCTTCTTGCAGACACTGAACTTTTTCAAATGTCCTGATAATGTGCTTTACAGCAAAAAGGGTGCAGTGTACGATCCCCATTGCATGTAGCTATGTCCTTTAGCCTCCTTCCATCTGGAATGATTCCTGCTCGTCTTTGGCATTCACAATATTTTAAAGATTGCAGACCACTGATTTGGTTGAATGTCCATCAATTTGGTTTTGTCTGATGCTGTCTCCTGATTAGATTCAGATGGTGCATCCTGAGCAGGAATCTTACACAAATGATGCTGTGTTCTTCTCACTGCCTCCTATCAGACACCACATGACTTCAACTTCCTCCATTATTGACGACATTCACTCTGATCACTTAAGGTGGTGACTGCCAGGCTTCTCCACAGAGAAGTTACTCTTTCACCCTTTATAGTTGATAAGTATTTTATGAGGAGGGACTTTGAAACCATGCAACATCTCATTCACCATCAAACCTGCCACTCGTTCATTTATCTGTATCTGTATGGACTTATGGTTTCCTGTTATATCCAATGCCATCATTATTTCTTTTGATGCTTACAGTGTCCCATTTTGGACAGATGGGGTGAATTTCAGCAGGCTTCTCTGTTCCCTTGGCCTGTCTTCCTCATTCTTCCATTGCTTTCTGTTCAAAATGTTCCAGGCTCATCTTGGACTTTCCCTGTCCCAGCCCTGGCATCAGCCCTCTCTCCAAGGAGCTCTTGTTCTCTTGTAGGAAATGGTATTTAGATGCCAAGATCTGAGTACAGAGTGTGCTCACTGTCACTGGGCTGCATCTGTCCACAAGCCCCCCAACCCCAGCAGAATATATGCCTGTATCCACATATAAACACACACACACACACACACACACACTTACATTCACTTCTTTACACCTTTACATCTATAGTCACTTTTGTATCTGTCTACATTTATTGAAAACCATTAATTCACAGCAATACACTCAACCCAATGCATACCACAGGATTCATTCCAGTTTTCTGCATTTCTGTATTCATCACTCTCTTCTCTGACACTGGGAAACATGGCTCCCACTAGCCTTAATGCAGTTACTTATCTGACTGATCCTTCCATATATAACTAATTTCTAATCTCAGCTACACCATCTCCCCTCACGAGAGAAGGAGCTCTAGCCATAGTGTCACATTCAAAGGAGGTGGCATGAGGCAGGGAAGCGGGAGAACCAGGGCCCCAATTCCAACTGAATCGGGTTCCTTTTCAAAATCTCCATGGAAGCCCCACACATTTTTGCTTATCTCTCATTCGTCATAACTAGGCACAGGGGTCACTGAATAAAACAGTACCAGTAATTAAGAAAGAGGAGACTGGATATTTGGTATCAGCAATTTCTACCAATTTTACTTTTTATATTTATTGTCCAACATCCTGCTGTCAGGGGTTACTGAAGACCTTGGATTAGTCTGTTCTCATGCTGCTAATAAAGATATACCCAAGACTGGATAATTTATAAAGGAAAGAGGTTTAATTGACTTACAGTCAGCATAGCTGAGGAGGCCTCAGGAAACTTACAATCATGGCAGAAGGGGGAAGCAAACATGTCCTTCTTCACATGGCAGTGGCATCAAGGAGAAGAATAAGTGCATAGTGAAGAGGCAAACCCCTTATAAAACCATCAGATTTTGTGAGAACTGATTATCATAAGAACAGGATGGGGGAAACTGCCCCCATGATTCAATTATTTCCACCTGGTCCCTCCCATGACACATGGGAATTATGGGAACTACAATTCCTGATAAGCTTTAGCTGGGGACACAGCCAAACCATATCATTCCACCCGTGGCCCCTCCCAAATCTCATGTCTTCACAGTTCAAAACACAATCATGCCATCCCAACAGTCTCCCAAATTCTTAACTCATTCCAGCATTAACTCAAAAGTGCAAGTCCAAAATCTCACAAAGCAAGTTCCCTCTGCCCATGAGCCCACAAAATCAAAATCAAGTTACTTCTTACATACAATGAGGGTACAGCCATTGGATAAATAAACCCATTCAAAATGGGAGAAATTAGCCAAAGCAAAGGGGCTACAGGCCCCATGCAAGTCTGAAATCCAACAGGGCAGTCATTAAATCTTAAAGTTCCAAAATGATCTCGTTTGACTCCATGTCTCACATCCAGGGAGGTGGGGTCCCATGGCCTTGGGCAGCTCTGCCCCTGTGACTTTGCAGGGTATAGCCTCCCTCCCAGTTACCTTCATGGACTGGCATTAAGTGTCTGCTGCTTTTCCAGGCATGCGGTGCAAGCCTTTGGTGGATCCACCACTCTGGGGTCTGAAGGACCCTCTTTCCACAGCTCTACTAGGTAGTGCCCCAGTGGGGACTCTTTGTGTGGGGCTCCAACCCCACATTTTTCTTCTGCACTGCCCTAGCAGAGGTCCTCCATGAAGGTTCTGCCCTGCAGCAAAAGTCTGCCTTGACATCTAGGTGTCTCCATACATCCTCTGAAATCTAAGCAGAGGTTCCCAAACCTCAGTTCTTGACCACTGTGCACCCACAGGCCCAATACCACATGTAAGCCACCAAGGTTTGGGGCTTGTACTCTCTGAAGCAATGGTCTGAGCTTTATATTGGTCCTTTCTAGCCACAGTGGCACTGAAGCAGCTGGAAGGCAGGGCACCATGTCCCAAGGCATAGCATAGGTAGGCCCTGGGCCCAGCCCACAAAAGCATTTTTCCCTCCTAGGCCTTCAGGCCTGTGATGACAGGGGCTGCTGAGAATGTCTCTGACATGCCCTGGAGACATTTTCCCCATTGTCTTGGTGATTAACATTTGACTCCTTGTTACTTACGAAAATTTCTGCAGTGGGCTTGAATTTCTCCTCAGAAAATAGGTTTTTCTTTTCTATCACATTGTCAGGCTGCAAATTTTCCAATTTTTTTACACTCTGCTTTCCCTTGAATGCTTTGGTGCTTAGAAACTTCTACCACCAAATACACCTACGTCATCCCTCTGTAGTGCAAAGTTCCACAGATCTCTAGGGCAGAGGCAAAAGTCCGCCAGTCTCTTTACTAAAGCATAACACAGTAACCTTTGCTCCCAACAAGTTCCAAAGTGGCTTCCACACTTTTGGGTATCCTTATGGCAGCTCTCTGTGGTACGAACTTACTGTATTAGTCCATTCTCATGCTGCTAATAAAGACATATCAGACACTGGGTAATTTATCAAGGAAGGAGATTTAAATTGACTCATGTTTGCATGGCTGAGGAGGCCTCAGGAAATTTATAATCTTGGCAGAAGGGGAAGCAAACATGTCCTTCTTCACATGGTGGCATCAAGGAGAAGAATGAGTGCCTGGTGAAGGGGGAAGCCTCTTATAAAATCATCAGATTTCATGAGAACTCACTAGCTATCACAAGAACTGCCACCATGATTCAATTATCTTCACCTGCCCTCCCACAACACATGGGGATTATGGGGACTACAGTTCAAGATGAGATTTGGGTGGGACGCGGCCAAATTATACCAGACCTCAAATGCATCTCTGGAAGCTGTCTGAGTCCTTACCCATCTCTAGGTTTATAAAATCCCAAGGAATGTCATCTTGAGTGCAAACAAACTCTTAGGCTTAAATGCCTACTCTGATAATGTATCACTACTGAGTTGTTCATCTAAGAATTCCATATGTGAGAAAATGTTGCAGTTGGCCTCCCTGAGAGATTGCTGAGTCTCCACGAAAATGACCCCCCATGAGGACAGTTTATAGTCCTTGAGCTGTGTGAAAACAAAGTGCCAGAACAGATCAAAGCTCCAGCCCAAAACACCATGGCATTAAAGAGACAGGGGAGCAGAGAGCAGTGACAACAGTCCTAGCCCTCTGCCAATCCAAAGGAAAGAAAGAAGAAAAAAAGGGAAGATAATGTCGAGGAGGATAACCTCAGATACATGGGAACTGGCACGTGAGAAGCACCCTTTTGTAAGTAGGGAGATTTATTTTGCAAAATACCCCAGCAGGCAAGCTTTGGCAATGCATTTCAGATGAACTCATCCAAACTGACGCTGTGTCTTTGCAAGGAAAATTCAAAGGGCTGTATTTAATGCAAAGATATTACAGTTTTTTTCTGATATTGTTCTAATATCCTTCAGAACACAGATGTATATTCTGTTCAGCAGAAGAAAGTGGTATAGGTAGAGCACACACTTTTTTTTTTTTTTTTGGTAGAGACGGGGTCTCATTTGGCCAGCCTGGTTTCAAGCTTCAAGCCTCAAGTGATCCTGCTGCTCCAGCCTCCAAAACTGCTGGGATTACACCCGGCCCAGAGCACGCACCTTAGAACTAGATGTACTTCATTTCAAAGTCAGGTAAAGCCCTGCCATCTTTTAGCTGTGTGATCTTGTTCAGGGTATTTCATCTCAGTTCCAACTCCCAACAAATGGAGATAATAATGCCCACCTCAAACACTGATGTATGTACCTTTATACACATTTGGCTCACACTTGATTTCAATAACTCTTAGTCCCTCTGAGAGAAGGATAAATCACAGAATTATCATAAGGACTAAATAATAGAATATATCACAGATATAATAAATGTTATCCTTTTTTAACTTACTCAAACATACAAAAAGTCATACACTAGTTATTCTGTATGGTTGACTGCTGTTCTCTATTATGAAATTCAACCTTTTATGTGCAGGAAAAACCTGTGTAAGCCCTTCCCTGCATTAGTCAGCACAGTATACTAAAAGTGGCATAGGACATGCACGTTCCCACACCAGTACTCACAACAGCCAGGAGGTGGAAGCAACCCAAGTGTCCACTGACAAAAGAAGAGAGAAACAAAATGTGGTGTATACACACAATAGAATATTACAGAGCCTTGAAAAGGCTGAAAGGAAGGAAATTCTGATCCCTCCTACAACACAGATGAACCCTGAGAACATTATGCAAAGGAAAATAAGCCAGTCCACAAAAAGACAAATACCATATGATTCCACCTGAATGATGTACCTAGAGTAGTCAGATTCACAGAGACAGGAAACAGCATGGTGACTCCGGGGGCTGGGGGAGGGCACAATGAAGAGTTATTTGACAGATACGGAGTTTTCGTTCTACAGGGAGATGTTCTGGGGGTTGCTTGCACAACAGTGTGAATACACTTAACACTGCTCAACTGTACACTTAAAAATAGTTAAGAGGGTAAAACTAATGTGTTTTTCATGTTTAAAACATTATTTATTTTTGGAAACAGGGTCTCACTATGTTGCCCAGGCTGAATATACTTAACACTGCTCAACTGTACACTTAAAAATAGTTAAGATGGTAAAATTAATGTGTTTTTCATGTTTAAAACATTATTTATTTTTGGAAACAGGGTCTCACTATGTTGCCCAGCCTGGGGTTCAGTGGTACTCACAGGGCAATCATAGTGCACTGTGGCCTTTAACTCCTTGCCTCAGGGATCCTCCTGCCTCAGCCTCCTGAGTAGCTGGGACTACAGGTGTACACACCAGCATAAAAACCATTTTTCAGATGAGATGTAGCTTTGTATAACAATGCAGAGTCCTCATACTGCTTAACAATGAACTGTGCTGCAGGTAGATTTATGCAGCTTGCTGCCCAGAGCTGAAACCGTATCCAGCTTCAGCGTGTACTCTAGAACCTGCTTTCCCGAATAAATATCTGGGGTTTATTAGGATAAAACTGCTAATGGAAAAAACAGAACTTGACATCTTTTGCTATATAATAGCATTTTTTGCTAATACCCCCTTGGAGAAGCATAGGGTATTAATGCTGGAAAAAGTTTAGAAAGTACACTTTAAAGTTGAAGAATATGAAAGCTATACTCCAACCAAACTAAATGATTTTTCTGAGACCATACAGGTAGCAATCACAAGAAGAGTGGGAGAGAAGCGGTATCTCCCTGCTTCCTCTACAATCCTCTTGACACCCGCAGTCCACTGGACTTAGCTCTCCGCAAGTCCTTACCTTTGAACTGCACTGTTTACTACGCTGCCACCAGGGGGCAGCAGGTGAATTAGCCTGGTATTCTAAAACCCCTGGACTAAAGGCCCAATACTCTTCCATTCTCCTTCCCCCATCCCATGAAATATATGTGCATATATGTGACTTCATTGAAATAGTCTCAATAAGCCAGAAGTTTAAAAGAGACGCATACATATTTTTAAAACAAAACAAAGACTTAAGTCCAATGGACATAACATCCTTACTAATCCTTTACTATTAATGATTTATTCTAATCCCAACAGATGTAATAGTCAATTAATATGTTAGTTTTCTTATTTGTTTGCTTTGAGAGATGGAGTCTTGCTGTTTCCCAGGCTGGTCTCAAACTCCCAGGCTGGTCTCAAACTCCTGGGCTCAAGCAATCCACCCACCTTAGCCTCCTAAAGTGCTAGGATTACAGGTGATGGCCACTACACCTGGCCTATATGTCAGCTTTAAACCAAAAATGACTCAACCACAGGATCAACAAGCAAAAAACAAATAAACCTATTAAAAATGGGCAAAGGACATGAACAGACACTTCTCAAAAGAAGATACATAAGTGGCCAACAAACATACCAAAAAAAGCTCATCTTCACTAATCAGAGAAATGAAAATCAAAACCACAATGAGATACCATCTCATGTCCGTCAGGATGGCATTATCAAAAAGTCAAAAAAAAAAAAAAGTAACAGATGCTGGTGAGGCTGTGGAGAAAAGGGAATAATTATACACTGTTTGTGGGAATGTAAATTAGTTCAGCTACTGTGGAAAGCAGTTTGGAGTTTTCAGAGAACTTAAAACTGAGCTACCCAGCAATCCCATTCCTGGGTATATATCCAAAAGAAAATAGATCATTCTACCAAAAAGACACAGGCACTCATATGTTCATTGCTGCACTATTCATAACAGCAAAGACATGGAATCAAAGTAGGTGCCCATCAACAGTGGACTGGATAAAGAAAATGTAGCACATACACACCATGGACTATTACACAGCCATAAAAAAGGAAGAAATCATGTCCTTTGCAGCAACATGGATACAGCTGGAGGCCAGAGGCTTAAGTAAATTAAAGCAGGAACAGAAGGCCTGGCCAGGCATGGTGGCTCACGCCTGTAATACTCACAATTTTGGGGAGGCTGAGGTGGGTGTGATCGTTTGAGGTCAGGAATTTGAGACCAGCCTGGCCAACGTGGCAAAACCCCATCTCTATTAAAAATACAAAAATTAGTTGGGCATGGTAGTGCGTGCCTGTGATCCCAGGTATTTGGGAGGTTGAGGCAGGAGAATTGCTTGAGCCCAGGAAGTAAAGGTTGCAGTAAGCCGAGATCTCGCCACTGCACTCCTGCATGACCGAGCAAGACTCAGTTGAAAGAAAGAAAGAGAGAGAGAGAGAGAGAGAGAGAAGGAGGGAGGGAGGGAGGGAGGGAGGGAGGGAGGGAGGAAGGAAGGAAGGAAGGAAGGAAGGAAGGAAGCAAGCAAGCAAGCAAACAAGGTAGGTTAGTCAAATACCACATGTTCTCACTTAGAAGTGGGGGCTAAACAGAGAGCACACATGGACATAAACCTGGGAGCAAGAGACACGGAGGATATTAGAGTGGGGAGTGGGAGAGAGAGAAGTAGGCAGGGGTGAAAATGACCCACTGAGAACTGTGCCACTACCTGGGTGCAATATGCTCTGTAAAAAACCTGCACAGGTACCTCCTGTATCTAAAATAAAAGCTGAAATAATAAAAGGAAATAACATAACTGCTTCCTCTAGAATATCACATCATAATAAATAGATCACACTTACATATTTTAAAAAAAACAACACACACACCTTGGGATGCCAAGGCAAGCAGAAGATGAGGTAAGGACACTGAGACCACCCTGGCCAACATGGCGAAACCCCATGTCTACTAAAATACAAAAAATTAGCTGGGCCTGGTGGTGCACACCTGTAATCGCAGCTACTCGAGAGGCTGAGGCAGGGGAATAACTTGAACCTGGGAGGCAGAGGTTGCAGTGAGCTGAGATCAAGTCACTGTACTTCAGCCTGGCAACAGAGCGAGAGACTCCATCTCAAAAAGAAAAAAAAAGAGAGAGAGAGAGAAAGAAATCTATCCCATTTCTTTGACACCGGGAACCAAACCTTCCCAGCACGTGGCCTCTGAGGCTTCAGCCACAGCAACCTCAAAAGCCCATCTGAAGTCTGCCCTCAGTCTTCCTTTGTCAGTTCAGTTTTTCCTTTGTGATGTCCCTATATTAGAAAGGAAGGACTGTCAATCAATAGGTCAAACACTCCAGCAACTTTTCAGAAGGAATAACGGGGAAGTTCAAATCACAAAATGAAACTGATTTGCTACTGTTCTTCCAAGTAGATGACAGGAACCGCCATTCTGTGTTTCTCAAATACTACCACCAACTGGAAGCCCAAACCACAGCAGTCAATGGACGAGGCTTGATTTTACAAAAGGACCTCCCTCAGCAATGACCTGTGTACCCAGAGACCTTCCCAGTTTCATCACAAGGGAGGAGTGAGAGACGACAAACAACATTAACAGTGGCATTTTAGTAACTAACCCAGGAGTCAACTCCGGACTTTCAACCAATAGTGACCAGTAACTATTGTTCCTAAATCAAAGAAAGAGATGCATGATTTTTGTTTCAAAAATTTCAAATAGTTTTCTTCTTTGAGCTCATCACGTTTTAATAAGGAAAAAGGTATTCAAATGCAAGCTTTGACTACTGCTACAGACACATTAGAGCAGCCCATTTAAAAAAAAAAAAGCTATGATGAGGCCAGGTGCAGTGGCTCATGCCTATAATCCCAGCACTATGGGATGCTGACGCAGGCAGATCAAGAGGTCAGGAGTTCAAGACCAGCCTGGCCAATATGGTGAAACCCAATCTTTACTAAACATACAAAAATTAGCCGGGTATGGTGATGCGTGCCTGTAGTCCCAGCTAGTCAGTAAGCTGAGGCAAGAGAATTGCTTGAACCTGAAGGCAGAGGTTGCAGTGAGCTAAGATTGCACCACTGCACTTCAGCCTGGGCAACAAGCAAGACTCTGTCTCCCAAAAAAAAAAAAAAAAAGAAAAGAAGAAGAAAACCTATAATGGGATCAGTGCAGGCAACATAGCAAGACCCAATCTCTATAAAAAATTTAAAAATTAGCAGGGTGTGGTGGTGCACATCTGCGGTCCCAGCTACTTGGAAGGCTGAGGCAAGAGAATCACTTGAGCCCAGGAGGTCAAGGCTGCAGTGAGCTGTGACTGCGCCACTGCACTCCAGCCTGGGCAACACAGTGAAACCCTGTCTAAAAAACAAACAGCAACTCCAATGGTGTTCAGTGCAGCTAAAGGGCATTCAAACGAATTACTCTCTGCTGACATCCAGTTTGTTCTCATGTAATCAACTATTCACCGACCAATCCACTCTAGCATAACACTGATGGCAAAAGCAAACATGGTACTACTAGTCAGTAATGGTCAAACAGGAATGAGATGCTCAGGAATGAGATGCATATAACGATGCATCTTGCATTGCAAAGTGCACTGTGAATTCAGATATTATTTTGTAATAGTTTGCCAAATATAATCTCTCAATTAGTGAGATTTAAGAATGACTCTGGCCAGGTGTGGTGGCTCAAGCCTGTAATCCCAGCACTTTGGGAGGCCGAGGCAGGTGGATCACGAGAGATCGAGACCATCCTGGTCAACATTGTGAAACCCCATCTCTACTAAAAATACAAAAAATTAGCTGGGCATGGTGGCGTGACTTTATTTTATTTTTCAGTATAGTTACCAATTTCAATGTAAAAAATCATCAGAAAACCGTATTTATTTTGATAATGGGTATATGACATAAATTTAATCCAATAACTTATATAAGAATTATTAAAAACAAATTTTTATAATTTAAAAAACCTAATAAAAATAGAAATAACACATCTATTAGGATGACTCAAATGAAGAAACACCAAACTGATAACATGAGGTGCCAAGAAGAATGTGAAACAACTGGAACTCTCCCCATTGCGGGTGAGAATGCAAAACAGTACAGGACTGTGGAGAGTCTCCTATAAAATTAAATCTAGAAGTTTCTCACAAAATTACAAACCAGCAATTGCACTTCTAGGAATTTGCCCTGGAAAGATGAAAGATGTCTTGCATACAGAAGCTGTATTCAAAATCACCAAAAACTGTAAATACTCCAAATGGCCCTCAACTGTGAGTGGATACACATCCTGCAGAACATCCAGACAATGGCGAGAAGAAAGAATACACAGACAGACAAATCTCAAAGGCATTGTCAGAGTGAAACGTCAGCTCAAAGGTTGCATATTATATCGTTCCACTTATACGACATTCTGGAAAAGGCAAAACGTACGAGGATGAAGAACAAATCAAGGCTGTCAGGGTTTGAGGAGGGGAAGGGTTGGACTACAGAGGGGCAGAATGAGGGAGGGTGCTTTGTTTCCCAGCTTTTTGGTGATGGGACTACTCTGTATACCATTGGTGATGGCCAGTACAAGAATCCACACATTTTAAAGCTATCCACATTGTACAAACAAGCTGGTTTTACTGTATGTAAACTTAATAATAATGAATGAAAGCATGAGAGCATGCAACTACTCGAAAACAGTTAAAAATGAAAGGTAAAAGAATAAGAACACTCTGAATCTAATTAATGCCTGGCATACAAAATTATTTTTAAGAGACAAGAGATGCATATACCAAATATAATAGATGGAATTTTAAAATTCTGACTTGAATAAACCAACTGCACAGGCCTTGTTTTAGAAAAACAGGCCAGGCACATGGCTCACACCTGTGATCCCAGCACTTTGGGAGGTCGAGGTGGGTGGATCACCTGAGGTAGGAGTTTAAGACCAGCCTGGCCAACATAGTGAAACCCCGTCTCTATTAAAAATACAAAAATTAGCTGGACATGGTGGCAGGTACCTGTAGTCCCAGCTACTCAAGAGGCTAAGGCAGGAAAATCGCTTGAACCCAAGAGGTGAAGGTTGCAATGAGCCAGGATCACGCCGTTGCACTCCAGCCTGAGTGACAGAGCAAGATGCCATCTCAAAAAAAGAAAGGATATCAAAATACAGATGAAAGATATTAAGAAATAATTTTTCATTGTTGGGTAGAATTATATTTATGTTAAAAACCCTCAAAAGTCACACTAAAATATGTGGGGATGAAATAACATGATTTCCGGCATTTGCTTCAAAATTCTCTAGAAACAAGCAAATAAACAAAACTCCAAAACACAAAGGGAGGAGGGCACTCAGAACAAGCATGCAAAGCCAGTATGGTGTGGTGCTCTCTGATCCCGGGTGGGGGACACACGAGGGTTACTATACTTTTGAGTATGTCTGGAAATGGTCACAGTAAAATTCTGAAACGGGGAAAAAAAGGCAGGTAGGGGAGAAGGAAAGGAGGGAGGGCGGTAGGGAGGAAAGAAGGGTTCATCAACTAGGATGTGTCTCTGTCTCTGCAGGAACCAAGTTCAAGGCCAATTTGTACCTAATTGTTATGCATTAAGGGTGGGAATGATATTTTCACTTGCCTTTCTTCACCAGGGGTTTGTTATTTACTCAGGCACAACTAAAATACAGAAGGGAAAAATAGGAAAGGGAAACAGATGTTTTCTAAGAGCCCTGATCACTAAGTTGACTCTGAAAACCATTCATTTGATGGGGAGATAACTGGCCTCTGTGCGACCATAGAGAATGGCCGAACACCAAGTGTACTCCTCTTTCTTCCCGTGGTAGCGGCCACCTTCACCTCTACAGCTCTAATCCCAAACACTGCCAATGGAGAGAGAGCCTCCCTGGACACAAGTTTACAGATATCCTGCCAATTTTGTTTTTATTCTACATAATAAAAACATCCACTTATGCCACCACTACACTGAAACCCGAGAGTCCAGAATGTGTCACATTTGCTTAAGGTATCTGCCAGTTAGCCCAGATGGAAAGTGACAGAGAGGCTTAAGAAACCCAGTGAGAAGCAGGTGACCGAGCTTCTGGCAAGCTCCCATGGTCAATACATTCGCAGTTACAGCCTAGCTGATCTCAAGCCCTAGAACCCTGGTACCGCTGGCTTAGCCGTGAGTCTACCTGACTTCTGTTGGAAGATCTTGCTGTTCACCATTCTTCCTAAAATTATCACGTGGCCTGTGACTTAGAACTTCATAAATGTTCTCTGCAATGCCGTCAAACCATTCTTTGTTCATTTATGAGATACTCTGATTTCCTCTTAAAAGTTTTTATTAAGCTTTTATAATCTGGATCTAACTTTGCAGAAAACCAAATCAAGGGAGAAGAGTAATTCAAAGCAGGCAGTAATGATTATTTTCAATAACGGCTCAAAGAATACTTTTCAAACCTCATTTAATGCTGGTAAGTTAATAAAACCGTCATGAGATGTAAAAATATTAATTTTCATTAACTTACCTGCTTCATACTCCCAAGTACAGATGCCAACAGCAAGAAGAGGTAATTAACACTCAAAAGCTTGGAAAGTAGCTGTGGTAATTTGAAAAAGGACAAGAACACAGCAGCACATGAGGAGTATTCCCACGTACACTCTTTCTCACTCTAACTTACTTCGGCCTGACTCAGAACATCAATAATCTCCACTAACGGGAAGTAAGTGCTTTCTTCCTGGGTGCCCGCTGTGTGGGAAGCATGATGGTGGACTTCAAATGAGGAAGGCGTGCTTCTCGCCCAATCAGAGCTCACAGCCCAGCAGTGTTTAGGCTAGTATGCAAAATAATTAATTATACAAAACAAAATAACATGAAATTCAAGTAAGTAAAAGAGCAGTCACAGCAAAACTACCCCAGGGTGCAGAGGCAGGAGTGCCTGCTGCTGTGGGGAGAGGAGGGCCTAGGAGTTGTGGGGCTTAGCAGCTCAGTCTCTCCCACTTTCTCCTGTTTGTCTTGCCCCTCTCATCCTCCCTCAAGGCAAACACAGGATCCAGAATTCCTCTTCCCCAAAGGAATTCCCCTTCCCCCAAAGCCAGTCATAAAACCTAAAAACACTACTCTGGTCTTCCTCCAGGCTTTCTGTATAACAGCTGGCCATAAAGAACTTGGACAATGAGGATGTTCTAAAGAACTTGGTCCTGCCCCATGCCTGGAAGGAAGAAATGCTACCACAGAGAGGCCAAGAAGAACCTGAGGAGACAGGCCTTGCGGGGCTTCCCCATTTGGGCTATTTCCATCAGCTCACACCCTTTCTTCCAATCGCATTTCCATATGGCGGTCTGTGCTTCTTCAAATCTAAGCAAAAACTGGAGAGTTCCTCTGGGTCTTTGGGCCTTCATTCTGAAAGCCCTGGGTCATACATGATTGAACATATGTGCTTTGCTTTTCTATTGTTAGGGGTGTCAGCCATGACCCTTATGATGGGATAGACAGGGATCACCCCCTTTCCACCCCTACAGAGTGAATCAAAGAAGGTTCTGAGCACCGTTCTGCTGATGGAATTCAGGCATGGAACCCATGTCTCCTTCCTTCAGCACAGAGGAAGGAGGGACCTGCCAGGTCTAGACACGATGGGCCCGCCTTGGTGTAGAAGAGCAACAGAAACACACCGTGGGAATGACTGGCGCCTGGTCTTATCTGCCAAAAATGCCCGAGGATCTGCTCTGATCCTGTGATGGCTGCTGCATCACAAGGTGATGCTGATGGAACAAGGCCTCCACAAACATGTCCATGTTCTGATCCCCAGAACCTTTGACTATGGTACCTCACATGGCAAAGGGACTTTGCAGATGTCATTGATTAGGGAAGCTGAGATTAAACATCCTGAGTAATCTACAGGGGCTCTGAATCCAATGGCAAATTTCCCTATGAGAAAAAGAAGAGAAGATGGACACCCAGGAGGAGGCCATGTGAAGACGGAAGCAGAGCTGGGGGCTGTGCAGCCACTTGCCAAGGAATGTCGGGAGCTGCCAGAAGCCGAAAAAGGTAGGGAAAGACTTTCCATACAGCCTCTGGAAGGATGGCAGCCCTGACAGCAGCCTGATTTCTGGTTTTGGATTCTGTGAGCCAAGAATAAATTTTTGTTGTCTTAAGTTTCTGGTGATTTGCTATGGAAGCCCTAGTAAACGAACACTGTTACAAAGTAACACTTCTGTGTCAAGTCAGGATAGCAAAGGCTGCCTTGGCTTAGGCTGAGTATGACAGCCAGGGTTCGCAGGTGACGGAAGAACTGCCAGGGGAAGCCATGGAATCTGCACCCTGTAGATCTGACAGGTAAGATATTCTCAAGGCAGTAGGATCTCATTTCAACCTGCCCAAAGAAACTGTTTCACCTGTTGGCCCAGGCCACAGTTACAAGACTAAAGGCAAAAGGAACTACATGTATTAATAAAAACAGGGTCATGTTGATTAAGTGGTTCCCATAGGGCGAGATGGCAATTCTGACCCTGAGACACACCCAGACGTACTGAACAAGTAGGCAAATGAGCCACAGGCAATGGGAGCGGGTTTCTCACTGCTGAAGTGGGAGGTGAGAGACAAGCAGGGAAAAGGCGAGAATGATCATGGGTAACAGATTAGAGCTGGAGACAGCAGTGTGGACTCACAGAAACAGATGGCTCCATGCAGAAGTATTTACTGCTATGTGTATATGCACAGGTCAGTATACTCAGACATTTCCTTGCTCCATCAGCTGAGAGGACCTAAAAGCAATGCCATTTCAGTAGAAATGAGCATACCAGCATCCAGCTTGTGGTTTCTAATACAACAGAGGGGAGCAGGGCTCCCTAGAGAAATGGCCAAACCTAAGACTGGAGCAGGGAATACACAAGATGAATCTAGGGCATCTAGCAATACCAGAAAGCAAGGAAGTGCTCAAAAATAAACAAACGTCACAGCCCACAATGATGGGGCAAGTCGAAGGGACCCAGGAGACAACAGAACAGGCTCCCAAAGGCCAAAGCAGGAACAATTGGAGAACAAAATAAGGAGTACTGGATTACAACCTAAAGCATAAAATAAGTATCTGTGAGTCCATAATGATATAACTGGCTGAGTAAATAAATGCAAGAAAACAGATAAACCTCCTGCACAGAAGAATTCCAAATAACATATGCAGATACTTTCCCCTTAAGGAGACGAAGCATAAATAACTCCTCCCTCCAGAAGCACAGGCTGCTCACTGTGACTTCCTTTCAAAGCACAGTATGAAGAGAGGGGGAAAGTGTGATTTTATAGTGGAGAAACCTGCCAATCACTATTGCAGTCAGGTAGTCAAGGTCAAAAGCAAAAGAGAGAATTCATGTAGACAGCACATAGGCTTGAGATGACGTAACGCAAATAGCACTTTACCTCTGTGGTCTTCCTCCCAATCCCCATACCCCTGTGGCAGTGACTGTGTGGTGAGGCCGAAAGTAAAGCATCAATTATGCTAGGGTTGTTCTGAACTGAGATTTGTGGAGTGGAAGAAGAGGTATGGATATAAGTTCTATGGCATCAAGCAAAAATGCTGTAGTCCAGAAACAGACTTGGATGTTATCAGAATGAGCTCATGAAATATTTTACCTTGAATAGTGGTTTTCCCTATCTCTGTCTGTTGAAATGGCTTAAAAACAACTGCCAATCCAATAGCAATGAACACCCTATTAGGTCCAGATTATGGTCTCTATGTACCATTTGTCACTTTAAAACAGCTAACCAGGGCTCCTTGGAGAAACAGCTGATTCCAGAATTGGGGCAATAAATCTGACTGCAATTTCCTCTTACTGTTGGAACTTCAAAACTTATGATGACCTACAGAACCCTCTGCCTGGCTCCCTCTCCAGTCCCATCTCCTCCCTGCCAAGGACTCAGCCACACTCACCTTCTTTTGTCTCCTCAAATCTGTGGTTGGCAGAATAATGGCCACCCAAAGATGTTCATATCCTAACCCCTGGAACCTATCTGTTACTCCTATGGCAAAAGAGATTCCACAGATGTGAGCACCTTGAGATGCAGAGATTAATCTGAATTACCCAAGTGGGCCCAATCTAACCAATTGAGGAACCCACAAAACTGGAAAACCTGTCCTGTATCAGATCTGACAGATGTGATGACAAAAATGGTCAGAGAAGGGTAATGTTGTCAGCTTTGAATATGGGGAAAAGGGACAATAAACCAAGAAATGCAGGTGGCCTCTGGCAGCTGCAAAAGCAAGAAAATAGATTCTCTCTAGAGCCTCCAGACAGCTGTATAATAATATACAAAATTTCGCAGCTAGTAAGTAACAGTGCCAGGATGAGAAGCCAGGAAGGCTGACACACAAATATTAACATCTAGGTTAGGGTGCCCCACATAACAGAAATTCCAGCACCCTTTTCATCTATTAACACAATACCCTCAAGTGTTCAGAATAGCTATTAATAAATAGCTGCTGAATATGAATGAATGGGACAAAGATATAATTTCCCCCTGCTATTCTTTTCTTGGTGGAAAAAACAAACTCTGTTATGGAAAGTAAAATATGTACAAAAGTAGGATAATGATATAAGGAAACCTCAAATACTCATCTCCCAACTTCAGCACTTATCCACACAGGTCCAATCTTAATGCCAGCATTAGTTTGGTATTATATTCTCTGGTAGAAATACTCCCCCGTCAATAGTCTTTTTCAGAATCACATGTTCCCAGCTCTCATTACAGTTTCCTTTATCTGTGTTAACATGAATTCTAAAAAGAAACCTTAAAATGGGCAGGTCTTTCTAAGCAAGACACACCACAAAGACACTGTAAAGGGAAGACTGACATTTTTAACCATGTAAAATTAAAAATTTTTTTGCAAAGCCTAGAGATTGTATTACACAAAGTACAAAAATGGGGTGGAAATAGTTATAGCATGTATGACAAAAAATTAGTATTCTCAATGTATAATTCTTATAAATCAAAAGACCACAACCCCATAGAAAAATAGATGCAGAAATGAACATACAATTTCCCTACTATTCTTCCCTTCCCTTCTATTCTTCCCTTCCCTTTTCCTCCTCCTTTAATTTTTTTAATTAAAAACTTAAAAAATTAATTCTCTGCCACCCAGGCTGGAGCAGTGGTGTAATCACAGCTCACTGCAGCCTCAACTTCCTGGGATCAAATGATCCTCCTGTCTCAGCCTCCCAAAGTGCTGAAATTATGGTATAAGCCACCATACTTGGCTCCCCCACTACTAAAATGACAAACAGACAAGGGCTTCCAGCTATTTGTCAGCATACTTCCTCTGGTGCTCTAGAATTTCAGAGCAACGAACACTCTAGAATAGAGGCTAACAGTTCTCACCTGTAAGCTTGTTTCTTCAAAGAAATGTTGCCTTGGAATCCAGAACCTCAGTAAGCCTGAGAGTCTTAAAAACTTTTGACTTCACAGTCCTTCCAAATGACTCAAGGAAAAGTAAGTCCACCTCACATGGTGACCAGAAGATCCATGGGGACCAAATATCCAGTCTTCAGTCCTGTTGGGAGGTGAGGTAAGAAGTAGTCAAGTGAAGAAAGTTAAATGTTTAAGAGACAAGGGGCTTAGAAACAAACATGAATGACCTAACTCCCATTAGAAAGCAATCTCAGACCCTGGGCACATGCCCAATGAAGGAATATACTTTTATTCAGTGCAAAAATGTAGTCCACATGCTTGAGGGGCCAAAGAATGCCTTGAATAGAGGAATGTTCCCAGTGACCTGGAGAAAGGGCTCAAAGTTCTCAAGACCTCCTTGGGAAGTGTCCATCAGCAGATGAATGGATAAAGAAAATGTGCTATATACACACAACTGAGTACTATTCAGCCATTAAAAAGGAGATCCTGTCATTTGCAACAATATGGTGGAACTGGGGGCCATTATATTCAGTGAAATAAGCCAGGCATGGAAAGACAAACTTCGCATGTTCTCACTCATTTGTGGGAGCCAAAAATTAAAACAATTGAACTCACTGATATAGGGATCAGAATGATGGTTACCAGAGGCTGGGAAGGGTAGTTGGGGCTTGGGGGAAAGTGGAGATGGTTAATGGGTACAAAAACACAGAAAGCAGGAGTACAATCTAGTATTTGAAAGCACAACAGGGTGACTATAGTCAGTAATAATGTAATTGTATATTTAAAAATAACTAAAAGAGTATCATTAGATTGTAACACAAAAGATAAATGCTTGATGTGATGGATACCCCATTTACCCTGATGTGATTATTACACATTGTATCTCATATACCCTGTAATGAGGGTTTATTATTACACATGTATCTCGTATACACCTACTACTAGGTACCCACAAAAATTACAAATCAAAAAAGATCTCCTGGAGAAATAACAGCTACATACTATCGTACAAATAAGAAAAGTAAGTAGGAAAAGAAAAAGAGTGTATTCTCAGCCATCAGGCAAAGCCGATTTTAGTAATGCTGAGCTCCTATTTTGGTAATGCTGAGCTTCTTTGATGAAGGTTTCCAAGTCTTTAAAGTCAGATAAATTTAGATTAAAAAAAATTCAAACCACTTCTGAAGTAGACTTGCCAAAAATGGCAAGCATGAACCCAATTAAGCCTCTAGATCTGACTTCCAGTTTACAGGAATATAGGAGACAGAGAAGCAGGCTGAACCATACTCCACGAAAAGTGGCCCAACAGATCCAGAATGTGAAGCACCCTACAGGAAATCAACCAGGTAACACGGACAGTCATTGGCATTAAAGAAACCCACAAAGGCTACTCTAGACCTGGGTCAAGAAACCACAGCCTGTGGGTAAGTCCAGCCTGTGGGTGGATTTTAAAACACAAAAGATTTGGAAATTAAATATTACTGGAACACAGCCGTGCTTATCCATTTACTACCACCCCCGGCTACTTCCACATGACAATGGCAGAGCTGAGCAGTTGAGGCAGAGACCACAGGGCCTGCAAAACCTAAAAGAGCTGGTATCTGGCCCTTCACAAAGACATTTGCCACCCCTGCCCTAGACTGAAAGAGACAACAGCTGGGCACGGTGCCTCAAGCCTGTAACAGCAGCACTCTGGGAGGCCAAGGAAGGTGAAGCCCTCGAGTTCAGGAGTTTGAGACCAGCCTGGCCAACATAGTGAAACCCCGTCTATACTAAAAATACAAAAAAATTAGCTGGGCATGGTGGCGGGTGCCTGTAATCCCAGCTACTTGGGAGGCTGAGGCAGGAGAACTGCTTGAACCCAGGAGGTGGAGATTATGGTGAGCCAAGATTGTGACACTGCACTCCAGCCTGGGTGACAGTGAGTGAGACTCCATCTCAAAAAAAAAAAAAAAAAAGATCAGCCTGGGCAACATAGCAAGACCTGTCTCTATAAAAACTAAAAAAAAAAAAAGAAAAAAAGAAAAGAAAAAAAAGCTGGGCATTGCGGCAAACGTCTACAACCCCAGCTACTCAGGAGGCTGAGGTGGGAGGATGGCTTGAATCAGACAGTTCAAGGTTACAGTGAGCTGTGATCTCAACAGAGCTAGATCCTGTCTCTAAAATAAAATGAAAGGATAATAGTCAACAAATTCTTGTCTGGATTTGGATTCAAACAAACCAACAGTAAAAATAAGTGCATTTTTGAGGTGATCAAGGAAATTTGATCATGGACTAGGTTTTAGAAAATGTTAAGGAATTACTGTCAATTTCATCAGGAGGTGATAATTATATTATGGTTATACAAGCAAACACCCTCTCTGGAGAAGCACACTGAACAATTTAGGGGTGAAATGTCATGTTGTCTGGAATAAACTGCTTTAAACTCCTTCAGTCACAACCAAAAAAAAAAAGAAGTAGGTACAGCCAAACAAGACTTGTGAAGTCCATTTGATAGATATTTGGAAATTCATTATGCGACTTCACTGTGTTTTTATATTTGCTTAAAATTGGCCTAATGAAGCAAAAAAAAATATTGAAAAAAAAAAAAAAAACCCAGAACATTGATCAAAAAGTAGAGGTTATCACCAAGAGCCTTGCTTTCCAGGCACCCACCACCCCCAGCCGCATCCCTCTCCATAGGGAGTCAAGCCTCAGCACACCAGTTGTTTGCCTTTCTCTGAACATTCTGTCATTTTCAGCTTCTTGTTTTTGCTCATGGTGTTGGCCAACCCTTCCACTCCTCTGCCTATAAAAAAACATTCTCAGCCAGGTGCGGTGGCTCATGCCTGTAATCGCAACACTTTGGGAGGCTGAGTTGGGTGGATCACCTGAGGTCAGAAGTTCAAGACCAGCCTGGCCAACATGGTGAAACCCCATCTCTACTAAAAATACAAAAATTAGCCTGGCATGGTGGCAGGTGCCTGTAATCCCAGCTACTCAGGATGCTGAGGCAGAATAGCTTGAACCTGGGAGGTGGAGGTTGAGGTGAGCTGAGATCATTCCACTGCACTCCAGCCTGGGTGACAAGAGCAAGACTTTGTCTCAAAAAAAACAACAACAACAAAAAAAAAAACCAACAACAACAACGTATCACTCTCTGCTTCAGGTCTGTCAAACTCTGACCTTCTCCTGGCCCTCCAGTGAGCACTCACCTCTCAGCTCCAACAGCAAGCTGCCTCTGGTTTCCTTCTTCTCTACATTCTAGCTATTTACCAGGTCTTGTTACCACATGATGCCATACAATCCCAGAGACTTCCAATAGCTGAGTCTTTTCTGTAAAGCCAACTCAGGGGGTATCATGACACCTTTTACGAAGCAAGCTCCGCAGTCCAGGGGCCTCACAGCCTAAACACTGCTGCCCTGTTCTCAGCAGTCTTACTGACAATAGAGCTTGTACTGAAGAATGAATTCCTCCTGTTCGGCAGGACACTGGGCAGCCATGTTTAACTGAGGCCTCTTAAAATTTCTAATAGATTTTGCTTAGATGGAGGATGTTCTAGAGAGGACTGTGAAGTGCAAGGTTTTGTCCTCTTATTGTCACCTTTCCTTGGGTCCTGACCCTCTTCAAGCATTGCTGCACTACATACACCTCCACACCAGCCTGCTGGTGCCCTGGCTCAAGGCTGGTACAAAGCTTTCCAATGACTTCAAGAATGGACATGAATTGGAAATCTTACTGATAAAGAGAAAAATGAACAGATCATTTTTTTTTTTTTTGAGACAGAGTCTAGCTCTGTCACCCAGGCTGGAGTGCAGTGGCACAATCTCAGCTCACTGCAACTTCCACCTCTTGGGTTCAAGTGATTCTCCTGCCTCAGCTTCTGGGGTAGGTGGGATTATAGGCACCTGCCACCATGCCCAGCTAATTTTTTGTAATTTTGGTAGAGACAGGGTTTCACTGTGTTGGTCAGGCTGGTCTATAACTCTTAACCTCATGATCTGCCCGCCTCGGCCTCCCAAAGTGCTGGGATTACAAGCGTGAGCCACTGTGCCCAGCTTGGATAATTTTTAAATCCCTCTTCTATTCTACTTACTGCTACCTGATATCCAATATCACCACAAATAACCATCCTCTCCTAACTAGTAGTAGTTAGGGTCCAGTTAGTAAAGTCAACTAGCCCAAATTATTTCCACACAAAAATCCACCAACTAGAAATTAATTTAATTTTGCAAACTCAAATTTTATAATACAAATCTCTACTAGAGCACAGTGGTCTGCTTATTCAGGAAAGTCTGGCTTCTCTTGCGAACAGTTTCAAGAAAACAAAGCATTTTGGGAAAAAAAGGGCAAACTGCAGGTGCTCCTCACCTGAGGATTCAATAAATTGAATGTGGCCAGGGAAAAGTCTTCATTTACAGGTAAACATACATAAGGACACGTTCGTGTGTGTAAGACCTACACTTTATAAAGGTCGCTTTTAGTTTTTAATTAATTTCTGGGACATTTAGCAAAATGAATAACGTGCTTTGAAAAAACGCCACAGGCCAGGCGCAGTGGCACACGTCTGTAATATCAGAACTTTGGGAGCCAAGGCGGGCAGATCACAAAGTCAGGAGTTTGAGGCCTTCCTGGCCAACATGGTGAAACCACCCATCTGTATAAAAATGCAAAAGTATTAGCCGGGCATGGTGGCGCACACCTGCAATCCTACTCAGGAGGCTGAGGCAGAAGAATTGTTTGAACCTGGGAGGCTGCAGTGAGCTGAAATCATGCCACTGCAACTCCAGCCTGGGTGACACAGTGAGACTCCGTCTCAGAAAAGGAAAAAAAAAAAAAAAAAGCCACAAATCTAGTGCATTTTCTTATCACTTCTTTATTAATCAACTAAGCGTGGTGTTAAGAAGCTGTGCTCCAAAAAACACCTAATTCGGCTTCCGAGCCTGTGGCGTTGTCCTTGGCCCCCAGAGTCAAACCGTAGTGATAACCATAATTAATAATCAAGGCAGTAAGTTCCTCCAAAACTTCAGAAGTTTCACTAATGGCTCCAAAGAAACCTTGGATCAGAAATTCACAAGTGCCAGGAGATGTTTTTAGATTTCTTTTGCAACTTTAAGTCTCCTTACAAACAGGAAGTCTTTAAAATTAAAAACAGTTTCCGAGAAGCGTCAGCCCGGCTCAGCTCGGAGTCCTCTGAAAGGCGGCGTGTGGGCGGTCACGTTTCCTTTGCAGGGAAGCAGCAGCGCCCGTGCGTGAGGCGGTTCCTGGCTTTGGCCGCCCTTCGCCCGTTTCCGCTAGCGCGCCGCTGGGAGGACGCGTTTGGGGACCACTGTCCCCTTCCCCCCGGCTGGCCCCGCCGGCTGCGCCCCAGGCCGTCTCCTTCGCCCGCGTGGACGCCGAGTGCTGCGGCGGCGGCCCGGACGCCGCGCGGGGAGCGACGCCCCGAGTCCCTGCGAACCCTAGGACGCCCCGCGCGGGGGGCGGAGCAGACGCGTCCCCGACCCCCGCCCGTGCTCAGCTCCTCACCTACCGGCAGCCGGCGCCGTCCGGGAAGGCCGGGTCGGGGCGGAAATGTGGGGCCCGGCCCGCGCCTGCGCTCCCAGGCTGCCCCGGGCGGCGCCCCCTGCAGGCGGAACGCGAGGCCCGCCCGCCCCTGCGGCGCCCTCGCACACACCTGGCCGCGCGCACACCTGGACGCCTAACAGCCAGACCCACCCACGCCGATGCCTTCCGAAGACACCCCCGCCGCAGGCACAGCGCAACCAGCTTCACACACCTGGGGACGCCCCACAGCAGTCACATCCACCCTAACACACCTGGGTACTCAGGCTCAAGCCGCAACTGCGTGGTGAACCCAGACACACCTGGGCCTCACCCCATGAAACACAGAGACTTACAGACGTCTCCACGAGCTTGGGGACACGCCACATCAGATGGACACACCAGCACGCACAACTGAACCCAAGCTCAGACACACCTGGGGATGCAAGCCATGTGTGTATCTATCACATCACATATCACCAAGGCCCCCAGCTGAGCACGCACACATCCCTGATGCTGAGTACAGACTGTCACCTAGCCACACCGCCCCTCTTTTCACTTTAAAAGAGTATTCACCAATACTCTTTTACAATGAAACTGTGCTCGGAGGAGGAGTGGAAGGATGACATCACCTCTTCCCTAGCCCCAAGACTCATTTCAGCCCAGAAATTATAGGACTGAGAGCCAAAAGCTGAAGAGGAATGTTTCCCTAGAGACTTTGGGTTGAAGCAATGCCACTTGGGTCCAGGTGGTAGGAATGGCACAGATACAGAGAGAGTGACACTTCTGTCTTTCCGAAATACACAAATCTGTGTTTATCAGATTAGTAATAATACCCCTTAATCATTTCCTGCCCTTTCTACTTTCTTAGGGATGTGGACTGATTGAAATCTTTATATAATCTGGTTTTTATCTAAAGATTTCTAACAGTGCAGATAGGATTGTATTTTGAACAGATGTATAATTCCAGAAGAAATCTAAACCATCAGGTACATAAGTCATTGGTTTTCATAGAGGTGTTTTTTTTTTTCTTGGACACTTCATGATTAAATTGAAATGTATTAAGAAAACTTCATGATTAAATTGAAATGTATAAGAAAAACTTATTTTTTAAGAGCAGTAATCTTAATTTATTTAAGGGAAAGAATGATTCCACTTTATTTTTTGAGGGAGGAAAATCATGTCAGCAAAGGAAAGTCAGGCAAATAAATAATTCTTCTGATAAAGGAAAATTAAAAATGACAGACAAGACAAATTTTTGTTTGTTTTGTTTTTTGAGATGGGTTTTCACTCTGTCACCCAGGTTGGAGTATAGTAGCATGATATGGGCTCACTGCAACCTCTGCTTCTCAGGCTCAAGTGATCCTCCCACCTCAGGCTCCTGAGTAGCTGGGACCACAGGCATGCACCATGACGTCCAGCTAGTTTCCTCTATTTTTGGTAGAGACAGAATTTCACCATGTTGTCCTGGCTAGTCTTGAACTCCTGACCTCAGGCAATCCACCCACTTCAGCCTCCTAAAGCACTGGGATTACAGATATGAGCCACAGTGCCTAGCCAAGACAAATGTTAAGTTGTATCTATCACCAGCTAAGGCTGGGAAAGCCCAATCTAACATAGAATAGGATCTGTGGGATGAAGCCTTCAGTTTAACTTCCTGAAAAACAACTCTCAGTTTTAAGAGCAGTTTTCCAAATGCGGTCCCAGTCCAGAAGCATTGGCAGCACCTGGGTATTTAGAAAAGTACACTCTCCAGCCACAGAGGAGGCATCCTGAGTCAGCAACTCTGAGGGTAGAGCCCAGAGATGGACATTTTAATGAGTGATGCCAGTTCAAATTTGAGACCCTCGTCTTTTGAGGATGTACCTCAGTGCTTCTCAAACTTTAATGTACATGTGAATCAACCCAGGATCTTGTTTAAAAATGCATATTCTGGCTCAGTTAGCCAGGAGTAGGGTCTAAGATTCAGCAGGTGGACAGAGGTGCTAAATGAGGATTTTCTTGTGTATGGACACACTCCAGGGTGCTGTCACTGTAAAGACAGGTCCACAGCAAAGCAAGGGTCTCATTGAGACAAAAGTCACAAAGTGTCTCAAGGAAAACAGACTGTGGTCAGTCTAGGCAGGTCCTGGGCTTGTCAGTTTAGGGTTGGTCAGTTAATCAGGACCCCTGTGGCAAGCCAACTGCTTTTAGGAAGTGGGTTGACTCACCAAGTCTGTTTGGTTGCGTTCAACTGGTACAATTGAGGCATTCACTGCAAAGGGTTCAGCTCTGCTCATTCTGGCCTCTTTGCTCTGCCGTTCTACAAACTCCCACATCCTCTAGGCCTAGGGTCATGTAGCCAGCAAATCACTATGCACCTGTGTTAGTCTGTTCATGCATTGCTATAAAGAGCTACCTCAGACTTGGTAATTTATTAAGAAAAGAGGTTTCATTGACTCACAGTTCCACAGGCTGTACAGGAAGCATGGCTGGGGAGGCCTCAGGAAACTTAAAATTATGACAGGAGGTGAAGAGGAAAGAGTCACATCTTAAATGGTGAGAGAAGGAGAGAGAGTAAAGGAGGAGGTGCCACACAGTTTTAAACAACCAGATCTTGTGAGAACTCACTATTACGAGAACAGCCAGGGGGAAATCTGCCCCATGATTCCATCACCTCCCACCAGGCCTCTCCTCTGACACTTGGGATTACAATTCAGCATGAGATTTTGGTGGAGACAGAGACCCAGATCGTATCAGCACCTGTTCAAAGCTCAGCAAACATTTTCTTCATCAACTCCAAGGATTTAAACCAGCAAATTGTCTGTAACCAGAATTAACCAGTTTGGTATTTGCATTACCTAAATCAGAGCAGGTAATTGTTGAGCTCTGTTCTCCAGACCTGGGTGTAATAGGTGTCTAATTTATATTCCTATTTAACTAAATATGTTGCTACTTAATTTTATGCAAACGAGGCCAGCTTCCTCTGCGTGTTACCTCTCCCACATGCCTCTAGCATTGCAAGTACCACCCAATAGAGGGGAAGATATCCACTGCATCTCTTGAAACTATAGCTATAATGTGAAATAAGCAACTGAAAGGAGAGGCTATATAACGGGCTTCAAGTCCACCTGAATAACACCATAAAATCTACTGAAATATTATCAAATTATTCCAGTAAACCATTCAATAATAATCTTTGGGGCTAAGTAGCCTGCAGACTAAATCCAACCCACCACCTGGTTGTCTATGGCCTTCAAACTAATAATGAGTTTTACATTTTTAAATACTTGGAAAGAAATCAAAAGAGTCATAATAGTTCATGAGATGTAAGTTTCAGTGTCTGTACAATTTTGTTTGTTGACGTTGTGACTGCTTTCACAGGACAGCAGCAGCATTGAGTAACTGCTGCTGAGACCATGTGGATGCTAAAGCCTAAAATACTCAACGTCTTCCCTTTTTCAGAAAGTTTGCCCTCTCTGCAAACTGTATTTCTTGCTCTGGCCTCTGTTTCAACACCTTCCTCTCCTTTCTGTAACAGTTGATTTAGGCGATTGTCTCCCTAACGAACCCAGCTTCACAAGCCCGGACCTTAATGCTTCCTGTGTATGTTTCAAACACCTCAAGCCATGGGTTTACTTTTTGATCATTTTCCTGTGTAAATCAATATGAACTTAACAAGAAGACTCTCCAGTTTCAGCATAGGATTAATTGGGCTAATTTAGAAAACATGTGTACAAAAGACAGCAAGTAGTGTATATTCTGCAAATCATTGCATTCCTTTCTTCCATTTCTAAAACTGGCTCTAAAAAGTTGTTGTTAAATCAGCAGGATTATTTCTTTCTGTGTGGTAATTTTACTTGTTACAACAGGTCTCACTGCTAAACAATTTCCATGACAAAGAAATTAATGAGCAGAGAATACCAACCTCATAAAGCTAAGTTCACTCACATTAAATTCAATCCCAGTATTTCCCGAATTAATGTTTTAAAGATGATGTGGGTTGCCATCAGGTTTCTGTGAATAAGGCATTGACCTTTTCTCCACAAAAGATAGGCAGTCTCTTTAAAAAAAAATAAAAATAAAAAAAGCATATGAAGTTTTCTAAGCAATTGCAGTTGAGATGGTTTAAGCTATTCTTGCCATCTTCTGTAATTTCAGGAACAACAAGCAAAGACTGGAACGAAGCACTAGATGAGGTTATTCCTAAGTTTTGTTGAATAAATCCCTAATCATGAATAGGAGAACAACTGTAAGAATTCTCAGAAGTAATCTGACCAGCCAAATATACTATTCACCATGTTCAAAGCTAATGTCATTGAAAGAGCTGTAGGCAGCTCTTTCTAACCACACCCATCTCTAACCCTATCATTTTGCTGCCAATCAAGTCATTGGCCTGCTATCCAAACAGTAAGTTTTTCAAGGAAAGAATGCTAATCTGGTGTCTAGAAATGTAGACATTATAAACTGAAATGTAGTGTGGCTCCCATTGAGTGGTCAGTGTAGGGAATGAATGAATATTCAGTGGTCCTCATAGACCAGGCACCACATGACTCTTCTCGTGTCATCCTCTGAACAATAGTATGAACCAGATATTATCCCCATCCTACCTGTGAAATGACTCAGAGAGGTAAAATAACTCAAAGGTACAGTGCCAGTAAACGAGAGTATAACAGCTTGAACTCACACGCAGCTGAGCCGAAAACCCGAGCTCTTAACATGAGGTTTAAATGGGGAAGCTGGGTAATATCCCCTGAAATGTATATTATCAGGACTAATCATTTATATTTGAACCTCTTTGTTAAAAGTATTAGTTCCAGTAAATAATCCTATACGTGTAGTTCTCTCAGTGAAGTGCTCTCCCCTACATGATCTGTTTGATCCTTATTCTTGCATTAAATAGTAAAGACCAGGGAGAATTTCTTCTGCTTTGATCGGCATGTGGCCTGCCTGAGCCCAATCAAAGACCACCAGGTGCAAAATTGTGGTCAGGTAAAGTCAGATTTATCGGCTTGTTGCAAGGAGTGAAGGCTGAGGCCAGAGGAACCCTGGGATGCATCGGCAAAGGTAACAGTTTGAAGACTTAGGGGAGGGGAGGAGTGTAGGTGAAATTTAAAGGAAAGAGGATTTTGACAGATTCAGGGAAGACAGGACTGTGAGCACAGGTGAACATCAGGTCTGGAGTCTGGGGGTCTATGTCCTTGGAGACTACAAAGTTATGACAGATGCCAACTGGCACACCCAGAAACCCTTTAAGGGAAGCTCTGCACCCAGGTTGGAAATCGAGGCTGCTTGTTTCAAAGAGACTTGGATTCCCCAGGCAATTGAGATGCTTCACTCCTGATAACTTCAAACAGCAAAGCTTCTGATAGTCAATGCTTTTCCAGAATGAGGCTTCTCAGTAAGAAAGCAACAAGCACCCAAAGATGGGGGTTATTTAACCCGATATGACATCAGTGTGTCCTTGGAGAACCTGTTTTCTGCTCCCTCTGCTGCTGTCTTAATCTGTACTGTCTCAGCCTGATGGATGACAAGGGGCAGAAGTTTACTTTTTCGGTCTGAGATACTTTTTTTTTTTTTTTTAACCTTATCAGGCCATATCAGGACCAGAAACCTTCAAAATATTTTATTTCCATGCAGATGTTGGCATTTCAAACATTATGACATTTCACAACAGATTTTGATGGGGATTTGCATGAGCAGGCAAAGCAGCTCATCTTTATAACTTCTTCCAGTGAACTTCTTTATAAGATTTCATTTTTTTTTTTAAAAAAAGGGTTAAGCATCTAGGTATTTTTGAAGGCTCCGGGGTTAGTCCAATCTTATCATTTCATAGAGGAGAAATTAACCAAAGCAAGGACAACTCCTATAGTGACAGGAGTTAGCCAAATGCCTAGGCATATAGGGCAGGTCCAGTGAAACCCCACCTTCAAGCCAGAAATAAATAGCCTGAAGGCCAAAAGACCGGACTGCTGGTCCAGGATGAAGCCCACAACCCAGAACAGAGTCAGAACTTCTGTTCCTGTTTGCCCACCCTTTCCTGATTGATTCTTTCTGAATAATGCCTTTTAACCAATCAAATGTTGTCTTTTCCAATACTGCCTACAGGCTGCCCCTCCCCCATTCTGAGCCCATCAAAAGCCCCAGACTCAGCTATATTAGGAGGACTTTCCCACCTTCGAGTAGGGGCACCACCCTTCTGTCCCCTCTCCATGAAAGCTGTTTTATCACTCAGTAACCTCACCTTGCTCATTCTTTGATTGTCAGTGCATCCTCATTCTTCTTGGGTGTGGGACAAGAATTCAGGAACCAGTGCATAAGCCAGACTGGGCCTGGGTAGGCTGAGTGGGCAGGCCGTCTACTGCAGCACGTAGTGTGGTTGAGTGAGGCCTGGGTGGGGTGTTGCATCTTGCAAAATGACTGAGAAGAAAATCCTGTGTCACTACCATTTATTTTTATTAGAAGCAACTGAGGCATGGAGTAATTCACAGGTTCCAGGTAACCAACTGATGGATTGGAGTTGGTTTTTTATCTAATTGGATTTTTGGAACTTAAAAGACACATGCCAGTGAAGTCAACCCTAGTACAGCTCTCACACAACTGCTCCCATGTTCTTTCCACCCTGCCACCTTGTTTCTCAGGTCTGCAGTTTCCTAGGTCAGTACTGTAAAAGCTATCATCCATATGCTTTATCAGAGAGATCTAGAAATGAGTAGTTTTGATATTCCTCAAGACAAATCTCAAGTCTAGCCATCAAAATTAAGGCTATCAAAATTTAACTGCTGTGACAAAATTGTTTTTAAAATATGGATAAAAGTAGAATTTAAATCAAGAGAGAAAACATCTTCTTAAATACTTATCATGAGTAGGAATAACATTTTATTGGTCTTTGGGAAATGCCACGTATTTAAAAATAAATAATTAGAAATGTAGGACACTCAGGCAGTTTTGATAAACAATGTAACTGATTAAAAATACTTGAACTAGTCAGAAAATGAGTGATTGTGCAGGTGTGGTGACTCACGCCTATAATCTCAGCACTTTGGGAGGCTGAAGTAGGAGTTCAAAACCAGCCTGGGCATTATAGGGAAAACTTGTCTCTACTGAAAAAAAAAAAAAAATTAGCCCAGCGTGGTGGCACATGCCTGTGGTCTTAGCTACTCAGGAGGCTGAGGCAAAAGGATTGCTTGAGCCCAGGAGGTTGAGGCTGCAGTGAGCTGAGATTGCACCAGTGTACTCCAGCCTGGGTGACAAAGCGAGATCCTGTCTCCCATACCCTGAAAAACCAACAAATAAATCTGATATTGTTTCTGGGTCATTTAATTATAGAATGGAAACAAGAAAAGTGAAGGGTTCCCCTCCTTCAGTTACTTATCAAACATCTTGATATACCAAGCACCAGTCCAGGACTTTACATGTCTTTTCTCATGTAAACCTCTGAATAATTCTGTGAAAAAGGTAGTTATACTCCCCCTTTTACAGACAAGGAAGCCAAGGTGCTGAAAGATTGACTTGCTGTATTAGTTCCCTAGGGCTGCTGTAATGAGGCCCCACAGACTGGGTGGCTGAGAACAACAGAAACGCATTCTCTTGCAGTTCTGGAGGCTGGACATCTGAGATCAAGGTATTGACAGGGCCGCGCTACCCTGTAAGGCTCGAAGGGAGAATTTTTCTTGTCTATTCCAGCTTTTGGTGGCCCCTGGTGTTCCTTGGATTGTAGAAGCATGACTCTAATCCCTCTCTCTTGTGTTCTCAACCCAGAATGTGGTAGGATGTGAGTTAGGGTGGACTTTGGCTTTGAAAACCGATACCATGTTTACAAGAGATCGCTGAGGGAGGGAGGCACACTAATCCAAGGGATGGGCACCCGTGTGGAAATGTATGATCCTAGAGGTGGAAGCCAACCAGAAGAGGATGAAGAGAGAAACGGCGATCTGTGATGTTTTGCAGGAGGCCGGTACTGTCTGAGTGGTTGAGTGGGGGAAATGAATTATGTGTCTCAAAATACAAATCCCCAAACGGGCACCAATGCACCAGAGTGCCTGGAGGGATGCTCCAGCGATGTGAACACCTGCTGGGTGTCGTCTTTGGCAGAGCCTCTGTCAAGACTGTGACTCACCTTGCTGATGGTTTACTTCCCCAAGACTAGTCTAGAAGTGGAAGGTAGATGCTACGTAGGTCTATGAAGGAAATTGGATTTCTAAGATGCCATCACGAAATTTCCCGTTCCATGTGGTCTTTTTTTTTTTTGAGACGGAGTTTCGCTGCTGTTACCCAGGCTAGAGTGCAATGGCGCGATCTCGGCTCACCGCAACCTCCGCCTCCTGGGTTCAGGCAATTCTCCTGCCTCAGCTTCCCGAGTAGCTGGGATTACAGACATGCGCCACCGAGCCCAGCTAATTTTTTGTATTTTTAGTAGAGACGGGGTTTCACCATGTTGACCAGGATGGTCTCGATCTCTTGACCTCATGATCTACCCGCCTCGGCCTCCCAAAGTCCTGGGATTACAGGCTTGAGCCACCGCGCCCGGCCCTCCATGTGGTCTTTTTACAATGTGATATTGACGTGCCTTCCATGGAAAAGTGGGGTCTGTGTTCCCTCCCCTTGAATCTGAATGGACCTGTGATGGTGGCAGGAGACACTTTGTGACTGCCAAAGCTAGGTCAGAAAAGCTGACATAGTTTCTGCTTGACTCTCTTGGTACCCAGCCACCATGCTGTGAGGAAGGATAAGCAGTCACATGGAGAGACCATGTGTTGGCATTCCAGGTCTCAGCTCCAGATGAGCTCACAACCAGTAGCACAAACTGCCAGACATGAGTGACCACGACCACAGATGATTCCAGGTCCCAGTCTTTTTGCCACCCCAGCTCGTGGCATGGAGCAAGAGGGGACCTACTGGGGATGAATCCAGCCAAACTTGCAGATGCACGAATGTATTAATCAGGGTAATGATGGTTGACCAAATATCTGGGCACCCCATGACCTACCTAGTCAAGTTGACATATAAAGTCAACTATCACAGGCTGGGCAAGGTGGCTCATGCCTGTAATCCCAGCACTTTGGGAGGCCGAGGCAGGTGGACCACCAGAAGTCAGGAATTTGAGACCAGCCTGGCAAACATGGCAAAATTCCACCTGTACTAAAAATACAAAAATTAGCCAGGCATGGTGGCATGCACCTGTAATCCCAGCTACTTAGGAGGCTGAAGCAGGAGAATTACTTGAATCCAGGAGGTGGAGGTTGCAGTGAGCTGAGTTTGCACCACTGCATTCCAGCCTGAGCCATAGAGCGAGACTCTGTCTCAAAAAAACAAAAAAAGAAAAAGAAAATAAATCACAATGAGCAAATTAAATTATTATTTTAAGCCACTAAGTTTCAGAGAAATAACTGGAACGAACCATTTCTTTTTTTTCTTCTTCTGTTTTTTTTTTTTTTTTGAGACAGAGTCTTACTCTGTGGCCCAGGCTGGAATGTAGTTTCACAATCTCGGCTCACTGCAACCTCTGCCTCCGGGTTCAAGCAATTCTCCTGCCTTAGCCTCCCGAGTGGCTGGGCTTATAGGAACGGGCCACCACTCCTGGCTAATTATTGTTTTTTACTAGAGTCAGGTTTTCGCCATGTTAGCCAGGCTGGTCTCAAACTCCTGACCTCAGGTGATTCACCTGCCTTGGCCTTCCAAAGTGCTGAGATTACAGGTGTGAGCCACTGCACAAACCATTTCTCATCAACAATTGGAAGTGTGTTGGTAAAGTGAAAATAATAGCAACTGCGGGAGAAAGTGGCTATCCCGTCAATTTGTGAAAGCCAACCAGAAACAGCTGTGCAGGTGCAATTAGACTTGAATCAAAAGCTTCAAGAAGGCATGTTTTCAGAAGCTAAGTAAATATCTCATAGAGGATAGGGAGGCTCTCAGCTCTAAAAAATGCAACTTAGATGGTGATTCCAGGGAGGGAAAAGATAAGCAGACACTCAAAACAAGTAATAAAATCAGAAAATTTGCAATTAAAAGAAAATATTTAAAAGATTTACCCAAGGCTGGGCGCAAAGGCTCATGCCTGTAATCCCAGCACTTTACGAGACTGAGGCCCACAGATCATGAGGTCAAGAGATCAAGACCATCCTGGCCAACATGGTGAAACCCCATTTGTACTAAAATTACAAGGATTAGCTGGGTGTGGTAGCACGCACCTGTAGTCCTAGCTACTTAGGAGGCTGAGGCAGGAGAATCGCTTGAACCTGGGAGGCAGAGGTTGCAGCGAGATGAGGTTACACCACTGCACTGGCGGCAGAGCGAGACTCCATCTCAAAAACAACAACAACAAAAACAAGACAACACACCAAGATTTACTCAAAAGGCAAAAATATGACTTGCCAGAGGACAATATGAAATGGGTCATTTGCAAGAATGGGTCATTTTGGGTTTTTTTGGTCAGGAAAGATCAGCAGAGATTCATCCATCCATTCATCCTCCTTTCTTTCCCTTTGTCTCCTCTCCTTCCTCCTTTCCCTTCCTTTTCCTTTTAGTTACTGCAAATCCCAGACCTCCTATTTTACCGCTACAGACTTAGTATATATTTCTAACTAAAAAATACACATATTTATGTAATTATAATAGCATTATCATGACAAATTTAATATTTATGGTTTCAAAAATGTCATTTTGCAGTTTTTTAATTTAATATTAGGAATTAAAAAAGGCAAATTTGGTTAGATTCCGGTGGAACTGCCTTTTTTGTTTTTTTAGCAAGGATGCTTCCTGGGTGGCTTGATGTACTTTATGCAGATTCACAGTGGGGGACACATATCTGGGTGTCCCACTCTTAATGATGGTGAAATTGGTCAGTGGGGCTGGGTGTGGTGGCTCACGCCTGTAATTCCTGCACTTTGGGAGGCCGAGGCAGGCAGATCACTTGAGGTCAGGAGTTCAAGATCAGCCTGGCCAACATGGTGAAAACCCATCTCTAAAAATACAAAACTTAGCCAGGTGTGGTGGTGTGCACCTGTAATCCCAGCTATTGAAGAGGCTGAAGCAGAGGATCACTTGAACCCAGAGGCGAAGGTTGCAGTGAGCAGAGATCGTGTCATTGTACTACAGCCTGGGCAACAGAGCAAGACTCCATCTCAAAAAAAAATAAAATAAAATAAATTGGTTGGTGGGTTCAGCTGGTGACAACCTTGTCCCTCCAGTGCAGTTCTCCATCAAACTTTCATCTAATGATTTTATTTGTTGCTGACCTTTGCTTGAATCAATTGGCTCATTGGGGACCAGAAAAAAAAAAAAAGAATGATTTCCTAATTTCCATTCTTTCAACATGTATTAGCTATAATTAGTCTATAAGGAAGAGTCTCCCTCATCAGCTATGGCTGTTTGCTAATCATGTAGTCACAATAGGCCTGCAGAATCCAATTTTCCAAAGGGCATCAGACTGGTCCACTTAGGAAAGCCTTAGGGACAAAGATGAGAAACATAGACCTTGTAGGAGTACGAGAATGAAAATGTTAATTAGATTGAAATAATTAGATGCAATAAATATTCTTTTAAAAAATACAAATTAGGCCAGGCGCAGTGGCTCATGCCGGTAATCCCAGCACTTTGGGAGGCTAAGGTGAACGGATCGCCTGAGGTCAGGAGTTTGAGATCAGCCTGATCCAACAGAGTGAAATCCCTTCTCTACTAAAAATACAAAAAATTAGCTGGACGTGGTGGTAAGCACCTGTAATCCCAGCTATTAGGGAGGCTAAGGTAGAATCACTTGCACCCAGGAGGCGAAGGTTGCAGTGAGCCAAGATGGCGCCATTGCACTCCAGCCTGTGCAACAACAGCAAAACTCCATCTCAAAAAAAAGAAAAAAAAATCACACAAATTAGATGTGAGGCAGGTACCATATACCAATTTCCTACTATACTCTAGATCAGTGCTACTTATTGGAAATAGCAAGTGAACTCCAAAGCAAGCCATAGATGTAATTTTAAATTTGGTAGCCACATTAAAAAGTTTAAAAAATGGGGAAAATCATTTTAATGTTTTATTTAACCCAACGTATTTAAAATATTTCAACATGTAATCAATATAAATATTATTGAGATTTCACATTAATCTTTCATGCCAGGTCTTCAAAATCCAGTGTGTATTTTATGTTTATAGCACATCTTGATGTGGACTGGCCACGTTTCAAGTGCTCACCAGCCACGTGTGGTGAGTGGCTACCTTATTGAACAGGACAGCTGTAGACATTTTATATCAACTTGCATCTTTACAACAATCTTGCAAATTAGACATTACCTGCTTTAAAAAAAAAAATTATCTTTTTGAGACGGAGTCTCACTTTGGTACCCAGGATGGAATGCAGTGGTGTGATCTCAGCTCACTGCAATCTCCACCTCCTGGATTCAAGCAATTCTCCTGTCTCAGCTTCTCAAGTAGCTGGAACTACAGGCGCCCACCATCATGCCTGGCTAATTTTTGTATTTTTAGTAGAGACAGCGTTTCACCATATTCGTCAGGCTGGTTTCGAACTCCTAACCTCAGGTTATCCACCCGCTTTGGCCTCCTGAAGTGCTGGGATTATAGGTGTTAACCACTGCACCTGGCCTTTTTTCTTTTGAGACGGAGTTTCGCTCTTGTTACCCAGGCTAGAGTGCAATGGCACGATCTCGGCTCACCACAACCTCCGCCTCCTGGATTCAGGCAATTCTCCTGCCTCAGCCTCCCGAGTAGCTGGGATTACAGGTGTGCGCCACCATGCCCAGCTAATTTTTTGTGTTTTTAGTAGAGACAGGGTTTCACCATGTTGACCAGGATGGTCTCGATCTCTTTACCTTGTGATCCACCCACCTCGGCCTCCCAAAGTGCTGGGATTACAGGCTTGAGCCACCGCACCCGGCCTTTTTTTTTTTTTTTTTTTTTTTTTTTTTAATGTGAAGAAGTTGAGAGTCGGAGAGGTGGAACTTCTTGTAATATGACCACTGAATGCTGCAACTGGGCCTTAGCCAACTGTATGTGTGCAGAGGTGCCTACATCTGTTCCCATCTGGACCTCATAACATACAGGAGCCCTATTTCCTCTTTTGTAGGGCCAAACAGGTGATTTGGGGCTCTATCTCTTGTTTCTTCTCAAGAACCTTCTCGTGCTCGCTTCGGCAGCACATATACTAAAATTGGAACGATACAGAGAAGATTAGCATGGCCCCTGCGAAAGGATGACACACAAATTCGTGAAGCGTTCCCTCTTTTTCTATAAATCGTTCTACTATAAGGACACATGCACACGAATGTTCATTGCAGCACTGTTTACAACAGCAAAGACCTGGAACCAACCCAAATGCCCATCGATGATAGACTGGACTGGGAAAATGTGGCACATATACACCATGGATTATTATGCAGCAATCAAAAATGATGAGTTCGTGTCCTTTGTAGGGACATGGATGAATCTGGAGAACATCATTCTCAGCAACCTGACACAAGAACAGAGAATGAAATACCGCATGTTCTCACTCATAGGCGGGTGATGAAAAATGAGAACACATGGACACAGGGAAGGGAGTACTACACACTGGGGTCTATTGGGGGTAATAGGGGAGGGACAGCAAGGGGGAGAGCTGGGGAGGGATAGCATGGGGAGAAATGCCAAATGTGGGTGAAGGGGAGGAAGGCAGCAAAACACACTGCCATGTGTGTACCTATGCAACTATCTTGCATGTTCTGCACATGTACCCCAAAACCTAAAATGCAATAAAAATAAATAAATAAAAAATAAAAAAAGAACCTTCTCTCTCTAGTTGAAGACCAGCTTCTTCCTCAGTGGCTTCTGTGCTGAATTGCATTTAGCACCTCTCATCCCCCCACCACCCACTTCCAGTCCATCACTAGTTGATTGACTCCTTATCATTACTCCCATCCGTCCACATTTCTGCAGCCTCACTGCCACTGGGCTGCACAGGGTTACCTTCATCTCAACGCTGGACACCTGGGATGGTCTCTTGGGTGCTCTGCTCACATCCTCCTAGCCTCTCTCCAGTTCCCTTCTCACCAGCAGCCGAGTGACCTTGTCAAAACCTCACTAACTTGGATCATGTCACTGACCTGCTTTGGATTCTCCCCCAGTTTAAGGTAAGCACCACGTGGTCTGTGAACCCTGTATGAGCTGGCTCATCACCAAGGCCAGCCTTCTCAAGCACCCTCCCCAGCCTCCTCGGAGTTCATCTTTCTCATGGCAGGGCCTTTGCAGATGCTGTTGCTTCCATGTGGTCAGGGTTTTCTCAGCCTTGGGACTACTGGTGTTTTGGGCCAGGTGATTTTTGTGGGGGTTGTCCTGCACATACCGCATGTCCAGCAGCAGCATCTCCCCGCACCAGCACTTTCCAATCAGTTGTAACTATCAAAAGTATCCCCAGGTATTGCCAAATGCCCCCCGCCTGGGGAACATCAGCCTGGAGTGACCTTCCTCCCCCTGCCTATCAATCTCCATCTGAAGCCACCTCCCCAGGGAGCCCTTTCCTCTCTCCAAGTTAGAACAGGCCTCTCTCCTCATACGACTCTTTGATCATAATTTTTTTCTCACTGGACTGTCCACTGCTGAGGATAAGAGACCATGACCTCTTCCACCCACTTAGTAATTAGACAGCCTAAGATAGTATCTGGTACATAGCAGACCCTTAGTATGTGTTGGGTGAATGGGGAGTAAGGGTATCTAAGGCCAAATCTGTCTACTCCCAACAAAGACCCTCTTTCAAAAATTCAACCTATCACTTATGGAGGATCTCTAGGCTCTCTGTTATGGCTATGAGAAATCGTCTTATCCCCACTGTAGAGATAAGAAATGGGTTTGAGCAATGCTCAGTGCCTTACCTGTGATACCGCAGTGGGAGAACACAAGGTCCAAGTCTGGGTTTTCTCACCCCGAAGTCCAGGCTGGTTGGGTGTGACTATGGAAATAGATGTCCAGTGCTTTGGTGCAGGGCTCTCCCTGTTCTGATATTTTGTCAATAATATGAAATAAAATGTAAAGAATGGCCAGGTGCGGTGGATCATACCTATAATCCCAGCACTTTGGGAAGCCAGGGCAGGCAGGTCACTTGAGGCCAGGAGTTTGAGACCAGCCTGGGCAACGTGACAAAACCCCGTCTCTACAAAAAATATAAAAATTATCCAGGCATGGTGGTGTGTGCCTGTAATCCCAGCTACTTAGGAGGCTGAGGTGGGAGAATCACTTGAACCCGGGAGAGAGGCAGAGGCTGCAGTGAGCCAAGATCGCACCACTGCACTTCAGTGTGGGGGACAGAGCGACACCCTGGCTCAAAAAAGAAAAGAAAAGAAAGGAAAAGAACATCTGTAAGCCACATGATAGAACGAGAACCTCACCGGGGCCAGTCAAGGCCTGTGGGCTATGTCTGACAGGATGAACTTGTAGAGAAACGAATGTAAACCTGCATTTAAATTTTTAAAAATCCAAACAAGAATAGGAAAGAAGCATTGCATTCTCATATGTGGTACATATGAAACCACCCAACAAACCAACACCCAACTCCAACCCTCTTTCCAGATTCGATGATGTTTGCTATCAAGGAAAAGAAGGATGATGAGATTTCCCACACTTGCGACTTCCCCATGTTTGTTTTGACTCCTGCCTCCCAACTGTCATTAGCAATAAAAACATTAAAATAGTAAAAGACACCAAATAAGAGAAGAACTGCCAGGCGGCCTTCTACTTCAGTCTGGTTGGACAGGAAGCCCAAGAAACAAAGAGGGTGGCTCCCTTAAGATGGAAAAAGAAGAAAAGAGAGCCAGCGTGGTATGCTTCCAGAATCTGCGGAGATCAGAGACTTCCTGAAATATCAATCAAAGCAATCACTGTGCTCTCTGGAAAGAAAACAGCTATAATGGAAATGCTGGGAGCTGAAGCAGTGAAAGCTAAGGGAATTTATCAGTAGGCAGGGATCCAGATTTACACATCTTGATTTGACACTAGTTTTAGAATAGGTACCAAAAAAAAAAAAAAAGAATCCTGAAGGGGCTTTTCTAAGAAATTTTTTCTTTACTCTGAATAGACAAGCATTGTTTCAAAAAAAGAAATCTGCTTTTAAAAGTCAACAAAGCATACAGTGCATCTATTATATTACCAGTGAAGCACTATAAGAACATAAATAAGAGAAAGTTGGTCTTTGCCACTAAAGAGAGCTATAAATTATTACTGTTGTTTTGGGACCATTTAAGAAATATTTGAAGGCTGCATGTGGTGGCTCATACCTGTAATCCTAGCATTTTGGGAGGTTGGGGAGGGTGGATAACTTGAGGTCAGGAGTTTGAGACCAGCCTGGCCAACATGGTGAAACCCCGTCTCTACTAAAAATACAAAAATTAGCCAGGTGAGCTGGTGCATGCCTGTAATCCCAGCTACTCGGGAGGCTGAGGCTGGAGGATCACTTGAACCTGAGAGGTGGAGGTTGCAGTGAGCTGAGATGGGGCCACTGCACTCCAGCAGAGCAAGACTCCATCTCAAAAAAAAAAAAAAAAGAAAAAGAAATATTTGAAACACAGCACTTTATTTCTTGATATACTTCAACCACCAGAAGTTACAATTACTAACTTACAACTCTACACAGGTCTGCCCCAAAAAGTGAGTCCAGAGAATCAAATTCCTCCCAGTGTGGATCTGGTCATTCTGTTCTCTGAACCTGGTTAACGCTGTACTGCAATTCTATGAAATGGTCCCCAAGTCAAACAGAAGCCACATAAAAGATGATCTGGTCACTTTGATTTCATTTTAAGGTAAAGGAGGATACAAAGTACACTACTTAAAAATCATTGATTAAGAAGGCAATATGACATTTTCATGCTAGTTTGTATAATAATTTTACTGCGTAAGAAATTATATAGAGATTGCATAAATCATTCGGTAAACAGCATACAAAGAAAAATACATTGTTTGGATGAAATAAAACAGCAGGAACAACTCAGTTCCTAAAATACCAAATATTCTCCGAATGTGCCTCCATTTGAGAGAAAATTTTGCATTTTCTGGATAGAGCAATGTCTGTAGTTTCATTAAGTAGAATGGAAAATGGCTTTACAGTTAAAAACAGTAAAAAGCAGCTTACACAGATGTGTTGCTCTCTTAACCCTGGATGTAACAAAAGTAAAGATGTGAGGCTGCCTGCTCTTGCCTTAAGTGGGGCTTCAACTTTCTATTGATAGTAACTGTCTATGTAAAATATTATATATAACCTCCTATATATTGAAATTGCACAAGTCAGAGCATCCAAAAACTACTGCAAGAGTCAATTTCTTCCTATGGGGAAAAGCAAATACATATACTGTTAAAATTTCCATTCCTCATTCAATTATCTGCCCTATTCAAAACATAAAAGTACAAATAAATATTTCCTTACAAACGAAGTTCACAGTATATTGTTTAAAAAAAGGGATAAAAAACAAGAATCTTAATTTGTTTTGTCATTAAATAAAAATGCTAATATACAGACATGTTCATTATTTACACAAACTGTAGGAGTCAGTCTGTCCTTTCTCTGCCGTAACTGAAGTTTAGTAGTGCTGGTCCATACATGACGAGGCTCAGATCCTAAATGTATGTTCAATTCTACTAAAAGTTGCTCAAGATAATTTTTTCTCTTTTTCTGTTTAATTAAAAAAAGACGACTTTTTGGAATTTTAGAATTACATTTGAGTTGTCTGAAAAAATACAATTTCAATGCAAAAGTCACATCAAGCATTCAAGAGTATGTTGCTGGTGCTGTAATCTTTTTGCATGTCTTTGTTTTCATAGAAACATCAATAAAATAAATAACATGCCTAAGACTTTAAAATGGTTAAATGTAACCACATACTATTAATGATATGCCTCATGCACACACACGCTCAAACTCAAAACACGAAGGAAAAAGGATCAGACATCTTTCTTTTGCATTTGTTCTAGCTTTCTTCTTAGCAGACCATAATTCTCCTTAGTTCCTGGTGCCGTGGGGTCAAGCTGCAGGGAAATTTCATAGTGTTTCTTGGCCAAGTCTAGATGTCCCCAGCGATGATAAAGCACAGCTGAAATAGCAGGAGATGAATTTCACTGGGAATGCTTCTGAGTAATGTGCCATATTCCTATCCTCTTGGACAAAGAAATATTACAGATCCTCTGTAAACAGTTTTCAAAAGTCAATTGTATAAAACAATATTGTTTGTACTGAAACCTTATTTACTGTAATCACACTCCCTGGTGATTATCCATTTAACTACTGCCAGTTACTCCTGGGGCTCTTCAGAGCACTAGATAAGGTACATCTGCCTACAGTCACATTATTACATAAAGAAGTAAAAAGAAGAGTACATTCAATGTCTCAGTGCTGCCGTGAAAGTTCCAGGAAGCCAGGCTGGGTGTGGGCGGAGGGGTGATGGATGCTAGGTACTGCCTGCCTGACTATGCAGAAGTTCAGATGTTTATTTTAAAGAGATATTTCCCTACATCATTGGTGAAGTGACAGCTTTTTGGGGCCAGTTGGAAATAAGGTCTAATATCAAGAGCTGACCCTAAAATGATAGTTACAATAAACCTAATCATTTGGATGATTAGCCTCTGATCATTACAGTGATTTTGTTAGTAAAACTAACTTTCCATATGGGCAGAAGATCACTTGTGGATGCTTTCTGACTTTTGTGAAGAGAAGCTTCAGTCAGAGTTGGTAGAGAACAGCTTTGGTGCAAAACATTTCTGTGACTGAGCATTCTAACATCAACATGCTATGTTCTAAACATCTTAACCATGGAGATGCAAAAATGCAAGAAATGAATTCTAGGGAATAAATGATTATAAATGCATGTTAGCCAAGGCATAAGGGGCTATAAGAAATACCAGGCTAGAAGGGGAAGGTCTACTCTGTAAGAAGGAAGGAAAAGGAGGTAAGTTCAATGGCAAGTTCCAAAGCACCTATGATTAATTTAGTAGGAGAACTCTTCCTAACCATAGCCTCGTTCTCTTAAGCCAATCTCATCTTTCTCAGTTTAACACAAAGAAGGACAATCTGAGTTTACTCATGAGAAGGTGATAAACAGAGTGGGCAACTTTTCGGCTGTTCTGGTCATGTGATTAAGATTTGAAAGTGTGGTTGTCACTTTGCTATCTTTCTAATGTAATAACAGAACCAAATTTTAAAGCCAGGGTAGCTTTGAAAAAAACTACTGTCCCAACTTTAATTTTATAGACATGCACCCACTTGATTAAAGTAACAAAGAATTTCAACGATTCAAGTTGAACATTTTTCTTACCCAAATTACCATGGTAACTTGCAGTATTTGGATTCGCTTTAATTGCCTTGAGGAATAAAGCTTCAGATTCCTAAAAAAATGAAAAACATAAAAAGGAAGCTCTTTGTTGTACATGAAGCCCAAGCGGTTCCCAGTTTTATCACCTACGGTTTCCAAACTTCTCTTTTTGTATCACTGCATTCCTCCAGAAATATTCAGAAGGGCAGCAGGAGGGAGTGGTGGCTGCAGAGAGGGGATGGACATGCTCGTCAGTGCCACCACCTGCCTCCCTGCAGTGGTTGGACTTCTGCAGCGTTATGCAAGTCACCCAGGGCAGGGTGTGTGAGGATGACAGGAGGCCTGGGGAACAGGAGAGGGCTGAGTCCTGGAGCACACCCACACCAATGCCACTTCCAGCCAGTACCAGGAAACTGACTTCTAGAGCTCTCGGGGTAGGAGTCGAGGGCCATTTCCTCTCCCCCAAGAACCTACAACATGCTGGGCAGCCCAGAAGCAGCCCCATTCATCTGGAAAGAATGAGCAGAAAATGAGGAAGGAATGGCCACCTGTCATCTACATTGTTGCAGTACCGGACATGACCATGACCAAATGCCCCTGATGGGTGTGAATTGATTCTTGAGCGGCCTTGCATTTCTTCCAAGTCATACTCACTTCCAACCTGGCTACTAAGAAGCAGGGCAGTGTCTTCCTACCCTGATCACTGCTAAAAACTGTTGGCTGGCTGGTCCCTTTCTACCATAATGCTGAGAAATAAAGATGCCTATCTGTTTTTATTGACATGTGCCCTGGGGCGGGGGTGGCGGGGCACTGTTCACTCCACCCACCTACACATTCCTAAAGGGAAGCATGTTTTAATCAATATCACATGCTGGGCGTGGTGGCTTATGCCTGAAATCCCAATCCTTTGGATGGTCAAGGTGGGCAGATCACTTGAAGCCAGGAGTTTTGAGACCAGTCTGGCCAATACAGTGAGAAACCCCATCCCTACTAAAAATACAAAAAAAAGCCAGGCGTGATGGTGCAGGCCTTTAATCTCAGCTACTCAGGAGGCCGAGGCAGGAGAATCACTTGAACGGGGAGGCAGAGGCTGCAGTAAGCCAAGATTGCATCACTGTACTCCACCTGGGCGACAGAGCAAGACTCAAAAAAAAAAAAAGAAAATCAGTATCACACACTGAGCTTAACCAACCAAATCTGTTGGCGTGGGGAGTTTTTGTGCCTTCTATCTGGGTCACACATGAATTTCTCCAGGTGGGCTTCCCAAATCTGGGACTGTGCATTTTATAATGTGCAAGACCACCAGTTCCTTTGCCCCATTGTGGCCCATCATACTCCTGAGAAATCGGCTGGGAATGTGGGTGACCATCTCCAAAACCATGACCTTTTAGACAGAGCTGGCAGAGAAACACTTGTATTTCAGAAATGTCATCCAAGAGGGACTCAAGACATCAGGACAACATATGGGGTGTCAGTCCAAAGTCAGTGTCTACATTCCAAGTTTCAGGGGCTGAAACTCCTTCCAAGAGGGTCAGACTCCAGCTGTATCAGGAAGGCTGCAGAAAAAACGTCAAATGGATTGTGTAGTTTTTGCAGTGGTTTCTGAGTCACTAGGCTGTCTCTGATGATTTTCAAACATTTCCATTTAAAACCTAAAACTTGAGACAGAGAAAGGTCAGGGAACCACATCTACTTAAAAATGCTTCCCTACCTGTAAATGAAGAAGTATTAATTAGAGAGAAATGGTTAGGGATACAGTTAGGAGGTTTCTAGGGTTGCTAAATTCATGTATTAATTCAGCTGACTTCTCAGACGGCCTGTGAGGGCAAACATCATTCAGGACGTCAAGGAGATAGTGGTTTGGGGGACACAGTGGTGTGGAAGACAGGGAAGGGCTCAGAGTTGACTGTTAGAGGGTCACTGCTCTCAGCAGGGTGGGGCCCAAACTCTGCAGGAGGCCAGTGTGAAGGAACCGGGATGAGGAAGAACAGAGAGCACTGGGCCAGGGGACAAGGGAGGAACATGAGTCAAGATTTCCAAGTCAGGGCAACAGAAACACACCACTACATGGACAAAAGAAGGTGTGTCAGGAGGAAGAGCTGGTTTGAGGGGAGGTGAAGGGTGGCCTGGCTCTCTCCAGGTCACGGGGGCAGCCCCTGGGCCTGTACCTGGGCCTGGGAGCAGGGATTGGAGGGGCCTCTTTAGAACGCAGCACCTGTGAGTATTCAAAGCCCATGAAATGTTCATCTATTAAATCAGGCTTTTCAATGGCCCAATCCAGGAAAGCAGTGAACTGTTTATAAATCGATCTGTGGAGGTCTCTAGATGTGTAAAGACCCAGGCAATGAGCTGATTTATGCCAATGAACAAATAAACCCACCTTAGAGTCAGGGATTTTTTTTTCTCAGCATAAAGGGGAAAAATAATGTATTATTTTCAGAAGTGTATTAGACAAAATGTATTCAACAAAGGTGTGGGACTGAGAAAAGCCTTGCAAATTGTGCCTCTAGGTAGAAACAAGCGCCAGTCTCTATGTCCGGGCGAGGAAGCCGGGTGGGTGAAGGTCATTTTAGCCACAGCCGCCACCCAAGAGTGCTCTGGGGCACAGGGGCCGCTGTGCCTCTGCTAGAATAGGAAGGGTAACACGGGTGACCTGATGTGAAGTTGAAACCGTGAATCACACAGGAAGAGAGTTATTCTCTATTCTCCTTTCTTCCTTCTGATTGCATCGGGGCTGAAGTCTGCACTGGGTGGTGGTGTGTGGGTCCCACCCTCTAACACACCTGCCAATCTCTCCTTGAAGCTGAGAGAGGCTGATCCTCTGACTTAGAGCCTTGGCCAGCAATAGTATCTGGCTGGGACTTAGTATGATTATTTCACTTTCAGTTACCCTGTATTTATAGTAATGATGCAATGTTTCTCTTTTAAATATAATCATGTTAAAAATCTATTTAAATAAAAATATCAAGTAAATAAGTAAGGTAACATCTAGATGTGTCAAAAAATAAAAAATCATAAAGGTGTGACATAAATGTCTGAAGTTTGGGAAACTGACTCTATCAACATAAGCGGCTCTTAAGCTACAGGCCCATTGGAATTACCACTTCAGAAAAAGAAATCAGCACAGGAAGCAATGCTGTAAGCACTGAAAAACATTCCTTTTCTATTTTTGCTTTACCACATTAGCCTGAAATTGGAAATTAAATGGCAAGAAGTAATATAAATTCAAATACATTTTAACGATACCTAGAGAGTCACTGAACGATCATTAAATTTAAAAATACATATGTACGTGTATATATATGTATATGCATATGAACCACTGAGAGTTGCAAATTATGTTTTTGTATCACCCTGTCAAGAGGTTGGGCAGATCACGATCTCCATTTTACAAATGAACAAACTGAGGCCCAGAGAGGCTAAGTGACTGCAGTTAGGTTTTAAAAAGGACTGCTCAGATGGGATTAAATGGTGTCTAGGGCTGGGCGCAGTGGCTCACGCCCGTAATCCTGGCACTTTCGGAGGGTGAGGCAGGTGGATCATGAGGTCAAGAGATGGAGACCATCCTGGCTAACATGGTGAAACCCCATCTCTACTTAAAAAATATAAAAAACTAGCTGGGTGTGGTGGCATGCATCTGTAGTCCCAGCTACTCAGGAGGCTAAGGCAGAAGAATCGCTTGAACCTGGGAGGTGGAGCTTCCAGTGAGCCAAGATCCTGTCACTGTACTTCAGCCTGAGCAACAGACAGAGTGAGACTCCTCAAAAAAAAAAAAAGGTGCCTAGAACCACAGATATAATGAGAACACCGACTCTGCACATCAACATCTCAAAACAGGTTCTGGAAGCCTGAACATTTCAGGGCCAAATGAGAGATGCATTTGATCATTTTACAACTACTTAACTGGGTGCTTCGTAACTGCCCGACAGCAATGGAGATACCAAACCAGGACTGAAGGCTCAGCTCCAACCTCAAGAAGCCTCCAGGCTTTCTAAGAGATTTACCAAGTGCATAATATATAAAACAGCAAGAGCATGGGTAAAAAGTAAGTTTTTGGGCAGCAGACAACTGCCCTGCCGTCAAGATAGCTGGGCTGGGGGCCCTACAACTCACTGCCACATCCCTCTTCTCTGGAACATCCTGTCCAGTGCCCTGCCAGGAAACAGGCCCTTTCACTACATCCTGAAACAAGCACTGCCAGAGATGCAGCTGACCATTAGCAACCGGTATCGTTTTTGCATATGAGAGGAAAACCTAAATAGTTGTTTAAAATTCAAACCCTTAATTAAAAAAATACATTGAACGCTTGCTTGGTGGCTGATGCCATGGCTCAGGAAGTCACATCAGGTCCCCACACTTGGTAGCTGCTGAAGAGATCATCGTGAGTTCTGTGTTGCAGATTTCATCATCTGTTTCCTTATCTTAGGCCTAGTGCCTTGGCCTTGATAATTAAAATGCAAAATATGTAGAGAAAGAGGAAGCTGATTTCTCCATTCTGCTTTATAGAGTATTTTCTACTTTATTTGAAGGGGGAAAAGAAAGAACAATGTGAAGTGGAAGCCAAATGAACTCTGGTTTCTATCTCCTTAACAGAAATTCCAGCAGTTTACAGACTATGGGATAATAGAAAAATCAATACAATGATTACATAAGCCAAGCTTCAAGAAGACTCGCTGTAGCTGGGTCACTGGAGGAGAACTGAGACTTGGGACCTGTCCCAGGCTGACAGATGGCTGGAAAGGTCATTACAAGGGAAACCTATAAACCTCCCCTCCTTCCCCTGCTACACAAGTAGATTCATAAAAAATAGAACTAAACCCTCTTCAAAAAGCTATTTCTGGAGCAAAATCTAGAAATTTAAAACATGTATATAGTGAAGCTATTCAACTCCCCGACATTGTAAAACTACAGAAATGCATGAAATTATCTTACTATTATCGAAAATTATACTGATAACATGTATAAACAGAAAAAGAGAAGTGAATAACAAATTGAGGGCCAAATGAGGGATGCATTCCATCATCTTACAATTACTTAACTACTTAAAAGCTATTAGCTAGCGCTGCCTTTAGGACTTACACACAGGCTAAGTGATCGAAATAAGATATAGCCCCTGATTCTGAAAGAAATTATTTCTCTTAAGAAAGGACTAAAGCACTGCTTCTGTGGTATCTGTGTTCAACACCCAGGATGCTAGCTAAAAATGCTGTTTCCTGATCTGACCTAACCCACGAAGACAATCCCTTGCAGGGAGAACCTGGGCATCTCTGCTTTAACAAGCTCCTTCAGTGTCTAATAGACAAAGTTTACAACCAGTTCCCTTCAACACACAGGGAGTTATGCACAGCCTATTCCTGCTCTACCTTGGCTGCCAACTGGAGCAAGATTTAGTATCTTGTGGTTTTTGTTGGTCAGAAAACTGTGGGCCTTGATGATGGCCTGTATAACTCAGATAAAGAAAACTCTGGAAGCAGCAAGAACTAGTCATGCATTCTCCATGGGCCGGTTATTCTTTTGTGCAGAAGACAGACTCTGCAGATAAAACCCAGAGCTCCAGCCCACGTGCAAGTGATAGAGGCTAACCCCGTTGTGCCAGGGCAGGGGTACCTCTGGGGATGCACCGTGGCTGCCTAGAATCCTCCTGCACCAGCCTGCCAGGCCACTGACTTCAGCCATTCCACAGCTCCCTGCCTGCTCTGCCCTTTTCCTTGGGCCCCTCTCCCTCTCTCCACGTGTGAACAACGGTGGTTAATTCTGATGAGAAAGGACACTGGGTTTGGCCCCATATCCCTGTCTTTGAAGCAACTTTTCTAGGGAACAAACTGGCCAAGCCACACTGGTGCACCGCTGCCACTGTTTTGGCCTGATTCCGAATTTAACTGGGCAGAAGTAACACTTACGGCTTCTGTCAGATGCTGGCATTAACTGCAAGAAATCACAGCCTGCGGTTTACGCACCTTGTATTTCTGGGATTTCCCCAGCACGTTTGCCAACGAGAACATGAGAGAGTGATCATTAGGTATTAATCCCAGTGCCTCTCTTCCAACTGCTTCAGCTTGGGCTAAATTACCTGGGAGGAAAAAATGGAAAAATAAAAGACATGTTAATGCTGTACTTGCATTTTAACCTCTATAACTAACAGGGCTTATGTGCACAGCACATGACAATTATGAATAAACTACTTAAGAAAATCTGTGTAGATCATGTAATACAAACACACACACACACACACACACACACACAATGTGCAACCCTATCAGTGGCAAAGTCACTGAATTCAGTACATTTCTGACACAACACAAACAGCTTTTGATTAACTTCTATAAAACCATCTAAAACCTAGTTTTAATTTTCCCCAGATACTAGTTATACCTAAACAAATCTGCAAAATAAGAGGATTACAGCAACACTTTCATAACTGAGAATTTATCACACTGAAGTAAAAAAATACATCTGTATTTTCCCTAGAAGCACATATTTCTGCTCTACACCATGTAGATGATCAAATTAACACTATCATTAAAATATTTTTATTGACACATAATTGTACATATTGATGGGAAACATATTTTGATATATGCATACAATGTGTAGTGAACAAATCAGGGTATTTAAGACATCCATCACATCAAATATTGATCATTTCTTTATGTTAGGAACGTTTCAAATCTTCTAGCACTTTTGAAATATATCTTAAAGTCACCCTACCATGCAATGGAACACTAGAACTTACGCCTTCTATCTGTGTTCATTCCCATTAACCCACCTGTATTTATCCCTGCCCCCTTCCCACCCCTAGTAACTATTGTTGTAGTCTGTAGCTCCACGAGGTCCATTTTTCCAGATACCCCATGAGTGAGAGCATGTGATATTTGCCTTTCTGTGCCTAATGCCATCATTTCTTAAAGAACGTTTGGATTTTTAAAGTGAGGGAGGCAGAGTAACTCCTAATTGATTGAATCTGGTCTGCTAAGGAATAAGAAACTAGATCTTCAAGTCGATTAGCATCATATAAAAAGAATCCCACTTTGAGACGCTGAGGCTGGCAGATCGTGAGGTCAGGAGTTCGAGACCAGCCTGACCAACATGGTAAAATCCCGTCTCTCCTAAAAATACCAAAATTAGCCAGGCGTGGTGGTGTATGCCTGTAATCTCAGCTACTCAGGAGGCTGAGGCAGGAGAATTGCTTGAACCCAGAAGGTGGAGGTTGCAGTCAGTCAAGATCACACCACTGCACTCCAGTCTAGGTGACAGAGTGAGACTCCATCTCAAAAAAAAAAGAAAGGTAAGAATCCATGGCTCTGAGTGTAGACTAAGAGGGCTCCCTTGAGTGAAATCCATGAACTTAGGGTATGGACCTAGCACCAACCATTTCATTAGCCCTAAGGTCATTCTTGCTCACTTCTAGGTGCTCCCAGTACCCCAGAGGATGGCCACTGGTGGAAAAGATACCGTCACACCTCTCCCTCAGTACTCAACACCAGTTCTATGTGGAGTGTCACTTTCCCAGACATTCACATTCTAGTATGTCCAAAGAAATTCAATTTTCTTTTTTTCTGAGATGGAGTTTCACTCGTTGCCCAGGGTGGAGTGCAACGGCATGGTCTCAGCTCATTGCAACCTCTGCCTCCTGCGTTCAAGTGATTCTCCTGCCTCAGGCTTCCAAGTAGCTGAGATTACAGGCATGCACCACCATGCACGGCTAATTTTTTGTAGTAGAGATGAGGTTTCACCATGTTAGCCAGGACGGCCTTGATTTCCTGACCCCAGCTGATCTGCCCATCTCCGCCTCCCAAAGTGCTGAGATTATAGGCATGAGCTACTGCGCCCAGCCCCAGAAATTCAGTTTTCTCGAAGAAAAGACATTTTTGTAATAGAAAATATTTAACTTCATATTAGTTTTTTTAAATTAGGGAGGAATAAAGCACAACAGTCTCTGTTTCCTAAGTCTTCAGCGGTACTTGACTATGGAGCCTCTCCTGTGACTTCTGTACCTGTATTGTCGAGGAGTATTATCATGTTGTTCCAGGCAAGGCTGTGCTCTGGTTTCAGCACGGTGGCATTTCTCCACGCATTCAAGGCATCCACATGGCGATTGAGATCTGCATACTGAAAATCACACACATCAAAAAAATCAATATTCCAAGATCCCTGCTTCCTCTTTCTAAGACATTATTAAAGAAAAAAAAAAAAAAAAGAAAAAGCCCAACACACAAAAATAAAAAACCAACCTAACTTTAATTTATGGAGCTTGTAGTTTTTCATATCAACTCATTTAATCCTCAAAACAATACCAATGAAGTAGATATTATCGTTATCCCCATTTTACAGATGAAGCAACTAAGACAGGAGGAAATGAACGAGCCCAAAGTTACAGATTAGAAATGGTAAAGCAGGAGTAAGAACAAGGTCCAAACGCATAAAGTCCTATTTCCCGTTACTTAGTTATTTTAGGAATCAACTCATATTTCAGATTGCTGAAATGCTGAAAAACATCGAATCATTAGTCTTTCTCACAAAAGACTTCATAAGTTCATTGTTGATAAAGTATTACTTAGAATAGCAAACAAAATATTTCACATGATCAAAAGCTATGTGTCCAATTCACCTTGTGAAGGGTGGTCTCGGGGTCTCTTCCTGCCTGTGTCTAAAGTAAATATAAAAACAACAGCATATCAGACATACTTTTTAAAAAGTCTCCTAAGGTAAGGTAAAACCTCTTGGTAATTTCAAGTCTGTTTGCTTCATTTAGAAAGCAGAAAAATACCTGTTGCTTTATTTTTTATAATTTCAACTTTTAAAAAACGTTTATATATTTATTTATTTTGAAACAGAGTCTTGCTCTGTTGCCCAGGCTGGAGTCCAGTGGCACGATCTTGGCTCACTGCAACCTCTGCCCCCCAAGTTTGAACAATTCTTGTGCTTCAGCCTCCTGAATAGCTGGGATCACAGACGTTGTGTTACCATGCCTGGCTGATTTTTGTATTTTTAGCAGAGATGAAGTTTCACGATGTTGCCCAGGCTGGTTTCAAATTCCTGGCCTCAACTGATCTGCCCACCTTGGCCTCCACCAGTGCTGGGATCACAAGTGTGAACCACCACATTCGACCTTCAACTTTTATTTTAGATTCAGAATGTATATGTGCAGGTTTGTCACATGGGTAAATTGGGTGATGCTGAGGTTTGGGACATGAATGATCCTGTCATCCAGATAGTGAGCATAGTACCCAATAGTTAGTGTTTCAATCCTAGTTGGCCTCTCTGCCTTCCCACTCTCATGGTCCCAAGTGTCTATGGTTGTCATCTTTATGTCCATGAGTACCCAATGTTTAGCGCTCACTTATGAGAACAGGCAGCATTTGGCTTTCTGTTCCTGCATTTATTTGCCTAAGATAGTGGCATCCATGTTGCTGCAAAGGACATGATTTCATTCTTTTTTATGGCTGCATGGTATTACATGGGGGATATGTACCACATTTTCTTCTTCCAGTCTACAGTGGAGGGCACCTAGGTTGATTCGGTGTCTTTGCTATTGTGAGTAGTGCTGTGATGAACATAAGAATGCATGTGTCTTTTTTTTTTTTTAAAGACAGTCTCGCTCTGTTGCTCAGGCTGGAGTGCAGTGGTGCAATCTTGGCTCACTGCAACCTCCACCTCCCGGGTTCAAGCAATTCTCTGCCTCAGCCTCCTGAATAGCTGGGATTACAGGGAGCCCCCCCACCCCACGCCTGGCTAATTTTAGTATTTTTAGTAGATATGGGCTTTTACCATCTTGGCCAAGGTGGTCTTGAACTCCTGACCTCATGATCCACCTGCCTTGGTCTCCCAAAGTGCTGCGATTACAGGTGTGAGCCTGGCAACATGTGTGTTTTTTGTGGAATGATTTCTTTTGGACATATAACCAGTCGTGAGACTGCTGGGTGGAATGGCAGTTTTAAGTTCTTTGAGAAATCTCTAAACTGCTTTTCATAGTGTCTGAATCATATACAGTGTCTAAGCATTCCTTTTTCTCCCACAGCCTTGCCAGTAACTGTTGTTTTTTCACTTTTTGATAATGGCCACTGGTGTGAAATGTATCTCAATTGTGGTTTTGATTTGCATTTCTCGAATGATTAGAGATGATGAGCATTTTCTCATGTTTGTTGGCTGCTTGTATGCCTTCTTTTGAGAAGTGTCTGGTCATGCCTTTTGCCCACTTTTTAATGATGTTGTTTTTTGCTTGTTGATTTCTTACTTACAGATCTGGATATTAGACTTTTGTTGGATGCATAGTTTATGAATATTCTCTCCCATTCTGTAGGTCGTCTGTTTACTCTCTTGATAGTTTCTTTTGCTGTGCAGAAACCTTTTGGTTTAATTAGGTCCCACTTGTCAATTTTTGTTTTCATTGCAATTGCTTCTGAGGACTTAGTCATCAATTCTTTCCCAGGGATGATATCTAGAATAGTGTTTCCTAGGTTTTCTTCTAGTATTTTCCAAAGTGCTGGGATTACAGGTGTGAGCCACTGTACTCAGCCTCTCCTAGGATTCCTGTAGTTTGAGGTCTTACATTTAAATTTTTAATCTATCTTGAGTTAATTTTTCACTCTTTTGTGTATGGCTGGCCAGCTATCCCAGCACTATTTATTGACTAGGAAGCCCTTTCCCCATTGCTTTAAAAAAAATTTGGTTGAGGACCACATGGCTGTTGGTGTGTGGCTTTATTTCTGGGTTCTTTATTCTGCTACACTCTACTTTGGGTCTGTTTTTGCACCAGTACCATACTGTTTTGGTTAGTGTAGCCTTAAAATATAGTTTAAAGTCAGGTAATATGATGCCTCTGGCTTTCTTCTTTATGTTTGGGATTGCTTTGGCTATTCAGGTTCTTTTTTGGTTCAATATCAATTTAAGAATAGTTCTAATTATGTGAAAAATGATGCTGGTAGTCATAGAAACAGTGTTGAATCTATAGATTGCTTTGGGCAGTATAGCCATTTGAACAATATTGATTTCCAATTCATGGTCATGAAATGTTCTTCCACTTGTTTATGTCATCTCTGATTTCTTTCAGCAGTGTTTTGTAGTTCTACTTGCAGAGATCCTTTACCTCCTTGATTAGCTGAATTCTCAGGTTTTTTTTTTCTTTTTATGGCTATTGTAAATGGGATTGCATTCTTGATTTGGCTCTCAGCTTGAATGTTATTGGTGTATAGATATGTTTCTTATTTTTGTACACTAACTTTGTATCCTGAAACATTACTGAAGTTGTTTATGAGGTCTAGGAGCCTTCTGGTAAAGTCTGCAGGGTTTTCTAGGTGTAGAATCACATTGTCTATGAAGAGAGATAGCTTGATTTCTTCTTTTCCTATATATATATCTTTTATTTCTTTTTCTTGCCTGATTGCTCTGGCTAGGACTTCCAGTACCAGGTTGAATAAGAGTGGTGAGAGTGGGCATCCTTACCTGGTTCCAGTTCTCAACGGGAATGCTTCCAGATTTGTTTGAGAGGGAATGTTAACATTGGTAACAGAATACAAAATAACTAGCTCTCAATTTTCATAATTAATAAAAACACAGAGAGAGAGATGGATTTTTTTCAGCAGGTGACCCTGTTGCCCTCTTATTGCAGTTCAAATGCACATTTTATTTGAGTGTGCTTTATCCCTTTAACTCTGCAAAAAGTACAAATGATTACAATTTGTCAGAGCTTAAGGCTGTTTCCTTACTTACTGCCAAGTCTGTCTTTTCTGTAGACAACAAAAACATTTTGACTTGTCCTACGCTGCACAGCAAACTGGTAGCATATTATGCAAGAAAAAGAAAGTGTTAATGAATCATTTGCTGAAAATATCAGAATTTCCCATGAGACTCAGAAATTCAAGTTACAGTATTTTTACCCCTTTAATGAGGAAATGATAGGGAAAGGTCAGAAAATTAAAATAATTTGGGATGCTTAATTATTCTAACAATTATCTATTTGACGTTCCAGCAATTCCTCAGGTTAATCCACTCCACCAAGTGATATGCATTTGAGTCACTTGGACAAAATTCATGGTGACATTTGAACATACCCAGAACAATCAACATAACTTCATTTACCCAACATGACAAAATCTTCACTATTTTACTGTTATTACTGCAATTATTATCACTATGTATTGAAGAATAGACTGAATCAGATAAAATTTAGTTTCATTTTGTCTCAAACTCTGCTCACCTTATAGCATCTACACAAAGGGAACAAACTCTTTCAGGGATGCAGAGAAAAGCGATAATTTAACCAGAACTGCTCATCTGGGAAGTGGATGGGAAACATCAGTCACCCGGTAGTCCTACGCCCACCCTTCTGTACTCTGCTCTGACAAGCAGGGGCTGGGAGTCTGCAACTCCATTTCCTAGGCTTCTTCACCACTTGGTTCCTTTCTGTCAACAGGCACTGGATGGTGGGGAAAGGGGAGCAGTCCTTTCCTCCCACTCTCACTGTCTCCTTTCTTTCCCCGGCAGTGTTTCTGAAGAGGTTATGTCCCCTCCTCTACCGTCCCAGGGTGGCGTCAGCAAGCAGGGTGGGAGCAGTAGTCTGTCCCCCATGATCACATCTCTTGAAGTTGTGGTAGGTCCAGAGATTGTAACCTCTTATGAGTTCTTAAATCCTGGTAGTGCCACACCCTCCTGTCTGTTCCCCCAAACTCCAGGATTCCCTTTAATCTCTGAGTTCATGTTACCATCACATTTTTGTTCATCCAGCCTTACAATGACAGTGTAACCAATTCCTTATATTAAATCTTCTCTATCTAAAACACTTAGAATGGTTTCTGTTTTCCTGGATACATCCAGTTCTTCCATTGTGAATTGTCTTCAATAATCCCTCCAGTCACTATTACTGTAACTTTTTAAGATCAGTACTATGTCCCAGTAATCCCGCTCTTCCTGATTTCCTATTCCACAAGGGAGCTGCCTTATATTCTCTCCAAACTGGGGTCTAGAAATCAAAACAAATCTCTGTCTCCTGTTACCAGAGAGTGATTTCTTAAAACAAACAAACAAACCAAAAAACCTCTTGGCCGGGCACGGTGGCTCACGCCTGTAATCCCAGCACTTTGGGAGGCCGAGGCAGGTGGATCACGAGGTCAAGAGATCGAGACCATCCTGGTCAACATGGTGAAACCCCGTCTCTACTAAAAATACGAAAAATTAGCTGGGCATGGTGGTGCATGCCTGTAATCCCAGCTACTCAGGAGGCTAAGGCAGGAGAATTGCCTGAACCCAGGAGGCGGAGGTTGCGGTGAGCCGAGATTGCGCCATTGCACTCCAGCCTGGGTAACAAAAGTGAAACTCCGGTTCAAAAAAAAAACAACAAAAAAAAACCTCTTAAGTTATTAAGTTCTTATTTGCCAATGTATAAATGGGTTGGTTGAGTTGTTGAAGATTAAGCTCTTAATGCTTTTAAGCTGTCAAGCAGGAAAAAGCTGGATAATTAAACCACAATGGAGAGCAAAAGCCTTAAATAAGCAGGAACAGTTGGCTGAAGGGAACACAGGAAGACCATTTCATGGTAGTGTAATTAGTAAACAATATACACAAAGAGCAGTACAAGGTCTCAATCTGTTCAATGCTATAGATGATCTTCCAAGTGAAAGTGTAATGAATCTCAAGGACTACAGCACATGATAAAAGCTGGTACTTTATAGTCTATGTTCCTCCCTTTGGATATAACTCTTACAGAAGGAGCATTTATTTTAAATCCGCTGTTTTCCAAATCCCAAGGAACTGCAGCGAAAGGCAGTTACTAGGAGAGGGAAGAAGACCGTTTAGAGCCTAAAGGACAATCTGTGAGGCCACAGGCGACCTACTCACTTTGTGAGCAATGAAGGAAAAGAAGAGCAACCTCCAGAAAAAGAGAAAAAGGAATGAAAGAAGAACTCATATGAATATCAAGTCTCGTATTTAGTCACTTGAGTACTAGTTTAACAGATACAGCAAACAGAAACAGTAATCCCTGCACCCATATATTCATAACCACCCAAATGCATGACCTCATGTGCTCCCATCCACCACCCAACCCCTATTCTCACTTCACAAACTTTGTGAGGATCGCCCCTGCTTTATATGTGATTGAATTTTCAAGTCACCACTCAGAGCATTATGCTGAGGTTTTACAGCCTCCCTTCCCCCCAGGAACAAACAGCCCATCATTATAATAGTTCAGCTCCCCTGGAATCTTCAGGTCTTTCAGAGAAAGCGGTTTCAACATCAAAGCAGGTACTAGGTCATAAAACATATAATTTTAAAATGTAAAAGTACAGAAATGCACACAAGGTCAGCGGTTCTGGAGAAAGTTAATATGAGACAAAGGAACATCTTGCCATTAATTTTCCATATTCAAGCATCATGCCATTCCATGGATTCAGCCACATTCCTGTCACCCTTGCCTCTGTGCCAGGAAGAAATAATTCCCCTTTTCCACACTGGAGTAAGCACATAGAAATGGTATCTTCCTATGGCACATCATAACTGAAACATGTTTTGCATTTTTTGAATAAAAAAATGCAATGATATGGTTTGGCTCTGTCCCCCCCCAATCACATCTTGAATTATACCTCCCATAATTCCCATATGTTGTGGGAGGGAGCCAGTGGGAGATAATTAAATCATTGGGGTGGTTCCTCCATACTGTTCTCATGGTAATGAGTACATCTCATGAGATCTGATGGTTTTATAAGGGGAAACTTCTTTTGCTTGGCTCTTATTCTCTCCTGCTGCCATGTAAGATGTGCCTTTCACCTTCCGCCATGATTGTGAGGCCTCCCCAGCCATGTGGAACTGTGAGCCCATTACACTTCTTTTTCTTTATAAATTACCCAGTCTCAGCATTGTGAAAACGGACTAATACATGCAACCACTTCACTTTAATATTTATAACGCAAGCATTACTTGTCCATGTAAAGGGACTTCTCCCAAGGGGGAAAGGTCACATTTTATCATTAGTTAGCCAGACATTCCTGCCATCTTGTTTTCTCCATTTCTAAGATTCTTTCTCCACAGCTCACAAAATCATGGCTACCCAGTCCAGAAACAATGACAGTAAGACCAAAGACATTCACATTATGGTAAAAACCAAAGCCTGGTTTTCCTAGAAATTTAAAGCAGTCAGTGTTTTTAGGATCGCTCCCCATAAACCATGGCTTCTGCTCCGACGTGATCACTCTGTCATCCAAGTTCGGACAGAGCTGCTTCCCGGGTGCAGGGCCAAGGATAGGGTATTGGAATCACCTGGGTGATTCATTATTGTTATTTTACTTAATATTTTTGTGGCACCCAGGCTGGAGTGCAGTGCCATGATCTTGGCTCACTCCAACTTCCACCTCCCAGGTTCAAGTGATTCTCCTGCCTCAGCCTCCCAAGTGGCTGGGATTACAGGTGTGCACCACCATGTCTGGCTATTTTTTGTGTTTTTAGTAGAGAGGGTGTTTCACCATGTTGGCCAGGCTGGTCTCCAACTCCTGACCTCAAGTGATCCGCCTGCCTCGGCCTCCCAAAGTGATGGGATTACAGGTGTAAGCCACTGCGCCCAGCTTGTTATTGTTATTTTAAAAATACAGATTCTCTATAGAGCCTTTGATTCCCTAAATGTCAGATGGGGTGGAATGGTCTAGATGCATATCAATTTTGGGAACTACTAGTTTTTTTGTTGTTGTTTTTTGTTTTTGGCAGAGAGAGAAAGAGCCTATGCAAAGGGCTAGTCTTTCGGAAAGAAGAAACTTTACAGCACATTTTGAGTAACTTGGTGCAGGCGCTCAGTGTGCCAGCTGGTGGGGCACCAGCTTGTAATGGGTTCCACAGCTGAGGCACTGCTGGCTCTTGCCTTTGTGCAGCCCAAACCAGATGACGGCACTGTTGTCCTCTTCAGGTACACCACTATTCTCTTGTTGGTGATTGAAGGGACTAAATTAGGGTCTTCCTTGGTACCTGAAGCTGCCTTTGGGAGTAGTACCTCGTGTGGGTCCAGTCCCTTCCTTGCAGCCATCATGACCTCCCTCTCCAAGCCAGTCATGCCTGTTATCAGCAGAAACACCAGATGCCATGGCGTGCACCACGGCCGTGCCATTGGGACTGCCAGACCTCAGGGCTTGCATAACCAAGTGCTCCAGCTCCATCAAGTAACTTTGAAGCCATCACCCTGCGACAAGCAGCCAAGGGAACTACCAGTTTTGACAATACAACAACTCCTTAAACCAAGAGGCTTCAGGCCTTTAAAATGAGGGTAAGCAGGCATCTCTTTAGAACATAAGGGTGCTTTCCTACCTGTAAGGCTAAGCTGAATAAAATCTGGAAATTTACATATAAACTTCTTTTAAAGTCACATTGCTATGCATGTATTCTAGTTTGGTTAAAATGAACAAAATTTTTTTAAATTAACAATTTTTATCGAATACATCTAAATATAGTAAGAACATATATATTTGGTTTCTTGAAACCAAATTAAGTGGTTGATTTATAGGGAGAATACAACCATTCGTGTTTAAAGAATTTTGCTTTGTGTGTGTGTGTCTCATTTTATTTTAGTCAAGAAAATCAAGAGCAATCAGATCTTCATAAACATCCTGTCAATAACCAAAAATATAAAGCTACTAATTGAACGCATTATTTTCTATTTCCATCAAATAATGTCACAGCCCTTTCAAATAAATCCCGAGCCCTCTAAAGCTGTCTGTTTAGGGGGAAATGCTCTGTGCAGATGGAGAGCTCTGCTCCTTTAAGGAAGGAGAACAGGGAGCTCAGAAATCATATTACGGATTTGTTTCTTTTTTCTTTTCTTTTTTTTTTTTTTGAGACAGAGTTTCGCTCTTGTTACCCAGGCTGAAGTGCAATGGCGCAATCCCGGCTCACTGCAACCTCCGCCTCCTAGGTTCAATCAATTCTCCTGCCTCAGCCTCCCAAGTAGCTGGGACTACAGGTGTGCACCACCATGCCCAGTTAAATTTTTTTATTTTTAGTAGAGACAGAGTTTCACCATGTTGACCAAGATGGTCTCGATCTCTTGACCTCGTGATCCACCCGCCTCAGTCTCCCAAAGTGCTGGGATTATAGGGGATTTTTTTCTTTAATCTCTGTTTGTATTAAATTCTTGCTTTAAAATCAGAGACTGATGTTTATCAGGAAGTTACCCATTGGAGCATTGTTTTACAGGGTGGACGGGATTTTAACATTTTAATTTATTCCTTGGCTTAACTTGTTGCCTGGGTGACCTCTTAAACTTGGCTAATTCATGGTGTACCACTCTCTAATGATAGATTTAAAATATTACTCACAAGGAAATCAAATAGCTACCTTCAAAAGAGATGAAAACATGTGAAAGAACTTTATAAAACTGATTGGGCTAGGAGGGTGCTACTATGTCATTTTACTATAAATAAGAAAAAGAACCCATCTTTCTTCCACAGGCACAGGGCACCCCAAGCTTACCAGACGCCCGAGGTTGTAGTAACAATCTGGGTATTTCCTTCTGTGTTTAATCGCCGTCCGGTAACTTTGCTCGGCTGCTTCAAACCGTTTCAGGCTGTTCTGCACTATGCCTAGATTCATCCATGCAGCAGCAAAGTCTGGCCTAGAGGAGCAGTTTCAACAAGGATAAACAAGAAAGGCTTAGACGCCAGAATGCAAGAGCTCCTTCGTCACTACATCATTATAAAAGCAATGCTTACTGTATTTGAACAGCCAAAGACAGCAGCTCCTCAGCTTCCTGTAGTTCATTCCTTTCTTTTAAGATATTTCCAAGATTATTCATGGCATGAACATACTTGGGATTTAATCTGGAAGTTGAAATAAAAACCAAGCTGACCATTAAATGCTCAGTAGTATGTTTTTGCTAAACTCTCAGGAATTGGCACGGGTATTGTAAAGTTGAGGTCCTTAATGGAACAGGTGTTTCATACTAGAAAGTGAAAATGATCTGTGTGCGTAATTTCTCTATACGACATACTCGCCATACCTTACAGCTTCCCGGTAATATCTGATGGCGGCTGTCTGGTTGCCTTTATCAGCCAGGTTTTTGCCAATGTTGTAGTGAACCTGCAAAAAGAAAATATTTGGGCCATTAGCAGATAGACTTCTTGTTCAGAACCTGGACCCCATCATATCTTCTAACTGAAGACAAAAGGTAAAGGGATGAGGAAAAAAAGCACCCCAGAACTTTAGCTAAAACCCTACAGGGGTTAGGAGTTGCTTGTGCTTTAATCTCCAACCTTATAAGAGGATCAGAAGAAAGGGGGACAGGCATGGCACATCTCTAAAGCACAACAGAAAGGAAATAACTAAAGACCTCACCAGAGAAAACCAGAAAACTACAAAGCTGGGCTTTTTTAAAATTTTGCTTTTGATTTTTAGAGATGGGGTCTTGCTATGTTGCGCAGGCTGGAGTGCAGTAGAGCTATTCCCAGGTGCAAGTGGAGCACACTGCAGCCTTGAACTCCTGGGATTCAGTGATTCTCCGGCCTCAGTCTCCCACGTAGCTGGGACTACAGGTACACACCACCACACCTGGCTTATTTTTATCAGCAAAACCTCAAATCCTCCTTACCAACACCCTCCACTAGAGTTGAGATAACAAAGTCCAATCACATATGAACACGAGTAGAAGAAACCATGATTCTGTCCCTACCCATTTAAGCAAATGTGGTCCTTTCTTGTATGACATCTTTCTTCTGTAGCTAGCATCGCAAGCATTTTACTCTGTATCTGTTCTAGGCAGAATGTTAATGCACTCCCAAAATTCAAATGTTGAAATCCTCACTCCAAATGTGATGGTGTTGGGAAGCAGAGCCTTTGGGAGGTGATTGGGTCATGAGGGTGGAGCCCCATGAATGGATCAATGCCCTCATCAAAGAGGCCCTGGAGAGCTCCCATGTCCCATTTTTGCCATGTGAGGACACAGTGAGAATACGACCATCTGTGAACCAGGAGGCAAGCCCCCTCCAGACAACCAACCTGCCTGCACCTTGATCGTGGGCTTTCCAGCCACCGGCACTGTGAGAAGTCAGTGTCTGCTGCTGAAGCCACCCTGCCTCTGGTATTATTCTTTTTTTTGAGATGGAGTTTCACTCTTGTTGCCCAGGCTGGAGTGCAATGGTGTGATCTAAGCTCGCTGCAACCCTCACCTCCCAGGTTCAAACAATTCTCCTGCCTCAGCTTCTCAAGTACCTGGGATTACAGGCATGCACCACCATGCCCAACTAATTTTGCATTTTTAGTAGAGACGATGATTTCTTCATGTTGGTCAGGCTGGTCTCCTGACCTCAGGTGATCCGCCCACCTTGGGATTACAGGTGTGAGCCACCGCACCTGGCCTCTGGTATCATTCTTTCACAGGGTCTGAGCAAGGGTATTGCTGAAGTACAGAGAGCACGGCTGCAGGTTGGAGAGCCGGGGAGGAGCAGCTGCACTCACAGGGAACCCTGAGCAGAGCAGGCTGGATCAGTCCTTGTTCTCAGAGCCAAGAGGCTGGGCGGGGTCTGTAAGTGTGTGAGTGCTCCAGGGCTGCAGCAGCAAAGCACCACAAACTGTAGGGCTTAACACAACACACTTCTCTCACAGTTCTGGAGGCCGAGACAGTGTCCAAAGGGCTGGTCCCACCTCAGGCTGAGGGAGAGACTTCTCCTGCCTCTCTCCTGTCTCATGGAGCTGGCTCACAATCTCTGGCTTCCAGATGCCTTGCTCCCTCCTCTGCCTCTGTCTTCATGACCATCTGCCCTCTTTGTCTGTCTCCCTGTCTCTTCTCCTGTCTTACAAGGACACCAATGACACTGGATTAAGGGCCCACCATACTCCTGTATGACCTCACTTAACTGACATCCTAATTACACCTGCAACAGCCCCATTCCCAAAACGGGTTACACTCCCAGGTCCCAGGGGTTGGGATCTGAGCATATCTTTTGGGAGGCACAGTTCAACCCACAGCAAGAAGCCAGGGGCAGGAGGCTAGAAGAGGTCATCATCAGGTTTATGCTCACATGAAATAAATTCTGTGGTGGGAAAGAGATGTGAGTGGGGAGAAGCAGATGTCAGGGGCTCTGGGGAGGCTGTGGCTGCAGTCCTGGAAGAGAGGACAGCAGACTGAACTAGGGTGGTAATGAACCCGTGGACTGGTTTGAAGAAGAGTGAGGGAGCAAAAAGCATAGAAATTGGTGACCAACTGCTAGGAGAAAGGGAAGCATGTCAAGAACAAATGTGAGGTTCGCAACATTCAGACAAAATGGATGTGACGGCTTTCAAGAGAAGTGACGGGTGATCAGGCTTGTTTAGGAGGATAGGCTAGGCTGACATGGTAGTACAAGGTCACCACCCATTTCTAGAATTCTTTTCATTTTGCAAAAATGAAACTCTATACCCATTCTCCCCTCCACCGAACCCCTGGCAACCTCCATTCATTTTCTGTCTCTATGCATTTGACTCCTAGGTACCTCACGTAAGTGGAATTGTCCATTTGTGTCATCTGTGTCAGAATTTCTTTCCTCTTATGGCTGAATACTATTCTGTTTGTCCATTTGTCCTTGGATGGACACCTGGGTGGCTTCCACTTTTTAACTATTGTAAGTAATGCGGCCATGAACATGGGTGTGCAAATATCCCTCTGAGTCTCTGCTTTCAGTCCTTTTGGGAATACGCCTTCAAATGGAATTGTTGGATCATATAATTCTGTTTTTAACTTTTTGATATACTAAAGTGGATAATATTATAGGAATTTCACCTCCATTAAAAAAGAATGAGGAGAGGATTTTCAATGACTGAAGAGGGGGTGGAGTAGGATGAATGGAATGGGGCTCCCAGCTGCCAATCTGCTAGGAATTCTCAGGTTGCCTTGGAACGAGGGCAGCAGGAAAGCCAATATATGGCAGTTTCTCAACTCTACGTGGGCTTAGAATAAATGACAAAGAAAAAAGTGGGGACCTGAACCAAGTCCAGGGCAGCAAGACGGCACAAGCTCACGAGGACTACAATAAAAAGCATTTGTTGGCTGGGAGCAGTTGCTCACACCTGTAATCCTACTACTCTGGGAGGCCGAGGTCGGCAGATCATCTGAGGTCAGGAGTTTGAGACCTGCCTGCCTGACACAGTAAAACGCCATCTCTACTAAAAATACAAAAATTAGTTGGGTGTGGTAGTACACACCCATAATCCCTGCTACTCGGGAAGCTGAGGCAGGAGAATTGCTTGAACCCAGGAGGTGGAGGTTGCTGTGAGCTGAGAACATACCACGGCACTGTAGCCTGGGCAAGTAACAGAGCAAGACTCTGTCTCAAAAAGAAAAGAAAAAAAGTACTTGTTGATGACCAAAAGCTCCTTTTGGGACTTTACAATATAAAGGGAGTAGCAACCCCAGAGCAGATGATGCCACAGAAACTCACTCAATCAGGAGCATGTAGGGTGGGTGCTACTAACAGCAGCCACGGCAATCGGTAAGATAGTGTACAATCGGCAGAACTCGAGTGGTACCCACCAGCGGGGCACAGTGTTGCGGGCTGCGTGTGCACGGTCTCTCCTCATGGTGGCTTTAGGCGTGGCTGCTGTGACCCTCTCTTCTGAGTTGCTAAACTGCTTCGGGGTCATTCAGCCTCTCATCGAGGGCTGTGAAGCTGGATTGGAAGCAGGCTCTGAAGTCTGTGTTTCTTCCCATTAGATTACAGGCATTGATTACGGTGCTGGGGGAAGGTGACTGCTCAAGGCACTTTCTAGATCCACTCATTCATACCACTGGCTTTTTCCCTAAGTAACATCACGTTTCTTGTTATATGATATTGTCCCCCAAAGTTGACATTAAACTCCTGGCACCCTAGAATGAGAAGGTATTTGGAGCTAGGGTCTTTAGAGGGAAGTAAGGTCAAATGAGGTCATACGGCTGGGTTCCAATTCATGTGACCCCAATCCAGTCTGAGTGTCTTTACAGAAAGAGGAAATTTGGACACAGACACCAGAGACGTTTGAGCACAGAAGACAGACCACATGAGGACATAGGGAGAAGAAGCAGTCTGTAAGCCAAGGAGAGAGGCCTCACAAGAAACAACCCTGCTGACACCTTGATCTTAACACTTCCAGCATTTAGAACAGTGAGAGAATAAACATCTGTGGTCTAAGCCACCCAACCTCTGTGTGCGTGTGCGTGTGTGTGTGCGCACGCGCTTATGGCAGCCTCAGAAGACTAATAAAATCTCAAAACACAGTAATGGCTTAAACACATTCAAGTAACATTACGTCTGAACACTGCTTCCAAAGGACCCCTGAAAACAGAACCACATCCTGCCTTATCAATCTTAACCTACAGTTACAGCACTTCCTCAGAGACTCAGATTTCTGGAGAGTATGCAGCAGCGCATATTAACAGGTTTTCTTAACTGCCAATTTAAAAGCATAGAGATTTATGTTTACCCACTCTGATGAAAGGACTCACAAGCAGAAAAATCGCAGGTGATGAAAATGTGCAATACTACTGTGCACCACACAGTATAATTTGAACTTTCTGCATCAAATTATTGTCCATTCATAGGCATTTTCGTCCTTAAATTGTAGCTTAGAGGAAGCTCAGTTAATGCTATCGCCGAAGTGCGTATTGAGAAAAGTGCTCTAAATGATTAGAATTTGAGCTTCCCCCAACCCAGCTTGGATGTATGACTTCACCTCCTCTCCTACACACAAAAGAACCGAGGGCTGGAGAATCCAATCTGCCAGCGATGTCCTTGTGGTCCTCAGAATACAAATACAGCTTCTACTCAGACATCAACTCGATGCCCCCCCTCCTTCTGCCCCAAGCTCCTGCTGTTTTCCTTTGTTCCAGGCAAATTCTGTTTTCTCAATAAAAAGCCCAGACAAAGTGTTCAACCGCCCTCTGCAGTATAGACAGTGTTCTGTTAGACACTCAGAATGCCAGAGACCAGAAGATCAAGGGAGAAGGACGTGGGACTCTGGAACAGGAGCTAGTTAAAAATCTGATACAGCCTTAGAAGGCAGACCATCATTAAGAGCTGGTAAACAGGTTTACCCAGAGGCCAGCTTTATCCTGTGGGTTAGGGTGGAGGGAATTCTTTGAATAAAAAATAGCTGCCTAGATTGCAAAACAAAACAGAACAAAAATCTCACAATCAGGTCACTTAAAACAATTTTTAGAGAATGAGTGACTTTTGTTTCCCTGAAATCTGAAAGACTGAAAAACCTGTTTGTCTTTCAAAACCTCTAGCATTTGTGATGCACCTGCAGAGGCCATGAACTAGCACAGGAGAAGTCGAAGACAGAAACCACCCCAACAACCCAGTAACATGTAAATGAAAGGGAGAAAGCGTATTGATTATGAAAGGCACCTTTACTACCAGGGCCAAACTAATTTTTTATAAATACTCTGGCAATATCTGATGTTAAACTTAAGATGTTTTAAAAACATAAAAATCCTAAAACATCATGGGTCACTTACTCCTTAGGAAAATACCTCATTGTGGTAAATTATCTGTTTCATTGTTAAAAGAATTTATTACAGAATTGCATCACATAGTTGATAGTGCAACATACTTTTAAGCCTTAAAAACTATAAATGACTGGCCGGGCGCGGTGGCTCAAGCCTGTAATCCCAGCACTTTGGGAGGCCGAGGCGGGTGGATCACGAGGTCAAGAGATCGAGACCATCCTGGTCAACATGGTGAAACCCCGTCTCTACTAAAAATACAAAAAAATTAGCTGGACATGGTGGTGTGTGCCTGTAATCCCAGCTACTCAGGAGGCTGAGGCAGGAGAATTGCCTGAACCCAGTAGGCAGAGGTTGCGGTGAGCCGAGATCGTGCCATTGCACTCCAGCCTGGGTAATAAGAGCGAAACTCCGTCTCAAAAAACAAAAAAAAACAAAAAAAATCTATAAATGACTGTAAGTATACTTGGTATCTCATCCACAGTAGTCTCAGTGAATTCAATTTCCATTTGGCTCAATTCATCAACTAATATTGAATGTCGACCATATGCAAGGCACTGTGGGTAATTTACACACAGACCAAGCACCAGCACTACCTACACGGATATTGCAATTTCTCAAAAAAGATGAGTCTTAGCTCATACATCTGGCTCTAAACTAGAGCCAGTTGCCAATTTCTTACTTCACATTCAACAGGTATCAAATGAAACCAGTATAGAACAAGTGTCCCCTATAATAATGCGACTGAAAGAAACCAGTGTCTTCCTACGTCCTACGTGAGATCTCTTTCCTAAAATCAACTTAGATTTTTCAAAAAAAAAAAGGAAGTAAAGATAATTTTACGACACTTCAACTAACAGTGGAAAGTTTAAAAATAAACCAGGGGCTGGGCACAGCAGCTCATGCCTGTAATCCCAGCACTTTGGAAGTCTGAGGTGGGTGGATCACCTCAGGTTAGGAGTTCGAGATCAGCCTGACCAACATGGTGAAACCTCGTCTTTACTAAAAATACAAAAATTAGCTGGATGTGGTAGCGGGTGCCTGTAATACCAGGTCCTCAGGAGGCTGAGGCAGGAGAAATGCTTAAACCTGGGAGGCAGAGGCCGTAGTAGGTCATAATCGTACCACTGTACTCCAGCCTGGGTGATAGAGCGAGGCTCTATCTAAAAAATAAATTATTTATAAATATAAATATAAATATATAAATATATATATATATATATATATATAAATAGATAAATAAATATAAAGAAACAAAACCCCTCTATCTTGCTTATATTGAATGGTATCATTGAAAAATGTTCTTAAGAAAGGACTATTACCACTGAGTCCATTTTGAAGATGAGGTCTTATATGTATTCCTGTATTCCTTAAATTAAGAAAAGAACCCATCCCCACTCTCACACACACACACACACACACACACACACACAGACACTTTCTCTCTCTCTCTCACTGTCTTTCTCCTAATACTTCTGTGCATGCCCACAAGTGCACGCCCCGTGTTTTCTGGCCTATAACATAAGAAATCACTTCCTGGGCAGGTTTTTGGGTTCAGGTATCACCTATGTTCCATTCTCCTTATTTACTAAGGCACCTCGGCACATCACCATACCAGGTTTCTCTCTAGCCACCTAAATTACTAGCCTAGATAATGTCAGTTTAATCTTGCTATGCCTCAGTTTCTCCCATCTGGGAACATAGAGAAAATAATACCCTCTCTAAAAACCTTGGTGAGAGGATAATAGAGATTAATTATAGAGCCTCTATAAAGACATCTGAACTCCTTGTGGTGAGGAACTACACAAATAGAAGGGGTAATTACTGCTATTCAAACAGTAAGTAAAAATAAGGAAAATCTATTAACATTTATGAAATTAAATCACAGGCAATTTATTTTTGGTTGCATAAATTGATAAGTCAGCAAATAAAATTAAAGATAAAAGCTCAAAGTAATTCACTATTTTATCCAAGTCTCTTAACTGTAAAATATGAACAAGAGTTTTTAATCCAAGGAAAAGATAAGTAGCCAGAATCTTTTATATATTATTCTTCACCTAAAGTTCATAATAAGATGTCAACTATTCATTAGTTTTGTTTACATAATTTTGTCTGAAATTATTGCCTTCTCTTAAATAGGGAACATAGAAATGAGACAGCGATCCAGAGAGCTCCCCGTCTCCATTCAGGAGGATTACATATAAGCATCCTAGGCAGCTCTAATTCTGAGGACCTAAGAGAGAATGAATCATTATTTAATGATAATAATCTATACTAATGGAGAATTCTTCTAACTTAACCAACTCTATGGCCCCCATTTTGAGCAAACAGCATTCTCTTCCCAACATAATGCAAAATCCAGGCTGAAATGAGCCTACAAAAGCTGACACTTTCTGAGCACCTACTATGTGCTGGCCACTGTGGGGGGACACTTTAGTTCATTCAGCCCTAACAACAAACCAGCAGATGGGTATTATCCACTTCGGATAGAAAAGGGCACTGAAAGTTTTTAAAAGTTTAGTTTTGCTCAAAGAGGCACAGCTAATCATGTGACGAGCTGTAATCATCAAGAATACCAGTGAAAAAATTCCTACCAGATTGCTTCAACCAAATACACTGCCAATTTTAGAGAACAGTCATGCATTACTTAATGACAACAGGGATACGTTCCGAGAAATGCATTGTTGGGTGATTTTGTCATTGTTTGAACATCAGAGAGTGTTCTTACACAACCCTAGATGGTAGATCCTTCTACACACCTGAGCTATGTGTGGTCCAGCCTGTTGCTCCTAGGCCAGAAACCTATGCGGTGTGTGACTGTACTGAATACTTGAGGCAATGGTGACACAATGGTAAGGACATAGAAAAGAGACAGTAAAAATATTGGCCGGGTGCAGTGGCTCACGCCTGTAATCCCAGCATCCGAGAGGCTGAAGCGGGCAGATTATTTGAGGTCAGGAGCTCGAGACTAGTGTGACCAACATGATGAAACCCTATCTCTACTAAAAATAAAAAAATTGGCTGGGCGTGGTGGCGGGCATCTGTAATCCCAGCTACTTAGAAGGCTGAGGTGGGAGAATCCCTTGAACCCAGAAGGTGGAGGCTGCAGTGAGCCAAGATTGCACCACTGCACTCCAGCCTGGGTGAGAGAGTGATATCCAGCCTCAAAAAAAGATATAATTTTATGGGACCATGGTCATATACATGCTATACGTGGTCTGCTGGCCAAAACATTGTTATATGGCACATGACTGTGTGTACATTTATGTTTACCTAATCTGACCTAAAAAAATCACAAGCAGGGGACTCAAAGGTGACATAAATGTGTACTACTGCACAGCACATAGCATCATTTAAACTTCCTGAACCAAATTATTGCCCATTTGTAGGTATTACTGCCCCTTTAAATTACAGCTTGGAGGAGGCTAGTTAATGCAATCACTAGAGAGTGGGCTTTGAAAAGTGCACGCTAGACATCAGAATCTGTGCCGTGTCCACACGCTCAGTATAAATACACAATGTCACCTCCCCTGAAGCTACCTCAAAGGGCAAGAAGATCATCTGGAAGATGTGTAAGATCTCATTAGAGTTACTGTCTGCTTTTAAATGATTTCTTTTCAATTTTGGCTGAGTGGAATTTTAATGAATCTTACCAAAATAATTTTAAAAAAACACACAATAAAGAAAAACCCAAGTACTCGGTCATGGTCTTACATTAAATACTGTACAACAGGAAATGCTCTTATTCAGCTGAAGAACTTAACACATTCCCAAGTAAGGTCTCTTTAAAAGAAATCTGGCGGGTAGGTACCTTAGCATTGAGGGGACACACAGACAGGGCGCTTCTGAAAAGCTGTTCCTCACTCCGCCACTGGCCGCTGCGCACCACGCATCTCAGCATGTTGATGAGTACGATCCCCAGCATGACAGCTGCGATGAATTTCTTAGGAACAGAGAGACACGGTAAATACCACCGGTGAGATGCGTTGCTTGTTTCCTGTACCCGTTGGCACCATTCTCGGTTGATACCTTTTTCCTGGTGTGTTTGCTCAGGGCTCCAAATCCAAAAGTCAGCAGCACACAGTACCCGACGCTGGGGAGGTAGAGGACTCGCTCCGCGACCACGAAGCCCACTCGGAAGAACAGGTTACTCGCAGGGAGAAATGGGATAACGAGAAATCCCAGGCCCAGAGTAAGGATCCTGGATGATGAAAAGTATTGAAAGAAATGACTATTTCCAGACTTCTCAAGAAAAACATTTCCTGTGGATAAAGTCTGTGGCTCTTTAGAATTACCACCTGATTTAAGACACAGGTAAACTTAAAACTTAATTTATTTCGAGAAATTACTAAATTACTAGCAGTTCACATTAAATTAATGCTAAAGACCTTTTCTTTTCTTTTTTATACCATCAACTGACAGCAACTTTTGCTGTCAGCCAAAGTATATCATCAGTAGCGAGAGTTTATCTTGGTAGCACAGGGATAAGGCATACAAATATTCCTCAGGCACTTCACAGCGAGCCTAAGTGTAAAACTTAAAAGCCATAACATTTGTATGGAGAAAGTTAAAATGATCACTTTTAACTCCTGAGGCCTTATTAATCCACCTACTCCTTACTTTGCCTCAAACTGCTTAGGTACTAAATAGTTCAGTGAATATTGGTCTCAATTAATTAAAAAACTATCCCAATTCATTTTCATGGGGGAAAAAAATTTTCCTCCAAAACTTAACAAGAACAACAGCACTTAAGTAGTTTAAAGTTTACGAAATCTGAAATAAACAAACACCATTTCTTGGTTGCTACATCATTGTAAATTTCAGTCAGGGAGATATGAAGCTGAGCACTCAAACACTTCTAAAACCACCTGATCATTCCCAATGTCCCTTATGATGCAAGAGGATGAATTAAGACTCAGGGTCAATGTTGGTGGCTCCTTCGTGGGCCCTGTACCTACAATATTTCTTTTAAAAATCCCATTTCCTGTGGATAAGGGAACTGGGACTAAAGTTTATGGCTCTTTAGAATTACCAACCAATTTAAAGACACAGGTAAACCTAAAACTTAATTTATTTTCAGAAATTACTAATCTAATTCCATAAACACTTAGGCTTAAAGGAAATCATCTTAAACAGTTTTCTTTTTCATGAAACACATTTGTTTTCCCCAATTATTTTCTCAATAACTTTTTTTTCATCAAGAAAGAACAGTCTCTTTGGGGCAGTGGCTTATTTTGTATCCAGCAACAACAGAAGGAATCACGGTCGTGTTCACTGGGGTGTTTTGAGGAAGAATTGTGCAATAATGGGCACAACACACATCAATTACACTCTCTGTTCTGACCATAAATTACTCTTTACCACCTACAGCGAAAAGGATCGCAAAATGCTACTTCCTGGAGAAAGGGGGAGGGGGAATGAAGCAGTCATCCGCAGCCCCTCTTCCAGCCTCGCTCCCCACCCGTGGAAGCCGGCCATGGATTCCGAATGGATGGAACTCATCCTGGCCATAAATATGCATTTGAAACAAATGTCCTTAGACATGACTTCCACAAAACCATTAAAATGATCAGTGCAGGATTTCACAAAACACTTCTGATTCAACCATCGTGGAAGTTAAAATTCAGCACTGCCTCTTACCTTCTCTTGTGGCCATCTCCAGAGCACAGGGCTTGGAATATTAGGCCAATTAGGCAGAACCAGAGCGCTGCAACTGCAATTACCCTCCAGTCCCTGACCGACTTAATGAGGGGGATGCAGCCCATTGACCAATCAAAACACAGCCACCAGGGACACAGCAGCAGCCAGGCATTCAATGAATAGTAGTAATTATAGTTTATGGCCTGTCAGTCAAAAGGAAAACAAACACTTATTTGATATTGAACTTAAAAAACATATACATATGCACTAACTTCACTTGAGGCACTCACATGCTTCTCTTCAATAAAAGCAGTTGTATCAAATAAAATGCTGCTGGGTATGTGACTGTAGCCTCTAATTTATTAAATGTTTTCAGATTTTGGTATGTAAAAATATCGCAAAGCCGCCAGACTATGCAATACATTCATAATATTTCTGGCCAAGCTATCACCTATTTGCTGCCTGAAGCCCGTGACTTCTGAAATCTGAGGCCCCAGGGTCACCTATGTGTCCAATAACCCAAGTACTGGGTCAGGGTCTTACACATAGGGTTCGACGGTTGTTCTCTTGATTTGGGTCTCTACAAAATGCACAGCTGATAATTGGTGGCTTGATACCCTTGCCTTTAGAAAAAGGCAAATCTAAAAGAATAGTCTTGACACCACCAGTCTTCTCAAAATACCACCAAGATGGTTAGATTTAGTCTTAACCCAGCCACAGGGTTAGGGAGCCCTTTTACATGACTGGCAAGGACCCTGATATGAGAAGGAACCGCCCTCTTTACTCCTCATTAGAGCGGAAATTCGAGGAGCTTCTGCCCGCCCTTTCACCCCCCTCAGGAAGACCTGCTTTCATCCCAGAACATCCTTAGTGATCGCTAAAAAACATGGAGGTGGCCTGCGCTAGGGATTTCCTTGGCGTGGAGAGGAGTGAGACAAACAGGAGGGGTGAGGGATGTGGGAATCTGGTGGGGGAAGAACACAGTCTGGAGGGCAGCAAGCTGAGAACTCACCCTCACCAGCACGCTGTCGGCAAAGGAGGCTGGGTTGTCCACCTCGGTGAAGGTGGGCGGGCCAGTGCCCATGATCCTCCAGCGCACGTAGAGCATCCCGGCCCCACCGGAGGTGAGCAGGGTCATTCTGAAGAGGAGGCCCCCGTTCCTGAGCATGCCGAGATTCTGCAAGGACACCACAAAGCCCCAGAGGTGGCTGATTTTCAAATAAAAGTGTGGCTGAGCCAGGTATGGATGTGCAGCAATTCTGCCTGAACTACTTCCACACTGTGCTTTTTTAAAAGGCTGGTTATTGTAGAATTCAAAATCACAAGGAATATTTGAAAATGGCATTTTAAATCTGCTGGTACTTGACATTTTCCATGTCTGGGCTGGAGATAAAAGTACAGACTCACCTCTAATGACTTGTCCTTATGTAGTACCTTCTGGACAATTTCCAGAACATTGAATTTGCCTATCACCAAGATGTCAAATACTGCATTCAAACCCTAAGAGAGCAAAGCAAGACAATCAGCCCTGGGAGAGCCTGGCTCTGTTACACAGCAATTACACTTCAAAATTTCATTACTCAATCTAGACAAGCAGTGTATAGACAAGAGAATCACGGAAGACCTCTGAGGTGCTTTAAAAAAAAACAACCCTATGTTTCTATGAAATTTACTCAAGGCAATAAATCAAATTTATTATTTAATAAGCCCCTGAAAGAAATGATTTCACAGTCTGTGTGTAAGAGTTCTGTAAGATTCAGGACAGCTGGAAATTTGGGATTCCTAAGAAAAGCCTCAAGAGATCCCTCTTCCACTTCTCCCCTTTTTTGGTCACTATAATACTGACCTTCAGTTCATGCAACAGAGTGGCTTCCTGGGCAGTAATCATGCTAGAAGATAAAGGCAGCCACCAACCTAGAAAACCACATAAGTGAACCTCATGTCCGGTGGACTTCAGCATCTTTAGAAACAGGATGAATACACATGATAATTTCTGATGAGCTCTGGAGAGCTCTTGTGCAGAATTCTAGTTGTACAGTAGTTTTTTCACTGGGTTACAGCACGGTGACATCTCCCAGGCCCCCATGCAGTTAAGCTCGGTTATTGGGCTGAGTTCTAGCCTTATGGAATGTGGGAGAAGTGGCATGTCCCATTTCGGAGGTTTGGTTGTAAAAGGTGGGCTCACATTCCCACATGGTTTCCCCTTCCCGCTGGCTGGAATGGAGCTGCCCAGGGTGACTTTGGAAACCACACATTGATGAGAGCAGGCCTTTGTCAGGCGGGGCCGTGGTAGGAAGGATGGCCACCTCTATCAGTTTACAGCTCTGCCCATGACCCATGAGATGCACACAAATAACTTCAATTAGCAGTCCACCTGTGTTAACGGTTTCCACCAGCACCACAATAGTTACTATCTAGCAGGTAAAATTAAACCTGTAGTTACAGGTAAAAGGAGAGCTGAGCCTTGGATTCTATTCTCTCTCCTGCAACGTATGTTCTACAAATGTCACTGCTGCAGGCAATGCCATCTACAGAACTCCCCACCCAATCTGGATAAAGTGGTCTGCACATACTTGGTGGATACAGTTAAAGCTGCCCTTAAATGACTTGGGTCTTTTTAATATGATCTTCTTTGTGGCAAAGGAGATCACACATCACCGGAAGTCAGTGGTAATTTGTGGTTTTCAGAGCAAGGATGACATCCCTACTTAACCCTCTCCCAGAAATGCTGGGAGCCACTAATTATCCAATACATGGGCCAGTGCTGGGTTAATCAGTTCAAAGAACCCTGATTTTATTCGCCCATATGAGACATGATCTTAGTGGGTCACAGAAGACCATTTCTGCCTGGTTGAAAACTGCTTTCTAGAAGGCAGATGCTCCCTGCATAGCAGCTGCTGTCTTCTCAGTTTTCCTGTGAGCTACAGATAGTCACCAAGGGGTGGCAGGGTCATGTGTGAAGGGGCCTGAGCCAAGGACAAGACTGGACCCCTTCCTTTTAAATGCATCATCAAAATAGCCCCATTTGAATCCAATTTTTGAAAATAGCTATATTTCACCATATCTTTATTCATATAAATTCAACTGAATTCTCTCCTGCTCCTGAAATACTGCACAGAGGAGGCTGGGCGTAGTGGTTCATGGCTGTAATCCCAGCACTTTGGGAGGCTGAGATGAGTGGATCACCTGAGATCAGGAGTGCGAGACCAGCCTGGCCAACATGGGGAAACCCCCGTCTCTACTAAAAATACAAAAATTAGCCAGGCATGGTGGCACGCACCTGCAATCCCAGCTACTTGGGAGGCAGGGGCTGGAGAATCACTTGAACCTGGGAGGCAGAGGCTGCAGTGAGCTGAGATAGTGCCATAGCACTCCAGCCAGAGCAACAAGAGAGAAACCCCAACTTGAATAAAAATTAAAATAAATAAAATAAAATACTGCACCGAGGAGCTGCCTGAGGGCCTTGTGTACAAATTCCAACTTGGCAGGCCTGTGGAGGGGGTGGGCCTGGGATCCTCAATTCCTAACATGCTCCTGATCCTCAAACCACACTTTGTATTAGGGAAATGTTCTAAAGCCAGCGGTTCTCAGGGATTATTTTGACCCCCAGGGAACATCTGGCACTGTCTGGAGACATTTTAGGTTGTCACAACTGAGGGGTCCCATTGACATCTAGTAGGTAGAGGCCAGGAATGCTGCTAAACATCCCACACAGCACAGAACAGCCCCCACAAGAAAGAACTGTCTGCTGTGAAACATTAATAGTGCCAAGGCTGAGAAACATTGGTTTAGAGCAAACTATAAAAACATTAACTCAAGAAATTCAAATATCTTTCCACGGTAATTCTCCCTATACCATCTCCTTGCTAGCTTAATCTTCATAGACACAACCTAATAAAACCAGCAATTTTTTGCCTTGACTTGTATCAAGCCCCAAATAGCTTTAATTGTTCTTTCCTTTCCAAGCTATTTCTATGTGATCATTCCTTGGCCAAGCACGATGGCTCATGCCTGTAATTCCAAGGCTAGGAGTCTGAGACCAGACTGGCCAACAAAGGGAGACCCCATTTCCACAAAAAATTTTATAAAATTAACTGGGGTGGTGGCACATAATTACAGTACCAGCTACTTGGGAAGCTGAGGTGGGAGGCTTGTTGAGGCTGCAGTGAGTTATAATCGTGCCACTGCCCTCCTACCTGGGTGACAGAGTGAAATCCTGTCTCAAAAAAAAAGAAAAGTTCCACATCTTTCCATTTCTCTACCTCTGTTCACAATCTTAATTTCTATATTTTTTCTAAGAAGGTAAAGCAGGAAACTGGGTAGAACAGTGAAAAAGAAAAAGAGATTTCAACACTTCTCCTTTCCTTTTCAGATCAGACTGAAAATGTAGATGCCTTTCTGCTTCAGAGAGCCCTCTCCCCCACCCCGATGCTGCCGGTGGAAGCTGAGGTAGAGGTTCTCTCCAGGAAAACGATGTACCCAAGAGAATACAGTGTATATACCCTATTACACAGAGAAAAATTTCAAGGTTCGAAGTTAAAACATGTGATTACCAGGCACATCTGGCATAAAAAGAGTCCTCTGAGAACAAAGTCCCACTAGAAACATTAGCACCCTTGCAGATTCTTCTTTAAATATGAGACTAGTTAGTAATCTTTTAATTTCAGGTCAAACACTTGTGACCATGGAACACTTTGGCTCCAGCACTGCTTGAAGTTGCACTTGCGTGGTGATTAACTATAACCATAGGTAACCGCTGTGGGGAAGGGCGAGGAGAGAGACATAATGTGTGTGCACGTGAGGCTCTGAGTGGCAGCAGAACTCCTGTTCCTTTTTTTTTTTCTTTTGAGACAGAGTTTCACTCCTGTTGCCCAGGTTGGAGTACAACAGTGCGATCTCAGCTCACTGCAATGTCTGCCTCCCGGGTTCAAGTGATTCTCTGGCCTCAGCCTCCTGAGTAGCTGGAATTACAAGCATGTGCTACCACACCCAGCTAATTTTGTATTTTTAGTAGAGATGGGGTTTCTCCATGTTAGTCAGGCTGGTCTCAAACTCCTAAGCTCAGGTGATCAGCCCACCTCGGCCACCCAAAGTGCTAGGATTACAGGCATGAGCCATTGTGCCTGGCCCTGTTCCTTCATTTCTAAACTACCCACTACCCTTTCCAGATCCTGGATCAAAACCATTGATGGGGTCAGTCCTAAGTGATCTAGGACTGCTGAAATATGTATAAGCAAACCAGAAAACTCAAACCATTTTTTGATCGTTTTCTACAGGGCCTCTCAAGAGAACTCATCACGGCTCCCTAAGAACTTCTCATTCACCATTTCTCACCAGTTGTGCATGACTGCCAAGGAAGACAGTCAATTCTCCATCTGAAATGCCAGAACTGTGACAGTGAGTAATTTGTCCAGAAAGGTCTATAACTGCAGGCCAGCAATGGGATGCAGGCGTGGAGGACGCCACAGAGGCAGGGCCAGCCCCAGATGTCTTTATAGGAGGAAAAAGGATGCACACGAAAAGCAGGCCCAAGCCACACTGCGGCACTCACCAGCACGGTGATCCCTTGCTCTTTGCACAGCATGGCCACTGCTCCCAGAAAGATACTCAGCAGCACCCAGAAGGTGGAAGAATGCGTTCCCTCCTTGGTACCTGCCAATTAAGAGAAAGATCAGTGCAAAAGTCATGCAATGCAGCTGTTTTTTAGCATCAGGAACTAAAATTCTAAGCAAATACCTTAAACAACCGTAACTTAAAAACAGGGTTTGGCCTTCAGACAGCACTGCTCTGTGGGCGAGTGTGCATTAGACAATACTTTCTAAATGGTACATATGTGCCCTCTCAAGGCTCTCCTGAGAAGGTGCCCAGAGCCTTTGGGAGGCACTGTCATGAAGTCCTGGCCACAAAGACGCCTCATGCCAGAGTCCCCATGCAGTAGGTACCTTCTTCTCAACCTGCCAATCAACTACTAGATCATTCTGATGAGTTTTTCTGAGAACTCCCACTGAGACTACAAACAATCCCATCTAGTTTCAAGATGACCCCAATGGTCACTGCTGCTGTCATGAAGGAGCTGCTGGGAATGTCTCTGAGGCTCTGAGAATCTCCACTACTTCTGGAATAGGAGTTGGAGCCCTCTGGACACCAGGTGGCTTACAGTGGGTCTGCTCTGTCCCCTGTGTGGAACAGCTCCAACCTGTACCAAACGATGCACAGCTACTGACAGAGCTGGCACCTACCCAGCACCTGGGGCAGGTAAAGGCATGGACCAGGCTGGGCTTCCAATCTGCATGGGGGCTCGAGTACCAACAAGAAGTCGAAACACCCCCAGATCTCGGGCGGGCGGCAGCTCGAGTAACTATTCCTGGTCCCTAAGTGGCCTTCTGGAAGCAGGGTCTGGCTGTACACTGTCTGGACAGTGGTGTGTGCAATTTGGGGGCCAGCACCAAACTGCTAGGGAAGGAGGGAAGCTACATGGATACTCCTCTCCCTTGTGAAGCCCTCACTTGTCATCTAAATGAATAAGGCAATGTATAAAGAAGATATCAGTATAAAGTGGGACAAAAGCAAACCTTCTTGGAGAATCTAATTGTTAGCTCACCTGGGGTTACTTGGTGCAATTCCACTTATAACTGGAACTCCTGATCTGAATGCCAGCTCTGCCACTCACTGTGTGACACTGAGCAAGTGACTCTCACAGTCTCAAGGAACTCTTGTATAAAGTGGGGGCAACGTTACCTACCTCAGGATAGATTCAAAAGGAAAAAATTATAGAGGAACACATGGCCATTTGTGTTAAAACCTCATAAAGAATGCTTGCAAATGCAAAATATATCTTTATGACAACATAAAAGAAATTGACTAGTTTCTGGGAAGTTCTAAAATGAAAAATTGGGGTAACGGAGGGAGGAAGTCTTACTTTTCATCACGTAACTTTCAGTACTCTTTGCATTATCTTAACAGTGTGTGTATTAAAAACCATGTTAAAAACTAAATGTATTAAAAATCACTTGGTATAATGCTGGGACTAGAGAAATCATTTAAATAATGTTTGTGGCACTTGGGTCAGTGAAACCTGGTCAGCTTAGAGGGAGATGGAATTTCCAATGGGGCTTTGATGCAGTAGTCAAGGGGGTGGCTGATCAGCCACCGTGTCATAAAATGTGCCAGACAACTGCGTAGTGTAAAAAATACAGCATGAGTCTCATTAAACTGCCTGGTGGAGAAACTAGCAAGCGTTTGGGGGTGTCCTGCAGACCCTGCATGGAGGGACAGAAAAAGTCTTGTGAATAATTGAGACAGAATCAGCAATGCCCCAGGATGGAAGGCCTTCCTGTCCTGAAAAGAGCCAGTGCAGTCTGGCCTGGGGGTGGGAGGTGCTCTTCATGAACCGTAAGCAGGACTAACTCCTGATGTGCCCAACACCTGCAGCTTGCAGGACTGGCTATGCGGTTGGGCTGCTAGGACAGCCTCCTCACTCACACACAGGTTCCAGTGGCAGCAGTCTGGCCCTTTCAGCTTTTTGGGGAGATAACCTCTGTGTATCAAGCTTCCAGATTTAAAGTACAAACAAACGGAATAGCTATTATATAAAAAGTTGACTACTATAGCTGAGGCACTTTAAGGCTTTTCACAAGGCCAACTGATCACAGGAAAGCCTCGCTAACTGAGATCCCACGGTCTCAAAAAACACAATGAACATTCTTGTTTCATGCCTTCCAATTCTTCCTTTCGCCTTCAGGATAATGGTTTCTCTTCTGACAGTGCCTTTAAAGGCCTTGCCGAAGTGGCTACCTCGGGCCCTCTGCAGCATCTCCCAGCGTACACTCACTCCAGGCCCACCACCACTGCCTACCTGCAGGTGCTCACCTGGCTGTGCATACTGAGCTCCCCTGGGGCAGAACAGCGGAATCACACACAATCCCATGCAATCAATAAAGCTATTAAATGTCACTTATGCTGTGAAACGCCAACCCCGCCGTCTCAGGCAGGTCTCTCTGCAATTCACTTGTTTCCTTCCACAGTTAAAACAGCAAACTCCCCTGCCACATGCACAGCTGACCTCCCTGTGAGCAGGTGAGTCCTGTTCACCTCCCCGTGTCCCTGACTGCCCCCCAGATCAGGTCAGGCCCACTGTGGCACTCTCAACTGCCCTGATCACAGTTTATCACAAACACTTGGCTTGTCATTCCCAAGCTGAAGGTTTCTCCATCTCAGCACTAATCACAGGTGGGCTGCTTATTTTTTTGGGGAGGGGGGGCACCCTGTGCATCACAGGATGCTTAGCAGTACCCCCAGCTTCTGCTCATCAGAGACCAGTAGCACCACCCCCACCACTCCCCTCAGTGGTGGCAAGCAAAAATGTCACTGATATTGCCAAATGTCAGGAGGGACATGCGGACGACAGGCAATCACTTCTGGTTGAGAACCACTGCCCTAAACCAGTGCTACTCATAGCTGTGTCATCCTGCACCTGGATCTTGTTAGCAACGGACTCAGGCCTCACCCAGATCTGATGAATCAGAAATTGAAGATGGGAACCAGTCATTGGCCTTTAACAAGCTTTCCAGGTGGCTCTGATGCTCCCTGAAGGCAGGGTCCACTCCCTTGAGAGTAAGCCTGCTTATAGCTGGATGCCTGGCACCATGCCTGACTCGTAAGAGCAACTAACAACTGTGCTGACTGAATCAGCAGGCCTGACTGACTATGGAGGGGCAGCACGTGTTCAGGGACTGACGGGACTATCTGCTCTCTATCAAAAGGGGCACAATAAGCTTTGCGCTCCTGACAAATCATGGAACCACAGGTGTCAACACTGCTTCTTAGAGGCTGTGTGTGCATCATCTCTCCTACAAGGATGAAAATGCTGGAATCCCTTCCAAGATGCTTCCAGCAGGGGGCCACCTGGCCTTGACTTGAGTAACTTCAGTGATGAGGATTAATTTTCAAACCACAACCCGTTTCATTTTTAAACTCTGGGTTGTTAGATTGTTCTAAATGCTGGGCCCAAGCCTGCCTCCCTGAACTCCAGTTCTTAGCTGTGCCCTTGAGCAGCGCGGCTCCAAGTTGTTCAGGAAGCATGGAGCCCAGAAGTCAAGCTCCCTCTACTGAAAACCATTACACTTCAGTATACTTAGATCCATCAAGCCAACTAAGGATCATTTTACTTGCAGAAATTCATTACTTTCGATGTATCTGATAGCAAAAGATCACAATTAGGAGCCACAACAATAATAAAATCCTGTCAGATTACACATAATTCCAATTTGAGCACTTAGCGTATTTATTGTTTCATGTAGGCATTTGCTAGCACTCATCAGCAGATAAGTATTGGCAGGCACTACAGCCTTAAGAAAAATTATGGCCAAAATAGCCCGAAAGCTAACATTGATGAATTCTTTTAGGCTATAATTTGGGGAAAGGGCCACGAGTTTTAGTGGGAGAACCCAGTGTGTAGCTCATAAGTCCATGCCAGAGCCTTGGAGAAGTTCAGGGCTTCCGCCATGTCATGAGAGATGGGTGGCTTTGTCCACTCAGTCTCAGGGTACAGCCCCTCTTCCTATGACAAATTTTCCTGAGTCTGGGTCAAACTACCTTTAGGATTTTCTTCTATTAGCAGTTTATTTGTAAATAAGACTTTTAATTATAAATGACCCAATTAATTACCATGGGATCTCATCCAGAGATAAACAGGGCAAGAGATCCCTGGCCCCTGCTGGCCACTCTAGACCCAGCATGAGGAGATAGTGCCATGGCTGGGCTCCATCCATTGTCTTCAAGTTGACTAAGAGTTCAGCTCAGCAGCTCACTAGAAACCAAATGGACATCCCCCCTCCAACTCTACCCTGCCAACCTGTTACCTGAATTTGGTTTTTGTAGGCTTCTCTCACTCTCAGAATTTGTGTTGGTACTTCTCAACTAAAAATAATACATTCCCCAGTGTAATGGTCTCTGTTCTTAATCTCAAAAGCAAGTTCCTTGATTTTACATTTCTGCTTAGAAAAAAGGAATTATCTTTTATTTTTACTTGACTGTAACATAGATTAAATTTCCCCCATGGACTGGGGTCCTTTGATAAAAAAAAAAAAAAAATTCCCAGTTCCTTTATTAAAAATGTCCAAAAGATGGCTTTTGAAAACACTGTTAACACAAAGCTAAATTATGACACAGACATGAAAGTGATGGGCTCCTCTAGAATTCCTCTAGATAAGATAAATTCTAGATATTCCTCTTATCTAGAATTTAAAATGGCTTTCCCCTCACAAGGCTAAAGCAGAGACTTAGTTGAAAACAGAAAAATAACAACTAGAAAACACAGCCTTCAGATTTACTGATAACCTTTTCCCTAATCTCACCTGATAATTTCACTGTTCTCAAACTCTAAACTCCACCTCTCCTGTCCTCTATTGCAATTCTGATGGAAGAGTTCTACTTTTTCCTTAGACTTCCAATTTGCTTCAAACACACCCAACACGAAAATATATGAAAGAGGAAGGTAATGTTTCTTTGCTGAAGAAGTGTCTTCAGTCTCAGTGATTATTAAATATTAAGTATCACTTCTCAAAACTGTGACAATTTCAGATCAAAGGCAAAAAGCTCATCGGTCAGAGATAAACCTAGTAAGCACCACATTCCAGACCCGCCACTGTCCAAGAAAGTAATCATTACAGCTAAGGAGCACTTGAAATGTATCTAGTCCCAGGTGGGATGTATTGTTAGTGTGGAATACACACCCAATTTTGGAAGCTTAGTATGGAAAAAAGAATGTGAAAATTTTCCTATTAATTACATGTTGAAATTATAATTTTGATATATCAAGGCAAATAAAATACATTATTAAAATCCATCTCACCTGTTTACAACATGGCTACCTCAAAGTTTTAAATTACATGTATGGCTCCTGTTGTGTTTCTATTGCATGGCAGTGTCTAGACCAGGTGATCAAAGACCCCGCTCACAGATGACATAATGTGCACATTGCTGTTTGTATTCCAGCTCTGTCTTTGAAAACTCAGGAAATATGAAATGAGTTTGCCTATTTAAATTCAACTCTTTCCCCAATCCCTACCAGATTAGTCACTCAACGGTTTTTGGTATTTTTTTGTTTTGTTTTGAGACAAGGTCTCATTCTGGAGTACAGTATGTGATTGAGTACAATAGTGTGATCACGACTCACTGCAGCCTTGACCTCCCAGGCTCAAGCAATTTTCTAGCCTCAGCCTCCCGAGTAGCTGGGACCACAGGGACATGTCACCAGGCCTGGCTAATTTTTAAAACATTTTTATTTTTGTAGAGAAGAGGATCTTACTATGTTGCCCAAGCTGGTCTCAAATTCCTGTACTCAAGTGATCCTCCCGCCTTGGCCTCCCCAAGCGCTGGGATTACAGGTGTGAGCCACCATGCCCAGCTGCCACTCAATATTTTATCAGGAGTCATCAGACTAAGCACGTACACACACTTTGAGTTTCCCAGAATCTAAATTGGAAAGCTTAATTTAACATTTTAAAACCATTTCATATAAATGAAAGGGGTCCTCTTTACACATCTGTAGTATATATGTGCATGAATGATAAACCAAGGCTAACCAATATAGCACTGGCAAAATGTTTCCAGTTCTGGAAGTGAACAAAAAGACATTACAAAAATTCAAGTGAAAAACTAGCTCTGAGTGTTTAGCTAGCCCAGACTAGTGGACTTCTGGAAATATGATCTGTTCTGCTAAAATTCTGCCCACGTGATTCCCCAAATTAAGATTTTAAGCCTTAGTTTGTTGAGGTGACTAATGCTAATAATTATCAACATATATTCTATGTAAATTTGAACTTTGTGCTTTTGTGGCTATGTTCTTATATAGTAACAAATGCAAATCATTTTATTTCCACGTTTGAGCATTTTAATAAGACAACTGAGACAGATAACAGTAGACCACTTTGCATTTAGTGGGCACTCAATAAATATCTGTTGAATCAATAAGCAGTTTCTGTGAGAGTCTTACTATATTACACTTCCCTTACAATTATGAGACGTAATTTAATACCCAAAAGTTCATCATTTGCTCAGCGTGAACAAATACTGCCAGAATTCAAGTCTTTTCACTTTTAATTTAATCTTTGAACTCCTTCACACTGCAAGAATCTCCATCATTAAGAGTCTTCTTTAAAATAAATAATATCACATAATAAATATTTTAAAAGCACAGAGAACATCAATTATTTTAATTTTAAATTTAGAAGTAACTGTTAAAAACAGCACAAATAAATCCTCAGTGGCAGATGTCACCTCCAGCACAGCTGCACTTATAAATATGTTTATTCAGAAAAATCTTCCCTAGATTGAAAATTCTAACTTGCGCATGGCTCTGTGTAAGCATCTGAGGACATCACTCTTACCCAGCATTCTCCATCTCCTCTCCATCTAGATTGTTAAAATTTAAGTACCAATGACCCAGGAGAGGATAGGAAAAAAACAAAAACCATTTGGACACGATGCTGCCTCTCTCATCTTTTAAGAAGACAACTTGCTCTAGAATAATTATGCAGCATTAGCAAACATCAAGAGCTTAAGATCCAGAATCGACTAGAGATCCAGAACCTCGGCAAGGTTCTTCTCACTTAGGTAAATGGAGGCAAAGGCTAATGGAGCACAGGGGGAAAAAATGCAATGACAGAAAGACACTTGTCAGTGCTAACACCCACAAGTGCCAGCAGATGTGATCCATTTAATGAAGCATGTGCCGCGGACTTGGCACTCCTTTCCAGTGGGAAGATCTCCTTTCAGAAAAAGCATCACATTATACAAGTTACCCCTCTTCACCACTCTCTGCCTGGCATCTCTGCCGCTCCAAACTGGCACATCATGTTGTGTGTGGGAACCACGCCACCCCGACAGGTGGCCGCGACTCTCTCTCTGCCAGAGCAACACAATGAGCATCAGATTCATGTTCCAAAAGCTGGAACGACCAAGCCGTGCTTCCATGTGCAGAATGAAAGAAGTCAGGCTTGCTGCTCTAAAACATGGGTCCATTTGGGGGAAAATCAAGCAATGAAGGAACCAAAGAAACACAGAAAAGAGGATATGCACGGCTCCCACTGTCAGAATGCAGTCAGCACTGGCCCCAAAGGTAGAACCAAGTGTCTTACAGGACATGAGTTAGCCAACTGCCCGGTTTTGTAAGTGGTGTGATTCTAAGTCAAAGAGAAACAGGTGTCTTTAATCAAAATGAAAACATGAGGGAATGATATCCCAAGAGTAAGAGTTATCCCATTTTAGTGCCTGAACTATACTATACAGCTATAGAACTAGACAGCTTAAGAACAACGGAGACTTGAGATCCTGCCTTTAATATTATGAATAAGAATTTAGAACTTAAAATGGTTGTCCTAGGTATAGAGCAAATCCATCCCTCTCTGGAAAAGATTCTCTCCTCCCCACTATAAATGAGAGTAAATTTCTCCTTTTGGTCTTAACTCCCATTACACAAGTATTTTAAGGTATCAGTTTAGAAACAAAATGGTTTTGGCTCTTCTAGTGAGTTTAATGTGCAGAGACTATCTGTTTCCAATCTGAAATACCAGGCTTTAAGAGGGACATAAACACAAGATGCCTCACTGCAAGAATAACACTTTTTGTTTTGGGCATTCACAAGTAATAACCAGTGTGCCACTGATTTCATTTGAATTAGTGGGCTTTTTTTTTTTTTTAAGAAAAAGTATGCTTCCTTTATAAGGACATTTACTTTAAAAAAATTCTGTTCCAAAGATCTTGCTAGACATTCTATTTATGCACCAAAAAAAAAAAAAGAAAAAAAGGCAGAGCCCCAGAAATGTTATGTGAGTACATTTTTCATTTTCTGAAAATACTAGGATTCCAGAGGTTAGGACAAATTCAAGTAGTCAAAAATTGTCCAGAGCTTTATAATAAAGACATCCCATTCATTAAAAAAGGTAATGATGTTACCAAAAAAATATATTCTCTGAAAGAGCTTTTTAACTAGTTGAATCATCAATTTCAGGGTACTTAATTTTTTGTTTCCTTATAAAATAATATTAAATTTATTCCTCTGATGTTAGACCTTTCTTTTAATTTATGTTCAGATCCCAAAATTACAAAGATCAGGTTACTTTAAACCTGAAATTTAAACATTAAATAGCATTATAACTTGTATTTCAATAAATAATGGACTTGTCTACCATGAAAGAGTTAGTTTTTATTCTCTGTCGAACATTTATAGATGTGGGCACTTGGAACAGGAAATCACCGCTGCAATGACAATAAATACATGTGTTTACCACTCCACTTTTTGTACAATTTGTACTGACTAGATAGGGTAAAGTAAAAACATGACTGGAGGCTGAGGCAGGAGAACTGCTTGAACCTGGGAAGCAGAGATTGCAGTTGGCCTCCCAGGTTCACACCGTGCCCCTGCATTCTAACCCCGGGCGACAAGAGCCAAACTCCGTCTCAGAAGAAAACCAAAAAAAGCATGGTTGGGCATGGTGGCTGAACCTGTAATCCCAGCACTTTGGAAAGCCAAGGTGGGCAGATCACTTGAGGTGAGGAGTTCAAGATCAGCCTGGTCAACATGGCGAAACCCCGTCTCTACTAAAAACACAAAAATTAGCTGAGCGTGGTGGCAGGCAACTGTAGTCCCAGCTACTTGGGAGGCTACGGCAGGAGAACCACTTGAACCTGGGAGGCGGAGATTGCACTGAGCCGAGACTGCACCACTGCACTCCAGCCTGGGCAACAGAGCAAGACTTGGTCTCTAAATAAATAAATAAATAATAAAAAAAAATCACATGACTATTTAAGATATCTCAAACTCCAAATGAACACAGCCCTTGATTCAAATGAAAATATATATACACGTGAATGTTCATTAGGTTCAAGAGCTCTGTTTTGTGGCACTGAAGGAAATTTCATAGAAGATGAAGGGAATGAGAACAAAGGCCTTAGCCTCCCATTTTGCATAAACACACTATGAGAAGAAAGGGATCTTTACTAGTGCCTGCTATGAGGGGTACAGGAAGGAAAAAGTCAACAGGAAAGGAAGGAGAACCAGAATATTCTGCTCTGTAGGCATTCTGAATCATGGAAGCTTTATTTTAATCAAAATATACTTAAGTGTAAACCCCTGAGGGGCATAAACTTTGTTGTTCTAGTCTTTGTGTCCCCGGTACTGCAAACAGGGTCTGGTACAATACGCATCCTTAAAGTCTGATTAACTATTGGTGATGGAATGAATGACCAAAATCCGTAAGCCTCTACAGTCTTTTAGAAGAGAATCAGAAACCACGGCTTTTCATGAACACCTTCACCAGAATTATTTTTGCATACGGGGCTCTTATTGCTTCTTCTCTTCTCTAAAAAGCTATTATTAATTTGTAGAAAGTTTGCTCCTCCTAAAAAAGACTCTTAAGCACCCTACAAACTTTGTTGAACATTAACAGGATGTTCAAGGATTATTTCAAAGAGTCGGATCTATCAGCAAAGAAGCACATTCTGTTCTTCGTGTGTTGAAAAGGAGCATGGAAAATCAGAAACAGAAAAGTTGCTAAAAACAGTGCCTCTATTAAGAGACCAGGAGAGGCTCCAGAAGACTTCATGAGCCTCAGTTCTGGGGGTGATCAGACAAAGGGGGTTTTGGGATTTGTGAGGAGGAGCGGAGAGAGGGGCTGGCAGTGTGAGGGGCTGTTTTGGTGTCGCCGGGCCAGGGAACAAGCTGGACAGGGCTGGGCATCTAGTCCTGAAGTCCTGAAGTAACGGTGGGTGGGTCTCAGGGCACAGCACCTTGTTGGGAGGGGTCAGAGAACTGCTCACATGTGGAACACAAAGGATTCCCAAAGTAAGCTGGTCATAGTGCACCTAAGGCCCTCTCTCAAGAATCCAGGTGGCTCTGCGCCTGCGACGGAATCGAGAGGCACAATGCAATCACTTTGTCAGAAGTCTAGAAGCGATGAGTGGGAATGGAAAATAGCAGCAATTCCAAACTATGGAAAGGGTGTTTTAAACTCCCTGTTTTACACTGCCGAGGAAAACTGTGATGATCCCTAACTCAAAGCCTGCCAGAGCAGGTGGACAACATGAGGGGACAGGAAAGACACAAAATGCATGATCAACAATCACTTTTAGGGTCAAGACACCAAAGCCTGGATGAGCATAAGATGCAAACTACTGCAGTTTTGTATTTTCCAAAGACCAAGCTGTCGGTGCCTGCAAAGGCCCAGAGAACCAGTCTGGAGGCAACTCCATCGGCTTCACTTTAATCGACGCTTTCCTTTTACTAAAGAGGGTCCATGTTAACAAACAGATCACACGAAGATGAGGCAGCTTGTAACAAGAGGTCACTAGAAACCAGTTTAAAGGCTTCCCAATCCACCCGTTTGTCTTTTAACCGCCCCAAGTAACTTCAACCAAGTCAAAATCCAGTCATCTTAAAAAGGTTTCTACAGAAGCCACATCTACCACTGCTATTGGTTTGCAAATGCAAAAACGCACAGGTTCACATTCTCAAAAAAACTTACAAACTTAATATTAAAGACCTCATAATTGCTTTCCAATTTTAAAATAAACATCATAAATGCAAAAAGAATGTTACTGGACAAAAAAGAAAGGTCATGTTAGTACTAATAGTTAATATATTTATGTCAGTATTGAAATATACTTTGCCTATTTCTCATAAGTCAGTGTTAGCTAATTGAACAACCATCACACATTTAAGCTCCTTTATCGTTGGTATTAGTTTCCAAAAGCTTTATAAAAAAGTGTATTTTGCATGGATACTTGGAAATAATTTTATGATTTATAAACGTATCAAAAACATATATACGTAATATATAAACATTAATATACAAATTTGTGAATTAAAACAGAGAAAAGGTTAGTAAAAGGTTCCAGAAAAAGAATATAAAATGTCTAGCCTTTTCACTTTTCTGTGAGAATACTCTTAAAGGAGTTCAATAAATGTATCTGTTCACTTGATGGAAGAATGTTTAGTATCAGGACAGCTTTTTCGTCATTTCACAAGAGCAATCTTTAGAAGTAGTAACAGGTTCTATCCTATCTCCTAAATGATATCCCCCACACTTTAAATCTATCAGCGTTTAGTGCTTTCCTCAAAAACCACTCTGATGTCTTCGAAATCCATTCAGAATAGGGAGTAGTGACTTTAAGGGAGGCTATGCTAAAGTCAATGAAATGGTACCTTAAGAAGCTTTAGAGTTATCTTTGAGAAAAGCCACAACCCCTAATTTTAAATTTTCTTCAGGAAAAACATGACTTCTGATAAAACTGTTACCATCAGTATCTGTAAATTCAGATTTAATTACCAACTTTTGAAAAGGAAGAACCATGATCTGTAGTGCACGTTAACAGTGAAGTAGTGAAGGGATCCCTTCCTCCCAGCCCCATCACCGATTCACCGTCTCATGAAGAGTCACACGATGGTACTGAATTGATTATGGGCCCAGCGATGCAACCTTGCCAGATCTCTGGTAGCTGTGTGTCTCTTGGGAGTTTTACAGTTATCACAGGTGGGGAGACCCCTACCCCAGGAAGAGACTGAAGTGTATTATTGCTAAGTCACAGGAAGAAAAGTTACCACCACTATTCTCAATACTTGAAGCTGTTCTACTCAGCTGTCCCCAAACTCTCTAATGTATCAGAAAACCGATGGGCTTTGGGAAGAAGTGGTGGTTTCATCTAGGCATGATAAAGTAGTAATAATAAAAGGGGGTGGGTATGGTTGAGTGTACCATGCCCTGAGTGGGCACTGGCAAAGGCTGGGGCCACTGGAGTCACCTTTCTGCTGTGCCTTAGTGCAGTCGCAGGTGCTCCAAGACATGGCCTGAGCCTGGGTTCAGTCTGGACAGGATGGGATGGAGGAGGGACCGGGTATGAAAAATCTCCCTGGCTCTTCCCAAGCCACTTTTGGAAGCGATGGAGGGACAGCTGGGCAATAAATACCTGGAACATCAAAACAGGACATTCTGTCCTGAAATTGTTTGCAGTCCTACAATTTTACAGTAAACAAAATAGCAAAAATCAATCCTCCTTCTGCTTCTGCTCTTGGTCTCAGCACACAATAGGATAGGCCAGTGTGAAAAGCAATGTCAGAGCTTTGCATTACGGAAAAAGCAATGATGCAGACATACATCTCTAAAGAGAGTTTATGCATCCTCTGGCCCACATCCCCTCAGAGTGATGCACTCACATAGATGGATTCTTTCCCACAGGTCAAGACACTGCTCAACAGGACAAAAACATGAAGAAGGTGGAAAATGAAGAAGGCGAACGGAATGCTTACTTTCTCTAAATGCTTTACAGTAGCCAAGGAAAGATAACAAGAAGAACAGGGCACACAGGAGGTCTGCACGGCCGACAACACCAGCAACCTTAAAAGAGGGGAAGAAAACAAAGAATTACATCAAACACACTTAAGCAAATCCTAAACTTAGGAGATACAACAATTTTTTTTTTCGAGACAGGGTCTTGCTCTGCCACCCAGGCTGGAGTGCAGTGGTGTGATCTTGGCTCACTGCTGCCTCAAACCCCCTAGGCTCAAGCAATGACCCCGTCTCAGCATCCTGAGTAGCTGGGAGCACAGGCACACACCTTCATACCTGGTTAATGTTTGTATTCTTTGTAGCGACGGGGTTTCATCATGTTGCCCAGGCTGGTCTTAAACGCCTGGGCTCAAGCGATTCACCCACCTCTGCTTCTCAAAGTACCAGGATTACAGGCATGAGCCAACATGCCTGGCCAAAACCAAAATTCTTTAGTCATATAAAACAAGAAACAAATAAACACACCATGTAGCTGTGTGATAGCACTTGGTGTTATCTTACAATCGGTTCTCTTCTCCCTTTTGGGCACAGGACTTGATTTAACCGCCTCAAGAGAACACTAAATTGGTTTGAACCTGCTGCTAGCTGTTCTGCTGGACACAGATGGTGATACGTGTGTGCCGTAAAAGCTGTGTTCTTTAACACACAATACCCAAGAGCTCCAAAGACTTAGTCTTCTGAGGTCACAAAGTGGATTTTCAATTGGAAAATGTTATCAGCTTGAAGGGCACGATATTTAAGAAATAAAATGTGATTGGAAACATGAAGGACATAAAGGTGTGAAAGAAGTGTGAAAAGCCGTCCTGCCGATAGAGAAAGACACAGGAGTAATCTTTCAAAGCTGCCTCTGCCCTTTCTTCTTCCCTTCAGACCAAAACTGATTAAGTGAGTTAACCTGGAAAGCGAAATGCTTCAAGAATGATTAACAAGTAGGATGAGAACAGAATAGAATTTCTGCCATTTCCTTCCCACACTGTCCACAGGATGACTCTGCCATTCCCTTCCTTTCCTCAGTGAGAATGAAGCAATATAAACTTTGTGTTTCTTTCTTTCAGGCTGTTTTATGGTAATGGAAGACACAGAATTCCACCCAGGAGTACTGTACTAATACAGGTGGGCTTCTTTACTAACTGGCACCTGAATGTGACATGGACCCAAGCTTCTGCTGTGATTGTACCGGTGTCACTTTAAAGGCTGGTAGGTTAATCCCTTCCCAAAGGATGGGGACATGTGAGTGCAGAATAAAGGACTGTTCTATAACTCAAGATAAGAAAATACACAATGAAATTACTATATTTACATATAATGTTCAAGTTCATGTGCAGTCAATAGCTAAAACAGAATGTCTTTTAGGAGCAGATTTCCCTACACTGGTTATATATGAAATGTCAAGGACCATTTGTCACTTTAACTGTGACCTCCTGATAGTGGGCACGTGGCAGCCCGTGGTGTCAGGTGATGGCTGGGAAGACTGAATAAGCAGATAAATCCATCCAATGAACACCACACACACACACAAACACTACCAAAAAGGAAGCTAGGGACAAAACAAAGGCGTAACAGCTCTGGAACAAGTATGCCAGTATGCTGGAGGGGAACAATCCAATTGCTTTATGAATGAAATGAATAAGCAATGAGAGCTCTGGAATACTCAGGGCTGGAAACTGACTCAATCAGGGACACAGTAAAACAGTCAGATATGCAGTCACCCAGAACAGAGCCTGGCACAGGCTAGGTGCAACTCACTGTTAGTTCTCCTGGTGGGTCCTATGGGGTGTGTCTATGAACAGGAGTAGCAGAAAGGAAAAGGACAAAGGACACAGAAGCCTAGGCATTACCTCTGCAGCCAGCCCCAAGTGAGTGAGGAGGCAGCTGGAGCATCCTGGCTGTCTGGGTCCTCATGCCAGGAGCACACGAGAGGAGACAGGAGCATCCTAGAGCTGTAGCTATCTAAAGCACCTCAGAACGGACTGGAATCCCAACCTCTTACAGAAGAGAAAGCAATGAATGTCAACCCGGACAAGCCTGTCCGAAAGGGTCATGGGAAGCAGGGGAGCAGAGGTCAGAGACCAAGGTGAAGAGAGGTGAGTGAGGGGGAAGGAAGCAGTTTTAACAATACTGGAGCTAGGAGCCAGGAGAGCCAGGCTGCCTAAACCACTTGCTATCTGAATAGCTAGAATCACCAAAAATGAAATTGAAACATCAAAAACTTCCTTTTACAGAAATGTTTCTCTTTTTGCTGACTGTTGAAGACAGTCCCAAGACTGTAAGCAATGTACATTATGTTCCTTGACATAAAGAAAAACAAAAATTTTAAAGTATGGAAAGTGTTTTAAAGCAAAAGAACATTTAGTATTTACAATGAATTTCTGGCATAGTAATTAAGAGAGATTTCACTGAAAGAATGTTAAAACCTACCCGAGGAGGGATGCTTCCAATCACTGCTTGAGAATGTACACAAGCAACAAAACATTTTCTCTTCCTCTTCTGTTATCTGCATAATATGTATTTTGAGGCAAACTTTTCTACAAGGGCTATTTTTTTTCTCACAAATAATGTAAAACACTCAGAGTTTTCTGGGAAATCACTGCCATTCCCCTGAATTCATAAAGCAGGTGACATCATTGTTTCCCCAGTAGGTACGATTTGCATGGGGGCCATAACAAGAAATTAGGGAGATGGGGAACGTTTCCATTCCTAGTTCCTTTTGGATTAAAAAGTCTAGGTTCATTAGACAGAACTCTTTTTAAACATTTTGTTTAATTTTTTACTTTTAGAGACAGGGCCTTGCTCTGTTTCCCAGTCTGGAATGCACTGGCGTGATCATAGCTCACTGCAGCCTCAAACTCCTGGGCTCAAGTGGTCCTCCCGCCTCAGCCTCCCAAGTAGCTGGGACTACAGGAGCACACCACCATACTGGGCTACAGGCAGAACTCTTAAGGGGATCTGAGCTTCTCTCTTCGATGCTGGAATTCAGGCAATGTGAAATCTTCCCCAACGCTTTGAGGAAAACAAAAAGCAAAACCCACACAAGCACTGGGGTCCTCCTGCTGATGGCCACACAGAGCTGAAGAGCCACCAGCAGACCAGCGGCCATGTGGCCCTCCCAGGCTCTCTTCCCTACAGTGGGGACTGCTCTGTCAGAGGCTTTGGGTGTCTACAAACCACTCAGAGCAATGTGGTGGCTCATTAGAAAAAGACAGATATTCCCATCAGCTGAGGAGCACAAAACACTAATTGCAATTACAGCATCACCAAGCGGAGACCAGGAAGGGGAAAGACTGGGGTGTGGCAATCCCATTTGCCCCGGCTGTCCTGGCTTTAAAATGGAAAGTCCGCAGACCCAGAACCCTCTCAATCCCAGGCACACTAGATGGCTGACCACCCTAGAAGACTGGAAAATTCAGGTGCTTATTTGCAGTGGGCAAAATCATTTCCAGTGTTAAATGCTAGAGAGTGGTAAAGACATAAAACATATGAATATAAATGTTAATATAAAGAAATTCATGTCAGGCCAGGTGCAATGGCTCACGCCTGTAATCCCAGCGCTTTGGGAGGCCGAGGTGGGCAGATCACTTGGGGCCAAGAGTTTGATACCAGCCTGGCCATAATGGTGAAACCCCGTCACTACTAAAAATACAAAAATTAGCTGGATGTGGTGATGCACGTCTGTAGTCTTAACTACTTGGGAGGCTGAGGCAGGAGAATCACTTGAACCTGGGAGGTAGAGGTTACAGTGCACTCCAGCCTGGTCAACAGGGCAAAACTCTGTCTCAAAAGAAATTCATGTCACTAAAACATGCAGGGGCCTACACTGCTATGACTTTCTCTTAATAAATGTACAATGAGGCAAATGTGGCAAACTGAGGCAGTTTACTAACCAAATCCCCATTTCCTCATCTCACAGGGATCAATGTGGCTGGGGATGCTGTGGCCAAGGCCATCATCCAGGCTGTTGGCTCCGCCCACCAGCAAGCGGGGCTGTCTCCTGGGTGCTAGACGCCTGGAGGAGCTCGCCTGTCACCCATTTCCTTGGGCGTCCGGCTCTTTGCATGTTTTTAAAGCTGGAATTTCTTTTTTCTTTTTTTTTGAGACAGAGTCTCACTCTGTCACCGAGGCTGGAGTTCAGTGGCATAATTTTGGCTCACTGTAGCCTCTGCCTCCTGAGTTCAAACCATTCTCCTGCCTCAACCTCCTGAGTAGCTGGGACTACAGGCGTGTATCATCGTGCCCAGCTAATTTTTGTAGTTTTAGTAGATACGGGGTTTTACCATGTTGGTCAGGCTGGAGCTCCTGACCTCAAGTGATCTGCCTGCCTTGGCCTCCCAAAGTGCTGGGATTACAGACCTGAGCCACCATGTTCCACCTAACGCTGGAATTTTTAACTGCAGGGTGGGAGATAACAGGGAAATGCAGACAGAAGGAAACTGAATATTATCTGCAGCAACAAGGAAAGATAAACATACAAAAAATATCTGCCTTACAATGCTACCTTTTAATTCTCCATAAGTATTTCCTGAAATCTGAGTTTGAATGAATGTCATGGTGGGAAGGGGAAGAGATAAAGAGGTTTTTCAAATAGTCCCTTTTTTCCTAGAGCCAGCCTGTCTCCATTTCCTTTTAACAATCTGGAATGTGGACTTTTAAGATGACCGTGTTCCCAGGTTGCATTTATCTGGAGTGTGTGTGTGAGTGAAGAATGTGCATGTATGTGAGTGTGTACGTGTGTAAGCATATCCACTTATACTTGTTAGCACTTGAAACCTTTTCATAAATCAACTTCTGAATATTTAAAATGAGAATTTGAGAAAACCCTCCTTGGCTAATAATTCAAATATTTCATTTTGCTCTAAAGATCATGCTAAATTAGACGAGATGGAAAACAGAATCAGTACTTTTCCAGTGAATCTCTATCTTCCATAGATTTAGGATCAATGCCTGCACTATTTCTGGGTCCCAGAGAGAACTCAGATTGAAACAAAATCTAATTCAGTCACAGTTATGTATAAACAAAGCGCTTATAACTAAATTTTCACAAAGCCGTCCCCAGCCTATTCAGCCCTTAATGTCCTCTGAATTTGCTGAGGTAAAAAATAAAATAAAATTTAAAAAGATGTTAGAGGAGGGGGTGATAACAACTCCCTAACACTTTTGATTCCAAAGAATAGACAATTTAATAAAATCAGTGCTAAAAAGAGGACTTCTGCTCAGCATCTTGAAACTTCAATAAGCAAAATACAATTGGTTAAATATAGATATTTCAATCTGTATGAAATGAGAAGGCTACTGTGGGAGAAGTAATAAAGGTACGTGTGATATTTTATACTAGGCACTTCATGCTCACAGAATGAGTGACTCGAATCAAATCTTTTACCTCAGCAAACATGCTGCCTTGCATTTTGAGAGTCATGTGGTGGTGCAGGGGGTGGATCCTGAAAACTTCACAAATGTCTAGAGAAATCCCAGTACAGCCTGTTCCAAATACACACAGAGGCAGCTCGATGGGATGGAGACGCAGCCTCCGGGAGGCCAAGTGGGGCACCCGTCGGAGCTGCCTAATCACCGGGGGGAGAGGATCACACAGGGTGAGGAGGACAAGGAGAGCAGAGACTCCACGAGCAGCTCCCCAGCAGGGCGTGGGCACCGCTTTCCAGTTCAACTCTAAGAACGTCAGCATCTCCTCAGTGGAGGCCTGGGAAGCCCAGGATTTAAGTCCTACCTCCCATCCACTTGCTCCTCACCCTATATAAATTTTTATCCTCCCAGGCCGTTCCCCATCTCTAAAGTGGACACTGTTACATTAGCCCAGCTGGTGTCATAGTGTTCTCCTAACAATTATTTTAAGTCTAAGAAAGGATTTTATAAATCATAAAGCTGTCAGCAAACACGGAAACAGTGCATCAACCCTCTACTGCAGAATGGTTCTTAGCCTCTGAACTTCAGACTCCAAAGCCAGGCAATATTCAACTTCCATGCCTTCACAGCTGGCGTGATCCTGGAATTTGAACAGGAAGTATCAGCAGAGAGCGCACCATCCCTTATCACACAGTCTCCACCAATATGGTGCTCTGCATTTTTCCAAAACAGAGATGCCTCTGTCCCAGAGAGAACTGTTTCAAATATCTGACCAGGTATTTATGTAGTGTTCTTTCTATTTCTAGAGTATACTATAGTGTAGACTTTCTCCAGCTCTTGAACCAAGAGGAGTACATAAAGGGAGCCTGTTTTAGGAAACCGGGTGACACAGGAATATCATGTCGCTTCTCATGTGCATACAGATGCCTCAGGCAGACGATACTTACGCATTCAGTGTGCACAGGATGGACAGCAAACAGCAATGCGGCCAGCAGGGACGCCCTGGGGGCAAGGTGTAGCCTCCGACCTTTACTGGTGTACTGTAGGCCACCAAGCAGAACCGAGAAGACATCCACCATGAGGACAGAGATGCCACTGTGAAGAAGGATGTTGACCACATGAAAGCCCACGGGGTAGAAGCCTCCTGACAGGTAGTAGTTAATCCTGCAGAAACACAGGGTGTTCAGGGTAGACGTGTAGTGGCATGCAGCAAGAAATGGCAGTGGTCTGGAGGAAAAGGCTTGTGTGTGGAAATATGAAAAGGAGAAGCAGAAGACGTTGTGCCAGCCTGATAAAAACAGCATCAAGATAAACAATGCCTGTCGAGCTAATAAGGTTGCAGAAAAGGTGGGAATGTAATTAACTACAGAGAAAAATGGAGGAAATGGAGGTGTCCAAGGAGAGTGGCGCTAAAAACAACTTGCAGAGGAAAATCAAAAGGAAAGCTAGACGACTTTTTAAGTGCAGAAAGGGCAAGGCTGCTTTCTAAGACGATCTAATATTCCACACATTAATCATGGCTACCCGCTAGGGACCTGGGTTTAAGATAGTCTTGTAACTTGATTATCCTCCAAAAAAGGGCTCCTTATCAGTATGCCCACCAGCCTTTCCCCAGCAAAACACCCTCACACTGGCAGGAATTCCTCTTCCGACTGCTTCTCAGCCACTGGTGGTTCCAATTCATCACTCCCATGCTTCTGTGGGATGTCTGAACACAAATGTTTAAATGCACCCAAGCAGCAGGTATGGACCCAAGCAGCAGGTATGGATGAGAACCTTTGTGAGGTGAATGCATCCATTCAGTGCAAGGGGCTCTCTGATTAATGGAGGGGGATTGTTTTTAAGCTGCATCTTGCTTCTGCGTATTGACTTGCTAACAGTAGAATGATTTATACCTTATTTATTTCTGTAGTGAAAAAAAATCAGTTTCATCAGAGGCCCCATATTGCTTTCACTCCTATCATTCCACTGGTGTTAAGAAGCAAAAGGTCAAACCTCCAAGAAGTGAGAAAAATATGAAACACCACCAACGTGCAGGTCATCCTTCACAGCGGCCACGTTTGTCTTCTCTGCACCTAGAGACCCATGCATGTGAGCAGCTCAGACCCGCCTGGAGCCACTGACTGGAATCCTCAATGCTGAGAACCCAATGAAACATACCCGAATTCAAATGTCACACACAAGCTGGGAGTGACCCTCCCAGGCCCATCGATGTCATGGCTTACCTGAAAGTCAGGACGGTGAGAGGCCGGTAGGACTTGTGGCTGGTGTTGCTGCTCAGTCGACTGCCCCAGAAGTCATGGTGCCACAGGTCACCGAGGGGTGTTTCTGCTTGGAGGTCCTGCAGGGACACAAAGTGGGTGTTCTGGACAAGGGTCTCCAGCCAGCCCTGAGCCAAGCTCTTCCAACTCTCACCTGGAATGCAGTCAGGCCTGCTCATGGGGTTGCTGCGCCCAACATGTTCTCTATGCTGATCGTCTAGAGGTGCACATGGGCTCACCCCACCGGGCTTGAAACACCAAACAGCTCTCACCCTTCTGGGACACAGTCGATATGCTGAAGGGGCTGTCGCAGACCCTGGCTTCCCCCGAACTCTGTAGGCCCAGGGCTTTGGCGTTATGCCCCTGCCAGCTCCAAACCCAGAGACTCTGAATGTGCGGGTCTCCCCTGTACAGTCACCCTCAACTCATCACAGCTCAACTCCTCCCACTGTTCATCTCCCAGCTGCCCAGCTCTGCCCTTCCTGAGCGATCCATTCCTCTGCCCTGGGTCTCTGGCCATCTCACCCTGTCAAGCAATGTGTGGTACCCTGGCAACTTAGTTTTACATGACTACTATTTGTGCCACTAGACTGGGCTCAGGAGGACTGGGCTACATCTGGGTTTGCTGGTTGTATACAGAAGGTGTTTAATACATGTCAAATAAGTGGACCACACAGCTAAATAGATCACTATTAACCTTTCATATCTAATAAATAAGGTAACTTACCAAAATGTCCTAGTTAAAACATAAGTATGAATAAACATATTTTTTTAAGTTTCCATTTTTGAACATGAGCTAAGCAGACTGTGAAATCAGGAAAAAAACCCTTCATTTTAACAGATTAAAAAAAACTCTTAACAGATTAAAAAAAAAAACACTAAATATTAAAGAAAACTATACCTCTTACTGCTGGGGTAGTTAAATTTGGTACTCCACTACAGATGCTTAAAAATGCATTTTTTTTTTACATTTAAAAGATGAAAGTAGATGACTTTAATTGTGTCTAATGAGAAGAGAGGCAAACAAGGCACTGTGGAGTAAGTTAAGAAAAACGACAGATCGACTTTCTCTTTAAAGCATAATTAAACAGGAATGTTTTAGGGACTGGAATTACAACATGCTGATCATTTCCCCGTGTTATCAGTCAAGTTTCTTCATCAAAGTAACCAAACTCTGATTAATTTAAACAAAAAGGGAATTCTTCAAAGGGGAGTGTGCAGCTCATGGACCCCACATGGCCTGGAAAGCCAGGGCAGGGCCGAGGCAGGAGCACCCCACAAATCATGCCCCGGGCCAAGACTGCTTGGCTGTCTCTGGGCCCCCATATCTTTGTGTGACCAGTTCCTGACTCCAACAGGTGGGCGCACCTGACGGGACAGCCCCTGTCTGGGCCAGCTCCCTAATATAATGGTCTTCTGAGCCCCAACAGAAATGGGTCAAATGATGGGTAGCCCCAAAAAGCAACAAAGGACCATACCCATCATGCAGTTCAGTACTTGTGACTTAAGTGCTTGCTGACTCAAAGGGAGAGGCTTGAAAAGAGGCCAGAGATGCAAAGCTGGTCACTGATGCCCACTGTAAGGGTAACATCTGCTTCCATGGCGACGGGCTTCAGAAGCTGGGAGCACACTGACCATACCCCAAGAGCGGGTGAGAGATTCTGTGAAGGTTGTGTGACCTGCTCCCTTGGTTGACTCAGTGGCAAGCCTGGAAAGCCCACCTTCTCCTACACTCTTACAGAAGTGCTTGGTCAGTTGAGAAGGGCTTGGGCAGAGGATCTTTCCCTCTCTTTGAACAGGAAATGAACACCAACAAGGCTCTAAATATTTGATTAGGTGGAGCCTACACACAGCAGGTGTGCTACAGGAAGAAAAGTCAATTCTTCCTCATCATGATTTATGGAAAAGATGTATTGTGTCTGAAATTCCCCCTAACTCCACTGTCTCAAAGAAGATCATCATCTCAAGGAACAAAAAAGGCAACTCCACACTGCAAGGAAGCATCTGGAAAACAGTCTCTAACATCACTAAAATCCAGTAACAGCCTGTTTCACATTACTTTAGGCATGGTGCCAATGAACAGAGGAGTGCCTTTCATTAACCAGGAGAAGAAAAAGGGAGGGCTAGCAAGTTAACAAAAGGGGCACAGTGTGATGCTCCCGAAAACACTGCCAAGACCATGCTCGGCAGAGCCACGAAATGGCTTCATCTGCCTCACCTCACAGAAGGAGCAAGAATTACACCCAGACATCAGGGCCTCCACACACAGCCCAGCTCATGTTTTTGTTCTGCCTGGCTGACCAACATTTTTCAACATGGTTTCTGAATTAACACTTTATATGTCTTCTGCTTTCTACAAGTGGAGGAGTCAAGATATTCTCACCAAAATGAATAATGGAATTTAAACAATAAAACTCTATCTTTGTGAGAAAAGCAGTTCTGTAACCATTACGCCACCAATTTGTGCTGGGCAAGGTGGCTTGGGCTTGTCATCCCAGCAGTTTGGGAGGCAAAGGTGGGAGGGTAGCTTTAGGATAGGAGTTTGAGATCAGCCCAGGCAACACAGTGAGACTGTCTCTACTAAATTTAAAAAATCAGCTGGGTGTGGTGGTGCATGACTGTAATCCTAGCTACTTGGGAGGCAAAGATGAGAGGATGGCTTAAGCCTAGGCATTGGAGGCTGCAGTGAGCTATGATCACACCACTGCACTCCAGCCTGGGCAGCAGAGTAAGACCTTGTCCCTACCCCATGAAAAAGTCACCAATTTGATATAATTGTGTACAGTTACTTAGTTCTCTTAAGCATGATTTAAGAAAGCACTGAAATAGAATCATCTACAGTAACTACTGAGTGAACTTGAAGAAAATTACAAATGAAAAACTTGAATTAAAAATAAACATTGGCTGGGTGCGGTGGTTCATGCCTATAATCTCAGCACTTCTGGAGGCTGAGGTGGGCAGACCATATGAGGTCAGGAGTTCGAGACCAGCCTGGCCAACATGGTAAAACCCAGTCTCTACTAAAAACACAAATATTAGCTGGGCGTGGCATGCCTGTAGTCCCAGCTATTTGGGAGGCTGAGCCAGCAGAATTGCTTGAACCCCAGAGACAGAGGTTGTAGAGAGCCAAGTTCATGACACTCTACTCCAGCGTGGGTGACAGAGTGAAACTCTGTCTCATAAACAACCACCACAACAAAAAAATCCATTAAAACATTAACAATACTCTAGTTTATGCCATCAAAATGGAGATCAATTGCAATATTATGTTACAAATAAAAATATGCAAATAAGTCATGTTCCTCCCCCATACAATACATGTTTGTCACATAAAGAGTTTTTCACAACATTTTCACCATGAAAACGACTTTATACCTATTTGGTAGAAACCATGACTTCATATTTTTAAGAGCATTCAACAGCGTTACAAAGAGTTGCTATAATTACATCAAGCAGCGAGCTAAATGTGTGTATTCCTCCAAGTCTTCTTCACGGGCTAAGGAATACACATAAAATATCTTCTGAGCAACAGACCATTGAGAGGCTCTACCCAGTGCCATTTTCAAGTTCTTTCTCCTCTGGGCCTTGCCTGCCTCTGCATTTCTTGCTCTGGTTTTTAGCCTGCTTGAATCTTTTTCATCTTTTCCCACAGAGCTCTTTCTTCTGCCCTAGCTCTGGGTAGGGAGTGGAAAAAGATTACCATTTTCTCTGCACTGATATATAACAACCACTGGTAAGCAAAATCGACTGGGATTTTGCATGTTCAGCAAAACTGAATCTCCAAACACGAAACGAGCAGGAACTGCAGCGCCCATGGGCAGCACGTTCCTCCTGCCCCAGCAGCTGTCAGCAGGCTGTCCTGACAGTCTCAGAGGAGGACAAAGTGGCACCAGCTCCCTGCCTGCTGCTGAAGATGCGCCTTCTGGCAGGTGATCAGACCAGTCCATCACTGCAGCAAATGTGTGATGGGTTTTTTTTTTTTTTTGGATGACTGTGGAAATGTTTCACAAAACCTGAAATCCTTACTCTGTGATGCCCTGCAATACCCTTGCCTTGTAATCTTAGAAGAACGGCCTCTTTGATCCACATGTGGACTGGGGCTCTTGAGGGGAAAGCCTCAGCTCAGGGAGGGGTTCAGAACCTTGGTGCCAGCAATAAGAAAGGCACTAAATCAAGGAGGCGATGTTGAAAAGAGACATAATAATCGAGAGCACGACTGGGGCACAGACCAATGCCTAACCTACGTTTCACAGAGAACAATGCAACACAAACTTAGATGATTACTGAGACACAGGTGAGCAGTTAAGTTGACCAGAAGGGAGCTGAGATACAAACCTTATTGTTAACAATAGCTTCTGAATCATCAAAGACAAAGTCTCCATCATAGCTCCGAGCAAAACACACAATGGCCACCAGTCCCACTACTAACTTAGCCCAGGAAGGAGGAAGAACAGGAGAGGGAAGGATGTGATCCAAATCCGCGTCCAACTCGGCCATTCTGAAAACTGCAGGCTGGTGGCCCCCGGCTCCAGCATTATGCTGGTTAGGAATCTGCAGGAAAAACAACATCATATAAATATTCATCAACATTGGTAGGACCGTTTCTGCAGTGAGCACCATGAGTAAGAGCTGGATAGTTATTTACAATATGATTTTTGAGATGGAGTCTCACTCTGTCGCCCAGGCTGGAGTGCAGTGGCACAATTTCAGCTCACTGCAACCTCCACCTCCCAGGTTCAAGCGATTCTCCTGCCTCAGCCTCCTGACTAGCTAGGATTACAGGTGCCCACCACCACGCCCAGCTAATTTTTTGTATTTTTAATAGAGATGGGGTTTCACCATGTTGGCCAGGCTGGTCTCAAACTCCTGACCTCATGATTCGCCTGCCTTGGCCTCCCACAGTGTTAGAATTACAGGTGTGAGCCACCGCGCCTGGCAGCTATGCTATGATTTTCTATGATTTGATCATTAACAATTTGAAGTTGTGCTTTCCAAACTTTAGTGGGCTAAAAAGTCACATGGGACACATGCAGATTCCTAGGCTGGACCACAGGACCTATCAAATCGATGCCCTTCGGGTTCCTGATGCTGGAATACTCTTTAGAAACATGAATTTAATGGGATCCTCATCAACCCCACAAGGCAAATCATTTTTAATTGCCCTTGAACCAGTTTACAAAGCTTAAAAAAAAAGAAGTTACCATCTTACCTCATCCAATCAAGAAAAATCAATAAACAGTCATTGTTGGGTTTTAGCACACTGTGTGTGTGGCAGGGGAGAGGGTAGTGTGTAAAACACAATCCTGCTTCTGAAAAAGCTTATGGTCTATTTGAAGCATTCAGGCACATAGGCCAGGGAGCCAAGACTCTGAGACAGAGACAGGGGAGTTGAATAGAGAAATCCTAAGGCAGGGCACAGCATCGAATGCTGGGTTCCCAGGTTAGTGACTCACACACAGAAGACAGATAGAGGAAATGACTGGTGGGGACAATATCTTGTCCCAGAAAAGGCTGAGCCATACAAAGGAAAGGAAGGGAGGCTATTCTATGTGAGGATATGACCTTCAATCCTGGTGAAAGAGTCCAGATAAAAATATACACTATTTTGAACTTTTCTTTCAAATGGGCATAATGTTTCTCACCAGGGATGCCCGTGCCCCAGCCTTGCCATGTGTTAGTTGTACAGTCCTGTGCACAACCCCGTTCCTCTCTGAGCCCACCCGCTGCGGCCCTCTGCAAAGCATCTTAATGCCCAGTAGTGAGAGTTGCCTAACACCTTGGAATTCACCGAAACAAATCTCAGCCTACCCCCAAACTCACACTTTATCTGCCCCCATTTGCACCACATCCTGGACGGGGCTTTCTTTGGACTTACCAGGATCAGATTTGGGTCGGACTGCTTGGCTCTGACCTGGGGTACCTCTGGGCAACTTACTTGACCTCTCTGGGCCTGTTTCCTCAACACTAAAACAGGGATGGTAAGAGTGCCTACCTTCTAGAGTCATCACGAGGATTAAATGGGATTCCCAACACTGCCGGGCTGTAATGAAGGCTAAGAGGAGGCCAGCTATTATTACTAATACTTTCTTCCAGGAGGCTGAACGCAGAGGCACAAAATGATTTTCTAAGGGAAATCCCTTTTAGTATCTGCTTGATTGGTACTGAGGCTCTTGTCTTTACTAAAGGGCCTGGACCCTGTTCTTTTCCTGCCGAGATGAAAGAATCCCAGCCCCCTGACTGGGAAGGCAGTTTGGATGTATTTGTGTCTGAATCTCTAAGTGAACACCTCAGATTACGGAATCAGTAAGAAGCCAGCTAAATGGGCCACCTGAAGTCATAGGCATCTTTTTGATAGCCTTCTGCCTGAGTGAAGATGGAGACAGATCCAACAGGTAACGTGCACACCATTCCATAACGATGCTGTCCCCTTCCAGGGGCCAGAAGGAGGCTCGGGTTTACACTCCAGAGATGTAACAGGCTGCAACTCTTCCACCGCTTGTCTCTCAAGCCTCACGCCTGACGTAAGGCATGCTCTCAGGAAGCCCTGGAGGAATACTGCAGATACTTTTCCAGTGAAAGGATAAACCACTACTCAGATCCAAATTACAACTGCAAACACAATACAGGTCAGCACACACCCCAACCTCTGTGCTTACATTTCAGCTTAAGAAATTACTCCTGTTACTTAAAAAACAACAAATCAAGGCTGGGTGCAGTGGCTCACGCCTGTAATCCCAGCACTTTGGGAGGTTGAGGTGGGCGGATTGCTTGAGCCCAGAGTTTTGAGACCAGCCTGGGCAACAAGGTGAAACCCCGTGTCTACATAAAAAATACAAAAATTAGCTATGTGTGGAGGTGCATTCCTGCAGCCCCAGCCACTCAGGAGGCTGAGATGGGGGAGGATTGCTTGAAGTCAGGAGTTCCAGGCTGCAGTGAGCTGAGATCAACCACGGCTCTACAGCATGGGCAACAGAGTGAGACCCCGTCTCAAACTAACGACGACGACGACAACCACCAACCCCAACAAAGCCAAACACTGAATAGTTAGGAAGATACTATGACTTAACATGGGGAGAATAAGAAAATTTTAAAAATCGACGTGAAGGAAAACAAATAATTCATAGCAATCTTAAATGCACAATAGAGTTGTGAGCTGACAAAAGGTCCTGTAACTGGTTTTGACGTTATCTGCTTTGTTGTTTCAATAGTGAATTTATTGGCTCGTGCAATCTATTTTTGGACATGGTGTCTTGCTATGTTGCCCAGACTAGATCCAACTCCTGGGCACAAGTGATCCTCCTGCCTCAATCTCCCAAGTAGGTCGGACTACAAGAGCATGCCACTGAGCTTAAATATTATCTGATTCGGTCTCAAATATTTGAATATTATTTCACAAATGTTTGTCAAGGTTCAAATGGCCTTCCAAGTAGAATACTCAAACAGGAAATACTCTGTGCTCCTAAATTCTCGACGACTGTACCTAGGATTGCTTAGAACATAATCACGTTGGTACCCAAGCAACAGCCCCGACATATACAAGGCAGACTGTAGACCGTGCCATCAACCAGGTGCCCTGGTAGGCCAGGTCCAGAATCCTGGGAAGTCAGGTGGATGGCTGAGTCAGTGGATCTCAGATGATCTTTTCTGCTCTTGCAGGGACTGCAGGGAACCTGACCTACCTCCAAGACTTCTGCCCCCACATCATTTCCCAGTTCTGGCTGGCTCTCCCCTCCTCGCTGTGACTCCCCGGCTTCTCTATCTCAGGTAGCTCCTCCTTCTTTCTCCAAGGCCTCTCACTTGTTTGCTGCCACTGAAAATACTCACAAATGCTCCTTTCTTTCAAGGGATTTACTGTCAATGTATATCATGGAATAGCTCAGAAAATGCCTTTCACTAGCAATCGCAGAAAAAGAAAAAAAAAAAGCTACAATTTATTAGAAAGCCAGTCAAAGTTCTCAGTCTAGTTCAGTGGTTGAGAGAAAGGCTACAGAGACAGACAAACCCAGACTTGCCAGCTGCACGACCTTGAGCTGCTTAGTCTTTCTAAGGATCAACTTCCTCACTGGCACAGTACGGTACCACCACTACTTTCATCAGAGGGCTGGGGTAAGAATTAAAGGAGAGCACATATGCAAACAACTAGTTCCCATTAGCGTTAGATTTTGGAGAAATTAGCTGCTGCTTCCCAGTCCCTGATCTCCTGCCTCGAGCACACCCATGTTGCCACTGTTTATTCCTGCAGATGGGCTTAGCACCAGGGCCAGCAGCAGCCCATCGGGTGACCTGGTGCAACTGAGAAAGGCGTACCCTTCTTTTGGGCAGACCCAGGGCACATGGCTTCCTTGGTCAGGTGTCTTACACAAACTGTCCAACTGTACACAGTGACCCAGTTCCCAACTCTCCTTCCTCCAACACTAAATGACTTCCGTTCCTCAATGATCTGAGCTAGGCTTAGCACTCAGGCAAAAGAAGTCCTGTCTGAGTAAGGTGGTAGAGATGGGGGACCACCCTCTTCAAGCTCCCCCCTCTTTTTTTTTTTCTATCACCCAGGCTGGAGTGCAGTGGTATGATCATAGCTCACCACAGCCTCACCTTACTAGGTTCAAGGGATCCTTCCACTTCAGCCTCCTAAGTAGCTGGAACTATAGGCATATGCCACCATGACTGGCTATTAAAAAAATTTTTTTTTTGTAGAGACCAGGTCTCACTGTGTTGCCCAGGCTGTTCTCAAACTCCAGGCTTCACACGATCCTCCTGCCTTGGCCTCTCAACACACTGAGACTACAGGTGTGAATCACCGTGCTCACCTCCACCATTTTTTATACCCAGACCATGAAGTAGGAAGTGATGCTCTGTTTTCTTCCAGATGGGCTCTAGGTCGCACCCTCTGGTCCCTCTTCTCCACATGATGTCCTGCCTAGGCTCCCTGGCTCCTCTGCCAGAGCTGGATAGTCAGTTCACCTTATGAAGCAACAGGAAGAGAGACCCACTGTGGCCTCAGCTACAGGCCAGACAGAGGGCACAAGCCAGGAGGAATGAAGTCAGTGTTCTGCTCGCCACCTAATTCCTACATCAGAATCAACTGGCCCCTCAACAGGGGCTGAATCTGGAACAAAGCAGAGGTCCCTCGATCCCACAATTTCTCAAACTTCTCATATCAAGCCTGTAATATCAAGAATTATCCTACAATTTCTCAAATTTCTCATATCAAGCCTCTGTTTTCAGAAGGTTAAAACAAATTAATCATCGAGAAGGTCAAAAAGAGGACTCCCGAGAAACAAATGTTATCCAGCTGTGAACCATGAGGACCCAATGACAGCTGACACAGCGGCCTGGCTTGCAGTAAACAGAGTGGAGAGATCAAACCTAAATGTTTCCCCTTGGAAAAATTAGCAGCAGCCACCTACTGAAGAGTATTTCTCTCCTTGCATCAAGGGCCTGCTAACCTCTGCCCAGCCTTTCTACCTCATGTGTAACACTTCAACTACATAGCCAGCTATCCTCTGCCACGCTGAGAGGTGACAGCGCTTCTGGGAATCAGATTAGAGAACACAATCTTTGTGACCCAGCATCCCGGCCTGGCAGTTTCCTAGCTGATCCTATCCTGGGCCCCTCAAGGCAGGGGAGCTAGCCACCATCACCACCCTCCTCCATGCAGTGCTGAATCCGTGCTACTGAAGGCTAGCTAAGGTATCATTCTGCTGCGACCGGCCTTCCCATTTTTTAATTCAGTAGCACACGAGGGCCATGGCTGCCTATAGCAAGAATGTGTGTGGTTCGGTATTCACAGTTCCACTGTCCCAGAAAGTTTCCAGCTGGCCAGCTTGTAACCATTTCCCCCATCTAGGTGCGCTGGCCGTCACTTTACCCACTCCCTTTCATCCGGGCGCGCCAGGCGCAGAGGCGACAGCAGAGAAAGGGGACAGGGAGACCTAGTCAGTACCTACTCTGTTTCTCAAGACATTCTCCTCATGCATTTGCTCTCCCGGGGAAAGAGCGAAGTGTGGGATGACTCATAGTGGCTAGACCGTTCCTCTAACTCCTCCCTTCTTTTGTGTGTGGTTAAAAAAAAATAGAAAGAAAGAAAAACACACACGCAGCACACAGCCACAACATCAACAAGACCAGAACCCCGCAGAGTTCGCAGGAGGTGGGCAGTGGCTGCGCCACCTGCTCGGCTTCCCCAAACTCCGAGCCCACGCCGGGAAGTGGCGGTTCGGTGGCCCCGGGCGCCCGGGTCGGTTGCCTCGCGTTCCCGCCGCTCAGCTCTGCAGCCGAGCGTGTAGTAGTAGGCGCTCGCAGCACGGCGGGGGAGCAGCGGCGAAACCCAGGGCAGGCGGCCAAGCGGCCCGGCTGTGCCCAGCCATCGCCTGCGCCGCGGCCAGCTGGCGGCCAGGCGCGGGGCCCCGCGGCCAGATGGCCGCTCCGGGAACGCGCCGCAGGCGCACGGTGCGCCCGGGCCGAGGGAGCGCCCGCTCGGCTGAGCCGGCAGGGGCTGGGGCGGCGACCTCCTCCCGGGCGAAAGAGCGCAGGGGCCCGAGCGGGTCGCGGGCAGGCGGGGCGCACACCCTCCACGTCGCGCCCTTTGTCCCGTGTGGGGCTCACACCGGGGCCAGCGTTGTCCGTGACCCCGGCCCCGGCCGCAGCCCGGGTCCCGGAACCAACTCCTCCAGCAGCACCGCCCCCGGGCCCGAGCCGCTGTGCGGGGCTTGGGACTCGGCAGCAGCAGGCAGCCGGCGCCCGCTTCGCGTCCAACTCCGCTCGCCCCTCAGCGCGCTTGGCCCTGCAGGGGCCGCCCCGCGCGTTACCTGCAAGGCGCCGGAGCGGCGACCGCATCTCCCTCCCGGGTGCGGAAACTCCAGCGGCTCCAGGAGCCCGCCCGGACCTGGCAGGGGGAGGGGCTGCCTGCGCACCAACCCCCCCCCGCCGCGCCCCCGCCCCCTGCGCCGCGCCGCCCGCAGCTCCCCACGCGCGCGGGCACCCCCCAACACCCGTCTCGGCCCGCCCCCTCCGCCCGACCATTGGCTACTGCTCCCGTCACTGTCAGGCTGCAGCCCGGTCCCTCCTCAGCTGATTGGCGGACGCGCAGGTGACGTCAGGCCAGGGGGCGCTAGTCGGCGGCGAAGGAGGCGCAGGGACGGACGGACCAGGCGGTAGAGGAGGAAGCCGGGTTGTGGGCGCGGAGCTGAGGCGGGGCCGGGGCGGGAAGGGGCGGCCCCTGCCGGGCCCGGCGAGGTGGGCTGCGGGAACCGGAGCAGGCCCTCTCTCTTTCTCCGCGGTCGCGCGCGGGACCCTATTTCTGGCCTGTCTCGCGCTTCGCCCGCGCTGTGGTCCCCGCGGAACAGCCCGAACTCCACTTCTTCCTATCCCGGAGGAGTTGTTTAAAACGTGCGTGTCTCCACCTTCTGCTTCTCACAACAGAACTGACTGAAGCCCTGTTCTTCCTGCCGAGCCATGCTGCCGCATGAACCCTGCTGCGGCCAGAGCCACCCAGCGCGCGCCCACTCATCACAGGCTCCACCCGCTTGGTCCCGAACCTCCACTCCCACCCGAGTGGCCGCCACACCCCCCACACTCTCACTCTCAGAGGTGTTTGCCGCCTGCTTCAGGAAAAAAGAGAAACTTATTCCACTTTCCTCCGGCGAAACTGCACACCTGTTCCCTCCTCTCATCACCGAGCCCCCCCCTTCCGTTTTTCCAGTATCGCAGAATCCGATCCATTGCTCTCTATGGACTAGAATCCGCATCCTCGGCATTTCATCATTCTCAAGACTCTCTACTCCACGTACCCTTGCAGCTGCCGCCCTCTCCTACTTTCCATCGCTGAAGTTGGTGAAGGAGGCGCCCCAGTTTTTTGGTTTCTCAACTCCATTCACGTGTTCGTTTTCACACTCAGTGAAATTGCCTTTTTAATGGTCGCCAGTAACATCCGCATCACTAAAGCCAAAGGACACTTTACTTTCTCATGTTATTTGATCTCAGCAAAATTCCTTTTTCCTCTTTGAAACACATCTTCCTGTGGCGGAAGGGTGTTCCACTTTCCTATCTGTCCTGTCTTGGCGCGCTTATCTGCTTTGGATGATCTCCAAATAACAGAGTTTTCAAGGTCTCGCACCTTTCCTCTTACTCCACAATTTTTCCCTGAATGATTTAACCTGCCGTCAACACTTAAATCAGTATATCCCAAATTTACCACCCTAATCTGTGCCCCTCTGAGCTCCAAACCCGTTTATCTAGCTTCCTATTCAGCTACTCCTCCTGCGTGTGTAATGAGCACCTCAAATGGAACCCATCCGAAGCTGAATGCATGCATTTTCTGCTTGCTCTCAACTTCCTGTCTCCCGGTGGTAGTGAAGACACCACCATCCATTCAGTGTTTCCCAAACTCTGCCTTCACCCCGGCATCTAACAAATCTCCAAGACTCTATTTCTTAAATATTTCTGAAGTCTGTCCACTTTCTTCCATTTCCGGTATTATATTTCGTGATGTACTTACTGCGCGTGCTTCTTCCCGGCCCACACTCAGTGATGTCTCATTGGTAGAATGTAATGGGCCATGGTGGAAGTGTTTACACCGTAGAAATTAGCCAACATTGTGAACCATAAATCAGGGATTGATTTGTTTTGTTGGTGGTCTCTAGACTTAAGAAAGTGATGGGGAAAATGTTAATAATGCAGATTAAACCTAAAAATGTGTTGCGCTTAGTGCTGAAACAAAAATATTGCAGTTCAGTGAGTTTATACAAGACTAAGAAGTAGCTTAACAGACCACATATCAGATTTAAGGACAATAAAGTTGTTGGCAAAAAGGAGATCGGTATGCAATTTCACTAGTCACCTCATAGATGGATTACAAGCATTGGATGGATTCAGACACAAGCCTTTGGCAAAAAGGAACCAAAACTTTCTGTTAGAATCAGCCAAAATAGAACTGACAATAAAGAGTATCTGCCTATTTTTTTTAAAAATTGTGTATTGTTTATTACACATCCTTTTTATCAGAAACATTTATAATATACATTTGTATATATAGGCACTTTTTTTTGCTACAGGTATTTTATTTTATTATGTATTTATTTTTATTTTTTATTTTTGAAAGAAAGAGAAAGAGAAAGGGAGAGAGAACAGGAGTCTTGTTCTATCGCCCAGGCTGGAATGCAATCTAAAAATAGGTATTAAAAACCTCTTTTGTGCCGATAATTGTGCTTAACAGCGGAGACAGGAAGGAATAAGGGAAGAAAATAAACAAACAGCCAACCAATATTTCATTTAAGTCTGTGAAATGCTGTGCAAATGCTGAAGAGTTATTTACTTCCAACTATGTGGTCACTTTCAAAATAGGTGTAATGTGATACTGAGAAAAATGTATGTTCTATGGACCTGGGGTGAAGAATTAATTATATAAATATTCACTGAGTTTACTTGTTCCAGTAAAAAAATCATAGATGTCCCTGTTAATTTTCTATCTTGTTGATCTGTCGAATATTAACAATGTGGTGTCAAAGTCTCCCGCTATTATTGTGCGGGAGTCCAAGTCTCTTTATAAGTCATTAAGAACTTGTCTTATGTATCTGGGTGTTCCTATATTGGGTGCATATATATTTATAATCATTGACTCCTGTTGTTGCGTTGATCCTTTTACCATTATGTAATGTCCTTCTTTGTATCTTTTAGTCTTTGTTACTATTAAAGTCTATTTTGTCAAAGATGAAAGTTACAACTCCTGTTTTTTTTTTTCTCTCTCTCCATTTGATTGGTGAGTCTTCCACCAGCCCTTTGTTTTGAGTCTTTGTGTGTCCTTGCTTATGAGATGGATCTGGATACAGCGTACCTATGGGTTTTGACTTTTTATTCAATTTGTATAGGCACATATTTCTATTTCCCCCAGCAAGTCAGCTGTTGGACATTTACCAGCACACTGCTGACTGACATAGAATCACCAGTGCCTGGTGGAAATAAAAACCAGATGAAATTTTAGTCAGTTTTAATATTGTCAACGCTCTGTAAACAACCCACCCCTTATCCCTTATTTCCTGCCCCAGGATGGTTTGCCCTTTTTATGGCCCCTCTTGATGGCCTCTGCTTCCCAGTACTCTTAGATTGAAGATCTCAATCTTTCATGATCTGCAATGCCACAGCATGATCAGGCCCCTTGCCTGCTACTCCTGAGTCATCCCATGGCTTTCTCTGCTGCATTCCCTAGGCCCTAGCTGTGTTGCCCATCTTGTGTCCTCCAGTGTGCTCTGTGCTCCTTTCCATCCTGGGCTGTGCACATGCACCTGCAGCACTCCCTCCTACCCTCCTACACCACACCTGGCTACCTCCATCCAGTTCAGAGGTCTCCAACTACCCAGGGCCACAGATGGGTACTCGTCTATGGCTTATTAGGAACCAGGCAGCACAGCAGGAAGGGAGAAGGCCAAGAGAGCAGTGCCATCTGAGCTCTGCCTCCTGTCAGATCAGCACCGGCACCAGATTTTCATTGGAGTAGGAACCCTGCAGTGAAATGTGCATGGGACAGATTTAGGTTGTGAGCTCCTTATGAGAATCTAACTAATGTCTGATGATCTGAGGTGGAACAGTTTCATCCCGAAACCATCACCCCAACTCCCTCCGTGGAAAAACTGTCTTCCATGAAACTGGTCCTTGTTGCCAACAGGTTGGGGACCAAGCTTTCGCTGCCTTAATTCATTCTTCAGATTGCTATTCAAGTGTCATCTCCTCTGAAAACCATGAATTATTGCCCCAAACACCTGTAGGTTCATCGGTATATACTCTAAAGTCTCTTATTAAAACTGTAATTAACTGACAGTGTGGCCATTTATATAAAGTCTATCTCCAACTACCTCACTAGACTGTAAGTTCCATGAAGGCAAGAACCATGTCTGTGTAGTTAACTCCTGCACCCCTGCAGCTACTGTGCCTGCCACACAGCAGGCATTCAACAGGGTCTCTCCTAGAGAAGCTCAACTCTTAAAGTCGTGTTACATGTTATTGGCAAAACTGGAATTAGAACTGGAGTCTCCTGACTTGATCCAATATTCTTCTGTTCTGTAAATTGAGGAGCCAGCCATGATGAAAATGATATAATCCTATGTGCCAAGAACAGGGACAGGCTCTGTGGAGAAGATGAAGGTAAGCATGACACTGATTCCACCTCTTATAATCTTATGGTTTAGTAAGAAGGATGAGACGCAACAAAAATTTCCCTATTCCTTAGCTCTATACTGATCCCAACCCTTTGCCCCCATCATGCCTTCTGCATGTGACAGCAACACCCAAACCCTTGGGCAGGAGCTCTGGGGTTGGTGTCAGACATGGAAGGCCACTCAGTGTGCTCCAGCACTGTGCTTGTGTTATTTAATTCTCACAAAAGTTCCGGCCAGGCATGGTGGCTCATACCTATAATCCCAACAGTTTGGGAGGCCGAGGTGGGCAGATCACTTGAGGTCAGGATTTCAAGACCAGCCTGGCCAACATGGTGAAACCCCTTCTCTACTGAAACTACAAAAAGAAAAAACAAATTAGCTGGGGGTGGGAGGTGGTGGGCACCTGTTATCCCAGTTACTTGGGAGGCTAAGGCAGGAGAATCGCTTGAACTTGGAAGGTGGAGGTTGCAGTGAGCCAAGATTGCACCACTGCACTCCAGCCTGGGTGACACAGCAAGAACTTTGTCTCAAAAAAAAAAAAAAACAGAAAATGAAAAACACAAAAGACTTCTGTCAAGTGCATATCATTATCCTTATCCCACAAATGAGGAAGGAAGCACAGAGGTCCAGGGTCAAACAGCTGGTACATTACTCAATAAAGCCAAGACACAACCAAGGGATGTAGTCAGAGAGTTAAAGAACCTTCTACCTGCCTAATAAGGTTATGTTGGACTGGAAAGAACTGGAACAAAGAAGAGAGTACATATTGTCTTGTCTTCCTATACCTTCTCCCTCGTGAAGAGCAGATGTCAAAAATTGTTGGCGGGAGATGAGCCATTTGAGCCTTTTGGGGATAACTACTTTGAGTTTGGTTGCAGTTTTGGGGGTGGTTGAAATGATTTGGTGTCTGGGAAGTCTCTGGGCTATGAAATGTGCACACAAGGTACACTGTAATGTATGAATACAGCCCCCTGGAGTTGTGCAGGGCACAACTAACTCTCAGTGACTAAGCCTGATCAAGTTTCCTTTCTCATGTCCTAGCCAAGCACAGTCTGCTCCATACAGTCATTCTGGGACCCAAACTCCACCCATGTTGTGGCTCCAGGCTTTCAACTTTAACTGGCTTCACTGTTGCTTGGCATTATTCCTTGGGAGGAGGGGAGAAGAGAGTGAATAGATTGAAAAGACACATGTGCTGTCAACTGCCTTGGCCTGGAAGTTACACACGTTACCTCAATTCTCTTTCTTTCTTTCTTCTTTTATTTTTACTCTTCTTTTAAAGAGTTTTTTTTAAACTCTTGTTTTAAAAAGTTTGTTTTAAGCCTATCATATCACACAGTGTGTTTTAGACACTCACATATAACTCCCTAATAAGAAAAGCAAAGGCAAAAAGTTTGTCTTATTAGGAACAAGATACACCATCACTTACCGTCTTCAAACATTATTGCACTTTAACCTTCTTAATTTGACAAAACATTCATGAAACAACCCGCAGACCAGTTTTAATGGACAAATAACACCTGTAAGCAGACATGACTGTCCTAAATTGCTTATTAGATATGAATTTTATGAACTTTATATTAGTGGTAATGGTGGAGCTGGAGAGCAGTGCGCCTTCTCAAAGCTGCCTGGTGAGAACCACCAATGGTGTGGTGGAATTTCTGGCCCTTTCCAAGGCCACGGCTCTTTCGGCCTGCAGATGTCAACCCAGGCATCTCCCTGTGCTTGTGGACTGGTTTGCTGATCCACTGGGTGTCAGGATTTCTTCTTTATGGAATGGATCAATGAGAATAACCTCAAAAAATTTGTATGTGGAATCTTCACCAACCCAGTAAGAATTCAGGACTCTTAGAGCCCCAGGGTGGCATCCAGCTCTCTCCTCTGCAACGAACTGAAGGTTTTGAGCAAACTTTAGCTGCTTAACACCATGATGGACAGGCTTGCGGTAAGTTCCACCCTTAGGAACTCGGCATTTTTGGCCACCATGGTGAACACAAATTATATATATAATATAACCTTGCTGGGTCTTGTAGCACAGTCGGCATGCTTTATCAGGCCGGGTGGGGTGGGGAGCCCTGTGGAGAACAGAGAGCTGGCGGCACTGCCTGCAACAGACCCTAAAAGAAAGCGCATAACATCAGATTGCTTCTTTCTTCATAGTTCCTGGGTGTACTTGTATCCACCCATCTTGGCTTACCTACTGGCTGCCACCAGAAGGAAAGGAAAGGGTACTTCCACTCTCTTTCTAGTAGAGAAAAGCAGTCATACTGTCTAGATGTAAGAGGGCTGGAAAATGTAGCTTAATTGCGGGCCCAGAAAGGTGAAATGAGTTTGTTTTCACTTGTGTATGATTTTTATGGGAAAGGATTGGTGGAGGGACAGTATTCCAGCAATGAATGGGCATGAGATTTTGGAAAGCTATGGCCATGTTTCTAGAAATCCAGATAGCCTAGACATGGAATCCATGAGGAGCAATCAGGCTGAAGAGGGGGTTGAACTTTCCAGATTGAAGAGGGAATGGGATGTCATGATAAGAAACTTGGGCTTTGTTCTATAGGCAGTAGGAGGTCTGTGAAGTTACTCATGAGAGAATGAATTAACCAAGCCATGTTAAAGGAGATTAATCAGCAGAGATTGTGCCCAATGAGATAGGAAATAAGGCCAGGGCTGGAGCAACCCTGTTTTTCTCCAGCATCAGCGTGTTTGCTGGAACAAGGATGAATCAGATGTTTAGAAATACACAGTGCTCAGAGACCATGCAGCACGGGAGGCCAAGAGAGGTGTCTTAGGTCCAAAGTCTCTAGTTTGTGAGGCCTCCTAGATCTTTTTAACCCAAGATTCTGAGAGATGCTCTTGTTTCCTTCCAATGCATTCCATATTTTTTCCTTAAGATACCTTGAACAGCTTCTCTTCCTTTCAAATGAAGGAACCTTGATTAAGATGAAGGTGGTTGGAAAGAAGATTTGAGAATTTATCTATGTCAGTGGATGAATTTAAGTTTAACCCACTATCCCTTGCCCTGTCTGCTTTCCATCTTAGCTGTCTGAGCAGAATTGGAGAGAACAAGTGGTCTGCATGAGTCAGGTATGAGAATGAACACTTTGGTCTCTGCTGTAATTTGTGGGTCATGGGGTTGATGGCCCAGGAGAGTAGGGAGGATGCCAAGGCCTAGAAGGTCATGTAGAGGGAAAATGTGCACATGAAGCAGGAGATTCTGAGAACTTGATTCTAAGAGCCCCTCCCTGGGTCTTGTTCTCTTCTAAATGCAGCATCCTAACTTTAAATTGCTGTTTAAGATACATGAGAATATAATAATTAATAAAATTTATTTTGCACTGATAACTTAGCATGTGCCAGGCACATGATACACACTTTCATTTATGTGTATGAACCTAATTATGTTATAGGAACCTAACAACCCCTTGAAGTTTGGTACAGAAGGGAAAGTTGAATCTTGGTGATATTAAGTAGCTTGCTCCAGGTCATGTAGAGAGCAAGAGTCAGAGCGGGGATATGCACTAGGGAACCTAACACCAAATCCCATTGTAAAATTGGCATACAAAATTGCCTTCCATTTGATTACTGTTTCTTCAAATGTTTGCTTTTCTCCTCCAGATGATACAATCTTCTCAATATGCTCCTTTTTCCTTGGGTTGGGCTGAGTGAGCATTGACAGATCTTGCTCTCTAGCTCAAGTTCTGTAGTCTTTATGCAGACCACCACCCTCCTGCCTACATTTTTAGGAACAGGTTTTATTTCCATAATTATTATTTTTCCCCACTAATCACATTTATATCTTTGTCGCTTTCATGGAATTTGGAGGGTGCTCTAATACCTTGTGATTATTTGAGAATTTTCTCTTGCCCCTCCCTTTTTTTCTTTTTGGTTAATACGTCTTTCTACCTTTGCCTGGGATGTGCCTCACACCTGGATATTTCCCACCCACCTCCAGAACTTAGTTCAAGGAGAACTTCCTTTGTAAACCGGCATTGCTTAAATCCTTGGGTAGAATTAATCATGCCCTCAGTTGGGTCCTCAGTGGATCCTATAAAGCTACTGAGTCTTTCCAATCTTCTGTTAATTGCTCTTGCAAAGATTCCCTTATAAGTGTAGTGTTTTCTCATCTGATTCCTTTTCTAGTACATACACAGCACTGAACACAGTAGAAACTTAAAAAGAAAAAGGAGGGGGGTTGTTGAATTTAATTCAGTTCCCAAATTCAGTAGGATGACAAAATATATGAGGAACATTCTAGTGCTTAGAGGGATCTAAGAATATTTAGTCTGTGGGAGAAAAAACCGAGAAGAGTATAAGATCAAATATCCTAAGATCTATCAGATCTGTGCTGCTCCCAAAAGCACAATTCAAAGTAATGGGTAGAAGTTGGAAGAAGATTTTCCCTTACTTTGAGAACTAATTTTCTAATTATAGATGCCTAGCAATTCAACAGTTTACCATAAACACAATCATGAGTTCCCCAAACAAATCAGCAAGAACAAAACCAGTAATCCCATCAAAAAGTGGGCTAAGGACATGAATGGACAATTCTTAAAAGAAGATATATGAATGGCCAAAAAACATATGAAAAAATGCTCAACATCACTAATGATCAGGAAAACGCAAATCAAAACCACAGTGCAACCACCTTACTCCTGCAAGAATGGCCATAATAAAAAAAATAGATATTGGTGCGGGTGTACTGAAAAGGAAACACTTTTACACTGTTGGTGGGAATGTAAACTAGTACAACTACTATGGAAAACTGTGGAGATTCCTTAAAGAACTAATAGTAGACCTACCATGTGATCCAGCAATCCCACTCTTGAGTGTCTATCCAGAGGAAAAGAAGTCATTATATGAAAAAGATACTTGCACATGCATGTTTATAGCAGCAGAATTTGCAATTGCAAAAGTATGGAACCAGCCCAAATGCCCATCCATCAAGGAGCAGATAAAGAAAATGTGGCATATATATACACCATGGAATACTACTCAGCCATAAAAAGGAATGAAATAATGGCATTTGCAGCAACCTGAATGAAACTGGAGACCATTATTCTAAGTGAAGTAAATCAGGAATGGAAAACCAAACATGATATCTTTTCACTCATGAGTGGGAGCTAAGCTATGAAGGATGCTCAAGCCTGTATTCTCAGCACTTTGGGAGGCCAAGACAGGCAGATCATTTGGGGTCAGGAGTTTTGGACCAGCCTGACCAACATGGGGAAACCCCATCTCTACCAAAAATACAAAAAAATAGCCAAGTGTGATGGTGGGCACCTGTAGTCCCAACTACTTGGGAGGCTGAGGCTGGAGAATAGCTTGAACCCGGGAGGTGGAGGTTGCAGTGAGCCGAGATTGTACCACTGCACTCCAGCCTGGATGACAGAGTAAGCCTCTTTCTAAAATAAAATAAAAATAAAAAAGAGATACAGTGGACTTTGAGGACTTGGGATAAAGACTGGGAGGGGTCATGAGAGATAAAAGACTATACATTGGATGTACACTACAGTGTCCACTGCTCGGGTGATGGGTGCACCAAAATCTCAGAAATCACGGCTAAAGAACTTATTCATGTAACCAAACCAAACACCACTTGTTCCCCTAAAAACCTGTTGAAATTAAAAAACAAACAAACATGAATCATGAGTCCATGAATCCATCAAGTAAAATCTTCAAGCATAGACTGACCAAGCCTACTGATGAATGCACTGAGGAAAGAATGCAATACTCCATTCGGAGGTACATTGAACCAGACCACCTCAGAAAGATGGTGCGTGAAGATTTCGGGTTGTTAAAGTATAATTTCAAAGCAGTTAAAAACATAACTAATCTGTATATATAATGAAGAAGCATCAGGACTTTTATTTCACTTTCTAATGAGGGAACAGGTGGTAAAACCAATTCAAATGAAAATTAGAAGGATCGTAACTGTCTCCACCAGAAAACACATTCTGGTATGTCTACTGTATTTGAAGCAAAACTGGTTAATGCTCTACAGGGTATTAAAATATAACCTTTATGATTATCTTTTTTACTAGACAAAATTTATTTGCATCCCCACTTGGCAAGGTCTACAAATTAACGTAACTTTACAGAGACTGAACCCTTACCTACTATAATAAGTAGAAAAAACAAAGTCACAGTCCCTTAAAAAATTTAATAACACTTGGGCGAGCCTGTTAAACAATAGCCCAGGGTATTAGTTTCCTAGAGCTGTTATAACAAATTATAACTGACTGAGCAGCTTAAAACAACAGAAGTTTATTCTCTCAAGAGGCTAGAAATCTGAAGTTAAAGTATTGGCAGGACTGCATCCTTCTGGAGGCTCCAGGGGACAATCTGTCCCATGCCTATCTCCCAGCTTCTGGTAGCTGCTGGCCATTGATATGGTTTGGGTGTGTGCCCCAGCCAAATCTCACATTGAATTGTAATCCCAAATGTTTGAAGAGGGGCCTTGTGGGAACTGATTGGATCATGAGAGTGGATTTCCCTCTTGCTCTTCCCATAATAGTGAGTGAGTTCTCACAAGCCCTGATTGTCTATAAGTATGCAGCACCTCCTGCTTCACTCTCTTCCTCCTACTCCAGCCATGTAGGATGTGCCTGCTTCCCCTTTACCCTCTGCTATGATTATAAGTTTCCTGAGGCCTCCCCAGCCATGCTTTCTATACAGCCTGCTAAGCTGTGAGCCAATTAAACCTCTTTTCTTTGTAAATTACCCAGTCTTGGGTAATTCTTTATAGCAATGTGGGAACAGATTAATACACAATCCTTGGCCTTCTTTGCCCTGTAGACATGTCACCCTCTACCTCTGTCATCACATGGTGTTATTCAGGACACCAGTCATATTGGATTTAGGACCCAACCTACTTTAGTGTGACTTCATCTTAACTAATTACATCTGCAAAACCCTACTTCCAAATAGGGTCACATTCTGAGATTCTGGGAGGAACATGAAATTTTTTTTTTGAGGGAATGATTATTCAGCTCAGTTACCCTGTAAGACATTCTACCTACTCTTTTGCCTTATTTCCAAGTTTTAAGTACTTTTCTTACCACAGGTAGGCGCTTACTTTCCCAGTCTCTCTTTCCACTGGCATCTCAGGCATGTCGTTAGACATTCAGCTCGAGCTAGCTCCATATTTACTGATGCCATACAAAGGAAAGATATTACATATGTTTCTAATAAAAAATGTAAGAAATTGATCAGATAAAAATGCTTGAATGTAATGATACAAAAGACTTGATTTCCAATGTGAGTCTCTAGTTGCTCAGTTACTATTTTGGGAAAAATCATTTTCATGAGCTGTTTTTGTGTGTAACATGTCCCTGGAATGATTAAGGCAGACTCAGGAGAATCAGTCTTGGCATGCATTAAGAACAGGGGAGGGAATTTTAAGTTATATGGGCAGCTCTCCATCCCTCCCATTTTATGTTTAAATAAAAGCTTTTCATAGGATGTCCACTGGGCAGAATTTAGTTGCTGTTCTTGTTTTTTAACAGAGAAACTACTAGCACTTATCAAGGTTAGCCCCTGCAGCAGGTCTCTGCAAAATTTTTTTGGGGAAGTGGGGAGCCCTCCTTTTTTTCTGAGACAGAGTCTTGCTCTGTCACCCAGGCTGGAGTGCAATGGCAAGATCTCAGCTCACTGCAACATCCACCTCCCAGGTTCAAGCAATTCTCCCTGAGCCTACTGAGTAGCTGGGATTATAGGCACATGCCACCTTGCCCAAATAATTTTTGTATTTTTGGTAGAGATGGGGTTTAACTATGTTGGCTGGGCTTGTCTTGAACTCCTGACCTCGTGATCTGCCTGCCTTGGCCTCCCAAAATGCTGGGATTACAGGCATGAGCCACCAAGCCTGGCTGGAGCCCTTCTTAATACTACAAATGTTAGATGAGTAGGGATTCATTACCCTGCTCCATTTCCCTACCACAGGGAAGATTCTATATTTATTTAATAGGAGCATTTTTGACTAGAGTTTCTTCTAAAAATCCTGGTTGGCAGAGATGATTACTAAATTAGTATAGGCGTTAATTGGAGATGAAGGAGATTAAGACTCATCTCCTACTTTTCACTGATGAGATATCAACTTATCAAAGTCTTTCTGATAAATTAAGATGACCCCAACCCAGATGAAGTCCACTGATGGCCATACAGAACCCAAATGGAAGAGAGATTGATTTTGATCTCTCTATCTATCTATCTATCTATCTATCTATCTATCTATCTATCTATTCATTCATCCATTCATCCCATCCATCCAACCATCCATCCATCCATCCAATGCAGGACAGGTGAGCCCCCAGATTGGGGCTTAGCTCAGGAAAATTCTTATCTTTGCCCAGGAAAGAATTCAAGGGTGAGCTGGTGGTGTTAGCTAATCTTTTATTGAAGGGTACTGCTCCTTGCAGAGCAAGGCTAACTCACAGGCAGTGTGCCCAGAGTCAGCAACATATGGGTTCTTAGCAACTGTGTTTATTCTCACTTATACCCACATTCAAGCACATGCAAATTTGGGGGCAGATTATTGCACATTGAAGTGGATTATTTGGAACTTTTAAGGAAAGGGGCTGCGACTTCCAGGTTCTTGCCATGGAAAAAGATAGTAATTTCCGGGTCATTGTCATGGTGTTTGTAAGCTGTCATCGAGCTGGTGATCTTATGCTAATGAGCAATGAGGGCAGCTAGGGATCACTTTCATCACCATCTGCTGGTTCCTGCTAGTTTCTTTATTTCGTCCTATCTGGACCAGGTCTTGTTTTGGTCAGCAGGGTTGTGATGAGAAAACAAGTCTTGCCAGTATCCTACTGCATTCCTTCCTCAGAGATTAGATACCCCTTCTTAATCTTAAGGGGGGTGTAGAAAGGTGGAGGTCTATCTTCCGTAACTGCTTCTTCCTGAGTTTCTGGGCATAGGCCCTGCCTGGCACTGAAGGAGTAAAAATCTCTGGATAACTAATCTAAGGGACCCAAATGGCAGGATGTTTTCATTTTCTGCATCAGAAGAAAGGATGTGTTGGAAGCATTGTGGCAGCATCATCTTCAAGTGGAATTGTTTTAGTATAGAAAACACAAACTTAACTAAGAGAATATACAAGCAAGGGGCAAAAATTAGTGATAATAAAATGGCTATCATAGGCCTTAGGAAAGGTAAAAACTAGGTGAGAATATTAGGTGTGGTTTATTATGGCACATACTCCTTCTTTTCCTGCTATTTATTTGCACATTTGTGAAACAACAGCTTTAAGTCTTCTACAGGTTCATGAGTATTGGTCATGCAGTCCTCTTATGCCTGCAGGACTCATTTCAGGCTTAATCTTGGACAAGTGTGCCCAGCTGCTGATTCTCTGAAGTTTAACAGCAGTACAGGTACTTAATAATACCTGATAAGGGCCCTTTTATTTTGGTTATGCTTGATCCTTAAATTGGTACCAGGAGTGGGGTGCTACTGTAAAGATACCTGAAAATAGGGAAGTGACTTTGGAATTAGGTAACAGGCAGAGGTTGGAACAGTTTGGAGGGCTCAGAAGAAGATAGGAAGATGTGGGAAAGTTTGGAACTTCCTAGAGACTTGTTGAATTGGCTTTGACAAAAATGCTGATAGTGATATGGACAATGAAGTCCAGGCTGAGGTGGTCTCAGTTGGAGAGGAGAAACTTGTTGGGAACTGGAATGAAGGTCACTCTTGCTATGTTTTAGCAAAGAGACTGGTGGTATTTTGTCCTTGTGCTAGAGATTGGTGGAACTTTGAACTTGAGAGAGATAATTTAGGGTAGCTGGTGGAAGAAAATTCTAAGCAGCAAAGTGTTTAACATGTGACTTGGGTGCCATTAAAAAGCATTTGGTTTTATGTATTCACAAAAGTATGGTTTGGAATTGGAATGTATGTTTAAAAGAAAAGCAGAACAAAAAAGTTTGGAAAATTTGCAGGCTGACAATGTGATAGAAAAGAAAAACTCATTTTCTGAGGAAAAGTTCAAGCCAGCTGCAGAAATTTGCATATGTAACAAGGAGCCAAATGTTAATCACGAAGACAATGGGGAAAATGTCCCCATTGCATGTCAGAGAACTTTCTGGCAGCCCCTCCCATCACAGATCCAGAGGATTAAGAGGAAAAAATGGTTTCATGGGCCAGGCCCAAGGCCTTTCTGCTTTGTGCAGTCTTAGGACTTGATAACTATGTCCCAGCCATGGCTAAAAGGGGCCAACCTATAGCTCAGGCCATTGCTTTAGAGAGTGCAAGCCTCAAGCCTTGATGGCTTACATGTGGTATTGGGCCTGTGGGTACACAAAAGTCAAGAATTGAGGTTTGGGCACCTCTATCTAGATTTCAGAGCATGTATGGAAATGTCTGGGTGTCCAGGGAGAAGTTTGCTGCAGGGGCAGAGCCCTCACAGAGAACCTCTGCTAGAGCAGTATAGAAAGGAAATGTGAGATGGGAGCCCCCACACAGAGTCCCCACTAGGGGTACTCCCTAGTGGAGCTGTGAGAAGAGGGCCATCATCCTCTGGACCCGAGAATGGTATAACCACTGACGGCTGGCACCATGCACCCAGAAAAGACACAGACACTGAATGCCAGACTGTGAATACAGCTGGGAAGGGGGCTGTACTTTGTAAAGCCACAGGAGCAGAGCTGCCCAAGGCAATGGGAGCCCACCTCTTGCATCAGTGTGACCTGAATGAGAGAAATGGAGTTAAAAGGGATCATTTCAGGGCTTTAAGATTTGAGTGCCCTGCTGGATGTCAGACTTGCATGGGGCATGTAGCCCCTTCATTTTGGCCAATTTCTCCGATTTGAAATGAGTATATTTACCCAATGCCTATGCCCACATTGTATCTGGGAAATAACTAACTTGCTCTTGATTTTACAGACTCATAGGAGGAAGGGACTTGCCTTGTCTCAGATGAGACTTTGGACTTGGACTTTTGGGTTAATTCTGGAATGAGTTAAGACTTCAGGGGGCTGTTGGGAGGGCATGATTGTGTTTTGAAATATGAGGACATGAGATCTGGGACAGAAGGACATGGGTTGGCTCTGTGTCCCCTAAATCTCACCTTGGCTTGTAATAATCCCCATGTGTGAAGGGTGGGGCCAGGTGGAGATAATTTAATCATGGGGGCAGTTTCCCCCAGCATGACAGTTTCCTCCAAGCTGTTGAGTGAGTTTCTACAAGATCTGGTGGTTTTTATAAGGGGCTTCACCCTTTGCTCGACACCATTCTGCTCCTGTTGCTGTGAACAGACCTCTTCTACCATGATAGCAAATTTTCTGAGGCCTCCCCAGTCATACGGAACTGTGAGTCAATGGGCATTTCTTCATAGCAGTGTGAGAATGAACTAATACAATCCTTGAGAGATTATTATATATTTTTTTGTCTTTAGTAAGACTAAGTCTTCTGTTTGAACAGAGAAGCTATTCTTTATTGGGTGGTGGGGAGAAGGGCAACATTTCATTTTTGTAATTTTGAAAGGCCTTTTGAATCTGGCCTAAAATTTAAGAAAGGGCATAGTGAGGCATTTCTGATACTCTATTTTTAATCACCGTCTGAATTCAATTTTTAGGTTTATTTTTTTTTATTCCCTTTGGTTAAGGGACTTAGAGTCAAAAGACTTACAATCAATTAAATATTTCAGGCAAGATGTGAATGAAAGTGGGCACTCATTAGCCCTTGAAATGTTTTTAAGCAATGTAAGAATCAAAAACCAAAAGCCACAAATAAGGTTATATATCAAGAAAAACAAGTACTATGGTTTGGCTGTGTCCCCACCAAATTTCATCTTGAATTGCAGCTCCCATAATCCCCTCATGTCGTGAGAGGGGCCAGGTAGAGATAATTGAATCAGTCTTTCCCATGCTGTTCACATGATACTGAATAAGTTTCACAAGATCTTATGGTTTTATAAAAGGAACGTTCCCCTGCACTCACTCTCTTGCCTGCCACCATGTAAGACATACCTTTGCTCCTCCTTTGCCTTGCACCATGATTGTGGCCTCCCTAGCCATGGGGAACTGTGAGTCTATTAAACCTTTTTCCTTTATAAATTACCCAGTCTCAGGTATGTCTTTAGTAGCAATGTGAGAACAGACTAAGACACTAAGATCATAGAATCAAGCTATATTGGGGGAAAACACTGCTCCCCCAGACCTCTAAGCCACAACAATAGTCAGAAACAGGAGAAAAAGTCACAGAAGCTGATGAAATAACTAAAGGAAAGGGTTATTTCAGGCCTTCTCACAGGAAGAAAAAGCTGAAAGCAGCAAGACACAATAACAATTGAATATTCAAGACACAAATTTGAAAAACTTTTAAAAGAAACAGATCATGGAACTGAAAAGCAACATTTCTGATAATTAGGCCAATTAATACTTTAAGAAAGCCCAGTTCCAACACATAGACCATTCTTCTAGAAAATCTACCACAAACAATTCCCTTTAATCACAGCCAGCTTAATCACACATAAAACTTTCCCTTTCACAAACCCCATTATGACCCACACAGACCGTTCAATGACACGGCTGGACCCTCCAACCTGTCCTGTACCACCTCCCTCTCAAACAACCAGTCACTTAATTTTAAAACAGGAATCTGCCACACAAAATCCCTCGTCATATAGAATCACTGTTTTTCCACATCCCTGCCTCAAAAAATACGCCTTCCATCCATAACTCTCCCCATATTCCCCTTTTCTACTGACTGGTTTTCTCCTATTTTGATCCTTCCTTTTAATAACTTCTGAATTAAACAAGAATTATTCTTTTTTTCCAATAAAATTTTTTCACAATAAAAAATACATCTTCTCTGACACATTCTATATAAACCTAGGGAGCAAGAATTGCCTATTGGTATTTTAAAAGATGAGAACCATTTTACAATTTTAAGATTTTAAGCCACACAAATAATTCTCTACTCAAAGCCATTTAACCATTTAAAGCCTATGAATCATCAGTGGTTTAGCTAGGTAAAATTCTTAAATTTTAGAAGACACATATTTTTTAAACTAGTAAGTTTAGTATTTTTATTTGTTTAGTTTATGAGCACTCTTTTATTTATGAGCCAATTGGATAGCATGCTGGCCATAACACACATCACACAAATGAAGTGACCTATACAACATAACCAGATATAAGTTATTTATAATCTTGGGACTTGTCTGCTGGCCAAATTTTGCTTGCCCCAACAGGCATGGAAGACAGGGCAAGGCAGGGAAGGGGATCTTGCAGCATCAGATAAGGAATGGAGGGGGTTAACTGTCCCTGAGCTGCTGGAGAGAACTCACTCAGAGAAGACACCAGAGAAAAATGTTTGGGGCTGGGTGCGGTGGCTCATGTCTGTAATCCCAGCACTTTTCAAGGCCAGGGAGGGTGGATCACTTGAGGTCAGGAGTTCAAGATCAGCCCAGCCAACATGGTGAAACCCGGTCTCTGCTAAAAATACAAAAATTAGCTGGGCGTGGTAGCACATGCTACCCACATGTAATCCCAGCTATTTGGGAGGCTGAGGCAGGGGAACCACTGGAACCCAGGGGCTGAAGTTTGCAGAGAGATCACGCCACTGCACTCCAGAATGGGTGGCAAGAGCAAAACTCTGTCTCAACAACCAAAAAAGAGGAAAAGAAAAATGTTTGGGAGGCGGGTCAGGGGATCTCATCTGGGGGTCCCAGACACTGACCTCAGGACACTTTCTTGCATAGGTAACCCTGAGGTGACAGGCAGCTTAAAGCAGCCACAAATAATTGTGTTTTTGACTACTTTTTGTTTGTTTTTTCACTTCTTTTGCCCGTCCCTATTGTTGTAAAATTTAAAGGCCATGTTTAAGAGTCGGCTCAAAGGGGTTCGAGGTCCCACTGCTGCATCTTGTAGTTTTCTTTCTTTCTTTTTTTTTTTTTTTTTTGAGACGGAGTTTTGCTGTTGTTACCCAGGCTGGAGTGCAATGGCGTGATCTCGGCTCACCGCAACCTCCGCCTCCTGGGTTCAAGCAATTCTCCCGCCTCAGCCTCCCGAGTAGCTGGGATTACAGGCACGCGCCACCATGCCCAGCTAATTTTTTGTATTTTTAGTAGAGACGGGGTTTCACCATGTTGACCAGGATGGTCTCGATCTCTTGACCTCGTGATCCACCCACCTCGGCCTCCCAAAGTGCTGGGATTACAGGCTTGAGCCACCGTGCCCGGCCTATAGTTTTCTTTTAATGTTAGGGGAGATCGAGTAATAAAATGCATACCCAGGAGCACTTGCCCTGCTGGGGAGTCTGGGTTTATATTAGTATATTTCCTGAGAGCCTCGACCAAATGACCCAGAAACACAGCAGGACTTTCGTCTTTTCCCTAAGTTACTTCTCTAACTTTGTCATAATTGACTGGCTTAACCACACACTTTTCTCTGTGCTTCTTCTTGATGGCACAGCAAGTGGATGATAAGATTTGCAAGTCATGCTAAATTAAAGGATGTGGTCAACTGAACAAATTCCTCTATAAACTTCCCTGAATTTTCTGAAAACTAGCCAAATTTCTCCTTGTATAAAGCCAAATTAGAGACAGAAATGGCACATGTACTCAGTGTTTTCTCATTCCCTTTAGCTACTTCCCACAGTGTGCACAGTTTTGATTTTAGGAGCTGAGATAAGGCCCCACTCCTGGTGGTACTGGTTGGGCTTACTCTCTTGGGCAGCAGGGGGAACAGGCTGGGGCAAGTCGAGAAGGGAGAGGAGTACCTGATGACCTTGGATTGGAATCCTGTGTTAGAGAAGTGGTGGGAACGCCCCAGAATTGCAAGGCAGAGGAGACTGTGAGGAGGGCATTGACCTCTAGGGGAAGCCGCTAAGGAGGGGAGTCCTTAGGCATGGCATCCTGGTGCCCAGAAGTAACATGAGCCAGAAAAGGGCCACAAAGGCTTGTACACAATAAGGGAACTTCTCCTGTATTCTTTTTTTTTTTGACAGAATAAGACCAATTGTAAAATAGTATTATAATGTATAGAACCATATTTAGGCCAAATATCTTGTTTTTCTAATTTGTATTGGACCCAAATGGTGTTAAAAAATAAAGTGAGTTTATTTTGCTTTAAGCTGGATCTGAATTTGCTCCAATAGCCTATAAGACACCCTAGTGGTGAGTCCTCTGAGATGTTCTTCCTTGTTTCATGTCTAACAAGAATTTCTACTAGACAGAAGTTTTTCTAAGTCTATGATAGGGAAAGCAACTGGGCTCATTAGGGTTCCTTTTTAGATTCCCACTTCCCACAGGAAGGTATAGGTATAGGCAGCAAGGCATTACAAAAGGGGATTATAAGTGTTTGCCAGTGAACAAAATATGACAAAAAGTATATTTATTAATAAAAGTGTAGAAGGAAAAGTGTAAATAAGGTGACAATAAGAAAAAAATGCTTTTATGGAAAATGAGAACTTTAGGACAGAAAACAAGAAAAGGTAGAACAAGATTCTGTTGGATGGGTCTCCAACCCACAATCCTAGAGGCAATGCCAGTGCCAAAAACCCCGGAGAATCCTGGAGGTGGCCAACAATACCATATGCTGAAAACCCAGGGTACCCAAGTATTCGCCATGGAGGGTCCCCACACCAAATGCTGAAAACCCTGGAACATCCGAAGGGGCCAACAGTGAACACCAAAGGCCTTACTGGGGTGAAAGAACAATGTAACTCTGTTATCCCAGGGTCGACACAACAGGGGACCTCTTACAGCCAAGTGTCCTGCCTTGAGCAATTGCCCAAATATAGTAAACAGGGAGTGAGAGCAAAAACTGCAAATGAAACCTACATATCAGAGCAGAAATAAATGAAATGGCCAGTGAAGCAAATTAAAATGATATTACAGGAGAAACGACGGAGAGAAGTTGCAACTAGGATGTAGTTGATCAGGCCTGCTATAGGGAACTTTGAATTGACTGTCTAGCGAAAAGGTTTATTTTCTGGCTCACCTAATATTGAGGTTGGTGGTAGAGGGGACACCCTTTCAGAGGAGCTGAAATGGAGCTGACCAGGCTCCAACATGGGACCTAGGTGAAGGTCTCTCCAGGTTTTCCCAGTTGGGTGGGTTCAGTTGCTGCAAGGGGACCAGTGCTGCCACTTGTCAGGAAAGATAAAGGCTCTTAGAAGAGTCTGTGGTTAGTGCTACAGTGCTGATCAGCATCTTTCCATCTCTTGCCAATCACTGTCTCTTGCTGTCTCTCTGCCGTCTCACCAGTCACTGATTGCTGCTTGCTGATCGTCATGTGCCACCTGTCTCTGATTGCCATCTATGGTGTCTTGCTGCCCTCTCACCATCTTTCTGGTTGACATCTTACCATCTCATCATCTCTTGCTGTCTCTTGCCATCTCACCTCTCTGCCAATCACCACCATCTCTGCCGTCTCACTGCCTATACTGATTGCCAGTTGCCACTGTCTGTGTCTCTTCATGATCGCCAGATGATGCAGGACAGGTAAGCCCGCAAATTGGGGCTTTGCCCAGGAAAGAATCCAAGGGTAAGCTGGTGGTGTTAAACAGCAATCTTTTATTGAATGGCACTGCTCCTTGTAGAGCAGGATTAACTCACGTGGACTCTGAGCAACTGTGGTTATAACCACTTATACCCACTTTCAATTACATGCAAATTGAGGGGTGGGTTAATGCAAATTGGGGGCTTATTTAGACCCTTTTAAGAGGTGGTAACTTCTGGGTTATTATCATGGAAAGGGGTGGTAACTTCCAAGTAGTTACTATGGCATTCGTGAACTGTCACGGTGCTGGTGGGAGTGTCTTATGCTAAGGAGCAATGAGGGCAGCTAGGGATGGCTTTTGTCACCATCTGCTAGTTGCGGATTCCCTCAGTTCATCCAAACTGGACCAGATTCGGTTTTGGTCAGCAGGGTTGTGACCAGAAAACAAGTCCCACCTCACATCCATCTATCTATGTTGGTGGAGGAGGCATCTGGGCTGGTGAACCAGGCTCAGCACAAGCCTTTAGCTGTTTGTGGCCTTTCTAAACCCAGCTGTTCTGGCAGAGTATCCTGCAGGGGAAAGCAGCTACACAGATGGCTGCACTAAATGTGATACTGCCTCAAGTTCCCGCTGAGGGGCACTGCCGTGTCTGAGACCAGGAAGTGCTGGGCATCTACTGGGCATGGTGGCCTCCGAGCAATGATGCTGGGCTCTGTCTGCACAGCTGAGCTTCTCCTCTACCTGCTCCTTCAGGGCTGGGCAATTGAACTTTGAAATCTTGGCACTGAGATGACGGGTGTAACAAAGCTTTCAAGAAGCAGATAATGAAATTTTTTATAAACAGCACAGGCAGGGGCTCAAATAAGAAATTAGAAAAATGATCTGATCTTGGTTGTCCCCCAGGCTGATAAAATGGCTCAACTGGTTATAATGTTCAGCAAGATTTTTTTCGCCTGGTTTTCTCTCACTCTAAGTCACCCCCAAGATAAGTGACTCTTCCTTTTTCTTTTCTTGATGTGAAAACTCTGGCTTTCTGCCTAGAATGGTGGTGTTCTTATTTCTGGAAAACCATTTAAAAAAATTGGGTAGAACAACTTCATTCAGAAGAGAGGTGGCCACGATTTCTGTTTTGTTTGTTTTGTTTTGTTTTTGGCATACGTCAAAGAACACTTTGTATTATTCTTTATGGCCTTTGTTTTATAAAATAGATATTTTCATCTTTTTTGAGCAGTTGATATACAAAAAAAGCTTTGGTTTAACCTTGAGTTGTTGCAAATACTGTTATTATTGTTGCTTTGGTAGCTATGCTTAAACTTAGCTTTATATTTTAAAATGCTACCTTTTGGAAAATATTTAAATAAAGCAGAAAATAAAACACTAGAAATTCTACTTCACAGTGATGACTACATTGGTGCATTCAGGCACATTAAGTATATGTGTACAGTTTGATACAAATGTATGCATGTTCTGTAATCAGCATCATTACTCAATCTGTCATGGACATCTTTTCATTTTGATAAATCTAAATCTAAAAATCACTTATGATGGTTGAAGACTATCATATTGTTTGTAACATAATTTACTTAAATAGCTCTTTATCAAGGGACATTTAGCTTGTTTCTGATTTTTCATCATTATAAACAGGGCTGAACATTTTTTTAAATCTCTTTTTTTTCTTTTTTTGAGATGGAGTCTCACTCTTGCTCTGTTGCCCAGATTGGAGTGTAGTGGCGCGATCTCAGCTCCCTGCAATCTCTGCCTACCAGGTTCAAGCGATTATTCTGCCTCAGCCTCCTGAGTAGCTGGGACAACAGGCGCATGCCACCACACCCAGCTAATTTTTTGTATGTTTAGTAGAAATGGGGTTTCACCATGTTAGCCAGGGTGGTCTCAACTTCCTGACCTTGTGATCCACCCTCCTTGGACTCCCAAAGTGCTGGGATTATTACAGATGTGAGCCACTGCACCTGGCCAGTGCTGATATAGATTTCTAAGAATATGCAACCATTTTATAAAACATTTCTAGAAGGGTTATACCCATTTATATTTCCTTCAACAATATATAAAATCTTATTTCTCAATGTTTTGTCCAAACAGTTTTTATCACCATGTATGATTTTTCTGATAGGGAAGAAAAGTTTAATTTTGTTTTAAAATGTTTAAATTCATATTCATCTGTACCACCCTGATAGCCGGTTCTACCTCCTAGGGGCCCCTATTTTAAATATTTTTACTTATATTAATTAATTAGTCTTTTTTTTTTTTTTTTGAGATGGAGTCTCACTCTGTCGCCCAGGCTGGAGTGCAGTGGTGCTATCCTGTCTCACTGCAACCTCTGCCTCCCGGGTTCAATCCATTCGCCTGCCTCAGCCTCCTGAGTAGCTGGGATTATGCATGCGTGCCACCATGCCCCGCTAATTTTTGTATTTTTAGTAGAGATGGAGTTTCACCATCTTGGGCAGGCTGGTTTCCAACTCCCGACCTTGTGATCCACCCACCTTGGCCTCCCAAAGTGCTGGGATTACTACCGGCATGAACCCCCATGCCCGGCTACTTATATGTAATGACTATTTCTATAAGTTAGGAAAATACTATTTTATTTTTATTTATAAATATTAGAGAACAGATCGGCTTCCATTGAATTATCAGGGATACATGTTGTTATAGCTGTCTTTTTCTGCATCTACTGTTTTTATTTTATCCCACATTAATCCAGAAGGAAAAGTCAATATTTGGATTAAAAAAATCTTCTACTCAAAGCTTTTATAGACAATGTATTCTCTTGAAGAAGGCTGAAGAGAAATTTATTTTGAAACAAAGCAAACAATTTTAATGGTCACAGAAGACATTCTCATTTTTAAAAGCTCCATCAGCTGCCTGCTATTAATTAAATATGGCAAACAAATTCTTTGTCATTCTCCTCATTAGAAGATAGAGTTTATTTCCCCTTCTTTTGAGTCTGAGCTGGCCTCACACTGCTTAGCCAACAGAATGTAGGGCAATTGATCAATGTCCATTTATGTGAGGATGGTGGCTTTGGCTTCCTCTGTCTTAGAATGCTGTCCTGGGGATGCTCCCTCTTGAAATCCAGCCACCAAGACAGAGGCACTTAAAACAACACATATCCACTTGAGCTCCCAGCCAACTGCCAGCATCCACCGCCAACCCTGTGAGCGAGCCTTTTTGGACATTCTAGTCTAGCTGAGTACCCAGATGTCACAATTCAGGCTGCTTATGATAATGTGGGAAATAGGAAATGCAGCCAAGGAACCAGTGGATTTGGCTAAGGAGATTGCAGTTGAGCTCCTAGCTGTCTTCAGACCCCCAGAAGAAACACCCGGGTGATCCAGATTTAGGGTCTATTGTCTTATAGAGAATAGTACATAACTGAAGTAGCTGTTCCACCACTGAGTTTAAGTTTCATCTCTCACCACATCTCCCACTTTTGCAGGGTTCCCACCCATCCTCTCCCTATCTCTACCCCGGCTCCTGCCAACACCATCACTTCTCTTCAAGAGTCAAACTAGCCATATTTCTCTTCTGGCCTCACTTAAAATGTCTTTCCCCACCCTGAAGACTTTATGCCTGCTGACCCAGGTTCTCAGTGGGCAGAAACTTAGGAAGCCATCCTGCCAAACAAAGTCTCTACTCTAAGAGAACTGTGATGAGTGAAATTTTCTCTACCCGTGAACCACACATGAGTTTCACTCAGCTCTCCTACATTCAGAGCAAAAACAACCTCCCTTCCTTCTCCTTTTTCTTCCTCTCCTCTTTTATTTCTTCCTTTCTCTTTCTGCTTCCTTCTTCTTCCCCTCATTCCTTTGCAAACGATGAGACAAAACTGTCCATGATGAGATGCCAGTTTTTTCAAGACTAGTTGCTGTTCCACCTCTTAAAAAAATGATCTCACTGCAGAACTGTACACCTGCATTTATAAATGTTAGATTACTATGGAAATGATTTAATCAGTTCATCAACACATTTGTTAGCACCTGTGTTCTGTAAGGCACTGAGCTAACCAATGCCGGGGGGAAAAAAAGACATATGTGACACCGTTTGCACTTTATTTCCTCTCTCACATCTGTCGTCAGTGCCTTACGTATGTCTATTAATCCACACTTCTTTACTGAGTGCCACCCATGTTCCAGGCCTGCATGAGAAGTATGTGGCCTTCAGGAAGCTTCCTTCTGTTCCACAAACTCTCTCCTTGTTAGTTTGCTAAGTCTCCATAACCAACTACCACAGTCTGGGAGTCTTAAAACGAGAGAAACTTACTCTCTCTAGCCCTGGAGACTGGAGTCTGAAATCAAGGCATTGGCTGGCTACTGTCCTTTTGAGCTCTAGGGGAGGATCCTTCTTTGCCTCTTCCAGCTTGTGGGGGCCCCCAGCACTCCCCGGCTTACAGCAGCGTCACTCCAACCTCTGCCTCCATCCTTATGAGATTTTCCCTCCGCGTGTGTTTGGGTCCAAATTTTCCTCTTCTTAGAAGAATAGCAGTTGTATTGCATGAGAGCCTACCCTGATCCAGTATGGCCACATTTGAACCTGATTCCATCTGCAAAGACTCTATCTCCAAATAAGGGCGCATTCACAGGTTCTGGGGGTTAAGACTTCAATATGTCTTTCCGGGTACACAATCCACCCACAAAGCTCCTCTTTCCTCCTTTTCTTCTCTTCTGATGAAACCTCCTTCTCTTCTACTCTTCTCTACCATTCTCTTTTCTCTTTACACAGCTGTATCTTGTCTCATTCACCTTCACCCCAGACTGGCCTCTCCTTCCTTTCCAGCTTCATATGAGTCCCCATGTCTCTCCCGTAGTGATGCTGGCTCCCTTGGGGGTGGGGCACAGTAGCCCAGAGGGGTATGAAGGTGAGCAAGAGCACAGGTAGATGTCTTTAGTGTGACACTCAGCTCAGCAATTGCTCCCTCCCATTCATTCAGTGTCCTGCAATCTTGAATACACCACCCATAGGGAAACATGCTAGAAGGAAAGAGCAGAGAAAGGAGAATGAAGATAAGGATGAAATTCCCTAGATAATCACAGCAAGCAATTAATCTAATTAAGCTAATATTATTCAACTGCTTTTATAATACCTGCCAGTATGTTATCAGATTTCACTGAAGTGCAGCAGCATATTTCAAAATAAGTAGAAAGGGATTACAGCTCCTAACTTTGGCAATAAGACTTTGAATCCATGGACTCTGTGTCACAGTGGGGTTTGTTATAGGCTCGTACGTCATTGGTGCCTGCGGAATACTTGAGGGATTCCAATTAGATCAATCAGTCGTATGAGCTGCTGCATGTAACTGCTGATGAAGAGGCTTTATCCAGCTGAGCCAGCTTCTGATGGCTCAGCGTCAAAACCTCAGGTGTCTTTCTCTTCCCTCATTCACGCAAGAGTGAGAGGTTAGGTCAGACCCTCATTGGCACAACTGTATTAGCTCAGTGGTTGATGAGCTGATCTCCGGTTTCTGCCTCCCACAAACCTGCGACTCGCCTGCAAAGGAACATTAGTGGGCTTTGCGGCCCTGATTTCTGGCATCCTAGGTGGGAAAATGAAGAGAGCTATATCGCGGTGACACATTGCACACCAGCTCCGCATTCTGTGAGGCAACTGTGAGGCAGGCATGGAGAGCTGGTGATATTGTTTGGGTCTGTGGCCCCACCCAAATCTCAAGTCTAATTGTAATCCCCTGTGTTGGAGGCGTGGCCTGTGGAAGGGGATTGAATCATGGGGCGGACTTCCTCCTTGCCGTTCCTGTGATAGGATGTGAGTTCTCGCGAGACCTGGTTGTTTAAAAGTTCTGCAACTTCCCTGTTGCTCGTTCTCCTGCTCTCGCACTGGTGAGGCATGTTGCTTTCCCTTTGCTTTCTGCCATGATTGTAGTTTTCCTGAGGCCTTCCCAACCATGCTTCCTGTATGGCCTGTGGAACGGTGAGTCAATTAAGCCTCTTTTCATTATAAATTAGCCAGTCTCAGGCAGTTCTTTATAGCAGTTTCTATGGCTGTTGTAGCAAAATACCACCGACTGGAACTTAAACAACAGAAACTTATTCTTTCACAGTCTGGAGACTGGAAGCCCAACATCAAGGTGTTAGCAGGTCTGATTTCTTCTAAAACCTCTCTGCATGGCTTGCAGATGGCCGCCTTCTCACTGTGTTCTCACATAGCCTTTCCTCTGTGTGCACACATCCCTGGTGTCTCTCTTTGTGTCAAATTTCCTTTTCTTATAAGGACACCAGTCAGATTGTGTTAGGGCTCACCCTAATGGTTTCATTTTAATAATCACCTCATTAAAGGCCCTATCTCCAAATATAGTTGCGTTCTGAGGTACTGGGGGTTAGGGCTTCAACATAGGAATTTGGGGGTGGAGGGAAGACACATAACAACTGGTTAGCCAAGAGTAATTGGTTTTGGAAGCAGCATATGACTGTCTTTTCTTCACCCCCACCATCCAGAGCCTTGTTTGGGTACTTCTAGCTAGCACCTCTGGAGACTGTATTAAAAATAAAGTCTTTCTAAGTTAAGGTTTTCCAAATAGCTTTGTATTTCCTAGCATACTTAACAAAATGCAGATTCTTGGGCTACCTGAAATGCTATAAATAGGAATCTCTTAGGGGTTGTAGCCTAGGAGCCGATACTTTCCCCAGAATGACTTCTCCAGGTAATTCTAAAGAACACCAAACTTTGCAGTTGTGTCACTATCAGTTGGAGATGATTCACTTGACAAAACGAACGATTGGTCACTACTTTTTTTTTTTTTTTAAATGCTGACATCCTTTTTGAATAAATGTTGCAGAGGAAGAGCAGGCTGCTGTGGGTGAACTGTGCATAACCCTCTTTTATTGATGTTTCGATCATAAGGACAGACTATTACTGAAGCATTAACAGATAAATGTGGTGATTATGAAGTATTGACATCTAAATGCAGGAAATCCCATGAGTGTGGGAACATGAGAATTATGTGCATCATGCAGTTCTTCAGAGGAAAATTAGAGAGCAAAATTGCCTTAGACATTCTTTCTAAAACCAGTAAGATTGTCTACAGAGAGATGTTCCTCAACTTCGGTGGGGCTGCATCCCAATAAACCACCATAATTTGAAAATACTGTAAGTCGAAAATGCACTTAATACACTTAAACTACTAAACATTATAGCTTAGTCTAGCCTACCTTAAATGTGCTCAAAACACTTACATTAGCCTATAGTTGGGCAAAAAATTATCTAACACAAAGCCTATTTTATAATAAAGTGTTGAATATCTCATGTAATTTATTGAAAAACAGTATGGTTGTATAGGTAGTCCAACTACAGTTTCAACCTAATGCATTTCACTTTTGCACCATTGTAAAGTCAGAAAATCCAAAGTCGAATCAGCATAAGTTAGGGACCAGCTGCATATACAATCTTATATATATACAGTATATAGTCATGTGTCGCTAACTGATGGGGATATGTTGAGAAATGCATTGTTAGGCAATTTCATCATGTGCAAATATCGTAGAGTGTACTTACACAAACCTAGATGGTACTGCCTATCACACACCTGGGCTGCATGGTATAACCTAGGCTCTTTGGCCACAAACCTCTATAGCATCTGACTGTGCTGAATCCTGGAGGCAATTGTAACACAATGGTAAGTGTTTATGTATCTAAACATAGAAAAAGTACAGCAAAAATACCTTATAAAAGATTTAAAGGCCGGGCGTGGTGGCTCAAGCCTGTAATCCCAGCACTTTGGGAGGCCGAGGCGGGTGGATCATGAGGTCAAGAGATCGAGACCATCCCGGTCAACATGGTGAAACCCCATCTCTACTAAAAATACAAAAAATTAGCTGGGCATGGTGGCGTGTGCCTGTAATCCCAGCTACTCGGGAGGCTGAGGCGGGAGAATTGCCTGAACCCAGGAGGCGGAGGTTGCGGTGAGCCGAGATCACGCCATTGCACTCCAGCCTGGGTAACAAGAGTGAAACTGTCTCAAAAAAAAAAAAAAAAGATTTAAAATGGCCCGTCTACACAGGGCACTTACCGTGAATGGAGCTTGCAGGACTGGCAGTTCTGGTGAGTCAGTGAGTGGTGAGAGAGCGTGAAGGCCTAGGACATTACCATCACTACCGTAGACCTTATAAACACTGGCCACTTAGGCTACACTAAACTTATGGAAAATATTTTTTGTTTAATAATACATTAACCTTACCTTACTGTAATGCTTTTACTTTATGAACTTTACGTTTTTAAAGCATTTTGACTCTTTCGTAATAACACTTAAAATACAAACACTTTGCACAGTTGTACAAAAACTTTCTATTCTTACACTGTACATTTTTTCTATTTTTAATTTTTTTAACCTTTTAAATATTTTTATTAAAAACCAAGATACACACATACACATTAGCCTAGGCCTACATAGGTTAGGATCATCAATATCACTGTCTTGTCTCCCGGCCAGGTCTTTGGGGCAGTAATGCGCATGGAGCTGTCATCTCCGATGGTAACTATGTCTCTTTTTGGGATACCTCCTGAAGAACCTCCCTGAGGCTCTTTTACGGTTACCTTTTTTTAAAAATAGAAGGAACATACTCTAAACATAAAAAGGGTTGTACAGTGAATACATTAATCAGTAATACGGTCACTAGTTATGAAGTATTATATACCGTGAATAATTGTATATGCTATACTTTTATGTGACTGGCAGCACAGAAGGTTTGTTTAGTTCACACCAGCGTCACTGTGAACGCATCAGTAATATGTTGTGCTATGACATTAGGACAGCTATGATTTCACTAGGGGATAGGAATTTTTCAGCTCCATTATAATCTTATTAGACCACTGTTATACATGCAGTTTGTCATTGACCAAAACGTTATCTGGTACATGACTATATCTCTCTGTGTATATATTCACATATATATTAGTATAGATATCTGTATATGTATATGCATGTGTATATGCATGTAGAGAGAGTCAGGGTCTTGCTCTGTTGCCCAGGTTGGAGTGCAGTGTTGCAGTCATGGCTCACTGCAACCTCAATCTCCGGTGCTCAAGTGATCCTCCTGCCTCAGCCTCCCAAGTAGCTGGTATCACAGCTGTGAGCCACATTGCTTGGCATGCTTTGGTATTCTGAATGTTTCCAGAATACCAGATCCTACAGATTCCTAGGGCCATCTTTTCCTTTAACACAAAAGCAACATGGCATGTATCCCATTGTGCATACAATAGGGCATTGAGCATCTTCCCTACGTGCTCCTGGGAATTTCCTGGGAGTTTATAATCCCATGCTCATCCCCAGCTCCATATTCTAAACATCTCCATCTGGAAGCTCTGTGGCCAACCTGAGCACAGGAATCCCTTACCTGCCAGCCCACATTCTTCCTAAATTTAGCTTTCCATGTATTTCCTGGTATGTATGCTTTCCTGTTCCCTCTCCCTCTTCCTCCTCCTCCTCCTCCTCTCTCACACATCACCTCTCATACTTCTTTCCTGCATTCTAACATCCACCCCCAAACTTTTTTTCTCCAACTACCACTGTAAGACAAAAAACTGTTAATGAACTATAAAAAGTAATTTAGTTCTCTATCCTCATCTCTAACTGGACTCTAGACCTTCTTTTTGAGTTAAAAAGTCATTCAACGCTGATTTCCTGAACACCAGCCAGAAGATGGGCACTGTTTTAGTGACCTAAGGAGCCCTCTAAGTTGTTCTGCTGAGAGACCATTCACCTTCAGAACAAAGAACAGGTTGAATGAAGAAAGTTTGTATTTGAGACTTTCTTATACTTGGGTGAGATCAAATTCTTAGGCAAAACCGTTTCTCCCAAATACATACTAGAAGTTTTTTTTTTTTTTTTTGAGATAGGGTCTTGCTCTGTTGCCTAGGCTGGAGTGCAGTGGTGCGATCTTAGCTCACTGCAGACTTGGCCTCCCAGGTTCAAGCAATCCTCCCACCTCAGCCTCCCAAGTAGCTGGGATTACAGAGGGCGTGCTGCCACACCCAGCCAATTTTTGCATTTTCAGTGGAGTTGGGGTTTTGCCATGTTGGCCAGGCTGGTCTTGAACTCCTGACCTCAGGTGATCCACATGCCTCAGCCTCCCAAAGTGCTGGGATTATAGGCGTGAACCACCACACCCATCTGGAAGTATTTTTAAAAAGTTCTTGTTATACTTCCTTTTTTGTGTGTGGTAAAATATATGTAGCATAAAATTGACCATTTAATCCATATTTTGAATGAAGAATTCAGTAGTATTAGGTATAATGACAATGTTGTACAACCATCTGCACTATCCATTTCTAGAACTTTTTCATCATCCCAAACTGAAACTCTTTTCCTGTTCAACAGTAACTCCCATTCCCCCTTCTCTCAGATCCTGGTATCCTCTATTCTGCTGTCTCTGCGCATTTGCCTTCTAGCTACCTCAAATAAGTGGAATCTGACATTTGTCCTTTTTCGTCTTGCTTATTTCGCTTGACATGTTTTCAGGTTCATCTGTGTTGTAGCAGGTATCAGAAGTACCTTTCTTTTGAAGGTGGAATAATGTTCTACTGTAGGTATATACCACAGTTTGTTTCTCCATTCATCAGCTGAGGGACATTTGTGTGGTTTTTGCCTTTTGGCTACTGTGAATAAGGCTGCTATGTACATGGGTATACAGATACTTATTTTCAGTTATTTTGGGTATGTAGCCAAAAGATGCTGGATCATAACCATTGTTGCACTTCTTATCAAACATAATAGGGCGGGTGTCAGCACCAGCCTGGGGAGTCAGGAAGTCTGGGTTTCAGTCCTGGCTCAGTCACTTATAACTTGGGCCTGTAACCTCACCCTCTCACCTCCTTTCTTCCTCTAAAACAGGGGCCTGGGTGGGATGCAGTGGCTCGCGTCTGTAATCCCAGCACTTTGGGAGGACGAGGTGGGTGGATCATGAGGTCAGGAGTTTGAGACCAGCCTGGCCAACATAGTGAAACCCCATCTCTACTAAAAATACAAAAATAAGCCAGGCATCGTGGTGTGTACCTGCAGTTCCAGCTACTCGGGAGGCTGAGGCAGGAGAATCATTTGAACCTGGGAGAGAGAAGTTGCAGTAAGCTGAGATCATGCTACTATACTACACTCCAACTTAGGCAACAGAGTGAGACTTCATCTCAAAACACACACACACACCCCAAAACAAACAAAAAAACCCCAGGGGCCTGGACTAAGATCCCTTCCAGTCCAAAGATTTATGAAATGAATATTGAATCATATTTTCCAAAGCTACATTATACCTTATTTCAAAAATGCTTAAATTACTAGAAGTATAATCTTCATTTTTTACATGTCTGCAAAGTTATTATGTCTTTCGTGTAGAAAATTGTAGCTGCTATCATCTGACATTGTAGCAATCACTCTGACAGTCTTATCCATTTATCCATTATCCATTTTTAAGTTTTAGGTATTGGAAATATAAAGATGAGTCACATAAATTCTATTTTTAATCCAGTGGCAGAGATAGATCAATCCTTTTTCTCTTCCTTTATTCCCCCTTTCCCAATTTGAGCAGGGGGAGCATTTTGGCCCAGGCCTCACATCCATGAAAAACTTTAAACATTAGACTTCTCAGTGTGAAGTTAAACACACAGTGACAGAAGTCGTTAATAGGATAGAGAAAAAAATGATGTCATAGGAACTGAACCTTGCATTTATGACTAACCACACCTCTGTGCATTAAAAATTAATATTTTCGCCCCACTGGCGGCTCTGAAGAGCCATCTTTGCATTGTTCCTCCTCCGACTCCTTGCTCGCCTCCGCCGCCTCCGCCTCCGCCGCGCGTCTCCTTCGCCGTCGCAGACTCCGGCAGCTTTATCGCCAGAGTCCTTGAAATCTCGCTTTCTTTTTAATCCCCCGCATCGGATCACTGGCGTGCCCCACCATGTCAGACGCAGCGGTAGACACCAGCTCCGAAATCATCACCAAGGACTTGAAGGAGAAGAAGGAAGTTGTGGAAGAGGCGGAAAATGGAAGAGACGCCCCTGCTAATGGGAATGCGAATGAGGAAAATGGGGAGCAGGAGGCTGACAATGAGGTAGATGAACAAGAAGAAGAAGGTGGGGAGGAAGAAGAGGAGGAAGAAGGTGATGGTGAGGAGGAGGATGGAGATGAAGATGAGGAAGCTGAGTCTGCTGCGGGCAAGTGGGCAGCTGAAGATGATGAGGATGATGATGTCGATACCAAGAAGCAGAAGACCGATGAGGATGATTAGACAGCAAAAAAGGAAAAGTTAAACTAAAAAACAAAAAAAGGCCGCCATGACCTATTCACCCTCCACTTCCCGTCTCAGAATCTAAACGTGGTCACCTTCGAGTAGAGAAGCTGGTCCACCTGCCCAACGCGGGCAGTGCCACCCGCAGATGAACGACGTGCTCTCCACTACCCAACCCGAACCATGAGAATTTGCAACAGGGGAGGAAAAAAAGAACTAAAACTTCCAAGGCCCTGCTTTTTTTCTTAAAAGTACTTTAAAAAGGAAATTTGTTTGTATTTTTTATTTACATTTTATATTTTTGTACATATTGTTAGGGTCAGCCATTTTTAATGATCTCCGATGACCAAACCAGCCTTCGGAGCGTTCTCTGTCCTACTTCCGACTTTACTTGTGGTGTGACCATGTTCATTATAATCTCAAAGGAGAAAAAAAAACCTTGTTAAAAAAAAAAGCGAAAACGACAACAGAAAAACAGTCGTATTCCGAGCATTCCAGTACCTTTGTTGTGTATGTACTTAGCTGTACTATAAGTAGTTGGTTTGTATGAGATGGTTAAAAGGCCAAAGATTAAAAGGTTTCCTTTTTTTCCTTTTTTGTCTGTGAAGTTGCTGTTTATTTTTTTTGGCCTGTTTGATGTATGTGTGAAACAATGTTGTCCAACAGTAAACAGGAATTTTATTTTGCTGAGTTGTTCTAACAAAAAAATAAAAAAATTAATATTTTCAGTAAATGCGTTATCTTGTGAATAACAATCTTGCATTCGTTGTAGGAATGTTAAAAGCCTTAATTTTATTCTTGTAAATATTTGAACTCTACCATGATGCTTTTTATCCTGAGTTATACTTGGCTGAGAATAACAAGGACCCCCAACAAATACTGCACTCCAGCCTGTCACCAGAAGGCAAGAGGGAGGCAGTCCCGGGTTTGTGTGGCCACAGGAGGGAGTTATGAGAGATGCCAAATTATTTTTTCTTCCTTTTGGTCTGGACTACATTTCCTAGACTTCTTTGCAGTGAGTGTGGCCGGATGACTGAATTCTGGCCAAAGGAAAGCAGATGGAAGTGATAGATGCTGTTTTTGGTTCTGGTTCATAAAACTTTATTGCAGGATTGGTTCATTCTCTTTTCCTCTCTCTGCTGGCTGGATGTTCACACCCAAGGTGATCTGAGAAACCACATGTTGACAATGGTAGCACCTCCATCAGCCTGGGTCCCTGAGTCATGATATGGAGCAGAGCAATTCCTTCCATTCTTTGCCAGTTGAACTTTACATACATCATAGACGATTGTTGTGTGAGAGTTCAGAGTTTGCCTGCTACTGCAGTTATTGTCACCTTAACTTACAAAGATTACATCAGGAGACTAGCCTCTATCTTACTTGTCTGCCTTTGAGATGTGCCTTTCATCCTTGAGGTCATAGGATGACTGCCACATCGCCATTCACCAATAGGTGTATCCTAGCCAGAAAAGAAAGGAGGCCAGGAAAGAGTAGAGAGGAGCCCTTTCTGAGGACGTTAACCTATTTTTTCAGTGGCCAGGCTTGTGGCATGTGACTACCTCCAGCTGTCAAGGAGGCAGGGAATTTGAATATTTTGTTTGCCAGTCTTTACTGTAGAGGGGAATAATACTGAAAATGAGGGCCGGGCACATTAGCTCACATTGGCCCGTAATCCCAGCTTTGGGAAGCCAAGGTGGGCAGATCACAAGGTCAGGAGATCGAAACTATCCTGGCTAACATGGTGAAACCATGTCTTTACTAAAAATACAAAAAATTAGCCCGGCATGGTGGCATGTGCTTGTAGTCCCAGTTACTTGGGAGGTTGAGGTCGGAGAATTTCTTGAACCGAGGAGGCAGAAGTTGCAGTGAGCTGAGATCACACCATTGCACTCCAGCCTGGGCGACAGAGCAGGACTCTGTCTTAGGAAAAAAAAACAAGTAGGCACTAGTCTCTTCTTTGGCATTTCATCTCAAGAACTTTAAAAGCAGCCTCTTTGATCCCTGAGAGGCCTCTTTGAGTTTCAGCAGGTTCTCCCTCCTGCCTGTGGGTAGAGGTCAGTATCTGGCCCCTGATCCGCCAGGCTGACCTAGACTGTGGTACCTTGGCTGGGCCTGGTCACCTCCCAAGTTGCAGCTTTCTTTCTCTTGTCCTTCCATCTCCACTGTTGGTCCCAGTTCATACCATTTTAATTCTGTTTTTGACTTCTGTTTCTGATTTTATTTCTGCCTCCCACAGCTACACTGCCCTCCAGAAAGACTGGTAGGGATTGCTCCCAACTTGGTACAGGAGCTGGAATCCCACCCCCTACAAAGAGGCCTGGCCCTGTTCTTCTAACCACTTGGACTCCCAGGTGCCACCCACCCTAGGTGACCCGGGGTGGCTGGGCTCAGTGCCTTGCTGGGCTGCCCACTTTCCCTTCCTCCAGTGCCCCATCTCCAGGGGCCAGGCCTGGGAATACTCCTGTGCATGAGGGCCTTGTCCATTTTGCAGCTGGGCAGTGTTGGCTGGGCCTGCTTTTGTGTGTGTGTGTGTGTGTGTGTGTGTGTGTGTGTGTACGTGTACATGTGTGTCTGTGTCTGGTGGTTAAAAGGCCTGTGGATAATGGACTATGAGAGATGGTCTAGATTTGGGCAAGTGGAGATGAGGGTATGGCCTCTTTTGTCACCTATAAGACACCAGGTAAGAAGCAGGTGTGGCCAACATGTGACTCCATCCAAAGTCCCTAGGCCCCTTTTCCATTCCTTTTGTTCCACTCCCATCCACTCATTCCCCTACACAAACTTCTGTGTGTTTGATTTCCCATAGCTCTGCACCTGGGACTCAGCCAGTGTAGCCTTCTCTTCCAGAGGCCCTGGACTACCTCAATTTACAGCATATCTTCCCTCCCACCCCCACCTGACCCTTTCCCAATGGCAGGCAAGGGCTAGCGCCGTGCCGGCGGGGGGGTGGGGGTGGGGCGGCGCACAGGTAGTCTGAAGGATGAGTGCCTTGCCTTGGAAAAGGACAAACTTCAGACCTCCCCCCTGCTCCCTCCAAGGTCTGTGTCTGAAGTCACCTTCTCTAGGCTTTTCCCTGCTAGTCACCTGTCCAGCTTCCTCAGTAAGTTGCCTGCACACGAGTCCTCATCTCAGGGCCTCTGCAGAACCCCACCTGAGACAGCAGGAAAGTATCTAGGGAGTGGAAATAGCTCATTTGAACTGTGGTGCAGAAAGAGCAGTTGGCTTTGATTGCCAGGCATGGCTGGGACTCTGTTCTGTAGGAAGGGGATGTCAACAGCAGCTTCTGAACTGCGAATCAGCCTACAGGAAGGGGGTTAATCTGTACATTAGCATAGGGGAAACTTGGAGGCAAAAGGCAGCTGGAAGGCTATTTTAATAAACCTGAGTTCTCAAAAGCATGAAATCAGTTTTTAGGGTGTGGCAGCAGGAGGGTGAGGAATGGGGTGTACAGGAGGGTGACTTCAGAGGCTGAAGGCCAGAGGGCAGGAGAGAAGGCACCCACACTGACGCCCTGGAGTTGAGGGAGAGGGGGTGCCCTTGGTAGGAATCTGAAACACAAAGAAAGGGTTGGTCTAGAAGGCAGAGGGGGAATTCCACCTCCCATCCCTGTCTGCCACTCTGAAATCACACCCTTTCACCCTGCATTAATAATTCTTTCTTTTGCATTCTTCTTGATTTATCTTCCAGGAGCAGACCCTCCTTTCCAAGTCATCATCTGGCATAATTCTTAGATCATTATGGCTTAATTGGTGTTTGATCATTTTTAGCCTCGGCTCTTCAACATCAAGGGAGAATTTGCAGGGGAATGAAAAAGATCTCATCGCGATGACACCCAGTTTTGCAGAGCTGGGTGTGTTAAGTCCTCTTTTACAGCTTTTTGAAAGGCACAGGATTGCATTTAGATAACACCTAATGCCAACAAAGCAGTGAGCTGTTAGGATTGAGCTGTGAAATGGTGGCATTTAACAGTAGGGCTGAGTTTATTGTACATTTTAAAGTTTAACTCTGTCCTTCATGATCCTGAGATGTCCTAATCCTTCTGCAGAAGCAGAATGGGTGAACTCTCAGTCCTGGAAATTGTGAACGATGAAGACACAATATAACCTGTGAATCACTTAGATCATTTTTCTTACAGACACAATACTTGGCTCTATTTGACCGTGTTATCGGAGATTGTATTTTGCTTTAAATAATGAGCCATTGCACTAAGAATGGAGAAATGCTCCAAGGCGCTCACTTTTAATTTAAACACAAGTTCAATGTACCATCCCAGAGTGGAGATTGCTATCGTCCTCAGTGCATCCGGGTTTTACAGCTTTCCAGATGCACATGTTCTTTGTGTTAGATGATGGTGCTGTACTCTTTCAGCAGCTCTCATTGGGTAACCCAAGGAAAAGTATGTTCTTATTAAACAAGGACCAACCCGCTAAGGGAATGCTGCCTTAATTAGTTTAATCATTTACACTTTGATTCAGACCCACCCACATTTCTGAATGCCTACTCCATGCTAGGCACAATGCTAACTGCTAAACAATGGGGGTACACAGAGGTGCCTATAAACCGTGTCCCCTGCTGCAGAGACTTGCAGGCTGGTTGGGGTTATAGACATCAGAAATGGATTATTACGGTGCAGTGTGGTACGGTACACAGGGCTCAGCAGGCTTTCAGGCAGGAGGCAAACACCCCTGGAGCTTCCACAGAGCCATTCCAGTTCTCCCTAGTCCTCCCGCATGTTTCCATCAGATTCAGCACCCCTCACCTCTGCTGCTTTAAAACAAGAGAAGATTCCTCAAAAAATAACATGCAGAACTACTATGTGACCCTGCAGTTCCATTCCCAGGTATATACCTAAGATAACTGAAAACATACGTCTACACAAAAGCGTTTATACCCATGTACATAAGAGCAGAATTTACAACAGACAAAGGGTGGAAACCAACAAAATGTCCATCTGTTACAGGGAAGAGGTTCTGATCCAGACCCCTAGAGAAGGTTCTTGGATCTTGCGCAAGAAAGAATTCAGGGCGAGTCCGTAAAGTGAAAGCGAGTTTCTTAAGAAAGAAGAATAAGTCCAGGCACAGTAGCTCACGCCTGTAATCCCAGCACTTTGGAGGCCGAGGCGGGTGGATCACAAGGTCAAGAGATTGAGACCATCCTGGTCAACATGGTGAAACCCTGTCTCTACTAAAAATAGAAAAAATTAGCTGGGCATGGTGGCACGCGCCTGTAATCTCAACTACTCAGGAGGCTGAGGCAGGAAAATTATCTGAACCCAGGAGGCGGAGGTTGCGGTGAGCCGAGATCGTGCCATTGCACTCCAGCCTGGGTAACGAGCAAAATTCCCTCTCAAAAAAAAAAAAAAAAAGAATAAAAGAATAGCTACTCCATAGACAGAGCAGCCCAGAGGGCTGCTGGTTGCCCATTTTTATGGTTATTTCTCGATGATATGCTAAACAAGGGGTGGATTATTCATGCCTCCCCTTTTTAGACCATATAGGGTAACTTCCTGATGGGGCCATGGCATTTGTAAACTGTCATGGTGCTGGTGGGAGTGTAGCAGTGAGGATGACCAGAGGTCACGCTCATGGCCGTCTTGGTTTTGGTGGCTTTTCCCTGGCTTCTTCACTGCATCCTGTTTTATCAGCAAAGTCTTTATGACCTGTATCTTGTGCTGACTTCCTGTCTCACCTGGTGAATTAGAAGGCCTTAACCATCTGGGAATGCAGCCCAGTAGATTTCAGCCTTGTTTTACCCAGCTCCTGTTCTCTGACACATCAACAGATAACATAAATGAAGCAAAATACTGATAACACTACTACGTGGATGAACCTTCACAACATTGTGTGAAGTGAGATTAGCCAAATACAAAAGGTCACATCCTGTATAATCCATTTACATAAAAAATTCCAGAACAGGTGAATACAGAGAGACAGAAAGCAGATTAGTTTTGTCAGGGGCTAGTGGGGAGACCGAATGGAGATTAACTGGTTAATAGGTATGGCATTTCCTTTTGGGGTGATGGAAAACACATTGAAGTTAGAGGTGACCATTGTATCACATTGTGTAGGTACTAAATGCCCCTGAATGGTACACTTCCAAATGGTTAATGTTACGTACGAGAATTTTATCTCAATTAGAGAGGAGAGGACTACTTACTTGGGTGTTCAGACCAGAGCTGAAGGGATACCAATGATATATTCTTAATTCTCTTACCTGGGAGAGAAGGCCCTCTTCAAATCTCTTTGGCTTGTGGTATGTTTTAAGCCAAAATATACTGGGAGAATACTGGGTCAATACAAATGCTTTTTGTTTTTAAGCTAACTTGGGAAAGGTAGACACAGCTCAATTTCATAACAACAATAAGAAATACAGATTGACAAACCCCATCAGGTGGTATTCAACAGCTCATGGGCTGATGCCTTAATTTGTACAGACGACTGGTAAAGGAAGTTGCAGGAAGATAACAAAAGGATAGAGATGTAATTGAGGACAAATTATTCATACGTGGATGATATGGTTAGGCTCTGGGTCCCCACCTAAGTCTCATCTGGAATAATAATCCGCATGTGTCCAGAGAGGAATCTGGTGGGTGGTGATTGGGTCATGGGGGGCAGTTCCCCCATACTATTCTTGTGATAGTGAGTTCTCATGAAATCTGATGATTTAAAAGTGGTAGATTCCCCCACCTCTGCTGTCATGTAAGACATGTCTTGCTTCCCCTTTGTCTTCTGCCATGATTGTAAGTTTCCTGAGACCTCCCCAGCCATGTGGAACTGTGAGTCAATGAAATCTCTTTCTTCATACATTACCCAGTCTCAGATATGTCTTTAAATGTGAGAATGGACTAAGGTGAGAACGGACTAATACAGTGGAGTTTGCAGTATTGTCAGGGGGGTGGAGTGAAGATGGAGGGGCAAGCCTTGCTTAAAATGGAAGACAGTACAGTGCTAACTGTTAGTATTTTGTTCTAAAGGGAAAAAGAAGCCCAATGACTGTACCTCGGAAAATGAAATGTGTTCAATTTATCTCCACAAACGTGTATGTGAAATTGATTCAGCTCAGTTTTCAAAATATCTTTGTCTTAGGCCCTGTACATTGGCAATATAAATACAAAGATCTGGCTCCTCTCCTCAATCAAGGATCTTACAGCCTTGGGTATAAATAGTCAACTGTAGATGAGAGACTGAATATACAAATAGACAGTGGCAAGACCAGATATGAATATAGAACTCTGACCCCAAATCTGTAGCAACGATCTCAGAAGATCAATCCATTATATGCAGTAACCAGCCCAGGAAGCCAGTCTGCTATCTTTAAAAGTCAGACTTACAGGAAGTTGGGCTACGATCTCTAGCAACTGGTCCAAAAAGCCAAACAATAATCCTTCTAGTAGTCGGCTCTAAATGGCCAGGACTTGATTAATAATTGATTGCTTCCCTAATTTTTGTGCTTGTTTCCAAGTTAAGACCAACCAGAGAAAGCCAATGATGGCCCCAACCAATCAGATAGGCTTCCATCTTCCTGGTTGGCCACCCTGGGCTTCCAGAGGCCAACAGCCCCCGATTAGGGCATACCTGAAGCTGTCTGTCCCTTGTGTCCTCTGTAAATTTCTTCCACTCCTCTGCCTGCCTTTGGGTCCCTGCCAAACAAAAGTGCTGGTGGCCAACTCCCTTGCTAGAGCAAGCTCTGAATAAATAGCCTTTGCCTTTCTCGTGTGGGTGGTGTTCATTTATTTCTACATAGAGAGGGCAGAATAGAAGTGCTAAAAATACCTACAAATTTCACACTATGTGGGAACAAAGGAAAGAGTAATTGCTTCCGTCCTAGGAGGGTGGGAAGGCAACCTTTCAGCACCTTGCTGAAAAACACCATGGTGCATTCCTGAAGAGTCCTTTTAAATTCTGATACGCTAGTGCTAAAATAACTCGTGGGCTGTTTTTGAGAAGGGAGAGATTCTGTCCCACCTCCAACGGGAGAAATTAGTCCTCTGAGGCCGTAGACGCCAAGGCTGCTGGTGGCTAAGGTTAGCCTCCTGCCAGCCCAGCATTCTAAGAAAGACTCACTTCACTCACACTGGCAGGGCTCATGTATACTTCAGGATTTCTCTTCTGGATATGAGTATAACTCTCCATAAATACACGAGAAAGGCTATGTATTTTCATTGCTATTGGCTAAATAGGCTTTTGAGATATTTATGGCCTTTCAGCCCAATTTTCTTCCTTTACTTCCCTCCTTCAAGCAGATAGACCCTGAGATTCTTTGCCCCCAGGAAGCCTTGAGGCTGCCTGACTTGCTTCTAAACCCACTGAGGAGACAAGCCTGTAGGTCCCTGAGTGGCACCTCAGTGATGAAGTGTCCTACTTGGAGATCTGATACTGCAGAGGCAGGAAGGAGAGGTATGTGAATCAAGAGCAGGCAGCCTGAGGGTCTTGGAGGAGATGGGGTCTTGGTCATGGCTTCCTGGAAGCCCCTGAAGATGCTGAAGGATTTGGGAGAACCCGAGAATCGAAGGGCTGTCCAGCTCATTTAGGGAAATGAAGTCTCATGGCAGCAATGGAGCCCGCTGGGGCCGTCCAGGGGGAAGAGGATGTCTCAGCAATTAGCAAACTGATGCGAGTCCAGGGGCCTGTCACAGACCTGCAGCAGTGCACGCGTACCTCCATAGCCATGCCATAGCTTCAGGAAGCCGTCTGGAAACTATGAAAGTTGTTGAGGTTAAATTTTCTACCAGCCTGGTATTATTAGCATTGGGATCAGAAATCAAATTAATTTATATAAATGAAGAGCTGTGCTGTTTCCTGAGTTTGCGGACAGTGATTCATGTATAATACTTGATAGTTACATAAAGTTAAAAAAAGGGTCATAGAATAAATCCATACAAGTGATCTCACGTGTGTATGCATAATTTTAGGGTGGGCTGTATGTACGGAAACACTCATGGCGTGGGGAAATGGAAGACCAAGTTGGGGAGATAGATGAATTATCTGGCCACCCACTAGATGGTGTCAAGGAGCATGTTATTTTACCTCTGTGGGCAGATTTCTTTGCCCTTTCTGTCTCTTTTCCTTACTCCAGATTTTGCAGCTATTCTTTATGTCAGTATTCTATGTGTGTGAATTGGGTAAGAACTTAGACTCCCTTAGGAAAATGCATTGAGTAGGAGTTGAAAGCTGAGTAGAATGATGAGGAGGTTGGGAAATATTAAATCTTTCTTATATAAATTCTTAGTGCTGTTTATGTTTCTGGAGTTAGAAAAAAAAGAGCTAGAACATATTTCTTTTCAGGGAGAAATGTTTGAAAACAAGCAATATTTGGGAGAAAACATCACCAACATCTACAAATTACAAAGCTGTGATTTGATCAGAAATATTTACTGAATTTCCAACAGAAAAACTAACTGATCCTGATTTGTGACTTAAAGAGGCAGCCTGCAGTTTCACAGTCTCTGTGGTTCCTGCTCTCCTGCTGCTGGCTTCCGCAAAGACTGTCTCTTTTATGGAAGCAGTTGGGGGAGAATGGAGAAGCGGGGATGATTCTGGCCATTGTTGGTACCGAATTCTGGGAGCAGGGCCTGGCAGAGGCCAGTTCTCATGGATGGAGGATATTGATGGATGGCAGTCAGTTCCTAGAGCGCTGTGCACTTGCAGTGCAACACCAGCTTGTGGTAGGCTCCTGGACAGGAAGCCAACCGCCTCCCTCATGGCCAAAATGAGATGGGTACTCAGGTGGGAAGGAGACCTGGGTCCCTGGCAGGACAGTGCCTCACAGTAAGGAACAAAAGCTGGAGGCTGATTCCGTGTCTTAGTTCAGCATAAGGCATACCTGGGTGCAGAGGGCTTGCCCCAGCCCAGGCGCTAGAGAGGACAGATCTGCTTGGCAGCAAGGGAATCCTGGGAGGGAGGGGAGTAGACAGAACTGCCCTGCCCCTAAGATGTCTGCATTCTAATTCCTGGAGCCTGTGAATATATTCCATTACATGACAGAAGGGATTTTACAGATGTGATTAAGTTTACTCTTTTTTTTTTTTTTGAGACAGAGTCTTGCTCTGTCGCCAGGCTGGAGTACAGTGGCACGATCTTGGCTCATTGCAATCTCTGCCTCCTGGGTTTAAGTGATTCTTCTGCCTTAGCCTCCTGAGTAGCTGGGACTACAGGTGTGCACCACCACATCCAGCTAATTTTTGTATTTTTAGTAGAGATGGGATTTCACTATATTGGCCAGGATGGTCTCAATCTCTTGATCTGCTTATCCACTTGCCTTGGCCTCCCAAAGTGCTGGGATTACCGGTGTGAGCCACTGCACCCAGCCAAGATTACTATTAATACTCAATTGACATGAAGATAGTGGGATTATCCTGAGTCGTGTGAGGTTGGAGGGATACCAGCACGGTCACATGAGCCCTTCAAGCAGAGAATCCTAGGAGAGGGCAGCAGGAGACTCAATTGTGAGGAGGATACCATGTGTCAATCCTGATTTAAAGACAGGGGGTAATGTGTGCAGGAATGCAGGCAGCTGAGAGAGGCTCCTGGAAATGGAGACCTCAGTCCTGCAGCTGGGAGGCACTGAATCTTGCCAACAACCTCAATAGCCTTAGAAGCAGGATCTCCCAGAGTCTCCAGAGAAGGGCCCACACAGGCCAACACCTTGATTTTGGCCTTGTGAGACCCAGAGCAGAGAAATAGCTGAGCCCACCTGGAATTCTGACCTACAGAGCTGAGAGCTAATATCGTTCTGTTATTTTCAGCCACTGAGTTTATATTGTTTTTTTACCCGAAAGCCTAAAAGTTGTTTGCTGTTCTAGCAGCAATAGGAGAGGAATACAGGGCTGGAGGCTGGGGGTGGGAAGGGGCTGGGGCCAGGGCCTGAGATCATACTGAATTCCAGGTTGTTCTTGATGGTGGGGGAGAGGGTGAGGGTGACATGGGGGTGTGGTAGATGGGGATATCAGTAAGCTCAGTGCCAGAAGGAGAGACCCCAGAAAAGAGCAGGAGAGGACAGTAACTCAAGATGGCAGAACTCTTGGCTGGCTCAGGACTTCCTCTAGCTCACTGCCCTGATCCTGGTGGGTGGCAGGATCATTATGAGCATTTTATGGAAATAGCATTTGCTAAGGTTTGGATGTTTGGATGGAACCTCACGTTGAAGTTCGAGTGTTGGAGGTGGGATCTTATGAGAAGTATCTGGTCATGGAGGTGGATTCCTTATGAATCAATGAAAGGCTTCCTTTAAGGGTGAGTGAGTTCCTCCTCTCTTAGGCCCATGAGAGTTAGTTGTTAAAAAAGAGGCTGACAACTCCCTCTGCTGTCTGTTGCTTCCTCTCTCACCCTGGGTGATTCTCTGCACACATGGCTTCCCCCTCACCTTACATTATGAATGGAAGCAGCCTGAGACCCTTGCCAGAGCAGATGGTGGTGCCATGCTTCCTGTACAGCCTGCAGAACCACGAGCCAGACCTCTTTTCTTTATAAGTTACTTAGCCTCAGACATTGCTTTATAGCAACACAAATAGTCTAAGACAGCATTTGTCCTTGATGGCAACGCGATCGGCTCCACTTTTGGTCGTTCCTCAGTCTTAGGCTTAATGTTCCAGGTGTAAGTCTCTTAAAATTAGCTAACACTGCTTCAGGAAACCACACTGTGAAACGAGCATCAGGTTGAGAAGAAGGGTTCATTGGCCAACATCTACTTCCTCTGATACAGCATTTTAGAAAATAAGAGATGTCTCTTCTACACTGAGTGCAAAAACCATGCTGGGGAACCATCAGAAAAATAAATTTTCCCAAGAACAGAGCATTAAGGTTTATGTTGTTTTTTACCTGAAAGCCTAAAACCAACTTCCACATATTTCTTGTGATGTCACTTTGAAATATTTAAGATCGAAAGGTTTGGTGTGTTTTTGTAGTGGCTGCTGGATGGAAAGCCAACTAAAGTGTGTTAAGAATGCCTGGGAATGCAATATGCTAAACTGCAAATACAGAGATAACTGTATTTGCAATTTGGCGCATTGCATTATAACGGTATTTGCAGTTTGGCACATTGCATTCCCAGGCATTCTTATCACTCTTTTTGAGTGACTGTTTATAATACAACTGGAGTTGCAGGTTCTTCTATCTCAAAGGCTGAATAAATGACTGTGTTCCCCAAGCAACTCTTTTGTCTTTTCTTCAGCCATTTCTGCACAGAATGAAGGTTGTGACCTCCCAAGGGCTAACCTATTAATTACTACAGGAAATTGCTGTGGGGTCCCCAACAGGGGTTGTCTGTAGACTATCAAACTCTCAGTTATCCAGAAGAGGCATTTCTTTGTTTGCAAGTTTGAACCATCTTCAGGACAGACAATAACTATTCAGGTTTTCTCGGTGTCGTTCAGTCTGTATTGTTTCTGAATGGAGGAAATTTCTTGTATAGGATGGTCGTCTCTCTGATATGACTCTACAATACATCAAGAGCTTAGCTGCCAAAAAGTATCACCTTTCATGTTCTCCAGCCTATCCTGAAAATTTTATCCTATACGTTTTATTTGTTTATATGTGTTTTATACCGTATCTCTTTCCAGAAATGATTTGAGGAGCTATATACTGTCAACCACTTAAACAAGAGCCAAAGCCAAAGCCTTACAATAGAACAAAAAAGAGACTTTCATCAGAAAATTTAGGCTGATGAAAAATATGAAGTCCAAGAACAAAATGAAAAGAGCTTTCTGAAGGCAACTAAAAAGAACTTCAAAACCAAAACAAAAGGAAGGGTTACAGACGTTAAATATGTGACAATAAGACAGCACTAATTCGTCACAGAAGGACAGGAATTTCCAGCAGCAGAGCCCCCTTAAGAAGGTTATCTTGAAAGGTGTGGAGGGCCCAAGCAATTTGCTGCAGTCCCGCATCTTGGGTGCCTTCGCCTGCTAGTTACATTGGCTGGAGGAGGTGGGAAGAGCCCTGGTCACAGGGAGGCGCTGTCAGTGGAGGGGGCATGGCAAGCATGGCAGCTGGGTGTCAACATGGGGAGACCCAGGGGAACCCCACAGGCACATAAGAAGTGTAAGAAATGTTAATTTCCTTTTTCCCCCTCTATGTTGATGTCCTCTTTAATTCAAGGCTCTGTAGATGTGTGTTTTAAAACTTCCAGGCAAAAATTTGTTGGGGCTGAAACATTATTTCTTGGGCAGAGAGTGGGGACAGTATGATTTCAATTCTTTTGAACTATTTTAAGCTTTGTGTGTAATAGGGCTAATTTTTCAAAATATAAAGTGGGTATTTGAGAAAAACACATATCTTCTGCTTTAGGAAACATGAAACAGTAGTGGTTTAGTCTTGTTAATTGCGTAAATAAAATCCTATGGATTTTTACTTATTTATTTTTTGGTCTGCTTATATATTTCAAAAGAGGCATATTAAGACTGCTTTCTTCAAAGGTTTTTGCTCTAAAAGATTTTTGCAAAAATTTACCTCCCTGCCCCACTGAACATTTTAAAGTTGGTATTTAAAAATATTCACTGTCAGGCTGGGCATGGTGGCTTATGCCTGTAATGCCAGCAGTTTGGGAGGCTAAGGCAGATGGATCACCTGAGGTCAGGAGTTCGACACCAGCCTCGTGAACATGCTTAAACCCCATCTTGATTAAAAACACAAAAAATCAGACAGGTGTGGTGGCATGCACCTGTAGTCCCAGCTACTCAGGAGGCTGAAGCAGGAGAATCACTTGAACCCAGGAGATGGAGGCTGCAGTGAGCTGAGATTGTGCCACTGTACTCCAACCTGGGCAGCAGAGTGAAACTCCATCTCAAAAAAAAAAATCACTGTAAGTTTAAATGGTTCCAAAGAGTATAATTTCTAAATAATATTAATAGTAAATATGTTTCAGTTTCTAAATTTTGGATGCTATGTAGTGAGAGTTCAGATAGTGCAGGATTTATCCAAACTCTGAATCTGTTTGTTTCCGGAATTCACAAGATATGAATTTGGCTGGAGGTGGGGTATGTATATTGAGATTGAAAAAAAATTATTGGGGTTTAATTTCTTCTCAGAGATTTGGAGATAGATGGTTGGTTACATCGATTCAGCTGCTCAAGAACATCAGAAGGCTTCTGGTTCTTACATGTGGAGTTTTGTTAGACACTGCCAAGCTGTTTGACATGGTTTGGCTGTGTTCCTACCCAAATCTCATCTTGAATTGTAGCTCCCATAATTCTCTTGTGTTATAGGAGGGACTTGGTGGGAGATAATTGAATCATAGGAGCAGTTTTCCTCTACTGTTCTTGTGTCAGTGAATAAGTCTCACAAGATCTGATGGTTTTTTAAAAGGAAACCTTTTTTGCTTGGGTCTCATTCTCTTCTCTTGGCTGCCACCATGTGAGACGTGCCTTTTGCCTTCAGCCATGATTGTGAGGCCTCCCCAGCCATGTGGAACTGTGAATCCATTAAACCTCCTTTTCCTTATAAGTTACCCAGTCTCAGGTATGTCTTTATCATCAGCATGAAAATGGACAAATACAGTGCTTTTCGGCAGTTCTGTATTATTTTATGCCCTCAACAAAATCATATGCATGGTTCTTTCTCCATTCCCGTTGTCAACAGTGTACGTTATAAACCTTCCGAAAGTTTTCCAATTTGAGTGGAAGAGTTATATGTTGTATTCATTTGCATTTCCCTGGTTAGCAGTGAAACTGCATATTGTTTGGCTACTTAAGATATGGCATCCTCTTTGAATTGCTTCCTTGTAAATTTTGTCCAGTTTTCTATAAAGTGGTTAAATGGCAAGTGTTGGAGCGAGGAAAATATTTTGAAAGATAAATAACAGTGTACAAATATCCATAATGCATAAAGGCTATATTGACATCTTAAATAATGATGTTATTTTATTACAACTCACAGAAGTGAATACAGCGTTAAGTGTACAGTTTGTGAATTTCTGCAAAGTGAGCACACCTGTATAACCAGCACACACATTAAGGGACAGAGTATTACCAGATTCCCAGAAACCTCCTGTCTTCTTTCTAGTCACTCCCTGCTTCATTCCTTGGATAACCACCATCCTGACTTTTTTTAGACAGTCTCAGTCTGTTGCTCAGGCAGGAATGCAGTGGTGTGATCTTGGCTCACTGCAACTTCTACCTCTTGAGTTCAGGTAATTCTCATACCTTGGCCTTCCAAGTAGCTGGACTGCAGGCATGCACCACCATACCAGGCTAATTTTTATAGTTGTAGTAGAGACAGTATCTTGCCTTGTTGGCCAGGCTGGTCTCGAAATCCTGGCCTTAAGTTATCCTGCCTCGGCCTCCCAAAATGCTGGGATTACAAGTGTGAACCACCACGCCTGGCCCATCCTGACTCCTAATACCATTGGCTAGTTTGCTTATTTTTGAACTTTATCTTGTGAAATAAGTTCACTGTGCCTTGGTTACAAACTTCTCTGAGTCTGGTGAGGCAGCACCCTCCCCTGCCGCCAACCCTCACAAACAAATTACATAGAGCAGGTACATCACTCACAGATAGGCAGCAAGGGACAACAGAATGCTGGGATCCACCATGAGCCATTCCCCCAAAGGTCTGGGAAGCTGCCCTGGACAGATGGAATCTTGACTGTGCATGACCCATTGCATGACAGCTGAGGGACCCTGAAAGACAGACTGTCCTGGGCTTTGTACCTAGGGTTTTATGCCCTCGGGAACATGACTTGCTGGGCTAAAGTGTTGAAGGACATCTTGTTTCTAGGGTAGGGGCTAGAATAGAGCCTGGGCTGTTCTGGCCAGCTCCTCCATCCCAGCACATTCTACAGTTATTCTTGAGAACTACAAGTGAGAATGGGGGTAGGGGTAGGAAGTCAGGGAGAACTGGGTCGGTCCAAGATCACAGGGAGGACTGTCCTGAGTATAGAAATGAGTCATACCATTTAATTTCTTTTGCTCAGCAACAGTTGGTGAGATTTGATGGTATCAACATTTTATTTTTATTTTATTTTATTTATTTATTTTTTGAGATGGAATTTCGCTGTTGTTACCCAGACTGGAGTGTAATGGCACGATCTCGGCTCACTGAAACCTCCACCTTCTGGGTTCAAGCAATTCTCCTGCCTCAGCCTCCCGAGTAGCTGGGAATACAGGCATGCACCACCATGCCCAGCTAATTTTTGTATTTTTAGTAGAGACGGGGTTTCACCTTGTTGACCAGGATGGTCTCGATCTCTTGACCTTGTGAAACACACGCCTCTGCCTCCCAAAGTGCTGGGATTATAGGTGTGAGCCACTACGCCCGGCCGGTATCAACATTTTAAAACAAACCTGCCAATTATACTTTTAAGTATATCCAATGGAACCTAACTGCCATAGTGATGTGTTATACACTGTCATCTTTTACAAAGGTATGCACAAAAAACCTTTCCTAAACATTGGGAAAATTTATATTTCATCTTTCTCCTTGACTTGAATTTCTGTTCTACTTCTCCCATAGAATTTTACCTAACAAATATAGTTTTATGCTTGAAAGTCTTTACTACTCCATTATATTTTTTTCCATAAAATTATGTGTATTGATTAAAAATCTTTGTTTCTTATGAATATCAGACTCTTAGTGACAAGCAGTTTATTTTATATTTAGTTATAACTTAGAATGTAATTGACCAAAATAATATAAATGTATTAATATGGAATAATATATTACAAATTTTGATAAATAATTATTAAACCAAAAACTACATTTTATTAGAATTGTTTCTTAATAGTTGTGATAGGCAAAATGCCGGCTACCCAATGGTGTTTGTATCTTAGTATCTGTGACCTGTGAATATGTTCAGTTACAGGGCATAGTGGAATTAGGTTTTAGAAGGAATCAAAGTTACCAATCAACTGACCTTGGGATAAGTCTGGATGGCCTAGGCGGGCCCAGTGTAATGACAAGGATCCTGATAAGTGGAAGAGGGAGAAAGAAGAGAGAGAACCAGAAAGACATCAGCATGAGGAGGACAGTCTCATGCTGCAGGCTTTGAAGGTAGAGGGATTAGGCCATGAGTCAAGGAAGAGGCAAGAAAATGATTCTGCCCTGGAACCTCCAGAGGGAAGGCAGCTCTGCAGACACTGAGATCGTGGCCTTCTAAAACTCTTTTCAGGCTGACCCCCAGAAATGCAAGATTTTGCACTTTTAAAGACACTCAGTTTGTAGTAGTTTGTTATTATAGCAATAGGAAGTGAATTTGATTGTTCAGTATGGTCTATTGCTAAAATGACATAGGGCACAGCATCCATTTTATTTTTAATTCCTTTAATAGGAAGTGGAAAATAAAATATTTTATGTGATAAGATGGCATGAGGAAAAAAATTGTATTAAGTGTCTTGTTGATCTGCAGGAAATCATTTCAGTGTTTTATCCGTGAGTTTTGTCAGGAATATGTTAAAAATGTATTTCCGGAAAAATTCTGTTTATTTTATTTATTTTTATAGACAGGGTCTTGCTTCATTGCCAGGCTGGCCTGCAGTGGCATGATCATGGCTCACTGCCGCCTCGAACTCCTGGGGTCAAGCAATCCTCCCACCTCAGCCTTACAAGTGCCACCATGCCTAGCTAATTTTAAAAAAAAAAATGTTTTTTTTGTAGAGATGAGATCTTACATCACCCAAGCTGGTCTCAAACTCCTGACCTCAAGCAATCCTCCTTTCTCAGCCTCCCAAATTGCTGGGATTACAGACATGTGCCCCTGCAACCAGCCTTTGGTTACACTCAAAAACAACAAACAAAACGAAAACCAAACGAAAACAAAACAAAAACATCACTAACTCTTACTGCTTTTGCTGTTTGAATGGTTTTTCTTTTCTTTTCTTTTTTTTTTGAGACGGAGTTTCACTCTTGTTACCCAGGCTGGAGTGCAATGGCACCATCTCGGCTCACCACAACCTCTGCCTCCTGGGTTCAGGCAATTCTCCTGCCTCAGCCTCCTGAGTAGCTGGGATTACAGGCACGCGCCACCATGTCCAGCTAATTTTTTGTACTTTTAGTAGAGACGGGGTTTCACCATGTTGACCAGGATGGTCTTGATCTCTCGACCTCGTGATCCACCCGCCTCGGCCTCCCAAAGTGCTGGGATTATAGGCTTGAGCCACCGCGCCTGGCCGAGTGTTTTTTCTTTCTGGCTGCTAAAATATCCTAGGCATGAGTATTGAGAGCAGCTGATAATAATTGCTTCTGTTTGAAAATATTATAATGAAAAAAGGTACTTCTTATATTCATTGTTTCTTGTAAATGCTGTCTTTGCTTCGCTCCTTTGAGGACTCTTCTTTGAGATTGGAATATCCTTTGACAATGGTTCAGAAAAATGTGGCAGTGGAGATAAAAGTTTTTACTCCCACTGTTTCACTCCACTGTAAACTGAAATCAGAACATCCCAACAGGGCTCAACATTTCTACTTTCTTACAAGACAGTAGTTAACAGAAATGTGTGTAATGCAGGAAAGAAATCGGATCCTATCAGGGTGTCCTATAACAAGATTAACCATTAAAGACAGCTCTTCTTTTGCTGCCTGGAGGGCTTTTGGTTGGGTAACCAGCCTGGTGAGACAGCTGCAGTCAGAAGTTCTCCAGAGACGGCGGACAACCCATGTGACTTTAAGAACCAGCACCTGTAGCAGCTACGGGTGGCTTCACCAGGCTGAAAAGGGGTCTGGGTGGAGTCCCAAAAGTGTAGTCCGTGTCTTATAAATTGGATATAAGTGGTTGATTTTGTGTTTATGTGTATATATGTTTTAATACTAAATTGAATATTCCTTTTAATATGCTGCTGGGAAGGAAAAACTTTTCCTCTACCCTCTTAAGGTTTGTGATGGGGGCCCGTGAATTAAAGAAACAAAAGACACAATTTCTATTAATATTTACATGTATGGGAGTTCAGAGAAGAGAAGTAGCACTCAAAAAGAGGTGGATACTGGGCCTATGTGTCATTTTGACAAAGGAAAGGGGCTTTGAGCTTAAAGCGGTAACAAATTGTGGGGAAGTGACAAATATATGGGGCAAAACAAATGGATGAAAAGGCTGATTTTAGTAAGATGTGTTTGTGCAGACTCTTGGTGCCACCTCTTCATCTCAGGGATAACAGTCACTCTCCTCTTCCTGGGACAGGAGAGGAGGACACCTTCACAAAGAGTAATTTATGCCCTATTTGTAGGTGGATGGGGGATGGCAGAGAACTCCCTGAATCTATTCATTCTCAATTGCCTTCAGCTCAAAATAATTTTTATGCCAGAATGATGTGTTTGGGGGTATTATATCCTAACCCCCTTCAACAAGAATTTAACCTAACTTTCCTCCCACCTCTCATAGATTCCATAAGCAAATCCTGTTATCTTTTTAAAGCTATCTCCCCAGTTCTGCGGCTTCTACAGATACCACCCTCGTCCAAGTCCCCATCACATATGGACTAAGACAACAGCCTCCACGTTGACCAACCTATATTGTTCTCCAGCCCTTAACTCTGACTTTTCTCTAAAATGGCGCCTATATTTGAGATTATATAACATACCTATTGGTTGATGGTCTGTTTCCTTACTAAAGTGGAAGCTTCATGAGAGCTATCAATTGTGGTGTCTCTAGTGCCAATAATAATGCTACTCACCAAGTATACACGTAATCAACACAAGGTTGAACTGATACGGTTTGGCTGAGAGGAACCTGGTGGGAGGTAATCGAATCATGGGGGCGGGTCTTTCCCTTGTTGTTCTTGTGATATTGAGTAGGTCTCAGAGATCTGAAGGTTTTAAAAACGGGAGTTTCCTTGTACAAGCTCTCTTCCCTTGCTTTCATGTGAGACATGCCTTTCACCTTCTGCCATAATTGTGAGACCTCTCTAGCCATGTTGAACTGCAAGTCCATTAAACTTTTTTTAAAAAAATAAATTGCCCAGTCTTGGGTGTGTCCTTTTTTTTAATTTTTTAACACGGAATCTCACTCTGTGGCCAGGCTGGAGTGCAGTGGCATGATATTGGCTCACTGCAACCTCTGCCTCTTGGGTTCAATCAATTCTCCTGCGTCAGCCTCCCGAGTAGCTGGGATTACAGGAATGTGCCACCATGCCTGGCTAATTTTTGTGTTTTTAGATGAGACAGGGTTTCCCCTGTTGGCCAGGATGGTCTTGATCTCTTGACCTTGTGATCCACCCATCTCAGCCTCCCAAAGTGCTGGGATTACAGGCGTGAGCCACCATGTCTGGCCAGGTATGTCTTATCAGCAGTGTGCAAACAGACTAATGCATGAACTAAGTCTCTTCATTATATCTATGGAATTCACTGGCATGTTTGGGTTTATTCCTACTTCCTTAATTTGTGTTCCCCCACTGGGCTTTCTAGTTGCCTTTAATCAGTGGTTCATTTTTTCCATTTTTACCTTCTGTAAGTTGGAAATGGATACATTTTATATCAAATACTTAAATATTTAACATTATCTAGAATTAATAATTACCTAGAAATGATCTAGAATTAATAAGCTTTGTTTGCAATTATCTTTTTCCTCTGCTTTCCTCAGTCCCACTGAGAAGACAAACTTCGCTGACCTTTTAGTTTTCACTCTTTAAAGTCTCACCTGCTTCCATTGGATTTAACATTGCAAGGGATTTTAAAACATAAACTTAAATATTTACCACTAATTTTAATGTAAAAATAAATTTTACTATCGTGTTCATAACTTGTTGCATTACGCCTCTTCCTCTTCCTCTTGGAACCTTCCCTCCCACTCCCCCATAATTCTCAGTAATTCTTCCAAGGAGGATCATTGAATAGTGAATTTTATGAGATTTTACATATCTGCAAATGTCTTTATTTTAATTTAATTATTTAATAATTAGAATTGAGGATATTTATAGAGTTTTGAGGTCTGAGCTCATGAGATTGGAGGCAGTTCTTTCAAGTTGGGGAATTAATTGGGATTCTAATTATTCATTTTAATTTTTAGAAAGTTTTATCATTTCAACTTTTAGATACAGGGGTACATGTGCAGGTTTGTTACATGGGTAAATTTAGTGACGCTGAAGTTTTGGGGGCAAATGATTCCGTCATCCATGTAGTGAGCGTAGTACCTAATGTACCTAACAGGCAGTTTTTCAGCCCTTGGCCCCCTTATTCTCTCTCACCACTAGGAGTCCCCAGTGTTTATTGTTCCCATCTTTATGTCTGTGTGTACCCAACACTTGGCTTCCACTTATAAATGAGAATATGCGGTATTTGGTTTTCTCTTCCTGCATTAATTCACTTAGGATAATGGAGGTTGCTGCAAAAGACATGATTTCATTCTTTTTTATGGCTGCACAGTATTCCATATGTATATGTACCACATTTTCTTTATCCAGTCCACCACTGATGGGCATCTAAGTGGATGCCATGTCTTTGCTGTTGTGAATAGTGCTGCAATGAACATACTCATGCATGTGTCTTTTTGGTAGAATGATTTATTTTTCCTTTGGGTATATACCCAGTCATGGATTGCTGAGTCTAATGGTAGTTCTGTGTTAAGTTCTTTGAGAAATCTCCAAACTGCTTTCCACAGTGGCTGAACTAATTTACATCCCCACCAACAGTGTATAAGCATTTCCTTTTCTCTGCAGCCTCGCCAGCATCTGTTAGTTTTTGAATGTCTTTATTTTAAAGCAGGTGTCAGCAAGCCCTTTTAAATGGTCCAAACAGTAAGTATTTTAGACTTGTGGCCATATGGTCTCAGCTGCAATTATTCAGCTCTGCCAAGGTAGCGCGAAAAAGCAGCCACAAACAATACCTACGTAAATGAATGGGTGTGGCTGTGTTCCAGAAAAATTTGTAAACACGGGGCTGGTCCAATGGCTATAGTTTGCTGACTTCAGTTTTAAAGGATAGCTTGCCTGGATAGAACATTTTAGGTTCAAAATTATTTTTCTTCAGATGTTGAAGATAATTGCTCCAAGGTCTCCCTGTGCCTGTGGTTGTTGTCAAGAAGCTGAAGTCAGTCAGATTTATTTATTATTATTATTATTTTTTGAGACGGAGTCTTGCTCTTGTCACCCAGGCTGGAGTGCCTTCGCTTTCTGCAATGAATGGCTCACTGCAACCTCCACCTCCCGGGTTCAAGCAATTCTCATGCCTCAGCCTCCCAAGAAGTTGGGATTACAAGTGCCTGCCACCACACCCAGCTAATTTTTGTATTTTTAGTAGAGTTGGGGTTTCACCATATTGACTAGGCTGGTCTCAAACTCCTGACCTCAGGTGATCTGCCCACCTTGGCCTCCCAAAGTGCTGGGATTACAGGTGTGAGCCACCGTGCCCAGTCATATTCTTTTTTCTTTATTAGATAACTAGTCTATTCTTCCCCAGAAGATTTTAAGGATTTTCTTTGTATTTTATTGATGAATTTTCTTCATGGATTTTCAACTGTCAACTCACCCAAATATCTATCAATATAACCTTTTGATAAAGCAAAGCTACGTGTGTTAAACTTACTGTAGTAAGGGAGACCATCCCTTTGAGATCTTAGCATTGCCTCAAAGGGAGAAGTCAGGAGAGGTTATTTATAGAGTTTTGGGGTCTGAGCTCATGAGAGTTGAGGCAGTTCTTCCAAGGGGGGAACTGATTGGGATTGAGCAAAGTTTGTAACTAATAGTTTAGGATTGTGGCCACAGTGGAGCAAGGGGCTCAAAGCAAATATTGGTAAGTAAATTGTTTAATAAAAGAGCTCTTTGCCCAGATGAAAACATGGTTGTCCTGTGAGGAAACTGTTTGCGCAGATGCACAAACTATTTGCCCAGACAAATTGGTTTTCAGGAATTTCCCAAAGTAAATAGCAGTTATTTACTGGTTTACAGCTTTATCTTTCTGGGCAGGCATTTCCTGGAGCAAATAATTAAGTCACGTTGAAACAGGTGGTCTTTGTCCTTGGCCCTCATAGTTAAGCCATGTGGATGTAAATGTTCTCTCTTCTCATGGATAATTTTTAAACTGTGTATACTGCTGGATATTAATGGCTTTTTTCAGAGACCTCATGTCTTCAGTTCTGTACATTTCTAATCAATTGTTTCTTGAAATTTTATTTACTTGTAATTTCTCTAGTCTCTTCTTTTGTAATTCCTATTACATTGGTGCTGAGACTAGGTTTATTCTACAACTCTCTTAATTTTTGTGTCATTTTGAGCAAATTCCATGGTTCCATTTTCCAGTCGATCTGCATATCAGCTGTGCTTATTTTGTTTTTCACCCACATACTACGTTTTTAAATCTCAACAATTCAAATGCTCATGTCCAATTTGATTGGTTCTTTTTTTTTTTGAGATGGGGTCTTGCTGTGTTGCCCATACTGGTTTTGAACTCCTGGGTTCAAGCGATCCTCCTGCCTTGGCCTCCTGAAGTGCTAAGATTATAGGTATGAGCCACCACACCCAGCCTCTTGTTATTCTTGTGATTGCACACATTATGTCCTCTATATATTTAAAGATACTTTATATGTGTGCACCCGTATACATGCACACACACACACTGCTTCTATTCGCCATTTCTATCTTCGGATGCTGGGCATGCTGAAATGTTTGATTCTGCTTCTGTACATCAATGCCAAGATTCCCTGTTAGAAGATATGCTACAATAGTTCATGCAGATGATTGAGGCCAGGTGGGAACTGCCATTGTTGCTGCTGCGTTACAGTGGCTTTAGTGAGCCTGGCAGAGTCTCCTGTGGTGTGCCAGGAGATGGCATCTCACAGTGGGTCTTTAAGGCATACCCGGGGCACTGTGCTGCCTCTCTTGCTCCCAGAGTTCCTGTACCCACTGCTCTGGGGAAGGCACGCACTTGCATCCGTGGGCACGGGTGCCCTGCTCACGGGCTGCCCTACCTCACTGCCCTCTCCTTGGCCACTCTGAGTTCCTCCTCCTCTTTCTGGATCCTCCCTTCTTGGTCTGGTGCACCCTTAAGGTTCACAGCAGAATTCTCCCACTCCCACCTGGGCTGTAGGTTTTCTTCTTTAATCTATGCTTGTCTACTTTCCAGCTTTTAGAGATTCTGGGCTGGGCACAGTAGCTCACACCTGTAATTTCAGAACTTTGGGAGGCGGAGGCGAGTGGATCACAGGGTCAGGAGTTTGAGACCAGCCTAGACAACATAGTGAAACCCCGTCTCTACTAAAAGTACAAAACTTAGCAGCTGGACATGGTGGCGTGTGCCTGTAGTCCCAGCTACTTGTGAAGCAGAGGCAGGAAAATTGTTTGAACCTGGGAAGCGGAGGTTGCAGTGAGCCAAGATCGTGCACTCCAGCTTGGCCGACAGCAAGACTTCATCTCAAAAAGAAAAAAATGAGATTCTGTATGATTCTGGTTCATCCAGAGTGTCTGTTCTTTTTTCCAGTCATGACTGTGCACTTACATGTTTACTTTTTAATATCTTTTTAATGATTTCTATGAATGCCTTGGAGGGATTGGCAATATGTTTTGAAACATTTTTTTAAAAGGATCAAATGAAAGTAAATTCCAAACCACCATCTTAAATAGTTGGCAAAAAATTCAGTCATCTGGGGAGCACCCCATTATGTAGAAAGGTCCTGGGGTATCATAAGCAGGAATAGTTATCCTGGGAGCTGACCTCTGGTCTCGCCTGGTTGCCCCTGAGAAACCCATTACTGAGGCCCACTGCTAGTTTTGCGGCTTCTGTACCGTCCAGAAATCTCTGCCAAAGCAGTGCTCTGGGCTGGGAATCCAATCTCTGTCTATACAACAAGAAGCCATTTCCCCTGAGGTCTAGCCACCGTCCTTGGCCATTTTGAGGGACGTGGTGGGTTGGAAGTTCCTGTACTTAGCCCTGTTCTAGTTTTCCAGTATAGGGGACTCTCCCTTATATATGATCGTTCCTTTTACGTCCTCTCTCCCTTTTCCAAACACCCATTGTTCTCATTTCTATCTTCAGGATGTAATCTCCAAGAGAGTGATAGGATTTGAGAACTGTCTACTTCTGGTTATATTCATGGGGGAAGAAAACACAAAGGCTTTCTTGGAGTGGGCAAGGAAAAATCCAGAGAATAAACCACAAGTAGCTTTCATTCTCAGCTGAGCTATCAGCCTAAACACATATAGGTGTCATTTCCACGGGCTCTCTCCACATGGGCTGGTTTGGGCTTCCTCACTGTGGTTGGGTGCCAAGCACCAGCTTCCCGAGACAGCAAGGCAGGAGTGTGTGGCACGTTTAAGACCTAGCTTTGGAAGTTCATAGTCGCTTTACTTATTATATTGGTGACAGCAGCCCAAGTTTTGTCCATATTTGAGAAGAGAGGACTGAGACTACTACCACAGAAAAGTGTCAAGGTGATGTTGTCAGAAGGGCAGGTGGGATGGGGCAGGTTGTGGTGGTGATGTTTGGAAGACACCATGTGACACAATCTGCCCTTTGGACATTCTCCATATAAAGTATGTTCTCTCCCTTCCCCAAGAGCTCTCATATTAGTTCTTTTACAGTAGGCGAGCTTTCGTCTGCCACATAAAACATCACCTTCTTCCTGAACCTCACCAAAATAAACCATGCCTCTCTGCATATGGCAGCTTTAAGACAAAGCCTTTAGTCTCCACGAGCAGCTCCAGATAGGTCCCCAAGTAAACACACAATCCAGTTAAAACCAGTGTGCTTACTACGTAAGTGTGATGTCAGGACTCACGTCTAGTCCTTCCTTTTAGCTGCTTTGTTCCTTCTGTGCAGATACTCTGGAGCTGCTGCTCACTGCACAGCAGTGAAAACAAGCCCAACTTCATGTGTCAGTAATTACCTTGCAACATGTTATACCCTGGAAATAAATGTTAACTTGAGTATCTGTGGGTGATTAGATTGTTGGTAATTTTTTAAAAATTTTCTTGGTTTCTACTGTCCTAAACATTCTTTTATTTTTCCTTTCATTTCTTCTTCTTTTTTTTTTCAAGACAGGATCTTGCTCTTTCACTCAGGCTGGAGTACAGTGGTGCCATCACAGCTCACTGCAGCCTTGACCTCCCATGCTCAAGCAATCCTCCCATCTCAGCCTCCTGAGTAGCTGGGACCACAGGCTTGTGTCACCACACCCAGCCAATTTTTGTATTTTTTGTAGAGAAAGGGTCTCACCATGTTTCCCAGGCTGGTCTTGAACTTCTGGGCTCAAACTATATGCCAGCCTCAGCCTCCCAAAGTGCTGGGAGTATAGGCATGAGCCACCATGCCTGGCCCTAAACATTCTAAATTTTCACAGGGAATATAGAAAACCGCCTACAGATGCCCTCTGCATCAGACACCCTGGATTGCCCATCCAACACCATCCTATCCCCTTTCTCTTTTCTCCTCACCTGTTTCTTCTCTCCTCTGAGACTGGGGACTTAGCCTTCTGTGCTCTGTTCCCCAACTCTCTGGCTTTGGGTTTGTTTGGCCAGTTGGAGGTACTGGCAGGAGATCAGTGGCTGGAAGGAGAGAGCAGTCGGGGTGTTTCTTTACCTACTTCTTCTGTGCTGTGACTCTGGTGGCAACCACATCCTCCAAGCACAGCTCCTGCTGAGCAACCTGCCCTCAAGGCGGTAGGTTTCCTTGGGTTCAATTACACTGTTTTCTCTCTTTTCCTCTTTAGGTCAAAGGGTGGTAAGTGTTTCTCACTGTTGCTCTTCCTGAGTGTCTTTACATCCCTAAATTGCTCCCTGACAGGTTGCCCATCCTCTGTAAGCAATTCCGACATTAAATTCTCTCCATAACTGTGGCGGAGTGGTCTGTTTCCCGGCAAGCCTGTGGCTGACTTGCCACTGAGGAGCTGAGGGATATTGCACGAGTCCCTCCCCTTTTGAGCTTCTATTTCTCCATTTTAAAAGGATGGATTTGGACTATACTGATGTTTATTAAGCTTTATTTCATGTTAATTAAAGTGTTCTTTAAAAAAGGAGTTCCACTCCTGTGCACTGTTGGTGGGAATGCAAAACGGTGCCACTGCTATGGTAAACAATATGGTAGTTCCTCAAAAATTAAAAATAGTTACTGTAGGATCCAGAATTTCCACTTTGGAGTATATATCCAAAAGAATTGACAGCAAGATCTCGAAGAGATATTTGTGCCACCCCTGTTCATAGCAGCATTTTTCATAATAGATAAGAGGTGGCAGCAAGTCAAATGCCCATCAGTGAATGAATGGATAAATGAAATGTGTTTTCATACAGTGGAATATTACTCGGCCTTAAAAAGGAAGGAAATTCTGACAAACGCTGTAACATGAATGAACCTTGAGGACATTACACTAAATAAAATAAACCAGTCACAAAAAGATAAATACTGTATGATTCCTTGCGTATGAGGTACCTAGAGTAGTTAAATTCATAGAAACAGAAAGTAGAACGGTGGCTGCCAGGGGTAGGGGAAAAAATGGGGGGTTTTTGTTTAACAGATACAGAGTTTAAGTTTTGCGAGATGAAAAATGTCTGGAGATTGGTTGCACAACAGTGTGAATATGCTTATCACAACTATGTGCTTGAAAATGGTTAAGACGGTAAATTTCATGTTACACATATTTTACCACAACTAAAAACAAAGAAAGTAAAGTGTTCCATTCAAAAAAAGTTCTATAGTTATATTGGGTTTGGAAAAGGTAGCTATACCTACGTATATATTTTAAAGATTCATAGTTTACAAGCCCCCTAAGGAGTGTTCCCCTGCCCCCGCCCCCCGCCCCGACAGAGTATCCCTTGTTGCCCAGGCTGGAGTGCACAATCTTGGCTCACTGCAGCCTCCACCTCTGAGGTTTGAGTGATTTCTGGCTAGTTTTGTATTTTTAGTAGAGACAGGGTCTCACCTTATTGGCCATGCTGATCTCGAGCTCCTGACCTCAGGTGATCCGCTCGCCTCATCCTCCCAGAGTGCTAGTGCTAGGATTGCAGGCGTGAGCCACCATGCCCAACCCCCTGAGAAGTCTCGAGTAAAAGAAATCTAATATCCTCTGTATAAAATCACTTCCCAGAAAGAACTGACCATGGAGAACATAGTTTTAGATGCAAGTGAGGAAAACCATCTCTAGGATCCTTTGTGGTTCTAAGTCCTGTGGCTCCTTTTTTGAGCCTGAAAAGAGAGTGAATTTTGGTTGCTATTATTTCCAGCATGTCTTTGATGCCTTTTCCTGAACTCATGGATTCTCTCTGCCACAGATGTGTCTGGATGGTGACAGACGGGAATCTTTTCCAGTGACCGGAATCCATACCACAACCCTGGGATCCCAAGGTAAGCTGCATTTATTTCCTTGGGCTCTCTCTGAGTATTGGGTAGAAAGGGGCTTTTTGAAATATTTGAAAGTTGCTTGAGTATAAATGTTTTATATGTGGATGGCGTTCAATTGTTCTCTTCGTTAATCACAACATATATGGTATTCAAAACCCAGGAAAGAAGGAAAACTCCTAAAGGTGTTCAGATTTCCTTATTGTAACTTATTTAAATGTTTTATGAACTTGGAAACTTTTATAACAGATTTAAAAAATACAATTAGGTTTATTACAAATTTGACTGCAATAATTTGTAATCTGATATAGACCACATTCAGTCAAGTTGTACATAAAAACTTAAGAGGTAATTAAGGTAGAAAGATTTCTTTCTAAGGGTAATTACCTGGTAATTAGAGTCATTGTAGATTTTACTTTCAAAATACTTCAAGGAGATCAGTAAGAAGGGAAAATTCCAGCATAATGATTATGCTTTAGTCAGAAAAAGATATTTGAACCAAAATAAATATTTGTATTACTTGAGTCTGTGCATTGAATTGGCCCGGTAGGAAACCAGGGGAATTATTTGACTGTCATAGGACCACCCAACATTCTTTTTCTTTACCGGTCTCCCATCAGAGGGTCTAGAAAAGAGAGTCATTGGGGATCCTGTTCTAGCTACTTGAGAAAACAGGAAAATGGCAAGGAGTTGTCACTCATTAATCTGGTTGTTCCCTGTTTCCTTTCTTAGGAATTGTGCTGTGAGAATTTGGTGTTTAGGGCTATGGTGGCCACCTTTCAGCTAAAGGGAAAAGGCCAAGAGCCTCATAGAGTGTTGGTTTAGAGTCCTGGAGGGATCAGCTCCAGAATTGCCTGTGCCTAGACTTCACAATGTGTGATAACTAAATGCCTCTATTTTAATAAATTCAGTGCAACAGTTGTTTATTGGCATCTATTATCTGTTAGTCACTGTTCTAAGTACTTAGAACAAAGATCATTGAGTTTCATAGAGCTATATTCTAGACACTTTTAGTCATATACCCTGTTACCTACAGCTTAAAGCAGTCTCGAAAGTCCATGGTACAACCCAACCTATTGTGGGTTGGGTGGCATGACATGCCAGAGCTGACTCCTAATAGCTGAGAGAACTAATTGTTAAATTTTCCAGAATTTTTAGCACTTGTTAAACACAGCAGATTTGTTAAATTGTCTAAACTTACAATCAAGTTGTATTAAAAATACAGTACTTAAACCCTCAGTACTTCCTACTTATTTTAATATCATCTGGCCTTTTGAATTATTTACATTTATTGTACTTACATGATGTAAATAGTATATAATGGGCACTATTGTCCATCTCTTCCCAAGTCCGTGTTCAAGGACATCATCTTGGCAGCTTGAAGTCAGCCAAGTGGGGATATCTGTGCCATGGAAATTGATAACTGCTATAAATCGAAGCTTGATTTGTTGTTCTGATGACTATAGATTTGAGAATGAGATAGAGACAATGTTACCCATGTTAAATTTAAAGACTGTCATGTCTGTAGCCATTACAGTGTCAATAGCACAAAAATTTGAGGAAATATTCTTTTAGAATTAGAAAACTGTTACCTGAATCAGCAAAGAAGTTGCTCCAATCATCGATGACCAAATGGTGTTCCTACATATATCTTCATTATTTTACCTTCACCATACTCATTAATGCAGACAAAAATGTCAACATTCTAATCAAAACTACACTCATATCAGCTGCAACTGTAAGTTGGCTATGAAAACAAGAGCTTGGCAAAAATCAAGGAAAGCATTCTATGAGAATCAATTGGCTGTATGGAATTTACAATGAATTGTATACTTTATCATTTGTAAATTATGTGGTACACATTCTGTATATCAGTAAAATCAGTAATCACCTCATGTATGTATACATTTCCATACATTGTTTGGAGATCTGGTTGTTGAACATTTACTAGCAGCATACCACTGGCTGGGTGGGATCAAAGGGGAAACAGGATAAGAAAGCAAGTCACAGCAATGGACATTGCCTGACTTCTCAGCCTGAACGGTTTTGCAGGATTGCTCTGGAATCCCTGTTCTTAGCGGCCCACACATGTTGCCAGGCTTTGCGTCTAGCACTGGAAACAAATGTCCAAGCTGGTCAGAGACATTCATCTAATCCCACTAGTTAATGAGCCCACCCAAATAGTCACCCACCAGAAGAACTATATAAAGTCCAAACCAGATGATTTTGATACAGTGCACGTGGTTTGGGCTATAAAACTGTCCACAGGCCGGGCACGGTGGCTCAAGCCTGTAATCCCAGCACTTTGGGAGGCCGAGGTGGGTAGATCACGAGGTCAAGAGATCGAGACCATCCTGGCCAACATGGTGAAACCCTGTCTCTACTAAAAATACAAAAAGTAGCTGGGCATGGTGCTGCATGCCTGTAGTCCCAGCTACTCGGGAAGCTGAGGCAGGAGAATTGCTTGAACCTGGGAGGCGGAGGTTGCAGTGAGCTGAGATTGTGCCACTGCACTCCAGCCTGGCGCCTGGTGACAAAATGAGACTCTGTCTCAAAAACAAACAAACAAACAAACAAACAAAAAAAAACTGTCCATAGAGCACGTGACCCAATCATTCAGGCCCTCAAAGTGTAATGTGTCTTCATAACACACACCGCCATGTACTGTATTAGGCCATACCTGTGCAAAACGAGTATGTTGAGAACAAAAAGTAAAACACACACAAAAAACACACATAGATATAAAAAGGTGTTTTGGGACACCTTTGGTCACATTGCCCCTTGTGAAACAAGGACTTCACTTGGTTCTATGCATGTGACTATTTCTTCTTCCTGGGGAAAAGGATGGAATGTACAAATGCTGATTATTGAATGAGTTACCATATGGTTGTGTATGTCCTTCCTCAAAAGACAAATATCTCAACATGAAGAATGTGTAATGCTTGCAAAATTCCTTAGAATTTTTAGAATTTCCTCTTTAACGATGTTGGTGCCTGATGGCTGATGTAGCTGCTGGAGAAAGACTGCCCATTAGGCTTTATTAAATGAAAGAGATATGATAGGATTCATGATGACAGAGGCTTCTACGGGGGAAACAGAGAGACACCTTCCCTTTGGGAAGCAGCTGTCTGCTAGAGTCTGTGGACTTGGGCTGTGACTTACCTGCAGAAGCTTCTTGTCCATTACAGGAAGAGCCCAGGTCTATCTGAATGTCTGCAAAAGAGAAATTCATTTCAGCAGCAGAGGGCTGCAACCAATGTGTATAATTTGTGAATCACTTGTTTTGGATTAAGAATTAACAAAAGAGGAGAACAACCATTGACTGCTTTCCATTTCTTGATGTATTAAAACTTACATCTCATTTCCCTTTGCCTATCCACCCCAATCCTATTACTTTTTTCTTTTGAATCTCATGTCTTTATTACAATTCCCATGAATGGAACATAACTGCCTGGGCTTGAGTTCTTGTCTATTAACAATAAATCTATTTAATTTACATGTAAGGTCTAAAGTGGGGAAAGGCAGAAAAATCTTTTATGGAGACAGATAATGAATGATACCTTCTAAGTGGTAAACATGTACTTGTTGGAAATGAGGTCAGCTCACTCAGAAACCTCATGGGAATGAATATTTCTCCTGACTTAAAAGCACACATATCTTATTTCCACATTTAGAGAGAAAGGAATCGTAGAATCATGGAAAGAAGAATTGGGCAGATCCATGACCCTATATTTTCCTTCTGCTGCTTGCCACATCAACTTGGGCAAGCCACTTGACCCCTGTGAGTCCTATATCCCCATCTGTGGAATGGGGATTATTATACCTAACACATGGGATATTGTGTTTATTACACGAGAAAATGTTTTTATGGCCCGAGCCATTGTCCAACTCAAAGTTGAGTAAGAAATGACACTTACCTTCAAGAAATTTAGAGTCTAGCACACATTCAGGTTTAGGCTTAACATAGTTTCTTGTTTACCTCCGATGACTATTATTGCACTACTTATTGGAAGATAGAGAGTATGGTTGGGTTTCTGCGGGGAAAGAATGGAGACATTGACTTTGGGACAGTGACTGTGCTTGGAACTGATCACGTGAAACATTCTAAGACTAGAAACCCAGTAATCTTTTTCTTATTCTGCTTACACCTTTGCCATCCCCAAAATGAACAATAAAACCACACACTCAACATCAAAACGTATGATTACAATCCAGTTTTAAAAATGGGCAAAGCAGGCGTTGTGGCTCATGCCTGTAATCCCAGCACTTTGGGAGGCCGAGGCAGGCAGAATCACTTGAGCTGAGGAGTTTGAGAGCAGCCTGGGAAACATGGCAAAATCCTGTCTCTGCAAAAATTACAAAAGTTAGCTGGGCATGGTGCTGTGTGCCTGTGGTCCCAGGTACTTGGAGGACTCAGGTGGGAGGATCACTTGAGTTGGGAGGTCAAAGCTGTAGTGAGCTGAAATCATGCCTCTATACTCTGAGCCTGGGCAACAGAGTGAGACTTTCTCAAAAAAAGGGAGTGGGGGACAAAGGACTTGAAATGACCTTTTTTATGGGCTGAATGTGTCCCCCAAAATTCATATGTTGATGTCCTAGCCCCCTGTACTCAGAATGTGACTGTGTTTGGATACAGTGAAATGAGTAAGATAAGGTGAAATGAGATCACTGGGGTGAACCATAGTCCTTTTAAGAAGAGGAGATTAGAGCATAAACAAACACAGAAGAAAGAGCATGTGAAGACAGGAGAAGACTGCCATTTACAAGCCAAAGGGAGAGACCTCGGAAGAAATTGGTCCTGCTGACACCTTGGTCTGGGGCTTTTTGTCTCTGTTGTTTAACCCAGTCTGTGGTACTTTGTTATGGCAGCCCTAGCAAACTAATACAACTTTCCCCCAAGAAGACATACAGATGACCAGTGGACAAATGAAAAGATGCTCAACATTATTAGTCATCAGGGAAATGCAAATCAAAATCACAATGAGATACCACTTCATGCCTACTAGGGTGGCTACAAAACACACACACACACACACACGCACACACACAACAAAAAGGAAAATAAGAGGTATTGGTGAGGATGTGGAGAAATTTGAACCCTCCTACAAAATGGTGTAACTGCTGTGGAAAACAGTTTGACAGTTCCTCAAAAGCCAAACATGGAATTGGCAGATCCAGTAATTCCACTCCTGTGTATACATCTGAAAGAACTGAAATGAGGGCCTCAAGCACAGGCTTATTGGCCAGTTGATATGGTTTGGCTGCGTTCCCACCCAAATTTTGAATTGTAGCTCCCATAATTTCTACGTGTCATGGGAGGGACCTGGTGGAAGGCGACTGTTGAATCATGGGGGCGGGTCTTTCCCGTGCTGTTCCTGTGATAGTGAATAAGTCACATGAGATCCAGTGGTTTAATAAATGGGAGTTCCCCTGCACAAGCTCTTTCCTGCGGCGATGTGAGATGTGACTTTGCTTCTCCACCTCCCACTATGATTGTGAGACCTCCCTAACCATGTGGAACCAGGAGTTCATTAAACCTCTTTCTTTTATAAATTACCCAGTCTTGCGTATGTCTTTATTAGCAGTGTCAGAACAGACTAATACACCAATGTTTATAGCAGTAATCACAATAGCCAAAAGGTAGAAACAACTCCAGTGTCCATCAAGGGATGAATGGATAAAATGTGGACCATGTATACATGGAATATTATTCAGCCATAAAAGAATGGAATTCAAATACGTGCCACAACATGGATGTACTTTGATGACTTTATGCTAGGTGAAATAAACCACACAAAAGATAGTTATATAATTCCCTGATGTGAAATACCTAGAGTGGACACATTCATAGAGACAAAGTAGATTAGCTGTTACCAGGGGCCGGGAGGAGGAGGAGAGAATGGAGAGTTATTGTTTAATGGGTAGGGAGCTTATGTTTGGGGTGATGAAAAAGTTCTGGAGATGGATGGTGCTGATGACTGCACAACAGTGTGACGGAACTTAATGCACAGAACAGTGTACTTAAACATGGTGAAAATGGCGGATTTTGTTACATATATTTCACCATAGTTTTGCATACAAAGTGGTAGATGCCAACCCATTTAACTATACACATTAAATGGGTGAATTGTGTGGTAGGTGAATCATATCTCAATACCGCTGTTGGAAAAAAGCCCACAATAGATTGTAGTGGGTGAGAAAAGGCAGGTGATGGAGACCAGTAGGCTAAATTGAGGAGCCTGCCAGGATTTTCCCCACTTTTCCTTGTTCTAACCCACTTCTGAGGTCCTATTACCAGGAGATGAGCTGAAACCATTAAACGGGCTTGGCTTCTCCAGCAGCTCTTCTTTCCTGAGTCGGAGCAATTTTGAGTACAGAAGGTGATGCGTCCCTGACCCTTCCAGACTGACCGTCCTCTGCCCAGCCAGAACTCAGCTGCCTGTTCTCAGCTTGAGCTCATCTTCCGTGTCTCAGTCAGCCTCCCATATGGTCAGGTGGCACCTGCTTTCTGTCACTGCTGCCTGCACTCCTTCTAGACTCTATAAATATGGACAGAACATAAACAAAAAGCCCAGCTTCGGGGCCTCTGAGCAGGATTGTTATTTACTGTTATGTGGTGGGATTCTGCACCCCCAGGGCTGTAGTCTAGTATTTGCTTTGGGGGCTTGATTGAAAGGTAGTACTTCATGATCATAAAAACAAGTCAAAATCATCTCCTGTGATCCAGCCTGCTGCTACCAGCTGTAATCTGTGCTTTTACATTATGCATGATTCTCGACTGCTCATGGTGCAGGAAAAAGATACACAATTCCATTAGCGATTCCCAGTGTTACGCTAACCACTTCCAGGCTGCTGCTGCTAATTAACGTTAATATAGAACTGCTTACATATTTATGTCTGAGTCCATGCACCATGAAGATGGCATGGGGCTCCTCCTCTTTAGGATTGATCAAGCCAATTTAAAACTGAAAGCCACAAGTGATGGCACTGGAGTGGATGGCTTTGGCAGTGCACCTCAGGTTATTAAATGGAAGGAGGGACCTGGGGAGGTGCCTGCACTGCCAGGGCTGCTGCTCACATGCGCGCACCCAGGCAAGTTTGGACTCCTGCTTTTCCTTGCCCTTCCTGCTATATTTACAGTGTTTGGTAACCAGCATGAGTCTGGTACCTGCACTGATTTGTCCTGCAGACCATGACTCCTTTAGCATACAAGCCCCACCGTGAACCACACAGGTGGCTGCAGCAAGCGGCCTCTCTCATCCTTCTTTCTAGGCTCCTTGCCTCTTTGTCTCTCCTCTGCTTTTCTTTATGCTTAGAATGTTGCTTTCTTCTCTCTGTCCACCTGAATGTGCTTACTTTTCAGAGCCTAAATAGCAGATGTGAGGGGACGGGGGAGAGAGAGATGGAAGGAGGAAAAGTCAGTATAAGGGATGGTTACAGGATGGGCCACAGTTGTCAGCCATTGGGACTCCATCCTGCCAACCCTTCTGTCCACCCAAGAGTGGTTTTGCAGAGGCGTTTCTCTGGTGTTGCTCCAGGGGCTGTGATTTCTCCCAGAACTCTGAAACAGTGCATGCAAATGTATGGAGTGGGCTCTTTCCATAGCCCAAGGGAAGGGAAATGACTCACCCAGTTTTCCAAGGCTGGTAAGCAGTAGGTCGGCAGCACTACAGCAGTAGGTCTCCCACTACAGGATCAGAGCAGTGTGGGTGAAGGTTGATACCCTGGGCAGAGCCTGGAGCAAGAGAAAGCAACACACAACTGCTATCCACAGCTGCAGCAAGGGCCACCAGAGGTGCCTGCTAAGCCATCTCACACACTATCTGGAAGAAGGCTCCATCGCAGCCCTCCCATGGAGGCCACACCATCTGGGTGGCTAGATGTGGTCTGGTGCCTGCTCTCCCTCCATGCCTTTTTGCGTTTCCACCGTCAACCTCCCCATCATTCTCCCATTCAGTGCTGAATGCCAGTTCAGACGTGGCTCTTCATTTACTCACTCCAGCATTCATTGAATGCATACGGTGGACCAGGCTCCTTGCTGGTTCTGGGGATAAAAAGAAAAAAGTGAACAGTCTGTGTCTATCTTAGAACAAAGGCCTGAAGACACGGTCCCTGAAACAGACTGCAAGAGGAGGCAGGGACTATAAGGTAACAATGACTTGTGGGGCTCATTCATTCCCTTACTTCACAAGTAGTTACTAACCACTCGCTCTGGGCCAAGCAGTCTTTCAGACACTAGGGCCTCAGTGCTGTGCAGAACCCACAAAGAGCCTACCTCTCTGGGCTTGGAATAGGGGATGCCAATGGTCAGGATCACGAGTGCAACAATAATTTATAAAAGAGGAAGATCATGTAGGCTGGAATGAATCAGGTAATTTCCTCCTTCTGCCTCCCACTCTCCCTGGTCCCTCACATACACTCTTTGGGCTTTGGAAAATAAGTATAGTTAGTTAGAAGAGAGCAGCATTCCAAGCATCGAGAAGAGCAGAAGAGGAGAAAGCGGGAAGGGGCCTAGGAAGAGAAAAGCAAGTGAGAGGTTCTTGTCCACTGAGGCTGGACAAAGCTAATGAGGGTGGCAAGGGCAGAGGTTAACTCCCCTCCCTGCTCACCCCTTCTTGGCTTCTGATACTGTGTGCGTAGGGCTTATATATCACTTACCCATGCCTGCTAAAATGGTTCAGTATCCTTCCCGAAGTCTCATCTCTACCCAGGAGCCTGGAGAGGTTGTAGAGAAGCACTATGCTTTGTTCAGGGGAGCAAATCCATGAGTCTTGGGAAGCCAGAGATAAACCTGTGTCCTGAACTGAATAAGGAAAGGATTTTGACTCATGGCAAGAACATGGCATGTCTGACTTCAAAGAAAAAGGACAACCTCTGTTTGAATCTCCCTGACACCTAGATTTGACAGGGAAGTGACATGCCGAGCACTTTTTTGGTTGGGCATTTTGCATGGCAGATAGTATATTCTTAGTCGGAATGGGGCAAGGAGCGCTGAATGCTTTTTAGAATTCCACATTAAAACTCTGAATTGGGCCTAATGGAAGCCCCTAGAATGTTAATATTAAGGATCAGAGTTTTATGTCAGTTGGGACTTGGCAGACTCTTCTGTGCAATCCCTCACTGTCAGATGAGGAAACTGAGGCCAAGGGAAGGGAAATGACTCACCTACTTTTCCAAGGCTGGTAAGCAGTAGGTCGGCAGCAGCAGAGCCTGGAGCCTTGTGCTGAGGTCCTGACCAAACACAGCTGAGTGATCAAGACCAGGTGCTGGGCAGGGAAGCCCACAGGCAGCTGTGCTGCTCATATGGGAAGGAATGGGAATTACAGAGTTCTCCACCCCAGGGCCATTAGGCTCGAACCCTGGATGAACAGCAGGATCACCTGGGATAGTTGTTAATGCAAATGACAGATTCTTGGATTCCACCTACAGACTATGTGTCTCCCTCCCCCTTTATATGTTGAAGCCCTGACCCCCCTATATGTGGAGATAGGGCCTATAGGGAGGTATGATATTGTGCTAGAATAATCATCTTCTACAGAAGTATAGGTTGTTTCCGAAGCCTTTTTGTGTGTGTTGCTTGGAATACTTTTGGGGATTGGAGAGGTTGGGATGGGAGCCCAGGAGAGGCAGCATCCCTCATAGGTCATGTCGGATGAGGCATAGTCAAACGCGTGGGGCCTGGGTAGCACGCTGCTGGCATTCCACACATCTGAAGGCGAGAAAGCCACCCGAATACGAAACAAAGATTCTCTCCCAGCCCCATGGTGAATATGTGAAAATCATCTTATTTAACACAAATACTATCTTGTTCCCCACTTGCCTCCAGTCTCCTGCCAGCAGACATCTGCACACAGGCAACCACAACCACATATACACATAAGTGCACACACACACATGCACACACACTGTTGCACGCAGCTGCCGCAGAAAGCCATCACGGTGGCTTGATTATGCAGCAGTGTGTTCCTCATTCCCTGACTCGGGCTTTTTGCTTCGAACTGAAGTTTTAAAAACATTTTTTGTTTGTTTTGTGTTAAAAAAAATAAAAGGACATTTCTTTCTTCGGCTAGCTTTTCAGCTATGAATCAAAATGTCCCTCCTGGGTTTTGATGTGGAGGAGCAAGTCTGTAGCCTTCTGCGAGCCTCTTGGCTGCTACCAGGTGGAACTTAAACAAAATAAATGACAGCAGTCATATTTTCTTGTTTTCCTTTAGTTCTCCATAATCCTGCATGTCACCGACCCCTCACACATGGAAAGACATTCGTCTCTGGGCTGGGTGAAGTTGTAGAAGGGTGAGCGCTCCATCTGGCCTGCCTGACTGCTTTCCGTCCTTGTGTTCTCCTCTCCCTCCCTCCCTGGCAGTCCATCCATCACCCTCCAGCCTCCCTGCAACCCCACCCCTCCGCCCCTGCCTCTTGCTCCATGGGGCCTGGGGGCTTTGAGAAGAGAGGACTTTGATGAACTTCTGAGGCATGCAGAGCACGTTTGGGTTCTGCCAGAGCTTCCTCTGAAGGCTGAAAGCTTGGAAGTTCTCCAAGGCAATGGACAAAGGCTGGGCTAAGGTCAGGGAAACATCGTTTCTCATTTTCCTTGGCGGGGCTCTCCGTCAGCACTGTGCCCCGTGCCTCCTGGCTGCGTGTTCATCTCTCAGCTGCCTTTGCTGGTGGTCTCAAGCTGCAGAGGTCTCCAAACCTTTCACAGGGGCCAGGGGGCACTGAGATCTGCTGCCCACTGCTACTCTGGGTTGCCAGGGCATCTGGGCTGATCCTGCAATTGGGCAGCTGCTGTTCAGAAAGCCAGGAAAAGCCATGTAAGGTGAGAATACATGTGTTCCTCTGCCCTGGAAACTTAAGGAACCCCAAAGGTTGTCTGGCTTCTTCATTTAGCAGGATGACATGCCCTGAAGTGAAAGATGAGAGTGTGCAGGATCCCATCATCCAAAACCCTGCTGTGAGGGCAGCGCTAGCAAAAACCCCACCGCAGACACATCCATGTGCCAGCCGGTGCTGGGGCAAATGGCAAGTCCCCAAAGCTAGGGGCGTGGGGGAACTTGCATTACACAGAGAATCAGAAGCTGTGGGCGCATCCGTGACAGCTGCTGGCTGTTTTCCAGTACTGCAGGGCTCCTGGCAACAGTGGATGAGACAGTAATGCAGAATTTGGAGTTGATTGGTATGGACAGAAAACAGCCTTTATATAGCCAATATACTTAAAACTCTTGTTAAGCCACACATTGGTAACTAGATGGCATCGATAGGGTCCAAATGTAGTAGAGAATTGAGGAAACTACATTATTTAACTCACAGAAAACACTTTGCTCAACCAGAAGGATAGTTCCTTCCAGTCAAAATAATTGGAAACATTGAATTATATGGTGCTGTGGACTCAACTGTGTCCTCCCGGAATTCATATGTTAAAGGTTTAACCTTCAAAGTGACTGTATTTGTTTTTTTTTTTTTTTTTTGAGACGGTCTCACTCGATCACCCAGGTTGGAGTACAGTGGCATGATCATGAGTCAGTGTAGCCTTGACCTCCTGGGCTCAAGTGATCCTCCTGCTTCAGCCTCCCAAGTAGCTGGGACCACAGGTGTGCACCACCACACCTGGTTAATATTTGCTTTTTTTTTTTTTTTTAGAGATGGGGTCTCACTATCTTGTCCAGGCTGATCTCAAACTCTTGGGCTCAAGTGATCCTAAAGCTCAACCTCCCAAAGTGCTGGGATTACAGGTGTAAAGCCACCACATCCACTGTGTATTGGAAATAAGGAATTAAGGTTAAATGAGGTCATTTAGGTTGGAGCCCCCATCCAGTAGGATTTGTGTCTTTATAAGAGAGGTATCAGAGAGCTCATGCACACTCTGTGCCAAATGAAGACCTCGGGAAGGAGGCTATCTACAAGCCAGGAAGAGAGCCCTCACCAGAAACTGAGTAGCTGGCACCTTGGTCTTGGTCTTCCCAGACTCCAGAACAATGAGAAAGAAATTTCTGTTAAGTTACTCAGTCTACGGCATTTTGTTATGTCAGCCTGAGCTGACTAAGATAATGACTGTTTAACTCACTTCAGTTGGCATTTGGAGACGTGGCACGTATTTCCAGAAGAAAACAGTTTCCAGAGGCATTTCCCTGGAAAGATATGCCTTTAGCTTGTCTCTTACTCTATCCACTTTATTTCCACTGTATCATGTGCTAGAAAGAAGGAAGCATGCAAGGTGTTCGTATTTTATCAAAAATTAAATTGTGCTTCACATGTGTTCTTTTGCAGTATGTGGGAACTGGGAAAGTGGGATTTGTAAAGCCTTGTGGCTGGCCTCTGGTATAGGATGGTAGACAATGTAAATGTCATCTTGAGTAGATAAAACATTTGATCTAAACAGAGCCTTATGGCCATTGGGTTGGAAACAGTTGCTTTCAATCGCAGTCACACACTAGAGGGAAAGAGTCAGAATTCTTGCCTGATTCCCCCAATTCCACAGGGATGAGAGCAGCAATCACAAATTTTCTCTCCATCCCTCTGGCAGCCCTTAGGACATCCCTAGACCACCACGCAGGCCCTCAAGCTGCCTGCCTTTTCTGTGCATATGTTTCACAATTTTACATCTGCTAGAACCAGAAATATGTTTTTGTGGCTAGCTCAAATGTAAATGCTCTGGGAGCATGGTGGCAGGACAGTTTTCTCTGTGGTGATGTGTCAGGAACACTGTCAACCCTCAATAGATGTGTTGCATCTACTTGAACACAAATGTATACCTTGGGCGCTTACATTTGCACAAAACATTTATTTTCCAAGGATATTCTCATTTACAGCACCTTTGACTTGCATGATTGGGGCCTATCCTTTCAAGAATGAAAGAATTCATCTAACGGAACTGGCGGATTTTATTGTGAAAACCACTAACCATGGGAATTAACGGAAGAGGGGAAAATTCCCTTTACACAGGAAGACAGCTGTGGGGCCCATATCTCAAAAGGACAGAGGATGAGTTTAATAATTACAGAGCAGTTTGCTTTACCTGATATGCCTGGAAGTGACTAGAATGCATCACCCCCAAATCAATTTGTAATCACCCAGAAGAGCAAAAGAGGATGCAGAACAATTAGAGCTGGCTTTGTGTGAAGTAGCACATGTCGGAGCAGATGAATTTTTTCCTGTGAGGGAGAGAGTGACTGAGTAACGCACAGCATGTGTAAAGGATGTTTGGGTTTCCGGAGCCTTCTACATGATGTTTTCAACATCAGGCTAGGAAGCTTTGGGCTGAGCCATGCTACTGTTAGGTACAGAGGGAGTTTTTAATAATTCTGCACCAGTCTGGGCACGGCAGCTCATGCCTGTAATCCTAGCACTTTGGGAGGCCGAGGCAGGTGGATCAACTGATGCAGGAGTTCGAGACCACCCTGGCCAATATGCCAAATGTCGTCTCTACTGAAAATACAAGAATTAGCTGGGCATGGTGGCATGCACCCATAGTTCCAGCTACTCAGGAGACTGAGGCAAGAGAATTTCTTGAACTGATGAGGTGGATGTTGCAGTGAGCTGAGATCAAGCCACTGCATTTCAGCCTGGGCAACAGAACAAAACTCAGAATGAAAACAACAACAACAAACACAACAATAATTCTGCCTCAGTCTGGAGAGAAACACATTTGAACATTTGATTCAGACCTCACAGAGGCCTACCTTACCCAGGTTAATTTTGCACTGCATCACAATCACTCCTGGAAGACAAGTGGAATCTAGTGACAACTATCCTCCCAAGACACACTCTCACATAGTCTCCTCACTGCTGTGCTGGCTTACTCTTGGAATCAGCAAATCAGTGGTCCTGGCAGCCAGGAATTGTAACCCCATCTTTAAAAATAGTGGAAAGGGGCAGTTAACCAGATTTTTGTCTTTGCAGGCAAAGTGGTGACGCTTGGATTTTGCATTTCTGGAAACAGACATATTCTGTCTGATGGCAGCCCTGCTTCATCAATCCCATTTAGAACTTATGGGAAAAATCCCAAATTTTGTCTTCAGATCTTTGTGGCATTGTTTGGAAATTTGCAAGTTAGGAGCACCATCCAGGGAACTTTAGAAAGCCTTCAAGCCGTGTGAAGTGTGCAGAATATGAATTCTAGGAGAACAGCTCACATTTAGAGAACTGAGCCAGGGTGACACACACACATTCAGTTTTTATTGCTGCAAAAAGCACGCTGGAAGATGAAGGAAATCCTAGTACTGTGTGAGTGTGTGTGTGTGTGTGTGTGTGTGTGTGTGTGTATGGGAAGTAAAATTAAAAGTGGATTCTTCCCTCCCGCCCCCAGGAGCATTTCTTTAAAACCAAGCACATTGCTAAATAGCAACATTATACTTGGTAAACAATAATTGGCAACGAAATAAGTTTAATAATTCTGCTCAAACCAGTCCCGGGTACTGTTTAATAACCAGGACACAAACTAATTTTGTTGTAACGAGCCCAGATGGATATTATGGAACATGTCCTTGTGTATGTATATATATATACACACACACACACACACGTATATACACACACACATAAATATATATAAAATCATTGCTATATAGTTATATGATTATATATTATGTATATACACATACAGAATTATATATAGTCATATAACAGTATATATGTATGTATATAATATATATTATAATTATATGTATAACATGCACTATATATAATCATGTAACAGATTGCATATATAATAAATCCTATATATATAATTATTTTTTAAGGAATAGTTCCAAATGGGTTATGAAGAAAATGTAGTCATTGAATTTAGTATGTTCTAAAAATTCTTAATGAAAATGTGTTCACCCAATAAACAATAAAACATCAGCAGAACTGTCATATACTGAGCAAAAAATCAGGCTGCTACCGCAAGCAACATGCAACATAAAAAAGATACAATATAAAGGAAGGCAATCTATTGAGTTGTAAAAACCATCTGAGGGAGGCTGAGGTGGGTGGATCACGAGGTCAGGAGTTCGAGACTAGCCGGGCCAATATGGTGAAACCCCATATCTACGAAATATACAAAAATTGGCTGGCATGTGCCTGTAGTCTCAGCTGCTTGGGGGGCTGAGGCAGGATAATCACTTGAACTGGCAAGGTGGAGGTTGCAGTGAGCTGAGATTGTGCCACTGCACTCCAGTCTGGGTGACAGAGCAAGACTCTGTCTTAAAACAAAACAAAACAAAACAAAACAAAACAGAAAAATTTGAATACGGCTGGGCGAGGTGGCTCATGCATGTAATCCCAGCACTTTGGGAGGCTGAGGTGGGTGGATTACCTGAGGTTAAAAGTTCAAGGCCAGCTTGACCAATATGGTGAAACCCTGTCTCTACTGAAAATACAAAAATTAGTTGAGTGTGGTGGTGTACGCCCATAGTCTTAGCTACTCGGGAGGCTGAAGCAGGAGAATTGCTTCAATGCGGGAGGCAGAGGTTGCAGTGAGCTGAGATTGTGCCAGTGTATTCCAGCCTGGGCGACAGAGCGAGACTCTGTCTTAAACCAAAACAAAAATCAAAACAAAACAAGACAAAAAACCCTTCTGAATATGAACTCTTTGCACACAGTGCAGAAGTAATTACCTATCAAATCTAAACCACACCAAGGTAAGTTTGTCTGATATAGGCAAGGAGTCAGTCTTGCAGGGAAAATAAGTTCCTCAGTGCAAGAGAGCTGAATAGTGTTTTGGAGCATTTCCCTGACTGCCATAGCAGTATTAGAAAACCTTTTGCAAGGGAAGGAAATAAATACAAATGGAATGCTACATTAAAAATTAGCAAACGTCTCAGCAATAAGTGTATCAGTAAAGTAGCAAGGGGATAACTTTAAAACATTTATTTCTTTCAGGCTCAACAAACATGCAAAATGGATTATTTAGAGGTTTTGCTCTAGCTATGTCCAGGCAGTTAGGCTTATGGGAAGCAAAATTAAAAGTGCATTCTTCCCTCCCCAGGAGCATTTCTTTAAAACCAAGCACATTGCTAAATAGCAACATTATACTTGGCAACGAAATAAGTTTTTAATAATTGGCAACAAAATAAGTTTAATATTCTGCTCAAACCGGTCCCCGGTACTGTTTAATAACCAGGACACAAACTAATTTTGTTGTAACGAGCCTAGACCGATATTACCAAACATGTCCTTGGTTAGGTATCCAGTTTCCTTTAACATTTTGAAAGCTCCTTTGACAGTCGCTCAAGTCCCTTATACAGAACAGTTCCTTGTGTTACGCATGTGGCTTGAACAGACCATGTCCTGTTAGGAAGAGATCGAAGAGCTTTTGGCAAATCCTGCAGTTTTCAAAAAGCAGCATCACTGCCTCTCTCAACTGGTCTCCAGAAGCAGTCTGCAGCTCACCTGCTACCTCCTTAATTCTTTCACGACGATCGCTGTCTACCACAAAAAGAAGACGTTGGGTATTTCGGAAGTAATACTATCAGAGAGGGCTAATTCTGTCTTGACCCCCCATCCCATACTGTGAACCAAATGTTCGTATGGTCTACTGCTTCCACGTTTCAGCCAATGGTAGGAATAGTGGTGACTGTCTCCCCTGACATGCAGAGTGGTCATCTTGCCAGCAACATCTAATCCAGCCATCAAAATGTGCATCTGTTTCTTGCCAAAGAGAGAGAAGAAAGAGGAGATGGTGAGGCCCCTGGTGGCAGTGGCAGAAGGGGCTTGGGGCATCTCTGTTGTTTCTCCTTTCATCCCCCAGGCAAACTAAATGAGAGGGAAGAGAAAGAGCTCATTCTTTAAACTTCAGTCCTCGCAGTTTTCTTCCTCTGGAAATAAACATCATGACCTGGTTTTCAACCTTCCATAGTTCTTTTCATGCTTGAACAATAATATACACATATGTAGAGTTCTCAAGTTTTGTCCACTCTGAAATCACGTCTTCGTACTTATCTATATAACTCATATTAAGCTTATATTAACATTTTCCATCTTTTTCTAAGGTCTAAAGTAAGTTTCTCATGTTCAAAAGTTTGAGAGGGGTAACAAAACCATATGAGCCAAGTGTCTGTTAAAATAGTAGCTCTTGTGCTGGATGCAGTGGCTCACACCTGTAATCCCAGCACTTTGGGAGGCCCAGGAAGGTGGATCACTTGAGGTCAGGAGTTCGAGACCAGCCTGGCCAATATGGTGAAACAAACAAACAAACAAAATAGCCGGGCATGGTGGCAGGTGCTTATAATCCCAGCTACTCTGGAGGCTGAGGTAGGAGAATTGCTTGAACCTGGGAGGCAGAAGTTGCACTGAGCTGAGATTGCCCCACTGTACTCCAGCCTGGGTGACAGAGTGAGACTCTGTCCGCCCCTCTTCAAAAAAAAAAGCTCTTTAAAAGTTAAGCCTCACCTCTCATTGTTTTTTTCATGTGTTCATCTTAGATTGATTTTTGTAATCCTAACTTGCTTTTAGTTGTTTCAGTTTAAAGTGCCCCTAACATTTTCTGATATTTTAGTCTATTTCATACCTATAGTAAAATCTGTTTCGTTCCTAAGAATTATATATCAGCTTCTTTCTTTTTTGATAAGCATACTTTTTAGGAATTTACTATTGTAGAAGTCTTTCAAATAATAGGTTTTGTTGCTTTTTTAAAAATCATTCTTTTCATGATTTTTATCTTTTTTATTTAACCGGTTTCAGTTTTTACCTTTTCAAATCAATCTTCCTATTTCATTTTGCATCATCTTTATTCTAATTTCCTAATCTGAAAATCTTGGGGGCAAGCTAATGCAGTGGTTCTGTTCATAGACTCTGAACATGATCTGCTTTGGTTCAGAGCCTCATTTTGTCATTTACAAGCTGTGTGACTTTGGGCAAGTTATGTACACTCTCTGTGCCTGTTTCCTCACCTGTAAAATGGGTTGAAAAGATTAAATGAGTAAATATACATAAGCTATTAGAGCAGTGCCTGGCACGTAGTATCTACTTGATAAATATTTTTGGAAAGAAAACAAATGAACTCCTCTAAATAGTTAGCTCTAAGGATAGAACAATTTTGAATATGTTTTTAGCTGTGGTTTTGGTATGAAACCTTCTTTCAGTAGCTTGTAGATGTTTATTTCAGCTTTTGATATATTTCTTCCAATATTTTATTATAAAAAGTTTTCAACCCTATAGAAAAGCTGAAAGAATCATACAGGGAACTCAACCACTAAATTCTACAAGGAGCATTTTTGTACTTACCGAATCACTCATACGTCAAACAGTCCAGCTCTCAGCCCACTCTCCAGCTTGGTTTTTGGATGCATTGCCAGGTAAATTGTGAAGAGTTTTGACGTGCTTTCAATAAGGGGGTCAGCCAAGGGAGCATTTCTTAATTCTAGTAATTTAAGTTTTGAAATTATCTTTCTCATTGCTTATTTCCCTTTATTAGAGTATGAACCAAGAACATGGTTTCTAAAATTTCTGCCTTGGGGAAGTTTTCTTTGCACATGACCAATTTTTGTAACATGGTTACAAAAGAAGTATTTTGGAAACACAGCTCTTTATGTTTATTAAATTGTTCTTGTCAATTATATAATTCAAATTCCCTATATCATTGAGTTTTCTCTGCTTGGTTTGTCAAAGTTTGAAAGATGCACATTGAAATTTCCTTTTATAATGTTAAAAAAGTTTTTCTTGCAATTCCATAAGTATGTATTTCTCTTTGAAGTATTCTTCTCCACTATTCTATTATAGATGCCCTGACACACCGCCGTGGTCCATCTGGTGTAGCTGTAGATGGAAAGATTTATTGCTCATCCCCATTTCCTTTCCTCTTACCTTTTCCTGTCTTCAGGTGTCTGACCTGAGTCAATTGGTATTTGGTTCACTGTTTTCTATTTTCCCTGGCTAGCACCACTGATATGAAGATATCCTAAATCCTTGCCTATAGGCAGAGACTAAGGGATATCATGGCCTGATAGCAGGGATAAACCTCTAAACCTCTGATCTTTTCCATTAGGATTTTCATCTTACTGTGTTTTTGCTTTTGGTTATGAGCTCTTGGTCTTTTAGGTCATTAACTTGGTTCTCAGCCATGATCATCTTCTTTGTAAACTCACAACCAATTTTAAAAGAAAGATACCAAGTATCTTGGCATGAGCTGCCATAAAAAAATACCAGAGACTGCACGGCTTAAACAACAAAAATTTGTTTTCTCACAGTTCTAAAGGCTGGAAGTCCAAGATCGAGGTGCCAGTGTAGCCATTTCTGGTGAAGTCTCTCTTTTCTGGAAAGGCAGACAGAGACACATGGGGGAGGAGGAAGAGAAAGACAGCAAGGTCTCTGATGTCTCTTTTTGTAAGGGCGTTAATTCCATTATGAGGACTTCATCTAAATCTAATGATCTCCCAAGAACCCATTTCCAAACACCATCATATTGGGGATTAGTGCTTCGACATACAAATTTTGAGGGGACACAATTCAGTCCATAGCATCAAGTTTTTTAAATGTTTCTTCCTCCTAAACTTCCAGAACATATTTTGGGTGCTCTACTTAAATGTCCTTGGGAGTTCTCATTAGTTCTCTATTGAAAGTTATTGTCTGGGTCTTTCCTGATTTGTCCTTCAAAGGGCGCCTCCTTATTCAGCTGTTCCATATCTGTTCTTCCTCCTTGTGTCTTTCTCTCTCTTTCCCAGGGCACTCAGTTTTTTTTCAAACAGTTACAAGTGTGTATTTTTTAACCTGCTCACTTGGTTGTGGCTTTAGTCCTCACACTGGCCAGGATGCTGAGGCCTCCTGAGCAGTAGCAAGCTGGTGAGAAAACTGTGATGCTGTTCATTCCCCTTGAGTGGTGGGAATGATGGTCCTCTCCTGCCACAGACCTGCACAATTTTTTTTTTTGAGACAGAGTTTCACTCTTGTTACTCAGGCTGGAGTGCAGTGGTGCGATCTCAGCTCACTGCCACCTCCGCCTCCTGGGTTCAAGTGATTCTCCTGCCTCAGCCTCCTGAGTAGCTGGGATTATAGGCACTCACCACCATGCCAGGATAATTTTGTTTTTTTAGTAGAGATGGGGTTTCTCCATGTTGGTCAGGCTGGTCTTGAACTCCCGACCTTAGGTGATCTGCCTGCCTCAGCCTCCCAAAGTGCTGGGATTACAGGCGTGAGTCACTGTGCCCAGCCTAGACCTGCACAATATAACTCAGCCCTCCTGGGTTCGACAGGAATGGGCAGGCCCTTCCAGAGCCACGTGGGCCACAGGTGGGCAGAGGAAGAACTTTCCTGAAAACAATCACAGGCTCTGCTGCCTGAGGTCTTCAGCATTCCGGGTATGCCCAGGGCCTCAGCTGATGCATGCTCTTGTCTTTAGCCATAAGCTCCTTATTCCCAGGTGCCAACCAGAAGAGAGTCTACATCTGCCCTCTCCTTTAGAGGTGCTGTGAGACCTGCGGCCTCAAATGCACCCTCCAGACCCTGCCAGCCTGACTGGTGCTGGGTTTTAAGTGACAGAGAAGGGATCTGAGACATGCGCTCCTACCACCATCTTACCCCAATTTTCTCAAGACCATGCTGTTAGCCTAATGGGTATTCTATGGCTAATAGGCTAACTGAGTGTTGAGTGTGTTGTGTGTTACTCTTCTGTCATGTTTGGCTGTGGAATGCTCTACCTCCTATCAGTAGAGTTAGAAGAAGTATGGGATTGGGGTGAGGGAGGCATCCTGAAAGCTGCAGACAGAATCAAGGTCACTTGCATTCTTAAAATTCAAGGCCTTTGGGGATACAGAGGTTCTCTGAACTAGGAGTAGAAGGATATTGAAGAAAACACTTGAGAATACTTACAAGAATCAACCAAGATGCTTTTTAGAAAGTATCTGGGATGCCAGGAATATTTCTGGACCAAGGAAGAAAGGGGTGTGGCAGCCATGGGTAGTCCAGCGATTGGCTCAGCCAATGTGGGTGTGGGAAGAGCAGTCGGGATAGCACCAGTCCCCGGACACATGGGAGATGCAGGAAATGACTCCTTCCATGGGAGGCGGCCCAGGCCTGGGACAGTAGGTGACCCTGGGAGGGATTAGCTTTCCTTCCTGGGTAGTGTGCAGACAGCACATGCTCAAAGGCAAATGGTGGAGGGGGCAGGTGGGGCTAAAATCCTGAGAATGGGGTGGCATTTCTAGTTTGTTCACTCAGAGACTAACATTTTGTAAGTGTCACAAATGTGACATAACGCTGGCAGTGACCCACTGCGGCAGTCTTGGATAAAATGAGATAATAAAACTAAAGGTTATTTCGTGGCATCAAAAATAAGTGCATATGAGGTAGGAGATGGGACTTGACTCTGGACCAAATTGAAGACTGGCTGACATGCCCACCAGCACCACGACAATTTACCCATTCCCTAGTAATAATATGAAGGTTATTGTTATTCGAGTCCAATAATACCAAATATTAAACACATTTCATAAAGAGATCTTCCAAATAGGCTTTGTGTGAGCAACATGGCTGTTTATTCACCTGGATGCTGGTTGGCTGAGGCTGAAAAGGGTGTCAGCAAAGGGCGTCAGCAAAGCGGTTGGTTTTATAGGTTTGGGGTGGGCAGTGGTGTTACAGAGTAAGATCAGTTACAGTGGTGGGGATAGGGGCAACAAGTACACATTACAATAAGTTCAGTTACAGTGGCAGGTGGGGTAAGGTGGAAGAGTAGTTAAGATGGTAGGGTGGGGCGGAGGGATATTCGTAGTGCAAGAACAGTTAAGATGGTGGGGTGAGGAGTGTTCACATTATCATAATAGTTAAGATGGCAGGGTAGGGAGAGAAGCTCAGTGTCGGGGGAGCTCTACCGGGCAATCAGGGATAATGGCAAATGCAGGTGCGGGGTGGGAAGCAATCAGCCGAGGCAGGCAGGACTTCAGACCTTCTGGGTCCAGGCTTGCACATGGAGGTCTGACAATTACCACCCTTTTCCTAGAAATTTCTGAATAACCTGTCCCTTAATTTGCATGTAATTCTAAGTGGGTATGGATGTGACCTCAGACCTCGCCCTGAGTTGCTACCCTGGATGCCTATGGGGTAGCCCCATGCTGCAGGAGCAGTCCCTGAGTGTGACACTGCCACCCCAGCAGGGCTGTTTTCTTCCACCACCAGCTCACCCTCGAATTCCTTCTTGGCGGGAGCCAAGAACCTTCTGGGTAGAGCTCTGATTTTGAGGCTCCCTGCCCTCTCACAGTTAGGCAGAGTTATGTAATGAGATTTATTACCTGTTACGTGGTCTTGGAAAAGAATGGTGAAAGATTTCAGAAAGTACCTCATAAGTTAATATAGTGTCTTACAAAAAGAAAGTACCTCCCACTTCTGTGCACATAAGACTTCACTGACACAGGCACTTCTTGTCTATGTACACATGACAGTGATAGTAGGTACTCAGCAAATACTTACCGAACACACTCATGCAAGAAGACATAAATGAGTGCCGATAAAACTGTGAGCTCTTTTTTTTTTTTTTTTTTTTTTAGACAGAGTCTTGCTCTTTCAGCCAGGCTGGAGTATAGTAGCTCGATCTCGGCTCACTATAATCCCAGTCCCCCAGGTTCAAGCAATTCTCCTGCTTCAGCCTCCCTAATAGCTAGGATTACAGGCACACGCTGCCACACCCAGCAAATTTTTGTATTTTTAGTAGAGACGGGTTTTACCATGTTGGCCAGGCTGATCTTGAACTCCTGACCTTAGGTGATCCACTTGCCTTGGCCTCCCGAAGTGCTGAGATTACAAGTGTGAGCCACTGTGCCTGGCCCCCTGAACTCTTTCTGTTTGGATTATTCAGTGTCCTGGGGCCTCTGTCACTTCTGCTCACCTAATCTCCATGCCAAAATAACAATTCTTGCTCACTATTCCCATTGTAGAAGAAGGATCCCCATGGTAGATGTCTGAGTAGCTTCAAAGGCAAAAGCTTTGGCAAGGGAGCTATGTTACAGCAATGGACCATGTGGTGTTCAAGGCTGGGGGCATTTTATTGATGGGAAGGGAAACTATAAAACGTTCACTTTTTGTTAAAAATGTATACCCTAAATAGCTAGAAAAAAAATTGTGATTCAAATTATGCCTTGCATATCTCTGCAGTTTCCAAATGTGTTATAATTGAATTGGAGGAATTACTGAGAACAGATGCTAACAGAAACACTGCACATACCCTACAGTGAGAAAAATGACACACTTCACTCCACTTGCCCAAAATCCATTTAAGTTTTTACTTGCTTTAATTGCTGCATATTTCTAGTGCAATATCATGGAGGTTTACAGAAAGAGCTGGTGGAAAACAGTAGGTTTTGTAAAGGGCTTCAGGGTTTCCGTGAGTGATCAATAGTAGCCACACCCACGGGCCAGTGACTATCCAACAGGGATGTGCTTTTCACTGCATTTCTTTTAATAGAAAAATGTTATCGCTTACATATCTCATCATTATTTACATTCTAATCACCCTCCAGTGATGAATTCTGAAGGCAAGCGTTTTCCATTAGCCGGTTTGCCATGGCAACTGGAGTTGGGGAATGCCCTGCTCTGCCGGCTCCACCACTGGGCCTGGAGCAGGGCTCTTTCTTCGTTAGCTGTCATTGACCTCCTGCTAGGAGACTCATCTTCTGATGTGCACTTGGTGGCAAATGGGACCAGAAAACCCCTACAAATTCTCATTTGGAAAGAAGAAAGGATAGTTTGTCTCCAGTCATTGGAAGTACAATTAGATGTTGATAGACACAGACAAGGCTGGAAAAGCAGGGCCTTAATAAAAAGCTATAAATTCTTGTTTCATCTAGTCCAAGAAGGCTAAGTGGAGTCTCTCACTGTTGACCCGACGGAGCTTCCATTAGCATGGCAATTCTTTTTTTTCTGAGACAAAGTTTTGCTCTTGTTACCCAGGCTGGAGTGCAATGGCGCGATCTTGGCTCACCGCAACCTCCGCCTCCTGGGTTCAGGCAATTCTCCTGCCTCAGCCTCCTGAGTAGCTGGGATTACAGGCATGCGCCACCATGCCCAGCTAATTTTTTTAATTTTTTTAGTAGAGACGGGGTTTCACCATGTTGACTAGGATGGTCTCGATCTCTTGACCTCGTGATCCACCTGCCTCGGCCTCCCAAAGTGCTGGGATTACAGGCTTGAGCCACCGCGCCCAGCCAGCATGGCAATTCTTAAGTCACCACATCTTTTGATCTTTTAAAAAGGGTTCTGAGTTTTCAACCAGTTGTCAGGAATGACTGAAATTATTGGTAAAAAAAAATAAAAAATAAAAATCCGGCTTTCATAACTTCCTTGGTAGTTGCAGACAAAGAAAAGGTTTTCAGGAATTCATGACGACAGTATAATTTAATACATTTTACATATGTTTTGGAGAAAGTATACAACTACTGAAGAACAAGTGAGTAGTGAAGCAGGTTTTACGTCAGTCCCAGGGCCGGTGTGATTTATTCATGACTACATTCACCCTTAGGTATGCAACAAAGAGTGTCTATTGGTTGTGGACGGTCATGTCTATTATCTGATGTAAAACTTACCTTCAGGAGATTTTTAATAAAAAGGAGAAGATAGGGCCATACAAATGGCAAAAAAACAGGGAACATGTATAAACATATGCAGATACATATATGTACACACAGAAATGGTGGTAAAAATATCCATCTGTTACAAACAGCACACAAGTAATGGGTCTGAGTGGAGTTCGAAAGGAGTCATTTAATAAAATGCCATGGAGAAGGTAGTCCTTTATCTTAATGATGACAGATGTAAACATACATACAAAGTTTAAATCTCATAAATATATAAAAGATAAAGTGACAGTTTTGCATATTACCAGCCCATACAGTAGTGATCTGCAGAGAGCCTCACCTTTTTAATACATATCTAATTATGTTACCAGAAAGGGGTCCTGATCCAGACCCCAAGAGAGGGTTCTTGGATCCCATGCAAGAAGGAATTTGAGATGAATCTAAAGTGAGAGCAAGTTTATTAAGAAAGTAGGGGAATAAAAGAATGGCTACTCCATAGGCAGAGAAGTGGCATGGGCTGCTCAACTGAGTATACTTATAGTTATTTCTTGATTATATGCCAAACGAAGGGCGGATTTTGGTGAGTTTTCTGGGAAAGGGGTGGGCAATTCCTGGAGCTGAGGGTTCTTCCCCTTTCTAGACCATATTAGGTAACTTCCTGATGTTGCCATGGCATTTGTAAACTGTCGTGATGCTAGTGGGAGCGTCTTTTAGCATGCTAATGCATTATAATTAGTGTATAATAAGCTGTGAGGATGGCCAGAGGTCGCTTTCATCACCATCTTGGTTTTGGTGGGTTTTGGCTGGCTTTACTGCACCTGTTTTATCAGCAAGGTCTTGTGCTGACTTCCTATCTAATCCTATGACTAAGCATGCCTTACCTCCTGGGAATGCAGCTTAGTAGGTCTCAGCCTTATTTTACCCAGCCCCTATTGAAGATGGAATCACTCTAATTCAAATTCCTCTGACAATTACATATTTTGTCCAATTTTTAAAAATGAAAATGGGATTGGCTGGATGTGGCAGCTCATGCCTGTAATCCAGCACTTTAGGAGGATGAGGCAGGAGGATTACTTGAGCCCAGGAGTTTGAGACCAGTGTGGGCAACATAGGGAGACCCTGTCTCTATAAAAGAGAGAGAAAACAAGAGAAAAAAAATTAACTGGGTGTGGTATCACGTGCCTGTAATCCCAACTACTCCAGAGGCTGAAGCAGGAGGCTCGCTCGAGCCCAGACTCAAGCAAGCTGAGGCTGCAGTGAGCTGTGATCACACCACTGCTTTCTAGCCTGGGTGGCAGAGAAAGACCTTGTCCAGAAAAGAGAGAGAGAGAGAGAGGGAGAGAGAAAGAGAAAGAGGGAGGGAGGGAGGAAGGAAGAGGAAAGAAAGAAAATGGGATCATGTTATACATACTGTTCCGTATCCTGCTTTTCAGTAAGCAAGAATGATATTATTAAATCATAGGGGAATAACATTCTGAAAGTAGACATATGAGCAAATGGGTGTGGGCTGAAGGCAGGTGAGGGAAATAAAGTTTGAAGTCAAACCAAGTTTTGTCCAGGTTACAGTTCTTTCTCCAGGCAAACCAAGCCCTGAGCCTGTCTCGAGGCTGTTGTTTAGGCTCAGGGCTTGACTTCTCATTCATTAATATGATCATATGTATTAAGAGGAAATCTGAGTTGATTTACATTTCAATTTCATTCAAAAGTCCAGTGGGAAGTGTAGTCTAGGAGATAAGCAGTTCTTGGTAAAGGTGATTCTGTTTATAAACTGAATTACAGGAGAAAGAAGCAGAGGGCAGAGGAGCTAGGAGGATATGTCAAGGTGGACCACACCACCCCAATGTGAGCATGAAAAAGGAAGAAGTACCTTGTGTAAGGGAATTAAAATCCAGTCAATTTATACATTTTTTAAAATAAACTATTTACCCTTTGCTGCTGCTTTTTCTTTGTTGAGTCTAATTGCTGTGTCCTTCTGAATTAAGCTAAGATGACCCCTCACCCAGAGAAAGGGTTCATGTCCCTCTGGCTTTTTCTGTTTCCTCTTCTATTTTCACACCAATTTTGGAAGAGGCAGGGCCTCATGTGGAGGTAGTAGAAAAAATGACAGTGCAGGTTTTTGCATTCTTTCAAAAAAATTCTTGATTTTCAGCTGGGCGCAGTGGCTAACGCCTGTAATCCTAGCACTTTGGGAGGCCAAGACGGGCGGATCACCTGAGGTCAGGAGTTTGAGACCAGCCTGACCAACATGGCAAAACTCTGTCTCTACTAAAAATATAAAAATTACCTGGGCATGCTGGAGCATGCCTATAATCCCAGCTACTTGGGAGGCTGGGGCAGGAGAACTACTTGAACCTGAGAGGTGGAGGTTGCAGTGAGCCAAGATTGCGCCACTTCACTCCAGCCTGGGCAAAAGAGGAAAACTCCATCTCAAAAAAAAAAAAAAAAAAAAAAGGAATTCTTGATTTTCCTTTGAACATGTCCTGTTGGCTTTGTGGTATAGAAAATGGCTCCATCATGCTGTCATGGGACTGACTATTCCCAGTAGTGGAGAACCTTCCTGATTTATTCTTAGAGCCTGATTCCACAGTCCGTTTCTCTGTGTCTTGATTGCAAGCAAATGTATACAATCTACATATAATCAGAGGATTTTGCTAAACAGTTTAAGTAAAGCAACAGAAATTCTAGTTGCTTGTGATTTCATTACGCCCGTCTTGTAATTGAGTTAGCGAGAGATGCATTTATCGAGTGCATCTAGAATAGGCACTAGCGGTGGCCTGAGGTCAGGTGATGTAGAGTACAGTTTGTACCAGTTATTGCTGGGACATGCAATGGAGTATTCACTGTTGCAGATACTCTGTTTATCGTATTTCATACAAGATTAATTCTAGGTTTTTTTATGTTTTCAAAGCAAAAGCTCCACGATATAAAATGTACCTACAGATTTCCATGTCATAAGCAAACAAGCTTTTTTTTTACAATTATAATTTTCAAAAACCGAATGAACCTATAATACTAAAGTATTGAGAAAAATGATCTTCAGTCCTATTAGGCATACTGGGAGAACCTGGGGGAATTTTAACTTTTCCTTCTGTCAGAGTTGTTTGATTATCCTGTAACCTGTTAATGGAACAGTTCCTGTGTGTCAGCTGCTGAGCTAGGCGGTCACTGCTCATCATCTGCCTTCGTCTTCACATCAGACCCTTTTGGACAGATACGATTAGGATTCCCATTTTACAATCTGTGTTATGTGAGCCAATGGAGTCCACCAAAGAAAAACAGAACATAAAGAATTGAAAGTTTTACAGTTAGTTCGGTTTTTCATGGAACCTCTGTTTTCTCCCTGAACAACTCTGCCTCTTGACCACAGTTTCTTTGAAAACTGGCCAGGTGTGGTGGCTCATGCCTGTAATCCCAGCACTTTGGGAGGCCAAGGCAGGCAGATCACTTGAGGTCAGGAGTTTGAGACCAGCCTGGCCAACAAGGTGAAACCCTGCCTCTACTAAAAATACAAAAATTAGCCGGGTGTGATGGCACATGCCTGTAATCCCAGCTACCTGGGAGGCGGAGGCAGGAGAATCACTGGAACCTGGGAGGCAGAGGCTGCAGTGAGCTGAGATCACGCCATTGCACTCCAGCCTGGGCAACAGAGCCAGACTCCATCTCAAAAAAACAAAACAAAACAGTGTTTTTGTGCTGTGACCTCTGCTAGTTTCACCCTAGCGCACTTCCTAGGCATGTGGTTTCGGTTATGGCCTAGGTAGATTCTGTTGCTAATTCACAGCTAGCTCATACCTCTCTTCTGAGCTCTAAACACACATAGTCGGTCACCCCTCAGTTTCTCCATAGATGTCTAATGGCACCGCCTACCAACTGAACATTCTCCAAACTGAGTTGATGGTAGTACCTTTGGAATCTTCCTTTCCAGCACTCCCAGCATCAACAAACACACTGCGTTCCTCAAGTTCCGCAAGCAGAAACCTAGTTAGTCTTAACTCCTCCATATCTGTAACTTTCCACTTTCAATCAGTTACCAAGTTCTTTTTTTTTTTTTTTTTTTTCCTTTTTGAGACGGAGTTTCGCTCTTGTTACCCAGGCTGGAGTGCAGTGGTGTGATCTCGGCTCACCTCAACCTCCGCCTCCTGGGTTCAGGCAATTCTCCTGCCTCAGCCTCCTGAGTAGCTGGGATTACAGACATGTGCCACCATGCCCAGCTAATTTTTTTGTATTTTCAGTAGAGATGGGGTTTCACCATGTTGACCAGGATGGTCTCGATCTCTTGACCTCATGATCCACCCACCTCGGCCTCCCAAAGTGCTGGGATTACAGGCTTGAGCTACCGCGCCCGGCCAGTTACGAAGTTCTATCAATTCTGCCTCCAAAAATAGTTAAGAATCTTACAGCTTCTCTCTATCCCCACTGCTATCACCCCTGATCAGGCCTCCATCATCTTGTCTGTGATAATTTTATCTCAAAATCTTTGAGGTTATGGCTTATATGTATTTCAGCCTTCTGTTTGCTTCACTAACTGTGCTTCTTTAGGATTATGTTATGCTCTTCAATAAGTTTATCTCTACTTTCTAACAGGTTGATTTTCTCCATATGTCTGCTGCTTCTTGGATTTCAACTACTATTTTTTGAGATTCTCCTTCCTGCTGCCTGCTTGGTTCATTTCAGCTCACCTCCAGTGGTGATGGTACATTATTTGGAGAATTTGTAATTTGCTTTTGGGGGCTCCCTCTTCCTTCTGGGAGTCCTGCCTGCCTCTCTGCTCTCACACACATACTCATCCATTCATTCATACTCAGCAAGCAACAACTCTTTGCAAGACACTCTTCTGGGCTGGGGGAATCCAGCAAGGTATCGAATGACTGTGATAGCTGCCCAGGGTTAAGTGTAAGTGGCCATAGATCTGTCAATATTTCCCTGAAGCTAGCCCATTCCCTTGCACTGTTTGGATCATTGACTCCAGCTTTGAAGCTTCTTTGGTCTTTTTTGGACTCTGATTTTCCCTATAAAATTTATCCTACTTACATCCATCTTTTAGGAATTTATTGTCACTACTATTTTAAAATGTCTTCTTTAGGGCTTGGGTAATGGGTACAAAAATATAGTTAGAAGGAATAAAATCTAGTGTTTAGTAGCACAATAGGATGACTATAATTAACAATAATTTATCATATATTTTACAATAGCCAGAAGATTTGTAATGTCCCTGACACAAAGGATTGACAAATGTTTGGGTTGATGGATTTCCCAGTTACCTAGATTTGATCATTCAACATTGTATGCATATATTAAAATATCACATGTACCCCATAAATATGTACAGCTATTATTTATCCATTAACATATGAAAAACAAAACAAAAGTGTATTCCTTTATTGAAAAAATAAAATTTCTTCGTAGGTGCTCAGTCATCCTATTTGAGGTAACCTTCTGAAATAGCCTTCAAGAATCCACACCTGTCCCACTCCCAGGTATCATTCTATCAAGATCACTCATCATCCTCAAGTTAGTTGTATCATTTGCCTGCTCTTAACCCCTCAGAAATGTGCTAGTTCCCTTAGAACTGGATCCAATGTTCCTAACATGGGTCTATAAAAAGCCAGATGACTGTGGCCTCTGCTTACCTCATGTAGTACTATTTTCCACCACATCTAGCATTCACTATCCTGAATTTTCTTAATTTCTGAAATATGCTACTGTTTCAGCCACTGCATGTTGACAGTGTTTCAGCTACCTGGAAAAGTCTTCCTTTTCTTTTCTTTTTTTTAACCTAACTAAAGTCTGAGCTTAAATATCTCTTACGTATTCCAGGAAACTGTATCATCCATACTAAGCCAGGTCTCCTTTAATCGCAATAACCTGTTTAACTTTTATATGTATTTGTTATTTTAACAAGGTCCGTCTTCCTTGCTTTACTGTAGACTTTAAGACTATAGGGACCAGAGTCAATATAACATTTTTTTTTCCTGGCACATGGAAGAATTAAACAAACATGGTTGGCTAAGCAAATTGTATCTGTATTTTCATTTTTTTGTGGCTAACTGACTGAATTATATTTAGGGCTATCCAGAATCACTTTTTGTGATGGTAGAAATGTTCTATATCTCTACTATCTAATGTGGTATCCAATAACCACATGTGGCCACTGGATACTTGAAATATGGCTAATGCAATGGAAAAATCTTAAATGTTTCTATTTATTAATTTACATTTAATTGGCTAGAGGCTACCATATTAAAGTACACAGGATAGATATTTCCACCTTCTAAGTCATGTTTCTGTTTTTCTTTTTTTGAGATGTAGTTTCGCTCTGTCACCCAGGCTGGAGTGCAGTGGCATGATCTCAGCTCACCACAACCTCTGCTTCCCAGGTTCAAGTGATTCTCCTGCCTCAGCCTTCCAAGTAGCTGTGAATTACAGGTGCCTGCCACCATGCCCAGCTAGTTTTTGTACTTTTAGTAGAGATAGGGTTTCATCATGTCGGCCAGGCTGGTCTTGAACTTCCGACCTCAGGTTATTCGCCTGCCTTGGCCTCCCAGAGTGCTGGGATTACAGGCATGAGCCACTGCACCTGGCCTGCTCTTTGTTTCTGATTATCTTTTCAAGGATGTTTGCATGGTGAACAGTCTTGTTGGAAAAGAGAGTTGGTGTCTCCCTTTGGAACAGAAGGTAGGCATGTTTATTGCCCTTTCAGATTCCCAATACTCAGTGTTCTCAAGAAACATAACCCACTACATGTGCAAGTGGCATCTGGCCCTGTTTACATCACCCTGTGGGAAGTGGAGCTTGGGGAGCTGACTTAAAATGCCAGTATTCCAATTCCTGCTACTGCTTTGAGTAAAAACTCTCCTTTGTCGCTGACCCAGAAATGTTGTGTCTTCTACCAGCCTCCATGAAATGGTGGCAGACTCACCTGTTAGCTTCTAAACAGGGTCAAATCTCACACCCATCACAGTTCTTGACACTCAGACAAAACCAAAGCTCTTACGTATTTTGCTTAGGATGGTTTTCAAGTTTACTTTTTCCTGAATGTTCTTTTTCTCCCTTTTCTTAAACTCCCAAGGAACATTTTGCATCTGTTAATGTTGTAAACTCAACTTTTTTGATGTATAGATAGCAAATGACAAGAAAATTCCATTCTAAAGTAGCAGAATAACTTTAAAATGTGTCTAAGGAGTGGGAGATGTTACGTTTCACACTATCTCCAATCCTCACGTAGGCACCTGAACCACTGGAACGCCTCTTGAAAAGTCATGTTTTGCCTTTCCATCTTCACCAACACAAATAAGTCCTTGGGATCTATTTTTTTTTAATTACACATGTTATGTTACCTGGTAAATCACAGTGGTTATAGTCAGTAAAAATTTTAGAAAGACAAAGCTGTGGAAAGTTCCAAGAGTTTGTGAATATTTATTTTGACATTTTGTTCTTTTGAATCCTGGAGTCAGTTTAGCTATTGTACTTGTCAAACAAGTCAGATTCCTTAGAGTTGCTTTATTGGAAGGTATGGCAGATTTCTCCGAAAGCAGCCACAGTAATATTTCTGGGGCCCATTGAAAGCTGCATCCTTTTATTCTTTACCCTGAAGCTGGGCAGGACTTTCTGACCTCAACAAATAGAATATGATAGAAAAGCCAGCAGACAGGTCAGGACAAGGGTGTGATGAGTGAGGCATTCTCTCTCCTTGGGTGCCACACATAGGGAACGCTAAAAAAAACTCTGTCATAGAAATTGTGAACCCAGAACATCTGAGACAGGTCTCAATTACTTTAGAAAATGTACTTTGCCAAGGTTGAGGACGCGCTGTGACACAGCCTCAGGAAGGCATGTGCCCAAGGTGGTCGGGGCCCAGCTTGGTTTTATACACTTTAGGGAGACATGAGACATCAATCAGTATATGTAAGAAGTACATTGGTTCCATCTGGAAAGGTGGGACAACTTGAAGCAAAGGCAGGAAACCAGGAGGGAGCTTCCGGGTCACAGATAGGTGAGACACAAATGGTTGGATTCCTTTGAGTTTCTGATGAGCCTTTCTTACGGAGGCAGTATAATACACATCTGTCTCAGTGAGCAGAAGTTCTTTTAATAGCATGGGAGGCAGATTTGCCCTAAGCAGTTTTCAGGTCAGGTTTTCCTTAGTGATTTAGGGGGCCCAAGAGATTTTCCTTTCACAATGGCCATGTGCTTGGAGTGGCATCTACAAGCCGAAGAATGGCTCTGCCAGCAGGCAAGGCAAGCTCTCTCCTGGAGCTGTCAGAGAGAGCGTGGCCCTGAGGATGCCTGATTTCAGACTTCTAGCCTCCAGAACCATGAGACAGTACATTTCTATTGTTTTAAGCCACCCAGTGTGGTGTATTTTATTACGGCAGCCTGAGCAAACAAATCTAACCCTTACGAGAAGAGTCTGCCCCAAACTATCTCAGAAGCAGCTGGTCCCTCCTGTATGTCTTATAGATAAGATGGCTTTTGCCGTATTTGTGGGTAATAAGTTTGGCTTAGCTTGACACATTAGCTGTGTAGATGATGGACACTTGAGGCTTCACAGATTTGGCCTGCCGCCTGCCCATTTTTGAAAAGCAAAACTGCTGTTTTCTTCTGCTTTCTTCTTTTCTCTTGAAGGTCTGTAATAACAGTGCCTGATGTAAGATAAGCCCTCAGTAAACGGCAATTCCTTTATCCAGCCATCTACCCCTTATTTCCTTCTTCCTTCCTTTGTAGGTGGGTTGGGACCTCCATCTTTTTGGTTTCCAGATATATTTGGTTTTCATCTTTAAAAACAAACTTGGCTTGAGCCTTTGGCTCTATTTCCTCTCCTCAGTCATTGCTCCTTCCGGTATTTCATTTCCTTTCTCCCTTCTGCTTTCTGCTTTCTTCACTTTCTTTTTTTTTTTTTTTTTTTTTTTGGTTTTGAGATACAGACTTGCTCTGTCACCCAGGCTGGAGTGCAGTGGTGCGATCTTGGCTCATTGCAACCTCCGCCTCCCGGGTTCAAGTGATTCTCCTGCCTCAGCCTCCCAGGTAGCTGGGATTACAGGCACACACCACTATGCCTGGCTAACTTTTTGTATTTTTAGTAGAGATGCGGTTTCACCATGTTAGCCAGGATGGCCTTCATCTCCTGACCTTGTGATCCACCTGCCTCATCCTCCCAAAGTGCTGGGATTACAGGTGTGAGCTACTGTGCCCAGCCGCTTTCTTCATTTTCTAATGTTGGCTCTCGACTTCGTTCTCCTGGTTGAATGTCTCCGAAGTCACCCTGATTCCTGGTGGCCCTGCCTCTGTCCTTATCTCCCTCTTGGCCTTTGTTTGTCTCCCACTCACTTCCTGTTTATAATGTGTGTCTACTTATGCCTTAGCTATCTGCTGCTTTTTGTTTTTAACAAACCTCCTGAAGAATAACATACCTACCAAATAGTGCTTAAATTCTTAGTGTCTAGCTTGGGGAAGTGTCACAAAGTGAAAATTTCACCTGTTTCAGGAAAAAAACTCTCAAATCGTATTTGCCCTTTGCTCTCACACCATCAAAATCAACACTAAAGACTTCTGTGACCAAGTGTATGGGGAGTTGCCCCATCACCACGCAGTGAACAGGAAGTGGGTGTACTCCAGTCCAGCCCCAGCACTGTTTACCTGGAGGTCACGTCAGATCCTGCAGGTTGATCCCACGGGCCCCCATGACTCCCTCCGACCACCCCTTCAGATACCAGTTGCAAATCTAGGCCTCTGGAACTTCTGACTGACAGACTTCAAGTTGGGGTTTCCATGACCCCTTCTTTGGGTTTGCTGAATTTGCAAGAGTAGCTCACTGAACTCTGAGAAACACTTAGGCTTACCGGTTTATGCTAAAGGATGTTACAAAGGATACAGATGAAGAGATGTGCAGGGCAAGGTATGGGCAAGGGGGCATAGAGCTTCCATGCCCTCCCTGGATGTGCCACACTCCAGGTGAAACTGCCTTTGCAAAATTATGACTGAGACAGTGAAAGTGGTCTAGCCTAACCGACTCCATCTTGCTTGTAAACTTTTAGCTGTTCTTGTTCATTCCTGGGCATAGGATGAACTAACTTTGGGAGGAACTTTATAGTTTAAAATAAAAATATTAACAGCCCTTTCCTAAAACAAACCTTCTTCTTGTGCCCGGGGACTAGACAGCCTTTGTAGGGCTAACAAATTGGCCCCAAGATTAGAAATTATGGCTTAGGAGTCACGTAGCTGGAGACTACAAGATTCTGACTCTCCCTAAACTGCTGCTCATATAAGTGCTTGAGATACTGCAGATTCTTCACTTGATGGATTAGCTGGCACCCTCAGACTGATTATCTGGCTCATCGGCCTCCCATCCAGGAACTGACTCAGCACAAGAAGGCAGCTTCAATTCCCTGTGATTTCATCTCCTACTTAACCAGTCAGTACTCCTGGCTCACTGGCTTCCCCCAACCCACCAGGTTGTCCTTAAAACTCTGATCCCCATATGCCCGGGGAGGCTGATTTGAGTAATAATCAGCCAACTCTGTGTATTACTTTTTCTCTATTGCACTTCTCCTGTCTTGATAAATCAGTTCTGTCTAGGCCGCGAACAAGGTGAATCCAGTGGGCAGTTACACAGGAACCTGTATGTGTTCAGCTATGTCGGAACCCAGTACTCTTGGGTTTTTAAGGAAGCCTAAAGGTGTCAGCTTTCCTTCCCACATGGTGTAGGGTGGGACCCTCTTTATGCTGGGTCTTATGACTCACAGTCAGATAGTCAAGGAAGATTAGAATCCTGCTTGGGGCAGGTGAAAGAAGTGCAGGAGAAGGTTGGAAAGATTCTGTTTCCTGAGGCCTGACACACCCAACATTGTAACAAAAGACTGTTAACAAGGGCTATGGGAGTTATGAGCCAGGAACCATGGATGAAAGCCAATATATATATGTGTGTATATGTGTAGGTCATAACACCACCTTACCCAAATCAAAAACCAGAGCCTTCATAGTACCCTAGAAGCTCTCTCCTAGTCTACCTTCATCTTCTTCTCTAAAAGTAACCCAAATCCTGATTCCAATGCCACAAATTTGTTTCTGGCTTGCTTTTAACTTTGCACGAATAAAATGATAAATTATTATATTATTGGTTTTTGTTTAAGATTATGTTTATGAGTTTGTTATGTTGTATATAGTTCATTCATTTTCATAGCTGTATAGTATTCCATTAATTCAGTGGACTATTATATCAAAATTTACTTCTAAATTCTATTGGCAGACACTTGGGTGGTTTCCAGTTTTGGCTCTGAGTAGTCAAATCTGCATGTTCTGAGTATATATACCTAACATTCTTGTATATGTCTTTTGTAGTTCTTACATATTTCTATGGGACAGATCTTAGAAGCAGAATTGTTGTGTCATATGCAAAGGTTCGCCATTGCTGGACGTTAGCAATTTTCCAGAGTTGTACCAATGTATATTCTTATCAGCAGTATTTGAGTGTTCAGGTGGCCCGGCATCCTTGCTAACTTTCCATATTGGGATTCTCTTACATTTCAGCTTTTATAGCAGATATGCTGTGATTAAGAAATTTAAAGTTCGTTTGGTGTGTTTACTGACCACTTGAATATCCTCTTGTGAAAAGCCTATCAACTCATTTAAGAATTTGTGTTTTGCAATGTCTTATTCTTATTAGTTGATTAATAAAAATCGATCAGCATTGAGATTAATTCTATTAATCAAATACAATTCTTTTAGTTAGAACATTTTGTGTCATGTTTAAAAAAATGTTTTCCTACCTCAAAGCAATAAGTATACTCTTCTGTGTTATCTTTTACAAATGTGATGTTTTGCTTTTCACATTTAGATACACCTGTGAAGGATTTTTCTATATGGGGTGCGGTAGAGGAACAGATTCACTTTTCTCCATCTGGCTGTGTAACTGACCTGCCAGCATTTTTTGCCCCTCTATTGTTGTCCTACAGTGCTGCTTTGTCTTCTATGTTAGATCCCCCAAGCTTCTGAATGGCTGTGTATGTTACTGATGCTTCACCAGTTAAATATCCTAAAAAGTAAACAATCAAACAGTAACGGGTAGCCAATAAGCCTTACCTGGTTTAGCTAGGTGGTATTCTAACCATAAAACTTCCAAACACAAGGGATATGGAGGAATGAGTATGGCTTTAGGCCACTTACCCTAGTCTTAGCTCATGCTCTTACTCAGCAGTGTTAGTTATTTATCCCCAGTTTTATCCTCCATAAAATAAGAACGGCGATAACTATCTCAGCCAGTTGTTAGAATTAGAATAGCATAGCTTAGAAGGCTTGGCATAGAGCTGTCACCTAAAAAGTCATAGCGGTTATTAATACAGCAAAAGATTCAAGAAGACTTCATCTTAGATTCAGAAAGATCCTCGTTAACTTTGGAATAAGGAAAATGCTTTCATGTGTTTGCTTTGTTTGGAGAGTTGGAGGCAGCTGAGCACAGGCCAGGACCATGGGTTTTGGCTCCTAATGGCCTTTGGCTTAAAGAACCTGGTAGGACCCAAAGATAGCATTAGTTTCAGAAAACACATGAGAACCTTCATTTCTGCTCTCATGACCGTTCACGCCAATACCAAAAACCTAGTGTTTTGTGTTTAGTAGGCTTTTTTTTTTTTACAGAGAGACACAAAGAACAGTTATTTCTGAAATTATTTACTTACTCCTGGCTTCTAATTTTCCCCAGAGAAAGGAAAGCATTATCTAAAAATATAACTAAAGTCCTAGGCGAGGACATTTTTCCAATGGAAGTTTAGCCTCCAGATTCCTATGTCACTGTTTTTATGTTTCAACAGTTTTGGCCCTTCCCAGCTGTATGGGAATGCCTGGAACATACCATAATGCCCATATTTAAGAAACAAATAAATCCCTATTCCTGTGAAAACTGTGGATATTGTATTACTCTTTACGTTAGAAATCTCCTTGGAAACCTGGTGGGGAATGAAGGTTCTTTACAGTGGGATAGGAGAACTTTAGATCTATGATGTGTCACCAAATCATCTTTGCTTTGGGTTTCTTCACTGAGGAAATACCAAAGTTAGTAGTAAGAGCAGAAACTTGGTCCTTTTTGGACTCATTATACTGGAAACTGAATAAAGTGACGGAAACAGAGACAGTTAAAAGGTGTCAGTTGGTTTTTCTTTTTCTTTTCCTTTCTTCCTTTTTTTTTTTTTTGGAGATCGAGTCTTACTCTGTTGCCCAGGCCAGAGTATAGGACGTGATCTCCTCAGCTCACTGCAACTTTCACCTTCTGGGTTCAAGTGATTCTCCTGCTTCAGCCTCCTGAGTAGCTGGAATTATAGTCATGTGCCATCACACCTAGCTTTTGAGTAGAGATGGGATTTTACCATGTTGCCCAGGCTGGTCTTGAACTCCTGACCTCAGGTGATCAGCCTGCCACGGTGTCAGTTGGGTTTCTGATCTTCATCTTTATTAATTTTATCCCGAATACAACATGTGGCATTATGCATCAGAGACACGGTTTCTTATTCCAACTCAGTAAATGATAAACATGTCACCCTCTTACCCCAGTGTGAAGCATAAGAGACAGTGGGAATTTTCCGTGTAAGAAGTGGACATTCCACAAGTGAGGGGGTAGGAAACACTATTTACTCTGCCCATGAAGTGAATGAGGCAGCTGTCCCTCTTCCCTTCTGAAAGGCTCTCTTTGGAAACATAAAGGGCAGGAATCCCAACTCCAGCCTTTGCCGTGGAAATAAAATCTCCTCTGGTGCCTGGTAACCCCAATTGACTTGGCTTTTACACCATACACCTAAGAAGATTAACCTCCAGTATCCCAGGCACCTTTGGAGGGAACCTAGGTGTCTATACCAGAAGTTAGTCTTTTTGCCTTTGGGGCAAAAATAAAACTAGAGATAAAATAAAACTAGAGATGTTTTATTTTCCTTTCAAATCAGCGCACTTAATTAGACAAATGGCTGTAGATCGAACTGTCATGGCATTTGGAGAATATCAGGTCAGGGATTTTCCCAAAGCATTGAGAGTGTTCCTTCCATCTGAGACATCTGCTTACAGAAAAGGAAACAGGTGACAAGGGGCTGTTTTCTCGAGTGACCACAGGATTGCTACAGCTAGTTTGAGGGAGGAATATGATATCTCGTAGTGAGGTGTGATAGGGGAGATTCCCCCCACCCCACAGTAACAGAAAGAAAACATCTTTTTATGTGCAGTTTACCAACTGTCAATATGACCCAGAGTGTCAGTAGCTCATGACTTTTATATATAGCTCTCTCCTCTTAGTACTTTCATCCTATCTGTTTAGGTGAATTGATTGAATTTCTCACTTTGGAAACATGAGTGGCATCAGCTTTATCTGTATCAGAGGGAACTTGGGTTACATCTTTATTCTGTGACACTCTACACTTTTTTTCTGTAAAGAGCCAGATAGCAGATATTTTAGGCTTTGCTGTCCATAGACAGTCCCTGTGGCATATTATCCTTTGTTCACTTTATGATGGCTAAACATGTCAAAACCTGAATAGAAGCAGGCTGCAGACAGGCTTTGGCTGTCCGAACTGTGCTTTGTCGACCTCAGCTCTAGTTACCTTCTCTTATTCTGCCCCTATTTCCCATGTTGCAGACCTCCAATTTGGGGAAGGTGAAATGATCTTTATACTCATAATATTCCCTGGTTTTCAGATAAGAAAAGACAGGCAAACTATGATGTCTGCTACTCGGACTTTGTCATGGTTCTATGTCAATGTCAAGTTACCTGTTCTATGCAGCTTGGTGCAAAACTGAATTGTTTCTATTTCATGGGAGTCAGGTGGAATTTGGAAAGATATAAATATTCATGAAGATGGCATTGTGTTGGTAATCCAGTGACAGAGGAGGAATACAGTTTCTACTTTCCATCTTCTGAGAATTGCATCATTGTAAGCCAGGACAGAGTGACATAAAATAAGTGTTACAGTTATATGCTCCAAAAACATTTCATTGCAACATTTCCTTTAAATATGACCTTCTAGCCAATGAGAAGAGATTTTAGGCCAACTTATTCATCAGCATGCAATTAAGAGAGCCCCAAAGGTTACATTTCCAAAGGACTTATTTTGGGGCCTGTATTTGCTTTGAGGTTGGCCAGCAACTTCGAGGGACACTCACGTGAAAGTCAAGGGTTAGTGTCCATGGTATATAACCCAGCCGAAGATTCCAGTGTGGCTGCATGAATGCCTGACCTCTAAAAACTGCCAGATCTCTCTCTCCTCTCCTCCTGGAGGACTTTTGCCTAAAGACTTTTAAAATTAAGGTTTCTGATGTGGCAAGTCAAATATTGGAAGCAGAGGAGGAACTAGTAAATAAGCAATGAATGTTGAGCTGCTTATCTGCTAAACAGTAAAACGCCCGCACATGCACCGTCTCTGTGTTCTTCCTTTTGTTTGAAGTAGAACAAAAACAAATTAGCTAAGTTTGGCTCTAAGTAGGCTGCATGAAGGAGTCAGGTGAATCTTCCTCTTTAAGTAACTGATATTTTAGAAGGGTGGATTTCATTTAGCTTTATTGTCTTTGGAATTCCAACCCGGAACACACAGTATTGCGTGGCACACAGAAGGGACTCAATAAATACTGGTTATTGGGCTGGGCGCAGTGGCTCACGCCTGTAATCCCAGCGTGTTGGGAGGCCAAGGTGGTTGGATCACGAGGTCAGCAGTTCAAGACCAGCCTGACCAAGATGGTGAAACACCATCTCTACTAAAAATACAAAAATTAGCTGGGCATGATGGTGGGCGCCTGTAATCCCAGCTACTTGGGAGGCTAAGGCAGAGAATTGCTTGAACCTGGGAGTTGGAAGTTGCAGTGAGTCGAGATTGCACCACTGCATTCCAGCCTGGTCAAAAGAGTGAGACTCCATCTCAAATACATACATGCACACATACATACATATATACATACATTCGTTCATACATACATACATACTGGTTGTTGAACTGCAGTAGAAAGTTTTGCATAAATGAAGTTTTGTGAACTGAAGAAAAAATTCAACTTCGTTCAATATATTTCACTGTGAATTATTTTCAAAAGTAAATTTATGTCAAGCATTTTAAAACATTGTATTTGGAAATAAATTCAAGCTTATGGAAAGTTGCAAGAGCAATGCAGAGAATGCTCATATACCTTTGACTCAGAAGGACCAACTGTTAACATTTTGCCCCATTTACTTTTCATTTGCTTTCCCTCTATGTATATGTATATTATTTTTTATTTTGAACCACTTAAAAGTAAGTTGTAAGAGATGATGCTCTTCACCTCTAATTATTTCAGAGGATATGACCCAAGAACAAGGATATTCTCTTTTTATAACAGCTTTATTGAAATATAATTCATAGACCACACAATTCACCCATTTAAAGTGTACACTTCAGTGGCTTTGAGTGTTCACAGACTTGTACACTCATCACCGCTATCTAGTTCCAGAACATTTTCATCTCCCTGAGAAGAAAGCTCATTCCCATGAGCAGTCACTCCCCATCCCCAGCCCCAGGCACCCATTAATGTACTATCTGTCTTTGTGGATTTGCCTATTTTGGACATTTTATATAAATGGAATCATTCACTATATATACATATTGTGTGTGTGTGTGTGTGTGTGTGTGTGTGTGATGGAGTCTCATCTGTCACCCAGGCTGGAATGCAGTGGCACGATCTTGGCTCATTGCATCCTCTGCCTCCCAGATTCCAGTGATCCTCCTTCCTCTGCCTCCCAAGTAGCTGGGATTACAGGCAAGCACCACTATAACCAGCTAATTTTTGTATGTTTAGTAGAGATGGAGTTTCACCCTATTGGCCAGGCTGGTCTCGAATTCCTGACCTTAAGTGATCTGCCTGCCCTGGCCTCACAAAGTGCTGGGATTACAGGAGTGAGCCACTTCATCGGGGCTTAAATGGTCTTTTGTATCTTTGATTTTGAGGTTCACCCATGTTGTGGCCCATATCAGTACTTCATTCTTTTCATGGCTGGAGAATATTCCATTGTACAGATCTATCCATTTGATTTATCCATTCACCAGGTGATGGACATTGGGCTTGTTTCCACTTACTGTGGTGCCGCTCTGGACATTTGTACACTGCTTTTGTGTGGACGTATGTTTTCCATTCTCTTGGGTACATACGTATATACCTAGGAGTGGAATTCCTGGGCCATGTGGGAACTTGGTGGTTACTTATCTGAAGAACTGCTGATTTTCCAAGCAGCCACACCAGTTCTTCAATTTCCCCACATCCTTGCTAACACTTTGGTATTAAATATCTTTTTTATTATAGCCTTCCTTGTGACTGTGAAGTGGCTTCTCAATGTGTTTTGTTTTGTTTTGAGATGAGGTCTTGCTCTGTCACCCAAGTTGGAGTGCAGTGGTGTGATCTCGGCTCACTTCAAACTGTGCTTCTTGGGCCTCAAGAGATCCTCCCACCCCAGCCTCCCAAGTATCTGGGACCACAGGTGCACGCCACCATGTCTGGCTAATTTTTTGTATTTTTGGTAGAGATGAGGTTTCACCATAACGCCTACCAGGCTGGTCTCAAATTCCCGAGCTCAGGTGATCTGCCTACCTCAGCCTCTCAAAGTGTTGGGATTACAGGAGTGAGCCAGTACACCTGGCCTCTCAATGTGGTTTTGATTTTCATTTTTATGATGGTCAATGATGTTGAGTATCTCTTCATGTACTTACTGGTCATTTATTATCCTTTTTCAGAAAAATGTCTATTCAAATTGCTTTAAAATTACATTATTTTTATTGATGAATTATTTATAAGAGTTCTTTATCTTTTTGGAATACAAATCCCTTATCTGATATATGATTTCCAAATATTTTCTTTTCTTTTCATTTTTTAGACAGACTCTCACTCAGTCACCCAGGCTGGAGTGCACTGGCATGATCACGGCTCACTCTAGCCTCAGCCTCCCTGGGCTTAGGTAATCCTCCCACCTCAGCCTCCTGAGTAGCTGGGACTACAGGCCTGCACCTCCACAACTGGCTAGTTTTTGTCATAATTGTGTATTGCTCAAGCAATCTGCCTACCTTGACCTCCCAAAGTGCTGAGATTATAGCTATAAGCCACCGTGCCCAGCCTGCTAATATTTTCTCCTACTCTGTGGGTTGAATTTTCACTTTCTCGATGGTGTCTTTTGAAGCATAAAAGTTTTGCATTTTGATCAACTCCAGTGTACTCATTTTTTTCTTTTGTCACTTGTGCTTTTGGTGCCATATCACAGAAACTGTTGTCTAATCTAGGTTCATGAAGATTTTTTCTAAGGGTTTTATAGTTTTAGCTCTTACATTTTAATATATGATACAGAGGACATCCTCTTATAGGCCCTGTAAGGTTATCTATTTGAGGAAACTTAACATTGACATAATAGTTGTATGTAATCCTCCATTTATATTTTGGTTTTCTCAGTTGAGCTAATACATCCTATAGTATTTTCTTGTTTCTTTCTGTACCGGCCAGTCCAGAATTATGTATGACATTTAGTTATCTTGTCATTAATCTCCTTTAATGTGAAGCTGTTCCTTAGCCTTTCTCTTTCACGATATTCATATTTTTAAAGCCCCTCCCACGTTTTTAATTAGAATGTTCCTCATTTTGTGTCTGTTTGATGTTTCCTCATGATTAGATTCAGGTTATTCCTCCCTGGTCAGCCTGAAAGTGATGTTGTGTTATTTTGTACTTGTTTTTGAAGCAAATAATTCTTTTGCAGAGTGAATAACTAGATCCCTAAATTGTTTATGTTTAAACACATGTTCCAATACCTAGTTTGGGACGAGGTTCAGTGGCTCATGTCTGTAATCCCAGCACCTTGGGAGGCCAAGGCCGGTTGATCACTTGAGTCTAGGAGTTCGAGACCAGTCTGGGCAACATAGGGAGACCCTGCCTCTGAAAAAAAAAATTAATTTAAACACAAAAAAAGAAAACCCATATATCTGGTTTGGTTACAGCCAGGCATAATTCTGTTTTGATTCTGAGTACCTACAGTTATTGAGCATAGAAATCAATGGGAATTTGGGGTCTTATGATGGCTGTTCTAGTCTCTTGGCTGAATCCTCATGCCTGGGCCTAGTGCAGAAGTCTTGTTTCTGCCCTTCGTGCTATTCTCTGTGGACTACCTGTGTTTTTTTCTTCCTAGGTAGTCGTATTCTCTCATCTGTATCTGATTTAATGTTTTAGTGATTGAACATGAAATTAAGTGACTCTATAACATGACTTTGACTATTCTGGTTTCCTTCAAACTTTTTCCATCCTTTGGGAACAGGATATAAATATATATTCGGTATATATATTCAATGTGTGTGTGTGTGTGTGTGTGTGTCTGTATATATATTTTTCAGCATATATATTCAAAAGAAACGTTCAGCAGACTCCAATAATTCAGGGAAATAAAAACTTAACTGCTTAGTTGAGTCAGACCTGACCCTACCTTCCAAAGAGGAATCTGTACTTACCTCATGCTTAAAACTGTGCATATTTCCAGCTTGTCTCTGGACTTTTCTGAGTCTCTTTTGGCCTTTCCATCTTTATAAGAAGAGTTTTATTCTTGTAGTCAGCCTTCAGAGACAGAAATCTGGTAGAAATGAGGGAATATTCAGAGACAACTGTTAAGAGAGAAAATTTCTTATTGCATGTTGGCTGAAATACATTGGGAAATTAGTCAGTGATGTTAAAGGCAAAGGTTGAAACTGCATCTAATTTTGGGTTTGCACTTGTCTTTCAAGGAAGGAGACAAGTCTTAAAAAACAACGATCTCTACATGAACAACAACAACAACAACAACAAAAAGTAACACTAAGCAACAACTGTTTAGGGTGGGGTATGAATGTAGGACTTGAACTGTATGATGTCTAAACTCCATTCCGTGACCGTAAGCCTGTGATATCTGTGTTGTCTATAACCTGACAGTATTTTTCACTCAGCTCAGTAACTGGGCAAGACAGGGTTACCAATAACGAGTTAGGCATTAAAGGTTATCGTCTATTCATGTGATAGCTTTCCATTTCCATCATTAAATTAAGTTCTCAGCTTTTATTTATTTAGTTTTGATTGAGAGGGTTTGTGTTTATGTGACTTATTTGGTTAGTCAGTTATTTGGGAGAAAGGACCTCATTCTCTTGCTGACTTAGATAAATAATTCTTGCCTTATGAAGGCTCTGGCTGTGCTGTTGGATCCTTTAACATGTGGAAAGCGTGGGTATTTAACTGCAAAAGGTTGTCCTGAGGAAAAGCCTGTATTCTCACCCAGTGACTAGAAAGGATGGTGTACCATCAGTAGGCTGCAGAGGGAAAACCACTTTTTTGCATTTTCCTTTCTTTCTACCAGATGTGAATGTGTCCGGAAGTCCAGGATAGGGCTTCTAGGTTCAGCATTGTTATGGGTTGAAGTATGCCTCTTCTAAATTCATGTGCTAAAGTCTGCTATAGTTTGAGTGTATCTTTCAGAATCACATGTGTTGTAACTTTGGTCCTTGGTGTGGCATTGGGAGATGGGGCCTTTTTGAGGTCATCAGGTTGATAAGAGGGATTAATACCACTCTTGTGGGACTTGGGTAATGCTTGTGGGACAGAGTGTGTTCTTGCTTTGAAGGGCTGGCTTAGTTACTGTGAGAGTGGGTTTTTATAAAGCTGCCTCTCATGTTTTGCCCTTTCAGGCATGTGCCTGATTCCTGTTCTGCTTCTGTGACACATTTCTGGAGAGTACAAGGCCCTCACCAGAAACCAACCAGAGGCAGCTGCCTGATCTTGGACTTACCAGCCTCCAGAGCCATTATCCAAAATAAACCTCTTTTTAAATTACAAAGAATTCTTTTTAAATTACATAGTCCATTCTCTGTTACAGCAGTGAATTACAATAAACAATATTTTTTTGTAAATTTGTTTAAGTTCTTTGTTACAGCAACAGAGAATAGGCTAAGAGAAAGTCTTAACCCTCCTTCAAAATGTGACTGTATCTGGAGATAGAGCCTTTACAAAGATAATTAAGTTAAAATGAAGTCATTAGAGTAGATCTTAACCTAATATGACTGATGTCTTTATAAAGAGAGGAAATTTGGATGTAGACATGTACAGAGGGAAGATGATGTCAAGACACAGGGAGAAGATGGCATCTACAAGCCAAGGCCTGGAACAGATTCTTTTCTCATGGTTTTCAGAAGGAACCAACCTTGATGATACCTTGATCTCAGATTTCCAGTCTCCAATACTGTGAGAAAAACATTTCAATTTTCAAGCCACCCAGTCTGTGGTACTTTGTTATGGGAGCCCAAACAAACTAATAAGCATCAAAGGCAGATACACACCTGGCAAGGGAGGGGAATATCTAGGGGAGCCCAAAGCTGTGCACTTCATGGCTATTCTAGTAGGTAGACTAGGAAAGGACTTGCTAGACCTAGGGGAGATTAAATGTGGCAGAATAAAAAAACCTCCACTTAGGAATATGGGCAGGTCCCATGCCACCTGTATTCTCTTTGAATGGTCCAGCTTATCTCAGCTTGTAGAATGTGACCATGGCAGGCTAACCCAGCCAGTAGTGAGGAAATAGCCCTTTAGGGAGCAGCCTGTTCCTGCTGGTGGCTGAGGTCATGAAGGAAGAAGATCCAGAAATTAGGATCAGTCCCAGAGATCAGTTTCCCCTCTCCATAGTGAGTTTTAATTTTTTTCCTAAATGCTAACTTTGAAGGTTTGGATTTTGTGGTTGTTTTTTTATTATTATTATCCTTTAAGTTCTGAGATACATGTACAGAACATGCAGGTTTGTTACACAGGCATACATATGCCATGGTGGTTTGCTGTACCCATCAACCCATCATCTACATTAGGTATTTCTCCTAATGCTATCCCTCCCCTAGCCCCCTAGCCCCCAACAGGCCCCAGAGTTTGATGTTCCCCTCCCTGTGTCCATGTGTTCTCATTGTTCAACTCCCACTTATGAGTGAGAACATGTGTGTTTGGTTTTCTGTTCTTGCACTAGTTTTCTGAGAATAATGGTTTCCAGCTTCATCCATGTCCTTGCAAAGGACATGAACTCATCCTTTTTAATGGCTGCATAGTATTCTTTGGTGTATATCTCCACATCCTCTCCAGCATCTGTTGTTTCCTGACTTTTTAAATGATCGCCATTCTAACTGGCATGAGATGGTATCTCAATGTGGTTTTGATTTGCATTTCTCTAATGAACAGTGATGATGAGCTTTTTTTCATGTTTGTTGGCTGCATACATGTCTTCTTGTGAGAAGTGTCTGTTCATATCCTTTGCTCACTTTTTGATGTTTTTCTTTTCTTGTATATTTGTATAACTGCTTTGTAGATTCTAGATATTAGCCCTTTGTCAGATGGATAGTTTACAAAATTTTTCTCCCCTTCCGTAGGTTGCCTGTTCACTCTGATGATAGTTTCTTTTGCTGTGCAGAAGCTCTTTAGTCTAATTAGGTCCCATTTGTCAATTTTGGCTTTTGTTGCCATTGCTTTTAGTGTTTTAGTCATGAAGTCTTTGCCCATGCCTTTGTCCTGAATGGTATTGCCTAGGTTTTCTTCCAGAGCTTTTATGGTTTTAGGTCTTAGGTTTAAGTCTTTAATACATTTTGAGTTATGGAAGGGATACAGTTTCTATTTTCTACATATGACTAGACAGTCTTCCCAACACCGTTTATTAAATAGGGAATCTTTTTCCCATTGCGTGTTTGTGACAAGTTTGTCAAAGATCAGATGGTTGTAGATGTGTGGTGTTATAAATATGAGGCCTCTGTTCTCTTCCATTGGTCTAGATCTCTTTTAGGTACCAGCACCATGCTGTTTTGGTTACTGTAGCCTTGTAGTATAGTTTGAAGTTAGGTATCATGATGCCTACAGCTTTGTTTTTTGGCTTAGGATTGTCTTGGCTATATGAACTTTTTTTTGGTTCCATATGAAATTTAAAGTAGTTTGTTTCTAATTCTATGAAGAAAGTCAATTGTAGCTTGATGGGAATAGCACTGAATCTATACATTTCTTTGGGCAGCATGGCCATTTTCACAATATTGATTCTTCCTATCCATGAGCATGGAATGTTTTTCCATTTATTTGTGTCCTCTCTGATTTCCTTGAGCAGTGGTTTGTAGTTCTCCTTGAAGAGGTCCTTCATATCCCTTGTAAGTGGTAATCTTAGGTATTTTATTCTCTTTGTAGCCATTGTGAATGGGAGTTCACTCATGATTTGGCTCTTTGTCTATTATTGGTGTATAGGAATGCCTGTGATTTTTGCACACTGATTTTGTATCCTGAGACTTTGCTGAAGTTGCTTAAGGAGATTTTGGGTTGAGACAATGGGGTTTTCTAAATATACAATCATGTCATCTGCAAACAGAGACAATTTGACTTCCTCTTTTCCTAATTGAATATGCTTTATTTCTTTCTCTTTCCTGATTGCCCTGGCCAGAACTTCCAATACAGTGTTGAATAGGAGTGGTGAGAGAGGGCATCCTTGTCTTGTGTGGTTTTCAAAGGAAATGCTTCTAGTTTTTGCTCATTCAATAGGACATTGGCTGTGGGTTTGTCATAAATAGCTCTTATTATTTTGAGATTCATTCCATCAATACCTAGTTTATTGAGAGTTTTTAGCAAGAAGGGCTGTTGAATTTTGTTGAAGGCCTTTTCTGCATCTCTTGAAAAAATAATGTGGTTTTGGTCATTGGTTCCGTTGATGTAATGGATTATATTTATTGATTTGCATATAGATTTTGTTTTAATAAGACTTCTTCCCTCAGGAGAATAGAGAGGAAAGGATGCTGTTTTTCTAGGACTCCCTGTAAGAAAGAAGGACTTAAAACGTTTTTTTTTTTGTGCAAGGGTTTGCAGGTATACAGGTGCCATCTCTTCTGTCCTGCTTTGCTTCAAATTCTGTTAATATCACTGCAGGAATCTGGATATTCCCCATTGCTGAGTAGTTGCTCATTCTGCTGGTGACAGGAAGTCCTTTGCCTCTGAAGACAGAGTCCTCTCTCTGTTGGACACCTCTGAAGTTACAAGGTGCTTCTCTCTCATTTATCTTTATTTATAGGTCAAAATTAAATTCTGATGAGGAATTTCAAATAACTTACTCCCAAAGGTTGAGAACTCAATCCGTTTAAGTTGCGGATGGCCTACAACTTGAAAATGCCTACTACTATGGTTCAAAGAATATATGCCAGAAGTCAGAAATTTTGTAGTTAAAGGAAAATACCTCTTAAATAATTGTTTAGCAGAGAGAAATCTACATTTGCTTGGAATAGAGCCTGCCCTCTGCCTGTGATCTCAGCAAGGCTGGGCTGCCAAGGGAGGAGGCAGAATAGAGTGTTTGTCAGAGCATTGGCAAGTGGTTAGAAATGGGGAAAACACACACACAGCCTCTCCCTCCTGAGCCCACAGCAGCCAACCACTTTGATCTGGGAACAATTCCAGATCTTAGTCATAGACCAGCTGGGGCAGAATGAATGTGGAGAGGGGACATTCTCTTTCTGGAAGGTAAAGGAAAGAGGCATGAATTGCTCTTGAGTGTCTGGCTGTATGTCCACAAGTGGCCTCTCTGTTCCTTGGTTTCCAGACACTGGCCATGTGCTCTGCCCAGGAAGGAGAGTGCGAAAGTGATAATATCTATCGCCTGCTACACAAGTAGCATCAACCCTAGGAAAAAACCCTTCATCACATGAAGGAAGAAAGATGTAGGGAACTCTCCCAGTATCAGGGAACCTGGTGAAGGAAGTAGCCACAAGAGAGTTACTTGCTGAGCATGGAATCGGTGCATGTTTCAGTGGAGGATTCTGATGGCTGCTTAGGGTTTTCTTTCTCTACTCTATGTTAGCTCCACCTACCTAATGACCATCAGGCCCAAAGCTTTCCTTTCTGAAACTGTGCAGCATAAATGCTGACAAATTCTAAGCCCCGGCACTCCTTTTTATAAAGTTTCTTACAACTTAGAGAAAGCTACGGTTTTAGGGTCCCTCAATTCCTGTGTGTCATAGTTATGATGACAGCTACATTTGCTTTAGTTACATTTTACAGTGGCTACTGTGCACACCCCAAGTCAGCAGTACATTTTCTCTGCATCACACTGTAGAATGGCTTGTTTCTGGGGAGGTTCCTGGACATGGCTAATTCCTTTTTCCCTCCCCAATAACCTGTTTGCACTCCTAAGAGATGGCTAATTGTAGCCATTATTTGCTGCTTCTAGTATTTTGTCTCTTCATTCTGAAAGAACAATGTAGCTTTCCAGCTTGTAGCATGTAACCATGGCTTACAGACTTTCTTATTTTGACTTGTGTGTGGGGTGTGTTTATGAATGTGTTTGTTTAGGAGAGAAGAATTATGGCCAGTTTTTTATTTATGACATTTATCATCTTAATTTCCATGTATTGAATCTAAAGATTGAAAATGCTTTTAATTTTAATGCTAATTTTTTGTACATGGTATTTATGTCTTTAATATAACATGTTTATTACTGTTTGCAAGTGACTTAAATATTGAACCTTTCAAAATAAATTTCTTCAATTTTTATCATTTGAGAAAAATATGCTCTTTCCGGGGAATGATTTCTGTTATAAATATGGTTCATTATAATTGTGGTGATAAACAATGCCTTCAGTAGCGATCTCTGAGAGTAACAATAATTGTTAATTTATATTTAGCTGTTATTTGCAGAGAAGTATAGTTTATAAGTTATACATGATCTTATTTGATATTCACAAAAGCCTAATGAGGCAGGATGCATTTATTCCTTCAGTATTTTATTTATTTAACAAATTCCTACTAATTGCTAGTGATCTGCTGGGCATATCCGGAAGTACTGTTGACATAATGGTGAGCAAGGGGATCTGGTCCCATCTTCAGGGACTTTATAGTTTTTTGTAGTAAATTTATCTGATTTACTTGCTTGAGGGTATTGTCCTTTTCTGGGCTACAGAATTTCAGGAACTGGAGTTGAGGTGGAACTGATGTAATTAACATTTCTGGGCCAGCTGCAGATGCTCACACCTGTAATCTCAGCATTTTGGGAGGCCAAGGTGGGTGGATTGCTGAAGGTCAAGAGTTCAAGACCAGGCTGGCAAACATGGTGAAACCCCATCTCTACAAAACACACGAAAAATTAGCTGGGTGTGGTGGTGGGTGCCTGTAATCTCTGCTACTCAGGAGGTGAGGCAGGAGAATCGCTTGAACCTGGGAGGTGGAGGTTGCAGTGAACCGAGACGATGCCACTGTACTTCCAGCCTGGGCAACAGAGAGAGACTCCATCTCAAAATAAATAAATTAAAAAAATATATATATAATTAACATTCCTATTTATCAGTACAACCAGTGTTCAGATTGATTTGTATTTGTGATCCAGAGACCTCATTTATATTCAGCTGCCTGATCTTGCTGAGGAAAGGCACCCTGTGAGGAGGCCTAACACCAGGAGGCTTCCATGGGGCATTTGAGCAGCCAGAAACTCCGCAGGTGCTAGATGCTGTGTAAAGGCAGCGGGTGATCAATGCCCTTCTGAATGTGAGATTATTTTTGGGAGGGCCTAAGTGATAAGACTGAATCATTCTGATTTACTTGCTTGAGGCTGACTTACTTGTCCTTTTCTGGGCTGCAGAATTTCAGGAACTGGAGTTGAGGTTTTGTGTCTGTCTGTTTCAGCCATGGTTCTAATTTCTTTCTAATTGGCATCTGCACAGAGGTTTGTACTTACTGTACTTTGCTGAGGGGAGGTGCACTCAGTTTCACTGTTATAAACCAAGCGGTTCTTGCGACAACTGAGAGACTGCTAGGGTCTTGATATGGTTTGGCTGTGTCCACACCTGTATTTGTTTGTCTTCACGCTGCTGATAAAGACATACCCAAGACTGGGAAGAAAAAGAGGTTTAATTGGAATTACAGTTCCACATAGCTGGGGAGGCCTCAGAATCATGGCCGGAGGTGAAAGGCACTTCTTACATGGCAGACACAAGAGAAAATGAAGAAGATGTAAAGTGGAAACCCCTGATAAGACCATCAGATCTCATGGACAGATTCACTACTGTGGGAACAGTATGGGGAAACCACCCCCATGATTAAATTTTCTCCCACTGGGTACCTCCTGCAACATGTGGGAATTATGGGAGTACAATTCAAGATGAGATTTGGGTGGGGACATAGCCAAACCATATCACCACCCAAATTTCACCTTGAATTATCGCTCCCACAATTCGCATATGTTTTGGGAGGGACCCAGTGGGAGGTAATTGAATCATAGGGGGCGGGTCTTTCCTGTGCTATTCTCATGATAGTGAATAAGTCTCATGAGATCTGATGGTTTTGTAAAGGGGAGTTTTCCTACACAAGCTTTCTTCTCTTGTCTGCCGCCATGGGAAATGTGCCTTTCACCTTCTACCATGATCGTGAGGCCTCCCCAGCTATGTGAAACTGTGAGTCCATTAAACCTTTTTCTTTTGTAAATTGGTCAGTCTCAGGTATGTCTTTATCAGCAGTGTAAAAATGGACTAATACAGGTCTACTGGGATAGAGGTCAGCCTACACCCAGGGCAGGGAAGGATGCAGGTGCCTTTCTAAGGACCTTCCAGTAGTGTTGGCAGTGAAACAGGTGGCTGGCCCTGAAGGTAAGCCAATCTATATTTTAAAGTGCCCATCAACAGTGTAGAAGTCAGCAGCTGACACCACATGGTTGAGAAATTCACTGCCTGTGTGCAAAGTCCTTTACAGAGTGGAGTTGGTAGGGAAGGGTTCTTTACCCTCCTCCTCCCTCCCTGGGGAGACTCATGAGAAAGGCATATAGACTGAAAGGGATGTATAGATTAAAGGGGACAGCAAAATTATTAATTGCATGGCACCGGTTATCAAAGGACTCAGATTAAATGAGGTGGGAGGTGGATGTATAGATTATAATCTCCCAACCCCTTTTCACAAACTTACCCCCAAAACACATGTTGAACATTAAACAGAGAGTGAGGTTAAAGAAAAGGTCTAGTTTTCCCACACTACGTCAAAATATCATACTTCTGATTATTTCTCTTTTGGGTAAGAAGAGTCTACATACATTTTACCACCTGTGTGGCTCTGAAAAATTGCTTGTGGCAACCTTAAATAATCAGATTCAGAAAATATGATTGAGTAGAGAGCTTATTTGAGAGCAAAGCTTGAGCATAACTACCCAGGTAACATAGACTGAAAAAGAATGTGGTCAGTGCAGGAAAGTTAACTTCCCAAAGCAAGGAAGTTAAGTTTTCATGTATACAGGTGGAAAGCAGAGAAATTTAAGAGTTGTGGCTGGGCGCGGTGGCTCAAGCCTGTAATCCCAGCACTTTGGAAGACTGAGGCAGGTGGATCACGAGGTCCAGAGATCAAGACCATCCTGGTCAACATGGTGAAACCCCATCTCTACTAAAAAGACAAAAAATTAGCCAGGCATGGCGGCTCGTGCCTGTAATTCCAGCTATTCAGGAGGCTGAGGCAGGAGAATTGCCTGAACCCAGGAGGCAGAGGTTGCGGTGAGCCAAGATTGTGCCATTGCACTCCAGCCTGGGTAACAAGAGTGAAACTCTGTCTCAATCAATCAATCAATCAATCAGCCAGGCAAGGTGGTGCCTGCCTGCAGTCTCAGCTACTCAGAGGGCAGAAGCAGGGAGATCACTTGAGCCCAGGAGCTGAAGGCTACAGTGAGCCATGATCTCGCCACTGCACTCCAGCCTGGGTAACAAGAGCGAAACTCTGTCTCAAAAAAAAAAAAAAGTTGCAACATATTTTCACCCAAGGCCAATACATATGTTACAGTAATTTGGTTACCGTTTGCTGCATCCCAAGGAAGATTGCTGTAACATTCCCTAAGGAGAAGGAATGGATTCCGGAGGGGGGTCTTATCTCTGGTATTTTTCAGTCTTTCCTAATCATCTACAGCAGGGGTCCCCAACCCTCCCCCGCTCCTCAGGCCACAGACCCTTACTGGCTTTTGGCCTATCAGTAACTGGGCTGCACAGTAGGAGGTGAGTGACAGGAGCTTCATCTGTATTTACAGCCACTCCCCATCACTTGCATTACCACCTGTGCTCTGCCTTCTGTCATATCAGTGGTGGCATTAGATTCTCATAGTAGCACAAATCCTATTGTGAACTGTGCATGCCAGGGATCTAGGTTGCATGCTCCTTATGAGAATCTAATGCCTGATGATCTGTCACTGTCTCCTATCATACCCAGATGGGACTGTATAGTTGCAAGAAAAGAAGCCTAGGGCTCCCACTGATTCTGCATTATGGTGAGTTGTATTGACATAATTTTTCATTATTACAATGTAATAATAATAGAAATAAAGTACATACTAAATTTAATGCAGTTGAATCATCCTGAAACCACCCTCCTACCCTGCCCCCATCTGTGGAAATACTGTCTTCCATGAAACTGGTCCCTCGTGCCAAAAATGTTGGGGACCACTGATCTACAAGGATAAGGAAGAGAGTTAATCTATAACTGGGGAAGCAGAGGTTGTAGCTGCATGCTACATGACCCAGGCTACATAGCTACATTCCTCTCAAGGCTCAAAACAATTCAAAGTTTCAACAGTTTTAAGTTTGAATTATTTAATGTCACACTTAACTGTTCAGAGTCTGTTTTTTCCTTTGCAAGGTAGGGAAAATAACAGCACCTTCTTCACGCGAATTTTAACCTGTGCTTCCCACTTAGTAACGGTGACAAGGCACTCACAATTGCTCATTTTTTGCCCTCTGCCTAGTCTTGACCCTGTCATGTTCCCAGTCAAACTCCATGGGTCATTTCCCCTGGCTTGTCCAGTTTCCCCCAAAGATTCTGCTAATCTCTACTTATCTCCTCCTTCATCCTGTTAAACAAAATCCTTTTCTGCTTGATTTTGAGACACTTGCAGACCTTATGATCAGGGCATTCTCTCTATTGCAGTGGTCTCATTTTCTCCCTTGCAAGAATCCTTTTGAATAAAAGTTTCTCCTTACTAAGTCCTGATCTGTTTCTTTGATAGCACTTAATAAATATTAACTGGTTAACTACCAATACTCAGTTTTAACCAATATCCAGATTCAACAGGAAAACCAGGCAGCCTGGGGCTGACCAGCTTCTACTTGAAAGTATCCACTGCACTCATAAATTGCTAAAGGTTACATCTTTAGGTCTGAGTATCTTTCCGAAATGCCTTGTCTTTTGTTGCTAGCTTTTTTTCCAAACAACAAAAGATGGTCTATTGATATGGTTTGGCTATGTCCCCATCCAAATCTCATCTTGAATTCCCTCAGGTTGTGGGAGGGACTCAGTGGGAGGTGATTGAATCATGGGGGCAGGTCTTTCCCATGCTGTTCTTGTGATAGTGAACAAGTCTCATGAGATTTGATGGCTTTAGAAAGGGGAGTATCTGGTGGTGGGCTCCTGTAATCCCAGCTACTTGGGAGGCTGAGGCAGAGAATTGCTGCCCAGGAGGTAGAGGTTACAGTGAGCCAAGATGGCTCCACTATACTCCAGGCTGGGCAACAGAGTGAGACTCTGTCTCAGGAAAAAAAAAAAAAAAAAAAAAAAAAGTGGGAGGTGGAGTTTCCCTGTACAAGCTCTCTTCTCTTATCTGCTGTCATGTAAGACGTACCTTTCACCTTCCACCCACCATGACTGTGAGGCCTCCCCAGCCATGTAGAACTGTTAAGTCCATTAAACCTCTTTTGTAAATTGCCCAGTCTGGGGTATATCTTTATTAGCAGCATGAAAATGGACTAATACATCTATATTGCTTCACTCTTTCATGTCTGAACATTCAGGTCCCCACTTGGTTCAGGAAGGAAATGATTTCTCTTAAGAGTTCTCATTTTGGAGTGTGTGTGGCACCTGCTGCCCAGGCTGGATCCATTGCATTTCTGCAGCGCAGAGATGGTCAGTTGTCTCGGGGCAGAATGGGGGACAAGCCACACCAAAAGTCTACCCCTTGAGGGCAGTCAAAACTCAGAGGAGTGGGGAGGCAGTATGTCAGTCAATATTTTTGGCCCTCTGGGACGTTCCTCCCGTGGAATCATTTTGCTGAGTTAGGAGGAGAGGGGAATTCTGCTTTGAAAACTTCCCTGCAGAAGGCAGTTTTTCAGGTTTACAGGTCCCCTGGGATCAGTTTTCATAACAGAGAAGGTGACCGAGTGGTTGACACTGACAGGCTCCCGTCATCCCTGCTGACAACTTAATGTCCCCTCACAGGCCCTCCCAGCTTACCCTCCTGCTTTCTTTTCTTTTTATCCTGTTCTTGGCTCTCCCTAACTGCAAAATGTCACCTCTTGACTGAGTCTACCTGTTTAGGCTGCAGAACCACAGGGAGGTGGGAACAATCACGCATCTCTTTATGACCTTTTCCATTCCAGGTGGCAGAAATTCCCAAGTGTGGGAGATTTTGTTGTTGGATTAACTGGCATCGGCTGTCCATGCCTTGAGGGCAGTCACCAGCTCTACTGGGTGCCAACTGACAGAGACCCTGGTTGGCCAAGCTCTAGATGTGGTCTCTGAGCCCTTCATTGACAAAGTCCTATCCTCAGGCCTTGTCCTCAAGACTCTGGTTGTAGGAGAGAGATCCAAGATGGCTGATCGCTAACAGCTTGGGATTGTAGCTCCCAGTGAAAGTGCAGAGAATGAGAGGATGCCACACTTTCAGACGAATTTTTGTCACTCACAGACCAGAAAATTCCCAGTGGAGGAGCCCCTCGGGTCGCCAGCGCGACTCTTGTGGCTGGTGCAGCGGTTTTGCTGGCGCCTCAGCACGGCAGCTCTTCGTGCAGAGTAAACGGGACTGGTTCCCCTTCTGACCAATGTTTGAGGCACCGGGCAGGCAGAGTTGCCTATTATGGACTCAAGAAGGAAGCCAGACCGGAGATTCCTGGGCAGAAGAGCACCATCAGTCTTAATGACGCTGTTTTGGCCGGCACAGTGGGTTGCTCAGATTCTGGTGCTGGGAATCAATAAATTGGACATCCACTCAGAAGCCTAATTAGAAAGGCGGTAATTACAAACATGACAGATGGCTAAATTTATAATGAAGGGAAGAAACCGGCCTAAAAAGGCTGAGAATACCCAAAATCAGAATGCCTCTCCCTCTACAGGGGATTACAGCTCCTCATCAGCAACAGAACAAGGCCTGATAGGGAAAGACTGTGTTCCATTAACAGAGGCAGACTTCAGAAGGTGGATGATAAGAAACTTCTGGGAATTGAAGGAACTTGTTCTGACCCAATGCAAAGAAACTAAGAACTTTGAAAAAAGGTTTGATGAAATGCTAACAAGAATAGATAATATAGAGAGGAATATAAGTGAATTAACGGAGTTGAAAAATACAACATGAGAACTTCATGAAGTATGCACAAGTTTTAACAGCAGAATTGATCAAGCAGAAGAAAGGATATCAGAGGTTGAAGACCAACTTAATAAGACGAGAAGACAAGAATAGAGTAAAAAGGATAAAAAGGAATGAACAAAGTCTCCAAGAAATATGGGACTATATGAAAAGACCTAATCTACATTTGATAGGACTACCTGAATGCGACAAAGAGAATGAATCCAAGTTGGAAAACACTCTTCAGGATATTATTCAGGAAAACTTTCCCAACGTAGCAAGGCAGGACAATACTCAACTCCAGGTAATACAGAGAACAGCACAAAGATATTCCTCAAGAAGAACAACCCCAAGGCACATAATCATTAGACTCACCAGGGTTGAAATGAAGGAGAAAATACTAAGGGCAGCCAGAGAGAAAGGTCAGGTTACCCACAAAGGGAAGCCTATCAGACTCACAGCTGATCTCTCAGCAGAAACCCTACAAGCCAGAAGAGAGTGGGGGCCAATATTTAACATCCTTAAAGAAAAGAACTTTCAACCCAGAATTTCACATCCAGCCAAACTAAGCTTTACAATCGAAGGAAAAATAAAATCTTTTGTGAATAAGCAAGTACTCAGAGATTTCATCACCACCAGGCCTAGTTTACAAGAGCTTCTGAAAGAAGCATTATACATAGAAAGGAACAACCACTATTAGCCTTTCTAAAAATATACCAAAAAGTAAAGAGTATCAACATAATGAAGAATTTATATCAACTAATGGGCGAAATAGCCAGCTAACATCAAATGGCAATAATCTTAAATTTAAATTGACTAAATCCCCCAATCAAAAGATACAGCCAAAACCCATCAGTATGCTGCATCCAGACCCATCTTACATGCAAGGATACATAAAGAGTCAAAACAAAGGGATGGAGAAAGATTTGTCAACCAAATGGAGAGCAAAAAATAAATAAATAAATAAATAAATAAATAAAAAGGTTGCAATTCTCGCCTCTGATGGGATGGATTTGAAAGCAACAAAGATCAAAAGAGGACATAATGGTAAAAGGATCAACGCAACAAGAAGAGCTGACAATCCTGGATATGTACACACCCAGTACAGGATACATAAGACTTGTAAAGAGACTTGGACTCCCACACAGTAGTAGTGGGAGATTTCAACATCAATATTAGATAGATCAATGAGACAGAAAATTAACAAGGATATCCAGGACTTGAACTCAGATCCGGAACAAGTAAACTTAATAAACATTTATAGAACTCTCCACTTTAAACACACAAGATATGCACTCTTATCAGTACCACATCACACCTACTCACGGGTTTAAATGAAATATTGGTTGGCCATTATTAAGCACGATTGATGGTATAAGGGAGGTTTCCAATACCCATTTTTAGACTGCATTCTAGCCTGGGCAATTAAGCAACACTCCCATTCTCTCTCCCTCCTCCTCTTCCTCTTTTTTCCTCTTTTTTATTCCTTTTTCTTTTCTTTCTAAAAAAAAAAAAAGCTAATCATCATCTCAAGTTATTTCCCTGTTAACTGTTTTCACAGCTTGTGAATATCAGGTGTTCATATAAGTAAGAGCCTTAAGGTTAAACACATGGGGATTCTTGCTGATAACTCAGAAAATTTAGCTGTTTTCATTAAACCAAAAAGAAAAAAAAAAATAAGACTCTGGTTGTAACAAGAAGCATAGGCCTGGTGTGGTGGCTCATGCCTATAATCCCAACACTTTGGGAGGCTGAGGTGGGAGGATGGCTTCATCCTCCAGAAGTTTGAGAACAGCTCAGGAGTTTGAGACCAGCCTCAAAACATCAAAAGACCTCATCTCTATAAAAAATAAAATGTAGCTGGGTGTAGTGGTACATGCCTGTAGTCCCAGTTACTGGAGAGGCTGAGGTGGGAGGATTGCTTGAGCCTGGGAGGTTGAGGCTGCAGTGAGCCGTGACCATGCCGCTGCACTCCAGCCTGGGTGACAAAGCAAGATTTTTTTTTTTTTTTTCCAACAGAGCCCTGCTAAGTTAGGAGATGGCTATCTGAGCACTCTTGATATCATGTTCCTTATCCCACACCATTGCCCAGGGGATGTCTGGTCACCCTGGCCTGCCTTCAGCAAGAATCCTGTTGCATCTTTTGAATCAGAATCTCCCTCACCCCCAACACCTCTGTGTTTCCTCTTACTAATTTTCCATCCACGACCCCGACTCTACTCTTTGGTTGTAAGTCTCCACCTGCCCATGCTGAATCTGAAATGGAGCCCAGTTCTACACAGATACCATTTTTCCCCTCTTGAAGTAGTTCCTGAATAAAATCTGTCTTTGCTGCTTTAATGCCTGTGCAGCTCTGGTTTTCTTTACACTGTAATGAAAGCTCTCTGAACTTTTATTAGTTGTCGATGATGATGGCTGGGCAGTTGCTTTTCTTTTAATTGTTTTTACTACCCCTAACTCAATTTTTATTGTTTCTTTTAAAAAGAAATCTGGCCGGGCACGGTGGCTCAAGCCTGTAATCCCAGCACTTTGGGAGACCCAGGCGAGTGGATCACGAGGTCAACAGATTGAGACCATCCTGGTCAACATGGTGAAACCCTGTCTCTACTAAAAATACAAAAAATTAGCTGGGCATGGTGGCGCGTGCCTGTAATCCCAGCTACTCAGGAGGCTGAGACAGGAGAATTGCCTGAAACCAGGAGGCGGAGGTTGCGGTGAGCAGAGATTGCGCCATTGCACTCCAGCCTGGGTAATAAGAGCGAAACTCCGTCTCAAAAAAAAAAAAAAAAAAGAAATCTATCCTCCTCTCCCCAGTAAAAATCCCACTCAGACAATTGGTGATCTAGCTGAGGTTTGCTTGCCTATGGCAAGCTTTCAGAACAACTGGGCTCCCAGAATAATGAGAGAAAGTTGTCTTTATAGTTCAAATTATTATATAGCAGTTGACACTTTCATTTAGATTTAAAGTCCTGTCTCTGATAATAGGAAAAAGGATCACAGCTTATCTCTGGCTGTAAGGCTTTAGAAAGGCCTGTAATTCAAGGCTTATCTCTGGGAATGCATGGCTTTTAAAAATGTAAATCTTTCCTAGGCTCTGGTAGTTGCCATCTTCTCGTATCAGACATGGCGAAGCTAAGGATGAGAATGTCAGTTTTATTTTTTCAGGTAGTCTTATGAGCAAATTCTACCCCGAAGGCATGACTTTGACCAAATATGTCTGTTCTAGATTTTCTGATCTAGTATAATTAACTTGATGTTCTGTTTTGTTTGGTTAGTTTTACTTATATAGGCACAGAAAGAAGAAGTAATTAACACATAAAGACCTCCTTGGGTGCTTGGTCATGAGATATTCAGGTTAAGGAGTGAATTTGTGTTTGCAACTCCTTCACAAAGCCCCACGATTCATATTTTTGATCATTTTTATTATGCTAGAAATATTCTCTGTTGTCTTTATTAGTTCATCTATTTCCATTCCAGGAACCAAAAACATGTATTCAGTTTCCCCTTGGAGTGCCTTTAACTGTGAGATTTATCTTCTTTCTCTGAGATCCTTAGTTTACTTGTCCTGGCTGCCAAGAGTACAAGTCTTGACATCCTATAAGGCTGGGACTCCATAAGCCCCAGGACAGGCTGTGGAGCAGTCTTCTGGGAGGATTCTGCAGGCATCATTTCCACACATGGAGTATATAGTCCTTGTTCCTTAATGTCACAGTCTCACCAATGCCCCACAGTGTAGCAGTCTCTCATTGTGAGATATGATCTGGAGTTCTTTGTCTCATGACCAAGAGAATTAAGGAACATGGACACAAAGGGTGAGGTTGGAGTGAAAGTTTAGTAAGTGAAAAAAGAAAGCTCTCTGCCATGGAGAAGGGGCCTGGAAGAGGATTGTCATTTTTACAGTTGAATGCAAAGGCTTTGGTAGGAAACCAGTGAGGGCTGGGTAGTTCCCCCCTGTCCTCCTAGTGAGCATATGAGCCCTTAGCTTTAGTTACTCCATATTGCTTTGTTCCCCTTACTGCATATGTGCCAGGGGATGGAATTTTCCATTGCAGGCATGTCTGGGCAAGTCACCTGTGTAGCCTTATTTTATTTTTCTTTTTGAGACAGAGTCTTTCTTGGTCACCCAGGCTGGAGTGCAGTGGTGTGATCTTAGCTCACTGCAACCTCTGCCTCCTGGGTTCAAGCAATTCTCCTGCCTTAGCTTCCCGAGTAGCTGGGATTACAGGTATGTGCCACCATGCCCTGCTAATTTTTGTATTTTTAGTAGAGATGGGGTTTCACTATGTTGGTCAGGCTAGTCTCAAATTTCTAATGTCAGGTGATCCTCCCTGAGTGCTGGGAGGCCCCCCAAAGTGCTGGGATTACAGGCATAAGCCACCACTCCCTGCGGCTGTATAGTCTTTTTTATCTGTGTGGCTGTGGGCATATCTTAAGCAGTGCCCCCCTTTCCCCCACCGACCCAAGTTTCCTTATCTGTGCCTGCAGGCTGTTCTTTTGTTTGAAAGAAATCATCTGAGGACCCACCCTAACTGTCTGTCTGACTGTGTTCTTTCCCTTCTCCTCTCTCATTAATAATGGGCTGGTCAAACTGAATTAAATGAGATTTAAATGAGATGTTTCTGGAATGGTTACAAGTTTGGTTTATCCAATTATATCATTACAAAGACAGATTTTTCTTCTTTTAAATTTAATTAAAAAATTTTTTTATGGTGATGGAGTCTCACTATCTTGCCCAGGCTGGTCTTGAACTCCTGGCCTCAAGTGATCCTCCCACCTCAGCTTCCCAAAATGGAGGGATTACAGGTGTGAGCCACCATGTCTGGCCCAAAGACAGATTCTTATTGAACCCATGTAAATAACTACATTGCCGTGAAAAGTAAAAGGGTTCAGTGAAGGCACTTTGATTGTTTGGGTCACTTTTGCAGACAAAGGCATCAATACCAGTGTTTTCTACACACCCATCACCCTCAAGTTCTTGGGGGTTCATTAGCTTATAACTTATATCCAGATACTCCACAGGGTATTTCCCTGTTCTGAAGTAAGATTTGGAGCAACATACCATCCAATGAGTATGTTCTTGCAATTTGCATAGGATTAGTCTGCTAAATTCTAGAAAGACGAGATAGATTAAGATGTGAGAAAAGTTATTTTCTCTGCCTCCTGTAAGATAGAAGACACTAACCATGGTTAAATTACCCTTTTCAGTTCACTTTAGTCCTACACAATTAATTCCTGTTCTGCAGGAGCTTGGGTCAGCAGGTGGTGGTAAAAAGTCACCTGGTTCTGGGCCACAGGATCCCTGGGAGTCCTGCCAGAGTCCTCTGCACAGGCTGATGTGGGGTGATGTCAATTCATAGTGGGAGTTGTGAAGCTGTGGGAGCCAGGGGGAAACTTCCCCTGTGTCCTCTGAAGGTTTGCTGAAAAATCAATATATAAAAGGCAGATTAACTGGAGAAAAAGCATGCAAACTTATGAATGTGTGCACAGAGGAGAATCACAGAGTAATCACCCTAATGTCCCAAGGCAATGCAGAAGCTTATATGCCGTCTCAAGGTTACAGTAAGAATGGAGGTTCAGAGCAGTAAAAGAAAAACATCAGCTGAAAAAATTTAAAGGAATTCAGTTGAGCAATGAGCAATTCACAAATTACAGCAGATTCTGGGAGTCTTCAGGGATGTGTTGTGATGAGAAGAAATTTATAGACAAAAATAGGGAAGTGACGTACAGAAATCAGAAGTGAGGTACAGAAACAGCTCGATTGGTTACAGCTCAGCATTTACCTTATCTGAACACAGTTTGAACACTTAGCAGTCTATAAGTGGTTGAAGTACAGCCAATGGGATGGACCAAGATTCCACTATTGTTACAGGTTCACACTCCCAACTTAGGTTTTTAATCTTGTCTGCCTATTAAACTATGTTACAGTTCATCCGCAAGGACTCAAATATAGAAGTACGGAGGCCTTCTCAGGCCATATGTAGCTTCTCACGCCATATTTAGTTTGCCTTAACAAGGGCATGGCCAAAACCAGGTTATGGTGGTAAATCAGGTTATAGTGGCAAGACAGGTCATGGGAGGGGGAGAAGAGGCCTGGCCAGCAAAGGTGGTCTTGTTATATAGATGAAATCTCAGAGGTAGCAGTACTTAGAGAGAATAGATGGTAAATGTTTCTTTCAGTTGCTTCAAGGTATCAGACTCTCGGTTAGTCTTTCCTAGATGTAGACAAGGGAAGACCTGTCTGCATCAATGCAGATTCTCTGCAGATGCAAATCTCTCTCACGAAACACAGCTCTGCAATATTACTTCTGCCTGCTTGCCCTCTGAAGAGTTATCTCACAATATGTCAAAGAAATATATTTTGGGGTAAAACATTTTGATTTCCTTCTGTATCTAAAACTGTACTCTACTGAGGCTAACATTTTTTAGATATTTCTTCCAGAAAACCAAATTCCGGATCTGTAGCTTGGAGCAAGGATCTTTAGGCAAGAGTAAGGGAAAAGCAGGGGGAGGTGCCTTTTGGTGTTGAGACTGAATGGTTTTGGTTAATTTCCTACAGTAATGTCAAAGAAAAATAGCACTGGATACTTGTACGCGGGGCAAGGCAGATTTTATTCAGACTACTGCAGTAGGGAAGAGAGACTCCAGGAGCAGCTGAGCTGAGCTGCAGCTAAAACAAAGGTGACTGAGGTTTTTAAAGGGAGAACAGAAAAGGAATGAAAGGGAGCTCTGGGGAAATGAAAGGCAGAACAAAAATGTGACCTGGGTGGGGGTGGGGGGCAATGAGGAAATGGAAAAATTCAGAAAGGGTAAGTGGGGAATTATTGAAAGTGGTTTGGGAATATGTGCATTTTATGATTTGGCAGCATTTTGTTTGCTTGAGTAAAAAAAATTCAGCATAGGAGGAGGCTGGGGTCACTTTTAGGGACACAACTTGGTACAGGTGGAGGCCATGTGGTTAGGTCTCTTTGCACAGTATTCTGGTAAGTTCTTTGGGCCACATGGGAGATCACAGTAACCAAGGGTAAGGAAGTGGAGGAGAGTGGAGCTCCCTGTAGGAGCACAGGGACAGTTACCCAGGGCTTTCTAATCCAACAACAACAACAACAACAACAAAATTTAAATACAAAGGTATTTAAAATTGAGGAATCAGCAAGGTGTGGTGGCTCCTGCTTGTAATCCGAGCACTTTGGGAGGCCAGGGCAGATGGATCAGGTGAGGTTAGGAGTTTGAGACCATTAGGAGTTTGAGACCATCCTGGCCAACATGGTGAAACCCAATCTCTACAAAAAAATATAAAAATGAGCTGGGCATGATGGCACACATCTGCAATCCCAGCTACTCGGGAGGCTGAGGCATGAGAATTGCTTCTACCTGGGAGTTGGAGGCTGCAGTTAGCCAAGATTGTGCTACTGCGCTCTAGCCTAGACAATAGAATGAGACTATCTTAAAAAATATATATATTAAACAAAAAATAAAAAATAAAATTGAGGAACCAGCAAGGTGTGGTGGCTCACACCTGTAACCTCAGCACTTTGGGAGGCAGAGGCAGGAAGATCATTTGAACCCAGGAATTTGAGACCAGACTATGTAACATAGGGAGAGCCTGCCTCTACAAAGAAATTTAAAAATTAAATTTTAAATTTTGGCATGGTGGCACAGGCCTGTGCTCTCAGCCACTCAGGAGGCTGAGACAGGAGGATTGTCTGTGTTCAGGTGGTCGAGGCTGCAGTGAGCCCAGACAATGCCACTGCACTCCAGCTTGAGTGACAGAGTAAGACTTTGTCTCACAAAAGAAAAATAAATAAAATTGAGGAAGCAATGTCTCTAAAACCAACTTCTTAATCATTAATGATCCATTCTATACATTTCATTATGTGATTGCTCTGATCTGTCCCAGTGGGCTTGCATTGCTGACAACATTCATGTTAATACCATTTTACCTGTACGGAGTGATACGAGGGATGCAGCTTCTCTTTTGACTTGCGAGTTCTCAGATGGCTGCCTTGGTAATCAGGTCACCTCTCACCATAGTGCTGAGTTATCTAACAAATTGGAGGGTGTCCACCCTGACTGTTTCCCATACTTCCCTATTCCCAAGGGCACTGGGATGAGTCCTGTCACCGAGACCCACATGCCCACAAGATTTCCTGCCCTGCAGTGCATACCTTTTCTCCTACACAAGCGCTGCTCTTCCCTGTCCCTGAGTGTTCTCAGGATGAGGCTGAGGGATCCACCTTCCAAAGACTCAGTGTCTTCTACCTTTCCAGACTCACTTCTCACTGTTTCCTGTGGGGTCTCCCATTTTATTTTTGGGTTGGCCAACCATATGGTTGATGCCTGAGGGCCCATCAGGATAGTTCTAGTAACCGTGCCTGTTTATTTTCTGTATTTTTGAAGTTTTGACATCTTGGGGCCTTGCTAGCCTTAGAGATGTCAGAGGCTTATAAACCAGAGCAACTCCATCAAGAGTAGGGGCTGGGTAAAATGAGGCTGAGACCTACTGGGCTGCGTTCCCAGATGGTTAAGGCATTCTAAGTCACGGGATGAAATAGGAGGTCAGCACAAGATTCAGGTCATAAAGACCTTGCTGGTAAAACAACTTGCAGAAAAGAAGCAGGCCAACACCAAAACCAAGATGGCAACAAGAGTGACCTCTGGTCATGTGACCCTCACTGCTACACTCCCACCAGTGCCACGACAGTTTATAAAAGCCACTGCAATGTCAGGAGGTTACCCTATATGGTCTAAAGAAGGGAAGGCATGCATAATCCACCCCTTGTTTAGCATATCATCAAGAAATAACCATAAAAATGGACAACCACTAGCTCTAAGGCCTGCTCTGTCTATGGAGCAGCCATTCTTTATTCCTCTCCTTTCTTTCTTCCCCCACCCCGAGACGGAGTCTTGTTCTGTCACCCAGGCTGGAGTGCTGTGACCTGATCTCCAGTCACTGCAACCTCGGCCACCTAGGTTCAAGCTTTCTCCTGCCTCAGCCTTCTGAGTAGCTGGGATTACAGGGATATGCCACCATGCCTGGCTACTTTTTGTATTTTTAGTAGAGATAGGTTTCACCATATTGGCCAGGCAGGTCTCAAATGGACCTCATGATCCGGCTGTCTCAGCCTCCCAAAGTGCTGGGATTACAGGCTTGAGCCACCACACCTGGCCTTATTCCTTTACTTTCTAAATAAACTTGCTTTCACTTTACAGACCAGCCATGAATTCTTTCTTGTGTGAGATCCGAGATCTCTTTCTTGGGGTCTGTATCAGGACCTCTTTACTATAACCGACATTGCCTCTCCTAGGGTGAGCCAATTCCTAGAGATGGTAAATGACTCACCTTTGAATGCACCTTCTGTAAGCCAACTAAGCCAGCCCAGAGCCCACAACTCCATACCTGAGCTCTCACACTGCAGGTCACTGTCTTCTCATCACCCAGGGTGAGGTAGTGGACTAGGGATGGCCCCTATGACCCACAGCCTGCTGAAAGCACTTCAGACTAGCCAACCCTATGGCTGCTTGCGTGGTCCTTTCCTCAGGAAACACAGTAAAGGCTCTTGCCCACGTTTTCCCCTAGCTCCCTCCATCTCCTGACCCAGGTGCTTCCTCACAGGATCCCATATGGCATGAGGAGCCCCCACCTCCTGGGAACTGGGAGAATAACAGTCTTTTCAATGGTAATCATCTCCTAATCTGTTGATTTGACCATATCTGAATAATAAAGATTAAAACACACACGTGATAGAAATACAAAGTGTTACTACTTCCCCTGAAAATGTGGTGAAACTCACTCCTCTATCCCAAAGGAAACAAAATGCTTCTCACTTCTTCCTCCTGAGTTATTTCACCTCCATCCTTCCAGGGATCCTGAGAGAGTGAGGAGAGACTTCTTGTTAGAGCAAGGGCATTCTGGAAGTTTTGTCCCACCCTAAGGTCAAGCCTGGTGGTCTAACCCTGATGCATTTCTATTTTCACATCCTCTTCTTGTTTCTTAAGAATAGCACTGAACTTGCAGTTGGAGGCCGACCTGCCCTCTGTCCATCTGGCTCTGTGAACTATTTTGTGACCCAGCTCCTCAGGGTCTTATTCTCTGTCCCTATTACATGTAAGGATTTCAGACAGAATTTCCTAATCCCTCTGATTCGGTTTCTTTTTGTTTTAAAATTTTATCAGAATCTCATGTGTTGAGGGACATGATTATGTTTCCATAGGGAACAGAAGCTAAGGAAATGCAACATTTATCTATCTTTGCAGATAGCAGTTGACAAAGGCTCTACAGTATGAATTCCAGGGAATTCTTAAGTGCTTGCTCCTGTGGGTTTCTATTTGAATATCTATTAAAGAGGAGATTTTCCTTAATGATTTAATGGGAAGGAATCCTCTCAGTCAACAGGTCATCTGTTTTCACTGCTCTTAACCACCTTGGGACCTCTTGGCCTGGAACTACCAAACACAAAAACCTATAAACGAATTAATCTGCCCCCAGCCTCTCAGGTCACCCTGTGTGTTCTTTCTAGCAGTTTTTGGAGTACAGGACCGCAAACATGGTGGCTTCAAACCACAAACATTTCTTTGTCACAGTTCCAGGGGCTAGAAGTGTGAAGTCAGTGTCAGCAGGGTCTTGTTCCCTCTGAAACCTGCAGGGGGCATCCTTCCAGCTCCTGGCTCCAGGTGTTCCTCAGCTGACGGCTGCATAACTGTAGTCTCTGCCTCTCTCTTCCCTGGGTCATCTTCTCCCTGTGTGTCTGTGAGGTCTTCCCACGGCATTCTCCTCCTCTTATAAGGACACAGTCATTTTGGATTAAGGACCCACACTATTCCAGTAAGACTTCATCTTGAATAATTATATCTGCAGTGACCCTGTTTCCTTGTGAGGAGTGTTGGGACTTCAACATATCTTTTTGGGGGGCATGGTTCAGTCTGTTATAGCCTGCTTGTAGCAATCTTTCTGTTTACTGTGGTTTTTCCCTGTGTCATTACACCCATGAGTCTTCTCTAGAGAACACAAGGAAAGGACCTTGAGGTATTTATAGCAATAACTTACAAATAGCGGGGAGGGGGCTGGGCACGGTGGCTCACACCTATAATACCAGCACTTTGGGAGGCTGAGGCGGGAAGATCACCTGAGGTCAGGAGTTTGAGACTAGCCTGACCAACGTGGAGAAACCCTGTCTTTACTAAAAAATACAAAATTAGTCGGGCATGGTGGTGTGTGCCAGTAATCCCAGCTACTTGGGAGGCTGAGGCAGGAGAATCGCTTGAACCTGGGAGGTGAAGGTTGCAGTGAGCCAGGATCGCACCATGGCACTCCACCCTGGGTGACAAGAGTGAAACTCCATCTCAAAAAAAAAAAAAAAAAAGAGGGAGGGAAGTATCCTCTGATCACTACACTCTACGTAATGGCTTCGTGCAGAGTGGGTAAAGTCCACCCAAGAGTTGAGGCAGATCCTAATCTAAGACTCAACTGATGCAACCTGATGCACATGGTGTGTGTGTAGGTGCTGGGGTGGATTTCAGCTGAGGAAGCTGAGAAAAGGGAGAGTAGAGAGGCCAGCAAAGGGGCGCATCCTTCAGGCCCAGACAGGTCCAGGCAGCTCCCAGACCAGGTCCTAGGAAGCTGGATAGCAGAATAGTGAAGGCCCAGATGATTCTGGGTTTGTGTCCTTGCTCCCATCATAAATTGTATGACTTTGAACAACTTACTTAACCTCTTAAGCCTCAGATTCTAGACCTCCCTTCCTTTCTTTTTTTTTTTTGAGACGTGGTCTCTGTTGCCCAGGCTGGAGTGCAGTGGTGCAATCCTGGCTCACTGCAACCTCTGCTTCCTGGGCTCAAGTGATCCTCCCACCTCAGCTTCCAGAGTAGCTGGAACTACAGGTGCATGCCACCATACCCAGCTATTTTTTATATATTTTTTGTAGACAGGGGTTTTGCCATGATACCCTGATGGGCTCAAACTCTTGGACTCAAGCAGTCTGCCCACCTTGGCCTCCGAAAATGTTGGGATAACAGGTGTGAGCCAACACGCCTGGCCTAGACCTTTCTTTGATTGGTTGTGTACATAAAGCACTTAGTAGAGTGTCTGGTACCTAATAAGTGTTAGTAGATGGTGGGCATTATAATAATCATCTGCCTAGTAGGCATTAGGACTCTTGGGGTACATAAGTGGTAGAATAAGTTTATCCAAAAGGTGAAATGCAATGTAGGGGAAATACAGATATATTGAGTGTATATATTGATTACTAAACCCAGCAAGAGGGTTCATGTGACCAGCCAGAATCAGGGTCTCCAACATCACCAGAATTTTGCACTTCTGTAGGTTATTTGGTATCTTATTTATGAAATTTTGTTGCCCGATTGGGTAAAACTAGGTACTTTTGGCCAGGTGCAGTGGCTCACGCCTGTAATCCCAGCACTTTGGGAGGCCGAGGCAGGTGGATCACGAGGTCAGGAGTTCGAGACCAGCCTGACCAATGTGGTGAAAAGTACACCAAGACCCCTGTCTCTGAAAATAAAAAACAAACAAACAAAACCCCCGAAAACTACGTACTTTCCAAATCTTGGGTAAGATCAAAGAGCTTTTATCCTTTTCTCTGCAATAATTACTCATTCTTCCAATAAAAAGAGAGGAGAAAAATGAATATTACTCTGATCCCTAGAATGGCTACAGTAACAAGAACTTTAATTATTGAGAAGTTAAAGTGAAATGGTCTCATGAAAGGCCTCTTTTCCCAGCATCACACAACGAAAGTTTCATTACTAAGTCTCATTCACTATTTGCCTTGTTTTGCTCTCTGTAGTCAATTTATCACTAGATTCTGAGACTTTCAGTTTTGTCTCTTTTGCTATTCTCATGGGTCCTGAAAATAGAGCCCAGTGGTCTTTTTCTCTTTGTTTCTTTGACCACGCAGGTTTTTGTTTTGGATTATTAAACTGGCATATAAGGTAGAACATTTCCACTGGAAAGATGAGAAAAGATAAAGTACACCAAGACTTATCTGTTTTCAATTTTGCTGTGACTTATTTCATCTTTGCTCAATATCATTTCTTGCCTCTTGGTGAGAAATGGAGCTCATAATAAATACAGTCTTGTGGGAAAATGATATAACATTATCAAGGCCAAACCAGGGGACACAGTTGCCGTCCAGGTCACTGTATGAAAAGCATTCTTAGCTTTGGTTTTCATTCCCTTTTGGCTGTTTCTGGAGGAGATAGACTATTCCATTCTAAAATTTTATTTCTTGAGATGATTTTTATGTATAGTTGTATAATATGTAAAAATACCATACGATAAATACAAACATAATGTATGAATGTAAAAATATGCATAAATGCAGACTCGAATGCAAGTTTAGTAACTCACACTTTCATAGGTAGACACAGGACTGCATAGAAATGAGAGCTTTTGTTAACAACATTGTTCCCCCAGCTGCTTTGGGGCTTTGTCATGTTTTTATACAAAGCCCTATTGTGCATACTGCCCTTCTGACAGGTCAAGATGCATTGTTACCCTGACAGGAGCTGAGGAGGGGATGGGGGCACATTCACTCCTTTCTTTGTTTGGACCAGACCCAGTCCAATTGTGAGTGGAGACTGAAAGGCTTAGGTGCAATTAGTTGGCTTCTGTGTTTGCAGACCAACAAAACACTCAGCTTTTAGCTCTGATAATATCTAAAAAAAAATCCCATTTCTTGGCACCAATTTCCAGTAGCCTCAGTTCCTTTTGGGGTTGAGTCCTCTTAATTCGTATGGGATATAATAAGATGTCTTTGCATAGATTTTGACAGTGCTTAGAGCTACAGCACTTAGACACCACCGGCTGTCGATGGTGTCAAATAGAAAAACAAATCCAGATTTCAAAAGAGAGACTTTATTCAAAAGGATTATTGCAAAGTGGGGGAAGAAAGGACAGTTGCAATCAGGAGAAAGCTATGACCATCAGCTAGGCAGGCGGCTCGAGAGTGAGGCCGAATGGGATTTCTTTTACAGGGAGGAGTAAACAAGGCTGGAAGGAACTGGGTGTGGGAAGTGGTAGTGGATCAGAGAACGTTCTACCTGAGGCCGGCCTATTCTTAGGGTGGCCTAAGCCTGCTCCCTGTGCTGCTCAGGCTGAGGGTGGGTCAGAGTTCCTGTGGAAGACAAGCAGTTTGACCCAAGCTTGGTTAAACAGCATTTTGTTCCTCTTGATTCCTGGGGACAAGCAGGTCAGCTAATCTTTTGTGAGGCCAAAAACAGGACTTGATGTGGTGTCTAGTCTCATCCTCGGTAAAACAGAGGGAACACGCATGAGTCTTCTCTAAGTCTTGTGGGGACAGGTAGTTCTTTGCAGGCAGTTGTTTTCTGGAACACCAGAGAGTAAGGGGATTTCTCCACTGTCCCTGTTTTGCAGGATCGGCAGGCTCAGGGGGAATTCAGCATGGTCAATGGTTATGCTTAGAAGTTGTCAAACTAAATAAAAGGAATGGTTCTCCAAAAGAAAAGATGCTTATTTGGAAAGAGAGCACTGCAATGGGAAGACGAGTGCCTTAATACACTGTGTATGTGTTCAGGGAGGTAGAGGCTGAGAAAGGCTTTCAAAGGACAAAATGAAGAGGATTACATCACTGTTTTGAAATAATTATTCTTGGCTACAAGGATGCACAAGGGGCATGCCAGTGCGGGGTTAGAGGCAACTGCTGGGTAGATGTCCCTCCAGAAGTATTTTTGTGGGCATGGTTGTGTTGTCCTTTCTGCAAGGTTGTGGTTTAGTAGTCTTTCTTTCTAATTTCAACTTTAAAATTTTAGATTCAGGGGATACACATGCCAGTTTGGTTCATGGGTCTATTGTGTGATGCTGAGATTTAGGGTGCCACTGATCCCGTTGCCCAGGTAGGAGCAGAATACCCACGTCTTTTTCATTTTCAGGCTGGCTGGCAAGAGAACTCTTTCTTTATGGCCTTCCCTGGCTCTATTTGTCAGGATTTATTTTAGTCTTAGTGGATCCATTTTGATTCAGGCACCTTTCATAAAGTGAATTGGTGTCTTTATACATGGCAGGGTGCCAAGTCATGCTCCACTTTCCCTGGGAGAAGGTGGGTTCCCATCAGCAGTGGCAGACTGATGACGCATAGCACAGAGACACCAAGAGGAGAGAATGTTTCTGAAGGAGGAACTGCAGAAGTTCATTTAGGGAGAAAGACTGCTTTGGAAAGAGAAAAACGCTCTCTCCTGAAACCCAAGGAAGGAACATACCACAACTTTCTGTTCTTTGCTAAATAAGAGCAAAGTTGTCTGTAATAAGGCAATTTTAATAGAGAATTATCGGCAGGACTTAAAACGGGCAGTAGGTAGGTTTCCAAAGCTGCCAGTAGGTATCATGGAAGACAGATTTTGTTTGCATTTAAATGTGGTCTTGTGTTGTATTGTTTAATTACTATCATTTCAGATCCACATTCACTTGAGTGCTTGTAAATAAATCCATGTTCTTTCATGTGAACTCTCACAGTGGCGGTTCGTTGTTCTACCTTGCCCTGTCGTGGCTTTGTTATATCGCAAAACCCAGCAAGAATTTATCTTGATGCTAATAAAATCAGAAAATGGCCCAGAAGAAGAGGATAAAGATTTTGTCTTCTTTGGGTTTGCCCCATCTTTAAGTAGTGACAGAAAGGGCAGACCCAGTTTAGGTCAGCTTCTACCACGTCTCTGAGGATTTGTGCATGCAGCATCGTAAACGAGAGGGGCACATGGAAATGACAAAGACAGCCTGACATGTCCTTTTGATATATGTGTATTGTATGGGCTCTATATCCATGCAATTAAATAAGATATCTATTTTGTAAGGAGGACTTTTGAAACTCTAGTATAGATGTTGATTACTAAGCTTGACTATCTGTACTTGAAAATAAAAAGTTTAATCTATCTTTTATATACATCATAGAGTGATCTTTACAGGCAAAATTTTGGTAAAATTGGGAGCTTTATTCTGAAATCTCTGTGTGGCTACAAAGGACATTTTCTCCTTTTTTCCTTTTTTTTTTTTTGCCTAGTATGTTGACTCTTTCATATCCCTTAGCTTCAGTATACATGAATTGATGATTGAATAAATTAAGGATAAGCACACTGTTCTGTTCTTCTAAAACCTTTATTTATTGCTGTGATTTATCTGACAATTTACATAAAGTGCTAGTTAGTACAGCTGAAATTATTAATTCTTCAGAGAATGAGATGTTCAACTGTTTCCACAGCTCCAGGCAATTTTTCCACATTGATATGCAGGAATTACACAGACCACAACTTGTTTTTTGAATTAAAATGCATCATTGATGCTAATTTTAAGGAAGTCTCTATATTGTACTCCTATTTAACCAAACATCACATTTCCTCATTAAAATATCAGCATCCATAATGAAGCACTTTGCATTATAATTTAAAATGTCCCACTATGTTGAATGCACATTTGAACATTTAAATGTAATTCTGCTAATGTACTGATTAATTTATGTTATTCTCTTCCACTCACGTGGCAGATTTTAATTGCAATTAGTTAGCTGCTGTTGGGTCTCAGCATGCCGAAGGCTGGGGGAAGTCCTGATCGGGGTGGAACAATTACCAGGACTTTTGAGCAGAGCTGGTATTAGAGGGAGCGAGTGAGAGGACCCATCAAAGTTGTGAATCTTAATTCTCCTGGTAATAGCTATGCTTGGGGGGCCAGCATTTGCTCTGAGGAAAAAGCTAAATAAATGGGAATTATCCGAGCACTATAATACAATTAAGCTGTCACAACAACTTTGGGGACTGATCCTTTGTACTCTTTCTACATTTGTCCCGGCGGCTTGGGGGCTGATGTAGCGGGGAATGTGCTCTCTCCGGCGTCCTGGGCTTTTGATGTGTGTGATGTACAGCTGTAACAAGGCATGGGGTACAACACCCGCCTTTCACTCAAGGTTGTTGAGCTACAAATTCATGTAATTAATTTAAAAAAGCCATTACTTTGATCTTCATAAATATGCCCAGGATTCAAATGGAAAACCTCAAGGGGAATTTTCTCAGGAGGATGATAGGGCCAAAATGCAATTTCATTAGTGTCTACTACTTGTCCATAAATGAGGCTGCCCCCGCCGGCCCCAGCTTTTATTTCAGTGGCTGCTATTACCAGCTGCACTGCTATATTATGCAGAAAATCTGATGCTTACTCTGCAAACAAACTGCTTTGGTTCAATGAGCTATTTGTAATGTTACGCTAAGCTTGGCGATATATTGCTATAATTTGGTGTAAAGCACTTTTAGTTCTTATGCTGGTTGTATTATGTTAACTGTAAGGCACTGGTGTTTAGAAATGAGATGAAAACATAATCCTTGAGGTATTCACTATTAGTGAGGCGTGGAGGAGGGGGCTCTGGGCCCCTTGAACTTGAGTTCTAGTCCTGCTTCTGTCACTTCCTGGTCTCTCTGAACCACTGTGTTCTTAGCTCTTGGATAAGGACAGAATGAACGATTCCTGGCTCGGGGTTATTTTGTGGGTCACATTACAAACACAGGAAAAAGAGGTCTGCAACATAAGAGCGCAACATGCGCCGAAGGCTTGATGTTACAGTAGCGCCTGACTTTTGTTTTTTATTGGAGTGACTTGCAATTCTGACAAAAATGCTGTTGAGGGAAATGGAGCTCCAAACTGCCAGCCTCCTTAAGTAAGTTATTTCTAAAAAACCTGGTAAGTAGTAGAATTAAGCACGGACAGTATTAACTGTGGTAAATAGTAGAAATTTTGGAAGAGATTACAAGAGTGAGCTCTACCCGCCATTCAATAAAATGCATCAAGATTGCAGACAATTTCCAAATTTCAGTGACTTCATGTGGCAGAAGTATTCTTCGAGTTTATGCTGCATGTTCAAGGGTCCACAGGGACCCTGGTGAATAGGGGCCTAATCTTTTTCTTTTTTTTAATTGCAGTAACGTGTGTTTCTGAGGCCTTCAAGGTGGGAAAAAAAGGGATGGGGTGATACCAGAGAGCTGGGGGAAGTCCCCAAACACCATGGAGCCTCAACCCCAGGTAGTGTCCAGGCTCTTGAGAGCACCTGGAGAAGGAATTCAAGGATGGCTTGTAAAGTAGTGAAAGGATGGAGATTTATCACAAAGTGAAAAGTATATACTCAAGAGAGGGGTATACAGGAGTACTCAAGAGAGAGTCACACTCGGGGGGTATTGAGGGCAGGTACCTGTCTGTGTTTCTTTAACCAAAGGAATATTCACGAAAATTCCTGGAAAAGTGATTTCTCAGAACTTTGGTACCACTCATTTTTACACTACATATGGGTTTTCCCAGAATGGTCACAGCACTGGCTGTGTTTAATATATTAATATATGTAGTATGTTAATGAGTATATTACAGACCCCTAGGAGAAACCTAGGTAGAATCCAGTACCATGGTGGGTCTAGTTCGTCTTAGTCTTAGCTTGGTCCACACCCTGGTTGTTCAGAGTCTTATCAACCCTGACCTTCTGCAGCTATTTCAACAGTTTTCCTTCTGCTAGTCAGGTGAAACTGCTGTTGGGAATTTTCTGTTCTCCTGCGACCACCCTGAATGACCTCTGTCTCAGGGGGACACAGGCACAGGCCCTTACATGTTACTCCTGGAAAGGATGCAAAAACCTCTGCTCACATCTCATAGCGCAAGGGACATGCAAAGTATGTAACATGTTAGCGGGCTTATCATCTGCTCATGTGCCACCTGCTCCGAGTTGCTGACAGAGCCTGAGATTAGGTGCAGGAATCCCAGTCTCCTGTATTTGGATGATGAGATGACAGAGGAGTGCTCTTGAGGGGACAGGCTCCTCCCTTACAAGTATTTCCTAGGGGCCGGATGCGTTGGCAGAATTTCCTAGGAAGTCGCACTGACAGAATCAAGTGGTGCTCCTAGAGCTTTGCAAACATGCTTGGGGATTTATCTAAACCCTTTTCACTTTTTCACTGCAAAGGCCAATTAACTAAACTTAGAGGGCTCACTACACTCCTAGACCTCCTCCAGGTGGAATGTTGTGGGGGATGTAGGAATACAAGCCATAGTCCCTGCCCTGAAATGGCTTAGAGTCTACCCTAGTAGACTTCCGAAGACACATGACTCAGGCGTGCAGAGCAACTAACAGCATTGTATCCTTAGCTCCTCCAGACTGTTAATTTCTTATGGCTGCTGAGAATATCACCACAAACATGGAGGCTGAAACAATACTAATGTATTATCTTGTAGTTCTGTAGGTCATCAGTCCAACATGGTTTAGAATCAGTGCTGGCAGCCTCCTTGTTGGCGGCTCTAGGGGAACCCATTGTCTTTCCTTTCCAGCGTCCAGAGGCTATGTGATACCTGACACCTCTGTGCTTCAGTTTCCTTGGACGCATACCATGTCCGTCACATGGCATGGGGCATGTGGCCCTCATGAAGACAGCTGTGCTGTTGGAACAAAGCTGAGACACATTCCCAATGAAAAAAAAACAAATAGAAAAACAAAAACCACCCCACGTCCCCCTAGCGCCTTGGATGTCGTGGTGGAAAGAACATAGGATTTGGAACAAGATCAATTTGGGTTTGAATCCTGACTCCTACTATGTAGCAGGCTCACTTTGCCAGACTGATACATTTTCATTTGCTAATATATGTATATATATTTAAAGTTCTCTTTTCTTCTGTTCATTCATTAAACACATATTCAGCAGCAAGCTGGGACCTGGCAGATGAGATGACAGGGCATGGTTTTCGTCTTCATTGTCTGGAGGAGTGGAATCCTTTATTTCCTGCCAAGTCTCTGCCCCTTTACTTTTAAAGCTTGGCACTCTGAACTGGAAAAGGCTGCATCCCAGTTAACTTAATTCTTTCCCCCCCACCTCCGCTACACTCTTCAGGAAGTTTCCCTGCTGCTTTTCATGCGTACTCCCTTTATTCTCGTTTGCGAGTCATTACTCTCCCCCTGCTCCTAGCATCTGGCCTGTTTTATCATACTCTGGCCAGTCTACCTCCTAAATGTCTCTCCTTTCCTCCTTTCCATCCCCACTGTTTCAGGTCATTGTCATTTCCTAACTAGGCATGGATCCTCCTAACAGAGTTTCCTGCCTCCAGTCTCCTCCCCTGTGGTCCCTGGCCCACACTATATTTGAGGACCCCTGGGTTCTCTTAATGACATTATATCCCAGTCTACCTAAAAGATGGTAGAGAAGATACTTTGAGGGCGGGAGGGTCCTCATGAGCTGGACCTCATGTTCCCCGCTCCTGTCTTTGAGATTGAGCCTGTCTTTGGGCATGCCATTACTCATGACTGCTACCTCTGCTGATGTTTATAGCTCTAGTTTCTTATGTCCAATTCAGGACATGATAGACCCGTTAGTTTAATTTCCTACCTCACAGCTGACACCAGGTCTGGCATGTAAGCTCTTAAAAAAGCCTTTTTCTCTCCATGAGAAAAACAGTGAATGACAGTACAAGGAGCTGTTTTGAACTTGATACCAGAGATGCTGACAGATGCTTGGGGGGTACTTGTTACCTGTTTGTACTCCCTGCTCAGCTTCTTCTCTGCTGCACCATGGCAGAGACCATGTGTCCTCTTCATGCCGGGAGCTCCACCAGGCATCTGTAGAGATCTCCCTGTTCTTTGGTATCATGAGAAACCTTTAAGCCCTCCATTTCGGTCCTAGAATCCCCAGGGGGCTGAGAGTGGTATTCTGCTTTCTACAGGGCCAACCACACTCCTTGCCTAGAGGGGTGTAGCCTAGCCCTGTGGTATCCATGCACATCCAAAAGCCACACCTGAAAATGAAAGTGCAGCCTGTTTTTGATGGCAGCATGAACAGTAGCAGGGGTGTTGTTTCCTTACATTTTTCTGAAAGGCAAATCTAACCAAGTAATTAATGTTGATGATCCATCAATACCTCTCCATTGCCTTCTGAAAAAAGTTTGAGCTCCTGGCATAGGCCTTTCCTATCTTTCCAAGAGGCATTTGACACTGCCCGTTGTTTAGCTGTATTGAAATGCCTGAGGCATTCTGTTCTCTTATGCCTGTGTGCCTTGCCTCTGCTCTTCCCTCTGCCTAGAATTAATCCCACCTGGGAGATTCTTATTTTGTATTTAAATAATTATTTTTAGAGACAGGGCATCACCCTGTCGCCCAGGCTGGAGTATGCCTCAGTCTCCTGTGGCTAATTTATTTTTATGTATGTAAGTATTCATGTATGTATGTATATTATAGAGGCAGAGTCTGGCTACGTTGCCCAAGTGGGTCTCAAACTTCTGGCCTCAAGTTATCCACCTTAGCCTCTCAAAGTTTTGGGATTACAGGCATGAGCCACTGCACCTAGCCCAAATTTCTGTTTAATCTTCAAAATAGCACAGGCATCCCCTCTGTTTTCTGTGAATCTGTCCCTGAAATTTCCCTCCTTGACTCTTCATAGAGATAAGGATGTGGTGGTGAATTCATGACACCAACTGTCCTGCTCCAAAACTGTGTTCTCTCTGTTCTTAGTACATATAAACACATCTGTGAGGGGTGGGGAGGGGGGCAGAAAAGTGTTTCCTCTACTCATATTAAGTAACAGGGGACTGTGAATTAACTGACAAAAGACAGGTTAATGGGAGAGAAGGTGTGTGTTTCTTTATTGATGTTAATTTTTTTATGTGTACAGGGGATTCACAAGAAAGAGAAAACACAAAGAAGTAGTTAGATTGGAAGCTTATATACCATTTTAACAAAGGGCAATACATTGTGGAGAAGTGACTAGACAAAGAAAAGGAAGGGTTAGGCTTCTGCAGTGGTAAATTGTGGGAAGGTGAACATGTGTGTGGAAACTCATGGAAGATAAGGTTATTTTAGTAAGGTTTCTTTCTGCAGACTCATCTTGGTGGACTTTCATCTTTTTCATGGCTGTAAAACTCCACTGGAGAGAGGATTTATGGCAGTCTTCATTTCTCAGAAGTTCTGCTTTTAGTAAGATAAGAAAATCTCTGAGAAGGTTCCTTTCCATATCCATTGATTCTCAATTTCCTTCAGCTCAAAATAATCTATATGCCAAAGTGGCATATTTTGAGGTGGTATATTCTGATACACTTCAGCTCTTTGGTATGGCCTGTGTCACATTGTTTTGTTAGTCTGCTCATCTGTTTCCTCCGGTGTCTGTGATCTCATTCAGAAAAGAGATCATGAATTACTTATCTTTACATCCATATACTGATGCTTGGGTCCCACACCCACAGATTCTGATATAATTGATCTTGGGTGCTGCCTGGACACTGGGATATTTAAAAGCTCCTCAAGCAATTCTAACCTGCAGACAGGGATGAGAACAAACTGCCTCTGACCAACATTTTAGATCCTAGCATTTTCCTAGCATTCTCCAAAGCTCCTGAGGAACTTCCTCTCAAAGCATGTCAGTGATGGAGGGGAGAATACTGAAAACAGCCTCTGGCTTGAGCACTAGTAAGCTTGCAGGAGGAAAGGGTTATCCTGGGAGCAGATGCCAACAGCAGTATCTTGATCTGGAAGTTGGTACTAAGCTGAAATGTGGCAGTAACTCATGGAGATAGCGTTTATTGGGTGAAATGCACTGAGTTAGGGTAGTACAGGGGCAGACGTTAGAATCCATGGGAGGACCCTAACCTTGGGCTGTGGAGCTTTTAGATTCCATGCGTTGGGAAGAGATACAGTAGCAATATGATGTGGCAGAACTTTGGCTCCAGTGCTGGTCTAACTCAGTGTTCATGGATGAGGAAGTGCAGCGTATCCCCAGGCATGGCCAGAGGGCTGCAGGCCAACCTTTGAGGTTGACTAGGATTGATTGCCTTAAGCACTGAGCTATGGCTGGTTTCCATGCAGCTTTGCAAGAGGCCAAGTTCTTTTCTGGGAGGCCAACCTTCAGGGTGTCTGTCTTGGAAAGTTAACCCTTACCACTCACAGAGGATGAACTCACAAACATGAGCCAACAACAGGAGACTGGATGATCCAAAAAATTCAGAAAAGAACAAAATAGAACTTCTGAAAATAAAAACTATAATTGTTAAAAAAATCCTTAGTGGGATAATGAGATAGTGAATTAGACACATCTAAAGAGAGAATTACAAGATGATATATTTGCAGAAACTATCCAGCATACATGCAGAGAAGAGAGATAAAAACTGGTGTCAAATTTAGGAGGGGCATGTAATAAAAAGGCATACCAAAAATCTGAGAGTTTTAGAAAGAGAGGAGAGGATGAATCAAACAAGACAACATGTGAAGGGATCACTGCTGGGAAACTACAAGACTGTTGAAAGAGATGAATATATTGATTCCATACCAAGACATAGCATAGTGAAACTTTGCAATACTGAAGCCAAAGAGAAGACTTTTAAGTTATCAGAGAAAATGATCACCTATGAAGGATGGCGATTAGAGAGTGGACTTCCCAATAGTCACATGGAAGATAGAAGATAGTAGAATAATATATTCATGGGAGAAAATAAATGTTATCTTAGAATTTTATATTTAGAAAAATTATCTTTTAAAACTGAGAGAGAAATAGAGACCTTTTGTTTATAGATAAAGGTGTATAGGATTTACTGTTTCCAAATCAACATAAAACAACCCTCTGACGGGTGTATTTCAGAAAGAAAAAAAATGATAAGGAGAGTCTCAGAGGCAAAAAGGAATGCAGAGCCAATAAAATAGTAAATACATGCATTGCAGCAAAGAGTTTGTAGATTAGAGAATAATGATTCATTTTTTTGTCTTTTAAAAAGTCCCAGAAAGGAAGCACTTGTTAACTGTGTTTATCAGTTGTATCAGGGAAATAATAGTGGCTATATAAAAGTTCTCTGAAGTCCTTATCTCCTTGGAAAAGAGGTTAAGATATAATCTATTACTAAACTTTAAGTTAAATATGCATAGCACAATTTCAAAGGCAGTAAAATATCAGATTTAGGGTGCTTTAATTTCCAAGCCAGTAAAGGGAATAAATGGGAAATATGATAAAACAAATACAAATTCTCAGTCAATCCCAGAAGATCAAGAAAAAAAAAGGAAAAAGAGACATTACAATTTAAGAAAAGGAAACAAAAGAGGCATAGAAAAGGAGAGACAAATAAAAATTTAAGAATAAGATAATAGAAACAAATTTCTGTATATTATTTATCTCAAAAATAGTAAATAAGCTGAATTTACAACTTAAAAGAGATTGTCAGAAAATAAAATTTGGGGAAAAACACAGAGATCTAGTACTATGACATTTTAAAGAAATATTTCTTGTAAGAACAGAAAGGTTGAAAAGGATGGAAAAATATATACTTGTCAAATGCAATTGGAAAGGAAGTTGTGACAGTCATATTCCTATCAAACAAAGGTAGACATTAAGACAAGAAACGTTATTGAGGGATGAGAGGACCACTTTTGAATGGCAAAGATTTGATTTACTGGGAAGATTTAATATTTCAAATGTGTATGCATCCAATAAAATGTCTTCAAAATATATAAAGCAAAAATGTCTAGATCTAAATTGAAGAACTATTTGACAGACCCACCACCGGTGTGGAAGAGTACAACACATCTCTGTCAGCTATTGAAATGTCCAACAGACTGAAAAATGGTGAAGAAAATTTGCATAACATAATTACCATGCTTGATTTATCAAACATATGTAGAACTTTGCCCCAGTGTTTGTTCTTCACAGGCACACATGAAATGTTTACTGAAATTGACCATATAGTAGGCCATAGGCAACTATCAGTTGCTTTCAAAGAACTGGTAATATTCAGACCACATTCTCTTGCCACAATGCAATTAGGTTAGAAATCGATAGCAAGAAGATTAAATTGAAAAACTCCCCATATAGTTAGAAATTAAACCCCATGTCAAAATAGCTCATGGATCAAAGGTGAAATCATAATGCAAGTGAAAAAGATGATCCATAGTTGGAAATCATCCAATCCGGTGTTGTATGCCCTTGACCCAGAGGGCCAGGTGGGACGGGCTGTGGCAAGGGCATGACAAGGGCTCTGGGAAGCTTCACAGAAGGATTGATCCTCCAGCAATTAAGGCAAAAGCATCCAATTCCCTAACATGTGGAGAGTTCATTTTCCTTTATTGATCTGTCAAATGGTCTAAATTCTCTCACTCAGGTTGCTTCTTCTATAATTAAGGATGAAAATATTCCTGTGTTGCATTGCAGAGTGCCAGGAAAATAGTCCCTTAAGCAGACCTTGCAAATGTTGGCTGGACATCCTCACTTGCCTTTAGGGATGCCTCCTGGGATACATAATTCCCAAGGAGACAGGCATGGTTTGGTATATGGCACTAACATGTAGGCAGGGCCTCTGGACACCCCAGGGGAAGACCTTTGATGCCTGAAGGCAGCTTGCTGCTGTTTAATTGCCAGGTAGTTCATCTCAGCCACACACTGAACTGTGGGTTTACACCTGGGATGCCTTTGAATTGGAGAGTTAAAGGAAGTGACTGTGCTCTGGGTTTCTCTTATTCCCTTTCCAAGCTTCCATTCGTTCACTGTCAGCCCATATTCATTTTGTCGCCTTAACAGCGAGTTGCAAGGAATGAGAGGCATATCTGTGCCAAGCACTGTACAAACCTGCAAGTCCAGTGTGACGCTGTTATTTTTGACCCTAACTTTTTGGCACATCAACCTGGAGAGAATCGATGTTGCTTTCTGCATTCTTTTTTTTTTTTTCCTTTTTCTTTGAGATGGAATTTCACTCTTGTTAGCCAGGCTGGAGTGCAGTAGTGCAATCTCTGCTCACTGCAGCCTCCACCTCCCGGGTTCAAGTAATTCTCCTGCCTCAGCTCCAAAGTAGCTGGGATTATAGGTATGTGCCACCATGCCCAGCTAATTTTGTATTTTTAGTAGAGACGGGGTTTCTTAATGTTGGTAAGGCTGGTCTTGAACTCCCAACCTCAAGTGATCCACCTGCCTCGGCCTCCCAAAGTGGGAGGCATGAGCCACTGCACCTGGCCCTGCTTTCGGCATTCTAAGGCCCATAATGCCAAGGTAGGATCCATCACTCCAAATTATTTTTCACCTTATTAAAATTAGAACCTAAGTCTAGAAGATAGAGAATCTAATTTCTTTCTCCTAATTAATATCATTAATTGAACTGATTAATCCTAAATGATTAATCCTGAAATGATAATGGAAACAAAGTCAAACCTCCTATTTCCTAAAAACAAATGACTAAATGCAGCACAATGCTGCATGAGCCAAAATTCAGATTATTTTAGTCTCTTCTCGAGGATGTCTCAATACAAACTCCCTAACTTTCAGTTGGACCCGCTCATGTTGTCACAACTAAAAAGGCCTGCCTGGTTTTCTCATTTAAATTTTGAAGTAGAACGAAATTGCCTAGAAACTTGGACATCGCTGTGTGCTCTATCAAGCAGTTACTAGCAAGTGTTTACTCCTCAATATGGAATACATTTATGAAGAAATAAATCACATCTAAAATCAGATCTCGTAGTCGAATTATATGGTCTTCCTATACAGTTAATAGAAAGTTTAAGTAGGCAGAGTAAAGAGGTATCTTTCACTTCTTAAAAGGCAAATTCCAAAAATGAATGGACTTGAATAGTAATGCATCTGAATAATAATATCAACAAAAAGAACAACTATCCCAGCACTTTGGGAGGCTGAGGCTAAGGCTGGTGGATCACATGAGCCAGGAGTTTGAAACAAGGTGAAACCCCGTCTCTACTAAAGATACAAAAATTAGCTGAGTGTGGTGGCTCACACTTGTAATTTCAGCTACTTGGAAGGCTGAGGCATGATAATAGCTTGAACCCAGGAGGCAGAGGTTGCAGTGAGCCAAGATCACGCCACTGCACTGCATCCAGCCTGAATGACAGCTAGACTCTGTCAAAAAAAAAAAAAAAAAAAAAAAAAAAAAAAAAAGAACAGCACCCTCCATGAGCAAATGGAGACATAAAGTTACCGTGTCTCATTCAAGCAATATCTAGGTTCTAGAATAGGAAGAATAGGGATGCCTTACTTGAGGAAAGAAAATTATCCAAATGTTGACTCTTTTTTCCCACCCAAACAAAACTGGTGTTATTTCCCTATCTATTTTTCCACTTGCTCAAGGCCAATACTGTAATTAAAAGACCTCCCTCCAAGGAGTTCAAAGTGCCTTGGAGACATTGTCTAATTAATCCTCCGTACATCCTGGTAGTATCAGCAAGCTCCAGACCCTGCCTCCGTCCGACAGAACACATCTAGGTGCGTGTGGCCACTCTTCTTGAGTGGCTTATGGGAAGTGACAGCAGCTGTCTGAACCAGCCTCTTTTCCAAAAGCCTTGAAAATGGCCTCTCTTGGGTGCCAGGGTCAGTGTTCACCAGCTGAAAGGCCAAAAAGCCATCCATTAGCTCTGATATGCATAATCTGCATATTCAATCTTCTGAATATTCATTCTTCCGCATAATGCTCTGTTGCCTCAATTAGGGCTGGAGCCTGTGGATAGGTAGAGGCGTGTTTTGGAGTCTTTCAGCCAATTCGTATTCCTAAATGGATCTTTTTTGGCCTGGGATGTTGGTCTGTCCCTGTGATCACTTGGTTGCCCCTCTTGGCTTCTTTCTGGGTTTGTCTTTGGTCAGGCGGTGCACAGCCTTGCTGCATGGGCTGTGTTGTTGATTCCGCTCCATTTTTCAGGGTTCCAGTTTCTATGCAACCCTGATCCAGAGAGTGTAAAATGTATTTTTCAGTCATCTCAACCCCAACGACATGTCGAGTTAATGGCTTTCAGTGGCACTGTTTACTACAACTCCACATCTGCTTTCTATATAGGGAAGCTGGAGTTCACCCTAGAATGCCCAGACTGCTGTTTGTAATTTATCCTAAATACGCTTTATTTTCCCATCTGCCACTTTTTTCTCCCCTATATGATTGTCCGAGGTTTGTGAAGGTGTTAAAACACGGGGACATTCCTGATGCACTGCAGAGCCAGGGCTTCTAAAAACCCTAAAGAGTATTTTAAAATGTATTATTTATTATACCATCTGACAGCCATATAGCACTTTGATATACTCAATATAATCTTTAAAATAATATTGTGAAGAAGGAAGATCAGAGCACTTCTATTGTTTCCAAGATCACAATACCTTTGTACCTTATCAGTTTTCTTTGCATTCTTTTTTTGTCGATATCCCATCTCTTTCCATCACTACTTGTAATTCATTCGATGACTTCATGTCTTTTTTTTGATGCCAGACACTGTGCCAGGGCCTAGTGTTTGCACAAAATTCATATTTTTGACCCCCACCGGAAAAAAAATTTTTATAAGGGAAAGAGTCATCCTGTAAAGGGTTAATGCAGTACTGTGTGATCGAGACCTTAGTTAGATGTTATGTCCAGGTCAAGGGAATTCTTGGATTGGAAATAGAATGATAAGCAGAGAAAGGAAGAGTATATATTCAAACACACAGAAATATGAATGAGATGGAGAGTTAGAGTAATTCCAAGTCATTCAGCTTTCCAGGGCTGGGTTGGAAAGCAGCAGAGGGAAAGGTGCAGAGACCATCAGAGTTGACATCCTAGAAGGCCTCATGCATCATCCCAGGGAGTCTGGACGTTGGTCCTCAAGGCGGTGGGAAGTCACTGAAATCCTGTGTACAGCAAAGTCACATGATCAGATCCGTTGATTTTATCAAGCTCCCTCTGGGTCTTCTTTGAACCTCTCAAATTGGCACAGAGGAAGCAAGATGAATATGCAACACATTGGAGAGAGTGCACCGATACGGAAATTTTCACAGAATGTTAGCAAAAAAAAAAAAAAAAAAAAAAAGGTGAAAAATATTTGCTGGAAAGAACTTTGGCAATATGTGTTAAGAGACTTGAAAGTGTTTATTCTATTTAACTTAGTCGTTTTGTTGCCACAAATACATTTTAGGAAAATGAACTCAAATAAGAATATTCCAGGGCAAAGTTATTTTTTGGGTGACTACTTTTTTATAATAAGCCACTAGAAATAATCCAAAATGTCTAACAATGAAGTAATAGTTAAGAATATAAGACACCCCTAAGTTTATAATGAAGCTGGTGAAAAGCTTTAAATACAGAGATATCCAGCAATTGCACAGTGGTTTTGCTACCCAAGATCCATTCACACTTACCTTGGTAAAAGAGCTGTGCTTTCTGTCTGAATGCAGGTTTGGAACATGAGGCCCAGGCTAAGTCATCTCCCCTGCTGTTGGGGACTGGTTCAGAGGGATTGTGCAACCTGATTTGATTTAATCATAATTTGAATATCAAAAATTATTCTGGAAAGACTGGGACAATTATACACCCATTTTCCTCCTGTGGATGTAGACAAGTTTGTGGTAATTTTTGATGTTGACAACAGAAACCTAATACAAATAAAAAGGTTAAAGTGGTATTCAGAGTTGCTTTGGTTGGGTATGGTGGCTCACACCTGTAATCCCAGCACTTTGGGAGGCTGAGGCAGGTGGTTCATGGGGTCAGGAGTTGGAGACCTGCCCGGCCAATGTGGTAAAACCCCATCTCAACTAAAAATACAGAAAGTAGCTGGGCGTGGTGTCACATATCTGTAGTCTAGTTAATCAGGAGGCTGAGGCAGGAGAATCGCTTGAACCTGGGAGCAGGGGTTGCCGTGAGCCAAGATTGTGCCACCGCACTCCAGCTTGGTAACAGAGCGAGACTCCATCTAAAAAAAAAAAAGAGTATTTAACCAGACATTGGGAAGAGCAACAATTTATTATAACCAAAGAACATTTTGGGAAATGTGAAGAGATAGCTGCCCCCTCACATTATTTATCTTTGGAAGGAGTGCCAACTCAGCACCTGATTTATGAATTTGAATGAGTAAGTAGATAAAAGATTCTTTATTTTTGAAAATCCTCTTCCTATCTTGAAAATATCTGCATTTGTCATGTACAACAATGAGATGCTGGAATAAAATATTAAGGAAGTCCCCAAAGATTCAGTTAATTCTCCTGTCACACTCCAGAGTAAGCTTTGTTAATTGAAATGGAAAAAGTCATTTTCCCTGTAGACTTGCTGAACTTCAGCAATCAAAGCTCCAGGATTGTAGAATATGAAATTTAGGCAGCAGAAAGCCACCTCAGAGTATGAGTTTGCTGATTTGACTCATGTGACTTCAAGCCAAGTCTCTTAAAGTTACTTCTAAAAGTGCAGGCTGATTTCCAAACCTGAGTCACTTTAGGCTTCCAGTAAGATGAAAATCAGACAGACCTGACACAGTATAAAATGAATGTCGTACAACAGTTTTTATCCTGAGTGCGTATTTTTGCCTCTATTTGTCTCAGGAACATTTCAAGATGCATTTGGCTTTTGGGGGGTATTAAGGTTGTGGGTGACCAGTGTTCCTCAAGGTCAATGCTATTCTCTGCAAAACATGATAAAAGCTTGCAGGAGGCCAAGGGCTGTATGAGAAGATGAAGTATTGATTGAGGAGTAGATACGATGTTGTGAAATGTAGTTATTAGACTCAATTCGGTGCTGTTAATTTGAGGTCTTGCACTTTCTCAGAAGATTACGCCAGATAACAATACATTATTGAAGTCTGAGGAGTGCTCGTGCCCCACCTCATGCTTACTGCATCCTTTCTGTCAGCCCTGGAAGACTGCTTTGCCCAATCAATATGCTTTTATTGAACACAGGTTTATACGACCACTCAGCTCAAATATGATCACTTTCAGGAGTTTGCGGCACATGACAAAGTCAACTTTCCTTCCAAATACTCTTCCAGAAATCAGAAATCCTGAATTTGATCATCCCCCTTTTTATGTCCTGTGAATTATATTAGTACCTCGGAAATGAAGCAGAAAAGAAATTCATTCTTTTGCTTCCAGTGGTCCTCTCTGCCCTGCTGCCTCCAGTGGAGTTGAAATAAACAAGATCCCTGAACATGGGAAGGGATCAGAAGTATCTGTAACTAACAACAACAGATGGGGGAAAAATCCTTCGTAAAATCTTAGAACAGGAAAGGGCGTTAGAAACCACCCAGTTCGTTCATTTTCTAGATGACTAAATTCATATCTAAAGTGGCTGTGACATGCTCAGCCTTCATAGCTAGTCAGTGGCAGAGCTGGAAAAGTAATTCAGGTGTCCTGACTTTGAATCTACTTATTTTCCCTGTGCATTCTGCCTGCACAACTGCCTCAGCTGTGTACAGAGCAAGAATCTGAGTGAACAGTCTCGTTATGAACAATTACATTTATAAAAGATTAAATTTACATTAGATAACTTTCTTCAAGCCCTTAAATGTCTACGAAACTAATATTCAGAGTTCCGAGAACCTTGCACATGCTTTTACAGCATTTTCTACTAACTCGGTTTTGTGGGAGAAAAGTTTTTAATTATCTTCACGTTACTAATGGCAAAATTAAGACCCAGAAAATCCAAGTGGCTTGTTTCAAGCCATTTTGGGTAGACAGGTGCATACTCAGGTCCTTATACTCTTAGTTCTTTGTTCCCTTCAATGTTCTCTGCAGCCTCCATTACTTACTCTAAAGTCTGTCTTCTGGCTGGTGCTGTGGCCTCGCCTGTAACCCCAGTGCTCAGTCTGGAGATCAAGGCAAGAGAATTGCTTGAGGCCACGAGCTTAAGCCCAGTCTATGCAACATAGTGAGACCCTGTCTTTACAAAATATATGTTTTTAAAAATTTGCCAGGTTTGGTGGTACATGTTTGTAGTCCCAGCTACTCTGGAGACTGAGAAGGAAGGATCACTTGAGCCCAAAAGACTGAGGCTGCAGTGACCTATGAGTGCACCATTGCATGCAGCCTGGGCAACAGAGTGACACCCTGTTTTGTAAAATTTAAAAAAAGTCATCAATTTATGACTGAAGCACTTAACACTTCTCTAGTTTTGCTACTTCCTTACCTAAGCCATATGCCCTGTAATGGGGCTATTGTGTGCTTAACATTTTAGCCTGTACTTCTAACACCCAAGTTTAAAATGAAAGAGAGAATTCTAATATTGTTTCTGGCTTCTCTGGGCATGACAAATATTGTGTTAATCACTTTACTTGGTGTTTGCAATCTGTTTCATTATGGCTAATATGACTATACCATACAATATATGAGTCATTTATTAATCTCGGTAAATTCACATTTGGTGATGTTCCTTCCAGTCTGTACAAGTGAGCATGTACAGCCTCACTTATAATCAGAGCCATGATACCTTAGAAACTGTTTCTCCCTCGGCTGTCTTCTGCGACCAGCTCTTTATTCTCCAACTGAAATCACTCTGGTTGACAAGAGCTTCCAGTGTGGAGCTGCCTTCTGAAGTGATTGCAGTTTATCTTTTCCAATCAAAATGGGAACAGTTTATGCTTTCTTATGATTCCAGAGCTGCCATAAATCGGGGTAATAGATTTCTCAATGCCTAGTAAGATAATTGCGCTGGGGAGAAGATTAAAGTGCATGCTGGGAGTCGTGGATGCTGTGTGCCTCCATCCTCCTATTCCTGTTGCTTCCAGGACGACCTAGAAAACAAGGCTGGAGGAAGACAGCTTTAAATTCCTCATTCTAAATTAGTTCTGAGATGCTTCTGGGCAAAGACTGCCAACTGAACTCTGTTTTGACAGTGGAAATATTTATAATGAAACATAATGAAGTAAAATTTAAGACCCAAATTGCCCCAACACGGAAGCACTAAAATTGCAATTCTGGTTATATAGTGACACCTCCAATTACCAAAATGCAAAGTAATTCTCTTTAGAAAATGACTTCACTTTGAGGAAATGAAACCTGGCTAAGGATCATGACACACACACCAGGGGCTTCAAATCCGCTCTCATGTGTTACTGCTGACCCCAGAGAAGCAGATGAGATTCATGTCTGTTTCCCCCTCTAGAGGCAACAGTCTATACCAAGTCTGAGGCTTATGTGATGCCTGGGAAACCTTGTCCAACAGCTCTAGAAATGGAAGCACTGAGTACGGATTGGGGATTTTTGCAGCAGTAGTAACAATTGTAGAACATAATTAAATACCCCCAGGGTTGTCACCCTTATGCAGGTGATGCTCATGCTTTTTAAAAAAGACTTTTGTTGCCATTGATTCTCAAGAGCAAAAAAATTGCTGACCCAGGCTGCTATTTTGATTTTTAATGAGTGAATTTCTTTGTTTACTTCTATGTTCAACAAATATTTATTGTGTACTTATTGTGTACCAGGTGCTGTGTTTGACACTGAAGATACAGCAGGGAGTATGATTGATGGAGTCATTTCCCAACAAGATATTAAAGTAATATACTGTCAGTTCTTGGTGTTCAAGGTAGTTCTGTTCAATGAAGTCACCAAAAACACTGAATTAGCAAATACCAAGCCATTGCTTCTAGGGGAAATACAAGGTTAGGTTCCTACAAGCCTCTGGTCATAATATTTTCATCAATTGATCAATACATAACTTTGCCTTATGTGTGTTTAAAGACACCTTAAAAAATTTTTTTAGTATCAGTGAAGTGTTCAGATAAAGACACCTTTTTACTATTAAAAGGTAATAATAATTCATTATTATTGATTCATTAACATCTCATGGCCAGTAGGACTATAACTCATGCCTGAAGGAAGCTTATCTGACATGCATGTTTTGTCCCGAAGGCACATGACAACCCTCCCATGATTAGGAACACTCGCTAGCACCTCAGCACTATCGTCGGGGGCTGTTTTAAACAGTGAAATCACCAAGACAAAGCACAAAAATAAGAAAAAGGTGGCACTGAATAGACTATGAAAAAACACATTGATAGTATGAGAACTGAAGTGAGAAGGCAAACAGTTGAACTTGTTCGACTTGTTGGGAACATGTGCATTGAGTGACTCAAACTTCCTGTGCACGTCTGCAAATGACCGGGGAAAGAGCAACAGGTGTTGATCCTGTGATTACAAATACATTTTAGTGAGCAGGCAAATTTGCAAATACAGAATCTGTGAATAATGAGGATCAATTATACCTCCTCGACTTGCAATTTCTTAAGCCCTTTGACCTTGACATTAGGGCCACTCAGCCTTCACTGGATGTTACGCCACCCTGACCCCAGACACATCTTGCACATCATAAAAAGGCAGGAGGAGTTCTTGGTCAGAAGGTCCCTGGCACTAGGCTGTACAATTTTTTTTTTTTTTTTTTTTTTTAAGAGACGGTGTCTCACTGTGTCTCTCAGGCTGAAGTGTGGTGGTGCAATCTCAGCTCACTGCAGCCTTGACCTCCTAGGCTCAGTTAATCTGTCTCACCGCACATCACAGGCACATACCTCCACACCCAGCTAATTTTTGTATTGTTTGTGGAGACGAGGTTTCACCATGTTGCCCAGGCTGGTCTCAAACTGCAGGGCTTGAGCCATTTGCCCACCTCAGCCTCCCAAAGTGCTAGGATTGCAAGTGTGAGCCACCATGCCTGGCTACGTTCTACAGTTTTAATTGGGCATTAAATGACCCATAACTATGATTCAGTTATCTCCCACATATTGTCCCTCCCACAACATGTGAGGATTATGGGAGCTATACAGTTCAAGATGAAATTTGGGTGGGGACACAGCCAAATCATATCACCTCCTAATCAGAAAAGAGATCCTTTATATTTATATATACCCTACTTAGACTGGTTAATATCCCCTATAAAAGATACCAGCACAGCCAGCATTTTCAGAAATGTCTTTTTCTAGAGTTTAGGGCTATAGAATTACTTCATAGTCTAATTTTTACCATCTTAGTCTATTGAGGAAGCAACTGAGCTACAAAGAGATGAAGTCATTCTTTCAATGCTCCACAGTGTTGGCATTGGGAGTAAGACCTAAAATAAGCTTGGTATAGGGGAGGGACTTAATGAATCAGATAGATGAATGAAGAAATTAATAAATGGGCATGAGTAAATGACTCTGATCCCCACCATACCAGGGTCCTGCCTCCTGGTCTTAAGTTTGGACATTTACCTAGGGTGGTGGGTTCAGTTCTTACATTTCAAAGTGAGATGGTCAGCCCTCCCAATCAGCATAAGCCAAAGGTATTGATGAGAAAGTGTTTCAGAAAGTGAACATCACTATAAAAATTCAAGGTGGTATTTTTGCTTTGAAAACTTAGATGGATCTGATAATTGGGACAGTGAAATGTACAGTCATTCTTCTTTCATCTATTTAGCAATTGTATCCTCTTATGTTTAAGGAATCTTTCACAGGTTGAATCTTGTTGGTAGGCAAGGCCCATCTCTTTATATAAAATGCAAAAATTGTGTGAGGTTATCAGGGTGGGCCCTGATCCCATATAATTGGGGATTTTGGAGCAAATGTGCACACAAAGGCAGCCATGTGAAGATGAAGGTAGAGATTGGGGTGAGGCTTCTGTGCCAAGGAATGCCAAAATATTGCCAGCAAACCACCAGAAGCTAGGGGAGAGGCATGGGACAGTTTCTCCCTCCCAGCTTCACTGATACCTCGATCTCAGACTTCCAGCCTCCAGAACTGTGACTCAATAGATTTCTGTTGTTTATGCCACCCAGTATGTGGTACTTTGATCTGACAGCTCTCAGGAAACCAATACATAGTGGACTCCCAAGAGCTGGGAGGCTGAAGGACCTGCTTCGTGTGTAGCAGGCAGCCTCTTTCTGCAGCAACTCTGGTGCTTGCTCAAGATGCTCATGATAAAATGCCCTTGATGGAAGAGGTGAGTTGTGAGTTGGCTACCCCCATTGCCGAGTGTCTGCTTTGCTAATAGCAGTGCCCAGTCCAGAGCCTCTGATGTATCGTGGGGCTGGGAAGTGGGGTGGCGGACCAGTGTCTTTGTGGATGTTTACCTGCGTTGTGGAGATGGCAGTGATTTGTCTTCAATGGAATGGATTCTTACTCTGCATTTGGGTTTGCTCCACTACTAAGCTGCCTGAGTGTAAATCCTGGCCCTGCCACTCACCTCGACAAGTTCTGTCATCTTCCATGCTTTAGTTTCTCCAGTGCAGAATGAGGATAGAAATAGTATGTACCTGTATTAGTTTCTTGGGGCTGCTGTAATAAATTACCATAATTTAGTGGCTTAAATCTCACAGCTGTGGATATCTGAAATATGAAATCACGGTGTTGGCAGGGACATGCCCCCCTCCAAGAGGCCCAGGTCAGAGTCCTCCACTGTCTCTCCAGCTTCTGGTACTGCTGCATGCCTGGGGGTGTGCGCCCACGTCACTCGAATCTCTGTCTTCTCCTTTTCGGAGTATGTCAAATCTCCCTCCGCCTCTGTCTTAGGAAGACATTTGTGATTGGATTTAATGTGATCCTTGATAACCTTCCCCAGCCAGAGTCCTTACATTAATCATATCTGCAAAGACATTTTTCCCTTATACAGTAAGGACATTTACAGGTTTTGGGTATTAGGACTAATATTCTTGGGTGGAATATTTTGTGTGGCCTTTATTCAGCCTACTACATTGCCTCATAGGATTATTGTGAGAATTACATGAATTAGTTCTTGTAAACCTTTTAGAACAACATGATACATGATCTGCCTCAACAAATGTCACCAGTGAGGAAGAAAGGGTATGACCGTGGTCTCAGACAACCAAAAGTGTGACAGTAATTCTGCAGCCTTCCAGTAATTTTGTGAGATGCTCAATATTCTTTCAGAAATGCTGTTCCTTTTACTTAGATGAGACAGAGATCATTCTGCAACAAACATTTGATGAAACAAAGAATCCTGACTGATATTGACAACCTGGGCATTATCAGCAAATATTATTACAACTTCCCTTCAGGGTAGGAATCTCCTTTTTTAGGGAACTTGGCCAGGGTACTCTCAGAGTTGAGATCAGAGTGTGGTGCCCACTCCTGAGAAAGGTTCAAATCATTCTTAGACTGATCTCACTCCAGGGAACTGAATATACAGATCTGAAATGGGAGACAGAATGCTCTCAATAAACTCTGATTAAGGTAAGCTATTCATTGATTAGCAAAATGCTGCCATGTCTATGCCATTTAGCATTGCAGTAAAGTGTTTTGAATTAATTACTTAGAAAACCTTTGATTCTTTGAAAACATTTTATAATCAGTTTAATCACTTTTTATAACCTTATTCCTGACATTTAATAAAGTCAGCCCTATTAGGAGAATATTTTAATACGTATTGCAAATAAGAAAATGATGTTAAGCATGATGATAAAACTCAAGGAGAGAATGTGCAACATTGTAGATTCCTGCAAAGACAGAGTGCATGTGGCCGCTATGTCCTGCTTTTATCTTTAATAATCTTTTTTTTTTAAATTACCGAGGCCAAGGTTAGTCTTATACAGCTATCCAGTGTCTTCAGGACATTAATCTTGTTTTGCAAGAAATTCAATATTGAGTAGAATTTTTATGGTGTTTTAAGAATTATTTCAGTTATAGTTCTTTTTCTCGATGGTCTGCTTGAAGATTTTTTAAAAGAATGAACTCTAATTTTGTCTTACTATTTGCAAGTACTGTTTTCACAATATTGAGAATTGAGTCCCATGTTGTGATGACACACAGCATGAGTCCGTATCTTGCATATAATGTACAAAGGAGTACAGTGTTCTCTTGTATAGGAAATTCCTTTATTACAGCTCAATACTCTTTGAAAATATAACTCAAACTGAACTTTAGAAACCATGTGGAATTTTGCTTCTGTTTAACATCTAGTTTTCACCAGGAAGCTACACGTGCATGTTTATTGTTGTGCATGTTTTTTGCCAATGAAGTATAAGATGAAACAATTTAGAAATATGTATATTGCCACTACTTCTCTCTATATAACTTTGTATATATAACATGACATACATTATACAGTACATATATTGCATACTATACATTATATGTAATATATACAATATTGTATATAATATAGTGGTATTGTTGATATACATGAATCTAAATTGTTTCATCTGGCCACGCGTGATGACTCACACCTGTAATCCCAGCACTTTGGGAGGCTGAGGTGGGTGGATCACTTGAGGTCAGGAGTTCAAGACCAGCCTGACCAATATGGTGAAACCCCGTCTCTACTGAAAATATAAAAAATTAGCCACACGTGGTGGCGGGCCCTTATATTCCCAGCTACTTGGGAAGCTGAGGCAGGAGAATTGCTTGAACCCAGGAGGCAGAGGTTGCAGTGAGCTGAGATCAGGCCATTGCGGTGTAGCCTGGGCAACAAGCAAAAAACACTTTCTCAAAAAAAAAAAGTTTCATCTTAGGTTTGATTGGCAAAGAACATGTACAGCAATATGTGTGTGTGTGCATGTGTGTATATATATATATATGTGCACACACACACACACATATATTACATAAATATATAAAAATAAACAAATAAATAAAACCTGATCATGATGGCAAGAGTTTGGGGGGGATGTGGTGGTCACTGAATACATTACTGAGAACTGAGTTCTAGCATCTTAGTGACAGCTGTTTTCGCTAAGTTAGGTGTGCCTATTCTGGAGAAAAACAGCCAAGCTATACCCTCCAGCAGATTTCTCTGGGGGCGTGGCTAACTCTGCAGACTCCCATCATACATATCTTAGGAAAGCTCCTCCCTCCAGTCCTCTCACAAAATGATTGAGCATGGATTTTCATCCAACTGAAGCAGGTTGCGATCACGTCATTTCTATTGTGTTTGCCAAGCAAAAGAAAGAAATCCTCTCCTATGTTTTGAATGTTGCAAAGCAAATTCATATGGCCTCCTAGTGAATTAACAGCCATCTTGGTTTTATTTCTTTAGATGACTTTTTTTTTTCTTGCTAATTCTAGCATGTATAGTATTTATTTTTTTCAGGAAGGAAATTATCAGCTTTTAATTGTTCTTACAAGCCTGTTGGTTACCTTAACAGGAAATTTCAGTTTGGTGAAAAAAATTATGATAAGAGTACATAATATAAAATGTACTATTTTAACCATTTATAAGTGTGCAATTTGTTGGCATTAAGTACACACACAATATTGCGCAGTCATCATCACTATCTATTTCAGAACTTTAAAAAAATCTTCCTAACTGGAAATTCTGTGCCCATGAAACAGTGACTTCCATTCTTCTACCTTCAGCCCCTGCTAACTTCTACTTTCTGTCTTTATTAATTTGTCTATTCTAGGTACCTTATATAAGTGGAATCACACAGTATTTACCCTTTTGTGTCTGGTTTATTTCACTTAGCATAAAGTTTTAAAGGTTCATCCTTATATCATGTTCCAGAACTTCATTCCTTTTTAAAGCTGAATAATATTCCGTAATAGGTATATACCACATTTTGTTTATCCATTCATATTACATTGTATTTTTGTTCTGATTCCCTTCAACACTGTGAGTTTCCAGAGGACAGAGATAGTGTATGTATATCTCTGTATTCCTAGCACCTACTACAGTTGAATAAAAAGGACAAATGGTGTCTATTGATCATTCAATGGTAGGCATGGAGTTATAGTCCATTCATCACTTGGAGGCACTTTAAGTTGACAGTAGGCCTGGATCTATAGTCCTGAAAGATGAAGCTTTCATTTTCAGCTGTGACCGAATAGGACAACCCTCAGAAGACCCAACGCTTAACCCTATCCCTGCCTTTTGAGGAAAGACCACAGCACAATGACCGTTCCTCTGTGTGGGGCCTTTACTCACGCACAGAAAGAAGAGGCTGAGCTAGGCAGAACTCAGGCAGGGCAGCCTCTGACTCTGCTTCACACTGTTGGACAAAAGGTGACTGCAGAAATATATACTGAAGGCAAATTTAAATTTTACCTTATCTTGCATTTTCCAATACCCTCCTTTAGTTTGGATAATCAAATGTAAGCTTTGGAGCAGATCTAGTATCCAATGGAATTAAGTAAAAGTTGGTCCTGTCAGTTTACTCAAAGGTGGCCTAGTAAATGATATGCCTCAGACTTTAAAACAACTGAGGAAATCTCTGTAAATACAGAAATAGCTAAGCTGTGCCACGTGACAGTGGAAAACATTCCCTTCTGTCCTACAGATTGGTTGTGCTTTTCATCTTTTCCTGCCTGGGCTCACAGGTACATTTATTTCAAGTTTGACAACTGTCAAATAGGACTTTTTTAATGCCGGAGAAAGAGAACACCGGCACCGAGAATGCAAATGTGTGGACAGCAAAACCATGGAAACGTCATGAAGGAGCAGAGGCCTGGTTCCCTGTGGGAGAGCCCTGGACCCCATGGGCATGGCCAGGAGTGGGGTGCGGGAGAGGGATGACTTTGGCCGCCACTGGCAGACAGACAAGGTGTGTATTTTTCAGTAGCTGGGCGACCGTAGGCACATTACCTCTGTGAGATCGAGTTTCTTCCTTGCAGGGCTATTTGGAGGATTATAACATACGTAATTAGAAGTTACCCATGGTAAGCGTTGGTTTTATAGTGGCTTTAAAAATACTGGTAACAATTATTAGTGTTTGCAGATCTCTATGAAGTATTCTCTGCAAAGCTAGAAAACGGCAAACCTTGGAAACATGTCTGGCCTTTGGATGGGACAAATTCAGAGCTGTGGGTTCAGGTAGATAGGGGTGTCAGATTTATCTAATGAAAAACACCCAGTTAATATCAATTTCTGATGAGCAACATAAATTTTTAGCATAAGTATGTTCCATTCGATATTTGGGACTAAAAATTATTATTTTGAGTTGGAATCTTGCACTGGCAACCAGGCTGGGGTACAGTCTTGTGATCATAGCTCACTGCAGCCTTGAACTCATGGGCTTAAGTAATGCTCCCACCTCAGCCCCCTGAGTAGCTGGGACTACAGGCACACACCACCACACCTGGCTCACTTTTGTAGAGACAGGGTCTCACTTGTTGCCCAGGCTGGTCTCAAATGCCTGGGCTCAAGTGATCCCCCACATCAGTTCCCCAAAGTGCTGGGATTACAGGCATGAGCCACTGTGCCTGGCCTAAAAAATTATTTGTTTTCTTTTTTGTCTGAGATTCGAATTCTACTGGACACCCTATATTTTATGTTGCAACCCTTCACACAGGGAAACCTTATACTTTATTTAAAAGATCTACTTTAAATTCATTCCTGTTGTTCTTAAAGGGATTTTTAAAGTTTTTTAGAGCAGTTATTAACATATTATTTTAAGCTACCATCATGTATAGGGAAATAGTAGCATCGATGGGTCCTAGTTCAGAGCAAGGCATTGTGGAAATGAGGCCTGAGCACTGTCCTGGGGGCTGTTGAGGGTGTTCTGGAAAAGGAGAAGCGCAAGAGAGGCCCATCTGAAGCTGGATCACTTCCAGTTTCCATAACAAGCCTTCTTCTTAAAGCATTATGAACCTTTCATATTCTCCTATCACAGGGGTGCAGGCAAACCTCAGGGACAGGTCATGAGGAAGGTGGCGGCTTATTTGCGATGTATAAATACACAAGTAATTTCTTAGTATAAGTGTGTCCCAAATATCAAATGGTACATGCTTATATTAAATTATGTGTTGTTCATGTGAAATCAGTATTTAACTGGGTAGGACTGGCATGACAGCAGCCATTTCCATAGCTACTCTTGTGCTGCCCAAACTACTTGGTGAAAGTGGCACAGAGACTCTATTTGAAGGATGAAGGGGGCTGTGGAGGCAGTCATGGCCCTCCCTGGAACCTGCTACATGCCAAATTCAAGTTGCAGGGGAAATTAAGTTTGCTGATCAGCTGACTTTAAAATAGGGAGGCCAAGCTCAGTGGCCCACATCTGTAATCCCAGCACTTTGGGGTGTAGGAGGATCACTTGAAGCCTAGGAGTTTGAGACCAGCCTGGGCAACATAGTGAGACCCTATCTCTACAAAAAATAAATACAAATATTAGCCAGGTGGGGTGAACACACCTATAGTCCCAGCTTTGGGAGGCTGAGGCGGAAGGATCACTTGAGCTTAGGAGTTTGAGGCTGTGGTGAGTTATGATCATAGCACTGCCTTCCAGCCTGAGTGATGGAGTGAGACCCTGACTCTTAAAAAAAAATAGGGAGATGATTCTGGATTATTCAGGTGGTGGACAGTATAATCCCAAGAGGTCACACAAGGAGAAGAGGGAGGCAGAGGAGAACCAGGGAGATGCAGTGAGAAAAACTTGACCTCCTGTTGCTGGCTTTGAAGACAGAGGAGGAAGGCCAGGAACCAACACACGTGAGCACCTTCTAAAAGCTGGAAAAGGCAAGGACTTGGATTGCCTTCTAGAGCCTGCAGAGAGGAAGATGGTTCCATAAACAGCTTGGTGTTAGTCCAGTGAGTCCATTTCAGTATTTGACCACAGTACTGTAAGATGATGATGCATGGTGTTTGTAATCCCCAGGGTTGGTGGTAACTCATTACAGCAGCAGTGGGAAACCTACCGAGAAACCAAAGCGAGAAAAGATGAAATAGCCGATGCAATAGCTCAAAGAGTAACTGGAGTGGGAGTGTGCCCGGGTGTCTCAGTAGGAGACCTAGTGAAGAGAATTGTCTGGACTCGGAGGCGTAGTGGACTGAACGTACACCCTCACCACAGAGAACCATCAGTTAAGAGGCCAGAGAATGTCAGCTGGGAGGAATCCTACAACCATCTAGTCTGGCCTCTCATTTCTTGGGTGAGGCATCAAGGGCCTAAGATATAATGGAATTGCTAAAATTCACGGAGCTAATCAGGGAATGAGCCAGAATGAGAATCCTGTTCTCCTGACCCTTTGGCCAGCCCTCTGGGTACCACACCATGTTCACAAAATCATTATTTTACAGATGGAGGGATTATCTATTTAAACTTCAAAGAAATTCTTTTGGGATGTTTCTCAGCCCTCCAAAGCTAATTAGTGAATTGACTCAGCGTAAGACAGCGGCTCTGCTCCTGACTCCCCAGGGCTGTTTCTCTGCCGTGGGTGTTGCAGAATATTCAGGAGACCGGAGAGACCAATGGGTGCAATAGGAGGATTTTATTAAGGTGGCCACTGGCTCAGCGGATTAGCATCCCAAGGCTAAGCAAAGGAAAAAGAAGGGGGTACTTCTTAGACATCCAGGATGAGGTAGCAGCTAACAGGTTTACAGAAGCCAGAACAAAGAACTGTTAATTTGTAACATGTCTTGTGATGTATGTTACCTTTGAAACATAGCATTTTGAGAAATGCATTGTACATTCTTTGGGTGTTATCTTGCCCTGTGAACCTTGCAACTGGTCAGCAAGAAAAACAGGAGTCTTGAGATGCCCGGGAATTTTGCTGAGAATGTGGGGAGAATAGATAAGGCAGGTTTTACAGGGAGTTAGTTAATTTCAAGCAGAGCTGGGGGTTAGGTTTTATATTGAACACAACCCAATACACTTTTATTATGCAGCAGTTACAGACTGCCATTGTTATTACTTAACTTCTCTCTTCATGGGGTCCTCTCCTCCTCTTATTTGGACCCACAGCCACCCATCCCCAGGACTGTGCTTGGCCAGAGTCACTTGCTCGAAAGTAGAGTGTGGCGTGAAGACAGCATGGCGGGGCCTTGAGTCTAGACAGATCTGAGTTCTAGCTTTGGTTTTGTCCCTGGCATGGCCTGGTGTATCCTGTGGAGTGACTTGAGTAATCTCTTGAAGGCTCAGCTCCTGGTCTGTAAAATGAAGATAGGAATAGAATTTAATAGGATTCAATAAGATAATCCACATAAAACATTCAGCACAGGGTCTGGACGAAGTCAGCATTCAGTAAAATAGCAGCTGTTGTACTTGTTTTTAGAAAGGTCTTCCTGGGCCCTGTCTGTGGCTTCCATATCTGTCTGCATTGAGTATGTCACTGAGCACCCCCATAAGCTCTGCCCCTGCCCCTGTTGTTCCATTGATCACACAGGGCTGCCGTACGTAATTTACTTGAATATCTCCGTGCTCTGGACTGTAAGTGACTTGGAGTTAGGAATCAGGGCTTTTTGGGTTGGTATTTCCCAGCATCATATATTGTCCCTGAGTCAAAATTTGACTAGAGGAGTGGGAGTGTGCACAGGTGTCTTAGTAGGAAACCTAGAAAAGAGAATTGTTCTGATTTAGAGGCGTAGCGGCCTGGGGCATCTGAGATGTCAGAAGTATTAGTCCCGTGTTATAGGTGGTAAAACGGAGAGCTCTCATTTATCCAGTCTGTTCATTGATTTCCTCCCTCAACATTTCAACCCCGTGGCATGTTGTCTTTTGCTCTTGGACAGATCATTCTGCTCTGGAGGTTCTCTGGAGAAGCATGGGGAGGCGGCTGCTGAGGCTGGAAGAACCAATGACAAATGATCAGGGGCTTATATATCCAGGTGGACAGAGGCTTTTCTTCATTGTCTGTTGACTCAAAAAATGTCTATGGAATGAATTAATAAGAAAACAACTTATATACTGGATCAAAACAAAACAAGCAAGAAGCAAAGGAAAACAATAAAGGAAGCTGCCGCAGTTTCCTTTAATGCTCTGAAAACAGCTCCATCTTTAATGGGCCTCATTTGAGAATAAAGTACCAGTGTGTAAAATCTCCTGGTGTTTATTGTCTAAATTCTGGTTGGTCTTTCAAGCACGGCAGACAGGTAATGACTACTAATTCCTTAGCTATTGATTTTTTAGGTTTTGCTTTTGCAGGGTAAGTAAAAGAGCCCCTCGGTGAGGATGGAAAGAGGAGATGCTCTGATTTCCTTAAGCTCTTCGACAACAGCTTTCAGGAGTCAACCTTTTTATATTATAGGTAGGTGTAATTGGAAATTTGCTTTCTTGCTACTGCTTCTGTTCTAGCCAAGATTAGATATTTAGTGTGCAAACATTCCTGCGAATGCCTGACACCCGAGGGCTGTAACTGACAGTTCCCAGTAGAGTCTGGGAATTGTTATTGCCGCTGAATTCCCTATCAGACATGCACCATTGTCATTCAAGTACGCTAGAGAGCCACATACTGTACTTTGATGTGGAAATTTGTTTTCAAATGAACTCTGAGATTTGGAGAATGCACTGATCCTTCACTAGGCAGAGAGAATAAAATCTTTATAGTTTCAGATGTTGCAGGAAATTCTGGAAAGAATCATCCTCTTTCCCAAGGATAAAAATAAGCTGAAACTGATGAGACTTCTTTGAGTTTTTTTGTGGCTAAAATTTCTAAAGGAAATGTGACTTCATAGTAGAAGAGTGGTTTGTTTAAGTTGCTGGACCTGGTTTCAGATGGAAAATGCAGTGAAGTGGCCTCACCCTGCTCTTGCTGCATGGGTTTATGCCTCTAGTTCCACAGACTGAGCCCAGGCCGTGCATCCAGCCATGGGGCCACATTGAGCATGAGAGGTGAGGCCTGACCTGCCTGAGAAAGTCCACCATGAGGAGGAATACTTAACACCACGGAAGTGGTTTCTAAAACATCTGTCTGTAGATCAATGGATGGAGAAAAAGTGCTGGAAAGGATTCCGAGAAGAATCACAAAGTGATTAAAATATTGGAAAAGAAGGTATATGAGCGAGGCTCTGTAATTATTCACAAGACAAAGCCAAGGAGATGAAATAACACCCTAAAGTAGACAGAGAGGTGTTTTGCACACCACAGAAGACAAATGCTCCAGGGATGAGCACAGATTTTTTTCTAAAGAACTAATGGTTGATCTACCTTATTAAAAGATGGTCAGTGTCAGGAATCATGAGAAACGAAAATTAAAGGTAAAACGTGGAATCATTTTTCATATATAACATTGGCAAACACTGGAAAGATCTGCTACTCCCCAGTAGGCTAATGGGAGGGGGAAGGGAATACCCTCACTCCATGCACTGCAGAGGCTGATGAGAGCCTACATTGGCCAACTGTTTGGAGAACAAGTAGGTAGTTGTGTTTCCAAAACTTAACAGAGAGGCTGCTTTGCTCCAGCAATTCCAGTAATAGAACTTTCTCCTAAAAGAAACTTTGGTCCAGTGATAAAAGCTGTGCATAGATTGTTCACTGCACTGGTGTTCATCCAAGAGAAATCTTATAAATGTCAGAGTTTCCATCAATCTGGGATGAATTAAGCCAATTATGATATAGCATTAACAGGGGTCAGTGCTTTTTCTTAACCAGATAAAAATATTTGGGGTCAGGAGGCAAAACTGAAGCTATGTGTAGGCACTAATATAATAATTTACAAAGTAAGGATTTAAACATGGAAAAATCACATTTAGCTTGTGGATTATACAGAAACAGGCACTAGGCTGGATGTGACCCTTGGGATTTAGTTTGCCAAGTAGTTTTCCAGTCTCTGGTCCCTACCATAGAATACTATAAGGCTGTTGAAAATGATGACATAGATCGATATTTATTGGCATGAAATATATCTACAATAAGTTACTAAGGGTGAAACGAAGGTTACAAAACAGCGTGCAGTTATGACTCATTTTCGTAAAAATCAATTTTTGTATATGGCTATATGCACATACAAAGTCTCAAGGTTACGAGCCAAAATAGTGACTGCAGTTAATACACCAGGTTGTGGGGCGGGTGATCTTTATTCCTTCTTTAAATATTTCTGTATTTTGGGATGGTAATAAGCATGTGCTACTTACAAATTTCAAAATAACAGAAAGCAATTAAAAATTGCGAAGCCTCCAAAAAAGAAACACAAATAAATTAGAAAATAAAGCACGATTAAACAGAATATTGCTGGTTGCTCAATATTCGACATCAATTTGGTGGTAGGAAAAAAGCGAACTTAAATTATTTTTCAGATAATAGATTAGGATAATGCCTGACACTGAAGGGGTTAACAGGAGTCCCCCAACAACTTCTCCGTACCTTAGGAAGTCATAAGTATGGGTCATGCACAGTGGCTCATGCCTGTAATCCCAGCACTTTGAGAGGCTGGGGTGGGAGGATTGCTTGAGCCCCAGGAGGTCAAGACCAGCCCGGGCAGCATGCCAAGACTTCGTCTCCACAAAAAAATTTTAAAAAATTAGCTGTACGTGGTGGCATGCTCCTGTAGTCCCAACACTCAGGAGGCTGAGATTGGAGGATTGCTTGAGCCCAAGGTGAACACTGCAGTGAGCCATGTTCATGATATTACACACCAGCCAAGGTGACAGAGCGAGACCTTGTTGAGGAGGAGGAAGTGGAGTGGGTGCGGGGGAGAGGGATGGGGAGGGGGAGAAAGTCATAAGCACAAATTTGAAAGTAGGGAATTGTTGATTTAACCTTTAATACTCTTTCCAAATTTTCAAATATTGCCATCACCTGTGTTAAATACAAGTTTTAGATTTAGGTTCATATATAATAAAGTCTTGTTAGATGACGTTGGTGGGAATGGAAAATATGTTGATATTGTCTGCCGTAAAGGAAATGGAAAAAATTAAGTTTAATCAGAGCTTTAGGTTTTAACATGAGAACGTTGCAAGCCAGGGAGATACTGTCATGCACCCTGAATCAGACTGTGAACAGGGAACCAACAGCTTGGAAATAAAAAGACAAAGCTCTCTAGCTAACGTCAATAAATAACTCATTTTACATTTCAAATGACTTAATTAACCAATAGTTCTAAAATGTCCCTTTTGGATGCATTCCATAAAATTAGCTTTTTCATTAGCAAAGTTTTCATTGCTACCATCAGAAATTCTCTCTGCGTGCGAGTTCTCTGCATCATTATTTATCTCCAGTGATGATAGCAGCTTGTTTTGTTTTCTGTGGACAATGCAGGAGTGTGAGTATGCCCCATAAAAATTCTCTCACCAATAAAAATGTACTGAATGAGTAATGATCCCGAACGTCTTGGCTTCTTTAGTTTGGTAGGAAAATGGACATTGAATGTATTGAGCTAAGTAGTTCTGTTTATGTAGCAAGCCAAACAGTGATAGCAGTGATGATGATAAAAGCTTTGATTTATTAAGTGCCTACTAAGCCCCATATACAACACCAGATAACATGCCTGCTAGAACATGGGTGTTGCTATATTCATTTAAGATGTGGAATTAAATCTCAGAAAAGCTAAATAACTTTTTGGAGGTCACACAGCTAGTAAGTGATAGAGAGGAGATTCAAACATAGACCTGTTTTCATTTCGTATGCTTTCCACCATGCCAAACTGCCTGCAAATATAAACTATAAACCACTATTGTATTATCTACTAGTCTCTTCTCTTTGATCATCAGCACACATAATTGTGAGTTTTTTACTGCTGCAAAACCATTTTTACGAGGATTACTATGGAGCTTATGAAACCATGTTGAGACTGTTAAAATAAGAGGGACTCAGTCTTGAATTTTTTTTTGAGATTGGGTCTCTGTTGCCCAGGCTGGAGTGCAGTGGCGCAGTCTAAGCTCACCGCAGCCTCCACCTCTCGGGTTCAAGTAGTTCTTCTACCTCAGCTTCCTGACTAGCTGGGACCACAGGCATGTGCCACCATGCCTGGCTAATTTTAGTATTTTTAGTAGAGACAGGGTTTTGCCATGTTGGATTGGCCGGTCTGGAACTCCTAAGCTCAGGTGATCCATCTGCCTGGACCTCCCAAAGTGCTGGGATTACAGGTGTGAGCCACTGCGCCGAGCTGGTCTTGATTTTTAAAAGACAGCAGTCATATGCACGGCCTCAGTGAACATTCACTGTCATCAATTCATCTTTCCTTCTCACAGAAATACACTCTTGACATCATGTAGCACCTGGTTGATGGATAGTGCCTTAGACTCCTTTATGGTGTACGCTACAGACCAGGGTCTCGGGGGTCATGAGCTTGCCTTTCATGGACTTTTGCTCTGTTGCTGCCTAATAAATGATTAATTGCTTCTTAGGTAGTATTGGACTAAATCAAAACAGATTTGCACGTGCAATTTCATAGTCAGAGAGTGGAAAACCCAAAAAACAAATAAACAAACCCACCCATTATTCTTTGCACATGGACTCTAAAACATAGTCCAAGTTTTACCCTTGGATTTCCTTCAAAACCATTCATCTGTCATGTTTCCTCCATTTTTTTCAAAGCTAGGAGCAGCATCCATTAAATCGTATACCCCCTTAGTCCTCACTCGTTCATTCATTCCACCGTCATTCACTGAGTGCCTGCTCTGTGATAGGCATCATTCCAGATATAGGGGCACAAAGCCAAATGAAAGATGGCTCTTGCCTTCCAGTAACTTTTGGCTTTGTGTTGTATAAACAAAATATTTGTATTGTAACTACAATAACCATGATATGGATGAAAAGTGGAAATTCATGTAATGGTTGGCTGTCTCCACAATGGTACTGGGTACCATACCACTCCCAAACTCAATGGCTGCAACGATAATCATGGACACTTTTTTATGATATGTGGCTGGGTAGAGTACATGTTTGGTAGGGCTATCATAACAAAATACCACAGACTGGGTAGCTGAAACAAACAAAAAAAAGATTCTCTTGTCATTCTGGAAGTTAGAAGCCCAAGATCAAGGTGTGGGAGGCTTGGTTTCTTTTGAGGCCTCCCTCCTTGGCTTGCAGATGGTGATCCCCTTGATGTGTCTTTAGATGGTCTGTGTGCTCAGACATGTCTGTATCTTAATTTCCTCTTCTTGTGAGGACAGCAGTTCTATTGCACCAGAGTCCACACATGTGACCTTGTTTTATTTTAATTGCTCCTGGAAAGGTTCTATTTCCAAATAGTCACATTCTGAGGTCCTGGGGGTTAAGGCTTCGACCTATGAATTTTGGTAGGAGAAATAATTCATCCCATAACAGACGGGGTTTAGTTGATTTAAACTGGTTCTGGAGGGCTTGGCAGGTCTCACATTTCTCAGTCTCCTGGAGAAGTGGGTTAGCTGGGGCATATTCCTTTCATGGCAGAAGTTGGAAGCTTCCACAAGGGTGAGTGGAAGCACTCAATGTCTCTCAAGGCCTTGGCTAAGAACTTACACATCATCACTTCCACCCATGCCCCACTGGCCAACATGAATCCTATGGCCAAACTTGAGTTTAGTGGGACGGAATAAACTCCCCCTCCAGTAGAAGGAAGTGCAGAGTCATAAGACAAAGCCTGTGGACACGGGGAGGCATGGAGAATTGGGAACAGTAATGCTACCTATCCCAAGAGTAGGGTGCATGAATTCAGGCTGGTGTTTCCTTGACATGAAGTGAACCAAATATGCATTTTGCTTCTGATTATTTGGCATTGAGTAGTTTTGTTCAGGTGCTGAAATGCCCAACAGTATACTCATCCAAGAGGCCAAAAAGTTATTTTCTGAAACAAGTACATGAGCAGTCACATTCGTGGAGTGCAAATGATTACAACCTAGTACCAGTTGATCCAGTATCGGGAGGCAGAGCCTACTGCACTGAGGCCGAGGCCCCAGGTCTACTGCATCCATTGCTGCTGCTTTATGGCTGTCGATTCTCTTAGGAGATGCTCCAGGTGATGCAGGAGGTGAGGAAAGACCAGCAGATGTTCACCGATGTGAGACTGACATGAGAGCATGTCAAAGTGGATGTCTCCTGACAAGGAGTCAGTATATTTAGATCAGCACAATGAGGGAAGGATGTGATGTAAGTCATTTAAATGCCCTGGAAGCAATCAAAGTGGAAGGAGCACTGTGAAAAAAGGAGATAGCATCAGTGCATTTGCTGAGCGAGAAAATGAGAATGGCGCCCCCCGGAGGCAGCTCCTGGCTGATTAAACGCACCCACTCATCCAGGTGGCCTGGGCTCCACTAGAGAAAAGGAGGAAAGGATTCCTAGATGGGAGATTAGCAGCTGTGGGATTTGCTATCAGACAGGAGGAAGGGAAGTACAATATATTGGATCACTTTAGGGAAGGAAAGGAAATTTGTGAAAACAAATTCGTGACAGCGACTGAAGTAGAGAGAAAAAAACAACAACAGGAAAATCAACAAAAGCTAGATTGAAATTTCCCCAATTGGCTTTCCTTGTTTCTGTGGCTATGGTTGTATTCTCTAGGGCCTGCGAGTTTTACAAGACTTTACTATTTTTATTTCATGGCAAGCTGAAGAAAAATTTGCTGAAGAATATGCTGGATGACGAATGAATATCTTTTTTTTTTTTTTTGAGACGGAGTTTCGCTCTTGTTACCCAGGCTGGAGTGCAATGGTGTGATCTCGGCTCAACTCAACCTCTGCCTCCTGGGTTCAGGCAATTCTCCTGCCTCAGCCTCCTGAGTAGCTGGGATTACAGGCACGCGCCACCTTGCCCAGCTAATTTTTTGTATTTTTAGTAGAGACGGGGTTTCACCATGTTGACCAGAATGGTCTTGATCTCTTGACCTCGTGATCCACCTGCCTCGGCCTCCCAAAGTGCTGGGATTACAGGCTTGAGCCACCGCGCCCAGCCCAAATATCTTTTAACTGGATACTGGTGGGCAGTTTCAGGCCTGTATTTGCATTTCGATTTACTTTCATATTTTTGAAAACTGGAAGCAAACATTCTAGGACACTGGATGAAAAAGTAATTCATAGCATTTGAAATATGGAGAAAGTGGAGGCTGAAGTAACACATGGCACGTGGCTGCTCAGCATGAAAGAACCGACACACGAAAGTGTTGAGATCACTCTGAACCTGAACGTGTACATAAGACTTTGTAATTATTAGCAGCAGTGACAGTGTTAAATATGAAATTATGATTTATTTTCTTTAAATGACCACATAGAAGATGACAATATTTTGTTCTGGGATATGCTATTACATTGTGTGGCCTATCGATAAAATGGATCAGGGTCCAATTTTAGTTCAGTGTTAGAAAGGAAAAATAACAGAAGGGTGAGAGCCTCAGGGATGATCTGTCTTGCTTAAAGTCACAAGAAGCAAGTCAATAATCAGCAAAATCAAAAGAGATGCATATATACGTCTTTCTTCTATTAACCCCATTGTTAGTAATTTGCTCTCAGTAAACACCCTCCATCACAGTAACGATTTTTGAAAAAGTGTATGGGGTTGTAGTTCTACTGGTGCTTATTTTGTAACCTTATTTTGGTTGTAGAGCCGTCTAAGAGCTGTATGCACAGGAGTTTTTACTTGTTCAGTGTTTGTACATGCTTTAAAAACTACAACAAAAACTTATTTAAGAAGATGTTTGAGAATTCCTTTTCCCTAAAGAAGTAATTTGTTCACAAGGTTGATGAAAGAAGGAGGTGATAGGAGGTAGGTGATGAAGAACAGGTTTTCTAGGAAAAAGGTAATGCCTAGTCAGAGGGTTTCCTACTGCCGCCGTAACCATCACTACAAAATTACTGTTGTAAAACAACGGAGATTTAACCTTTTACAGTTTTGGAGGCCGGAATTACACGATCAGTCTCAGTGGGCTAAAGTTAAGGTGCCAGTCAACTGGTTTCCTCTGGAGGCTTTAGAGGAGCATTTGTTTCCTTGCTTTTCCCCACTACTGGAGGCCATCCGCATTGCTTGACTTGTGGCCCCTTCCTCAGATCACTCTGACCTCATGTTTTGCTATCGTATCTCTGATCTCTCCTTTGACCTTCTGACCTCCCGTTTAAAAGGCCCTTGTGATCATATTTAGGGCCCGCTTGACTATTCAGGATAATCTCCCTCCAAGATCCTTAATTTAATCACACCCGCAAAGTCTTCTTGGTCATATAAGGTAATAGTCAGAGTTTTCAGGGATTGGAATGTGAGCACCTCTGGGCACTATTTTTCAGCTTACCTCATGGGGACAGAGTTACATTAAGACCCAGGTTAGAAGGATAGGAAATAGGATTGTGGCAGGGCAGAGGACCTTGTGGAGTTATGTATCCAGTTTGAGTTTGAATCACTTGATGAAACAATGCTTGTAAGACTCTTTAGAAGGAAACATTGAACACAAGGAAAAACTTAGAAAATGAAGTCTTGGAAGAAGAAACTATAAGGGTATTGTAATTTTCCTGAAATGTAGAAACAGCTATGAATGTTGATAATTAGCTGTTCTTCTTACAACAACTGCTGGATGGTAGTAACCACCTATTGTTCACATAATCACAACAACATTCATTTAGATTTTAGAGACAGATCTTCTGGTTTAATTATTATTATTTTTATGTTTTATTTTTCAGTTGATTTTAGAGATGAGGGGTCTTACTATGTTGCCCAGTCTGGCCTCAAACTACCTAGGCTCAAGGGTTCCTTCTGCCTCAGCCACCCAAATAGCTGGGACTACAAGTGTATGCTACTGTACTGGTCCCTTCTGATTTCTTGATTGAATTGAAGTTATTAGAAATTATAGAAAAATTTCTATAGACTGAATGTTTTGAGTCCCATCAAAATTCATACTGAAATCTTAGCCCCGACGGTTATGGACTAGAAAGCGGAGTACTTAGATCATGAAGGTGGAGCCCCCCTGAATGGCATTAGTGCCCTCATAAGGGATGAAAGAGTCCTCCCCTGCCATCATGTGAGGTTACAGTGAGAAGATGGGCTCTTACCAGACACTGAATTTGCCAGTGCTTTAATCTTGGACTTTTCAGCCTTCAGAACTGTGAGAAATAAATTTTTGTTGTTTGTAAACTACCCAGTCTATGGGAGTTTGTTGTAACAGCCTTAACAGGCTGAGACAAACAGATTACTAAAAATATTTTGGAACCTTCGGGAAACTTTTAGTACTCTCGACACTATACCATTGAAGGTCGTAGGAACCTGTCAGGACAGGTACAGTTCAGGATGAATTTAGAAGTTTCCAAATGCCATAAGCCAGAGGTGGCTTTTTTTTGTAGTTCTCATCTCCCTACCTCTCCATGAGTTTGTTCTTAGCCTTTCTGGTTGTTCAACCAACTTGGAAGAACTTTCTGCCCAACAATGAGTGGGTGTGTGTTCTAGGAGGCCAAGTTACAGAATTCTGCTAAGAGCCAGTTGAGGCTTGGATAGTTATGTCCACATTCACAGTATCATAATGGGATAGGCTGGGTGCAGTGGCTCACACTTGTAATCTCAGCATTTTGGGAGGCCAAGGTGGGCAGATCACCTGAGGTCAGGAGTTCAAGACCAGTCGGACCAACATGGTGAAACCCCATCTCTACTAACAATACAAAAATTAGCTGGGCGTGGTGGCACACACCTGTAATCCCAGCTACTCAGGAGGCTGAGGCAAGAGAATTGCTTGAACCTGGGAGGCGGAGGTTGCAGTGAGCTGAGATCATGCCTTTGCACTCCAGCCTGGGCAATAGAGCAAGACTCCCTTTCAAACAAATAATAATAATAATGGGGTAGAGTCACTGAGCTTCTCCTTCAATGTGAATAGCAGCCTCCCAGAGTAAGGAGCCCATCAGCACTGCTACATGCCCCAGAGCTTACTACGTGCAGCTTCCACACAGGGCCAGCTTCATGTGTGTGTGACCTGTGCAATCCCACAGGGCCCCTGTGCTTAGCTTTCATGCTCTGCTGAGGTGCTGTCTTGAAAATCTTAATAACTTGAACAAGAAGACCTGTGTCTTCAGTCTGCACTGGCTCTGCAAATTCTGTCACTGGTCCTGCCACATAACCTCGTGCAGCATCGTTGCTAGTGGCCTCTGTAGGATCAAGCCTGTCCAAATGGAAGTAGAATTAATCCACCTACAAATCATGTAACACTGGTAGCAGAAACAGCAATGACAACCGTCAGTATGTGCCCAGTCACAGTTGTCACCTTGTGCTAAATTATGACATCAAGAACTACTAGGCAATAGTTTCCTTTTCCCTCACAGGAACCCAGCAAAGTCCATGTTCCTAGTAGAACAGAAAACAGCACTGACTGCAAGAAATCTTGCCCAATCTGTTACAGAGCAAGTGCACGGCAGAGCCAAAAATCAGGCAGAAATCTGTGGCTCCAAAGTTCATGTTTCACCAAAATTAACTATCTTCCCTGACAGTTCCCTGACAGGCACTGTATTTTAGGAAGGGCAATTGCCTTCTTGGCAATATTCATCAGGGAACTCACTTTACCTTGGGACATATCCAACTGCCAGAAAGTTCTTACTCATTCTGAAATATAGAGAAAGCTTTGCACAGTGATACTCATCACGGTATTGTTTAAATATTTAAAACATTTGGAAGCAGCATAAATAGCCAACAACACGATGTCAGCTAAGGGGACCAAGTTACATAGACAAAGTGAACTGTTTTATAGTTGTATACGTTGCATTTATGAAGATTTTAATAGTATCAAAAATAATTTTTTATGATATAAATTACGACACAATTGTTTATTTTCATCCTGTGAAAAGTGGATTGAGAAAAGACTTGGGAATATGCTAAAATTTTAATGTAGTTTATTTCAGGATTAAGGGTAGCTGTGATTTTCTGTACTTGCCAAATATTCTACTGTCCATGCAAATTCTATTTATAACTAAAAAAGATGGATGGAAAATATGTTACGTTATTGATACCATAAATGTTCCTTGAGCACCTAGGATGTGTTAGGTATGGTGCTTGGGACCAGCAGCAAATAAAACAAAGTCCTTGCCTTCATTTTGCTTAATTTTAGAATTGTTATTTCGATGAAACCTGTTATCGTCACGTAAACATCCATGTCAAGCTAATGAGCACTACTGGACTCACAGGCAACCAAAACTTCTTTTTAAAAATAAACTGTTAAGTTAATCTTATCCTTGGAAAGTTGATTTTGTTTCTTCAAAAAGCTCAGTGTCTTGAGATGTCTGTATGTGAGGAGTTTTAATTCTGACAAAAAGTATGCTAGTTGTCCTTTCTAGCTTTGAGACCCTTGTGAATTATTCAAGCATATTTTCTCTGGCTTTATTCAGGTTAACACTGGGGTATTGACAGAATAGCACCAAGTCTGGGGCTCATACCTCAAAGTCCCACATTCAAGTCCCTGATGCTTGAATACATTGCAGGTGTGTCTGCGCCAACAATGGATTCATCTACTGTATACATCTACTGGGGACTCATGAAATATTTTTTCTGGAAGCCTTATTTACAGTAAGAGATGTTGTACTTATGGGATTCTCCCATGAACCAGTTTAGCAACTCTATCAAAGAAGAAAATGAGGTCTGATCGGCCTCTCTCTTTCTTTCCCATACCGTTTCTTAGAGTCTGCTGCCTGCGTGCAAAATGTTTTCTAAATACCCACAAACCATCTGTTAGATAATTTGTTATAGGATTTCCCTGGTGAGTAATATTAAGTTCATCTGTCTACGGTTGGGGATTTGCTTTTTTGTAAATCTGAACAATATTTTCCCATAACAAAGTCCTTGATGGGCTGAGTGGAGAATCACAAATACCTTGATAGGTGGTCCTTGAGATGGAAAATCGTCTCTAATCCTGACTAGCCCGAAGACCATAGAAGTGTCTTGGCCTCTCTGTTGTCCTGAAGGCCCTCAGAGAGAGGTGAACGCTGTTAATTAAACACTCTTCATCTAAAACAAAGCATGCCAGCACAGGGAGATTTCAGAAGGACCATAAATGTGAATTTTATTTTGCATTTAAAAAGCCATGCTTTATCCAATTGACATGTTGGAAAAAAGATTGATAGGGGGAACTTCTTAAGAACATGAGAAGGGCTGGTAATTTGCATATTAATTTATGTACCCAAAATGAATGCAGACAGCCATAAAATGCACTTGTAATAATTATACTACCATTGAACTGTGGGCTTTTAATTAAATGGAATGTTTTTATCTTGTGTTTTTCACGTTAACCATGTTGCTATGGATGTCAAGCTGTTCTTGCAAATCAAAGCGGTGGAGATGCCTGATCCTAGGCTTTCATCACTCCCAGCCGAAGTGGCTTGCATTCCAGGGCTGTGGCAGCTGAGTCGGGTGCCCAGGGACAGCTCCGGGCATCTCTGCTTTGTGCATCTTTAAAGGAGGGCAGTGGAGACCCAGCTCTGTCACACTGGCCCTGACCAGGCGTGACAAAACCAGGCTTTGGAAATGAGAAAGGAACTATCCTTGCAACCTGTGAACCTTTTAGGTAAATCAGAAAACGAAACCTGGGTGCGCTTCTTGAGATGTGTTTCCACTGTTTTTCGATGCTGTTATTTTGATCGCCATTTCCATTGTGAGGATATTAGTGTTTAAGACAGAAGCTACGTTATCCAAATGATCATTTTCATACTTTTTGAGGCAGTAGCAAGAATGCTCTCCCTACTTTCCTCCTTTTTTTCCCCTCAAAAAAAAAAGCTGTTAAATGGAGCCACTTGTGACTGGCATAAACGATTGCCATTGTGTTTTGATGATCTGGCCTGGACATACTTAACTTCTAATTTTATAATCCGAATTGCATGGGACTGGTTCATTATTTTTGTGGCAGTTGCAGGGACTGGGCACATCCAAGGCATTGTCAACCAGCTCTGTCTTCCAGAAGGGGCTCAGAGCTCTAGGTTAGGGGGTGGAGAATATCTTTGTTGATGGAAAATGAGTAGTGTACAGGCACTATTCATATGTCCAAGGGAATTAACAAGGGAGAGTGACATCAGATGTATGCAAGGCATCATTGTTCACTGTGACTTCTGCTACAACTTGTACACTCAGAGACTTTTTACAGTGGCTCTGCACCGCATCCATCTCTTTGGGTCATAAGTAACAAAAACAAGTTCATTATTAGGAACACAAGTAGATGTGTTTTATGCAACTTAAGGGCAGGGATGGCACTGGGATTCAGAAATGATCATTAAAGAAACTGGATATTTGATAAAAACCCAAGGAATGTTTTGCCCATCTCTTGGCCTCTCTTTCCCTCTGTGGTGAGTGCTTGTTCTTTCTTCTTGGCAGAATGGCTTTCCCTGCTGACTGAGACCTCCCAAGTGGGGATCCAGCCTCATAGTATGCCTCCATCCCGGTCATTCTTTCACTTCCTTAATTTCAAATTCCAGAGAAGGGACCCTGGCCCTGCCTCGATCTATTGCCTATAGCCCTGGTTCAATCAACTGCAGTCTTAGGGGGCCACAGTGGCAGAGGAGATTTTTGTATTTGTGTTTGTGTGTTCATGTGTGCGTTTGAGTGAGTGTGTACACATCTGTGTGTGGAGCAGGGCAGGCTGGCAAGTATGACTATGGATAGGTGAGGACAGTTAATGACACACCAGGTGTCCTTGTCTGCGTGCCTCTACTGCTTCTTAATTTGACACATTCAACTGACTTCATTTAGGAATTTTCCTAATACATTAGATGATCGTGAAAACCAGCATTATCATGGTGAGATCTTGGCAATTCATATCTTTTTAGGGCTAAGAGAGAACTAAATACATTATATGTTCTTCACATGTATCACTTAGAAGAGCATTAATGTGACCACAGTTTGGTACCCAGAGTCGACAAGTGAGGAGGGAACACGAAGGGGTAGTGACCTCTCAGGCTTAGTCTAAGAGGCTTCTGAGAGCTAGATCAATGCCAACACACCATTTCTCCCTACATAAAAGAGAGATTTGGTCAGAGAGCACTCTGAAATTATACCCATCATATACTGAGCAGTACGCATAAAGAGTCTGATTACAGCTCTAGTGAAAACATTGAAAGCAGGGCCACAGATTTTGTCTGCGACTCTGCAGTCTCCTACGTTTTCATTTCTGCTTTGTCCTATTTCAACCTTTCCTCTCCCTCTTTTTTGGCATCCCAAGTTGTTGTGAGATAAGGACCCATATTTTATGGTTTTTGTACCATATTTGCCTTAAATCCTCAAAAGATGCAAACTTTTTTTTTAAGCTGTGCAATTAGAAGCTGAAGAAGGGAATAGCTGTAACTGTGAAGTTTTAATTACTGCTATTACGGCATGAATTGTCAGGGGATAATCAAAACATAACATTTCTGTCTAACCCAAGACCCAAGATAAGTAAGAAGCCACAATGGTGCCTGGATTCAAGGAACTTGGAGTTATTCTGTTCCCTTCATCGTTGTCAATCCTGGAAGGTGCAGAGGCCTCGCCCAAGAAGCTCATAGCCAATGGGTGGCTGAGGACATGGGGGCGGGGGGAGGGACAGATGATCTCCTTTATTCAGACTGTGTTGGTATCTTTGAAGGGAGATACCAACATCCTCTTCTCCATGTAAGTTTTTGATTGGCTGGAAAATAAGATAAAAAGAGGCAGCAGTGAGAAAACGGAAGGATCATGCTTGTCACTGGTGATCATTTAAAAAAACTGGGAATTTGATAAAAATTCAAGGAATGTTCTGCCCATCTCTTGGCTTCTCTTTCCCTCTGTGGTGAGTGTTTCATGCTTTCTCTTGGCAGAATGGCTTTCCCTGCTGCTCTGTCCTCAGGGCAGGCAGAGCAGAGACTACGGAGACCTCCCAAGTACTGACCCAGCCTCCCAGTGTGTTTCTGTCCAGTCACTCGTTCACTTCCTACGGGTAGGGGGACTGAAAGGTATTGGAAATATGTGAGCCCATGTGGGTAGGCTGCCTTTTTTTCTCCTCAGTGCACTTTGGAAGAGGCTACTGGGAGCAAGCGGAGTCTGCAGGTGTCCATAATTACATAGATGGCTGTTTCCACCGGTCCAGTGGAGAAGAAGAGAAAGGGGCAGATCCCACCCTCCTCTAATGATAATCTTTTTTGTTACCCAGGCTGGAGAGTAATGCACAATCTCGATTCACTGCACTTTCCACCTCCCCGGTTCAAGTGATTCTCCTCCCTCCCAAGTAGCTGGGACTAAAGGCACATGCCACTACACCTGGCTAATTTTCATAGAGACAGGGTTTCGCCATGTTGGCCAGGCTGGTCTCGAATTCCTGACCTCAGGTGATCCACCTGCTTCAGCCTCCCAAAGTCCTGGGATTACAGGTGTGAGTTACCGTGCTTGGCCTGATGACAATCTTTAATAGCTTAGCTTCACACAGTGGAGAATTTGAACCAAACCAACCAGGCAAGTTATTCTGCCTGCCTGAGGAGGACCTGGTGGTGAAGTGGAGGCCAGGAGTGTCGGGTATTTTCCCCACAAAAATCAGTAGCAGGAAAACAGTACAACAGCCATGGCTTTGATCCTCTGCTTATGCCCAGCGCAGATCACAGTGCCTGGCACTCAGAAAGGATGAATGGAGAAACTTACAAAGTCCCATCGCTGAAAAATGACAGGCACCATAAACACTCACGGAGTCCATAAATGCTTAAATGCTTTAAGCAACAAATTGACCCTGAAGATAATTGTAAAAGATTATAGTAATAATTTGATTCTGACCACATGCTACGACATCCTTTCAGAACTCCCAAGAAAGGCATCCCACAGATCCTCGCCCTCAGTACTGGGGACATGGATTTTGTCTCTGAGATTCTGATTTTTCGGGCTCTGTCAGGCAAGCACCAGCTATTTGTCTATGCAGGTCCTGAGAATGACCCATCTGCATCAGAGGGCCCAAGTACTGCTGGAATGGGGTTGTGCGTGAGGGCAGCCACCGTTCAAGGACTGGGTGGCCTCAGCTATTTTTTTCTCTAGTCCCTAAGTCCTAATTAACCACATGTAGAGTCACCATCCAATGGCCAATACCATGGCTGCTGATGTTTGAGAATCTTTTTTGCTACCCAGGCTGGAGTGCAATGGCACAATCTTGACTCACTGCAGCCTCCACCTCCCTAGTTCACCCAAAGTGGATTCTGTAGTTATCTTGAATAGGAGTGGGGATTTGATATAACGAATTGGCATTAATTTGGTGACTGAAGCTGTGATTAAATATTTTAGTTTTAATGCAGCTTATTGCAAAGACAGAGACTTCTCTTTTGTCCACTTCAGTACGAATTTGGATTTCCTCATTTCTTAAAGCTATTTAAGTACATATATAGGAACAGTATTTCTAAGAGTGTTAATTTCGGCACATCACACTATTTTCCTTCCTTGGTCTCTGGGCAAAAGTGTCTGATAGTTAAATGAGACATTTAGCAATTATGATTCTTGAGTGCAGATGGCTTACAAAACCACCTTCTGAAGTGGGTCCAGTTCGTTTTTTGTTTCAGGGCAGGTACTCTGCATTAGATGGGCAGTGCCCACGGCACTCCTGGCCACATCGGAGGAAGTGCCATGTGGCCCAGTCACTTCTGTAGTGGAACCACTTCCTTTGCCCAAGAGAGTCCCTCCAGACTCAGGGCGAAGTTAAATTACCCTGGTTGTAGTCTCATCACGGAAAGCGAATGGAGAGCAGCTCAATGCGGCATGGGGCACCAGAGTCTGTGGTGCCTCAGGGCATGCTGGACCATTTTCCCATTTGCCTGTGACTTCTTCTGTGTCTTTGAGAGTCAGGAAAACCCAGGTCTAAAGTGACTGTCCTGCTGATGGGGCAGTTTATCTTTCTACCTCAGCTTACTGGGTGTGTTTACAATAAGCTGATATGAGTTGAATCGTGTCCCCCAAAAGATACGCTGAAGCCCTAACCCCCACCCCCGGTACCTCAGAATGTGACTTCATCTGGAAATAGGGTAGTTGCAGATGTAACAAGTTATGACGAGGTCAGACTCACCGTAGGGTGGACCCTGCTTCAACACGACTGGTGTCTTTATAAGAAGATGGCCCCATAAAGAGACACAGACATACAGGGAGAAGGCAAGGGGGTGACGAAGGCAGGGACTGGAGTGGTGCAGCTGTGAGCCTGGGATTGCTGAGAGCTGCCTCCTCCAGAAGCCGGGAGAGTCAGGGATGCCTCCTGTTCGGTCTCGGGAGGCATCACCCTGCGGACACCTGGATCTCTGACTTCCAGCACCCTGACTTGTAAGAGAATGAGCTTCCATTGCTGTAAGCCACCTAACTTGTGGTGCTTTGTTATGGTGCCATAGCAAAGGAATGCAGAAGCGTTCAGTCCTATAAAGTGACCTCTGCAGCCTTTTCCTTGAGATCTGCAGAGATCACTTCACAGGACTAAGTGCATCTGTTATCTGTTTGTTAGGGATGTTATAACAAAGTCCCTGAAATTGGGTGGCTTAAACCACAGAAATGTACTTTCTCATAATTCTGGAGGCCAGAAGGCCAAGATCCAGGTGTCAGCAGGGCTGGTCTCTTCTTGGCTTGTGGATGGCCATCTTCTCTTGTGTGTTCACGTGGTCCTCCCTCTGTCTGCTTCTGTGTCGTAATCTCTTCTTAGAAGGATGCCAGTCCTGTTGGATTAGGATCTACCCCAGTGACCTCATTTTACCTCAGTTCCCTCTGCAAGGAGCCCGTCTCCAAACAAAGTGATGTTCTGAGTTACTGCGAGGAAGGACTTCCACATGTTGGGGGTGATACATTTCAGCCCTAGCAGTTCCCTGACTAGTATGGATTCGTTGAGGAGATGAACCGTGTTTCATGCAATTGGGTACCTGCAGAACCTCATGTAGAACCAAAGTCAGTGTTTAAAAGCTTTGATTCTTAAGGGAAAAACAAAAATAAGGACAAATCTGGTTTCTGCTTCTGTGCTCGCTGTACATAGACCCTCAGTCCCACAGTGAAATCCAGGGTCCATGGTGAAATGTGCATATGGGAAGACAAGGATAGCGGCTGGGGGGATGAGGCAGGCACACCAGATGGGAATAGGTGCACTGGCATATAGTGATAATAGTCATGACATATGGCTTTTTGTTGTTGTTTGTGTAATACTCATAACTGTTAGAGTTGTAAAATGGAAATTTGTCCATGTACATATTATGATTCTTGTTGGTCTTGAATCGTGATATGTACGATTCAAGACCATGAACTGATAGAAAGCAAAGGAAGAAGACCTGATCTCTGCCTGGGAGTTCCTGTCTTTCTCTGCTGTTTCCAAACAGCTCCAGCTGTCTGTGCTGTGCAAAGCTGGATTGCAGCTTATCTCTTGCTTTCTTCTGCCCACCCTGTTCCTGGGTGTCCCATTCCAGCCAGCTGCACAGAGGTGCTGGGCCAGCCTGTGGCTATTTTACTCTTAGAAGAACAACTGCTTACAAATATGAATTCATTTTCCCCCAAATGGGTAAGTAGTAGCAGATGTAGTTGAGTTATAAAAATATGTTGATGCCGACATGAGGGAAGTGGGTCTTTTATTCTTTTTCTTTTATTTTTAAAAAATAAATTTCATTGAGTATATTTAAGGTCTACAGCATATTATAGGATACATATAGATAGTAAAACAGTTACTATATTGAAGCAAATTAACATTCCATTCTCTTAGTTACCCTGTTACTTTTTTTGTGTGGCAAAAGCAGCTACAATTCACTCATTTAGCATGAGTCCCATCTCTAGCACAATTTTGTTACCTATAGTTCTTGTGTTGTACATTGGATCCTTAGACTTGCGACTTCCTTGTCCAACGTATCCACTGTTTCAAATCCTCTGATATAATGTCTCCCCATTTCTTCCCCTTCCTCCATCCCCTGCTCCCAGTAGCCACTGTTTTGCCCTTTATCCCTGAATATTTGATTTTTTTTTGTACTCTAAGTGAGATGATGCAATATTTTCTTTAAAAGTCTGGCTTATTTCACGTAATGTCCTTCAGCCTCATCCATGTTACAGCAAATGGCAAGACTTTGTTGTTTTTCAGGGCTGAATAATATTCCATCATATGTAGATAATACAGGTTCTTTATCCATTTGTCCACTGATGGATGCTTACGTTGTTTCCATATCTTGGCTGTTGTGAAGAAGGTTGCAGTGAACATGGAAGTGCAGATGATGTCTTTATGAGGTGGTGATTTCATTTCCCCTGGGTATATTCCCAGAGAGGAATTGCTGGCCCATATGGTAGTTCCATTTTTAATTTGTGTAGAAACCCTCATACTGTTTTCCATAATGACTATACCAACCTGCATTCCCACCAATAGTGTACAAGAGCTCCCTTTTCCCCACACCTTTGCCAACATTTGTTTTTGAGTTTTTGAAAATAGACATCCAGTGTTGTATCTCATTTTTGATTTGCATTTTCTTGGTGATTAATAATAGTGAGGGCTGGGTGTGGTAGCTCATACCTGTAATCCCAGCACTTTGGGAGGCCAAGGCAGGTGGATCACCTGGGGTCAGGAGCGTGAGACCAGCCTGGCCAACATGGTGAAACATCGTTTCTACTAAATATACACAATTAGCTGGGCATGGTGTTGGGCACCTGTAATCCTAGCTACTCAGGAGGATGAGGCAGGAGAATTGCTTGAACCCAGGAGGTGGAGGTTGCAGTCTGACAAGATTGTGCCATTGCACTCCAACCTGGACAACAAGAGTGAAACTCCATCTCAAAAAACATACATACATACATATATATATATACACATATATGAACCATTTCATATACCTATTGATTTTTTTTCTGTCTCCTTTGAAGAAATATCTATTCAGATCTGTTGCCTATTTTTAAATTCAGTTATTTTCCCACTATTGAGTTGTATAAGTTCGCTATGAATTTTGGATATTAACTTATTACACACATCTTTTACAAATATTTTCCCCAATTTGTAGGCTGCTGTTTAATTTTGCTGATTGTTTCAGCTTGTTAGTTTGATGGAGTCCCATTTATTTATTTTTGCTTGCGTGGCCTAAGCTTTTGATATGATATCAAAAAAATCACTGTCAAAGCCAATACCTAGAAGACTTTCTCCTATGTTCTCTTCCAGGAGTTTTATAATTTCTGGTTTTATATTTAGGTTTTTCATCTTTTTTGGCTTGATTTTTAATGTATTCTATAAAGGTCCAGTTTTATTCTTTTGCATTTGGAAATCCAGTTTTCTCAGTGCTATTTATCAAAGAGACTCTTCTTTCCTCATTGTGTCCTCTTGGTGCCTTTGCCATAAATTGATTGACTATATAGGCTAGAATTTATTACTGGACTCTGTTCTGTTCTACTGGACTATATGTCACTACCGTACTATTTTGATAACAATAGCTTTGCTATTTTATTTCATTTTATTTTTGAGACAGGGTCTCACACTGTCACTGAGGTTGGAATGCATTGGCATAATCTTGGCTCACTGCAGACTTCCACCTCAGTTTCCTGAGTAGTTGGGAATCACTATGCCCAACTAAGTTTGTTTTAATTTTTGGAGAGACAAGGTCTCACCATGTTGGGATTGTTTTTTCTATTTCTACAAAGAATGCCATTGGTATATTGACAGGGATTGTGTTGAAACTGTGTGTTGCTTTGGGGGGAATGGACATTTTAATAATATTAACTCTTCCAATCCATGAACATGAACAATCTTTCCATTTATTTGTATCTTCTTCAATTTCTTTCACTAGTGTTTTGTAGTTTTCAATGTACAGCTTTTTCACCTCCTTGGTTTAATGTATTCCTAGATTTTTAAAAATGCTATCATAAATGGGACAGTTTTCTTGATTTCATTTTCAGTTAGATTGTTATTTGTATATAAAAATGCTACTGATTTTTGTATGTCGATGTTGTAACCTGAAACTTTACTGAATTTATTTATTATTTCTAACTTTTTTTTCATGTGTATGGACTCTTTGTTTTTTCTTACCGGTAGGATCATGTCATCTGCAAATAAAGATCATTTTACTTTTATTTCTTTTACCGGTTTGATTGATCTTGCTAGTACTTCTAGAAGTGGCAAGAATGGGCATCTTTGCCTTGTACTGTATCACTTGAAAAAGCCGTCAATTTTCTCCCATTGCTTATAATGTTAGCTGTGGGTTTTTCATAAATGGCTTTTATTATGTTGAGGAACTTTCCTTTTATACCTAAAGTCTTGAGAGTTTTTATCAAGAAAGAATGTTGGGCTTTGTCAAATGTATTTTCTGCATCATGCCAATTTGTTGGCATGTATTTGTTTATAACAGTCCCTTATTAGCTTATTTCTGGGGTGTCTGTTGAAACGTCTTCACTCCTATCTTTGATTTTATTTATTTGAGTTGGTAATCAGTTGAGATGATCATGTGGCTTTTATCTTTCATTCTGTTAATGCGATGTATGGTGTTGATTGCTTTGTGTATGTTAAGCCAGTCTTGCATACCAAGGATGAATCTCATTTTTACACTGTATAATGTTTTTGATTGGTTGTTGGATTCGATTTGCTGGTATTTTATGGAGGATTTTTGCATCAACGGCCCTCAGAGAAATTGGCCTGTATAGTCTTCTTTTCTTGTAATGTCTTTGTCTGGCTTCGATATCAGGTGATGCTGGTAGTATTCTCTCTAGCTCTATTTTTCAGCAGAGTATAAGAATTACTGTTATTAATTTTTTTGAGTGTTTCGTAGAGTTCAGCTGTGAAGCCATCTGGGCCTGGGATATTTTTTGTTAGGAGATTTTTTAAAAATTACTTATTCAATCTTATTATTTGTTATTGATCTAGTCAGGCTTTTTATTTCTTCCTGACTGAATCTTGGTAGGTTGTATTTTGCTAGGAATTTATCCATTTCCTCTCAGTTATCTAATTCATTAGCATATATTTGTTCATGACAGTCCCTTATCGTTTTTTAAATTTCTAGGGTGTCTTGAAATTTCTTCAGTTTTATTTTTGATTTTACTTATTTGAGTCTTCTCTATTTTTTCTTAGACTATTTGTCAATTTTGTTTATTTTTTCCCAAAAACCATCTCTTAGTTTTCTATGCTATTGATTTACTTTTTTAAATTTGTTATTTTTTTAAGACAGGGTCTCCTCTTGCTCTCTATTGATTTACTTTTTAATTTTTATTTTATTTTAAGACAGGGTCTCCTCTTTGCTCTGTCACCCAGGCTGGAATGCAGTGGTGTGATCTTGGGAAGGGGCAAGCGAACCCTTCCAGGGTTCAAGCGATTCTCCCACCTCAGCCTCTCAGGTGGCTTGTTCCGAGTTTTATTATTTCCTTTCTCCTGCTAATTTTGGGTTTAGTGTGTTCTTTTTCTAGTTCCTTGAGGCACAATATTAGACATTTTACTTGGGATCTTTCTTTGCTTTTCTTTCTTCTTTTTTAATGTACGCATTTATTGCTATAAACGTCCTTCGTGGAACTGCTTCTGTTGCATCCTGTAGGTTTTGGTATTTGGTATTTCCATTTTCATTTGTCTCAAAATGTTTCTAAATTTTCTTTTTAATATTTTCTTTTTTTGATACATCTTTTTTAAAATAACTTATTTTTTTGCATTTTTGGTTTTGGGGTACATATGAAGAACATGCAAGATTGTTGCATAGGTACACATGTGGTAGTGTGATTTGCTGCCTTCCTCCCCTTCACCTATATCTGGCATTTCTCCCCATGCTATCTCTCCCCAACTCCCCACTCCCCTATTCCCCCCAACAGACCCCAGTGTGTAGTGCCCCCCTCCCTCTGTCCATGTGTTCTCATTGTTCAACACCCACCTATGAGTGAGAACATGTGGTGTTTGATTTTCTGTTCTTGTGTCAGTTTGCCGAGAATGATGTTCTCCAGGTTCATCCATGACCCTACAAAGGACACGAACTCATCGTTTTTGATTGCTGCATAATATTCCATGGTGTATATGTGCCACATTTTCCCTGTCCAATCTATCATCGATGGGCATTTGGGTTGATTCCAGGTCTTTGCTATTGTAAACTGTGCTGCAATAAACATTCGTGTGCATGTGTCCTTATAGTAGAACAATTTATAATCCTTTGGATATATACCCAGTAATGGGATTGCTGGGTCAAATGGAATTTCTATTTCTAGGTCCTTGAGGAATCGCCACACTGTCTTCCACAATAGTTGAACTAATTTATACTCCCACCAACAGTGTAAAGGTGTTCGTATTTCTCCACATCCTCTCCAGCATCTGTTGTCTCCAGATTTTTTAATGATCGCCATTCTAACTGGCGTGAGATGGTATCTCAATGTGGTTTTGATTTGCATCTCTCTAATGACCAGTGATGATGAGCATTTTTTCATATGTTTGTTGGCCTCATGTATGTCTTCATTTGTAAAGTGTTCGTTCATATCCTTTGCCAACTTTTGAATGGGCTTGTTTGTTTTTTCTTGTAAATCTGTTTTAGTTCTTTGTAAATTCTGGATATCAGCCCTTTGTCAGATGAGTAAACTGCAAAATTTTTTTCCCATTCTATTGGTTGCTGATTCACTGTAATGACTGTTTCTTTTGCTGTGCAGAAGCTGTGGAGTTTGATTAGGTCCCATTTGTCTATTTTGGCTTTTGTTGCCAATGCTTTTGGTGTTTTAGTCATGAAGTTGTTGCCTATGCCTATGTCCTGAATGGTTTTGCCTAGACTTTCTTCTAGGGTTTTTATGGTGTTAGGTCTTATGTTTAAGTCTTTAATCCATCTGGAGTTAATTTTAGTGTAAGGTGTCAGGAAGCAGTTCAGTTTCTGCTTACTGCATATGGCTAGCCAGTTTTCCCAGCATCATTTATTAAACAGGGAATTCTTTCCCTATTGCTAGTTTTTGTCAGGTTTGTCAAAGATTGGATGGTTGTAGATATGTTGTGTTGCCTCCAATGCCTCTTTTCTGTTCCATCGGTATATATCTCTGTTTTGGTACCAGTACCATGCTGTTTTGATTACTGTAGCCTTGTATTATAGTTTGAAGTCTGGTAGTGTGATGACTCCCGCTTTGTTCTTTTTGCGTAGAATTAACTTGGCTATGCGGCCTCTCTTTTGGTTTCATATGAAGTTTAAGGTTGTTTTTTCCAGTTCTGTGAATAAGGTCATTGGTAGCTTGATGGGGATAGTGTTGAATCTGTAAATTACTTTGGGCAGTATGGCCGTTTTCATGATATTGATTCTTCCTAACCATGAACATGGAATATTTCTCTGTTCGTTTGTGTCTTCTCTTATTTCGTTGAGCAGTGGTTTGTAGTTCTCCTTGAAGAGGTCCTTTACTTTCCTTGTTAGTTGTATTCCTAGGTATTTTATTCTCTTTGTAGCAATTGTAAATGGCAGTTCGTTCTTGATTTGGCTCTCTTTAAGTCTGTTATTGGTGAATAGGAATGCTTGTGATTTTTGCACATTGATTTTATATCCTGAGACTTTGCTGAAGTTGCTTATCAGTTTCAGGAGTTTTTGGGCTGAGGCAATGGGGTCTTCTAGATATACAATCATGTTGTTTGCAAATTGAGAAAATTTGACTTCTTCCTTTCCTATTTGAATACCCTTTATTTCCTTTTCTTGCCTGATTGCTCTGGCTAGAACTTCTAGTACTATATTGAATAGGAGTGGTGAGAGAGGGCATCATTGTCTAGTGCCAGATTTCAAAGGGAATGCTTCCAGTTTTTGCCCATCTAGTATGAATGGCTGTTGTTTTGCATAAATAGCTTTTATTATTTTGAGATACGTTCCATCAATACCTAGTTTACTGAGGGTTTTTAGCATAAAGGGTTGTTGAATTTTGTCAAAGGCCTTCTCTGTATCAATTGAGATAATCATGTGGCTTTTGTCTTTGGTTCTGTTTATGTGGTGAATTATGTTTATAGACTTGTGTATGTTGAACCAGCCTTGCATCCCCGGGATGAATCCTACTTGATCATGGTGGATAAGCTTTTCGATGTGCTGTTGCAATCGGCTTGCCAGTATTTTATTGAAAATTTTTGCTTCTTTGTTCATCACGGATATTGGCCTGAAGATTTCTTTTCTTGTTGAGTCTCTGCCAGGGTTTGGTATCAGGATGATGTTAGTCTCATAAAATGATTGGGAAGGATTCCCTCTTTTTGGATTATTTGGAATAGTTTCAGAAGTAATGGTACCAGCTCCTTTTTGTATGTCTGGTAGAATTCGGTTGTGAACCCATCTGGACCTGGGCTTTTTTTGTGTGGTAGGCTCTTAATTGCTGCCTCAACTTCAGGCCTTGTTATTGGTCTATTCAGGGTTTCGACTTCTTCCTGGTTTAGGCTTGGGAGGACACAAGTGTCCAGGAATTTATCCATTTCTTCCAGGTTTACTAGTTTATGTGCATAGAGTTGTTTGTAATAATCTCTGATGATGGTTTGAATTTCTGTGGAATCTGTACCAGATATCCCCTTTATTATTTTTTATTGCATCTATTTGGTTGTTCTCTCTTTTCTTTTTTATTAATCTGGCTAGTGGTCTGTCTATTTTGTTGATCTTTTCAAAAACCCAGCTCCTGGATTTATTGATTTTTTTGAAGGGTTTTTTTGTATCCGTGTCTCCTTCAGTTCTGCTCTGATCTTAGTTCTTTCTAGTCTTCTGCCAGGTTTTGAGTTTTTTTGATCTTGCTCAAGCTCTTTCAATTTTGATGATAGGGTGTCAATTTTGGATCTCTCCTTGCTTCTCATGTGGGCACTTATTGCTATATATTTTCCTCTAGAGACTGATTTAAATGTGTCCCAGAGATTCTGGTATGTTGTGTCTTCATTCTCATTGGTTTTGAAGAACATCTTTATTTCTGCCTTCATTTCATTGTTTATCCAGTCAACATTCAAGAGCCAGTTCAGTTTCCATGAAGCTGTGCGGTTCTGAGTTAGTTTCTGAATTCTGAGTTCTAACTTGATTGCACTATGGTCTGAGAGACTGTTTGTTATGATTGCCGTTCTTTTGCATTTGTTGAGGAGTGATTTACTTCCAATTATGTGGTCAATTTTAGAGTAGGTGTGATGTGGTGCTGAGAAGAATGTATATTCTGTGGATTTGGGGTGGTGAGTTCTGTAAATGTTATTAGGTTTGCTTGCTCCAGGTCTGAGTTCAAGTCCTGGATATCCTTGTTAATTTTCTGTCTTGTTGATCTGTCTAATATTGACAATGTAGTGTTAAAGTCTCCCACTATTACTGTGTGGGAGTCTAAGTCTCTTTGTAAGACATTAAGAACTTGCCTTATGTATCTGGGTGCTCCTGTATTGGGTGCGTATATATTTAGGATTGTTAGCTCTTCTTGTTGCATCAATTCTTTTACCATTATGTAATGTCCTTCTTTGTCTCTTTTGATCTTTGTTGCTCTAAAGTCTATTTTATCAGAGATGAGAATTGCAACACTGCTTTTTTTTTGTTCTCCATTTGCTTGGTAAATCTTCCTCCATCCCTTTATTTTGAGTCTTTGTGTATCCTTGCATGTGAGATGGGTTTCCTGGATACAGCACACTGATGGGATTTGGCTTTTTACCCAGTTTGCCAGTCTGTGTCTTTTGAATGGGGCATTTAGTCCATTTACATTTAGGGTTAAGATTGTTATGTGTGAATTCGATACTGCCATTTTGATGCTAGCTGGCTGTTTTGCCCATTAGTTGATGCAGAATCTTCATTGTGTGGATGCTCTTTACTGTTTGGTATGTTTTTGGAGTGGCTGGTACTGGTTGTTCCTTTCTATTTGTAGTGCCTCTTTCAGGAGCTCTTGTAAAGCAGGCCTGGTGGTGATGAAATCTCTAAGTACTTGCTTGTTCGCAAAGGATTTTATTTTTCCTTCACTTCTGAAGCTCAGTTTGGCTGGATATGAAATTCTCAGTTGAAAGTTATTTTCTTTAAGGATGTTGAATATTGGCCCCCACTCTCTTCTGGCTTGAGGGTTTCTGCTGAGAGATCTGCTGTGAGTCTGACAGGCTTCCCTTTGTGGGTAACCCGACCTTTTTCTCTGGCTGCTCTTAGCATTTTCACCTTCATTTCAACCCTGGTGAATCTGTCAATTATGTGCCTTGGGGTTGCTCTTCTTGAGGAGTATCTTTGTGGTGTTCTCTATATTTCCTGAACTTGAATATTGGCCTGCCTTGCTAGGTTGGGGAAGTTCTCCTGGATAATATCCTGAAGAGTATTTTCCACATTGGGTTCCTTCTCTTCATCACATTCAGGTACACCTATCAAACGTAGATTTGGTCTTTTCACATAGTCCCATATTTCTTGGAGACTTTGTTCATTCCTTTTTACCCTTTTTTCTCTAATCTTGCCTTCTTGTTTTATTTCATTGAGTTGATCTTCGACCTCTGATATCCTTTCTTCTGCTTGGTCAATTCGGCTGTTGAAACTTGTGCATGCTTCGTGAAGTTCTTGTGTTGTGTTTTCTAGCTCCGTCAATTCACTTATATTCCTCTCTAAGTTGTCCATTCTCGTTAGCATTTCATCAAATCTTTTTTCAAGGTTCTTAGTTTCTTTGCATTGGGTTAGAACATGTTCGTTTAGCTCACAGAAGTTTCTTATTACCCACCTTCTGAAGCCTGATTCTGTAATTTTATCACACTCATTCTTAATCCAGCCTTCTTCCCTTGCTGGTGAGGAGTTGTGATCCCTTGTAGGAGGAGAGGTTTTCTGGTTTCAGGTGTTTTCCTCCTTTTTGTGCTGGTTTCTTCCCATCTTTGTGGATTTATTCACCTGTCTTCTTTGTAGTAGCTGACTTTCAGATTGGGTCTCTGAGTGGACGTCCAGTTTGTTGATGATAAAGTTGTTTCTGTTTCTTAGTTTTCCTTCTAACAGTCTGGCCCTTCCGCTGTAGGACTGCTGAGGTCCACTTCAGGCCCTGCTTGCCTGGAGATCACCTGCAGCAGCTGCAGAATAGTAAGGGTTGCTACCAGTTTCTTCTGCTATCTTTGTCCCAGAAGGATACATGCCAAATGTCAGTCTTATCTCTCCTTTATGAGGTGACTCTTTGGATATACGGGGGTCAGGGAGCTGCTTGAGGAGACAGTCTGTCCTTTATAGGAGCTCAAGTGCTGAGCTGTGAGCTCTGTTGTTCATTTGGAGCTGCTGGGCAGGTACGTTTAAGTCTGCTGCAGCAGAACTCATAAACCCTCTTTCTTCCCCCAGGTCTTCTGTCTCGGGGAGTTAGGGCTTTATTTATGAGTTTCCATTGAGCTGCTGCCTTTTTTTCAGGCCTGCCCTGCCCAGCAAGGAGGCAGCCTAGTCACTGTCTGCCTGTAGAGGCTTTGCTGAGCTGCTGTAGGCTCTGCCCAGCTGCCATGTGAACTTCCCTGCAGTCCTGTTTATATGGGCGTAGTTAGAACTGCCTCAGCAATGGTGGCCCACCTTGGTAATGGAGGACTCTCTCTGTAATGGCAGGTTACCTCAGCAATAGCGGGTTGCCTCAGCAATGCTGGACTACCTCTGTAGTGGTGGAGTGCCTCAGTAGTGGCAGACACCCCTCCCCCACAGAACTGGACCGTCCTGGGTTCAGCTGTGCTTGCTGTGAAACTCTCAACCCAGAATGTTTCCACGTGCTGTTTTTTTTTTGTTTTTGTTTTTTTGTGGGAGTGGGACCAGCTGAGCCTGATCACCTGGCTCCCTGCCTCAGATACTTTTTTTTAGTTGAACGGTCACTCTCTCCCAGGCGTTCCAGTCACCTGTTGAAAAGGCATCGAGATCTGTGCGATTTCCCGTGCGATGACCCACTGCACCAGCTGAAACAGCGGCGCTGAGATTCGTGGCACTTTTTTGCCCAGGAATCTCCTGGCCTGGCTCCCTGTTTCAGTCCCCTTTTTAATCAGATGAATGGGTGACTCTGCCTTCCTGGAGCTTCAATTACCAGTTAAAAGGGTACCCAGACCAGTGTATTTTGTATGGAGAACCACTGTGCTGGGGCACCAGCAAAAGAGCCACGCTGGCCAAAACAGTCATGCTGGTGACTCGTGGGGCTCCTCTGCCTGGGAATCTCCTGGTCCGTGAGCAATAAAAATCCTTTTGGAAATGTGGCATCCACTCACCCTCTGTGCTTTCACTGGGAGCTGCAATCCTGAGCTGCTCCTAATTGGTCATCTTGGATCTTTCTCCTTTTTAATATTTTCTTTGACCATTGCATACTTGTGAATTTTCCAAGATTCCTTCTGTTACTGATTTCTAATTTCAACCACTGTAGTCTGAAATGATACTTGCTATGTTTTCGGTCTTCAATTTGTAAGACTTGTTTTGTAGCCTCACATATACTCTGTCCTGTGGAATGTTGCCCATGCACTGAAGAAAAATGTGTATTCTGCTGCTGTTGGAGGGAGTGTTATATATATGTCTGTTTTACCAATCAAAGTGAAATTCAAGTCTGGTATTTCCTTGTTATTTTTCTATCTGATTGATTGCAACATTGTTGAAAGTGGGTTTTCTTCATTATTTCCATGGTTTTTCTGTTCTTTATTTGATTTATTTCCGTTTTGATTTTTATTATTTCCTTTCATTTGCTAATTTTAGGCTTAGTGTGTTCTTCTTTTTTTAGTTCCTTGAGGCATGATATTAGATTTTTTACTTGGGAATCTTTCTTTTTAATGTAGGCATTTATTGCTATCCTGAGTTAGTGAAGTCTCTGATAATAATTGCTGTATTGTTATCTATTTCTCCCTTTATGTCTATTAACTTTTGTTTTTTTAAACAGAGTGTTGCTCTGTCACCTAGGCTGGAGTGCAGTGGCACCATCTCAGCTCACTGCAACCTCAGCCTCAAGCAATTCTCCCTGCCTCAGCCTCCCGAGTAGCTGGGATTACAGGCACCTGTAACCATGCCCGACTCATTTTTGTGTTTTTAGTAGAGGTGGGTTTTGCCATGTTGGCCAGGCTGGTCTCGAACTCTGTACCTCGGGTGATCCACCCACCTTGGCCTCCGAAAGTACTAGGATGACCGGCATGAGGCATAGTGCACAGCCTACATTAACCATTTGCTTTATGTTGTAGGTACTCCAGTTTTAAATACATATATTTCCAATGGTTATGTCCTCTAATGAATTGACCCCTTTATCATTTAATAGTGATCTTCTTTGTCTCTTGAAACATTTTTTCACTTGAAGTCTGTTTTATCAGGTATAAATATAGCTACCCCTACTCTCTTTTAATTACCATTTGTATGGAATATCTTCTTCCACTGTTTCACTTTCAGCCTATGTGTGTCCTTAAAGCTTAAGTACATCTCTTAAAGGTAGGTAGCACATAGTTGGCCCTTGCTTTTAATTTTTTTAATCCATTCAGCAACTCTATGTCTTTTGATTAAATATTTTAATTCATTTACATTCAAGGTTATTATTGATATGTAAGGACTTACTACTACCATTTTGCTATTTGTTTTCTGGTTTTTTTGTAGCTCCTTTGTTCCTTTCTTTCTCTCTTGTTCTCTATTTTTATGATGTGATAATTTTCTGTAAGCTTTGATTTATTTCTCTTTATCATTTTTATATCTACTGTAGCCTTTTCATTTATAAATTTATCATTTATTAATTTTATAAGTTTATCATTCATTAATTTTATTTATAAATTTATACATTTCATTTATAAATTTTATAAATGATAAAAGCTACAGTAGATATATAAATGATAAAGAGAAAGAAATCAAAGCTTACAGCTTTCCCTTTATTATTTATATATCTACTGTAGTGATTACCATTAGGCTTACATAAAATATCTTAGAGTTGTAATCTGCTATTTTAGTTTATGTCACGTAAAAACTCTATATTTTACCATGCCCTCCCACAATTTGTTTTTGATGTCACAATTTACATCTTTCATATTGTGTATTCCTCAACAACTTATTTTAGATTTAGTTATTTTTGACCATTTTGACTTTATCCTTCATATGTAGGATATGTGAGATACGTGTAATTTATATACCACTGTTACAGTATTGGAGTATTCTGGATTTGATTATGTACTTGCTTCTATTGGTAGTTTTATACTTTCATACATATTCATGATAGTAAATATTATCCTTTTTTGTTTTTGCTTGAAGAATCTCATTAAGCATTTGTTGTAAAGCACGCCTGTGGTAATAAATTCCTTTGAGTTTTGCTTGTCTATTATTTGTCTTTCATTTCTGAAGGATAGCTTTGCTTGGTATAGTATTCTTGGCTAACTTTTTTTTTTTACTTCAGAATTTTGAAAAAAAAAATATATATTTTATTGTTCTTTAGGTTCTCGGGTACATGTGCAGATCATGCAGGATTGTTGCTTAGGTACACACATGGCAATATGGTTTGCTGCCTCCATCTCCCCGTCACCTATATTTGGCATTTCTCCCCATTTATCCCTCCCCAACCTTCCTACCCCCTGCTGTCCCTCTCCTGGTCCCCCCACAACAGACCTCAGTGTGTGATGCTCCCCTCCCTGTATCCATTTGTTCTCATTGTTCAACAGCTGCCTATGAGTGAGAACATGCAGTGTTTGATTTTCTGTTTTTGTGTCAGTTTGCTGAGAATGATGTTTTCCAGATTCATCCATGTTCCTACAAAGGACACAAACTCATCATTTTTTATGGCTGCATAGTATTCCATGGTGTATATGTGCCACATTTTATTATCCTGTTCTCTTCTGGCCTGCAAAATGTCTGCTGAGAAATACTGATAGTCTGGCAGAGATTTCCTTATATGTGATTTGGCACTTTTCTCTTGCTGCTTTAAAATTTTTCTCATTTTTTTGACCATTGACAGTTTGATTATAATATGCCTCAGAGAAGATCTCTTTGGGTTAAATCTATTTGGGAACCTTTGAGATTCAAGGATCTGGATGTCCATATCTCTTCAAGACTTGGGAACTTTTCAGAAATTATTTCATTACATAAGCTTTCTATTGCTTTCTCTATTTCCTCTCCTTCTGAAAATTCCATGTGAATATTTGTTCACTTAATGGTATCCCATAAGTTCTGTAGTCTGTTTCCACTCTCTCATTCTTTTTTTTTTTGTTTTTCCTCTGACTAATTTCAAAATACATATCTTCTGGTTCACAGATTCTTCTACTTGATCCAGTTTGCTGTTAAAGTTGTCAAATGAATTTTTTATTTCATTGATTGAATTCTTCAGATCCAAGACTTCTGTTTGGTTCTTTTTTGATATCTATTCCTTTTTTAATTTCTCATTCAGAGTATTATTGTTTTCCTAATTTCATTGAATTGTCTATTTGCATTCTATTATATTTTGGTGAGTTTCCTTAAGATTATTTTTAAGGTAACTCATAAATTTCCATTCTTTGTGGTCAGTTATCAAATAATTATTATGTTCCTTTTGTGGTGTCACGTTTATTTGCTTTTTCATGTTTCTTGTATTTCTGCATTTATGTCTGTGAACCTGGTGGTGCACCTCTTCCAGACTTTACAGAGTGGCTTTTGTAGGGGAAGACTTTCACCTGCAGATGGGCCCAAGTGTACTGGTTGAGCAGAATGTGGTGACTCTGTTTCACTGTGAGTGTATGCTAGAAGAAACTCCACGCAGCTTCTTCAGCTGTGATCAATGTTAGCAATGACGTCATGTGCCTTAGTGGCCTAGGCCATAAAAGTTTGTGGCAGTAACGGTGGCTGCATAGGTTATCAGGGCAAAGGCTTTTGGGATCCTAGTTACTGCCTTTTTCAAAGACAATATCAATATCCTGTTATTGTCATCCTTCTCAAAGTGAGGAGGCTTAGATGAGGGTATTTCTCTTAGTATTGGGTCTGACACAGCCCACAGGCAGCCACAGTGTCACTGGGATCCAAGATGCAGGTGCTCAGACGGGCTGTGGAGCTGGGTTCTTGGGTTGAGGGTCTTGAAAAACTGCTATAGCACTTAGGATGTGAGGCACAGATTCACTCTCGAAGGCACAAGTGAATACAGTTCTTTCACTAAGCCACGGTCTGTTGCTCTGAGGCACACCCCAGCATCTCAGGTCCAGGGGGATATGATTGTGCTTCTAACCCTAAGGGCAGGATATAGCACTGACATGGCTCCACGAAATAAGGGATAGTTTGGAGGCTTGGACCTTGAGGAACAAGGCACAGCTGCAATTTGGGACCCACAGCCAACAGAAACAATGACAGCTTGTGTTCTGGGGTATATGATAAGATATCTCTTGATCCTGGTACAGCAGTATCCCAGGCTCTGTGAGGTCAGGTGTAGCAGAAGGAAGGACCTAGGAATGGCAGGATGCCACCATGGCTTGGGCTCTAAGAGGCAGAGAGCAGCACAGTGATGGCTCCATTCCTCAGAGAGGCAGAGAGCCTCAGCAACTTGGACTATAAGGGGCTACTCCAGTTCCAGGTAGGTGGAGCTCTGTGGCTGTTTGGAGGATAGCGTGGCACAACTCAGCCAAGGCTCTGATTCCCTGGGACTGGAGGCATTGTGTCCACTTGGCCTTAAAAAGTGAAGCTCCATGGATCAGTGGAGCCTTTGGATCCCTGTGGGTAGATGTGGCATCAGCTGTGGTTCTGGGAGGTGCAGCTGCAGTGTGCTGGAGACTCAGAACCCCTGGAGGTAGAATGTTGCTTCACCTGTGGCATGAAGTAGGGGTGAAGGTGGGGTGCAAGACAGCTCCACTTTGTGGAAGGCCTGAGGTCCCTGAGGGTGGGGTGCCTCAGCTGCGGTGCCAGGGGGTATGACTGTTCTGGTAGTTTGAGGCTCCAGGTCCCCAGTGGTGAAGCCCCACTTCTGCTTAGCCTTAAGGCTGAGCAGGATCTGGAGGATGTAGCAGCTGTTTAGTGGCTTGATTTTAGGGAATAAAGCAGCAGCTCTGCTTGGGATGGCACCGAGTGGGTATGGTGCACTGGTGACTGAACCTGAGGGATAGAGGAAGTCAGTGGCTACTCACCCCCAGAGCAGGGTACACTGTAGTGTGTCTCTAGTTCCAGGATGGCACAGTATAATAGCAGCATGGGCCATGGTCAAAGTGTGGGGACGAGTGTCAGCTTTTCTCTGGAAAGACTCCAGAGAGCTTTCGCAGTGGGGCTCTGAGCCTGTGAGAACTGCAGGAGTCTCCATTAGTGAAAATGGCAGGTGTCTACAGTGGTGATGGGGGCTGCTGGGGTCCTCTTGCTGACCTTTCCCCCACAGGAAGGAGTCCCTGTTGATCATGCTGATCTTCATTTGGGGGCTAGGCTGGTGGAGGTGAGGTGCTTCCTTCCTTATGTGGCCACCATGTGTTTCTGTGCTCTGCAGGATTTTTGCTGCTTCTTTGCTCTTCTCCTGTGCTCTTCTTTAGTTATTTGTTGAAATGACATTACTTATTGTTTTGGATATTTTTTGGCTGGAGGGAGTGGTGGTGGAGAGTAATAGGAGCTTCTAGTTGACTATCTTGCTGACATTCTGTCCTGAACCCTTTATTCTTTGGAAGTTTTTCATGTATGCGTATAGCATTCAACACAGTGAGAGCCCACAATGTGCCAGATCCACAGTCAGGCACCATACATCTAGGCTATTCCTTCTTATAGTGTAGTACCAACTCTTCACTTTACTTGGTTTTACAGGTCTTTGTAAACTCTAAGTGGATGCTTCTCAAACTTCTCTGTGAATGTGATTTCCACAGGTTGCTTATTAAAGATTTGGATTACTTATTCTTTATTCCTGGAGAGTCTGAGTCAATGGGTCTTGTGTGGAGCCTAGGAATTTGAATTTTTACCACATACTCCAGGAGATCCCCATAAAAGTGGTCCATGGAAAAATACCCTTTGAGAATGCTGCTGTGGGGCTGGAAGTACAGGTGAGGGAGGGTCCTTACCTAAGCCATTTTAGCACATTGCTCTTAACACTCAAGTTGAGCAGCCCATGGAAAATGAGTTTGTTTGGGGCAGGACCTACAGGGTATGTCCATAGGAATGGAGTATGTGTGCATGGATTGGGGAGAGGGGGCTGTGGGGAAAATGAAAGGGACCTCCTACAGCTGGGATCTGCCCTTCCTGCCTCTTTTTTCCCTGAAAAGTTTTGGGTTCCAATGGCCAGACCTCGCGTTCTCCCTTTCCTGGCTTTGCTCTATTCGATGCAGCTCACTAAAGCTCAGAATTAAATTGTTTACTTTCTTAATGGAATTTGATTTTGAGCTTGCGAAAATGTAATCAAGTTGCCTGGCCCTTTGACTTGGGCCTTACAGCAGCTTCTTGCCAGTTTACACTACCTTGTCAGTGGTAAGCTTCGAGCTGTCCTTGGAATTCCCGGGAAGAGCTTTTCTTTGCTGTTGTGAGAAACAATAGTTTTCACACTCATTATTTCCAGCCTAATTTAAAATGTTTGTTGCTGAAGGAAATGGCCTTTGCTGGTGCTGGGAGGTCTTTTGCTAAGATCTGAGACTTCTGTGTTTATAGAATAAATATTCTAGCATGGACAGACAGTTATTTTTATCCCATTCCTATGTTGAAAACTAAATGGGAAATAAACCCATGAAGACTAAACAGGGGACGGCACCACCTATGGCAACTCATTTCAGCACATAAATTTGTTTTCTTTTACCTTCAACATAAAAATCCTTTGTAAGCCTCCCTTGATAGTATCCAAAATTGCGTGTCTGATCTTTTATGTACCAATCACTCCTGAAAATATCCCTGCAATTTCAATGCTGTCTGGAGCAGTTACTGTCCATATTCTATGTAAAGGACTAATGGAGGAAGAGGAATAAATATGGCAATCATTACTATGAGCTCTTACTTTAAGCTGCAAAGCCCAAGATTTCTATGGTGATATAAGTACATCAAACTGTATTTTTTATGGTCACATCTAAACTGGGCAATAATAACGTATCAATAAACTTCAATTACACTCAAGAAAATACTAAAAGTGAATCTCTAGTGATGCTCAATAAAGTCTACAGGCGCATTAGAGTTATATAGAGTGGTGACATCCATCTGGTATTTTTCAGTGACTTCTAGTCAATTACTACATTTCATCCTGTGTAATCCTCTTTTATCTTCAGTTCCTGCTGGTGTGGTAATTCTCACTCTGCTACATCTGTGGCTTTACTGTGAATTTTTATCGCCTAGGAGTCAGTGCGTCCCTTCCTGCCCCGGGATGTTGTTGAACTGTATCTACTGAAGATTTAATTGCAATGTAGAGACACATAGGAAATATAGAAAGTGATTGGCAACATCACTAAAAAATGGGCGTGCTTTGAAATAAAACGTTGCCTTTCAGTCAAGTATGGATTCCATGAACCTTTGGACCCAGAGTGTGCAGTGTTCTTTTTAAAGGGCAAAAAAGTAAGCAACGAAAACAAAAACAGAGCAGCAAAATCAACCCTGTCTGATGGTGATCTTTTGGGAAGGAGATTTTGTATACAGTTTGTATACATATTACATTTGCATAAATGTTTTATGCATATTTGAGACTATACATGTGTATCAGTAGTATATGTTGTATATTTGTACTAATGCTATAAAATATATTTTATATTTTGCACAGTTAAATGTATTTTTTTAAATACAGGCTTTACATTTTAGAGCAGTTTTAGGTTCACTGCAAAATTGAGAGGAAGATAGAGAGATTTCCTATGTACCCCTGCCACTCCCTGCCAATTATCCCCTGCTGCCAACACCTCCCACCACGTGGTCTATTTGTTGTAATCAGTGAACCTTCCTTGACACATCATTATCACCCAGAGTCCATAGTTTACATTAGGGCTCACTTTTAGTGTTGTACATTTGGTGGGTCTTGACAAATGTATAATGGCATGCATCCACCTTAGTCAACCTTTCTGGTAGCATACAGAACAGTTTCTCAGCCCTAAGGCCCTCTGCGCTCCACTTACTCATCTCTCTGTCCCTGCACCCCTGGCAACCACTGATCTTTTTACTGTCTCCATAGTTTTCGAGAATGTGATATAGTTGGAATCATAGCATGTGTGGCTTTTACAGAATGGCTTCTTTTACTCAGTAATAAGCATTTAAGATTCTTCCATGTTTTTTCATGGCTTGATAATAGCTGTATTTTTAAAAGAATTGGTGAGTAATAAAACAGAATGTACCTATTGTTTAGTTTTTGAGAAAACTTGTTTTGTTTTTAAGACAGAGTCTCACTCTGTTGCTCAGGCTGGAGTGCAATGGTGTGGTCTCAGCTCACTGCAACCTCCACCTCCTGGGCTCAAGACATCCTCCTGCCACAGCCTCCCAAGTAGCTGAGACAATTGGTGTGTGCCACCATGCTTGGCTAATATTTGTACTTTTTGTAGAAATGGGATTTTATGATGTTGCCCATGCTGGTCTTGAAATCCTGTGTTCAAGTGATTCTCCCACCTCAGACTTCCAAAGTGCTGGGATTATAGGCATGAGCCGTTGTGCCCTGCCAAGAGAAAACTTATTTTAATAAAATAGAGAGTGAGAACTGGCAGCAAATTGTCAGGCAGACAGTCTTTATGTGCTTTTATCCTCCTTATTCCTTTACTTTCAACATAAAAATAACTTGTAAGTTTATTTTTCTCCCTCTTGGTTTCCTTTTGTTTGTACCATTTTTGTTCACTACCTTCATATGACTCCTCCTCAACCCCCATCAAAACCCATTCTAATTGTACCTGAAGGGCATTTATGAATACATTCATTTGGCCAGTCAGGCAAGGTGTCCTGCTAGGAAGTAGGAAGGGAGGGTGACGGAGTTTCAGAGGGATCGTCTCACCACTCACTGTTTTCTGTCCTTACCATGTGTAAACATTCTTTTGATGTAAACACCACACAGCAGTCTTGGCTTGATTTGCCTTTTTGCTAAATCTTCCTGGGTCTCTGAACTTCCAGATGCCAGATGTTTACTCACAAAACCTTCAATCCAAAGAAAGGTCATGAGATTGGCCACCTCTCCATAGAGAAATTGTCTCGGTTCCATAGATGGCTCCTGTTGCTCAAGCTACAGTAAATAAGGGAATGTGCTGCTCCTCCCAGGCTGCTGAGTGGTGAGTACCCCAGGGCTGATTGGAGGAGCTCCTGGGTGCTCCTGCCCCCCATGGCGGGGGTGCATGCCCTGAATTGTGGGCCTCTTCTGCCTCTTCCACACACTTGGCTCTAGCTGCTGCCACCTGGGGCTATAGTTGCTCTGAAGCACTTACCCTGATGGCACCGAGGTTTTCATTTCCTCAGGGTTCATGCTGTGCCACCGCCTTCTCAGTCCTGAACGAGAGAGTATTATGCTGCCTTCTATGTGTGGGCAGTCAAACTCCTGTTATGAATAGCCCTAGAGTCTCAGAGTCTTAACACATTGTGATTGCCTGAGTCCAATGCAGGGTGGCCATGAGACTCTGCTTCACACAGCACTTCAGGGATCCAGGTTCCTTAGATTTAGTTGTTCTACTGTCTTAGGCCCTTTGGTCAATCACTGTACTCAGTTGATGAGGAAAGTGGGAGTATGGAGGATTATGTCAGAGATTTTTTTTTTTTTTTTTGAGTTGGAGTACATCACCCAGGCTGGAGTGCAGTGGTGCGATCTTGGCTCACTGTAACCTCTGCTTCCCAGGTTGAAGCTATTCTCCTGCCTCGGCCACCCTAGTAGCTAGGATTACAGGCACACGCCACCATGGCCTGGCTAATTTTTGTATTTTTGGTAGAGACGGGGTTTCACCATATTGGCCAGGATATTCTCAAACTTCTGACCTTGTGATCTGCCCACCTTGGCCTCCCAAAGTGCTGGGATTACAGGTGTGAGCCACCACGCCTGGCCCTGTGAGAGGTTTTATAGGCTAGGTTAGAAGTGGCAAACATCACTTCCACCTAGGTGACCAACTTTTAAAATCTGTGGTCTTCTTTCTATATGAGTTTTTGTTATAACCTACACATTACATTCAACAACTCATGTACAGTTGGTTCATCTCTTTCTAAGCTCTTATGGCCTCTTCAGAGGTCCTCACACAGTTTTGGAGAAACAGCACATAAATGTCTGTATTAGTATAATATTTTTCTCTATTCTCATCCTGGATGTATTGCTAAATTAGACATGAGCATTCTTCTTGCTCCACTCTTTAAAGGAATATTTTTTGGAAATCCAGCATGTTAACATCTTTTTTATGGCAGACCACAATTATAGCTATCTTGTAGGATATGTTTTAGGGAGTAATCTCTCTTCACTTTTCCACAAAACAAAAGGTCTCACAAAGTGTTTTTGTGCATTTTGAGCAAATTGTAAAGTTACCAAAAATTTTGATTAGGTAATCCTCAATATCCCAGGTAAGCAAATCACACCTCTTTCCAGCAGTGTCATGGACAATGGATGCGGACATTTAGAAGTCAGATCTTTTTATTTCCTTTGGTAAGAAGTTTATAGACTGGATGGAATTCCCCCAAATTTACATTTGCACTGTCTTCCAAATATACAGACAGATGAGCAAAGCCCCATTTGTTTTTGGACACGATATGTCAACAGTCTTCTCCTTTGTATTTCCCATGGTTTCCTTAACATCTTCAAAGAAATCAAGAAGTTGATTTGAAATTCCATTTTTTCACATCAGAGAATCTAAGATCCAAGAGGACAATTTTTGTGTTGCCATGCATCACTTGGTTTACTATGGAAAATATGATCCCTGGTAGGGTCTGACAGAATCGGCCCCATACTTTGAGTGGCTAACACATCTATTATCAAAGTTCTCTTCTTTGTGCACCTGTGGAACAGTCTAGTGGCAACTCTGAATCAGAAAGTTTGGCTTTATTCAGTTCCATAGAGCAATCAAGGGAACCATGCAATGACGTGTGTTCGTTCCTGTGTTACACCCTAATTTAGAACACTAGCTCTAATTAGCACACTAGCTAATTTAGTGGCTACGATTTTTGATAGGGCATTGGTGTCTTTTGGTGAGGAAAGACAACTTTTGATTGATTTAGAAATACCTGCCTGTCCCCTTCTGAACTTGTGACATTCCGTTTCCAAATACACTTTCATGCCTTCCTTTCCACCAGGTTAGATCCCAACCTTTTCTGCAGATTGTGTGTTGTTATCTCTTTTGATTATTCACCTGCTAGTTCAGTTCTATGTGTCCTGCCAACTAGCATTAGAGTAACAGTCGGCCGGGTGTGGTGGCTTGTGCCTGTAATCCCAGCACTTTGGGAGGCTGAGGTGGGTGGAAGATAAGGTCAGAGATGGAGACCATCCTGGCCAACATGGTGAAACCCCATCTTTACTAAAATACAAAAACATTACCTGGGCGGGGTGGCATGCACCTGTAGTCCCAACTACTCAGGAGGCTGAGATGGGAGAATCACTTGAACCTGGGAGGTGGAGGTTACAGTGAGCAGAGATAGCACCACTGCACTCCAGTCTGGTGACAGAGCAAATACCAGTCATTTAGCCTTCTTTGTCATATATGTGTGGGTTATGCTCGTGTTGGTATGTAATCATTCTCATTTTCATTATCTGAACTCTTAGAAAGCATGCACAACAGTGGGACTAGTTAATTCTAGTCCTAATCACAACATTCACCCTGTTAAAGAATAAAATAGCATTACCTTGGTATGAGGCACAATCGGTAATTCACAGGCAAAAGAGGACTCTGAAGGTTCACAATTACAGTGCACTTAAATTGCAAACTTGAGTCATGTCACTCAAATTAATGTAAAGATGAATGACTCATTACTGTGAATCACAAATGAGGTTGTCAAATCAGTGGCTGGAGGAAAAAAATCAGTGATGCCAACTACAGAAGGCTGATAATCTTTGCCACATCCTTTTGCCACTAAAAACAGGGTTGCTTTCACCCTCTATTTTTTGAAGGACCCAACATATAGTCACTACCTTGGTTTGCCCAGGAATTTCAAACCAGTACATTGGGGTTTTGTATTTCTTATCCCAAACTTCTGCACTCATTGCCAAAAATCCAGACTCTTTGTGTCATAAAGAGAGGTTTTCCAGAAATCAGACTTTTGGCACTGAAAAGGGAAATCCCTGGGCAAACCAAAGTGGTGACGCTGGCCACTCATATTGTGGTAGCCAAATTTGGTCACATGAATCCAACCACAACTGAATTTATGACTAGTCGAGTACTCAGGAAAAGAGCAAATGTGCTTACTAAGTACCTCATAAGACCTTATCTGCCTTTTCGCTTAGCTAATTCCTCTTTGTTTTCAAATCTTATTTCATATGTAACCTCTAATGAGGTTGCAGTCAAATCCTCCTCATGCCATGACAGTTGTTCTATCGGAATGCGTATCCTTCCCTATCCTCATATTTTCCTCCCATATCTCTCCATCTCCTGCCTTCCTCCTCTCCTCCCTTCTCCCTTCCTTCTTCTTTCCTTTCTTTTTTCCCTCATTCTTTGCTTCCTTTTTTCTTTCCAAAACTATTTATTGTACCATAACTGTGGGCCAGATTCACTGATTAGGGAAGTTTATGTTTACCTTTGTAAGAAACTAAGAAACAGTCTTCTCAAGTGTTTGTGCCATTTTGAATTTTCACTAGGAATGAGTGAGAGTTCCTGTTGCTCCACATCCTCTCTAGCATTTGATGCTTTCAGATTTGGTTGTTAGCCTTTCTACTAGATGTATACTAAAACCCTCAAAATTCTAGTCTAGCATAGGGCATGCTGCTGTTGGAATAAATCAATGAATAACAAAATAGGAGCAAAAGGGCATTTACTATTTATGTCTTTGAGGTTTCTCTGTTACTGAAGCAGGGTGCATTTGGACAGGGATTACATTTGGAAAGGGATTGCAAGTTCAAATGCTTACAGTGGAAAACAGATTGAGTGTGAGGGCAGGAGGAAATGGTAGGAACTATGTAATGTGGAGACCCCAAGAGAATCAGTGAACCCAGTTTTGCCAGATTTTCCAAAATTTGAGGTTGAGCCATAAAAGCAGATTTATAGGCAATCTCTCAATCTGTCAATGTTAATAATCAACTAGAAATATTTAAACATTGTGTGGGATAGACAATACCTGTTTGTAGCTAGATTGGAATGGTGAGTTTTTGGTTTTTAACCTGTATGTTTCTTAATCTCTTATGCCGTGGCATTCAAGCAATGCATCCTCTATGGCTTAAGAGTTTAGTGATTATTTGGTTATTATTTCTTATTTGAGATTATTTTGATTATTTGAGATAATAAAAATGAATTTGGGATGTTGGGGTTAGAATTGAAGAGAAGAAAATCAATGTGATGATTTCTATGTTGGAGGAGAAGCTAGAAAATGGCTTATGGCCATTGAAAAGCTGACTTCAGGGAGCTGCAGTAGTTAGTTTACGGTTGATTATTAGAACCTTTGTAAGTGTGAGACCCTGATCAGTCAGCTTCATCTTGGACTGTGGATGTTTAATGTAAGCCACTGCCTTAGGAGTTTTGAGAATCTTTCTTTTAGGAGGAAAAAGAATCCGACAGGCCACCAAAGTGGGACCAGCCATTTCAATGACCATTTTTGTTAGTTGTGTTCCCGAACATTTTTCAGCCTAGTAACGTATCAAATGTGTTCATAATTTATGGGGAGAGAAGAAATTATGTGTCACATGCAGTTATCTGGTAAATATTTATGAATTGTCTGCTTTTTAATACGAGGGTGTGAAAATAACTTAAGTCTTGATTGCAAATTAGCAATTCCATAAGCATGGAGAAGAAGACAAGAAACTCAGTTTTTTTTTTCAAAAAAAGGAGGTCTTTGTTTCTACACAGAAATGTTCCTGTTAAATTGTCTCTCCTTTTTTGACATGTTTGATTCCCTAGTTTCATTTATTTTCTAATAAACCCCAAAGCTGTGTTACAGCAGAACCAAGATACGCTCTAACAGGGAACAACATGATACATGGTGCAACATGATACAAAATAAATAGTTTCTACGTCCCTTATGGAATGAACAACCAGCCAGAAAAACACCCCTTTCTAATATTATTTGAATTAGAAGCTTCTCAAGCTGGTGAGCTGAGTTAGTGAGAGCCCCCTCAAGAGGCCACGTTCTGACTTTCCCAAGGGCCAATTAATTTGGCTGAGTTCAGTAATCACTGCTTATGTCTCTGGCTCTGCAAAATCAGTTGGAAAACATGTCCTCTTCGTCATTAAAGACACCAAGTATCTGAGTACTTGGGCACTGACACTTCTGGCCAATCCATTTAAGAGTACAAGCTCTATTGATGTCTGTGGCCAGTACTGTTATCTCCATACCCAAAGAGAACAGTCTATGGAGAGAACTCCACTGAGCTGCATGACAATGGCCTCCCTTGACCTTTCTAGCCTCAGCTTCCTTCTCAGGGGGTCAGCAGTTAGGATTTAAGGATGTCATGTCTGTGAAAAACTCTTGAAATGCTAAGGGCTATATAAATCTCAAATGGCATGGTTGCCTATGGTTTTCTCTGTATGGAAAACAATCTCTTGTCACGACCATAGCTTTAGATGGAAAGACTGCATTCTAGCTATTTCAAGAAGTAAGATTTTGTTCTCATTTGGGCTCAATGCTATAAACAAGTGGAGGTATTCCAAAACTCCGTTTAACAGAAATCTGTGCTTCTCTATTAGTTATCCATTCCATCGTTGCTCAGATACAAGGCCCTAAGACAGCTGTGCTGGAGCCCCTGGCTCATGTTTAGGACTGTCCAATCGGTGTTACTCCAAAATGCACACTGCACCCTCTGAGGCTTTTTCTACTGTGCTTCTAGGTAAAATTTGATTTGAAGAAAAAGCTTTGTTATTACAAAGTTATGTTTAGAAACCATTGAGAATATTCTAATCTATACCATGAAAATGCAGTGAGCAACAGCCAGACTTCAGGAAACTCTACAGGATAAATGATCTGATCACTTTAGCAAATATATTCCATGGGGAAAGAATGTGCTCATACATTCTACCTGCTCTCTGTCAATGCTTTCCTCGCTCTTCTGCAGAAATCAGTTAGTTTCTCCCAAATGGATCTGTGCCATAACATAGGAACATGTTATTATTTTTCCCATCTTAAAAAAATATTTCACCTGACTTGACTGAGGCTACCAAGGGCATCTCTTATTTGAAACAAAACTCTTTCAAAGTAATCATCTATAATTGCTACCAGTTCTTCTCCTCTCATTCTCTCTAGAAAATACTCCAAACAGGTTTTTACCTCCATCAAAAACAATTCTTAGAAAAATCTAGTGGTTAATCTTCGATCTCATCATACTTGACCTGTCAGCAGAAGTTGCTGTTCTCTCCTGGAAACACTGTTTGCCCCTGGCTTCCTGAACATATCTCATCCGATTTTCCTGCAGTCATTCTCACTTTTTTTCTCTCTCATTGTTTGAAATTTTTTTCCTGGTTTCTTTTCCTCTTCCTGACCTCTTAGATGGTCTCTGCTGCAAGACTCATTCTTGGAACTCTTCTCTTTGCCATCTACTCTGCCTGGAGAGGAGAGTTCAGTCAAGTGCCTGTCTTTAAATATTATCCCTGTGTTGAGGACTCTGCCTCCCATCAATTGCAGCCCCTTCTCTCTAACTGCACATTCTGTCTCCCTGGAATGTGTAATAGATAGCTCACACTTGAACATGTCCTGCACGTGACCCCCACATTTCCCACCCTGCCCTGCAGTAACCAGTTTCTGCTCTTGTGAAGGTACCTCTGGTCCTCCAGTATTGCAGATTAAACATCCTGCTGATAACCTCATCTCCTCTCTTTCACTTTCACTGATAATCTGGTTGTATAGTAAACCTTACTTTTGGTGCTACCTCCAAAATATATCTAGAATGTGGCCACTTCCCCACCCCTTGCAGCCACTCTGATCCAAGCTACCATTGGATGTCAGCAGATTTTTCTAACAGCCTCATGCTTTTGCCAGTACTTTCTGTCATTGGATTCTCAACTCCGCAGCCAGAGTGAACCTGCTTAAACCCAGATCAGACCGTTTCTCTACCCTGATCAAAATCCTCCAGTGGTTCCCAACTTAGTGCAAAAACTAAGATTCTCATTTTGACCCACACAGCCCTGGCAACGTTCTTTGCCTCCCTGATGTCTTCTGCCATGACATTCTGTCTTGCTCAGTGGCTCCAGACATTTGCTTCCTGACTGTTCTGCAAATATCTGCAGGTGAGCTTTACTTTCCTTAGTGCTTTGCTTTTACCAGCATGTAAATTCCGTGAGCTATTGTTCCTACTCTCTGGAAACCCTGCTCCCAGGACAGTGCTTCACACAGGGTGTGCAGGCATTGAATATTTGTTGAATGAACAAATAAATTAATTTTCAGTGTTGGAAAATATGTTTCAATATACGTGTCAAAAATTTAAAGATAATTGTTTAGAAAATAGAAATAATAGATGTAATATCCAAGTAATTAGAGGAGAAAAATGGAATAAAGAAAACTTTACCAACAAAAAACAGTGAAAAAATCAAAAGGGTGCACAAGAAACAGAAAACCAAAACAGAATTGCAAAAAGGAAAAGCATGTCAGGAATCACGATCTATGTGAATAACGTGACTTTCTCAGATTGAATCAGAAACCCAGTTATGAGCTGTTTACGGGAGGCAAATATAAAACCAAATCATGCAGAATGGTTGAAAATAAAAAGAAAGAAAAATACAGACCAGGCAAACATTCATAAAAAGAAAACAGAAGTAATAATGCTAAAATGACAAAATGTAACTCAAGGGTAAAAGCATTAAGGAAAAAGAAAGGTTGCCTTATATTAATAAAAACACACCATGAAGATAAAAGAATCATAAAGCAATTTATAGTACCCATCATAGTTTTGACATATAAATAAAGCACACAATTGAAAATCTATATTCATAGTGAGAGATTTTAATACCCTTTTCTCAGAAACTAACAGATCAAGTAGACAGAAAATGCAGATATAGAGTATTTGAAACCCTTAACAGGCTTTTGGGGCACTGAGTGAAAATTGTGCTCCAAATATATATCTAGAGGATCACGAGGATTTAAGAAACAGGAGGACATATGTGGAGAAAATAAAAACGGTGACACATTGTGTAGACACTGTGAACGGAAAGAGTCAATTGAGAATCCCAGTCTGCTTTCTGATCTTTCGAAACATCTGATCCTAACATTGCGTAGAGCAGCAGTTCTTGCAGTGAAAGGCCTGTATCAGTTGCACCAGCAACACATGGGAATTTGTTAGAAATGCAGACTGATGAGCCCCAGCCCCAGCCCTACTGAGTCAGCAGCTCTCGGGATGGGCCCAGCTTTAACAAGCCCTCCGGGGGCTCTCATGCCAGCTCAAGAGTGAGAGCTGCTGGATCAGATTAAACCTCAGAACCCCAGTCTGCCTTTCTGGGTTTGAATGTCCTCGAAGCAATAGACAAATGAATGTGCACACATTGTTCAAATATAGATTTCATAATATCCACAAAAGTCTGCTTCATGGGAAAGGTGTGGGACTCCAGTCTTAGATCATCCTGACACTTTCCTGGGAAACCGTGGCCTGAGTCTTTATAATTGAATTTTCTTTAGGTGAAAAGAGGTAAAATAATCAGTGGCTCTCATGCTGCAAATATTTAAAGTGCAAAAATGGAAATAGATGGAATAAAATAAATCTGTTATGATTTCTCATGCCTGAATTGTATGTATGGATTATGGAAAAAAATTTTCCCATGTATCCATCTCTGGGTTTCCATTTGCTGCATCTATACTTTCAGCATCTCTAGGAGGTCTTCAGATGACCCTTCCCCCAGGGAAGACACTGAGGCCCAGACATAACTGGGCAGAGAGGGAAATTAATGCTCCTTTCCCCAGACTCTTCTCCATGCCTGAGTGCCAGCCTTTCTCTGATTCCCTTCAGGGACATGCTGCTCAATTGAAATGGCTAAAAATGCTTCCTGGGAGCATTTGCTGTAGTTAGTGAAACAACTTTGAGAGCATTTGTTAAAAAAAGAAAAAGAACAGCATCACACATGCAAATTAAAAATTGTGTGTATCCGTATAACTATTCAAGGATGCATATCCAACACATCCCAGTGGAAACCTGTGGAGAGGAGGGAGATAGGAATGAGGGTTGGGGGAAAAACAAAACAAGAGTAGGTCCTTACACAAAGTGATTATTATAGTATGTTCTAAATCCAGAGGTTTGATGTGATGGTTAATACTATCAACTTGACTGGATTAAAGGATGCAATATTGATCCTGGGTGTGTTTGTGAGGGTGTTGCCAAAGGAGATTAACATTTGATTCAGTGGGCTGGGGAAGGCAGACCCACCCTTAATCAGATGGGCATCATCTCATCAGCTGCCAGTGAATATAAAGCATGCAGAAAAATGTGAAGAGATGTGATGGGCCTAGCCTCCCAGCCCACATCTTTCTCCTGTGCTGGATGCTTCCTGCCCTTGAACATTGGACTCCAGGTTCTTCAGTTTTGGAACCCAGACAGACTCTCCTTGCTCCTTAGCTTGCAGACAGCCTATTGTAGGACCTTTTGATTATGTAAGTTAATACTTAATAAACTCCCCTATATATATAAAAATACTTAATAAACTCCCCTATAAACTCCCATTATATATATAGATACAATGATAATTTTTATTTTCTCCACGTCTTCATGCACATATATATATATATATATATATATGAGTTTATATATATAGGGGAGTTTATTTTATGTCTTCATAAGAAACATATATATAGGGGAGTTTATTATATTATGTCTTCATGCATATATATATGCATGAAGACATACGTGGAGAAAATAAAAATTATCAAACATTGTGTAACATGCTATCTGAACAGAAAGGGTCAATTGAGAATTTCAATCCAATATTTCTTTTAGAAATGAGGCTAGCTTTCAAATGGACATAATACATTTGGCAACTAATTACAAGTTGTCTTAAGCTATAGACCTAATAGGATTTCAGGTTTGAAAACAAATCTCTGTTCCTGAGGTAACTAAAGGAAAAAAAAAGTAATGAATGACCTTGAGCAAGTAATCCCCCTTCCCTATCCTCTGGTCCTTCAGAGAGCACACTGACTTGGAATCCTGGTCTCACTGACTGGCACTGGGGTCTGTGTGCATCACCATCACTGCCCAGGGAAGCTCGGCCTGAGTCCTCCCTATTGTCTCCATGCTTCTACTGAAAAATGTTGAGAAGGACAACATAGTACATATGCTTCCATCTATGGATTGGCTTGCACTGGAATGAGATATTTATGCTCTTAGGTAATCCATTATAACGCAGATCTCCCACTGCTATTGCTAACACACATATCCTTGAAGCCATGCATCCAATTCTGCTCCCTGAGGGCCCTTGCATTTTCTCAGACACATGATGCTCCTGTTTCTTCATCTTCCCCACCCATCATGGTCTGGCAGACTTCTAGAAATGGACTTATTCATCACATGTATTTTTGATGGTGGCTCTTGGTGAGATAAATTTCTCATCAAATATTACAAAATAGATACTTAAGCTTTTAAGCGTGAGAGCACTTTTATGGGCTGGATAGTTTAAAGGTAAAATTGGAGCTAGGTGTGGTAGTATACACCTATCCCCCGCTACACTGAAGGCCGAGGTGGGAGGACCCCTTGAGCCCAGGTGTTCGAGGCTGTAGTGAGCCATGATTACATCACTGCTGTTCATTCTTGGTGACAGAGTGGCTGTGTTTTTACAAAAAAAAAAAAAAAAAAAAAGGTGGGGGGTGTTGAGCTGTTCCTTACCTTTTAAAAATCCTAACTCCACAAGCTGATGCAGTGTGGGACAGGCAGTTTCTTTTAGAAATAACCCTAGCTTTCAAATGGAGCATAATACATTTGGAAGCTCATTACAAGTTGACTTAGGCTATAGGCCCGATATGATTCAGGGTTGGAAACACAGAAATAGTTCAGGATTATGGTAGCAGCCATGACTGAATCTTAGCCGGGCCACTTACTAGCTGCATTACCACAGACGTGGTCCTTCACCACTATCAAATTTCATTTTCTCATCTAAAAAACGGGTAATTCTATCCACTTTACAGATTTGTTGCAAGAATTGAATGTGATACCGTACATAAACAGACTAGTAGTGTGTTAGGTACAGAACAGGTGCTATACAAAAGCTTTGTGGAGAGAAGTAAGACAGTAAGGATGGGAGACCTACCTTGTCACCTGGGTTTTCAGAAGTGAACAGTATTGGTTACAAAGAAAGGTTTGAATAGGAAGGATAAAGTCTTTGTGAACTGATTAATTCTACTGGAAGCTCATTAGCCCTACAACTCTTCCAAATGATTCTTGACGTTGTGTACCATGCTTTTTGTAGAACTCAGTTAAATAGATATATGAGAAATAAGCCATCTCTCTCTCTCCTCTTCCTTCCCTCTTTTCCTCCTTCTCTGTCATAGTGAACATGCTTTTCTATTGCACGGGGCTTGAGATATGTGTTATTGTGGCTGTCAAAAGGAAGCCTGACCCAGAAACTGCCCAGACACAGACACTGTGATATAGCTGTGGGTGTGTCCCTTAAGTGCTCTTAACAATGGAAAAGTTTACTCTTGATAATCTCTTAGGTTCTATGTCACTCTAATATTTTAGAACTCTGTATTTAAAGAATAATACCGTCTATCAATTCCAAGCCTAGAGAGCCATCTTTGATCATGGAGAATTAATGTGTTACTTAAACTTGCTACTCAAGGTGTGGTCTGTGGACCAGCAGATCGCCATCATTTGGGAGCTCATTAGGAGTGCAGAATTTTAGACACTACGCAGGTCTCCTGAATAAGAATTTTCACAGGATCCCCAGGTGATGCATATCCCATTAAAGTTTGAGAAGCACTGCTTTAAACACCACAACTCTTCTTTGTTCATATAGAATTCGCTGCCTTCAGCTTTAAAGTGTGTCTCCAGAAACCACATAAAAGTTCATAAAATTCCTGTGAGGAGGCTCAGGTTTTGACCATTTTTATAAAGAAAAAATGTTGGAGAATTAAAAGGGCTTGCTGAGGACTGGGGAGAATGGTTGCATAGAGAATGTGACCACTGTCGTGTTCAGGCAGCTGTTGCCATATGTAGTGTTGGGATTCCCATTGCAGCCGCATCTGCCTTGGATACCTGAGCTGATTAAACAGTTATAAGATAGTGTGTCATTTGCACAAGGTGATGCCTTTGAAAGCTGGCAAAGTTTCTTGACATGAGAGAGGCTGATTTCTACACTGGCATCCTAAAGACTTGACGAATGTTGTTCTGTTTATTTTGACCGCCCCGATCTTTAATGATAAAATTGTGCAGTTTGAAATGTGGCTGTTTGCCCCACTCTGTGCCAAGTTTAACTGAACACATTTCTGTCTGGTCTCTTGTCATACTGTGGGCTTCAAAATCAGTAAGTGAACTGCCTTGCTCTCAGCCTGTCCAACCTCCCTTCTGCAGTCAACGGTCATAAGTTTTTGAGGGCAAATGTTTATTGCTGCTGCTGGGGGCAGCTGCTCCTGTACCCACTTTCAAACGGGCCGTGGAGGAGACAAAGCTCATTTGGCTGCTGGTGGGTGGATGAACGTGAGTTGCTTCTCTTAAGCCATTGGTTTTTTTTCTTTTACTGGTTTTCTTGGAATGTGGATTCTCCCTCTATACAAAGGGAATTGCAGGCAGGGAATAAATAGTGTGCCTACCTAAACCACTAAGAAATGCATGGGGAAAAAGAGAAGCGTATGCAAATCTGATAACAAGTGGGCAATGCTGTAGTGCTGTTTTCTCTTACAGTTCTTCTTTTTATTCTTGCTGCTCCATTTAGTTTTGCATCATTTGGCAACCTTTATAGTGCTTGATTGTAGAAAAGAAAGCGTCTCTGTCCCATCTTATGTCCATATTTGACTCCTGTGCTGTAAGGAAACCAGAACAAGCTTCGGGGTAGAAGTGTGGCCATGTCATGGGAAGTAATAACTGGATAAAGTCCCTTTCAAAACTGCCGAAAGCAGGTGGTAGTTTTAAATGATACATTCCCCAGACACAGTTTTTCTTGATATCTTTCTTTCTTACCTGTTTGTTTTCTTCCTCATAATTTTTGAATGTATTTAAAATTACTGTATTTTGGATTTCAGTTTTATAAGATGTTTAAAAAAATGAATGGAGGCCAGCCCCATAAGTCTTATTGTATAGTTTTGGCTTTCCATTCTTAACTCTTCTAAATAAAATTTCCACCATGCTTTTTAACACCTCATCTCTGGTGAAAATTAAAATGTTGTTTAAAATCACACCACGGCAGTTTTTTGCAAAATATGAAACTTTCACACTACTTGATACTATTATAAATTATTCATCTTGAGTAAGTGTCAAAAATAACTATGATTTAATAGCTTAGGGAATGAAATGTTTTTTTTCCCATTCTTTTTGAAAGAATTTTAATGTAGTTTGAAGATCATGAGAGGTAAGTTTAGCTGTTCTGTGATGATGGAAATGGTCTTCATTTGTGCTGTCTGAAATGGTAGCTGCTAGAAACATGTGGTCATTGGACATTTGAAATGTAGTTAGCACAACTGAGGAACTGAATTTTAAATTTTATTTAGTCTTAATTTAAATTTAAATGCCACATGTGGCTGTGGCTGCTTTTGAACTACAGCAGCAGAGTTGTATAGTTGCAACAGAGACTAGTCCGCAAAGCTGAAAATATTAATCGTCCAGCCCTTTCCAGAGAAGGCTTGTCAACCCTGGTCTAGATCAGTGTTCAGTGGAGCAGGATCGATGGAGGATAGGAAAAAGCAGTCATGCAAATCCAGTGATACCTCATGTTGGGCACATTTGGAAATTGTTAATCTTGAAAATTATGTTAAGAGATCAGTAATTTTTCAGCTAGTATTTTTTCCTGTAAAATGTGGTTAATGATTTTGGTAGAATTTCAGGAAAAAAGAAAAGTGAGAAGTAAAAGTAGATTTCCATACATCTATATGCATACGTACCTGTGTTTGTGTATCTGTCATAGAACAAATAATATTCCATATGTGGTGTTCTACATATTCATGTTACTCCCGTTTAACACTTTATTTAACTATTTTAAAGACCTCAAATATTAATACATCCTACTACCAACATGAAATCTCAATGCAATGGTTACTTCCTTCTTTTAGAAGGCCAGTCTTACTTGCTGAGTAATTTTTGTAGTGTTTGTGTTACAAATGTAGAAATGGGAGTTTCAAACATTTAGCTACGCTTGAACTCTCAAGCAAAGGCTTAATTTAGATGTGGAATATACCTATCCACATGTTTACATGTGGATATAAACATATATATGTATGTGTGCTCCAAAATATGTAGACATATAGCATACAAACATATAGTATATGTGTGTATATGTATACTCCAAATTTCAAAGATAAAATTTTTAATGATATGTATTATTAGAGTTATATGAGAGAGAACATTTAAACTGACTATTTACCTTTCTATCAAGGAACAAGCAAAGTAAGAAACTTGATATGTGGAACAAGAGATTTTATTTGAATCTTCAAAACAATAAATGCAGGTTTATTTTCTAAATACGGGGACCTGGGCATGCTATATAAGAAAGACATTGATTCAGCCAACTTCTGTGGGCACTGATATGGCAAGGGCTAGCAGTAACATAAACAGATGATATGGTAGTATCTTGGTTTATGGTCTCTCTGGGCATACAAATCATATGAAGATAAAAAGGTAGATTGCAAGACAATGCATAATTAGAAATCACCTGAGTAATATAGTAAATGTCAAGGAAATCTCTTAACAATGCTCAGTTTTCACTGTGCTGTGTGGCTCACATACCTCAACTAGATACTTTGGTGTGAAGCACAAGGACAAGAAATGAGTTGTCAACATCAGTTTGGTTTATGGGAAAGATGAAAGACTTGGTGAATACAATGGAGGATAGTGTGCAAGGGAAAGAAAGCAACACAGAAATCTGAGTGGCAGGAAATGAGAGAGAGAGAGATTCAAAAAATAAAAGGCAAACATATAGAGGCTGCACTGATGTGACTTAAGTCCTGCAAAATTTTTAGTTTCCCCCCATAGCCAAACTTTGCTAAAAATGCACAAGATAAATTTAAATTACATTGCAAGAACAACTCTCTGAGGCTGTATAAATGCAGCCCATAGGGAGAGGCTAAAAGAATCTGATTGTGTTCAGAGTAGAGAGATGGGAAAACTTGAGGAGCCCGTATATACTTATTGAGCTGTTTTCAAGGGTACAGGTGACAATCAGCCTTGTACTTATCCTGTACCAGAAGGAAGTCATTTCAGTTACTACCAAGGTTCCTTTGTGCAGATTACTATAAATAATACTTCCCTTTGGCTGGAAATAATCAGCAATGTCCTTTCTCAACCCCACTGTGTCATTAAGAGGCTGTGAAGGAAGCTTATTCCAGGTTCCCTTAGGACAAGGCGAGCATGACATGAGGGCAGAGAATGGCTTTCCTTGGGATCAGGAGGGCCCCATGAGCAAGATACAGGCTGGCAATGTGATGACAGCAGTGTCCTGCATTCCTGACTGGGATGACAGCAGTGTCCTGCATATCCTCTTTTGGGAAAACACAGAGCCACGTTGGGAGACTGAGGCCATGGTCACATGACTCAAGCAAGTCATGCAATCTCTCTGTAGATCAGTTTCCTCACCTAGCTCATCATACTCAATAAAAGGATATGATTATAAATCATACTTTGAAAAGATAAAAAAGGAAAAAAAGCCCTAATAAATAACCAATATAGGACTTCAGAGTGAAGATCAGAGTTAAATATGACCTGAGCTGGGGGAGGAAACTGTCTCTTCACATGTTCATCCCAGACCTGATTTAATCCTCAGTCTGAAAGCCATGTTGGGATGAGGATCTATTCCATGGATCTATCGTTTGCTTTGACTCACATATTGGTAGTATCTATGGAAATTTCTCTGGGAAAAACCTTACCCTAGGCTATCTTGAAAAGGCATCATCCCATCAGCATTTCAGTATGAAGGTATAAGCAGTGTTTAGCAATGAACAGTGGTGTTCCTTGCTTTTGAAACCATGAAGGGTGAGCCCATAATGAGAGTTGTGAAAATAAAGACCACCCAAATAAGAAAAGCAGAGGTGATTTACTCAGAGCTTGCTGTACCAAGACAGTCAGCCACCAACACTTACATTTGGCAGAGACTCAAAGGTAGGCAGGGGAGTGGGAGAACTGTACAGTGGACAAAAAGGGACAGCTTCAGTTGTGTCCTGTTTGGAGGTTGTTGGCCTGGGGAGGCCGGCAGCAGTCAACTAGGAGCAGAACAGTGTATGTGAGGCGTTGGAGGCATATTTGGCTTTCTCTGCTCGATCCTAAGCTGGAAGTGGTGACAAAAATTAGAGAAACTGTCATTCATTAATCAAATCCTCGACATTTTGTTGTTATTGTTGAAGAAGTGACTGTTTAGCCTGCTGGATTGTTATTAGAGATAGCAGTCTGGCTTCCTGCAAGTCTGACTTTTAGTAGGCTAGCTTCCTTTGCTTTTTATCGTAGTTAAGGGGTCAGTTTCCTGGGCAGGTGCAGTTGCAAGTCAGAGTTCTGTTTTTATGGGTGGTCTAGCCATTGTCCATGTTGTATTAGTCTCTCATAGTTAAGACCAAACACTAATGGAGATCTTCACTTAAATTGTTGTTTGACTAAGACTTGCGTGACCCTGAGCAAGTCACTTCACCTTTCATCTATGAATAGGATCCTATTACCTGCCCTGTAATAGCTTACAGGGTTGCATGTACACAAAATGAGAAAAATTGCATGCAATATAGTAGCTTGTCTCTAGGGTAGTGAATAAATTCTAAAGATGACAATGACAGAGACCAGTATGGAATTACAGTTATCCTTCCTTTGCCCCATCTGTTCTAAGACATATGAAACCATATTGCACTTGATTGAAAAAGGTTAATTCATATTTATTTAGCATCTCTGGCATACATTAATATTTGAACCACTTTCTTCATGAAGTGTTCCAGTTACAAAATACATAATAGGAAATACATGATTTCTACTAAATCTTCCTAATAGTATCCATTTTTGGAATAACACCCATTTGAGAATTTGATAAAATTTAGGAATTCTGTCCCATAAAAATAGCACATACACCCAATTTTATACACAGTTTCAAGGGGTTCATAAATGAGGAGGCATTTGTCTAGACTTAAAGGCAGAAGTTCTCAACCTGGATTGCATATTCAAAACATTTGGGCAGTTTATAAAACTCCTATTAGGTAGGCTGTACTCTTGTGGGGTGAGACCTGGGCATTGGTCCTATTGAATGTCCCTCAGGTTTAAACTATTTCTTTAAGGCAGTGGTTCTCAAACATTAATGAACCCCAGAATCACTTGGAGGGCTTGTTAAACCCAGATTGCTGGGCTCAACCCCCAGAATTTCTCCTCCCATCGGTCTGGGGTGGAAAGTGGATACCTGTACCCTGGAAAAGCTCCTTGGGTGATTCTGGTGCTGACCTCTGGTTGAGACTTATAGCCCTAGAGGAGGGAAATCAGGATCACATCTGAGATGTGTCATTGTGTATACATGGATGTCAAACTAAAGCATTCACATGTCATGCTTAGCTCCCTCCTGAACAAGGCCACATCTGGGCATGTACTCTTGGAAGTAGTAATAACGAAATCTTGTTTCTCTAGGGTTAACCAGCCTGGAAGTGTAGTTGGAAAACAGAAGCTCAGGCATTGAAACTGGTGGATTTGATGGTCCTGTGCTCTTCACTAAGTTCCATCCCCCATGGTCCACTGTCTCTCAGGCTGTAGACAGCAGGCCTAATCCTGTACTCACAGTCCACAGAAGGGGTGTGTTCAACACACACACCTGTTGGCCAAACAGCTGCCAGGCCAGATTAACCCATTGGAATGGTCCTCCCCTGCCTTTTACATCTCTACCTCCTCCTTAGAGGATAGCAGACTTTCCCTGTCTTTTCTTTTCCTCATCATCCAAGGATTTAACAGTCTCTGAGGACACTCAGACTAGGGTTTATCAGACCACGTCCCTGCTGTTTTGAGGGTTCTGTTTGCTTCAGTCTTTCCCATTCGAGCATCCTGTGATAATTTATTCAAATGCATTGTCACTTTCACCCACCCTGCTCTGTAACCCAGTACCCAATCTCCCCGGATTAAAGACTCAGCCACCATCACTTGGCATTTGGTAGAGACTCGATGGTGCTAGGGGAGTGGGAGAGCTTTACAGTAGACAGAAAGGGAGGATTAACGCAGAGGCCAAATAGGTAATTTCTTGGATTCTAAATCTTCACTGGAAACTGCCTGTCTGACTTCCTGTTATCCATACTTCCCCAGGGATCAGAAGATTGAGAAGAGCTTGCGCCAACTGGCTTGAACAACCTTAACCCAGAAATATTGATGTGATTACAGACTGCAATAAGGTACTGCCCTCTTTGCTGGATGTAAGTGAGCACATTAAAGACAAGGTGAAGGCTGGGTTTGGTGGCCCCCGCCTGTAATTCCAGGACTCTGGAAGGCCAAGGCGGGTGGATCACTTGAGGTCAGGAGTTTGAGACCAGCCTGGCCAACATGCTGAAACCCTGTCTCTACTAAAAATACAAAATTAGCTAGACATGGTGGTGTATGCCTGTAGTCCCAGATGCTCAGGAGCCTGAGGCAGGAGAAGAATTGCCTGAACCCGGGAGGCAGACGTTACAGTGAGCCAAGATCATGCCATTACACTCCAGCCAGGGCAACAAGAGCAAAACTCTGTCTCAAAAAAAAAAAAAAAAAAGACAAAGCGAAGAACACCAGGACACTGTCCGCTGATCATCGACGCTCTTACCAACAGAATATTTGTGGCCTGATGTTTCCTTTTCCTGTCACAACATTTGCTCTTGTTTTTTGATTTTCTGGTTTGCTTGATTGCACTGTGTAGAGTGGTAAAAAGAGAGCAGTGTCAGAAAATCCATAAAGAAAGTCTTCAAGCAGAACTTGCCCTGTGATAGGTGAAAGAATCCTCCTTTTATGACTGAGGGAGCTAAAAAGAAATCTGGCTTCATCCAATAAACCTTGAGCCATGATCCAATAAGGCACAGTAGCTGGATCAGATGCTAGAGGTGTAGGACCTAAATAGTTTTGCAATTAAAGGCGATCTCTCAATTTTCAACACTTTTTTGAAAAACTGTAAAGATTTATTGGCTCCATAGCATCAATTCATTCTCAAAAGTAGCATATTTAGCATATGAGTCTGCCAACAGAACCATTCATAATTTATCCAAGTTTTCTTCAATCCATGATGACTGGTGATTCCTGTGACATTGAGCTGCTTTTTTAAACTCCAAAGATGACATTTCCAGAATCCTGAGAGATTACTTTCTCTGTGCCCTTGCTGTTTATATCCATGTTCTATCAAAGACAAGGACTTCTGAAGCCATTGGTGCTTAGTCACTTTCCAAGTGCTTTGCATTGTCTGGAAGTGGCCAGCATTTCATGTGCATTGTTCCATATAGTCCTCAGAAGAGCTTCACAGATGAAGTTTCTGATCTTGGAAGGGTGGAGTTCTCACGGTGAGGAATATGGCTGCCTGTGAATTCAGTGTGTAAACAAATAAATGCATAAATGCAAAAATACATAATTGCAAATGTGTATATTATGGATATGTAAATACAAAAAAAGATGGTATTTTGGTTTTATTGACTGTCTAGGTCACTGCTTCCTCCTGCCTTGAAGAACTATTTAGAGATTAATGGAATGAAAATTGTGAAATGATTAGGTGGTTGGGAATTGGAGGCAGTGATCCCTAGGCTTCAGGGTGCCTTGTGTAAGTAAGATGTAAAGACTGGCACACTGAAACTTTTGTGTAGTTAGCTATGGTGAAAGCACATTTGCTTTTGGTTGGGTTAGAATTGAGAGGGCCCGGGGTCTGCAACTGGCTTTGAGGCGTGTGTGTGTGTGTGTGTGTGTGTGTGTGTGTGAGAGAGAGAGAGAGAGAGAGTGTGAGTATGTCTGTGTGTGTGTGTGTGTGTGTGTGTGTGTGAGAGAGAGAGAGAGAGAGAGAGAGAGTGTGAGTATGTCTGTGTGTGTGTGGGGGATGTGTTTGAAATGGTCAAGTAGAGAATACAGAGGTAATGAATAGCTCGAGAGGAACAACAAGCTTTAGTTGGGGGAGAGGTCCACATGTTAATGGAATACCAAAGACCCTCTCTGTTGGCCCTGCTGACTTTCCAGACACAGAAATTGGGATATTACAGTATCAGGCTCTCAGGGGACTAAGGTTTTAAGTTGGCTTCTTCCCTTTCATTTTCCTGACACTGGAACTTGGGAATAGCTGAACCCTGGATTTTGTTTAACTGCCGCCTCTGTTCAATCTCAGATCCTGCAAAACATTGTTTGAGATAAGCAATCTACCTGTAGATGCTTTAGAAATGGACAAGCAACTTCATGGCAGTGTCTCAGCCTTGCTCTGCCCACTGGACGTGAGTTCTCGAAGGATCACCCAACTTGCTTAGTCGTCCTTTGTGTTCTTATAAAACACAAGCCCGTTGCGTCTGAAAAAGGTCACATAGTTGTCACCATTCTTTGTTGAAGACAAATCTGCCTTAGTTATCCCAGGGGAATGCAGTGCAAATGGAGGAAAACTCTGTTTTATAGCATTTTTAGAGTAGCTGTCCTCTCACTTTTGTTGACTGTCAGAGACTGGTACTCTCATGGGTTACGGAACCTAACCTAGTATTTAGAATTGTAATCATCGGGTAGAAGACATTCATTTCCCGAAAGGAACTCTTAACTCTGCTCCTTTGTAATTCTCTTACCTACGAGTGTAAAAGCTCTCCCCATTGCAGTGGCATAAAGAACATTCTGTTTTCTCATCTCTAACGACATAGGCTGAGTTCAGGGTGAGATGAGATGTCAGCTTTTCCCTTTGTTGTGGCTGGGCTTTTCAGACAGAATAAGGCATTGATGGATGCACAAACACTTTCATATGGTTAGTGAATTGCTCTTGTAGGAGGATAAGATGTAATGTTCATAGAAGTCAGTCTGGTCTGCAGCATGAAACCCACCAACACTAAAGTTCCACGTCATGTAAACACCTATACCTTCTGACTTACGCTTTTCCTGGGAGGACTGTCTTTGCAGGTCAGGCTTTGCTCCTTGTCATGTATGATTTGGGTTTACTTATTTTTTGAAGAGCATGAATTCCTGAATGGAAACAATGGTATCTTTTCTTGGTTTTATATTTACCACAGTATCATAGAAATGTACAAGCTTCTCAACTTCATGAAAATATATTTTTTAAAAAGTAATCAATTCTGCTGAGAATTGATTCTGAAACTCTGTGGATTCATCTTGCAAGATAATTACCCATCTGTCTGCCTTAGGAATGCTAAGAAGAACAGAGAAGGTAGCTTTAAGATCTGATTCTTTATAAGAATAACATAGGGATGAAGAGAACCCTAAGAGGTTCAGGTACTTGCTGCAAGGTTCTACTGGCCCTGGAGCCCTGAGTCTACAAGAAATGGAAATGGGATGTGGGATGCAGTCAGTAGTCTTCTGTGCAATGGATTCTTCCTTGGTTATCTTCAGTTTTTAAATTGTGTGTGTGTGTGTGTGTGTGTGTGTGTGTGTGTGTGTTTAGAGATGAGGTTTTACCATTTTTCCCAGGCTGGTCTTGAACTCTTGGACTAGAGTGATCCACCTGCCTTGGCCTCCCAAAGTGCTGGGATTACTGGTATGAGTTACTGTGCCTGGCCCATCTTCTGTCTTTTTGAAGGACAGTGTACTGCTGGGACTGTTTGTCAAGGTTTACTAGCCCCTGTTCTAGCCTGAGAGCTGGAATTAGGTCAGGGCTTGTGTGGTAAGATGCCAGTGTCTGGTCTGGAACAAGACAAGGGTGTGTGTATCAGTTATCTATTGTTGCATAAAAAGTTACCCTAAGATTTAGTGCTTTAAAACAATAAACATTTATGACCTCACAATATCTATGGGGCAGGAATTTGGATGCAGCTTAGCTGGTGTCTCTGCTTCTCCTCAAGAGCTGCAGTCTGGGTGTCAGCTGGAGTGTGTGCTCATTGGCTTGACCTCAGGGTTGATCTTGCTTCCAAGCTCATTCATGGGATTGTTGGTGGATTCAGTTTCTTTTAGCTGGTGAATGGAAGGCTTGTTTCTTGCTTGCTGTTGGCTGAAGAGCTTAGTTTCTTGCCACATGGACCTCTCCATATGGCAGCTGGCTTCCCTCAGAATGAGCAAATGAGAGCAAGAGAGGGCACTCAGATGGGAACAGGTCTTTTTGTAACGTGATCTCTCAAATTACCTTATGGCAGAAATGACAATTTACCCTGAGTGTTCATAGAAGAGATCTAAGTTCTTATCTTGTTATCAATGTCTTTTTTGGCAATCAATCATTGAAAGCTGTGGGGTTACTTTTTGGGCCAAGGTCCATGTCTGGTGCCAGAACTACCCTTGATAAGGCAAAAGCATCATGTACATAATCCTTCATAACTGAAATATGGGTAGCTATAGTCTTGAATGTGCATTGAGGACAAATTAGTTTCAGCTGCACTCAAGGGTAGGTCTTTAAACCATTTGATTTTCATTGGTGAGTAGGTCCTAAAATTTCCTGGGACCTCTGAGGTTGAATCTGACTGTACATTTTATAAATCAGTCACCCCTTTCACTCACCCTGAGCCACACCACTTTAATGGGAAGGGAAATATCTTCATGTTCCTATCTGAGCCATTTTCCTTATCCAAAGGTATGAAATTATGAATTATGCTACTGATATAATTGTTAACATTCTTTTAAAAAGTCTATTTTATTTATAAAGTAGGAAGGAAAGATGGAAACAATGAGAAAAGACAATAGATTTTATGGTGTGGTCACGGTAAAAATGACAAATTTTGCAATTTGTTACACATAATGGAAAGAAACTCTCGAAGAGAGAATCTTGAATAATTTTTTACTCCCAAATTATGCAGATAGATAAATGTTGCATCTTTTATAAGCACAAGTAAAAGTAACCATTACCCCACAATGTTATGTTCATTGCAGATATGGAGGTGAAAACAGTGGGCTGAAAAAGGCCAAGCTTCCCTCAGAAGTTCTGCTGGATTTGGCCAGTTTCCCTTGACATACCTTATTTGTCATATTTCCATGGCAGGTTCAGAATTTCACAGCTTTTGTGGTTTGTGACATTATTATTTACGTGGAAATTAAAAAGGAATGACACACCAGACCAGAGGAGTCTGATCTGTGAATGAATGTGCCACCATCAAAATAAAATATGCTTCTTTTTGAGGCCGAACAGAAATTTTGATAGCTCACACATCATGTTTAGTTCTTAACCAAGCCATAGGGCTTTATTAGTGTTTTCTGGAAGGACCTTCAAAAACAAGGTTGTTCAGTTTTACCAAAGTTGGGGGTGACAGTGGTGGCTTAATGTCAAGCAAAAAGCCACATCTTGAAGAGTAGGGTTGCAGTGGATACAATCACCTGACCTCTGTTTCTTTGGAAGAGAGATTCTTGAAGTGTGGAGGTAACATAGTGTGGTGGGAAGGGCACAGTATAAGCTATAGAGTGAGAGAGCTGGGACTTATACACCCAGCCTTGACCTTCCTGGTTGCATGACCTTGGGCAAGTTGGTCAATACCTCTGGAGACAGATTTTCTTAACAGGAAAAAGTAATTAAACTGACCCCCAAGATGTGATGGGTAAATAAAAGATTATTCATCAAATGTGGTAATTATGCACAACGCAGTTATCAGTAGCTGTGATTCTCAGAGCATTCAAGCATCCTCCAGATGGTCTTTTGAAGTATTAATATTTACAACATGATAATATTTGTATTTTTGTTCCCACACTTAGAATTTATATCACATCAAGATTAGAAAAACAGCTTTCATTAATACTTCTGAGGTATTTGGAGGGTGGCAGGTGGAGTTGGGAAAGATAGTGGGAGTTGATGGAGACTTTCACTTCCTGGTCATTTCTATGGATGAAAAATAATTCTGAAAGTGATTGCTTACTTTGGAATTGATGTAATATTCTCCTGAAACCAGCTCTGTAGACTGTAGGGGCTTGGGATTAGAAGAGATCTTCTTTATTTCCTATGCTTGGGAGAGAGGAGGTTAAAGTCATCTTAAGTCCTAGCCCATTGCCTTTTGAGGTTTAAGGTGTTTTCTTGTTGAGCTAAGTTTCAAAAACTTTCCTCCTCTAAGATGCTAAATAACGAAGGATTGCCCATCCACCCCTACCAAAGGCCAATTGCTAGGCCTCTTGGCCTTCCAGCCTTCAAGTTGTGTGTGTCCTTCACCTGTGGCTTTAGTCCTGCCTGCTTCCTGAACCAGTTCTGACCAGAGGAAGTGAGCAGCAGCCTCAGTGCACCAGCTGGAGTCAGAGCCCCTTGAGAGCCTCTTGCTGGCCAGACCCATTCATAACAGCAGGATCCTTCACTCACCATTAATTCCTCAGCTTCTTGTGGATGCCCCTGCAGGGCTGCTTCTTACCCCTATGCCCTCCAGCTGCTGTGCCGCCGCCCTGGGGCCCCTGTGCTGCCATCTGACTTGAAGCATGCTGCCCTGGAGATGCTAACTAAACCCAAAGTGGCTGTATTTGTTAGGGTTCTCCAGGAAAACAGAACCAATAAGGGGGAGAGAGAGAGAGAGAGAGAGACAGAAAGACAGAGAGAGCAAGATTTATGATGAGTTGGTTCATGTGATTCTGGAGCATGGCAAGTCCAATGTCCGTCCAGTGGGCTGCCAGGCTGAAGACCCAGGAAGAGCTGATGTTGCAGTTCGAGTCTGAAGGCCATTAGACAGGAAAATTCTCTTTCATTCGGGGGTAGGTCAACTTTTTGTTCTTTTTAGGTCTTCAGGATGAGGCCTGCTCACATTTTGGAGGGAAATGTACTATGCTTGGTCCACTGATTTAAATGTTTATCTCCCCGAATATTACCCTCACAGAAACATCTAGAATAATGTTTGTCCACATCTTTCAGCAGCCAAGCCCATCCAGGCGCATCCAGGTGGACATAAAATTAGCCATCACAGTGGTCCTTTTGGACTGAAGCCTATCTATTTTGTCTTCCTCCTTCATCCTCTGTGTTAGATACTGAGCTCTGGAAAAGTCATCTTCCTTGCACCAGGGTGGTGGTTTACTCTCCACCAGCTTGGTCCTGGTTCCTTGCCTTTCTAATTCTTTTATTTTATTTTTTTTGGGGGGAGGAAGGCAGGAAGGGAGGGAAGAAGGACGGTAGGGAGGAAGGAAGGGATGAAGGAAGGAAGGAAGGGAGGATGCGGGGAGGGAGGGAAGAAGGACGGTAGGGAGGAAGGAAGGGATGAAGGAAGGAAGGAAGGAAGGGATGAAGGAAGGAAGGAAGGGAGGAAGCGGGGAGGGAGGGAGGGAGGGAAGGGAAGGAAGGAAATCAAGCAATGAGAGAGACATTGCTGACCTGGATCTAGAGGTTTACAAGTTGATTTCTTTTTTTTGAGAGAAGGAAAGAAAAAAAAATAAGTAAAGGAGAGGAAGAAAGAGGAAGAGAAAGAGGGAGAGTAAATGGAAATATTGCTTTATTTTGAAAAAAATTGAGTATTAATAATGGCCAATCAATGTTTCATTTAAACTTATGGGTAGGTGTGATGTGGTATTGACAAGAATGTATATTTTGTGTATATGAAGTGGAGAGCTCTATGAATATTTATTAAGTTTACTTGTTCCGGATCTGAGTTCGAGTCCTTGATATCCTTATTAATTTTCTGTCTCATTGAATCTAAGTCTCGTATGTGGGTGTTAGGATCATTAGCTCTTGTTGTTGCATTGATCCTTTTACCACTACATCTTTGTTGCTTTAAAATCTATTTTCTCCGATACGAGAATTGCAACTCCTGCTTTTTATTTATTTATTATTTATTTTTGCTCTCCATTTGGTTGGTAAATCTTTCTCCATCCCTTTGTTTTGAGTCTTTGTGTATCCTTGCATGTGAAACAGGTCTGGATGTAAAATGCCATTGGGTTTTGGCTGTGTCTTTTGATTGGGGGATTTAGTCAATTTAAATTTAGGGTTGCTGCCATTTGATGTTGACTGGCTGTTTTATCCATTCGTTGGTGTAAATTCTTCTTTATGTTGGTGCTCTTTACTTTTTGGTGTATTTTTAGAAAGGCTAATACTGGTTGTTTCTTTCTGTGTGTAATGCTTCTTTCAGAAGCTCTTGTAAAGCAGGCCTGGTGGTAATAAAATCTCTGAGTTCTTGCTTGTTCATAAAAGATTTTATTTTTCCTTCAGTTGTGAAGCTTAGTTTGGCTGGATATGAAATTCTGGGCTGAAGGTTCTGTTCTTTGAGAATGTTGAATATTGGCCCCCACTCTCTTCTGGCTTGTAGAGTTTCTGCTGAGAGATCTGCTGTAAGTCTGATAGGCTTGCCTTTGTGGGTAACATGACCTTTCTCTCTGGCTGCCCTTAGTATTTTCTCCTTCGTTTCAACCCTGGTGAATCTAACGATTATGTGCCTTGGGGTTGCTCTTCTTGAGGAATATCTTTGTGGTGTTCTCTGTATTATCTGGGGTTGAATTTTGACCTGCTTTGCTAGTTTAGAAAAATTTTCCTGAATAATATCCTGAAGGGTATTTTCCAGCTTGGATTCATTCTCTCCGTCGCATTCAGGTACACCTATCAAACGTAAATTTGGTCTTTTCACATAGTCCCACATTTCTTGGAGACTTTGCTCATTCCTTTTTATCCTTTTTTCTCTAATCTTTTCTTCACGTTTTATTTCATTAAGTTGGACTTTGACCTCTGATATCCCTTCTTCTGCTTGAACAATTCGAGTGTTTAAACCTGTGCATACTTCTCGGAGTTCCTGTATTGTATTCTTCAGTTCCATTAATTCACTCATACTCCGCTCTAAGTTGTCTATTCTCAATAGGATTTCATCAAACCTTTTTTCAAAGTTCCTAGTTTCTTAACGTTGGGCTATAACATGGTCTTTTAACTCACCGAAGTTTCTTATTATCCATTCCTTGAAGAGTGATTCTGTCATTGGGATGCGCTCCTTCTCCATCAAGCCTTGTTCCATTGTTGATGTGGAACTGTGATCATCTTTAGAGGGAGAGACGTTCTGACTTTGAGTATTCTCAGCTTTTTTACGCTGGTTTCTTCCCGTCATTGTAAATTTATCCTCCTGCCGTCTTTGAAATTACCAACTTTCAGATTAGGTCTCTTGAGTGGACGTCCAGGTTGTTAGTTCCCAGGGCCAGAGCAGCGGCGTTAAAACTGATGGTGCTTTTCTGCCCAGGATTCTCCTGTCGGGCTTCCTTCTTGTGTAGGTAGTAGGCGACTCTGCCTTCCCGGGGCTCCAAACCTCGGTCAGAAGGGGAACCGGTCCCGTTTACTCTGCGCCGAGCGCTCCCGCGCCTAGGTGCCGTCACAGCCGCTGCCGGGCTCTGGTGTCCTGCTGGGGACCCGGGCCGGTCCTCCGAACCTGTTTACTTTGCTCCGAGAGCTGCCGCGCCAAGGTGCCGCCACGAGAGTCGCGCTGGCCACCCGTGTGTTTCCTCCACTGGGGGATCTCCTGCCCCGTGAGCGACTAGAATTTGTCTGAAAGTGTGGCTTCCTCTAGTTCTCCGCGCCTTCCCTGAGAGCGGCAATCCCGGGATGTTAGCGATCGGCCATCTTGGATCGTTTCCTTCGCCTTTCTAATTCTTAATTCAGAGGTCCCAGCATGCCTCATGTTTGAGAATGTCCTACTGACTGGTAAAAAATAAAAAATGAAAATAGAGTATTGTTTCTACACAGGGAGGCCAAGGCTAGCTATCAGTTCATCACCTAGAACACTGGTGCATCAGGCTGAGTGTATAGGAATGTAGGTAAACTTTGGATCAGAGAGACCTGGGTCCAAATCATGACTCAGCTTTGTGCCCTTAGCAAGTCACTCAGCCTCTCTTAGCTACCCTTTCCTTAGCCTCAGATGTGGATAAGGATACTACATCTGCAGGATTTTTGTAAAGATTAAATGAGACAGTGAGGGTATGCAAGCTAGCTGGCACGTAGGAAATTCACAGCAAGTATATTTACACACCATTATTATTATTGCCATGCTAATTACTACTGAAAAGATAAAAAATACATTATATCACTTTCTAAATGGGATTTCTAATAGGGTTTCTAAATAACTCCAGCTAGAGAGCAGGAAACCATGGAAGATTTTCACAAAAAATCAAAATGTTAAAAACACTTAGTCAAATTTACTAATTCTTTCTGGAAGAATAGCTTTTTATTTTGTGGGAGAAAAAGCCTTGAAATTTACATGTCATCAAATTCTGATGAAAACATGAAGAAAAATTACAAAACATAGGATGCATACTAGGACATCAAATGATTAATTCTGACTGAAGCTCAACAGATGTTCAGCAAATCAGTGATTCATTTAAAAGATGGCCCTGTTGTGTTGTCACTAGTGCTCACATAGGCTCAATAAACTAGTCACAGGAAAAACACTTAATGTGCCTAATTTGTCTTTGAGACACCATTGTGTCTAATAAGGACACAATGTCTGAGCTGTTAATGATATGAATTTTTTTTCCAGAAAGTAGACAGGTTGGTGTAATGACTACTAAAGAAATATGAGACAGAAAGAGGGATGGAAGCCTTATCAATCTGGTAGAAACATCTGGCAAGGATATGATGGAAGGAATGAGGTGCTGGGGCCAAGTTCCCACAGCCTCATCACCTGCTTCAGGAGGAGAGAAACCACCCACTTGAGGATGCTGTCATCTTTGCAGCTGAACCTAATGGTGTGATTTGGCCACTCAGTCAGATTATGTCAGCAAAGGAAGAAGGCGCACTGCTCTTTGGGAGTATCAGGCAGTCCATGAATTAAGAATGAAACAGGAAATCATTAGAAAATTTTGATACGTCATAATGTAATTCAAAACCTAATTTAGAGAGATGCTTTTTTTTTTTTTGAGACAGAATCTCTCTCTGTAGCCCAGGTTGGAGTGCAGTGGTGACATCTCGGCTCAACCTCTGTCTCCCAGGTCCCGGTTCAAGCAATTCTCCTACCTCAGCCTCCCAAGAAGCTGGGATTACAGTCATGAGCCACCATGCCCAGCTAATTTTTGTAGTTTTTTAGTAGAGATGGGGTTTTACCATGTTGGCCAGTCTGGTCTTGAACTCCTGATCTCATGATCCGCCCGCCTTGGCCTCCCAAAGTGCTGGGATTACAGGCGTGAGCCATCACGCCCAGCAGAGAGATGCTCATTTTAATCTTGACTTCTCTTAGTAATTAAAGATAACATAGTTTACTGACACAACCAATATTCCTCAATGTAGAGTGCAATAAAATATCTAGTATAAAGAATAACAATAAAATGAACACCTGTGGACTGGTACTTTAGAATTTTCTCTGTGTGACTTCTAGTCTGACAAAATCAGATTCCCTGGCTCATTGTAATGAGGGAAACCACATGCTGAGAATCATAAAATGTCTCACCAAACAAAGGAAAAGGTAGAGGTAGTATAGGATTTGGGGGAAGGATGGAGTTCAGGCTCAAAGCAGTGTCAGGTAACCCAAGGTCCTGTTTTCTTGGAATCTACAAAGTTAGGATAGACACGGAAGGCTGAGTCCAGAAATTCTTTATCCAAAGCTCTGTAGCTGAGTTGTGAATCAAGAATGCTGCTCCTTGTCAAAGTGACTTAGATCCTCAGTCAAGAGAAGAATGTCTCATATTGATTTAATTTCAAACAGCAAAGCTTTTGATGGTCTATGATCTTAGAGAACAAAGTTTCTCTAAACTATGTGGTAAGTTCATTGTGACAAAGAAACATTAACCAAGGAAGAGAGGCAGTGAATTCTGGTGAAGGGATTTCATTTTAAATAAGGTAGTCAGGGGGTGTTTCATATTTAGGTAAACCAAGGAATGACTCATATACATGCCATGGAGAAGAGCATTCTGGGCAGACAGAAGTGTGAAGGCTGAGGTGAGAGTGGGTCTTGAATGTTAGAGGTTCGGCAAGGAGGCCTGAGGGTGTGGAGTGGAGGGGAGGTGAGAAAACACAGTAGGATACAAGGTTATTGCAGTAACTAGGGGCCAGTTAATGCAGAATCTTGCAAATCATTGTGATAATTTTGGCTTTTACTTTGAATGAAAAGTGAAGTTATTGTAGGACTTGGAGCAGAGAAACACAGGACCACTCCAGTTGCTGTGTTGACAGCAGACGCAAGAAGGGTAGAGTAAAATCAGGGAGACCATTTAGGAGGTTGCAGCACTCATCCAGGTGAGAGAACCCAATGCCTTGGACCTGAGTAGGTGGTAGAAGAGGTGAAGACAAATGGTCAGATTCTGGATAAATGTTGAATAACTGATTGGATTATGATGCTCTGTGTCTGTTCTGTTAGTGCTCACAGTAACTCTTTTAATGCGCTGACTCAACTTACCAAAGTCTAGAGGTCATCAACATGCTCACTGTATTCTATAATAAATAAAGATGTTAGAATACTTAACTCTTTTAAGTCATCTGTAGTTTTATGTTCGATTCTGTACTCATATATATTAAATATTTTATTGAATACAGTTGTTTTTTATATTTATCTATATTTCATTCATAATTATTTCTTCCATCTCAAATATTTAACCTGGTGTTATTTTTTCTCTGTCTGAAGTATATTATATCCCAAGTCATTTTGTCTTTTATTTCAATTTTAACAAACTTTTTGTTTCAAAATAGTTTTAGATTCATAAAACAGTTACAGAGGGTGCAGAGAATTCCCAAATTCACTACATGGTGTCCTCTGTGATTAACATCTTACATTACTATGATGCATCTGTCACAATTAGTGAGTCACTATCAATACATTATTATTAACTAAAGTTCATATATCATTCAAATTTCTTTACCTTTAATGGCCTTTTTCTGTTCATGGATTTCGTCTAGAATATAACCCTCATTAGGTGAGACAGGAAGGCTCGAGTGGGTTGATATGGGGAATATCTCCCACCCTGATCTGGGGTGAGGTATCAGAATTGTGCTCTGACCAAGTTCTTTCACCTGGAGAGTAGGCATTTTGTTGTAGGACTTTCTTCAGCTAAAAGTTGGGTTCTTGTCACATGGCCATAAAAGATTAGGCTGGCAGACACTTTGAAGGGTGAGAAAAATTGAATTCATTTGGTGAAAAGGAAATAAAAAAAAAAAGGGAAACAGGAACTCTCAACAAAGCGAGAGTCCTACTAACTGGTTTTTGACCTCACAGATTGAATTCCAGGTTACCACCCAGATCAGGAGCGGCCAGGCTCCTCCCATGGCAAATGACATATTTATGGTTTTGAAGTTGAATTTGTAAATAAACCCATACATTTATGACCAGTTGGTTTTTGGTAAGAGTGCTAAGAACATTCAGTGGGGGAAAGAATAGTCTCTTTAATAAATGATGTTGGGATAATTGGAAAACCACATGTAAAAGAATGAAATAGAACTTCTACCTCACTCTGTATAGAAAAATTAACTCAAAATAAAGACTGAAATGTAAGAGGTGAAATGATAAAACTCAGAAAGAAATGTAGGTATACATTTTTACAACCTTTGATTAGGCAGCGATTTCTTAAATATGGCACAAAAAGCACAAGCAGCAAAAGAAAAAGAAACGTTATAGTTTGTGAAAAATTTAAACTTTTGTTTATCAAATTATGCAGTCAAGAAAGTGAAAAATACAACTTGTAGACTTGGAGAAAATATTTGCAAATAGTATAACTCATAAGAGCATATTATCCATAATATATCGAGAACTCTTATAAAAAGACAACACAATTTATTAATAAAAATGGACAAAGAATTTCAATAAACATGTCTCCAAAGATGACATACAGGTGGCCAACAAGCACATGAAAAGATGCTCAGCATCATTAGTCATCTAGGAAATGCAAATCAAAATATCCAGGAGATACCACCTCACACTGACTAGGATGGCGAAATAAACGAACAAAACTAAAACCCAGAAAACAAGTATTGATGAGCATCTGGAGAAATTGGAACCTTTATATGTTGATGGCGAGAACATAAAATGGTGCAGCCTCTATGGAAAACAGTTTGGTGGTTCCTCAAAAAGTTAAACATAGAATTACCATGTAACTCAGCATTTCTACTATGAAGTATATGCACTCCGCCACAATTGAAACCATCTTCCAACAAAAATCTGTACACCAATGTTCATAGCAGTGTTATTAATAATGTCCCAAAAGTGGAAACAACCCAAATTTCCATCAACCAATGAAGAGATAAACAAAATGTATATATCCCTATGATAGAATCATCAACCATAAAGAAGAATAAAATATGGATACAAATTAGAACTTGAAAACATTATGTTGAGTGAAACAAGGTAGTAAGAAAAGTTAACATGTTGATTCAGTGTATATACAATATTCAAATAGGCAAATCCATTGTGACAAAAAGACTAGTGGTGGTCAGTAAATGGGGAGGGGAGCATTGGAATATATGGGTTTTCTTTTTGGGGTGATGAAAACATTTTGGAATTAGCACTGATGGTTTCATGATACTGTAAACATGCCAGACACCATTGAAATGTTTAATAGGGTTAAACCCTTTCATATGGTTAAAATGGTGAATTTTGTTATGTGAATTTTATCTCAGCAGCAATTAAAAAATTCATGATAGTTATTTTATATTCTGCATCTATTAATTCAAAATTCTAAAGTCTTTGTTGATCTGATTCTGCTATTTTGTCTTTGCTTCAACCATGATGTTGTTTTCATGTGTGTTTTCTAAGTTTTGACTGAGAGCTGCTCTTTTTCCTTGGAGTGTCATTTGTGGAATTAATTTGAAAATTTGATTGAAATTGTGTATTTTTCAGAGTAATTCCGCATTTATTTCTTGCAGATACTGACAATCTGGGACTAATTGAAAATAAATTTGAGTTTGTTTTTGTACTCTTAGTTATTGTGGATTAGATCACAGGCCAGCGAGAGGTTTTTGTTTTTTTTTTTTTTTGGTTATGCATTCTCAGGGGAAGTTTCTTCCCTCTTTTACCAAGCACTGAAGTCAAGACATATTTCCTTGATGTCTTTTTCTGAATGGCCAGTTTATTTCTGTCCATCTTGACCATCAGGGCACAGTTCTTCCATGTCTTATGTGGTGATTCTTCTTTTAGCCTCTGGATGTTTGTTGAGTCCTAGGCTTCATCTTTTCTTCTCTCTCATCTTGCCATCATCAGAGTATAAACTCAGTGTATTCAGGGTTCAGCAGAAAGCATCACAAAGTAAGAACTAGCTTTGCTGTTTTCTTGTCTTCAGGGTTCCTCCATTTATTTTACTTTTGTCATTGTGGATTCTTTGCCTTGTGCCAACTCATTTAAAAAGATGTTTTGCAAGCCTTAACCTTTATTTTAGTGGTTTCAGTGTGAGAGTTGTTCAGTCTATGTACTTAGCGACTTCACCATAAATAAAAGTCTAGGTTCATATTTTGACCTTGTTATTGGTGGGAAGAGAGTCCCTGTTGTTGGTTTCCTAGCAGTACACTGTGTGTGTGAGCCAGAAGCACCGACAAAATGCTCAGGTGCTTCTTGCCTTGTACTTAGCCAGTATCATCAGCTGAGGCTGCGGGATGGGGAAGAAGAGTGTGAGGTGCATGCTCAGTGATCCTGGACAAACTTCAGCCTTTGAAGTGGTCTGGTGATGAGCTGCTGTTGAACTTGGGGCCATACAATAAAGGCTTCACCTGAAAGCTGTGCAGACTTCTTTCCCTCGGGTAGAAAGGTCTGAAATAATTACTCGGACATGTTTAACCACAAATCACTGTCTTTCTAACCAAAGCATGTCCATACCAGGACAGTGGTACATGGGGTGGGGCAGCAGGTAGATGAGAAGCTTTTTCTTCCAGACACATTCTCTCTCTCTCCTGCTCTTGCCATCCACACTATATGGCAGATCAGTCTCTATTTGAAAGCCTCTTCATCACCCATTCAGTTCCCAACCCAGTTCCAACCGGATTCTATCCCATTCCACTCCACAGAAACACCTTTCAACATGTTCATTAATGATCTTTTAGTTTATTCAAAATTTGCTTTGGATTCTCATGTCACTTGGCCTCTCATCACTGGATGCTCTTGAACACCTCCTCCTTCTTGAAACTCTTACATGCCTTGGCTTCCTCGTTTTCTTCCTATCTCTATAGCCATTTCCTCTCAGGGAAATGGTTTCTTTCTCTTCAAATGACATGTATCTTCTTTTCTTTTCTTTCCTTTTTTTAAAAATTTCTTTTTTTTCCCCTAAGGACAGGGTTGCACTCTGTTGCTCGGGCTGGCATGCAGTGGTGTGATTATGGGTCACTGTAACCATAAACGTGTGGGCTTAAGGAATCCTCCTGCCTCAGCCTCCCAAGTAGCTGGGATTACAGGCATGTGCCACAATGCCTGGTTAATTTTTAAAGTTTTTGTAGACACAGGGTCTCACTATGTTGCCTTGGTTCCTGGCCTTAAGCAGTCCTCCCACCTTAGCTTTACAAAGTGTTGGGATTACAGGCATGAGCCACTGCACCCAACCCACCAATAACATTTTCCTTATTTTCCAGCCATTCTCCCATTCCTCTTTCTCCATCTTTTAAACAAATATTTAACAACCTCTATGTTTGAGATGGAAGTGACAAGTGAATAAGATAGGCATGATCCCTGCTTCAAAGAGTTTGCAATCTAGCATGGTATAAACAGATATTAAAGTGAGTTTTGGGAATATTTAACCAGGGACCCTAGTCAGTTCTGGGAGGCTGACCTCAAACCTCATATCTAAAAGGTAAGTTATAGCCAGTTGGCCATTGTGAGCAGTCAGGTATGGGAAGGAGCATATTCAAGACCCAAAGTCAAGAGAGAATCTGTGTTTAAGAAAGAAGACTGGCATGGATAGAGCCTAGGGCAGAGTGGTGAGAAATGAGGCAGGAGTTATGTTTATTGTCTTGGGTGCAGATGTGGAGAATGAATTGAAAGCTGGCCAGAAGGGAAGTGGCGAGAGAAGTTAGGAGCCCATTGTGGAACCTCAGGAGAGACATAAGGATGATTTGGCCAAGGGTGGTACAGTGTGCCAAACAAAAACAAATCCAAGTTAGGTGACGAGGGACTTTCTTGAAAAGGATGATTGCAGTGGGGGTGAGGAGAACTGTTGCAAGAGAGAGGATGCTCTGACCATGAGATTTGTAAAGGGATCCCAGGCAAAGCAGAGAAGGGCTTTTCTTTTGTAGGGAAGCGTGAATAAGACTGGAAGGAACTGGGTGTGGGAAAGTGGGATGAACCGGACCAGGTGGAGGGATCAGACACTGAATCTGAGAATGCTTTTTCCTGGGGTCAGCCTGTTCTCAGGAGACCTGCTCTTCAAGCAGGAGCCACACTCCTTAGGCTGAGGGAGGGTCAAAGTTAGGGACCCAAGGAAAGAAAGAAACCTAACTAAAGTTTGGTTAAATCAGATGAATGGGCATCTTATTTTGATTGACAGTAGGGATACACAGTTCATCTAATGGTTTATGAAGTAAAGAGTGGAACTGGAGGATCTGAGCCTGACTTTGCCATAGTAAACAAAGGTTGGAGGGGGGAATATCTGAGAGTCTTATCTAAGTTATATGGGGAAGGGGATTCTTTGCAATACGTCATTTTTTAGAGCATAAAAGAATAGGAAATCTCAATCACCAGTGTTCTCTAGAAGCACAGGTCCTAAGTAAAAGTCAACATTGTCAAGTGGGTTGGAGGAAGTAAACTTATTTAAGAAATAATCAGCAGTAGTTCACAGGTTGTGCTGGTAGATTGAATGTGAGAATAAAGAAGAGAAGAATTAAGGATGTCTCGAAGTCTCTGACTTGGGGACTGAGTGAGCGACAGTGTGCAAACCAAGACAGTGAGATAGGGAAAAAAGGTCATTTGGTATGATGAGAAGATGGAGGAAATACCCACAGATATTTTCACTTTCTCTTCTATTCATACACTCTTAGTCATCAAATTATTTCTGTCTTATCTCTTAAATGTGTCTTACAGCCAACTGCTCTGCCTCTTCCTTAGTTCAGACTTCGATCCTCTGTTGCCTGCGCTATTAAATTCACTTTCCAGCCAGGCTCCTTGCACCCCGGTGTGCCCTCACAATCATAACCTGCATCTGCCACATTCTGCTGGGATAATATATCCAGATGAATTACAGTGTGTCACTCATGCTTTCAAAAGCTTCCCAGTTGCACATGTGTGTGGGCCTCCAATAAACTTTCTTCTTTAGTCTCCTTAAACTTAAGGAGAGTTTGGAATGATAAATAAAGGTTTTAAGCCATATCTCACTCTGTCCCCTTCCTAAATGAGTTACTGTTCCTCTTTAGAAATTTATCTTTACCTTTTATTTCCTTTAATAATTTTTATTCCTTTGTCATTTCTTTCATTGGATCTTGGGTTCCTTTGAGGAAGGGTCCAGTGTCCTTAACTTCTGTCTCCTCAGTGCGAACAGAGTGACTTGCATCTAGTAGGTGCTCGGTAAGTCTTTGTTAAATGTTTGATTAAATTCTAGGTGCACAGAGATCTCCTTGAGGTTGTTTTCTACCAGCTTCTTCAGCTCCACTTTACCTGTAAATGAAGGAACACTCTTCCATATTGTGATGTGAGGGGAACTGTGAATTTCCCCACTCTGTGATATTTTCAATCTCTCCATAAACCCTTCCTGTATTTCTTTTAAGGTGTTCTTTCTTCCCTTTTGCCACTCTAGAACTGACATTTGGAGGTGGAGCCACAATGGACCCAGACCTCTGAGTGTGAAGGAGTTGATCTGGTAGCTTTACTTGTTGGCAGGAGGGAGTATTTTGTGTTTGGGGAGTGGGCAAAGGGGCAGAAGGAGGGAGTGGAGAATGCTAAAAAGCAAACTGAATTCGAATCTCTCTGGATGATCCTTTTAGAAGCATTATTTTTTACTGGTAATTCATGACACCTATTATTGTTACAGGCATTAGCACTGAATAGCAGCTTTCAGTCTGTGTTCTGTGGAGCCTTAGCTCTCAGTGAATGTGCTTCTGAGACTTCTAACCCTGGTAGGTGGGGGTGGCAGATGCCCAAGGAATAGGGTCCCATGCCTCTCACACTTGCCCCCATTCAGCCAGGGCACCTCACTGGATTCAAACCTGGAATCACATCTGCCCCATCTTAGCTGGTATTCTATTGATACCTGGAGTCACACCTGCCCCATCTTAGCTGGTGTTCTATTGAACCTGGAGTCACACCTGCCCCATCTTAGCTGGTATTCTATTGATACCTGGAGTCACACCTGCCTCATCTTAGCTGGTGTTCTATTGAACCTGGAGTCATACCTGCCCCATCTTAGCTGGTATTCTATTGAACCTGGAGTCACACCTGCCCCATCTTAGCTGGTATTCTATTGAACCTGGAGTCACACCTGCCCCATCTTAGCTGGTATTCTGTTGAACCTGGAGTCACACCTGCCCCATCTTAGCTGGTATTCTATTGATACCTGGAGTCACACCTGCCTCATCTTAGCTGGTGTTCTGTTGAACCTGGAGTCACACCTGCCCCATCTTAGCTGGTATTCTGTTGAACCCGGAGTCACACCTGCCCCATCTTAGCTGGTATTCTGTTGAACCTGGAGTCACACCTGCCCCATCTTAGCTGGTATTCTATTGATACCTGGAGTCACACCTGCCCCATCTTAGCTGGTGTTCTATTGAACCTGGAGTCACACCTGCCCCATCTTAGCTGGTATTCTATTGATACCTGGAGTCACACCTGCCTCATCTTAGCTGGTGTTCTATTGAACCTGGAGTCATACCTGCCCCATCTTAGCTGGTATTCTGTTGATACCTGGAGTCACACCTGCCCCATCTTAGCTGGTATTCTATTGATACCTGGAGTCACACCTGCCCCATCTTAGCTGGTATTCTGTTGATACCTGGAGTCACACCTTCCCTATCTTAGCTGGTATTCTATTGAACCTGGAGTCACACCTGCCCCATCTTAGCTGGTATTCTATTGAACCTGGAGTCACACCTGCCCTATCTTAGCTGGTATTCTGTTGATACCTGGAGTCACACCTGCCCCATCTTAGCTGGTATTCTGTTGATACCTGGAGTCACACCTGCCCCATCTTAGCTGGTATTCTATTGATACCTGGAGTCACACCTGCCCCATCTTAGCTGGTGTTCTGTTGAACCTGGAGTCACACCTGCCCATCTTAGCTGGTATTCTAGAGAACCTGGAGTCACACCTGCCCCATCTTAGCTGGTATTCTGTTGATACCTGTTTGATTTTTATTTGTTTTTGATTTTCACATCCTCCCTGGGAATGACAGGTTCTGTTTTTCCCTTCAACTATCTTAGCACACAGAGTTCACAACTTGTTCCAGCTATGAAGGGAGGAAATGTTCAGTCCCGATTCCCCTTGTACAGTCTTTCCCACTAGGCTCCTGGTTCTGCAGATTGGCAGGAGGGGCCTGATTCTGTTTTCCAAGATGTGTAAGGTGTCAAAAGAGGCTCTAGAAATCTCAGAAACAGAGCAGATAAGGAGTTTTAAAATCAGGCTCTTGAGATTGAGGGTATTGAAAATGCGCTTAGTGTCTCCCTGAGGTTCTGAGAGCATCACCCACATCATGCTTTAGCCAAGCGGTGCCCCTTTTGTCTCTTTTAATTATCGGGACTTTGTGGAATGTTTCACTTGAAAACAGGGTTCTACTGCCAATGGGAATTTGAGGCTTAGAAGATTATTGCAGCCTTTTTCAGCTAAAATATATTCGTGTTCTTTCTTACAAGGCAATAATGAAGGGGACATTGTTATAGGCCTTTCGTTTTACAGAACACAAACAATGGTTCGTGAGGCATGGAGGGTTGAACCCTGGATGGCTTTGCTTCAGAACAGCAGATTTGAGTCTCGCATACATAGGAGAGGAAAGAGAATCTTAGTTGCTAGGAATGCATCATGATGCACTCTAAGAACATGTGTTTTAATGCCAGCGTCAGGGCGAGCTTCCACCAGCTGTCTAAACATTTACGGAACCAAATAATAGCATGGAAGATACATGGATTTCAGATATTTGCCATCTTAAAACAGCACTTAGTCATTAACTTAATCACAGCTGCTATATGCCAGCCAGTCTATCTTGTTTGTAAACAACACATCTGCTACAGGCAGGAAGAGAGAGCTCTGCTGTTGTCATGCACAGCAGCCTGGTTAATGCTGGGATGGGCATCTTGAGTGTCTGAAACACAGGGCCGCGTCTCAGACCAAACCTGCCGACTCTACTGGGAAACAACAGTTTAGGGTTTATTTCCCCTCAAGTGGTTTTTCTCTCAGCAGGCTTAATTTGGAGAGATGTCTGGATGTCCACGTTCATGGGCTCATTGGAAATGAGACATAGCCTCCAAATAGTTGCTTACTCTTTGTTGCGGACTGAGTATTTATGATCCTTCCAAATTCATATGTTGAAGCCCTCACCCACACTGTGACTATATTTGGAGGTAGGGGTGAGACGGTGATGAAGACATGAATAGGAGTGGGGCCCTAATGCGAATGGGCCATAGTCCATATGAGAAGAGGGAGAGACACCAGCGCTTGCTCTTTCTGCCAGTGCCATGTGAGGACTCAATGAGAGGGTGGCCATCTGCAAGCGAGGAAGAGAACTCTCACCAAGAACCAGATTGGCTGGTACCTTGATGTTGGACTTCCCAGCCTCCAAAACTGTGAGAAAGAAATTTCTGGTGTCTAAGCTGCCCAATCCTTGGTATTTTGTTAGGGCAACCAAAGCTAATACTCCTTATTGTTCCTTCTCTAAATTCCTGAATCTAACTTTTTCTTAATGCCAGTAGTGTTGGGATTTCCAACGTCTCAATCTTTGTCTCTCATTTCTCAACAGCTATTTCAACACATCTTATTTGGCCATGCCACTTGATTTCTCCTTTGGTATTAAGAGAAATTCTTAGTCTCTGCCTGAGAGAAAGTACCTTGACTTCTTGTGGGTTCCTGTAACATGGCTTAAGCCATTCGTGCTCATTGTTTCTGTTTGTTCAGGCCCAAGGGATTTAGAATGACTTGTTTAGACTTTAAGTTGTGTGGTTGACACTGTTAGTTGTCTATGTGGTAACCCTTTCTCCTTTTTCCTTACTGGAAAAAAAACAAAACAAAACAAAACTCCGATTTTGCCCTGGGCAACAATATATTCCAGCCCTAAGAACAGAAATCAAAATTGGCCTAAATCAAGATTGAAATCCTTGATTCTGGCTTTCATTGAGATTGCTATGTGACCTAGTTCTGGCAAAAAATATTGAAGTGCAAGTCTGACAAGAAGCAGGCAGATGGAACTGGTACTTTCCTTGCCCCCTTTCCATCACTACCCCCCAGGGTGTGTATGTGATCACCCTGATCTGCCTTCAGTAAGAATCCTGCTGGGTGAGTTTAGCCAAAATCTTCCCTTCCTCCCTGATGTTTCCTCTTAGTAATTTCCATCCACCACCCCCACCCTTCTCCTGGGCTTTAAACTCCCACTTTTTCTTGTATTCGGAGTTGAGCTCAATTGTTCTCCCACCACAAAATCCCATTGCAGGGATACTTATACCTATCACGATGGTCCTGAATAAAGTGTGCATTACATTCCTTTAAAAAATATCACAAAATAAACCAGGCACAGAATGAGAAACATTGTATGTTCTGACTTATCTGTGGGATCTAAAAATCAAAAAACTGGACTAATGGACACAGAGGATGGAAGAATAGTTCCCAGAGGCTGGGAAGTGTAGTGGGGGGTTAAGAAGGAGGTGGGGATGGTTCATGGGTAAAAAAAGAATAGAAAGAATTAATAAGACCTACTGTGTGATAGCACAGTAGGGTGACTATAATCAACAATAACTTAATTGTGTATTTTAAAATAATTTAAAGAATGTAATTGGATTGTTTGCAATTCAAAGAAAAAATGCTTGAGGGAATGGACACCCCGTTCTCCATGATGTGCTTTTGTACGCTGCATGCCTGTATCAAAACATCTCCTGTACCCCATATATGTATATACCTATAGTACTATATACCTATAGAACTATATGTAAACATGTATATACATGTATAATTGTAACCACAAATATTTATCATTTAGATAAACAGAGCAAAAAAGTGTGAATAATTCTTTCTTTAATACTCCATGCTTTCACCTTGGCTCTGCCTGTTAGGCTGCCTGGTGATGTGATTTCTCTGTGTCCTCACCCAAATCTCATCTTTAACTGTAGCTCCTATAATTCCCATGTGTTGTGGGAGGGACCCAGCGGGAGATAATTGAGTCATCGGGGTGGTTTCCCCTGTGCTGTTCTTGTGGTAATGAGTAAGTCTCATGATATCTGATGGTTTTGTAAGGAAAAACCCCTTTCCTTTGGCTCTCATTCTCTCTTGCCTGCCACCACATAAGATGTCCCCTTGCTCTTCCTTCATCTTCTGCTATGATTGTGAGGCCCCACCCATGTAGAATAGTAAATCCAGTACACTTCTTTCCTTCATAAATTACCCGGTCTCGGGTATGTCTTTATTAGCAGCGTGAAAACAAACTAATACATCTGATCTGCCTCCTGCTGAGTGACTGCGTTTGTTGTTTAGGACACTCATCTTTGCGTCCCATCAGACGTTTCCTCTCCTTTCATGCTTTATACCTACAAGTTTTGTGTCACTGCCTGGACCGTTAGCTCCTTGAGGATGGGGAAGGCATCTTGTCTTTTCCTTAGCAAAGCACTGATGTGCAAACGTGCTAGGAGCCCTATATGTAAAAATGTTTCAGAGTAGAAATCTTAACAGGAGGCTTTAGGGAAGATCTTTTTTCAGCTTCTTAGCTCAATAGAGTTGGCTGTTTGCCATTTCTTCCTCTGATTTCTGATGAGAAATTGAGTTCATGTTGTACATTTGCACATTCTACAAATTCATGATAACTTTTTATTTTATAGTTCTGAATAGTTCATTAAATATGTGCAGAATTGGAAGTACAGATCATCTTTTATGAGAACATTATACCATAACATTCTGCCTTCAGGGAATTGAACAAATTGCAACTCTCAAAATCTGAGTTTCCAGAAGATCACTATAATAAATTTTTGGGAAACAATACTAAGAAAAAAATAACTTCTTACTCATGTTTTAGTTATTAACTTAAGGTATCCAAGAGTACTGGGTCAGGTTCTTAGGGACCACATTGACACCTGGTGTCAATTAGCCAGACATGAATATTTTTGGAAGAATGTTACTGCTTTACTGATGAGTGGAAAATCTAAGAGAAGTATAAGACTTTTCCCCTTCCTGGGAGATGTATTATCTACTTATGAGTCCAGAATTTCCTTTCTTTCATGCACCATAACAACAATAACAAAAACTTTCTTATAAGGTAACATGTGGTCCCTTGGGGATCTCTTATTGGATGGCCAGATTGGGAATTTGGGGGTAAAAGGAATTGTTACTGGGATCCCAAGAGAAGGATTTTTCAGGAATTTAAAAAATGATCTTTCCTTTAATTTATTTAAGAAAATGGATTGATTACATAATATGGCTTAAAAGACAAAAGCTGAAGAGAGATTCTATCTATGCTGTGGATGATTAGAGAGCCTGGTGCTAAACTTTGGAAGTAATTTCATGGTGAATGACCACGTCATCCAACAAAATGTCTTAATGTCCTTTGATCTCCCCTCAAAGAAGCCTTCTGAGATCAGTGGAGAATTGGTCCAATAAAACACAGCGTTTCCTATGTCTTTATAAAGTGATAGGGTATGAGCTGGGTTCATGTGTGCTCAGAGATGCAGGATTCAGGTGTGGCAATTTGTTTTTAATTTCCATGATTACAGGGTCATAGAAAGCAGACCCTTTCAAATATCCATTTGGAGATATCTTTATCTACTTCAAGAAGATAAATATATGAATGCATATTGTCCATCTGCTCCTCTAGATGGGTCCATCTCTCAGCCACACTCTCAGCCCTGGACAACTGACCTGCAGGTTCAACATCAAGTGCTTCCTTGTTCTCTGGCTTCCCTTTGGGGCTGACCAATGGGGATCCTGGCAGGACATTGGAGAGAGGCAGGAGAATGAAATAAGAGTAGTTTTTTTTTTTTTTTTTTGAGATGGAGTTTCCCTCTTGTTGCCCAGGCTGGAGTGCAATGGTGCCATCTCAGCTCATTGCAACCTCTGTGTCCTGGGTTCAACTGATTCTCCTGCCTCAGCATCCTGAGTAACTGGGATTATAGGCATGTGCCACCACACCCAGCTAATTTTGTGTTTTTAGTAGATACAGGGTTTCCTTATGTTGGTCAAGCTGTTCTCGAACTCCTGACCTCTTGTGGTCTGCCTGCCTCGGTCTCCCAAAGTGCTGGATTACAGGTGTGAGTCACCGCGCCCAGCCAAGAGTAGTTTTTTAAAACCACCAGCACCCTCCCTGTGAGGTCACTTCAGGCTGTGTCCCTTGGTCAAAGGTCATTGCTCATTTCAAGGTGACATTCTAAATCCAGCTCTGTTCTAGGTGTATGTAACTGGTCTCTCTGTTCATCTCTTTGGCCCAGGTATGGTGATAGTACTGAGTTGTTAACACGGGTCACTGTGCTATCTTCTGCAGTTACCTGCCTCCCCACCTAGGCCTTGGTAAACAAACTCTTTCTAAATAAGCTTCCACATATTATACTTATTATAAGTGTGCCATTTGGTTAGTATCATGGCTGATATATCACATTATAAAATCATTTTCTGTTCATAAATTTGCTTATTAAAAGTACAAGTAAATTGATTGGAACTAACTTCTGGCGTTATTCATGCCCTTTGACCCATCCCCTATTGACCCTAAAATGGCCATTTGGCATCCCTGAGGGAAGTGAGAGTTAATTCATCCCTTAACTTATAGTAGAGCTCTTCATGTCAAGTAGTTTCTCTTGTTTTAACTCAAAAGCTAAATGCAGCCTCTGGCTTGGGCTGATACAAAATTCCCTTTCCTCAATACATAGAGATGCTGGATGAAATCTGATAATGATTAAAAATATTCAATATATCCAACCATTTGATACCTATTAGGATGGCTGCTACTTACAGAAAAGAGGGAAAATGACAAGTATTGGTAAGGATCTGGAGAAATTGGAATCCTCATACATTGCTGGTGGGAATGTAAAATTGTGCAACCTCTGCAAAAAGCAGTTTGGAGGTTCTTATAAAAGTGAACATAGGATTCCCTATAAGCCAGCAGTTCCACTCCTACTATATAAGAATTGGAAGCAAGGAGTCAAACAGATGCTTGTACAACAATGTTTATAGTAGTAGTATTCATAATAGTCAGATGGTGGAAACAACAGATGAGTGATATATCCTTGAAATGGAATATTATTTGGTCTTTAAAATAAATGAAATTCTGATAGTGCTTAACATGAATGATCATTGATGGCATTATGCTGAGTGAAATAATTAACTCAGAAAAGGACAAATACTGTAGGATTCCATTCATGAGGAACCTCAAATAATCAAATGCATAGAGATAAATAGTAGATTAGAGGTTACCGGGGTCCTTTGGGTGGGGAGAATGGGGAATTATTCTTTAATGGGTACAGAGTTTCAGTTTTGGATGATGAAAATGTTCTGGAAATGGATAGTGATGAGGGTTGTACAACATTATGAATGGACTTAATGCTACAGAATTATATACTTAAAAATGATTAAAACAGTAAATTTTATGTTACGTATATTTTATCAGGGGAACTCCCCCCAGTATATCTAAACTGAAATCAAGAAAGGGAAATCCGTAGGTGTCAAAATTAAAGACAGAACTAGGAGCAACATGAAGAGGGTAGGTGAAAAGCCTTATAAGATTGTGAGGAGTAGAGGCTGCTCTGTGCTGTAGAAAGTGGTTTCAGCCTCAGCTGCTGGTTAAAATCACCTGGAGAGCTTCCAAAAGCACTCGTGTCTGGACCTCATCCCCGGAGATTTGATTTAATTGGTTTGGGGGTGACCTGAACTTCCTGTGTAAGTAGCTTCTGGGGATTCCCATGGATTTGAAAGCACTCTGAATGTGAGCTCACAGTCAACATTACAAATCATATGAGGAAGGGAGGGAGGGTCAGGCCCAAGCAAAAGGAAACAGAACAGTATAAAAGATGACTTAAAAGTAAATGTGTTTTCAGGGAGAGGAATATCACATACCGGGGCCTATTGGGGCATGGGGGCTATGGGAAGGAGAGCATTAGGAGAAATACCTAATGTAGATGATGGGGTGATGGATGCAGCAAACCACCATGGCACATGTATACCTATGTAACAAACCTGCACATTCTGCCCATGTACCCCAGAACTTAAAGTATAATAATAATTTAAAAAGTAAGTGTGTTTTAAGTGTTCCAAGATTTAAATGAAGGAATAGGAACCAGAGTAGGAACATGACACTGTGACAAGATTTGAAAGAGAACTGAAGAAAAATTCTGCAAAGTAAATTAGACCGAAAGTTGGAAAATTTGAGAGCATTTATGGGGCTTGGGACAGAGTAAGCCAGTTGTAAGATATGCCTAAGAGGCATTCCTGGATGACAGAACAGAGAGAATGGAGGAGAGGGGCAATGGGGGGAATGCTCCATATCGAGGAAAGATGCAGATTCTCAGATTGAAGGAGCACACTGTCTTAAAAGATTAAACAAAGCAACCCCAGATGCATTAAACTGTAATCAAAGACAGAGAACATCCTCCGCTCTGCCTGAGAAAGAAGACTGATGACTTAGAAAGATGCCTGCCCCCAGCAGTAAGAGGGAATGAAAATAGTCTTTAAGAGGTCGAGGAAAAACACACGTCATTATTGTAATTCAAGAGTTAAGGCAAAATTAGACACTTTCATATCTACAAAGAGAAAAAAATGTGCTTCGTTCAGGTCTCCTTGGAAGGAACAAACAAAGGCTGCATGTTTGTAGAAGGGGCATTGCAGAGTCTTTTAAATTAAATTGAAGCATTACATGTTAATGTTTGATAGATGAGATGAACCATTTACTTAGGGAGAAATTTGTAGCCTTTCATGCATGAATTAGAAAACAAAACAAAAAATAAAATAGATATCCAAATCAAGAAAATGGTAAAAAAACCAACCTAAAACAAAATGGAGTAAACCAAAGCGGAAGGAAAAATACAGTAAGGATAAAATCAGAAATTAATGAACTATGCCAGTAAAATGATTATTAAGTAGAATATCTGGGTATCTATGTGTTTATGTATTTATGTATCTTTCACCTTTAGAAATCAATAAAAAAGCAAAAAATAAAAGAGAGTAAAGGTAATGAGGAAGCATTTCACATGAACAGAAATTTTAACGTTTAATAAACATGAAAAGATGCTCATCCTCACTGCTTATTAAAAAAATGCCAGGCCGGGCTTGGTGGCTCACGCCTGTAATCCCGGAACTTTGGGAGGCCGAGGCAGGTGGATCATGAGGTCAAGAGATCGAGACCATCCTGGTCAACAAGGTGAAACCCCGTCTCTACTAAAAATATAAAAAGTTAGCTGGGCATGGTGGTGCACGCCTGTAATCCCAGCTACTTGGGAGGCTGAGGCAGGAGAATTGCCTGAACCCAGAAGGCGGAGGTTGCGGTGAGCCGAGATCGCACCATTGCACTCCAGCCTGGGTAACAACAGTGAAACTCTGTCTCAAAAAAAAAAAATGTCAAGTAAGAAAACATTGAGATATCCTTTCACACCCATCAAATGATCAGACATTAAAAATGAAAATGTGTCAGTAAAATTAGGACATGGGAAAGCAGGAACTCAGATCTGCTGCTGGCAGGAGCTTCATCAGTATAGTGACTTAAGAGAGCCGTTGGGCAGCTTTCTGGTAGAGCTGAGGAGGTACACACCCAGCATTTCTACTTCAGCTGAGTGCCTCTGATGTTCACCGCAAAATGGATTTTGTTATGGCAAGAAATTGGAACTTGGATGTCCATCAATAGAGTTAAGGATAAGTTATTATCTAGAATCTCCTGAATATTATACAGTATTTAAGATGAATGACCTATATCAGTGTGTACCAATATGGGTTGATATTAAAAACAATGTTGATATGCTCAATGAAATAAGTCAGACACAAAAGGACAGAAATTGTGCGATTATTACATTTAGGTGAGGTACCTAGAATAGTCAAATTCATAGAGACAGAAAGTGGAATGGTGATTGCCAGGGGCCTCGGGAGAGGGGAGAAGTAGGGCAGTATTGTTTGATGGGTACAGAGTGTCGATTTAGAATGATGAAAGAGTTCTGGAAATAGATGTGATGGTTTCAGAACTTTGTGCATATACTTAATGTTACTAAATTGGATGCATAAAAATAGTTAAAATATAGATCTTGTGTATATTTACAATAAAATGTTAAAAATCTGTCATGTTGAGTAGAGAAAGAAATTTTTAGGAAGACAGGTATGTATATTTCAAGATATCTAAGTTTGTTTATGATACATGCATATGTATTGAAAGTATAACTCATGAATGGCCGGGATGTACCCAGTTACAACACAGTGGTTTTACTGGTGAGGGGAAGAGTGAAATGGGAAGCCTCAACTCTGTGATAGTTCTTAAAAAGTCAAAGTTCTGAAGGAAACATAACAAAATATCAATACGTAATTCTTAGTGGTGGTATGTGCACCTTGGAAATGTTCACATTAAAAAATTCAAGAGGACCATGGTTTGGGGAAATTTTCTGATCATTTAGTCAACTATTTTCAAAATTTACAAGATAGCCTGGTGTTGGGTTGGAGGTGGAGAGGGAGGTACTGCACATCTCTCAAACATCTGTTGACGCCCTTTCTTACTCCAAGGAATTTAATCACCAGACATTTACATGTGTTGTGGTGGACCAGGTGTGAAAAGAGCGGTCCTTGTATTTCGTCAAGTGAAGGTGAGCCAGTATTTTCCTGAAAGACCTTCCACTCAAGGTCCTCCATGAGAGGAAATCATCTGGTGCCTTCTGGCTGGCTGAATTGTACATGGATTCTAGCTAACTGTAAATAACCATGAACAAAGAATATCTCAGTAGCCAATATTTTTCTCTGCTGGTATCAAATGAAATTCATTTGGTATCAGCTGGAGTTTTTATAGTGCTAATGGAAGTTATTTTCAGTTATCACGTCAGTCCATAAGTATACAAAGGCAGCAATTTCACTGGAAATCTGGAGATCAGTTAGTATGTAGGGGGTAGGCTTTAGACTGTTTCTGCAGTGTAAGCTTTTATCTTAAGAAACGTGGGGAATCATAAATAAAAAGGGAATGATGAAACAGAACATCCAACAAGGCTGAAGGGCGGGCTTAGAAACGTTTCATAGCATGAACATCTGAACTCCAAGATTTGGTGAAGTCCAGGAAGCCGTGGGCGCAATAGGGAGCTCCCGCATCTGAGAGCTCATTCCCCTGAATGTTAGTTAGCTCCCCTCCCCATTCCAACGATAGCTCTTTAAATATGGACAGTTTTTGCTTCTGTGCAGCCTCTATTTGATCTCATCGCATGGGGTAGAGGAATGGAGCCGGAACCATCAATTCTTGTTTTTTAATAAACTTGTGTAATTTGACCATACCCCCACCAGGTACAAGAATGACAATGGAGCCCTGTAAATAAAAATCTGCTCCCTGCAGGATTTTAATTATTTATATTCTTTCAGCAAACAGAACCCCTATCTGTTGTTGATGATAGCATGTGCATAGATTCAAGGATCAAAATGCAGTGCCAAGGTTGCTTAGCCCAGGGAGGGGCAGTTTAATTTTTCCCCCTATGAACGTGGAAATGCTGAATGCCTGAGATGGGTGTGCCAAATATCATAGCTGGTAGCATTGCAGAAAGCTTGTTTTGTAGTAAAGACTCAGAGTTTACAGGATTTTTTTTCTCCCCATGAAGGCCAAAGTTAGGGTCCTCTGACTCCCTTGCTATGTTACATGTCCAACCCTTGATAGAACACTGCTTTTAGAAGGAATAAGCAAAAACTGTAACACTTAAAATGGTTAACGTGATACATCTTTATGTTATGTATGTTTCGTCACAAGATGTTTACCATGTTATAAATGGATAAAAAAGATCAGGAAGCAAGTCAACCAGGTTAGTTCACACATGTTTGTTAGACACAGAACACCATGCCAGGAACTGGGCAGGGGGATGGGAAAGATTGTTTGGGATAGCAATGCTGTCTTCATTCCTTCAAAAAAATTAAACTAACACATAATAATTGTACGTATTTATGGGTACATAGTGATGCTGTGATACATATAATGTATAATGATTAGATCAAGGTAATTAGCTACTCATTATCTCAAACATTTATCGTTTCTTTGTGTTGGAAACATTCAATATTCCCCTTCTAGCTATTGGAAACTATAATTAATATATTATTGTTAACTGCAGGCGTCCTCCATCTGTGCTATAGAATGCTAGAACTTATTCCCTCCATTTAGGTGTAATACTATATTCTTTAAAACTCTCTCCTGATTTTCCCTTTTTCTCTACCCTTCTCAAGTGCTATTCTCTGTTCTACTTTTTACTTCTAAGAGTCATTCCTTTTTATAGCTGCTTTCTCTTATGATCCTTTCCTAGCTCTGAGTAGAGTGCCTGGCTAACAGTGGGTGGACAGGTGTTTATTGAATAAAATAAAAGATATGCTCCCTGCTTTTGAAGAGCAGAGCAGAAAGAGCACTGTTTTTCAAAAAAAAAATCTAAGGGGGATTATTTATTCGCATGTATGCATCCTTTGTTTGCATCTGAGCCAGGTCATGGATGTGTAGTGAGTGCTGTTGGGGATCCACTCAGATCTGGTCGTTGAACCAGTGCACCTGCCCCAGCTGCTGGGAGTCTTGGTGCTCAGAGCTCACAGCTGCCCTTGGCGAGCCAAGAGCCACTCTTTATCAGCTTCAGATGGCTGCATCCTTGCTTTCTTTATTCTTGGGTCCTATCCCACTATTCTTCTCTTCCTCCTGTGATCTGTCACCCAATAAATCACTGTAGTGAGTCCTTGTCTCAGACTTTGCTTTTATGAGAGCTGACCAAAGATAGCTTGTAAAAGGCATTCTCTACATACTCAGTCAATGAATGAGCACTCCTTTGGTCATCTCTGATGGAAATCAATCTGTCTAGGAGCCATGAGTTGGCACAAAATCCAAGGGTTGTAAGAGTGGGATGATGAGGCACACAATTTGAGGGCTTAGTAGGGGTTGGAGGAGTGTGGGCAGGGGAGAAGACATTAAGGCATTTTTTCTCATGGTTTCACTCCTGAACTTGAAGATACAGCACAAATCCACATCACTTCCAGCCTCTCAAAATATTGTTATTTCTTCTACTTCCCTTATCACACAATAAGATAAGGTTTTGGGAAACAAATGGTTTTGAGACAATTTTGTGATTCAGGAGACACGGGAATACTTATCCCTGGAATAACTGCGTGTCTGACACTGTATGCTATTTTGTAATTGGTGCTTTATACAAACAATTTGGAAGGATCATGTATCTCCAAATCACCAGCATGAATGCCAGGTGTATAGTATGATGTTAATTTTTGTTTTGATTGTTAAAAACCATTTATCGCTTATAATTTAGTTCTTACGTCATTGAAAGCACTCAATTATTCTCCTCTGCAGTTGACATGATGCAACTGGCCTCACAGGTACAGAGCTGTGTTCTCCTTTGCATCTTCTTTGCAATTCCCCTGAGTCTCTTCAAAGCAGGACCGATAGACTTCTGCCCTTCAGCTCTTGCATTGCACATAGGTCTCACGAAAGAAGGGGCCACTCTGGGCTGGACGTGTCTTTTGTTGAGGGTCCTCCTTTAATGGAGCTCTTTCTGACACATTGCTAGAGGACTCAGAGTTTCAACTTCATCTAGTGTTTCAGAGTCTCAATCTTTGTAAACTGATACTCATCAACATTAGCAAATATCACTGAAAACACCATTGTACACTTGGCTTTCCACATTAAAAAAATTTTTTTAAGACCACATCTCTCTCTGTTGCCCAGGCTGGAGTGCAATGGTGTAATCATATCACTGCAGCCTTAACCTCCTGGGCTCACACAATTTCACTGTCCTCCTCCCTCAGCTTTCCGGTAGCCGAAACTACAGGCATATGACACCATGCCTGGCTATTTTTTTAGAATTTTTTTTTCTTTCTGTAGGTACCCAGTTTCACTCTGTTGCCCAGGCTGGTCTCAAACTCCTGGGCTCAAGCAGCCCTCCTGCCTTGGCCACCTAAAGTATTAATATTTTAAATAAAGACCAAACCAAAGGCTTTTGTGAAAACAGAATTTGTATCTCCTCTTCATTCTGGCATGGAGAGGATGCAAATATCAACAGGGCTGCTGTCTTTGCCTCAGTCTGTCCAACAGCTACCATTTCTGATTGTTTAAGTCATCCTGGTTATATTGGCTTTTTATTTTTTGTGGGGACCTAGGGTTAGGGTTGCCATATAATCACACCCAGATGCTGCACTTAAAATTCAGGCACTCAGTTTTTAACTATGGTGAGATTAGAAACTGTAGATAATGAATAGAATTTTGAGAAAAATGTTGAAAAAATACTCTGAGGAAGTCATTCTCTGGTTTGTGTCTTGTTTAGCCTAAACTTTGGAGCTGGCAAATCCCTTGTATAGTTTTGTTGTCTTATTTCTTTTGTTTTGTTTTGTTTTTTGTTTTTTTAAGACAGAGTCTTACTCCATCACTCAGGCTGGAGTGCAGTGGTGCGATCTTGGCTCACTGCAACCTCCGCCTCCTGGGTTCAAGCAATTCTTATGCCTCAGCCTCCGGAATAGCTGGGGTTATAGGCACCCATCACCATGCCCAGTTAATTTTTGTATTTTAGTAGAGACAGGGCTTCCCCATGTTGGCCAGGCGGGTTTCGATCTCCTGACCTCAAGTGCTCAGCCCACCTTGGCCTCCCAAGGTGCTAGGATTGCAGGTGTGAGCCGCCTTACCTGGCCATTGTGTTATTTTTTTACACATCACATTTTACCCTACCCCAATTCCTCATTCCCAACATTTTTTCCAATTGTAAATTTCTTGCTTTATGTTTCCCTTAAAATTATTTATTTTATTTTACATATATAAATTTTACACATGCATATTTTATATATATAATAAAATAATTATATATATTTACATATATATCTCCATCCCCTCAAAGATTTGTCCTTTGTGTTATAGTTCAATTATAGTCTTTTAGTTACTTTAAAATGTACAATTAAATTATTATATTATTGACCATAGTCACCCTGTTGTGCTATGTATTTATTTATTTAAACTCAATCAATACATATATATACGTTTGTGGCAAAGGCAATAATATGAAGCCCCTCCTCCCAATTCTGCTTTCTGCCACAGTCGTCTTGTTTTGGCATGCCTCCTTCTAGGCTCTTCTTTGGATTTATAATATGTATGTAGCTCTGGGCAACAGTGGAAACTGCACCCCAGGGCAATGCAGGCCATGTGAAAATGAAGAGGAGCTTCACCTTGGGGGAAGCTCAAGGTGGCTTATAACAGTGGTCTCCACTGGAATGTGCTTTGTAGAGGGCGTAAGAACATGGAGAATTTTAAAGAAATCAGCGTCTAGATCCTTGCATCATATGGGTCCTCTTTCCTAAAGCTCGCTCCTGGAGCACTTGCCTGAATTCACAACAGTCCTTCTTTCAGTTGGCAAACAAAAAGGAGATCCCCAACCCATCTCAAATCTCATGCACACATTGGAAGTGTGAAAATCTCTTGGGCCTCCGATAAAGGCAAGCCTCCTTTAAACGTTACTAAAGACACATTGGACACGTAGAGATTTCCTGTGTTTCTCTATCTTTATCCCTGTGCAACTAAGGGTGAAATTTGGTGTTCTAGCCCTGGGTTAGGATGTTCTGGTTCAGATATAGGAATAGTGGGAGTTGAGACATTTTTAAAAAATGACTTTATTTCTTCCCTCCCCCTCCTTTTGCCAAAAAAATATAAAATTCTGTGAGAGCAAAGAAAAGTGCACTTTTAAGAAATACAGAGTGCTAAAAATGACCTTTTCATGTATTTTACTGTAAGCAATTCTTTTCAGCTATTCTTAGGGCTCATTTTTAGTCTGTTTTATTAGCTGGAAAGAAAAGACTATTGAAGAACCTAACAGTAGGTTAGTGTTGCAGATCTTTTAAATGTCACTGGAAGTCTTCTAAAACTACAAAAAATTTTAGGCTACATTATACATATATAAAATCCTTGGCTAAATCTTTATGTGATTTTTTTCAGATTTAGGATATGTTATCCAGTTAGGTAGTTAAAAATTATTTTGTCACATCATATATAAAGTATTTAAGTATAATTAGTCTTAATCATATGTCATGTTATAAAATGTTTACTATTTTTAAATTCTTGTTAACATAAAATATATATGCTAGCTTCTGATGGATTTGGTTTTTTAGCAGTTTTGCTTTAAGAGACGACTAATTTCCAATAATTAAATTTCTTTTAATACTTATTTATTTACATTTTTAATACATTTACATTTTTGATGTTTTTACTAATAATAATTTTAATGATTACACAATACAGAAGTTTTAATGCTTGAAGCATGGAAAATAAAAAATTAAAATGTTTGATTTTGGTAAACATATTTTTATTAAATAAACAGTGGTGGAGGGATCAGTAGAAGACTTCCAAGCATTAAAATATATTAAGATATGAGTCTGAAGGAAGAATAATTAAAATACAAATAAAAGAAAGGAAAGGAAATGTAAACATTTATAAAGTCAAGAGCGAGCTTGTTTGTGTACTGTTAAATTGATAATAGTATTACCAAGAGCTGTGAAGAGACTGAGGTTTTACTCTCTTTGTTACGTAGTAAGTTAGCCTGTAACAGGTTCATGGATGCTGATAGAGACGTGTGACTCCTGGTCAGAGACTTAAGACTTCATTACTCAGGGTGCAGAAGACAGCATGAGCTTCGTGTTTGGGCTGGTGTCCCCCATGCCTGGCAAGGTCCACGGTGTCATGGCTTTGTGTCTACTTGCCGAGGCTGAACTCTTCCCAGAATTCCCTTTATTGTATATTTCTGGTTGATGTGGAAGATGTGCAGGGCTGAAGGGAAGTAGCAGCCATTTGTAGATGACCCTCATTGTTCCTGATCTACAGATTCGGCTTGTCGACCTGAGGTAGTAACGGCCTGTAGGTATTGTATGTCATCTCCCTCTAGATCCTCTTTGAGCTTCTCTGACTCCGGGGCCAGATGTGTGTGTTCACCTCTATGATGAAGGACTCTGGCTTCTGCAGGACCCTGTCATCACCAGAGGCAGAGGCAACAAGAAAAGGCTACTGTTTTCCAACAGACGGCTTTCAAACCATTATAAAATATAGATTTCATTGCATATATTTAGAAGGATGTTGTAACTTTCATTTTTAAATTTCAACATTTACAATATGCTGAAAATCACATTCTTTACAACTGTTTAAGCTTGTAAAGAAAATGTTTAAATGTCAATTTTAAAGTGTTTACAGGGATGTGTAATTTTTCAAAATAATTTAAAGGGGTATGTGAGCAATGAAGTTTGAAGACTTTTGGTTTATAGGATGGTTGTGGTTTATGGGATGGTCAAATATAAGCATGTGGACCTTTGTTTTTTTTCTGATGCCTTTTGTGACATCTAGCATTACTGTAGGGCTGGGGGCTGCTGTAATTCCAACCCTTTTCTAGAAACAGTTCTGCGATGGTTAATTCTGTGTGTCAGTTTGACGGGGGTCATGGGATGTGGGTGGGTATCACCTCATCTGTTGAGGGCCTGAATAGAACAAAAAGGGGAGGAAGTTGAAATCATTCTCAGCCTGACTACTTGAGCTGGAACATTCTCCTGTCCCTGGTGTTCCTGGTTTTCAGGCTGTCCAACTTGGGCTAGAATGTACACCATCAGCTCTCTGGCTCTCAGGACTTCAAACTATACCACCTGCTTTCCTGGCTCTCCAGCTGGTATATGGCGAATCGTGGAACTTTTCAGCCTTCACAATTGCATGAGTCAATACCTTATAATAATTTGTCTCTCTCCCTCCCTCCCTCTCTGTCTTCTATCTATCTAAGCTTCGTATTTATGCTGGTTCCCCCTATATATTTCCATTCTTTTGGTTATTGGTTCTGTTTCGTTGGAGAAACCTGACAATACAATTGCAATGGATTGAATATTTATGTGTACCCAAAATTTATATGTCAAAATCCTAACCTTCAAAGTGATGGTATTAGGAGGTGGGGCTTTTGGGAGGTGATTAGGTTATGAGGATGGATTCCTTATGAATACGATTAGTGGCCTTATAAAAAAAGACCACGGAGAAATCCCTCATCCCTTCTGCCATGTGAAGATCTGGGAGAAGACAGCTGAATATAAACAAGGAAGAAGGCCTTCACCAGACAGGGCATCTGTTGGTGTGTTCATCTTGGATTTCTCAGCCTCCAGGACTGAGGAATAAATTCTGTTGTTCATCAGCCACCCAGTCAGCCTGAACAAATGAAGATAACAGTGACGCCTAGAATATGACTTTGAGAAGAAAACAGTTCAGTGGAAAATGTACTCATTTGGGTAAGAAAAAATTCTGTTTGTTGATGATCTTGAAGTTGGAAAAAAAATTCCTGCAAAGGCTGTGACCAGAAGTGGTGTTGCAGTAATAGTGCTGTGTAGCAGTTCTGAGGAGGACAGGTGTCTCAGTCTGCTTGCGTATCTGTAACAAGGTACCTTAGACTGGGTAATGTATAAATCATAGAAATTTATTGCTTATGGATCTGAAGGCTGGGAAGTCCAAGATTAAGGCACAAGCTGATTAAGCGCCTGGTGAGGGTCATCTGCTTCCGAGATGGTACCTGCTTGCTGGCTTCTCACATAGTGGAAGGGCGAACAAGCTCTCTCAGGCCTCTTTTATAAGGACACCGATATCACACGTAAGGTCTCTGTCCTCATAGTGTGATCACCTCCTAAAAGCCCCACCTCCTAATATGATTGCATTGTGGGTTATGTTTTAACATACAAATTTTTAGGGGGACAGATCTCCAGATCATAGCAGCAAGTGAACTGGCAGTGAGTATGCTCCAGGTTAGACCATGCTGCAGGCAAAGGACCTGGGGCAGGGGGACACTTGGTCAACTGGCCAATGAGAATTTCTCTCCAGGGAATTTGTAACAGGAGATATGAAGTCAGAAGAAATGGCTTCAGTTGTACTTTCTTGGTGACCACAGGCAAGTCATTTAACTTTTCTAAATATTACGTCTCTAAAACTAACAGGGCCACATGAGAACTAAACCCAGAAACGTTTGTTAAAGTGCGCTGTAGAATGAAAAGTGCTAGAGAAACTAAACTGATTCATACCACGTTCTGCGCAAAGCCTCCGCTGATCTGCGTGCTGGTTGTGTTGGGATATAGGCTTGTGCATCCAGCCTATACCTGCTTTACAACATTTGTACCTGCTTTACAACCTTTATTAACAAAATCTTGGAAGGCAAGAGGTGCTGATGGCTGGTGGAGCGATCAGTGTGTTGATCTGTATGTAATAATAAAAAACAATTTGTGTAGATCTTTTGGATTCGTGTTTCCAAGTCACAGTCTTAGTCTGAATTAGTGTCTGTGAATAGATACCCCTGTTAAAGATTTTTATTGTCTTTGTCCACTTTGCCAATTCACAAGGCAGTTTCCCTCAGACTTGGTGTGGGAGCCTGAAAAGGTATTCAGCCACCTAGGTACGTGTGTGTATAGCATCATGTACCTACGTTGCTGTTGAGTGGCTGCGCCTTCTGGCCCTTGTTGTAAGGGAGATGGGGCAGCAAACAGGTTCACTACTGCCTCCAATACCACATCCTGGCTCCCGTGGCTCAGACCTAGAGACCTCACAGGCAGGTACTGCTAGTGATCTTAGCACTGGAGAATAAACTGCAAGGGGAACATTTTCCTCTCACCTGTTCTTTGAGAACAAAGGAAAGAAAAGAATTCTAAGCCTGAATTCTAAGCAAGAAGCTTCAGTTTCACAAAGCATCAAGACATTGGTTCACAGAGCTTGTAGTATGTGGGTACAGGTTGAAATTCTGGGAAGGTAATCTTCCAAATTACACAGACATCTGTATTCGTTTCTGAGAGCTGTCATAACAGAGTACAGCAAATTGGGTACACCAAAACAACAGAAACTTGTTCTCTTACAGTTTTGAAGGCTAGGCATCTGAAGTCAAGGTTATCAGGACTGCCATACTACCTTGAAAGCTCTAGGAAGGGCTCCTTCCTTGCTTCTTATCCTGTCTTCTGATGTTGCTGATGTTGACTTAAAATCATGAGATCCGTAAATTTGGTGTTTTTTAATAAAGGGTTGCAACCCGCAGGCTGGCCATCCTGCAGGCCGAGAGGCATAGCCCCTTGGCAGAGACTGAAAGCAGGTTCTTTGAAGGAGGGTGGACAAGACAGGAATTGATGCTGAATGAGTTGGCTAAGTATACCTATTCAACAGGTTATAGGGGGAACTATGAATGTTCACAAAAAAGGGAGCATAAATGCTTAATAAGCAAAAATGTATGTTGCATACATCCTATATTCACTTAGGGGTGGAGACAACATTTAAATGCATTAGAAGCAGGCTCTGTACGTCAGAAGCTGAAATGGAGGACACAGGGCATCCGTGTGCAGTTTGTGTAGGCTGGCTAGAGCCAGTCCCTGGTCTGTGGTCAAATATCAGGGAGTAATGCGTCGTGGTCCTGGTCACCTGCTATGCTGAAACCACAAGAAAGTAGGTAGTCTGGGTATGGCGTCTAGTAATTGGTTAAAATCAGTGGTTGAGCAAATCTTTTGAAAGGGAAAGAAGGTCTAGTGGCAATTTGTGGGGGAGAGGGTATAAAAAGGCACATCTGACCTCCCATCTTGTCACGGCCAGGAACTCAGTTTTTAAGGTTTCTCTGGGGTCCCCTTGGCTAAGAGTGGTCTGTTTAGTTGCTTGTAAGGGGTTAGAACATTTTGGTTTGTTTTGAGACAGGATCTCTCTCTGTCACATAGGCTGGAGTGCCATGGCTGATCATGGCTCACTGTAGCCTCCAACTCCCAGGCTGAAGTGATCCTCCCACCTCAGCCTCCTCAGTTGCCGGAACTACGGGCATGCACCACCACACCTGGCTACTTACAACATTTTTTTTTTTTCTTTATTGAGATGAAATCTTGCTATGCGGCCCAGGTGCAGGACTTGATTCTTGTTTCCCACTGGTGATCCTTAGGGCACCTTGTCCTGCAGGCTCATCATTGCAGTCTCTGCTTCCAACCTCCTGTAGTGTTCTCCCTGTGGGTCTCAGTGTCCAAATTTCCTCTTCTTATCGGGAGACGTTACATTGGATTAAGTATCCACTTACTCCAGTATGGCTTCCATTTAATCTAATTCCATTTTTAATGACTGTGATACTGTGATTTATAATAAGAAGTACACAGAAGCTCCCTGACTTACCATGGAATTACATTAATTGACAAATGCATTCTAAGTTGAAAATATTAAAATCAAAGATGCATTAAATATACCACATATATTGAACACCACAGCGTAGCCAAGCCTACCTTAAATGTGCTCAGAACACATACATTAGCCTATGGTTGGGCAAAATCATCTAACACAAAGCCTATTTTAAAATAAGGTGCTGAATTTCTGTTCACCTAAAGGAAGAAATTGAGGCACAAAATATAATTTGAAGGTGTTTACTTGAGCTAAGGTGAGAACAACTGCGGGAGAAATCCTTCTAAGCTGTCTTGAGAAGTGCACCTTTCAGCCTTTGCTACACGTGCAAAGGTGGACAAGGAGTGGGCTGATACAATTCGTATTGATTTACAGAAGTAACATTGATTAGCTATTGGCTATGCATGGTTGAACTGTAGGTTATGAGCTACGGTGTCCAGTGTGTGGCATTGTTAGGTAATTTGTAGTTACTTGGCATCAGTCAGTCCGGAGTCAGCGTGGCAGCACCTTGAAGAGATCAAGTCAGGAGGGGGTGGGATGTGACTGCTGTTCTATTGCAGCACTTCTGGGCCTGATCATTGAAAGGGGGCTTGCATTCTTCCAATAACAAGTGTCTTTTCTTGCTCATATCTCGTGTCATTTATTGACTGTTGTACTGAAAGTGAAAAACAGAAGGATTGCATGGGTACTCAGAGTGCAGTTTCCACTACATCGTGTCATTTCACACCGTCAAAATGTCAAAACATTGATAAGTCAACCCATCGTGAGTCGGGACTGTGTGTTCCCATTTCCTGGCACGCAGCACCTAAAATTTTTGGGATCTCCAAAGTGATACGTGTCTGGGTGTGCTAGGCATATGACTGATGTCTGGGGGCTCCTGGATAGCCTCAGGTTTGGGGGCCAGTTGCCAGGGGAACCGACTGTGTGGTTAGAGGGTTGGAACTCTCAGTCCCACCTGATCTTGGGACAGTGGTGAGGGGCCGAAGGTTGAGTTGATCAGCAATGGCCTGTAGTTAATCAGTCACGCCTGTGTAACAACCCACCAGGACCACATTCAGAGTGCTTTCAGGTTGTTGAATTTGAGGAGGTGCTGGCAGGTGCTGGAAGCTCCACACCCTCCCTCATTCCTTGTCTATACATCTCTTCCATCTGGCTGTTCATTTGTATCATTGGTGATATTCTTAATAATAAAAGGGTAAATGTAAGTAAAGCATTTCCCCAAGTTCTATGAGTTGTCCTTGCAAACAGTCAAATCCAAAGAGCAAGTCTTGGGAACTTGAATTTATAGCCAGTTGGTCAGAAGCATGGGTCACAGTAGGGGCTTGCAACTGACATCTGAAGTCAGGGGCAGTCTTGAGAGACAGCTCTTCACCTGTAGGTCCTGATGCCATCTCTAGGTAGGTAGCATCAGAACTCAATTGAATTGTTTGACACCCAGTTGGCATATGCTTGGAGAATTGCTTAGAGTATGGGGAAAATCCCCCATACATTTTTGTCACAGAAGGTTCTGTGTTGTGTTGAGTGTGAGAATAGTAGAAACAGTGTGGATTTTCGTGTCTCTTACAATGACTCTGTTTCCATATAAGGTCACATTCTGAGATTCCATGGGCCAGGGCTCAGTACTGTGGGGGATCACAGTTCAACTCATAGCAATATCTAAGCACTGAATGTTTGTTCAGGAGATCTTGAACTTGAAATGTTCCCAGCAGCCAAGCCAGAGACCCAGAGTCATGTGTTTCTATTTCCAACATAAACTTGTATATTCTACTGTGCTTTTATTTTTGTGATTCTCTCACTGGAAAAAGTTAGGAAAGAATTTCTCAGTAAAGAATGAATAATGGGCACTTGATTTAGTCACCATTTTTACATCCAGAAGTGAAAGCTCTGATCTTGTAGCACATAGTTTTTCTTTTTCTTTTTTTTTAATGGAAAGATTTGGGGATTTAAAATACAATGATTATAGCCTGAGGAAATATAGTTGTCTCCTGCTAATTCATTGAAGTTAGTAATGTATCTTCGATAAGACCTTAATCGGACCTGCTATAGTTCATTCTATTTTTTTCCTTTATAGATTATTCTTAAAAGCAGTTTGTGCTTTGCAAGCGTTAGGATTTTTGGATCTCACACTTGAAGCTGTGCTTATTGCTCTCAAAAATATTTTATTTTCAGGACACATGGTCATTAAATTTTGTACCTGGAGGTTGAATTTCTGGTAAGAAATAAGTTAAAGAAATGTTCTTGTTTTTTGTTGTTTTTCAGCATGGAAGACATGAACATTAACATAACCATTTAGCCATAATTATAAATCCATCAAATGTGATGGTTTTAATTACACAATTATACATTGAAAATGCAAAACGTGAATATGTGATTTTAGTTTAGATACATACATAATTACAATGATACTTCTCACAGGAAAAAGCAGGAAAAGTTGGTTTTGCCTCTCTTTACCCGGCCTCCCTTATATGCAATCCTTGTTCATTAAGTCCTCTAATATCCTTGGAAATGTTCTGCTCTAGTTTTTGTTTTTTTTTGTTGTTGCTCATAGACACCTGGAGTTAAAACCCAAATCCACCGAAAATCCAGTGTGAGAGCCTGTTTTAAAGCTCCACTTTGTGTTTTAAGGGGAAGGGCAGAATGGTCTGCACTGTTCTCATTGGTATTGACGTTAAGCAAGTATCTCAATGAAAGGGGATTTCAGACCCGCCAATTGCTTATGGAAGACATAGGACATAAACATTTAACTAGTAGGAGCTCTAGTATACTATAAATGTATAAGAGCTTTGTATTTGGCTTAAAGATTGAAGGCTGCTGTCTTCAATATATAGCTCTTTCCTTGCTTATGTTGATCTCCACATCTGCATCCTCAGATACACAGTTTAACTTTGCAGGTAGGTAGTGAAGAATATGAAGATTCCATAAATACTCATATACCAATGATAGTTCAGGTAGATTCACCTCTATTCTAAAGTCTATGTGATTATCTGTTTATTCTGTTACTAAATAAAATGAAGGAGTTGAATTTCTTGTTATCAGATAGCACTATCAATTAAATGATTAACCTTTAACAAATATATTAGAATTTACAATCCATTATTCAATTGGTTAATTCTAATATATTAATATTCTAGTATATTTTACTAATATATTACTTAGTAATATTCTAATATATTAATATTAATATTCTACTTAGTCTCCTTGGGAGATGTCGGCCAATAGCAATGTCGTTTCTCAAGTCAGGGAAACTCAACAGCCAGTGCCTTGGACGTGAATGTAGGCGTTTCTGGAGGCAGTTCAGAGCAGCTTCTTCCTGTTCCATCTTCCTCCATGCTGATTGCAAAGCTGCTTTTATCTGCAGTGTCAACACAATGCCAAATGCAGTCATCACTCAGGCTTTCCATCACTTATATCTGATTCCCATGCGTTACAACAATAATTATGCATATCATTAAATATTATCATTGGGGCAAGATTTATTTATTGCTATAAAAAATGTTTGTTGCTCAACCAAAAATTGTGTTCTGGTAAAAAAACAAAATAAGGATGTAACACTTTTATCAATCTGGTTAAAACCTGATTTGGGACGATTCATGGAATTGCCTAGCAACAAAGCACTTTGATTTTACAATACTGGGTGCAATTTGACTACTCAAAACACAATAAGAAGAAAAATTTCATTGGTCTGCTAAAAGATTTGCCACTGTTATTGCAGATGTTTAAGTGGATCTCTCAGAAGCATGTTGGAATTAAAAACAACCACCACCACCTTCTTTTGAATTAGTACCTTATCTTGTAGAGCCTTTTTGAAGGAGGTTTTATTATTCAACACCATTTTAACAAATAACACAATAATCACTATGAAGATTATTATCAGAAGCATTTATTAAACCATTTTCTGGATTATAGAGTAGGTCTATTGCTGTGGGAAAGAAGTATTTCATTAAAAAGTATTTTCACAATACAAAGAAATTTGTATTGTACCTTCCATGTCATTTTCCTGAAAGTTTCAGGAGTTATTTTAATAACAATCAGCGGGAGTTGAGCTAGTGAAAAGTACTTCAGAGTTAAATACCACCAAAGTGAAATTCCCAACATTATCACTCTCCTTAATTGTAAGACACTAAGATAGCTATCCATTGTCCATGTGCCATACACGAGTTTCCTGGTGTCCAATTGCATAGGAGGAATTGTTTCAGTGCCTCCAGGGTGGATGGACTTCTGCACTGTGTCAGAAACACGGTTTTACCACTTAGTGCTGTGACTCAGAGATGTTCCCAGTGCACTTGCTCTGAGAACTGAGTTAAAGATCCCAGTAGACACAAGTTTTTAACCCATATGCAATGCGTGCCTATTTAAATGGGATGGATGGTGAATGAGCATTGTTTAATTGACTTTTTTATTAACAGAAAATTACTAAAACACAAATCTTGCATTATTGCTTTTCAATCAATGATTTTCAAACAATTGGAAAAGTCTATTCAGTATTCAAACGAGAGTGAACAGAATCAGGATCTGGTCTGAAACATCACCTTGGGAAGAAGCCTTTGGTGCCCATCCTATCTAAAGGCATATCCTGTTCCCATTCAAATCACTATTCTCAGACTCCTGTGAAGTCATCAGGTGCATTTATTCTGTCACATGCTGGAAAGTGCACTCCACAGGCACCTGGGACTGTGCTCATCTGTTCACTGCAGTATCCCCGGAAGCTAGACCAGTTCCTGAGCGATGCTGGAGCTCAACATCTATTTGTGGACCAGAGCAGTCAATTTTGGAGTGTTTCAGGGTCATAAAGAGGTAGGCTTTCTAAATTGTGTGCCTGGAAGGCTATTTCTGTAGAATTTTAACCAATGTTACATGATAAAGGGGTTCTGCGGTTAAATAAATGTGAGACATAATGGGACAAACAAACAGATGTTTCAGTGTAGGATTTCTGAAGATGGTCAAGATACGAATTAAGCAATCATAGTCCCCCTCCCTCTTTTTTGAGGAACATCTTGACTAACATTCAGAGAAAAAAACTTGGGGAAATGTCGCTGAATAGAAAATGAGGACCATCTGATTGCTTGGGATTTTGGTGATTTGGAGTATATATAAAGAGGTAGATATTGGAGAATGTTAGATCTAACCCCTTAAAAGAGATCATCCATGTTAAGTGGCAATAATATTGTGAGGTATGCCTAGAAGAAAGGTGTAATAGTAATACGAGAGCCTTGGGTGTGGTTGAATTCTAATCTTATCACTATGTTTATTTTAGAGAAATGTAATTTCCCGAGACAACTCAGGGCTAAGTTGCAAAACCTGGGGAAGGAAGTCTAGCAATACTTGCTGCTGTTTTTACATTTTGGTCTCATGTGACCTTCAGGTATGAGCCGCCTATCCATCCAATAATAAGATGCTTTTTCTTTTTCCTATGACAGCCTCTTTTGCTTTGCTTGTTAATCACAAGCGATTTCTTGTTAAGAACCTCTTTTTGATATTGATTTTGGGTGTATATTTGTAAGTTTTTAAAAAAAGATCTTTTGGCTTACGGGATTTTTGGTTTTCACTTTTTTCAGCTATGCATTTGATCTCATTTCCCTAAACATTTCCCAAAATGGAATAATCACATGGTTTTTCTTTCTCTGATCTTGTCTCTTCAGATAGTATCATGTTAGGTTTAATCCTATCCTGAGAAAATCTTACAAATATTTCAAAGTTGTTCTACCTCAACTATTCTCTGCATCCTGTTTTTATTGCTCCAAGTCTAGTCTACATTTCTTTCCTTTGCATGCTAAAATTACTTATTCTATGGAATGGTAACTTATAAGGGAACACCACACATGTCTGCATTTGGTCCTGGAGAATTATTTTGCCACTATGTAGAAATCTAAAATGCCCCTTACCACTAAATAGTCTAATTTTTCCTCTTCCTCACATTGAAAAATTTCCTTCTAGTCTTACTAGTTAGACAGTCTATGTCTGGGGTTCCTAACTTGGAGATCACGTGCGTTGTGAGTTTCGTCTGGAGTCCACGTGCCCACTAAGCAGTATCTGCAGGCTGAATAATTAATGTCTTGCACATGTATGGGTTAGTATTTTAAAAATGTAAGTAGACACTTAAGATTAATATAATTCAAATAAATTAAAGTCATTATCAAATTCACAGAGGTATGTTTTTATCTATTAATGCAAAGGAAATAATTATAAATGCTACCTATATCATAGGGGTCTAAGAAATGTTTTGTGTAACTTTTATTTTAAATTCAGTTGTACATGTGTAAGTTTGTTACACAGGTCAACTTGTGTCACGGAGATTTGTTGTACAGATTATTTCATTACCCAGATAGTAAGCCTAGTAGCCAAATATTTTTCCTGATCCTCTCCCTTCTCCCACCCTCCACCTTCTGATAGGCTCTAGTGTGTGTTGTTTCCCTCTATGTGTCCATGTGTTCTCATCATTTAGCTCCCACTTATAAGTGAGAACATGCAGTGTTTGGTTTTCTATTACTGCATTAGTTTGCAAAGAATAGTTGGCTCTAGCTCTATCCATGTCCATACAAAAGACGTGACTTCATTCTATTTTGTGGCTGCATAGTATTCCATGGTATACATATATCACGTTTTCTTTATCCATTCTATATTTGATGGGCATTTAGGTTGATTCCATGTCTTTGCTATAGTGAAGAGTACTGCAGTCACGTGCATGTGTCTTTATAGTAGAATAATTTATATATTTTTTGGTATATAGCTGGTAATGGGATCAGTGGGCCAAATGATATTTCTGTCTTTAGGTCTTTGAGGAATTACCACACTGTCATCCACAATGGTTGAACCAATTTACACTCCCACCCACAATGTATAAGCATTCCTTTTTCTCCACAACTTTGCCAGCATCTGGTTTGTTTTTTTTTTCTTTTTGATAATTGCCAAAAAATGTTTTTATTTTAAACTTTCATTTTAGGTGTTAAAAAAGGTTCTCACATTCACCCTAAGAGACTCCATAAGTCTCTTCTAGTAAGATTTTTATCCTATTTTAGTATATATTGTCCCTACACATAATGCTAATCCAGCGTTTTCCCCATCCCTTTCTTGCTTTAGAATGTATAACCAAGTATGCCAAATAGTTTTAAAAAGTACCGTATCCACTTACTTTAATAATGTTAGTTCATTCTTTTTTGTTTGTTTTAGAGACAGGATCTCACTGTATCACCCAGGCTGGAGTGCAGTGGCAAGATCATAGATCACTGCAGCCTAGAACTCCTGGACTCAAGTGGTCTTCTCACCTTGGCCTTCCAAAGTGCTGGGATCACAGGTGTGAACCACCACACCTGGCCTGATTCATTTTTTATACATTGAAAACTATGTATAGAGCTTTCACTGAGTGGTTCTTGTCATTGGCTATGTGTAAGACTCACCCAGACTGGGTGTGATGGCTCACACCTGTAATCCCAGCACTGTGCAAGGCCAAGGCAGGAGGATCACGAGGTCAAGAGATCGAGACCATCCTGGCTAACATGGTGAAACCCCATCTCTACTAAAATTACAAAAATTATCCAGGCATGGTGGTGGGTGCCTGTAATCCTAGCTACTTGGGAGGCTGAGGCAGAAGAATTGCTTGAACCCAGGAGGCAGAGGTTGCAGTGAGCTGAGATTATGCTGTTTTACTTCAGCCTGGCTACAGAGTGAGACTCCAACTTAAAAAAAAAAAAAAAAAGAATATCCCATGGTGACATACAAACAAATCTCATCATGGTCTCATCTCCACCAACAGGATGAGCATCTTCAGGGAAGGAAGGGGTGCTTGGTACCTCTATTTTTAAAGAGAATCAAATGCATGGCACATAGGAAGAACCAACTACCTGTTGTGGACCAGACACCGTGTTTGATGCCCGGCATCCCAAGAGTGAACAAGTTAGACTTGGGAATCATTTCCCCTAAGACTCTGGTCTTGCAGAAATCCCACAGCAGCTTCTCTTTGAGTTCAGTCAGCTTGTCACCAAATGCACTGTATTCTGAGACCTTGCAATTACTGCGTAAAAATGGTTTAATTAATTAGAACATGCCAGACATCAACATTTGATTCTTGGCCTTAAAAGCTCAGATACCAGACTGTCTGGCTCTAAACTGCATGCCTGGCGAATGGAGTGCACAATGCCTGGCACATAGATGGGAATCAATAGGTTTCTCTTTCATGAACAACTGAATAAAAGAGCAATGTTTGCTGTAAAGGAATTGTTTGCTAACTTCGCATTTTCAATTATTAGTTGTGGGGAAAAACTGCCCAGAGGCAAATTTCTTGATTCCTGTTTATGAGAAAATAAACACTTGCAAAAAAAGGCTGTTCTTATTACAGCTCCCAAGTCTATTAAATTTCAAGCATATTATAGTCTTTAGTGCTAAATTTTACCAATTGTCCTTAATTCCAAGTGAGACAAATTAGATTTAGGTTTCTTCCTCTTGTAGTTACCTCTGGATTCTCTCTGTATCTCTCTATTATCGTTCCACTTTTATGTTTTTTCTTTCTTTTTTTTGGCAAGGATCAGATGATTTTGATTCTCGTACTTCTTGCTGGATGACTTTGGGAGTGTTGGGAAAGTATTGTGGCCTACATTTTCTCATCTGTGTAATGGAAATAACATTTTCCATATCATGCTTTAGGACAAGGATAATATATATCAAAACATATTTGGCTGGGCACAGTGGCTCACGCCTGTAATCCCAGCACTTTGGGAGGCTGAGGGGGAGAATTACTTGAGTTCAGGAGTTCAAGACCAGCTTAGTCAACATGGTAAAACCTCAGGTATACTAAAATACAAAAATCAGTCAGGTGTGGTGGCATACACCTGTAATCTCAGCTACTTGGGAGGCTGAGGCAGGAGAATCACTTCAACCCAGGTGGTGGAAGTTGCAGTGAACCGAGATTGCGCCACTGCACTCCAGCCTGGGCAACAGAGTGAGACTCTGTCTCAAAACAAACAAATGAACAACCAAACAAGGAAACAACACAATTTAACTTGATATGTAGGAAGTGCTAAAAATGTAAATTGTACCTAAATGTATTCCACTATTTTCACTTTACAGATGAGGAAAACGAGACTTGGAGAGTTTGATCAATACACTCAAGGTTTTATAGCTCCCTAGGGCTGGATCTATGCTTAGAATGTGATGGCAGAGGGAGAGGCCATGGGAGGGGTGTGCCTTGATTCTAGGAAACACAGGGGTAGCAGGAATTTGTTATAGATTTATACATGTTTGATATTGCCCTCATTATGCCAAATGTGTATAAATATATAACAAAATCAAATGTTTATAAATCTGTAACAAAATCCAGGTCTGAGGGTAGATGTGAGGCTGCGGATACAATATTAGCAGGAGAGAGCTCTGATTCCACCTTCAGGAGCCTCTGGCATGTGGACTTTCAGACAGTTCCCAAATCTTTCAGCCTATCTTCTCTGCAGTGAACCACCCTAGGGCCTCTGTCTTTTCCTTGTATTTCTGGTCCTCTTGCATCATCCTCTTCCTCACATTTGTTTCCTCTCAGGTTCCTCAGCTCTTTAGCTGATGTGGCTGAGTGCCAGGTGGTATCCTAGCTAAGTCTTGGCCAATCTTGGCTATGGGAACGAGTGTGAGAACCTAGGGATTCTGCACTTGGTCCTCGTTCCTTGTGATTTTTAAGCTGTTTATGCTGCGCTGAGTGCATGCCATGTTTCTGTAGTGGATTTTTCCTAATCAGGGAGTCCCTCTTGCATCCATCTTTCCTGAACCTAGTACTGACTGATTCCCCTGATTTTGAGTGTATTTCCCTAACAAAGACAAGCAGTGCACTCTGGCACAGCCGCTTGGTGTTTTTCCTAGAATGCTAGAAGGAAGCAGACATTCATTTGGTTTTCGCCAGTCTCTCTTTGTCTAAATTGTCTCATTTGGCTCAGCCCGTTGGCTTTAGTCATTAGAAGAGGGATGTAGGAAACGATTCCTCTTGGTTTATGAGCTTAAACCCAAGTACATCAACATGTGCCTTACCAGGACAGATTTACATAAATATTTCTGGGCCATCGGAGTTCTGTGAAGGGTGTTTCTGCATTCCAGATGTAGGGCACGCATGTGCAAATCCCGCATGGAGGTCACAGTTCACTGACTGTGGAGGGCCACCCAGAGAAAAGAACTCTGCAAACTAGACAAGAGACTCAGAAACCACCATCCTTTTGGCGCTTTTTAGAATTTGGGCAAGGAGCCACAGATACATTTTTGAGGTGAGGAGAACTGCGTTTTCCTTTTCATGATTAAAAAAACACATCTTTAGCATTTTTGGAATAAGCAGTATTCATCTCTCAATTAGTGTTCACAGCTAGTCAGGGTGCAGCGGGATAGTAGAGCTCTCCTCAAACAGCAGGCAGCTTGTTTTATTTTTTCAATGCCGCTTAAAGATTATTTGAAAAATCTCCTTCAGAGACCAGTGTGCGGGAGCCACCTACCCCAGTCCGAATTTAAAATGATCCAAAATACAATATTAATGATTGATGCAGAAGCTCACAGTTTGGTGCTGGGGTTTAATTAGATAAGCACTGCAGCTGTTTTCGGGTGGAAGCAACTTGATAGGACATGGAGCTGTTATGTGACTTCCCGTCTACAGGGTATCTATTGAAGCGGAAACAGAAGCAAGCTACTAGGAATTATGATGATCACATTTTTTTTTCAGGGCTGAAATGAGTAGAAGTCTGATTATGGGGGAGGAAAAAGCATTTTGTAATTAAAAAGGTAGGTTTGGATTGTCTATGCATTTGCCCATGAACTTAACATTCATAAAAAATCAGCTAGTTGCAGCCAAGCAAAGATCTGGCAAGCTGTATGTAATGAACTTACATGTGTGGCTCTTTTGGCCTGTACCACTTTGCACATACAAAACCCTCTTGCCTCAAACCCATCCTTCCCTTTGCAAACATCGAGTCATGCCTAATGTCTTATGCATGCAGACACATTCCTCCAATGGGCTGCTTGGGATCTGCTTTCTCTCCCTGAAAACTTGAGAAGAATTTAAACTGGGGTCCATTTCACTGTATTTCACTTCACTAGGTCAAAGGGACTTGTCAGCGTTTGATTATGGTAAGAGGCGTTTCCTTTGTCTCAAGCTGGAAATGGCTAGAACACACTTTGTAGTCTCTGTTTACAACTAAGCTTCAGCCTGTATGCATGACCTCTAGTTATGAGAACCATCTAATTAGGGCAATTTATTGAAGCTTATCATAAATCAAATGCCCAGAATTTCCAGGATGCATTTCATGACAACGAGGCTCGGAACTCTGCACATTTAAAGTGGTATTGTTAAATTGATTATTAAATCATCTCTACCCAATAAAAAGGAAGCCTGTCTAGGTGTTTCATGTTGTAAAATAATTATACTAGCCATCCATTTATCTATGAGATAAATTTCTAATTATTTATTGACAATAACTACAAAATGTGAAGTTACATGAGAATGCTAAGTATATTATTTTTATTGTGTAGATGAAGCTTATTGAGTCTTTTCCTGATTGTTCTAAATAAATTTCTGCCTGACTCTCTGTGAGTCACAGAATAGAGGAGAAATAAATCTTTCTATTCATTAACTCTCTCTGGTTAGCAAATTGTCATTCTTTGCACTGAAAAGGGACTTAAGCACTGCTTTCTCCTTTCCGGTTAGAGGTGTTGGAAGGTGAAGAACTAGGGATTAGAAAGCTTGAAAAATTGAGCTCCAGTTTGAGCCCCTTTTCTAGCTGTGTGATCTTGTTGAGTTTGCTAAACTTTGAGCCTCTCCTCATCTGCAAACTAAAAACAATAGCACCTTCCCTGCTTACCTCACAGGGTAATTCTGAAGATCTAATTGGGTGAAACATGTCTTCAGGTTGAGACCTGAAACTAGGCATGTCTACTATTCTGCACACCAACTGTAATAAATTAATGTTATCAATCAATAGGGGCTTCTGTGAGGCAGTTCCCTGCAGTCTGTGCTACTGAGAATAGATGACTCTGACTCTCTTAAACTTTCCATTGATCAAGGACAATGGTGAAATACTGGGATTTCTAAAGCTTCTTCTAATAAGTGATGACTCTTACCACCCTGCCTATTTTGTGAGGTATGGCGAGGGCGTAGGATTATTGGCAGATATAGAGATGTAGAAAATGAGATTCATGAGTGACTGAATGAATTACAAGTCAGACCTTGGACCCAGGACTTCTGATTCCAAGGTGAGTGTTACCTCCTTTACAGAGGATTGTCTCTGCAGATAGTATGTAAAATTAATGGAAATGAGGAGGTGGGCTATGAGGGAAATGTGCAATCAACTCTGAAATTGCAGAGTGCAGATGTCAGCAAAGCAGATAGTTCATTAAAGAAGATCAATAGGCTGAACAGCATGGTTGCCATGAGATGCACCACAGATCGCTGTTTTGTGTATACATGAGAGTTGGCTATATGGTGGATCAAAAATAAAAATAAAACAGGCTGGATGTGGTGGCTCACATCTGTAATCCCAGCACTTTGGGAGGCTGAGGCGGGTAGACCACTTGAGATGAGGAGTCTGAGAACAGCCTGGCCAACATGGTGAAATCCCATCTCTACAAATAAGACAATTAGCCAGGTGTTGTGGTGTGCACCTGTGATCCCAGTCTCTTGGGAGGCTGAGGCAGGAGAATCGCTTGAACCCAGGAGACACGGGTTGAAGTGAGCCGAGATACTGCCACTGCACTCCATCCTGTGCAACAGAGCGAGACTCCACCTCAGTCCGTCCGTCCGTCCGTCCATCCATCCATCCATCCTTCCATCCTTCCTACTCCTTTTAGTTGCATGCAGTAATGATTGTTGATTATTTGTAAGTGATGCTTCCACACTTGTTTCCTTGATAAAGTAATTGATCAACATATGGTCCCTTCATGCCTTTTCTAATTGATGCTTATGGAAAAGCTGACAACAATAAATGACAGGGTTATTGTAATACCCAATCAAGATCTTTGAGGATAGAGATGGTTTATAGTGCTCTAAACATCACTGTAGATCCTCAGTAAACGTTACTGAGGATGGAAAAGTCTGGCGGAACGCTCAGTAAAAGGTAGACATGCATGTTTTGGAGAAAGGGAATGGATGGGATGTAGGAAATGCTAATACATAGTTAATGCATAGGCAATAGACACAGAGCTTGTAATGTATAATGGACAAGCACTTACCTTGTAGAATAATGGTAGTTTTGACGAAGGATAAAGAATGATTACTTTTAACTTATTGGTACTTATTGGTCTTCCAATCCAGTGAATAGCCTTTCAAAATTCAAGTTTGGGCCACATTATCCATCCCAAGGTTACATTTTCCATGGAATAACAATGACCCCAACTCCAGCTACTTTTCACATGCCATAGTCATGCACTCGGCCGAACACCCCTGCAAACACTTTTTACACGCCTCTGTTATGTTAAGTGCTTGAGGCCACAGATCTGATTGAGATGCCCCAGAGAAAGGTTATTAAGTGAGAAGAGTGAGAAGAGTAGAGGGCCTCCTTCAAGTATTAAGGCACCCCAACACTTATAGCCTACGTAAATGAGGATTTCGATGAGTAGCTGGGGGCAGGAGCACAATTAGGAGAGGGTGACATCACTACAGAAATCAAAGGAAGAAAGTGTTTCACAAAGGAGGGTGTGGTCAACAGGGCTGAGTTGTTGGGGAAGATGAGGGCTGAAAAAGTCAGTTGGCTCAAGTAATATGGAGACCACTAGAGAACTTGGCAAGGGCTGTTTCGGCGAAGTGGAGTGAGCAGAAATCAGATCTCTGTGGGCTGAAAAGTGAGTGAGGGTTGTGGAAAGGAAACAGAAAGTACAGGCAGTGATCTCACTTGGAGTTATTTTAGAATCCACAATGCCATTTTCCATGTATTCCCCTGGAGTCACAGTTAAGACAAGCTGTGAAGGATTCCATCCAGAAAGGCCTCCCATCCATCTGGAGCTAATATCATTTCCAGCTCCCAGGGTAGCTCCTGAGAACAAACTCATCCTGTTGCCAGCCCACCTGGTGTAGGATTTCCAGGAGCAGCCGGCTTCTTCCAGAGACGCCTAAGTCCTCCAATCCATCAGAGACTTCAGAGTTCAGATCTGTGGACATTTCTAGGTCATTTTTCCCCCATGACTCATCCACGCCTTTCACACAAACTGGACGAGGTCCTCTGGTCACTGTCCTTTTCATGTGGCCGTGTGCTTCTTTCTCTCTGGACCTGATGTGATTGTTGTTGTTCTGAACTTTTCCACTGTGCTCTGCGGAACCTCTGTTAGTTGCAAACAATTTCACGCACTCTTTCTATAACCTAGTTACAGAAAGTTTCACCATTTCTTGGCTCTCACTGAAACCTTTGCTCTCCAGTGAATGCTCTCATTTGGGCTGGGGTCCTTCTTATGGAGTCCCTTGCAGGTCTTTACTCATTCACCATGTTTCCTGGTCACTTCCTTTCTTTCAGGGAGCCCCTGGACCTGCTGCAGTCTCTTTGTCTCAAGCGTGTGTGACTCACCCTCCATCCTGGGATCTTGCCTTCTTTCCTACCTCAATAGACTGGGACATGGCAGGACCCACCATCCCAGTCTATCCCTGATCTGACTGCTTCTTCGGTCTTCCTGCTTCCAGGCTCCGCAGTCCTCGACCTGCGCTGCTGCAGCCTTGGGGATCACCCTCCTCTTTCTGCTTTTGCCCCATATTCCATCCTCTGCCTTCCATGGCACCCAGAAGAATGACTTAAAAATGTATCGCATTGTGTCACACCCCCACTCAAAACCCTCTACGGATTTTTCTTCACATTAAGACTGAACTCCAAGGCCTTACTGTGTCTGGAAAGGTCTCTGGGGTAGGTCACTCTCTGCCCTCATCTTTTACCATGTCCATCCTGCTCAGGCTACGCCAGCCACCCCCAACTCTACCAAGCTGATTCCTTCCCCACAGCATCCTCCTCCAGAGAAAGCTCCTCTTCCAGTCATCCAAAGTGCTCGCCCCTCACTCCATCCAGTTCCCAGCCAAATGCCAACCCTCCAGAGAGCCCTCCCTGGTCACTTTAACTACAAGAGTTCCTTCCTCTCCCTGTCCCCAGTACCACTCTCAATCCTGATGCTGTGCACATGTCAGGACCAGAATTATTGAGTCCTTCGGTGTGTTAGCATCTCTCTCCTCCATTAAGTGCCTGGAAGGTGAGGATCTGTGTGCCGCAGAGTTCCTCAGCTGAGTACATCCTCTGTGCCAAAAAAAAAAACCCATGTTGAATGATGAACAAGGTAACCAGTTCATACTTCTTCTGCCACTTTGTCTTCAAGCCATAAAACAAGTTCTTGAGGCATCCAGACATGTTGGGCTAGAGACCTGAAGTAGCAGCTCTCTCAAAGTGTTACCACTCAAGAGTGGACTTCCTCCGCCCCTTCTCAGTGTGACTCTCATAACTGCACACTCTCAGGTATCAGAATAGGCTCACTCCAGTCCTATCTCTTCTAAACTTCTGTCTACCATCTTAAGGATTCCTTGGTACCTGGCACAGGCCAGCCCATGAGGCTGGTACCCATTTAGAATGGAGGAGAGCTGTGGTTCTTTCTCCTGAGTCTTCTCTCCATGGGACAAGGACGAGTGGAACCTCAGTGAAGGTGACAAGATAGACGTGTCCTGCCTCATAGCCAGCAGCTGTCAGGGTTGCTGGCCTCTCTGTGCTGTTATTCTCCTCTTGACAGGGACATGTCTCAGCAAGTCTTGTGGGGAGGGAGCTGTCCAGTAACTGGAAGTTTTCTGAATTTAAAATGTTGGGCTCTTAGGACTTTTAGGCTGAGCTCTGGGCCTTAGTTGCAATTCTGAAAAGCAGAGAAAATGTACCAAGCCCCAGCATCATCCTTTCAACCAAAGGTCCAGGAACAGCTCAACAGTTGACTGTGCGATGAATGTACCACTCTGGCCTCAGCTTTTCAGTGTCCCCCCTCTAAGACTGTCAGCCTCCTTACCTACCAGCCTCTAGGGTCTTCCCCTTTTTCCCCCACCCTGCCTGTACCTTAGGGGCGATCACTTCAGCCTTTTTAGAGAGATCTTCCTGAATGACCCCAAATACAGCAGGCTCTTCCTTGTCATGCCATGTCCGGTCATGGCCCCTACTCAACAACCAGAATTCTGATTTTCTTGTTTATCTTCTTGTTTCTTGAACAGTCCCTGCCTGTGTGGCTCACCTCTGTGTCTCCACTGCTTAGGCTAAAGCTCTGCATGTATCAGGCGCTCAGTAAACATGTGTTGAATGAGTGAAGATATTTCAACGTTCCCTTGCCAATGTCTTCAGCACTCTTGCCCACTAACGCCTCCCCTGCCCATCCACCTAAAAGTCAATCTTGGTCAATCTGCATCTCCTTTTCCTCCCCCTACCCTGGCCTGCTGAGCACGGCTGGAGGAAATCATGCGATATTTGGGTGGCAGCTGCTACCAGTCCATGATCTCCAGCTTCAGCTGAGGGCAACCATTATTCTGTGAGTCTCGGCCATCGCTCTTTCATTTGCCACCGTATTTACTTCAAGCCTTCCTCATTTACCCTGTGCCCCCTGACGCACCTGGGAAAGTGGAAGATATCGGATGAGAACTGGCTCAACTGTTCGGTCTCCCTGACACTTGCCTTCATCCATCCTCACACGCTTCTGTCATTGCAATGTGGCATGGACTTTCCTTCCCTTCCCCTGCATGAGCGCACACCTTCCACTGCTCTCCCACCACCTCAGGGGTTCCCTCCCTCCAGCAGCCTTGCTCCTGGAGCTTCCACAGCTGCTTTCTCACTGATTCTTTGCCATCAGTATCTAAACATGATCAAATCTCTCCAGTTGCCAAAAAAAAAAAAAAAAAGGAAAACAAAACCCCCAAACCTACCCTCTTACCCATGTTTCCTTTAGATTCTTTCTTCTTTCATTCATTTCCATTTTCTACACATTTTTTACTGAATTCACTCACTCTGGTTTATACTGAAAGCCTCTACAATCTCATTCTGCCCACACCACACTAGAGACTCCTGTTTTTCTAGGACCTTATACTCAGGCTGATGAATAATTTTGGTCTTAAGCTGCAGTATATGCAGGCCATTGTCTCAGCCTTACCCTGGTGAATAAAAGAAGCAAAGGGTTCTTTTATTTATTTATTGGGTTTCTCCTAAGAGCCAAGTGGTACAAAGACCCAGAATTCTCAGGGAAACAGCACAGTAACGTTTGCTCTTACCCTCCCTATACCTTCGTGACCAGTATCATTCTCAGGAGGTGGTGCCTTTTTATATCTACCCACCTGCCCCACCTGCCTCTGTTTGCTGTTTTCATCTGGAGCACAAGGTGTGTTTTGCCTCACTAGAGCAATCCCTCCTTCTGTGGGAATGATCTCAACCTTGGCAAAGGTCTATGAAAGAGAGTGGTTGGGTGCCTTCCTCCCACAGGATCCCCCTTCAGTTATGACCTGAGGATGGAAGTTTTCTCTTGTGCCTGGATCCATACGTTCTATGTAACTGTAAAGCTGACACCCAGTCTCATCTCTGGGGTAGATTTCACAGGTTGTCTGGGCACCACGTGTGTCTCATGGAAAGAGCAGGAGGTCACAGTGTCCAAAGTCTCCTCCAGGAGTTTGGAAGTATCTGCTGCAGATGGCTAGAGACAGATGGTTTTGAGAAACTGGATGACAAAAAAAATGCTGTGCAAGTTCAACTGAATTCTTCTTCTTTGTCTTTTTATTTTTATTTTTTTACTTTATTTTTTGAAATGGACTCTCTCTCTGTCACCCAGTCTGGAGAGCAGTGGTGTGATCTCAGCTTACTGCAGCCTCTGCCTCCCAGGTTCAAGCAATTCTCTTGCCTCGGCCTCTGGAGTAGGTGGGATTACAGGCACTTGCCACCATGCTGGCTAATTTTTGTATTTTTAGTAGAGATGGGGTTTCACCATGTTGGCCAGGCTGGTCTCAAACTCCTGACCTCAAGTGATCTGCCCACCTCAGCCTCCCCGAGTGCTGGGATTACAGGTGTGAGCCACCGCACCTGACCTGAATTCTTTTTTAAAGACTTCTGATTTTCACACGCTCATTAAATCACTTAGCATAGGGAGAAAGGATGAGAGCTAAGCATTTTGGCAAGAGGAAGGCGGGAGCCAGTGGTAACAGCTAGAGGAGAGTTCACGGTGAAGGAGAGCTTAGAGGATGGAAGTGACTTGTCTGGTTGCTATGCAGAAAACACTACCACTGGTGCATTGTGCCTTTTGCAGGCAGTGTTGTTTTGCTAATTTCCTGCCCTATCCCTCCAGATTCCCTGCATTTCAGAAACACGCCATATTAACTGCTGGCTCACTAACCTCACACCCCTCCAGGTTCCTTGGCCTGAAATTCTGTTCCTCATGAATTTTCAGTTGAACTCATATTCATTCAAGGCTGACCTCAAATGCTACCTCCTCCTTGAAGCCCTCTCTGATACCTATACTGGCAACCTCAGTGGAATGGATTTCTCCTTCTTGCTTAATTGCCTCAGCATTTTGTATTACTTTAATACTTTTTCTGAGAAGTAACTGGTTCAGTTAAGAGAAAGACTATAGGCTCTATAGACTCGGACAGACTCAGGCTCGTGCACAATTGATGATTTAGTCTATGTGACCTTGGCCGAGTCACTTAACTTCTTTGGGCTTCTATTCTTTCATCTTTGGAGATGTAATAATATCCAAATCAGAGGACTAAGGTGAGGATGGGGAGGGGAATATGTAACTCTACGTGAACTCCGTGTTCTCTAAGTTCACCCTGACCCCTTGCATCTGCTGCACACTAGGGTTACTGGCTTCCTCGTCTTCATTAAATGGAAAGTTCTGTGAGTGCAGGGTTAATACCCATCTCAGTATAACATGCTCCTAGAGGGGCCAGCACCGAGCTTAGTATATGCACATCAAATATTTGACATATCCATTACAATTTCTTTAGACTGTTACCTCCCCAATTTTTTCACCTCTTGGCACTCTTGGAAAGTGATAAGATTTGTATGTAGGCCGGGTGCGGTGGCTCAAGCCTGTAATCTCAGCACTTTGGGAGGCCAAGGCGGGTGGATCACAAGGTCAACAGATCGAGACCATCCTGGTCAACATGGTGAAACCTTGTCTCTACTAAAAATGACAAAAAATTAGCTGGGCACGGTGGCATGTGCCTGTAATCCCAGCTACTCAGGAGGCTGAGGCAGGAGAATTGCCTGAACCCAGGAGGCAGAGGTTGAGGTGAGCCAAGATCGCGCCATTGCCCTCCAGCCTGGGTAACAAGAGCGAAACTCCGTCTCAAAAAAAAAAAAAAAGATTTGTATGTATAACCTGACGGTGATTTGAGGGTATTAGTGCAGTGCTTGGTGGGAAGATCAAGCCCATTTTCTTTATCCTATATAATTATGGTAAAGAAAATAAGTTATTAAGATTTTTATTTGAAGAATACTTTAAAACATGACCTCTTTAAATTAGCGGCCCAAGGGAGTTATAAAAATAGAATTCAACTGTAAGTGTAGAGATTTTGAAAACATTGTGTTTTACATTTTTTATTCACTATGAAATACTTGTAAATATCAATAACTCTCAGGATACTGGGGGTCTGTTCTGGGGAACAGACATGAGGAAGAAGAGCTTTAGTCAACATTTGTGCAAAGTTGGGACTGTTTTGGAAGTGAGGAAGCAGATTGGCCCATAAGTGATGCCCTGGTGGGGGTCAGAAGTGGGTCAGGGCGGCAGCAGGCGTTAGTGCGGCACGGCCAGTCTCAGCCCAGTCAGCTGGCAGGTAATCAGCAAATAACACTGCCTAAATGCTTCTTGACTTTCATTAGAGACCAGTTTCTCCTGTTTTTACTCTAAAACGGCACCTTGATCTTCAACAAATGCCCTTTGTTAAATTGCAAAGGACTTCCTGACAAGGTCATTGACTTCTTTTGGGCATGGCTTACGTTTGAAACTTGGAATTTCTGATTCTGTGTCGCATGTAGGTTGGCCTTGTTTGCTATATGATTCTGGAATGACTTTGACTAATACTGTTGACTCCAAGGGACCTGCTGCCTGCCAAAACTGTGTTCCAGGAGAAGGGATGGAAAGGAAGCAGAGAGGTACAACCTCAGGGATTGGAGAATTACACAGACATAGCCATCTGCTACCTATTCCACCTTGCTCGTGGGCGGCTGTTATTACAAGGCTATTTTTACAGGTGCACATCTTTGTGAGGTTTGTCCTCCAGTTGTCTTTCTGGGCTCATTTTGAAGTGCTTGAGGCAATCCAGGGAGCCTTTTGGCTCTGTAAAGACCGCAGGGTGGCTCAGAGCCTGGCATGGTAGGAGAAGATCTGTCTTGACATTCTGGTGTATTCCCACATCCAAGGATGGGAAGCGCATTTGGTGGCAATGGTGGGAGAGAGGGCTCAATGGGGCACCAGTTTGAACAGACGAAAGACGTTGAGCAGACATATTGGGTTACTTGCAAGATAAATCTCATTTCCCCACACATGCCAAACAAATACTTACAGGGCATACTAACCTCAGATGATAAAACCCAAGCATTCCAAGCTTTCTTTCTGCCTGGCACAAGTATTATTATTTGTTTATATTATTCATACATTAAATGTAAGGCGATTATTAAACATCCACCATGAATCAAGTACCCTGGTAGGTGCTGAGGACACAGGGCTGGATCACACAATTTCTGCTATGGCTGGGCGCCATGGTTTATGCCTGTAATCTTAGCACTTTGGGAGGCCCGGGTGGGTGGCCTCCCACCTGAGGTCAGGAGTTTAAGAACAGCCTGACTAACATGGTGAAACCCAATCTCTACTAAAAATACAAAACATTTAGCAGGGTGTGGTGGCACATGCCTGTAATCTCAGCTACTTGGGAGGCTGAGGCAGGAAAATCACTTGAACCAGGGAGGTGGAGGTTGCAGTGATCCAAGGTGATGCCTCTGCACTCCAGCCTGGGCAACAAGAGTGAAACTCTGTCTCAAAAAAAAAACATGCTGTTATGAAGATCACAGGGTGCACCATGGGGACAGAGAAGAGGGGAACTTAAATCAGCCTGAGCCGTCAGAGAAGCTTCGTGTAAGAGGCAGTGTGCATGCCTGGATTCCTGCCTTCAGCGGGAAGTAAATCTTTGTTGGATGAATCAAGACCCTGGTGGGACTAGGTCATTGATCTGAAAAGGAGAACAGCACATGCAGAAGGTTGTGAGGTGGGAAGCAACCTGGCCCGTTCTTGGCACAAGGGACAGTAGGGAGTTTGATAAAGCCAAGGAATGAGGTGTCTGGGGCACAGGAAGCATGGTTGTTGAGACAGGAGAGATAGGTGTGTACTAGATCATGAAGGATTTCCCGTGACAAGCCAGGACTTCCTTACGAAAGCAATAGGGAAAGCAGTCTGAAAGCTTCTTTCCTTTGAAGCCTCTTTCCAGCCTCTCCATCCTCATATGACTTTCTGTGCCACCCATTGAATGTCACTGTGTCCTGAGCAGTGCCACATGGCATTCTGTGTTGTTCGGTGTCTGCCTTCCCTGACGTTCTGCCCCACTCACAGAGGTGGGGGCATCCAGCATGAGGAAGGTGAGCTCATGCAGCTGCAGAACATGAAAATGGCTGGCTGAATGCAACACGGTCCATGAGAGAGGCCCCTGGAGGTTCAACATCTGTTTGAAAAAAGAGATCAAGGCCGGGCGTGGTGTCACATGCCTGTAATCCCAGCCCTTTCGGAGGCTGAGGCAGGCAGAGCACGACATCAGGATTTCGAGACCAGTCTGACCACCATGGTGAAACCCCATCTCTACTAAAAATACAAAAGTTAGCTGGGTGTGGTGGTGCACACCTGCAATCCCAGCTACGCAGGAGGCTGAGACAAGAGAATTGCTTGAACCCGGGAGGTGGAGGTTGCGGTGAGCCTAGACTGTGCCACTGCACTCCAGCCTGGGTGACAGCGAGACTCCATCTAAAAAAAAAAAGGAAAAGAAGATCAAAATGACAGTGTTGTGGACCGTGGGGTGGAGAGACTCACTCATCCTTCACACCTCTCTTCTTTTGGTAGCAGCACCCTCAGGCCTCTGGCTCTTTGCTGTGGCTGGGAACTCCCTGTGGGTTTGGGATGCGTTGGTGCTGCCAAGAGAGACCCAGACCCAGCTGCTGCCTTCTACTCTGGGTCAGCTGGCCGCCCGTCCTGCATCTGAGGACTCACTTCTTCACTTTGTTCTTCCCTTTCTTTTCCATCTTCTGAAGCATGGTGGCTGAGCAATCTGAGGAGGTCCATCTCCGACTCTGTGGAAATTTAAGACCTCAAAGTCTTCAAGCCCTCCTTCCAGTAGGGCATATCACAGGGTGACCCTGACCTTGGCCTGGGCCTTTGGCAGATGGTGACCAGGGTCTTCCCATCCTCCGTCAGCTAAGGTTCTCACCTGTACACTTGACCTTGGTATTCACATATGAGGCTCTGGAGCGTGCGTATACTGGTACCTCAGGGACCTTCTAAGCTTGTTAAAGGCAGAGATGTGCTACATCTCTTCAGCATCTAACACTTGCCATATAATAGATGCTCAGTAAATGTGTGTTGTTGAAAAGGTATGTGACTAGGTAAACTTCTTGAAATGATCAACAGTAGTTTATAAGTACATATGTAAATAATGCCATGCTATTTTCACTATAGTTACTCCTTTTTGTTTCATTGTCTGTTTCAGCACCTACGGTGTGTCAGGCTCTATTCCAGGCACTTGGTGTACATTATTTCTAATCATCTCGACTAAATGCATTGATTTTGTTTTGGATGTGTATTGATTGAGACTTCATGAGGTTAAGTTGAGTGTCCAAGGCACACTAAAAGTGTCCTGAACTGAGGTTTAAATTTAAGTTATTTTATCAATATCCATGCTCTTTCATGAGCTCATTCTCACCAGCAAATATCTTTGACAATCAGGTCTGTTTGTAAGCCAGTACCATCACCCTGTTCTTTTGTCTGTTGGGCTCTATCCTGTATTTTCTGTCATATGCAGCCACCAGCCCTCTGTCACTCTGGGGTATGTGTGACATACATGTGTGTACACACACTTTTCCCTGCCTCTCCCTCACTCATACCCCAGGCTCCACTGGGAATGGGACCCTTACTCTTCCATAAAATATTTGATGCTTTCTTTTCTTCTGTGCTTCTTTTTAATGTACATGATTCTCTCTTCTTATAGTTTTTGCTTACTCAACAATGTTAAGAAGAAGTGCTCATCAGTGTGTGAAATGTTAATATATTGCCTTGGCTAGTGTTACATAGTTCAGCTTTTTTGGAAAATAGTGATTTCTAGTTTGCCAATACAAATTGGTTTTGCAATATATTTCCCTACATGTTGGTCTTTATATTTATCCTCCATTTCTCCCCCTCTTTTAAGGTTTCCTTTCTTCAATATTTTCCTTTTGCATCTGTTGGGACTTAATGTTGGGGTTTCCTTGGAGACTCGTTACTGTAACATACTGAGCTATTTTATCGTAGGACTGGGTAAATACTGTGACTTATTGTGGTCAGATCAATTTAATGGCAAGGAAATGCTTATGTTCCAAGACCAATAATTACAATCCATCCCTCACTGGCTTTCCCGTTTCTGGAATGGCTCCCTGCAGTCAATCTTTCATGCAGCTGCCAACTTCATTTTTCTCACCCGCTGCTCTGACAGCGTCACCTCTCTCATCCAACTCCTACGGTCGCTATTACCCCTCATGTCCATCCACACCCAAAGCTCTCCCTTAGCTTCAAACCCTCACTGCCTCCAGGGTCTTTTCCCCTCAAGTCCTCGCCAGCATTCTGCTAAGAGTACATTCATTCACACAAGGATGTCCCTAGCCCATAGAGACACTTGCTCCGTCAGGAATCTGTTGGGAGCATGCCAGTGGATTCCAGATGGATTTCTCCATGTTGCTCCCTTTGCCTCTGAATCCCTTCCCAAGAAGTCTGTTCTCCCAGCCCCACGCTTTGCCAAGGGTACCTGCTGAAATTTCACCTCTTTCCTTCCTAAAGTCTTTTTCATTTAGCAGAATGATAGATTGTATGATATGTTTTATTTTTACTTATATTTATTTTCTCAGACGAGGTCTTGCTGTGGCGCCCAGTCTGGAGTGTAGTGGCACAATCACGGCTCACTGCAGCCTCGACTACCCAGGCTCAAGCAATTCTCCCACCTCAGCCTCCCAAGTAGCTGGGACTACAGGTGTAAGCCACTGCACCCGACCCTGTACTATACATATTAAATTAAAAAAAATAATTTGTGATAAAACACACACAACCTACAATTTATCATCTTAACCATTTTTAAGTGTACAGTTTAGTGGTATTATGTACCTTCACATTGTTGTGCCATGAATCTCCAGTGCTCTTTTCATCTTGCAAAACTAATACTCTGCACCCGTTATACAAAACTTCTGATTCCCCCTCACCCTTAGGCCCTGGCGGCCACTGTTCTGCTTTCTGTCTGTGTGAACGGGACTACTCTAGCTACCTCATCCAAGTGGAATCATACAGTGTTTGTCTTTTTCTGTTACTGGCTTTTTTCATTTAGCGTAGTGTCATCAAGGTTCATCCATGTTGTAGCGTGTGTCAGAATCTCTTTCCTTTCTAAAGTTGAAAGATTCTCATTGTGTGCATCGGCCATGTTTTGTTGATTGGTTCTCCCATCAGCAGGCAATTGTGCTGCTTCCATGTTGGGCTCTGGTGAGCAATGCTTCTATAAACACGGGCATATAACTGTCTCCATTGGAAACCCTATTTTCAGTTATTGTTGTATATACCCATCAGTGCATTTTTAAAATCACAAAATAATTTTTGACATTTGCTTTAAGAGGGTTCGAGTAGGATGAAACAAAAGCTACTATGTAGTGCTTTTCAGTGGATCCATAGTAAGGGATGTGCTAATGTGAAGACGGGTCATATCTGCTTCAGAACCTAATGATAATAAATGAATATTTCACAGTGAACAGTGAGCGGCATTTGTTCATTGAACGGTTCAAACCTCAGAAAGAGTAGGAGAGATAATTCAAAAAATGTTTGAGTGTAGTTAGCTGAGTAAGTCAGTATATTGTGGGGTTTAAGTGTTTCAGGTGTTCATCTTCATTTTATGACACTTGTGGTTCTGTGATGCCAGAATAATATGTTTGTAGGAGAAAATAAGGAAAGTACAAAAACATGCATACACTTTGTGTGTGTGTGTGTGTGTGTGCGCGCGTGCGTGCAGCTAGTTTGCTAAGTGAAAAGTATGCATTCCCCTCCTTGATAAGAGAAGTCCCCCAGAAGATTCTGATTCTCTCTCCTGCCCCTTATGGGGCATTGCTCCATGTATGTAGGGAGCCCTGGGGGGGCTGGTTTGGGGACACGTGAGTCACAGGGATTACCGTTGTCTCTCTGGCATGGGACTCAGGCTACATGTGACTCCTTTTCTTTCAGTTCACACTGAATCTTACTCTTAAATCTTAACTCTGATGACAAAAGAGTCAGGAAAAGATGAAACCAAGGAAGAGTGCACCAATGACAAAGCGTATTGTCCACTAAGGCCCACAGCAAAGCTGGCCTCAGTGCTTCCTTCCCTCTCCCAGGCAAAAGGCAGCTTGAGGCCATGCTCCATGGCAGAGATCTTACTGCAGAGAGCCCAGGTTTTGAATGCCTTCTCTGGATACAGACTAAGCTGGAGCCCCTAGCACCACAAACCTGTGTCCTTGTCCTTGATCCTGTGGCAGCGTACCTCTTCCTGCTGTGCCTGCATGTGGCTTTGAGCTCTCCCTCTGCTCAGTGCGTGCCATTGCATGGGCAACAGTGGAGGTCCTCTTTGTCCTACGAGATGTGTCCCATCTTTCCCAAGGAGGTTCACCATATGTAGGTAGCTCAGAGTTTTCAAATGAAAGCACCTCGTATTCAGCAAGTATGCTGCAGTCTCACGTTTCAGGTTTTTTTTTCTTCAGTTCCTCCAAAACATGCTGTTTCTTGAGATGATTTTGTTATGCAAGAGAAGACCAGTGTAAAAAAAATCTGAGGAAGAGTAGTTCGATGACCTTCCTCCCCTCACTTGCTATTGTTTATTTCTTCATCTGGCTTGATGGCAAATTCAATGGAAAAGGTGCCAATCTATCCACTGTTGCTTCTAGCAGAGAGCCATGGAATTTCTCACATTTGAGTCATTCTGAAAAACCCAATCAATATTTGCTTAGAGAGTGAATCAGAGGTACCATTCTCCTTTGAAAGTTAAGGTCCCCTTGGGATGGGATCGGCAAGACGATGACTTCCTTCAGTTTTGGCTCTCCCCCTCCCTCTCGCCAGAGTTTTGATTCTCGCTACCCTCTCACCTTCCTGCTTTAATCCCCAGGCTCCATATGCCATCCATTTTTCTGGACATTCTGCTGTGATCCAGGATTTGGAATTGGTCCTCATCCTTCCTGTTACTCACAACAGGCAAAAAATAAAATAAAATTAACAAAGGAATTAAAATCCCTTATGAATCAGCAGTTTGCAGAGCAGACTTCTCTTATGGATGCTTCTCATTAATACTGGGCAAAGTGTTTATTGACAGAAAACTGTGAAGGAATTTTTACAAAGTTTTTTTTTTTTTTTTTTTGTCTTCTACTCCCCTATATAATCAGGAAACCTTTTCACTGATATGTCTCATATGTTTTAAATCAGAATTTCTTTTGGAGGCATTTCACTTACAAGGCCATAGGTTTTGAGATACACTCAACTAAAATGAATGAGGAGACCACAGGAGAGAGCTCCAACGTGGCCGACATGTATAGTGGACAGAAAATAGAGACCTGTGTTGGGCTTTGTTTATCCTTTCAAGTCTCTAAGCTGTTGAATAACAATACCCTGCATGGCATCTTAGCAGAAATGACCTGCATGTTTCATTTTCTCTTTGGTCTTCTAAACTGTGGTGTGTACCTTCTTTGTGGTTCAGATATCTTCCATATCATAGTGGAGCCTTACTAATATGCCATTTATAATACATTGAGATTAGAAAAAAGCGCATTTTGTGTGTGTGTGTGTGTGTGTGTGTGAGAGAGAGAGAGAGAGAGAGAGAGAGAGAGAGAGCGCGCATGCAAATAAAACCTAGTTCAATTCTCTTAGCTACCTAGAAAGCATCCACTGTTACCCTCCTTTCACAGATGTAAAAGTCAAGGGTCAGAGAAGTGACATAATTTTTCTGACATCTCACAGTCAGGGAAAGAGCTGGGATTGGCAAGAGGGGTTTGCATTTGCAAAACCAATGTTCTTTTCATCTCTATGCTGCTGTTCCTTTGGTGGTGAAAACAGTGATTATCTGTCAGTCTCCCTGCCCTCCCATTTTCTCTCAAGCATTGCCTGGCTGAGAATAGTTGCCCAACAGTTGTGAATTTCCTTCCTTCTCTTTCCTCCTTCTCCGATCTGGCCATGTTTCTTGGCTGCAGGCATTTACAGACTATCAAAATTCTCAAAACAGTTCAAACCAGTTCTGTGTATGAGCAGAATATAGACTCTGTCATAATGTTGGCCCCCTGAAATTATGTTTTTATACTCTATGCTTTTCAAATTGGGGCCAATCAACTCGTCATTCACTGAAATGTTTTCAGCAGAGATTATGCTGACACATGGGGATGCATATGTCACATTTATAGGGGAAGTTTTAAAATATGATCATTCCACTGGCATCGATTCCTCGTTAACCAAAGACGAGGTTATTTAGATGCATCAAGTGTGGCTCTTTTGGATCAACTCAGCTACTTTTGATCTTCCCCAGGCTTTTAAAATTTTGTCCTACACGGATATAAAAAACAAAATTTCATCCTCCTGTTAGAGTAGGAGAACGATTAAATATACTATAGATATTGGAGAAATGGTACCATATTCAATTACAGTGCCAGCATGTTAAGTTCCATTTCTCACTGTGTCTGAAGTTGTGCACTTGGGTTTTTGCCATATCAGCGTGGATGGGAAGCTCCTTGATTAAAGGTCCTCTTAGGTTAAATGCAGGATGACTGTTTTTTTTTTTTCTCTTTTCTTTTTTTTTTTTTCGGAAATAAGGCCAGTGCAGATTTGAAAGCAGCAGAATTTAGCTTCACCATCTTGTTTCTCCTGCTGGAGAAATCCAATCTATGGCTGTGGAGAAGTACAGCAAGCTCAGATGAGCACTGTACCAGGAATACGCATTTCAGCCAGAGAGTGCCTGTGGGAGCCCAGACCTGCACATCCAATAGTATCCTGGACATCTCCTCTCAGGCAGGCATCTTACACTTAACTTGTCTGAGACTGACCTGTTCCCTCCTTCCCTAACTTGCCCACTCAGTTTATCCCCCTCAGTGCTTGGCATTGCCATGCTTCTAGTTGCTCAGGCCGAAAACCTTAGGGCTATTCCTGATTTCTCTCTTTCTCTGACATCCAACACATCAGTACATTCTGTTGCCTTTTTCTTCATAGTATATAATATATCTGAATTCTGACCACTTCCCATCACCTCCATTTCCAACATGTTGGTCCAGGCAGCCGTCATCTCAAGCCTGGATTGCTGCAGCAGCCTCCCACGGGGTTTCCTATTCCATGCTTGTCCTTGGCAGACTGTCATCAACCTAGCAGCCCGGTGAAGACCAAGGGCAGATCATGCACCTCTCTGTCAGAACTCTCTACCCGCCCCATACTTCCCTTGGAATAAAAGCCACAGGCCTTCTAGTGTCTTACAAGGATCTGCAGTCTTAGCTCTTGTTCCTTCTCTGGCCTCCCCTGTTATGACTCTCTCCCTCTCTCTTTCTACACTGGCAAAGGCTTCCTTCCTTTTCTCAGCCACCAAACAGCTCAATGTTGGCCTGAGTCTGGGTTCATTAGTGACGTTTCATCAGGTGTCTCCATCTAGTGCCTTGAACCTGTTTCAAAATCATCTCTACACCTTCTGGAGAAAGTGCAAACCACCAGTCCAATTACTCACGGAGACAACTCAGCTCTACTTCTAAAATATGTCTAGCAGCTTGTGTTCTCACCAACTTTATGGTCAAAACTCCAAATTCCCACCCTCAGTTATTATGTCTGAACTAGGGCCTTACAGCTCTGCTCAGGTGGTCCTTCAGAGACCTTCACAGGGCAATGCTCACACCTCTTTACTCAAATGTCTTCTTCTCATGGAGGGTTATCTTGACCTCCCTATTTTAAATTTAAAAAGTATTCTATTTCACTTCTCCATCATAAACTGAAAATCTAAACTTTCTAGAATCTAAAAATTGAAACTGTATAAGATAATTTTACTTATTAACCATTGAATTCTGTATTTAAATAAAATTCAAAATAATTTGATATGTCAAAAAATAAAATTACAACCTGCATATTTTTCTACTAGAACATATACTCCGTGAAAGCAAAACTAGTTGTCTTTTAAAAAAACAAAAACCAAAAAACCGATATGTCCCTGAGAACTTAGAACAGTGGCTGGAGATAGTAGGCACCCATTAACTATTAGCTTCATAAATGAATAAGCTGAAAGTCCTAGTTCCATACCTGGATTTGATATTGTGGAGAAGACATTTCAACCTTCTGGAATTTGATGTCTTCACATATGGAGAGGTGAGGGTTTGCAACTCCTACTTCTTGGCTTTGGGGTGACGTCAAAACATTCCAAAATAGGCTCTGTGCAAATATAACGTGGTTCAGGGCACACATGGCAGAGGGTGTAAGTGGCACAGTGGGCTCGTGTGCCATCCTGGAACTGCCCTGGCTGCACACTCAGGGCTCAGTATTTCTCCTCTGGAAAATCAGTATCGCAAATTGTTGTTCAATTATAACTTAAGGATAATACATAGCTGCAGTCTGACTGAATCAGGAAGAATTCAGACCACGAAAAGATGAGGGAGTCATAATGGTAAATGCTTCTGGTACAAAGTCATTGCCATGGGAACTTTCCACTTTGCTTTACATGTATAGGATTCTGAGGGACCAATAATAGCAGCCCTTTGAATTGTTTAAAATCACACCGCAACTCACTGCGGGCTTTGTGACTCAACCTGGTGTTTATGATGTGATTGTGCTCTGAAGTCCAAAAGCATCGTTACCTCAGGTTTAACATTTTTGATGTAAAATTCTTTATCGAAAGTACTTGCGTCAGAATCACTTGTCACTTTCTCAGACTGGTGATGTGTAATTGGAACAGATGCACTGGTGCATGAAATTGTGAGTCCTATTTTAAAGTGTTCTTCCTCATTTGTAATGAGTTTCCTACCTTTAGGCGTTGTGATAGATGCCTTTATTTATCCTTGTTAAGGTTTATAAGCAGCTTATACATAAAAGTTTTAATTTTACTTGTAAATGCAGTAGACATTCAACCACAAATATCTTTTTCTCAAAGGGAGAGAAAGAATCTTGACTCATTCATTCAGTTGCATTTCTGGTGCGTCTACTATGTGCCAAACCCTGTGTTAAGGAATGAAGAACAGTAGCTTGCAAATGGCTCAAGTCCTTACCCTCATTCATGGAGTGTATAGTCTTTCGAAAGAGAGAGAAATCAGACTAATAACTAAATGCAGTCTAATTAAAATCAGGCTGTTACTAAGGAAAAGTAGTAGATTGAACAGCAAGAGGCCTGAGGTGGTTGGGGTGGGGGCTAGCATCTCCCCAGCAGGTACCTTTTCACCTGGGACATGAAGTAGTCAGCCAGAAGACAATGCGACAGGTGCTTGTGGGATGGACCTGTATCCTGGAGGGTTGAAGAGCGTGTGTGATGGTCCTGGGTTGGGTAGGAAAAAAGAGAAGGCCAAGAAAGAGAGAGGCAGTGAACTGTAGAGGGCCAAATAATGTGGGGTCTTGTCAGCTACAGGTAGAATTTGGGAGTATTTGAAGACTAAGAGGACCCCATTGAAAGGTTTCAAGGGAGGGTGTGACATAACCGGATTTGATTAAGGCATCACTGTGGCTGGTGAGTGGAGGCTGAGCTGGAGGTGAAGTGTGGACGGAGGGGCAGCACTTGGGGGCTTCTGCAGTTGTTCCAATATAAATAATTTGGTTTTGTGGTGGCAGTGGTGCTAAGAATTGTTGATAGTGAAGAGAGTGGAAACAGAACCCAGTGGAAGTAAAACTGGCAAGCCTTGCTAATGGATTGACTGTGTAGTTTATTAGCCAGAAGGTATTGAGATGATTTTTGGAACATGCTCAAGAGACACTACAAGAGGACACATAATGGAGCATCAGGACGGAATCCAGACTCACAGGGAGAATGATGACATGACGAATTCAGCAGCTGGAACTGGTGGTCGCCATGGGACAAAGGCCTCAGAGATCTGATTTCACCTTGAATTCCAGCTCACAATGTTGCATTTACATCCCCTGCCTTCCAACTGCCAGCCTTGGACTTCACTTCTGCAGAGGTGTCTGGAGAGTGGTTATTCTTCTATGTGTGTCAAAAAAGGGTTCATTCTTGGGTGTGTCCTGAGAATCCACAGAGAGCTTCCAGTCCTTCCAGCATCCTGGAACACTTATGTTTTAAAAATAATCTAAAACTTTTTTCATTGAAGTAATACATGCGCACAGTTAAAATGTGGCAATCAATTAATAAATATACAGAAAGACTTAGAAAGTGATACTTTCCTACTGTGAATCTCTCCCCCACTGCAAGTCCTAGTCTTCAGAGGCAACTACTTTTTACCTCTTTTAACTGTTGCTGTGGTTACCTTCATCTCTGTAATAATACACCCATTTTTATTGAGGTAAATTTATACATCCTACAGTTTACCATTTTAAAGTGAGAAATCCATTATCTTTTCCAAATGCATCCAACGTGTAGCACGTAGCAGTGCTTTGTTCCTTTTTATGGCTGAATAATATTCCATTGTATGGATATGGCATCATTTGTTTATCGATTCATCCACTGATGAACATTTGGGTAGTTTCCACCTTTTGGCTCTTATGAAAAATGTTGCTGTAAACATTCGTGTTTGTATACGTATATTTTTATTTTTTTTAGATATATACTTAGAAGTAGAATTGCTGGATCATAAGATAATTCTATGTGTAACATTTTGAGGAGTTTCCAAGCTGTTTTCCACAGTGGCTGCACCATTTCATGTTACCACTTGCAATGCATGAAGGTGCCTGTTTCTCTACACCCTCCTCAGCACTTGCTAATTCCTTTTTTCCCCCTATTATAGCTACTCCAATGTGGGTGAAGTGGTATCTCATTGTGGTTTTGATTTGCATTTCCTTAGTGACCAATGAAGTTGATTAATCTTTGTGTGCTTTTTGGCTAGTTGTACATGAGATGTATGTTCATGCCCATTGCCCATTAAAAAAATTATTTTATTATAAGTTCTGGGATACATGTGCTGAATGTGCATGTTTGTTACGGAGGTATACAAGTGCCATGGTGGTTTGCTGCACCCATCAACCTGTCATCTACATTAAGTATTTCTCCTAATGCTATCCCTTCCCTTCCCCCCGCCACCTGACAGGCCCTGGTGTGTGATGTTCTTTCCCCTCCCTGTGTCCATGTGTTCTCATTGTTCAGTTCCCACTTATGAGTGAGAACATGCAGTGTTTGGTTTTCTGTTCCTGTGTTAGTTTGCTAAAAATGATGGTTTCCAGTTTCATCCATGTCCCTGCAAAAAACATGAACTCATTCTTTGTTATGGTTCTATAGTATTCCATGGTGCATATGTGTCACATTATCTTTATACAGTCTCTCACTGATGGGCATTTGGGTTGGTTTCAAGTCTTTGCTATTGTAAATAGTGCTGCAATAACCATACATGTGCATGTGTATTATAGTAGAACAATTTATAATTCTTTGGCTATATACCCAGTAATGCATTGCCCATTTTGTAACAGGAATTTTTGTCTTTTGTTGAAAATGTTCTTTCAATATTTTGGATACTAGCTCCTAATCAGATATATGATTTGCAGATATTTCTAATTTTGTAGGTTGTCTGTCATTTTCTTGACAATGTCAATTTCATCTATTTTTAATGTAGATATAGTCCCATTTATCTATTTTTTTCTTTTATTGCTTTTGGTGTCAAACCTAAGAATTGATTGCCAAATTGTGAAGATTTACTCTACATTTTCTCCTGAGAGTTTTATAGTTTTAGCTCTTATATTTGGGTTCTGATCCATTTGGAATTAATTTTTGTATATGAAGTAGGGGTCCAACTTTATTCTTTTGCATGTCGTTATCCAGTTGCCAAAGCATCATTTAGCAACTATTCTTTCCCCATTGAATGCTCTTGGAAACATTGTCAAAAATCATTTGGCAAAAATCAATATTTCATTTATTTCTGTAGTGCAGTTCTATTAGTTGATATGTCTATCCTTATAAAAGTACCACACTATTTTGATTACTGTAAATTTTGCAATTGAGATGTATGAGTCCTCCCTTTTTATTTTTCTTAAGCATGGGCTGTCTTCTCTTAATATTGTCTTTGATTTCTTTCAACAATATCCTGTAGGTCCCAGTAGTCAAGGCTTTCACTTCCTTGGTTAAATTTTTTCCATATATTTTATTTTTTGGATGTTACTGTAAATGGAATTGCTTGCTTAATTTTTTTTTCAAATAGTTTATTACTGGTGTACAAAAAGACTACTGATTTTGTATATTGTTCTTGTACCCTGCAATTTTGCTGACCTAAATGCTTGGCTAAGATTTCCAGTACAATGTTTAATAGCAGTGGCAAAAGTGGGTATTCTTGCCTTTTTCCTAATCCTAATCTTTCAGTTTTTCACCATTTAGTATAATGGTAGCTGTGGGTTTTTCCTACATACCATTTATCATGTTAAGGAAGCTCTTTTCTATTTCTACTTTGGTGAGTGCCTTTATCATAAAAGAGTGCCGCATTGTGTAAAGTGCAGATTCTGTATCTCTTAAGATCGCCATGTATTTTTTTCCCCTTGTTTAAACTTCTATTAATATGGTGTATTGATGTTTTGTTAAATGTTGAACCATCTTTGCATTCTTGAGATAAATCCCATTTGGTCAAGGTGTGTAATAGTTTTAATGTTATGTTGGAGTTTGTTTGCTAGTGTTTTGTTGAGGAGTTTGCATCTATATTAATAAGAGACAGTGGTCTACAGTTTTCTAGTGGTTTCTCTGTGTGGCTTTGGTATCAGGGAATTTTGGCCTCATAGAATATTTTAGGAAGTATTCCTTCCTTGTCATTTGTTTTGGAAGGGCTTAACTAGTACTGGTGTTAATTCTTTTTTTAAATATTTGATAGAATTCACTAGTGAAATTGTCTGGTTCTGGACAGTTATAAAGGTGATTACAAAGGATGCAGATAGATCATAGAGTGAGGTGAGAGGGAATGGGTAGAGAGCTTCTGTGCCCTCTCTGGGTGCATCACCCTCCAGGAACCTCCATGTATTCAGCTATTCAGGAACTCTCTGAACCCAGTCCTTTTGATTTTTTATAGAAGCTTTATTATGTAGGCATGATTGAAGCATGGGCAACCATGACAAAATGTGATCGGACAAAAAAGGTATGATCTAAACCTAGCAAGACCTGTCCAGATTCATTTTGGCCTCTCTGTGTAGCATTCCTTCCTCTGGGGTATGAGGCAGGATCCCTTCTGCTACAGAAGGTCAGAGAAAGAGGGTCTATTTATTGTAAAAAGGGCTGTGAGAGTTATGAGCCAGGAACCATGGGTGAAACATAATATGCAATGCATACGCATATATGTGTGTGTATACATATGTGTGTATGTCTGTATATGTGTATATACACAAACATATGTATATATGTATGTGTGTATACACATATACAGACATACACACATATATACATACACAAATATACACATACATATCACTGCATATAATTGTTCATATTATTCTCTTATAATTATTTTAATTTCTATAAAGTTGGTAGTAATGTTCTTGCCTGCATTTATCATTTTAGTTATTTTCATCTTCTCTCTTCTTAGTCTAGTTAAAAGTTTGTCAGTTTTGTTGATCTTTTCAAATAATCAATTTTTGATTTTCTTGATTCTTTCTATTGTTTTCCAGTAACACTGTAACAATGGCACTATTTCTCAGTGACTTAAAACAACAGTTATTTTTCTTGCTTATGGGCCTACTTGATGGTTATGAAAGTTCTTGAAACTATTTTCCAATTATTTTATTCCTTTAACATACTTCGATGTATTATCTTTAAGTCGTTTCTCCTTTTGCAATCACATTTGTGGGAAATCCACCTAAAACGTACTCTAAACAAATTTGCTGACGTGCATTTATGTTGTCATTTAGTGGCCTTTTTTCTGAGCCAGATGTAGCAGAAAAATTGGATGTCACGACATCTGTGGCCATTACTGTGGAATCACCCTTTTCAGTCAATCCTCAAAACACCTAATAACGTGTCATAGAAGAAAAAAGGCAAATCGCCATGTTCATCCTACTCACAACTAAAGTTATTGGCAGCACTCTGCTGTGCACGTAAGAGTACTTTAGCTTTCTAAACGCATTGGCTTATGTTCATGGAAGGCCTAAGGATTGAAGAATGTGAGCTCAAACAGGGCAAAGGTATCTCTGAGCTTACTCCAGGCAAAACTGAGAACTGTTCTTTTCCTGTCTCTAAATCGAGGCAGACAGTGCCTCATGCCCATTTCTGTCCCCTCTGTTCTGAGGGATGGAATGTCATCATCATCAATTTCTAGTGACAGATAGAACTTTGTGAGCCCTCCCAGGACTAATTTTATTTTAGAAGGGATCATAGTCTTAAGCAGGAAAAATGAGATGATACCATTTTTTGTCACCAGCCAAGGTAGAAGATGAATAAGACAGATGGCCCCTGTAGATACTGTCATATTCAGGGGACAGAATCAGAGATATTTCCAGTCTTTCCAGACTTTGTATATCTATTTCACTTGTCAAGTGTCTCCTTTTTAAACATCTTATTGTTAGGTATCTGATAGGAGCCCTACATGCTATTTAGGATAGGGTGCCTTATTGTTTTCCATAAATAGCTTGGGGAAGTACATGTTAGGCACTTGACTGACAATTGTTTCTATAGGTCGTATTTTCATGTAAGTGTGTTTGATGGCCAGGTCTAGTTCATTGATTACCTACCTGCTTTTGCTATCTTCGAATTGTCTTGGAAAAATTTATTTATAATTGATATCACTTTCACTTCCCAAAAGGAATTGGGCAGCACACAGTAAAAGATGAAATATTAATTCTTTAAAAATAGAAGTCAGAAATTCGGTGGCTCAAGCCTGTAATCCCAGCACTTTGGGAGGCCGAGGCGGGTGAGTCACGAGGTCAAGAGATCGAGACCATCCTGGTCAAAATGGTGAAACCCCGTCTCTACTAAAGATACAAAAAAAAAAAAATTAGCTGGGCATGGTGGCGCGTGCCTGTAATCCCAGCTACTCAGGAGGCTGAGGCAGGGGAATTGCCTGAACCCTGGAGGCAGAGGTTGCGGTGAGCTGAGATCGCGCCATTGCACTCCAGCCTGGGTAACAAGAGCGAAACTCCGTCTCAAAAAAATAAAAATAAATAAATAAATAAATAAATAAAATAGAAGTCAGAAATTAAAAGCTATGTAGTAGAGGCAATATTATGAACCACAGCCTTTGAAGTCAGACACCTCTAGGAAAATTAAGCTCTCTTAGTCTCTGTTTCTAACATGTAAACTAAAACATGTAAACGCTTGTACCTGTATCCTAGGGTTGTTGTAAAGATTCAAGTATTTAGTTTGATGCTGGCATATTAGCAAAACTTTTTAAAAATGAAAGTTATTATCATGTAGTTAGAAGGAAAATAAATGGACTAAAACCCCAGGCCTCTTTATTTCCTATGACATTACTTTTAGCTCAGAATTTCTTGGAAGTCCAGGCAAAAGTATGGATGCATAAAATTAGATAATCCCTACAGTTTTATGGATTGTGGCTTTTGGTGGCCAAGCCTCTCTTGCATACCAGAGTGCACCTTTAAGAATTAATATATTTGAAAAAGGCCTGGGATGTACAAATAACCTTCTTATTAAGGGTAAGTGGAAGCCAGAGTAGAAAGAATGACTAGAATTTAATGAATGTGTACTTTGTTCTGAAACCTGTTTTCAAGAATGAGTATATTTGATTTCATTTAATGTTCTCAATCATCATATAAAGTAGATATTATTTATCTTCCGTTTATGGATGACTAAATTAAGTTTAAGAAACTTAACTAAATTGACAGTCATGCAAATATTTATGCCCAGGATTGGAATCCAGGTCTGTCTGATGCCAAAGCCCATGGTCTTTCCATGCCAACATCCACCTACCTTGCCTACCCCAGAGCACCAAATAAACAAGTGTTCAGATAGATTAAAAAACATCTAAGTAGGGCCAGGTGTGGTGGCTCACGCCTGTAATCCCAGCACTTTGGGAGGCCGAGGCAGGTGGATCATGGGGTCAAGAGATCGAGACCATCCTGGTCAACATGGTGAAACCCTGTCTCTACTAAAAATAGGAAAAATTAGCTGGGCATGGTGGCACACGCCTGTAATCTCAGCTACTCGGGAGGCTGAGGCAGGAGAGTTGCCTGAACCCGGGAGGTGGAGGTTGCCGTGAGCCGAGATCACGCCATTGCACTCCAGCCTGGGTAACAAGAGCGAAACTCCGTCTCAAAAAAAAAAAAAAGTCTAAGTCACTGTTTAAAAAAATGTGTTTGACATCATTCACTTTTCCTTCGTGGGGAGCTCTTCTGGGCTGTTTTCTCATTGACTACTGGTTTTGTCTGTCATTTTCCCTGAGATTTTCATCTTGGACATTTTGTCCTAGTTTTTTGAGAATTCAGAGGAAGCATGTGCACTTCAGTAGAAAAAAAAGAAAGCAGATTGCAGCTTATTTCTCTTTGTATCTTTACTCCTCATCTTCGTGTGTGTGTGTGTGTGTGTGTGTGTGTGTGTGTGTGTGTTAGGAGGGGCTCCTTTACCCAATTGTGGCTTTTTTGGTGGTGGTTATTTTGTTTCCTTTCTTTCTGGGTGGAGATGAATTTCTAGCCTGTTTGCCTTTTGAAAATTCTCTCTCTCATAAAACTATCAACACACCTTCACCTTCCACCCACCACAGTTACCTCCTCACAGGGTTCCCCACACAGTGACAACAGCTGAGTCAAAACCATCTGCTAGATCTTTCATGTCTACCCACACATTCAATAGCATAATATTACCTCTGCTATCTAACAAATAGTGATATTATCATAGTCTAATGGAAAACGATGTTCTTTCTAACAGCACTTCTACCTAAGCTCCAAAAAGTGTATGTTGATCCATAAGAGTACTGGAAATGCTGTTTGGACTTAAAACTATTTAGGGCTCCCTGCAAGTTTGGTAAAAAGGTTCTATGCTGTCTTTGCACTATTACAATAATTAATATGAGTAAATATTCACCGACTTGAGTGATTCAAAATAAAAGGGCAAAGATTTACCGAGCCCAGTGGCAATGATGAAGCTATGGCCTGGGAGAAAATATTTGCAACACATACATCAAGCAAAAGACTTTCATGTAGAATATACAAAACAAAACAAAAACCCCTTCAACTAAAAAATAAGAAAACAACTCAACAACAAACAAAACGGGAAAAAGATCTGAAGAGACACTTCACGGGAGAAGATGTAGGAATGATGGGTAAGCAGGTAAGATGATGCTCAGCATTGTTTATCATCAAAGACATCCCAGTGGAAACCATGATGAAGCACCCCTGTGTACTCAAAAAAAATGGCTGCTATAAAAAGACCCAGTGTTAGCGAGCATGTATGAACTGGAATGTTCCTATGGTGTGGTGGGGATGTGCAAGGGAACAGTCAAGTTGGAAAGAGTTTAGTAGTTTCTTAAGAAGTTAAACCTACACCAATACATAATTCAAGCTTATTCCACTCCTTGGTATTTACCCAGGAGGAATGAAAGCCATGTTCACACAAAGACTCTTAAATTCTCATAGCAGCATGTCTCATTGCAATGGACATACAACCTGTATATTCATTGACAGTAAGTGGGAAAACAAAATACGTCTATCCATACAAGGGAATATCACCAAGAAGCAAAATGATGTAAAAATCATTACATGCAGCAACACGGATAAATCATTACGCTGAGCACAAATCATTACGCTGAGCACATATTATGGGGTCCCATCTAGATAAAATTGCAGAAAGCGAAAACTTATGTATAGTGGCAGAAAGCAGATCATTGGTTGCCTGGAGATCATGGGGTCAGAAAGGGAAGAACTGATTGCAAAGGACACATTAGGAAAATTTCCAGGGCGGGATGATGGACTGTTCAATGTCTTAATTGAGTTATCTTTTGGGTGTCAAATTTATCAAATGATACATTTAAAATGTTCAGTATGCCTTCATAAATCAGTAAAAGAATAGTAAAAAGAATGTAATCTATTTTATAAAGAATTGTTTAATTCTTTTAAAAAAGAAACCTTATTAGGCTGAACTTATTTAGAATGACTCCTTGCCAAATGCTTCTAGACAAGAATAAATAAAGCCAACAACAACAACAACAATCTTGATAAAAATGTAGGGCTGGGGAGAGGAGCAGAATGTCAAGGGATTGACAAGAGGGAGGTGCTGGGGCCCTGCAGGGGCAGAAGCTGCATATGTGTGGGAGGCAGAATCTTTAAGAAGTGTTGCTTTTGGGAGTTGTGAACTGGACCTGCTAACTGTTCATAGATAAACCTAAAATTTGGAATTCCTCTTAAATTCCTTTTGATTGCATTGGGTTTCCTGGCATTTGACTCCCGGCAGGGACTGCATCATATGAAGCCCTTAAATGTATGAGAGAGAGGTCTGAATTGGTCAAAGTAACTACGGTTTCACACATTATAGTAGCCGAGTCCATAATACTTCAGGAAATGAGAAGAAGCAACAAAATCACGCAACTAGTGGCAAGATAACAAGGCTGTAACAATTTTTTTCCCTTAGCCATTTAGGCTACAGCCCGTTAATAAAGTAAATGTAGCTATGGGAAGGATATTTTCACTGCCTGTAGCACAGGCTTTTGGCTCTGGTTTTAATTGGAGTTGTGCATTTGAATATTCATAAGTATGATTTGTAAGCCTGCAAATCAAATTATTTTCTGTATAGGATACCAACCAGAAACAATGCTACTGTTGTTTGGAAAAACGGTATGGTATGTGGGATGTAACGAGGTTATGGTAACAAAATTTTCCTGACCCCGAGTTGGACTGTGTTCTGACACATGGTTTGATAAGGCACAATATTTTAAATCAGTAGAGTCAAGGAAAAGCCGGGACATATGGCTGCCTTAGTATGGGTACCAAAATAGAATCCCACACTCAGACACCATCTCTTCAGCAAATTAGACAGCGCTACCCCGATACGCTCATGGATTCCTTGATTTGTTGTTTCAGCCACTTCTCAGCAAGATCTAGAAAGCTCTTCAATGTATGTTTCTAGCCTCATCTCTTGGTTCTATTCTCTCTCACAGCCTAGCCCCATCCATTCTAAACTACTAAGTTTCACCTACGTAGTTTGATGATGAGCAGGAAGCCCAGAATTCTGGTAATTTTTCATTGCTTGGTCTGGTTGCCGGTTCAAAGGTGTGCTCAGTTTGTGCACATTCATTGCGGGTTTCACTTATGCATATTGCTCTTCAGTACCAATTTTAAAAAGCAATCAAAATTCAGTTAGTAATGGTAGTCAGTAAGATATTATGATAATCCAACCTTGGAAAAGTTTTGAAAATTGTTGGTGTTTGACAGTTAATTTCTGCAGAGAAGAAAACTGTACATGTTTTTGGTGGCATGGGGGAGGATAGATGAGAGTTTGTGTCTAGCTTAGTAGGAGGAATTTAAAAAAAAAGTAACTTAAGCATAGCTGGGCCAGGGAAAGAGGTTTTATCTCATTTTACTTTGTTCCTTTTGATTTAATGGGGGAATTACTCAAAAGCAGAAAGAGATCCAGGAGGGAGAAGGTGAAAGTATAGGTGAAGAGGAACAGGACAGCCATGTCCCAGAGAATGTGAGGATGGGATCAGGGCAAAGGTAGAAAGTGTGGACCACTGAAGAGGATCAGATTCTCTCTTTAGAAATGGCAGGGATGAGAGGAAAGATACTGAGGCTCTTATATGTGTCTGAGTCTATCTGGGATATCAAAGTGTAGGAGGTAAGGGTGAAAGTGGGAGTTGAAAAGCATGAGGGGTCAACAGAAATGTTCCCAGAGGACATACCTGTGAGACAAGAGAGGAATGAAAGTTTGGCATGAATGGCTAGGTTTTGCATAAAACCACAAAAGCATTGTGGTTTTATGGTGCAGCGCTTTGGAGTTCAGGGCGAAACCAAAGGAAAGTAGTCAGGAGGGTTGCTCAGACAGCACTGGGCATACGGAAAGCTCTAAGGGGTGAGGCGTCAGGGTGTTGTGAAGGACCTGTACATGATAACCCCGTACAGTCTCCAAAGCTGTTTGGCAGGAATTCACTGAAGTAAAGTGGGACATGTAAAATTGGAGACTTAGAGAGGGTTCAAGGGATTAAGGGTTGAGGTCAGTGGGTAACATGCTCTGTCTCTGCAGGGGAGGGGAGAGATGCCAGGCAGCACTTTCTGTGGCACCTGGTGTAGACTTTAGGTCTTTTGTAAATTTTAATTGTCTACTCCCCCTATTTCAGAGTGTGCATGTCATTGTGGCCATAATTTGTCAGCAAAAAGTGCCTTAGGAAACAAAAGCTTGGGGTAAAAATTTTTTTTTCAATACAGAGATGAGCCCCTCATGTTCCAAAGCAGTTGTATAGCAGTCCTCAGTGTTATGTAGATACAGAGTTACATCTGGACATCCCATTAGCTTCAAGAGGTCCAAGGTAGTAGGTCTAATATTCCAGTGCCAAAAAAAGGGTTCTACAAAGGTTGATGACTCCAAGATCCCTGTGCCACCAGAGACCTGTGGATAGAATGGTTTTCTTAAATTAGGTGCCAGGTCTCTCATTTCCAGATACACTGTCACATATGCTCTGTTTATTTTGTAAAAGGTAAGCTTCAAACACATTCTTTTTACTAACAGAAGCACTGAATCAAGATTCATCTTAGCTCTTGGGTCATTAGCCCTGACCAGCCTTTCATGCAGAGCTGGTTTTTTTTATCCACACTTAACCCTTCTGTCAACATCATCATCATCATCATCCACTGTTTTCTTATAATCCACATTCTCATATTACACGCTTTCAGCATCATTACCCAAAATTGGAGAATTTCAGGCAGAATCATCTGTGAAAATATTGGAGGTTAAAATAAGCTATTATAGGATGTTGATGCCACCCTGAGGCCTTGTTTGCTGCTTTTCTGCTCATTTCGTTGCGTTTAACCCGTGAGAAAAGGAACTAAACTATAATCAACTGCAATTTGTCAGTGTTAATGGAGGAGAGACGAGGCACTGGCAATACGTGATAGCAAATAATAGGAGATGAATGCAAGACAAAGACAACATATGCATACTTTTAAAAGAGATTATAAATACGTTAGCATCTGCCCTAATCATGTTGCAATTCAACTGGAATGTTCTGTGGTCTGGGAAGGGGAAAGAGGTGGTGCGAGATGACGTACCTAGGGTTGCTGTACATTTTGGTCGTTGGCAGACGCCGGGGAAGCTGTGTTAGAAAACACAACGAGCAGAAAATTGAGAGCTGATTTGTCGCCAACTACAGTTGAAAGCAGATGGGGATATCTGAGCCATGCTCACATATCTTGTTCATTTTCTCTTTAAAAAATTGCTGCACTATTTATAGTCTGTGACTTACAGTTCTGCAAGAATCACCTGCAAGCAGATCTTACTTTTCTGCTGAACTTCAGGAAAAACTCAAGTTCAGCATGGCCTTCAACTTTGATTCCTGCACAAATGGAGATAAAAGTTGGCAGGTGTCAGTCTGATGAAGGGGCTGAGATCTCTACTGCCCTTGAGGGACGCCCGTGCGAGATGGTTGTGGGACAGGCTGTGGCTGCTTGTTGAGGGGAGGCAGCACTTTTTGCATCTTGACATCTCATTTCTGTAGGAAGGCAGGGATCATTTTACTAGACGCTGTGAATAAGTCAGAATAAATCAAGATCTGCATTAGAACCAAAATCTCGATTACTTTTTTTGTCAGTTTTGCTTAGGCTGTATATATATAAATGGGAGAAGAGGACAGACACACAACATCAAACAAAGAAACCAGCTCTTTATATTTTAATTGCAGCCAAAAAAATCAGTTATATAGGAGCTTATGGTTTTAATGACTCTCAATGTGAGACAAATCTAAGCATTCCCAGAGTTTGTCCCTTTCTAAGACATCATTTCCTCTGTATCATGTTGACCCATGATATACCCTTCATCCTTGAAAGCTCAGACTCCAGAGAATCAGTTTCTTCATATTTGTTTGGTTAAGTGCCACCTTCCAAGACACAGTCCTTGCTGTAGCCAATTAGCTAGTTCACTGGCTCATGAAAAGCTGCAATGCTTCTAGAAGCAATAAAATTAAAGCACAGCACTCTCTTAAAAAGGCAGAGAGAAGTGGCAGGACTTTCTGTTGTGCTGTTGTCCTTGTTAGTTGTCCTTCATGTTTGAGAAGCAGGGGCTGTCAGGAGCTTTGCTGTACCCTTTGATGTATGAAGAATCTAATTTAGAGCTTAGCCTGTGCACATTTTCCAGTGACTAAGCCAGTCATTTGGGTTAGGGGAGTGTTATTTGTAAGGAGGTCTTCACAGCAGAGATTTTTTTTTTTCCTTGATAAGTGTGGAAGAAACTGGTTAGCTCTTAACCAAAGTTACTTTCTCTTCCCTCTAACCCCAGAGTTAGATCGTTTTCCAGCCCCCTCGTGGTGAGGTGTGACCATCTGACTGAAATCTGCCTGATGGATTGTGCTAAGAGTTGTGTTCACACTTCTTGGCTTGGCTCATAAAAACTTCACAGTATGACCCCCCGTGGTCTTTCCCCTCTGGCTTGAAGCAGACAAGTGTAGTAACCTGAGGAATCTGGCATTGGAGATGACAAAGCTGTAACACAGAAGGAGCCTGGGTCCCCGAGTCACTGGAGATCTGCCTTCTGATAGGGAATAACCTGTTTGTGAACAAAATGTACATCTATTCTCTGAAGCCACTGAGATTTAGCATTTTATCTGTTATATCTTTAGCTAGTTCTTCCTTACCTAAAACATCGAACCAGTATATGCCTATATTTAATCTGTAGTAAAATTATATTTGATTCATGGTGGGAAGCAATTTTAGATTCACCTTTGTTAAACAAAGGTCTATGTATTAATATTTGCAAGAGTCACTTATTTCAAGTCTTTGTAAGGCACGAGATTTCTGAAAGTTAACATTAGTGATCAGAAGGCTTCCATGTGCAAACCACTTTTAAGGTTATTGGGTAGGGATGATAGGCGTAGGTAAAGGTTGACAAGCTCTCTAACTGAAGAGGAAAATAAACTTACAAGAATATACTAAAGAAACACATGAAAACAAGGATAAATGAATAAAGTACATACACCATGTAAATTAATGTTCAGAGCTTCAAAGTAATTGTTACCAGAGAAGCTAGACTTGCCAACATCACGTGGAGCGCTTGAGACTAACTCGAGGTGAGGAATCAGCACTTTAACTCATGGAGCTAAATTGATTTTGGTTTCCTTCTGAGGCTGCCTCAGGCTTGGGGGACACAGAGAGGATGGATTATATTGACAGTGACAGTGACATTGTTTTGTATCCAAGGTATCGCCCTGGAGATTTAAAAAACTAGACTCCTGAAATATACCTTAGTTCTTTTAGGTTGCTTGTGTGGAAAAAATTAAATACCACTCACATGAGAAAAGCAAAGGCGATTTATTCAGAGCTTGCTGTAGCAAGGGAGTTGGCCACCATCACTTTGATTTGGCAGAGACTCAAAGGTAGGTAAGGGAGTGGGAGAGCTTTACAGTAGACAAAGGGATGGCTTCATGTGTGCCCTGATTGGAAGCTGTTGGCCTGGGGAAGCCTGGGGTAGCCAATCAGGAGCACGGAAGCCTATCTGATTGGTTGGGGCCATAGTTGGTTTTCTCCGGCTGGTCACATTGGACGCAGGCACAAAAATTAGAGAGACTGTCAGTTACTGTGATTGCTAATTTTTTGTGTCAACTTGACTGGGCTAAGAGGTTCCCAGATAGCTTGTAAAATATTATTTCTGGGTGTGTCTGTGAGGGTTTTTTCTGGAAGAGATTAGCATTTGAATGAGAAGACTGAGTAGAGAAGATCACTCTCACCCATGTGGGTGTCATCTGATTCCTTGATGGCCCAAATATAATGAAAGGGCACAGAAGGTCTTTGTTCTGAGACATTCATCTTTTCCTGCCCTTAAACATCAGAGCTTCTGGTTCTCAGGCTTTTGGACTCCAGGACTTACTTCAGCAGCTGGCAGGTGGGGAAGGCTCCCCTAGTTCTTAGGCCTTCAGCTTTGGACTGAATTATACAACCATCATGACCAGCTTTTCTGGTTCCCCAGGTTGCAGATGGCATATCATCAAACTACTCAGCTGGCATAAAGGCATGGGTCGATTTCCACAATAAATTTCCACATATAAGTATGTATGTACAGGTATACATATATATGTAATACATATGTAATATATATGTGTATATGCACACACACATCCTATTGGTTCTGTTTCTTTGGAGGATCCTGACTAATAGTTATTAATCAAGTCCTGAACATTTTGGGTCTTTTGTTACTGAGGTTACTGTTTAGCTTCCTGGGTTATCACTAGAGATAGCAGACTGGCTTCCTGCAAGTCTGGCTTTAGCAGGCTGTCTTCCTGGGCTGTTTATTAAAAATGAGGGGCTTGGTTTCCTAGGCAGGCTGCTACAGATTTAGGGTGATAGTTCTATTCTTATTATATGGTCCAGTCATTGTGCATTTGTACATTCAGTCTTTGATTTGTTTATTTTGTGATTTTATTTTAAATAGACCTTTCCTTCCTTTCTTGCAGAAGACAGCTGGCTGGCCTCCTTCACTTTCATATTAAGCCTCCGTCTTTGCTGATCATAAACCCATACCTGAGGATGAGTGGCAGGAAACTCAATGCTTGCCTTACCTGGGAGCAAGCCCTCTGCCCTCCTGGGTTACCTCTTCCAGAGATCTGGGGGTAAAATCTGTGTCTGCATTATTGCCCTCCTGAAAGACTTAATCCCATCAGTCCTCAAAATCTTTTTCACTGTTTCTGTTTTTCCCAGGGGCAGTGGCATCCTCATGCCAGCTGGTCTCCTAGTGGCTGCCCCTGTGACCTGCTTCTGAATGGCCAGGCAGGAAAGGACTCCCACTGTGTTGCATTTAAAGAAAAGAAAAAGATGAATTAAGTGAAAAGCTCTGCAAACAACTGAGTGTAATTATTGGGTATGTATAAATTTATGCATATTTTCCTTTGTGAATCTGTTGATTTATTGCTTTTTAAATAAAAAAGGGATCTGTCCAAAAGGTGAAAACAAAGTATTTTACACATTTTTCTTCTTTTGGCTGTTTTAGCCTAAGGACAGAAAACCTCCAGGCCGGTTAGTATTCTAGGCATTTAAAAGACCCTCAAGTATCAGCTCTTTGGAAGCCCAGTGTTTTTAAATTTGCAAAATAGACAGGGCAGATGCCATGATTCCATCTCCCTAGGACTTATTTCAGGAGTTTGATTAACTCGTTTGTCTCAGCAAAGGGAAACTGAAGTGTCCGCTTGGAAGAAGATGGCCGGGGGGTGGGGGGTGAGGGTGGGGGTGGGGGTGGGGGTGGGGGTGGGGTGGGGTGGGGTGGAGGGGTATTTGGATGAGGGCTGTTGTTTGCCGAAATCAAAGCAGCACTGCACATGCTAAAAAGTCTAATTCGCAGACCCTCCGTGCTTAGTTGTAGCATTGACTTCAAGCCTGTTTGGTCAGAAGTGGCCACTTGAGCCGTCTTAGGGCGGGGCAAGGGCTTCTTTGTTTCAGAAAGCACTTCCCTTGGGGAGAAGGGAATGTGAGGTGAGGGAGCCCTCTTTTGGAGGAGGAAGGCTAAGGAGGAAAGTCAAGAAGATCTAAGCCAAGGGAGCCTTGTTTGTCTTTGCCTGCAGGTAGGTACTCATGAGTGAGCCAGCCTGCATTTCTGAACTCACGTCGTGGGAAAAGCAACAAACACTTTTAAGACAAAAGATAAAGGGTAACTATCCAAGTGAAACACTTTTCCCAAAATAGCTAGATTCTAGGTGACAGGGTTAGAATTGTTCTCTTGTGGTTTGGCTAACATAAGGGACTCCCAAGACAAGAGCAGAAAGTGTGGAGATGGTTACATGTCGGTTGGAGCGAAGTGGGAGCAGGAACCTCCTTCTATTTAGGGCACAAATCTTTACACATGGATGACATTAGAAAGATTCCACTGTGGGCCTGAGTCCACTTCCTTTGCTTTTCAGAACGGGTCCCAAGATTAACAGCAAAAGTAATCCAAGTGAAAATAATCCATGAATTTGAACACTTTTTTGGGTGTAGTAGGAAGTTTCTCACAGGTGTCTGATGACCCTACGTCCTGGTACCCACACCTTTGCTTAATCTCTTCCCCTCAAGTGGGGCTGGTTTTACTGACTCATTTTTAATGAACAGAATATGGCAGCAGTGCTGGGATGTTATTTCTGGATGATGTTGTACAAGACTGTGACTTCTGTCTAGGTCACGCTCCTCTTTGTATCCTCTCTTGCCCACTCTGGTGAAGCCAGTGCCACATTGCCAGCTGCCCTACAGAGAGGCCATGTGGCAAGGAGCTGAGGGCAGCCTCTGGCTGACAGCTGTAAGGAACAGAGGCTCTCAGCCCAATAGCTTGCAGATAACTGAATTCTGTCACCAACCTTGTGAGCGAGCATGGAAGTGGCTTCTTTTCCTGTTGAGCTTTGAAATGGCTACAATCTGCTGTCACTGTGATTCAGCAAATGCAAGTCCTAAAACATGCCAGCTTCCTGAATCACAGGATATGTGAGATGAAAGTGTGGTTGCTTATGAGTATTTCTTCCACAGCAATAGATAACTAATACACTGAGTTGTATTATTATTTTTTTGTTTTTAATTTTTTTATTTTTGAGATGGAGTCCCACTCTGTTGCCCACGCTGGAGTACAGTGGCATGATCCCTGCTCACTGCAACCTCTGCCTCCCGTGTTCATCGATTCTCATGCCTCAGCCTCCCAAGTAGCTGGGATTACAAATGCCTGCCAGCATGCCTGACTAATTTTTGTATTTTTAGTAGAGACAATGTTTCATCATGTTGGTTAGGCTGGTCTCGAACTCCTGACCTCAGATGATCCACTTGCCTCAGCAAGTAATCCCAAAGTGTTGGGATTACAGGCGTGAGCCACTGTGCCCGGCTAAGGTATTATTTTACTGCACCTTCTTCTCTGCTTTGTACACCTACTTGTCTGCTGAGTCCTATAAAGATTCATTTATTAAAGTTTTCATTTCTTCCCTCCTCTCCAGTTTTATAGACACAGTCTATTCCAACAAAAGCTATAAAGTTCCTGGGAACTTATAGGGAAATAAATTAGATGTCCTGACAGCTGCAGAATGTCCTCTAGACACTGTCCTCATTACACTGCCCCTTGGTTCTTCCAGTTCATCAAATCTCATTTAGCTGTGCACCAATGAGACTGCCTTTGGCTGGAAGTGACATAAAGCCTGAAAAATAGTGGATTATGTAAGCAAAGAGTTTCTTTTTCTCACACAACAAAAAGTCTGGAGCTGAGTTGTCAAGGATGTTGTTCTGTTTGAGTTGACAAACTTTGTTAAAGGTCAGAGAGTATTTTAGGCTTTGTGGGCTGTACCATCTCTGCTGCAACTACTAAACTCTGCCTTTAGAGCACAAAAGCAGCACAGACCATATGTAAACAAATGACCGTGTATCAGTAGAACTTTATTTATGGGCAATGAAATACAAATTTCATGTTACTTTTATGTCATAAAATATTACATTAAAAAAAATTCCCCCCGGGCGCCGTGGCTCATGCCTGTAATCCCAGCGCTTTGGGAGGCTGAGGCAGACAGACCACGAGGTCAGGAGTTCAAGACCAGACTGGCTAACAAGGTGAAACCCCATTTCTTCTAAAAAATACAAAAATAAGCTGGGCATGGTGGCTCATGCCTGTAATCCCGGCTACTTGGGAGACTGAGGCAGGAGAATTGCTTGAATCGGGACCAGGGAGGTAGAGGTTGCAGTGAGCCGTGATTGTGCTACTGTACTCCAGCCTGGGCTACAGAGTGAGACTCCATCTCAAAATTTTATATATATATATATCACTAAGGCATGTAGTCACCAGATCTAAGGTCATTGTTCACATGCTCAGTCATAAAGCAGGTCTCTGAAATCATATCAATTATACATTCAGACCACAGTGGAATAAAAATGCAAGTAAACACCAAGAAGATCTCTTAAAGTCACACAGTTACATAGAAATTAAACAACTTGCTCTTGAATGACTTTTGGGTAAACAATGAAATTAAAGCCGAAATTTAAGAACTATTTGGAATAAATGAAAACAGAGACACAGCATACCAGAATATCTGGGATGCAGCTAAAGCAGTGTTAAGAGGAAAGTTTATAGTGATAACACCTACCTCAGGAAGTTAGAAAGATCTCAAATTAACAATGCAACATTGTACCTGGAGGAACTAGAAAACCAAGAACAAACTAACCCCAAAGCTAGCAGAAGAAAAGAAAAACTAAAATCAGGGCAGAATTGACTAAAATTGAGACACAAAAATCGATACAAAGAATCAACAAAAACAAAAGCTAGTTTTTTGAAAGGATAAATAAGATTGAGAGATTGCTATCTAGATTTACAAAGAAAAAAAGGAGATTCAAATAAGCACAATTGGAAACAAAAAAAGGTGACATTATAATTGATTCTACAGAAATAAAAAAGATTCTCAGAGACTATTATAAATACCTCTAAAAACTAAAAATATAGAGGAAATGGGTAAATTCCTGAAAACAAACAGCCTCCTAAGTCTGAGTCAGGAAGATAAAACCTGGAACAGACCAATATTGAGTTCTGAAATTGAGTCAGTAACAGAAAAACCTACCAATCAAAAACAGCCCTGGACCAGATGGATTTGCAGATGAATTCTCTTAGATATATAAAGAAGAGCTGGTACCAATCCTACCGAAACTACTCAAAAAAGTAGAAAAGGAGGGCCTTCTCCTTAACTCATTCTATGAAGCAAGCATCACTCAGATATCAAATCTAGCAAAGACACAACAAAAGGAAACTACAGGTCAATATGTCTGACGAATATAGATGCAAAGATCTTTAACAAAATACTTGCAAATAGAATTCAGCAGCATGTCTAAATGTTCATTTGCAATGATAAAGTAAGTTTTGTTCCTGGGATGCAAAGCTGGTTCAACATATGCAAATCAATAAATGTAATTCACCACATAAACAGAATTAAAAACAACCATGTGACCCTTTCAGTAAACATGTAAAAATCTTTTAATAAAATCTAACATTCCTTCATGATAGAAACCTTCAATAGGCTGGGTGTGGTGGTTCATGCCTGTAATCCCAGCACTTTGGGAGGCCGAGGTGGGCAGATCACGAGGTCATGAGATGGAGACCATCCTGGCTAACATGGTGAAACCCCATCTCTACTAAAAACACAAAGAATTATCCAGGTGTGGTGGCACATGCCTGTAATCCCAGATACTCAGGAGGCTGAGGCAGGAGAATTGCTTGAAACCGGTAGGTAGAGGTTGCAGTAAGCTGAGATTGCACTACTGCACTCCAGCCTGGGCAACAGAGCAAGACTCTATCTCCAAAAAACACACACAAAAAACTTCAGTTGACCAGGCATCAAAGGAACATACCTCAGAATAGTAAGACCTGTTCATGACAAACCCACAACCAACATCATACTGAATAGGGAAAAGCTGAACACATTCCATTTAAGAACTGGAACAAGACAAGGAGTCTCCTCTCACCACTTCTATTGAACATAGTACTGGAAGTCCTAGTCAGAGAAATCAGGCAAGAGAAAGAAAGAAAAGAACACCCAAGTGGGAAAGGAATTCAAAATGTTCCTCCTTTCTGGTGATATCATCTATGCCTAGATGACCCCTAGTCTCTTCCCAGAGTCTTCTAGAAGTGATAAACAACTTCAGTAAAGATTCAGGATACAAAAATAAATATACAGAAATCAGTGGCATTTCTACACCCCAGGAACGTTCAACCTGAGACCCAAATTAAGAATACAATCCCATTTATAACAGACACACACACACACATACCTGGAAATATATCTAACCAAAGATGTAAAAGATCTCCACAAAAAGAACTACAAAATGTTGCTGTAAGAAATCATAGATAATACATATAGAAAAGTTCCCATGCTCATGGACTGGAAGAATTATCATTAAATGGCCATACTGCCCTAAGCAATATACAGACTCAATGCTATTCCTGTCAAATTACTAATGTCTCTATTTTACAGAATTAGAAAATCTATTCTGTAATTCATATGTCACCAAAAAAGATCCCAAATAGACAAAGCAACTCTAAGCAAAAAGAACAAAGCTGGAGGCATTCACACTACCCAACTTTAAACTATACTACAAAGCTACTATAATCAAAACAGCATTGTACTGATACAAAACAGGCACTTTGACCAATGAAGTAGGGTGGAGAATCCAGAAATAAAGCTGCACATCTACAACAATCTGATCTTTGACAAAGTTAACTATGGGGGTTTCTAGGTGCTGGGATAACTGGTTAGCCATATGCAGAAGAATGAAACTGGACCCCTACTTCTCATTGTATACAAAAATTAACTCAAGATGGATTAAGACTTAAATGTACAACTTAAAACAATTAAAATTTTATAAGAAAAACTAGGAAATGCCCTTCTGGACATTGGCCTTGGCAAAGAATTTATGCCTAAGTCTCCAAAAGCAATTGCAATGAAAACAAAAATTGACAAGTGGGATCTAATTAAACTAAAGAGCTTCTGCCCAGGAAAAGGAAACAATCAGCAGAGTAAACAGCCTATGAAATGGGAGAAACGATTTGCAAACTGTGCATCTGACAAGTTGTAATATCCAAAATCTGTAAGGAACTTAATTCAACAAGCAAAAAACAGATAACCCCATTAAAAATGGGCAAAAAACATGAACAGACACTTCTCAAAAGAAGTGTCCAACAAATATATGAAAAAATGCTCATCATCATTAGTGATTAAAGAAATGTAAATCAAAACCACAATGAGATACCATCTCAACCCAGTCGGAATGACTGTCATTAAAAAAAAAAGATGTTAGTGAGATAGTGGGGAAAAGGCAATGCTTATATGCTGTTGGTGAGAATGTAAATTAGTTCAGTCATTGTGGAAAGCAGTGTGAGTTAAAACAGCAGTTTAAGATAGCGCTACCATTCAGTCCTTCAATTCCACTATTGAGTAAATACCCAAGGGAAAATAAATTGTACTACCAAAAGACATATGCACTTTTATGTTTATCACAGCAATATTCACAGTAGCAAAGATATGAAATCAATTTCGATATTTATTGATGGTGGACTAGATAAAGAAAGTGTGGTACATATACATGATGGAATAATAGCTATAATAAAGAATAAAATCAGTCCTGTGCAGCAGTATGGATGCAGCTAGGGGCCATTATCCTAAACAAGTTAACAGAGGAACAGAAAACCAAATGCCATGTGTTTTCATTTATAAGTGAAGCTAAACATTGAGTATACATGAACATAAAGATGGGAATAATAGATACTGGGGACTGCTATTTGGGAAAGAGTAGGAAAAGGGATGAGGGTTGAACAACTAACTGTTGGGTACTCTGCTTACTCCTGGATCATTTGTATACCAAATCTCAGCAGTACACAGTTTGCCCATGTGATGAACCTGCACTTGTACCTCCTGATTATAAAATAAAAGTTGGAAAAATTATAAACACCATAATTTTAAAAAATCATAAGAAATGGGAATATATATAACCATGTGCTAATTTCCTAATTACATAGAAAAAAATACAATGGGTAGAGGGACCAGGTATTCTCTACTGCATGATAACAGCATCTTTTTCCTATTGAAAAAGTCCAAGAAAAGTTAAATAATCAGAAATTTATTTGGAGAGTGTGAGAAGTGAAAACAAAGGAAGATGCTGAAATGATTCACCCTACTCCAAAATTTGTGACTATCTTTCAGAGTTCCAGAGATGCATGAAATTAGAGTATTTTGCATGTCCTACCATGAGCTAGCAGGATATTGAATCTGAATTCTGATCAACTAATTGAATTAATACTGGAATAAGAATGAATGGCTTATCGTAAGCCTCGTAAGACATTGTCTAAGAATTTGCACAATCAGTGTTCTTGTTTGGCTAACTTATGTGGAAAAGGAACTTACTGAAACAATACTTCATCATTCACAGAATCAAATTGGAGGCTTGGAAAAAGTGTGGCAACAAAGCAAGGCAGCAGGAAATCCAGTCATGGTAATTCCATGGAACAGTCTGGTTGGGATATGACTATTAGCAACACTCAGTGCTATCACCATTTAATCCTAGCCCTATCCCCATTCGCCTGTCAATGTCAAACCATGAGTGAGTGAGTGCTGCTTCCTTGCACCATTCCTGGATAGGACTGTCTCATTGGCTAGACCTAGAACACTTACCTAATCTTCAGCTGCCCGAGGACGTGAAAGTAAAGATCTGGGACCTTAGGCTTTCTGGTGTGAGGTTTGGCCCACAAACTCTCATACAACCAGGGAAGTTCCATGAGTGAAAAAGGGGAAAATCTCATAAAAATTCACCCCTTTGCTTACTTGTTCATCATGTACACACACACACATTTCATTCTTACTTAATTTTCAATGTGGGAAAATGACCCTAGTTGATATAATGCAATATTTGTCATAAACTCAAAATGTAATAATTCTCTTCTCACAGACAACTTGCAGTCCCATTGGTTATTGTGTCCAGCTTAAATTCTGAGCCTTCCAAGTGTATATTCCTTCTTTGACAGAAAGAATCCTAACATAATGTAACCCATGAATTAAACTGTCGGTTCAATAACCATCAGTATGTCCCATATGCAGTAAGGTCATAATAAGAGAAGATACATGGGAAATTTTTAAAAATATAAATATATATCAGACACATTAAGGCATAAAATATGGATAGAGCTGACTGTACCTCTTTCTGCATTCAGTTATGAGGCCAGCTTTTATTTTATTTCTTCATCATGATGCCACTTGTTCCTTTTTTAATAGCCAGCACCTGAGTGGGCTTAGGTTCTTAATCTTAGATTCTTAAATCTTCCACAATGAGGGATCAAGCCCTTGTTGATTGTCTTGTAAGACCACAGTGGTCCTATGTCACCTCTGCCACTGGGCATGGTGGATGGAGGCATTCAAGCCACATTCCTTTCTGGTCTCTGTGAGTCCAGAATCTCCTTTTCCTTACTAGTCATGATCAATCACCACAGACAGAGCTGTTTCTTTCTTTATTGTCTTTTCACAGCTAATGACATGAGGAGTTTGAAATGGCCATGTGGCAGCCTCAGCTTCCAGTTCTTTGAAACCATTGGTATGTTCCCAGTGGAAGCATTTCTTCCAGGAAGCCATAGGGATGAAAAGGGAAAACAACATGAATGGATGATTCTGTCCGTTGGAGAAAGTGTACCTCCTGTTGGTCACTGGCTCAGAGCTTACTCTGCCAATCTTTTAGGACAACACCCTAATCCTGGCTGACACAGGAAGTGAAACTTTAGGAAGCTCTTCTGATGATTTGAGGTGATACGTACAGAATAAGATTAGTTAATTTCATCAGCTTTACTTCTTCTACTGTGAAATTTGAAGGACACAACCAAAAGCCATCTGGAAAACAAAGAGTGGTGGTGTTGGCAGAAGCCAGAAGATAGTGGGAAGTGTTGATAGAAGGCAGGAACACCATATCCAAATCTGGAATATGTCTATTTTTATGAAAATGAAGGTATCCAATGTAATTAAACTTCATCAGGTCTCTTGGGGAATGGTAATGTATCAGGGCTTGGGTTTGAAAATGAAAATTGTGTGCTGGAAATTTAAGCACCCAGCAGAGATAATAGTCAGGTAGTCAGGTCAACCTGTGAGGGGGCCTATGCATACCTCACATTACTGCCATCCTGGCCACGTTGCTTATGACATCATTAAACAGCCCCCTAGTGTGATAGAGTGAAGCTCTCTGGCATCCACAGAACCGGTCATCTGAAACACTCAAGTAATAGCATAGTCTATCTTGGAAATTGCTACCTGGTCACAAATATTTTTACTCATATATTTTCCAAGAGATCTGGAATGGTGACTGTAATGTTATGTATGTATGTTGAGTTTCTGCCCACAGTTTCTGGCTCATAATTCCCATCACCCTTGTAATAGTCCTTTGTTACAATGTTGGGGGTATTAAGCCTCAGGGGCAGGGCTCTGACGTTCTCCTGTCCTCTTTTCACTCTGATGTTCCCCCTTTTCTGATTATGGATCCAAAGACCCTCCCGTGAGAGGGTCTCATCCTATACCCTTCATTACATCAGAAGCTGATGTAATGAAGTTTCTATAAGGACCCAAGAGGATTGGGTTCAGTGAGCTTCCAGATAGCTGAACACATGGAAGTTCATGGAGGGTGATGTGCCCAGGGAGGGCATGGAAGCTCCGATCCCCTTCTCCCATACCTCACCCTATGCATCTCTTCATCTGTATCATTTGCAGTATCCTTTATAATAAACTGGTAAATGTACTTCCCTGAGTTCCATGAGCTCCTCCAGCAAATTAATTGAACCCAAAGAGGTGGTCATGGGAATCCCAACTTGAAGCCAGCCAGCCAGAAGTTTCAGAGGCTCAGACTTGCGACTGGTATGGGATGGGGTGCAGTCTTGGAGTCTGAGCCCTCAGTCTGTGGGATCTGACACCATCTCTGGTGGATAGTGTTGGAACTGAATTAGAGGACACCCAGCTGGTGTCTGCTCCTTGGTGTGTGAAGAAAACCCCCACATATTTGGTCACAGAAGTCTTCTGTGTTGATGATTACTGTGGCTTGAAAGTAGAGGAAAAACACGGTTTGAGGAGAATTTTTTTCTATACAGTGAGAACATGTCTAACATGAGGATTGGTAAAGAGGAGAGTGAGTGAGAAAGGGAGTGTTTGGAGCTGAGAATGTTTATAGAAGTTGTATGTGCTTAGATTTTAGGCCATTATAAGGAATCTCACTTGCACTCTGGGTAAGATGGAAACCCATGGTATATTGGTCTGTTCTCACACTGCTAATAAAGACATATGTGTCTATTTGTGGGGAGGCCTCACAGTCATGGTGGACAGCAGAGGAGAAGCAAAGGCACATCTTACATGATGGCAGGCAAGACAGCTTCTGCAGGGGAACTCCCCTTTATAAAACCATCAGATCTTGTGAGACTTATTCACTATCGTGAGAACAGCATGGGAAAGACCCTCCCCCATGATTCAATTCCTCCCCATTGGTTCCCTCCCATTTCACATGGGGATTATGGGAGCTACAATTCAAGATGAGATTTGGGTGGGGACACAGCCAAACTATATCACATGGGAAGGCTTTTGAACAGAAGAGTGACTTGGTCTCAATTATGTTTTGAAAGGGTCACTCTGGGTGTTGTATGTGGAATGGACTATATAGGTGGCAGGAGTAGAAACAGGAAGATCAGCTACATGGCCACTGCAGTAACCCAGGGAGGAAGTGCGGTGCCTTTGGTGGAGGTGGTGAGAAGTGCCTCCACCACCTCCTTTAAAGTGCTTCTGGATGTGCTTTAAAGACAGGAGTGAAAGACTCTGCTGTGGTGAGTTAGAGAAGGAGTCACTGGGAAGTTCCTGGTCAGTTGCGGGGGAAAAAGAGGGGACTCAAAGATAACTCCATGTTTTTTACCTTAGCAATTAGAAAGTTAGAGTTGCCATTTAATGAGAGAGGAAAGACCATGGGAGAAGCCAGTATGTGTAGGGAAGTTCAGGAGTTTATTTCTGGACATAGAAGCTTGATATGCGAGTTATGTGCTCAAGTGGAGATGTCAGGTTAGTTGCTGACTGTGGGAGATTCAAGTTCGGAGGCAATGTCTGACTTCAGTGACATTGTCCGACATATAACTTTAGGACTCATTAGTATTTAAGGACAATTAGGGAGAGAATTAGTGAACTGAATATGGGTTTGAAGAATGCAAAATGTGGCAAAGAGTGATAAAATAATAGGCCTGGAGGAAAGGAGCAAGATGCTCCACCGTATGTCAAGAGGAGATAGGAAGAGTGGGAGAAGACATGATGCTTGGAAAATACGTGGCTACTAGTTTTTCAGAATCGATGAGAGATACGAATTTGTACATTTGAAAGTCCAGAGAATATCAAGCAGAGTGAATAAAAGTGAAAGTATATGTTGATGTATCGAGTGAAATTGAAGATTAGAACAAATAAATGCCCCAAATCTTAAATAGCAGAGAAAAGAAGAGATGAGGCCAGGTATGGTGGCTCATGCCTGGAATCCTGGCACTTCGTGAGGTTGAGGTGAGTGGATCACCTGAGGTCAGGAGTTTGAGACCAGCCTGGCCAACATGGTGAAACCTGGTCTCTACTAAAAATACAAAAATTAGCTAGGTATGGTAGTGTGTGCCTGTAATCCCAGCTACCTGAGAGGCTGAGGCAGGAGGATCGCTGGAACCCGGGAGGTGGAGCCTGTAGTGAGCCAAGATCATGCAGCTGCCCTCCAATGTGGGCAACAGAGTAAGACTTTATCTCAGGAAAAAACAAAACAAAACAGATGAATCTAATTGTCAACTGGATTGGCAGTTCACTTCTACACAGCAAAAATAAACACTAAAGGTACTAGAATTGTCAAGGTATTGAGAGAAAATAACTGTCATGCTGCATAGCTAACCTGTCATTCAAGAACAAAGGAAAAATAAAGATTTTCAGGCACAGTTTTCTATTAGCAGACTTTTAAAAATCTTCTGAAGAATATATTTCAGGAAGAAGCCAGTTAAGTGAGCTGCAAAAACCAGTAGTGGGGTGCAGGGGAAATACAAGTATATGGGAAATCTCACCAAGTAATAAATGCACAGAACAACAAAAACGAGAATAACAGATCCAGATTATGGGGAAAAGACAGAGGTAAATTGCTGGCGATAAAAATATGTAAGATCAGAGAGTGATAATCAAAGTTAAAAGTTTCTTGCAGTGATTGTGAGTGGAATTGAGCTATTGATTAGATTTCTTTGTCTTCAACTTTCAAGTTCAGGGGTACATGTGCAGGATGTGCAGGTTTGTTATACGTAAATGTGTGCTATGGTGGTTTGCTGCGTAGATTGTCCCATCACCTAGATATTAAGCCCAGCATCCATTAGCTTTTGTTTCTGATGCCCTCTCTCCCCCTGACCCCCACCAAAAGGCCCCAGTGTGAGTTTTTCCCCGCTACGTGTCTACGTGTTCTTATCATTTGGCTCCCACTTATAAGTGTTAGCATGTGGTGCTTGGTTTACTCTTCCTTCAATAGTTTGCTGAGGATAATGGCTTTCACCTCCATCCATGTCCCTGCAAAGAACATGATCTTGTTCTGTTTTGTGGCTGTATTGTATTCCATGTTGTATATGTACCATGTTTTCTGTATCCAGTCTATCATTGATGGGCATTTGGGTTGATTCCATGTCTTTGCTATTGTGAATAGTGCTGCAATGAACATATATGTGCATGTATCTTTATAAAAGAATAATTTATATTCCTTTGGATATGGACCCAGTAAAGGGATTGCTGGGTTAAATGGTGTTTCTGCCTCTAGGTCTCTGAGGAATCACCACACTGTCTTCCACAGTGGTTGAACTAATTTATCCTCCCACTAATAGTATAAAAGTGTTCCTTTTTCTCTACAACCTTGCCAGAATCTGTTATTTTTGACTTTTTGATGATAGCCATTCTGACTGGTGTGAGATGACATCTCATTGTGGTTTTGATTTGCATTTCTCTAATGATCAGAGATATTGATTAGATGTTGTTAGGTGAGGTGTGCAGGTTGTTAAATTTAACACTTAAAAATAAAACTTCCAGATCATTGGAGGTTAAAGAAAGAAATAAAGAAAACTTGGCTAATGTAACAGAGAAGAGAAAATGAAAGGGGCAGATAAAAATATAATAACAGAAATAACAAATTATTATAGAAATTTAAAATTGAATAATTATGATCTATATAAGTAAACTCACTATTTTTAAAAGACAGAGAGAATCAGATTGGTTAAATAAAATCCGTAAATTTGTTACACTTGGATGTGTGATGGTCATTTCAGACGCAGGAAACAAAACTTATTTCCTGGCTCTTCATGTGTCCATGTCAAGAGGCCTACTGCAGTAATGTTCCTGGCCTCTGGTCCTAGTGCTATGGCTTCTTCCCACAACCAGTGGCCCAGGAGTTTCTAGATTGAGTCAAGCTAATCTAATAAAATGTTGCAAAACCTGAAAATCCACTTCTTTTCTTTCCTTTCTGCCTTGGATCTATATGAGGTAGCAATACTGGGTAAGTGTGTCTTCCCTGAGATTTTAACTTTTCCTTGGGTGTGCTCTTCTTTTTTTTTAAAGGCAGGGTTTCACCATGTTGGCCAGGCTGGTCTCAAACTCCTGACCTCAGATGATCTACCTGCCTCAGCCTCCCAAAGTGCTGGGATTAGACCACACCCAGCTGGTAAGCTCTTCTATGATCTGGACTGGAAGGTGGAGGCAGAGACAGCGAAAGACAGAGAGGGAGAGAGAACCAGCCACACTGGCTTTCACAAACAAGTCACATTCCCCACACATCTTTAGTAAGAAAGGTGATGTTTCATCTCTCTGCTTGACTCTAGAAGCTTTTGGTTTCAAACCAGAAATGGGAATTGAGGTGTTGGTGGTTAAGCCTCCTCTCCACCGAACAAGATTTCCAAACCGTAGTATGGGTTTTCTTCTTAAACTTGCTCCTCCTGCAGTCTTCTATCTCAGAAAATGGCTATTCAATTCTTCTAATCACCTTGGATGTGCCCTTTCCATTACATCTTATATCCAACCCAACAGCAAACTATCTTGGCTCTGCCTTCAATATAACATTTAGAATCTGACCATGGCTCCCTACTTTCAGTGCTACCCACCCCGGCTCTGCCACCCATGGAAGTTTCTCACCTGGAATATTGTCATAATCTGTTCTTCAGTGCAAATCAGATCCTGTCATTCATCTATTCCATTTAACTCAGAGGAAAGTCCAGCATCCTTATTATCACCTCAAGGCCTTTTGGGAGCTGTCCTCCCTCCATCTTGCCAGCCCACCCCAGGCTGACCTCTTCTGTGCTCTCCCTGTGACCCTTTGCCCTATTTACAGAAGTGGGATTGGCCACCTGCTGTCTCCAAGTGTGCCCAAGCCTGCTTTTGACTGTGGGCTTGTTCCCCATCTCTTTCTTAAGCTTGGGATCTATTTTTTGCAGTTTTTCTCTGGCTTGCTTCCTGATTTTCTTGTCTTCTCAAGCACCACTTTATCTGCAAATTCTTCACTGACCACCCTCCCCAAAACAGTACCATTTCCACTCCCCCATACCCTCTTACTCTAATCTGTTTTTCTTCATACCTCTTTTATTACCTTGTTCGGTATTGTCTTTCTTTGTCTCCTGCCCTGTGACTGCCGCCAGTAGACTATAAACTCCTCGAATGCAGGGGCTTTGTTGAGTTCACTTCTGTTCTCCCTTTGCCTAGAACTGTACCTGGCACAGAATAACCAGTGAATACGATTTTTGTTTTGAGTTAACTGTGAATGCTATTTGTGAGAGGTAATCCTAAAATATGGAATAGGAAACTGAGAATGTTATTCCAGGAAAATATTAACCAAAAGAAAGCTGGAGTGGCTAGTGGTATGAATGACTGGCAAGGCAGACTTTAATGCCAAAACAATATTTAAGATAAAGACAATCACTATACCAAGAGAAAAACAGAAAAATTTCTAGTAAGATACAAGAAATTGTATCCCCCATGTGTCCCCCATCCCCATGTTACCACTTGGATCTGTACGATGCAAACATTTTAAATTAAATTTGGAATTTTCCAAGTTACATTTGGAAATGGACAGATCTGAAGTCATGATGAGGAATTTTGACATGTCCAGCTCAGTAATTCATAAAAAAAATATTAGGTAGGATTTGGGAGATTAAAATTTAAAAGCTTGATATAATGGATACACATCCTTGTTCCCAAGATGTGTATCCATTCTTGAATGTTCATGACACATGAAACAATTTCCTAAATGCCAAAAACTAATATCAAACATACTGTGGTCTCTCACCACAGTGCAATCAAATTAGAAAGCAATATAAAATATTAATCATTATCCATAATTGAAAATTTAAAACACAATTTTAAGTATCCCCTGGGTCAAAGAAGAGTCCATTACGGAAATTTAAAAATATCCGGAAGTGAAGGATAGCACCAGTGTTAGAGAACAAAACTAATGAGATGCAATTAACATTGTAAATGGAAAGATGACTGGATCCTAAATGCTTCCATTGGAAAGGAAGAGGACTATGAAATAAGAACTAAGTGTCCAAGTGAAGAAGCTTGCAAAGACTCAAACTTCGTTTTTTTTCTTCTCATTTTAAAAGAAATGAAAACTTGTCCTGGCCCCTGAACGTATTGCCAGCTGTCATCCCTGCTTCTATGATGCATGTGTAGGGCGGAGATTCAGCTAAATGGAGCATCTATGGCAAGAAGCTTCAAGGTGAGCATGAAGAAAATAGAGTAAGTTCTCATGTCCTACTCATGGATTTCTCATCCAGCCTTCCAGCTGGAGCACAGCACGCAGTTGCTGAGTTGATCCTGACAGCATGTCCTCTCAAGGACTGAGATTGTCGGTGACTTTTTCTGTGTGTGATGAATCATGAGGTGTCTTAGCAGAAGTGAGAAGATTGGAATAGGCTAATTAGCTTCTGAAAGTTAAAAATTGATGTGGTAGAAGAAAAATAATAATTATTTTTGCTTAACCTCTATTTTCCATATCAAAATAAGATACACTAAGTGACAGAAACTTTGCTTTTAAAGACAAGTAAGGACGCAAGAAAGATGTCTGCTCTGAATTCATCATTCACATGGCTAACTTTCTTCCTTCTTTTGGGTCTTTGCTGAAATGTCATTTTATCCCAGAGGACATCTCTGAGCACCATGTGTAAAATGGCAACATCCCCTAATACTAAACACCCCAACCCCCTTGCTCTCCTTTATTGATCCCTATGCCCCATCAGGAATGGGAACTGACTTGGCAGTGACTTGGTGTCTTGTTCACTGTTGTTTCTACAATGTATGGTTATGGTTGACATAAATATTTAAATGTCAATTGGCATTTGATGAATAAAACATAAATGTGTTTGCTTGAGTATTTATTAAAATGGGGACCCTGGACTTGAACCCTTGGCAGTTGCAATTGCTGACCACGTTGGAAGCTTCAACTATCATCCGGTTTAGTGGTCAGAGTTGATTTGGCTAATTTGAATGATTCAGCAAGTCTTTCATACTTATTCATTATGCTAATTACATCATTCCCAATCTGCATGGTCCAGGGGAGTAGATTTTCTTGTCTATAGACTGTCAGACTAGAATAGACAAGAAGATTTGCTCTCTTTTTAGAATCTCTGCAAATGTGTTGAAGATATATTTGTGGAGAAAAAAAATTCTCCATTCTTCCTTCTCTCATATGTGAATCTGGGCTTGGACATTGAGAGCAATTCATGCCTGTCAACCTGAACAAAGAAAATTTAAGAAAAGAGATACAGGAAGATACTGAAAGTGAAGTCCTGATAGGACTTTATAACTTAAAGTCTCCCAGGACACCCCAGTTTTCTGGTAGTGATAGAAAGTAATATTTCTTAGAGCAATTGGACAAATAAAATGGCACTGGCCTGAGTGAAAAATGGGGTTATGATGACCCTGAATGACTGTGGTTAGTATATGGGTAGTAATGAGGCTCTTTATCCTCTATCTTTGTTGACAGGTCATTCTTGCCATTAGTAACTGGAACAAGAGTTAAAATGCATGTGGCATTTCCAAAATGCCATTTCTTATTGAAAGGTTAGGGCCATAATAAAGTTTTAGGGAACATATGAGGCCATCTTTCTTGTTTATTGTAAGATGTGTGGTTAAAAGGTTTGCTGTCATCCATGCCAAAGATGCTATGATTGCAAGCTAGTAACAGCTTGGTTTCTAAACATTCAGTGACCTGATATCATGAATGATTAGTGTGTTGGAAAGAGCGATTATTCTTTTCACATATGTATTTTAACTCTAGGGAGCCTCTTATGTGAGATGTATGCAGACATGTTTCATGGTGAGCGAAATGATTTCCTTTAAATTTCAAATAGATGTCAAAACACCATGTGATAAAATCTACAATGCAAGTTATATGATAAAAGTAAAGTTATTTTCATAAGAACAATTTTGCATAGGATAAGAGTAAAGTTCTTTAAAATGTTTTCTTTGACTCAGAAGAATTCATTATAGAACTTATGTTGACCTAAAATTGGAACATGATGAAATTAAATTTGAAGTATCACAAAGTGATTTATGGGACCAGCCACCTGTCACATCTGAATCAAAGTTCAGAGTAGTTGCTGTTTTACTTAATAGCACACCTTTACTAACGATTATAAGGAATGAAGACAAAGTAAAATGTGTAGAATTTATGGAACACTGTGGAACGCATTAGTGATTAATGGTTATGAAATATCAACTATATAAACCTACAAATATTTAGCACCTTTTATTTTACAAGGTGTTCCACATCTATTAGCTTATTAAGCACGCAGAACAACCTCAGTTTCAGTATTTATCTTGGGTCAGTTTTACCTGTTCTTGGGGATATTCAGGAAGGAAGGTACTCAGGAATATCTATTCCAAGACACATCCTTCTTAAGTGGCAGAGCCTGGAATCTTCTGCCTTTTTTCCTACCAGTCCCCATGCTGAAGGTTGAAATCTGGCAACCTCCTTGTCTTGAACCACTATGTTGGCTGTTTAATACTGGGTGCTGCAGATGTGTACGTGAAGATGGCAGAAAATGTTCATATGAATGAAAGAGATGATAAAATAGATGTTTCAAAATAATTTAGAAAGCCACCATAAAGGAATAAGTTCTGCCCCAAATGCTAACAAGGGGCAATTTGAATATAAGCAGTACAGCATTTATCTTGACTACTTTCTAGACTGAAATTGGCATATTTAACCTATAATTTAAAAATTGGTCATCCATATATGTAGTTTAAAAATTGGAGGGCATAAAAAAGCTTATAATGAAAGGCAGTGTCTTTCAAAGGCACTGACTGATCCCAGTCTTCTCCTCCCAATCCCGAGCTCCCACCTTTATGAGTTCTGTATTGACTTTGATATTGCCAGGGTGCTAACGTTGATAATCTGAATTTTAACATGGATTAAGTCTCCTGTGCTTTGGATATAGAATGATTAAAACACAATAAACAGCAATAGCCTCCTAACTGGTCTTTATGCTTCCACCTTTGCCCTTCTAATATGTGCTCATCATAGCAGCCTGAATGATGTTGTTGAAGATCACATCACTCATCGGGCCTTGTTCCCTACAATGTCCACCATTCACTCAATGTGAAAGCAAAGTCCTTCTAAGGACCTATGAAGCCCTACACAACCCACCCACCTCCTCCCACTCAACTTCCCTCCCACCTTCCCATGCTCTCTCTTTCATTTGCTCTGAAAGTCACCAACTACAAAGACCACAGGTAGATAAATCCACAAAGATGGGAAGAAGCCAGCACAAAAAGGATGAAAACACCCAAAACCAGAATGCCTCTCCTACTCCAAGGGATCACAACTCCTCACCAGCAAGGGAACAAAGCTGGATGGAGAATGAGTCTGATGAATTGACAGAAACAGGCTTCAGAAGGTGGGTAATAACAAACTTCTCTGAGCTAAAAGAACATGTTCTAACCCAATGCAAAGAAACTAAGTACCTTGAAAAAAGGTTAGATGAGATGCTAACAAGAATAAACAGCTTAGAGAAGAATATAAATGACTTGATGGAGCTGAAAAACACAACACGAGAGCTTTGCAAAGCATGCGTAAGGTTCAATAGCAGAATCAACCAAATAGAAGAAAGGATATCAGAGATTGAGGATCACCTCAATGAAATAAAATGAGAAGGCAAGACTAGAGAAAAAAGAGTGAAAAAAAATGAACAAAACTTCCAAGAAATATGGGATTATGTGAAAGGATCTAATCTTCATTTGATAGGTGTACCTGAATGTGACAGAGAGAATGCATCCAAGCTGGAAAACACTCTTCAGGATATTATCCAGGAAAACTTCCCAACCTAGCAAGGCAGGCCAATATTCAAGTCCAGGAACTATAGAGAACACCACAAAGATATTTCTCAAGAAGAGCAACCCCAAGGCACATAATCATCAGATTCACCAGGGTTGAAATGAAGGAAAAAATGCTAAGGGAAGCCAGAGAGAAAGGTCAGATTACCCACAAAGGGAAGCCCATCAGACTTACAGTGGTCTCTCAGCAGAAATCCTACAAGCCAGAAGAGAGTTGGGGCCAATATTCAACATTCTTAAAGAAAAGAGCTTTCAACCTAGAGTATCATATCTAGTGAAACTAAGCTTTGTAAGTGAAAGAGAAATAAAATCCTTTACAAACAAGCAATTGCTTAGAGATTTCATCACCACTAGGCCCGCCTTACAGGAGCACCTAAAAGTAGCACTAAACATAGAAAGGAAAACCAGTACCAGCTACTCCAAAAAGGTACCAAATGGTGAAGAGCATCAACACAATGAAGAAACTGCATTAACTAATGGACAAAACAACCAGCTAGCATTAAAATGGCAGGATCAAAATCACACATAACAATATTAACCTTAAATGTAAATGGGTTAAATGCCCCAATCAAAAGACACAGACTGACGAATTGGATAAAAAGTCAAAACCCATTGGTGGGCTGTATCCAGGAAACCCATTTCACATGCAAGGACACACATAAGCTCAAAAGGATGGAGGAAGATTTACCAACCAAATGCAGAGGAAAAAAAAAACCAGGAGTTGCAATCCTAGTCTCTGATAAAATAGACTTTAAACCTACAAAGATAAAAAGAAGGGCATTACATAATGGCAAAAGGATCAATGCAACAAGAAGAGCTAACAATCCTAAATATATATGCACCCAATACAGGAGCACCCAGATATATAAAGCAAGTTCTTAACAACCTACAAAGAGACTTAGATTCCCACACAATAATAGTGGGAGACCTTAACACTCCACTGCCAATATTAGATCAATGAGACAGAAAGTTAACAAGGATATTCAGGATTTGAACACAGATCTCAACCAAGCAAACCTAATAGACATCTATAGAACTTTTCACCCCAAATCCACAGAATATACATTCTTCTCAGCACCACATTGCACTTACTCTAAAATTGACCAGATAATTGGAAGTAAATCACTCCTCAGCAAATGCAAAAGGACAGAAATCATAACAGTCTCTCAGACCACAGTGCAATCAAATTAAAACTCATGATTAAGAAACTAATTCAGAACCACACAACTTCATGGAAACTGAACAACTGGCTCTTGAATATTGACTGTATAAACAGTGAAATGAAGGCAGAAATAAAGATGTTCTTCGAAACCAATGAGAATGAAGACACAACGTACCAGAATTTCTGGGACACATTTAAAGCAGTGTCTAGAGGAAAATTTATAGCAATACTGACATGAGAAGCAAGGAAAGATCTAAAATTGACACCCTATAGTCAAAATTGAAAGAGCTAGAGGAACATGATCAAAAAAACTCAAAAGCTAGCAGAAGACAACAAATAATTAAGATCAGAGCAGAACTGAAGGAGATAGAGACACAAAAAATCCTTCCAAAAATAAAAAAATCCAGTAGCTGGGTTTTTGAAAAGATCAACAAAATAGACCGCTAGCCAGATTAATAAAAAATAAAAGAGAGAAGAATCAAATAGATGCAATAAAAAACGATAAAGGAGCTGTCACCACCAATTACATGGAAATACAAACCATCATCAGAGATTACTACAAACAACTCTATGCACATAAACCAGTAAACCAGGAAGAAATGGATAAATTCCTGGACACTTGCACCCTCCCAAGCCTAAACCAGGAAGAAGTTGAAACCCTGAATAGATCAATAACAAGGGTTGAAGTTGAGGCAGCAATTAATAGCCTACCAACCAAGAAAAGTCCAGTTCCAGATGGGTTCACAGCCAAATTCTACCAGACATACAAAGAGGAGCTGGAACCACTCCTCTGAAACTGTTCCAAAATTCAAAAAGAGGGAAGCCTTCTCAAATCATTTTATGAGCCCAGCATCATCCTGACACCAAAACCCGGCAGAGACTCAACAAGAAAAGAAAACTTCAGGCCAATATCCGTGATGAACATAAATGTGAAAATCTTCAATAAAATCCTGGCAAGCCGATTGCAGTAGCACATCAAAAGGCTCAACATTTGCAAGTCTATAAATATAATCCACCACATAAACAGAACTAAAGACAAAAACCACATGATTATATCAAGAGATGCAGAGAAGGCCTTTGACAAAATTCAACAGCCCTTCATGCTAAAAACTCTCAATAAACTAGGTATAGATGGAATGTATCTGAAAATAGTAAAAGTTATTTATGACAGACCCACAGCCAATATCATATTGAATGGGCAAAAACTGGAAGCATTCCTCTGAAATCTGGCACTGAACAAGAATGCCCTCTTTCACCACACCTATTCAATATAATATTGGAAGTTCTAGCCAGAGCAGTCAGGCAAGAAAAAGAAATAAAGGGTATTCAATTAGGAAAGGAGGAAGTCACATTGTCTCTATTTGCAGATGACATGATTATATATTTAGAAGACCCTGTCATCTCAGCCCCAAATCTCGTGAAACTGATAAACAACTTCTGCAAAGTCTCAGGATACAAAATCAATGTGCAAAAATCACAAGCATTCCTATTCACCAATAACAGACTTCAAGAGAGCCAAATCAAGAGCGAACTGCCATTCACAGTTGCTACAAAGAGAATAAAATACCTAGGAATACAACTAACAAAGGATGTAAAGGACCTTTTCAAGGAGAACTACAAACCACTGCTCAAGGAAATAAGAGAAGACACAAACAGATGGAAAAACATTCCATGCTCATGGTTAGGAAGAATCAATATTGTGAAAATGGCCATACTGCCCAAAGTAATTTATAGATTCAACACTATCCTCATCAAGCTACCTAAGACCCTCTTCACAGAACTGGGAAAAACCACCTTAAACTTCATATGGAACCAAAAGAGAGCCCGCATAGCCAAGAGAATCCTAAGCAAAAAGAACAAAGCTGGAGGCATCTCGCTACCTGACTTCAAAGTATACTACAAGCCTGTAGTAATCAAAACTGCATGGTACCGGTACCAGAACAGAGATATAGACCAATGGAACAGAACAGAGGCATCGGAGGCAATGCTACACATGTACAACTATCAGATGGTTGTAGATGTGTGGCATTTGCCTCCGATGCCTCTGTTCTGTTCCATTGGTCTATATCTCTGTTCTGGTACCGGTACCAAAACAGAGATATAGACCAATGGAACAGAACAGAGGCACCGGAGGCAACACAACATACATACAACTATACAATCTTTGACAAACCTGACAAAAACAAGCAATGGAGAAAGGATTCCCTGTTTAATAAATGGTATTGGGAAAGCTGGCTAGCCACGTGCGGAAAGCAGAAACTGGACCCCTTCCTAACACCTTACACTAAAATTAACTCTAGGTGGATTAAAGACTTAAACATAAGACCTAACACCATAAAATCCCTAGAAGAAAACCTAGTTCAGGACATAGGCATAGGCAAGGACTTCATGACTAAAATACCAAAAGCACTGGTCACAAAAGCCAAAATAGACAAACGGGATCTAATTAAATTCCAGAGCTTCTTTACAGCAAAAGAAACAATCATTAGAGTGAACCAGCAACCAAAAGAGTGGGAAAAAATTTTTGCAATCTGCCCATCTGACAAAGGGCTAATATCCAGAATATACAAAGAACTAAAACAGATTTACAAGAAAAAAACAAACAAACCCTTTCAAAAGTGGGCAAAGGATTGAACAGACACTTTACAAAAGAAGACATAGGAGGCCAAGAAATATGTGAAAAAATGCTCATCATTACTGGTCATTAGAGAAATGCAATTCAAAACCACATTGAGATATTATGTCACACCAGTTAGAATGGCGATCATTAAAGTATCTGGAGACAACAGATGCTGGAGAGAATGTGGAGAAATAGGAACACTTTTACACTGCTGGTGGGAGTGTAAATTAGTTCAACCATTGTGGAAAACAGTGTGGTGATTCTTTAAGGACCTAGAAATAGAAATTCCATTTGACCCAGCAATCCCATTACTGGGTATATCCAAAGGATTATAAATTGTTCTATTATAAAGACACATGCACACGTATGTTCATAGTGACGCTGTTTACAATAGCAAAGACCTAGAACCAACCCAAATGCCCATGGATGATAGACTGGACAAGGAAAATGTGGCACATATACACCATGTAATACTATGCAGCCATAAAAATTGATGAGTTTGTGTCCTTTGTAGGGACATGGTTGCATCTGGAAATTATCATTCTCAGCAAACTGACACAAGAACAGAAAATCAAACACCACATGTTCTCACTCATAGGTAGATGTTGAACAATGGTAACACATGGACACAGGGAGGGGAGCATCACACACTGTGGTCGTTGGGGGGGACTAAGGGAGGGACAGCAGGGTGTAGGGAGGTTGGGGAGGGATAACATGGGGAGAAATGCCAGATATAGGAGACGGGGCAGGGATGAAGACAGCAACCATGTATGTATATATGCAATAATCCTGCATGTCCTGTACATGTACCCCGGAACCTAAAGTGCATTAAAAAAAAAAATATATATATATATATATATATATTTACTCACCTAGTGATTATCTGTATTATGGATTTCCTCTAGAATGTAGCTTACAATGGGAAGACTTGTTTGTTTCCTATCTTGTCCACTGATGTAGTCCATGTGCCAACACAAGCCTGGCACATATTAGGGAGTCAATGAACGTGTTGAATGAACATGCAACATTTCTGTTAAGATGATTATACAAACATTGTTTATTGAAAATGGATAATCTAGGAGCTTCTTTTGATTACACTTCCTTCTCTGTGGTTCCAGTGTCATGATCGCCATGCAACGTAAGGAAATATGTTCAAATTGATTCAGCGTTCGTATTCTCTACTAAAGCAAATGAAACAGAAGCAGGCATGGTCCAGATAGAAGGCAATTTATATGAGAATTAAAAAGTGGCATGATTCTGAAGTGATTTTTTTTTTTTCATAAGACATCCTTCTTTCTTTCTATCCTTCCCTTTTGCTCCTTTTCCTTCTCTGGATGTAATACATCATCATATCAACTCTTATATTAACATTAATTCTCATATTAGCCATTTTTGCAAGTCCCCCACCTTTCCCTCTGAGATTAGCTTTTCTGCATAATTTGTCATGGTCATTGTTATGCTGCAGGCTTTCTTCAGATTTCTGGTGATTCGTGCTTTCCCAGTCATATCCAGACTAAGGTTTCCTTGGTGGCGTTTGTCAAGTAGCAGGGTTTGTTTTTTAGAGGACCTCATGACTAAACTGAGGATTGCCCTAATGCTGGAATGTGGGGGCTTTGCTCCAGGATATCAAAACTCTAAGTGTTACAATTATCACTTGATAGTTTGTCTATTTCTTTAGAGAGAGAGAAAAAACCTTGCTGCTTTCTTCATGATTAAATATCTGTCCCGCAGGACAATCTGTATGTGGAGTTGCGGGCTTCAGCCATTTCAGACGTAGACTGTTAATTAACATCCCTGCTCACTCCTGCCCTCTGCTGCCTCTGCCTTCCTGATGACAGAGCTGTGCTGAGGTCCCATCAGAACTTGGCTTCCTCCTTAGTAGCAGCCTTCTCTGTACCTATTTCTGTCTTCTAAAAATTTGTTTAATCTCTTGTTTTAGGCCGCCTCCCTCTCCCATAATTAATTAATGTGTAGGTATATAGTTAATGAAAACCACACTGCTTTATTAACATCTTAATGTAGTCTTGGGAAGAAGTGGACATACAGGTCTATACTCTGTCATCTTGAACAAAATCAAATGGACTGGTTGTAAATTCTGTAGTTTAGCTGGCTGTAATTAAGTATGAATTATGGCTATTTGATAAAAACAGTATAAAGTTGGTGCCATAGAGGCTTGCTTCTCTTCACTCTATTCTCATTGCATTGCAATTAATTTACACTAAGCATGGTACACATGCACTTAGGCTTCCTCTGCACCAGTCAGGTCTGTGTGTCTGTCCTCCCTTCTTATCCCCACTGTCCTGTTAATTTATGAAGGAAAGAAATTATGCTTTATTCCTTTTGAAGTCCTTATGCTTACCCCAGACACAAAGATATCTAGGAAATACTTGTTGAATGAAGCAGAGCAAAATCGAACTAAGACTCCAATAGCTCTTTATTCTAATCTTTACTATTACAGATTACTGCTGTGCTATCATTGTTTCTCTCCCAAACTTGGAACCTTTCAAACAAAAATACACTCTTAATACTTAGAGTCAAATTCTTCCGTTGCTTTCTGTATCTTCAGGGATTTAGGCCAACTTGGTGCAACCCAAAACAAACTCCTGTGGGTGAGAACTTGTCGGAAGTTTCTCTGTCTCCTCTCTCTCTCAGATCTAGACTGTTCTGGCAAATAAAAGGAATGTTTCTAGTTTGCCTTTCTAAACTCTGGATCTGCTTGAAGGTCTGTATGTTATTTCTTGTGTTGTGTGTAATAAAGGTCACAATACGTGATGATGATAATAGGTGCTATTCACAGTATTTATAATAGAATATGGAAACTAAAATATCTTAGGAAACAAAAAATTAGAAATGGCAATAATAATTACTATTGTAGTAATGATTTGGTAAGGGACTTATATAGGCTGATTATTAAAAAACATGTTACCAATGAATCTTTTAGAAGTATTTTAAAAGGCACTTGGACAAATCACTGCTAAGTAAGAATTTCAAGAGACTGGCTACCCCAAGTAATTTGTTCACAGGATGCATGATGCAGAATTCCATGAGCTATAGCGGACCTTTCATTAAGGGAGCAGTGACGCAAATCATGAGTGTGGAAAACAGGGCTTCCAAGCAGTTAATGAAGGAGATGTTGATTTGACATGAAGCATCTCAGTAGGCAGGCGGTGCAGCACCTCCATGTATAGAAAGAAGGACCCCACACGTGCCAGGTTACATGGTGAAGCCTGCACTACAGACATGGGCATCCTGTGTGGCTCAGCATGGCACTGATCTTAACAGCAAAGCAGACCTCACTGCATGCTCATCACCTGTGCCACTGATGGAGGAGCGCATCCCACTCCAACATGAGGCTTTCAGTGGTACCAGATGGCACAGGGAACTCTTGAAAAGACTCAAACTCAAGCCATGTTAGTGGGTTGTTTGCTTGGCTTGGTTTTACATATCTACATTGCTGTCATGGATCAGGTGACAAAAGATGGGAACTGAGCTTACCTTTAATGCTGATGTTTCTCACTTGGATGGCACCTCCAGTAAGCTCCTTTAGACTTACTCATTTGCCCCATCCTCAGCGTTTTAAGCATCCATTATATGCTTCCCAGTTATAAGTGTGTCAGCCTCATCTGGCCACATCTACTAGCTTTGCCCTTCCATCAAGTTGGACAGTAATCTTTTGCTATAATTTGAATGTATCCCCCCAAAAAACTGTCATTTGAAACTTAGGAGTATAGTTGGAAACTTTATTCCTAATGCAACAGTGTTGGGAGGTGGGTCCTAATGAGAAGTGATTAGCCATGAAGGCAGTGGCCTCCTGAGTGCATCAATGCTGTTATCACAGGAGTGAGTTCCTTCTAAAAGGATGAGTTTGGCTTTCTTTTCATTCTCTTATTCTGTTGCCTTCTGCCATGAATGATGCAGCAGGAAGACCCTCAGCAGATGCCCACTTCTTGGTCTTGGATTTCCCAGCCTCCAGAAACATGAGCCATTAAATTTTTGTTTATTATAAATTACCCAGTCTCAGGTATTCTATTATAGCAGCACAAAATGGACTAAGACACTTCTCCTTGCCTCTGCTGTTCTGTAGAGCTCATCTAAGCACAGCTGAGTGCAGCTCACCAGAACTGTGCCTCAGGCACTCTCCGCTAGTTTTATGTGTCCTATGTAGAGTGTATCCCTTAAACACCATGTAGTATATTGCATGCATTTTTACTCATCTTGTGCCCATGGTCTTATGTTGCTTAATGCACCTATTTTACTCCATGACACTAATAATATTCCATATGTAAAATAAGGTGTTTACATCTGCATGGCTGAAATTTTATACATTAGAAAAGCTATTAAAAGCTTGAATTTTATACCCTTTGGTAACACGTTTTAAATTTTTTTCGCCTGACAGTTTCACATTGTAAAAGAGATCACGTTTCATTTCACACTTGCATCCCTCCTATAAAAGGAAAAAAAAAACATGAAAGAAAATTCACAGAGCAGAATCTCTAGGAACATGCAGTTTTCCGCAATCCTGACTGTCGTAGGTGAATCTTCTGAAATTCTTTCCAGTCTCTATCTGCATTTTCTTTATTGACAAAACCTTCCAAACTTTTCTTAGAAATCATTACTTTTGCACTAGTGTCTTATTTTTCAAACAGTGACTTTCCTGAGTTGTGGTGTCATAATTTCTGTATTGCAGGGTACCTCAAATTCAAGTTTTTTTCTGATGGAGATTGTGTATGTTCCTGTAGACCAGTGGTCCTCAACATTTTTGGCACCAGAGACTGATTTCCTGGAAGACAATTTTTCCACAGACAGGGGTGGCAGGGAGATGCATTAGATTCTCATAAGGAGTGCACAGACTAGATCCTTCACTGGCGCAGTTCGTAATGGGGCTGGCACTCCTGTGAGAATTGAATGCTGCCACTGATCTCACAGGAGGCGGAGCTCAGATGGCAATGCTTGCTCGCCCACTATCACCTCCTGCTGTATGGCCCAGTTCCTAACTGGCCATAGACTTTTCGATTTTCAACGGTGTTGTAGGGGCTTTCCTGATGTTTTTGTAGCATGAACTAGATAATAATAATAGATACCTGTTTTGGGGTAGCTACTATGCGCAAGGTTCTTTCCATATGTAGACCTTACCTCCCTAAATGCCTCTGTTTACTATGTGGAGAGTCAAATGTGAGCTCTGTCCCATATGGTGGGTGTATTAGTCAGGGTTCTCTAGAGGGACAGAGCAATTGGGATCTATATATATATATATGTATGGACAGAACTAATAGGAGATATATATATCTCCTATCTCCTATATATATATATCTCATAGAATATATATATATATATCTCATAGAATATATATATATATATCTCATAGAATATATATATAGGAGATATATGTAGAGATATATATCATAGGATATATATCTATATATAAGCTATATGTATATCTAGATTTTTCTATATCTAGGTATATCTATCTAGATATATATGTATATCATAGATACAGATATGGATATATATATATAGTATATGTATATCTATAGATATACCTAGGTATATATAGTATATATACCTAGGTATAGATATTATATATATCTATATATCTAGGTATATATATATATATTATGTATATATTATATATACCTAGATATCTATAGATATATATCTATAGATATATCTAGGTATATTTGTATCCTATGATATATATATCTCCTATATATATTCTATTATATATATATGAGATAGGAGATATGTATATATTCCATATATATATCTATATGGGATATATTCGATGAGTTGATCCCTCTAGAGAACTAACCTATGTATATATACACACACAAAGCGGAGTTTATTAAGTATTAACTCACACAATCACAAGGTCCCACATTAGGCCATCTGAAGGCTACGGAGCAAGGACAACCAAAACTGAAGAACTTGGAATCCGATGTTCCAGGGCAGGAAACATCCAGCACAGGAGAAAGATGTAGGCTGGGAGGCTAGGCCAGTCTCACCTTTTCATGTTTTTCTGCCTGCTTTATGTTAGGTGAAAGCTCATTAGATGGTGCCAACCCAGATTAAGGCTGGGTCTGCCTTCCCCAGCCCACTGACTCAAATGCTCATCTCCTTTGGCAAAACCCTTACAGACACACCCAGGATTAATACTTTGCATCCTTCGATCCAATCAAGTTGACACTCAGTCTTAACCATCACCGCGGGGAAGTCACCCTCTCTCCCCCTACAGTCTGCCTCAGGTCCTCTGGACTGGCTTGTGTTCTGTAGCTGCAAATGTCCAACCGGCTCAATTCCTGTCGAGCTGCTGCTTCTGGTTATCTCCACTCTCTAGCAGCTTTCTCACTACCCCACTTCCCCAATGGAGACTTGAGGATAGTATAAGGAGGTTAGAAACTCAAAAAAGAAAGTTTTCAACATCATACATCATCTAAAGTCCATAGGCTACATTCCTATGTATAGTTTCCTTCATTGGCCCTGGTCTAACCTCTTGTCATGTCCCACTCCTTCTTAATGTCCCTCTCCAGGGAACGCTTGAATACTGCAGCCATTATACCTCCACCTTGTCTTTTGTGAAGTCCTGTTTAAGTCTCCCATCCAATATTCTATTGGTTATCTATCTTTTTCTTAGTAAGCAAGAGAGGGGTGAGGCTACAGTGCTCCCTTATCTCCAATCTAAAGCAACTATCTAGTAAAGTGTCTTAAATTTTCCTTCCAGACAGTTTTATATCAAAAAGGTATGAGATGTCTCATTTGACAACTGCATTTTTTAAAACTAGTTATCTTGCAACTAAGAAAGAAAGAACTATGTAGAAAATGTAGCAGATATTCAAACTAACTGTATTTGACTTTGGTTAGCAATGATACAGACTTGGCAGGCATAAAACTGGCGGTGCCATTCTGACACCCTCATTCTCTCAGCAGGTCTGGGTTGCTCCTGATGCTCACTTCTGGTGAGTTGAGATATTGTAGCACTTTACACGTAATTGAACCTTGTTGTATAAGTTGATTCTTATTTAATTCTTTTTCTTCATAGTACTAGCTTTTGGCTTCAGAATACTGTTAAAACGGGATAGTATATAGAAACATATATAAGCTGTATCAGAAAATAGCTTAACTAATTTAATTTGTTTTCTTAAAATTAGCTAGTTTTTCTATCATAATGCCATTCGAAATGGGATGGTCTATAGAAACATACACAAGCTCTATTAGAAAATAGCTTGGCTTAAAGACGTTTTACTATATAGAAGTGATTTTCACCCTGATTTACTGTTTTCTCCTGAAATCAAATATCAATATAATTAGTCTGCAATTGTGGGAATCAACCTTCTTCATTTTAAATATGAGCATGGTGATGTATTCCTGTAGTCCCAGCTACTCAGGAAGATGAGGTGGGAGGGTTGACTGAGCCCAGGAGGCTCATAGCTGCCATGCCATTCTTAATTTTTTAAATAAAGTTTTGTTTTGAAGTATAGTGTATATATAGAAAAGCATCCAGGGTATGAGAGCTCAGTTTGATGAATTTTTGTCAAGTGAATACATCCATGTGTCTACAACTTGTATAAAAAAGCAGAACGTTAGCAACCAGACCCCTCCTCATATTCCTTTTTATTTTATTTGTAGTTATTATTATTTGTAGAGATGAGGTCTCACTATGTGCCCCGGCTGGTCTTGAACTCCTGGGCTAAAGCAGTTCTCCCATCTTGGCCTCCCAAAGTATTGTGAATAAGGTGTGAGCCACCATGCCCCACCTCGTACTCCCTTTTAGTTACTATGCTCCAAAGGTAACCACGATCCTGATTTCTAATTCGCAGGAACTTTGCTTGTCTTTGCAATTGATTAGTAAGTAATTTTGTGGGTACATCTGCTTTTGTTTTTGAGATCATCAACATAGTTGAATTTAGCATGTTTTCTCTGTTGTATTCTACTGTGTGAATATATAGCGCTTTTATAATTTATTCTAATGTTGATGTACATGTCTTTTATTGCACATGTGTACACATTCCCAGAGGTGGGGTTGCTAGTTCCTAGAGCTATACATGGTCAGCTTTAGTACATACTATCTAAGAGTTTTCAAATGAAACTGTATTATATAGGCTGCCACTAACATTACATGATAGTTCCAGTTACTCAGTGTTCTTGTCCACATTTGGTATTCTCAGTCTTTTGGAATTTTACTCATTGTGGTGAGTGTGGAGTGGTATCTCACTGAAGTTTTAATTTTCATTTTCCTGATGACTGATGAGGTTGAACACCTTTTCATGTTTCTTGGCAATTTGGATACCTTTTGTGAGGTGTCTATTTAAGCCTTTGGTCCAACTTTCTATTACTTATTTTTTTTTCTCTTTTTATTGCTACTTTAAATAGGCAGGATTTAAGTCCTTTGGCAGTTATATGTATTGAAAAACATCTTCTCCCACTTATATTTTTAAATTTACTTCATGTTGGCTTTTCGTATACAGAAGTGTCTAATTTTAATGCAGTTAAGTATTAATATTTTTCATTGTGGTTAGTGGTTTTAGCACCTGTTCAAGAAATCTGGTCTACTTCAACATCACATACATATTCTCTTGTGATGTCTTCTAGAACTTTAAATTTTACCTCTCACATTTGGATCTACAATCCAGGAATTGATTTTCACTTACGCGGTGAGACAGGTCAAAATTAATGTTTTCTTCCATTTGATGCAATATAGAGCATTATTTGCTTGCTATAGAAGATAGATAGTAATGATAATGAAAATAGAGGATATATAGAATGATGCTCAGGAAATACAACAAAAACAAATCTAAAATAAAACCCAATGAGTAGCAAAGATTGGGTAGTAGCCTATATGTCTGGAGGCAATTTTGGGGTATGTATTAACACTCCCTCCAAAACTAATTTCCCATATGGCTGGGAAAGGAACCTATCACTTCCTTTCAAAAAAATAACATGACTGTTTACTCATCACATTTGGTCCCCCTATAAGCATGACACTACACAAGTACCCAGATTTCGTAACCATAGACAGTCCCATTTCTTCTCTACAATATGCTCTTTTACATTATATATTTTACATCAATCTAAGATTAATACTCTATTTCCAAGCTTTATGCAGAAGCAAATAATTTGTCATTCTTTGTGCTCTATTGTGGGAAATGAAGAAAAAAAAACCCCAAATCTTGTTTTGTACAAAAATAGCACTAAAAATTTAAAATTCTGTTTAGCTTATTAGTTCAAGAAGTGTGTCCACTTTTCTTTTTTATTGAATTTGGAATTGCTATTTTGTAATACATTTAAATTCCCCAGTGTTTTATTAGAACAGGCTATTAAATTATGTGTTTGGAAGAGATGCATTCATCTTTTTGCATATGAATCTTATGTAAAACCATGGTCCTGCATTTTATTTGCTTACCGCAGTGTGACTCGGGGAGGCGCAGCACATCTAGGATCATTTAGAAACGAGTTGTAGGCTGGTGGATCAAATCAGAGAACAAAACAGTTGATAACTTGTTGCTTTTTATTAAGGATAATAAATATAAATGTTAGTTTCAAAAGCATTGCAGACCTAGATCTTCATGGCTCCAGTATATCAAGGGGCTGCAGGAAACTTTCACAGAATTTGAAATGAGAAATATTGACTGTTATGGAGGGTGTCCCTCAGAAAAGGAGGTAAGAGGTGGGCGTGTGGTGCTTCATCATAGAGTGGGAGGGGCTGGGGAAGCCCCAGTGTGGAGTTGTGGCATTTTAGCCCTGCTTTAAGTTAAGCTGAGCTAAACATGATATGAAAATAATGATCGTCAGCTTTTCTCTTCAAGGTGATTCTTCAGCAATCTCAGGAAACTGAGCAGAATCTGGGCATAAATTATAACAGAAAGGCCAATAGACTTTCAAAGGAGCAGAGGAAGTAAGAAAGAAGGAGATACTCATTTCTCAACAGAATTGAAGAGATCTGTCTGGTGAATGGCATATACTGAATTTAATTCTGTTTGTCTGCTGGAGCAGACTTCAACATGGAATGTAAAATTTGGTGTGACGTCGATCTTGGACTTGGTTCATATATATATAAACAACAAGCTCCGCCCTTCACCACAGACACCTTCCGAACTAAACAGAAATCCAAAATTGATTCCATTCAGCAAGTCTTCTCTAAAATCTGTGGCCTCTAGTTTTATCTGGCTGAAGAAATATTCAACTGTTTGATTCTTTTAAGGTCCTATTGTGAAGTTCCTTTTATCTTCTTAAAATTCTCATCTTGATCACATCTCTCTTAGCATCTGTGGCTCTTTCCGCAGTTGACTTTCCAATTTATTAAAAAACACAACCAACCAACCACCACTAGCAACAGCTCCCCCAAAAAATCCCCCAAAATGCTGATGCCTGTATATTTCCCAGATGTGCCTTGGGTTTTCTTTTTGCTTAATTTAAATTTGTCTTATGTCTTAACATGATGTACAACTCTATGTGTGTGGCTACTTTTATACAGAATTGTCATTTGGCAGGTTTTTTTTTTTTTTTCACAGTGTTAAGTTTTGCAAATGCTCTTTCAACTGCTTCTCTGCTTTGTAGTTTCTTGACTTGAAGTCATGAATTCTTCTAGCATTTCACATGTAACAATGTTAGTTGTCTCGGAAATACTATGCCTGGAGTAAGCATCCCTCAAAAATATATACAAATTTATATTTTAAGGTCCATGCCTAATAAAACTGCAGCTGTCTCTGTGCCGGGGGAAGCAAGGAACTACAGCTCTTGCACAAGAGCAAAGTACTAGAAATGTCATTACCCGGGAATACATGGGCTACAGGTACAGAATATACCAAAATCATTTCTGTTACCTGCATTCAAAATGTGATTATGCTGACAAAGCCTTTAGGTGATGTGTATATGGAAAAGAACCTCTCTTCTTAGGAACCAGAGAGAAAAATCAGGAACCCTGGGGTTGCATGCACATCTAAATTCATAAAGGTATTTTGTAAGGACATTAACTCTGCTTGTGAGTTTCACTGGCAAACCACTGCAACAAATGCAAAAAGGGATGTATCAATATTTAGTCACAATCATGACTCTAACAAGGAAGCATTCATGTAATTGAACAATAACAGCAGTGTGTTTCCTCGAGAAGATTCCAGTCAGACAGGAACAGGGCTTCTGTGATTTTCTCCCTGCTTTTCTCCAAAGGGATGTTAAGGTTGTTTTGTTTCTTTCTTTAAGTTCTTTGATATTGAGGCCAAAATTATGCTTCCAAATCGCTTGGCTCTCCTATCTGTTAACGATATAAGATCTGGCTGTATCTGAAACACATGCCATTTCCAAAGCAGATTTCATGTTGTCTCTTTAGGACCAACTAGGTAGCAGGAAGCTAGGCCCCTCATGATGTCTTGGAACATTCAAAGTCCTGTTTCTCCGCAGGTGGAAGAGAACTCGTGAAAGAACAATGAAAGGCTGCTGACCTTTGTTTTTCCTTTGCAAACTGACTTCTCAAGCTCTGGGGATGCCTCGGTGATCCCTGATGTGAGGTTAGTGGAGGCAGGCCATTGCTTACCTCTACACAGCCTGCTGGTCATTAGTGAGCAGGAGTTTGATGTTCCTCTCATTTTGGATGTTAAGAAGTTTATGAAAATGCTAAATCCTGAGGACTAAAAGAGGAATGAGGACTAAATATGCAAAATAGTCCAGAAGGCAGTACCTGGAACAGAGCAATAACATAATGTTGGTCATCATTCATTAGTGTCACAGGGATCCTAGGCGATGGCTGGGAAGTGGCTTTTGTAGGTGGAGATGGTGGTAGCACTTCACCCTCTAAGGCAGGTACCTATGATTGGCTGGATGAACTAACTGCCACCCCTGCAGGGTGGGGTTGAGGTTGGCTTGGCATAAAGAGAGGTGTCATCTTGCCCAAGGAGCCCTATCCCTTGCGAAAGTCTGGAACAACATGCAAAACACTAGGAGGAACTGCTTTGGAGGACTGTCTTGAATGCAAGCAGGCAGCCTCTTTTTGGATCTCACTGATTCTTCTAGGATGTTATAAAGCACTTTCTTACCCCAAATCCTACAGTGCCACCCTGTCACCAAATACAAAGAAGAAACTCTGCTTCCCATAGTGCAGAGAAGCCACAGGGATGGCATGGTCTCCATGACTGCCTCTTTGGCCCAGGGAAAGGTCCTAATCAGACAGCACCCAGATCTTAAGAGAACAACTTCCATTCAAAACAGTGGGGGCACTGCCGTGTGCTGGAAGGTCCAACTCTCTCCAGTCACAAGAGTGTTAAGCATCTGGTTACGGTTTTGCTAAATTTCCCCTAAGAGCTGCATTGTTTTCTTCTGGCTGTTAGACCTAGGAAGTTTTCTGGTTGTGGACATAGGGCTTTTGCAAGTTTCAGAGATTCCAGGGGATGAAAAACCATCATTCCCAAGCAGTTGCAGGAAAACCTTTTATCCTCACTGCTTGATATGGAAAACAAGGGTCACTCTTCTTTTCCTCTAAGGAGGGAAATGGGGACACCCTGATGACCGTCTCCTGCCTCGGGCACTTTCATGAAGATGGTGGAGGGCTTGGGGCCTTTCCTGTCTGGTAATTTAGTCAGTAGGGGAAGCATCGGCCTGGGAAAGGAGAACTCTGTTAAGGTCACTGGTGATCCCATATAAAAGGTTTGACCAAACCACAGGAGCTGGAACCAAAGCAAAATACGCCAGGCAGTACAAATAAAGCCATGCACTGCAGAAGGATGTTTTGGTCAATGACTGCAGAAATGATGTGGTCCCATAAAACTGTATCATATTTTTACTGTACCTTTCCTGTGTTTAGATAAACAAATATTACCATTGCATCACAACTGCTCACAGTATTTCAGCACCGGAACAGGGTCCTTCGGGAGGGGGCTCCTGCTTGTGCACCAGGTCTAGGTCTTATCATTCTTCCCCTTGAAGTTTACCCTACAACCTTACTGAACCTTCTGCAGTTACCAAAAATGATAGTGCACTTGGCCTTTGTTGGAGCTGTGCTCTCCGTCTTGAGTTGTCCTCCTTCCCTCAGGTCCAGTGTCCCATTCTTCTGGTCCCTTGGGAACAAGCTCAGGCATCATTGGTGAGTTCAGGTAGATGCCCCTCTTGTGTGTCCCCGGAGCATGCTGCACTTATGGCAATCACAGCACTTCTCATGCTGTGTTATAATTTCCTTCCTATTCCACTAGCATATGAGGAACCAAGGGCCACGTCTCATTCATGGCTGGATTTCCAAGGCCTATTCTAGTATATGCTACTTAGCGGAGTTGCGTAAATACTTATGGGATGCATAAATTGAATAAGAGGTGAGCTGGGCTCAGCTTGTGGATGATCCTGAAAGACAGATCGGCAGACTCTTACCTTTTTGGGGGTGTGCAGCAGGAAACTGCTTGCTGTGTTTTTGAGGAGGGAGGGAATTCTATCGGGACTGTCCTTTGGTGTGATAGCTCTAGAATAAGTGGTTAGGTTGGATGGGCTGGAAGAGAGAGCCAGTAAGTAAGCCATTGCAGGGTGCAGACGACATAGAGCAAATTGAAGTTAAGTAGGAGTAATGGGGGAACATTCAAAATAGGGTCGGTAAGAAGAGATCACAAATAATGCAAGGGAGAGGGAAGAATCAAGGGTGATGAGGAAGTTTCCAGCCCCTACTGGAGTGAGTGACTGAGCATGCTTCTTTCCCACTATAGGGAGGTAGGTATGGGGGTGGCCACAGCTGCCCCGCTGCATGAATAGGAACCCCTCGATTTACTCATCATTTATTAGTGGATGGGTCATGATGGCTCCATCATTATAACTGCAATTGATTCTGGTTGAACAATGCCCGTACTATAAATGTTTTAAAATATTCTGGATATTGCCCCTGGTCCAAGGGACGAAGGCATCGTGGAGGAGTTTTCCCTTAAACATAGTTGGAATAGGAGTCAAAGAAAAAAAAAAAAGAAGAAAAATCAGAAATTATGTCTTAGAAGGGTGCTGATGTGGCTGCTTTGGAAGGGTTGCTGTAATGAAGTAGCATGGCCTGTATGGCTTAGACAACAGGTTTATTTTCTCACAGTTTTGGAGGCTGGAGTCTGAGGTCAAGCTGTCACAGGTTTGCTTCCTCCTCAGGCTTCTCTCCATGGCTTGCAGATGGCTGTTACCTCTCTGTGTCCTCAGGGTCTTTCCTGTGTGGGCATCTGTGTCCTCATCTCTTCTCATAAGGTCACAAGTTTTGTTGGATTAGGGTCCACCCTAATGACTTCATTTACCTTTAATCACCTCTTTAAAGATGCTGCCTCCAAATACGGTCACAGTGTGAGATACTGGGAGGTTAGGATTTCAATATATGCATTTTGGTGGCAGGAGGCGCACAATTCAGCCCAAAACATGAGGCACAAGCAAAAATATAAATTCAAACAATGTCGGCAAAAACAGATTCAAAAGCAGCATGCAGTGCCAAAGCATGAGGGAAGGGAAGAAGTTTTGGATTGTAGGCATGGACGAGGTGGTCCTGGGGACAGAAGAGGCTGGAGCATCATGCGGAGGGGTTTGGCAGACCCTAAGTGGTTTCTCTTATTGTAGAGAGGGTCAGAATGATTTGAACACAGAACAACTGAAGAGCCAGTCTCGACGGCTCTGGATGCTGTTAAGGAAAAGACACCTTCAGGATGTGCAGTTGGACCTTTTAAGGAAGCTTTTGGAGCTGAGAAAGGAGGTTGGCCCTGGAAGTCACCCACACTCAGTTTCTGCTGGATCCCATCCTCACACCCAGCAGCGTGGGGTCCTTCTTAGGGAACAGACCACTTCCAGATGCTACCTGGGCTGCCATCAGCTGCCATGAACACTCTGCTTAGTGGAGGCTTCATGACCTGTGAATTAGCATCGCCCAGAAATAACAAGCAGGGGCTTCCTGTGGGTCAGCCATAGTCCACTCAGAGATGTGGCCTAAAGGGTCTAAATCCAAAGGCATTAATTAATTTGTTCCCAGTGTCCACAGTATGGGGAGCTCAAGCCCTTCCATTTCCCTTCACTGTTACCGGCTGGGTAATGTTACGGGGTTTCCTTTTTAATGCAGCAATGCCTCGTTTGACAAGCATCCAGATACCACCCCCAACTTTGTTTCCTTGAGCAGAAGAGAGACAACAAGAGATGAAGGCATTGATGCATCAGCCCTGCAGAAAAATGGCAAAGGTTACAATATGTTATAGTTAGATCCATGGTTTGCCTAAGGAAGATAATTGGGAATTTAAGTCGCCTGGTTGGGAAATCAGCCATCCTTTTGTTTTTGTCTGGTTGTGTAGTATCATAAACATCAGGGCTTCAATACCTTCAGGCTCTTATAATTAATTTTTTAAAAATTGGAAGATTCAGTATATAAACTGCCTGATTTAATGAGATAAGTCAAAAGGGGAGAAAAGAAGGGAGTTTCTTGCAGTAATTGCTTGTTACATTTTTCCACATTGCCTTTCTAATTCATTCCTTTGAAAAGAGTTCATTTTTCAGATTATGTAAGCACCCATGGCAATAAGTGCTATTTATAATAAAGAGACATAGTGAGTCTCAGCTGCACCCAGGGAGGTTGCAGCAGGTCACCAACCTTTCTGTCTGCGGCATTGTTGCTGGGAGAGAGGGTCTCATTCCAAGGGTCGGTGGGAAACAGGAGTTCCCCACGCTATCCCTGAAATTGTGGAGGCATGAACTAGCGGGGGAAGTCTTTTTTTTTTTTTGAGATGGAGCCCCACCCTATCACCCAGGCTGGAGTGTAGTGGTGCAATCTCTGCTCACTGCAACCTCTACCTCCCAGGTTCAAGCAACTTTCTTGCCTCAACCTCTCAAGTAGCTGGGATTATAGGTGTGGGTCACCATGCCCAGCTAATTTTTTTTTTTTTTTGGTATCTTTAGTAGTGAGGGAGTTTCACCATGTTGTCCAGGCTGGTCTTGAACTCCTTTCGTCGTTTTCTGCCTGTCTTGGCCTCCTAAAGTTCTGGGATTATAGGCATGAGCCACTGCTCCTGGCCGAAAGGGAAGTATTAACTGGAATTTTTCAGCATTAGATTTTCCAGAGACTTCTGTCAGCTTGCTCTTTAGGGACATAAATCCTTTATGTGAAAAAAAAAATATTTCCTTTTGATTAAGGTAATGTCTGAATCAGGAACCCTGAGATAGGATGATGGATTAGTCTGCTCAGGCTGGCATAACAGTGTACCACAGACTGGGTGGCTTCAACATCGGGGATTTACTTCCTTGCAGTTCCAGAACCAGGAGTTCTATAATAGATGAAGGCGTCCACAGGGTTGGTGTCTTCTAAGTCTTCTCTCTTGGGCTTGCAGGTGGCTGTCATCTCCCTGTGTCCTCACGTGGTCTTCACTCTGTGTATGTGTGTCTTACTCTCTGCTTAAAAGGGCATCAGTCATACTGGGTTAGGGTAGAGCCACAGGACCTCATTTTACCTTCATTACCATTTTAAAGGCCCTATCTCCAAACACAGTCATATTCCGAGGTACTGGCAAGGCATATATATTTGGGGGGACACATTTCAGCTCATAATAACATGTGTATCTTATTTTTTAAAATGAAATTACAGAATTATTCCCTCTTATGTCCATTTCCTCTTTCTCCATTCCTGCATTCCCGGTATTAGCTGAGACCATAATTCAAATTGTTAGTGCTGTCTCTCTCACACACCTCACACACTTTGTCTTTCCTACCTCCAAGTTAGTTTCTTGTTACTGAAAGCAAAAATGCATTCTTTCCTTCATAGACCTTCTTACCCAGTCCTCAATAGGTGCTGTGATCAGAGGAGGCCATCACAGCTCTGTTAGCTCGCGCCTGAGTAAAGCAGAATCCCACACCTTCAATCAGTGACCTCTGTTGCTCCCTTCCTGACGTGGTTTCATAGAGGGGAGACCCGCGGTGAGGCTGGCTGTTGGCCTCCATCAGTGATAGTGGTGGCTGGGTCACAGGTTGCTGAACGAGTCAAGGGACTCATTCAATACTGGATGCTTCTGTTCCTCTTTCCTCTGGGGCTGGACTTATTAAGGAAAAATGTTTCCTGGCTGTTCAGGTTTCCTCCATGGTAGTTCAGGCCTATTCGTGCAGATATGTACAGTTATGACTTCAGTATGCTTGTTGGTGTGGAAATAGAGGTGAGATCAGTGCCCAGTGGTCTATCTGAAAAATGTGGACATGCATTTTTGAGTCGCCTGTGGTTAAAGCATAAACATACATGTCAGACTCCCTTGGGAGGACATTTGGAGTGAGAAAAAGGAGAACCTGGGAAGGACTCCTGGGAGACATCAAAAAGGTCTGCAGAATTGAGCAACTGGTTTCCTGTGATGGTGGCCAAGTCTCTGAACACATCAACATTTCCAGTTCAGCTGCACGCTCACAGATGTGAAGCAGTCAGGGAAGTGGGAGCCAGGAAGGTGAGATGAAAACCAGAGATGGGAGGAGCTGTGGACACCAAGGGTGGAGCCAGAGTTTCATCAGGAAGGGGCAGCAGTCTGCAGTGGCCAGCGCTGTGGATGCATCAAGCATATGATTCTTGAGTAGCTAGGACTAAGTGAGGATTTCCGGAGTGCGTCCTCTAATTTTCTCTGACCTCATTTTACAAGAATTTCCTAGGGATTCTCTGCAAGGGTTGGGGAAGTTCCCCTTGATGCTTTCATGTAGTAGTTGGCTCAGGGGGAATGGTGGAGGTAGAAAGCATTTAGCTCCCCTCAGGCATCACTTCAAATCCTCTAGGTGTTATCTCTTTCATTTTGGCTACTGAGTAACCTGTTGTGCCCCAGTTCCAGCACCTTCCAGCAGGTGTAACTGACAGTATTCACCCCAGGCTCACACACATAGCCTTTGTGTTGTGCTGCTGTCTTCCCCATTGGCATGGCATGGAGCACGGCCATTAGCCCCTGCTCAGTGCTCATGAGTACACCAGAGTTATTTCCCTGTGGGCAGCTTGTGACCAGAGGAGGTCAGAAGCTAATGGGGAAATGCTTCCTCCTTTCCTCCTCTGGGAAAAAGGTCTACAGAATTGAGCAACTGGTTGCCTGTAGTGGTGGCCAAGTCTCTGAAACATCATTAGAGAGTTAGGGCGACTCTCTCCACCTCTGCTTTGCTTTCTCTCACTCTTGCTCACCCTCCCCACTGAAGGGCTTGCAGCTCAACTTTGGAGGGAACTGTGGATAAGAGAGTCAGTCTGGGAAGAGTTGGATTACTTAAAAGTCAAAGAGGAATTCAGACCCCATTGCTGGTGATAAGAGGAGTGGTGATAATCCTTGGTAGGCAACAGCTGCACATTACTGTGGCTCTTGCCGGTGGTAGAGTGATGTGTGGCACAGGTGGGAGGTAATGCACTGACTTATGTTAGCAGCTGGCAAACATAGCCCATTGCCTATTTTTGTATGGCCTGTGAGTTTAAAATGGTTTTTACATTTTTAAAGGATTAGAACACACACACACACACACACACACACACACACACACACACACACACACAGATTATGCAACAGAGACTGTATATAGCCTGCAAAGCCTGAAATATTTGCTACCCTCCATTTACTGACAAAGTTTGCTGACCTCTGGTGTAGGTGATAGGGTACCACGTGAACAATGAGAACTTGAAGAATGGCCATGGCCGCTGACAGCTAATAGCTAGTTCCTGATAGTACCAGTGAACATGCGTAACACTCACAGAATATAAGCAATAATTAGACCAGGACACTCTGTCACCACCATGGAACAAGACAGACAAGACCGCTTTATGACTGACTGAAACAAGATAGAGACAGGGACACCCCGCAACTCCCCCTCCAAATAACTAAACGTGCCCCTCTTCTTTCGAGCATAAGAGACTCTCACTTCATTTTGATTGCACCTCTATCTGTGATTCGATCCTCCTGCCTCCTAATTAAAAATTACCAAGAATCACAAATCACTGAATTGTTCACACACCCTAACCTCATTCAATTGAGAACTGTCTTTGTTTCCTTCAACTCTCCCTCCAATCACCTGGCAGAAGGTCAAATTCTACAAAAATCCTCTCTTAATACCTAATTTCCAAGATATCCTACAGTCCTACAGAAATAAAGACCCTCCCAACTGAGAACAAGCAAGGCGATTTATTTAGAGCTTGCTGTAGCAAGGGAGTCAGCCTCCATCACTGGTGTTTGGCAGAGACTCAAAGGCAGGCAGGGGAGGTGGGAAAGTTTTACAGTGGGCAAAAGGGATGTTTTCAGGTGTGCCTTGGTTGGAGGCTGTTGGCCTGGAGAAGATGGAGGTGGCCAACGAGAAGCAGAGTAGGCTATGTGATTGGTTGGGGGCATATTTGACTTTCTTTGGTTTATCCTGAATTGGAAGTGGGCAAAAATTAAGAAATATGTCAGATAGTAATCATGTTCTGGCTATTTTGGGCTGATTGTTACAGAGGTTGTGGGCCAGAGTCTTATTGTCACTTCCGGTCTGACCACTGTCCGTGGGTGTGTTCAGCTCTCAGTTCTCTGGAGTGCCTTCTCTTTGCTGTAGTAAGCTCAATGAACTTGGAAGTAGATTCTCCCCCACAGCCTCCAGGGAAGAGCCCAGCTCTTTGGTCTGTGAGACCCTAAGCAGAGAACACAGTTAAGGCCCCCTAGACTTCTGACCTACAGAGTTAGAAATAAATGAGCACTCTTTCCAGCTGCCAAATTTATGCTGAGTTGTTTGACCACAGGTGATTCCTCATGGTCATTGGTTACCAGACTTGGAAAACTGGGAGTGCAAGCACAATTATTAGGGTCACAGTGTATGTTGGGTTTGGTTTACTGCACTGACAGCCCTAAAGGAAAATGGTACCCTCTGATCAGCCATCTGTCAACTCAAGGTGTGCTGTGAAAGCTGGAGGCTTCTAGAAAGAGTTTAAAGAACCACGACCTTTAGCCTGAGGAAGACTGGATATCTTCAAAGACTTCACTTGAGGCTGATCCTTCCTCACAAGACGGTGTTCATCTTCCTGAGGGTCTTCGCTGTGACACTTTACTATCAATGACCAATGACCAGGATCAGGCCGCACAGCCCTGCCTGCCCTGAAAACATAGGAATGAAACAGAGCCCAGTGATTATTTAGCCAAACGTTCTGCATCCTCTATGACTGCATCAGTTACTACCTAAAAACAGCTTGTATTCTGCCTTTTCCCCCCACTAATTTAAAGTGTATTCTTAGAGAAGGAGTCAGCAAACTTTTTTTTTTTTTTGCGAGAGTTTCACTTTGTTGTCCAGGCTGGAGTGCAGTGGCGTGATCTTGGCTCACTGCAGCCTCTGACTCCCGAGATTTTGTGCAACTTATGTGCCTCAATCTCCTGAGTAACTGGGATTACAAGCGCCTGCCACCAAGCCCAGCTGATTTTTTGTATTTTAGTAGAGACAGGGTTTCACCATCTTGCCTAGGCTGGTCTCGAACTCCTGAGCTCAGGCAATCCACCTGTCTCGGCCTCCCAAAGTGCTAGGATTACAGGTATGAGCCACTGTGCCTGGCTAGCAAACTTTTTCTTTAAGGGTCAGATTGTAAATGTTTTCATTTTTGCAAACCATTTGGTCTTTGTTGTTACTCCTCCGCTTTCTGCTAGTAGACACAGATAACACGTAAGTGAATGGGCATGGCTTTTGTTCCAATATAACTTGGTTTACAAAAACAGCGACTGGCCAGTTTGGTCCCACAGGCTATAGTGTTCCAGTTTCTGTCTTAGAAAATCATTTAATCTCTCTGGGTTTCATTTCTACACCTGTGAAATTAGAGTATTGTTCTAAGACAATGTGTCTCACGCTCCAGCAAGCATTAGAATCATCTGGAGAGCTACTAAAAGCACAGATACTTGGATTTTACTCCCAGTGATTCCAGTTGAATGGGTCTGGAGTGGAGATCTGCGTTTTTAACATGCTCCCAGGTAAAACTAGGGCTGCTGGTCTGAGGACCATGCTTTGAGTAGCAGAAGTCTTGGGCAATACTCATCCCTGGCTTGAGAGGAGATTCATGCTAAGAATTTTAAAAAAGATACTCATCCCTCTGTTTCACCTGAGACCAATAAAATTACAAGCAGAATCCAGGCTTCTGAGCACTTTAAAAGTTCCCCCAAATGTACAGTCTATGTACAGTCAGGGTTCAGATTGACTGGGGAAGTGAGCTCCATAGCCCTGCCTCCCCAAGTGTGATTCTTGATGAGTGGCATTGGCATCAGCACAACGTGGGAGCTTCTCAATAATGCACCGTCTCAGGCTCCACCTTGATCTACTGAATAAAAATCTATATTATAACAAGATTCCTAGGTGATTCATGAACACATTACAGTTGGGGAAATGGAGTTCTAAATGAAGGAATGGATGAATATTTTACAGATTCCTCTTCTCCTGCTACACACCAGGCACTGGGTGGACTATACTTAACTGACTTAAACTTGCCTGTATAGGTTTTCTACTGTTGTCTGACAGATTAACATAAACTTAGTAGCTTAAAGCAACACTCATTTATTTTCTCACAATTCTGTGGATCGGCAGTCTGGGCAGACTCAAGTGGGTTCTCTGCTTAGGGTCTCAGCTCCAGGGCAGGGTATTGCTGTGCTAGGCTCTTAACTCAGGCTTGGGGAAAGAATCCACTCCTAAGCTCAATTACGTTGTTGGCAGAATCAAGGTCCTTGCAGTTGTAGGACTGACGTTGCTGTTTTCTTGTGAGCTATTGACCAGGGGTTGCTTCAGCTTCTAGAGATCACTTTGAGTTCCTTTTAACCTTTACATTATCTTTTAAGATAGCAACCATTCATCAAATCCTCCTCATGCTTCCAATCACTCTGCCTCCTCCTTCTGCTACTATCCAGTGAAAACTTGCTTTTAAAGAGCTCATGTGATTATATTAAACTCATCTCCATAATTTCCAGTTTTACTAATTTAAGGTTGACTGATTAGTAACCATAATAACATCTGCAAACTTCCTTTTTCCCTGGATGTATTCTCATTTATTCCTAGTCACTGGGATTAGGGCTTTCCCCCTAGTCTTGGGGGAAATTTAATTCTGTCTACTTCAGTGTACCAGGCCACTTACATGTCAGTCTTATAGTCAGATTTTGAACCTAGATGTGTCTGATCCGCAGGCTTATATTAATATCATTTTATTAATTTGTCTGTCAGTTGTAAGAACAAAGGAGTTCTTTGTTCAGAGAAATTTATAGTTATCAAAGAGCTTTCAATTTTATTATATTGTTTGTCCTTATAAAAGACTATTATTAGGTATTATTCATCTTTTTTTATGGGGGATTGAAAATGTTTAATTATTTGTTCAAGGGCCTGTAAGCAGAATATGGCAAACTCAGGACTGAAGAATGGGTCTCCTGATTCCACATTTAACACTTTTCCCTTTATATTACCACAATTTTGTACTTTCTTGTTTAGATCATTCTTGTTGTCTACTTAGGAAACAGATTTACTAGGATAGAATAAAAGACGCTAGCAGAATAGTTACAGATAGGTTACAAATGTTTGAATCCCACAGTGGGCCCTGTACAGAAAAATAGGCCTACCTGTTATGCTAATCGAAGGATAAATTCTGCTAAAATTCAGAAAAGTACTCTATTCAGGTCTTAAAAATGATTGTTCTTAAAGAAGACAGTTATTCCATTTTTAAATGTAATTTAGAAAAGAACCAATTTATAAAACACTTTTTACTGAATTACAAGTCAATCATGAAATTAGTTTGGAGAAATGACAGGAAATATTGGCAAATAGTGTGGATGCAGCTCACATTTGTAATGAGGAAGTAAGTCTGCTCCCATGGATGAAGCTTAAGGAGAAATCATAAAACCATCCTCCTTCTAGTGACTATCTTTCAGTTCATTCACTTTTTGTTTCAAAAGCAAAGAAACCAGGGTGACCTGAATGAACTATAATTAAGTCAAGATTCTTTCAGAGGGCAGGATAATGGCCACTGGTTAGGTTTTCTCGGCATGGCCAGCTAGGATGCTGATATATAGGGCATGTCTCACATGAGTGTCCTAATAATGTAATCATTGTTTCTTCTCCACGTGGTGCAAAAGTAACATCTAGTGAGAAAGTAATCTTATGTTGCCAGTTCAGAAGTTATTTTATGCTTCAAAAATGGCCCAGTTGTTCAAATAAAAAACAGCTAGAAATTCACTTATCTTGGGCCTGTTTCCTTGTCGTCATTTATGGATGTAAGGAGTTCCATTACCATCTGGGAGGCAGTCTATGATTTAAACAAATTATCCGAAACATTAGACCTTGGTCAGCTCAATGTTATTAAAAGCCTTCAGATCTTACAGGATCAATGACTACATGAGAAAGGCTAACCCCCAGGGCTCCTGGTTGGTGAACAAACACATCAAAGTGAAATCAGAGTTAAAAGCCATTGTTCCCTTGGCTAACTTTTGACTTCATCATACTCAGTTGATTTGAAGAGATGAGGAATGATAAACAGGACCAGGTTATCAACATGGCACTCTTACATTTCATTCATTTAGCTAGGAACTTTATTCTGTTGTTTTTCATGAGGTGGGTCATTTTAATAGTAAATGCTGTCAGCATTCAGCCTGTCCTTTCTAATATAGTCTTTCCTCGGAGAGTATTTCTACATGTTTGACAGAAAGCACTACCTGTCCATCATTTCCCTGGATTGCTAGGTCTTACAGGCAGAAGAACAAGGAAAATATGAGGAAGATCTGGTAAAGTAAGTCCTCGTATACTCTTTATATTTGTTTGAAGATATTTGGTCTTTTTCAATAATATATGTGATGGAAAACCAGTTGTTAAAACAATGTATATATTGATGGAGAAACAGGTGGGCCAGAGTGGTCAGTAGTTTATGTGACAAATAGTGATGCCGCTTTCACTATCTGAAAATGAATGTTTGTTTTCGTAGTAGTGGGTATGCAAAGGTAATTAAGACCTGGCCCCCAACATCAATAATATAATAATGAGGAATTCATATTCTAGATCTGCTCATTTAAGGAAGGCCATACATAGCTTCATCACAATCACTTAGACAAATGCAAAAATGGATATTCTTTCTAGAATATTCTAGAAATTTCTGAAGGTTGCACATTGGTGCTCAAGACCCTATTGAAAAGCAGTTTCCTATATTCAGTTATGAAGTCAAATACAGAAATGATCCTATTTATTTGGATTTTATTTATAGCAGAGAGAATAATTTAAAAACTCATAGCATTCTTTTCAAATCTGAACTTGATGTTCCATTTTTGGAAGATTCATATTAGCTTTACTCTTATAAATCAGAAAATAAAAAACACAAAAAATAAAAACAAAAGAAAAACAGGCCCAGACACCAGCAGTGGCCCAGTCAACCAGTGGCCAGTGAATACGAGAACCAGCTGGTTCTTCTAGGGAAATCTTCACTTTTCTAAGTGAAGTTTTTAGGTTTTGCTCTCTATTGAGTCAATTGCTTGAGGGGTGGAAAAACAAATCTTCGAACTGCATTACCTACCACTCATTTCCCTTTCTAAGATTTTCTCTTCTCTCCTTTTCAGGAACATTGATTTTCTTCCCTGGGTGTCTGAAAAAGCTCTGCTCTCCAGGCATCTTTATTTGGTTTGCTGACCAAAGTATTATTCACACTTCTCCTGCAGTCATTCCAATGCCACACCTGCTGCAAGGTGGTCCTGGCTCCTGCCTCTGAATGACAGTAGTCTGGATCTCTGACTTGAGCCATGCAGCCCTTTGAAGGAAAAGTGCTTTAGGAGCCCAGCCCTCTGAGGATGCAAAGCCTCTCCCAGGTGCTTGCTTTTATCTGTCTTGTGTGGAGGATGCCTTCTGTGAGGTCTTACGCCTCTAGGTAAGCAGCTTAGTAGCTCCTTGGGTGGCTAAAATATTTTGCTGTGGCTCCATTACCTGCCCAGGGCACCCTCTTTAGCTGGATTTTGCAGACTGGGAAATGGGCTCCGAGGGGAAGTCACGTCTCATCTCAAGGTTTACTAAGGAGTCATGAGGAGGCCCCACTACCACTCACACAGCTAACTCACGGCCTCTGGCCAGGAACTATGGAGACGTTATGAGAGTGTTGTCAGCCAGGGTGATCTCTGGAACCTGTTGTGAGCAAAAGAGCTGAATAGCCACTATCAGAGATAATAACAATATCTCTGATATTATAATAATATTATAATAGTAACCTTTATTAATAGGATGCCTTTCAGCCTGTAAAATACTTTCACATTCAGGATCTCATTTGATCCTGATAATCTCAACGTGAGGTGTGGAAAGCAAGCTATTATTACTCATCTCCTTTTGCAGACGAGTTAAGGAAGCCCTGAGAGGTGAACCCACCTCTGGGAGGTCTGACAATGTTCAGCTTTACCCAAGCCATGGTCGAGAGACCTTTCTGTGTTCTGGGAAATGGCCGACTGCAGCAACTGGCTCTTCCCTATGAAAACTTACGAAACCCTCCAGGGGCCTCCTTGTTTACCTGTGACAGAACCAGACACAGTTCCAGATCCTCGAAACTCCCATTGTTTGCTTTATATGAAATCAGCTGAACTGTTTGTATCTACTGACTAATCTAGACAAGGAATGTGTGAACTTGACCTGTTTAAAAGTTTAAAATGTCGAACTTTGTGTTTTTTTCCCCACCTCTCCCCCTCCCCTGGACGGAGTTTCACTCTTGTCGCCCAGGCTGGAGTGCAGTGGTGCTATCTTGGCTCACTGCAACCTCTGCTTCCCGGGTTCAAGCGATTCTCTTGCCTCAGCCTCCCGAGTAGCTGGGATTACAGGCATGTGCCACCACACCTGGCTCAACTTTTTTTTTCAGTAGAGATGGGACTTCACCACATTAGCCAGGCTTGTTTTGGACTCCTGACCTCCAGTGATCCGCCTGCCTCAGCCTCCCACGGTGCTGGGATTACAAGTGTGAGCCACAGTGCCTGGCCTGAAATGCTAAGCTTTCATCAAGATACTGCATTAGTCTTTTCTAAGAAAGCTCCTCCTTACTTAACTTGGAATTTGTTTTATCTGACAGAGGGCACAGGGTAAGGATCAAAGGTGGCTTGGTGTCACTCAGCCAACCAGCCACCCAGCTATGGTCACCCACAGGGCCTGATTGCCATCCCTGTCAGGGGTCAGGGTTGCACTGTGGCCCCTGCTCCAGGCCTTGTTAATTGCAGGCTTGGTTTCTATGGCTGCCGTGTTCTTGCAACCTCATGCCCTGCCAGAGTCTCCGGAAGAAAGCTCTTTGGCAAGAAATGAAGAGCAATCCCAAAAGTGCCCCAGAATGATTTATGTTACTTTGTGTACTCTTGGTGTTTCTCCTTAACCAGAGAACAGTTGACTGATCTTCAAAGAAGCCAGTTAAAGGGAGGAATAGAACCAGAATTCTGTGACAACTGGAATGAGTGACTGAGGCATAGTGTCAATCATCAAGGTTTATTAAACTGCTTAGGGTACATCTGGGAAAAACATGAGTCACAGATACATCTGGGGCTTTTTCCAAAGAGGATTTTAGGAGGGTTAGTATTTAGACATTTCCTTAAAGAGGAGAAGGCGTGTGGAAAGAAGGGCAGGTAGGCAGTTAGGCAAATTCTCCATTTTTCGTAAGAAAAGGCAAATGAGGAGAGAAAGAGAGTAGAGGAAGAGTCCATAGTAGAGATGTCTTTGTTCTGCACCTGGGAAGAAGTTTATCATGACATCTGTGTGGAATCAACAAACTTCAGTTTTTTAAGAGCTAGGCTTAGTTTGTAGGCTCACAGTTATAATTGGTGGTCCTTGTTTATGGGAGGCCAGCAAAGAATTTACTTACAAATGGTCTGTGGGGACTGTCCTTTCCTGATGCCTGAGGCCTTTTTCTTGGGTTGGGTGGGTACAAAATAGGAGTATATATTTATGGAGTACATGAGATGTTTTGATACAGACATGCGTTGTGTAATAATCATATCATGGAAAATAAGGTATCCATCCTCACAAGCATTTATCCTTTCTTTTCAGAATAATCTGATTCTGCTCTTTTACTTATTTTAAAATGGACAATTAAGTTATTATTGATCATAGTCACCCTATTGTCGATGTTGGTCATTCTGTGCCTGGCTTATTTCACTTGACGTGATGATCTCCAGTTCCATCCATGTTCCTGCAGATGACAGGATCTCATTCTCTTTTATGACTGAGTAGTGCTCCATTGTGTATGTGTACCGTATTTTCTTGATCCATTCATGTGTTGATGGACACTTAGGTTGCTTCCAAATCTTAGCTATTGTGAGCAGGGCTGGAACAAACACAGGAGTGAAGAAATCTCTTGTATATGCTGATTTCCTTTCTTTTGGGTATAAACCCCACAATGGGATTGCTGGACCCTGTTGTAGCTCTATCTTTAGTTTTTTGAGGAACCTCTGAACTGTTCTCCATAGTGGTTGTACTGATTTATATTCCAACCAGCAGTGTAGGAGTGTTCCCTTTCCTCCACATCCTTGCCAGCATCTGTTACTGCCTGTCTTTTGGATATAAGCCATTTTAACTGGGGTTAAAATTTACATTTCTGTGATGATCAATGATGCTGAGTACCTACCTTTTTGTATGCATGTTTGCCATTTGCATGCCTTCTTCTGAGAAATGTCTATTTAAAACTTTTGCTGGGAAAATGTGGCACATATACACCATGGAATATTATGCAGCAATCAAAAATGATGAGTTCGTGTCCTTTGTAGGGACATGGATGAATCTGGAGAACATCATTCTCAGCAAACTGACACAAGAACAGAAAATGAAATACTGCATATTCTCACTCATAGGTGGGTGATGAAAAATGAGAATACATGGACACAGGGAAGGGAGTACTACACACTGGGGTCTCTTGGGGGGAATAGGGGAGGGACAGCAGCAGGGGGAGCTGGGGAGGGATAGCCTGGGGAGAAATGCCAAATGTGGGTGAAGGGGAGAAAGGAAGCAAAACACAGTGCCATGTGTGTACCTATGCAACTGTCTTGCATGTTCTGCACATGTACCCCAAAACCTAAAATGCAATTAAAAAAAAAAACTTTTGCTCAGTTTTTTGATGAGATTATTAGATTTTTCTTATAGAGTTGTTTGAGTTTATTATATATTCTGGTCATTAATCCTTGGTCAGTTCGGTGGTTGGCAAATATTTTCTCCCGTCGTCTAGGCTGCCTCCTCACTTTGTCGATTGTTTCCTTTTCCATGCAGAAGGTTTTTAACTTAATGTGATCCCATTTTTCTACTTTTGCTCTGATTGCCTGTGCTTCCCGGGTAGTACTCAAGAAAGTTTTACTCAAACCAATGTCCTGGAGAGTTTTTCCTATGTTTTCTTGTAGCAATTTTGTAGTTTGAGGTCTTAGATTTAAGTCTTTAATTCATTGTGATTTAATTTTTGTATGTGGCCAGAGACAGGGATCTAGTTTTATCCTGCATATGAATATCCAGTTTCCCTAGAACCATTTATTGAAGGAACTGTCTTTTCCCAGTGTATGTTCTTGGCGCCTTTGTTGAAGATTCACATATTGTAGGCGTGTGGGTTTATTTCTGTGTTCTCTATTCTGTTCCATTGGTCTGTGTGTCTGTTTTAATGCCAGTACCGTGTTATTTTTGTCTCTGTGGTTCTGTAGTATAAGGTGAAGTCAGGTAATGTGATTCTTCCAGTTTTGTTGTGTTTGGTTAAGACAGCTTTGGCTATTTGGGTCTTCTGTGGTTCCATATAAATTTTAGGATAGTTTTTTTCTATTTCTGTGAAGAAGTTCAGTGGTATTTTGATAGCTATTTCATTGAATCTGTAGATTGATTTGGGTAGTATGGACATTTTAACAATACTGATTCTTCCAATTTATGAACATGGAATATTTTTCCATTTTTTTATTGTTTTCAGTTTCTTTCATCAGTGTTTTATTGTTTCATTATACTTATAAATGAGATTACTTTTTTGATTTCTCTTTCATTGTTCTTTGGCATACAGAAATGCTAATGATTTTTGTATGTTGACTTTGTATCGTGCAACTTTCCTAAATTGTTTATCAGTTTTTATAGTTTTTTGGTGGCGTCTTTAGTTTTTTCCCAAATGGAAGATCATATCATTTGCAAATAAGGATAACTGCACTTCTTTCTTTCCAGTTTGGCTGCCCTTTATTTCTTTCTTTTGTCTGATTGCTTTAGCTAGGAATTCCAGGAGTATGTTGAATAATAGTAGTGAGAGTGAGCATCCTTGTCATGGTCATGTTAAGTTTTCAGTTTTTCCCCATTCAATCTGATAAAAACTTTGGGTGTGTCATATATGGCTTTTATTATGTGGAGGTATGTTCCTTCTACATCTAGTTTTTTGAGGGTTTTTATCATGAAGGGATATTGAATTTTAGTGAACGTTTTTTTGGCATCAATTCAAATTGATCCTTTTATCCTTTATTCTGTTTGATCCTTTATCCTTTATTCTGTTTTGTCCTTTATCCTTTATTCTGTTGATATAATGTGTCATATTGATTAATATACATATGTTGAACAATTCTTACATCCCAGGGATAAATCCCATTTGGTCATGACGAATGATCTTTCTAATGTGTTGTTGAGTTCAGTTTGCTAGTATTTTGTTGAGAACTTTTGCATCAATATTCATCAAAAATATTGGCCTGTAGTTTTCTTTTTTTGATGTGTCTTTGTCTGGTTTTGGTATCAGGGTAATACTTGCCTTATAGAATGAATTTGGAAGTATTCACTTCTCCTCTATTTTTTGAAATGGTCTGAGTAGGATTAGTATTAGCTCTTCCTTAAATGTTTGGTAGAATTCAGCAGTAAAGCCATTTGGTCCTGGGCTTTTCTTTACTGAAGGAATTTTTGTTATGTCTTTGATCTTATTACTTGTTATTGGTCTGTAGATTTTTAATTTCTTCCTGGTTTAATCTTGGTAGGTGTATGTGTCTAGAAATTTGCCTATTTCTTCTAGAAATTCCAATTTATTGGCATAGAGTTGGCTGATAGCAGTCACCAATGTTCCTTTTAATTTCTGCAATATCTGTTGTGAAGTTTCCTATTTCATTTTTGATTTTATGTATTTGTATCTTTTCTTTTTTAAATTAGTTTGGCTAAAAGGTTTGTCAGTTTTGTTTAAAGAAAAACAACTTTTTGTTTTATAGATGCTTTGTATTTTTCATTTCAATTTCATTTATCTCCGCTCTGATCTTTATGAGTTCTTTTACTAACTTTGAGTCTGGTGTGCTCTTGTTTTTCTGTTTCTTTAAGACACATCATTCGATCTTTGATTTGAAGCATTTCCCCTTTTTTGATGTAAGCATTTATAGATATAAACTTCCCTTTTAGTACTGCTTTTGCTGTATCCCATGGGTTTTGGTGTGTTATGTTTCCATTATCATCATCTGTCTCAATAAAGTTTTTGATTTCTCTCTTAATTTCTCCTTTGAACCCACTAGTCATTCAGGAGCATACTGTTTAGTTTCTATGTGTTTGTAAAGTTTACAAAATTCTTCAGGTCATTGATTTCTAGTTTTATTTCATTGTGGTCAGAGAAGATGCTTCGTATTATTTTAATTTTCTGAATATTTTAATATTTGCTTTTCATCTAATATGTGGTCTGTGCTTGAGAATGATTCTTGCACTGAGGAAAAGAATGTAAATTCTGTAGCCACTGGATGAAATGTTCTATAAATATCTATTAGATCCATTTGGCCTATAGTGCAGATTAAGTCTGATGATTCTTGGTTGATTTTCTATGTAGAAGACCTGTTCAATGCTGAAAGTGGGGTGTTGAAATCTCCAGCTATTCTTGTATTAGAGTCTGTTTTTTTTCTTTAGCTCTGATATTTGCTTTATATATCTTGGTGCTCCAGTGTTGGGTGCATATATATCTAAAATTGTTATTCTTATATTATCTTGCTGAATTGACCCTTTTATCATTATATAGTGACTTTCTTTGTCTTTTCTTATATTTTTTTGTCTCAAAATCTATTTTGTCTGATATAAGTATAGCGATTCCTGCTTATATCAGACAAATTGGATTTTTTCATCCCTTTATTTTCAGTCTATGTGTCTCTTTTTACATGAAGTGTTTCTTGTAGGTAACAGATCAATGGGTTTTGCTTTTTTTATTCATTCAGCCAGTCTGTGTCTTTTGAGAGTTTAGTCTATTTATATTCAATGTTATTATTGATAAGTAAAGATTATTCCTGCCATTTTGTTATTGTTTTCTGGTTTTGCGGTCTTCTCTTCCTTCTCTCTTTTCTTTCTGTATTTAATTAACTGAAGGTGATTTTCTCTGGTGATATGATTTAGCTTCTTTTTCTTTTGGTGTATCCGTTGTATGTTTTTTGGTTTGGGGTTACCATGAGGACTGCAGTTACTATCTTATAACCCACTATTGTAACCCAGTAGCAACTTAACCACTGTTTGCATGAACAGCCACTCAAAAAGATAACTAATAAACACGCTACACATTTTTCTCTTTTTGAGACAGCGTCTTTGCTCTGTGAGTGCAGTGGTGTAATCTCAGCTCACTGCTCCTTCTGCCTCCAGGTTCAAGTGATTCTCATACTTCAGCCTCCCAAGTAGTGGAGATTTACAGTCATGCACCAGCATGCCTGTAATTATTATATTTTTAGTAGAGGTGGGGTTTCACCATGTTGGCCAAGCTGGTCTCAAACTCCTGACCTCAAGTGATCTGCCTGCCTCAGCCTCCCAAAGTGCTGGGATTATAGGCATGAGCCACAATGCCTGGCCAACATTCTACACCTTTACTTCATCTTCCTACTTTTTAACTTTTTGTTTTTTCTATTTACATCTTCTTGTACTATCTATGTCTTGAAAAGCTGTTTTAGTAACTATTTTTTACTGGTTCATCATTTAGTCTTTGTTTAGAATAAAAGTCGTTTACACACCACAGTTACAGTGTTGTAATAGTCTGGGTTTGTCTGTGTACTTACTATTACCCATGAGTCTTGTATCTCCAGGTGATTACTTATTGCTCATGAACATCCTTTTCTTTCTGATTGAAGAACTCCCTTTAGCATTTGTTATAGAACAGGTCTGTGGTTGATGAAATCCCTCAGATTTTGTTTGTCTGGGAAGGTCTTTATTTCTCTTTCATGCTTGAAGGGTGTTTTTACCAGATTTACTATTCTGGGATATATATTTTCTTCTTTAAGTACTTTAAATAAGTCATGCTATTCTCTCCTGGCTTGTATGGTTTCCACTGAAAAATCTGCTGCCAAAAGTATTGATGCTTCATTATTTGTTCCTTTTCTCTTGTTTTTTTTTTTTTTGATCCTTTCTTTATCCTTGGTCTTTAGGAATTTGATTATTAAATGCCTTGATGTGGTCTTCTTTGGGTTAAGTCTGCTTGGTGTTCTATAACCTTCTTGTACTTGGACATTGATATCTTTCTCTAGATTTGGGAAATTCTCTGATATCCCTTTGAATAAACTTTCTGCCCCTATCTCTTTCTCTACCTCCTCTCTAATGTCAATAACTCTCAGATTTTCCCTTTTGAGGCTATTTTATAAATCCTTTAGGTGTGCTTCATTGTATTTTATTCTTTTGTCTCCTCTGGCTGTGTATTTTCAAATAGCCTATCTTCAAGCTCACTAATTCTTTCTTCTGCTTCATCAGTTCTGCTATTAAAAGACTCTGATGCATTCTTCAATAGGCCAGTTGCATTTTTCAGCTCCAGAATTTCTGCTTGATTCTTTTTAATTATTTCAGTCTCTTTGTTAAATTTACCCAATAGAATTCTGAATTCCTTCTCTGTGTTATATTGAATTTCTTTGAGTTTCCTCAACATCGCTGTTTTGAATTCTCTGTCTAAAAGGTCACATATCTCTGTTTCACCAGGATTGGTCCCAGGTGCCTTATTTAGTTCATTTTGTGAGGTCATGTTTTCCTTGATGGTGCTGAGGCTAGTAGATGTTCTTTGGCGTCTAGGCATTGAAAAGTTAGGGGTTTATTGTTGTCTTCACTATCTGGGCTTGTTTGTACCCATCCTTCTTGGGAAGGATCCAGATATTCAAAGGACTGAGTGTTGTGATATAAGCATCCAAGGGGGCACCCAAGCCCAGTAACACTGTGGTTCTTGCAGACTAGTAGAGATAACACCCTAATGGTCTTGGACAAGATCCAGGAGAATTCTCTGGATTACCAGGCAGAGACTTCTGTTCTCTTCTCTTACCTCCTCCCAAACAAACAGAATCTCTCTATCTGTTCTGAGCCACCTAAAGCTGATTGTGAAGTGACACAAGCACCCCTGTGGCCACCATCCTTGTGACGGTACTTGGTCAAACCTGAAGCCAGCACAGCACTGGGTCTCACCCGAGGTCTGCTGTAACCTCCCTCTGGCCACTGCCTCTGTTCGCTCAAGGCCCTTGGGTTTTACAGTCAGCAGATGCCAAAGTCAGTCAGTCCCTTGTCTTTTCCTTCAGGGAAGCAAGTTTCCCCAGGTGGCCTCGAGGTACCATCTGGGAGTCAGGGACAAGAGTCAAAAACCTTAGAAGTCTACTTGGTGTTCTATTGTATTGCAACTGACCTGGCACTCAGACAACAAGGTACAGTCCTTCTTGCTCTTCCTTCCCCTTTCCAAAGTCAAAGGAGCCTCACCCCGAAGCCCCTGCCACCTCAGGTCACAAGGACTACTGCCAGACTACTGCCAATGATCCCTGAAGGCCGACGAGCTCTTCAGTCAGCTTGTAGTGAATTCTGCCTGGCCTGTGACTCACACTCAGGGTAGTGGGCTCCGCTCTGGCCACAGGCCAGTCCAGAAATATCATCCAGGAGTCAAGTCCTGGAATTGGGGACCCCAGGAGCGCACTGGGTGCTCTGCACTTCTGTGGCCAAACTGGTACCTAAGGTGCAAGACCAAGTCCCCTTTACTTTTCCTTCTGCTTTTCTCAAGCTGAAGGAGTCTTTTCCTAGAGCCACCATAGAGGGGAATGTGCTGAGTCTCACCTGAAACCAGCAAGTCCAGAGGCTCACCAAGGCCCTCCGCATAATACCTGGGTATTGCTGCTGGTTATGCAGGGCCCACGGGCTCTTCGCTCTTCAGTTGGGAGGTGATGAGTACTGGCAGGACCGAGTTTTTCCCTTCAAGGCAGCAGCTTCCCTTCTGGGTCAGGATGTGTCTAGAAATGTCATGCAGGAGCCAGGTCCTGGATCAGAGGCCTCATAACTCTGACTGGTACCCTTTTCTGCTGTGGCTTAGCTGGTAGCCAAGATATAAGACAAAGTCCTCCCCACTCTTCCCTCTCTTCTCCTCAAGCAGAAGGAAAGGGTCTCTTTTGGAGCCACAAGCTGTGCAGCCTGGGGTTAGGTTGGGGGGTGATGCCAACACTCTGTTGGCTTCCCCAGCTTGTGTCTTGGTATGTCGCATGTCCTCAGTCCACTGTCTCTGGGCCTGGTTCCACACTAGGTCTTGCCCAAGAGTTGCAGTCCGTGTGGCCTTGACTGCTTTTCAGGTTTACTTGGAGGCCCAGAGCGCTGTAGCCCTTGGTGGCGAGGTTTGCAGAAACTCAAGTTTGCATGGCTGGAATCTGCGGTTCCTTTCTGGCTAGGGCTGATTTAAATGTTTCCTCTGTGGGTGAGCGTGAGCTGAGTTAGGTCCTTTTGGTTTTTCCTTTCCGCTCTAACAGGACAGCACTGAGTTCAGTGCCTCACAATTGCTTGGCTTTCCCTCCCTTAGTGCCCAGAGATGCTCTTCACACCACATCACAACCCACCTCTGAAGTTAAAACCAAGTACTATGAGGGCTCACCTAATTGTTGGTTCTTATGAAGTTGTTTTTGCTGTTGCTTTTTTGTTTTTAATGTGTGTGGATAGTTACACTGGTGTCCTTGCAGGGGAGATGATGAGTGGAGTTTTCTATTCTGCCGTCTTGTTCCACCTCCACCTCACCTGAGGACTTTTACCTCTCTCTGGGGACCTGGCTGATGCGTAGTGCTGGTAACAGGTATTCATTTGGAAGAAGGTGTTGCAGTGATCTTCCCTTTTGCATAAGTTTGGAGGGGTCCTGAGATATTTTAATTAACTGAAGAATAATCCCAAATGTTCTCCAGGAAAGTTTATGTTTTTTTTGTTTGTTTGTTTATGCTGGTGGTTTACCTTAACCCAAGAAAAGTTGCTGTGATCCAATAATAAGTGAGTTAAAGGGAGGAATAAAACAGTTTCAGGATGAAAAAAATGAGAATGTTGTTTTGTTTACAATGAATGCCAGGGATATCAGACATTCTTATTCAGAAGTGAATTTAAAAGATTCAAAGCATTTCCCCTGTTTTCTGTTTAAAGAGCAGCATCAAGAATCACATATATTCCAATATGCAGCTTAGAGAGTCTAGAGGCACAGATATGGACAGATGTCCATGCCCTCAACAGCTCTCTAAGGTCTGGTGGAGGATTCAGACACATGACCTGATGTGAAGGAGTGAGCTTCAGGATTGTCTGCAAGCTAGGCAATTCGCTCTTTAGTCTTTAGTACTAGTATAGAGGGCTTCGTAAGTGTGTACCTTATCTGCCTACTTCTATATTTTTTGTGCAATACCAAATATTGTGGAAAGATTTCAGGTAGGAATTTTGAGTGTTGTTTTGCATCACGTTATGATGGTGAGAGTCTCTGAGCTTTGCAGGCAGTATGTCTGTACCTTGTTGATTCATGTGCATGGCTACAGGTCACATATACTATACACTCTCGAGTATGCTCTGGAGAAATCTCAATGGGCCACCTGCAACAGAAGCTGCTTTGTGGCTGGCTTCCTTAAAATCCAATATATTCTGAAGGATGAGATCAATAAGCAGATGGCTCAAGCCCATACACATGCCAAGAAATGAGGCATCTAATTAACAGTTAGACAAGGGTGTGAGGCAATTGCAGAGGGGAGTGGAGGCCCTGCCTGGGCTGGGAGACCTCGGGATGGGAGAATCAGGACTGGTGGTGTGACATGTCGACACATAGTGGCTGTTGGAAGTGTGAACACAGCCAGGACCTTCAGGCTGTGCTCATTAGGGCTTTGCAGAATTCCCAATTATCTCTTGACCTGGCCCTAAGTAAGGCCCCTTTCCATTGCCTTGGAAAAAAAGAATGAGTGAGTCAAAAAGAACACCTGATTTGACACCCTCCATGGGTTTGGTTCTGAAGCTAAGCTAGTAGAACACAGAAATGTGGCATCCTCTGCAACAGTGATGAGCAAAAAGTATAAGTACCAGGAGCACCAGTGTCACAGAGGCAAGGGCAGGCTTTTCGAGATGGCCATGTGGTTCCCCAAACAAAGGTCAGAAAGAAACAATTTGTGAGAAGAGAGCAACATGCCCCTTGCAAATAATTAATAAGCAGTGTTTCAGCTAAACTGCAGGTCTCACGGATGTGTCCAGAGTGAGGACTCCTTTCTGTACTCATGTCTCTTGGCTCAAACAGGCACAGAAGGAGGCTTTCTCTACTCTGTGTTTTGGGGAACCCACCACTAAGTGCTCCCTGGTGTCAGAGAGAGGAATTGGGCTCAGCGTGACAGCTTTCCCTGTTCTATGTGAAATACATTGTCAACCTGTTGCCAGCCTGATGCCCCCTTACTGACTGTGTTCAATGTTTTCTTTTGTGCTTCCAGGGTTTCCCTGGGTTGGTCCCTATGTGATGTTTCTAATGTGAAATGCAGCCTGTGAAAGAGAAGACAATGCCTCGAGTCTGATCTGTCCTAAGATGAATGTGCTAATGCTCCAGGACCGATAAGACAGAGGAGGTCAAGAAGGGGCCTTGTGGTAGGTAATGCCTCCTCAAGTTCATTGACACAGCCTCGTGAATTTTGATTAGCACATTCAAATACACATGTTCAGACAAAGTCACAATAAACATCTCTGTCTCTTTCTCAGTCTCCTTTCCCAGCTTCCTTTCAGAGTAGAAATGTGAGAAGGTGAGTGAATAAAATCAGAATTATTTGTTTATTGTTCTGAGGATAACTGGTTGGATTATTCAAAGGCAACTGGTTGGATTCCATAGGTAGACAGTGACCTAAGGTTATAGTAATTAACAACTATGACTAAGAAAATGGTAGTCGTTGCCAGGTGCGGTGGCTCACGCCTGTAACCCCAGCACTTTGGGAGGCCGAGGCGGGTGGAGAACGAGGTCAAGATCGAGACCATCCTGGTCAACATGGTGAAACCCCATCTCTACGAAAAATACAAAAAATTAGCTGGGCATGGTGGCGTGTGCCTGTAATCCCCGCTACTCAGGAGGCTGAGGCAGGAGAATTGCCTGAACCCAGGAGGCGGAGGTTGTGGTGAGCCGAGATCGCGCCATTGCGCTCCAGCCTGGGTAACAAGAGCAAAACTCCATCTCAAAAAAAAAAATGGTAGTCCTTGAGGTAGTTAATTTTATATGTTCACTTGACTAGGCTGTGGTGCCCAGTTGTTTTATCAAATGCAAGCTGGATGTTGCTGGGAAGGTGATTAACACTTAGATCAGGAAGCTTTGAGCAAAGTTGATTACCATCCATAATGTGACTGGATGTCATCCCGTCAGTTGAAGGACTTACAAGGATGATTAAGATTTCTGGAAGAAGGAATTCTGCCTCAAGACTTTTGACATAGAGACTCTTAGCCTGCAGATTTTGGTCTCAAGATTGCAACATCAAGTTGTGCCTGAAATTCCAGTAGGCTGCCTTGCCTTACAGATTTTGGACTTGTCATCAAAATGCAATTATGTGGCTTCATTGTGTTCCTTTGTCAAATTGGTGTTTGTCACTCCATTTCCTGTACAATGTGGATGGTGATGCCCAAATAACACTAAGTGGAAACACTTGTTTTATTGCATCCTTCCTATTTGGTGTTCCTAACGCCTGACTAGCCACCGAGATGTTTAGCATTTAAATGAGATTGAACCCATCCGTGGGTGCAGAAATGAACTGAGGCCCATGGCATAATGGTATGAGTCAATTCCTTAACCTAAATCTCTCCTATATAGTCAGCCAGCTCTGTTTTCCTGGATAACCCTGATTGACACACTCATTCTGTGTGTTATAGATCATCTGTCCTCCTTTGCCACACTCATTGGCCAACACGAGCCTCATTACCTGCAAGCATGTGATAGCATGATCTATTACCCAGAGTGGAGGATAGAATAGAGGCTATTATTTTCCTCCCATCTCCGTGTTCCCTTGTCCTCTATCCTTATTTTAATCTTTCCAACCTATTCTTATGCTCCAAAAGTATTACCTACTTTTATTATTTCCTGTCTTCACAGTTAAAGAGTGCCTGAAAATATGCATATAATTCAAAGCAAAAAGCAACCTTTCCTTGGTATAATTTATGTGCTCAACTCTTTTCCTTGGAATCTTGGCTAAAGACGACTTTTCTGGAAACCGTTTTTCCTGGCAGTCCGTGGTCAAATTGCTCATTTATTATTTTAGATGGTTTTGACATGGTTTAGCATGCAAAAGTCTCACCTTTTAATACGTATTTGTTTGTAGAGAACCCATGGGCCCTAGTTCATTTCTGCACCCACAGATGGGTTCAATCTCATTTAAATGATAAACATCTCGGTGGCTAGTCAGGCATTAGGAACACCACTAGGAAGGATGCAACAAAACAAGTGTTTCCACTTAGTGTTATTTGGGGGTCACCATCCACATCGTACAGGAAATGGAGTGACAAATACCAATTTGAGAAAGGAACACAATGAAACCATGTAATTCCTCTTGTAGTTTAGTTGATTCTGAAACCAAGCCTTAAAAATTGGCATTGACATTGAACCACTGCCCATGAAGGGAGTCGTTTGCCTCTAAATAAACCATCCATGGCTTAATTCAAGGGATGGGATACCAGTTCTCTAGCATTTAGATGGAGGTTAGGCATTTACCAGGCAAGCTGTGGGGGATTTTAAGTTGAATGGGTAACATACAGCACTGGGGCAAAATACTAAGATACTGTTGCTGGTTTCAATGACAGCAAGAGTCTTTTCCACCAAGAGACCACAGTACGAAATTTAAATCAGGTAAACTGGTCCAATGTAGAAAGCAGGCAGTCAGGGAAGTATAATTTAAGGGTGGCATTGAAATGGCTCTGCCACTTCAATTTGGTCACTAGCTTTTGGGATCAGATTATAGCATCAATGAAAAGAGTCAAATTCCGTAAAATATTTGATGAGGTTTATTCTGAGCCAAATATAAGTGACCTTGGCTATTGACACAACCCTCAGGAGACCCTGAGAACATGTGCCCAAGGTGCTTGGGCATAGCTTAGTTTTATACATTTTAGGGAGACACAAGATGTCAATCACATACAATTAAGATATACATTGGTTTGATTCAGAAAGGTGCTACAACCAAGAGTGTGTTTGGGGGGTGGTTTCCAGGTTATAGGTAGATTTAAACATTTTTGGATTGGCAATTGGTTGAAAGACTTATTATCAGTAGAAAGGAATGTCTGAATTATGGTAAAATATTGCTGAGAACAAAGTTTTATCATGCTGATGAAGCCTCCAGGTAGCAGCTCCAGAGACAATAGATTGTAAATGTTTCTTATGAGACTTAAGGTCTATGTTGATGTTAAATGCTGGTCAGCTTTTCCTGAATTCCAAATGAGAGAGTGGTATAATGAGGTATGTCTAACCCCCACTTTCCATCATGGCCTGAACCAGTCTTTCAGGTTAACTTTGGAGTGCCCTGCCCCAGAAGAGGGAGTCCATTCAGTTGATTGTGGGGTAGGGGGGAGACTTTGAATTTTATTTTTGTTTTATAATAGAATGTATTTATAATTTTATTTTTAAATTGTGATAGAATACATATAACAATTGCTATATTAAAGATTTTAAGTTATACTTCAGTAGTATTAAGTATACTACTCATCTTGCAAAACTGAAGCTCTATACACGTTAAGCAACAACTTGCTCTCCCCCTAGTCCCTAGCAACTACCATTTTACTTTCTGTTTCTATGAGTTTTATGACTCTTGATATCTTATTTAAATAAAATCATACAGTATTCATCTTATTGAGACTAGCTTATTTCACTTAGCATAATGTCCTCAAGGTTCATACCTATTGTAGCATGTATTAAATTTGCTTTCTTTTTAAAACAAAATAATATTCCATTATATGCATAAACCACATTATGTTTGCCCATTCATTTATTGATAAACATTTAGGTTGGTTCTACCTTTTGGCTTTTGTGAATAATGCTGTCATATAAAGGAGTATACAAGTATCTCTCCTTGAGACCTTCCTTTCAATTCCTTCTTTTGGATATATATACCCAGAAGTGGATTGTATATTAATTCTGTTTTTAACTTCAGGATGTACCATAGTGTTTTCCATAGTGACTGCACCATTTTACATCCCCACTAACAGTGTACAAAAAACAAGTATTACACTTTGTCCACATCCTCGTCAACACTTAGTATTTTCTGTTTTTGTTTTGGATTTTGAGATTTTTTTTTTGTTGTTGTTATCAACCATCCTAATAAAAGTGTGATGTCAAGATGCAATTTTTAAATGGGGACCTTCTTATTGATTAGAGGGAGAAGATAGGGAGTGATATTACATGACAGTGAGATGCTAAGCTGAGCTGATTGAGGAAGAAACTTTCTGGCTGTGAGTTCCCAGGCTGCACATGGAGATTTCAGGTATCCATGTTTGAGTGGAGTGTCTTGGTTGGCTCTTGAGCAGGCTCAGGACTTACCTTTTCTTTTCTCTGAAAGGCCATCCTAATAGCCTTTGCCAGTGAGTCCTACCAGGGATCTTGTTATGGGCTGAATGGTGTCTTCCTCCAAATTCATGAGTTGAAGTCCTAATATCCAGTACTCCAGAAAATGCTTATATTTGGAGATAGGGTCATTAACAAGGTGACTAAGGTAAAATGAGGTTATATGAGTGCACCCTAAGCCAGTATGACTGATGTCCTCATAAGAAAAAATTAGGCCCTGGTGTAGTGGCTCACACCTATAATCCTAGCACTTTGGGAGGCAGAGGCAGGTGGATCACTTGAGGCCAGGAGTATGAGATTAGCCTGGCCAACAGGTGAAACCACGTCTTCATTAAAAATACAAAAAATTAGCCAGGTGTGGTGGTGCATGTCTGTCTGTAGTCCCAGCTACTCAGGAGGCTGAGACAGGAGAATTGCTTGAACCCAGGAGTCAGAGTTGCAGTGTGCCACTGCACTCCAGCTTGTGTGACAAATCAAGACACTGCCTCAAAAAAAAAAAAAAAAAAAAAAAGAAGTGATTAGGATGCAGACACACACAGAGGAAAGATTATGCAAAGATGCAGGGAGGAAATGGCATCTCCATGCCATGAAGAGAGACCTCAGTAAAAACCAACCCTGCTGGCACCTCGATCTCAGACCTCTAGCCTTTAGAACTGCAGAAAATAAATTTCTGTTATTCAAGCTACCCAGTCATTTGTACTTTTTTAGGACAGTTCTAGTAAACTAATACAGACCCTCAAGCCTCCCTTTTTAATTTACATTCATTCCTCACACAGTCTTATCCAGTTCATGCTTTAAATGCTGTCTCTATGCTGATGCTCCCAAATGTGTATACCTCTCTGTCAACCCCAGGCCTTGTCTATTCAACCATGAACTCTACTTTCTCCCCTTAAAGTCTGATGTCATTGGTATGATAAATGAACCCAACTCATGCCATAGTTAAAACAGACTTCACTTTTAGTTTTCAGCCATCTCTTTAAAATCTATTCCATAGACCTTCGTTGGTCTCATATATGAACTCCAGCAGCCCACAAATTTTCTGTTCAACCTTAGGATTTAGAAGTGCCCAGTGGCCATCTTAAATAGTGTATCAGTCCATTCTCATGTTGCCAATAGACAGACCCGAGACTGGGCAATTTACAAAAGAAATAGGTTTAATTGGACTTATAGTTCCACATAGCTGGAGAAGCTTCACAAACATGGTGGAAAGCAAGGAGGAGCAAGTCACATCTTACATGGATGGCAGCAGGCAAAGAGAGAATGAGAGCCAGGTGAACTGGGTTTCCTCTTATCAAACCATCAGATCTCATGAGACTTATTCACTACCACGAGAACAATATAGGAGAAACCAGACCCCATGATTCAATCATCTCCCACCAGGTCCCTCCAATAACACATGAGAATTATGGGAGCTATAAGATGAGATTTGGGTGGGGTCTAACCATATCAGGTAGTAAAGACAGTCTTGATTCAGAAATTGAAATGGCCCAATTTGAACCTGATACAATGTCAAATTCTTTTTCTTCTACCAACTCAGGCCTGCTTCAAGCTAGAAGTCTACTGTGGTCGATGAAAAAATGCCCTACCCAAAGGTATCTACATCCTAATCCCAGAATTTGTGATTTTTACAGAGGTGATTAAGTTATAAAACTTTAGATGGGAAGATTATCTCAGATTACTTGGGTGTGTTTAATATAATCACAAGGACCCTAAAAGTAGAAGAGGTTTGCAGAAGAGAGGGAAAGAGGAGATAGAAGAAAGAGCAGTGTAAGAACTCAGTTGACCTTTGCTGGCTTTGAAGATGGAGAGTAGGACCATGACCCAAGGAATGCAGGCAGCTTCCAGAACCTGGAAAGGGCAAGGAAATAGATTTTTCTCTGGAGCCTTGAGACAGAAACACAGATCTCAGACTTCTAGCCTTTAGAACTGCAAGAAAATAAATTTCTGTTGTTCAAGCCACCCAGTCTGTTGTATTTTTTTAGGACAGTTCTAGCAAACCAATACAAACCCTCAAGGAAGAGAGAGGCAGTGTAAGAACTCAATTGACCATTGCTGGCTTTGAAGATGGAGAGTGGGACCATGACCCAAGGAATGCAGGTAGCTTCCAGAACCTGGAAAGGGCTTCCAGTGCCAACACCTCGATGTTATCCCAGTGAGACTTGTGTTGACTTTCTGACCCATAGAACTGTTAGATAATCAGTTTGTGTTGTAAGACACTAAGCTTCTGGTTACAGCAGAATGAAGAAACTAATACATCTGTAGTTGATAAATTGAGAGGGATTACGTTTGATTTCTTTTCTCTATCTACTTTTTGAACTTCATTTTCTCCTGCTCCTCTCTTGCTAGCAAGGGGCAGAGGGCAGGGTGGAGGGGTAAGGGGAACAGAACAGGATCAGGCTAGCTTTGCCCCTCAGGACCTGACTTTGCTTAAGCGGGACTCACTTAGGTGGTATTTTCCTATCACTGGGCCCCTCTCCCCTCTAAAGATTCATCTCTGTTGTTTGCTGCTCCAATTCTCCATAGTCTCTGAAGTTTTACCTTCATTGTGTCCCACTCCTACGGCTAGCTCTTGGCATCCTCTGAACTCTGGGTGGTTTTACCAAATTGAGCCCCAAACAACCCCATGCTGGCTCTCTCTCCATCTCTCTCTCCCCGACTTGGCCAAGATTGACTCAATTGCAAACTTACACATCCCTGGCCCTGACCAGGATTGCAGGCCCAGGCACAGCAGTGTCCTTTCTGGACCACCAAGGCTGTTTGTTGACTTGCCTCACACCTCTAGATTTCCGGAGAAGACGCAGCTCACTTAAGCTTTCTAGATGCAGGTTTCACATTTTAAAAACTCCTTGAGTGGTTGTTTGAGGGAGGCTTCCCTGTCTCATCTCAGTTCTCCTGGCCTGAGGAGAAGTGGGTAGGAACAGCCAGAAGTGGTGGCACGGGGAGACCACGCACAACAACTAACAGCTCCCTCTTAGAAACGGACAGACAAAACACACAACAAAAACCACACTTTTGGACCGGGCGCAGTGGCTCAAGCCTGTAATCCCAGCACTTTGGGAGGCCGAGACGGGTGGATCACGAGGTTAAGAGATCAAGACCATTCTGGTCAACATGGTGAAACCCCGTCTCTACTAAAAATACAAAAAAAAAATTAGCTGGGCGTGGTGGCGCGTGCCTGTAATCCCAGCTACTCAGGAGGCTGAGGCAGGAGAATTGCCTGAACCCAGGAGGCGGAGGTTGCGGTGAGCCGAGATCGTGCCATTGCACTCCAGCCTGGGTAACAAGAGCGAAACTCCATCTCAAAAAAAAAACAAACAAACCATATTTCTAAACCCATCATCCCATCTCTCCACAGCTTCAATTCTTTTCATCATCCACATTTGACTTAGGATCCAAGAGTCTTAGAAATATTTCCCATGCATTTCTTCTTACCAAGCATACTTTGACCTCTCCCTTTGGGTTTTGCATTTGGGGTACTTGACTGAGATTTCAAATTTGAGATTGTCAGTTCTCTCCCCCACCTCCAGTCAGCCTTGCCCACCTCAACAAATGTCCACTTCATTCTTTCAGTGTGGGTCACTCTGGACTTTGTTTTTTCTTTCACATTATCAGTCAACAAGTCTGTCGGTTCTACCTTTGAAATAAATTCATCTAGGATCCCACCCCTCTTCACCACTGCCACCACCATGCTGGCTGAAGCCACTGTTACTTTTCATGGGTTAGGACACCCTCTGTCTGGTGTTGCCTCTACCGTCTAGTCTCCACACATAGCCAGAACTACCCTTAAAACGTATATCAGAGACAGTGATTTCTCAGCTTGTCATTTTCTGACGACTTCCCACAATACTTAAGTAACATCTCAAAATGTGACCATGCCCTATGTATTAGTTTCCCTTTTATTATTCTTATTTATTAAACTGTAAGTTCTGGGATATATGTGCAGAACATGCAGGTTTGTTACATAGGTATACATGTGCCATAGTGGTTTGCTTCACCCATCAACTCGTTATCTAGGTTTGAAGCACTACATGTGTTAGATATTTGTCCTAAGGCTCTCCCTCCCCTTGCTCTCCATTCCCCAAAAGGCCCCGGTGTGTGATGTTCCCCTCCCTGTGTCCATGTGTTCTCACTGTTCAACTCCTACTTGTGAGTGAGAAGAATATGCAGTGTTTGGTTTTCCGTTCCTGTGTTAATTTGCAGAGAATGAGGGTTTCCAGCTTCGTCGATGTCCCTGCAAAGGACATGAACTCATTCTTTTTTTATGGCTATGTAGTGTTCAATGGTATATGTGTGCCACATGTTCTTTATCCAGTCTATTGTTGATGGGCATTTGGGTTGCTTCCAAATCTTTGCTATTGTGAACACTGCAGTAAACATATGTGCATGTATCTTTATAGTATAATGATTTATAATCCTTTGGGTATAAACCCGGTAATGCGATGGCTGGGTCAAATGGTATTTCTCAGTCAAAAGGTTCTAGATCCTTGAGGAATCTCCACGCTGTCTTCCACAATGGCTGAACTAATTTACACTTCCAGCAACAGTGTAAAAGCATTCCTATTTCTCCACATCTTCTCCAGCATCTGTTGTTTCCTGACTTTTAAATTTTCACCATTTTAACTGGCGTGAGATGGTATCTCAGTGTGGTTTTGATTTGCATCTCTCTAATGACCAGTGATAATGAGCTTTTTTTCATGTTTGTTGGCTGCATAAATGTCTTTTGAGAAGTGTCTGTTCATATCCTTCACCTACTTTTTGATGGGGTTGTTTTTTTTCTTGTAAATTTGTTTAAGTTCTGTAAAGGATTTTAATTATCTTTTGCTTGTGAAGCTTAGTTTGGCTGGATATGAAATTCTGGGTTGGAATATTCTTTAAGAATGTCAAATACTGGCCCCCACTCTCTTCTGGCTTATAGGGTTTCTGCAGAGAGATCCTCTGTTAGTCTGATGGCCTTCCCTTTGTAGGTAACCTGACCTTTTTCTCTGGCTGTCCTTAACATTTTTTTTTTCTTTTCAGCCTTGGAGAATCTGATTATTATGTTTCTTGGGGTTGCTCTTCTTGAGGAGTATCTTTGTGGTGTTCTCTTCATTTCCTGAATTTGAATGTTGGCCTGTCTTGCTATGTTGGGGAAGTTCTCCTGGATAATATCTTGAAGTATGTTTTCCAGCTTGGTTCCATTTTCCCTGTCACTTTCAGGTACACCAGTCAATCTTAGGTCTTTTCACATAGTCCCATATTTCGTGGAGGCTTTGTTCATTCCTTTTCATTCTTTTTTCACTAATCTTGTCTTTATGCTTTATTTCATTAAGTTGATCTTCAATCTCTGATATACTTTCTTTGGCTTGATTGATTCAGCTGTTGATACTTGTGTATGCTTCACGAAGTTGTTGTGCTGTGTTTTTCAGCTCCATCAAGTCATTTATGTTCTCTAAACTGGTTATTCTAGTTAGCAGTTCCTATAACCATTTATCAAGGTTCTTAGCTTTCTTGCATTGGGTTAGAACATGCTCCTTCAGCTCAGAGGAGTTTGTTATTACACACCTTCTAAAGCCTACTTCTGTCAATTTGTCAGACTCACTCTGTCCAGTTTTGTGCTCTTGCTGGAGAGGAGTTACAATCATTTGGAGGAGAAGAGGCATTCTGGGTTTTTGGAATTTTCAGCATTTTTGCACTGGTTTTTCCTCATCTTCATGGATTTATCTACCTTTGATCTTTGATACTGATGGCCTTTGGATGGGGTTTTTGAGTGGTCATCTTTTTTGTTGACGATGATGGTATTGCTGTTTATTAGTTTTCCTTCTAACAGTCAGACCCCTTCTGCAGGTCTGCTGGAGTTTGCTGGAGGTCCATTCCAGACCCTGCTTGCCTGCGTATCACCAGTGGAGGCTGCAGAACAGCAAAGATTGCTGCCTGCTCCTTCCTCTGGAAGCTTTATCCCAGAGGGGCATCTGTGTGATGCCAGCTGGAGCTCTCCTGTATGAGGTGTCTGTTGACCCCTGCTGGAAGGTTTCTCCCCATCAGGAGGCTTAGGGGTCAGGAACCCCCTCAAGGAGGCAGTCTGTTGCTTAGCAGAGCTTGAGCACTGTGCTGGGAGATTGGCTGCTTTCCTCAGAGCCGGCAGGCAAGAACGTTTAAGTCTGCTGAAGCTGCACACACAGCTACCCCTTCCCCTAGGTGCTCTGTCCCAGGGAGATGGGAGTTTTATCTATAAGCTCCTGATTAGGGTTGCTGTCTTTCTTTCAGAGATGCCCTGCCCAGTGAGGAGGAATCTAGAGAGGCAATCTGGCCCTAGGCACTTTCCCATGCTGCAGTGAGTTTTGGACAGTCAGAGTTAACACTGTTAGGGGAAAACCACCTACTCAAGCCTCAGTAATGACGGATGCCCCTCGCCCCACCAAGCTCAGTCATCCCATGTTGACTTCAGACTGCTGTGCTGGCATCAAGAATTTCAAGCCAGTGGATCTTAGCTTGCCAGGCTCTGTGGGAGTGGGAGCCTCTGGGCAAGACCACTTGGCTTCCTGGCTTCAGCCCCCTGGTGAGTGAATGGTTCTGTCTCTCTGGGGTTCCAGCTGCCACTGAGTTGTGAAGAAAAACTCCTTCAGCTGTTCATCTGCCCAAACAGCTGCCCAATTGTGTGCTTGAAACCCAGGGCCCTGGCGGTATAGGCACACAAGGGAATCTCCTGGTCTGTGGATTGTAAAAACTGTGGGAAAAGCATAGTATCTATTAAAAACTGTGGGAAAAGCACAGTCCCTCATGGCACAGTCCTTCAAGGCTTCCCTTGGCTAGGGGAGGGAAGTCCATGGCCCCTTGCACTTCCAGGGTGAGGTGACACCCCACCCTGCTTCTGCTCACCCTCTCTGGGCTGCACCCACTATCTAACCGGCCCTAGTGAGATAAACTGGGTACCTCAGTTAGAAATGCAGAAATCACCTGCCTTCTGCATTGGTCTTACTGGGAGCTGTACACTGGAGCTGTTCCTCTTCCGTCATCTTGCCAGCTCTCTTGTATTAGTTTCCTCTTGCTGGCATAAGGAATTGTCTCCATTTTAGCAGCTAAAAACAACATCCATTTATTAATTCCTGGTTCTGCAGGTCAGAGTCCCATAGACTTGGCTGGTTTCTCTGCCCTGAGTCTTATTAGGTTGACAGCAAGGGGCCAACAAGGCTGCATTCCCTTTTGAAAATTTTGGAGATGGATGTGTGTCTTTGTTCATTCAGGTTATTTGCTGAATTCAGTTCCTTGTAGTTGTAACACTGAGATCTCCCTTTCCTTTCTCACAGTCAGCCCAGGGTGGCCTTTGCTCCTAGATGCTGCTTACATTCCTCAGTCTTTCCAGGTGGGCCCTCCACCCACAGCAGGTAGGGTCCCTCTCTCACTTCAGATCTTTCCTCCTTACTCTTCTCACTCCAGCCAGACATTGCTCTAATTTTAGATGAGTTCCACTCCCTGGTTTAGGGTCTGCTATCTTCATGACATCTGCCAAATCTCATCACAGCAGTACCCAAGTTAATGGTTGATTGAATGACTGGGAGATAGTAATAGTAAGGGATACCTTTAGAATCCTGCCTGCCGCTGCCTAGGAAGTCTTGAATGATATGATTCTTGTGACCTCTCTGACTTCATGTCATTGCTCTTTCCCTTTTACTCTCTGGGCTCCAGGCCAGCATCGCCTCCTTGCTATTTTCTCCAACTGACCAAACCTACCCCACTTGAGGGCCTTGACACTTCCCATTTCCTCTGCCAGGAACGCCCTTGCCCAAGGCCTTTTTGTGGCCCACTCTCTCACTGTGTTGGCTGATCCTCTGGGAAGCAGACTTCAAGGCAGTTTTAGGAGAGTTCGAGATGTATCGGGGGTAAGGCCTGTGAAAGGTAAAGTGGGGAAGGGGCAGGAGTGGGCAGGCTGGGCCTTGAGACCACAGTGCAGGTTTGACACCCTTTCAGGGAGAGGAGGAGAAAGGAGGATTGGAGGAAGAGCCTCTGATTTCCACACGTGCTGCACTGAGAAAGTGTCAGCCAGCCCAGTGGGGAGCTTTGGCTACAGAGATTGCCTGTGGAAGAGTCCCACGCTGCCTGGGAAATGGTAAGCCCTTGTATCATTGTGCTCCGTCATTGGCTGAGGGCTATCCAGGAAGCATGTGGCCTCCACTCCAAAGCTGAGGCAGAAAAAAACAAATGTCCATCAACAGATGAGTGGATGGACAAAACGTAGTATGCACATTCGGTGGAATAGTATCCGGCCATGGAAAGGAATAAAGTATGGACACACACCAGGATGAACACTGGGAACACTGTGCTCAGTAAAATAAACCAGCCACAGAAGGACAAACATTGTATGCTCCTACTTATGGTGAATGTCTGGAAAAGGTAAATCCATAGAGATAGATGTAGATTAGAAGGTACCGAAGCTTGCAGAAGGAAGGGATGGGGGGTTATCATTTAATGGGTACAGTTCCTGTTTGAGGTGGTAACAATTCTTGGAACCAGATGGTAGTGATGGTTGCACAGAATTGTGAATATGATGAACACCACTTAAAAATCTGAAAAATGATGGAAGTGGTAAAATTTATGCTGCATACATTTTACTACAGTAAAAAAACATAGTTAAGAAAACAAAAGACCAAGGAAGATCCTGAAAGCACCAGCAGCTAGAAGCTGTCAGCAGAGAGCGACTTTTGTGGAAGCGCATCTCCACGGCTGCCACGCTCACCTTCTCAGGCCTCTGCCGAAATGGCAACTGAGCGGTGAGTCCTTTAATGACTAAATTACATCCAAGAGAAAGGCCTATCCTTCTTTTCTTTTTTTTTTTTCTGAGATGGAGTCTTGCTCTGTTGCCAGGCTGGAGCACAGTGGCACAGTCTCAGCTCACTGCAATCTCCACCTCCTGAGTTCAAGCGATTCTTCCGCCTCAGCCTCCCGAGTAGCTGGGACTACAGGTGTGTGCCAAACACCTGGTTACTTTTGGAATTTTTTGTAGAGACAGGGTTTCACCATGTTGGCCAGGATGGTCTTGACCTCTTGACCTCCTGATCCACGTGCCTTAGGCTCCCAAAATGCTGGGATTACAGGCATGAGCCACTGTGCCTGATACCTTCCTTTTTTTTTTTTTTTTTTTTTTTTTTTTTTTTTTTTTTGAGACTGAGTCTCTCTCTCTCTCCAGGCTGGAGTGCTGTGGCACGATCTTGGCTCACTGCAGCCTCCAGCTCCCAAGTTGAAACAATTCTACTGCCTCAGCCTCCTGAGTAGCTGGGACTACAGGTGCATGGCACCACGCACAGCTAATTTTTGTATTTTTAGTAGAGACTGGGTTTCACCATGTTGGTCAGGATGGTCTTGATCTCTTGACCTCGTGATCTGCCTGCCTCGGCCTCCTAAAGTGCTGGGATTACAGGTGTGAGCCACAACACCTGGCCAGGCCCATCCTTCTTACCCAAGTTAATTTTTCTCCATTACACTTAAAACCTTCTGACTTTTATATTTACCTGTTTATTTTCTGCTTCCCCAGTAGACCATGAGCACTGTGTGTATAGAGTGTCCATCTGTAGACTCACAGAGCAAGAAGCGTGCCTGCCTCAATCTTGAATGGATGAGTAAGTGACCTACCTGATGATTCATTCATTAGACAAATAGTTGATCTCAGTCAATTACATCATGTCTTGTGTTATTTATACTTTCCATTGATAAATTACTACAGACAGAGTTCAGTCAGCCCTTCCTAATTAGAGGGTACCCTGTCTTTTGGAAAGCTACTTTGTTTTTCCCCCCTGTGAATTGAATTATCAGAAGCTCATCACAGGAAAGGAGATCATTCTGGAGTAACTTTTGCACTGAAACTGCACTGGACATTACTGAGCTCCGTCCTGATGGAAGAAGAATGTCCCGGGAATCAGGAAACGTGCGGCATGTTCAGTCTGGGGTTGACTTCTGTTCAAGAATGTAGGGGGTGCAATAAGAAGATGGTATGTCAGAAACTGGAGAGTTGGCACAGATGAAAGGTCTGTTGGAAAGGGTTGGAAGAGAGACAGCGTCCATGTTTGAAGCCAGGGAGGAAGGAGGGCAGATAGAATGGTTCACGTTGGAGAGGAGAGAGACTGAAAACACTCTTCTGCCCAGAGAATTTTTTTTAATGGGAAGCCTTGACCTTGAGCATGGTTGGAGAGAGGTCTGGGGACTAATGAGGGGCTTAGATGATATAGAAAAGATTTTGTGAGACCTGGAACCAGCTAGGTCAGAGGATGAACCATAATTCTATCCAGAAAAAATTAACTGGCTTTATTTATGGTAAGTCCTGGTTCCAGACCGCTGTGGTCAGTAGATAAAGGGAGAATGTGTGTGTGTCTTTCTAGGGAACTTCTGTTTCTTTTGTCTTAGTTCTCTTCTTCCCACACCTCTTTTCTTCTTCTTCATCCCATCCCCACAATAATATCTGAACCGTTTGATGCCAACATCTCAAAATGTAACCCTGAAGTCAAAGAGAAAAGGGGTGTTCCATGGGGGGATAGCTGTTAAGAGCAGGTGAGTCTGGAAGGGCCACCCCTCTCCCATCAACTAGAACATTCCACCTAGTAAACTCCCAGCTTGTAAATTCCATTCAGCTAGCAGGTTCCAGGAGTAGTATTTCCAAAGAATTATAATGTAAAAGATTAACAGGTGGTCCAGGGAACTGAGAATCAAACAAAAAGGCTTGTTAAATAAAATGAGTTAAATGAAAGTTACAATTAAAAGGCCTGTGGGAGAAATCTAGGAGAGAAAATGTCTTCTGGAATTAGGTCCAGAAAATGGTCAGTGTGTTTCTGTGGGTCCTGGTTCAAGAAAAGATGCACAAAGGGCAGTGTTGTTTGGAAGAGTGAGTCCCTGGTGCCGGTTGAATGAGCCTGGTGTGGTGGGTCCTGCAGCCCCTTTCATCTCAGTAAGTTCTTGTCACATCTCCACTTTCCTTCCGTGTCCCAGGCCGCTATAGCAGTTGAACTTCGAGGATGGAGAACTAGAACACAATTCTCCTGGAGAGCTGAGAATTGTAAACATTCACCCCGCATCCATCTCTTCCTCATCACTTCCATTTTGCACATTGCTCCTGGTTTGCTCCTCCTAAAGCCTGAACCTTGCATTATTACTATAATCTCCTCCCTCCCACCTCCACAGACTCCCCTTTTCTACTGATCACAGTCCACATGAAGTGTGGGGCAGTCAACGTTCTTCATGCCCTTGAGCAAGGCTCGAGTCTTGCCTTTGCATTCCTATTCAGAAGGCTTGGAATTCATTGAAGAGAGTTAACTGATGCTCTCCTTGATAATTTTCCTTTTATTATTCCAGGCATCATTCTGTTTGCTGCTTCCCTTCTATGACAACTTAAATCCAATTATTCTTTCTTTCATGCTCTATTCAAATGGCACCACCACCCCAAAAGCCTCCTCTGATCACCACTCCACCTTTCTATGGCAGATTTTACAATTACCGTATATCAAGGGGACCTGCGCATCTGTCTTGTCTCTCCCACTGCAGTTTAAGCAAAAGATCATGTTGCTATGCTCAGCTCTGGCTTCTTCACAAGGCACACAGCAGAGTATATAGAAGATGCTCAGAAAGTTTTTATGGAAATAAAGAGATAGGATAGATGGCTCAGGTCGGGAAGTAAGACTTGGAGAAGAAGCGAGGTTCCTTGTAAGACAGAAAAGAAGGCACGCCTGTAATCCCAGCACTTTGGGAGGCCGAGGTGGGTGGATCACGAGGTCAAGAGATCAAGACCATCCTGGTCAACATGGTGAAACCCCGTCTCTACTAAAAATACAAAAAATTAGCTGGGCATGGTGGTGTGTGCCTGTAATCCCAGCTACTCGGGAGGCTGAGGCAGGAGAATTGCCTGAACCCAGGAGGCGGAGGTTGTGGTGAGCCGAGATCGCACCATTGCACTCCAGCCTGGGTAACAAGAGCGAAACTCCATCTCAAAAAAAAAAAAAAAAAAAAAAGAGAAAAGAAGGGGGGGAGGATGAATGAACATGTACAAAAACACTGAGATAAAAAAGAAGGAAGGTGGGGAAGTACTTATGGGAGAGCTGTTATATTCTTGGGTTGCTAGTTCCCTGGGAGCTAGAAACAAGAGTTTGGGAAGCATCATAGAAGAACTAGTCAAAGCAGAGGTTGGAAGTACGTACAAACGTATTTCTAGAAGTACGTACAAACGTATTTCTAGAAGTATGTACAGATGTATTTCTAGAGGTGTGAAAAGAGATCTTGTGGGTTGGGGAGAAAGGGGTGGACAAGATCGAGCCTGGGTGTAGCTATGGTTATGGGGGGTGAATAAGAAATGGAGGAAGAAGGAGGTTCAGTGTTAGGGAACCCTAAAGTAGAACTGGAAAAGGAGTTAATAGAGAGAAGACAGAGACTAAAAAACTAAAAAGATAAAAAAGCAGACAAAAGAAAAGCCTTCTCTAGTTAAAGTAACCTTTGAATAGCAGTTTGAACACAGAGGAGGGACAGAAGTGTCTCCTGCTGGATGCACATGAGCTGTGGGAAGAGAACCCAAGGGGATGAGAACCTCATGGCAATGAAAGGAAATTGACTCTGTAGCTATGATCAGCCATCAAGTGATCTATCCTGGTATCTTACAAACTGAGTTCCTTGGGGCATCTCTGGGAGGTGGAGTGGGTTTTGGAGGCCATATTTGTTTTCTAGGGTTATTGTAACAAATGATCACAAACTGGGTAGCTTAAACAACAGAAGTGTATTCTCTCATAGTTATTCTGGCCAGAAGTCTGGAATCAAGGTGTCAATAGGAGGCCAGGCTCCCTTGGAAGGCTCTGGGAGGCCCCTTCCTTGCCTCTTGGAGCTTCTGGTAGCCCAAGTGTTCCTTGGCTCCTGGCAGCATAGCTCTGAAGCCTCTGCCTTCACAGTCTCATGGCCATCCTCCCCGCCTGCCTGTGTCTTCATGTGGCATTCTCTTCCTGCTGTGTCTCCTTGTCTTCAGAGGATACCAGGTATGTTGTTATAGGGACTACTCTCGTCTAGTATGACCTCCTCATAACTAATTATATCTGCAGAGACCCTAGTTCCTAATAAGGTCATATTCACAGGTACTAAGGATTAGGACTTCAACCTATCCTTTTAGGGGTCACACTTCAACCCATAATAATGGGTGAGAAGAGACCGTATCAGTGGCATTTTCATCTTCACCTAAACTTAACCAGGGCTGCCTGGCTTTTGCCTGGTTACAATTTTGGGATCTGTTGAAAGACTTTGAGAAACATTTCCACTGCTTACCAATATATTTAAAACCACCCATGTATAGAATGCCACTTCCTACAAAGAAACAGGCAAACACATCATTCCACTGGCTTAAAGCTGCTTTCCTGTAAGGCTTTATAATGCTGGCTTTTCCTTCTACATGCCTTCGTCTCATTTAGCTTGTTCAAGGCACAGCCAGCCAGATGCTGCTGATGGGTGTTGGACTGGAAGCACCGTTAAGAATGGAGTAAATCGCATCGGCTCTTCCATTCTGTTCATGCTTGTCCTCTTTGAGTCCCTTTCAATTGCTGTAAGGGTCACGCATGTGTGGCCCACTCTCTCGGGGACTCTGAGTCAAGTATTCCATGCTGTATGCTTTCTGATGCCTTTGGAACTGATGGCATCCTCTAATTAAAGGTGGTGGGTGTCGTGATGACAGGATCAGTATCAGCATCTGGCTTCCCTAAGGACCAGGGAACACTGTGGCCCAAGTTTTCCTATGTGTAACACTTTGTTCATATGTTTACGTATCTAGGGGTAAAATCTAAAAGGGGGTGGCGCTTACTTTCTCTTGTACCTGCTCTGCCTGTTTCAGGAAAATCAGAGGGGAATCCCACAAGAAGTGTGTGACTGTTTTGCCTCATTGAAAATATAAGGTGCTATGGCTTGAAATACATTGGTATTCTGCCCCGGCTTCACTGCAGCGTGAACAGCAATGATGTTCTCCTGAATATCAATTCCAGACGTTTTAGGAAGGGCTCAGCAGTTCCGTGAGAATGAAGCTGTGTTACTCAAGTGTAATAAGCCAAAAAAAAAAGAAAAATCTTGTTTTCATGCAGCACTTGTACAGACCCGTGCCCTGGACAGGTAAGTGCCTTTTCTGTTCATTGTAGGCTTGGAAGGCACAGGGTATTCACTCAGGCTTATCAGCACAAGCGGAGAAGGAACATTCCAGCCCAGGGAATTGAGTCGAAATGAGTATCAGGGACCCAGCTTTTGCCAGCTAATTATGGACTGAATATTCAATCCAGGGTTTGCAAAGTGCTGCTACTGAGCGCCTGCCCCGCCAAGAAAGGATTTAAACATGGTCAACTCAGGGTAAGTTATTTTGCAAATCCAATATTTATTATTTTTATGTACAAAAAGTAAACTGCAAGTGAACATAAAATCAAATCCAAGCCTTTTGGCTGCATGGACTGTTGGACTTTATCTCATAGTTACAGCGAATCATATACGCCATAGACTGCCACCACCATGCTACATCTGTGACACAGCAGGAATGTGCTGTTTGCCTATCTGAGGAATGTTCAATAGAGAAAAGTAGATCCTAAAGCAACCTGGAGGTCAGAGGATTCTGAGATAATCCCACTGTTGAAAAACATCTAAATAGCAAATGTCCAATGTGTAATAAAATAGTTAAAAGGTCCAAATCCATTTCTACTTGGCTGATCAAGCACGAGAAATCTAACAGCACTTTGTCATTTTGCTTTTCAGATTTTCACGGAGGACATGGGCCATTGACATATAAAGAAAAAAACCCAAAAAAAAACAAAAAACAAGTCATGTGATCTCTAACCTGTGAGTTCTAGTCAGATTTTCCAAACAAATCACCATTATTTATTTCCATAGGAGATCCTGGTAACAGACATGTCATTTCAAATCTGGTATGTTCAGATCAACCCATAATGAAATGACTCTGTTGATTTATGGCAAAACAGACACACCTTGGGTAGGAAATGAAGCCAACGGTAACAAACATCATACGTGCAAAGTTTTTGTAAATAAATTGAGATATATAGTTTGTTTTTTTGCTAAACTCAGTTATTAAGAGGCTTCTTCAGAAACTTAGTATCTTTGCACAACTCTGTCACTCAAATTATTTATCTACAGGTCTGTTTTAAGCCAGTAAGCATTCTGAGCCCATTTCTTTGCCTGGTGCTTGCACAGTCAATTTTCTTGGAAGGAGGCAACAGTGCCATTAGTATAACTGAGGACAGAAATCAACTTTTTCTGGTCCCAAATATCTTGTGTATATTTTAAAACATACCATGAGAAAAAGAAGATACTTTTAAAAATTCAGAGTCTGTAGTTTGTAAAACTATCATTTTAGCATAAAAGTTCATTGCTGACCTTTTGAGATCAATCATAAATAATTTTTCCAAGAGAAATATTTCTAGCAGAAACGGGAAAGAAGTGAACTAAAGCTGTAGCCTCTGTACCATAAACATCAGCCACTTTGGCTTAGCAGTCTTTTGGCGCATGGTGATAATACTGCATTAGAGCACATATGAATATACACCTTAGTTTACACAGAATATGACATTTTTGAGTGATATACATTTGCTTGTGGTATAGTTTCTAATATTATCAGTGCAGTCATTATACAAACTTTTTAGACGATGATAGTAACCCGTCATAACGCAGCTTATGCCTTTCTTTGGCAGGACGATAATCAGTTTATAAAAATCTTCTGACAAGTTGAAATGACAGATCAATTACAGATTGCTCATTGGACACTCAAGGAAATTATTAGAAAACAGTTTTTACCACTAGAAATTCATCCACATTGACGTCCCCCTAAATATCCAGGAGGTCATCCCCGCTTTCGTCGCTCTCCACGGTCAGCTGCCGGGTCCACCACTTCTTAACTTCAGAACCGCAGGAAGCCACGTCAGTCATGGGGTTCATTTTGCACACTACGGATTTCATGGTGGTCCTCCCTCCAAACCGTAAGTTGACTGAGGACACTGAATGGCTTATTGGTTTTGGCGCTGTGGAATTAATGAATCTTATGAGCCACTTGGTGCTGCTCCACTCCACTGTAATAATTCCTGAAACCCATGATATTCCCATCAGCGATAGTTTCGGCTAACATGTCCTATCCACAGATGCTAAGGAAACATCCTTTCCAGGACTCCATGCTTTATGTTCATGATAGATTTTTAAAAATTATGCTCATGGACAACTACTAATGCCATCTGGGGAAAGAAGTGCTGCTCACCCCTTACATTCTGAAATAATAGAAAAGCTAGAAAGTCACTAAAAATTCCAATTTGGGAGCTATTCAGGGTCATAGAAACATGTGCATTTGTTAGCATATGCAATAAAGAAGAAAACAAAAAGGAAGGAGAGCGTGACCCACAGTGAAGGCGAGGAGGTTTGAGTGAGGGTGTGGGAGGAGAGGTGCGGTTCTGGGGTCCCACAGTCATGGTCTTGGGACCCACCTCTGTAACCTGTGAGTATGTAGTGATGGGCAACTTCATGTCTCTCAACCCAAATTTCCTCCAGTGCAAGATGAAGACAATGACAATGTCCTAATGAGACTATTGTCAGGATTAAAATGGGTTACATGAGATGGCCTAAGCGCATAGCATGACACCTATCACGTTGTTGTTGCCCCCTCAAAATACTGTTTTTCTTTCCCTCTGCCTTCCCAAACTCAGCCTGACCCCTGTCACCATTTTTGATGGGGGCTATCTAGACATAGACCAGTGGAAGTACTTTTTTTTTTCTTTTGAGACAGGGTCTCACTCTCTTGCCCAGACTGAAGTGCAGGGGCAGTGCAACCTCTGCCTCCTGGGTTTAAGCAATTCCCCTGCCTCAGTCTCCTGAGTAGCTGGGAATACAGGTGTGCACCACCACGCCCAGCTAATTTTTGTATTTTTAGTAAAGACAGGGTTTTCAGCATCTTGGCCAGGCTGGTCTCAAACTCCGGACCTCACATGATCCACCCGCCTTGGCCCCCCCGAAGTGCTGGGATTACAGGCGTGAGTCACTGCACCCAGACCAATGGTCATACTTTTGACAGCCTCTTTTCTTCTGTCCATTTAAGTGAATACCAATGACTGTGCATTTGCCTCGGGTCACCTCTCCTATCTATCTATCCCTGCAGCATCTGGCCCCAGCTCTGTCCATGCCCTCGCTGCCTGGTTCTCACACCACTGCAACTTCTTCCAGCCCGTTGCCTGCCTCTAGGCTCAGCTGTAGACAATTCACTCTCCCTTGCTGCCAAGTCAGCTTCCTAAAGCACAGATTCCAAAAGTCACATGTTTCTCAGAAATCTTCGCTAGCTCCTAATTGCCTACAGGATAACACTGAACCTACTCAGCTTGTGATTTAAGGCTTTTTGTGACCTGGCGCTACCACCTACTCTGTCCTGATGCCATCATTCTCTGCTTTGTTTGAATCAGGAGGAAACCTGCTTCCTGAAAAACAAGTTCCTGGATACAAAAGGGGATACTTTCCTTGGTGGTAGTCTCCATGAAGACCCACTCAACATCGCTGGCCTCAAAATGTAAGTGGTGCTGTCCTCCGCTTTGCAGAACACATATGCTACACATCTACTCACTTCAATTGGGCTGAATTTGGGGGACAGTTAAGGAGCATTATAAAGCTCCTGCTTCGGCATGAACTTAGTTAACTATAGAGAAAAACATGTGGCTGGGTGCGGTGGCCCACACTTGTAATCCTATCACTTTGGGAGGTGAGGTGGGCGGATCACAAGGTCAGGAGTTCGAGACCAGCTTGGCAAACACAGTGAAACCCCATCTCTAATAAAAATACAAAAATGGGCCAGGTGTGGTGGCTCATACCTGTAATCCCAGTACTTTGGAGGTTGATATGGGTAGATCACAAGGTCAGGAGTTTGAGACCAGCCTGACCAACAAGGTGAAACTCTGTCTACTAAAAATACAAAACTTAGCCAGGAGCGGTGGCATGCTCCTGTAATCCCAGCTATTTGGGAGGTTGAAGCAGGAGAATCACTGGAACCCGGGAGACAGAGGTTGCAGTGAGCTGAGATCGTGCCACTGCACTCCAGCCTGGGTGATAGAGCGAGACTCCATATCAAAACAAACAAACAAAAAACAACAGAGCCAGGCATGGCGGTGGGTGTCTGTAATCCCAGATACTTGGGTGGCTAAGGCAGGAGAATCGCTTGAACCCAGGAGGCGGAGGTGGCAGTGAGCCGAGATCACGGCACTGCACTCTAGCCTGGGTGACAGAGTGAGACTCCATCTCAACAAAGAACAAAAAACCAGAAAAAAAAAAAAAGAAAAACACATACAAGGACACTAGGCTGCGGGGAGCATTGTTCTCTCTCCATTCCTGAGTGTTCTTCATGGGATTAGCCTGGCTTTCCAAAACCTTATATAGAAGAAGCTCATAGAAGACAATTCTCTTACTAAATCGGTAAAATATGGTAAATAATGGAATTCTTTATTAAATGAAAGGATCGAATGAGATAAAGCAGCTTGCCTAAAGACAGTGACTGGCTCAGCTGCAAAGTGAATGCTAAGACAAAGTGGGGGCTGGTCCCTTTTTTGAGAACTTTGTGGCATTTTCTGAATGATTGCACCTGCCTACTCCCTCTTCAATTAAATAAGTTTCACCTATGTTTGAGCGTGCCTTGATGCACGAAGGAAGCCCTTGGAAATCTCTCCCTCTTTCTGAATCTTGGCTTTTTCATAGGTGCTGGCTTCTAGACCATGGCAGCCTGAAATGTACCCAGAAAATGGGGGCTAATGTAGGTCATATTTAGAGAAGTTATTTGGTGGGGGGAGGGGGTGGGACAATGATTTTAACAAGACTACATTTTTCATTATGTCGCTGTCTGTAAACGACTGTAGATGCAGACTTACATTTTGAAATGCAAGACCCAAAACACATAAAGTAAATACCTTTAAAATGCCTTGATCGGTAGAGAAATGCCTGGATGTACCTACCCGAGGGCAGACGCCACTGTCCAAACTTCCTCTGGGGTTTCCCTGCATCAGCTGCGTCTTGCCGGCTTCCTCCTCGATCCGACAGCGTGGGGCTCAGGAGCTGCTGCTGGCTGCTCGTCTGCATGGGAGGAGAAGCACCCACTTACCATCTTCCTTAACCCTGTGCTTTCCTCATTTTACCATAGGAAAGGAAAACAAGGCAGGAGAACAGGTGGGAAGAACTATATGGACTCATAGTGTCCACTGTGGGGAAGGAAAAGTGAAAATGGGTAAAAAGAGTCACAGAAGCAAAAGAGCCACCACCGCACGCCGTGCCGAAGGAGACACCACTCTTTCCTGGGTAACCCCACTGCCTCGCTCCCCTCCATGCCTGAGAATGTCATTGTTGCCCTTCATATCTTCACTGGCGAACCAGGGGGCAAGGATGGGGCGCTGCAGCAAGGAAGGCGGGGCAGTGGGGACTGGCTGGGCGGGGGCAGTCTACCAGCCTGAAGATCTGCACTTAGGGCTTCAGGGAGAGAGTTCTCCATGGGCAAAGCTCTGTGATGGGCTTTGGATGGAGCTGATAACAATCTAAGCTAAAGTCAAAGAGAGAGGCCAAGACTTCCCACACCTTTCCACCTGTTCTCTGGCTCACCTGTCACCTCTCCCTTTCCTATCAAAAGCGTTGCTCTTCACATCTCTTCAATATCCCCTCTTGTTTTTTTTTGGGTCACCTCTTGGGATTTTCATCTAAAAACGGGGCTCTGCAATCGCCACTTTCCCTGGGCTCATTGGCCCTGTCTCACTGTCTGTCCTGACCTCAGCAGGCCTCCCCCATGAGAGACGTTGCCAGCCATCCTCAGGGTGACCAGTGGCAAGGCCACTGCAGATGGCTGTCTTTGCCCCTTGGTTAACTAACTCTGCAGAAATCCCTGTAGTCGATGGCAGATGATTTCTACATGCTGGGAAGCCCAAAACATGAAATCTACCTCAAAGTGGGCTGTGGCACCAGCAGGTCTCCTGGAGCACCCTGCTAGGCCATGGATCCTTAGGCTTCCAAATGTACCCCTGGCCCCATTGCTGCACACCACGGAGCCTGGTGCTGCTGGGGACTGTGCAGAGCACAGGATCTGCTCCATGTTGTAAACCTCAGATCATAATTGCTGCCTCATAAAGGGGTAAGTCCTCCCAGCCAGCTGCTTCTCACAGCACAGGACTCTCCAGGACGCTGATAACTCCTTGTACTTTTCTAAATAGACACGTACATTGAGTTTGAGAATGAAAATATGTTGTGACCTAGTAAATACAACCTCAAGCCAATTCTCCTGAATTCCATATACTCTTCTGATACCCAACCAAGAAAGGATACATCTTCAATAAGCCTGATTATATAAGGAGGTTGAAGGCCAATTACAAACATTTTCACTGATTTTACTGCAAATGTCTATGGCTTTGGTGAGGGGAGGAAAACATTTGGGGCAGAGCTGCATGGAAACCACACTCTGCTAAGTCACATAGTATTTCCAGATTCAAACGTAGCCCTTAGATCTAATGGTTACTCTTTAGACAAAAATAAAACTACAGATTATGAAGTTCAGGGCATTCATGTTTTCTGGTATTCATATGAATCAGAATCTTTTAAAATAACCTCAACTGCATCCAAGTGGCAAAGACACACATAATCTGGATCAGTGGATTACCACTGTCTTGGTTTTTTGTTTTTCAGTGAAAATATTCCTATTAGAAATATTGGCACCTTGTTTGAATGATGTGACCAGCACCCAGTTTATTTTTACTAAAAGAAGGAAGCCACAGAGTGTCCCGGGCTGAAGGACGGCTCGTGCCCATACCTCTGGTTGCATGCTGTTGTCCTGACTGTTGGCGTTCGTGTCCTCACTGGGCTGGGTGGTCTCGATGCTGGGCGGGTTCAGAAACCGGCTCAGCTCTTGCTGCTGACTCTCTCTCAGACTGTGGATGATACTGCACGACTGCTGCTGTTTCTATGGAAATGCGATTGTTTGTTCAGTAAAGTAGCCCAGCATCCTGCCCGCCCCACTGCCACACACGTCATACTTTCTTCTCCCCTCTCCAAAACCTGCATGATTGGTGACGCCTTAGGAATGTCCAAATAAGGATCCTGAACTAATTTCAATATTCAGTTAAGGGAGGCTGATGCAAAGGTGGGCTTGGAGATTTATGCATTACCTTCCCAGTCCATTTTCATTTGTGTAACAGTCGGAATAGTGATGGTCATCGATGTTTGTGTTTTATTTATTTTTGTTTTTTTTTTTTGGTTGTTTGTTGTTGGTGTTTTCTGTTTTGTTTTGTTTTGTTTTTTTTTTAAATCTCATTGTGTCCTCTAGACTAGACTTCAATGGTACGATTATAACTCACTGCAACCTTAAACTCCTGGGGTCAAGCTATGCTCCTGCCTTAGCCTCATGAGAAGCTGAGATACAAGTGTGCATGACCGTGGCTGGCTAATTTCTTTTTAGAGAGGAAAAGTCTCACTCTATTGCCCAGGCTAGTCTCAAACTTCTGGTCTTAAGTGATCTCTGGCTTCAGTCTCCCAAAGTGCTGGGATTACAGGCATGAGCCACTGTGCCCAGCCTGTGTTTTAAATTACTAACACAGCTATTCTCTTTTTCTCTTCTTATTTTATTCTAGGCTAATTAAACCAATACAATGCCAACCCCTCTCCCACTTTCCCGCATGTTGTAAGAGGCAGAGAGCCTCGGGTGGATGAGAAAACCTTTGTTCTTGTCTTTATTCTGAAGTTTTCAGGCCAACCCAGGAGTCCGGTCTGTCTTGGAATATACTGAAGCTGGGGCTCCTTGTGGCCTCTCAGAGCCAGAGGAGGACAGGTTGATCACTGGGGCTAACATAGCTACAGTGGCCAGCAGTGACAGGACATCACTGGGCAGCTGGCCTTGCTCTAGGAGGTTGAGTTGTACCTTTTCTCTGGGACCCTTTTCTCCTCCAATAGAAGTACATGTTTCTGCAATTGATGTTGCTGCTCTGAGAAAGAGGATTAAAAAACAATCTCTTTTATATATAAATGTTTAGTGATTACTTTTTCCCCCAAATGTGAAACGTGTCAAAAGCATTCATAAAAGTAATTATCTCATAGAAACATTCACTGTAAACACAGTATATGCCAATGAAGTATACATTCATTAATTTTTGAGTTAGATAATCTTACAGGCTTATAATTCAGGAAGCAGGAAACATTATTAATCCCGAGAGGTAGTCTTTTCAGAATACATTATCATGGTTTGTTGAAATTTTTAGCAGCAATTTAAACGTTTTGTAAATCTGATATGTGGAAAATTTTAGAATTTTATACAGTTGAGTTTAATAAATGGACATCATAAATATTTTAATATCAATAAACTGCCTTTTTTTTTTGAGAGAGTCTCACTGTGTCCCCCAGGCTGGAGTACAGTGGCACTTTCTTGGCTCACTGCAACCTCTACCTCCTAGGTTCAAGGGATTCTCCTGCATCAGCCTCCTGAGTAGTGGGGATTACAGGCATGTGCACCATACCCAGTTAACTTTTGTATTTTTGGTAGAGATGGAGTTTTGCTATGTTGGCAGGCTGGTCTCCAACTCCTGGCCTCAAGTGATCCGTCCTCTTGATCTCCCAAAGTGCTGGGATTACAGGCGTGAGCCACTGAGCCTGGCCAATAAACTGCTTTTAAAGTCTTCATGTCATATTAAAATGGGATTCCATGGAAACTTCTAATGGACTCTGCTAAAGAGGGCAGGGCCGACTGTGGACTAGAGTGAAAGTCTGTGTCATGATCTGATCACTGTAAGTGGAGGAAGTGGACAGAGTTTAAAGGGATAGAAGGCTGATCATAGAAGGGGCTAATCCCACACTCACGAAGCCCTTTTCTTTCATCCCTCCTTTTTCGGGGTGGGGCGGGGACCCAACCTGCAGACATGCAGTTCACTCACAGCTCTGATGCGCTTGAGGCACTTCTTGAGCCACATGCGGATGGTCTGCTTGGCCACCTCCTCCTCTATGGTGTACTCCAGCTGCTCCCTTGCCAGGAGCTCCTCCAGCTGCAAGCTCTTGCGGATGTCCACGGACCGGTAAGAAAGCATGCTGGTGAGGGAAACACACCTGCAATCACAGTCTGATTCACCTGAGATATACACACTTACATGTGTCAAAATTCAGAAAGGATATCACTCAATCTAATGAGTCTAGCATTTTGACGCCATCCCTCACCCTTGTGTGTCTAGGGCCTGTCCTGTCACCTCTCTGTGTCTCCCTTCCCTTGTCTGTAAAATAAAGATAGTCCTAGTAACTACTTTATTTAATGACTAAGTGAGTTAATATCTGTGAGGTTCTTAAAGCAGTAAGTGCCTGTGAAGTAAAAGATCCAGGCCAGGTAAAGACTCAGGACTTTCCCTGCAGAAGGGAAACCCCACATCCCATACTTTCTTCACACTTAGCCACATGTGGTGATGGTTAATATGCTTAGCTGTGCATCACACATCCTTACCCCTGCATTCCATTCCTTCTCTGTTTATCTCATCCATCCTTCTATATCTTCCTTATTAATTTAATGTTATTTTTTTGAGATGGAGTTTTGCTCTTGTTGCTCAGGCTGGAGTGCAATCTCAGCTCATGGCAAACTCCCCCTCCTGGGTTCAAGCAGTTCTCCTGCCTCAGCCTCCCAAGTAGCTGGGATTACAGGCATGTGCCACTGTGCCAGCTAATTTTCTATTTTTAGTAGAGATGAGTTTTCACCATGTTGGTCAGACTGGTCTTGAATTCCTGACCTCAAGTGATTCACCTGCCTTGACCTCCCAAAGTGCTGGGATTACAGGTGTGCGCCACCATGCATGGCCTTCCTTATTAATTCTAGAGACTATGAAGCAAATCCAGGGTTTAATATCCACTCCCATTTAGCCCTTGACATACAAAGAGCCCATGCAGTGGGGTTAGATGAAGCTAACAGTAGATGTTTTGCATCATGGGGCAATAAGGCAGCTCCCAGGATGTCTGGACCAAGCAGTCCACCACCAGAGGAGAAGACAGCCTTTCCTGGAAGCATGGTTCACCCAGGAGTAGCCACAGGATCCCAGGTTATGGCTCATGCACCCTGGTGCACCTGTGAGCTATCTCCTTCTGTGAGCTCAGTTCCATCCCGGAGCCCAAATCAGAGCATGGAGGCTCCTGAGAGCACTGATACATTGGCCTTCTCTTCTTTGCTAAGTCTCTCCCCACCACAGAGGGGAAAAAATGCATTTTCTCTTCCTCTCCTCCCTGACTCATCAAGAAACTCATCAAAGCTTCACTGTTTTTATTATTATATACTGGGCTGGGGGAATAAACAGGAAGGGGAGAAACAGCCCCACCGTTGATTTTGCCTGGGTCTATTTTTGTTAGCTGCACCAGTGTGCTCCAAAGCGGCTGAATATGCATGACAATGGTATGCCTATCTGCCTCATGTCAACCTAAAAAAATTTGCCACTAGGAGGAAAGACTCAAACATTCTGTCAGAGATGACATCCTTTGTTATTCACATGCATTTTTCCGTCCTGTCTTTTTCTGTTTTTTAGCTTGTTCGTGGAAGAACTGAATAGTGGGAGGTGAAATTGATAAGAGAACGTTTCCCAGATTCTTCCTGTGCTGAACAGATCCTTTTTTCAGTTTCTGGCCACAAGCCTATTTCTTTATACCTGAGCTCCCCTGAAATCTGAGACACAATACCCACACACTACTTGTAGGTACTGCTATGTGATTAAAATAGCTACTGCTAGTTACTTGCTTTTAATTTTTTCTGTGGCATGGACCCCATGGCAGTGAAGCTTATGGGACATTTCTTAATGCTTTAAATGCACAGAATGAAACACACAATTTTACAAAGGAAACCAATCCTAAGCGAAAACACACACACACACACACACACACGCACAGCTGGAGGCATCACACTACCCGACTTCAAGGCTACAGTCACCAAAGCAGCGTGGTGCTGGTGCCAAAACAGAGATACAGACCAGTGGGACACAACAGAGGCCTCAGAAATAATGTCGCGCATCTACAACCATCTGATCTTTGACAAACCTGACAAAAACAACCAATGGGAAAGGATTCCCTAATTAATAAATGATGTTGTGAAAACTGGCTAGCCATATGCAGAAAGCTGAAACTGGATCCCTTCCTTAGACCTTATTCAAAAGTTAACTCCAGATGCACAGAAGATTTAAAAATAAGGCCTAATACCATAAAAACCCTAGAAGAAAATCCAGGCAATGCCCTTCAGGACACAGGCATGGGCAAGGACTTCATGACTAAAACTCCAAAAGCAATGGCAGCAAAAGCCAAAATAGACAAACGGGATCTAATTAAACTAAAGAGCTTCTGCACAGCAAAAGAAAATATCATCAGAGTGAACAGGTGACCAACAGAATGGGAAAAAAGTTTTGCAATCTACCCATCTGACAAAGGGCTAATATCCAGAATCTACAAAGAACTTAAACAAATTTATAAGAAAAAAAACAACCCCATCAAAAAGTGGGGAAAGGATATGAACAGACACTTCTCAAAAGAAGACATTTATGTGGCCAAGAAACATATGAAAACAAGCTCAGCATCACTGGTCATTAGAGAAATGCAAATCAAAACTACATTGAGATACCATCTCATGCCAGTAAGAATGGTGATCTTTAAAAAATCAGGAGACAACAGATGCTGGAGAGGATGTGGAGAACTAGGAACACTTTTACTCTGCTGCTGGGAGTGTAAATTAGTTCAACCATTGTGGAGGGCAGTGTAGCAATTCCTCAAGGACATAGAAATAGAAATACCATTTGACCCAACAATCCCATCACTGGGTATATAGCCAAAGGATTATAAATCATTCTATTATAAAGACACATACACACATGTTTATTGTGGCACTTCTCACAATAGCAAAGACTTGGAACCAACCCAAATGTGATAGACTGGATAAAGAAAATGTGGCACATATACACCATGGAATACTATGCAGCCATTAAAAAGGATGAGTCCATGTCCTTTGCAGGAACGTGGATGAAACTGGAAACCATCATTCTCAGCAAACTGACCCAAGAACAGAAAACCAACCACCACATGTTCTCACTAATAATTGGGTGTTGAACAATGAGAATACATGGAGACAGGGAGGAGAACATCACACACTGGGGCCTGTGGTAGGGGTAGGAGGATAGAGAGGGAGAGCAGGAGGTGGGGGTCTAGGGGAGGGCTAGCATTAGGAGAAATACCTAATGTAGATGACGTGGTGATGGATGCAGCAAACCACCACGGCATGTGTATACCTATGTAACAAACCTGCAGGTTCTGCACATGTACCCCAGAACTTAAAGTATAATAATAAATAAAATGCAATTCTCAAATTACTTCAAAATGGCAGTGATACAGTAACATAAGTGCCTCTTTATTATTCCATTAAATAATACTATCTAGTAGAGCTCAAATAACTACCGTAACTCGGAAGCACTGGTGAGCATAAATGATATTTTAACATGTGAGCCAAGGCAGTCGGTTATGTGATCTGAAAATTTCTGTGAGTTCTCCTGCTAACAAAGACGTGGATATTGCAAATGCAACTGTGGTTTGTTGCCTACGTTCCTCAAGGAAGAGTATGCTGCATTTCAGGGAGTGATGAGTGAAAAGAAAGATGTAATTGTTTCCTCTTGCTAGTCCGTGGACCTCTGTTTGATTTATAGACTCCTGCTTAAGAAGCTGTTATGGGTTGAATGTCTCCTCCCAAAGAAAGACATGTTGCAGTCCTAACCTCAAGTGCCTCGGAATGTAACTTTATTTGGAAATAGGACGTTGCAGTTTTAATTAGTAATTAAGTTAAAATGAGATCACACTGGAGTAGGATTGACTCCTAATGTAATATGACAGATATTCTTATGAAAGGTGGAATTTGAACTTAGATACACACACACAGACACACAAACACAGAGACACAGACACGTGCACAGACATACACAGAATGCCATGTGATGATTAAGGGAGACCCGCAGATGCTTCTACAAGCCAAGTAATGCCCAATATTGGCAGCACATCCCCAGCAACCAGGCGAGAGGCGTGGGGCAGATTCTCCCTCATGGGCCTCGGAAGGAACCAGCCCTACAACACCTCAATCTTGGGCCTTCAGCATCCAGGGCTTGGAGACCATAACTTTCTGTTGTCAAGCCTCTCAGCTTAAGAGGCTAAATTACAGTAGCCCAAGGGAACAAATAAAGAAGTCTCCCAAGGAGAGGAAAAGGCAGAGACTCCACCTGACCCTCTGTTCTGTCTGGGTGCTCATGAAATGTCTGGAAAATGTGGTGTTTCAGCCAGCGGGGCAACCATTGCAGAGCAGCCCAGGTGTCCTATCAGACCCATGCAAGGGAGGAGCTCTGTCCTGCATTCCCAGCTTTGCCACAGAGCCCTGGAACCGCAAGCAAGTCACTCAGCTCTTCTGGGCAGTTCCCGCATCGCAGGGAAGGGCTGGGACTGTTCTCCCAGGCACCTGCCACCTCTCCCCTCGGGGAGCACCTCAGTGGGCAGGGGCCCCTCAGGACATCAGGCCACAGCCTCCCAGCCCTCCTGAGTGAGGCCTCCTACTTAGAAATGAATATTGCAAGGGGGGAAGGGCACTTAGCACCTGGGACACGTGACCCTGCTTCACAGCCACGGCAGATGTGGCATTTGGGTTAGACACACACTCGTTAATTTTGCCGCAGAGACCTTGAAGGCTGACAGCTGTGGCTTCTGGCCCCAGCTTTGGCCTGCAAGAGCCTGCCTCCTACCTCAGGACGTCGTGGAAGGTGACGTCCCCGCCGTTGTGCAGCCTCTCCATTTCATAGCACATGTGCTTGAACAGGAGCTTGTCCTTGTCCAGGTCCACCTCCAGCCTCCCACGTAGCAGCCGCAGCAGGAACTTGACGCGGAATGTGGGGATCACACCCTGGGGGCAGAGCACAAGCAGCAGCAAATCATTATCAGCCTCAGTGATTCGCTTGGGTTTCTCAAAACAAAAGTGCTATTTCTCCAAAGCTAGCGTAATTAGTACCAGATGTGAAGAAAGCTGGTCACCTCCTTGGAGCCTGGTGGAATTAATTAAGTGGGCTAAGAAGAACAGAGGATGGAAAACTGAGAAATTTCTGCTGGTGCTTCTCTCTCTGGGAAGTCACCACGTTGCAGCATTTGGAGTGAGGCGTGGGAAGCTCCCCCTCTGCCCCCAGGACCCTGCTCTTACTCTCAGCAGGCTGATGGCTCACGCAGCCCCTCCCACAGACTCAGCCTCCAACTTATGCACTGAGTGGGTCGTAATGCGCTGGCACAAGACAATGGACAAGACACACGTGTCATCCTCGTCACTCAATCTGGATGCGAGGAATGTCTTAATGTTTATTACAAGTGTTTCTACCATTAAAAGATAACTCGCGGTGCTCACACCTACAATCCCAGCAGTTTGGGAGGCTGAGGTGGCTGGATCACCTGAGGTCAGGAGTTTGAGACCAGCCTGGCCAACATGGTGAAACCTGGTCTCTACTAAAAACACAAAAATTAGCTGGACACAGTGGCACATGCCTGTAGTCTCAGCTATTCAGGAGGCTGAGTGTGGAGAATTGCTTGAACCCAGGAGGCAGAGGTCGCAGGGAGCTGAGATTATGCCACTGCACACCAGCCTGGGCACAGAGTGGGACTCCATCTTAAAAAAAAATAAAAAGAAAAAACTCCTTTTTATGTTTTCTTCAAGATTAGAAAAACTATATACAAGAGAATTAGGCTCCCAGCTCTGCCCTCTTCTGGAGTCAGAATCTATCCAGACACTGAGAATCTAAGATGTGTCGCTATCTTCCTTGCAACACAAACCACCATGCCAGCCCTGGCTGTGTCTTGAGTGAAAGTGCTGGGCAGAACGCAGGTGACCATGCCTGCCAGTTACTGACATCTCGGTGTGCAGGGGGCAGTGTGGTCTTCATGTGCGTGTTACATGAAAGCGGGTTCCCATGGGTGACAGTTATGGAGAGACAGGCAGATTCCAAGGAGCTGAGAGTGAGGTCAGATGCCCTGCATGCAGGGCATGCACTACGTTGAAAGAGGTGGAGGTGGATGAGGAGGAGGAGGAGGAGGAAAGGAAAGCCCTCGAGACTGGATCCTGGGTGGCTGGAGGGTACCAACAAGAGGGAGCAAATCAGGGTGAGGACTCTGCCTGGGTCCCTCATTTATGATGCCCATGCTGGCATTTTGGATTTCGTGCCCTTCATCAACTCTTCTTGAACTATTTCCAGATCTCCCCCCAAATACCCTGGCAGAACCTTTCTTGTTCAAACAGCACCCCTCGGGCCTCCTTCATGGTCATCCCTGCCAGTGCAGCCCAACCCCAACTACTGTCTATAGTTTTAACTTCTGAGCATTTATCGTTTCTGGAAATACTGCTACTACTACTATTATTATTTTACTTTTTACTATTTGTCTCCACCTATTAGAATGTAAGCTCTGTGGTACAGGAACTGTTCCATCTTGTTCATTGCTGTAGCCTCATTACCTAGAAATGTGCCTGAGTGTTTGCTAGAGGGAGGAGGAGGAGGAGGTAGAGTAAAAGGAAGAGGAGGAGAAAGAGGTAGAGGAGAAGGAGGAGGTGGAGAAGGAGGAGGTGGATGAGGACAAGGAGGTAGATGAGGAGGAGGATGAGGAGGAGGAGGTGGAGGAGGAGGAGGAGGTAGAGGAAGAGGTGGATGAGGAGGAGGAGGATAAGGAGGAGGAGGATGAGGAGAAGGCTGAGAAGGATGAGGAGGAGTTGGATGAGGAGGAGGAGGTGGATGATGAGGAGGTGAATGAGGAGGATGAGGAGGAGGAGGGGGTGGATGAGGAAGAGGAGGAGGAGGTGGAGGAGGAGGAGGAGGATGATGAGGAGGAGGAGGAGGATGATGAGGAGGAGGTGGATGAGGAGGAGGAGGAGGTGGATGTGGAGGAGGAGGAAGTGGATGAGGAGGAGGAGGAGATGGATGAGGAGGAGGAGGAGGAGGATGAGGAGGAGGAGGAGGATGATGATGAGGAGGAGGAGGATGATGAGGAGGAGGTGGATGAGGAGGAGGAGGAGGTGGATGTGGAGGAGGAGGAAGTGGATGAGGAGGAGGAGGAGATGGATGAGGAGGAGGAGGAGGAGGATGAGGAGGAGGAGGTGGATGATGAGGAAGAGGTGAATGAGGAGGATGAGGAGGAGGTGGATGAGGAAGAGGAGGAGAAGGAGGAGGAGGTGGAGGAGGAGGAGGATGATGAGGTGGAGGAGGAGGTGGTTGATGAGGAAGAGGTGAATGAGGAGGATGAGGAGGAGGTGGATGAGAAGGAGGAGGAGGTGGAGGAGGAGGAGGATGATGAGGTGGAGGAGGAGGATGAGGAGGAGGAGGTGGATGAGGAGGAGGAGGAGGAAGTGGATGAGGAGGAGGAGGAGGAAGTGGATGATGAGGAGGAGGAGATGGATGAGGAGGAGGAGGAGGAGGTGGACCAGGAGGAGGATGAGGAGGAGGATGTGGATGAGGAGGAGGAGGAGGATGAGGATGAGGAGGTGAATGAGGAGGAGGAGGAGGAGGAGGTGGACCAGGAGGAGGATGAGGAGGAGGATGTGGATGAGGATGTGGATGAGGAGGAGGATGAGGAGGAGGAGGAGGTGGATGAGGAGGAGGATGATGAGGTGGAGGAGGAGGATGAGGAGGAGGAGGTGGATGAGGAGGAGGAGAAGGAGGTGGACCAGGAGGATGAGGAGGAGGAAGTGGATGAGGAGGAGGAGGAGATGGATGAGGAGGAGGAGGAGATGGATGAGGAGGAGGAGGAGGAGGACCAGGAAAAGAGGTGGACCAGGAGGAGGATGAGGAGGAGGATGTGGATGAGGAGGAGGAGGAGGATGAGGATGAGGAGGTGAATGAGGAGGAGGGGGTGAATGAGGAGGAGGAGGAGATGGATGAGGAAGAGGAGGAGGAGGAGGTGGAGGAGGAGGAGGAGGATGAGGAGGAGGAGGTGGATGAGGAGGAGGAGGAGGAAGTGGATGAGGAGGAGGAGGAGATGGATGAGGAGGAGGAGGAGGAGGTGGACCAGGAGGAGGATGAGGAGGAGGATGTGGATGAGGAGGAGGAGGAGGATGAGGATGAGGAGGTGAATGAGGAGGAGGAGAAGGAGGTGGACCAGGAGGATGAGGAGGAGGAAGTGGATGAGGAGGAGGAGGAGATGGATGAGGAGGAGGAGGAGGAGGACCAGGAAAAGAGGTGGACCAGGAGGAGGATGAGGAGGAGGATGTGGATGAGGATGAGGATGAGGAGGTGAATGAGGAGGAGGGGGTGAATGAGGAGGAGGAGGAGATGGAGGAGGTGGAGGAGGAGGACGAGGTGGAGGAGGAGGAGGAGGAGGATGAGGAGGAGGAGGTGGATGAGGAGGAGGAGGAGGAAGTGGATGAGGAGGAGGAGGAGGAGGTGGACCAGGAGGAGGATGAGGAGGAGGAGGAGGATGAGGAGGTGGATGAGGAGGAGGATGAGGAGGAGGAGGAGGTGGATGAGGAGGAGGAGGAGGAGGTGGATGAGGAGGAGGAGGATGAGGTGGAGGAGGAGGAGGTGGATGAGGAGGAGGAGAAGGAGGTGGACCAGGAGGATGAGGAGGAGGAAGTGGATGAGGAGGAGGTGGATGAGGAGGAGGAGGATGAGGTGGAGGAGGAGGAGGTGGATGAGGAGGAGGAGAAGGAGGTGGACCAGGAGGATGAGGAGGAGGAAGTGGATGAGGAGGAGGAGATGGATGAGGAGGAGGAGGAGGAGGACCAGGAAAAGAGGTGGACCAGGAGGAGGATGAGGAGGAGGATGTGGATGAGGATGAGGAGGTGAATGAGGAGAAGGGGGTGGATGAGGAGGAGGAGGAGGTAGATGAGGAGGAGGAGGAGGAGGTAGATGAGGAGGAGGAGGGGGAGGTGGACTAGGAGGAGGAGGAGGAGGAGGTGGATGAGGAGGAGGAAGGGAAAGAGGTGGAGGTTGATGACAAGGATTACAAGAAGAGGAAGAGCAAACCGCTGCTACTTTGGCTAATTTAAAGAAATCCTGGGTAAGCTTTATGGTTAAAACATTCAAATAATAACTCAAAAATAAACAAATAAGCACCTTCAGACACCACTTAAATAACTCCTTTGTACTTTTAACTGGGATTGCTGCTTGAATTTGAGGTGATCATGAATTCATAATACACTGTCCCTTTGGTAGTTTCAATATCACCTCTTTTCCTGCCCTGAGACCAAGCCCAATTCCTTCAGAATCCCTTTGGCTTCTTTTCCCTGCTGACCTTCTGAAAGTCCAAAGAAGAGGATGTTCGTGGTTGACCATGATGTGAGGAGGAACAACTCTCCCTCTCCCTTCCTGGATGCTGTTGAACTGTAAATGACAGCTTTCTGCAATTCACCAATGGCATTTAAGATTCAATCTATGTCATTTGCTAACCTCAAAACCATTTAAGTGTTTGAGACATGTTGGTAAGTCTCCTTGAGGTGGGGCGTGAAACAACCACCCACTCTCCTACCTCTCTCTTATCATCCACCATGTTCCATATGATTTGAAAGTGGCGAAGATCATTGTAACTTAAAAGCTGGTCTTCTTCAGTGGAATAAAACAAGGAGAAATTCTCCACAATTATGGCTTTTAAAAAAAGAAAAATTCAGAAGTTAGATCATTATGCTAATCTGTCATATTTTACAGAAAGTAAAACATCTATTATTAATAATGGATTTTATCACCTACATCATAAGCCAAATTTTTAAGTGCTTTTAGTATGGTTTCCAAATTGGCATGTTTACACTTGGGCTAAGCTATTTCTCCAGCTCCTGCCTTTCCAAAACATGAGGGTCATAAGCACAAACACACATTCTGTGTATAGAGATAGTCATGCCAGCTGGCTTTAACTCCTAGTTGAGAGTTCCAAGGCTGTTTTTAAGGGTCAAATTGAGTTCTGGGTGGCCCCACAGATGGGTGATTAAGGTATGGCTTTCAGAAACAGAAATGTGATATTGCAAGGCTAGAAAGGTAGTCCTCTCTGCTCTTGTTCAGCTCAATCCATGAGAAGAGCGCTTTTGAAATTAACGATCATGATAAATGGTACGACCCTTAAAATTGCAATCAAATGTCATTTACATGCCTTTCAATGGTCTTTGAAGCTTCTGGATGGAGAGACAACAATTTATAATTAATGCCATGAAACACCCACACCAACCAATCCAGGATAATTACTTGAAAATTGTACATAATTATCTAAGTACCTGAGTTTAAAGAGTAGAAAAAAAAATATTCAAGCAACATCACTTACCTACAAGCAGATTTAGCATGATGTAGGCAATGATGACATAAAACGAACAGAAATACATAAGTGCCCCAGCATAATTTCCACAGTCTGTTGCCCAGTATGTGAATTCATCTGGAGTACAAAAAGGAGGCTGAACCTTTGGGGCAGTGGGGTAGAAGAAGAAGAAGATAAGAGTAGAGAATGCAAATTTCTTTTAGCTGACTAGAGTTAAGGAAGAGATTCCTAAACATATAGAATATGATTAACTTAAGAGTAAGCTTTCAAAAGCCACATATATTGGGTACTTCATCTGTAGCAAAAATACAGAAGAATATTTCATTTATGCTATGCTGTTATCTTGTAGAATCCCAAGGTTATTGCCATGTTTAAAAGCACAATGAAAATGAGCTGATCTCCACTAGATACTCTTTCTGCCACTGCCACCTGCCCCCGGTGATAAGTAGCTACTGTGATGCAAACTGCAGAAAACCAAATAAAAAGACACAAGTTTCTGTCTGACCGAAGTAATAGGTTAACATTTGGGAACACGGACTGCACAGGTATGCCTCGGGGGCACTGCAGTTTCAGTTCCAGTGAATACTGCAATAAAACAAGTCCCATGCATGTTCTGGTTTCCCAGCGCATATGCAAGGTATGTTTATACCATACTGTGGCTTATTAAGTGCGCAGTAGCATTATGTCTAAAAAAGGTACAGACCTTAATAAAAAGTGTTTTATTGCTAAGAAAAGCCAACAATCATCTGAGCCTTTAGTGAGCTGTAATCTTCTGCTAGTGGTGGAAGGTCTTGCCTCAGTGCTGGTGGCTGCTGACGGCTGGAGTGGCGTGGCAGTTTCTTAAAACAAGGTAACATGGAAGGTTGTCATATCAATTGACTCTTCCTTTTGTGAAAACTTTTTCTGCAGCACGTGATGCTGTTTGATAGCGTTTTACCCACAATACAACTTCTTTCGAATTTGGAGTCAACCCTCCCAAACCCTGCTGCTGGTTTATTGAGTCATTTTATGTAACATTATGAAGTCTTTGTTGTCACGACTATGTCCATAACATCTTCAGCAAGAGTAGATTCCATTTCAAGAAGCCACTCTGCTCATCCATAAGGGGCAATCTTCACTCCTTCAAGTTTGATCAGGAGACTGTAGCAATTCGGTCACATCTTCAGGTTCTATTTCTAATTCTGGTTCTCTTGCTATTTCTACCAACCACATGCACAGTGACTTCCTTCACTGAAGTCTCAAACCCATGAAAGTCATCCATGAGGGCTGGAATCGACTTCTTCCAAATTTCTGTTAATGATGATATTTTGACTTCCTCCCATGAATCATGAACGTTCTTAATGGCATCTAGAATGGTGGATTCTTTCCAGGTTTTCAATGAACTTTGCCCAGATCCTTCAGAGGAATCACTGTCTATAGCAGCCATTAGCCTTATTAAATATATTTCTGAAATAATAAGACTTGAAAGTTGAAATGACTCCTTGATCCATGGGCAGAATGGATGTTGTGTTAGCAGGCATACAAACAACATTTGTCTGCTTATACATCTCCTTGTACAACTCTTGGGTGACCAGGTAGATGCATTGTTAATGAGCAATACCACTTGGAATCTTTTTTTTTTCTTTTTGAGCAGTAGGTCTCAAGAGTGGGCTTAAATATCCAGCAAACCATGCTGTAAACAGCTGTCTGTCACCCAGGCTTTGTTGTTCCATTTATAGAGCACAGACAAGGTAGATTTAGCATAATTCTTAAGGGACTGTATTAGTCCACTCTCATGCTGCTAATAAAGACATACCCAAGACTGAGTAATTTATAAAGGAAAGAGATTTAATTGACTCAGTCCAGCAGGAATGGGGAGGCCTCAGGAGACTTACAATCATGGTGGAAGGGAAAGCAAACATGACTCTCTTCACATGGTGGGAGCAAGAAGTGCTGAGCAAAGGGGGGAAAAGCCCCTTATAAAACCATCAGATCTCATGAGAACTCAGTTTCACAAGAACAGGTTGGAGGAAACTAACCCCATGATTCAGTTACCTCCACCTGGTCCCTCCCATGATACATTGGGATGAAGGGAATTGCAATTCAAGATGTGATTTCGGTGGGGACACAGTGAAACTATAGCAGGGACCTAGGATTTTCAGGATGGTAAATGAGCATTGGCTTCCACTGAATGTCGCAGGCTGCATTAGTCCCTAACAACAGAGTCAGTCTGTCATTTGAAGGTTTGAAGCCAGACATCGACTTCTCCTTTCCAGCTGTGAAAGTTCTAGAGGGCATCTTCTTCCAACCCAAGGCTGTTTTGTCATGAACCAACCTTTGCTAGCATCGATCGTTTTTTTTTTTCTGCAGTGTCCTCACTTGTCTCAGCCTTCATAAATTTGAAGAGAGTTAGGGGCTTCTGCATTTGGCTTAGCTTAAGGACATGTGGCTAGTTGATCTTCCATTCGGACCAGTAAAACGTTCTCCATATCAGCAATAAGGCTATTTCTTATCAGTCACATGTTCACTGAAGTCGCATTTTAATTTCCTTCAAGGACTTTTCCCTTGAATTAACAACTTGACTAACTATTTGGTGCAAGGGACGTAGCTTTTGGGCTAACTCAGCTTTCAACACGCCTTCCTCAGTAAGCTTAATCATTTCTAGCTTTTGATTTAAAGTGAGAGATGTGTGATTCTTCTTTTCACTTGAACACTTACAGACCATTGTAGGGTTATGAATCGGCCTAATTTCAGTACTGTTGTGTCTCAGGACAGAGGGAGGCCCAAGAAAAGATCAAAGTTGAGGAGAAGAAAAGAGTTGGGGAAACAGCTGTTTGGCGCGGCAGACAGAAGACATATGACATTTATCAATTAAATTCTCTATCTTACTGAGCACAGTTCATGGCAGCCCCAAAACAACAGCAGGAACATCAAAGATCATTGATCACTGATTGTCAAAACAGATACATAATCATACATTCTGAAATACTGAGAATTACCAAAATGTGATACAGAACCAGAAAGGGAGCAAACACACGCTATTGGAAAAATGGCCCTGATAGACCTGCTCACCACAAGATTGCCACAAACCTTCAATTTGTAAAAATTCAATGTCTGCAAAAGGCAGTAAGTGAAGCACAGTAAAACAAGGTGTGCCTTTACACAGCAAATTCACACTCAGGTTGTGCGAGGAGTAATCCCCATTCCTGGAACACTGCTATGGAATGCTATGGAGTAGCACAAGACTTAGGTTATCAAAAACTCTCATTGTTTACAGGCTCAATAAAATGCCAACACCTCTGAGAGAACTTAACTAGCTCTTTCTTCTATAATCCCAGCATTATGCTTGTACTTTTATTTAAGATTCATTAAGTTTTGCCTTGTGTTCCATTTGATTTGGCAAATTCTGTCCCTGTTAATTCATGCATAAAGTCCTAGAGCTCCTACTCTGTGCTAGGTTTGTACCAAGTTTGGGGAGAGACTGGTAAGAAAGACATAGGCCTTGTCTCTTCTTCCTGCTGACAGTTGAGTGCTACACAGTCCAATATGGTGACCACTAGCTCCATGTAGCCATGTAAATTTAAATTTATGTTAATGAAAATGTAATAATATAAACTTAAATCTAAAATTCAGTTCCTCAGTTGTGTCAGTCACATTTCAAGTGCTCCATAACCACATATGGCTAGTGGCTCCTGAACTGGACAGTGCCTATTTCCATCACTGTAGAAATTGTTTAAGTCAGCATTGGTCTGTCTTATAATAGAGATAGATAAAAGAAATGAATGTAAGCTAATAATTCACTACAGTTGTGATACTTATTACAAAGGAGAAATATAGAGCAGCGCAAGAACATATAGCTGGCTGTCTTAGCTTCAGGCAAAAGACCTGAAGGAATGGATGTTTAAACTGAGAGCAGAAGGATGATGCTTGAGCGGGCAGCATACAGTAGGAAGGAAGTAGAAAGTGTATAGTATGAAGGAAGAGTAGCTCAAAGCCCTTGAGGTAGGCCCCTGGAGCATGTCTTGGAGTTGTTGAAGACCCAGCACCTAGCATATATCTGAGGGGCAGTGAGTATCCATTGAACACATTAAATTAAAGGTCTTCCTGTTTGACTTTGATTACCAAAATATTAAAGATGGGAAGGAAAGAACATGCTCACAGAATGCATATTGGTTTCTACAGTACAGTAGAAACTACAGTAGCTTAAGTTCGGTTAATTGAATATTTTGACTTAAATATTCACACACTGGAATGTATAACAATGCAGTTTTAGGGACTGAAGTGTCAGGATTTATATTTCATACCAAAGTCTTGACGCTAACAAGGATGATCCTGCCAACATTGTGTCGCGAGAGTTTCACGTTGATTCTAAGTCTAAGCATGGTTATGTTGAGAGATATTTACCATACAGTCATGCATAATCTTGTTCCAGTCTTCACCTGTGACAATTCGGAACAGTACGGTAATAGCTTTGCCAGCTGAAGAAAAATTTGCATGCCTAATTTAAGGGGAAAAAAATAACAGAATGTGAATAGAAGGGTTTGTCATGAAATAACATGGTTTGTCACCAGCAAAGCCAGTGGAGGTAGTAGCAAATCTGGTTGCTAAGGTACCTTTTTCAAAGGTCATATCTTATTAGTTTATCATTTCTACTTGCCTCCAAGGATAACTGTCTGAACACCCAGCTCTAGCATGACCACTGATTTATTGCCATTCATCTTGAATGACTAAGGAGGCAAGCTTTGGCAACTAAGTGATCCCTTCCTTCAGTTGGACGATGCTATAAAAGGTGGGGCAGCCAGGTGTCAAATAATTCCTACAACCAGACACATCGGTATAAACTTTGTTGTTGTCTCAGGACTTAAAAAAAAACAAAACGAGATGCATCTATAAAATTTAGACACATCTTGAAAACTGCTTTTCACATATTACAACCATTTGGGAGGGTGGTTCTAAATTCCCATATTTTGCTGAGAATAAAACCCAAAGTTATCTTAAAATTGTTCCATCTAAAAATAATATATCATTTTTTGGCAATACATAGATAGGAAGAGTTCTGGGACCAGGAGTGATGATTACTGAGTGTTGGTGGAATTATGGATTCTTTTTGTTTTATTTCTTAATTTTCTAAGGTTTTGAAAGTAAGACTTTTGAGTTGAAACCTGTTTCAACTGGAAAAGTGTCATTTAAAACTTGGCTATTTTAATTTAATTTCCAACTGATTACATCCCTTTTCCCTCTCCTAGACTTTAATAGATAAAAAACATTTGTTTATTTAAAATTGTATTACTGAAGAGTTTGCTTGATAAATGATTAGAAAGATAAATATACACCAACCTGTTAATGTTCTCCCCATATTTCACAGTACCAAATAAAACAACTCCAGCAAAAGCATAACACAGCAGCAAGAGGAACATGCCTACTATGATAAAGAAGCTCTTGTACATGCTGACCACCACTGTCAGGAGGAGCATCTTCAGCGTCACCTGCGGACCATGGGTGGGAAGAGCGGAGACAGAGAAGGAGAGGGAAGGGGAGAGAAGGGGAGGGAAGGGGAGGGAAGGGGAGGGAGGGGGAGGGAGGGGGAGGGAGGCAGAGGGAGGGGGAGGGAAGGAGAGAGGGAGAGGGAAGGAGAGGGAAGGGGATGGAAGGGGAGAGAGGGGAGGGAAGGGGAGGGAGGGGTAGCAAGGGAGAGGGAGGGGGAGGGAAGGGGAGAGGGAGGAGGAGGGAAAGAGGGAGAGGGAAGGAGAGAGGGAGAGGGAAGGGGAGGGAAAGGAAGGGAAGGGGAGGGAAGGGGGAGAGAGAGGGAGAGGGAGAGAGAGAGAGACAGACACAGACAATATTCAATCCATTAAGATCCATTATGCCATGGAGGTCCTGGGTAGCAACTAATCTTTAAGCGGATTGGCTCAAGAGTGACTGTCAATTATATCATTTGCAAGTTGCTTACTATTAGGTATTAAATCTGAGTATTATTCAAAACCCACCAGGTACTGGGTGAATTTTACTCTCTCTTCAAACAGTTCAGTCTCTTCAGACAAATTAATGAGTAACACTCAAAGCCTTTTCACCTTCCATTTTCTCTTTTCCTGCTCAATTCTCTATAATAAGGGCTACACATTTTTAACTGATGGCAAGTAAACTGAGGTTTCTTCCCCAGACTTTCACAGAAATAAACCTAAACAATGGTATAATACTAAACCATCAGATATTAAATATAGTGGTTATGTGTATCTATGGAATGTATATATGAAATGACATTTGTAATAAAAGTGGAAACAGCATTGTAAAAAATGAAAAATATATGTGGAATATACCCGTGAACATTAACAAAGAATATAAAAAATCTGTAATCCCATCCTGGCCAACATGGTGAAACCTCATCTCTACTAAAAATACAAAAATTAGCCTAGTGTGGTGGCCTGCACCTGTAATCCCAGTACTCGGGAGGCTGAGGCAGGAGAATTGCTTGAACTTGGGAGGCAAAGACTGCAGTGAGCTGAGATCGTGCCACTGCACTCCAGCCTGCTGACAGAGTGAGACCCCATCAAAAAAACAAAACAAAACGAAACAAAAAGAACTTGAAACATGGAACATAAAAATTAATTCACTAAAGATTCCTTTGCTTTGAAGTAAAGTTACTTTATTGAAAACAAAGATAAAGATGCATTAAGAAAGATTATTGGTTTTTGTTTTCATGACTGATATGTTATCTTTAATTTTTGGATAAAAAGAATAAGCAACATAAATGGCAGGAAACACATCAAAAGGTAGCTAAGCTACTGCTTCATTTAATATTTAATATTTGTTCATCTTGATTCATGTCTAGTAATTTGTGACTACATCTCAACCCCCCAGGGTAAGGCTGTAATCAGTTAATCACCGTCCTTTAACGCATATATAACCTTGGAGAGGATTCTTCACAGGGTACTTACATGCTTTCCACAGATAGAGAAAAACCTAAATACAATCACGCAAGCCCCCATCATGTAGGTATATGCGTTCTGAAATGTAAGCAGAAGACAGCCTTTCACAATTTGCACAAAAGATCTTGTTAGTTTCATTTTTAAGTCTTCTGTGAAGTATACTGAATAATTAACTGAATATGTGTAAATTCTTATAAGAAAGTTATCTTAAAAAGGTGCTGAAGAGGTCACTGCAAAAACTCATGAATAAATATTAGATTTAAAATTCAATCTCAAATGAAACTTCGGGTTCTATTTTGCTCAGCTAAATTCTGTATTTTGAAACTTATTTTACATAAAATGGTGACCAGCTCTTTTGCAGACAGGGTGTGAAAAACACAGGATAACAGTGCAACATAGGAAGGTCAAGTGACACAGGAGAGAAGGGAATCCTGCCAAAGAGGAAGAGCTGATGGTGGAAAAGATTGCTGGAAGTCAGATTCTAGACACCCCTGAAAAACACACACATTCATTCCTCTAAGCTGATTTCAGAGAGGTCCTCCCTGCTCAGGAACACATCCAGCTCTTTGTTTGAGGGTAAGATTAGCAAGAAGAGATGACTGCACTTTATGAATATGAAAACTTCATTTGAGAAACAAAGATCCCACCAGCTATAACTGCAATAACAACCTTGACATTCAGCGATGCCAGAATGTGATTACTCTCAAGGAGGCTTGCCTAGCCAAATGATGACAGTCACAGATGGGCCCCACAAAGGGGGTCCAGTGAGATCCTTGGTGAGGTCCAAGCACATGAATGTGTGCACATAGCATCTTTGGATAGGGAACTTTCCTTCCCAATAGTCCACTGCAAAATACAATGGAGAATGAGCATCCTTCCAAGACCAAAGAGGTTCTATGAGAACAAAAGCACTTAGTCTCTTGGGTTTAAGGATTCCTCTTTAGGATCATCTGGGATTGGGGAGTCTACTTGACTTTTGCTTGGACTGAGTAGCTTTAGGTTGCATTTTGATACCGTTTGGCTGTGTTCCCACCCAAACCTCATCTTGAGTTGTAGTTCCCATAATCCCCATATATCATGGGAGGGACCAGGTGGAGGTAACTGAATCATGGGGGTGGTTTCCCTCATCCTGTTCTTGTGATAGTGTTCAGCCTCATGTCATCTGATGCTTTCATGAGGGGCGTCACCTTTCACTGGTCACATACATCTCCCTGCCACCATGTGGAGAAGGATGTATTTGCTTCCCCTTTCACCATGATTGCAAGTTCTCTGAGGCCTCCCCAGCCATGTGGAACTGTGAGTCAATTAATTAAACATCTTTCCTTTATAAATGATCCAGTTTTGGGTATTTCTTCATGGCACTGTGAAAAGGAACTAACACACATTTTATCTGGAGAAAGAAAAAACATGGACCTTGCTGCCTCTTCTTTCCATGTTAGCTGACAATCTATTGCAGACACTTTTCCTCTTTATGTTTTGGAAATAATAACAACCAATAGCTTATAGCATGAGGACCTGAATACTTCACCTGGACTGCGAGGTTCTAAGAGGTCTGACACCTTATCCATCCAAACCTCGTGCTATGCTAGTACTATGTATATCTGTCCTTCTTCCAGCTCTGCTGTCTTTCCATCATGGGGACAGCTGCCTGAAATGTCCTCCCCTCATCCTACAGTTGGAGCCATCACTCCCATGGGGATGCCATCCAAGACTTCTCTGATGAAGCCATCTCCCATTGTTATCTAAGTAGCCACAGGAACACAGGCTCTCCTTCATCTCCCTCATCACAGCCATTATACTCATAGATCTGTGAGCACTTGATGAACACCTATCTACTATTCCAGGCTATAAGGGCCACAACAGCAGAATCTGTCTTTATTTGCTTATTACATTCTTTTAGATTGGTTCAGATCTGCTCAGTCCTGTTTCCAGTCTCATTTTACTCCACATCAACCTGCTCTGAGATGTTAGATGGACCTCCCTAAAGCCCAGCTTTTATTGCTGAGAAAATACTTCAGGGTGACTGAGAGCTAACCTAGGCTTCATTACAGCCCCTGATGCTGAAGGCAACCACTGGTTTAATAAGGATGCTTTCTGCATTCTTGAGCACAGCGTCTTATATGAAGACAAGCCCTTTAGGATGCTTACATGGGTTCCACATGTTATGGATCTTTCCCTGCATGTCTCTAGCATTAAGGGGATGGGAGAACAGATAGAAGGAAACAGGGAAAATCTGACAATATTCCTTGGGGTGAGATCAAGGATGCCTAACAGCAACAACAAAAAGGTAATTATAATAATGCCTAAAGGCTTGTATAATCTCTATAGTTCCAGAAAGTCTTAAATATACCATCTCACTTGATCTTCGTAATGCCAGAGGGAATAATAGGTGGGTTATGACCTTATATCCCCTGTTCAGAGGAGGAAACAAAGGATCATTGAAGGCAAAGAAATTGGTTAAAGCTGGAAAATGGTGGAGCCTAGACTAGGACCCGTATCTTTTAGACTGTGCTGCCCAACATGGTAGCCACCAGCCACATGGAGCCACATGTGGGTTACTGAGCCCTTGAAATGCGGTGATTTAAATGAAGATATGCTGTAAGTATAAAATACACACTCAGTCAAAGACTTCATACACAGACACAAGGATGCAACTTACCTCAATAATCTTATATTGCTTACAAATGGAAATAATACTACTTTGGATATAGTAGTTTAGAAAATATAATTAATTGTTATTTATTTATTTATTTTTTACTGTGGCTCCTAGAAAATTTTAAGTGATATCTGTGGCCACATTTTATTTTCACTGGACAATGTGGCTCTAGATCACAGTCTAGCACACCCATACAGATTGTGAGTGAGAATTCAGACTGAATGGAGGGTGAAGGCACTTTAGGTAAAATACTGAGAACACAGGTATAGAGATAGAGAATCATATGATTTAGAGACGTGGAAGCTAAATGTCTCGTAGACAATGAAGCAGCGGAAGAACTTGAGAACTGCATGGTGAAATACTGATTATAATGAAGTGGAATGGATGCTATCTTTCAGCGCAGAAAACAGGGTTGTAGTCTTCTGGTACTAGCTTGTCGTGTGAATGTGGACAGTTCTCAACCTGTTGCAGTAACATGAGGGGCTAAAGCAGAAGATCTTGAAGGTCCTTCTCTTTGTAGCTTGCACCGTCTAGGGCTTTGAGGGGCCAGGTTTTGCCTGCGTGAGAAGTGCGGGAGTGTGCACATGTAGACACAAGCATGTCTGAGAGCCCGTTACAGTCAAAGCTGGGCTTTAGGGAAGTCCGTCTAACGCTTCAGAGCAGGTTGATGTGGAGTGAAATGAGACTGGAAACGGGACTGAGCAGAACTAAACCACACTGAAATAATCAGCTGAAATCAACTTGACTTCTGTACTTACCAGGAGGGCGAAGTGAAGCACCACCCATACGACGCCCAGAGACGTCACTAGGAGATCGTACCGGTTTCTTCTGCTTTGCCAGAAGCCAGCAGGCGACATTGCTATGATCTTCATGGTAACCTGCAGAAAAAATAATGAAGGAAATAAACAGAGAGAGTGTTCAGCACATATTTAAATGTACTAGCTTGAGATGTATTATGCATATTTTTTTAGGGAAGAAAATTTAAAATTCTTTTATGTGAACACAGTTATCTTTTTTATTGAAAATGAGACAAATACTTTAATGCCTTTTGAGGTTTCCTTTAGGCCCTGTGCCTACACTCTTTTCTTTTCCTTTCCTTTTTCTTTTTTTCCTTTCCTTTCCTTTTGTTTCCATTCCATTCTATTATTTTTTGAGACTGAGTCTCGCTGAGTCACCCAGGCTAGAGTGCAGTTGTGCAATCTTGGCTCATTGCAGCCTCCGCCTGCTGGGTTCAAGTGATTCTCCTGCCTCAGCCTCCTAAGTAGCTGGGACATAGGCAGGTGCAACCACGCCTGGGTAATTTTTGTATTTTAATTGAGATGGGGTTTTACCATGTTGGCCAGGCTGGTCTCACACTCCTGGCCTCAGCTGATCCACCCACCTCAGCCTCCAAAAGTGCTGGCATTATTGGAGTCAGCACACTGGGTTATACTATCTATTTAAAGAATAATTGTGAACAGTGTAGTAACTAAAAAGAAGAGTTTATTACCAAGATACGTGACTTTATTTTTGAAGCTAAGTAGCTTGCAAATCTGTATTCTCCACACTCTTTCCTCTTTGTTTTATGACTAGTTCTGATCATGGGACATTTTTCTTCCTTAAGCAAAAGACCATAGATTTTGGAAAACATCAACCAGTATAGGACAAAATGAGAATCTGCTTGTATTTCAAAGAAGATTGCCCTGGAAGCGATATATAAATCGCATATTAGAATAACCTTGGAGGGGCCAGCTTGCTTTGCCACTCTATTGTGATTTGAGTGCCTGAATTACAGTGGCTTGCACCATTCCCTCTAAATATTAGAACTCGCATAACTGAACAGGCCATCGCTCAGACACAACAATCAACAGCGGCATTTCTGTAGTTAGAAAAATCTGATGGATAAAGTGATGTCTTTGTTCAAGTTAAGCAGAACAGCTTAAGAAGGAAATATCCTAAGGGCAAAGCTTCAAAGGCAATAGAACAGAGAGAGGAGAGTAAGTGGCATCAAAGAGGGACACTGATTTACTTTAAAACTGTGCACAGATTCCCCCAGCGCTAGCTGACTCATTACGGTACCTCCAGAACAAAGATGAAGGTGAAAACAACCGACATTGTTGCCAAAGGTACGGTCACCGGGTCCTCGACGTCCCACTGCAAGAGAAACAGCACACAAGTCTTTGCCCACGTCCACTGGACACAAACAGACTTGTCCCTCTTCTGCCCACTTTGCCATGACTGTGAATCTTAGTTTTTATATTCAAGAACATAACCGTGAATACACATAGCAGCTTGTGATACTCTCGGATGTAGCAATGAGTACAGAATTCATTCTCAGAGTCTTAGGGTGAAACGAAGTACCTTGACAGACAGCAACACCGACTGGGCCAGGACGAGTAATGCAATTGTCCTCTTGAAAAACGGATGCTGGGTTATGTCATACATCTTAGCTCTAAAACCATCATTATCTAGAAAAGAAAGGTTTGGGCAAGGGCATTTTAAACACAGGTCACATTTACTTGCTTGTCTTTTATTTTCTTTAATGCTAATCTTAAAACCCATTACATTTTTCTCCCGACACAGTTCCATCTATTGTGAGGTGTTTTGCAGGAATGGCTGGCTCTGAATATTTAAAACGACAGTGCATGACGCTGTCTGTATTGGAAGGAGAAGTGCATCACTCAATTTCTGTCAGTTTAATACATTTCACTCATATTTTTAAAAGGCAAGTGCAAATATATTTTATTTAAAAATTCATTTTTTCATTAAGGCTTAGTCTGAAAGCACTGAAGCACAGCTTTGGCTGGTTGATTTTAATAGCCTTATGGAGAGATCTGTGGTTTAGAGCCTGTTTCTGTATTAACTTAAGCACAACCTCCCAGCGGCCTCACGATTATTATTTTAATTTAAATCTGAGGCTCCTGGGGAATCGTGCACACCAGTGCCCAACATGAATAAAATCAGAGCGTCTTGGGTACCCGGGCGAGGCGGGAGATGAAGAGGCTGTGCAATCTTCAGTCGGCTCTTCAGGTCTTCCCATCTTCTCTGATCGACGGTCAGCAAAGCTGTCCCCTTAAAAGACAAAGGAAAGCGGGAAAAGGCCTTTTGTCACGTGGTCACACCACGAACATGGAAGATGGGGTGCCGAGACAAACAGGACTGATGTGGGGGCTTGCACTGGCCATGTTCCTCCAACCACGGTGGTTAGAGAAACATGGTCAGAATGCTCAAAGTTGGTCTTGGGAGGCGTTCCCAAAATGATGACCACATGTTTCAGAGAGAATTCAGCAGCCTTCAACTTGTATCTTTGAAGATGTGTAACATTCAGGTTTGGAAAAATTAAAAGAGGACTTTCTACGTAATTACATTTTCAAAAAAAGGATACTAACTAATAGTAGTGAGTTTCCTTTCATTTCATAGTGGTAAAATTATAGCTTGTCAATGCAGCTGCTTTTAGTTAAGGGTGTATTGTCTTTCTATAAAAAATGTCTAATATGTGCAATTGCAACACTGTTTTTAAGAGGTACAAAGTCATAGCGATTGCATTTTAAGAAATTAGTGCTGTGATAACTGGCTAAATGGGATTTCATATTCCATATGAGAACTTGATTAAAATGCACATGATTAAATTTATATTGTGTTGCAGTGCACTGCATTAGATTTTATCATGTTATAAAGGCAGAAGTGTAATTTTAACAACTAGACAGAACTCCACTCTCTCTTTCCTTACCCAGAGCTAACCACTAACCTGCAGGGGTGCATCCCCCTTATTATGTTTCCTGACTTGTGTGCCTATGTGTATATGAATACATAAGAATTTGTTTTGATTTTAATATTTATAGAATGGTGTCCAATATGTGATTATTGATGCTGTTTCTTTTTATCTTCATTGAACAGTATACTTTCCTTATAACTAGATTACTAGATCTAATTTGTTCATTTTCACTGCTCACAAACACTGTACAAATATCAGAAATTATTTTAGGTTTATGGACTAAAACCAGTTCTGCAATAAACATCCATGCACTGTCTCACGGTAAACATCTATGAGGGTTTCTCCATTGTAAATCTGAAGAAGAATTGATGAGGTCTAGGAATTTAAGCATCTTTACATTTACCAGATGTTGCCAATTTGCTTTCCAAAGAGCAATAACCAAAAAAAAGTCCTACCAGCAATATACAAGTGTTACCATATTCCAATATTCTTGCCAATACTTGACGTTACCAGACATTGTAATCTGACCACTTTGATAGGTGTGAAATGTATCTAATGTTGATTTAATATTAATGAAATGAAACACTTGTATGTGTGTAAATGGTGATGCTTGTATCTTCCTATGTGAATTGCCTATTCATATCCTTTGCTCATTTTTGTATTTTGTTATTTACTTTTTAATGGTTTGTAGAGATTCTTTATACATGTTGGATATTAATCTTTTGTCAGTTATGTAAGTTGTTAATATTTTCTCTTAGTCTTGGCTTGTATTTTTATTTTGCTTATAGTGTCTTTTGTCATTCAGAAAATTTTAATTTAAATTAATTTAAATGTAATTTATAATTTTTTTCTTTCTAGATTTTACTTTGTGGCTGATGCTATGAAATCCATAACTACTCTGGGGTCAAGAACAAATGCTTACTGGGGTAGGGAGGGGAACTAAAATGGAGATAGTCAAGTGTAATCTTTGATTAACAGATACAAAAATACAGCTAGATTGGAGGAATAAGTTTTAGTGTTCCATAGTAATACAGGGTGAATCTAATTGACAACAATTAATTTATATTTTCAAATACCTAAAAGAGAGGATTTTGAATGTTCCCAACATAAAACAGTGATATGTTTGAGGTGATGGATATGGCAATTATCCTGATTAGATCATTATACATTATAATACATGAATCGAAATATCAGACTGTACCCATAAATATGTACAATTATGAGTTGATTAAAAATAATAAAAGCAAAAACATTTTCTGCTTATCTGAAATTCAAATAAAAAATGAATGCTGACATGATTTAACAATGGTTTAAATTTTGCTTTTCGTATCAAAGGCTTTAATTCATCTGGAATTCGTTTTTGAGTATGCAGTGAGATAAAGATCTCAGCATAGCTCTTTACATCAATACAATCAATACTCCCAACACCACTCCTTGTTGGTCTCACCACCCTCTGCACCGATTTGTTGAGCTGCTTCTGTTTTCCACATACATGGGTCCCTGCTGGGTCTTTCTAGTTTTTTCTGTAAGTCTAATTTTCTATACCCATAACAATACGGACACTGTTTTAATTGCTGTAGCTTGTTTACTTTCTTGTTTTACATTTTTATTTTTGCTCAACCTTCCTAAAGGTTTATTGACTTGATTTAAAAAAAACCCAGCTTTCATTATTCTTGAACATTATAGAAGCTAGACAAATTTCCTTTCTTTCTGTATCATTAATTTCTGTCCTAATCTTTGTTACTTTCTTCCCCGCATTTTATTTGATTTTACTTTGTTATAATTTATTGATTTGGATATTTGACATATTAATATTAACTCGTGATTTTTCACTAACATATACATGTAAGAATGTTAGAATATACATGTTAAAATTTGTGTTTATTATAGTCAGAAAACATTCTTACATTATCAATTTTTGGTAATTATGGCCTTGTGGGAGATACATTTTGTGCTTGAAAATAATGCCCATTCTCAAACTGTTGGAATTAAGAGTTTTTCCTTAGATGTTCACGTGATTGTGTTTATTGTATCAAATCTCTTATTTTCTTTTATTCTTCTCTGAATTATGAGATTTTTAGAGAAATATGCTAATATCTTTCATCACGATTTTGGATTTTCCAGCTTCTTTTTATAACCTGGTTGATTTTTGCTTTGTACCTTTTGAGATGTGGAAGTTTTGTCTCTTTCTGGCGATTAGTTTCTTTTGTTATTGTTTAATATATCATTTATTCCCAATAATAGTGTTTGTTTGAAATTGTTCTTTTCTGATATTTATATTGCTCAACCACTTTCTCACTAATTATAAACAAACACATGTTCTCTGGCCACCACAGACATTAATGTAATTCCTTTGTTATACAAAAAGTATCCTTTGGAAAGTTGAACTCTGAACGGATCTGGAATTATAATAAACATGGAGGTATCCTCCGGTCAATATAGAAAAACGTCTGAAAGTTTATTATTGTCAAATTAAGTTAATTAATCAAACACATTGTCTTATGTAGTAGAGAACTCAGAAAAAAACTGTGTTACTGGTACAGACTTGGAACTTTTAAAAGAGGTTTCCATTTTCCAAGGAAGACGTATTTTTGCATGCCTCTGAATTGTACCCCAAAGATACCCTCATTTTCTATCTCTGATGTCTCTATATCTCTGTGCCTTTGGGTATAACTATTAAGATGTATGTTCCATGAGGGCAAATGCTTTAACTGTTTAGGTTAGTTTGCTAGGTCCTCAGTGTCAAGAGCAGCATCTGGCAACCTAGGAGATGCTCATCTAAATCTGTTGAATGATTGAATAATACACAAATGCTGTTACATGGCAGCTCATGAGCTGCTTTCTAAAAAAGTACTTGCAGAGAAAGAAACTTTTCTAAAAGGCTTACATAATTTAGCAACTGATATCTCCAATTCACATGTGTAACATTTGGTAGTATAACATCTTGTCAATTTCTCCTTTCTCTAAGTGCCCATTTGAGCTGATGTAACTGGCTCCCCAGATCCATAAACAGGCCAAGTTGCTCCTTCCTACCTGCAGAACATGAATATAGTGTTGGATGGAGACCTTCCTGGTTATTCTGGTTACCTCAGCCACTCCTCTAAGCTCAAGTGCTGCAATTAATTATACACTTATTTCCAGTTACTGAACATTTTATGTCATTCTATTATATTGCTAAATGTGAGCTGTGATAGTTCTAATCTTCCTGAAATCAGGTGTCTGCTCAGAAGGCTTTGTAATGGTGTTCTGGGCAAGCAGTACCTAAACTCTCCTGTTAATTGACTGATTAGCTTCTGCTTATATTCTAGAATTCTCAGTGTCTGCTCCATTACATGGCTCAAAGGCATCTAAAAAGATCCTTCTTCCTCTTTCTGCTTGGTATTAAACTAAACACTGTAGGGCTCAAAGCACCTCATTAATGAATGTGTTAGGAGTGAAATAAGGGGCTGGGTGACACGATCACTACTGTTCTTTCTATCTCTAAGGTCCCATGTTTCTGAGGGTCCAAGTAGAGTTGGAGCCCAAAAGAGGAATTTTTAAATCTCACTCTTTGAAAGCCTAAATGAAACGACATGCTCATAGCCACACATCAAAGGTGTCAATTGACTGGGTAACTGGCACCACACATGTTGAGCCTGGGGACAGTGAATGATAGATACAGTCCCATGTGTAGCTACACAAACTAAAGAGCTCTGATGTGAACGCATGGGAATCAGTCCTAGCCGAGAATAACATTGAGCAGCACGGTGCTTTACAGGCAGATCCAGCTTCAACTTAATGCAGAGCGAAGGTTGACGTTTTTATGCTCTTGCCTTCGAAGAATCACAGAGCCTGCAGTAATAGGCACCAATTCTGAATTCTGGCCCTATTTTTCACGCCTTAGAAGCTCCAGACTAGCCACTGCTTTTTCTGCAAACATGTTTGAGAGTGGTGAGAATTGACTGAATATGCAAAATCTTAGTACACAAGTGTGTGATCAAACACTGCATGCTTTTCCCTTCTATGATTCCAGAGACTGCCTCACAAACAATAGAGGGCATAGCACAAGTGCCTACTGAGCAAGCCTCTCTCCAAGGAGTGCTAATAGAATGTTCTTCCCCAAGCTCACACTTTGATAGGAAACTGCATTGCTGTTTTCTCATTTGTGAGCCTTTGTTCTAATCATTAGAGCTGTTGCAAACTTAACAGGCTTCCTGAGTTCACAAAGTATATAAAGTTCACATGAAATTAGAATTTTTTTTTTTTCTTTTGAGACAGTCTCGCTCTGTTGTCCAGGTTGGATGCAGTGGCATGATCTCAGCTCAATGCCACCTTCACCTCCTGGCTTCAAGTGATTCTTGTGCCTCAGCCTCCTGAGCAGCTGGGACTACAGGCATGCACCACCACACCCAGCTAATTTTTGTATTTTAGTAAAGATGGGGGTTTCACTATGTTGGCCAGGCTGGTTTTGAACTCCTGACTTCAAGTGATCCACCCACCTCAGCCTCTCGAAGTGCTGGGATTCCAGGTGTGAGCCACTGTGCCCAGCCACAAAATCTTTTTTTCTGTGAATTAGGATTTTAAGATTTCTACCAGACTCCTCTCACCCCCATCAAAATTCTGAGTTCACCTACTGAGTTACACAGAAGCATACAATTTACATTTAGTGAAAGTATTATTACCTGTAATTAGCGAATCACTTTCAGCTATTGTATTTTAATAACTTGCTGCTCATCTTTTCAGTTTGAACAATAGGAGATGTGCCTCTCAGTTGTTGGTGAATTAATGACACTGTTACCGAAAGAGTACATTTAGCAAGAGAACTGTACTCTTAAATAATGTGTCTGAAAGGCAGCAATGAGGTGGCTTGTAAAACAGTTATAGAGATTATTTACACCAGTCACATTGCAGTTTAATGCGACTTCATGCCGTGTGTGAAAAGAAAAAAATAGCTCAAAGTGAGCGGGTAGAAAAGATCCAAACGAGAAATTCTTACCTTGTTTTCATTGAAATTAGCAATAACTACTCCAACAAAAAGGGTCAGTCCAATCATGCAACCCAGGAATACAAAAACATGAATATAGATTCCATGAATCTGCATAAAGGAAAACACGGTTATTCATCAAAGGAAATGGAAGCTGCTCTTGAAGTGCTCAAAGGAGTTGATGTGCTCTCTTACCGGCCCCACACGATGAATAATAACATCTCTCACTTCCACCCAGCCTTTCAAGGAGAGAACTTCAAACAAGGCCAGCATAGCATTTCCCACATTGTCGAAATTAAAGTTCCGAGGATTCGCCCTGCAATTACGATACAGGAATGTTCTGTGAAATTCCAATAAGAAGCACCTGATGGCAAATACCTATAGCCCTTATCAGTCGTGGGTGTGGGATATGTGTGTACACGTGTGTGTATGTGTATGCGCACACACATATGTATGTACACACACACTTTGATGCTGTATGGCATTCGTTTGCTAAATCGTAACAATGCATCAGTGTGTAACAATTTATTACGTTCATTAGGTAATGAACGGGTGATCTCAATGTAAAACAGCTCTAGTTCTAGCTCTAGAGGTTCTGTGACATTTCTACCTCATCCTGATTACCCTGAGAATTGGGAAGATGGTTTTATAGATTTGCACAAAGGAACATTGGATTTTGGATGTGGATTTTGAAACAGTTTTACAATTGAAAACCTTTCTAAAGGCATAAATCACATTTCCCTGAGTGTGGAAAGTGTAGAGTAGAATTTAGTCACTTTATTTCACTTTGTGTCATCATTGTGACCACATTGCTGTAAAACAGTGATGCCTTTAGAGGTCACTGAGATGGCAAGAGGTGTTTGCTTGTAGTCTGTATTTTTCCAAATTACTCTCTTCCAATGGGATTGTTTTTCTTATCAACTCTGAGTCTTCTCAGTGGACTCTTCTTCTGGTCCCCTTTATGCGTGGTGTGCTTTCTACCTCCACTGTTGATTCCTGATTCCTGAAACTCCTTGGCTTATTATTCATTTTCTTTTTTCTTACAGATTTGGGGGCAAGGTGGGGGGGACACATGCATGCTCGTTACATAGATGTATTGCACAATGCTGGGGTTTGGGCTTCTAGAGAACCCATTACTCAGATAGTGCACACAGAATCCAACAGGTGATTTTTCCACCCTTTCCCTCCTTTCTTTCTTTCTTCCTTCCACCTTCTGTTTGAAGTCCCCACTGTCTGGTGTTTCCATCTTTATATGGATGTGTACTGACCATTTAGCTCCCACTTCTGTGGGGGCCAGGGATGTCTCATTTCTTTTTCTTTTAACATGTTTATACTTTTTTCTTCCCACTTATAAAAGTGACCTTTTTTACTAGATTGCATCCTCTTTAATCATTTTTGTTATTAATGGAATAAGTTTTCAGCGTGTCCCCCCACTTATATCTTATTAGAGGCTAATTTTAAATAATTAAAAGATTTTGACAACCAAACACTGGAAAATCATGGACTGTAAGTACAATTACTGAATGCAATGAAGAACTGAGCTCCAGACCATTTAATAGAGTAGGCCCAGTGGAGCCTGTGTAATTACTTTTGATCATTTTTTTCCCCCTCCTATCTCATTTCTTAAAATTAAACCCTCATGACAAGGAACACTCTGGGAAAATCTGGTTCCATACTTTTCTACCATCTTTTATGTTTTTTAAACTATAGAGACAGTCACAAGATGTGCCTTCGGAAATTTTTAAAATATTAAATAGATGAGGATATAAGAAGAAAATATTAAACTGAAACCGATTTGCCCTTAAGGGCTTAATGCTAATTAGTGGAGATGTTCTTTAATATAGAGCAAACACCCCACTCAAAAACCCACATTTTGGAATTCTGCTTTATATTTTTTACATATGAAAGTACAAACACGTTCTTTTGGATGCTTCCAACAATCTTTCCTTCAGAGTGTTTCCATTAAATTTTGTATATTTTACAGTAGACAGAAGTTATAAGGATTCTACAGATGCCACAGTTTGCTTGAATAAGGATTTTGAAAGCCAAGTGAACCAGTTCTCAGATCTGATGTTGGACTTCCTTATCTGTCCATTTCCTTTGTGTAGAAGTGCTGTCTTAGCCGAATTTGCAGCAACTTAAACCACTTTTATGATCCTTATCTTGTAAAAGTTACAATATGTTAAAAATATTCTACTAGGCTGGGCGCGGTGGCTCACGCCTGTAATCTCAGCACTTTGGGAGGCGAAGGTGGGCGGATCACCTGAGGTCAAGAGTTAGAGACCAGCCTAACTAAAATGGAAAACCCCGTCTCTATCTCTACTAAAAATACAAACTCAGCCAGGTGGAGTGGCAGATGCCTATAATCCCAGCTGCTTGGGAGACTGAGGAAGAATTGCTTGAACCTAGGAGGTGGAGGTTGCAGTGAGCCAAGATCATGCCATTGCTTTCCAATCTGGCTGGCAACAGCACAACTCCGTCTCAAAAAAAAAAAAAAAAAAAAAAAAAATTCTAACTAAACCAAGAAAAACAAAATGTATCATCAAAGACTTAGAAGAATTTATCAGATTTAAAAAAATAAATCTTTTTCAGTTTTAATCATGTAAGATGTTTTTGCGTTGTTCTAATGCTTTGTTCATGCTGGCAAAGTTTGAAACTTTACCTACAACTACAGAGTCCTTCAATAAATCCCAAATGTCATCCATTATTGTCATTGTTACCCACTACCCTTCCCTGAATTGAAATGGTTGTCATTTTTTTTTCTGGTTACTTTGTGAAAGATTATAATCTTGTCCATCCAGTTCAGAAAACTAAAGACATTAGTTGACCACATAATTTTGTCAGTGTTTTTCCCTCCCAGAGGAGGTGCTCCAAGGCCCCCTAAGATCATGGCGCGCGGTGGCTCAAGCCTGTAATCCCAGCACTTTGGGAGGCTAAGACGCGTGGATCACAAGGTCAAGAGATCGAGATCATCCTGGTCAACATGGTGAAACCCCATCTCTACTAAAAAAAATATACCAAAAATTAGCTGGGCATGGTGGCGCGTGCCTGTAATCCCAGCTACTCAGGAGGCTGAGGCAGGAGAACTGCCTGAACCCAGGAGGCGGAGGTTGCCGTGAGCCGAGATCGCGCCATTGCACTCCAGCCTGGGTAACAAGCGCGAAACTCCGTCTCAAAAAAAAAAAAAAAAGATCATGGTAAGGAGAGCTGCTCTTCCCTGGGGAACATGGGGGGACCCTGAAGACATGGCTGAGCCTCTGCCCCTGGATGTGCAAATGCAGAAAATGACATTGTCCAGAAACGGCATTCCCTATCTTACACAACCGTCTCTCCTAAAAGAAATCGAAAGCATTGTATTTCCTACAACGCCGCAACCCTTTCTGCCTTGAACTTTGGCCACAAAGTTGCCTTAACTTGCAATACCAAACCTGCGCCCACGCCTTCCTTGCCTCCTGCCTCTGACCCTGCTGGCTTCACCTGGCTAGTTCCTATTGGTTTTCCTTCAAAAGGTCACAGTGTGTCTTCTCATCTGGTCCTTCTCTTTGATCCTGTCATAGTTAAGGTCAGGTGCTTCTCCTGGGTGTGCCATTGCACCCTTGGCCTTTCTGTAGGAATCAGAGGCAGGTATACCATAAAGCCAAAGAAACCTGAGTGGCAGGACCCCTCTTTTGCACAAGCCCTTCTAAGACCCTGGTACCCCAAATTGTTTGTACCTCAGACCCCGTGAAACCCGATCTCCTTCTGCCTAGAACGTATTACAGTATAACTCAAAATTACATGGAGATGAGTTTTGGGTGAGCCAAAGGTAAGCTTAGGGGCTTATCTGTGCAGCATTAAAGCCCTTAGCATATTATATAAAATTATTTGTAATTTTATTTTCTGTTTTCCACTCGTCTTTAAGCTCTTAAGGGGTAGGGGCCATAGCTTATTCAGGACCGTATCACAGAGAGAAGCATACTACCTGGTGAATAGCAAGTACCCAACAAATGCATTCATTATAAACCTGAATCCTTTGTTGATTTTTCTCCCATGCATGCCATTTTCCTATATTCCAGATCTCTTCTTACAATAAGTCACACCATATTTATAATTTATGATATGTTTAATCCCTTTTTACTGAGGTGACTCAAGTCTGAGTGATTCAGAAGAAAGCACAAGTATTAACCTGAAGAGACAATATTGAAACTAGACTGTCTCCTGATGAGTGCACATTTCCTAATTATAATTACCAAAGGTTCCTCTAGGTGTATTCCTAAATATGTTATTTCTTAATCATAATTTAGCCAATATAAAATTACAAAATTTTCAGCTTCTAACTCTTGATTACCGCACTGATGAAGGAAAGTGTAAAAAATTATCATGGTTACAGATGACAGTTATTAGTTTTAAGGTGTTTGTTTCACCCACAATCCAAATCACATTATCCTGGACAAATGGACAAGAGCAATTGTGACGATATTCAAAAAATGCCCGGCTATTTGCTTATGCTTCTAGAATGTCATTGCATTTGAAACCCCTAATAACACCTGATATAAAATATTGCATTGAAATTAACTTTGATTTTAAAAATCCCATGTAGCTGGTTTTATGGAATAGGTTGAATGCCATAGGGAACAACTGGCCACAGGTTTACTTTCCTCCAACATTAGCTTCAAGTGTGTTCCAGCTCCCTTTCTGATATCTTGGGGAGGTCCCAAAGCTTTTTGATTATTTTCAGTCATAAGATCAGTCTCTTTCTGAAAAGCCAACTCTGTTTTACATCCAATTGATTCTATAACTCATACAACAATCCCATCCTTAGCAGCTCCAGGACCCCGGCTTGAGGAAAGGAAGAAGATGTGGAATTTCTTCACTTCCACTCCTCCCCTTCAGGCCACCACAAGATTCTTACATGATTGGGGTGGGAAGTAGTTGGAAACCAGAGGAATGGAGTTAAAGTCTTGTGCATCTTCTACAACAGGATTCTGGCCGTAGGCGTTCGAGAGGTTTGAACCCACTCCTCAGCCTAGGAGTGCCCCATTGCACCTTTCCTCTTGTGAGTGTGCAGTCTCTGGGTGATTCTCAGGTCTGGCTCCTGGAAACACACCTACAGATTCTTTGAATGGCGGTACCCCTTCCCAGCACAAAGCTCTTTGCAGCAGGGCTCCATTCAAGAGGACTCAGATGATATGGCCTTAGGCAGTAACTATGGGGCTCTCGAGGAACACCAGCTAACCCTGCTCTCCAGATGATAATGAGCAGCCTGGCCACAGAGTCTCTCTTCTTGCCTTGCCCATCTCTGTTAAGTGCTGCCCCTGGGGTAGCTCACTTGGCAGAGGTGGGAGGCACCCTCCACCTTTTCCACAGTGAAGGGAATGAAATGCCCCAGTGTTCTCTACTCCTGACTTCATTTACTTCCATGGTATCTTTGAATTAATAAAAATTAATTGGCCGGACGTGGTGCCTCAAGCCTGTAATCCCAGCACTTTGGGAGGCCGAGGCGGGTGGATCACGAGGTCAAGAGATCGAGACCATCCTAGTCAACATGGTGAAACCCCATCTCTACTAAAAGTACAAAAAAATTATCTGGGCGTGGTGGTGCGTGCCTGTAATCCCAGCTACTCAGGAGGCTGAGGCAGGAGAATTGCCTGAACCCAGGAGGTGGAGGTTGCGGTGAGCCGAGATTGCGCCATTGCACTCCAGCCTGGGTAACAAGAGCGAAACCCCATCTCAAAAAAAAAAAAATTAATTATCACATAAATTACTTTATGCTATAATTAATTTTTGTCTCATGGAAGCTAATTTTTATTTTAATGGAAATTGAACTGCTTTTCTAGTTAGCAGTGGGGTGAGGACATTCTCATGTCTCACATTCTTCTGTCTCCATGCTGAAGCCACACACCCAAAATGAACCCTTTTTCTTAGTTCTTGGATATTAAAAAAAAATAAAAATCCAATATTCATTATATTAGATTATTTATAAAAGCAAATTTCATATTAGAGAATTACCAAAGAAAGGTAATAGTGAGCGCTAGGGTACAGCTGGGTGAAATGCGATTCCTTTGAAAGAGTTTTGACATTTAGAAAAGAACATTGGTTGTGACAAAAGCAGAGTTGCTGTGGTTCAGTTGCTATTCTAAGAAATTTTCTAAAAGAAAATTTAAAAAACAGCTAATTTCAAAGGACAAATGAAGTTGACAGAACACTCAGTTTGCCAATGACACCGACTGAGAGATCCCAATCCTGGTCATAAAAAAATAGATGAGAAAGAAGGTACTAGGTATTTCTAGCTTTAATCTAAGTGCTTTTAAACTCAATTTCAAGAAAAAGAAATATTAAAGGAAAAATTAGAAGTAATCATCTTTGTTACTACTGATTATTTTCCTCTCCAGTGTTCCAACAATGGAAATCCTTCAGTGTAAATGGGTTTTAAAATTGAAATAGCTTTATGATTTAGGGTTCTATTATGAAGATATCAGATCCTCCTTTAAAGATACAAACTCAGAATGAGTTTAGTTTTAATTCGACAGGAAATCCTTTTTTAAGCCTCACTAATTTTTAAAGCCATTTGAATCTAGATATATACTTCTGAAGTAGTAGAAAAATATTGAGATAATATTTCTCTAGTTTCATGAAGCTATATAGAACTCCATGCTCTCTTATTTATTTCTGTATTCCAGTATAATCTAGCACTTTGCCCTGCATGATTTAAGATCGTTTTAACATCTCCAGGAAAATTACTTTTAGTTTCACGCCTTATTCTACTTGAGCCTTATACTGACAAACACACCATCCCCTTCAGAATGTTTTTTCTGATGTACTTACCAAACACGGGGCACCCAAAATCCAGGTTTTTTCTCTCCAGGTCTCAATTTTAAATTTAAGTTCTTTGACACACTTACATTAATTCTGAATATGCCATTGCAATCTTCCTAAAGTAGAAAGACAAGGGGGAGAGGGGGAAGCTGGTCAGAAAGTGAACTCAGAATAGATAAAGGATAGGAAACTCTTCTTTCATAGAATGCCAAAGGTCCTTTACCTGACAACAGTGATGGGAACAGTGACCCAGCATATAGTAACAAAGACTCTGGAGACAGGCAGTTCAACGTTGATGCTGAAAATATTAGTTAAATGGGCAAAAGACCTGAGTAGGCATTTATCCAAGGAAGATATGCAAGTGGCCAAAAAGCACAAGACAAGATGCTCAGTATCATGTGCCATCTGCCATCAGAAAAATGTAAATCAAAACCATAACGAGATGTCACTTCACATCTACAGAGAAAGCCATAACTAAAAAGTCGAATAACAACAAGCATTGGCGAGGATGTGGAGGAATCACTATCCTCATGCTGGAACCCTTACATCCTACTGGTGGGAATGTATTATGGTGCAGCCACTTTGGAAAGCAGGCTAGCAGGTCCTCAAACCGCTAACACAGAGTTACCATGTGAGCCAGCAACTCCGCTCCTAGCTATCTACGCAGGAGAAATGAAAACGTATGTTCCGACTTGTACAAAATGCTTATATAATTGTTATTCACAATAGACAAAAGGTGGAAACAATCCAGATGTCCATTATTGGACAAGTAGGCAAACAAACTGTGGTCCGACCATGCAAGTGAATATTCTTCAGCCATAGGAAGGGCTGAAGTCCTGATGCCTGCTACAACATGGATGGTCTTTGAAAATATTACACTAATTGAGAAAAAACAGTCAGGAAAGACCACGTGTTGTGATTTCAGTCTTAGAAAAGTCCCGAACAGTGAACTCTATAGAGACACAAAGAATATTAGCTGTTGTTTAGGGCTTGAGGTGAAGGCTAAAGGGATGGGGAGTGACAGAAGATACATCGTTTCTTTTTGAGATGCAAATGTTCTAAAAGTGGCTGTTCTAAAAATGTTCTAAAACTCTGTGAATATGCTAAAAAAGAAACTCCCACTGAATTGTGCACTTGAAGTAGGTGTATTGCATGGTATGTGAATTATATCTCAATAAAGCTGTTATAAAGGTTTTTAAAATTAAACATCCGTGGGAAGTTTCTGACCCATTTCCTATTCTCCCTTGGATTATTTTTGTTTCTTTGGCTATGATGGTCATATTTTGAACCTAAATCTCGTCTCTGGGTTCAAGGTGTAGATGGTAAAATTATTGATCACCATTGGAATATTTCAATAGAAATTCCATTTTAATCTGCTTAAAGTCCTCTCTGACCCTAAACCATGTGTCCTCCTGGCCTCCTCCTTTCTGTCCCTGGACCAGCAACCCGGCAGAAGCCAGCATCAAGCTCAGAGTTCCCTGGGCTTTCCCTGTTCTTCCTGGCCCAGGTCTCCATTCTTACTACAGTGAGTTTACTAACGCCAACGTTACCTCCTTCTGGATAACCAGCACAATTCTTTAAAATAAGAACATTTTAATGCAAATAACACATCTTTATAAAGCGTGGACAAAGAAAAGGAAGAAAACTTACCTGCAATTGTCACATCCGCAGTGAACGTTTTGGAGTATGCCCTTCCAGTCTTTTTTCCTATACGGATCTGAGCTCATGAAGTTTTTATTCTAACATTGCCCACTTTTTTCAGCTAAAACTATGTTGCAATTATCTTTCCATAACCACACCTTTCATGTAGAACAACATTTGGAAAGGCTGTGGTGTTGTAGTGTATTGTAAAAAGGTCCCATAACATATTCAGCCTCACTACCTTTTCCAATTTGTCTTCCTGAACCCACCTGACCCCACGTTTGACTGCGTGAAACAGTCTGGTATCTCCGTTAAAAGCCAGGGTGCCTGGACGCTAGTTCCCTGCTTCTCCACTTATTAGGTGGGTGACGTTGGACAAATTATTTAATCTTTCTACACCTGTTTTCCTTATTAGTAGGATATGGGTAACAAAAATAGCACTAGGAAGAGTGTGTTGTACTTTGTGAGCACTCGGACATGTCTGATTCCTCCTCCTTGGTGGTTTCTTCCTTCTTATCAACGAAATTCCAAACCCCTTAGCCTGGCATTTCAGGTGCCTGAGGATCTCTCCCCAACTTCTGGCCTTGTTTTTCAGTTTTTTCCTACATGGGCAGGAATGAAATTCAGTCACAATTGAGATTGGGTAAGGTACTCTGCATAAACAAGCTTATCTAATCTTCATAATATCATTGTGTGAGAAGCATTAGGAGGAAATAGGTTCCAGAGGGAGTAACCTCTCCTAAAGTAGGATTCCAATCTGAGAAGCTGTGATGTCAAAGTCCATGCTCCTCCCTCCTTGTTCCATCCCTGCCTTGGCACTGTGACTCTTCTTTGCAGGCTTGTGTCTTTCTTCATGGCTTGCTCTGCTTGGAAGGTCCTTTCCTGCTCATCTCAAATCCCACTTCCTGCTGGAAACCTTCCCAGCACAGTACTCCCAATTAGAAGCACAATTTACCAAGCTGAAATCATAGTTTGCACGTGATTTCTGCTTCTATAGGCTTTTAAAAACTGCTGATTTTATATTACTGTTGCTTGAACATGAAACACATGTTCTGATTGGACACAAAATGCCGCAAAACTGAAACAAGGACCTCCGAATTTTTCCATTCCACATTTCGTTTCACCTGGCACAGTGCCTTGGACACCACTGATATTTAATGACTATTTGTCAAAAGGTATCCTCAGAGTTTGTTTACAGGGCTTTGGTGACTAAGTCCTAGGCTCCATATCTATATCTATATTGATCTCATGACATCTGTCGAGTTTTAAGAAAACAAACAAAGGAGCAGAGGGAGGAAGGGCTCAGCCTCATACAAGAAAACACGTTTTCCCAACTGGAAACTATGGGCACAATGATTCAAGCTTCATTGCGTTTAAACAGGAACTGTGTGTAATCTAAATGCTGGTGTATCTACTTTCCCCTTTTCTTTGGATTCAGCTCTTTTCTCAGTAAGATGGGCTGCAGTCCTCTGACAGAACTGACATCACCTTCACTCATATGGCATTCTTGGCGTTGGCCTCTTGTATTTGGATTTGAGAAGATGAAAAGACTCAAGCCCCGTCTCACCATGCCAATTCCTCTTCAGTCATTCTGCTTGGTGCTGGTGCTCTCTGTGATGGCCAAGTCTCCTTTGGCTTTCCTTCTGAGCCTCACACAGATCTCACTGTTCTAGGAAAGAGGATAAATGCATCACGAAACCTTTGTGTGTGCTCATCTGCTGGCTGCTGTCACCATCGATCTTCAGCTTAGGCCAGGTATGAGTAGATAATGTAAAATCACCATGCTCTTAGGCAAGTATTAATATACTGAGTCATCCAAGATTCTTGGCAGGCTTCATTTTGAAGTGTTGCTATTATCTTTCTGGCCTCTGTTTAGTGTGGATTGAAAATCACTCTTCTTTCTACAAACAAGTTTGTGGACGAATGTGTCAGCTCTCTGTCATTTTCTTCATCAGCTAATTTGGTACAGCATGACTGCCAGGCCACGTTCCTTGTTCTGTCTGCTCAGATTCATCAAAGCTCCTGGCAGGCCTTCGTTTCTAATTCTCATCATTAATATAAGTTATAATGTATTTTGGCTGGACAAAGATGTTACCTGTATGTTAGAGAACTAACAATTTTTATCATTTAAAATCTATATTAGATAGCCATATTTACTAGAAATATATAGTGTAGTTCAGGTCTAGTAGGCCTTTCGAAGATACTCATTTAGGAACTAAGGCATCATCTTATTGGGATCAAAGAGAAAATACTTTTCTAGATTATACATCAGCAGTAGGTGGTTTACTTTATTAATCTATTTGTAACATAAGAATCCTAAGAGAACACTGCATGAAATTGCAAAAATTGTCTAATTATTAACCAAACTGTGTCCCCGCCTATTTTTTCCGGAGCACACAACTAAATTCCAGCCCCCCTTGCAGTATCCCTGCTCTTTACAGTGGAATGCGGGTGGAGAGGAGTCTCCCACAGCCTACTCAGATGGAGATGGCTCTCCATTCTTATCTCCAGCTAATTGAAGAAGGCTCTGAAGACACGGCCAAGGAGGGAGATGCAGGATAGAAGGCATGTGAGTCCCTGAGTGGTCATGTGGAGGAGAGTTGCAATATACACATTTGCAGTATATATTGCAAATGTGTATATTGCAACTTACCCAAGATGCAATATATACATTTCATTATGTGAAGCTACTTAATAGTGGGCTTGTTACAGCAGCTCTCCACCCCTTATAACCAATGACCGAAGAAAGAGAAAATGAAACGCAGTAGTGCAAGTAGTCAAGTCTGGGCCTTTGTGGAGGTCCTCGTTGGTTGTCATAAAGAGGGAGATTCAGGGCAGCTGAGAGTGAATGTAAAGGCACTGGCTTTCTAATGGGGAGGAAGCTGAGAGTGGAGAAGCAATAAAAGGGGGTGAGAGGCAAACACTGTCTCTTGGACATTTTTGCATGGGGCTGTTTGCTGTTATGCGCCTTATGTGACAACAAAGGAAGGATCAGATTAGTGAAGATATCAAGGGAAAGTATCCAAAGCTCACAGCTATAAGCAGCTGGAATCCTGGGTGACCACGTTCAAGATGCCAACAGTGGATTGACACTGGAAGAGGAGGGAAGAGTCACATTCTCTGAGATGTGCTTTTTGTCTCATTATCCTTTCTAGCCAGAAGTGACATATTGCATGCTTAAGCAAAAAGGAGTTTGTGGGAAGAGAATTCTTAGAGTTTTATAGGGAGTTCTCAAAGTAGGCTTGGTAGCCACTGGTACCACGTGCTTGCCAAGGGAGTGTAAACTACCTTAATATTTTTTTCTTTTTAGGGACAGGGTCTCTCGCTCTGTTACCCAGGCTGAAGTACAGTGGTGCGATCATAGCTCACTGCAACCTTGACCTCTTGGGTTCAAGTAATCTTCCCTCCTCGGCATTCCAAAGGGCTAGGGTTATAGGCACATGCCACCACGCTTGGCCCTTAATTTTTATCTTGAAAGACAGAAAGGTACATCTTACCCTTCTAATAATGTTGGGATCATTGCACTTTGCCAGTTTTCCAGCAAAAAGCTGAACTCCAAAGCTTGCAAAAACAAGCATTAATGTCAGCAAAAGAATGGAGACCTGAAAGAAATTGATGAAATGTTAAATCTCTTGGTAAAGACTAAATATTAGGTTTGGTTAAAACAGTGATATAAATAGGAATTTTAAGATAACACTGTATAAAAATCACAGGTTTTTGATAATATATTTTAACTTCTCCATCATACATCATACAGTTAGCTTTACTGGAAGGTCAAAAGGAGAAATTAACAAGCTTTGATTTTTTTAAATGAAGATCTTAATTTCTTATAAGAAAATGGATAAGGTATTTTTGATATGACTTGAACTTTTCTGATTTTAAAATCAATACCTTGCTCTTTTTTATCCAGTGGAACAAAAGAAAAAATGTTTAAATAATTACATTTTGTCCATTTTTTTCCCCCAAATGAATTCATATTTTTATTAGCAGAGCACAAATGAGAGGGACAGTGGCTTAACTGTCTTGTGACCATGAAGGTGTGTATTAGGAGAATGTGCTATGCTCAGAGGAGAGAATTCAGTCCCGAAAAGCAGATCTGTTAATTAGCTCGTGCTCCCTCTGCCGGCTGACTTCCTTGGTCTCAGCAGAGAAGAGTGCCAAAGGGTAAAATACAGACGTGAACTGCACTGGTTGAATAACCTAAACATGTACCTAACTATACTAAAATCACACTGACACCTCATTAGAGAAAGGCACAAATCGATTCTCCTCTAAAATTTATCCGTGATCAAAAGATTCATATACATTAGTGGTCAGATGATATTTTCTTTAATTCCAGCTGTGTAAAGAGCCACTATTTTATGGCTTTACGTAAAGAAAAACAAGAATTTTTAAACACATCTTTAAAAAAATCAGCAACTGGGAGGCCTAGGTGGGCACATCTCCTGAGGTCAGGAGTTCAAGAGCAGCCTGGGTAACACGGTGAAGCCCGTCTCCATTAAAATACAAAACAATTAGCTGGGCGTGGTGGCACATGCCTGCAGTCTCAGCTACTTGGGAGGCTGAGGCACAAGAATCACTTGAACCTGTGAGGTGGAGGTTGCAGTGAGCTGAGGTGGCACCATTATACTCCACCATTATACTCCAGCGAGACTCGGCATTAAAAAAAAATCAGCAATGATATACCTCTATAACATCACAATCTATCTTGAAAATATATTTGTATCAACTACAACTATGGCTGTTTTCTCCTCACAGGTATGTCTTTAGAAAGCAAGATACAAAACAAGCCTATGTAAATTAATTCCGCTTCTCATGCACAAGCAGACCTCATCAATATTAGAAAGAATCTTTTGATCTCTCCTTTGTAAGGCAAAGATCTTTCTGTAACAGATTGTGAACAATGAGCCTCCTCTTGTTGTTTTCAGAAGACCCCAAATCAATGTTTGCACAACTAAAAAGAATGTTTTGTCCCTCAATCATCTTTGTAATCGCTCATTACTGTACTACTGAAGTTAAAGTGGGTTATACCTATATGTTGCATTTTAAAAGTCGTTTTACGTTAACACTCCTGAGATCTAGAGAGAAATTCTGCGCTATCTTCTTTCAGAAACACACAGAACGAGATTAGGAGCCCAAATGCATGAATTCCTAACCCCATTTGTGGAGTACATGGTGCTGAATCTTCCTATCCTTACTTTTCAGATGGGAGGACATGAAAACCCAGAGTAGAAATTAGAGGCAAGAGTTAGGACTGAAAGAGTCAGCAGATGCTAACTCTCAGATCTCAGAGTGCTTCTCTTTAGGCGAATTAAATAAACTCATATGCCAGAAGCACTCATGGGTAAAGTTTTTGAAGGTGCATTCTGTTTTAATAGTGCCACTAAACCCTCTGGCAGTAACGGAAACTATTGATTGACCTTGATAATAACGAGGACTCCCTTTTCCCTCATTAGCTACATTAGAGATGGACTACGGTGAACTGGAAGCAAAGGAGAATTCTAACATACCAAAAAAATTTCCTTGAAGCCGCTGAAAAGTTCTCGAACAACTTTCCTCATCTGAGGCACCAGTTTGAATATGCGCAGAGGTCTCAGGCACCGAAGGACCATGAGGAGCTGAGCTCCTGACTCAGCAGGTACATTTTGAGGCATCCAACAAAGAAATATCAGGCTCACCTAAAGGGGAAAAACAATCTCTGGAATTACTACCATTCATCCCCTACTATTTACTTTTTTTTGTTTGTTTTTTTTTGAGACGGAGTTTCACTCTTGTTACCCAGGCTGGAGTGCAATGGCGCGATCTCGGCCCACCGCAACCTCCGCCTCCTGGGTTCAGGCAATTCTCCTGCCTCAGCCTCCTGAGTAGCTGGGATTACAGGCACGCGCCACCATGCCCAGCTGATTTTTTGTATTTTTAGTAGAGACGGGGTTTCACCATGTTGACCAGGATGGTCTCGATCTCTTGACCTCGTGATCCACCGCCTTGGCCTCCCAAAGTCTATTTACATTTTCTGAGAGCCAACCAGCCACTTTTCGTTTAGCAGAGATTCCACTCCCGGGTTGTATGCGCAGTCTGTTAACTTTAAACAACAAACCTCATCTAGACTTGCTAGAGGCCTCAAAGGAAAGTCATCATGTTCATGCAGGAAAGAAATGGTGGTGTCCACACTGAAACTGTTGTGTGTGTTTGTGTACACCAGTGCATTTTGCTCCTTCTTTTAACTTACTACGCTGGACGCTCTGCTGATGGCAATATGGTTGGAATTCCTTTGATCAAGGTTACCACTATTTTTTCAGTGATCTGCAACATGCTACCTGTTCATGATCACAATTCCCCTAGTCGTATCTGCAAAGACATTGATTTCATGTCTTCTTGGCCATAGAGAAAAAATAAAAAATTCTTTCCGCCCATTTCTATGATTTTCCAGCGAGTTTTACTGGACAGCTGAATGAGCACCTGCTATATCCAGGTATTTTATGCATTGGAATCAGGACAGAGGTCCAATCACAATCACTTTAGTTTGCTTTCAACAATAAGGGGCTCATAATCAATAACATGGTTTACATGAGACAGACTTTTTTTTAGTGTAGAAGCCATAAGATTTGTAGGATGCAAACTAGGCTTGCTATGGTAGACCTTATTCATGTGTGTCTCATTCATACATAAAATTGTGATTGGTGTATTTGAACAATATAACTATCCATAGATCTTTATGATGCTCTTAATTTAGATTTTACATGCATGGCCCTTATTTGCATATAATGAACTACTCTACAGTCCATTTAAGAATTCATTAGGGCATCTAAACCTCTGTGACTCATACATCTTGCTCTGATACCAAGAAATGCAGGAGATTTTACAAAACCATTACACTTTCATTTAGAAAATAACCAAAGACTTACAAGATATATGAATATGTCCATTACTCCGCCAAAGTCCCTGATGACAGCAGTCGGAGTGAAAAATAAGCCATCTGCCATAATCTTCAGATTAAGCTCAATGCTCATGAATATCACAAACACATACTCAGCAATCTGAAATGGGCAAAAGGCAGTTTGGTTATAATGAACGGAAAAACTGCAGGTCAGTGTTTTACCTCCCAGTTGTAAGCTGAGATTTATTTAGCAGCAGTACCTGCAAAGTAGGTGCATGCATTACTCTTCGGAAGGGGGACTCAAACATCATGGAAATGCAAGAGCAGATGGTGACGATGATCATGACCCAGTCCAGGTAAGTGACCAATCCCAGCAAATCACTGCAAAGACCAAACACAATGGAGAAACGTGAATGTTCCCGGAACAGCTTCCGAGAATCAGAGATGATGGCCTCTGCGACTCTGTCAACGTGACTGGCATTTTAAAAACTTCACTCCCCAATCATCTGTTTCATAACATTGTATAGCAAGAAAATAAAAGAGAATTTTAATATTTTTATACAACATAAAATAGTACATAAAAACTTCAAATGTGCATGGAAAATGAGGTTTGTAATGCTTACTAAAGTTGATGGTACTTCGTATTTTTCACAGCTCCTGTGACAGGGTCTGTTTTAGATCTGTAAGAGAACACAGCTATAAAATTCTGCGTCATGGCAAGCATGTTTTAACTTGCTAAAAACATATTTGCAAACATCTCATCTACCTAAAATCTCTTTTACATCCCCTGTAAAATAGCCATTATAAAATATGTTAACTGTAGGTGTCTCTGGAGGTCAGAGAACATTAGATGAGAGAAGAAATCCAAAGAACGTGCAGTTGATGCTTATGAAAGGAGAGTTTTAGATTTCTCAAAATTCTTGAGTTTTGGCTTTGTGACTTCATTCAGAAGTTTCTGACATGGGTAGTGCAGAATTAAATTTTGAGTTTCATTTAATAATACTCATTTAAAATCTTTGCCTTAATAGTAAAAGGATGTTATTGAAAATTAGTTAATTCAATACTCCATAATTTAAACAGACTTCCCCCCCCTGCATTTAACTGTGATATTGTAGAAGGATTTACGGAGAATTTCTTGGGAGGAAGGTTCATTGTTTGTACTTTCAGGAAGCCTGTGAACACTGTCAGGGAGATTCCTTACAGTCTCTGTCTATGTGTCCCCAGTTACAACAAAGTCTTCATCAGTTGTGTTCAACATAAGCTGCATTGCTGATAAAAGGGAAATTACACCACTCCAAGCGAAGTGGAGAATTAGCCATGACATGTTAAGGTGCAGGCAGCCAACAGGATAATTCAAGATAAAAAAACCTATTCGAGACTGATCAATCTCTAAACTGGCATTTTCTTCCAGTTTACTTTGAAAACTCATGGAAGATGTTAATAATTAGGACTCAGTTGATTTAAATTGTGAGTCTTTATAGAATGGCAGAAAGAACAGTAGCCTGTCAATCAAGAGAGAGCCAGGTACTAGCTGGGTCCCTGAGCAAAGCCCTCAACTTCTGCACACTTAAGTGTCCTCCTCTGTTGAAGGAGGGGACACACAAATGACACCGAGTGGTCCCTGAGGTCTCTTCCATCCCTGAAATGTTAAAATAGTGTGTATTAGTTTCCTTGAGCTGCTGTAACAAAGCACCACTGGTGCTTAAGACTGGGTGGCTTAAGCAATATAAGTTTATTTTCTCATAGTCCTGGAGGCTGAAAGTCCAAGATCAAGGTGCCAGCTGCGTGTGTTGGTTCCTTCCGAGGGCTGTGAGGGGAAAACCTGTTCCAGGGCTCTCTCCTTGACCTGCGGAGAGCTGTCTTCTCCCTACGTGTCTTTGCATGGTCTTCTCTCTGTGTATGCCTGTGTCCAAATGTCCTTTCCTTATAAGGAAACAAGTCATATTGGATTAGGGCCCACCCTAATGACCTCATTTTAATTTAATTAACTTATTTAAAATTCCTTTTTCCAAATATGGTCACATTCTGAGGTTCTGAGGGCTTAGACTCCATCATATGGATTTTTGGGGGGGAGCAATTCAGTCCATAACAGAGATTGATTATCATATGCTACTTATTAATAACAAAGAAATCAATTGACTTAAATGATGGCATCAGGGACAGTCCAACTACATAATGGGAATATGGAACATTCTTTCATTTCCTCTGGGACTCTTAATGTCTTTGGAATATTTACTTAAAGGTTTTGATATGGTTTGGCTCTGTGTCCACATTCAAATCTCATCTTGAATTATAGCTCCCGTAATTCCCACATGTGTGGGAGGGACCCAGTGGGAGATAACTGAATCATGGGGGTGGTCTGTCCCGTGCTGTTCTTGCAGTAGTGAATAAGTCTCATGAGATCCGATGGTTTTATGAGGGGTTTCTGCCTTCACTTCTCTCTCATTCTCTCTTGTCTGTGCCATGTAAGATGTGCCTTTTGCCTTCCTCCATGATTGTGAGGCCTACCCAGCCACCTGGAACTGTGAGTCCATCAAATCTCTTTTTCTTTACAAATTACCCAGTCTCAGGGATGTCTTTATCAGCAGTGTGAAAATGGACTAACAGAGGTATGCTTGGCAAAAATCCATTTCATCCATTATCTGCCTCTCAAACTTGCCTTAGGTATCCACAGATACAGTGTCTTCAAGGTTCACCATACTGATGGCTTCTTACATACTTCTTCCATGGTGGTAGGGTGGAGACAGTGGGCAGTGAGTTTCCTTCGTATAACAGTTGGTAATGAAAACACTAATCAACTTTCTTTCTACTTTCCATTATTCTCCAATAAACCGGTTGAGGTATTTTTACCACAGACAATCTACAAGACTGATGGAAGACATGGACAATGACCTTCATTTCACCATGACCTTTAGTCTCCTTTTGTCTCAGTCTTTCCAGAATAAAATATGGAGTTAATAATGCTGATGTAAACGTATCGGGCATCTGCTACAATGCACAGACAAAAATGGCTGCTTTGTGTTTCATCAATGTGAGTTTTCTATATATGTTAACTACTTGCGACCTCTGTTTGTTTTCCACCTGGTCGGGTGCTCAGCAAAGAGAAGCAGCATGATTAATTAGTCCACAGTTTATTTTGTGACCCCATTAGGATTACAAGTTCTTCCTTCTTCATGTGACAACACCCCTGCTGTTTGCACGACTCGGGCCAAACACCTGGCTGAAATGAAGTGTACTCACGCGTTGAAGCGTGCTCGGACCACCACCCGGCAAAAGTTTCTGAACCTGTGTTCTCGCCCCACGATGAACAGGGGCTTATCAAAGTACGGGTGGTTCTCCCTGAGTTCCTCTTCTTGCACTTTCCTGGAAGGAGAAATTCATGAGAGAATAAGGCTAAGGGAAATTTTGCCATTCCCAAACGAGAGCCACGGGATGCTGCGGCAGCCGGTACCTTTTCATCTCGGCTTGCTCCTTCTTCTCCTGGATCATCTTTATCTCACTGTCTTCTCTTTGTGCATTTCTGTATCTCACTGTATTGGAATGCTGGAAATAAATTAAAAGGGGGTATGCTAAAATAGCAGGTTTCTGAATGCAAAATATCAGTTAAAAATTCAAACCAATATCTCTCTATATAAAGTATCAATATTAATTATATATATTTACTGTTAAATATATACTTATATTTATATTAAATGTATATTTTATAATAAATATGTATATTTATACTAAATGTATATATTTACATTAAATATGTATATTTATAAATATATATTTACAATAAATATGTATGTTTATATGAAATGTATATATTTACATGTATGTATATTTATACAAAATGTATACATTTACATTAAATATCTAAAATTACAGTATATATAATATGTATGAGATTAAATATATATAATGGCCACAGTTATATATATCATGTTATATATATATATAATACAGTTACATATAATTTTTTATATATATACTTTATATAATGTTTTATATATGTATAGTTTATATATACATATATAATAGCCACTCTTAGCAAGAGTGTTTTTTCCTCTAAAAAGTAATTCACTCAGCACATATTGACTGAAATCTTACTATGTGCCAGGCACTGTCCTAGCATGTAGGACATGGGAAACGGAAACAAAATATCCCTGTTCTCATACGACTGATGTTCTAGTCAGTGGGAGACAGTTAAAAAATAATTCAAAGTAAGTAAATATGTTAGAGGATGCTTAGGGATCTGATTTAAAAAAAATCACAGTGGATCAGAGGTATAGGAAATGCTAGAAGATTATGATTTGAAATGATCAGGTTGAGGTAGATCTCAATATGAAGGTACTATTTGAGGAAGACTGAAAGGGTGTGAGGATGCAGGCTGAGGTAGGGCTGCAGACATGTGTTCTTCTAGAGCTGGGAGCAGGCCTGGCGGGTCTACACGTGGAATCTCCAGGAGGCCAATGCGGTCAAATCTAAGAGAGGTGAGCAGGCCACGCAGGGCCTTCCCAGCCCTCAGATGGACCCCATGGAACGTGCAGGGCCAGAGTTCCAATAACTCAGTAGATTTTAAAGACAGCCCTCCTTAGACTTAATTATCTGTATCTCCTATCATCCAGAATAAGTGAAAAAGTTAAAATTCTCTAATTTAAATGTCTCCTTTGTGGAAGAAAAGACATATAAGAATTTATTGGAAACAATCAGAACCCCATGACATTTTGCTTTATAGAAGGTGGGAGATGGATTTTGCTATACTTCTATATGAGAAATATGGTAGGAAGTCTCTGAAGAAGTCGTAAGCCTCCGGCATTGAGACTATTCAAACACGGCCACTGCTGTCTGTGTTTAAACACATATTTTCGAAGACACGTGCTGATTTGATTCTTAAGTAGGTTGTACATTTCTATGGAAACATATTGAAGGAAGGCGCTTTGAATGAGGGTTGCCTCTTCGCATTTTCACTTGAAATTGTTCTGCATGCAATATGCCTGACTCTGCAATTCTAAGTGCACAGGCCACGTGTTGGATTTGATGGCAATTCCATGCCAACGATATGGTAGCCAGTCAGATAGGGCTCTGTATATTAAAAATCATGGCCATAAAAGATCTCCGTGCCAATGGGAACCATATCTGTAGGGTATTGGTGATGGCAGGCATTCACATCCACTACTTCTAGCTCTTGATTTTGCCTGGAACACTCAATAAAAATCATCTACTTGGACTAAAAGAGCAGTTTCTACAGAATGAAAGCAGATGTAATAGGCCAAACCCTCCAAAACTCAAAAAATAAGAGGTAAGTGATGAAAAAGACAAAACCAAAATAACCCTAAGGCTTTGCTAACTTTTTCTTGCTAGTTCTCCTTTCTCAAGTGCCATCCTTGGCTCTGAACATTCAAGACTGCTTTTTAAGCCAGTTTATCCTGATTCAACCTAAGGCCTTTTAATCAGGGCTTCATAATGATAGTTATTTAATATGCATTTCCCAGCCCTTTGACTGTAATCTTTGCATGGTATAGCTGCTGAGCCATCTAATGCTTGGCTTCTCTGCATTTTTTCATGGCTCCTTCATTTCATTTGGGTCTCTGGGATAACATAGAGGGGTCTACAATAACCATTCTATCTAAAAATCCCTGCCCCCAAATCCCCGTCTTTGGTTTCTTCACATGACCTCATTTTACTTTACAAAGAGAATTTGTCACAGTAATGGAGAGATGGTGGAAAATAAAAAGAAATCACCCTAGAAATTCCATTACCTTTTTGCAAACTTATTATCTGTCTCCTATTCTAAAATGTAAGCTCCAGGAGGGCATCAAGTCTATCTTACTTCCCCACTGCTCCTCATTCCTTAGAAGAGGACCCAGCACATAACAAACACTTGATATCTATTTATAGAGCCAGGAAATAAATGCATAAATGACCTAGAGCCTAAAAGCAAAAAACTTTCTTGGGAAATACAAGGTAGTCTTTGACAGAAAAATTCTTCTAGAAATAAAATTTCACTTCCAAATATGTAAAGCCCTGAAATTATAGACCCTCAATCTAGATTCTAGAATATTGGATACTTAGTAAATATTCAAAGTCAATGATGCAAATCAGTCCTACATAAAATGCTTAAAGTGTCTTTAACTTCAAGTCAAATGCAACTGATATGGCACTTTTGTGTTACTATTTTAACTAAGACATGTGCTTTGTGTGGGATGACCAGAGTTTTCTGCTCTTAACAGTTACTTCTGGTACTTGGCTACATAATTCATATCCTGAGTTTCCTGATTCCCTCTGGTATGAAGTCTTAAGGAGACATGAGAATGCAGCAGAAAGACCCAGGCACTGACATTGTCTAAGCAGTCATTTGAATACATTTTCATAATCAGGTTTCTGGAATCCAAAGCACTGCTTAAAACTTACATCTTGAGTCAAAGTTTCAAGAGATTTCCCCCTGCTGATCCTCTGGCTGTTTGATCCATGTCTTAGTGACCTAAAACAACCACAGTCACTGGTTAATACATCTTGAGATCAAACTGGCCTTTCAAGCAGTGACCATGATAAAATCAAAATAAAAACACTTTTTCTGCTCTAACGCCACAAATGCCTATGATTTCTTTGCATAGCAGAAGCTTCCAGTCTCCCCATATGTCTTGGATCCCATCTAACAAAATTCAGAATTTTTCCTTCTGATCTTAAAAGTGAGGATTTGGCCATCTCTAAGGAAGAGGATGGTGAAGTAGAGATTTTTTGAATCTTTGGATCTGATTAGGTGTTTCATTATTGTAATAAACAGCAAATAGACTCAGTTCCTCAGCCATGCCTGTGTATACTGACCATTTCCTATAAAACCCCTTTCCTTAGCGTCTCTGAGCCGCCCTTTTCCCGAGTATTTACCTGCGCTCTTGGCGGATATGATGCTGCACGCTAAGGATTGACCTCTCCTTTGCCGGCTGCCCCTCGAATGATCCGCTCAGCATGCGCTGTCGGGTGCAAGCTCTAGAAAAAAAAAAGGAGCCCAAGATAAATGCATGGTTTGTACACTTGGGATGAATCATACATAAGTGCTCATTACTTTTATTGTATTAAAGGTAACACCAATGAAAAGACAAAATACAGCAAATAATGTATAATTACAAAGAAAAATGAACTTCATGCTCTGTGTCAAGAACACTTAGAAAGCAGAATTATCACAGCTATGAAAGAGGGGCTAGAAAATAAACAGAAAGCTCGTCTCTTGCTTCTCTTCCTTCTGCTTCCTCCCTCCTCTCCAAAAATAATGGTGGAGCTTCTGTCAGGACACCATAAGCAGGAAGGCCAGCCTACCCACAGTGATATGGTTTGGCTGTGTCCCCACCAAAATCTCATCTTGAATTCCCATGTATTGTGGGAGGGACTTGGTGGGATGTAATTGAATCATGGGGGCAGGTCTTTCTCATGCTGTTCTCATGATTGTGAGTAAGTTTCACGAGATCTGATGGTTTTAAAAAGGGGAGTTTCCCTGTACAAGCTCTCTCCTCATGTCTGCCAGCACTTGAGACATGCCTTTCACTTTCCGCCATGATTGTGAGGCCTCCGCCACCACATGGAACTCTAAGGTCATTAAACCTCTTTCATTCATAAATTGCCCAGTCTCAGGTATGTCTTTATTAGCAGCATTAAAACAGACTAATACACACAGCCAATCATGATGTCGGTTTCCAATAAACCCCCTTTGGGAAGGATTTGTCTACTCAGCCTCCTGGAATGATGAAATATATGTTCCAAGGAGATTTTGTAGAACTTTAGAAAAACAGGAAAACATAAAGTTTAGAAGAAAAATGAGTCATAAAGAGAAGTAACTAAAGCTGGAATTATGCACAACAATGTAAACATAACACGACTGAACTATACACTTAGAAATGGTTTAGATGGCAAATGTTATGTGTTGTTTTTAAAACCACAATTAAAAAAAAAGCACACAGTTTTTGGAATTATTACCTACAGAAACCTCAATCGGAAGCTTGCAGCTTACTGTTAACCAGTTACCACTTGCTTTGTATTTTCTAAACCATGAAGACTTTTACAAACATGTTCGCTTTAGACCATAACTGGGCTTGTGTTAATTTCAGATTTGCTAATGAGTGAAAGCAATTGGGTGGCCTAACACCTGTGGTGTGAACAATTTTGGTGAGAAAAAAAAAATCTTCAGAAAATGTTCTCCAACTGGGAATGACAGGAATTCCCTTGAGATAGTTGGTAAGTGGCAAGAAAATAACACAAGGCATTAAAAGACCTGTGTGCCAGAAGTTACACTATTAGGAACTAGTTGGGTGATCTTTGGGCCCAACTCCCTTATTGGTAAAATGAAGAGAAAGACTTGCTCTGAAAGATAGCTCACAAGTTGAAAAATCAATGATTTTGTGATATGCAAATTGAATGATACTTTATTTGCTCCACACCTGAACATATAATCCTGCCATTTTTACATAATATTTTCATATTCATGTTTCTTAAAATGCATTTCTTGAATGGCTTTGAATATTATTACTGTCTCAGAGTTACGATCTTTGAGAAAAGGATATGTATGTGCTTAACATACTTAAAATAGCTCTTACGATACATGTGTAATAGAGGCATTTTAAAGTACTTAAAGATAACATATTTATATTATTAAGAACTTATATAATATCACATAAGAACTTAGTTTATAATAGTACATAAGAACTTATTAAATATGTCATATTTAAGTACTTAAAATAATTTTAATGTGGATGAAGATAATTATGAATATCTATGAAAAAATCATACAAATTCACTGAATGTAAATGTATTCCTGGGAACATGCCCCAAATAATCACTATTTTTCACTTACTAAAAACAGCATGAAACAACTTTTGAACAGATATATAAATATGTCTAAAGAGAACATTCTGAAATATCTAATCCCATTATACAAGGAGACCACTGGCCACACACCGGTTTCCTGGTGCAGGAGAGAAGGGCCGCAGATGGAAGGTGTAACCCTGAGATTGGATGGTGGACACAGGAGCAAGGGAACGGGAAGGAGGTTTTATAGTCCTTTGGCCTGGAGCTCACCTGGACGTTGAAAGAGGTATAGAAGTATTCCCACAATAGGATGTTGCCCGTGATGAAACAGCCTTGTGGTACCTAAGCCATTGTCACATTCCTCGGCCATGTAAGAAATTTTGCTATTTTGGAAAATAACAGTGTTGGCAGAAAGCTCTAGATGTCAGTTGGACACAATCAGATCTGCTAAGAGGTTTCATACACTCAAGTCCAATGTGCCCAGGTTCATACAAAAGCATGGTGAAAGTTTGCTTTATTATTTTTTAAAGGAAATACAATGCTACCATGTATAAGCATATACAGTGAGGCAAACCATGAAATACCAAATAATGTTTTAACATGCACAGTATAATGACAGACTGATATAAATGGGTTCTGAAAAGTAACATGAAATGAGAAATGAATATTTCACCTATATGAAAGCACAAAAAAATGACTTGTTATATACTCCATGTTCCTACAGTATGTTATTAACCGAGCTTGTGTAATGCCTACGGCATGCTCTTGTCATTAGTTATTCCCCTTACTAGGCTGTGAGTAGATTAGGGACCACTTTACCACTCAGCCTCCCATTCCTGGGAAGTTCGGTTCCTGGCCCTCAAGCTGCTTGATGAACAGAATGAGTAATTGAAAAGGTGGGGAGGGTGAGTAGGGAGGGCAGCAGCGGGTGCGTGGGGATTGTGTGGCCCCTGCAGTGCAGCTGCTGATGGAAAGTTCTGCCTTTGTCTGGAAGCCTAACGGAGAAGATGAGTTGAGAAAACACAGCTTGAGAAGCACACACTTCTCAAGTGTGATGTGCTTTCTCTGAGCCTCTATTTCCCATATGCAAAACGTAGAGAACAGTAACGCCTTTCCTTCTGACTTCAGAGGGAGTTGGAAGAAGATGATATGAATGTGACAGTGCTTTGGAAACATCGACACTTTCCTAGAATTTTAGTTGCTATTATTTCCTGTTGTATCTTGTCCCGTGTCATGGTGGATGTTAAAACACTCTACACAGCACTGGGGACTGAGCAGCAAGTTTGGCAGAGGATGATAGTGGGAGCCAAATCTTTTCTGTTCTGACCGATAGTGACGTCCACTATGGACTCATGCTGCAGCCTCTTACCTGGTCTCCATGCCTCCACTCTCAATAAGCATACTGCGTTATCATCCCAAAGCAAATGTTCTCTCGAATGAATGTCTGTATGGTATTGAGGTAGGCAGGTTTCTGATACCCTGATGATCTCTGCTCTCTGGGTTTCATGCCCTTGGGTACTTCCCTCCCCTTGAATGTGGGTGGTGCTTAGTGACTTCCTTCTAAGAAGCAGAAGAATGGCAGAGATTGCAGAACACTGTAACTTCTGTCTCCCCAGTGCTCTCTGTCCCTCTGTCTCCCTCCCTCATGCTGACTTGCTCTTGCGTTCTTGCTTTTGCCCATGAAGCAAGCTGCATGTTGTGAGGTGCTCTCTGGAGAGTTCCACCTGGGGAGGAATCCAGCAAACTGCTTGGAACTGAGGCCTTCCTATCACAGCTCACGAGGATTGAGTGCTATTCTTCCCACTCAAGTCCAAATGCACGCAACTTGGAGAGACACACGATTAAGTGATGCCCAGATTCCTGACTAAAACTGTGGGATGAAAATGTGTTCTTTACATCACTTAAGTTTTGCAGTAATTTGTTATGCAGCGACAGACCACAAACGCAGTTACTATCACTGCCTTAAAAAGACCAGGCCTAACGTGCGGTGTGGCTTACAAAGCCCCGTGTGGTTTCCCTCCAACTTCTCTTTCTGGCCCTGTCTTTACCAGGAGAAACCTCATTCTTTCCATGCCATCCTCTGTGGTCTTTTAGTTCTTCACAAACGCCATGCTCCAAAGAGCTCTAAGAGAGCAAGGGTCGTCTTTAAAATCGTTCATGATTATTTCTCAGCTCTTGTCCACAGTAGGTGCTCAATGAACATTTGTGGAATGAATGAACCTTGAAATTCTGTGAAGAGCAAATATTTTAATTTCTTTTTTGATCACTCCATGCTTTTGAGCATGAAAATAATCACAGACAAAACAGCATGCGTTTAAAATATGCTTTTTAAAGGGGCATATTAAACAATCTTAATTTTATCTCATTAGATTACGATGCCACTCAAGAATAATGAGCTGCATACCTACACTAGAAGAGACAGTAATGAACAAAAAAGACACTGATTCTTGCAACTAAACAATTCATAAGTCCTTCTCTATGTTGTGTATGAAAGACACTCCGGAAGCCTGAAAGCCAGTGTGGAGCAGAGCAGGCTGTAGCAGGTGAATTCATTTCCATTTCTTTAACTGGAGATCTGATCTGTCACTGGGAACGTGGTCTCTGTATCGCCTCTTACAGGAATCTAATACTTGCAAGCCCAAATAGTGAATAGCTAGAGGATTTGAGATTTATTTAATATAAGAAATGAGATGCACACATCCTAACGTTACCAAGCAATAGAGCTACCCAGAAGGAGAAGTGCTTGAATATTCCATGGTGTTATATTTTGCCATTTAAAATTTTTCATTAGGATTGAGATGCCTTTTGCTCTTATATAAGGACAAACGAGGTATGTCTTCAAGAAGAAAATGTTCATTTGTTTGCTGCCCAGAGTAAAAGCAAAGCTAATACTGGAAAAATTGTGTGATCTTCAGGGACAGTCTCACTTTTCTTAGGGGAAAGACTGGGTAGTGTCAGGTATCAAGGTTTTTTAACATCTCCCCTAGATCTTTTCATAACGCCAAGTACGAGAAGGCCAGTTTCTTAAGAACTCCATCTAGTGGCTTGATATAAAACATTGTCCTGCCTCCTTGGCTTCTGCAGCTGGGAGGCACAAGACTTCAAGTGTCTGGTGAAAAATAATGAAGTCTTTTGTCTTGTCTGAGTGAGGAAATTCTGCATTATGCAGGCATATGTAATCCCTTTATTCCTGTTCCCTGGAGGAGAATTACAGTGAGGCATTTTCCTTTTCCCAGTTGGGGTTAATGTTATGCCCTCTCTACCTTTGAAAGTAAAACAAGATGAGGACCCCTGAGGATGATTCGAATGTGGGAATATTCTTCAGCAAACACACATTCCCAGTTGCAAAAATATTACTCCTGGTTTCTTGCCAAGCCTTTGAGAAAAAAAAATATATGAAAGATTGAGACTTTTTCCCCCTGCATTGCCTTTGTGCTGTGGAATTTCAATTGCTCCTTATATGACAGCCATATATGTATATGTATGTATGTGTGTGTGTGTATATATATATATAATCTTATGGAGGTTGGGAAAAGAGAATTATGTCTTGAAATTGTCTCTATTTTTCTTGACATTTCTCCATCTAAAATATTTTAAAATTGGCCCAAAGATTATGGTTATAAGAGAGATCTTTGGAGCTTTATTAGCCTTTAAACACCACTAGTTGTTTATAGACACAGCAGCAGGGGGGTCCCTGCTTCTTTTCTTCTTTGTCTCCATGTCTTCTTTCTTAATGTCCCAGAACAGGGGCGGGGGAAAAGCCTATACCTTCTGTAATGAAAGGGAGAGGCCTAAGAGTCTTCAAATTATTCTCACTCATTATAGAAAAGTTAGGTTACACATACCATCTGGTATTCAATGTAATCACCATCTAAAGGAACTGCAGTATAACTTTGCGGAGCATTACATTTGAGGGATTTTGCTCAAATCTCGAACTCCACCAGTAATGCATTTTAAAGTATTATCCGAGCTTGGTTAATGTAATGTAATCACATTAGCAGACAACAGGAAAATAGTCTTTCAGTGGTAATCATGTACAACTATGACTGTATAACTAAGAGAATAGATAATGAGTATTTCCTGGAAATGGCTCTTACCTGACTCCACTAGAGTGACAATGTGATCTTCCCAAGTAGAGACAACATCGGATGCTAATGGGTGAGCTCCTCGGTAATGGCCTCTTGCTGAGATGAGGAAAAAGCTGCATTTTTATCCTAGTGGATACCCCACTCCTTTGTGAATCAGCCCTGTCCCAAGTAAATGGATCTGGCTCTTTCATAGCAACCGCGAGTTAGTTCTTCCCAACCTTGTGTTATTCATAAAAATGTTTTCATAGAAATGCGAGTGCATGGGTGACCAGAACTTCATTGTAGGCAGAAAATAAAATAAACCTTGAATGTCTTTATCTTAGGAACTTATACCCATACTATAAACAAAAGCGAACAATTAACTCATGAGAAATCCATGCCTTTAGTGCGCCTGCTGTTTCAGCATAAAAAATGTCTGCAACCCCCCGTCATTCACTGGGCTTCAAATTTAGTAACCCAGCTACTGACTCCGGAATGTGCAGATTACAATGCAAAGGCTAAACTTTTTACCACAGTAAAAGTGAAACTTTGTAAATATTGCAGAAAAGGTACTGCCCAATTTTCAACAGATATGTATTCTATTTTTTATATGACTTTACACTCCAGTGATAAAATAACAAAAGAAAGACCTTGTTAAAATATCTTCCCATCTCTATGCTTTTGTCTCTCACAGAAAGTCATATAGCTGGAATCATACGGTGTGTAGACTTTTCAGACTGGCTTCTTCTTTTTTTTTTTTTTTTTTGAGACAGAGTTTCGCTCTTGTCACCCAGGCTGGAGTGCAATGGCGCGATCTCGACTCACCGCAACGTCCGCCTCCTGGGTTCAGGCAGTTCTCCTGCCTCAGCCTCCTGAGTAGCTGGGATTACAGGCACGCGCCACCATGCCCAGCTAATTTTTGTATTTTTAGTAGAGACGGGGTGTCACCATGTTGACCAGGATGGTCTTGATCTCTTGACCTCGTGATCCACCTGCCTCGGCCTCCCAAAGTGCTGGGATTACAGGCTTGAGCCACCGCGCCTGGCCAGACTGGCTTCTTTTACTTAGTAACAAGCGTTTATGTTTACATTATGTCTTTTCATGATGATAACTCATCTCTTTTCCATGCTAAATAATTCCGCCACTCTCTGGATGGACCACAGTTTGCTTATCCATTCTCCTACTAAAGGACATCTTGGCTGCTTCCAAGTTTTGGCAATTATCAATAAAGCTGCCATAAACATCAATGTACGTCTATGGAGACACATATCTATGCATTTCTATGTCTGTAGAAACAGTAAAAAGATCATTGGTTGCCAGGGTTTGTGGCCAGGGAAGGATGAACAGGTGGAGCACAGAGGATTTTTAGAGCACTGAAATTACACTGTATGATATTGTCATGGTAGACACACATCATCACATATGTGTCCAAACCCACAGAATGTTCTACTCTAGGAGTGAACCCTAGGGTAAATTACAGACTTTGGGTGATAGTGATGTGTCAGTGTAGGTTCATCACTTGTAACAAACGTACCACTATGGTGGGGATGTTAATAGTTGGGGAGGCTGTGCCTGTGTGTGGGCAGAAGGTACATGGGAAATCTTTGTACCTTTGCTCCATTTTGCTGTGAGCCTAAAATGGCTCAAAAAATAAAGTTTATTTAAAAAAAAGCCAAAACTTCCCAGGTTGGGAGCAGTGGCTCATGGCTGTAATCCCAGCACTTTGAGAGGCTGAGGTGGGTGAATCACCTGAAGTTGGTAGTTTGAGACCAGCCTGACCAACATGGAGAAACCCCGTCACTACTAAAAATACAAAATTAGCCTGGCATGGTGGCGCATGCCTGTAATCCCAGCTACTTGGAAGGCTGGGAGACAGGAGAATCACTTGAACCTGGGAGGCAGAGGTTACAGCGAGCCAAGATCTTGCCACTCCACTACAGCCTGGGTCACAAGAGCGAAACTCCATCTCAAAAACTCAGTAGCCCTTTTAATCCATAACACTATTTTATTCACTTTTGGGTTTATCTAAAAACAATCTATAAATCATATGTTATCTCAATAAAATAGAACATATTTTGATTACCACAAATCTGATACTATCTAAAAATGTGATTAGAATATGTTATTTTTGTTTAAGTTAGTTATATTTTGCCACTATTAGATCTTTACTATTTTATGTTTTATGCAAAACCATAAAGCCACACATCTTGTCTCCTTAGTTTATGGTTCTCTGAATGCACTTAATTTTCTTTCTTTTTTTGTTCTCAGTTAATACATTTTAATGTTGGATTACAAATAACGGTCTCCATTATCCTGAAAAATCATGATTGCTTCTCTGGGCTGCTTCCTGCTGCCTTGACTTTATTTTTCTTTGATAGGATATAATCACGCTCCTTCATTCATTCAGGGTTTTAGCTGTTCTCTAGAAATGAGAGTCCCTTTGTTCCACAAATCATTTATTCCTTTGCTTATCGTTTATTGAATATATACTATGTACCAGGCATAGGACTAACTCTTGAAAACAGAACAATGAACAAGGAAGACTCACCCTCTCCTTTTACATAACTTACAACCTACAGGAGGACAGCTGAGTAGACAGTTATGACTCAGGAGGAGTGTTTTAATTTTCATCTACCTACTTAGTTTATTTCCAAATGTCTTTCAACTACCCTACCAGAGTTTTTAAGGGTCCAGAAAATCTTAAGGAAAAGCCGATAATAAGCAGACAGCCTTAATAGAATTGCAAAAACAAATATTTATGACAGTAATTCTCAATACTCTACTTTCTTAAAACTTGGGATTATTCATACCGAAGGCTGATAAAAAAAAATTTTGCTGCTATCTCAGGGAGTTGGCACAAACCCTAGGCTGCAGGGGTCTCTGCCCTTCTCTCATCTGTAGGGTCAGTCCAGTACCCTCCCTTTCCACTGAGGAGTGCAGCTCAAGGGTCCAGGGGACACTGTAACATACTCAGTTCCTCACAGCAGTGTTGAGCGTGTCTTGCTAGTTCAGCCCAGAATGCAGAGCTGCAGAGAAATAACATGACCTTATCCAAGGCTGCTGAATAGCTGGGCTGACCTATGGAACAATAATTCTGAAAAGAGAACGTTCCAAATGGGAAAAAGCAAACAGTGTGAAATGCCTAGCATGTGGAAGACACTCCAGAGATATTTCTTGAATGAATGCATGAATTCTTAGGGGCACTTCCTTTCAGGAAAAAAATCCAGCTAATGTCATTTAAGAAACAGCAGATTAATAAGTACATAGTGATTTTATACATAAGTAAGTAGCATGTAAGTTGTATGTATAGTCATCACATGATTCTTTTAAAATGATGAATAAGACAAAAACTAACCCTATGTATTTATTATCTGTTTACGTTTTTTTTGTAGTAAGTAGCATTAAATTAAAGACTATTCCTTAAGGCTTAAAAATTATTAATATAAGCGCATGGCAAAGAAAGCTACGTTATAAAACCAAATGTGAGAATGTAAACATTGTATGAGACTGAGCATTTGAAAGGTTATAAAGATATTTTCCTTGTTAAGGAGGTGATCATGGCAAACCATAAAAGGACGGAACTTTCAAAAATAATGTAAAATGTTTCATTGTTTTATTTTGACATTTCTCTATTCATTCAGCCTCGCAGGAATGCTAATGCATTTTTGCTCAATTTCAGGGCTTTGAATTAGAGGAAATCTCAACGAAGGTAGGGACACTTTTGAAAGCACATTGCTATTTGTTTCTGATTTTGCCCAATGCAGAGAAAAGGTCACTTTTGAAAAGAAGGTTTCTTTAGTGGAGCTGCACGATATAGTCTAAGTCAGAACAACCACAAATTGAATAGCAATCTCGGATTTTCTAATTCAGGCAGTGGAGCATTCTCTCTCTCACAGTCCTCTTCATATGAGTCTTTAAAAACAACGACACCGACGCCTGTTTGTGCCAAGCCAATCACCTGCATTTTAGCACGGGCCAGTATTCTCAAGTTTTGTAAAAATAGACTACTTTTTTTTTTCCTTATAAAAGAGTTCTCAAATATATCCAAAAATTCATTTCTATTTCTCAAAACATGTTAATAAAAAGGTGCAAGAACATGAATTAAAGATGATTATACATAGAAATGGGTGATTCCACCTGTGAGTCACATACCTCAGGCACTAGGGCCCTTCCTCCCTGAAAGATTTCTTCCTCTGTGGGCTGGAATTTCCTGTTCATAGTAATGTATATAACATACTTTCTGTTAGAATAATGTGGATCCTGTTTCAGATGGAAGATGGATATTTGGAAACATGGCTCCCCTGAGAACTAAGACCCCTGGCAGCTTTCCAGCTTAATTTCCAGGGCTGAGAGCTGAGGACTCTGCGTCAATATGACTTGACTTGTCCAGGAAGGGAAAGCTGTTAACCAGTCAGCAGCTTCACTGTTGGCTTCAGGCACTTCCCCCAAATTCATTTATCTGAACTGCAGAGTGCCGGGCCAACCCCTTTCTCCAGACACTAGGTCGCTCAATGGTCAAGCTAGACACCTACAAATAATTGGTATTCATTAGGATTTTTGTCAAGAATCTACCCAATGGGGTCCATCAATCACAAACTTGAAAAAAATACAATGTATAAAAATCAGTAGTATTTGTTTGTTAAAGGTAATACATGTGTCTGGTTAAAAATCTAAAAGGCACAAAAGGAAAAACAAATTTTGTGTGTGAAGAGGACAGCAGAACGTCACCATTTATTTTTCTTCTTCTTAGATCACCCAAGTCAAGAAGGAGAATGAAATCAGAAGGGCAAACTCCCTGTAAAGAATGGATAACGCAAATGTGGAGCCAAAGTCAGGGGAAAGAACATGGAAAGCAGTGGAGAGGCACCAGGCAGGTCACTTTCCCTACCTTGTCCTCAGCTCCAGCACTGCCGTCTTCAGAACAGTAACTATGACTTGTCCATATCAAGCATCTTCAATAGTCCTCAACTCGTATCAGGAATTCTGCCCAATCTCAAACAGATCTCCATCTTATGGATGCTGAAATCCAAACCCAAAACCCTACAAATATTTGCCTCTGACCTATCCCTTCTGAGACACTGTGAAGACAACGAGGCAGCTTTCCTTACTGGAATAACCATTAAATTTCACTGTTTGGTCAATGGATTATTCAGATAATCTTTTTAAGGTAGACGAGAAAACTGAGGGTCAGATGTGTGAGTTGTTCAAGGCTACAGAGAAGCAGAGCCTGATGCCAGCCAGGGGGGACTGAACACCAAGTCTAGTATCCTACAGGAGAACTGGAGGGGACCTGAAGATCACCTCCTCCCCGCTCCCGTGGAATGGACACAAGAGCTGAGAATTTAAATTAATTGCCCGTTTACCCAGCCAGGCCTCCAGAAACCTTAAGTCAGGGAGCTGCTTTGCTTAATTTTTTCCCAAATATTTGTCATTTTTTGAAAAGTTATCCTAAGATACTAATATTTCATAAAACCTTCCTTTTCTTATAGTACTCTGGATTTAAAGTTTATGGGATTTATCTCTATATGCACACAAATTAGGACGAGTGCCAACCTGTGATGTTTGCCAAAATGATCCAGCTCAGGTCTTTTTTTCAAGCCTCCCTATACTTCTCTTACTTACCTCCATGGCGAGAAACCTCTTGGATGAGACTAAAGACAATAATTCTATGAAAATAACAAACCTAGAAAGTGAAAAGTGATAGAACACTAAAATGGCAGTCTCTGTCAGACTCATTTGTATCTACGTAGACCCATCTATTAAAAGATGGAATCTGCATCCCCTTTGTCTTAAAGCCCTTTCATTTTTTAAAAGCCTTCTTTCAAAATGCAAGTGGTCCTGGGAGACCCCACTGCTAAGTTACCCAGGAATCCTCGCAGAGTTTAATCCACAGGCAGCAAGGTTGGAGCCTGGGAGCACTGCGTCTCTAGAGGCAGGAGGAAGACACTGAAAGAGTGGAGGAGAGCTTTTTCTCCTTCCCTATTTTGTGGAAGGTTATTCGAATGCAGTCCTGAGGTTACTGCAAATATTTTCCTTTTTTAAAAAAATCATTTTTCCCCCTCTTCTCTTTCCTTTTAGGTGCTATTGTTCCTAGAAAAACAGCATAAACGATGCCCACAAATGCCACAGACACAGACCCAATCTATTCTTGACTTTTTAACTCATGGATCACTTTACAATGCAGGTATAGTATCACCGCCACTGTTACTACTACGATTAGTGGTGGAACGATAAGTACTCCCAAAACATCAGTTCGAGATTTTGCATTTGCCCTGAATTCATGCAGAGACCAGTGTAGAAACACTGAAGAAACCATTCCCACAGAAGAAAAAGTGAAATGGCTTTATAAGATCAAATTTGTATTTAAAAAATTCCTTTTTTTTTTTTTTTTTTTTCAAATTATGGCTATTTATTTCCTTTAGATTCAGGCAGTTCTAAAGCACTTCCTTCCCATTTTGTAGTAAAATGCTATTGGCTCTGGGTATCCCCTAACTACACCATTGTTGAGCAAGTTTGAGGGGTCTATATTCCCTGATAGTCTTAAAAATATTGCTTATGTACATTATGTAATTAAAAAAACAAAAAACACCTCTGTATATTTGAAAATCAGCAACTAAATTCCTCTTGTTCCATGTTAAATAGAAGAATGTAATTTCTAGCATTATTGTGTTTGTGCTTGAAATAATTTTGAGAAAAAAGTTGGAGATTCTTAGCCACCAATCCAATCAATTTTATGACACTGTGCACTTTTAAAATCAGTTTTCATTGTCGAACCAATTAGCTCAATCTGTCAGAAAAAGTCTGGCTTTATTTCAATTCAAATAGCATGTAACCACATGCCCTTGTGACAATCATGTTATTTCTAATGCCCAACTCTAAGGTGGATAGTTTTGGGAAGGAAGTTATCCATAAAATTGTCACCTGGATAAATAATAAGGCGTGGCCCCATGGGACCCTCCTTTTGGAGAAAGTCAGGTGGGAATGGTCCTTTTACTTGGCAACTCAGAGGATTTTACATCCAGATTAATACACAGCATAGTTTCTGGATGAGTGAGAATTCTACCTTTCTTTTGTAAACTGAGAGGGGGTAAATAAGGATAAGAGGGTGAAAAAGGTGAAGTGACAGATCAATTTTAGGAAAGAGTTCCTAGGGAAGTGAGGCCTGGGTATCTCTTCTTTGCAAGTATCTGTTTCTGCCTAGGAAAGACTCTGGGGGCCCATTCATACAGAGGGCCCTTTTACACTCACTGCAAGGCAGGGGGCTCTGGACAGGTGAGTGAGGTCCCTGTAGTTCCTGACTTGACAGGCAGATTCTCATTGCAGACTCAGAGTTATGATGTCCTTGTGGGTAGTTTCTGGTTTGAGGGTGATTTTCTTTTCTTAGTGAGTGGATCAGCTTTGCTGTAGGACCCTACCATGAACTTGTCTGGTGTAGGTGCAGCTGGAATCATGATCCTGATGTAACATGTGTGGTTCAAGGCCAGCATCACTGCATGATCTGATGGTAATACCAGGATGGAGTTACCAGCCAGTCGGGAGCAAGCCTAAGTTGGAACACAGGTTGTCTATTTCAATGAGACCGTGTCTGTTTATCTCATCACATTTTGTGGTGATAATACGCAAGCCCCAGAAATAATTATTTTCATCACATAACAGCTACTCCAACACATACTAAACTCTATACATGAATGTTAGCCATTGTAGCGAGAAATACTGTCCTGATTAGTTAGGAATGTTTTTACATACAAATTTTAGGTAGTTTTATAAAGTAATAATAGTTCTAAAGATCGTACATACTAAGCTTTATTTCCTCATACTGTTTTCCAACTTATAGCAATATGCACTCTGGAGAGAATGCTTTAATGTCTGTTCCTAGTAATGAATCTAGTAGAAGGGAGCTAGAACTTCTTAGCACTCACCACAGGTTTGCAGGGTCTTCCTGGCATGAATCTGTCCACTAGCCTTGTGAGCGATCCTACCTCCAGCTCCCAACCTTGAGTTGTGTCATTTACACGTGTTTATGTAATGTAATATATGTATCAATAAATACTATTCCAAATGCTTATGTGTTTTTATACTCATAATGTTACTGTACAATATAACACAGTCTTATAAAATACTTAAGCAGGTTGCTTAATTTTCCTTATTGATGCTTCATTTCAGGATGTCTTCTAGAAAGTAGCCTTAAAAGTATATGTTCATAAGGCATTTTAAGAAGATTGGTGTACTTTCTATTTTTTCCAGATTTTTAATAAATGTGTTCTTAACAGATTAATGAATAATAATGAAAACGTTTACTCTTTTACCACTTATCCTTTAGATATCACAAAAGATATAAAACTGTTAAAAATAACAGTAAGTTATTTTCACCTTTTGGTAAATGTTTATACTTATCCTTTATATTTAAATACTTAAAAGAAAGGCCTACTGAGCTAATAAAATATATATATATATTTTAGAAATATTAATGTCTTTGACATTATTTATAAGTATATAGATACTCAAAGCTACTTTCTGGCAGAAAGTATGTGCTGATGTCATGCCCAGAACATTAATTCATTTTTTTTAAAAGCTGCTTTTTGATTAATATCATCCCACTTGTATTTAAAAATGTATCAACATTAATTGGTGTTACCTTAAGATTTTAGTGACTGCAGTCTCCTTTTCCAGAAGGTTCCTTGCTCTGATGCTAAAAACAGACTTGCGAAGCTGAAAATTATAAGAGTATCACTTTAGTTTTGGAAAGTTAAGAAATAATACACTGTCAAATCATTCAATAGATGACATTGTTAAAACATGAAACACGAATATTTTTTACTGAGGCCATCATCATACAATTGATTCTTTTCTATTTGTACTTTCATGTGGGCAGCGCCATGAACAAACCTGTGAGGCCCCGCGTCCCAGCCACGGATGGGGTGCATTGGCTCTGCCTCTCTGTGATAATGGCCTTTGTCTGAACAGGCTTTTTCAGTTTCCGGAGACTTTAACATGGACACTCATGCTGGCCTCCTCATTTGTCTTTGACTGGTGCGATGTTCTCTAATCCACATTATGTCTGCTGCAGGTTCTTTGCCTGCAGCCCAACTCTAATCTGAACAATGAGTTTAGGAGTTGCTTTCCTTGCAGACAAGGGGAAGAATGAAATGGCCATTCATGGTTTCTCGCTAGGTGGCGATGATAAAATCACTTCAGAGAAGAGAACTAAGGAGAAAAGCTTCCTGGATGCTGACTATAAATTTGAAGATACACTCCCCAAGCTCAGTTCTGTGTGGCTTGCTAGTTGCAGAAGTCAGATTGGTGGACGGTGTACAAGGAGTTAATGCAGGCAGAAGAATGGGGAAGAGAAAACAGAGAAGTGGGCCATCGTGTTCACATCATAAAAAATAACTAACTAGATTCATAATAGTAAATAACTAGAACAAATGATAAATAACTGGAAAGTGTGACTCCAGGAGTCAGACTGGGGATAGTAATTGAGACCTGTTCATTTTGATCAATAGATTAGATTTACTGAGAACTTAGCATGATATGTGACCACAGGAGGTTTAGGGTAAATAGAATTTGGAGTTCTTAGTTTCTAGAAGTGAATAGCCTAGATGGGAAAACAAGGGTGGGACACATGAGATCATCAGTGACCAGTGCAGTGCAGCAGACAGCACAGTGCTAGATGACATGTAGAGGAGAAAAACAATGAGAGGAGCTGGAGCTCTCTGCGGTGGAGCAGTGAGTCTGGACTAGTTGGCAAATGCTTCATTGAAAAAGTGGAGGTTATACTGGGCCTTGAAGGAAGGCTAAGATTCCTAAAGGCAAAGGTGGCACTGGGCGAAGGGCTGAAGCAGACGTATGTGCACAGGGCAAGTTAATTCGGTGCAAACTACCTGTATAAGGGCTGTGAAAGCCAGATCTTGGAACCAGGCAAGTGGAAGAAACCACACAGAGCCTTCTGTGTTTCAAACAAAGTTGAGGGGGGAAAACACCCTCAAAAGACAGAAAACTCTGTATTCAGTAAAAACAGACCACCTCATTTGTATGTTTTCAACAAGGGCTAGGTATGTTGAGGTAGAAACCCACAGCAACCCATTCTACAAACAAAGCTATGAACAGATGCGATAATGTCAACCAATGTGTCCATAAGACCATAGTGGAGAAGAACCAGAGCCACAGACGGGTCTTTTTAGTCACAAATGACAACCTAGATAACATCGTAACTAGCAATCTGCTTTTCACATTTTACAGCAGATATGGAATAAAGGTCAGGCTCACTGAACATACTGGCAATCTCCCCCTCATGAGGAAAGGTGGCTCATTCATTTTTCTGTTCAAAAATGAAAAACTGAATTGGTTTCATTATTCACTAGAACTCTTAGGAGAAAAGTTAATGTGTGGATGAGGAAACAAGAGTGGATGCCATTGATCTGGAAATTCCATTTTCCTTGGTAGCTCGTACATGCTGTTTCCAATGATGTCTCATGAAGCTTTCCCACTTCTCCCCTCCTGTAAAGAGTTGACTTTTGGCATGGATTTAACCTCTCTGAGTTGACTGCTCAACTCCTAAGGAAAGGTGCTTAGAGCTGCTTTTGAGGACGGAAGACTCAGCCGGTGGCCCTATCATCATGGAGCATCTGCTCTTTAGACACCTAAGAACACACATAGTCCTGAGACAGACCCAGGCATGGAGGCTATGACAGTGAGTTTTAAGAGAGGACTCCAGATCCCACACTCTTATTTCATCTTCATAGGACAATAACATGTGTTAGTTGTCTTTCCCTCAGGGGAAGATGACAGTCTGAATCCAATCACTTACCTACTGCCCCTGCAATTTCATGTTAGGAAAAACCTTTGGGATAATATCTGGTACACAATTACCTAAATGATTTCTTCCCTGCACAACAAGATTGCTAAAAGGCTACTGAATGGACTCTGTTCTGAACTTGAACTGATTAAGACAAAATACAGTATTAATCTATAAAGGGAGTACTTGAGAACTGTTCTTAAAACTAACGCCAGAGGTAGAAGGAAAATAAATATTTTAATAGAAAAACATCATATTTAGCTTTAGAATGTACTTTTTTTTTTGAGACAGAGTCTCACTCTGTTGCCCAGGCTGGAGGGCCGTGGCGTGATCTCTGCTCACTGCAACCTCCACCCACTGGGTTCAAGCAATACTCCTGCCTCAGCCTCCCTCGTAGCTGGGATTACAGGCTTGCACTACCACACCTGGCTAATTTTCATATTTTTAGTAGAGATGGGGTTTCACCATGTTGGCCAGGCTGGTCTTGGACTCCTGACATCAAGTGATCTGCCCGCCTCAGCCTCCCAAAGTGACAGGATTATAGGCGTGAGTCACCGTGCCCAGCCTTTGAGATATTCTTAAAAGGAAAGGACACACACACACACACACACGCGCACACACACACACACACACACACAAATATATCTTCTTTCATATGTCTATATAGATACACATGTCTTCTTTCATCTATTTATGCATATACATATTTGATATATATTTGATGTCCTAGATATGTATTTAGATCATTATACACTTTGTTTTTTTCTACCAAATAAAGATGGCCTTTAGTGATTATCTAGTTGTTCCCTTTGTTTTTCTTACTTCTATAGCAAAGCTTTGCATATTTTTTTTTTTGGCAAAGGGCATTCTTAGACTGTGCTAGTCCTCACAAAGAACTCGGAGCAACACTGCTCTGCATTGCCCTCTTCTGGCGCTAAAAGATATTGACAATCACCTGAAATAGCAAAACAAACAATACAAAGATCCATTTCATGGTAAGTAATTTCAGATCTGGAATTGTAAATTACAGCTATGAAAGGAGTAACTGCTCATTCTGGATCTCAACATATCAGAGATGTGGAAATAAAAAAGAAGGGGACGAATGAGATATTTACAAAGAGTTTGCTTTGAAAAAATTCAAAGATACGTTGAAAAAGATTTTCTCTGGTTTTGTTTGTAACCAAAAATATCCAACTGCCTCAGACAAGAATGCTTTGACAGAATAAAACAAGTAAATTAAATTTAAATGATCAAACAGTATAGAGATATTTTAAAGGTCTTGAACTTACACATTTCCAGAATTGCATACTTTAACACATAATTCAAAAGCTTCAACTCAATTTCCATAGAGTTATTTGTGATTGAATAATTTGGACCTGAAAGACATTCGAATGTATGAATTTTGCTGACTTTTGGGCAACGTCTTTTAATTATTTTAATCTCCCCTAAAAAGGATAATCTACAGGTTACCCTTTATTTTTCTCCTTAAAGTAGAGGAACCTTGGCGATTTGACCTGTAGTTTTCAAGAGTCTGGATTTTTTTTTTTAGTTTTGACAGAGCCTCATTCTGTCACCCAGGCTGGAGTGCAAGCAGTGGCATGATCACGACTGACTGCACTCTCAACCTCCTCGGCTCAAGCGATCCCCCTGTCTCAGCCTTCTGAGTAACTGAGACTACGGGCACATGCCATTACATACAGCAAAGTAATTTTTTTTTGAGATGGGGTTTCTTCATGCTGCACAGGCTGGTCTTGAAATGCCTGGGTTCAAGAGATCCTTCTGTCTTGGCCTCCCAGTGTACTGGCATTGTAGGAGTAAGCCACCACACCCAGCCAAGAGAGAGTCTGGATTTTGCTGAAAGCACACTCTTGGTGCAGTTCCACACACTCCTCTAGTTCCTGAAAATTGGCAGCTGGATCCAGAGGTTTCATCAGACAGACTCTGGTTTGATCTCTGGCAAGGCCACAGGTAGTGTCAGATTATTCCACCGAATGGCACCGAACGCGTTTCTTTTTGTGATGTTACAGGTCTTGATGTTCATTCCTCAGATCCATTGATTTCACTCAGTTTGCAAAACTGTCATTTCTTTTTCATTTATTAGCTGGGATAGTTTTATAATGAGGCGCTTTCCCTGCTGTATTATTTGGTTACCTAGCAGCAAAATTGGTATGGAAAAGCCAAGATAAATGCTTGATTATTGACTTTTACTTATTAATTTTATATGGTTAATTGATTTTCTATCATCCTCCTAAGAAACCAATTACTATTTTTAAAATGTCATTATGAACTCAAGATTTAAACATATTTGATGTTTAATGAATTTCAGTCAATGTCAATTATCCTTCTTACTGTAAGTCAAATTATCTTTACTGTGCTATTTTCAAGTTGGTCAGTCCATAGTTTCTTTTTACATGACCCTCATAGTCTTTGACAAATCTTCCTGGTTCCTAGGTATGACAAGATGCTCCAAGGTCATCTTGTACACTTCCCATGCAAAATCAATCATTTTCTTCAAGAAGCCCTGGCTTACTTATTGGAAAATTGAAACATAGGTTTTCAAAAACATTTCTAGAGTCCACCTATGCTCACTGCTATGGAGTTGGTCACTGTTTCAAGGATTTTGCCTGGGTTTATTCTGATGTTTTCAATTTAAATTCAGGACTCAGGATTTTTATTTGTACCTAAGCTTTTCTATATGATATCTATATCTCCTGTTCTCCACAAAGAGCACTCTTGATTATCAAGAGCACCAGGGATGCCAGAATTAGATTGTCTCATAGTGACTCAGTTTTATTTCATATTTCATAAACAATAGTCTCAGAATAAAAATACCTAACACAACCAAGAAAACTACTGAATGTTTTAAGGGTTTGCATATCTTCCTACCATTCACCTCTTCATTTGTATATCTGTACTCTATCCATATTAGGATAAATAATTATTATATATTTTATTCTTCATGCTGTCCCTATGTAGTCTTCGTTCTCACATATGACTGTGAATTTTTATGCCAGATGTTCTAAGAGTCCCTTTTGGAGTTTATTTAGGTTATCTGAAGCATGTTTTTTCATAAAGGTTCATTGAAACAGGATAACATATCTTACAGTACTCATATTCTTCAATCTTGATAATAGTTTCTCTGACCTTGAAAGTTGAAAGTCAGTTTTCTGGATTCTTGAAAGAAATCTGGCTCAGATATTCTTTCCCTGGGCATCCTATATATGTAACTCTAATGTAACTCTATATCCTTGTGACATAAAGTATCACTGCTGAAAAATCTGATGATGATTTAATGTTCTTTATAAATCACTTGATCTTGTTGGGGCTAGATACCAATTAAAAATTTTTTAAATCCTGTCATTTGTCTGGTGTATGTATGGTTTTTAATCATTTACATCCACTATTTTTAGGTGTGTGCTGTCAATTCGTAGTTTCAAATCTCTTTATGTTTCAGAAAAGTTTAGTACATGTTTTATTCTCTTGCTGTGGTTTTTCTTCTTTAGGGACACCTATAATGCAGGTGCTGGACTTTTAACTTTCTTCAATTTGTCATTTTTATTGCAAATTATTTTTATCTCTTTCTTCATTCCTTTTTGATTTTAAAACGTTTCCTTCTTTTCATTTTCTATTTCTCACTCCTGAATCATCTGAAGTCCCTTTATGTTCCTTCTAGTTTAGTCTTCATTGCTTTACTTTATAACTTTTCTGAGTTCTGGCACCTGATTCCTGAGTCTTTCTAACTTTTATTCATGTTGCTATTTCAACCTTAGGTAATTTTTATGTCTTTTAACTAATTTTTCAATAGTATGCTACAGTTTGAGCTGGTTAGAGTGTGTGTTTATGTGTTGCTTTCCTTGTCTACAGGGATAGTATTTTGCTCATTTTTTTTTCTTATAATAACATTTGCAAGGAATTTGGCTTTGATGATTTTCTCTTTCTCATTTTTAAACAAAATTAGTTTTCCCAAACAGTTTAGTATTTCTCTGTTAACTTCAGCGTTTCCTCTTCTGTTGTTTTAATATAGTGATCAAATATGGTAGCTTTCTTTCTGAATTTCCAAGTTCTGTTTCCCAATCCTCCTTCCCCTACCAATTTTGTCTAGGTCTCCTTTTATACTTTTCACTCGTGTCCCTGGCCTGTTCAATTTTGATTCCATCCCTGGATTTTTTTTTTTTTTTAAATCTCAGAATAGAGCTAAGAAGACGTTCTACTTTTCCATGAACATTGGATGCTCTGAAACTAAGCTTGGTTTCCTCCCACAGACACTAATACTATGCAAATCACGTGGCTATTGGTTTGTCTACACTGCTTTTATTGAGGGTTTGTGGATTACTGAGTTTTGTGGTGAATATTGACTACAGATTTGGGGTTTTTAGATCTTGGTGTTTTCTTTTTTGTTTTCATGTGGGAATTCAAGATCAAACAATGATGCCAATATCTCTTATCACCTTTACAGAAGGCTCTAATTTTTTTCTTGTTGAATTTTGAAGTAGATTTATCACTTTTATTACTGCTTCCAAAAAACAAAATTTCAGTTTCATTGATATTATTTATCACTTCTTCCCCCCCATTTGATTAATATCTGCTTTTATTTTTTATTTTTTATTTCTTTCTGCTATCTTGGTGTTTTCTTGGTTGATAATTTTCTAAATTCTTGAAATGAACACTTGGAAGATTAATTTGAGCCTTATTTCTTTACCAGATATTCATGTAGGGTTATAATTTTCCCTCTAAAAATGCCGTTAGCTACTTCCCACAAGTTTGATGCATCTTTTGTTTATTATTTTTTAGTTTTAGATATTTTATTTTCATTGGTGTTTCTTCTTTGCTTATTTAAAAGTAGTTTTAAATTTCTGAATGTGTAGGGTTTTTTGTGGTCGTTATTTTCTTGTTTTTAGGTTTCCGATTTTAGGACATTTTGGTCAAACAATGTGTTCTTTAGGACATTGATGTGTATGTTTAGATGTCTTTGTGGTATAGTAAATGGTTACATTTAAAAATCATACATGTGTTCTTGAATTAGAATGTTATTCTCTAGTCATTGAATGAAGAATTTTATAAATGCCCATTGCATATTTAAAAATGTACATTTTAAAACCTCTACCTGTGTATTTCTTGGCTCCTTGATCTGTTCTGAGGTGATGTATACATATTTTAAACTTAATCTTCAAACTAATCCTCATAGGTAGATAAGGTATTATTATCTCTTTTTTTTTTTTTACAGATTAAAGATCTAAGGCTCAAAAAAATCAAGTTGTCTAAGTTCACTCAGATAATAAATTGCAAAATTATTATTAGAACTCTGGGTCATACAGCTTTAGTGTTCAGGTCTTTTCACTACATTCTGATGTCTATGTAAACTGTCACTAGGCTTAGCATAAAAACGCATTTTTTAAACTAAACTATATTGTAACAAAATATTATCTGCTTGACTTGAAATATTTGTTTTCCACATATTATAAACTCTCGCTTATCTCACATCCTAATGCAAAATCTAAACTAATCAACTTTTTGTTGGTTCAATGTGTGCATAATTGATTTTCAAAATAATGACCCTGAAGCACTGAGAGAGATTAATACATTTCCTAACTCATTAAAGCCAGTATGCTCTTAGTTTTTATATTTTACATTAACTGATTCCTTAAAATCTGGGATCCATCAAAACTTTCAATCAATCAGAATATTAATTTGATTAATTCAATCACCCAGGAGTGCCCACAGATCTATCTAGAATATACATTCCTTTGGGATGCTGCAATGCTTAGACCTAAAGAACCATAGCTTTCCCTAGAAACCACCTTCAGAATGAAGCCATCAATATTTATTTGCAAAAGCACACCACAAATATAAATATTCAACAGCTTTTTTGATTTACAATGTTAACAATACCTTTCTGTTTTAACTGGGAAAAAGTTTGAGTGGCTCCATTTTTCTCACTTTAAAAATATTAACAGGTTAATAATAAATGGGAAAGTGGTTATAAAAACATAGGACCGTAAGGCACAAAACCATGGTCCAATGAATACAGCTGGATGAATGTCATTCCTGCTAGAAAGGTGTAGTGTAATTATTGTAATGAGCCACTGTATTGAATAAGTCTCCCAAATAAAATATAGTAATTGGGAATAAGCAATTACTTAAAATTGCATGGGTTGAAGGTGGTATCTCATTTGACTAAAATTTGAATTTTCATGCACCCATGAACTCAAAATTAATCCCGAAGTGCATATGACAGATCATGTGTGTGGCAAATTGTTTCTATAAAATAAAATTTCTTTGGAAATGACATTATGCTTAGAAAGAAAATTTTAAGAGGCAATTAATGTGAGCATCAGCAAGATTAAAATGTTGATATTACGGATGTATAGAAAGGTGAATACGACTATAATTTCATGTTATGAAGCTTTGAAAGGTATCTTAAAATGTGAATTTTTTTTAGATGATGGGTCAAGATTTTTTACTGTAAGTTATTTCAAAATCATATGTTCTGAACCCTGTAAAGACACTATGTGTAGGAGTTAAAATATGCATGTAAACATGCATGTACATGTGTGTGCACGTGTGCACACCACACATCCACCAAATCTTCACTCTTCCTTTGGGGTCCAAGGCACCCAGCACAAGTTGATCCCTGCCCTATGTGAAACATCTTTTTATCTTTCTGTGAATTCCAATGGATTGTAAGCTCCTTAGGATATGGATAATGTATTCTTTGTTTATTACATTTTCTTTCATTGTCTAGCACTGTGCATTGCTGGTGCTTGAAATATATTTGAAAATTGAATTAATTTCATATTAAAATATTACTTTCAATCTGTATTCCTTATTCTGTTTCATATATTTGAATGTAGTTAGTCCTTGAAAATAAGAAATGTGAACGAGGTGAAAATTTCGAAGAAGGACTGCTTATTTTGAAATGAATCAACTCCCTTGATATATGGGAGCATCTTGTAAAATTAGAAACTAAACAATTTAAAACTTAATTGATCTGATTTTTTTGCACTCGAATTTTATGACAATGCTTCAGTCACTAACACAGTAGCCTGGAGTCACTGTGGTCAAATCTCTAACATCTTACACATCAAATAATGAACCTAATTGTGCAAAGAACATGGGAAAAGCAATACCTCTGATTATTGAAACAAATTTAGATAGCTTTAATATATGGTACTTAATAATAAGAAACTATAAATATATGCTAGGTAGATTTTAATTATAAAAGTAAAAGACAAAATGACTTTATAATTATATCTAATTTAAACAGGAAGGCAAAGATTGGAAATCTGCAGAGACAAAAAAAAGATGCATGAGGCTTGTGATTCTAGAGAAAATGTCAGATGCTTTTAACCTGTTTGTGAATTTAGAAATTTCAAAAATTTTTTTATTTTTAGACAGAGTCTCACTCTGTAGCCCAGGCTGGAGTGCAGTGGTATGATCTCGGCTCACTGCAACCTCCACCCTCCCAGGTTCAAGCAATTCTCATGCCTTAGTCTCCCAAGTAGCCAGGACTACAGGTGTGTGCCACCATGCCTGGCTAGCTTTTTGTATTTTAAGAGAAATGGGGTTTCACCATGTTGCCCAGGATGGTCTCAGACTCCTGAGCTCAGGCGATCCGCCCGCCTCAGCCTCTCAAACTGCTGGGATTATAGGCATAGAAATTCCAAATTTGACATTTGTGGCAACACGAGGAAGCAGTCCTTGGTCTGTATTTATTTTCAATTGCATTTGAACTTCAGGTACAGATAACAAGAACACCATTATTAGCAACAAATACAACACACTGAGACTAGCATAACACTCAATAGAAGAGAAAATTTATAAGCAAAACTACACTCAGAAGAGGAAAAAGTTTAAAAAGAAGAGTGAAATGTAAAATTCAAATAGATTTAGCAGCAGCCTTAACTCCTTGGTATCTTTTTTCATACAAGATATAGAAAATGCGATCAGAAACCTTGTATATTACTTACAAAAAATTCTTAATCTTATACTGATTTAGTCTGACTCTCAATGAACATTTACTAAGGAATACAAACAGCTGACATATAATTCCAACATAAAACTGGTTCCACAATTAAATATTCTGCAAAAATAATCACGGAGAGGGAATTCCTACTCTTATGTTAGTTGAAGACAGAAAAATGTGTTTTTTAACTCAGGACCCAGCAAACTGTTTCCATATAATAGTCATCAAAAAATAATTGTTGGCTGAACAGGTGAGTGCTCACACACATGGACATTTTGTTTTTACCTTGAGAATCTACTGCAAAGACTGGTAAAAAGGAAAAAAAATGCTTTGATTTTATATCATGCATCTTTTTATTTCCTTTCCATTATTGTGATTAAGTTGGGAATCCATTATCCACTAAAGCATTTTTAGGCTAAAGAGAGAAGTGCACAGAGCTTTCATATTTGACATGACAAACACCAGTTCTTTCCTTTGAGACACAACCCATAGTTACACGGTAGCACCATGTCACCTGTCACTCTTCTCCTGGAGATACATCTTGAATGGTACTGCAGAGAGGCTATTATTTAAAAAAAATTCTTTCAAAGAGCAAAAGCCCTAAAGATGAAAGTAGGCTGTTCTCTCTCTCTCTCTCTGTCTCTCTCTCTAAGGTGAATAAACATTTATCCAGGAAATTATAGATCACAGAGTAACATGCTCTGTGAGGAGTTACAAGAACAAATTATCAAGCAGTCTGTAACAATATAGAAAATTATAAAATGCTGTACGGCAATCAACAAAACAGAAGGGTAAACCTTTCCAGAATGACTTAACTTCTTGAGATTCGAAGATGCTATATAGGCAATGGGGATAGCAACTAAAATATCAACAAAAATCAAACTCTACAAAAAAAATCAGACTCAGCTACAATAAGGAAATTGATCAGCAATTAATACACTGCACACAGCTAGACTTAAGTCTGAAGGTTAAATTTAAGTAAAAGTCTTTTGTCCCACTTGATGAATAGAGGTCTATTTGCTGAGTCTGACTTCATGGTATGGTTTAATAACAGCAACCGTTCTTACCTGGTTTGAGAGGCACAGAACATATGCTGGGCCAGGTGCAATGCTAGGTATTTAACATAGGACATTCTTTGATTCTCATAACAAGCCTTGAAAATGAGAATGATCTCTGCTTTACAGATGAGGGGTGGAGCCTGCACCCGTCAATCCCTCTTCTATCCAGCTTCTCATCAAGCATCTGATGCTTTGCGCACCTTTCCATGTAAGTCCCTCTCCCTGGAGCGCGTTTTTCCTTTATCAATCAGTCATGCTTCTTCTGTAAGGAGAACTTAGGGGGTCATGTCTCATGGTTTCTGTAATACTTTTTACTTTCATGCATGTATGTGCATTTTCTCCCATTCGACCGTGAGCTTCTAAAGGGTACAGTTTGCGTCTTGCTCACTGTCGAATTCCCACAGCTCAGAGAATGGCAGATGAATAATAGGTACTCTATACATGTTTGTTGAATGATTGAATGAATGTTGATGACTTATGAAATAAAACGGGTAAACAAAACATAGTCATTCCATTGACCATTTTCCTCTTTACTGTACATAAGTTAGCTGTTCATTGTGAAGGCTTATTGAAGAACTATCTATATGCTTGGCAGAACGGAGGCTGACGAGAGGGTGGGCAGATATTGCCCTACTGTCAGAGAAATATTCACTGTTCTTTATTATATGGGCTCTGATTCTATGCTGGGAAGTACAGGGGCACGAGGTGGAGGTGCTGGGACAGCCCTCGTCCTCCATTTGTCTCAGGCTGGCGTGGCTCTGGGAGGTTCACTCATGCTTCCCAGCATACTACAGGATCTAACAGGAAATTTTTTCATCAGCCACAACAGCAGGGCAGAGCCATCCTCAGGCCACAGGGTAGTGAGATGACCTAGACTCAACCACAGGGGAGACCCTGACCTTGACTGGATGTCTCACTTCTAGGGACGGAGTGGCCTGCCTTTATGACAGGGTTACTGGAAAGTCAAGTTCACACCTCACTTTATTAATCAACACTCTGCTTAAGGAACCTAGAGTTTAATTTCAATAATATGGAGGAAAAATACAAGTAGAAACTGTTGCTTGATTTCTTTCTGTTTGGAAGCTGGAATAACTCCTCCCAAGATCCTTGAATCAGGAAGAAAAGGAACCTCTCACAACTGCTCACAGGAAACGAGGGGGGTGGGCGGTAGGAGGAGAAAAGGATAGGGGAGTGACTACTTGGAAAGGTCGTTTCTTTGGAGTCTCAAAGGACAGGCAGGAAAACACGCTTTCCTGTCTTTTCCTTTTAGGATCTGGGTCAGCCCCAAGATTTTAAAGATTTTTGTTTGCTGGTTGTTTTCTGGGAGAAGGGCAGGTATTTTAAACTATATAATAAAGGTGATCCACTGGGGCTATTTTTAAAAACGTGGCTTCTGCAAAGTGAGGTTGCCATGGGAATTACTCATCCCTGTTCAAAGCCGGGTAATTACTGGGAGAAAATCTTGCCTAATGTGCTCTTGTGTTTTCTGCAGTGCTTCATCAGGCCCCAGCCCTCTTGTGGGGCTGCCGTCAGGAGTTCTTTTCTGCCTTAACTTGCAGTCTTCAGGCACCTGGGGCCTCACTATTTTCCTTGGAAAGAGAAAGGTGATTCCCTCTAGCAGAGCGGAAGTCAGAAGTTTCTCCTAGTACAAGATTGCCATTAAGAGAACAGTTTTATTTTATTGTTCCTTGGTGCGTGTTATGAGAATCACCGATAAGCCGGCCTCTAATGTTTTCTCTTTCACGCCAGTCATTGAAGAAAAACAGCCTCAATTTGCACAGTGCTGGGTGGTTTGTTTTTCATGTAGACGGAAGAACCTCACCTGCCACTTTACTGTGACTAGCATTTCCAAAGGCAGTTGGGATTTTAATGGAAATTTCCAAGTGCTCCCTGAAAAATACCTTATAAGAGGAGCTAATGGTGGTATGGTCTATAATCGGAATTTTTTGCTCTGTGTTCATGCACTCTTGTTTGTAAGTGGCTTTTAAGTTTCTTAATAAAAATGAAAACTTGCCGTATTTATAATACAAATGCCAGACTGCTTTGCCCTCAATTTCTGCTTCCATTAAATCCTTATCACTGAAATCCTTTGAAGAGGGATTTTCTGCTTTAGATTTCCCTGACCCAGGGGCACTCGGCAAGTTTGACAAACCCTAAGTTCTTACGAAGAACACCAAGAACTGGAGGGAACTATTGCTGAAAATGGTGGATCCTGAGAGGAGTTAAGCCAACTTTTCTGGCAACCTAGATCAAGTCAAAGCTTAAAGAAGCCCGGAGAGTAACAGGAGCAGCTTTCTTGGATGAACAGAAAATAGGTTTTTGACATTCCACTTTCCAAGTGGGAGCATTTACTCTGATAATGCATGCTGTGTGGGATAAATGGTGTTATTCCAACCGTACCCGGGAGGGATCGCTTCCTGTGGGTTCACAGAGGGGCGTGCCACGTTCTCTTTAGACTCCTCCTCGACCCTGAACACACCCGTCAAGAATCTTTTTATTTTTTTTTCTCACCAAATCAAAACACCATGTTCAGGAAATGTGAGAAACAATCACATTTCCTTTTAGAGAGAAAATTAACTAATATTTCAATTTTGTGTTTCCAGTGGAATAGTGTTACTGGTGATTGTTAAACGCATGTCACGGGTTTTGTGACTTTGGGCTTAACGGATATCAGCTCTCAGCTCTCTTCCTGGAGATAAGTGGTCACAAACACAGCCCAGACTTCTGGCTTACAGTCTGCTTTGGAAAAAAAACCAGAAAACAATCTGCTTCCTAGTCTATGTAAACTGCAATTTCAGACTCATTGGCTGAAGCCAAGCCACTGTCTTCCCACTTGTTCATCCATTGACATATGACCTTCTGTTTCCATGACCTGTGCACAGTGTTGAGTGGATTATAACTGTGAATAAGAGAGGTGATGTTTAATTAAAAAAAAAAGCCAGGCATGGTGGCCTTGCCTGTAGTCCCAACTAGTCAGGAGGCCGAGGCAGGAGGATCACTTCAGCTCAGGAGTTCAAGGCTATAGTGCACTATGACTGTGCCTGTGAACAGCCACTGCACTCCAGCCTAGGCAACAGAACAAGACTTTGTCTATAAAAACTAAAAAGAGAGACCAGGCTCAGTGACTTTGGGAGGCCAAGGTGGTGGATCACGAGGTAAAGAGATTGAGACCATCCTGGTTAACATGGTGAAACCCCGTCTCTACTAAAAATACAAAAATTAGCTGGGCATGGTGGCGTGCGCCTGTAGTCCCAGCCACTCAGGAGCTGAGGCAGCAGAATTGCTTGAACCCAGGAGGCAGAGACTGGGGTGAACTGAGATCATGCCATTGCTCTCCAGCCTGGGTAAGAAGAGTGAAACTTCATCTCAAAAAAAAAAAAAAAAAAAGATAAAAGTAAAGCCTCTAAGGACAGTTAAGGGTAATATGTCCATATCATAATTTTTCACTGGAAATTTAGAAGCAAAGGATGATCTCAGTTGAAATCTAATTAGTGTCCTGGAAGACCAAGCACAGAACAAAAATAGAGAGATGGCAATCCTAGGGGAGAAGGAAGCAGATGGAAGAGTAACAGCTGAAAGCAAAATCAATGGAAATTTACCTGACCAAATATCTTAGTTGGCAAACTGAAAAGGCTGTCTAGTTTGAGCAGTTCTGATGAGAAAAGACATATAAGGTATATCCTGAGAAAGCTTCTGAACTCCAAGGAAACATAGAAAATCTTACAAGTTTCCCCAAAGAAACAAGTAAACAAAGTTTACCAAAAAAAAAAAAAAAAAAAAAAAGCCTAATTACTTAAAAAAAAAAAAAAAAGACACTGGCATCAGACTTGTCATCAACAATCTTGGATTCTGCAAAGATAGAAGAATGGCATCTTTAGGTGACTGAAGGAAAATGAACGTATGGAAATTCTTGAAAAAGAAGAGACATCCTGCAAAGAAAATCATCATTTTTGTCATCAAGAGCAACACGACTGAACTACAGCAGAGAACCTGGGAACTGAGGGAGAGGTAAATGGAAAAAGTAGTGTCACATTAGGGGAGGGGAGGTGAGAAAGAGAAGGAGAAAAAGGGGAGGTGAGAAAGAGGAGGAGAGAAAAAGAGAAAGGCAAGGGAATTCCAAAGGGCTTATTGCTGTGGGAAGGGAAAGAATGTAGAGAGAAAGAGGATCCTGGAGGATGAAAGAGTTGGCATTTTATTTTCATATGATCATAGAGAAATATAGATTTCATAATAAGCAAACGAAAAAGGGTAGTAACAAGATAAAGGAATTAAAAATACACTAGGAATTCCAAAGTGAAACACTTGCAAGTGAACTGGATGTTTTTGTAAACTCTACTGTTTTATTTTTTTAATATTAAGGAACAATTATGAATCTTTCATTTTCTAACTGAACTGATATTGATTATGTGATCAAACTGATATATATATATTTTGATACTATGCATACATACATACATAGGTATATATTTATATGTATGCATGTGTATATAAATATATTTACCTATTGTATGTAGACAATACATTTTATGTCTTATGTCTTTTTTTTTGAGTGGAGTCTCACTCTGTTGCCCAGGCTGGAGTGCAGTGGTGTGATCTCAGCTCACTGCAACCTCTGCCTCCGAGGTTCAAGCGATTCTCCTGCCTCAACCTCCCAAGTAGCTGGGATTACAGGCACCCACCACCATGCCCAGATAATTTTTGTATTTTCAGTAGAGACAGGGTTTTACCATGTTGGCCAAGCTGGCCTCGAACCTCTGACCTCAAGCTATCCCCCTGCCTTGGCCTCCCAAAGTGCTGGAATTATAGGCGTAAGCCACGGCGCCCAGTCCTTATATTATTTTTTTAAAAGGTGAATAAAAAATTACATTTCTTTACCTATATTTGCTTTATTTATATATGATTCCTTACTGATACTTTGCTGTAGAATCTGAACAATTTTTTCCCTACTTTTCAAATGATAACAAAACAGATAAACTAGATCATGAACATCATGAATAAGCTCTTGTACCTCAGTTCCTGCCACATTCTAAGCATTGAATAAATGGCAATTCTCTGGACTGATTTTAGAGAAACCCGTTCTGGTATTCTCCCTGATGTAGTAAGTATCCATAAGCAGCTGCACTTGCAGAAGGTGACAGGTCATTGCACCTGGACTGAGCCTTGGAGATCCCAGCCCTTCCTTCTGCACATGAGAAAATGCAGATTTGGGAGGCTCTGAAATCTTACAAAGTCCGTTGGCTGCCACGTGGCACAGCTCAAAACCTTACGTGGAGAAATGCAAAATTTCAATGCATAAAGTAAAAAATGCTAGGTTTCATGATCACCTTTACAAATGAAATCTTTTTTTTTTTTTCTTCAGTATTCTCTTGAGAAATTGGACTCCAGGACCCTTGAGAACTCTGTGGCTCTTTTCTCAAACATACGTGCTTTTTAGAAGCCTGCTTATTTGAAACAGCAGATCTTACTTTTTGGTCAATGTATTTGTTGTCCTCAATTGCCGAGCGTTTTGAGTGGTCGCAGGATGAGGAGGAGGTGGAAGGGAGGCTTCTCAGGAGGCAACACGTGTCCTGCTGCTGGCGGTCAATAAACTGCTTCATAAAACTCTCCCTTTGCAAATGAAGTATACGCACATCAGGCATTATTAATGGAACAGAGCAAGTGACAGCATTTTGCAACGATGAGTTTGCTTGAGCAAAGATAAAGCAGTGACAAAAGATCACAGAAAACTAGATTATGACTAACATATTTCATTAGCGACAGCTTCCTGAATCTCAGTGACTCCTGCTTAAAAAAGCAATACCCTTGAAATAATTTTTAAGTAATATTATTCATTAACTGATGGTAGCTTTTTGAATCTTATTGTGGTAATAAAACACTTTTTCCCCTCTAAGACTTGGAAGAATTTGTTCCTCTCTCTCAATGTTCGTTTATTATAAGAATGATTAAGAAAGAATTTTACATTTTAAGACTCAAAAGCAAGTGCCTTCATCTGATCTTCAAAGCATAATAAAAATTCGAGTCACATCTCTTCAAATAACCAAATTCAATTAATTTTGTTTTTTTCAAATCAGAAATGCAAATATATTTCGATTTGAATTTTAAGTATTATGGCACCACATCCAGTCTCATACTTTTATAACCCCTACATAATGATTTTAAAAACTAGTGACATATTACTATAATTGTATTTATAATTGCTTGAGCTAGAACTACAAGAATTTCCTTTTATTATTAAAAATAGGTGTTTAAAGCATCTTTTATGCATTTGGTTAACTGGAGGGCAAAAGGTAAAAAATCAAATTAATATGAGCGGAAAAATGGCACGGTTCTTCTTTGGGAGGACAAATTATATGGTAACCTGGCATGATAGGTTAAATAAACGCTGTAGTAGTATGGAAACCGGGACAGCTGTGGTTTCTCTGTTTTGTTGAAAATAAAATTGCCACAGAGGCAACTTTATTCTTATGTGGTTGGGGCCAGAGACTGACATCTACCTGGCATCCCTGCAACATTAAGGAGTTTTGCCAGTTTGCTGGGAGGTCCCATCCCCAAGGAGTCATCTCAGAAGCGATGGGAAGTAGCCTTCTTGCTTAGGCTACTGCAGTTATAAAGTGACATTTTTTCTGAACAAATTTCTTAAAAGAGTCATTTAAAAAAAAATACTCATTGAGGTAGTAGAAAGATAGGTAATAACAAAATAGAAAGAAATCCAACCCACAAACACTTAAAAGAAGGGTTAACTCATATTTAAGATAATGAATCTTTTACAATGTATGTGAAAAATGCAATTAAAGAAATACTTCGTTACCTGATTTTAGGAACTGTAAAATCTGAAGGAAGCTTTGAGATTTTCACCATTTGCGGTCTGTTTGGGAATTTTTCAAAAATTCGCAGGCGCAAAGGGAGCTTTTCTTTGGTGTCCGCATTTGCTTCACTTTGCTTTAACTAAAGAAAAAATAGAAGAAGAAAAGGGGGATCCTATAATACTGTCATATATAAATTACACAGTAGTTACAGAATGGAAGCAATACTAAGTAATTACATGAAATGCCAGAAGATGGCAGCAAAGGCCTACCAAGTATATACCACAAATTGCTCCATGAGAACTTTTGAGTTACAGAAAAATTAAAACAAAACTTAAAAAAAAACTAAACCAGAGAAAACATTTGAGGAAAACTTTGTTATTTTATTCCTAAAGATAAGCCTCTGTTCACCTCAGACATTTTTAATGACTTACTATTACACATTTAAACAATAAAATTTGTCTTACACAAATTAAACATTTTAAACACCACGAAAAATAAAAAAAGTTAACTACAGACTCATACCAAGTAGTAGTGTTTGTGAAGAGATACAATGGCAAGAAATTGATTATGTCATTTGCAGATTAAAAAAGAAAAGCTCAAAGCAGAAATGCCACATTTGGTCCATACAGCAAGAGTTTTGCATTTTGCTGTAAACACGCTTACGAGTGATGAACTAAAGGGCCATATGACATCTTCGTAAGAAATGACAATCAAATGGATTTATTTAAGAGTATATGTTTATATTTCTACAAGTTGAATTTCAGGGAAGCGGCGGTTTACCATCATAAACTAGAACCAAGGCTGAACTAAGACATTAAAACACAGACCGTGGCTTGCAGAATTCATGCAATGTTTTCCTATGCTCTCTTTTTCTCTCCCGGTGCTGACGTCTCTCGGAGTCCCTCTTTACTTCTGTTTACCTCTCCCCTCTACCGTGTCTACAGACTGGGACACACTTCTCCATGTCTGCCCTGTCTTCTGTCCCGGCTTCGTAAACTGCACCTTATAACGCTGATCCCTTTCAAAGAATACATTTAATTCAGGCTGCCTTTTTGGAGGGATTTGGGAGGCAGGTTTCAAAAACCTTCAGCTCCTTTACCTCCTTGTTGGGTATGCTTTTACTTTATAACCACGACTTGTCTTAGGAGTTGTGTAAAGATAAAACATTAGAGGCCAAGAGAGCTTTTAAAACAGGAAGAGAGATGGCAATGCACCCCTACTACACGTGGAAATACAATCTGGCTAAAGAGAACACCAGGGCTTCTTTTTGGGGAAACATTCCATTTCAATATGATAGATGACTCAACTATCCAATTGGTTGTGAGCTCATGATGAGATTACACATCTTGATTTCTGGTTATCAGGCTGCAGAAATTGTTCTTACATTTTCGTTTTGTGTAACATAAACCTTTTCCTTAGCCATGTGTATGTCTGATTTGATTTTGCGGGTAGCCTTTGGGTTTTCTGTCTTAGATGGTAATTCCTTATTCAGAGAAGAAGTGACTGCTGTTCACCGCCTTCCTCCCCTGCTAACCGGAGCGCTCAACACAGTAATGTGTGCAACATGGCATGTTCTCAACACTTCGATGGTTATGATGACGACACTGGTCAGGAATTTTTCTTTTTCTTTTTTTTTTGAGACGGAGTTTCACTCTTGTTACCCAGGCTGGAGTGCAATGCCGTGATCTCGGCTCACCGCAACCTCCGCCTCGTGGGTTCAGGCAATTCTCCTGCCTCAGCCTCCTGAGTAGCTGGGATTACAGGCACGCACCACCGTGCCCAGCTAATTTTTTGTATTTTTAGTAGAGACAGGGTGTCACCATGTTGACCAGGATGGTCTCGATCTCTTGACCTTATGATCCACCCGCCTCGGCCTCCCAAAGTGCTGGGATTACAGGCTTGAGCCACTGTGCCCGGCCACAAGTGTTCATTTTTTTTTTAAGAAGAAAAGAAAGAGAAAAAAAGGAGTGAAGAAGAAGAAGAAAGAGGAAGAAAAAGAGGGAGAGAAAACAGGAATATTACTTTATTCTAAAAAATGGGTATTAATAATGGCCGATCAATATTTTGTGTATTTAAAGTGAAGAATGTATATTTTGTGTATTTAAAATGGAGAGCTCTATAAATATTTATTAAGTTTACTTGTTCCAGATCTGAGTTCAAGTCCTGGTTATCCACATCAATTTTTTGTCTCATTGAGTCTGAATCTCTTTATAGGTTTTATGTATCTGGGTGTTAGGATCGTTAGCTCTTGTTGCATTGATCCTTTTGCCACTGTATCTTTGTTGCTTTGACAAAGCATACACAAATAAAGAGATTTACTAGGAAGAGACTTGTTTTCTAAAAGTTGATACAAGTAGTAGAAAAATATTTGTCAGTGGCAAGCAGAGCAGAAACAGAAAAAGCAGTTCATTGATTAGCTCACATCAGAGTGTAAGGCAGGTGTATCAGGCCAAAGCGGGTGAGAGAGCGGAAATAAAGTATTTGTTAATTCACGCATTGGCTGACTCTTTTTAATACATCGATACCGTCACGTAGAAATCAAATCTTACAGGTCAGTTCTGTGCTCTGCCTAGCCAAAATCTCAGGTTCTGCGCAGGATATGTAACAATAAATAAGTCACTTCCCTGGTCTTCACCGAGCCCACAGTATAGCTGGGTAGACAGTTCTATAAACAGACAATGATAATAAAATAGAACGGCCACTCTGGTCGATACAGGAGCAGAGTGCTTGGAAACAGAAGGTAGAGAGCAAAGAGAGAAATAAGAAAAAAACATGAAGGCACCACTGCCACTCCAAGAGATTTCCTGGGCAGAATACAGATGCATGGTCAGAACAGTTGACTTGGGGGCTTAGATGTATCAGGACTGGTATGTGTATGTTATGAGAATTCAGTGTCTTCAAAGAGACACATAGGCGAATGGTATATCAATCGGGACATATCCTTGAAATGAAACAATGAGCTCTTTCCTAAAAGCCTCTTGGACTGCCCACTGCCCCCGTCCCCACCAGAGCCTCCCTGGCCAATGGTACCCCTGGGTTCCTGCCTGCCCTGCAGCAGTCTTTCCATCTGTGCAGGCTCTTTCTAGTCCATTCTTCATTCTGTGGTTATTGTAATCTTCTCACACTGTCTTAAAACCTTTCAATGGCATTCCACTGCCTTTTTCTTTCTTTCTTTCTTTTTTTTTTGAGATGGAGTCTTGCTCTGTCACCCAGGCTGGAGTGCAATGGTGTGATCTTGGCTCACTGCAACCTCCACCTCCTGGTTCAAGCCTCAGTTTCCCCAAGTCACTGGAATTACAAGCATGTGCCACTATGCCTGGCTATCCATTGCTGTTAAAAAACAAAAATATAACCTTTTTTTTTCAGATATGGGATCTTGCAATGTTGCCCAGGCTGGCTTCAAACTCCTGGGCTCAAGGGATCCTCTTGCCTCAGCCCCAGAGTAGCTGGGACTACAGGTGTGAGCTGCCATGCCTGGCCAAAATCTCAATGTTCCATCTGGGCTCAGAGGCTTGTTTTGGCCCCTCCCTGCCTGTCCAGCCTCATCTGGCCCCATCCCCATACCAGGTTCCAGTCACATCCTTCAGTTCCTCAGCAACCTCTGCAGCCTCTGCCTCAGAACCTTCGCCTCCTGCCCTCTGCTGGGTTCCCCTCTCTTCCTGTTTCTCTTTTGAACTCCATCAAATTCTATTTGTTCTCCAGATTTCCGTTCCACTAGAAATTCCTCTGACAAAGATTTCCTCGTACAAGCTCGTAACACGTTAGGTTGAATCCTCTAATATTGCTGTTTGTATGGCTCAAATCAGGTGAAAAGCTGCAATTTCTTATGGTTTAGTTGAACCCATATCGCATGAGACTCTAGGACTCCTGTCACAAGTCACCACTAGATCATTAGCTCAACACAAGAAAAATTTCCTCTCTCAGCATCCTGGAGGCTAGAAATCAGAAACCAAGGTGCCAGCAGGGCTGTGCTCCCTCTAGAGCTCCAGGGCAGAGTCCTTCCTTGCCCTTCTCTTGTTTCTGGAGAGAGGAAGCCGAGCTTGGAGTCCCTTGGCTTGTAGCTGCATCACTCCACCCCTGCTTCTGTCACTACCTGGCTTTCCTTGGCCTGTGTGTTTCTGTGTCTCTGAATCCGAGTCCCCCTCTCCTTTTCCTTGTAACGTCAAACACTGGATCATCCAGAACAATTAACTGATTACCTCTGCAAAGACCCAATTTCCACAGATAGTCTCACTCTGAGGATCCAGGCTGGACACACATTTTAGGGGAAAGCCATTACACTCACTGCGCATAATGTCATTTGAGACTATATTGTGTGACCCCTGGAACAACAGATCTCTTTTCCCCGAGACCGTGAACTTGGTGAGGACAGGAGCCAAGCAGGGCTCTGCTCATTATTCTACAGCCCGTGGCTGACACAGCACTGGATGCAAAGGTGAGCTGAGCAAATATTCAGTGAAGGAATAATGGCTTTGATCAGGCAGCAAAACTCAACTCTAAACTCAACTCTCCAGCAGATGACTGGGAAATAAAAAATTTTAGATATATCCTGAAGGGTAGAGAGATCAGCATAAAATATCTATTGATTGATTGAATAAATTTGTTGGTGTGAAGTATGGGTGTCCTTAGATTCACAGAGGAGAATAAAATTAGATTCCTGTGGTGTTTAACCTGAACTCATGTCTGTCGTTGACGGACTAGTGAATATTTAAAGTACAGATATAAACATTTTGTAAAGGTACATGTTAGGGAAATGAAAAGTTATATTTAATCAAATATCCTCAAATATATCATTTAACATATGTGGGATACCAACATGCAAACCTTTAAAAAACGGGTTTCACCCCATTCTAATCGGTATTAGGCATATTTACAGACCCCAAAGCTTGTATGCTCCTTAGAAACAAGACACCATTTTAAATTTACTTCTATAGAACCTACTAGGGAGTAGAAATACAACTGTAAATAAATGAATTAGAACTCAGCACGACTTGGTCATTGTACTGTACAACTACAAAGAACAGATGAGAAGCTCTTTTTGAAGACTCAGAAGGTTCTTATGATTGTGCAAACCTGGCATCATTGCTCTACAGATGAGCAGAAGGGCCAGTTAACATAGAGAAAGATGAGCAGCTGCTTGAAGGGTGAATATTCTCCACAGCAGCGCCAACTGTTAGAGTCCTAAATTGTGAACTATCCAAATGCCCACCAGCAGTTGAATGGAAAAATACGTTTTGGTTTATTTAAATATTTCAATGATATTTCAACTACGTCTCAATGCAAGAATGGGGGTGGATTTCATAACATAACATTGAGTGGAGGAAGCCAGACACGATGAAAGGGTGCACACTGAATGATTCGGTGTAGATGAAGTTAAACCAGCAAGTGACACTGACGTGTGCCGCTGGGTGTCTGCAGAGGGGTCGTCCTGGGTGGGGTGGAGGGGAAGGGGAGGCACTGGGAGGGAACATGGAGAGGGGCTTCTAAGGCACAGCCAGTATTTCTTGAGCAGGGTGCTAGGTGTGTTCAGTTTGCAAAAATTTATAAAATGCCTCTTTCTATACGTATATCATAGTTCAGTTAAAAGTTTTTAGGAAGGGAGGATGGTACAGTTAAGTAAAATGATTCAAATCTTACTTCAGCCCTGTCAATCACCATCATGTTGACTGCTTTCTCCACCTGTGATTTTGACCAAGCTACAGAGACAAAGGAAGAAAGAGTAAGACAGGAGTCGACAGGGTGTGTGTTAGTGACAGGGGATAAGATGACCATGACAGACAAAGGATTACTTGTTATTTTGAAACCACTACGAAGTTTCTTTAAAATCTAATGAAATGGTATTCTACCTTTTATCCAAATTCTTTCCCCTTTTTGCATTTAAGCAAAGATTTCCAAGATTAAATTTACTTTGATGCAAATGAGTGAATAATATGGATTATAAGAACTGGATATGAATTTTTAAGATCGTCATACGATACCAAGAAAAGAAGATCTCTTAATGTAAAGTAATTATAATTGTAAATGTCCATTTAAATTATGTTTTAAAGATCATGATTCTTGACAGGAAAGAACCTAGTGGAGAGAATCCTAAGATTTTATTCTTCATATTGAAACACCTAACATAAAGGGCAGGACGAGGGAAGTTTATAATGGCTTCAACTGAGCATGAAGCCTGACTGCGAGTGAGAGATCAAATGATAGCTTTGTCACAGATTCACATGGTAAAGAAAAGCACGTTTGCAAGAGTGAAATTAGAATCAAAGAAACAAATTTCAGACCTTGAGCTTTAAAAACATAAGTCATCTAAGCTCCGTGCTATTCTGTGGCTCAGCATCTGCCTGGCTGAGATATCACTGCATGTTGGGCGGCTGAAAGCCTCTGCTTTCCCTGTGCTTCTCAAGAGACTTGGGGTGTAATTGCTCTGCATGACACATACTGTGTTCTGCCTCATCACTTAAATCTTCCCTATTTCAGCCTGTGCCTTCTTTTGTTAAAATATAAAACATTATTCAGCTTCAGTCCCTTTCTGATTGCTGTGAAGAATAACGGAATTAAAGGATTGCATTAAATAAAAATGTTTGTAATTTTTTGGTAGGATTTCCTAAAAGAAAACAATTAAAAAAAAATTTAGACTTGGGAGACTCTGATTCTGAAATCTAGTCCATGTTAGTTTGAAAACTGTGCATATATTTGTGAGTTGACATAACTAGAATGTTTTTTGGTTGTTCAGTATAAGGAAAAACAACCACATTATCTTCAGTCAGGAGAAAGGAGTTCCTCCTCTTTGTTACGTGAGTAAATTAAGGCTGAATTCTTGTTGCTTCTTTACACAGTGGCTTTGGCTGGTTTTTCTGGATCTCTATATATGACATAGCAATTCAGAACACAGAATCTTCCTAAGGCGTAACTATTATTTTTAAAGGGAGTTTCTCTTGCTAATTTGTAGATGTGATTTTTACAATTCTGATTGTGCATTCAAAACAGATGGGATATGTGGAGTAATAATCAAACATGTTGGCTTAGAATAGTATCTCTGCGTAATTATAAAACCGTGATATACAAATATAAAGAATATCCCTCACTGGTCTGTTAAATCCAACACAGAATTTCTTTGCGTGGTCGGCATTGTTTTTTCTGCTGTGGACAAAGGGCAACTGACTCAAATTAGCGCACAGAAGACAGCGATACTCTACACATTTCAAATGTTTCATTTGCAAACATGTGTAAGTCACTAATTTTCCCCTTTACAAAAATATTTGACATTTTTTGTAAAATATTTTTGTAAAATATTAAAATATCCAATATGTCCAAAGTCAAAGTAAGGTTTCAACCGAAGCCATAGATAGAAGTTGGAGGGCTGATTTCCTGGTTAGCATATGGGCCTTAAAAGCTACATTTTTATGACAGCTGACACCCCAAAATATTTATAACATTAGCTGATAAACCGCATACGCTGTATCCCAACTGGTTAGTCATTTGTCCACGCAGCATGTCCCTTAAGTAAGTGCGAAGAGAAGCTCTGTTTTCAGGGGAACTGGTGAACTGGGCAATTAAGTGGCTGTTTGTGCTGGTTGGTTTGGGAGCTCAGCAGAGCACTTGTAAAAAGGGCTGCTGCATGGACGCCACTGACGACATCCCTGAAATGTGCATGAAATATTTACTTTCATGCTCTTATCACAACACCTGAGACCTTACAAGCTTTAAATGTCCTTCAGAAGGTTACTCTGTGCAACAATGTAAGTAATATTTGCAACAAGACTAAGCTAACCAATAACTCTAATAAAATAGTATAAGAAAAAAAACCCTATTCAAAAAGCAGAAATACCTAATTATGTTGAATGAACACATTTTGCTCATACTGTTGTCCCTTAATATCCCATTAATAAAATTAATAATTTCTTAGAGACGGTGGTGATGAATAAAGATTGATTTTGTATGTTTATTCTTCTAGGTCCCAAAAGTCTCTGTTTCATATTATATCTCTCCTTTGTACACAGTTGTTTCCATTAGATAATTTACTGAGCCATAGAAACATGCTCATTACGATAAAAAAGTATATATCCTTTTACTCCACTTCAGATGAAATTATATTAGAGTTTCATATAAACCAGATACTTGGTTCTTATCATGAGATGAATATTCATATATGCTAGGGAAAAATGTCATACCAAAGAAAATTCAGAACACACACACACACACACACACACACACACTCCCATGTAATTTTTATCTTTTTTTAAATTTATAAAACATCGGAGATAGCATAAGTAAAAATAGTGAAAAACAAAGCAAGAGGCCAGGCGCGGTGGCTCAAGCCTGTAATCCCAGCACTTTGGGAGGCCGAGGCGGGTGGATCACGCGGTCAAGAGATCGAGACCATCCTGGTCAACATGTGAAACCCTGACTCTACTAAAAATACAAAAAATTAGCTGGGCATGGTGGTGCGTGCCTATAATCCCAGCTACTCAGGAGGCTGAGGCAGGAGAATTGCCTGAACCCAGGAGGCGGAGGTTGCGGTGAGCCGAGATCGCACCATTGCACTCCAGCCTGGGTAACAAGAGCGAAACTCCATCTCAAACAAAACAAAACAAAAAATAAAATAAAACAAAGCAAGAAGACATGGATTTAAACTTTTGTTCAGTTTTATAATCTCTTCACCATTTTGGATTTTAGTGTTCTCAAATAAATAATGAAGATCCTTAGTCTTTTCTGTAAATGTCAGATATAGAAGCGAGATAGCAATATGCCTGTAATTTGAATTACTCAAGGGAAATGAGTTTTACAAACCAAAGCTATCACCATGCCACAGTGGCTGCCTTCTCTACAGGAGGATGACTTCACCCATATGAATGGGGTGACACATAGGTATTCTTGGGTCCCTTTCCTCCATCTAATCTGAGGCCATTCAACCTCTCCCTCTCTCCCCAGTTTCTTCTCCTTTGCTATGTTGATTGGATCATTTTCTCAAGACTCTTGGTTGTAAAAATGAAAATTAAAATAGGCAGCCAAACCATTAGTCCTGATCATGCCTTTTTCCTATTTAAGCTTGCTTCTTCAGATGCCTACACCTGCCACCTACATGGCTTCTCGCCCCTCTTCCACCCTCTCATGCCTCAATGGGCTGCTCTCGCCAAAGTCAGCACATTTCCCATTTTGCTGAATCCAGTGGCCACTTGGTCACCCAAATTTCATCTCACTGAGACTCCTGAAACCTTCCTAACTGGCTTTCCATGTTAATCTTGTCCCTTTGAACTAATCTTTCAGAACATCTAGAAAAGAAATACCTTTATGTCTCTCTGGTCCTTAAAGTAATGCAAGGACTATCAATTACGTATAGAAGAAATCTAATCTTCTTCACATGGCATAAGAGGGTCTTCCAGTGCTTTGCCCTCTGTTCTAACCTATAGGTTTGTGCCCCCCTCACACAGGGATCTCACATGAAGATACTGCTCCCCATGCCTGCCATACACTTATTTAACTCTTATAAATCCTTCCCAAAGCATCTTATCCAGGCATATTTCTCAGAATAACAATTGGTAGGTAAAGCAGTAAACATGTGTGCTGGATATGATGCTGAATACTTTATGTGAATATTACCTAACCCTAAAAATGGGCTCCCTGATGTGGGTACCCACATAGTCAGTTCCAAATTATGCAATGTCATCAGTGAGGAAACAGGCCCATGGAGCTTCAGTCAGTCGCCTGAAGTCACACAGCTCGAAGTGGCAGAACTGAGATTTGACAACCATTTTCCTGATTCCAGAGCCTGAGCTTCTAAAACTGTTGCACACCATCACATCAAAATAACATGTTCAAGGAGTTGGTACACTTTTACTTCTCAATTTTGTGCCTGTTATTGCTCTTATATGAGATATTTTCCCTCACTTTCCTAATAAAATTGTATGCATCATTTTTAGACACATCTTCCAGGACCTGCCTCTAAACCGAATTAAGTACATCTTCTGTGCACCCTGCATTTAGTCAACCCTTCCTCTGCACACCTTGCATTTAGTCACACCTTCCTCTGTGCACCCTGCATTTAGTCACACCTTCCTCTGTGCACCCTGCATTTAGTCACACCTTCCTCTGCATTTAGTCACACCTTCCTATGCTGCACCCTGCATTTAGTCACACCTTCCTCTGCTGCACCCTGCATTTACTCACAGCTTCCTCTGCTGCACCCTGCATTTAGTCACACCTTCCTCTGCTGCACCCTGCATTTAGTCACACCTTCCTCTGTGCACCCTGCATTTAGTCACACCTTCCTCTGCTGCACCCTGCATTTAGTCACACCTTCCTCTGCATTTAGTCACACCTTCCTATGCTGCACCCTGCATTTAGTCACACCTTCCTCTGCTGCACCCTGCATTTACTCACAGCTTCCTCTGCTGCACCCTGCATTTAGTCACACCTTCCTCTGCTGCACCCTGCATTTAGTCACACCTTCCTCTGTGCACCCTGCATTTAGTCACACCTTCCTCTGTGCACCCTGCATTTAGTCACACCTTCCTCTGCTGCACGCTGCATTTAGTCACACATTCCTCTGCTGCACCCTGCATTTAGTCACACCTTCCTCTGCTGCACGCTGCATTTAGTCACACCTTCCTCTGCTGCACGCTGCATTTAGTCACACCTTCCTCTGCTGCACCCTGCATTTAGTCACACCTTCCTCTGCTGCACCCTGCATTTAGTCACACCTTCCTCTGTGCACCCTGCATTTAGTCACACCTTCCTCTGCTGCACCCTGCATTTACTCACAGCTTCCTCTGCTGCACCCTGCATTTAGTCACACCTTCCTCTGCTGCACGCTGCATTTAGTCACACCTTCCTCTGCTGCACCCTGCATTTACTCACAGCTTCCTCTGCTGCACCCTGCATTTAGTCACACATTCCTCTGCTGCACCCTGCATTTAGTCACACCTTCCTCTGCTGCACCCTGCATTTAGTCACACCTTCCTCTGTGCACCCTGCATTTAGTCACACCTTCCTCTGCTGCACCCTGCATTTACTCACAGCTTCCTCTGCTGCACCCTGCATTTAGTCAACCCTTCCTCTGTGCACCCTGCATTTAGTCACACCTTCCTCTGCTGCACCCTGCATTTACTCACAGCTTCCTCTGCTGCACCCTGCATTTAGTCACACATTCCTCTGCTGCACCCTGCATTTAGTCACACCTTCCTCTGCTGCACGCTGCATTTAGTCACACCTTCCTCTGCTGCACGCTGCATTTAGTCACACCTTCCTCTGCTGCACCCTGCATTTAGTCACACCTTCCTCTGCTGCACCCTGCATTTAGTCACACCTTCCTCTGTGCACCCTGCATTTAGTCACACCTTCCTCTGTGCACCCTGCATTTAGTCACACCTTCCTCTGTGCACCCTGCATTTAGTCACACCTTCCTCTGTGCACCCTGCATTTAGTCACACCTTCCTCTGTGCACCCTGCATTTAGTCACACCTTCCTCTGTGCACCCTGCATTTAGTCACACCTTCCTCTGTGCACCCTGCATTTAGTCACACCTTCCTCTGTGCACCCTGCATTTAGTCACACCTTCCTCTGTGCACCCTGCATTTAGTCACACCTTCCTCTGTGCACCCTGCATTTAGTCACACCTTCCTCTGTGCACCCTGCATTTAGTCACACCTTCCTCTGTGCACCCTGCATTTAGTCACACCTTCCTCTGTGCACCCTGCATTTAGTCACACCTTCCTCTGTGCACCCTGCATTTAGTCACACCTTCCTCTGTGCACCCTGCATTTAGTCACACCTTCCTCTGTGCACCCTGCATTTAGTCACACCTTCCTCTGTGCACCCTGCATTTAGTCACACCTTCCTCTGTGCACCCTGCATTTAGTCACACCTTCCTCTGTGCACCCTGCATTTAGTCACACCTTCCTCTGCTGCACCCTGCATTTAGTCACACCTTCCTCTGTGCACCCTGCATTTAGTCACACCTTCCTCTGTGCACCCTGCATTTAGTCACACCTTCCTCTGCTGCACCCTGCATTTAGTCACACCTTCCTCTGCTGCACCCTGCATTTAGTCACACCTTCCTCTGCTGTACCCTGCATTTAGTCACACCTTCCTCTGTGCACCCTGCATTTAGTCACACCTTCCTCTGTGCACCCTGCATTTAGTCACACCTTCCTCTGTGCACCCTGCATTTAGTCACACCTTCCTCTGTGCACCCTGCATTTAGTCACACCTTCCTCTGTGCACCCTGCATTTAGTCACACCTTCCTCTGTGCACCCTGCATTTAGTCACACCTTCCTCTGCTGCACCCTGCATTTAGTCACACCTTCCTCTGCTGCACCCTGCATTTAGTCACACCTTCCTCTGCTGCACCTTGCATTTAGTCACACCTTCTTCTGTGCACCCTGCATTTAGTCACACCTTCCTCTGCTGCACCATGCATTTAATCACACCTTCCTCTGCTGCACCCTGCATTTAGTCACACCTTCCTCTGCTGCACCCTGCATTTACTCACACCTTCCTCTGCTGCACCCTGCATTTAGTCACACCTTCTTCTGCTGCACCATGCATTTAGTCACACCTTCCTCTGCTGCACCCTGCATTTAGTCACACCTTCCTCTGCTGCACCCTGCATTTAGTCACACCTTCCTCTGCTGTACCCTGCATTTAGTCACACCTTCCTCTGTGCACCCTGCATTTAGTCACACCTTCTTCTGCTGCACCATGCATTTAGTCACACCTTCCTCTGCTGCACCCTGCATTTACTCACACCTTCCTCTGCTGCACCCTGCATTTAGTCACACCTTCCTCTGCTGTACCCTGCATTTAGTCACACCTTCCTCTGTGCACCCTGCATTTAGTCACACCTTCCTCTGCTGCACCCTGCATTTAGTCACACCTTTCTCTGCTGTACCCTGCATTTAGTCAACCCTTCCTCTGTGCACCCTGCATTTACTCACACCTTCCTCTGCTGCACGCTGCATTTAGTCACACCTTCCTCTGCTGCACATTGCATTAGTCACACCTTCCTCTGCTGCACCCTGCATTTAGTCACACCTTCCTCTGCTGCACCCTGCATTTAGTCACACCTTCCTCTGTGCACCCTGCATTTAGTCACACCTTCCTCTGTGCACCCTGCATTTAGTCACACCTTCCTCTGCTGCACATTGCATTTAGTCACACCTTCCCCTGTGCACCCTGCATTTAGTCACACCTTCCTCTTTGTATCCTGCATTTAGTCACACCTTCCTCTGCTGTGTCTTGTTCAGGGGTTTGCAGTATCACTTTCTAATTATGTGTGCTTTTCCCATGCTAGCATGAAACACTTTTAATTAAGGGCAGAACTCTTTGTTGCCCTGTGGCCTCACATTGTACACACAAGACAATAAAAATCCAGCGGTGATGAGATAAAAACAAGGCAACATTAACAAAGTCCCATAAACAGGCAGAAGAGGATCATTTGTAATATTTTCCCTCATCCTATTATTCTTTTCTTAGAGTCTTTACAATATGGAATCATCTATATTATCCAGCACAAGCAAGTCTTCCAATTTCAGATGAGTTATATTACTAGCAAAGATGAAATAGGAGTACAAGTTACATCAGATTTTCTATTAGAAACAAAATCACAAAAAGATTTGGTTCTTGATGAAACGTGTGCTCCTAGCTTTTTAAGATCAGAAAAGCATAATGAAGTATCAACTTGATACAATGTATTCACAGTATAAAGCTACATAGATGCATGTATCTTTGAACAAGGCAACACAGCAGCTAATTTATATGCTGTATTACAGCTTACCACAGAAAATTCTTATCCTATTTAAAAAAAACACTATTTTGAAGTAGTTTAAAACTTACAGGAGAGTTGCAAAGATAGTACAGAGAGTTCCTGTATACCTTGACACAGCATGTTATATGCCACAGAACATTTATCAAAACTACAAAATTAACCTTGGTCAAATACTTTTAACTAAAGAACTTATTGGAAACTCCCAGGTTTTTGCATGAATGACCTTCTTGTGATCCAGGAGTCCATCCAGAATACCACATTGCATTTCATTGTCACAACGGAGGTTTCTCTTGGCTATGACAATTCCTCTACTTATCCTTATTGTAAATGACCTTGATGATTTTGAGGAGGACTAGTCAGGTAATTTGCAGTGTCCTCCAATTTTGGGTTGTCTGATGTATTCTCATGATTAGACTGAGGTTATACATTTTGGGAAGAATACCATGGAGATGACATTCCCCTCTCATCATATTAGGGTGTATATGACATTGAGGTTAACTGTCTTTACTTGGTTAAGGTGATGTCTGCCAGGTTTCTGCATTATAAAGTTACATTCAATGTTTCTCTTTTCCTAGTCCATTGGCTTGAAGCAAGTCATTAACTCCAGCTGACACTTAAAAGAGAAGAATTAAAGCTTTATCTCTTAGGAAGGAGGAGTATCAAAGAATTTATAGGCAGACCTTAAAGCTGCTACAACAATTAAAAAACGATTTGGAGAGGACACTTTGAGGCCATGTAAATGTTCTATTTCTCCTTAAAGTTCCACATACTAATTTTAGCATTCATCAGCTCCTGCCTGTGGCAATTACAACTATGGTATCCTAACGGAAAATTTCTGTTTTCTTCATTAAGTATTTTATTATTTCTATTTCTCTACATTTATTACTTGGAATTGCTCTGTGAGAATTAGTTGTCCCTTTTCCTTTATTTATTCAATCATGTATTTATGTAAATATGTATTTGTGATGATTTACTTTATTCTTTGGGTTACAATCCAGCACTTTCCTCATTCATTTCATTTTTGCTCAACGTCTTCCTGCTTTGGCCACTGGGAGCCCTTTCAGTTGGCTTCTCTAGTCTTCAGACATACTTCCATTTTGTTTCTTTTTTTCATTTTTCCCTTTTTAGCTCTTCTTTATTTTCTGGCACTGCAAAATGTCCCATCCTCATCTTGTGTTTTCTTTTTGTGTGTGTGTGATGGAGTTTTGCTCTTGTCATCCGGGCTGGAGTGCAGTGGCGTGACCTCGGCTCACTGCAACCTCTGTCTCCCGAGTTTAAGTAATCCTCCTGCCTCAGCCTTCCAAGTAGCTGGGATTACAGGTGCCCACCACCATGCCTGGCTACTTTTTATATCTTTAGTAGAGACGGGGTTTCACTATGTTGGCTGTGTTTTCTTTAGTTCAGTTCTAAAGACAGGCATCTCTTCAGAGTGCTGATTTGTCTTATTGGAGAATAGTATTCAGGGACCAAAATCCTAGCACTAGGTTTGTTCATTGTTTCTAGTATACCCCTGATACTTGGATTCCTCAGCAGAAAGAGCTGAGAAATACATTTACGTGTACTAACTCATATACACACATGCTCTCACACGCACACTTGCCCAGTTTTGTGTATATTTACCTATGTATCTTGTATAACTCTTGAACCACATGTATGCAAGAACATATTTTTGTATGTATCTACCTACCCATCTTCTCTCTTAAAATAAGCTGAATTCTTGCTGATACTCCTGATCTAGCACCACAGGGTTCGTTCTGGCATCTCCCCGTGCTTATTTGTAACTTCTGCCTCTGACAGTATAAACTCTCGCTCTCATTTTCTAGAGTAAATTTCCTTACTTGTTGCACTTTAGCGTGCATGTAACGGTGTATCAGTAATGGTATTTCATCATATCACTGACACAGCATGTTATATACCATAGAACATTTATTAAAACTACAAAATTAGCCTTGGTCAAATACTTTGAACTAAATAACTGTGAATTCCCAGGTTTTTGTATGAATGACCTTCTTCTGATCCAGAAGCCTATCCAGGATACCACATTGCAGTAATATGATACTTTAGATTAGAGGCATGGAAGACACATACTTTAGAATGGAGTCTTCACACTGGGGTCATGGGCAGTGCCCTGTTCCCTTAAATAATTTCTCTTCTGGCAACAATCATGCAGTTCCAAGCATCATTTTTGAGTATGCTTGTGGTTAAGTGGTTTTCACATGTCTCATATGTTGATAAAAGGGCTTATTAGATACACTATGAAAATTTACATTAATCACCATATTTTATTTAAAAAAAATGGAAGTAAGGATGACTCTAAAGGAAATAACATGTATATACAGCACTCATCTCCTACTAACAATCTAACAAAATTAGTATATTGTAAATACCTGAGTGCAAATGATCAATAGTCAGATGTTCTATGATTATGTAAGACACATACATAGGTAAATATATATGAAACTCGCTACATGTGTGTATGTGTGTACATAAGTTAGTATAGATACGTGTACTTCCCTGCTGTTTCTGCTGAGGTAGCCTAGAACAGGGGTATACTAGCAACAATGAGCAAACCCATGCTAGGATTTTGGTCCCTAAATGCCATTTTCCAATAAAACAAATGAGCACTCTTTGAAGAAACAGCAGGCTTTAGAGTTGAATTATAGCAAACACAAGATGAGGACTGGATATTTTGTGGTGACAGAGTGCTGGGAATGCCCCATGTCTCACTGAGTAATGCTCCAAGTGGAATATAAGGCCAAAAAGGAAATCAGTCATCCTTGATTATAGGAAGGTTGGATTACGAATGGGGATAAAAGACTGGTTGCTATCCCTAGTTAAATTCCATGACTTTTTGGTCAACTTTGGTTATCAACAATTTAGTCCAGTGCAGTGTAGTCTCATATCTGATTCAAACATCCCTTCTTCCTCACCCCATCACACGACAGTATGACTTATGGTTTTGAACTGGGGAGGAGACATGGTCTTTTCTTTCTTTTCCTTTTTTCCAAGATGGAGTCTTGCTATGTCACCCAGAGCTGGAGTGCAATGGTGTGGTCTCAGTTCACTGTAATCTCCACCTCCCGGGTTCAAACAATTTTCCTGCTTCAGTCTCCCAAGTAGTTGGGACTACAAGCACACACCACCACGTCTAGCTAATTTTTGTATTTTTAGTAGAGATGGGGTTTCACCATGTTGACCAGGCTGGTCTCGAACTCCTGACCTTGTGATCTGCCCACCTTGGCCTCCCAAAGTACTGAGATTACAGGTGTGAGGCACAGATGGTCTTCTCTTTCATTTCTCCACATCTCCTTCTTTTGGGTCTAGCTCCTCCAAAGTGGGGGTCACAGTGGAGAGTTAGGAGGAGGAGGTATTATCTTAGGAAACCACCAACCTTCTTTCTGGTTTGGTTTGGATCTACACCCATTCAGAGCTAATGTTCTTTGCTGACTGGGTCAACATATAATTTGTGGGATTTCTTTTTAGTGTAAGGAAAGTTTTACTCTGGCTTTCCACAGCTAAAGACTTCCTAAGAGAAAGAGAATCTTGTCTTCCTTAGGTCATTCCTCTAATCCTCTCCTGAAATGGAGCATGTCTTGGCTTGGCCTCTGCCTATGCAGCCCTCTGCCTCCCCAATCTTCTTGTAACAGCTGTCATGAACTCCCCTCTGCACTGTCTGAGGTGGCAGAGACCTAGAAAGGGGTGGAGTTTTCCCCCGCCCATTATTAATATAGAAAATAGAAAATAGTCTTAGCAAATATTCTCTTGACAATCCCTTCTTGACAAGCTACTGCCAGCTGTACTCTGGGTGGCCTCTGGACTTCAGAACTATGCAGGCCACACAAGGGCACATCCATGCTACCCCATCTGTGCCATTCTTCAGAAGAAAGACATCAACTTCTTTTCACAACTAACTCACCTTGCTCTAAGCTAGGGCTGAACCAAGTAGAGCTATAGGTTTTTAAGCCTCTGGGGAGAAGAGCCAGTCTCTCTGTGTTTTACTGGCACTCCTTACTTCTGCAAGTGAGTCTCTGTAAGTCCTCTCTTGCACTTTGTCAAAGGAGGAATGATCTCTCCATAAGCCCTGCTACTGATGGTTCTCCCACATATTTCCTCCCACAGCACCCTCCTTATATCATCTGGGGGAGTGGAGAGCTGGGCAGATAATCAGGAATAAGAGGGCCACCGATTATCTTTGCAAGGTGGAATCTCAATTTAGAAGGTAGAGCACTTAAGCACTGAGATTTTAGCCACAGCTCCAGAGTAAGATGAAATGATCCAGTTAAAAATATGCTGAAGGCATATGAGAATCCAGGTAGTGATATAATTCCCTTTCCTAAACTCTCAGAGTGAAAAAATAATAGGAAAGAGGGAAATTTTGATAGCATACTAACTCAATGACAAGGAATAAATTATCACTTTCCTGACTTTTATGCTTTCATTTGATCCATGCACAAATAGAAAGCAATATCGTCTGACAGTCTTTACTCATACAACCAATGTTTCTACCAAGAGAAAATTGTGTGTGTTGAGAAACTCTTATTATCCTGAGGGGAGAATGCTTATTCAGGGCCCAGTGGCCTCCAGCTCTAGTGCCAGAGCTCCCAGCACAAGTCAGATACATGATAGGCCCAGCTTTTTATGATGGCTTGCAGTTGTACCCTACTGATGGTTACTAACATGTTGCCTATGCTGGGGACTGCAGTTTGTGTAGATGGCCAGGGGTCCGAGCAGAAATTCAAAGTAATGAACAGAGAACATGTAAGAACTATGTACATTACAAAACCATGCAGCATGAACATCCCAAAATCAGAAGAGACACTGGACATAAACAACAGATCTGTTATAACAATGTATACGGCTACCTGTGGCCCCAGTAATGCCTGCTCTCAACTCTTTTCCGGGTGAGAATTTTAGATGTGGAAAAGATCTTGTCAGGGTCTAGTGCAGGGGCCCAGACGTCATGCCTATGGGACCAGGGAGATGATGTAAGCGCCAGTCCAGATGACATAAAACAATCACTTAAGAACATATGGGAGTTAGGAGCCATGTCACCAAAGTAAAGAGGGCACACAGGACCTAAAGATACCCAAGTTAGATTTGGTAAAACTGAAAAATCACGTCTCTTTGTTAGAGAGAAGGTTTTTTTTTTTTTTTTTGAGACAGAGTCTTTCTCTGATGCCCAGGCTGGAGTGCAGGGGCACGAGCTTGGCTCACTGCACCCTCTGCCTCCCAGGTTTAAGTAATTCTCCTGCCTCAGCCTCTCGAATAGCTGGGACTACAGGTGCATGCCACTATGCTTGGCTAATTTTTTGTATTTTTAGTAGAGATGGGGTTTCATCATGTTAGCCAGGATGGTTTCGATCTCCTGACCTCATGATCCTCCCACCTCCACCTCCCAAAGGAGAGAGAAGTTTTAGTTGTTTTCTCCCATGGACCACAGAGTGTAAGGAAAATGTTTGCAAGGTCCCTTCTAAATTTCCTTCTCTGCTCTTCTTTTTCACTTTGTCTGTGTCTCTTGCCTTTTATTTGTGCTTATAAAGTAGAGAGGTAGTGTGAGAACAGGAGCCATGTGAAGGTATAACTGACCGAGTGCGGGGAGGAGGGGCAGGCTACGAAATGGGAACCAGTACTCACTCAGTACCCTACAATAGCACTCACATCTGCTTCCTCCTGAATGAGTGGTTGGGAGGGGCTGGATTATCTCAGCTCCTGTTTTCTGTTAGCTTTGCCTAGACTGTTGAATTCCAGTAGCATGCAAGAGATAAACAAATTAATCCTCTCTGTAATGTGTAATGTGCAGGTAAGTTCTCCGAATGTCTGCCTTTTTTTTTTTTAATGAAGGTGTTTCTTCCTTATAAATTGACATATGGTACAAAGTAATCCATCACCCTTGTCAAAACTGGTTAAGCCAGAAACCGGGCCAAAGAGAGGGACTTTCTATAATACTGGCCAGCATTGCGAGGCAATCAGAGATGAAACCCCTGCCTAAAAGGAATCATATTGATTAACTGGATCAACCAGATCTGTTCTCGTTGAGAGTTTGAACTTGAGATACAGAAAGTGTTGATTATTTGCAATGGATATGAAAGTCAAAATATACCCGGAGATAAACAGAGACAGATTGAGTCACCATAAAGGCAAAGCACCAGCAATCATTTAATGTTCTTCCTCAAGGCTCCAGCACCTGTCTTCTTCTCACCCTATACCATCTCATCCAGATTTACGCCTTCAGTACTATGAAAACATGGAGAACTTCCCTGGGACTGAAGCTCAAAGGAGGCAGTTGCTTTTGTCTGTTTTGTTCACTGACCTACCCCACATGTCTAGAACAGCACCTGAATAAATAATTGAGAATTACATTAAATTTCCACATTTATGTCTCCAGGCAGCCAACCTTCTCCCCTGAACTCTGGGCCTATACATAACTGACTATTAGGCATCTCTGCTCAGACATCTTGAAAGGTTCACCAACTCAACATGCCCAGGCTGAGCTGATGAACTTTCTCCCCAAATTGCAGTTGTATGCCAGTGTTTCTTGACTCGGGTAATGGTATTTCCTCCATGCAACTGTAGAAACCTGAAACCAGGAGTCATCCTTGAGACTCACTCATGTCTTTAAATCCAATCTATCACCTCTTAATGTTATTTTCCAGATAGCTCTCTGGTTCACCACTGCCTCCCATCTTATAAGTGTTCAGGGGCTCAGATTAAAGGTAAATGTTAAAAGTAGATGTCCCAGCCAGTGTGTGGGCTCATACTTGTAATCTAAGCACTTTGGGGGCCAAGGTAGGAGGATCACCTGAGGTCAGGAGTTCGAGACCATCCTGGCCAACGTGGTAAAACCCCGTCTCTACTAAAAATACAAAAATTTGCCAGGAGTGGTGGTGCACGCCCGTAATCCCAGCTACTTAGGAAACAGAGTCATGGGAATTGCTTGAATCTGGAAGGTAGAGGTTACAGTGAGCGAAGATTATGCCACTGCACTCCAGCCTGGATGACAGAGTGAGACTATCTCAAATAAAATGAAACCAAACACAAACAAACAAAACAAAGATCAATGTCCCAACAGTGCTTCTGAGGGCACCGCATGGTTCATGCCCTGCTGACTTTTCCTCACTTACGCTGTGTCACTCCACCCTGGTCTTCCTGCATTCCAGGTGCACAGAGGCTTTCCCTTCTCCCTGGAGTGTGCTCCCCTCCCCTGCCCCACCACATGTCCGAGAAGTCTCATCTCGCAATACTTGGCTCTCCTGTAACTGTCTTCATCCTCACCCCGACCACCATTTGTGTCAGGGTCTTCTACAAGTGTCTGTCTTTAAATGATGTTCTTTTCTGAACAAAGCTCATCTCGATCTTTACATATTTAGGCATTGTTTTAATTGCTTGATTTACATCCAACTCCCATATTAGAACAGAAGGCTCCCTGTGAGGAAAGAGCCTGTTTATTCTCATGCCTGGCCCAGCGTTATACACATGGTTGGTAGGGACTCAAATATTTGAGGAATGGATTTAGGTAAAGCAGATCCTGAGGATGTTTCTAGAAGAACAGAAAAGTATATGAACTACTTGAAAAAAGAACCAAACGGACTGTGAAAAGCTTGAGTCCAAAAGGAATCAGGGTGGTGACCCCAGCTCCTGTGGGTTCCTATGTAATGTTTGGGAACACACAGGATAAGCCTCAGTCTTCTAACTCCTCACAGTGAATCTTAACACAACTATAAGAGGGCCTTTCTGTAATTCAACGACTGTCAGTTGCTGCCTAAAACTGGGAACTAATTGTCACGCTTTTCTCTTAGAACCATTGCGATCTAGTTTCCCATTGCCTGTGACGGGTGGGAATGAAAAAGTACTGCGAGGTTGCCCTTTGTCATCATCCTTTTTGTTTTGAATGGTGCAGTGCGGTAAGCTCACGCTTCTTAAAAATTTTGTTTTCTTAATTAAAGGAAACAATATAAAATAGCATCTTTATAGCTAAGCAGTGGGCGGTGTTCAGGTGGACTTGAAGTGTGAGCTTCTCCCCAGTTTGGGCACATTTTCCCTCCAAATCCCACTCTCTCTCTCTCTTTATTTATTTATTTTTTTTGAGACAGAGTTTCACTCTTGTTGCCCAGGCTAGAGTGCAATAGTGCAATCTTGGTTCACTGCGACCTCCATCTGCTGGGTTCAAGTGATTCTCCTGCCTCAGTTTCTCAAGTAGCTGAGATTATAGGCACTTGTCACCACACCTGGCTATTTTTTTGTGTTTTTAGTAGAGACGGGGTTTTACCATGTTGGCCAGGCTGGTCTTAAACTCCTGACCTCAGGTGATCCACCTGCCTTGGCTTCCCAAAGGACTGGGATTACAAGCATGAGCCAACATGCCCGGCCTATTTATTTTTTAAATTGAGGAGTTACCTTGTAGAGTGCTTTGAAAACTCCAATGAAAATAATTTTGAATTAGCACAATTAAAGAATAATTCAACTGACAACCCCCAGTGTAAACTTGAGTGGACAGTCTTAGCTGTGTGGTGTCATGTTTGTTCCACGGTAAGAAAGATCACGCTAACAAAACAGTCTGGAGTGCCCATGGATGAGGCAAAAAGGTCTCAAAAACAATGTCCCTCTGGTTTGGGTTAATCATACATGAAATGAAATTTCCTCTAAGAAAGTCTCAAGTCTATAAAGTTTACTGTGATGGGATTTGTTTGAGTCTCATAATCAAAGAAAAGCAGAAGAAGATGATTCCAACTGCTGAGAAAGCTGCTCCAGGGAGGTGCAAGCTGGCCTAGGATTCCAAGGATGCGTCCATTGTTCCCCGTTGCCCCACACTCTCAGCTGGGCTACTTTCTGGCTTTAGAAGGGATCGTTTCTTCTTGAGGCTAGAGAACAAGGCTCTGTAGCCTTGAAACAACAGAAATCTATTGTCTCACATTTCTGGGGGCTGCAAAACTGAGATCAAGATGTCAGCAAGGTAAGCTCCTTGTGGAGGTTCTGCGGAAGGTCTGTTCCACAGGGCTCTCCCAGCTGCTGGTGACGCCAGCCAACCTGGTGTTCCTTGTAGACCTCACTCCAATCTGTGCCTCCATTGTCACATGGTGCCTGTGTGTCTGAGTCTGTGTCTCTTTTTTATTTTTTAAATTATACTTTAAGTTTTGGGGTACATGTACAGATCTTGCTGAATGTACAGTACACACATGCCATGGTGGTTTGCTGCCTCCTTCCCCCCATCACCTACATTAGGTATTTCTCCCAATGTTATGCCTCCCCAATCTCCCCACCCCCCTGCTATCCCTCCCCTAGCCCCATGCCCCCCAGTAGACCCCAGTGTGTGATGTTCCCCTCCCTGTGGCCATGTGTTCTCATTGTTCAACACCCACCTATGAGTGAGAACATGTGGTGTTTGATTTTTTGTTCTTGTGTCAGTTTGCTGAGAATTATGGTTTCCAGATTCATCCGTGTCCCTGCAAAGGACACGAACTTATCCTTTTTAAGGGCTTCATAGTATTCCATGGTGTGTATGTGCCACATTTTCTTTATCCAGTCTATCATCGATGGGCATTTGGATTGGTTCCAGGTCTTTGCTATTGTAAACAGTGCTGCAATGAACACAAGTGTGCAGGTGTCTTTATAATAAAACGATTTATAATCCTTTGGGTATATACCCAGTAATGGGATTGCTGGGTCAAATGGTATTTGTATTTCTGTGTCTCTTCTTATCAGGACACCAGTCATATTAGACTAGGAACCTCCTAATGACCCCGTCTTAACTTGATTGCATCTACAAAGACCCTATTTCCAATCACATTACATTTACAGGGACTAAGGGGTAGGGCTTCCACATAGCTGTTTGAGAGACCCAATTCCACTCATATCAGGATGACATCAATTCTAACAGGTATCTCTCCTGTTCTGAACTGACTTCCTGAATCTCCCATCTTTACTTGTTTGACTGTCAAAATCCAGTTGGCTGTTTCTATATTTATCTTTTCTGGGGCAGGGTCTCTGTTGCCCAGGCTGAAGTGCAGTGGCACAATCACAGCTCACTGCAGCCTTGACCTCCTGGGTTCAAGTGACCCTCCCACCTCAGCCTCACAAGCAGCTGGGACCACAGGCATGGACCACCACACTGGCCTAGTTTTTAATTTAATTTAATTAATTTATTTATTTATTGAGACAGAGTTTCGCTCTTGTTACCCAGGCTGGAGTGCAGTGGCGCGATCTCGGCTCACCACAACCTCCACCTCCTGGGTTCAGGCAATTCTCCTGCCTCAGCCTCCTGAGTAGCTGGAATTACAGGCACGTACCACCATGCCCAGCTAATTTTTTGTATTTTTAGTAGAGACAGGGTTTCACCATGTTGACCAGGATGGTCTCAATCTCTTGACCTCGTGATCTACCTGCTTTGGCCTCCCAAAGTGCTGGGATGACAGGCTTGATAGTTTTTTTTTTTTTTTCATAGAGATGGGGTCTCACTATATTGCCCAGGGTAGTCTCCAACTTCTGGGCTCAAGTGATCCTCCCACCTCGGCCTCCCATATTTATATTTTTTTATTGACTTTAGATTCCTAGGCTGTTGTTTTTATGCTGATAATTGATATCCCCAAATTCTGAGCCTCTGTTGGGACATCTTGGCTTAAACCTTGATCTAAACTGCTCTTAGTCTTAGCCATTTCATTTATTCAAACCAATTTTTATTGTTGTTTGTGTCTTAGTGTAACAGAGAATTTATTGTAACAAGTAAGTCTAACATTGATAGAGCTATTTCAGAAACATCAGATCAAATTCTTTGTAAGATGATCTTTTGAGACTTACATCATGGAAAGTTACGGCCAATAATAAACTGACATCAAAAGAGTCATCTCTGACCGAAAGATTGAAAGAGTGGCTTGAAGTGGAGTAGGGTAGTATTGAGAGCTTTGAGTAAAACCCGGAGTTTTCCAGCTCTCAGCCACTAATGATTTATAGGTTCTTAAGGGGATGGTCCTGTAGCTCCTGGGCAGCTGTTCCCTGGAGGAGCAGGAATCCTTGATATCTGGTATTTCCAGCTGCTTGTGCTTCCTACCTATTGGCTTCAGTGTACTGTATAAATATCATTCCCTATGCATCCACAGCGGGAAAAGGTTGGGTAGCACTTTGCAAGTTTAACATATACAACAAAATTAGGCATCAGGCAGCAACCAGGTGGTCTAGCTGGAAACAGAGTATGAGGAGTTTGAGAGGAAAGGCTGGTGATCCACCCTTACTTCCTTACCTGCCAGGGATTCCCTATCCTCTGCAGCCAGCTCTGTGCCATCAAAAGCCCTGAGCTGGCTCTTATTGCCATCACTAACCACACCTCCTTATTGTTCCTATGGCCACCAGTTTTAAATTAAAGAAATGAATTGTGGTAGAAATAATATAACATCAATTTTGCCATCTTAATCATTTTGTTGCTGTTGTTGTTTGAGACAGGGTCTCACTCTGTTGCCCAGGCTGAAATGTAATGGGATAATCACAGTTCACCAAAGCCTTGATCTCTTGGGCTCAAGCAGTCCTTTCACCTCAGCCACCTAAGTAGCTGGGACTACAGGCATATACCACCATGTCTGGCTAGGCTAATATTTTGTATTTTTAGTAGAGATGGGGTGTTGCTACGCTGCCCAGGCTGATCTCAAACTCCTGGGCTCAAGCAATCTGCCTACCTTGGCCTCCTAAAGTTTTGGGATTACAGGTGGGAGCCACCACACCCAGCCCCATCTGAATCATTTTGAGTGTACCATTCAGCAGTGTTGAATACCGTCACGTTGCCGTACAACAGATCTCCAGAACTTTTTCAGCTTTCAAAATGGAAACTCTGTACCTACTGAACAAAAGCTCCCTTTTACTCCTCTCCCAAGCCCCTGGCAACTATCATTCTGTCTTCTGTTTCTCTGAATTTGACTGCTTTAGATAAATTCATATAGGAGAAACTATACAGAATTTGTCTTTTTGTGACTGGCTTATCTCACTTAGCTTGACGTCCTCAGGGTTCACCCATGTTGTAGCATGTGACAGAGTTTTATTCATTTTTAAGGCCGAATGATACTTCGTTTATCTATTCATCCACTGACGGACACTAGGGTTGCTTCCACCTTCCAGGTGTTGTGAATGGTACTGCAATGAACATGCGTGTGCAGATAGCTCTTTGAGATTCTATTTTGATTTCTTTTGGATGTATACGCCCAGAGGTGTATTAAATCACATGATAACACTATGTTTAATGTTTTGAGAAACTGCCATACTGTTAGCAGCAGCAGCATTAGCAGCATTTCATGTTCTCATCAACAACGCACAAACATTGCAATTTTTTCACATTCTTGCCTGTTTTTTGGATAGTGTCCATCCTAATAGGTACAAAGTGATACCTCATGTGGTTTCTATTTGCATTTCTCTAATGATTAGTGATGTTGAACATCTTTCATGGACTTGGCCATTTGCATTTCTTCTTTAGATAAATGTCAGTTGAAGTACTTTGCCTATTTTAAAAACAGATGATTTGTATTTTTGTTGAGCTATAGAAGCTCTTTCATACTCTCAATATTAACTCCTTATCAGACATGATTTGGAAATATTTTCTACAATCCCATAGGTTGACTCTTCACTCTATCAATTGTTTCCTTTGCTGCACAAGTGTTTTTAAGCTTAATGCAATCCCCTATGGTTGCTTTTGCTGCCTGTGCCATGGCCAACAAATCACCGACAGTTCCAATGTCATGAAACTTTTGCCTTGTTTTCTTCTACGAGCTTTATGGTTTCAGGTCTTTTGTTAAGGTCTTTAAACTGCTTTCATTTTCATATATAAGGTAAGGACCCAACTTCATTCTTTTGCATGTGTGGCTATCCAATTTTTCAACACCATTTGTTGAAGATACTGTCTTTTAACCATAGTGCGGTCTTGACACCATGGTTGATTTCCCTCTGACTATATATGTAAGAATTTATTTGTGGCCTCTCTATTCTGTTCCACTGGTCTATATATATGTCTTTATGCCAGTATCATACTGTTTTGATTACTATATATGTATACACTATATATGTATATACAGGAAGTATGACATCTTCAAGTTCATTCTTCTTTTTCAGCATTGTTTTGGCTGTTTGGTATCCCTTGAGATTTCATATGAATTTTAAATTTTCTTTTCTATATCCGTAAAAAAAAAATGCCACTGGAATTTTGAGAAGCATTGCATTGAATCTTTTGCAGTTTTGGGGTGATATGAACATTTTAACAATATTAAGTCTTCCAGTTCTTCAACACAGAATGACTTTCACTTGCAGATATTCCTCAACCTACAATGGGATTTCATCGGGAGATACTCATTTTAAGTTGCAAATATTGTAAGTTAAAAGTGCATTTTTTTTGTTTACGATATTTTCAACTTACTATGAGTTTTTCTGGATGTAATTCCATCATAAGTTGAGAAGCATACTGAGTGTCTGTTTTGCACCATCACAAAATCAGAAAATTGTAAGTTGTCGGGAGACCAGTCTGGCCAACATGGTAAAACCTCGTCTCTAATAAAAATACAAAAATTAGTTGGGTGTGGTGGCCCTGCCTGTAATCCTAGCTACTCAGGAGGCTGAGGCAGGAGAATCACTTGAACCTAGGAGGTGGAGGTTGCAGTGAGTGAAGATCATGCTACTGCATGCCAGCCTAAGGGACAGGGTGAGATTCTGCCTAAAAAAAAAAAATGTAAGTGGAATCATTGTAAGTCAGAGGTCACCTTCATTTGTGCCTTCTTTAAGTTCTTTCCTCAGTATTTTATCGTTTTCAGGGTGTTTGTCTTTTGCCTCCTTGGTTAAGTTTATTCCTAAGTATTTTATTCTTTTTTATGCTACTGGAAACGAATTGTTTTCTATGGTGACTATTTTTTTGACCTCTCGGAAGTCTTTGAGATTGTTGAACAAGCCTCTCTCTTGAAACTCTTTCACCTTTTGATTTTGATGACAAACACATTCTAGGTGTTTCTCTTACCTCTTGTGCTGTAACTTCTCATCCACATTTTGGCTCCTCGTCACTGGTTCATACCATTTATTTATTACCCCTTGGTGCACTTAAAGAAATCTAGAAATTGGGGTGACATTCCTGCATTCTGGTTTTTCTCACTTCCTACATCCAATTCATCACTCCATCCTCTTCTCTTTACTGCACCACTTTTAATATTCTCTCATTCCTACTTCCTTTTGTTCAGGCTGCCATCACCACTCGCCTCAAGAACTGATTCTTCCATCTCCAGTGTAAGTGGCCTTCAGTTCGTTTCACACCAACACCAAAGAGTAGGTATGATTATGACACTCTGTGGCAAAATGCCATCAGAATAATATCTAAATGCTTAGCGCTGCTCAAGATTTCATATGCTGGTCTCTGCTTATTTTTCCAGCTCACAATTTCCTCTCTTGCTCTACGCATCAGCCACAGGGAACTCTTAGTGTCCACAAAGCCACTTTTTTTTTTCTCGCCTAAAAAGAGTTTGCTGTTCCGTTGGTCTTCAGTACCCTCCTTCATGCTACCTTCTTCCAACCTTCTTCACCTGGGCAAGCACTACCCAACCTCCAGATTTCAGTCTGCACCTACCTGCTTGTGAGAAAAGTCCCTGATTTCACAGTCTGCTTTAGATGTCTTCTGTGCGCCTCCAAAAAATATCCTTATAATGATCATCATTGAATCTAAACTGCCTGTTTACTTGTCTTTTTCTCCCAGTGGCTCATGAGTTATTTTTGAGGGTAGAGACTGTCCTGACTGTCACATGTCCCTGGCCCCTGACATAATACCTATAGCATAGTAGATGAGTGTCCAGACCCCAGTTTCACAGAATGACTAGATTTAGTTTCTGGGTCACTAATAGCTCAGCTGTAAAAGATACCTCAGATGATCTCAGCCTATCTTAGCCTATGCTGGTATGTATTAGAATAGCATACAGCCATAAAAAATGGTGAGTTTGTGTCCTTTGTAGGGACATGGATGAACCTGGAAACCATCATTCTCAGCAACCGACACAAGAATAGAAAATGAAACACTGCATGTTCTCACTCATAGGCAGGTGTTGAACAATGAAAACACATGGACACAGGGAGGGGAGCATCACACACTGAGGTCTGTGGGGCGGAACTAGGGCAGGGACAGTGGGGGGTGGGGAGTTGGGGAGGGATAACATGGGGAGAAATGCCAGATATAGGTGAAGGGGAGGAAGGCAGCAAACCACATTGCCATGTGTGTACCTATGCAACAATCTTGCATGTTCTTCACATGTACCCCAAAACCCAAAATGCAATAAAAATATATATATTTTAAAATTTTACTTTAAATTCCAGGATACACCACGATTCCATGGTGGAATTCCACAATTCCTCCATGTGCCATGGTGGTTTGCTGCACCCATCAAACCGTCATCTGTGTATCTGAAACACACAAATTTTCTCGCCTCCTTTCCCATACTGATTCCAGGCTTACTAAACTATAGTCTGATTATAATTTGGCTTCTTCTTTGTCCACCCATGGGGAGAGAATATGCTGAGCTACAAATTGCATAAGCATCTCATCCAATCCACTTCCGAGATATACTTTTCATTATAAATGAAGGAGCTGGTTCTCTGCAGCAGCATGTCTTCTTCCAGCAAGGATGTTGGTTTAGCATCAGAGAGCCTTTATGGCTCTGAATCAGGCACATATAAATTTTGTGGACTTGGGCAAGAAATTCACTGCCCTGAATGTTAGTTGCCACATTTTTAATATTTAGGATTAAATTTGATAATTTAATATAAAGTAGCCTAGACAAGGTAGTTCTCAATAGATAGCATTTGCTCTGGTAACAGTTATATCAGTCTTTTTTTTTTTTGAGATGGAGTCTGTCTCTCTCTGTCACCCAGGCTAGAGTGCAGTGGGGTAATCTTGGCTCACTGTAAATTCCATCTCCTGAGTTCAAGTGATTCTCCTGTCTCAGCCTCCCAAGTAGGTGGGACTACAGGTGCATGCCACCACACCTGGCTATTTTTTCGTAATTTTAGTAGAGATGGGGTTTCACCATTTTGGCCAGGATGATCTTGATCTCCAGACTGTGTGATCCACCTGCCTCAGCCTCCCAAAGTGCTGGGATTACAGGTGTGAGCTGCTGAACCCAACCATATCCATCTTTTAAAATTACATTAGTTTGAGTTCATTCATGAGAGACTGACAAAATGCTGAGAAGATTGAAGATTCGACTAAAGCCAGGAGATGTAACCAGTGCTCAGCTGAATGGCATCTTCCAACATCCCTGCCATCTCGCTACCGCCCTCAATTTGGAATGAGCTCAATATAGGCGACAAAACGGAGATGCAAATGAGAGCTTCAGGGTGTGGTAGGCAGGATTCTCCAGAGAAACAGAACCAATAAAATATACATAAATACTTATTTTAAGGTATTAGCTCATGTAATGATGGAGGCTGATAAATCCCACAATCTCCACTCTTCAAGCTGGAGACCTTTGGAAGCCGCAGCAACACTTTGAAGGTCTAAGAACCGGGATTCCTGAGGGCAGGAGAAGGTTGTTTACATAATGCAGGCAATGAGACTGCAAATTCAGTCTTCCTCCACCTTTATGTTCTACTTGGGCCCTCAAAGCTTTGGAAGTAGCTCAACTACATTGGGGAAGAGGGTCTGCTTTACTCAGTCTGCCAATTCAAATGCAAACCTTGCCAGAACCACTGACACATGCACCAAGAAACAATGCTTTACCATCAATCTGGGCTTCCCTTAGCCCAGTCAAGTTGACACATAAAATCAACTATCACACAGGTTAAGTCTAAAGAAAAACATTCACCTGTAGTTCATCTTTAACAAAAGCGAATAAGATATTTGTGTTTTTTGTTTTAAAAAATCACAGTCAATAAGAGAGAATGATTCTTAATATGTAATATCTATCCTCCATGATGAAGCGGACTCCAGCAGACACCAAACGTCATCAAATTGGAACCAGAATCCAAATGAGACTCGATACTGAGCTGGGGAAACAGTTTTCAATTTCACAGCTCTGAATTTAATCTAAAATGACTATCTATACTTCCCTTTTCAATGACTCTTCCCCTGAGGCTTTTCCATGGGCTTTTTTCTTCCCTCAAAGTTTAATGAATTTTATACTGCTTAAAAGAAAACGCTTTATATCCATCTTGCACTGAATTTGCAAAAATCATTAAAGCCACAAGAGTCTTCAAACCTTGCAAAACTCTGTCTCCATTCCCCAGCGTTAACTACATTACTTGAACTTCAAGGTCATCATCTTTCACTGTTCAGAGAAGTTTTAGGTCAAGGGTTTTGTAGTCTCTGTACCGACTGATTTACCAGGATTCTCCTCAGTTCATCACAATCACACATTCACAATCTCATTTTTAGTCAAGATTTCGATGTCATGTAGAAACAGTGCTTTATGTATACAATAAATATTAAATATAATTTTTATGTTATATATATTACACACATAATTTGTATGTCATGTATTAAATATATTTAATTTTATATTTAATATATACATATATATAGATATTATATATGTAATACAAAATGGCAATATATATCATTTTTGTATTAATATAAGATACACACATATATTACATGTGTGTAATATATACACACACATACATATTTTTCCCAGGTCTCTGTACTGGATTTGGAGATGCTGAAAAGAGAAATATGGTTTCTATATAATTCAATGTGGGGGTCATGTAAATGATGGCAGCTATGAAAAGATTATGCTGCCCTATTGCTATCAGGAATCATTTGTGTCCTATACATAACACACAGGGAAAGCAACAGAGGAATTTCACATGATTATGATTGAGGTGAGGTTTTGAAACACGACTGTGGGAGGTGACAAAGGAAAAGCCATAGAGGTGACCATCACGGCACAAACTAGTGATATCTTGGAGAGAGGTGATGGGAATAAACACATCAGAACCTCTCAAAATTTGTGGGCAAAAAGCCCTTTTATCTTCTTCTCTGGATTCTAAAAAAAAAAAAAAAAATCCAAACAATTTTTCCTGCCAAAATGCCTTGATCAAGAAACAAGAAATTCATTGTAGCTTTAAACAAATTTGCTTAAAGGAACGTATATATGAAAACCCTTCAGAACCACAGCATTAAGGAAACAGTGCTGCCACTTAGAATTTTCAGATTTCCAGCTAAAAGGCTTAAACTTGACATTTTATTCAGCAGGAGCAGGCTTATATTAGGAAAATGCACAATTCTGTTCCAGTTCCCTGAAGTATTAAAAATGACACAATCGCGTCTCATGAGGACCCCTAGAGCTCAGCAGTCCTTGGCTAGAAAGCACCTCTGATACACACGGAGGTAGCATAGAAAAATAATGGGAAAAGACATACAGCACCACGCTTCTACTTCAGGAGAACCCAGGCCCACCAACCATCCGTCATGCAGCGCACGCCTGCCCCCTGCGAGCTTCTGAGCAAAAGGCTCTGGTGGGCTTTGATATTTGGCCACTGACTTTGTCACATTCCTAACTCTGGACTTGACCAGATTCCTGCACCTCTATCACTGGGTTATATTCATACCCTTTATTTCATATCTGGCGTTTTCTACTTTACTTCTTCCTTCCTTCCCATTCTAGTTTCGTCACTAGCCCCTTCTCATTTTCTACCACCACCTCACACCCTTAGCTTAAGGGTGGCCTCTCCTCTTCCAGCACGAGGGCTGCTTCCTCTTCCTCGACTGATTCCTACTGAGCGCTGCATGTTAACACCCCGATTCTAGAGGTAACTGGCACTGATTTTTATTATTCTTGAAAAAATTTATAAACCAACTTTTATATATTAACACAGTTAAAAATACATCCATAATACAAGACATTAAAGTCACTAAAATGTCGCTCTGCTGTGAGCCCGTTATGTAGTTGTCTGAGGAGGGTCAACACTCTAAGAAGATCACTAAGAAGAGGCACCTTGAGTGGTTTTGCCATCATGCAGCAAGGTTATAACTCCAGGGGCTCCGATTAGATCCTCTGAGGTTTGAGAGGAAACAAAGAACTTATCCAGATAGTTTTAATAACTGGGTTGCTGCATTCACCTCCATTCCTCAGAAACCATCCTTCCTTTTAACAGCTCACTTGGTGAATATAATGATGCTTTGTTATCTACAACATTATTATTCATAAACAAATAATCAATAGTCCTATGAGTGAGCCTCCACAGCATGCAGGACTCATGTTTGGTCTTTATATAGCTTTAGTTTGAATCAATGTCGTTTAGACGTCAAGCATGTGGGCTTTTGGTCCAAATTGCCCAGGTTCAAATTCTAGCTCTGACATTTGTTGACTGTGTAACCTGGAGCAAGTTACCTAACCTCTCTGTGTCTTAGTTTCCTCATCTGTAAGAGGGACATAATAATAATACTTGCATTGAATGGGTTGGTTTGAAAAATAGATGAAAACATAAAACACTTGATACTGAGCAAGGATTCAACCGTTATCACCAGAGCCAGGAGAATCTATAGACTGGCAGAAGTGGCAAAAGAAACAAAAAGGTTGAACTGAACAGAGAAGAAATTTGGAATGTAGAGTGCTTTCTGAAACTTGAAACATTAAGAACATTTCCTCCACTCTACCCTCTATCTGGGAACAGTAAAAATCAAGTGTGTAAATTTAAATCTTAAGAGCTGGATCTGTACATGGACAATTTAAACAAATATTCAGTATAATAATTTTTTTTTTTTTAAAGAATCTGTTAAAGGCGGCCTAAAGTTTCAGGTACCGACGAATAATTTCAGGTATCCACAAATATACACACACTATGTGTGCATGCACAGGCCGAGCGCGGTGGCTCACGCCTGTAATCCCAGCACTTTGGGAGGCCGAGGCGGGTGGATCACGAGGTGAACAGATCGAGACCATCCTGGTCAACATGGTGAAACCCTGTTTCTACTAAAAATACAAAAAATTAGCTGGGCATGGTGGCGCGTGCCTGTAATCCTAGCTACTCAGGAGGCTGAGGCAGGCAGGAGAATTGCCTGAACCCAGGAGGTGGAGGTTGTGGTGAGCCAAGATCGCGCCATTGTACTCCAGCCTGGATGAAAAAGTGAAACTCCGTCTAAAAAAAAAAAAAAAGAAAGTGCATGCACACGAATGTGTGTGTTCTTAAAAATATACAAACGAGCCCTACCTTTAAGGCCAAGATCACTGAAAATAAGAAAAATCAGGGGCATAACAAATGACACAGTTTTTCAAAACTAGTGAGAACACAAAACATCACCATACAAAAATGAGAGCAAGTTAACCAGGAACACTATAACTTGGTTTAATAATATTTAGGCGAATTAATTTCAGGTTCTATGAGTTTCAAGTATGAAATTAATAGAAGAATTTAATAGCTACATAGTTTCAGTCCAATCATGAATAAGGAACAGTGTAAAAAATACTAACACAGATGAAATTGCTGCTTTATTTATGATTGGAGTTTTCAATGCCCAAATACCCAGAGTATATGGTCCAAATTGTAGGCAAGTGCAATTGAATAACCAGTTCTGATGTACAGAATTTCTAGAAACACAAAGCTTCACTAATATCTAGCAAGCGATTAAAAGCCATTTTATAACTAATGCCATTTTCTCGAAGTGAAGAGTCATACAGTTAATTAAAACTTTATAGTTCAGGAAGAATGTCAGTGCCAATTAAAGTCCTGACTTTTTATTGTTGGTTTTTCACTTTGGGTCAGATGAAAATGAAATGAAATGTCTATTGTGACAACTGGATATTTAGATGACCAAAAATTTAAGTAGGCTATGCATATATGTGTATATATAAATAATCTAGAATATTGAAAATATTAACACTGCAAAATATCATTAGGTTTGAATTCATAAACCTAAAAAATTGCTACATACAAGTTTATTTTGTTGCTTTCCAGAAGAAAAATTATTTTACAAATGAGGGCTGGAATTATATGGTCATTTAAAAGCATATGGAACCTGGCAATAGCACTGGTTAGAAAATAAGGGGGTATTTTAAATTTTATCTATGGAATACATACTGTAAGGTACTCTCTCAGAGGACAGTAAGTATCTGGCATAATAAACATGGGGTGAAGGAAAAGCTACAACTCAACACCAGATTTGTAAAGCATGGGCTAAGTGGTTCTACCGCAGCAGAATGTGTTGGTCATGTCTAATCACATAGCTGGTCACTTTCAATTCTGAACTCACCTATTAGATATTTTTTTCTGTAACTAGAAGCCACACAAAAACTGTTTTCATTGATGACATAAAAGAATACCCCAACTCTCATTTGAAGACCCTATCCCTGCTACCACAGAGTGAGAAGATGTGGAAGACATCATCTCCAGCAGACCTGGGAAGATGCCCATTTGCCTGGGTAGCTGTAGGGTGGTGAAGAACCCAAAATCTTCCTTGGTATGAGCCGAGTAGGAATCTTTGTAACGTGCCTGCATGTGTGTGTGTGTGTTCTTGATACCCTCTGTTAAAAGCATAGGCTTTAAAGAGGAGAGTAATAAAATGAAATGCCAAATCTGATCATAAGTTAGATAAAAAACTAAAAAGGTTATACTTTTTGCTTTGTTAAAAATAGAGAGCTTTGGAAAATTCCAAATACGGAGGGCCTGCTTGTAATTCCAAATAGAAAGCTTAAGAGCCATGGTTCTGTCAACATTATAACATTGTAACAGTTGGGTAGAGTTTGGTAGTTAACATCTCAACCATTCTCCAGTGTCGGGGAGGGTGATACAAGAACATCCCACCCAGTGTCCCATTTTCTTGTGAGCTCTACTTCTTTAAGGGCCTATACTCTTTGACAGTGCCAAATATTCAAGCCAGATATTCTCCATGCAACAGAAACTATGGGAATGGTTGACTACACCTGCAATCCTCCTGCCATTAAGAGCATAGCCTTCACACATTTCCAGTTTCATTTTTGGAGGTATGATTTTCACCACAATGACATCCAGTCTGTTTTCATATGTAACTGGGCACATATTTGATCATTTATTCTGTTATGTTTCTTATAATTACTATGGCCAGCCGGACTAAATTCTCTTTTAGTGTCTAGAGATCAGGCAGATTGACTGTAATATTTTTATGATGATGATAAAGAGTATTACACATAATTATGCAAAATGGCAATCTGGCCTTGAGGCATCTCATTTCCAAACAACCTTCATTTAATGGCAGACAGAGAACACTCTCCAAATCCAATTTACTATTCCGTGCCCATTTTACTTTTATTCAAAAATAATAAAACTATTTCTAGGCTATTTATAGAGCAATAGAAAGTTTCCCTTGTTAATATTAAAGTTAAACTTAAAAGAATACCATTTTACCACCTTAGATAGCCTTAACTCATGAAATTTTATTTTGAAGCTCAAACTCTTTTAATATTGCCCCGTAAGCATATGGGTTACCCCTGGTTTTTTGCCCTTTTTCAAAAAATGCAGATTTAAAAAATTCCCCATACATTACTTACTTGTTTAAGCTTCTTTAGGTCTTCATCAAGTTCTAAGTTGTCCAAAATAACAGCAACAAACAAACTCAGGAGGATCTATAAAATGGTTAAACAACAATGAAAAAACCCACTTGCCGTAAGAATCAAGATACTATGTATATAATATAGCTACCTAACACATACTGAATAGAGAATTCATTCAGTGAAAAATCATCATGCAGTCATGAATCATTGCATTTCATTGCAGGCGTTTCCAGGTGTTTATCACAAATACATGAAAGGAAATACATATGTTCATTGAAATCATATAAAATATCAATTCGCTTTGTGAAATCAACTTAAAAAGGAAATTAAGAAAAAGGTTTTTTCTAACTCAACAATCCCACTTCTGAGATTACATTCTACAGAATGATCTGAATTACTGATGAAAAGCTTAATATACACAGGTGCTTATTAGGGGGTTGTTTGTAATATGGAAATGCTAGAAATAACATCCAACTTTGCATGAATAGTTAATACTGTTGTAGAGATTTATGTGATAAGATACATGCAGCCATTACAAATTCCCATTGTGGTAGCTACTCTTCAAGACGGCCTCCAGTGTTGCTCTTGGCTCCTGGTTCATCCCTTTGTGTACCCCACTTCCACAGTGAATATGGCTGGCCTGTGTCACCAGCAGGTTGCAGAAATGATTGTGTGTGATTTATGAGGCTAGGCAATAAAAGACACTGTGTCTTTACCCTTGCTCTCTCCTAGATCACCAGCTCTGGTGGAAGAAGGTGCTATGTTGTGAGGATGCTCAAGCAGCCCTCTGGAGTGGTCCATATGGTGAGGAACTGAGGCCTCCTGCCAACAGCCAATGGAGTGACCCATCTTGGAAAAAGGCACCCAGTCCCAGTAAAACTTCAAGGTGACTGCTGCTGTAGACAACATCTTAACTGCAACCTCATGAGACTTTAAGCTAGAAACACCCAGCTAAGCCTGTCTCAGATTCCCAACCTTAAGAAATTATTGAGATAATAAACAGTCTATTTGCTGGTAGGATTCTAACATGTGGGTAATTTATTTCATAGCAATAGATAACTAATGCACTAGTTATCTATTGCTATGAAATAAATTACCCACACATTAGAAGTTTTAAAGTGTTGAAAACACTTGTGTTATAATATTAAATAAGAGTGTATATATGGTAGAATCTCAGCTATGCATATAATGGGATAATAGAGAATGCTTGAAGGAGGTACTTAGGAACTGTTCATGGCACTTACTTTTGTGTACTGGAATAATACATTTTTCCCTCTTTTTAAAAATTTTATGATTTTCTCAGTTTTTTTAAAAGATGTATGCTTCTTTTAGAACAGGTAAATAAAGTAAAAAAACAACAAAATAATATAATTTAAAAAATATTTTACTTTCTAGTCCCTCTTCAACTTTGAATTTTCTGAAGTCCTACATTCATTTGATCATTTTTCATTCCTAACTCATATTCTTCCCTTCAGTTTTCTTCTTAATGAGTTATTCCCATTTGTTAAAATGAAGTGGTTAAGCATGAAGGTCAGAAAGTTGAGATAATTCCACCTGAGCTAGGGAAATTATTATGCAGAAGTTAATGGCTAGCTCTTTTTCAATTTTAACGAGTACATCAACATGATTAAATTGTGATGGGATATGCTTGACTTAGGACAAATGCCAATACCTTTCTTTTCAACAGCCATGCCCTTTGGAGTGTTATCAGAACTTAAAGAAGATACAGAATGATCTAGATGAGAGGGTTTTTATTAGCATCACCATGTGTACACCACTGTACACTGTGAACCAGTCATGGTCGTCAGGCTTACTGTGAACTAGACATGATTCCAAACTGGAGATTTTAAAGTTGGCTCCATGTTCAGTCCATTTCCCAAGATCTTGATGACACAATAATATCAGAAGCAGAGTCTACCTTCCCTTGCCTTGATTTTTCACCTCAAATTCTGAGATGTTCACCTGCTGGTTTCCTTCTGCAGGAGGGGCTGTCTTATATCCCTTCTCTCACCCGGGGCGCTGGAGCAGGAATTGCTCTGGGTCCTAATTTAATCAGGTTTCCTATCTCTCTAGCAAAAGTGCAAACAGGAATCCCCCCGCCCCCCCCACAAAAAAAGGGGGTGGAGGTTGGAAGGTTCTCCTCCCTTTTCTTAGAACATTTCCTTTAGAAGAGTTGGAATTGTAAATTCTTTTCCTTTCCATTTGAGATGTACATAAATACTTTTAAAAGCCAAATAAACTTCACACCACTTCAACCACCTAAAAGAACGTTTTCCTTGAGGGCTGTATCCTTGAAGGAACGTAAACATCAAGGAAGACAGAGACTCCATCTCCCCTTCTCATGGAGGGTGGGAGTTTAGACATCTGGCTCCAAGTTGTAAACCTACCTACTTGTCATGGAAATAGGAGAAGTTTTAATTTTTCTTTGGATAAAGACAATCAGCTCCCACAGATGGCCACCCCAGTTATTACCAGGTGAATTTAGGATAAACTATATTTAACAAGTGGTGGTGTCAAATCTTCTTACTTGGGGACTAGTTATTTCTATCTTGAGAACATGTATGGAAAGCAGTGATATAAAAGTCTGAGGTTTTTTCTGCCTCTGTGATCTCTTTAGCAGATTGCCAGTGATGTGTATCGCAGCCTGTGTTAATGCTTATTCAATAATAAAACTGGGTTCTCTCTTCTCTACCTTTAAGGAGAGGTTTCACGGGTTGGCAGGAGATTTTATTTTTAATTACGTCCCCCAAACCTGACAGATGGCAGGCTACTTAAGGACAGCAAGGCTATGTTATTTGATTAAATTTGACAGTCCATGCATGTGTGAGGCACTGCCTGGTCAAAAACATAAATACCATATTGGACTCACTGCAAAGACGTTTATCATCAGATTAAACAGACATAGGTAGGCAGCCTGATAGAAGAGAGCACTGTACTTGGAGTGAGAGAGCTTTGGTAGCAAACAGGCTCTGCCAGCTACGAGCCATGTGGCAACTGCCAGCCCACAGTGAGTTTCAGTGCCCTCATGTGTAAAACATTACAAATGTAATAATAGCTCAACAAATTGCAGCTTTTTTTCATTCCATTCTCCCCAAGCAACCCTGATGTGTAGTAGAGCTATACAATGTCTAAAAATATACAGACACAAAATTAGTTATGCAAAGCTAAAATACATTTCTTGTTTTTCCTGCAAATGATTTGAATTTGGTGCAGAATCCCTCCATTGCTGTTGGTGGCTGGAAACACAATCTTGCCACATCAATTCAATGTAGTCCTTTCAAGCTCAGTTACATTTGAATAAATGATCATTTTCCTTTAGGGGTGGTTTCAGGTCAAGATTATCCACTACAAGCTGGGTAATTCGTCTTCCATCCCCCATTGGGGTACTGATGAGGCTGTTTTGGGTGTTTGGGGCTTTCTCTCTGCTGACTTGGCCACCATCTCAGCTCCCAAAGCTAAGAGTTCTGATTCCCAGTGATGTCCACCATATGCTATTCCTAGAGTACTGTAACACAGTGCATAGAGTTGGTGGCTTCAAACAAGACATTTATTTGATCATGGTTCTGGAGGCCAGAGTCCAAAATTGAGTTGTTGGCAAGACCACGAACTCTCCGAAGGCCATGGGGGAGAGTCCTTCCTTGTCTCTTCCAGCCACTGGTGGCCTCCATTGTCCCTTGGCTTGTGGCTTCATAACAGCAGTCACTTGGCCTCTGTCTGCACAGTTTTCTCTCTGTGTCTTATGCTCTTCTGTCTAAGGACACTTGTCATTGGCTTTAGGACCTACCCAAGTAATCCAGGATGACCTCATCACAAGATCCTTCATTTAATTATATCTGCAAAGACTCTTTCCAATAAGGTCATGTTCATAGGTTCTGTGGGTTAAGGCACGGTCATGTCTTCTGGCGGCCCCCATTTAATCCACTATACTCTCTGCTTGGTCTTTTTTTTTTTTTTTTTTTTGAGACAGGGTCTCACTTTGTTACCTAGGCTGGAGTGCGGTTGTGTGATCTCAGTTCACTACAGCCTCCACCTCTTGGGCTCAAACGATCCTCCCACCTCAGCCCTCAAAGTAGTTCAGACTATAGGTGCCCATCACCATGCCCAGTTACTCTTTTTGTATTTTTTTGTTCGAGACCATGCTGGTCTCAAACACTGAGCTCATGCAATCTGTGCATCTTGGCCTCCCAAAATGCTGGGATGACCAGCATGAGCCACTGCACCTGGCCTCCGCGTGGTCTTTGGCTTGGGCTGTTGTACTCACAACAGATGTCTCAGCTTTCAGCTCTCAGGGAAACTCACAAAGGGCTGTCATTCCACTCGGAACTAATGGAGATTTGTACTTATGGGATATTCCTGGTCTCTCCACCTAGAATCTCAGGCAGCTGCCCAACTCTGCTCAGGCTGCTCCTGGTCCATGCAGGGCCCACAGCAAGGTTCTCTCCTCATCAAATTCCAAGAAGAATTAGGGTCAAGCCTTGGGTGTCAAAACACACCTGAGTGGGTACCAACACTGCCACTGCCCCAAAGCAAGGTGCATGGGCATCTCGCATAGGAACACATCCTCTCCTTCTCTCTCTCTCTCTCTGACTGTAACTGTCTATCTGTCTCCCTCATGCTCCACCTCAGAAAATAGTCTTATTTCTGGGAAAAGCGGAAAAGTAAAAGAAAATTGGGATGTGGATGGGAAGGGCAGCCACGCAAGTGTGAAAAAGAAGGACCGGAAATGAAGCCCCTTCCAAAATTCACACATTGAGTTCTGTAACATCCGAAGCATTGAGCCCACCTGGGCACAGGGACCAGGGGACAGCTTCTGAACACTACTTACTGAAGATTATGAGACACTGAGACCAAGGATGCTCTCCCAAGGGCCTGGTTTGATCAGGGCCTGATGAGTGAGAAAGTCTGGCTAGAGCCTGGCTTCCAGGCAGAGGGCTTGGGGGCTGGAGAGGAAGGCAGGGTGGAGAGGTGTCTTGAGCGCCACAGAAGTCATGGATGTGAGAGGGAGGCTGGAATAGTCAGAAAGTGATGACATCAGTTTCTTTCTGCTAAATTTTTCCTTTTAAAAGTTCTGTGTTTTTGTGTGATTTCGTTTTGAATGCTTGTAATGCAGCCATTTTAAACTGGCTTAGCTGGGCATGGTGGCTCATGCCTGTAATGCCAGCATTTTGGGAAGCTGAGGCAGGATTGCTTGAGCCCAGAAATTTGAGACAAGCCTGGGCAACCTCATCTCTTGAAAAGAAAATTTAGTCAGGCTGGGTGGTGCATGCCTGTGATCCTAGCTACTGGGGAGGCTGAGGTGGGAGGATTTTTGAGCCTGAGAGGTTGAGGCTGCAGTGAGCTGTGAATGTGCCACTGGACTCTAGCCTGAGTGACAGAGCAAGTCCCTGTCTCCAAACAATGAAAACAAACAACAACAACAAAATAAATTGGCTCACTGAAATAGTAACTAGACGGAGTTAAGTGCAGTTCAACAAAAGGTTATTAGGTATATAATGTTTTCTTACCTTGGTTAAACAAAAAAACCAGTATATTTTATACATTTTCCTTGGGAGAAAGAGAGAAGAGCCACCCTCTGAGCAGAAGGACAGAGACAGCTATGGCATGTCAGCTGCACTGGCTCCTCATGGCAGATGCATTGGGTATTTGCTGTGGATGGGAGAAGGCAAGACTCCTGAAGAAAGAGCATTGACACTGCTGGGAAAATGCTGTGGGACTTTGCGACAGGAAGGCCCAAACTTACAGAATTGAGAACAAACTCTTCGAGAGGGGGTTGGCAGCAAATTTAAGAATAATATAAGAAAGTTTGAAGTTTGCTTGAAGTTGGCATAAACCTTATTCAGCAAATATCTTTAAGCATCATTTTTCAATTAATGTGACAATGGGGTGACAAAAGCACTAACTTTTAAAACAGAATCTGGTTTGAAAAAATGTATGAGAGAGTGTGTGTGTGTGTGTGTGCTGTGGGCCGAAGGGTGGCGCTTGAGTTTCCCCTTGAAGCCCTATTTGAATGTGAACTTTCAACTTGATCCTCATCTTCCTGTCCCTGGCATGTAGGGCACTGTGATAAAGTGACAACTGGCACTCAGGGTGAGCAATGACCGAAGTCTGGTCCAAGGCTTTGGCTATGTCTTTACAATGGAAACAGAAGATTCAGGAGGTGCAGGGTGAGTCTGTAGCCGATTGCCAGAAGGTGAAAATGACTTTGTAGTTCTTTTCTCACAGACTCTCATAAGGTGACAGTAACCACTGTGATAAAGAGGTAGAAGAGAAGGAAGAATGGCAGCTTGGTGTCCATCATATTTCATTTGTTAGTGATACCCAGCGCACTGTGGATTTGGACTGAAGGAGCAGGTTGACCTGGGTGTCAGACACTTGCCACCATACGATATGGAAAGTCATGGGAATGGGTGACAAGCCCTGATTCTGAAAGGAAGAACCATTTCTCCGTTTTCTGAGTGTTTCCGTTTGTTCTATTTTTACAGAAAGCTGGGGTAAGGCTCGTTAGTAGTCAGAACCCATTACAGCGAATGCTTCCTTCAGTTACTGTTTACCTCCAGTGCCACATGTTGCTGTGCCAAAAGGGCTTTTTTAATAGCCATTAAATGTGATTTACAGGTTAATATTAAAACAGTATTGATGTCATAAAGGAATTTTATAGGGACTTGCCACATTGAATCACAAGTGTCATCATATGCATGAAACACTTACATTTGCACTTTGCCTGTTCTAGATTGTGCAACTAATTTGCCTTGCATTATTTCTTAATATTTAGGTTTATGTGATATTTCAATTTATAATGCAGCAGGGCATACTATGACACTGTTTTTTTAACAATATAATATCAGGGGAAAAAGGCTAATGACATCACCCTTCATTTCCTCTTGAACTCTGCTAAGTACACGTACGCTTTCAACACATTGGTGTTTAGCTTGTGCAATGTTGTAAAAAAGGAAGTCAAATATATATTTTCTCATGCATTCACTATGTGCCACTTTTAACAGGTCTATAGCATTTAATCATATAAATTGGCACAATAATATTGTTCTACTGTGTAGTATACAACTGATGTATGTATCCACTTTTTAATTTTATGAACAATATTCATCCATTACAAATCAGTGATGTCAATAAAAAAGTGGAGAATAACCAAATATTTCAGATATCTAATTCTTTATCTCCCTTAGATTATAATGCCCATTGCTAAGATAGGTTTAGCACTGACGATGCATTCAGTATGGAAAATAGCACATTACCAGGCCTACTGAAGCCTGGGAAGTCTCTCAAAATATGTATGAATGACATAATGGAATTTTGACCTTTCAGCTGAGTGGATTTCAAAAGTGTAATCTTCCAGGTTCAATCTGGTGCCTGCGCCAGGGTCTCACAGGTGTTTGATTTCTCTGATATTTCTTATGACTCTCCTCTTTCTCTAATACCTCCTTTTCCCTTTTCTCCTCTGAAACAGCCCAGATTCACCTCAGTTAAGGGTGTGGTGGTTATTTGCTATGTTCAAGTTTTATACATTTAACCACAGATATATTTATTGATTCTATTTGCCTACAATAAATTTCAGTCACATTCAATAAATTACTGAAATAGTTGTGGTTACAAGTATAATAATTTCCTCCGATTTTGCTGTGACACAAATCATTCTGCCCAACATACTGTAGTTCTCATTCCCTCAGAATAAGACTTTTGGATTAGCATGATTCAAAGAGCTCAAAAGTGTGATTTATTTTGCAAGAGGGCACCCTTCAGCCTTGTCATTTCTAATGGATTTTCTTGGTTGAAAATTTCTCTCCCTGCAGCAACATATCCTGTTTTACATTCTCTCTGACTCTGCAGATAGGCATGACCTTAGCCTATAGCTTTCTCTTTTCATTTCTTTTTATAAAGTTTAATTTTATGATTTTTCCCTTTTATATAGCTTAAAGATGGCCTTTTAGCTGAGATTTCACCTTTAATCTCATTTCTTTCTTTGCTGTGAACTTTATTAGTAGTTCCTGTTTTAAAATTATTTTCAAATATACAATAGAAACGCAGCAGGAATCAGTGTCCCACAATCTTGCGTTTTTCTTTTCCTTTTTACCATTTATAATCACTCTATCCTCAGCTGTCTTGCAGCCTGCAGTATGAAACAATTTCACTTTTTATATGGGTCAACAAAAAGTCAAATGTAATCAGAGCAGTGTAAAATGGGGATAGGTTCAACACAGATGCACTTTTAAATGAATTCTATAAAATCAAGTTATTTAATTTACACTTCCGAATGCCCATTTCTGTCAGCAAAATATGACTATTCTCAGCAAGCTGCCACTACCGAGGCAAAATCAAGAGATTGCTGTGTTAATTTCAGCACTTCAAAGGTAACAAAAAGACTACCCACAATGAACGCTTAATTATATTCTCTTTTCAGTATTCACATCACAGGGCTTTCCTTTGAAACAGTAATAGACAGAAAAACATTGTGGGAAAAATGGAGTCTTTCAACTTGTTAGGTCTTCCATAGTCCTTATCCCAAATCATTGGCAAGGGTGGGGAAAAAGATGAATTTGACAAGCATGTGATAAACCGCAATCAGTCAGGACAGAAATACAGAATACATACCTGGCAGAAAAGAGAGAGATATTTGAAGGGAACAATACATGGCGGTTATGAATATGCATTTGCTGTATACTTAAGCTTGATTTTCATTGTGGGCTGACAAATTGGTGCCCCCAGGGGTGATGAAATAGCCTGCTGTTCTTTATTCCAGAACAAGCCACACATTTTGTTTTTCGCTGCTTGGCACATGCCTGTCCCTGAGAAGACTAAACCAGGAACTCACCAAGTTGTATGACACCATTGGTCAGTGTGAACAAAAGACAAATCAGAGCTTGTAATTTACAGACTCCCCTCCCTCCCTCTCCCTCTCCCTCTCTCTCTCTCTCTCTCTCTCTCTCTCACCTATTTGGGTTAAACTGCTTTGTAGTATTTTGTAAAAGGAAACATACAATTAGACTAAAATGCTTATTTTAAGGTAAGTTCAGCTCTAAAGACAGGCTTATGGAATAGAGACTTTAACATGTGAAGTTCAGTTTTTAGGGGCATTCAATGTGTGTAGAACACAGACTTGCCACCCTCATACATGTGTTTATATGTTAGCCCACAGACTAACTCCAGCTGTTTTACTGCCACTACTTTTGATACTTCACCTAAGGCAGATTGGGAAAAACTGGGAAGCAGATGCTTGTTATTGATCACATAGCAAGTAGCAATGTCGACATGCCTCTCTGATCATTTGCATCTTTAGACCTTGAACCACAGGTTTTATTTGTTTGTTGGTTGACTTGTCTGATTTATTAGTGCTGATTTTATTTGTTGCCCCTAAGAGGACACGAATTAAGCTCTTTCCCACTCTGGACAGGATGTAGGTTAGTACCTGCACATGATAGTAGAGGTTCAATAAAACTGTATCAAATCAAATTGAACTCACTTGATAAAGCCCGTTACAGTCATTGTCAGTCTAAGGGTATAAAGGAAAAGAAAAACAACTGCTGATTACATTTTAAGCAAAATTTTTTGTGCACTGGGGAAGTGACTTAGACTTTTTGGTTAGTATAGAAGTGATATTCTTTGTTTTAATTTAGTTATATAGTGTTTCCTTCTATCAAATTAATTATGTATCATTTAAAACATAATTTATAAATTAAAAAGTTTGAATAGTTTTTTTTTTTTGTTTAGACTTCATAATTAGAGAAATCAATAAATATTCTAAAGCTTGAAGTTTCTCATATAAATCTGTTTGAGAAAAATTGATTTGAGGTTTATTTAAATAGTATATTTTATCTAGCTGACACTATATCTAAACAGTAAGTAGAGATGAGCTCAAGACTTAAAGGTGAAAAGCAAAAATTAGAAACAATTAGAAGAAGATATAGGAAAATATTTGTATTACCTCAGGTGGGAAAGAATTTCTTAGATATGAGTTCAAAACAAACATAGACCATCAGTGAAAAATGAATAGTTTTGACCTAATTTGATCATTCCACAATGTATAATGTATCAAAACATCACGCTGTACCCCACAAACACAGTAGGCCCCCCTTATCCACTGTATCACTTTCTGTGGTTTCAGTTAACTGTGGTCAACCACAGCCTGAAAATATTAAGCTATTTCGAAAAGGATAGAGAGATGGAGACAGAGAGAGTGTGCATTCACATAACTTTTACTACAGTATATTGTCACAACTGTTCTATTTTATTATTGTTGTTGTTAATCTCTTACTGTGCCTAATTTATAAATTAAACTTTATCAAAGGTATGTATTTATAAGAAAAAACATAATATATATAGGGCTCAACTATCTGTGATTTCAGGCATCTACTGGGAATCTTGGAACGTTTCCCTCTGGGACAAAGGAGGACCACTATATATACAATTATTATTTGTTAATTAAAAATGAAATAAAATATATATAATGTCAAAAGACATCACAAACTGGAAGACTAAATACTGCCTGAGACAGGATATTTGCAACACTTATAATAGTCAAGAGATTAATATCCAATAAATGAGTTAAGACAAATTAGTTTTTAGGAAAATAAGTAAAGCAAATAATTCAGTGAGTCACAAAAAGATGGTCAATAAACATAGTAAGAGGTGCTCCATTATTAATTATTATGGAAATGCAAAAATACAAGCCCAATTGATAGCACTGTTCACTCATAAGATTGCCAAAACCTCAAATGTCAAACAATGTGACATCTAAGTGAGAATGTAAGAACACAGGAATTCTCAACTATTGCTCCTGTGAGGGTAAAGTAACACAATTTATCTATAGAGCAGGACTCTATAATGTTTTCTTAAAGGTCCAGAAAGTAAACATTCTAGACGCTGAGGCCCATGAGGCAACACTGAGGATATTATGTGGGTACTTGTATAACCATTAAATTACAGAAACCATTTTTAGCTCACTGATTGTACAATAGAGGTGGTGGGCTGGATCTGGTATCTGGGCTTGCAGATTCCTGGGACAGAGTAATTTGGGCAGCACCTAAGATCTAGGCATTCTACTTTGGGGCATATGTTCTAGAGAAATTCACATAAGTGGACACTATACATAAATGTATTGCAGCATTACAAAAGGACAACCATGGAAAACAGTGTAAACATCCATCAGAAAAGGAACTGATAAACCATATGGCATATTTCCAGTCAGTGGAGGACTATATGGCCACTAGAATAATGGCCAAATTAGCTTCATGACCATCAGAGTCATGAGTAATGACTAGAATAATGACCAAATTAGCTTCATGTTTAGTAAGATTAAAAGATCTCAGAAAAAAAATTCTGGGGAAAACCTTAACTGCAGAATATATGTTGAGTTTGATACCATTTATTCTAAAAATTGCTGCTACTAATAATTGATAAGGAGGGAAAACATGACCATACATAACTTGGCCCTGGCATGGACTTACAGCGAGAGAAGCATGTAATACCAGATCACTCTCCCAGGGACGGCCATCAGTTGACTGGAGCAGTGCTTTGCAAACTAAGAAAACTTAATATTAATCTCCAGCATTTTGGGTACAAAATGTATTTAGCTGGGAACCTTAAGTTTAAAATACTACACACACACACACACACACACACACACACACACACACACACACACACATACATATATATATGCCCAGGTTGGAGTGCATATATATATATATGCCCAGGTTGGAGTGCAATGGCACAATCTCAGCTCACCACATCCTCCACCTCCTGGGCTCAAGTGATTCTCCTGCCTCAGCCTCCTGAGTAGCTGGGATTACAGGCACCCACCATCATGCCTGGCTAACGTTTTGTATTTTTAGTAGAAATGGGGTCTCACCATGTTGGCCAGGCTGAACTTGAACTCCTGACCTTAAGTGATCCACCCACCTCGGCCTCCCAAAGTGCTGGGATTATAGGTGTGAGCCACTGTGTTGGGCCTATATACTATATATTTTTAATGGATGCATATATGTGTGGGATACCTCTGCATTTCATTGATTTTAAGATGTTACATTTACTTTCACCTTTTAAAAATTCTGAAGTATCTTTCGACAAAATTCAACAGCCCTTTATGCTAAAAACTCTTAATAAACTAGGTATCAAAAGAACGTATCTCAAAACAATAAAAGCTATTTATGACAAACCTACAGCCAATATCATACTGAATGGGCAAAAACTGGAAGCACTCCCTTTGAAATCCAGCACTAGACAAGGATGCCCTCTTTCACCACTCCTATTCAATATAGCATTGGAAGTTCTATCCAGAGCCATTAGGCAAGAAAAAAAAAAAGGGTATTCAATGAGGAAAAGAGGAAGTCAAATTGTCTCTATTTGCAGACAACATAATCGTATATTTAGAAGACCCCATCGCCTCAACGCAAAATCTCTTTAAACTGATAAGCAACTTCAGCAAAATCTCAGGATACAAAATCAATGTGCAGAAATCACAGCATTTCTATACACCAATAACAGACTAACAGAGAGCCAAATTATGAGCAAACTGCCATTTACAATTGCTACAAAGAGAATAAAATACCTGGGAATACAACTAACAAAGGGCATAAAGGACCTCTTCAAGGAGAACTACAAATCACTGATCAAGGAAACAAGAGAGGACACAAACAGATGGAGAAATATTCCATGCTCACGGTTAGGAAGAATCAATATTTTGAAAATGGCCATACTGCCCAAAGTAATTTATAGATTCAGCACTATCCCCATCAAGCTACCAATGACCTTCTTCACAGAACTGGAAAAGACCACCTTAAACTTCATATGGAACTAAAAGGGAGCCCAAATAGCCAAGACAATCCTAAGCAAAAAGAACAAAGCCAGAGGCATCACACTACCTGATTTCAAACTATACTACAAGGCTACAGGAATCAAAACAGCATGATACTGGTACCAAAACAGAGATATAGACCAATGGAATAGAACAGAGGCATCAGAGGCAAATGCCACACATCTACAACCATCTGATATTTGACAAACCTGACAAAAACAAGCAATGGGGAAAGGATTCCCTGTTTAATAAATAGTGTTGGGAAAACTGGCTAGCAGTGTGCAGAAAGCAGAAACTGGACCCCTTCCTGATACTTTACACTAAAATTAACTGCAGATGGATTAAAGACTTAAACATAAGACCTAACATCATAAAAACCATAGAAGAAAACCTAAGCATGACTAAAACACCAAAAGCATTGGCAATGGAAGCCAAAATAGACAAATGGGACCTAATTAAACTCCAGAGCTTCTGTACAGCAAAGGAAACCATCATTAGAGTGAACTGGCAACCAACAGAATAGGAAAAAATTTTTGCAATCTACCCATCTGACAAAGAGCTAATATCCAGAATCTACAACAACTAAAACAGATTTACAAGAAAAAAACAAACCAACCCATCCAAAAGTGGACAAAGGATATGAACAGATACTTTTCAAAAGAAGACATATATGAGGCCAACAAATATATGAAAAAATGCTCATCATCCCTGGTCAATAGAGAAATGCAAATCAAAACCACATTGAGAACCATTCCACACCAGTTAGAATGGAGATCATTAAAAAAATCTGGAGACAACAGATGCTGGCAAGGATGTGGAGAAATAGGAACACTTTTACACTGCTGGTGGTAGTGTAAACTGGTTCAACCATTGTGAAAACAGTGTGGTGTTTCCTCAAGGACCTAAAAATAGAAATACCATTTGACCCAGCAACCCCATTACTGGGTATATACCCAAAGGATTATAAATCATTCTATTATAAAGACACATGCACACATATGTTCACTGCAGCACTGTTTACAATAGCAAAGACTTGGAACCAACCCAAATGCCCATCGATGATAGACTGGACAAGGAAAATGTGGCACATATACACCATGGAATACCATGCAGCCATAAAAATTGATGAGCTTGTGTCCTTTGTAGGGACATGGATCAATCTGGAAATTATCATTCTCAGCAAACTGACACAAGAACAGAAAATCAAACCCTGCATATTCTCACTCATAGGTGGGTGTTGAACAATGGTAACACATGGACACCGGGAGGGGAATATCACACACTGGGGTCTGTTCGGGGTTCCAAGGGAGGGATAGTTGGGGTGGGTGGGGAGGTCGGGGAGGGATAACATGGGGGAGAAATGCCAGATGTAGGTGATGAGGGGATGGAGGCAGCAAATCACATTGCCATGTGTGCACCTATGCAACAATCCTGTATGATCTGCACATGTACCCCAGAACCTAAAGTACAAAAAAAGTTATAAAAAGAAACAACTCTGAAGTAGGGATGCACCTTATCCTCTATGTGTATAGTTTGCTTTTCTCCTTAGTATTACACAAACCGAGTCTTATCAATGATATAATGTTAAATTTAGTGAGATATGTTTTAAATATTGGAAAATGAATTTGTATTAAAATTATCATAGCCATGGGGGAAGAGGTGTAGGGAAGGAGAAAAAGAAGGAAGAGTGGAAATTAATTCAGAAGGGGCATAAGTGATACCCTAATCAATAACACTTTACTTCTATAAATTAAAAATATTTGAACATAATGTAATTTTAACATTTATTAATATACGGCTTTAAATGCACATACCATTTTATCTACACTTAAAAGGGCTCAGTTTTGGTGGTCTGAAACATCCTCAGAGAAACACGGTTAACTCACAGATACGGGACAACCTTGGAAACTAGGTGTATTGTGAATGATTATCCTCACTTTCTGGTATAACACACAGAGAGATCAGGAAAGTTATCTGATTCTTCCAAAATCACATGTCAAGTCACCAGCAGAGCTAGAACCTGAATCTGGATTTTTGGACTCCAATTTCATAGCAACATATGACACCACATTTACCAAACTGTTCTCATTTACCAAACTGTTCTCATCTCAACATATAGGCTTCTGAATTCTCAATTGCTTTACAAACTTTAAAAAAATATGAATAAAAGAGCAAATTATTTCAATTTTTAGTTTTAACTTAGAACTGTTTTTTTTTTTTTTTTGAAAAATCACAGTAAAAAAAGTTAGAACAGATGTTTTTGGGTAGATACTTAAATCAGTAGATGGAAAGAGTGGAATTAGAGACGGGTTTTTATCTTGTGCTCTGTGGATTCCTAAAGCCTCAGGTGCACCCCAGGAGTCCTTGGATGAACCTTAAGTGTTTTACAACCAGTGCCATATATTAGCTCATAAAGAAGACCTAGATTGCCCGAGAAGGCTATAGACCAGTTTTAATATTTTATTATACTAGTGGCCCTAGAATTTTCACTTGAAAAAAAATATTACTTTACTAAATAATTTAATAGGCTACATAGTTTTTCCATCCAGTTTTCATATTTTGTGTGTCTGATTTAAGAATCAAATGTATACCTGAGTGTGAAACATCTTTAATGAGGAAGGTAAAGCATTATGTTGTTTTATTAGGAAAGCAATTAGGTTGATTACTAGAAAACAATTAGATTGATGCTCCCTGACATAGATGATTTCAATAAAATCTATCTTGCATTTATTTATTTTTTAAAATTTTTTTATTGCATTTTAGGTTTTGGGGTACATGTGCAGAACGTGCAAGACAGTTGCATAGGTACACACATAGCAGTGTGTTTTGCTTCCTTTCTCCCCTTCACCCACATTTGTCATTTTTCCCCAGGCAATCCCTCCCCAGCTCCCCCCTCCCCGCATTTAACCCAAAATCAGTAGTCTCTGAGAAATTCCATAGTTTTAGAGTAACTTAAACACGTAGTGCTTAATAAACTTAGTTGAATGCATGAGTGAGGAGTAAATTAATGCATGAATGAATAAATACAGGCACAGGCTTAAAGGTCCTGGAAGGGAAGATGCAAAGACCCCAGGGCTGTGTTGTACAAACACCAGGATAGCCAGATTTAGCTCTGCAAGCCAGGCTTCCATTCCTACTGTACGATGTTCCTGTCTTTTGTGCATGTTTTAGAAGTCAACCCCATGTAAAAAAAAAAAAAGGCCAAAACTACATCTGAGTGGTTCTACTGTTCCAGCCCGTGACTTCATACCACGTAACAATGAATTTTCATGCACCTTTTGGTGGACATGTCTTAGTTTTGAAGGCCTCTGTCTACAGCAAACACAACTTCTAAGTTATATCTAGTTTCTCAAGGACTTATTTTATTCATAGATATTTAGAATTGAAACTATAAACTTAGAGATTATATGTAATTTCTTTTATTTAATTATTTATTTTTGAGACGGAGTCTCGCCGTTGTTACCCAGGCTGGAGTGCAATGGCGCGATCTCGGCTCACCGCAACCTCTGCCTCCTGGGTTCAAGCAATTCTCTTGCCTCAGCCTCCCGAGTAGCTGGGACTACAGGCACGCACCACCAAGCCCAGCTAATTTTTGTATTTTTTTAGTAGAGACGGGGTTTCACCTTGTTGACCAGGATGGTCTTGATTTCTTGACCTCGTGATCCACCTGCCTCAGCCTTCCAAAGTGCTGGGATTATAGGCGTGAGCCACCGCACCCGGCCTGTAATTTCTTTTATGTTAGTGATTCTTTGGGAACAGTTTGACTTGACAAAGACATCTTTCAGACAATTTTAAACTTCATTATCCAGGAAAGCAGTAATAAATAATTGCAAGACTAAAGGCCAACTTTGGATCAGACAGACCTGGGAACCCTCTGGCCACGTTTACATTCCATGTGACATCGGACAAACTACTAAACTCTTCTGAACCTGAGTGTTATCATCTGTTAACTGGGAATATTGTCTAATTGGGTGTTCCAAAGATTAGCAATAATATTGTAAGATATTTTGTAACTGTAAGACGTATTGCCAAAATAATAGTAGCAGTTGTTTTTATTTCTTGTGTTCCTGATAAAGGGTAACATTCGAGTCCACAACTTGGAACTTCTAACGCCATATTAGAAGTTAGGTTTGCTTCTTGAATATGAACACATTTATTATATAGAGATGTGCATTTGGCATTACACTCCCTAGTAAGTCACAGGCTGCATTTCATCACATGTCTTCTTTGTTTTCAATGGAAGTACACTGAAGAGAAAAATCTGCTTGTGTGACGGACGTCGGTTCTTACTGGGCTTTGGTATTCAGTTTTCTTGTGCTTTTACAATATTTGCAGTGATGTGTTTAATTTTTTTTCCATGTGTTTCTTCCAGTCACACATAGCACAAAAACACCGTGCTGATTTCTAATTAACTGACTGCACCCTGAGGTCCACAGCTTCTGTCTTCCGTTTAATTACAGCTGTGAAGAGGATGCAGTGTCTCTACATGAGAAAAACAATAATAATGTAGTTCTGGTTTGATCCTGAGATCATCTAGGTGTGAATGCTTGGGGATACTTAAATTTGTATGTAAATGTGAGATTTTCATTTTGTTCTGTCTCATTTCCCTCTTGCAAACACTGGTACCTGATGGAGAAAATTTCTAACTTAACAAATCAAGCAGTTCTTTGACGTGTAGAAACTTAAAATAAAAGAAGGGCTCTCATCCAACCAGACTACTCTGCATTCGTCCTTTGGCACTCATTTTGAAATTGACAATAGGTCAAATATTTGTTGATGCTCATCTCATAAATTCCAAGATATAACTGAAAAGAAATGCTAAACTCACCAGAGTGGCAAAGAGATGATAGAGAATGAAATAGATGGCAACCACAGGTGCCCACATATGTCCCACAGCATTTAGAGTTTGGTCCATTACATCCACCCATCCTTCCTGGGTGAGGATCTGGAACATGGACATAAATGCCTATGAGGAAAAGAATGAATGTATTACACACTAGCGTTAGGCTTGCATACAACTTCAAATTAGCATGTGACGTTCAAAGACTTCGATTTCAATATTATTGATTTTTATCTGATTGATCAGGGCAAGAACAGTCTTGATTCAACAGATAGAAAAGACATGAGAAGAAAGATCTTAAAATATAATATTTAACTATTTGATGTGGAATAAGAAAATAATTACCCTGAATTAAAATTTGTTTTGTTGGCTGTAAATACTATTGAGCAAATTAGAAATAAAGTCAAGATATTTGGTTTTTGCCATTTTTTCCTTTCAGAAAGTTATCTAATATTTTCAACAGATTACTTTTTTGTTCCTTCTAAGGAAAACTTATTTTGATAGTGAATTACATTTGTTTGTCTAAAGCGTGCAAAAGAACAATAACCTTCGCTTTATTTTTATAGAACCCATCTATCATATTATTTCAGCTATCATGTTAAAAACGTGACTCTTTAAAAAAGAAATATTTATAAGTTATATTGCCACACTGAACGACATAAAGACAAACACATTTTTCATGATTTAAAAAGAGTTTCAAGGCACAGAGTCAAGATCATGGAAGAAGCCAAGACCAAAACAAACAAATAAATATGTAAATAAATAACAGACCATTTCAACAAAAGCCAGTCAAGCTAAAAGTCTCATACTCTTTCTGCTAAGACCTCTGGCTGGTTTCATTCTTACATATTTTTCTAATTAAATTTATGTGTATCTATGAACCTGCCACTCATGTATACTATACACATTAGTAGTCAATAAAAACTGTAATGAGACTATGATGACATCTGGAGCAAATTGCTCACTGGGGTCTAGTGACTCTTTAAAAGTATCTTTATAGGCTTCAATACATAGAGACATAAATGGAATTCTCAGATACTGGGATTCTATAAAGTCCACGATAATGCAAGGATACACTGAGAGCAAGACAGAAACCTGGTTTCACTGGAGCACCTTAAGACAGACCTAATCTGCTACAGATGTCCAATCCAATTTTTTTTGGAAGATAAGGAAAATGAGGCTCACAGATGCTAAGTGATTATCCCAAAGTCACTCTATTAATTTATGGCACTAATAGAAGTAGCACCCAGGCATTAGAACTCCAAGGTAAGTACTTTACCAAATATTGCATTCAGTGAAATCTACCCAGGATCCACCTAGGCCTAATTACACAGTAATCTCTCTGAGTGTAATTTTCACACTTGATCTTAGCCAGAAGGCCAAGAAGTGACCTAAGTGTAATTTCCTTTACTAAGAATAACAAACTTTCTTTTTTGTTTCGTTGAAGTACACCTTCAAGGCCCAGAACACAGTGGACCTATTTGAAAAAGGAGCCATTGCTGAATGAACCATGAAGTAGAAGATAAGTTCTTCCATTGACCCTTTGTCCCTGGGCAAAGTACTTACCTTTACCTTGAGTTAATTTTTGTGTAATCTCATCTTACAAAGCGTTTTGTTCATGAAAATATGACATATGTTGTTATTGTTACTTGACTCCGGAATCGCCAAGGGCAATATACTGTTTTCCTTGCCATGGTCCCTAAGTGACAGACAGTCTCTGCAAAAATTATTCCTTCTATAATTGCTTTTGAGAATTTTTCAACACATCACTTAACCTTATACGTTTTTCAGAACTTACCATTTAGGGCAATTATTTTATCCCTATATATTTTTTTCTCTTGAATATTTATTGCACCCAAAAGTGAGGAACACAAATTCCAAAGATGATTCACATAAAAAATATCAGATTGCTGTATTTTCTTCAAGTGTCAGTGTAAAAACATGTATACATCCGAAAGATTCAATAGAAATAGGTGGAGTCAAAATATCCACCAGTATAAAAGATATTTTACTAGACATGGCTTTCATTCCCCAAAAGTAACAGGAAAGCTCATGATTAAGCCCAACAGATTTATTTCTGGTATCTAGTGACTAAAAATGTAGGTGTACCTTTCAGCTGTCTCAGGCACAAACCAGCTGATGTTTTGCATCTACTGCATCACAGTTGATAACACAGCTATGATGTGGTCAGTAGATGCTCAGAAACGTGGAGCTATGGGATTGTAATCTGTTGTTGTGAGATCATCAACATGGGCAAGAACACTGGGGTTATCGTCTTCTAATTTCAGAGTCTCAGGAGAAAAAACCATCTAATTTCCACATAGTTCAACCACCTGCAAGCTCATATTGTGAGATGTACTGAATTATATTTGCAAACAAAGGTTTTTGTTACAATGGGATCTGTGTGTTTAGCTGCTGAAATGAATAAACAAATGGAAGGAAGTACCAACATATACTTCTATTACAGGCTGAAAATCAGCTTGTGCCCTGCTTGAAGAGTGCCTTATGAGTTTTGTTGAGGATTTTATCCAGAAAATTAAATTCAAATTTAATGTTTTATTAGCGTGTTGGAGATAGTGACTCAAGAACACTTACTGACTTACATTGTCCATAGGGCATGTGCTCTTTATTTATTCAAACACTGATTATTAGTGGCTACTCAAGGTTTGGTGCATTGCGAATTGAGCTGAGTAAAACATGGTTTCTTCCTTTAAGAAATGTATAACTGAGAGGGACAGAAAAAGATGAACATGATCAATTTTCAGAAAAGGAAGGATATTGGCTGGGCACGGTGGCTCATGCCTGTAATCCCAACATTTTGGGAGGCTAAAGCAGGCGGATCACTTGAGGTCAGGAGTTCTAAACCAGCCTGGCCAATGTGGTGAAATCCTGTCTCTACTAAAAATACAAAAATTAGCCAGGTATGGTGATGGGCACCTGTAATCCCAGCTACTCTGGAGGCTGAGGCAGGAGAATCACTTGAACCCAGAGAGGAGGAGGTTGCAGTGAGCTGAGATTGCACCACTGTACTCCAGCCTGGGCAACAGAGTAAGACTCTGTCTCAAAAGAAAAAATAATGTTAAAAGAAAGGGAAGACTATTAACTATGGTGTGTTGGCAAAATATGGTAAAACTACTAAATTGGCAACAGAGAAGAGCCAATTCAGTCCTCTTGGGCGAATCAAGAACAGTTTTGGGAAAATGAGAGCCATTGACCTTAGTAATGAGAGGAGCAGAGTTTCAATGCGGAGAAAGCAGAGAGGAAGCTGTTTTTCTAAATTAACTATTCACATGTTATTCCATTTTTCTGCCCTGTTGATCTTTTTCTTTATTGGTTTCCACCAACTCTTTAGAAATTAAGAGAACCCATCTTTTATCTGCCATGTATGTTTAATGCATTTTTCCCTACACATTTCTTATATTTTTGCAAAGATCAGTTTTAAATTTCAATGTGGTCTAATTTGTCACTCTTTTTCTTAAAAAAAAAAAAAAGTTTTTATTTTGCTTAAAATGACTTCTCACACTGCAAGATCAAAGAGAAATCTACCTGTGGTTTAGTGCAGCAGTCTTATGCTTTCCTTATTTTATTATTTTAAACATGTTGAAGCTGAAGTGGCTGTTTAAATCTGGAATTTATTTTGGTATAAGTAACGAGACAGGAATTAATCTTTTTTTTAAGAGGTGATAATTGATTCAGCAGAACTTAATTGAATACATATCTTTTCTTCACTAATTTGAAATATCCCTTTTATCATATATTGAATATTCATATGTGTATGGCTCTATTTTTAGACTTTCCATTATTTTCCATCAATCTATTTCATCTTCAAATTGCTTAATAATTGTTCTTTTTAAAAACCAGTAGAGAGTTACTCACCCCTACTCAAAACCCTTTGTTTTCAGAATTTTCTTGTATATTTTTATATTCAATTTCCCTCAAAAATTTTGTTTCATTTATTAGGATCACATTAGATTTTTAAATAAAAATTGATATTGTTGTCAAGTGATTGCCAATCTAGGAGAAATACATATATTTGCATTTATTAAGCCTTTAGTCATAATTCTAAACAAAGATTTCTTCTTACATAATTTCTACTCTTTTCTTGATAAGCTCATTCTTATTTTTCAAAATGTTAATCACGATGATAGCATATAATTGAAACATGAAGTAGTAAAGAAATCTTATCATCTTTATCAATGAATAAAAAGCAACAATGTCATTCCTAAATATCTCAGTCCACTTCCCAGAGGCCACCATTTTCACCCATTTTTTGTTTGCACTTCTGATGGTGTTATGCCTATCCCTATTTAGGATTTCTTGATTTATCCACTTTAGACATAGAATTCTGCTATGATATATGAAGATTTCATTCAGAATCAACATCACTCCCCACTTCTCTTAACTGCTCCCAAATGTTAAATGTAAATCTCTATTTCTTTTTCCATTAAACTAGAAAGACTTGATCCCTTCCTGTGTGAAATGAAGGTATTGCCACTGCCACCTGTCAGATCACCTCTTCTCTCTGCTTTTATTTTCAATCTGTGTCATGTACACATTTACATCCTCAAGTTTGACAATATTTACATTTTGTTTTTCTCATAATTGGGCCTTCCATGCTTCTCAGTAAGCTGATAATCAATGTTGACAGTCAATGTTTCCTATGAAAACATGGCTTACTGTTGGGCTATATAATGTTCTAAAATTATAATCTCTCCTCCGAGACTGATAGTATGACATGTAAGGTATTAGATGGTAAACGGTCAAGGTTAAACAGAACCTTTCTTACTTTCCATTAATTGCTCAGAATCTAGGTCAATTTAACTCACGTTATTTGAGCTATTGTTTTTTTAATACAATTTTTGGTTTGGCTTTGTTTTTGCTGAGATTTTCTGATTATTTCTCATATGTCTCATTAGGAAAATAAATATAATCTTTCTTTCTTCTACCTCAAGTAGATTCCAGATTCTCACACATTACACCTATTGTTTAGAATAAACCCTTCCTACTATCCTACAGATGCTCTTCTTTAAAGCATCAATTGCCCAGAAACCATTTGATTCTTACTCTCATGGATACTGTTCTTGGGGTCCTCTCACTACGTGCTTTAATTTGAACTAATTTCTTTTTAGACTAGTTCCACGGTTGCCATAATTTCTACCTTTAACTTTATTATCCAGCTCTTTGATTCTAATACAGTGGCAGAGAATTATTTCAAATATCTTATCCCAGTCAGTAGAGTCCCTTTAAAATTTGTCAGCTAGGTTTACTTCTCTGTGTTTTACTGTCTCAACATGAGGAGAGGGGTTTTCAGGGAGAAAAGTATTAGCTAAGGCTGTGTATGGGCAGCTATGCTTGAAATATCAGGCTTCAGATATTTCTTCAATTCAGGTAGATTCAGGATTTCTTTATTGCAGCCAGAACTAATCAGTCCTAAGTGTTCACTTCCCCGAATTCACTGGCCTCTCTGCAGCCATCATTTCCACTCCGCTGACTCCAGGTGAGGGCAAAGACAATGTCCTCCTGTTGTTTTTTGTTTTTGGTATGGGGGAATAAGACAAATCCTGGGGCTCTCCTCACCCCTCTTCATCATGAGCCTTCTGTCCTTTTGAAGCATCTGTTTTCATCTCTTCATATTTTCATTATGCTACTTTTTGTAGTTTAATGGGAGATGATTCATTTTCAGAAGGTATGCCATTTTGCCTTCACTCTCAAGCCTTCTCAGTTGAAAAAAATTAAAATGGTAAGATCGAGCGGATTATTCTGCCTCTGGAACAAGTGGCTTCTACACCTGAGTAGTTCTGATCACTTTTCAGAGCTCTGCATAGCCCCCTGGCTGGAGACGTCACAGATCGGGAGATTTGAGTATATGGTTTAGCTGCTTTTTCAACTTTATTTCTTCTTAACTTCTTCCAGAAGACAGGTTTAAGGGATGAGCCTAGAGTGTTCACGTTCTCTCTCATTCTCTTCTCCTCTTCCTCCCTGACCTGTTCCTCCTCCTCCTTCATCTTTCTCTTCTGTTCTTCCCTCCTAGCTGCTATTCACAGAAAACAACATGAAATTGTAGCCCTCCCTTACTGTGGTTATGCTGGTATAATTTTCTCAGGTAATTTTACTCATTTCCTTAGTTTTTAGTGGCAGGGGAGTTGGTAATTTTGCTCTATTTTGCTACTTTGCCCCTCAAGTCCAAAACTATATATGTAAGTAGGGGTAAACAACTGTGTTTACAAGAGCTCTTTTGTTTGTTGCTGGTGACATAATCACATATTAAACCTCACTATACAGGTCAATCACTGCTAATACTGCAGATGCCTCCCTGCTGATAACTGCACCTGGGATGAGTAATTTACTTGAGAATGGTCCAGTTTGCTATGAGATGATCTGGAATAAACAACTCTACCCTGCCAGGGAAGAATTAAGTATATCAAAAGCATCTCTAGTGAATTTTACTGGAAAACTATGAAGAAAAATCAGATTATCAATAGTAGACTCTGGAAGAGAACAAATGACTGGAGATCAGTCATGCAGGTGAGTGGGACAACAAAAGGGAAATGACAAAGTCAAAGTTGCCAGGATGTTCCCAGGAATCAGTCTCCACATCAACAGAATTTAAGTGGAAAAGAAAATGCATTGAATAAAGAGATTGCAATGATTTTCACCTAATGGAGAAGAAAGATTCTGAAAATCATTAGCTTACTGAGTTCAGTTCTTGTTTCTAATTAGAGTGCATCATCTTCCTTGGATATAGGAGAGCAGGGTGAGAACCAGTAGAGGGTGAAAACACAACAGGAGAGTGAGAAGAAGAGGAATGTCTTAGGGATGCTACCAATGAAAACACAGAGAAAAGCAGTGAACAAGCATCTTGAATCATCAAAAGGGCCAGAGCCCTGCACTACAGAGCCACAAAATCCAGTGCCAGCCCTTTGCAGGCTCCTTTGCTCATTTGTCCTCAATTTCCTAACGTCTAAATGTTGCAGAGCTCCAGGGCTCGACCTCTACCTTTCAATACTCACTACCTGCTTGATCTCATCCATTAAAATGCCTTTAAATCCCATGTATGTACTGATGACTCCCACAGTTGTATTTCCAGCCCCACCTCCAGAATCAACTCCACATTTTTACTTGGACAGGTGTTAGATAACAGGAATCTCAAGTGTTTGATGTCTCATATTAAACTCCTCATGCCCTACTTCCAAACCTGTTCTTTCTGCTCTCCTTCCCAAAGCCAAGAAAATGGCAAATCCACTCTTCATGGCATTCAGGCCAATGACCCTGAAGACATCTTTGGTTCCTCTCATTTCCTCACATCCTACATCCAATCTTTCAGGAAATCCTGTTAAATCCGACCTTAGGCCTTGCTTCCAGTTCTGCATTTGTCCTCCATCTTCCTTGATATTGCTACTAAAACAGATGACAATTTTTCCCTAGTGGGGAATTGTCATCTTGGTGCTGTATTTTCTGATTATAAGCTGAGATTAAGAGCATTGGATAAAAATAAGACCACCAAAGAGGGAAGAAAGGGGGATAAGCAAAAGTCTTCACAGCTTCTCTTTTGTTCCTAGCACCCCTTAAACATCAACATACATGGGCTGGGCCACGTTGCCTACACCAGGCTTCCCCAGGGCCACTGAAGACCCATGCCACAGTGTCATGGCAGAACCAGATCATCGATAGCAGAAGATCCTTTCCTCTTTCAAGCCCCAAGGGTCCATTTCTGACCCTAATTATCTCTACTAGACCTCCTTAGAGTTAGGTGAAGGCAAAGCAAAGGTATTTTCCTGTGCTGAAATAAATAGGCATAAAAATCTTGCAAAGGAGTTTTAAACCCTTAAATAATTATCATGGATGACCTTTGAAATTTGATGACTCAATGCATATCTTGGTATTTTAGTATATGTGGATATCAATTTAGGTTAGAACATAGTCAAATACTAAGAAAAAGTGGAATGGTTAAACGTCTTGGGTTTTGGTCAAAATAGAGCAAGTAGAATATATAGTATTGTCCCATTGCAATGTCCATATATTGATCTGCTTTTGTGTGGATATAAATGCTTGAAAGTGTATACAATAAACATGTAACTCTCAGGACTGGAATGAAAAACACTAAGGAATGAGGGAAGGGGTCTACACTCTTTTTTTTTTTTTTAACTTTTTAAAGAAATAGGTTTTCAAGATACAATTACATACCATAAAGTTCACATTTCAAAGTGTACAATTAAGTGACTTTTAGTTGATTCACGGAGTTGTGTAGTCATTACCACTATCCAATTTAAGAACATTCCCTTTATCCCGAAAAGAAGCTATATGCCTGTTAGCAGTCATTCCCCATTCCTCCCTCCCTCAGCCTTTGGAAATTAATAATCTACTTTCTGTCTCTATGGCTTTTTGTACTCTGGATACTTTCTATAAATGGAATCATGCAATATGAGACCTGGGTTTATCTATGTTGTAGTATGTATTGAAATTCATTCCCTTTTGTTGCCAAACAATATTTTATTGGATGGATATACCACATTTTATCTATTTATCAGTTGACATTTGGGTTGTTTTGGCTATTATTAATAATGCTGCTATAAACATTTGTATACAAGTTTTTGTGTAAACATGTTTTGGTAAATTACTTTAGACTTTTTTTAATGTTTGTATTAAAATACATATAAAATGTGTATTTTTCTGTTGAAAAAATATATACACTAAAAAATGTTAAAATGCGGTGGGGAATACAACTTATATCATCCACATATAACTTTCATTTTACAACATAATTTGTATCTACTTTTTAAATCTTTATCTGGTTCAAGAACTCTTTCTCTACGAAAACATTTTTAAAACGTTCTCTCTTTTAAAATGAAATCTACTTGACAATTTATATAGCAGCTCAACTTTTTATTGTATTATTTTTTATTTTACTTTAGGTTCTGGGGTACGTGTGCAGGACATGCAGGGTTGTTGCATAGGTGCATACATAACCAGGTGGTTTGCTGCCCCCATTCCCCCTTCACCTATATCTGGCATTTCTTCCCATGGTATTCCTCCCCACCCCCTGAAGTCCTTCCCCAACCCCCCCCCAACTGCCCCCAGTATGATGCTCCTCTCCCTGAGTCCGTGTGTTCTCATTGTTCAACACCTGCCTGTGAGTGAGAACATGCGGTGTTTGGGTAGCTCAATCTTTTTGCTGAGAAAGTCCCTGCTATGTCTGACTATACGACAGCCCTAAAATAGAAGCCTTTCCTTGATGGTATTAGCTGAGTGCAAAAGTGACATCTCTTTTGGTTTTAATTGCCTTAATTATTCACCTACTAAGTCTCTTTGTTTCTTTTTTAACTAATCAAATAGCATTAATTCATAGAATAGTTTTATCTTCAGAAAAGCCCACTGACTTCATAATCCATTAATATTTTGTTGTATAGTTTCCTTTGCTTTTATTTAAATCTTATTCAGCTATTCAAAGCTTTAGCAATATTCAAGATGATACTGACATACAGTAAATGTTGGATGTACCTAATGTTGAGGTTACATTTCTAAAAAGTATAACTAACTAAAAAGTCTAACAGGATGAAGGTCTTACAGGGTTAAGGAAAACCAATGAAAATGACATGAAATGTATTTAAAATCCCATGGTAAATAAAAGCTCCAAGAGCCACAACTTACTGTGGCTAAACTAAATTGTACCTAAATACAAATACTGTGGATTTGGAATTTGGAGTGTAAATATAGTACTGTTTGTTAAAGCCACTGACTGTAGCTATTTCTTTATTTCAAATCCCTCCAATTCAATCACACTCTTCCCAGTTCTTCAAATTCCATCTGTCGTTTTTGGCGAAACCTTCAGGAAAAATATCAATTCCTAGGTGAATCCGATGCTCCATGGCTGCACCTAGCCATCTAGCTGTCCTGTGGAGAAAGCAATATCCCAGGGAAAAGGGCTCCCTCCCCACACAGCCTCCAAAGGGACCTCAACATTCCTAGCAAGGCTCCTGCTCTTATTGGTGCATGCCTATCAGCCAGGAGCTTTTCAAAGCTTCTTCCTCTGGTGTGACTTCAGCCACCTCCATCACTGCCCTCACGCTAAAGAGCCCACCTTTCTAGAAGGAATGGCTGAGGGACTGCAGTTTAAGATAGTGATTGAATCACTGAATATGCAGACCAGGATGCTCTTCAGCCCACAGAGAGAGCAGTGAGGCCAAGAATGAAGTACTCAGCCTCTTCTTTCGCTGTCTAAGTCTGTCATGGAGTTACTTAATGGCTTTGGGTAAAACATGCAGCTGTCCTGAGATCAGTCTTCCTCAAACATGTAATCTCATTGTCACTGGCTGAGTGGGTGTTGAACAATGAGAACACATGGAAACAGGGAGGGGAACATCACACACTGGGCCTCATCTTTGAATTACACAATACATATCTTCCAGCTATGAAGATCTAAGGGAGGGATAGCAGAGGGTGAGGGTATTGGGAGGGATAGCATTAGGAGAATTACTTAATGTAGATGATGTGATGGATGCAGCAAACCACCATGGCACGTGTATACCTATGTAACAAACCGGCATGTTGTGCACAGAACATGTGTACCGCAGAACTTAAAGTATAATAAATAAAAATAGAAAAGGAAAATAATGTATATGCAAATACTTTAAAAACAATAAAGCATTATATAAAGAATAGTTTAAATAATAATTTTGAAATGTCTTAAAAATACTGTCCCAAGCAAAAGCAACTTCTATCACACTGGTTACATTCCAGAATTCCTATGTTTTTTTTTTTGAGACAGAGTTTCACTCTTGTGGCCCAGGCTGGAATGCAAGGGCATGATCTTGGCTCACTGTAACCTCTGCCTCCTGGGTTCAAATGATTCTCCTGCCTCAGTCTCCTGAGTAGCTGGGATTACAGGCACCCACCACCATGCCCAGCTAATTTCTGTATTTTTTAGTAAAGACAGAGTTTTGCCATGTTGGCAACACTGGTCCCAAACTCCTGACCTCAGGTGATCGACCCACCTCAGCTTCCCAATGTGCTGGGATTACAGGCGTGAGCTACAGCGCCTGGACCAGAACTCCTATGTATTCTTTATGACTTAAAATGTTTTGTCATATATGGTGTGATCTCATTTTTATAAAGCTCAAAAATGATCAAGGATAAACTATATTTTTAAGAAATTTCTTTTAGATATGTAATTTTGAAAGTTTGACAGTGTTTTCAAAGACATTATTTCATCTTTGAATTATACATTATATATCTTCCAGCTGTGAAGGTCTACTATTCTATTAACTGAGAATGGATAATGGCAGTCAATTGGAAATATTGTTTTTTTTTATGATATACTTTCCAGTCTATTTTTCCAGACCAGATCTTACCTATAAAAGTTAAACCAAGAGGCCATAATGACTTGTTTGTTACTAACAGATGCTTTGAATTGCCTTTTGGTGTTGTCAACTCATCAGGATCTTCTATTGAATCAACAGTAAAAATTGCAGAGTTGGCAAATTGATTGAAAACAAGGAGGCAAGTAAATTAAGTGCTTTGCTCTGTGTCTTAAGTCATCACATGACTGGATCTTAAAACACTAACTGAATTTTGGTGTAGGGTCCTGTTCTGGAGAGTTTAACTAATAGTGACTTTTCAATGATAAAGTTTTTGTAGCTATGTTTATATATCCCTCTCTATATTGACCTCTTTTGAAGTTAGAGATCTGTTGAAATTAATTACCTTTGTGTTAATAGAATTGAAGAATTGAAAGTATCAATACATCTTTAAAATAATTGTGTCTTATGCCTTGCGATTTAGAAGGAAATAAAGTTGAAACTGGTGGTTTCAATTAATTCTGTGACTGCCTTTAATGTTGGCAAGAAAGACCAAGTAGTTCCTTGCTTTTTTCTTTCAAAATGAGCCCACATTATTTATTTTGCTTTTACAATTCCCAAAATATGCTTGTTGCCAAGCATTCCACTTAAATGAATAAAGAGAAAGGAGAAAAAAGCTGTTTATTGTTCAGATTTTAGATGACTAAAAAAAAGTCTTAATGAATCTAGACTAATGTAATTGGCCTTAAATGTCAAAATAAGCTTGAACATAATTAGAAGCAAAGCAAGACATCAGAGCACTATGCCTATTCCAGTAGCAAATTGCTTTAAGTAAAGTCTACACTTAAATATAATTTCAGGAGTAAAAAAAAAAAACAACAGAAGCACATTGGCAAAAACCAGCAAATCTTTTCACTAGTTATGAAAATATACATAGGTATGTCCAACTGTCTCTTTCCTTGGCTCTGTTTGGGCTAACTTTTACATATTACATCATAAATGACAACTGGACAAGATCATGAATTTGTACAGTCGCCTAGGATTTCACAGTAGCTAAGATTAAATGATATGAGAACAGACACTGAACCAGGACTAACATTTGTGTGGGGCTTTGCAGTTCCCACAGTAGTTAATTGTCCATTATTTAATATAATCTTAGCAATAGCCCTGTGGAGTGATTACTGTAGGTATAATAACCACTATTGCAGATGGAGAGCTGAAGTGCACAGGGTTTAAATGATGAACCCCAGCTTGCAGGTAGCAAACTGTGTTGCTCAGTATCCAGGCTGAGATCCCTTGACTTCAATTTCCTGCTCTCCTTTTGAGTGTTGCAGGTAAAAGACATTTAAGATCTAATAATTGCTGATCCCTTTCCATTATTAAAATTACTAAGACAAACAATATATATGAATAGTCTCAGTAATATTTAAAAATTGTAATCCTCTTTTTTTCTAGCACAGTCCTGGGTACGTATCTGGCACTCTATATTGTGCTTGGCTGATTAATGAAAGATAGATATCTTCGGTATTTTTTACTCTTTGCTAAAATAAGCTGTACTCATTAACATTTTTACATATGAACAACCCATAACCTTTATATTTTTAAGCAAATCTAAAATTACAAAATATATTGTAATAATAAAAGTATTTCAGTAATTTAAGACTTAGAAGTTCCCGTATGAGAAATATTTAGATTAAGGAAAAATATCAAGATGAACTAAATAAACTTATGTTTTACCCCTAACAATCTTTCTTGCAGAGCATGGTATTTGTAGTTGAAAGGTATACTTCCTACTGATTATGTTAAAATAATTTTGAAATGCAACTGTCTAGCTGACAACAAACAGCTGTGAAAATGAGACCTGGAGATTTATGCCAATAGGGGACTTTTGAATTAAAGCTCTTCATAGACTAGACTGTCAAGTTTCTTGGAGTACTTATGACCTATTTCTTAATAAGAGATTTTGCTAATGTCAGCCATATTAAATTTCTGTTAATGTAAGTTATGCATTTCATTGGCAAATATGTGCTATAAAATTGTACATGAAATTGATATTTTCATTTCAGCACAATGATACTTTATGAATATCTACAAAATAGTGCTCTGAAAACCACAGATGTATGCCCCATTTTTAAATGGAAGATTAAATAAAAATACCTCTGTAACGAAAACAGCATAAAATCTACGTAGGGAACTTCACTGTGTTCTCTTATCCATTTGTATGACTATGCTCAAGAATAAGATTTTTCTATTTAGCTTTAAATAGAAAGCAGCTTTGGTCGGAGAAATGTTTATGCTTTGCATATTAAAATAAACCACACTTTAGACATGGAATTTGCCTGGCTATTGTTCCTCTCTTTACAAATGTGGAAATGTGACTACTATTTTCTCTCTCATTTCCTCATGCCCAATACTTAACTTCTAAAAGTCTCAAATCTGAGATTTTGTAAAATCTCACCCAATTCCTGCCTTCCTTCCTCCCTGTATCTATCTCTTATTATGTGAAAAAGTATCTTGTGTAATCAACTTTGACTTCTCCTTTCTCTTCATTAAGTTCACAAATAAAGAGCTTTATCAAAAGTGATGTGGTCTTTTCTATTGCAGACATAAATGTCAAAGCCACACTTCCAATAGTGCTTATGTAGTACCTTAATACTTTAAAAATAAACTTGATAGCTGTTTATGAATACTTAATTGAAATTATTTGACTTTAATAAAACATTTCACAAGTCAAAAACCTAGTCTTATTGTAAATATAACTAGCATGTCCTTGTGTATGCGTGTGTGTGTGTGATTTTCTTTCTTTTAGAACTTTACCCGCTCATGTACTTGCCATTTTTAAAAGTTTTTTCTCACTGATGTTTAACTATAAATTCAGGTTTTATATCTATTTGTTTATTAACCTACCTGTTTCCATTGTTTAAAGATGATGTTCATAGTAAAAAATCTGAAAATACCAACATATATGAATAAAATAATTCAAATGTTCTATCAGTTTGTTTCTAGGCATATAAATGTACTTGAATCAAAACTGAATTCAGCTGCAAATAGTTTATCATTTTTAAATATTTTATCAGTACCATTTCTCTCACTCATGACTTAAAGCACTAATTAGCCTGTTAAAATATAGTTTTGATAACTGTATAATAAACCACTATATATCAAAATGTACTTAGTCATTCTACTAGTGTGGGACAGGAAAACTGTCTCAAAATTTTCATAATAGTAAATAATGCAACAAAGAACATTTTTTGGAAGATCAGTCTTTGCATGCATCTCAGGTTATTAGGAGAGATTTCTATAAAGGCAATTACAAGATGAAAGGATAAAAATGCTTTTTAGTGTCGTTATATAATGAAAAATCAATTCCCAGAAAACTTACACAAATTTTCACCGCCACATGCAATATATCACAGTATCTGTGCTTGCTTTCTTGCCAGCAGTGAGCATTGTCGATAACAAAAACCAAATATAGCAAATAGATCTTGTCCATTAGAAATTTTTCTTACTGACATAAATGGTAAGCTAGGTTGTTTTTCACATTTTCCTTTGTTTAAAAAATATTTATGGTGGTTATTTTTGACTTGTTTAAAAATTCAAATTCATTCTTCTGTAATTGATTTTATTCTCTTAGGCTTAGGTGGTCCTTGACTGAGATTAAGATTTTCTTTTCTTTCTTTACATTTTCATTCTTTAAATGTCCTTGCTCTAATTCACCAAGAAATATTTTGATACATAGTATGAGAGGGCTTTAGTATTCCCAACCTATTTAATGAGTCTTTTAATCATTCATTGTGATACTCTCTTTGCTACATGTTGTTTGAGTGAATATATGGTGCTGTGGCTTGAGTGTGTGCCCTTTCCAAATTCCACGTTGAAATGTGATCCCTGGATTTGGAGGTGGGACCTGGTGGGAGATGTTTGAGGTGGGGGGTGGGGGGCGGCGGTGGCGGTTGGGGAGGCAGATATCTCATGAATGGCTTGATGCTGTCTATGATAATGAGTGCGCTCTGGCTCTAAGCTCTAAAGTCACAAGATATCTGGTTGTCTGAAAGAGTTGGCACCTCCTCCTCTCTCTTGTTTCTGTTCTGGCCACGTGAAACCGCTTGCTCCCTTTTGACCTTCTGCTATGATTGGAAGCTTGCTGAGGCCTCACGAGGTGCTGGTGCTATGCTTCCTGTATAGCCTAGAGAATGATAAGCCAATTAAACCTCTTTGCTTTAGAAATTACCCAGTTTCAGGTGTTTCTTTTTTTTTTTCTTTTTTTTTGAGACGGAGTTTTGCTCTTGTTACCCAGGCTGGAGTGCAATGGTGCAATCTCGGCTCACCGCAACCTCCGCCTCCTGGGTTCAGGCAATTCTCCTGCCTCAGCCTCCTGAGTAGCTGGGATTACAGGCACGCACCACCATGCCCAGCTAATTTTTGTATTTTTAGTAGAAATGGGTTTTCACAATGTTGATCAGGATGGTCTTGATCTCTCAACCTCGTGATCCACCCACCTCAGCTGCCAAAGTGCTGGGATTACAGGCGTGAGCCACCGCCCCTGGCCGGTATTTCTTTACAGCAATGCAAGAAGGGGTGAATATATACGTGTTTGCCCATTCACCTGTCTGTGAACCCTAGGTCATATTCTTCTAATTGTAGCCTTATATGTTTTGTTGTTGGTTCTCATCAATTTCTGGTGCTGCTCCTCACTGCTTTTTTGTAACATGCACAATTTTCCTTAATGAAGTCGTTTTGAGGATTCTATTAGACAAATGTGATGTCTACATGTGTGTGCACCTCTTTCTCTGTGTATATCCATCCATCTATATCTCTGCAAGGTTCTTGTTGCAAAGTCTCACACACAAAAAGCAATCACATACAGTAATTATTACTATTGATAACATCCAGAAAAATGTCTTTCTGGACTTGATCAGGAATAATTATGCTTCTCTAGGAACTGGTTTGTACCTCATATCATTGTAGAACTTGCATAAACGTGTTTACTTGCCTATCAAAGTGTCTATTTTCTAGAATAATTAGTCACACTTGTGCGGGGATTCTGGGAAACATGAATGTCCTCATGATGAACTTTTCAGATTCTGGAGCACCATTTTGGTTCCATCTTAATTTGTTTTACTTTCTCTTTAATTATTTTAAATTTTGTTTAAATTTATTTGATCTGGATATAATTCTTGATGAACACATTATATTCTGTTAGAACAAGGCCAAACATAGTAAACATTTGTTTTTATTTATTGTTGAATTGGCAGGAACTATGACAATAATAATCTTTGTCTAGAGAATAATACAGGAAAACGTTCCTCACTCTCCAAGACAGTATTGCCTTTCCTTTTATTTGCTGTACCTTTGGATAATCCCACTGGCTTAACTTCTTTTTACTCAACTTGAAATGACTGGTTTATTACCTCAAGAGATAGGAAATATGATATTTGTCTAGACTGTTAACAGAATTCACTTTTTGGTGGTCATATTAACATGCATACTTTATTTCCAGCTTTGTAGATTTCTCACAGAAATTTATCAAGTACATTTCTGTTGGACTGAGGTGGAATTTTTATCTTTTACCTGTTGCCTTTTTCTTTGGGATTCTGAAAAGTAAAATAACAACACAAAGAAGCAACAGCAAAAACCACAGCAGCAATACTGCAGACCTCCATCTGAATTAGCTACTAAGATTCTTTCTGTATCTGGTCCCATCTGCTCTGCTTTTCCTTCTGTATTGCACAATATAAGATTATAGAATGCAGCCCATTAGTTTCCATTTGTCTAGGGGTCCTTCTCCCGCTCCCCTACTCTCATCTGCACACACATGTGCTCAGCCAGGTGCATGCTCACACATGTACACACGTTATGCTTTATCCCAACATGCTTCCTGGAAATTAGGATTTCAACATTGATTCCTAGAAAAAATGTTAGAGATGGTCCTCTGCAGAGGTAGGCAACTTAGTCCTCTGGCACACCAAGACTCTGGGTCTTACATACATCCGAGAGGTGTGTATATCCAAGAGAAAGAATGAATATACAAATCATTGGTTAAATGGTCTCTGTTTAGTTCCATGCATGTCATAGTTAATAATAAGCTACCTTCTGGCAATAACTTGTCAGTTTGTCTTATTTTTCTGTAATATGACTTTTTTTACCTTTTTCATTTTTCTGGACAGTTGCAAAAGACTGATTAAAAAGTATCTTCTAAACTGGAATTGGTGATTATTTTTAAAGTTTTAAACTTTCTCTACAACACAGAAAACTGAGTGCCCACCATTCTGTTAATTCTCGAGTCATTTAACCTTGAATGTTGGGCTACCTGAGTGCTGCTAGTAATTCAGCGTGCCATGCTAAGACATTGGCTTTTCATGTCTTTAAGAACAACTGCTAAGACTCATTAAGTTCCTGTTTACGTGACAGGTGCAGTGCTAAACACTTTGTGTCTATTACTTCCTTTAACCTTCCTACCAATCCTCTAAGTTACATACTATTTTCTTGTTTTATTGATGGGAGATTGTGGGTAGCTATGAGAGACTGACAATAGAGTGTCACTACAGACTGCATTTTTTGTAGATAAGACTACATAAACCATGTGCCTGTTTTGTTGTTGAAAATTCCAACATTCTTTATGCAGTGGAGATGTAAGGCATACAAACACAAAAAATTGTACTAACTGCCCTCTTTTTGTAGGCAAGACTCAACAAAGTATTTAATAACACAGTCGTTTTTATCACTGAAAACATGCTTGTGGTAGCTCATTGTGACTGAATGAGACAGTACTTTTCATTAATGACTTTCATTTATTTTTAAAGTTAGAACAATGAAACAGACTGATTAAAATAATATTAATGCAAACTGGCAATTAAATAGTTTGGAAATTGTAAATAAGATGATTGGTGGAAAACTACCAAAATAAGATGAGGTGCAAAAATAAGTTCTACCCGAAAGAGTATACTTCTAGGTTTCGGGGTAGGAAATGGTTGCTTTAAGGAAAGTCATAATTCTGATCACTGTGGTTCAGTGGACGAATGATGTTAACATCCAACAGCAGGAAAAGATGGCCATGTTTATATGATTCATCCGCTAAAAGGAAGTACATCGGATATTGTTTTATCATTTTATCATTATGCCACTGATGAGTCACCACAAAAATAAATTCAACCAGGAGCAAGGAAAAAAACCATAATGTTATAGTTGAAAGGAAATAATATTAATTTTGCAGGTTTTTTTGGGGGGTGGGTGGGAGACAATTATAATAAACTGTATATCACGGTATCACTTTAAATTAAGCCAAATTGTTAGTTTCTATTGCAGAGTCATGCTCAGGCATGGATAACCATTTGGCCTAAAGCTTCAGATGAGACTCAGTTTTGTGAGACTGTGAAACATTTGACAGTAATAGCCTCACAGAAAAAATAAAAAAATACCTCCAAAGATACCTGAGGTTTATCAACTGATCATAAATTTTTGTCTTTCATCAATACAACTGAATTTTGTTCAATGAAAATACCTCCTCAGAGAAGTAACATTTCTTCCAGTATAACCTTCCTCAAAATAGCTTGTCTGCTATTTTTTTTCTCCAGGAAAAATAAGAAAAAAAGAGTAAAAAATCTTCAAAGTCCCCCTTGTGTCACAATTCCAACCACTGTGGACCCTCCATGTCTGGTTTCCCATTGCCGCTGCCATCCTTTGGTCATATGTCCCTTCATGCCTGTGATTCCCCATGTCTCTGATTTACCCATTTGGTCTCCCTTACACGGAATGCCTTCATCTAATGCCATGACCCAAATCCCTGTCTGTTGAAATTATATTCACCCTTAAAGACAAATCTTCATAAAGTTCTGCAGACCTCCTTACCTGGAAGCAGTATTTTCTTATTAAGTGAGCTGATATTTGGAAGTACTAGGCACACAGTAAGTTCTCAGAAGTTTAAAATACTCTCCCAAACGTCTTTGCTATTACTTTAGAACTGAGTACATCCACTGTAGCATATGTCACCTTTTGGCTTACTTGAGATTTTTCTTATGTGTTCCGCTATAGTTTGTTTCAGTCCTTCCTTGGGTTCTTGACAACGCTGTAGTTAAAGAGGGCAGTGAGTACCTTTGTTCATGTCTGCATGCTTTCTAGCTCCATTGCATAAAGAATGCTGAGAGAATGATGAACAAAAAACAAAGCACATGATTTATTTATCTTCATCATAAATGGGTATATCAGGTATTTTGTGAAAGATAATTTTCGTTGTTGTGGCAGACTAGGGTAGGGTAAAGCTGAGGATATGACATTCAAAGAGGGCACAGTATCCTCAATGCAAACAAAGGCAAAGGACTGTGAGGCTGCGGATGGTAAAGACCAACATTGGGATGGTCTGCCCTGGATGGTGCTTATTTCAAAAAAGTCTATCCATCTGAAAGAGAGTCTGTGGGTTTTGTTTCTTCTCAAAAATTTATTAGTGAACCTCAGTTTCTAATTTTGCATGAAAAAAAATGATTAAAAAACTTCAAGAAATTCCGTATAAAATGCAAAAAAAGAAAAATCCTTTTAAAGGTTAAATAGTCCAAAAAATAATTAAAACTCCAGGATCCAAAAGCTAAGAAGTAACTTGAATCAAGAAAAGTCCATTTCTCTAGAGAATTTCTGATCTCTGCTAGACTTTGGGTTTTAATGTTGTGTCAGACATAAGGTGCAATGTTATGGACCCTTGAAAGGAGACTGCTAACTGAGACACTTGAGCAAAGCTGTATAGTTATTGGTCTTAACACTCAGAGAGGAGGTTGATCCAGTAAAAAAATTCAATGGCAAAGGGGATGACAAGAGAGCCTGGGCTTCTTGACCTGGGTACTCATGTATGGAACCACATTACGACACAGCTGGCACTGCAGAATCATGGGAAATAGATAGATTGGACAATAAATGGTACTGTGGCAATTGTCTTTCCAAATGGAAATAAAAGTGTTCAATTCTCACAGCAGCCACAAAAATCAATTCAGGCTAAATGAAGAGCTAAATGTTTCAAGCAAAATAAAGCTTGACTGGACCAAGTGTTTTTGAGTTGTATAGAGAATACTCTCATATGCTGCTGATAGCTTAAGATAAACTGGTAAAACTACTTTGAAATTCAAGTTTATCAATACCTATGAGAATTGAGGATATGTTTATTCTAAGACCCAGCAATTCTATTCCCAGCTACATACCCTACAAAGAATTATTTCACATGTGCACAAATCAACATGCAAAAATGTTCAGAGCAGCACTGTTTGGATTTAGAAAATTTAGAAACAAACAGCCAACACCTGGTTGCATTAGTTTTCTATTGATGTGTAACAAATTACCACAAACATAGCGGCTTAAAACAACACTCGTTTGTTATTTCACAGTTTTTGGAGGACGGAACGCGGGCATGGTATAATACAACTGTGCTCTCAGCTCAGTCTCAAAAAGTGAAAATCAAGATGCTGGCTGGCCTTTGGTCTCATCTAGAGCTTGGGGTCTTTTTCCAACCTCATTTGGGTTATTATCAGAGGATTGTTCCTTAGGGTTGTAGGGCTGAGAGTCCTGCTTTCTTAATGGTTGTTGGTCAGGGTCTTGGCCACACAGCACTTCACAACATGGTGGCTTACTTCTCTAAAGTCAACAGAAGACCCTTTCTTGCTTTGAATCTCTCTCTTTAAGTAAAGTTCAGTACCTCTGATTAGGTCAGGCCTACTCAGGACAACCTCCATTTATGACTGACTCAACATCAAATGATTAGCAACCTATTCACAGGAGTGAAAGTCCATCATATTAAAAAATCCTACCAGTAACCAAGGGTAGGGGATGATGCAGGGTATGGATACCAGGGGGAAGATATCATGGGGGACACCTTGGAATTTCCCTACTACACAGGAGAATGAAAATATTGTGCTGTATCTATATAGAGAATGCATTATATGTGTAATATATAGTTTCTTTTTATACAGTAATGACAATAAAATACAGCTCTGTGTACTCATTTAGGTAAATCTTATAAACATAATATTGAGCAATCAAAGCAATAAGCAGGAGAAATACAGAATGAGATCATGTAAAGCAAGTTTATGCAGAAGATATGTGATTTTTGGTTGATGTCTATATATGCATTAAAAGTATAAAAAAATGCATTAATATCACACACATAAAATTCAGAAAAGTGATTCTCCATGGGAGAGTGAGAGGAGAGTGATCAGGGAGGGACACCCAAGAACTTCAGGTCTATTGCTAATCCAGTGCTTGCTGAGTTGAGTATGGCCACAGAAGGGTATGTTTTATTATTCTTCAGACCATTTTGCAAGTCAAATATTTCATGACAAAATTAAAAATATGTGAAAGACAATATAAACCAAAAACTGATAAAGATTTCAGCAATATTAATTGAACTAATAGTTTTAAATATTAAAATAAACCTGGATTCTATTAAAAATGTCATATACTCTATCTGACAAATAATTTAAAAAATTACCAAGCGAGTTGTTTCTTTAAATTTCTTAGTAATTCCTTCAACACAACTGAGTGTATGATTAGTCATTTTGGTGGCAGGAGGAAAGGGAAGTTAATCTGTGATTGAATGCTTTATAGCATTTGTTGCTTCTGTTGTGCAGTAACTCTTTTGGACGTATTTTAGAAGAGAAAATTCAATAGAGCAAGTCATTAACATTTAGAGAATACAAATCAAGAAAACCTATATTAAATAAATAATACTAAAATTTAAGTGCTTTTTGTTATAGAAGGTAATATATTACTTAGAAATAAAAACGATCTCCATTTGTACAACTGCAAAACATATGAGGCCCATTTATTATGATTTCAGTGGGAAATTAGAAGGAATACAGTCACAGAGCTGGTTAAGGATGGACAGTGAATGTTTACTGCATTTATTTCAGTAATTTAGAGGCAGTTGCTTTCTATAATAAATGGAGGGAAAAACTGAGTGAAACCTTTCTGAAGCTGCTTATAAGCTTTTGTTAGGAGATTATGGAAAATCATGCAATTTGTTTTTGTTACAGAAAGACGGTGGTTGTTCCTGCTTATGCCAATCTGTCTTAGGACCTGCACAGGCTGTTCCAGCGTGAATAGTTCATCTAAATTGTACTCATACTACAATATATTAACCCCAACAAAACAGGAACTGTTGCATATTGCCTTACAGGAGAATTTGATCTTACTTGTTATTTCTATTTAGCAGTGTAGCTGTTTGGTCCAAACTAGAACAGAAAGTTATTGGCTTGAGATGACAACGTTGTTTTATTCAATTCTATCAATATAGCATTTTTCCCATTGAAAAGAATTTGAGCATCCCTTCTCCATCTCTTGGGCTTGTATATGGATGCAGTCCTAGCTGTCTTCCTTTCTGGCTCTACTTACTGATGCTGACAGATCCCACTGCACAGTGTTAAGTGCTCTGGGAGGTGTAAGGAATGCGCATGCTCTCAACCTCAGGACACCTGTAGACTAGTGAAGGCAGTAAGACCTCAGTGTAATGTCAATGGTATGTGATAGAAACTAACCAGTACCATAAAAACAGGGAGAGCAGAAAACCCTAACTGATCTACTCTGTGTCTGACTCTATGCTAGCTGCTTTGCAGGTACCTTTCTGGGCATCTTGGGAGGATCTGGGGTCCAGATGTTTCTGGTGAAAGGAATTAAGAATCAGCTTTCTTTCTTCTACATGTCTTTTTACAAACTCTGTTTGCATGGGGACTATAGGAGCTTTGGAGACAGAGCTGAGAGAAATCTTGTCCAGGTTGTTGGTCTGACCCAAATGGTTGTCTTCACAACATCCATTTCTTCCCATGTGATTAATATGGGAATTTTATTAATTCCCATATTAATTTTATTAATGTGATTTTATTAATCAAATTTTATTAATTAAATTTTATTAATGTGATTAATTGAAACGAGTTATTTTAATTCTGGGAGTGACCCCGTTACCCAATCCTGCCAATGACAGATGACAGCAAGTTTGCTGGGAGGAAAGGGATCATAGTGGGAAAGGTTTTCCTGGTCCTAGGAGGAGGCCTGGGAATAAAGGACCCACATATTCCTCTAGAAGTCATCAGGAAGCCTGGAAATGTCACATCCATTTTGCTAACATAGGAACACAACCCATGGAGAAGGTCACTGTATGAGTTTGCTAGGGCTGCTGGAACAAAGTCCCACAAACCTGGTAGCTTAAAACAACAGAAATGTATTGTCTCACAGTTACGGAGGCCAAAAGTCTAAAATTAAGGTGTTGGCAGTGCTGTGCTCTGACAGCTCTAGGGAAACAATCTGCCCTTGCATCTTCTGGCTTCTGGTGTTTACCAGTATTCTTTGATGTTCCTTGGTTTGTAGCTCTCATTCCAGTCCCATGGCCATATCCCTGTGCAATACAGTTTAGATCTGACCCAAATCTCATGTTGAATTGTAATCCCAAGTGTTGGAGATAGGGCATCATGGGAGTGATTAGATTATGGGGGTTTCTCAGGAATGGTTGAACACCGTCTTCTTACTGTTCTCATGATAGTGAGTCATTGTGAAATCAGGCTGTTTAAAAGTGTGTAGCACCTCCTCCCCTTTTCTTTCTGCTCCAGCCATATAAGACTTGCCTGCTGGCTGGGTGCCTTGGCTCACGCCTGTAATCCCAGCACTCTGGGAAGCCAAGGTGGGTGGATCAAGAGGTCAAGAGATCGAGACCATCCTGGTCAACATGGTGAAACCCCGTCTCTACTAAGAATACAACAAAATTAGCTGGTCATGCTAATGGCACGTGCCTGTAATCCCAGGTACTCAGGAGGCTGAGGCAGGAGAATTGCCTGAACCCAGGAGGTGGAGTTTGTGGTGAGCCGAGATCGCTCCATTGCACTCCAGCCTGGGTAACAAGAGGGAAACTCCATCTCAAAAAAAAGGAAAAAAAAACAAGACTTGCCTGCTTCCCTTCTGACATGATTGTAAGTTTCCTGTGGCCTCCCCAGAAGCCAAGCAGATGCTGCCATGCTTCCTATACAACCTGCAGAACCGTGAGCAATTAAACCTCTCTTCTTTGTAATTGCCCAGTCTCAGGTAATTATTTTTTTTTCCTTTTTATTGCATTTTAAGTTTTGGGGTACATATGCAGGACATGCAAGATAGTTGCATAGGTACACACACGGCAGTGTGATTTGCTGGTAATTCTTTATAGCACTGTGAGAACAGGCTAAGACACTGTGTGTCTTTACAACATCTTCCTCCTCTGCATGTTTGTCTGTGTCCTTTCCCTTTCATAAAAGCATCAGTCATACTGAATTAGGGTCTACCCTAATGACTTCATTTTAACCTGATCACCTCTATTTCAAATAAGGTTATATTTTAAGGTTCTGGGAGTTGGGATTTCAACACACATTTTTGAGGGAACATTGACAATTCAAACAATAAAGAGAATTTCAGTGAAAGATCCAGTCCCGTCTTCCTGAAAGCTACCTAATCTCTTGAATTTTGTGAAATAAATCTCCTTATTCAAGTCAGCTGGAATCAAATTATCTCTTACTTGCAGCCAAAGTGTTTGCAACAGAATTATGCAGATATTTCTGATGGGATATGGTAAGAGGAATGATGGGGGATGGTGAGGATCCTGGAGGAATGAACAATCCTGGGAAAAGGAATCCGGCTTGCTGAGCCTCATTGAGCACGTAAGATGACAGATGTTTGTGCTGGTTCAGCATTGTTACTTATTCTCCATTCAAACACCTGTTCACAAGCTGTCATTTGGACATCCTTTCACCTGTCTCGTGTGTGGGATCTTAGACAAATGCTGTTTCTGCTGTGGGACAGAACAGCAGGTGCTAGTTTGGGATCCTGACATGATCATTCCTAACACTCACAGGCTATGCCCCAAAATGTTAACACCTCATTTACCTTTCTTGATTTCCTCAAGTCCTCCGGGAAGTTTGTGATCAACTATTCCAGAGGCCTTTCCTTCCAGGTACAGATTGACAAAATATTTATATTCTTGGCACTCAATAAATATTTCCTAATTAAACACTTTCTAGTGTGTTTGCTTGGCTACAAGTGACCTAATGGGTAATAGTTGGTAGGAGCAGTAGACAACTTCAAATCCAGCTGTCCAGCTGTGTAGCTTTATGTGGGTTGTACAAGCTCTACAAGCCTCAGTTTTAATTATCTGTAAGTAGGGCTTTTAATGCCTGTTTCATAGACATCATTACCAATTTAAAAATGAATGAAGCTCAGACAAATTGTCACCCAAGACTGTACACCTGGTAAACAGTGCTGAAACAGATTAAGAGTGAATGCCCTCCCCAAGCCTCCCAAGTGCTTCCACACTTTAGTTTCCCACACCATTTCACAGCCCTATAAATGTTGCTGGTAGGCAGCCTCCAAGATGGCCTGGACCCAAGCCAAGCTAACATAGACAACTGCTGATTTTTAAAGTCTTGACTTCACTTTGCTACACATCACGTGATTTTTCTTGCAGAAAATTTGTTCTGGAAGAAAATTTGTAAGGTAGGTTGGCTAATACTGTAATTAACCAACCTACCTTATGTTCTCAATAACTGGATAATATCTAGAGAAGGGAGGGAAAAGAGACCCAGGGATACTGTCTGAATACAAATCTAGCCTTGAAGAGAATGTGTTTTTTATTATCTTTCCTGAATGATTTGCTATCAGGCAAGTATACTAATTGGTGGTGCTTTATTTGATTAGGCATGATAATGACCCCTTTTTGTGATTACAATTTTTTTTAGCATTTCCTTGTAAAATTTTATTATTTTTTATGGATTTAACCTTTAATTACATTTATGTGCACAGAAAAACCTACTCTTTGTAGTCACTTAACATGTTCAGGCTGTCACTGTTGTCAGCTGCTGAACAACTGATTAGGGGGCCTGGGAGCTGCCAAGCTGCTTTCATTAAGATGGTCAAGTGATCAGGCAAAATGGCGCAATTGAGCAACTGGAGATCTGAAAATGTGATGCTACTTGATTACTATTATGGCTGGAAAATAGAGCAAGTATAGAGGGGCTAAGTCAGGAATGAATCTAAAAAGCAGCCTCATCATTTATATAAGTAATATTGCCAATTTCAAATAAATTACATAGGGCATAATCTAGCCTTTTAAAAAATGCCTTCTAAGCTCAGTTGTGTTGTCTTTGTATATTATTTAATAAACAAAGCAGAAGAAAAAAACACATTTCTGCTCATGTCTTGAATGTGAAAAAAAAAAAAAGGAAGGATTTGCCCAGTATCTATAGCTAAAAAGCAATGGGGCACTGATGCAAAATCAGACTTGTAGTGACAGAAGTGCAGACCCTTAAATGCATTTCTTTTTAAATAGAGGCCTACAGTCTTTATTCACAACTTCAAAATTTAAAAATTTCTGAAAATACTTAAAGTCCTTTTTTTTTCTTGTACTACATTTAGTAGCAAAATCTAATCTGACCCAAGACTTATTCATTGCCTTTTCCTTTTGTGTTCTGAAGATGGGTGTTTTGCTACTGAAATATCAACGTGTTGATTGCAGGGTACTGATTCATATGACTCTGGAGGTGGGTGGTGTAACCCTTCTGGTATCTGAAAAATTCTGGACTCCAAAACTTTCTTGCTTTAAAAGGTTTTGGGTAAGAAACATAAAATTGGTGGGGTAAAATGAGAGGAAATATTGAAGATGAAGACAAGACATGAAATTGAGATTATGTAAGTGCAGAACAGAACTGGGGTTATATTTTTCTTTTAGGATTATGGATGACTTGTGGTGGGCTTTCAATCACCTGTGCTGTATCAAACTGATGAACCATGATAACTGACAGAGAAGGAGATTGCCATGTTGGAAAAACAACACCATTTTAAGTTTCCCTTGATTAATAAACTGCTTAAATCCATCCTTGAAAACATCAGCCTAATGGCTAATGTCAGCAAAACCAGAAACATTCCAACCCTAAGATAAACCCCACTCTGACCAGAAACATGCCAACCCGAGGCAGCCTCCCCTCCAACCAGAGATATTTCAGCCCCACAATAAACTTTCCCTCACAGAGAAACATTCTAAACATGAGATAAGCTCCCTCCTCCCAAAACCCTTAAATGCCCTTAGTCTGTAGGAGAGAACACTCCTGACCAAAATTGGCCAGAGGCCTCTCTCAGGTTTACTCTCCAAAATAAACCTGTCATTGACTACTGAGCTGCCTTTTGTGTTTCTTTCCTCTTTCTTTGACTCTTATATTTTGTGTCAAAACCTGAGACAAGTGTTGGGGAGAGAGGCTCTCTTGCAGCCCAGGAAGCAGTGGGCAGTGGCAGCTCATCCCAACCTAACTCCCAGATCCAGAGGTCTCTGGTCACCTGCCCTGTTTTTTCTCTCACTTCACTTTTCGAGAGAGATGCATGAGAAGGACAACTAATCTGAAGGGGACTGTGAGGCTCAGGCCAGGGCTACTCTCCAGTTGGCTCTCAAAACCATCAGGTCTCAGGAATCTACTCTGACCACCTGCAATGGGTATTTTGCTCTCTAACCCCTGCTCCCTCTCTCTCTCTCTCACACAGCTCCAGTCTGGGAGGCCCTTTGCTAATTCCACTGGAACATCCAACACTGGGCACTAATTCAGCTGCCTGGTAAGATCTCCCTTCTCCTTGCTTTCTCACGGTACCTGGGAAACTCAGGTCTGCTGTCCTGGTCCTTGGAGGACCGGTAAGACTAAGCTAGAACAAATCCTGGGGACACCCAGTTTCTTCTCAGCTTAACCATCCTCTTTAGAAAGAAGATTCTGGGATGTAGAGACTCAAGATGGCGCTGTGAGAACAACCCAGGATTGGAGCCCGCGTTGAATTCGCAAACGGTGAGTCAGTGCTGCATTTCCAGACTGATCTTTGTTGCCCACAGAACGGGGAAACTCCCAAGTATAAAAAGACACGGGACGCCAGGCAGTAGGTCTGCCTGGCGAAGCCGGCAGCCGGGGCAGCGGCGGCCGGCCCTACCCAGCAATCCCCACAGGGCGCGCTTGTACGGGTGCCTTGTTGAACCGGCAACCTGAGACTTGAGAGGGCTGGACTTGAGACTGAACGAGACTTGCACAGTAGCCCAGCCCAGGGGATTGCAGGGACAGATCGTTTGGGATACCCAGTGGGACGAACAAAACCGCGATTTCAAACTATCCCGGGCAGACGGTCCGAGACGCTCTGTGGGGGAGGGGCGTCCACCACTACGGAGGCAACCTGCCCCAACTGATATACACGCCCACTGCTGACACAGCCAGCCGTTGCCGAGGCAACCTGCCCCAACTGAGATACACGCCCACTGCTGACGCAGCCTGCCGTTGCTGAGGCAACACGCTACAACGAAGAGACTCCGCCGCAGGGCGTGGCGGAGACCACAGCAGAGCCAGCAGGAAGAGCGCGAATCACACAACAGCAGGGCGGAGCCTCGGCAGCCAAACAGTGGCTAGTCTGCCTTTGAGCTGGGCAGGACACCTGATCGGACATCCAAAAATAAAGCCCAAACCCCTCAACACAGAGCATTTGAGAAAAAAAAAAAGGGTTGTTTAATGAGCTGTGTTGCAGCAGAATCAAACATAGCAGCCTAACAGCCCTGAATGAACAACAGAGTGCACAGCTCAGCAATTAAACCCCTATAAAGTACAAACTGTCTCCTCAAGCAGCTCCCTGACCCCTCTATATCCAAAAGACTGTCATTAGGCAGGCATCATCCTGGGACAAAGAGAGCAGAAAAAGAAACTGGTAGCATCCCTCGCTGTGCCACGGCTACTAGAGGTGCACCCCAGACAAGCAGGGTCTGGAGCGGACCTCAACAGTTGTACAGTGAAGGGGCTAGACTGGTAGAAGGAAAACGAAGCAACAGAAATACTTCATCATCAACATTCTGGGTGTCCACTCAGAGACCCAAACGAAAAGTCAGCAACTACGCAGACGACCAGCGGACAAATCCACAAAGATGGGAAGAAACCAGCGCAAAAAGGAGGAAAACACCCGAAACCAGAACACATCGCCTCCTAGAAAGGACCAAAACTCCTCACCAGCAAGGGAACAAAGCTGGACGGAGAATGACTGTGACGAAATGACGGAATTAGACTTCAGAAGATGGATAATGAGAAACTTTTGTGAGCTAAAAGATCATGTATTAAATCAATGCAAAGAAACTAAGAACCTTGAAAAAAGATTTGAAAAAAGATTCGAGGAAATGATAACAAGAATGGATGCCTTAGAGAGGAATATGAATGAATTAAAGGAGCTGAAAAACACAATACGAGAACTTCGCGAAGCAAACGCAAGTTTCAATAGCCGAATTGACCAAGCAGAAGAAAGAATATCTGAAGTCGAAGACCAACTCAATGAAATAAAACGAGAAACCAAGATCAGAGAAAAAAGCGCAAAAAGGAATGAACAAAGTCTCCAAGAAATGTGGGACTATGTGAAAAGACCTAACTTACGTTTGATAGGTGTACCAGAAGGGGACGAAGAGAATGAATTCCAGCTGGAAAATACTCTTCAGGACATCATCCAGGAAAATTTCCCCCACCTAGCAAGACAAGCCAACACTCAATTGCAGGAAATACAGAGAACACCACAAAGATATTCCGCAAGAAGAGCAACCCCAAGGCACATAATCGTCAGATTCAACAGGGTTGAAATAAAGGAGAGAATACTAAGGGCAGCCAGAGAGAAAGGTCGGGTCACCCACAAAGGGAAGCCCATCAGACTCACAGCAGATCTCTCGGCAGAAACACTACAAGCCAGAAGAGAGTGGGGGCCAATATTCAACATTCTTAAAGAAAAGAACTTTCAACCCAGAATTTCATATCCAGCCAAACTGAGCTTCAGAAGTGAAGGAAGAATAAAATCCTTTGCGAACAAGCAAGTACTCAGAGATTTTGTCACCACCAGGCCTGCTTTAGAAGAGCTCCTAAAAGAGGCACTACACATAGAAAGGATCAATCAGTACCAGCCATTCCAAAATCACACTGAATGCTAAAGAGCTTCAACATAATGAAGAATCTACAACAACTAACAGGCAAAACAGCCACTTAGCATCAAAATGGCAGTATCAAATTCACACATAACAATATTAACCCTAAATGTAAATGGACTAAATGCACCAATCAAAAGACACAGACTGGCAAATTGGATAAAAATCCAAAACCCATCAGTGTGCTGTATCCAGGAAACCCATCTCACATGCAAGGATACACAAAGGCTCAAAATAAAGGGATGGAGGAAGATTTACCAAGCTAATGGAAAGCAAAAAAAAGCAGGAGTTGCAATTCTCATCTCTGATAAAATAGACTTTAAAGCAACAAAGATCAAAAGAGACAAAGAAGGCCATTACATAATGGTAAAAGGATCGATACAACAAGAAGAGCTAACGATCCTAAACATATATGGACCCAACACAGGAGCACCCAGATACATAAGGCAAGTTCTTAATGACTTACAGAAGGACTTAGACTCCCACACAATAATAGTGGGAGACTTTAACACTCCACTGTCAATATTAGACAGATCAACCAGACAGAAAATCAACAAGGATACCCAGGGCTTGAACTCAGACCTGGAGCAAGCAAACCTGGTGGACATTTACAGAACTCTCCACCCCAAATCCACAGAATACACATTCTTCTCAGCACCACATCACACCTACTCTAAAATTGACCACATAATTGGAAGTAAAGCACTGCTCAACAAATGCAAAACAACTGAAATCATAACAAACAGCCTCTCAGACCATAGTGCAATCAAGTTAGAACTCAGAATTCAGAAACCGACCCAGAACCGCACAGCTTCATGGAAACTGAACAACTGGCTCTTGAATGTTGACTGGGTAAACAACGAAATGAAGGCAGAAATAAAGAAGTTCTTAGAAACCAATGAGAATGAAGACACAACGTGCCAGAACCTCTGGGACACATTTAAAGCAGTCTCTAGAGGAAAATATATAGCAATAAGTGCCCATATGAGGAGAATGGAGAGATCCAAAATTGACACCCTATCGTCAAAATTGAAAGAGCTAGAGGAGCAAGATCAAAAAAACTCAAAACTCAGCAGAAGACAAGAAATTACTAAGATCAGAGCCGAGCTGAAGGAGATTGAGACACGAAAAACCCTTCAAAAAATCAATAAATCCAAGAGCTGGTTTTTTGAAAAGATCAACAAAATAGACAGACCACTAGCCAGATTGATTAAAAATAAAAGAGAGAACAACCAAATAGATGCAATAAAAAATGATAAAGGGGAAATCACCACAGATTCCACAGAAATTCAAACCATCATCAGAGAATATTACAAACAACTCTATGCACATAAACTAGTAAACCTGGAAGAAATGGATAAATTCCTGGACTCCTGTGTCCTCCCAAGCCTAAACCAGGAGGAAGCTGAAACTATGAATAGACCAATAACAAGGTCTGAAGTTGAGGCAGCAATTAAGAGCCTACCTCACAAAAAAAGCCCAGGTCCAGATGGGTTCACAGCCGAATTCTACCAGACACACAAGGAGGAGCTGGTACCATTCCTTCTAAAGCTATTTCAAACAATCCAAAAAGAGGGAATTCTTCCCAAATCATTTTATGAGACCAACATCATCCTGATACCAAAACCCAGCAGAGACCCAACAAGAAAAGAAAACTTCAGGCCAATATCCATGATGAACATAGATGCAAAAATCTTCAATAAAATATTGGCAAGCCGATTGCAACAGCAAATCAAAAAACTTATTCATCATGATCAAGTAGGATTCATCCCAGGGATGCAAGGCTGGTTCAACATACTCAAGTCTATCAACGTAATTCACCACATAAACAGAACCAAAAACAAAAACCACATGATTATCTCAATTGATGCAGAGAAGGCATTTGACAAAATTCAACAGCCCTTTATGCTAAAAACCCTCAATAAACTCGGTATCGATGGAACGTATCTCAAAGTAATAAAAGCTATTTATGACAAACCAACAGCCAATATCATACTGAATGGGCAAAAACTGGAAGCATTCCCTTTGAAATCTGGTACTAGACAAGGATGCCCTCTCTCACCACTCCTATTCAATATAGTACTGGAAGTTCTAGCCAGAGCAATCAGGCAAGAAAAAGAAATAAAGGGTATTCAAATAGGAAAGGTGGAAGCCAAATTGTCTCTATTTGCAGACGACATGATAGTATACCTAGAAGACCCCATCGCCTCAGCCCAAAAACTCCTGAAACTGATAAACAACTTCAGCAAAGTCTCAGGATATAAAATCAATGTGCAAAAATCACAAGCATTCGTCTACACCAATAACAGACTTAAAGAAAGCCAAATCAAGAGCGAACTGCCATTCGCAATTGCTACAAAAAGAATAAAATACCTTGGAATACAACTCACAAGGAATGTAAGGGACCTCTTCAAGGAGAACTACAAACCACTGCTCAACGAAATCAGAGAGGACACAAACAGATGGAGAAACATTCCATGTTAATGGTTAGGAAGAATTAATATCGTGAAAATGGCTATACTGCCCAAAGTAATTTACAGAATCAACGCTATCCCCATCAAGCTACCATTGACTTTCTTCACAGAACTGGAAAAAACCACCATGAACTTCATATGGAACCAAAAGAGAGCCCGCATAGCCAAGTCAATTCTAAGCAAAAAGAACACAGCGGGGGGCATCACACTACCGGATTTCAAACTATACTACAAGGCTACAGTAATCAAAACAGCATGGTACTGGTACCAAAACAGAGATATAGACCAATGGAACAAAACAGAGGCACCGGAGGCAACACAACATACATACAACTATACAATCTTTGATAAACCTGACAAAAACAAGCAATGGGGCAAGGATTCCATGTTTAACAAATGGTGTTGGGAAAACTGGCTAGCCATGTGCAGAAAGCAGAAACTGGACCCCTTCCTGACACCTTACACTAAAATTAACTCCAGATGGATTAAAGACTTAAACATAAGACCTGGCACCATAAAAACCCTAGAAGGAAATCTAGGCAAAACTATCCAGGACATAGGAGTAGGCAAGGACTTCATGAACAAAACACCAAGAGCATTGGCAACAAAAGCCAAAATAGACAAATGGGACCTAATGAAACTCCACAGCTTCTGCACGGCAAAAGAAACAGTCACTAGAGTGGATCGGCAACCAACAGAATGGGAAAAAAATCTTCGCAGTCTACCCATCTGACAAAGGGCTGATATCCAGAATTTACAAACAACTCAAGCAGATTTACAGGAAAAAAACAAACAAGCCCATTCAAAAGTGGGCAAAGGATATGAACAGATACTTTACGAAAGAAGACATATATGAGGCCAACAATCATATGAAAAAATGCTCATCGTCACTGGTCATCAGAGAGATGCAAATCAAAACCACATTGAGATACCATCTCACGCCAGTTAGAATGGCGATCATTAAAAAATCTGGAGACAACAGATGCTGGAGAGGATGTGGAGAAAAAGGAACACTTTTACACTGTTGGTGGGAGTGTAAATTAGTTCAACCATTGTGGAAGACAGTGTGGCGATTCCTCAAGGCCTTAGAAATAGAAATTCCATTTGACCCAGCAATCCCATTACTGGGTATATATCCAAAAGACTATAAATCGTTCTACTATAAGGACACATGTACACGAATGTTCATTGCAGCACTGTTTACAATAGCAAAGACCTGGAATCAACCCAAATGCCCATTGATAATAGACTGGATTGGAAAAATGTGGCACATATACACCATGGAATATTATGCAGCAATCAGAAATGATGAGTTCGTGTCGTTTGTAGGGACATGGATGAATCTGGAAAACATCATCCTCAGCAAACTGACACAAGAACAGAAAATGAAACACCGCATATTCTCACTCATAGGTGGGTGATGAAAAATGAGAACACATGGACACAGAAAGGGGAGTACTAAACACTGGGGTCTATTGGGGGGAAAAGGGGAGGGCCAGTGGGAGGGGGAGGTGGGGAGGGATAGCCTGGGGAGAAATGCCAAATGTGGGTGAAGGGGAGAAGAAAAGCAAAGCACACTGCCATGTGTGTACCTACGCAACTGTCTTGCATGCTCTGCTCATGTACCCCAAAACCTATAATCAAATAAAAAATTAAAAAAAAAAAAAAAAGATGATTCTGGGTCTCTTTCTTTTGTCTGGAAACACCTAGAACAGAAGTAGGCACCTTCTACCCTACACCCTATACCCTTCTATCATGAATTCCTCCCAACACTAGCCATTTCTATGTATTTGACCTCAAAGATGCCTTTTTTTACTATCCCTCTACATCCCTCCTCTCAAAACCTTTATGGTTTCATTTGGACTGATGCTGACATAGGCTATTCCCAACAACTCATCTGGACTGTCTTTCCCCAGGGGTTTAGAGGCAGCCCTCACTGTTTCAGCCAGTCACTTCAATTAGACCTCTCCCACCACCTCTACAGCCCGGCATTTTGCTGCAATATGTGAACAATTTATCCCTTTCTAGACTATTGTATTCAACACACCAACAAGCTTTTAATTTTTTTGGTTGGATGCAGGTACTGGGTGTCCAAAAGGAAGGCCCAATTAATATATCCAAAAGTTTCATACCTAGGACTGATCATAACTCCAAATACCTGAGAAATTCCACTGGCATGAAAGCAAGGTGTTCAACAAATCCCATTTCCTAAAACAAAAAAGGACTTGCTTTCCTTCCTCAGATTAGTGAGGTATTTCTGATTATGGATAACAAATTTTGCCATTATTACTAAACCCCTTTATGAACACACAAAAGGAAATCTTGACCAACCACCCACTCCCATCCCAGATCTTTATCATGCTTTGTTACCTAAAACGTGTCTTATCACAGGACCCTGCTCTAGGCCTTCCAAACTCAAGACCTTTTCATCTGTATTTACACCGTTCTCATAATCAGGTTCTTGGACTATTAGCCCAACCTATGGGAGACTCCTTCCAACCAGTGGCATATTTTTGAAAACAACTAGACCCCATTTACAAAAGCTGGCCTCTTTGCCTAAAAATTTTGGTCATAGCTCTCTAACTATCCCTGAGGCACAAAAACTCACGTTCTACAAACCCTTTCAGGTATTTTCTTCTCACAGTCTACAAGATATGATCAGCCATAAGGTTCTCACCCCCATCTCATCCTCTTGCATGTAAGCCCTACATTCAATCGTCCTTCAACCCTCTATTTCCCTTCAGAGATGCTCGTCACCTAATCCTGCCACTCTCTACCTTCAACACGGATTTTAAACTCTGAACAATACTCATGCTTTGATCTAACTGAAAGTTCTCTCTGTTTCACCATCTTCCACTCACATAAAGGGAGCCCCATACTGGTTTATAGATGGCAGTGCAGCAAAAAACCTTCCCCTCCAAGCAGGATATGCCATCATTGAGGGTATCATTATGATCCCCAATCTCTCCCATCTAGAAGAGTCATAGAGGCTGCCCCCTTGCCTTTGGGCACATCCACCCAACAAGCAGAAGTAGTTGCCCTAATAAGAGCATTAACCCCAGAAAAAACCACACAAGTTAATATATATACCGATTTTAAATATGCCTCTAACATCATCCATTCCAATGCCCAAATTTGGAGTGAATGGGGCTATCTCACAGCTAAGAGAATCCCTATCATTAATGTAAAACTCATCCATCATCTATTAAAGGTAGCTCTACCTCTAGAAAAGGTTATAGCTATCCATTGCAAAAGACATCAATCAGAAAAAAACCACATTTCTTTAGGGAACCATGAGGCTACTATGGGGCAAAACATGCCTGAACCAATCACCCAATTCCCCAATACGTAACTTCCCTCCATCCAACATATCCCTTCTCTTTATCCAGAACACCAGCACAACTAATCGCAGCGGGGACACAATTTAACCCCAGCATACTGGTTCATACAAAACAAATTAGTCCCACCTGACCCTGAAAAAAAAAAAACAGTTCTTCTACGAGACATCCATCCCTCTTCCACACTAGCCATTCCCCTCTACAACATTTCTTAAGTTCCCATACACACATAACCCCAGCTATAAAGGAAGAGTTAAAAGCCATTTCCCATTAATGCTCTACTTGCCAGACTGCTTCACCTTATTCCAACACTAGACCCTCTTCTTTCCCGAGGCATCAAGCCAGGGAACACCTTCCAGGACAGGACTGGCAAATTGATTTTACCCATATGCCCCCAGCAAAAACGGTTTGATTTCTTTTAGTTTTGGTTGATACATTTTTGGGATGGGTTGAGGTTTTTCCCCAACCAACAAATGTGCTTCTAGTGTTATTTCCAAATTAAGAACAGAAATCATCCCCAGGTTTGGGGTCCCTCTTTATTTTCAATCTGATAATGGCCCTGGATTCATTTCTTACATTACTCAAACACTTGCACAAGCCCCTATGAGTTGCCTGGAAGCTACACATCCCCTATCGACCACAATCTTCAGGAAAGGTTGAAAACAAATGCATTCCAAAGACACCCTCACCAGGTACTTCAAACACATAAAGGCTGGGTTACACTTTTGCCTTTAGCCCTTCTAAAAATTCAGGCACTCTCACGTCAACCTTTAATGCTCAGCACCTTTGAGCTCATGTATGGGAGACCACTTGCCCCTTTTGCTCCACCTCAGGGTCAAGCAGCATCACTACTAACCCTCGTTTCCCTTCCTCTACCTATCATCTGCCACTTCACTTGGGAATATGCTGACAAATACCTGTCACAACTCATCACAGACTCCTTTAACCCCTCCCTACAGCCAGGAGATGAGTTCTGAGAGGTTCCAGTCTTACCTGCAATCCCCCCTCACATCTGAATGGAAGGGAGCTTACCAGATCATCCTTACTACACCCATGGCAGCAAAACTCCAGGGACTCCCCAACTGCTTTCATTATACTTCTCTCAAGGAAACAGATTTCCCTTCACCACATACCCAAGCAACCAAATCCAAAACCCCTTCAACCTTCTCTTGTATCTCCGCAGGACCTACTTCCCTTCATCTCACCTGAGTCCTGTAGGAAAGGAGGAGAAATCCACATAAGCTGCTTATGTCTCTTTCTCTCCCAAACTTTCAAGTTTGCTAACCAACCTTGTTACAGACCTTCAGTGGTACCCTTAACAAAGGTCCCATTATATATCCTGATCAGCTTCTTACTGTTCTATGGGAACTGTGGCTTCAAGAAACTTTCCAGGACTTTACTCCTACCCAAATAACCTTTTGCTCTTTTCGCTTGTTTCTTTGAATATAATTTCCCTAAGCACATCAACCTCACCAGTAAAACCACTCCTCACTGCTCTCAAACTAGAACGCTCTACAAAATTTACACAATAGCTCTTGCTTCAAGCTAGCTCTTCCTTTGCTCCTGGAGCGCTGAATATGCTTATTGCTGTCTTCCTCAGCTTACACGGCCCTTCCTACACCCCTTCATCACCTTTTAACAGGAAATATAACCCTAACTTATAAACTCCAAAAAGGAGCTTCTGTTTTTGAAGGAGCTGATACTCTGTTTGGCGATTATCTCACTTCCAGGGCCAACTGGGCAAACATTATTTCAAACCTACTACAACTCCCTACAATGCCTTAAGCCTTAAGACCCTCCCTTTGAAGGGCCCATAACTACACACGTCCCCCTCTTACAACAAGCCTCACTTTGCTTTTCAGCCTCCAGGGAAATTTCCCTGGAGGGTCCTTAACATCTAACCAATGCAACCACACTATCATTGTTAAACATCCCTCTGACCCTCAAGGTAAGCAGGTTGATGACCAAATATCAACTCTCCGTTTGCTCTGAAGAAAATGGACCATTTCTGCAACCTGCTTGTTTTATAGCCTTTCCCTCAACCAATGCCTCCAGCTTAACTTGTGTGGCCCCCAGTGCCCACCTTTTCCCATGGCTCAATATCAGTGGTGCAACAGTGGATCTCATTCAAGGTGTAAAAAATAACTTTTCCTCTATCTCTTCCATAGTGGGGTCTCCTTAGCCTTCTCCTTGTCCACCTGGAGTAATGAACCACAGGAAAGAAGACACCCCACCTTTAATTTGCTTATTGTCTTTCCTTATCTCCACCTATATTTATGACAAAGGCTTGTTGTTTTTGTGTGGTACCAACACACGGCTTTGTCTTCCCACCAACTGGAACAGAACCTGTATCCTAGTTTATTTTTCTCCCTCCATTGGACTAGTTTCTCCTAATCAGTCTTTGCCCATTCCATCCATCGCTGCCTTACGTATAACCTCCGGGATTGGTGAAGAGCAGACAGATTGGCCAACTCCTTAACATCCTTTAAAGCTTTTCAACAGAATTACAGGATTCATTAGAAGATATAGCTCAAAGCCTTATCAGAGTCCAAGACCAACTGGACTCCTTGGCTAGAGCAGTCCTCCAAAATAGACTGGGATCCATTCTTATAACAGTGGAAAAAGGGGGCCTCTGCCTCTCATCGGTTGAGGAATGTTGCTTCTATCTCAGTCATTCGGGCCTATTAAGAGAGATTGCTAAAAAACCTAAAGGCTAAAAAGCTAAATGGACACCAAAACAACAAAATAAATTCTTGGTTTTAGAAATAAAATTCTAACATGAACCATCCCACTCCTGGGCCAATAATATGCCTAGGGCTAATGTGCTTACCCCGCTTAATCAACCTTTTTCAAAGATTTTTTAACTGACAGGATCATGGCCATCTCACAATTACCCAAAAAAATCTACAGATGGCATTACTCCTACAATCAATCTGAGACCAAAGAACTCTCTGACCTCCCCAGCCCCAGCAGGAAGTAGCCAGAAAGAACATGCCACCCCTCTTCCTGTTTATAACTGTAGGGACTAGATTGACAGAGCAGGAGTGTCATCATCTTGGACAAACACCACCTTTTTTAGTTCCCCTTGATTAAAAAAACACCTAAATCCAGCCCCCAAACATCAGCCTAATGGTTAATGTCAGCGTAACCAGAAACATTCCCACCCTAAGATAAAACCCTCTCCTACCAGATACATTCTAACCCTGAGATAGCCACTCCTGCAACCAGAGACATTCCAACCCCGCAATAAACTTTCCCTCACATAGAAATATTCTGAACCTGCAATAAGCTCCCCACTGCCTAAACCTTAAATGCCCTTAGTCCGTAAGAGAGAATGCTCCCGACCAAAATTGGCCAGAAGCTCCTCTCAAGTTTATTCTTCAAAATAAACCTGTCTTTGATGATTGAGCTGCTTTTTGTGTTTCTTTCCTCTCCAGCTGTTTCAATAGCAATCTTCATGAACCAGATAACAATCCCTATGTTCCCGTGGAAAAGATGGCCAGCTTCTCTTTTTATTTACCCAGTGAAGGGGCAGACCCAGAGAAGGTAGGCCTAACAACACGGCTATCATCATGGCTTTCCTCCCTCCAGCCTCCTGTCCAGGATTCCTGCTCCTGCCAAAATCTTATGTGTGATCCTTCAGGCCTGATCACAGGCAATGGGAGACCTCTCAGGTGACCACTCCCCTCCCCACCCTAGACACAGTACATGACCAGGGCATTGGCATTTCTGGAGGGGCCTGCACTTTATGACTCAGCCCCACCCTGCCAGGCCAGCTGGGCTCAGGGCCATAGCTGCAGTCCCAGACCAGGTCCCTCCATGCAGAAGCCTCCTGATCAGGGCCCAGCTGACCCACTTCCCTCAATGCTGGCTCCATTCCTTTCTACTCCTATCCCTTCCTTCCTTATGCTTCCCCTCCCTGGGTGCAGGAGCGGCTGGAGACTTTTGTTCGGGACTGTTTAGCAAGGAAAAGAGACCTCCCTCCCCTAAGCGTGCTGATCCACCCAACCCTTAACCAACACCTCCGTATGCTGAAGAGCTGGAGAGCTCTGCCTACCTTTGCCTCCTGCCTGCACTATTGCAGCGGGGGAAGACAGGCTTGATTGTAACTTTCAGCTTGGCTTGCTGTGCTGAGGATCACCTTGACACCTGGTAGCTCAACACTTGTCTAAGGCTGATCTTTGTCCTCGGGATGTGGGTACTGCCTTTCTCCACCTCTGCAGGAACCTTTGCCATCATCCTCCTCATCTCACTCACCTCCAGCCTCACCATCTACTTGCCCTCGCTCCTCAGCATTTAAACAGTAAATGCACCTGAAAGCAATAACTCAAGCATACCCCAGGAATGACCCTTCTTGCCAGACACACCTGAATGTGTGTTCTGAGCTAGGAAATCTGGGCGTTGCCAACGTGGAGATCAGCTCCTTGTCTATGAGGAACATCTGAGCCCCCATCTCACTCCGTGGAACACTGATTATACAGGGAATTGAGGCCCCGAGCCTGGGGTGAATTAAAATTTCCAGGTGGAGGTTGATGGGGGAGTGTGCTAAGTAAAAATGCTATGTAAATTGCATTCCTTTTGTAAGCAGTTCCAGTTCTCCCACCCAGCCAGCCACCATTGGACTCCCTCCCCTGTATGTAAGCCCTCAATAAAACCCCATGTCTAGTCTGCTGGCTCTGAGTCTCTTCTTCAATCTCTTGCACCTGATACCTTCCCTACTGGAGTTGATAGGAGTTTGGTATGACAAACACAATCACACTTTCAATTGACTTCACAGCTCCTTGGCCTTCTATCCTCTTCCTATTGATGGTTCTTGCTCTCTAAGTTCTGGTACAAAAATTTGCTCACCTCAGACATTTAGTATATGCTGTAACTGTGACAGGAATCTGTTTCCTTGCACTTCCTTTGGTTACATCTAGCTGTTGGAGCCACCTGTTCCTACAAGCCTTCCTGGACTTTTCTGTGCCTGGGAATGGGTCTTGCCTGTGGGTCCCCAGAGCACCTGGTGTCTGCCTTCATCAAGGCCTGTGGTGCCCTGTGCTCACCTACTGGTTCCTCCCCTCAACTGAGAATTCCTTAAGAACTGATGTCCCCATGATCGCCTAAATGACCAGACACTTTAGAGAGTCTTTAAAGGTCACTCCCAGATTCCCTAGCTCGAAACACAAATTCAGGTGTGTCTGGCAAGAAGGGTCATTCTCAGGGTATGCTTGAGTTATTGCTTTCAGGTGCATTTACATACACTGTTCAAATGCTGATGAGAGAAGGCAAGTAGATGGTGAGTTTGGAGATGAGTGATAAGGAGGATGAAGGCAAAGGTTCCTGCAGAGGTGGAGAAGGCAGTATCCACAGCCTGACAGTGGACAAATGGTTGGCAGCACACGAATGAAGAATCCGCATTATAAAGGGATGAATTCCAACACTGGTAGCTCAAATAGTAAATTTAGCACAGGATTAAAAGAAAAATCTCTAGAGTAAAGCTAAGCTAGCTATTAAAAATATAGACCATTTTGCTGTCAAAGCTTAATTTTTAAAAAATATGCTGTTTTTTTTTTTTTTAACCACAATATTATTCCTTTCATATGATACAGTTTGGCTATGTCCCCACCCAAATGTCATCTTGAATTATAGCTCCCATAATTCCCATGTGTTATGGAAGGGACCAAGTGGGAGATAATTGAATCATGGGGGTGGCTCCCCCCAAACAGATCTCTGGTAGTGAATAAGTCTCATGAGATCTGATGGTTTAATAAGAGGTTTCTCCCTCTGCTTGGTTCTCATTCTATCCTGCATGCTGCCAAGTAAGATGTGCCTTTTGCCTTCCACCATGATTGTGAGACCTCCCCAGCCACGTGGAACATTGAGTCCATTAAACCTCTTTCTTTACAAATTACCCAATTTCTTCATGTATGTCTTTATCAGCAGTGTGAGAATGGACACCATATAATCGGCCTTACTATTTTAACTTAGGATAAAAATATATACATTCTCTGTCTTGGTCATTGTATTTTTTTATTTTTCTAAGTCCACATGGAGTTAAATTTCAAGGTCCTTCTGGTTAGGAGATTTTATCTCCTACATGAGTTTTGTTTATGGATCAATTGGATTTCTAATTTCCTTTTTAGCCTAAGTGAATTCTAATGAGAAAGCTGAAAGACATTTCAAATCTGAAGAGCCTATGAGTTTTATTTTATTGAAAATCAAAAGCTCCTTCTAGATTCTGCCCAACATAAAAATATGTAAACTATAAAACATTAAAATGTTAACTCTCTTGAACACAAAAATGCAAACTTTATTTTAAAATTATGTATTTTAATTTATAGGTTAAGAATCCTAGTTTTCAGGTTTCAGCATCTAGCGCTATTAGATGGGGAAATTTTAATTCACCCCAGGCTCGGGGCCTCAATTCCCTGTATAGTCAGTGTTCCACGGGGTGAGATGGGGGCTCAGATGTTCCTCAGAGACAAGGAGCTGATCTCCACGTTGGCAACGCCCAGATTTAAGAATCGTAAAATACATAATTAAAATTATGTATTTTAATTTATAGGTTAAGAATCCTAGTTTTCAGGTTTCAGCATCTAGCGCTATTAGATTATTTCCAGAATTTTAGAATTGATATATAATCTGACAATGCTGAAAATGGGCTCAAACACCTGCACCCTGCTGAAGAGACAATTTTAAATATTAAAATCTAATTATCCCAAGTTATCAAAAATAGGACAATACTTCTGAGCCACTGCTAAAGTGAAATTACTTTGATGTTAATCATTATTACTAAAATAAGAACAATGAATTTAACTTACTGCATTTTTAAAATTCTTACCCTTGGAAAAGTCGTAAATCTGTCCAGTTCTTCGACAAAGCAGAACATTTGCAAACTAATTGCTGACATAACAATCAAGAGGCTGGCAGTAAATACAACCAAACTCCCCAGCTTTTTTCCAGGTCCGAATATCTTGTACACAAAGTCTTCTAATGCAGGTGAAATCTTAATCAGCCGAACTACTCGGAGAACCTATCATGGGAGAGAGAAACATTTATTTACACAATGATCATTTATTGACACTGAATCTTAAATATGTTCATACTAAAATATCATTTTTATAGTGCGTTATAAAAATCCTACCTCTCCATTTGGAAATCTAGTGACTAAAAATAATACAGTAACCAAGTTATTGGTTTAGCTCAGTGCCTGCCACATAACAAGGACTCAATAAATCTCAAATGAATGGATGAACTGTTTTAACTAATTTAACATATTATATGATTACACAAAATGATATTAACTAGTATACATTGTTGAAATAATATTTTTCTAATGTTCAAATATGCAAGGAAAACTTTAATTCAACACAAGTTGAGCAACCCTAATCTGAAAATTCAAAACACAAAATGCTCCAAAATTTGAAACTTTTTGAGTGCTGATATGAGGCCACAAGTGAAAAATTCTACACCCAACACCTTTGTTTTATGATGTTTCCATGTACACAAGCTTTGCTTCATGCATAAAAAACTATTCAGAATATTGTGTACAACTACCTCCAGGGAATGTATTTGAGGTGTTTATAAAACATGAACAAGTTTTGTATTCAGACGTGGGTCCCATTCCCAGGATATCTCTTATGCATATATATATACAAATATTCCAACATGTGACAAACACTGAAAGCCAAAACACTTCTAGTCCCAAGCATTTGGGATACAGATACTCAACCCGTATTAGTTACATTCATTGCCTCATAAAGTATGTTCCTAGGTATTATTAGAAAATCATAAAGAAACGGAAAAAGAAACAAACTTTTGTCAAGAATCTTTACTTCTTACTGAGATTACCAACCCAATATCCATTTTCTCCTTTTTCCTTTAAAAACAGAACTTTCCAGATTTTAACCTAGCAAGTGGCTGCCTGGGTTACAGCCGACACATTACAGTCTCCCTCATAGCTGGGCATCTCAAGTGGACTGGGTTCAGACCTATGGATTGTGAGAGGATATGATTCACCTAAGTTTCGATGCATTAAGTTAAACCTTTCCTGGATCCTTTTATAAATGCCATCCTCCTGCCTGGAAATGGAAACAAATAGAGTAGTCCCTTTGGACCAGAAATAGAAGGCCTGCGTAGAATATAACAGGTGTTGTCCAACCCAACAGGCTGGGTGATCATGAGGGGCACAGCCTTGTGCTTTTCCTGCATACCCACCAACTGCTGCTGAGACACAAACTTCTGTCTTATGTAAGTTTGTATTTTTGGATTCTTTGTTATATGCACTTAACTATTCTATACATATATATGTGTGTGTATATATTTACATATATTTTAGTTATGCATCGCATAATGACTTTTGAGTCAAGTATGAGCCACATATAGGATGGTGGTCCTCTGAGACTGTACCTTTTCTATATTTATCTATGTTTAGATACACGAATACCATTGCACAATAATTGCCTACAGTATTCAATGAAGTCATACACCATACAGGTTTGTAGCCTAGGAGCAATAGCCTAGGTATGTAGTAGGGTATACATCTAGGTTTGTGTAAGTAAACTCTATAATTGCACAACAACAAAATTGCCTAACAATGCATTTCTTAGACTCTGCTAAGTGATGCATGACTGTGTATATACATATACACACATATACATCTAAATATATGCAGCTATATTTAGATGTTTTGCATACATACATTTGCAAAAATAATGTAATTAATTACAAATCTGTTCACTCATTTGTTTAACAAATATTGATTGATTACTATGTGCCAAACTTTGTGTTGGACAAATACAATTAAATGGCTACCATTACAAAGAGAGTATAACACAAATACACAGCTTTCAAAGACATATTTTTATGATTAATATGTATAAATTGGTATATTATTAAAAGCTGAAGTATATAGTGTGAAAAATACAACTTTTCATTAAGTCTAAGATTTAGCTCTCAGAAAGAAAAAATGCTGCCAATTAAAGTATAACACACCACTGATTATAACAACTCTGAAATTTAGATATATTAACATAAGAAAATTGCATTCTTGGCATAAATGAAATATATTTTATACAATGATTGGCCAAGATTATTTGATGTCAGTAAGAGATTGAGTTGTCTGTGAAAGATGAATAGTGTATTTGCAATACAGTAAGAAATGAAAATGCATTTTAAAAACTAGATTTGAATTTTTACATGTCTAAAATAACATACATTTGTCTTTGGCTTTCCAGTGCCTCTAGCTTCTTCAGCTCTGCATGATTTTCCTTTGGCAAATCATTCCTACCCCGCTCTTAATGCAGAAGTGCAAGAGGGACTCCCCGCCCCTCACGATCCAGGTCTGGCCAGAGTATTCACAATCATCTGAGTCATCCTCAGGGCTTTTGCTGGATGCCTTTAATAAGAAATGTTCTATTTTTAAATCCCCAATGGGCACCTGCTGTAAAAGTCATGCAAACCATAAGCTCCTGGGAGCCACCTTTGCCTCCACATGGAGAAAGCCAGCTTAAGAGTGACACCAACAGGCTGGGTGCGGTGGCTCACGCCTGTAACCCCAGCACTTCGGGAGGCCAAGACAGGCAGATCACAAGGTCAGGAGATCAAGATCATCCTGGCTAACACGGTGAAATCCCGTATCTACTAAAAATGACAAAAATTAGCTGGGCATGGTGGCATGCGCCTGTAGTATCATCTATTTGGGAGGCTGGGGCAGGAGACTCGCTTGAACCCAGGAAGTGGAGGTTGCAGTGAGCTGAGATCATGCCACTGCACTCCAGCTTGAGCCACAGCGCGATACTCCTTCTCAAAAAAGGAGAAAAAGAATGACAAGAAAACACCAACAGAAAAAAGGCAGGTGAAGACAGAGTGAGCCCCATGATGGCATATTAACCTCTGAATTTTGTCATGCCTGAAACCACATTTACCGCATTTACTTTGATTTAACAGGAAATATCAGTGGTCGGTCTTATCATTCCTATTGTCTGCAGAATGTAAATGATATGGTTTATAGCACATAAGTAAACCAATTGAAAAAAATGACTAAAGTTGTGAAATGCCCATTTCCTTCATGCTAATTTGAAATTTTTAACACAATATGTAAAGAAAAAAACGCATGTTGGAAATTTTTTGTTCAGATTAAGCATCATACTACAGGGTGAAGCTACCAGTTTATCCTGCTGTAATTCTTAACACACATTCCAGATCAGAACAAATTGCTCTCAGATAATCTCTACAAAGAATAGGCAAACAGGCTTTATCATACAAACTATTTAAGTATTAACATTTATATTAATATCCAGAATAATAATCTGGAAAGATTTCACATTTTTATCAGATTTGTCTGTTCTCAGACATAAATAATTCAGTACCTAACTGTAAATGGCTGAATCGAGACAAATTTACAGGATCAATTACCAGCTCAGAGCTCAAATTTCAGTAGTTTTCCTGAGTTGTATTAAAATCATAACTGAAAGATTGATTTTGAAACCCATCCCAAATTCTAGTAAAAACAGCCTGCACATCTGTGCAATTTTAATGAACTAATATTTCATTAGCTTGAAAAAGGTGGAACTATTTAATACAACTTCCACATTGGTGATTTGATCAGCATTTTCAAAGGGTTAAACCTGAATTCCTAGAAAGGAAAATCCTCATTGGTGAGTCTAATTGTGCCTCTTCATTTATTCAGGCCTTTCATTCTATCTATCCTGTGAAGCTTTTTGATTTGTGTTCCTATAGATATGACATAAAGTAAACCATACTCTCAAAGGTAAGCTCTTCAGAACATTTTGTGGTTGTCTCCAAAACACATTTTCCTGGTCACATTTCTGAGTCCTTCTCTTAAAAATCACTGTTGATTTGTAGTGAGATGCTGTAGAAACTGCATCGTTAGGAATATAAATCTGAAATTCAAGTTCTTGGGAAGAAGTTTCAGCTCCATCACTTACTAGGTATGTGGTCTTGGGCAAGTCAACAGATTTCCTGAGACTTCAGTTTACACATACAGTCTTTATCTCAGGGATTATCATGAGAATCAAATGAGACAATGCACTTAGCAAGGTGCCCGGCACAGAAAATTCACAAGAAGCACCAGTCAACATCATCATGATGATATGGGTATGTAAGAACCACAGCATTTTGTAAGACTTCATGATTTCCCATAGGCCCATGCTGCTCTGCATTCGTTGCAGCTCAGCCTCTCTGGCCTTTGTGCTACTCCTTGAACACATCAATCACGCACCCACCTCAGGACATGCTCAATGTGACTCTCTCTACCCAGAACGCTTCCCCTTGGATAGCCTTATGGTTTAATCCTTCACTTCATTCAGTCTCTGCGCAAACCTCACCTCTTCAGAGGGGGCTTCTTGGAACAACTAATCTAAAATAGCACCCTACTGCACAATCTCTATTCTTTTTACCCTGCACACTTCTTCCTTAAGATGTTTCCAGCACTTGTACTTTGCATTCCTTTGTGTACTTCTTTGTGAACTCTTTGCCCTTTAAAATTTAAGCTTAATAAAATGGGAACGCTTTCTGCTTTGCCCACTGCTCCATCTTCAGTATCTGGAACAGTGGCTGATGCAGAGTAGGAGCTCAGTAAATATTACTTAAATAAATACATGAAAAACATCAGTAATTAGTCTAACAGATAACTAATATTTAAAAGGAAGCCACCTTGTACTAAACTTTACTTTATTTAAATGTGAGAAAGCATTCCTATTTTTCCACATCCTCTCTAGCATCTGTTGTCTCCTGATTTTTTAATGATCGTCATTATAACTGGCGTGAGATGGTATCTCCATGTGGTTTTGATTGGCATTTCTCTAATGACCAGTGATTATGAACTTTTTTTCATATGTTTGTTGGCTTCATCAATGCCTTCTTTTGAAAAGTGTCTTTTCATATCCTTCACTCACTTTTTGGTGGGAGAAAATGTGGCACATATACACCATGGAAGACTATGCAGCCATAAAAAAGGATGAGTTCATGTCCTTTGCAGGAACATGGATGAAGCTGGAAACCATCATTCTCAGCAAACTAACACAGGAACAGAAAACCAGACACAGCATGTTCTCACTCATAAGTGGGAGTTGAACAATGAGAACACATGGACACAGGGAGGGAAATATCACATACCCACACCAGGGTCTGCTGGGGGTGAGGGGCTAGGGGAGGGATAGCAGGAGGAAGGGGGATTGGGGAGGGCTAGCATTGGGAGAAATACTTAATGTAGATGACATGGTGATGGATGCAGCAAACCACCATGGCACGTGTATACCTATGTAACAAAGCTGCATGTTCTGCATATGTACCCCAGAACTTTAAGTATAATAAAAAAGTTAAAAATAAAATAAACGTGAGAAATATGAAATTGCCTAAGGAGAGACTTGTTGCCAACATAGTAAAGAATGGTTGATTGAAATGAGAAGTGTGAGGACTAATGGGGAGACCAATGTGGGCCCTTATATAAAGAGCCACTCTGTCTGCTACAGTGGAGTCTCCACACTCAAATTTGCAAAAATCCTTGTGACACCTAAGTTTCTCAAGAGATTCACTTTTTAGCCACAAATTAATTGACATCTTTTTTCATTATTAATACATTAGAAAAAGATAAATATGGCCATGTATAGAGAGATACAAATGAAAATCATTTAATCATTAACATAAATTAGAACCAATTACAGAAAAATCTGAAATTTCAAACTTCACTATGATTTCACTTCCTATCAATCAATTATCTATCTATAAAATGTTTACAGTCTTATAGGCTAATTTTAGGTATTCTGTAAAAAACAGACTAGCAGGGAAAAAAATCAAACATGATAACCAGAGTAGGAAACTAGAGATGATTAATAATTTGTAATAAGTTGATTTCTCTCTACTCATTTTTTTCCATTTTATAGATATTTTACATACATATATAATAAATGTATACCTATATGTAGTTATGTATGCAATGTATACTGTTTATCATTTAAATAAAACAGTCATATTTCTAAGTTATAAAAAACTCTAATTTTATGGTAAAATCTGTTATGATTTATTAAGCTATTCCTCAAATGTTATTGAAATCGTTTCTATTTTTTCTCTCATTAACCATTCTATAATAAATATTTTGCCCACAAAATTTTGATCTTTTCCAACTTTTCATTGAAAAATGTTATGTCCGAGACTATAGCAATATTAAGGCCCTGAATATAGTTTATACTGTACCTTTGCTGAAATAGGCAACGCTAATTTTCTTAATCGGGTTACTTTAATAGCTTTGTAGAAAAGGTATCTTGTTTTGATCTAAAACATATTCTCTACAATTATGTGTAATGATGCCCTAAGATAGGCACTCAATGGCCATGACCACTTCATGAATCTAGATAGCAGTGCACAAGAGCATGTAATCCCATGAATGTTTGGAGAGCACATTTTGTATCAAGGATTTTAAACATGTATATCTTTTGCCCCAGCTGTGTCACTTATGATAGCCAAGCTTCAGGATATAACTCAGCAAATGAAGAGAGATTTACATCCACAGATGCTGAGGGAGGTGAGCGCTTGAACCATGAAAACCATCTGTGGTTTCAATATGCTTAGCTGTGATTACAAGGGCTCAGCTTTTTGCCTGGGTTTGTGGGGGGGTTTGCTTTTCACTTTTTGTGAATTATATTTGCATGTCCTTTCCCCCAGGTACTAAAAGTTTCTAGTTACATGTGATCTGGCAGCTAAAGTGAATATTGTTCTGAAAATAATACTTTGGAATTACTAATAAATAAAATCAACGAAGTTGCAATGCATGTTCTGTTTCCTGTGGGGTTAGAGTCCTGTTTCTCACAATTACTTCTTTAAAATTCTACTGCCACTTTATTTCCCAACTATTTAACAATATCTATTTATAAAACAGTCAATGCGCATTCAGGTGTTTCCGTGATAAATTATATAAACGACCAAGTTTGAATCAGGAAAATAACTATATTTGAGGTGTTTGTGACTAGAATAGCAGGCATTCCTATTTTATCATTTTGACTAAGTATTTACCAGGACAACGAACATGTTGCTATATTCAATAATTACAAGGAATGTAACTAATAATTACTGTTTATTGCATAATGAGAAAGCAATGTGATTCAATATTCCACATTGAAAAAGATATCCAATTATTATAAATTAAATAAGAATTTTAAGTGACATTATTTAACCATCACAAAGAAAGTAACAGGCATTTATGAATAATACTATATGACTGATTACAATCTGTAAAAGTAAGTTTTCTAAACCTTTAATATTTTCACTATAAATCACTGTTGAGCAAACACCTAGGCTAATTGACAAGGAAGATATACAGTTGGGATTAAATTAGTGTTTCCTGCTCTTTAAAGTTTGTGCCACCATCTTACGTATTTTAAAATTTGATACGTAAGTATGGGTATACATTATCCATATGTAAAACTATGTGTATGTATATACTACTAATTTAGGAAAAGTAAGTAAAATATCTACATTGTTCCTGTGAATTTTCAGTAGTTTAAAAAGCTGTTGTTACAATTTGTGAATGCACTATTTCTAATATTTAAAATGTCATTGTGCCTTTCTCGAGTTCATACTTACCATGCATATATTATATATAATTCTATGTGATTGTTAAAATCATGTGATAGGTATTTACTCTGGAAATAAAATTTCTAAAGACAAATAGGCATTATATGTATTACCTGAAAGTACGTGAATTGCGAATGGTAAAGATCTGGATATACGTGAAGAGTAGTTCCAATTACAAGTAGTAGTTCGAATTTATGGAGAGATGAGCTAATATAGCCAGTAAATCCCAAACACCATATCTTCAGAAGTGCTTCCAAATCAAAAAGGACTGTAAAAGCCACCTAGAGAAACAAAGAGACATTGAAATTGCAGTTCAAAACTATAATTTATTCTAAATCATGTCCTATATTTGTCAGCGTATGAATCTTTGTCACCGTCATATACAATGACAGATGAACATGCTGTCTGTGTACAGATTTTTGAGTTGCAGTTCTATTCTCTGTATTCTATGTATACTGATTCACTACCTTCTATTTTCCAATATCGTAGATGAGTCATCCATTGCGCAATCCATTTATTTTACCTTTTCAGGTTACTTATGCCTGTTCAGAGGCTGCAAGAGGTTTTTTCTTTATGCTTGCAGCCAAGGAAGGTCACCAGGACATGAGTAAGAATCTATTTTCATTTAACCGCGCTAAAATTTCATGAGCTCTTTCAGTCTGCAGACTTGGGTTTTCTTTCATTTAGGAGCGCTTTCTTCTGTTGTTTATGATTACTTTTCTTCTATCTGTTCCCTTTGTCTCTTCAGGGACTCCTATTACTCACACCTGTGTGGTCGGGTGATTTACTCTGCCCTTATTATTATATCTCTACCACTTTTTGAGTTATTTTCCCCCACTTCATCTCCCACATCAAAAACGAGCTCTCAATGACTAAGTCCTTTTTAAAATCATTTTTTGGACAGTTTTAGTTGAAGCTACAGAAATTTCATTTTGTGCCCTACTTACTTTTCCCTGAGACATTAAAACAACAACAACAACAACAACAAACTATTCTCTCTCCTGTCATTCTACTTGCTTGGGAAATCTCCATACTAGACATTTGTTTTGACTCTCTGAGTTTCATCCTTAGTTCCTGGGTCCTCCCTTTGTGTGGGAATTAACTTTTCTTTCCTTCCCCATGGATATATGTTTTTGATGTAATTGTCATTTGTCTTTTATGCTATCTTAATCCATGGCAAATGAGGGGTCGTAGAGGGCACCATAGTTTATGGAGGCGAAATACCTGAAAAGCCATATTCCTTTGCTGAACATCTGAAGCCACATTAATGATGGGGGAAAGAAAGAAGCAAATAGTTGACCAAGTTTAAAAATACAGGATTTCCCAGGGACGAGTGGAGTCGTTTATTGACTCTCTTCTCTGCCTGCAGTAGTTCAGTTTCTAGTGAATTTCCCTTCTGGCCCATTGAGATCCACAGGATTCTGTGGACTGCTGCTGGACCGCAGGCAGCAGGCAGGCAGGTCCAGCTCCTCTGCAGGAAATGAAATGCTGTCTGCCCTGAACAGCGGCCTGAGGGGATGAGAGGATTCAGACTTTGCTGCAAGTCCTGCCAGGGGTAGTTCCTCTCTAGCACAGGCTTCTTAGTTCTGACCTTACAATGATATACGGAAGATCTGAACCTGTTCTCTCTCCTATAGATACTAGGGAATCTCAGGCAAAACTGAAATTGAGGTGTAATGAAGGTCTCACCCACATGCCTGACCTGGTTGCTGCATTAGCAGAGGAAGCAGTAATAAGCACCCATGACATCTTCTCTCCCTTCACCTGTATTTTTGGACTAAGACTTTCAAAGTGTTTTTTCTTTAAGAACACTGCTAATAAATGTCTGAAAGATATTCGAATAGATTGTCTAATTATGTATAAATACAATTAATCACTTTACTAACTGGATTTGCTATCAAAAGGACAGATGGAATGAACTGTTTAAATGAGCATAATTTATAGTAAAATATGCAGCTGGATCTGTTTGCATTAAGATTTTCTCTGTGGGAAAATGACATTATTTTGAAAGACACTAAAAGGCACTATAAGATTTAGCAAACTAATATGTGATTATATTTAAATATCTATATTCTCACTGATTTTCCTACTAGATTTCCTGATTCCAGATTCTCTTGAAATCAAATGCCTTGCTTTGAACATAGTTTGTTAACTTTTACAAGTCAACACTCTAGCTCTCTGAAATATTAATGCCAAAGTGATAACATTTTACTGAAAAACAATGCACATAAAAATATGCCTAACTTACTTGAAATATGGGTTTTCCTGCCACAGAGAAGAACCATGTTAGGATTTAAAGATGGTGATTAGGAAAATCAAATTAGTTTAAATGGTCGCTCGTTATTTCAGTGTAGGTTATGGGGTTTGGTATAGGATTTAAATTCAGGGGAATATAATAATTCAGAAGAACCAAAATAGAAGCAGTGGAGGCAAGCTCTAGTAACCACTCCTCAATGTGCAGCTCCAGATTATTTCAGTAAACTCAACCTTGACGGTAGCTGGACAGGATGAAATTCGCCAGGGGCATGCTGGGAGCTAACTAAAAGGGAGAAGGCAACTGGGCTCTCTGCAGAACCTAGTTGCCTGGAGGGCTCCCACCAAAGTCCCCTGAGCAAGTGTCCCATCTGGGGGCTTTCTGCAAATCCAAGGCATATGTTACTCTTAGCCTGGCAGCCCTCCACTGCCTTGGCCCCCTCAGTCTGCAGCCCCTGCACCAAGAAGGCCTCACTGGGACCCTTCTTCTGTTTCGTATTCTGCAGTGCATTCCACCATTTGTGAGTACCTACAACTTAAAACTTAACTTTTTAAGAGTTAAGACAAAATTTGTAAGAATATAATAAACTTTTCATTTTTTTGCATTACTTTAAGAAAACTTAGAAACAATGCATAGAAAAGAAGAGAAATATTTCTTTTTACAAATACCCCTAAGCAGTGGTTCCCATTTTTTTTAAATCACCTCTTCTAAGAATTCTTCTAGAGATTTTGTTCTTAATCACCACTCATGGAGTTTTGAGACCTCTGACTTACTATAAATTTGTTTACATACTCTACTTTGTTTATTTGGTTTGCATAGCAACCTCTGCATTATATAAAAGAGTGAGAATTTTCTACCCCCCCAGACTAAGAGCACATTTTTACCCCTTGGGATTTCACTCCCTGTTGAGAATGCATGCCCAACAGATATATCCAGTTTCATGTCACCATAATGAGGCAGGGGAATAGGGTTTGGAGGCAGGGAACATAAGGCCATTTCATGCTGACTTCCTAGAACTAAATTGAAAGAAAAACCCTAATTTTTCATGCATAAGTAACAAAAGGACCAGGTGCTACTCCCTTAGCAAACCCCCACCTAGCAGATGGATAATTGAAAGTACCTCTGATTGGTTGCTTTTCCCAACCAGACACTTGCATAGGAGTGTAACTTGGTAACTTCACCTCAGCCACTGATTGGTTGCAGAGAGCAACCAATCAGATAGATTGCATGCCACCACTTCATTGACATGGAGTGAACACCAAGTAGTCAATGGGAAACCTCTAGGGGGGTATTTGGACCTGGGAAGATTCTGTATCCCAGGCCCTTGGGTCACTACTCGGCCAGCTCCCACACTGGAGTGTACTTTCACTTTCCGTAAATTTCTGCTTTCCTTGCTTTGTTCTTTCCTAGGTTTGCTGTGCATTTTGTCCAATTCTTTATTCAAAACATCAAGAACCTGGACAACTTGCAGTCAGGACCCTCTCCCAGTAACAACAGCAGAGTTTAATCTCATAAATGCAGGCTCTATGAATTTTTTAACATTATATTTTATTATTTATATTCTAATATTTTTCCTTTTGTGATACTATATACAACATTTAATATATACTACAATGAACTCTCTTGTCCTCAAGAAAATGATCAATAATGAAATGCAGATTTAAAACTGAAAGGGGTTATTATTTTAAAATAACACTATTATATTTGCTGTCAGGTCAGCAGATAATTTTTTAGAGTAAAAAGTTTGAGAAATCAATTTAAAATGCTTTTTCCCCCAAAAGAACTAGCAATTGGATGTGTGAAGCTAGCAGGTAAAATCAGAAGATGATTTCCAAGTTTCTGAATCTAAGGAGAAAAACAACTGAATGAAAATGACATTCTTAATATCAATGGAATAATGGAAATTGCTGTGCTTATTTTAACTCAATAAATAATTCATGAATATTTATAGGTTACTAATTATAAAAGAGCTGATTGTGCCATGCAGGCCTGTCAGATAAAATGGTAGAGATAGACATTGCTCATATGTGGAAAGATATTTGAAATATGTTATTTAATATTTGTGTTGCAGTCTCTATTTCCTAATTTCAAAGAAACATGACAGATATTTATCACAAAGGCAGATTACCGGACAAAGCTCACAATAAGCTCAGTTCAGCCAGTCTTATTCTCTTACATGAAATTCAGGTTCTATAACACCAAAAAGTGATTACCTGTATCAGTCTGGAGCTGTCTGTAAATCACCTACACTTAGCTTATAGTGTATATCAGTATGCTATAAAGAGCAAACTTTGAGATGGATGGTTGAGTAATGCAGATGGTTATTACTGTATTATATTTTTACCTAACAAGATAATGTCCAAATCCTTTAGAAACAAAGGATTTGCAAAAGGTAGTTGTCAAAGAAACTTATTTACTTGAAGTTTCCTAGAAAATGAAATTAAACTCAACAATAATGTCAAAGACTGCTGCTACGGCAAGATGGATTACTTTCTTAATTTGGTCATTTCTTGGTGATTAATGAACCCAAACGTGGGCAGTAGATTTTGTTGAGACTAAAATAAATGACTCTTCATTTTAAAAAATATCATAAAACAAAATGTCTTTAGAGGAATGCAGCAATCACTTTTCTAAAAAAGAAGACTCCCTGCAAGATGGCAAAATGAACTCATGATTTATGAAACCCCTTCTGGTTCAAACACACTGTATCAAAGAAAAAAACAGTAAGGATTTCTAGATGAAGTTAACTTCTTTGTTGAGCAGAAATGCAACAGAAACACATGCTAGGTTAAGAAGCAGGCAGTGTTGGACCCAAAGCGTGAGGAGACTAAGGTACCTTAGATAAAGACAAGAAACCTCATAGCTTAAAGACAGGGACTAGGTTGGGTTTTCCTGCTAAGGAAAGAACAGTGAGACCTATTACCCAAGGCTAAGACCTTACAGGAAGCTGCAGGCCTCCAGAGGCAAGAGGAGAAATAATCGGCTTATCTGAAAAATCAGAACAAGATCTCTCATGGACTGGTGACAAGAACTGCAATATCACCCATATCAAGGGGCCAGCAACCTCCAAATGATACTTAAAAACCTGGCTCTGGGTATGGGGGCCCCAGGATCAAAGCAAAGACAACTGTAACATCACTAAGAGAGTAGAATTGATCACAGAGGGAGGGAGAGAGAAATAACGAAATCTCCCAAGCCAAATGAGGCAGCATGCCAAGATTTTTAAAAAGTCATAAAGAAATCTAATGAGAAAGAAAATAAAATTCTAAAGTTTAGAATATTAATTTACTCTCAATAAAATTAATTTTGTCAAACAATTTTTTTTCACAATCATGTAGTTGTTATTTTATTTTATTTTTAAATTACATTAAATTAAATTTTAAGTTCCAGGATACAAGTGCAGAATATGTAGGTTTGTTACATAGGTAAATGCGTTCCACGGTGGTTTGCTGCACGTATCAACCCATCACCTAGGTATTAAGCCCCAATGTGTTTGCTATTTATCCGGATGCTTTCCCTACCCCAGTCCCCTTAAAGGCCCCAGTGTGTGTTGTTCCTTTCCCTGTGTCCATGTGTTCTCATTTTCAGCTTCCACTTATAAATGAGAAAATGTGGTGCTTGGTTTTCTGTTCCTGTGCTAGTTTGCTGAGAGTAATGGCTTCCAGCACCATCCATGTCCCTGCAAAGGACATGATCTCATTCCTTTTGATTGCTGCATAGTATTTCATGGTGTGTATAAATCATATTTGCTTTATACAATCTCTCATTGATAAGCATTTGGGTTGATTTCATGTCGTTGTTATTGTGAAAAGTGCTGCAATGAACATATATATGCATGCATGTATCTTTATAATAGAATGATTTATATTCCATCCAGAGAATCTCAGTAAGAAACAATTTTCAAAGAAGTTTAAGATGACCAAAGAGATAAATGAAAAGGAGAAATAATAGAGGTGAGAGGAGAAATTAAAAAAAAAAAGAAATAAAGGGACTTAATAGTTCAAAATCTTGGGAATGAACCAATAATTTCAGATACATTAGAAACTGTTAATATCAACCAAACTAAAAGCAGGTTCTTTGAACCAAAAATGAAGAATTTGGTTGGCTTTTGTCTCAGATTCCTGGGAAGTAGCCTCTACATCCTTGGAATTTGCCAATTGATAAGTATCTTTGTCATGTATGGTGACCCTGGTCGTTTATGGCAACAAGATGATTCATGAGCACTGGCCATGTCAGAAACTCCAACCTTGCTCACATGGCCAGTGGTCCCATCAATCATTCCTACCTAAGGAAAACCCAATCAGAAGCCTGAGCACAAAGCTCAGGCGAACTTCCCTGGTTGTTGGCACGCTCTCTCTGAATATTGTTTCACATCCATGGGCTGAGAGGCTGATGTGTCCTCACTCCATGAAGAAAGGAAACAGGAAGTTCCACATGTAGGACCTTCCAGACCTTGCTCTATGCATCTCTTCTTTTGGTGGGCTCTGAAATATATCCTTTTTGCTTTAATAAAAATGTAGTCAGAAGTATAGCACTTTCCTGATTTCTATGAGTCATTCTAGCAATTATCAAACTTGAGAAGGCTAGTGGAAACCCCCGAGTTTTCAGTCTGTTGATCATATGTCATGGAAGCCCTGGAACCCCCTGAGCTTACTGTTGGTATCTCAAGTTAGGGCAGTCTTGTGGAGGACCGTGCCCTTGTGCTGTGAAGTTTGGTCTAACTTCAGGTAGTTAGTATCAGAAGTCATTTACTTCTATAAAATGAAAATTATAAATAAACAATATTGGCAGCAAAAAGGATACCTTCAGTTTCAGCAGACAGTATAAAAATCCTGAGAGAAGACTATGGCAATGTGAGACATTAGTTAAAATTAATAACTCTATAAATAGCAAGCAATAAACCATGAAATTGATAAACCATAATAATCAAACCATAAAATAAGTAACTAATCAAGGTCTCTCTTCTCCTTTTCTCCACCAGGGACCCCACTGCGAACAATAGGCCTAGACGGTGTTCCAGAGGGACTTTATTTGCTCTTTCACAGAAGAGAAAAGGAGGAAAATATGTCTATTTCATTTGCGAAAGGAAGTATAACTTCCCAAACAAAATCAGACTAGCAATGTAAAAGAAAATAAAGTCACAGAACTACTATCCTTATGACTAAAAATTCCTAACTACAATGTCAGCATATTGGATTTGTTTATTAAAAGCAGTGCTACAAAACCAAGTGTCCCAGGAATCTAAAATAATTTTAGCATCAAAATATCTATTATTCTAATATACTGCACTAAGAAATTAAAAAGGAAAGTCCGTATCGTCAGCTCAATATAGGTAGAAGAACTTTGGGTACTTAATTCATCAAGAGAAACGCTCTTGGCAATCTAGCATTCTAGAAATAGAAGTGAGCTTTAATAACATGACAAAAGGCATCTATAAAAACCTACAAACAACATTAATGATGAAATCATTAAGCATTCATGTCAAAAGATAGAAGCACGCCCAGTACATCCACTATCACTGCCTCTATTCAACATTTTGTTAGAGACCCACACCAGGACAATAAAAGAAGAAAAATACCAGAGATATAATAATTATATAAGGAGGGAGGCCGAGGCAGGTGGATCATGAGGTCAAGAGATCGAGACCATCCTGGTCAACATGGTGAAACCCTGTCTCTACTAAAAATACAAAAATTAGCTGGGTGTGGTGGCGTGTGCCTGTAATCCCAGCCACTCAGGAGGCTGAGGCAGGAGAATTGCCTGAACCCAGGAGGCGGAGGTTGCGGTGAGCCGAGATCACGCCATTGCATTCCAGCCTGGGTAACAAGAGCGAAACTCCGTCTCAAAAAAAAAAAAAAAAATTATACATGGAAAGTCGGAACCTTAATTTCAGATGATATGATTATCTACATAGAAATTCCAACCAAGTCTATAGATAATCACAACTCATGGTAGTAAAGTTGCTGGCTATGAATAGGGTCAATAGACAAAACTTAATATTATTCCTATATCAATAATTTTAACTGAAAGTATTTCATTCATAAAAGAAACTGTAGGATATGTAGGCATGGATCTACTGAAAGATGTGGAAGACCTTTGGAGAAAATTACAAAGCATTGTTGGAAAACACTAAGGCAGGTTAGAGTAACTGAATAGAGATGTCCTTAAAATCTCATTAGTAAAATGAATTAAATTTTCATATTGTAGAGCAAGAATAGCAGGGCCAAGAACAGGTCAAGCAAACATGAAGAAGAGTATCAACGTCAGTGAGCTTGCCCTAATAGAGATGAAGGTTTGCTATAAAGGATAGCAGCCATCAAAAACGATGAGTTCATGTCCTTTGTAGGGACATGGATGAATCTGGAGAACATCATTCTCAGCTAACTGACACAAGAACAGAAAATGAAATACCGCATATTCTCACTCATAGGTGGGTGATGAAAAATGAGAACACATGGACACAGGGAGGGGAGTACTACACACTGGGGTCTATTGGGGGGAATAGGGGAGGGACAGCGGGGTGGAAGCTGGGGAGGGATAGCCTGGGGAGAAATGCCAAATGTGGGTGAAGGTGAGGAAGGCAGCAGAACACACTGCCATGTGTGTACCTATGCAACTATCTTGCATGTTCTGCACATGTACCCCAAAACCCAAAATGCAATAAAAAATAAATAAAATTAAAAAAAAAAAAAAAAAGGATAGCACCTATGACAACATCTTATCAGCTAAAGCTTTGACGTATAGACACGGACACAGACAGAAGTGTACAGAAACATAATCGTCCACATAAACCTGATATATGACAGAAATAGTGCTACAGGAGTGAGGAAAGAATGAATTTTCGATGAATCTTTGAAGGACAATTGTTTTTATATGGGAAAAAAATTAAAGTCCTTATCTCATTCCAAGTGTATTGGAGCCTAAAATTGAAAAAGCACAACTTTAAAACTCTAGCCTTTAATATAAGAGAATGTCTTTAATGACTCTGGTGTAGATAAGACACAAAAAGCACTGAACCAAAAATTAAAGACGACTACATCTTACAGTGTTCAAATTAATAACTTCTATTGAAGAAAAGACAGCAAATACAAGTTAAAAGACAAGTCGAAGGCTGGGAGATGTCTGCATTGCATGTTACCAGATAACTGAAAAATCAATTAGGATACAGATTAAACAGGTAAAATTATGGAAGAGAAAATACAGGATTGACAGAATATAAAAAAAAAGATCAAATCTCTATGGTAGCCAAGAAAATGTATATTAAAACTATACTGATTACATTAGATTGTAAGAAAATTAAAAATCCTGAACATAAAAAAATTGGCATGAAGTAGAGATGCTCATATGTTCTGGTAGGAATGTAAACTGATACAAGCACTTTGAAGTTCAATTCAGCAATATTTAGCAAAGTTGAAAGTGAACATATCTGACAAATTCACAATTTTAAGTCTATGTATATGTTTAGAAATACCTCTCCCAAATGTGGCATAGAAACTCAAATGAGAATTTTTACTGAAGCGTTGTTCTCAACAGCAAAAAATTGGGAGCAATTGAAATACCCAGTGCCATTATATGCAGAACAAATCAATGCATGCTTAAATTGACATGAATCAATTTCCCAAACTTAATGATGAGTGAAAGAGAGAAGGGACATATTAACACTTCATACTGTTATAAAACATGCATTGACATGGTGACTATAGTTCTCTGTAGATTAGGGAGAAGGAAGAGATCAAGAAATGGTACACAGGGAGCTTCTGCTCTACTAACGATGTTTTATTTTGGAATGAAAAGCTTTACCCAAACATGAAAAACTATTAATTTTTTAAAAAGCTAGGTGATAGACACACAAATATTGGTTATAATATTCACTCTATGTGTTGAGTTTATGAAATATTTTCTATTTAAGAAGGAAGTAAAGAAAGTTGCAGGTTTTCAAAGGGTAGAAATTTTAAAAAGAAGGAACAATAAATAACTATAGAAAAAGAATTTGGAATAATAATCATATTAATACATAAAATCATATTCATACACAAAGGCTAGTGCTTGCTTCTGACATCATAGGTGTCTGACATGAGTAAGTCTAATCCTGCACAAATCTTATTTATGTAAAATTAATTTAGTCTCAGCACCTTTGCTTCATCAATAATCTGTTTTAGAAATAACATTCTCTCAAGCTGTAACTTCTCTCAATGAACTAGCCCCTGACAACTGAAACTGCTCATATAGATATGTGTTAACACAAACATTGACTTAGGAATTGTTCTTAATTTCTTCTTTTAGATTCACTAAAATGTATTTGGTAAGCCATGTAATTGCTACAAATTTTGGGTATAAAACTCATCCAGATAATCTCTTAAGATTCTCATAGAACTGTAGCTCATAAGCGTTGAAAGAGGTCTCTACAGTCACATATTTATGGCCATGTCTTTTTTACTGTATTTACCTCTGATTCCCCATCACCAAGCACAACTGCCATGTAAGAAAGGATACTAGGTCCTTCTTCTTCTCTGCTCTGTCTTTATAATTGGAACGAGATGAAGAATTTTATATTCACATGAAATCTTTGCAGAGAAACTATGAATGTATTTAAAAGAAATATTTTCTGTGAGGGACTAACAGGGCTTAAGTAACAATAAATGATACTTTTTTTTCCTGATGAATCAAGATCCTCTTAAGAGCAGAGGTTTTTGTTTTGCCAAGCAAAGAGCAAGTGAAGATGCAAGTCTGGGGGTGGAGTGGAATTTCTGTGCATTAGTAGTAGCAGGGAAGAGCCTGCCTGGCTGATGACAAGCTGGGGAGATATGGGGTAGGCTGGGTAGGACGGATAGACAGAGGTGGTGGGGGTGGAGGGGCAGGGAGAGAGAGAGAGAGAGAGAGAGAGAGAAAGGGAGAGAGAGAGAGAGAGATAGAGTTTCGTTTTAGTTAATTTACTGTGGGGTATGTAGCACAGAGTCCTGGGACTTCTTTCTCTCCTCTGGCTTCATTAGAAAACATTACTGTGCTCATTGAAATGTAAGACCAGGAGGTGGAAGAGGGCAGAGTTACTCATTTAGACATATCTAGAGGAAATCAGAGAACATAATAGCTGGAGATAATGCTAGGAGGTGACACAGCTAACTTTGGGCCTCTCTGTAGGACCTCTCCTTCTTTGTTGTATCTCTCCCATCTGTTGGTGAATTTCTCAAAATAAGAATTTCGTTAAAGTTGTTAATTTCCTGTGCAAAACAATGCAGTGTGGTGATAAATTCTGTTAAATATACAGCCTAAATGGATACACATACATTCATCTATAATAATAAGAAAAATATTGCTATTTTATTCTTTACAAAAATAAGAATATATATTTTAATATGTGATTAGGATCATTATAAAATATGATTTTATATGCAATAATAATAATATATTCTCTTAGATCAAAATGAAAACTTGAAATTCTTACAGAGGAAAATAAACTTTACCCTGTTCAGTTCATGCATACACTAGAAAAGAGGTAAACTTTTTCCTGTTTCTTAACTAATTCTAAATTTAGGTTAATTTATCCAAAGTAACAAAACCAGCCCCCAGATTCACAACAGAAGCTAAGCAGCTTAATTTATTCTTAAAGGATGATTTTTAGACTGTGAGTTGGCTCCTAATGGGTAAAGTGGTTTATTTTAGATTTTTCTAAATAATTTATTCTGGAATATGAGAAACTTAAAAAATTACTTCTTTAAAAGCTCATGACCTGTTTGACCTATTTTTAAAATAAACTTTTCAAAATATTACATAATGCTATTCCCTTAAATACTGCATCATTATAGTCTATAAACTTGAATTGCTGTTATTCTAGCTATTTTGAGAATTAAATGAGAAAATAAATTCTTTTAAAGTGCTTGGCACATAATGGACTGTCTAAAAAATGGTAGCTTTATTGTTGTCAATTTAAAATATTTGAATTTAACACAAGAACGTTAGTTGACATGCTCTCTGATTCTATAGCTTAAACCCAAGATCCATTTTTTGTAAATAAAGTTTTATTGGAAAACAACCATTCTGAGACCACTTCTGTGCAGTTGCAGAGTTGAGTAGCTGAGACAGAGAGAGGGTGGTCTACAAAAGGCAAAATGTTTCCTATCTGGGTCTTCAAGAAAGTTTGCCGACCCCTGGACTAAACTCAAGACATTTTTATAAACTTTATAAAAATTTAATATATTATGAAAAGTAAGTCAAATTAAATTGATTTATCCACACTCATTTGAAACATACCCCTTTGTCTCATGTATAAGTTTCTGATACAAAGAGAAATGGCAATGTAATTTGAATAAAAACTAGACATACCTGGGGAAAGTCAAACACCCAAAATCAAAAACAGAGTGGAACGGCTGGGTGTGGTAGCTCACGCCTGTAATTCCAGCACTCTGCGAGGTTGAGATGGGCGGATTGCTTGAAACCAGGAGTTTGAGACCAGCCTGACGAACATGGTGAAACCCCATCCCTACTAAAAATACAAAAAATTAGCTGGGCATTGTGGCGCATGCCTGTAATCCCAGCTACTCAGGAGACTGAGGCAGGAGAATTGCCTGAACCCAGGAGGTGGACGTTGTAGTGAGCCGTGATTGTGCCATTGCACTCCAGCCTGGGTAACAAGAGCGAAACTCCGTCTCGAAAAAAAAAAAATTAGCTGGGTGTGCCTGTTAATCCCAGCTACTTGGGAGGCTGAGGTAAGAGAATCACTGGAACTCAGGAGGCAGAGGTTGCAGTGAGCCCAGATCGCACCACTGCACTCCTGCCTGAGCAATAAAGTGGGATTGTCTCAAAAAAACAAAAAACAAAGAACAAAACCTAGAGTGAAACAAATTCGGAATGCTTAAAAAGTTCAAGAGTAAACAGAAGGGGTCTAGCTGCTTGTTTAAGTGAATGAAATCACCACTACCTAGTTTATTTATTTATTTTCCAGGATTTCAAAGAGTTCACTGTTAGCTAGTTAATTGATTTGCCACTTTGTTAAGAATGATTGACATGTAAAAAGCTGCATTCATGTAATGTAGTTTTGATGTGTTTGGGAATAAGCGTACCCCTGTGAAACCATTACCATCAATGCCATTGACACATCCACCACCTCTCAAAGTTTCCTCCTGCTCCCTTTCTTAGTATTACTGTAAGGGGACAACAATTATTGGGCATATAATATATACGGAATTCTACCATCCAGTCCTGTTTGCCTGTTGTTGGGGTTGTTATAAAAAAGAAAAGAAAAAAGGCAAGGATTTGCCAATTACTCCTAGACTCTATAATGCACTTAAATAGTAACCAGTCAACCAGGCGCGGTGGCTCGTGTCTGTAATCCCAGCACTTTGGGAGGCTGAGGCAGGCAGATCATGAGGTCAGGAGTTGGAGACCAGCCTGACCAACATGGTAAAACCTCCTCTCTACTAAAAATACAAAACTTAGCATGGTAGCCTGTGCCTGTAATCCCAGATACTCAGGAGGCTGAGACAGGAGAATCATTTGAACCTGGGGGCCAGATGTTGCAGTGAGCAGAGATCACACCACTGCACTCCAGCCTGGGTGGCAGAGTGAGGCTCCGTCTCTAAATAAATAAATAAAGAGTAACCAGTCAACTCTACAGTATTCAATTATTTGACATTCTGTTGGAATTTCTTACAGTCTAAGGATGAATCATCTACCATACACATTAGGAAAGGATCAATTTTGTATGTGAAAAATCTAGGTGACATTTAGTAAAGAATTCCGTTCCTTGCTGTTGCCGGTCAGGAGGGCCTATTCCCTTGTGCTCCAGGACTGATTTAGTGTGACCATGTGCCCATCCTGGGCTAGATCACAAAAGCAATGTTACTGTAATCGCTAACGTCAGGATGCCTTCAGGAGCAGATGCAGATTACTCCCCCCAGAGAGATGAGCATAATCCTCATCTCTTGTGGTCACTTCTGCTTTTGTCCCCTGGCCTTTTTGTTAGCAGCTCTTGACCCACTGATGCTGTTACTCTTGTCTCATTCTTTCACCTCATCGTTCTTCCCACCTTTCCTTCCTCAGAGCCTTGAACTAATCTTTGAATCTCTCCTATGTTAAACAATTTCCTCTACATTCTTAATCTCTTTTCCCAGAATCTACTTTCTGTTTGTGCTTCAACTGATTCTCTCCCCAATGTATGAGCTACCCCTGCAGCCCTTTCCAGTCCTTTCTGGTACAATGTGTGGACGAGGAAGAGGTGCCCCATCCATTACTCCTCAATAATTTTTCTTTTTTTGAGACAGAGTTTTGCTTCTGTCACCCAGGCTGGAGTACAATGGTGTGATCTAGGCTCACTGCAACCCCTGTCTCCTGGTTCAAGCAATTCTCCTGCCTCAGCCTCCCAAGTAGCTGGAATTACGTGCACCCACTACCATACCCTACTAATTTTTGTATTTTTAGTAGAAATGGGGTTTTACCAGGTTGGACAGGTTGGTCTTGAACTCCTGACCTCAGGTGATCCACCTGCCTCATCCTTCCAAAGTGCTGGGATTACCAGCATGAGCCACCGCGTCTGGCTTCCTTGATACTCTTTTGCGATGTATTCCATGAAGTTAAAACATTCTGTCCGGTGGCTAAAGCCTGTAATCCCAGCACTTTGGGAGGCCAAGGCAGGTGGATCACGAGGTCAAGAGATCAAGACCATCCTGGTCAACATGGTAAAACCCTGTCTCTACTAAAAATACAAAAAATTAGCTGGGCATGGTGGCGCACGCCTGTAATCCCAGCTACTCAGGAGGCTGAGGCAGGAGAATTGCCTGAACCCAGGAGGCGGAGGTTGCGGTGAGCCGAGATCACATCATTGCACTCCAGCCTGGGTAACAAGAGTGAAAACTCTGTCTCAAAAAAAAAAGAAAACAAACCAAAAACGAAAACGAAAAACAAAAAAAACATGCTGCCACCCACTCTCCCTGTGGCTGCCTTCTGTCCTTCTGTCAATCTGTCCATCAGTCACTGGCTCATTCCCTGTGACTTTGCTCCCTGACTCCACTCTTCTCTCCAAGAACTGGCCTCACTCTGAGTGACTTCAGTGTCCATGTAAAGACTCAGCCAGTACCTTAGCTTCAACCATCCTTTCCATTTCTGTCTTGACTCCATCAATACGTTAAAGCCACCCACATGCATGTGACACCCTAAATTTTGTATTTTATTTCTCAGAATTACTCCAGAACTGTAAAATCCCAGACTCCACTCTGATCACAACCGATTCTAGTTCCATGACTTCAGTGGTACCTGTTCTTTAACCATATTCTTCACCTTCACTCCTCTATTCTCCTTTTATTTCCACAACAGAGACCTCAGGGTCATCGTTTCACCTCCTTTGCCAGCGATCCATACGTCTTTTCCCTTTGTTTCTCAGTTCCCCCAGCCTGAAAAAAACCCTAAAGCTGGATTGATTTAAATGTTCCTCTTCTCTCTTCTTATACAGGCATAAAAAGTCGCAGATCTGTCTAAATGGGTATCACTGTAAATCTGTAGTCCTTTTTTCTTTTTTGAGACGGAGTTTCGCTCTTGTTACCCAGGCTGGAGTGCAATGGTGTGATCTTGGCTCACCGTAACCTCCGCCTCCTGGGTTCAGGCAATTCTCCTGCCTCAGCCTCCTGAGTAGCTGGGATTACAGGCACGCGCCGCCATGCCCAGCTAATTTTTTATATTTTTAGTAGAGACGGGGTTTCACCATGTTGACCAGGATGGTCTCGATCTCTCGACCTCGTCATCCACCCGCCTCGGCCTCCCAAAGTGCTGGGATTACAAGCTTGAGCCACCACGCTGGCCTGTAGTCCTAAATGGATCTTTAATGTTGCATTTGCCCTATTGTTAATTATTTTTTTGCCTAACCCAAGGTGTCTCTTCCCTCTTCCCTTTCTTCTCCAGCTTCCCACTTCACTGTCTCATCATCTGGCCAGAGGCAGACCTTGCTTCCTACTTCCCAGAAAAAACAGAAATAACTTGATGGGGATTCCTTCAATGATCTTTCCCTGTGTTAGAAATTTATCTACAAATGTTAGTGTCAGTAAGGGTTCTTTCTGCTTTTTTGTTTTGAGACTGTCTCACTCTGTTGCCTGAGCTGGAGTGCAGTGGCGCAATCTCGGCTTATGGCAACCTCTGCCCCTCGGGTTGAAGCGATCCTCCTGTCTCAGCCTCCGGAGTAGCTGGGATTACAGGCGCCTGCCACTACACCTGGCTAATTTTTTGTATTTTTAGTAGAGAGGGGCCAGGCTGGTCTCGAACTCCTGACCTCATGATTTACCCGCCTCGGCCCCCAAAGTGCTGGGATTACTGGTGTGAGCCACCGCATCCAGCCTTCTCTCTGCTTTTAATGACAATTCATTCTTTGTGTGCTGGATTTTTTCAGCAAAATTGTACCTATTTTTCAGGGGTTGAACTGGTTAAAACTTCTTCATGAACCCCTGTCATTAGTTCTCCATTGCACAAAACTCTTATTGTTTACTTTTTATTTTTTTTTTGCTAGATTGTAAGCTCTATTTACCAGGTAGTTATTGGGCAAGCGTTGCCTCACACAGACTGTAGTCCAGTAAAAGTTTTGTAATAATGATATTTTGTTCCATGAAGAGGAGGATTCAGAAGTGACTACTGAAAAGTTTCTTGATATTCATATAGATATTTATACTCAATAGGTGCGTGCAACTAATCCTTTTTCAGAAAAGTTTGTGTGTGGGTAGATTACAGTTTTATTAACCAAATCAATTTTTTTAATGTACTGAGAGAATTCCAGGAATCTAAGAATACTTAATTATATGGCAAACTGATTTATGTGAAAAAATCTTCTGAAATAAAAAAATAATCAAATTGTGACTTTTCTGCCTTTCAGTTTGCTTTTTCATAGGTTGGATTTATGGAAGCATAGTACAGCTTCAAGGTATACCTCACTTACATGATGATTGGGTTTCCACATGTCAATCAATTCTTTTATAAGTGTGTAATCATTGAATTCTAAGATACATTTTAGGTTTTGTTTTGTTTTCCTTTATTTGAGATAGAGTCCTAGGTGGGAGTGCAATGGCATGATCTCAGCTCACTACAACCTCCTCCTCCGAGGTTCAAGTGATTCTCCTGTCTCTGCCTCCTGAGTAGCTGGGATTACAAGCACCTGACATCACTCCTGGCTAATTTTTTGTATTTTTAGTAGAGATGGGGTTTCACTATATTCACCAGGCTGCTCTTGAACTCCTGACCTCACGATCTGCCTGCCTTGGCCTCCCAAAGTGCTGGGATTATTGGCAGAAGCCTAGCCTAGGTATTTTTTTACACTGAAAAAAACAAAAAAACAAAGATCTTTGAAAATCATTAAAACATGTAATGTAAATGCAAAATGCTTATTGGTAAAAATAAAAATTAAAATATTTTAATAATCAGATAATAACAAAATTACCTGATCAATTGGAATTACTATTCCAAAACTCTATATGATATGTAGAGTGCTAGGGAGATGCTTATTTAATCATGAAACCTACCTGCTACTGATTTGATTCTTTAATGAAGGTTGTAACACCCATTTCTAGTGCAGTACTTATCAAGATCATCTCTCTGTATTTCCTTCCAGCCTCCTTCTAGGTATTGCTGAACTGAGCTGCCTATTTATGATCTTCTGAATCGGTGCCTCCTTAACCTGAGTTGGAAACAAACTAATGCAACTAAGAAATGGAGAGATAATAGGAGGTGGATAGGAAAAGAGCAAGATCCTGGAGTAAGGCCCAGGGAAAAAGGGTTACCCTGGCAACATGACGTACTGTGAGGAAGATGACTCAGGCCCACGGTGACAGGAAATGAATCAGGCCACCCTGTGACCAGAGGAACCACTTCAGAGGCAGACAATGATTCAGCTTTGGTGAAAGTCAAGTAACGAACACGCTACACTTCACTTTTGCATCTCTAAGAGGCACTGTCTGCGGTTCACCTGTTCCTTGCCCAGCGATCTGCGTGGTGGAGAGCTGCTTACCTCCGCCAGGTAGAATTCGTCGTACTGCCTCCTGAAGTTTTCTCCTTTGTAGTAGTTGCTAGCCGCCACGATCACATCCACAGTCACCATGCTCAGGATGAACATGTGGAAGACGGATGACCGCATCATTTTCTGCGGGGGCAAAACAGACAGACTTTTAACAAAGAAATAAACCTCATGATAAAATGTAATTGATGGGCTTAGGCCTGGGCTGACAGCACCTTCGTGATATACTGCTATGCAAAACAGGGCTTCCAAGATAAAGCCATCAGTGTCCCATACTACTGAACGGGGAGGGCAAGGGAACCTTTCTTTCAGGAAGCTAAATAATGACTAGGAAGATGGTTTCAGAGGCTTTTGATGAAAAATGGAAAATATATATGATTTAATTTGTGTATAGCTTGCATCTTAATTTTCTTATTGGTTGGTTGTGTAGTATTTATCCTTAATTCTGACTGTATGAATAAATGGCTTTTAAAAAGCTGGTAACACAAAACAAGTATTACTTTATTCTGTGTTAAGAGAACAAGTATTGCTTCATTCTGTGTTAAGGGAGAATACTGTGGACGAAAACATTTTAGAGAAGTAAGAGAAACCTAAAATTTGTTTTTTACTTATTACTTCCATAAATAATTGTTGAAAATTTTACTACAGCTTCTAGTAAGTGACATCTACATTGTACTCGCTATCTATCTGGGGTCTTTCTAGATGCGTTACGCAAATCAACTCATTGTAGCCCTAGGAACTTACTCTAATAAGGAAACTGAGGCTCAAAGAAGTTAAATAACTTTCCCACTGTCACGCGGGGATTGAAAATGGACTCAATACTGGAACCCAAGTCTGACCCAAGTCTACTGCCTACATTAAGAAAGAGATAATGACACATTTAGAAATAATGAGTATTATTATAAAGGCCATCCTGTATTAAATGCTTACTATGTTCTAGGCCATATTATTTGCATTAAAATATTTGTGGGTCCATAGTAAGTATATATATATATATATGTGTGTGTGTGTGTGTGTGTGTGTGTGTGTGTATATGGAGTACATGAGATGTTTTCATACAGGCATGCAATGTGGAATAAGCACATCATGGAGAATGGGGTATCCTTTGAGTTACAATCATACTACACTCTGTATTTTAAAATGTACAATCATTATTACTGACTGCAGTCACCCTACTGTGCTATCCAATAGTAGGTCTTGTTTATTTTTTCTATTTTTTTGTTCCCATTAACTATCCCTGCCTCCCCTTAGCCCCCCACTACCCATCCCAGCTTCTGGCAACCATCCTCTACTCTCTACGTCCATGAGTTTGCTTATCTTGATTTTGTGATCCCACAAATAAGTGAGAACATGTGATGTTTGTTTTTCTATGCCTGGCTTATTTCACTTATTTCATAGTGATCTCCAGTTCCATCCATGCTCCTGCAAATGACAGGATCTCATTCTTTATTATGGTTCAGTAGTACTTCATTATGAATATGTGCCGTATTTTCTTTATCCATTCATCTATTGATGGACATGTAGGTTGCTTCCAAACCTTGGCTATTGTAAGCAGTACTGCAACAAACACAGGATTGAAGATTTCTCTTAGATATCCTTACTTCCTTTCTTTTAGGTATATGCCCAGCAGTGGGATTGCTAAATCATATGGTAGCTCAATTTTCAGTTTTTTTGAGGAAGCTTCAAGCTGTTCTCCACAGTGGTTGTACTAATTTACATTCCCACCAACAGTGTACAAGGGCTCCTTTTCCTCTGCCTTCGCACCAGCATTTACTATTGCCTGACTTTTGAATATAAACCATTTTTGCTGGGGCAATATGATGTCTCATTGTAGTTTTGATTTGCATTTCTCTGATGATCAGTGATGTTGAGCACATTTTCATATGCCTGTTTGCCATTTGTATGACTTGTTTTGAGAAATGTTTACTCAAATCTTTTGCTCATTTTTTTGATCAGATTATTAGATTTTTCCTATAGAGTTGTTTGAGGTCCTTATATATTCAGAGGGGTAGTTTGCAAATATTTTCTCCCATTCTGTGTGTTTTCTCTTCACTTTATTAATTGTATCATTTGCTGTGAAGAAGCTTTGTAACTTGATGTAGTCCTGTTTGTCCATTTTTGCTCTGGCTGCTTGTGCTTATGGAGTATTGCTCATAAAATCTTTGCCCAGTCCAATGTCCTGGAGATTTCCCCCTGTGTTTTCTTGTAGTAATTTCATAGTTTGAGGTTAGATTTAAGTCTTTAATTCATTTGATTTTTGTACATTGTGAGAGACAGGGGTCTAGTTTCTTCTGCATATGGATGTCCTGTTTTCCCAGGACCATTTATTGAAGAAACTGTCTTTTCCCAGTGTATGTTCTTGGCACCTTTGTCAAAAATAAGTTCTTTGTAGGTGTGTGGATTTCTTTCTGGGTTCCCTATTCTGTTCCATTGGTCGATGTATCTTTTTGTATGCCAGTACCATGATGTTTTGGTTACTATAGCTCTGTATTATAATTTGAAGTCAGGTAATGTGATTCTTCCAGCTTTGTTCATTTTACTTAGGATAGCTTTGGCTCTTTTGGATCTTTTGTGGTTTCATATAAATTTTAGAATTTTTTTTCTGTTTCTGTGAAGAATATCACTGGTATTTTGAAAGGGATTTAATTGCATCTGTAGACTTCTTCGGGTAGGAGGAACATTTTAACAATATTGATTCTTCCAGTTCATGAACATGGAATTTTTTTTTTCCACTTTTGGTGTCCTCTTCAATTTCTTTCCTCAGTGTTTTATAGTGCTCATTGTAGAGAACTTTCAATTTTTTGGTTAATTCCCAGATATTTTATTTTATTTGTAGCTATTATAAATGGGATTACTTTCTTGATTTCTTTTTCAGATTGTTTGTTGTTGGCATATAGAAATGCAACTGATTTTTGTATGTTGATTTTGTATCCTGGAACATTACTGAATTTGTTCATCAGTTCTAATAGTTTCCTTGTGGAGTCTTTAGGTTTTTCCAAATATAAGATCATGTCATCTGCAAACAAGGATAATTTGGCTTTTTTCTTTGTAATTTGGAAGCCCTTTATATCTTTCTCTTATCCATCTGTTCAATCTAGGACTTTCGGTATTATGTCGAATAACAGAGGTGACAGTGGGCATCCTTGTCGTGTTCCAGAGCTTAGAGGAAAGGCTTGCAGTTTTGCCCCATTCAGTACGATACTAGCTGTGGGTCTGTCACATGTGGCTTTTATTATGTTGCGGTATGTTCCTTCTATCCCCAGTTTTGTGTGAGGTTTTACCATGAAGAGATGTTGAATTTTGCCTAAACTTTTTTAGCGTCAATTGAAATAATCATACAGTTTTTATCCTTCATTCTGTTGATTTGATGTATCACACTGATTTATTTGCATATGTTGAGCCATCCCTGTATCCCAGGAATAAGTCCCGCTTGGTCATGATCCATATTATTCATATGTTATTTATTTTATTTGTGTTAATATCCACCATAGCTCTATATGGTGAGATACGTTACTCACATTTCACAGAATTCAGAGACACTAAGTCATTTTTCCAAGGTCACACAGCAAGTACACTACAGAACCGAGCTAGTGTATTTAAATACCCTAGTCTATTTAAAGTCCATTCTGGGGCCCACTGCCCTCTGTGGGTAGAGAATACTTAAATTGAGAGAGTGGAGGCTGAAGGCCCTGGGCAGCAGAAAAAGGAGAGAGAAGCAGACCTATGGAAAGGAACTGACCACAAACAACAAACCACCGAGCCACATCTGCCCAGGGACTAGTGCCACCACGCATCCTCTTTCTGAGGTCTCATTTCTGGGTACTTATGGCCAAATATCCTTACCATCTGACCTGACCTGAGAATCCTTTAGTCCTTGCAACTCAAAGAACCTAACTAAAGCACAGCCTTAAAATGAGATAAGAGAAGAAGGACTACCTCCTCTGAGCACTGCCAATGTCTCTATGACTCTATGTATGTGTTTCATGAGGTCTTCCTTATCCTACAGCATGAGCGATGGGCCAAACTGCCTGAAGCTGAAACTCCACCACTGACTGGCACGGTAGCCCTTGGCAAGTTACTTCAACTTCTGTTTTCCCATTGGTAAAGTGGAGAAAATAGTATCTACTCCAAAGGGTTGTTATCAATTTTAAATGAGTCAATATTTGTAGAGGGCTTAGAATGGTGATTATACTTACAAGTATTCTACAAAGGTTTGCAGAGAAAAGAAATGCAACTTTGTGAATCAAGTATTTTTCTGTTCAGGAATGAGAAATTAATTACCCAAGGTTGAAGAATTAATTATGTTGTATATCAGACTAAGTCCAGAATCAAATGAGGTAAGTAACATTGATAAGGGTCTAATCATTTCAGACATGCCAGTGACATTGAGAAAGTAGATTTTTTTTAAGGCTTCCTGTCCTCATGGCTATTGATGCATATCCATTTGCCTTTGACTTTATTTTACAGGTAATAAAAAATCAAATTCCAGAGCTGCCAATCAACATGTTTACATGCATATCAATTTACTTGCAGAAATGATTGACCTTCATAACACAGATAGGCAAATCATCTGGTGCGTTTCTATGCTCATTAAAATTTTTATTGTTATTTAGTCTTTCTTGCACTATGAGAGTTAAATTCCATAGCTATTATTCCTTTTATATACTCCTTTCAGCATAATGTTCTATTAAAAACACTTCTGCTGATTTCCATTTCATCTGCATGGCAGAAAAGCCACAACTTTCTCTTTCTATTTTCCTTAGCTATGGATTTATGTCTTAAGTAAACTGTTATTACTGAAAGGTCCAAACAAAGCTTTTAGCCATGGCTGTCAAAAAACTTTTAAATTGGTTTTGTAACTGTCACAGCTTCACTTTGGTGCTGTCATTGCAATTACGTTGTTTTTTGTCTGAATGTCTACGTGTCCCTGTTGGTTCAGAGTTATTAAAATAATCACTTACAATGGATTTTGATACACTATAATCATTGCCTAGCTGACTTTCTCCAAAGCAGTAACTTTCAAGTGTTAAATAAGAATTAAGGTGATAAATATGTGCAGTAGCTACATTTAAATATTAAAATCAGTAACTCCAGCTTTCAAGTTAGAGCTAGTGGCATGGCCCACTTCAACTCAATTCAATTCAGCCAGTGCTTGAAAGTGGCTGTCAGTTTCTTTAATGTAAAAAGGCTGATGACATTACATGTAGACTCACGCTTGTATCTATAGGAAAGTCCAAATTTGTACTTTTCAATTTTTTATTTTCTAATAAAAATTCATGTAAAGGAAAATGTTAAAATTCAGTCAGTACTACAAAATATTATGTGACTTGAGGACCTCATAATTGCATTATTTAATATGGGTGCAGGATCTATCTCTCTACCTATCTATGGAGACAGATGAACACATCCATCTCTAGTATATATGTGTGTGCGTGTGTACATATATATGTATATTTGCATATGTGTGGGCATATTTTTTATTTATATATTTTAATATAAGGTCCTTATACACATTCAATGTCTTAAAGTTTCCTTTAATTGCAATGTTATTTTGGTTTACTTTTTTTAAAAAAGAAGAGAAATTTTGGACATGTTTTGGCTAAATTGGCTTTGATCCAAGAATTACTTACCTGTGAATATGACAGTTGGAATTTTCAAAAGACAAAGAATCTATACTAGGATAATCCCTGAGGCAGCATTATCTGTCGGGAATGCTTTAAAACATTGTTACTCAAAGTGTGGTCTCTGGACCAGCAAACATCGTGGAAGCTTATTAAGAATGCAGGATCTCAGGCCCCATCCCAGGCCTACTGAATCAGAATCTGTTTCTTTAACACAGTTCTCAGGTGATGCACAGCATGTTGAACTTTGAGAAGCACTTTTGTATTAAGTACCAATGTGTTAGTTTGGGTTCTGTGAGAAAACTGTAGATGTGCAATAGATATATTGGGGGAAATGCCTACTAGGGAAAAAGGAAGGGCACCGGTGGAAACAGGGAACGTTGAAAATGACATTCTGCTGTGATCCCTGTGAAGGAGAAAGGGAAAAAAGGGTTGGATAGGAAGTTATTCAATTTACACCAAAACTCTAAGTTTTGGAACAGAGATCAATGGGAACTCCTTAAGCCAAGTTATGCTTCCAAAAAGTTCTCCATGATAGAAATAAGCCTGTCTTAGTATCCCTGACACATTTGATCATTGTCTTGGCTAGGAGCAGTCTGTGGGAAGTGTGGCTTTGACACAAATGCAATGATGGATTCAGAACAAGTAGCTGTGACTGTCAGTCAATTATGCCGTCTAAGTGGCATAATTTGCACGACTACCACACCACACTTTCTACATATGAGTCATAGCCCCAGAAGACTTGCTAGGAAGTAGGCAAACAGTGACTATAACCTTTATGCACTTCTGAAAGCAAAAACTGTAAATTAATTAAAGGGAGATCTCCAAAGAGCATTTGTAGGAATGGAGAGTACACATCCTCTCAAACATTCAGAAATTTGAGCCATCTGAGTAGGAGCTGAGATCCTTATCTCCTTCTTACCCCAAGGTTCTTTTTTTTTTTTTTTTTTTTTTTAAATGGATTGGAGGTTTCAGTGGGACGGGAGAATCACAAGGAATCAGGTGTTCAGAGGAACGTATTGAGTAGAGGTGAGGAACTAGGATGTTGAAAAGTAAAAAAAGAAGAGAAGGAGAGGAAGAAAGAGGAAGAAAAAGAGGAAGAGAGAACAGGAATATTGCTTCATTCTAAAAATGGGTATTAATAATGGCTGATCAATATTTTGTGTATTTAAAATGGAGAACTCTATAAATATTTATTGAGTTTACTTGTTCCGGATCTGAGTTGAAGTCCTGGATATCCTTATTAATTTTCTGTCTCGTTGACGCTAAATCTCGTTATGGGTGTTATGTATCTGAGTATTAAGATCTCTTATTGTTGCATTGATCCTTTTACCACTGTATCTTTGTTGCTTTGAAATCTATTTTATCAAATGTGAGAATTGCAACTCCTGCTTTTTGTTTATTTATTTATTTTTGCTCTCCATTTGGTTGGTAAATTTTTCTCCAACCCTTTGTTTTGAGTCTTAGCTGTCTTCTCTTTTGAGGACTTAGCCAAAATTCTAAAGTTGAAACAATAGAAACAGTCCCATTTCATATCTTGCTACATATGCTGCAGTTTCAAATTTTTGAATATTTAATTTAATGCCAGATTTTAAAAACCAAAACATTTTTGGGTGGTTGAACGGGGGAGTAAACTTGAATCAATAGAACATTTGAGACAAATAATTTTAGTATAGATTCCTGAGATAATTCTCCAGGTTTTCAGTTCAGTTTACTTGTATAAATGGTAATTCAACCATAAAAGAAATGGCACAGTAACAGAAGAGGATTGATTTAAGACTGAGACAAGCCACGTGGCTCCTGGATATTTCTCTCTTTCCCTTACTGACTATGGTTTTGAATGCATCCCTCCATCTCTCTGCATTATACCTTCTTGATCTGAAAAATATGAAATTATTTCATGATACCCAAGAGGAAAGTATTATTACTCCCATTTTGCAGATGATCAAACTAAGGCTGAGAGAGAATTTATTTAACTTGCTCAAGTTAACCTAGCTAGGATGCAATAGGATAAAATTTTGGATTGAAGGGTTGGTGGCTATATATTTATCTATTTAAAACTGCATCCAGTAATCCTTAAGGTGTTACCAATTATTAATTTTATGGATTTATATACTTGGAATTATAAAATGACACTTTGTCAAAATGCATATTTTCCCTGTGCATGGATTTTCTCTTACGAAGGAACCACCTTATTGGACAATTTTAGTTTATTTTTTATTGGTTGCTTTACTGAGCCTCATAAAATGTATTTGCTTTCAGAGCTACAGTGGATTAATCCTAAAAGAAAAAAAAAAAAGAGAAGTACTGTTGTAGAAGATACTCCTTAAAAGCAGGCTGCACTGGGTGACCTATAAGATTGTTTACAACTTCACAGTTTCATGATTTTAAAAGTCTATAATGGCTAGAACAGAATACCACAGATACTGGCTGGAATGTAATATGTTGGGCAACACCGACACAAAAATGGCTGCAAACCTTGTCCCCACACCCCAGCTCCATGGTCAAATATCAACTAAATCCATTTGACTTTATGAAGACAAAAGAAAGTGTTAGTTTTGCAACCATTTGGAGGCATCATGAAGACACCATTATAGATCTCATGAAGTTAAGAAATGCAAATGCAGGTGGCCTGCAGGAGGTGAAAAAGGCAAGGAAACCATTTATTCCCCAGAGTCTCCAAAAGCAATGCAACCTTGCTGATGCCTTGTGTTTAGCCTAATGAAGCCCATTTGGACTTCTAATTGCAGTTGTAAGAGAATAAATGTGTGTGGTTTTAAGTCACTGAATTTGTGATTATTTGTTACATCAGCAATAGGAACTAACACAGCATTGTCAACGATTTGGACAGACACCAGCTCAAATCACCTTCTATGAAACATGATTGTATAAAAGTGCCCACAGCTACAAAATGCTATAGGGTTCCACACAAGGTGACTTGTTGGGGGGCGGGGCAGTCTCTGTAATGTGGACAACTACAGATATAAAACTCACAATAGCAACCAACGCTTTCGTCCTGCTTTGTGTCAGAAAGTGTGATGAGACAATGAATCTGGAGCAATGGGACTGAATCCAACCTCAAGCAGCAGAAGAAGAAAGGTCACTTTTCCCCACACTGATTCTCAGTCCTGCTGTGAAAGCAAAGCTCCCAGGAGACTGTGGAGGTCTAAGGCAAACACCGGGAGGGCTCCTTACGCAATTAAAATGGGCACCAGCAGGATGGATTACTGAACTAAGAGCTCTGCTTCCTGGAGTGTGTGGTTTGTGCCAAGATTCGTTCCAAGCATGCTGCTTGCTGATGTAGTAACATCTTTAATTCTCAACAACTCTGTGAGGTAGATACTTCTGCATCCCCTTTTACAGATGGAGAAACAGGCTCAGAAAGTCTGAGTAGATTTCTAAGCCCACAGAGATAGAAACATCTCAGCGATTTTGAGCCCAAAGAAGGCAGTCTCTTGCCTTCTATCAGGCAGTCAAAATTCATCAGTCAACGTTGCTGTAAATATTAAAAACCAATGAGAGCAGCTTCCTTACCAAGTATTTGTGGTTGGATAGAAGGTCTATGTACATGAACCCTACGTGTGAAAGCTGACGACAATCTGTTTTTTACAAAAAGGTTTAAGATTGCCCTGGTTTAATGGAATGTCAGTTTTGAAGACAGGATGATCTGAGTTTAAATCTTGTCTCTGTGCCTGATTTAACCTCTCTGTGACTCAGTTTCTCATAGAGGAAATGAGTATGATGACATCTACATCTTTTGGCTGTAACTTGAAAATAAATGAGACGTCAGTGTAGAGTCCAGCCTGTAGTGGGCACTGTGTACTCTGTAACTGCCATCATTTCAGTCTTGGAAAACACTCAGGATTTAAAAGTAGAGACGCTTTGGGGAAGCAACTGTACTTATGAGGAAGGTCTGAAGGTGTAACATGAGAAATCAAGTGAAAGAGATCAGTCATCTTGAGATGGACTGTGAAAATCTGTAAACGTTCAAAAAGATCTAAAGCTATCTTAACTTTTTTGTGGCATAAATGCTTAAGTACTTTATTAAAGTTGTTTCTATTAAATTTCTTCAGTAATTTTTCCTATGAACAGTAACTTAACGATTCTGAAGACTGTCAGCAAAGAGACAAAATAGTGGTCTTAGAGGTTGCAATAAATATAAATTAGGATAGTGAATATTACAGCTCAGAAATAAAATCAGTCTTTAAATTGCTGCTTGAGTAAAGTAACTCACCTTAGTAAAAAAAAGTTTTATCCACTGAATACTGCCTCAGCCATGTACTACAAGTTGTGTTTTAATTGGGTTTTGAAATAAACGTATTTGGAGAACAATGCAATTACATGAAGAAATTCTCAGAAACCATCTTGCATATGAGCCATGAACATAAGAACAAGGACACAATGTAAAAGACCAAATGCATAAAACCTAAAATAAATCTCCCATTTGCAAGTGGTACATCTTCTGCTTCCCTTATCTAGAAGACATCTGGATATTCATTACTTCTACTATCAATATACACAATTATTCTGTCCAACACAAAGAATTTATATTTAAAAGCCAACACTTAACATCAACACTGAAAACAGAACCAGTGGATGTCCTTAGAGACTGCCTTTCTCATCTGTCTGTTCCTGATGTGTCCTTAGAGACCCAGGACAGAAGGGAATCCACAAGTCAGTCTCCACAAAGGCACCGAGAGTGTATGAAACTGGTGGACACCCTGCCAGCTGCCATGCCCTATCAGTGGCTGGCTCTCTTTCTTGGAATGGAGAGCCGAGTAAGGGAAGCCTGAACAGACCCTTTTATTTCCAGGCCATGTGAGTATAGCTTTCACTCTACTCTGTAAGAGTAAGGTTAGATGTCAAATTACAAATCAACAAACTAATATAGATGCTATTTTTTTTCAATCACCAGCTTCTCTTGACTTTACAGCACTAACTAGATTTTTAACAAGAAGGAAAAAACACCGCTAACGGCTGGCATAAAAGAAATTGCCACTAAGCAGGATTGATTATGATGCCAAGCCAGTGATTTTCAACTTCTTTTAGCCTGTGTGAAAGAAACCAGTGGCCTCGAATTGAATTCACTTCCCGGTATCCACACATCCTTGGTGGTATCCTCCACACTGACTCCAGACTCAGCCATGTGACTTGTTTGGGTCAATGAAACAGTAGGAAAGGTGAGGTAAGTAGAGACTTGGATATATTTGTGTATTAGAACCTACTCTTGCTGCTCTTATAACCCTGAGTGACCACATCGACTCTCCAGCCTAGCCTGTTGCATGGTGGCCAAGTGGCCATGGGCCCTGTCATTCTCTTCATTCCAATTGACAGCAAGGCCACACTCCAAATCAGAGATGCCAGCTGATGAGTGCCTGACTGCAGAGGCAAGGGTGAGCTCAGCCATAGTCAGCTGAGATTGGCTCAGACTAGCAGGGCTGTTCAACTGGTCCACAAATTCATGAGCAAAATTTGTACTGGGTACTGGAAAACTCTGTCCAAGTCATTAAGTTTTAGGGTGCTTGTTGTTTAGCAAAAGCTATTATACCTACCAAGCTGGATTCCTTTTCCTGGCATATTGCTCATTTACATCACTCAGCTTATTATTACTCAAGTGGAGCAATGTGATTGGTTCTCACCACCAGAACGGAAATGGAAGTGATGTGTTGCTTTGAGACAGGGTGTGCCTTCTCAAAACTCTCTCCTTCTCTCTTCCCCTCTACAGCGATGTTGGAAACTAGGTGCTTTGGATGGAGGCATCAAAATGTGCAGTTTTTGCAAATAAAATTTTGCAACACATTTACAAAGACATATATGACATGTATGTAGGCGTACACCATCTCTGACTGAAGTGGGGGTGCAGCTTTCCTGAGCTGTGCGGTGCTGGAGCTGCAGCTGCATCTCTTTCCGCCTTCGTGCTTCCTGATGTCATGTCGGTGACTTGAAATTGGCTGTGGTGGGAGCATTTACACCATGGAAATTAGAAATGTTAACAGTCAGGACTCCTGGACTTCAACTGGATTGTTCAGCACCCAGCCCCTCCAGCTCTTCTGGCAACTCTGAGTCTGACGTAGGGTACTGGAAAACTCATACATTGATTATAAATAATAATCCTTGTAGGAAAGGAAGACTATTCATGGGCTTTTCTAAGGCGTTTAGTCTTGTTACTCTAGTCTGGGTTATATACATTATATATAATCCTACTCTGCTATTTAGAGACTCATTATGAATCATAACACCATGGCAGTCACTTAGATATGATGCCTCACTAAGCACTAGGAGCACACAAAAGCCACTTCTGGGCATTGGGATACTGTCACTAAGACTACAGAGATCTGAATATATCAGTTAAAGTAAGAAATATTTAAAATAAAACTTTTCCTGTAACCTGTCCAATAAAATCATGTCTTGAATTGATTTAAAACATGTTGTACTTTCTTTATGAAAGTTTCAATTTAGGACAACAGGTATTTTCCGTAGTGCAGTGCCATAATGAATGTTCACAATTTAAACTATCTTACAGAACCCTACTTAAAATCTCCTTGTTTCCTCACACTTTGTGGCCTACATTTATGGATTAGTAGGAGAAAGGAGAAGTAAATGATGACATGTACAAAACCTTTCAATTAGCTAACCTATCATTTACGGATTAAGAACTCAATACCCCCACACGACTTTATTATTGACTTGGAAGAAAGAATAAAAATGTGAAAATCTTGGCTTTTAAATAATGAAGTATTGACTTTGCTTACTTGGCTGGACATGGGTAATAAAAATGAAAAATATTAGTTATTCCACAATATTTTTCTTTCATGTTCCCTGGTATCTAGAAAGAGTAGAAAAAGCCCACCAATATATATTTTTTTCAGTCTGGTGTTCCTAAACTTCAGTACTCAGTTCCTACAAGGTTGAACTCATAGTAGATTCAACAACAATTTTTGATATGACTTAGTTACCCCCATGTACTGAATTGGCCATGGCTTCTCTCCTTCTGAGGAAAGAAGCCTCTGGACTAAACATTTCTCTCTCTCCTGTATTAAATGAAGGCAACTTTGGTACTCTTGACATAGCCAGTTGGACTATGAGCCAAACTTGGGAAAGCCAGTTTCCCCTAAGGTGTCTTAGTGAGGATTCAAAAAAGAGGGATGCTCTGACTTAGATGGTGGTCCCAAGACCCTCTCACTCTCTTCCGTATCTTTGGCATGTATTAACACAAAGTGAGTAAAACAAATTAGGACGCTAGAGTTCAAGTAATTCAATCTTGTTGCTTCAAGTAATATGATCTCCTGTTCCAGGAAGTCACACCATTCTGCTCTGGGCACAAGAAGACCCAGAGTGATGGTCAACCAAGGAGGCCTCGCTATATACATTCCAGCAATAAGTCTCCGGGACTGTCCCTTCACCCATGGCAGTCACCGGGTCTGTCCCTTCACCCGTGGCAGTCACCGGGTCTGTCCCTTCACCCATGGCAGTCACTGGGACTATCCCTTCACGATCCTCTGGTTCTGACATACACTCAAGTGTCAGTGAAATACAAGAGTCAAAATTAAGAATGAAAATGCTAAAATCTTGGCTTTTCAATGATGAAGTGTTGACCTTGCTTACTCGACTAGACATCGGTAATAATAAAAATCAGAATATTAGTCCTTCCGCAATAATTTTCTCTCGTGTTCCCTGATGTCTAGAAAGAGTAGAAAAATCCAACCTGGTATTTTTTTAGCCTGGTATTCCTAGACTTCAGTACTGAGTTCCTAAAAGGCTGGACACACACTAGATTCAACAATTTGGATATACATGACGTTTTGTATTTTTATCACTAATGCTTCACCAACCACACAGTTACTGAATAATCTCAACAGATTTTGACAAAAGATGCTTTCTTAATCTTAGTTATCAGTGTTGTTGTGAGTTTTTCTTCATCCTTGTCTTCATGGGTAAGTTAGTGAGAAGTCAGGAAGGGCTACAGTAGGACTGCTAGACAGGTGACACAACGCCATGATGGTTTTAAGATGTCATTGACATTCCCATAGCTAATTAAATTCCTACCTCTAGAATCACTTCAAATTGACTTTTATGTTTATATTTTTATTTTTAGTATTAAACAGTGGGTGGATGAACACAAAACTTTTGTCTTAAACTGAAGAGACAAATTATTAATTCAAAATTGAAGTTAACTGTCCTTTCTAATACACTATTTCTAATGCAATGCAGGACCTCACTTGTGATATTTAATGAATGCATAAATAAATAAAATAATTTTCAGCTACATAGAATCTTTAATGAGAAACTCATTTTGCAATAGAATATTTAGGAAAAACACAAAAATAAATGTGAAGGACTGAACTGCCTGAAATATACAAAGTGATTTACACTGTAGATTATGTCTAAACCAGAGTGCATAAGGTATCACATTGCCACTCCAAGCCGTTCTACTGTGGACTGTGTTGAACACTGAGAAAACACATAGCAGCTTCAAGCCCTGGCTTAAGGCTTAAAGAAGGCTGCATGTTTAACCTGGAAATCAAGACTTGCAAAACAAAATCAAACAAAAACCCTCCTCATCCTTCATTTTTTCCAAAGGTGACAATGCAAAAAATCTTTGGTGATGGAAATGTGTCTCTGATGAACATTTTATAAATGGTTGGCATAAGTTAGTCCTGTAAACAGGACCGGTTCAAACTGGAGGATGAAAACATAATACAGGACTGGAATTCTCTTTGCGATAACATGGCATGCAAATAATTTAAAAATGTTTTGAATATTTCTTCCAATGAGGTTTAAAAATCAAAGAAGCACAACTAATTACCAGTAAGACAGATAAACAAATAAATAAAAATAACATTAATAATTTAATCTTACTTTTTATTTTAATATGCCTGGTCATCTAATGTCTATTTTAAATATAATTATTATTTGAAATATAATCATGATATGTTAAATATATATCTATATAAATATACGGGATATTTAGAACTGAGGATTTATATAATTGGCCCTTCTGTTTAATTTATTTGGCCACTGGCTTTAAGATTACAATAGGGCTTTTCAAGTAGCATTTTAGCTACCCCTTTTCACATTTAGCTATTGTATTTTTCCTGGTTTTAATATTTATTCCAGGTAATTACAGCATAACTGTTTTTATATTCACTTTTTCCTACAAACTTTTCCTCCAAGGAGTTGTTTTATATTCCTCTGAGAAACTGAAAATTAATGTATGTGTGTGCCTTTGTGTGTGAGTGTATGTGTGTGTGTGAGCATGCATGAGTGTGTACAAGTGTGTTTATGCATGTGTGTGTGCATGTGTGGGCATGAGCATGTGTGTCTGTGTCACTGTGAGTGTGCATGTGTGAGCATGTGTGAATGTGTATAAGTGTGTGTATGTATGTCTGGGTGCATTTGTGTGTCTGTGTGTAACTGTGTCACTGTGTGAGTTTATGTGCATGTCTGAGGTGTGTGTGAGCGTGCTTAAGCGTGTATGTGTGTATCCATGTGTGTGCATGTGTGCATGTTTGCATGTGTGTGACCGTCACTGTGTGTGTATGTGTGTGTGAGGTATGTGAGCATGTAAAAGTGAGTATATCCATGTGTGTGCATGTGTGTCTGTGACTGTCATTGTGTGTAAGTATATGTGCATGTGTGAGCATGCATGACCGTGTATAGATGTGTATGTATATGTGTGTGCATGAATGTGCATGTGTGTGTGTCACTGTGTGTGTTTCAGGTGTGTGTGCATGTGTGTATGTGTGAGCCTGTATGAGTGTATGTGTGTGTACATGTGTGCGTGTGTGTGTCTGTGTGTCCCTGTGTGTGTGCATGTGTGTGCACACGCACATGCACATTTAGGGGAGACATCATTTGACACCTGTCTAGGGGAAGAGTAATATTTGGGTCTGGTGTGTGAGCCTGTGTTGTTCTGTGCATGAACGCACCTGGGTGTATACAATCACGTATAATCCAGCAAGTCTTTGCCAAGTGCCTATCGTGAATGAGGCAACAGAGAAGAAAGAGAAATGAAAAAGAAAATGACCAAATATAATCAAAGAATCAGAAATCACTTTGTTGGGGAAGCTTTGACCTGATTTTGAGGGCAGGGATGTGAAGGTGGAGTGAAGAAAAGATTCAAAAAATTTAAAAATACTGAATTAATGACAGAATTGAAGTCAGATCAGATTGTATTTGGAGAGGACAAAAGGAGAAGCATAACGGGTTGGTTGGGAGGTGTCTGGAAATGCAGGGAAAGCCTCATTTCTTTGTGGGAACAGGTTGGGGAAAGAGGTGCATTTAGTTTTTATGATAAAAAGGGTGATGTGTCTGTGAAAATGCCTGGGAAACAGGCCTGCTGAACATTTAGAAGCACACCTCTAAAAACCTTGGAAAGGAAGCAAAGCTAACCCTAAAGGCTGGAGTCACTGGGCCAGGGGCCTGTGAGAGAGCCGACTTCCTGGAAATGGGCAGGATACTTCCTGGAAATGGTGAACAGCACTGAGAGTGTGCACAGATGGCGATGATAGACCTGTCTACGGAGCGAGCAGCCAGCAGCATCCACACACTGTGCTTGTATATACAGTCCATCAGCTCTAATTCTTACAAAACCCCAAGAGATGTTATGATCCTCACTTTTCAGGTAATGAAACTGAGGCTTAGAGAAATTAATCAAATTGTTCCAGGTGCTCCTTGGCCACACGGTCTTAGCTGGATGGCACTGTCTTCTCACGCTGGCCTGTGAGTGTAGAAGAGGTTAGCTTCTGGAGGGAACCTACATTCTTATGCTCCATCAGTCCTTGAAATGATCTGCCAGTTTGTGGGAAGGTTCGTGAAGAAGAAAGACACTTTCAGGAGTGCCTACGATGTCACTTCGTCACATGAAATGCTCACATCACACAGACCACCTCCCCTCAATCTTAGCCTTCAGTGGAAATGTTTTCAAAGAGCGTTAAAACACTATAGGAATGATTTTGTCACCATTTGACCTACTTTTGGCAAGAGCCTGTTACCTCCCTCTGTTCTGCACAGAAGGAGGCACACAGTAGGGTGCTACCAGAGGGAAACTGAGATCCATCGTTCCAGGCCTCATGCATATGTACTTTCATTTTCGTCAGAGACGTTCCTTCTGGTAATAGATCACGGGGGTGTGTTGGAAGACGGTTCAAAAGTGTGCAGACACATCTGTCAAATTGTCAAGAGATGAAAACTCCTACCTGGACAGCAGGTGGGAAGCAGCTTGTCAGAGCAGCCACTGAGGACTAAGGGTCCAATTTCAGACTTCTATTTATCAAGTGCTGGAGTGACCCTTCCCATAGCTGTTGCTTATGCTAAAATTGGATTTAAACAGCTACATAAGTGCTCGGTGTCAAGCTAAAATAGTCACTTAATAACTTTTCACCTTTCTAAGACTCACACTGAAGCACGCAATGAAGAAACTTTCTTTGGTTTCTTTAGTGCCACAAAAAGAATTGCCTTATTGACTAAGGATGGGAGAGATGAAAAAGGTACTTGTGTTAAGCATTAATATTTTAGATTTATCTTTATATCTAATATCTTAATTTTTTATTTGGAAAGAAACAATATACCCTTTAGAAACACTCAGAATTTCTGAACATGACTTAGAAAAATCAACAGATAAATGGGCAAATGAGATAAACAAGAAATCTACAGAAAAATCTGTGGTCCTTGAATCTATCAAAAATTGTTTGGCTGGGCATGCTAGCTCACGCTTGTAATCCCAGCACTTTGGGTGGCTGAGGTGGGTGGATCACGAGGTCAAGAGATCGAGACCATCCTGGTCAACATGGTAAATCCCCGTCTCTACTAAATTACAAAATTAGCTGGGCATGGTGGTGCATGCCTGTAATCCCAGGTACTTGGGACGCTGAGGCAGGAGAATTGCTTGAACCCGGGAGGTGGAGGTTGCGGTGAGCCGAGATTGCGCCACTGCACTCCAGCCTGGGCAACAAGAGTGAAACTCTGTCTCAAAAAAAATAGAAGAAAAAATGTTTAAAATTCATAAGCTGTAATCAGGGGGATGCAAATTTATATTACAAGACAACATTTCATGCCATCAGGTGTAAAAGCCTGATAACACCAAGTGCAGATGAAGATGGAGACAATGAGCACTGTTACAAGTTTCTAGAAGGCATAAAAAATAGCGCTATCATCTGGAGAGCCATTTGCCATACCTCAGAGAGTCAAAGGTGTTTATATCCTTTAACTCGGAAATTGCTTTCTTAGTTATATATGTTAGAACAGCGCTCTCGTGTGTATACGAAGGCATGGACAAACAGGTCTTAGAATATCTGCAATAGAACAAGCTCAATGTCCATCAATAGTGGAAAGAATAAATGAATGAACAAACTGTGGGGTATTTTTACAGTAGGATAATACACAGGGATGAAAATGAAGGGGTTAAAAATATAAGGTCGACTGCCTGACATGAAATCTCCGTTCGGTAACTGTGTGACCTTCGTCAAATTCCTTTTGTGGTCTGTTACTCCAACCTCCTTGTTTGTTAAACAGATCATATTAGTATCAACATTTATGGTACTGTGAGCATTAAATAATTTAAAACCTAATAAAACACACTGTGAGTGGTCCATAAATATTAGCTATTATTATTTCTAACAGACACATAGGTATTTTTGCTTATCTGTGTTTCTAAATTATTTCAGAATATGCATTTTTTAAATGCAAGGAAATTGACTTAATATTATATTGTAAAATAATACCAATTTACCAGTTGTCTATTTGTAAGTTTATAGAAACTATATGGTGTTTCTCTAAAGAAACTATCTTATGGCTGGGCACAGTGGCTCACGCCTATAATCCCAGCACTTTGGGAGGCTGAGGCGGGTGGATCACGAGGTCAAGAGATCAAGACCATCTGGTCAACATGGTGAAACCCCATCTCTACTAAAAATACAAAAAATTAGCTGGGCATGGTGTTGCATGCCTGTAATCCCAGTTACTCAGGAGGCTGAGGCAGGAGACTTGCCTGAACCCAGGAGGCGGAGGTTGCGGTGAGCCGAGATTGCGCCATGGCACTCCAGCCTGGGTAACAAGAGTGAAACTCCGTCTCAAAAAAAAAAAAAAAAAAAAGAAAAGAAAAGAAACTATCATATACAGCATGATTTGACCTTCAGGTCAGACTGCTACAGAGTATTTCTTTAGCCCATAATACACTTCTCAAGTCCTGTAAGATTCAAAAGTTTAACAGGAAAAATGATCCCTGAGTTGTAAGTACTGCAGTCAAGTCTCACTATTTAATATGACCAAAGAGTTGTGTCCTCTCTCCACCATTCCATGAAGCTAAGGAGGGTAGTTGGGTGGTTCCAGCCGCCTGAGATGGGGCAAGGCTTTCAGAGGGGATTAAAAAGGGAGATTTCAAATGACTGGGTTTGCTCTGCCCCCAATGCAACTTCATTTTCTCACAGTGCACCTTCACCTTCGGGTGTTTTCTGAGGAGTCTCGTTAGGGCCTTTGATTGGGAGGTCATTAAATGCAGACACAACTAGCCATACTTGGGTAATACGCAAGGAGAAAAAAAAATCACAAAACAGTAAAGCCAGTGCTCAAGGTGAGAAAACAGAGACAGGTGCACAGACAGAAATCATGTGGCTCAAACAGAGAGTGAGAAACAGGCAGAGAAAGGCCAAATGACACTGGCAATAAATGTTCCCTTTGAGCAGATGGTCTGTTCCTTCCAATCAAATAATTCTTTACTAAGACATAAATACTCACTAGTTCTCATAAACCCAGGAAAGAAGAATTATCATCCCCATTTTACTTAAACATGTCCTACTGCCTACCACTAACTGAAATATGTGTCCAGAGCCTTACCTCTAACAGACTACAATAGCATGTAGTCTCAAAAAAAGATGTTGTGGTGGGTATTTATGCATCAAGTGAAGATAAGGAATCTGTGGCTGGGGAGGCAGGAGCGGGAGGTGAGGAGGTCATGTTGGGAGATGCACATTTAGGCAGTTGTAGCAAAAAAAAAGGAAAAGAAACCTGGTGTGGGGCTTGACTTATCTATGTTTCTAGGCTTTTATTTTTCACCACCAGCCATCTTGTCCCCACAGTATGGACCAAAAACAGAAACAGGAATGAGGGGCCCCTAGGTGATAAGCATATTAGCAATGCACAGAGATAAGAAGGAGCCAGAAAGACATTCCAGGCATGACAGAGGATGGGAGGGGATTTTTCAGGGGTTCTAGGACATTCAATTATTTGTTTTTAATGTGGAGATAAATTTATTAGGGATTGCACACATTTACCATACTCAAAATCTTATTAAACCTAGCCTTATTAAGCATGGTATACATTTCATTAATAACTGGATAAACATGGGAAATGTCCTAGCTAAATTAATATGATTAAGTTGATGAATGAAAAATTTTAACGAGTAGCATTAAAGAGCTTACTACACATAACTTACCAACCTAAAAAAAAATACCTTTTTGCTAGTCTTCCTCTTTTGAACTTGTGGTCTTGCAATTAAATTTACAGGTATGTATATTTTCATTTATTATAAAAACAGGAAGATCACTTTAAGGGCACCGAATTGAATCTTTTCCTTGCATGTCTGCATATGGTTCCTATTCTAATTATAATAATAGCTATGATTGTAATTATAATTTGTGTCTCAGAACGCAAAATAAATTTGTGCTTTCAAATTGCAAACCAAAGGTGCCTATATTTTCCTCTACAAATGGCTCAGTAGAGCCTATTTTTTCTGTAGAAGAGTAAGAAGCTCTTTTCTGTGCCCTAATTCATTTGAATATGTCCATAACCAATATATGTAAAGAGGAAACAAATACTGTAATAATGGCAACATTTGATATAAGATAAAATATGTAGGTGCACATGTGGGAGTGTAAGAAAACAATTTAAAAATACTTGCTAATGTGTGATCGGAATCACTGCTCATTGAAATACATAAAGTCCTAATAGCTTTATGCCTGCAATGTTTCTATATATATGTATATACATATTTACATGTATATATATATATAAATGTGTGTATATAAATATACACATACACACAAAGAGAGAATAAATTATTACACATAAAATATTCAGTATTATAGAAGCATCAGTTACATCATGTATTTAATTTAATAACGGTGAGGAAAATTAAGCCACCTTAATCAATCTTTTTTTGTAAATTACCTAATCACTTATAGTAACTGAACAAGGACACAGAGTAGAAGATAAGGCGAAAAGTATAATACATGATACCGATGAAGAAAGTTCTGATTTTTTTAGTACATTTTATTTGTAAGAGGATTTGAGGCAGCCTCCAATTATGCTATTATGATTTTAAAGTTTTAAAATGTTAAAAACATAAAATATAGGAAAATCCTATTTTGAAGTCACTGAAACGTATGCACTACTTGTTATTATATACTCTTTGTAATCTAAAGTTACATTATTTTCACTTATTCCATGAGTCACTGAAACAAGCGCCTCCTGAGACCTAGCAGGTAACATAATGAGGAAACTAGGTTTAGAGTTACACATTTAACACATTAGAATAGTCTTTTTTTCCTTAAAAATCAGGTTTATTTCTCATTGTTTTCTGTAATCACAGGGTGCTTTTAAAATGCTTTGTAATCCTGTAATCCCAGCTACTTGGGAGACTGAGGCAGGAGAATCACTTGAACCTGGGAGGCAGAGGTTGCAGTGAGCCGAGATCGTGCCATTGCACTCCAGCCTGGGCAACAAGAGCGAAACTCTGTCTCAAAAATAAAATAAAATAAAATAAAATAGAACAAAAATAAAGAAAACAAAAAATAAAATGCCTTGTATTTATTCTTTATTCATTCATCCACACATTTGTGTATCTTTATTCATTAATATACTTACGAATTTATTACTTATTTCTACACCATAAAGTCATCGACAAAGAGAAATATTTCTTTACTCTTAGAAAAATAAACGTATGAGTCCGTGGGTAAGTATAACCCTCACTTCCAGTGCAGTGGAGACAATGTGGAGAGTCGGGAGACTAAGACGCAGTAGAGCCTCTCTCCCTCTGCTAATGTGGCAGTCACCACCCACCTATGGCCAACTTAAGCCAGGTGGACACACAAGCTCTGTGTTGCTAGATTGTTTTCTTTTACGGGACAGGTAGGACGTATGGGTTTTTATGTAAAATACTCTGCTTTTTAAACTTTGGGTCAAATTTAAAAACAAAGTTCCAATTTAAACAAAATCAACAATTCCTAATAGTTAAATCAGAACTCAACCATCAGTTTGCTATCTCTCAGATATTATTCATACCTCATTTGTTCTAATTTATTTCAATAATTGCAAAATTACAAATTCTATTTAATTATGTCCATTCAAATGTTTCATTCCAATAAACTCTATCTTTTTGTTAACATAGAATTAGCGTGGGTTCTTTTCAATGATGCTGTTCTTAACACTGTATTTCTAGACAAAGTTACCTTACATGCTTACAAGATGAAGAGTTCCAACAGAATTAGACATCACGGAAGTGAGGGTTATGTTCTAGCCAGGCTCTGCCACCACATCCGGGAGGAGACCTCCTGGCAAAACTATCTGGATAAATCCAAAGCCCTAAAACCTGTGCCAGGAACTTTCTGGAAGCAAACTCCAAATGTACTGCTTGCTTTAGACTCCAACGACATGCATAGAGACATACATGTTTTGTATGGAAAAGGGTGTTATTGCCACGATCTATTCAATTTCTAGTTTTTGGAGATAAGACCAGGAGGATAAACAGAGCAGCTTCTAAGTGAGAAGTCAAGTTAGTACTTTCATAAGCCAAGAAGGTACTGGCTCCTTTTTCCACTGTTCTCGTTTGATAACATGATAGACTATCTCTCATGTCTAATGCATAGCTCCAGTGGTAGCCATAACTCTGGTGTGGTCTCTAAAGTGATGGGACTTTTCCTGATAGGGGAAACAGACATCAAATAACTAATTATATCCTCATTTACTTTATTAAAATTATGATAAACACGTAAGAAAAGTATCGAATGATATGAAAACATGTAACAGAGATACCTGGCTTAGTTTTTGAGAATAAGAAAGTGATATTTGAGTTGAGTTCTGAAGGATGAGTGAGAAAGAAGGGGTGTAGGAAGGGGAAGCATTCTGTGAAAATGTCAGTGCTTCTTGGAGACAGAAATGCTTTTCCATGTAAGATAAAATGCATAAATGCAGGAGTCAGAAGAATCGACTCAACATTAACCTCCAAGTTCCTATGGGAAGAAAGATGAAGGATACATTGAAAGAAGATTTAAAATAAGCTCTTCCTTTTAATTTTATTTCCATATTAAATTGTTTTATGAGAGCACATTCACATTTTGCTTGTTTCAAAAGTAAAAAGAAGTTCAGCCTTGAGGGTAACATACCATGATATATAGGCCAGTGAGTGGATGGTTCTGACGAAAATTTTCCTGTTACCCAGTTTTAGATGGCATTAATCATTAGTAAAAGCCATCAGGTATTTCATGACCACTTTATCTTCAATGTATTTTCACTTAATTATTTTCTTTTAATTAATTATTGTTTGCTCAGACATGGAAATGTATTCTCTCTCTATTCACAGCTCTTGCTTGCTACAAATGACAACCTCTTGGCCATCCCACTTTTCATCCATACGCGCCTCAATGCTGCCTCTGGAAAGCTTTATTTAGGGCCAAACACATGAAGTTGAGTTGAATGAAATGTGTCATACTAAATTACCTGACCCCCCTTTTCCCCCGGTTTGTAGGCATATAAGTCACATTCATAAAATGTCATCAGCATGCTGCTGTATTTGTAACACATATTCCATATAGGGGTCTCTGAGATGCCCCATCTATACACTTCAAGCCCGGCATCGATCCCTCCTCCATTCCAGTCTTGATCTTACTATCTGCCTGATTGGTTTTGTCATCACACTTCACCTTGTCATTAATCCCTTGCTATTCTCAAGTCTTTGTGATAAAGAGGCTGACTTGCCTCCTGATTTCAGATTGCCACCTTGAAGCATCTATTCACAAGGATTCAATAGATGTTAAAGCTCTGGGTCCCATACAACTCCGATTTGGCACTCGGAGTAGCGATAGTTTTTTTCTCTATCACAAACTTATGATTTCTCACATATTTTTTTCTGCTGGATAAAGCATGGGACTAGGAACCAGGAGACCCAGCCACTATTCTTTGGTTCTCCATTTGGGTGACTGTAACTTCAGGAGCTATCCCTATGTCCTCTGAATCACCACTTTCCCCTATGAATGGCTGACTATGCACGTCAGTCTTTCTACATCGTAGGGTTGTAGTAAATCACATCCTTTGCCATGCTCTTCCTCATTCTCTCTCTCTCTTTTGGAGACAATCTTTCTCTGTTGCCCAGGCTAGAGTGCAGTGGCAAAATCTCAGCTCACTGGAACATCCATCTCTCGTTCAAGCAATTCTTGTGCCTCAGCCTCCCAATAGTTGGGATTCCAGGCATGTGCCACCGTGCTTGGCTAATTTTTGTGTTTTTAGTAGAGACACGGTTTCACCATGTTGGCCAGGCTAGTCTCAAACTTCTGATCTCAGGTAATCTGCCTGCCTCAGCCTCCCAAAATGCTTGGATTACTTATGGTTTTGGTTTTAAGATTATACATTATTCCATGAAAACCTTCCCTGACCTCTTAGACAAAGAGGATCCCAATTTAAATATTCTCATTGCATCTTGCATTACTTGTTTCAAACCCCCCATCACTCTTGCGATTGCTAGCTCAATGCTGCCTTTTCTCATCCCACCCTCAAGCACACTGTAAGCTCTATGAGTGGAGACTGTGCTTGTTTCTTTCAGGACTATCCTAGTGTCTAGCACGTGGTTGGTACTTGGTAAATATCAGTTGATGGATTAAAAAATAATGTCAGTAGCTTTTTAGGTAAGAAGCTAGCACTATGATCATTGTCATTATTGTTATTACTATTAGTAATTAGTAATTTAGTGATAGTACTAAAGATAGTTGTAGTAGCTTTATATTAGCAGCATTGTCACCATCAAATATAGGACGGAAGGAGGACCACAAAATAATACTTATTATCAATATTCATCGTAAGCTTTTCCTCTTATTACCCTCCATTTTTAAACTGACAGAAATAAATAACTATGAAGAAAATAAAAAGGTAGTCTTTGAAACAGGGGACAATTGGAGCACCATATTTCTGAGAAGTAGATAATATCCAAAAGATACAAGAAACTCATACAAGTCAATAGCAAAAACAACAACAACAAAACCCTAAAAAACAAAAACAAATACAAAAAGCAAATAATCCGATTTAAAAATGAGCAAATTCTGAGTAGACATTTTTCCAAAGAAGGCATATGAATGGCCAATAGGTATATGAAAAAGTGCATACTATTACTAATTATCAGGGAAATGCAAATTTAAACCACAAGGAGATATCACCTCACGTCTGTTATAATGGTTAACAAAAAAGACAAAAGATAACTATTGGGCAAAGGTGTAAAGAAAAAGTAACCCTTTTACACTGTTGGTGGGGATTTAAATTGGTAGAGCTTATCTGAAAAACAGTATGGAGATTTCTCAAAAAATTAAAAAGAGAACTACCATATGATCCAGTAATCCCACTTCTGGATATATGCCCAAAGGAAACAAAATCAGAATCTCAAAGAGACATTGCAGCCCCAAGTGTACTACAGCATTATTCACAATGGTCAAGACAAGGAGCAATCTAAGTGTCACTGATGGATGACTGGATAAAAATGTGGGTGAGGACGTGGAGAAATAGAAACACTTTTGCACTGTTGGTGGGAGTGTAAATTAGTTCAACCATTGTGGAAGACAGTGTGGTGATTCCTCAAGAATCTAGAAATAGAAATTCCATTTGACCAGCAATCGCATTACTGGGTATACTCAAAGGATTATAAATCATTCTACTATAAAGACACATGCACATGTATGTTCATTGTGGCACTGTTTACAATAGCAAAGACCTGGAACCAACCCAATGCCCATCAATGATAGACCGGGCAAGGAAAATGTGGCACATATACACCATGGAATACTATGCAGCCATAGAAAATGATGAGTTTGTGTCCTTTGTCGGGACTTGGACAAATCTGGAAACCATCATTTTCAGCAAACTGACACAAGAACAGAAAATCAAACACACATGTTCTTACTCATATGGGGGTGTTGAACAATGAGGACACAGGAAGGGGAGCATCACACACTGGGGCCAGTTGGGGGTGGCTAGGGGAGGGACAGCGAAGGGTGGGGAGGGAGGAGGGATAACATGGGGAGAAATGCCAAATATAGATGATGGGGGAATGGAGGCAGCAAACCACCTTGCCATGTATGTACCTATGCAACAACCCTGCATGTTCTGCACATGTACCTAGAACCTAAAGTACAATTAAAAAAAGAAAGAGGACGGGTGCGGTGGCTCAAGCCTGTAATCCCAGCACTTTGGGAGGCCGAGGCGGGTGGATCACGAGGTCAAGAGATCGAGACCATCCTGGTCAACATGGTGAAACCTCGTGTCTACTAAAAACACAAAAAATTAGCTGGGCATGGTGGCACGTGCCTGTAATCCCAGCTACTTGGGAGGCTGAGGCAGGAGAATTGCCTGAACCCAGGAGGCGGAAGTTGCGGTGAGCCGAGATTGCGCCATTGCACTCCAGCCTGGGCAACAAGAGTGAAACTCCGTCTCAAAAAAAAAAAAGAAAGGAAGAAAGAAAGAAAATGTGGTACAGACATACAAGAAAATATTACTCAGCCACAATAAAGAAAAAAATCCTGCCATTGACAACAATATGGATGAACCTGAAGGACATTATGCTAAAGTGAAATGAACTAGGCACAGAAAGACAAATACTGCATCATCTCATTTACATATGGAATTTCAAAAATTGTATTTCAAATTCATTGAAGCAGAAAGTAGGATGGTGGCTACCAGGGGCTGGAGACAGTGGGTAGAAACGCGGAGATATTAGTTATCAGTTAAAAGATAGCCAAGTTCTCAGGATCTAATCAACAACATGGTTCATTAATGGTTAATCATACTGTATTGTATACATGAGATTTGCTAAAAGATTAGATCTAAAGTGTTACCCTCCCCACACACATGCACAGAGGTTACTATTGAATATATGAGGCCATGGATGTGTGAATCAGCTTGGTTGCAAGGATCATTTTACACTGTATACATATATCAATTCATCACATTGCATACCTTCACTATTTACAATTTTTATTTGTTACTCACAGCTCAATACAAACAGAAACAAAAAGAATTAAATAAATCTCCAAAATAGCCATATAAACACAGCCTACAGTAATGGCTCAGAGTAAAATTTTATTTTTTATGTACCAATCCTTGAGTCCCTATCTGGAGAAAGACCCAAAAGAAAGAAAGGAGAAACAGTGTCATCCCATGGCAGATGTGAACACATCTCCAAATTATGAGGGTGGGATGAAAAGAATTATGGAAACCACCCCTTGTGAGAAGAGGATTTGTCACTGAAAACCAAAAAGGCTAAAGAAAATAAAATTCTGTGTTCCTACAAGTGGGCTGCTTGGAGGGAAAATGGAAGTAGTGAAAATACTGTGGAAAGTTAGGGGTACTATTCTTTTTAAGGTGACATTATTTTGAATGAGTTACTGATATTTGGGGGCAGGGAGGGGGAACAAAGCAAGAGAAGATGTCAGATGGCCCCCTGAAGAAGAGATAAGGGAGTTTATTGGGCCTTATGAGAAGTTTGGAGAAGATGGGGATTCCAGAAAGTTCACAGGCAGGGACCTGAGGTGCCATCTTTGAATCACTGTGAGACTCTATCTAATGAGGACTCTCAGGCTCCACCTGCAATCTCATTGCCTCCTGCTTGCTGTCGGCTTTGCTAAAGAAACATTTCTATATTATGTTCCTCTGAAAGCTTGCAGAGAAACGGAGAAACTATGTGTCAAAATATTTTTTCCCAGGTACTCAGTGAGATATTAAATTGAATGAATTTGCCCACTGCCAAATAACTCAGGCCTTTGGTAAATAATATTTTTATAAGATTTCACATGTCAACCAAATCTTTCATTGATTCAATACTGCAGAAACGCTCTTACATGCATGCATTCAGCCATCATAAATTTATCAAATCCCTACTGTGTGTCTTAAAAAAAAAAAAAAAAAAGCTAGGTCCTGGGAATATAGGGTGGAGTGAAGTACCATCTCTAACTTCAGGATTGTAAATATGGGCAAATCTAAAGCTTAAAAAGCTGTGGGTTTTCTTGGATAAAATAAAATTCAAAGACCTTTGCCGAGTGATTTTTGAAAATGGCATTGTACTGCACCTGGAGGCAGGCTGGGGCGCGTCCCTGGGGCTTGTTGACATCCACTGCTACCAGTTGCCAACCTCCAGCAGCATCTTCATGAAACATCTTCAAGACAAAGAAGGGAGATGAGTCAGAGACATTTAATATGGAACACTGAGAACTCTAACTACGTCTCCAGCTTTGTATATTTTTATGCTATCAAAAATTTGTCTCCGTATGGATTTATATTTGGAATAGAAGTCATTTCAATTATACTTAACATTGAAAACTTAAGTGAATGAAAAAGGAGCAATGATAATAACTCGAGTTTATTGATTACTTGCTATGTCAGGCACGTTCCATCTTGCATATGCTTTGCATATAATTGCTCAATATTCTTCTCTACAAGAGAAATACTTTAGTATTTTATCCCTATTATATTGATAAATATCTATTAGATCTGGGAGAAAATGAAAACTAGAATTAAAAAAAATTGTGTCTGGTGTGTTTTTATTATAGGTAGCAGATTTTAATTTTTATTCAGTGGACAGTTCTCATCAACCTAATAAAAATATTCTCAGGATCAATAAAATAAGAAGTGTGCATGTGGCAGAGGGGAAGAACTGCTGTGGTTTTATTGGTAGAAGACACATTGCGTAATAGACTTTGTGTAATTATTTTAATTAGGCAGCAATTAATCTGCTGAATGGAAATTTCATGTACATATTATAAAGGGAACAAGTAGTTTCTTTTGGCTTAAAGACCTAAGTGAAGAGATTCAAGATGCTACAGGTCTATAAAACTGAAATCCGTTGAATTAGATAGCTAGGTTATTATCTCAAAAATTACTTATGTGTCAATATTACACCTAGCTGGAAGACGCTTACACATATTCTCCCACTAGCACATTTTTCTTTCTAGTTCCTTAGGAGTGAGTGTGTATGTGTGTATGGTAGAAATAGGCCAAAATTAATTTTTTTTCTAAGTAAAGACACTAACTGGAGACACTTACTGCTTTATTCCTGCCTGAGGTCACTGTTTTACAGAAACAAATATTTCCTTTGCCATCCCTATTTATGTCCTCCTGTTCCTCTGACCCTGTATTCAAAAGGGTAACTGCTGATGGAAATAGAAATCAGATGATGCAAAGATCCCATTACCTAAGATCTGTAATTATAATTTCAAATCCCTGGTAGTAGTGGTGGTAGATCCTTTGCGGAAAATAAACTTGCCTTCTATAAAATGATTGAGGTCGTGAGAGAGAGAGTGAGATTTTATCACAGGCCTTATTTTATTTATTTATTTATTTATTTATTTATTTATTTATTTATGGAGATGGAGTCTTGCTCTGTCACCCATGCTGGAGTGCAGTGGCATAATCTTGGCTCACTGCAACCTCTGCCTCCTCGGTTCAAGCAATTTTCCTGCCTCAGCCTCCCAAGTAGGTGGAACTACAGGCACCTGCCACCAAGCCCAGCTAATTTTTGTATTTTTTTTTAAGCAGAGACAGGGTTTCACCATGTTGTCTAATGTGGTTTCAAACTCCTGAGCTCAGGCAATTCCCCTGCCTCTGCCTCCTAGATGTATTTTTAAATGTCAAAATTAAGGTGCACATTTACATCAAGATACTTTGACAAAGATGCCAACTGCAAATTGCTCATCTCAGCTGTTCATTTACAAGATTCTGATTTTCTTTAGAACAAACTACAAAAGCTCTTTTTGGGGTGAATCAAGCATATCCTTCCTCAATAAGCTCATTCTGAGAATACAGACATCAGTGGAGATGCAAACCTGTTACAGGACCTTGTACAGTTTCTGTGAAAATTCTGGAAGCCTTGTTTTAAGGACAAAAGACAAAACCAGCCCTGCCAGTCACCAGTTATGCATAAAATCCCTCTGCTGATACCTCTAGGGCATATATTTACTTTGATCAGTAGTAGACTAATTTTCTCTGTTAAATTATTTTTTTTCAGTAGAACAAAATCAAAAGAATCAATTTAATTTTCAGTAAAAGTGTTCTCTCAAGGTCATTTATTTGTATGAAATAAAGTAAAGGAAATGTAAAAATGTTCCATTTCTCTTTAGTACCCTGAATTATACATTTAGATTGGTTAATATTTGGTAGATCTTTGAGACAGAAGTTGGGATTGCTAGCAGAAGCCAAGAATCCTCAGAGACTCAAATCCTTGCGGGGAGTATGCTAGGGACAACCAGTCTTCCCTTGGAATCTCCTTTCCCTGTTTTACAAAGAGAATCTGTATGGGGCCAGTAGGCTACCAAGAACAAAGGGCAGTTCTTGTCCTTTCTTTGAAGCTCACCTTGACCATGTAACTACATACAGGCCTAGAGGATGCAAGCAGAAACCCTCTCTTCCTATATTTCCTTCTTCTTCCTGTGCTCTGGAATGTGGATGTGAGTGTCAGAGCTACAGCAGCCATGCTAGTCTACAGGGTGACTTTGGTAACAGAGGCTATGCGATGTGGGACAGAAAGCAAGGTGTCTGGATCCATGGCAACACAGACAACCACGCAACACCGAATGACCACCTCCAGCTTTATATGAGAGAGAATGGGATTCCTCATCGCATACCTCATCTAAGCAAGTTATTTGTTTTGGTCCCTTGCAGCTGAATGTAACTTAACTAGGACATGTGGTTTCTGTTAGAATGTCCATTAATTTTTTTTTTCATTTTACTGATGCAATTTTCCTTTCTCATTCTATAATTAAATATTTTACTGTTAAACACTTAGAAAATGAGGACGGGTTGTAAAAAAAAATCTTAAACCCATTCCCCAGAGACAACTACGACTAACATTCTAGAGTTAACGTTCCAAGTATTTTACACACACACACACCCACACACACCCACACACACACACACGGGATACTTTTTTGTACTAATATGTCGCCAGCGTATCTTCACATCTATAAAGTTCAATGCTTATTTTATTGGTTTGCATTTATTCCAATTTCAAAATTTGTAATCAATAACTTCCTGCTAGACATTAAGATTGTATCAATTTTTAAAAATTTGCCAAAATGCCTCAGAAACATCCTCAAACATACATCCTTGACTACTGTCCAGCATTTTTCTTTGGATACATTTCTGGAAGTAGACTCTCTTGGTCAGATAGTATATATGTTTTATTTTTGGATACATATTGTCAAACTGTTTTCTAGGAAAGATGTTTTAATTTACACTCTTGGCAACAATGTATGCGAATGTCCCTTTCAGACAGCAATAAATGCTGTCTTTTTTTTGAGAAAAGAAAAGTTACCACTGGGCCAGAACAAAGACAGCGTGTTGACAGCAGGGCTTGTAATGGCTAAATTGAAAGGAGGCAGAATTTCATGCTGAATAAAAAGGCTCTTGCAGCTGAGCAACCCGGTTTTGAGTCCCAGTTTTACCACTAGCCAGTTATATAACACTGGGGATGATAATTAACTTTCAATCATTGTCATTTTTTACATGCAAAGTGGAGACAATCAGAGTGCCCACTTCACAGTATTATTGTGAAGATTAAATAAGACAGGTTGTAAAGCTATTAGACTAGTGCACATCTCAATATATGGGAGTGACTGTAAGATGTTCTGAATTAGTGGAATATCACCAATAACACGAAATAATTTCCCTGGCTCTCTCCTCTTAGCACAATCGTTTGGAAACCAATGGAGATGTCAGCTTTGAGAATTCTTTCAGGCCTGTCCATTTGCAACTACTACAGTTTTATAACTGGTCACTTGGTTTGCAAAGCAGTTAAAAATGCTTTGGGGATTGTTCTGCTATAGACACAATATCATCACCATCATCAACACGAATAACAGGTTATCTAATGGACAGTGGTAAGAGAAGGAATCTTGGTAACGGAAAATCACTAGCAGCTGAATTAGAATTCCAAACTCGAGACATGCACACACACACATCCACATACATAGTAATGCAGAGGAATCTAAAATTCCCTTCGCAATTTGTATGCTCTTTGCGTTCTTTGAAAATTGATGGCTTTAAAAAATAGCTAATAGTCATTATGACATAAAATAGTGAGAGTGGACACCTGGCTTGATTTCATTATGAAATAATATATTAATGCTCATTTAAGGCTTCCTATGACAACCGTATTATTCCACTATTATTGTTTCAATAAGAAACCACATTATTAGAAGGAGTTCACTATTACACCATTCTAGAAGCACCCTTCTTTGAAATGCATTAATTAAATTGTTTTCTCACGTATTTTAATTATGCAGATTCAGGAGGAAATGAATGGCTTTGGAACAGAGTAAACACATTTTTGCTAAAGTGTTGTCTTTGAGCATTAAGTTATATGTAGCTTTCTCTTGGGAGGAGAGATTCTTTCCATTTTTGGTCATGAGTCTTTTCATCCATTCTTGTCTACTTTTTAACCCAGCACTGCACATTTATGCATAAGTTGCTTTAGGCATTGCATAACTCATATTTCAAGAATGTTGATGGAAAGCTGAAGGAGGAAAAACTCAAAAGTGCCCTCTATTCCCACACCAATTCTACCTTTATCAGTCTTCTCTCGTTATTAGGGGATGTTAATTCAGAAAACACATGTCAGCAAGAGTGCTCAATCAGAGATAATGACAGACCCAGAAGTGATTGCTGTCTTTGTACAATCAGAATATTTATTCATTTACCAAACCTTCAATATGACCCTATCAGACTATGATTCATTTATAAAAGTTAGATATGTACTGACTGTCAGAAGCCTGCTTTCTGTCTCTTATCATTTTAACAGAAAAGTAGTCTCATGTGGCTCTCAAGTTTAGCAGTTCTTTGAGTTCTACTCGAGGCAAAGTTGAGATAGGCTCATCTCTATCATGAGCTGGTCTAGGTCAGAGGACCACAGGACTGGTAACAGTCATCTGAAGTAAAGCATCTAAATAATGGGAGTAAATTCTGGGTTAGTGAGATACGGTACTCAGGGCTTCGTCTTTCAGCTCATCTGTACATCCCAACATCCAGTGACGAGACATCACTGAAAAGTTGTGGCCTGGGTATCCCTATAGTAGATTAACATGGGGAGGGGCATTATATCATGGGTGTATGAATCACTTATCTTTCAACCCACTACACAATTGAGCACAAGACAATAGTTACCCATATCTAAGAATTCGGCAGATATGAAATCACAAGCCTCTTAGAGTCCATACAGACTCAATGCTTAGTAATTTGAAATTTTCTACTTCATTTTCCTTCTTTTTTCTAGTTATCTGTTATATTATGGTCTCTTAAAGACCCTTGGCATTAGTCTTTCTGTAATTTGTTCCTGTGCTGTGTCTTGAAGGCATTTGGTGGTGACCATTGAATTGAAAAATATTGCTTTGCTATTTTAAAGAAACAGTCTTCATCACAGATTTCCTTTCACCTCCCTTAAAATGGTCCCTATCAGAGCCAGTTCCTAGTCAGCTGCCTAAAACAACAGAAAGCCCTTCTTTGTTCCAAAAATGTGCCCCTCTCTCTCTCTCTATATATATATATTTTCTACACACACGGCTGTTAGGGTATGTCTGCAGACTCAGACATCAACAAGTCCAACAAGCTCAGGGCCCTTTAGTCCTTTGATGAGAACAGCATTTTAACAACTGCAAATTTTTCATATGCTAGGGAAATGCAAGAATGAACTTCCATGTCTGAAAAGCTGTATGTGTTAAAATAATCATCTTTATTTTATTTCTTTCAAATTAGTAACTTGTGATTTAGTGTTTTAAACCACTGAATAAGAAGTCCCTGTTCACAGAATTTGGGACTTTACAAACATAACAGATTTTACAAACATAACAGCATCATGGCAAAAGATATCTCTCCCTTCTTTACACATAAAAGGATCAAAGGGCCCATTTGTAAGTGGCTAGCTAGGGTGGGCGGGGCCTGAAGTCGGTTGCTAGGCTGCCCGAGCAGTGTTTCACCCAGAGGCTGACAGCAGGAGCGTTGGTTGCTTAGCAACCAGGTCCTCAGCTATAGCATTTTTCTTAATGAAGGTTTTTCACAATTCTCTGTGTGATTACCTCTACTGAATATCTAGACACATTACCTCTGAATGATCAACTTATTCCTCTCGATTAAGTGCAATTTTGCATCAAAATGATTTTGTACAACTTTGTTCCAAGCCTCTTCCTATTTCCCTTTCTATTAGAACCATTGGCTGACTTGGTGGTGCTTCCACATGCTATTTCTCCAGTGATTTTATACTTGAGAGTAACTCCATAAACATGCTATGGTTTTAAAGGCGTTTCAGGCCATCTCCAGGAACACTGCATGTGACTTAAGGGCTGAGTTCTTAGGACTCAAAAGCATAACCACAAATATGTCCTTCTAGAGGCTGTCCCCTCGGAATGAACTGGGGATTTCCTTATCTCTCATAGTTCGCAAAAAGAGAGGGGAGAGGAGATAAGAACTTGCTATGGTTGATTGCTCATAGGCTTTTCTTCATGGCAACTCTGCTATAACCTGGATAGCATATTAAAAAAACCTTCCATGGAAGTTTGAATAGTCATTTGTCAAAATTGAGTAAGACTGACACCATTTCATCTATAATGAATTGACTAGACAATTAAGATTTTACAGCATCATAAAGATGCCTCGATACCATAAGGCTTTTCCCAAATTAGTGTGTTTAATTGCACTTTAACATATAATTATTAAAGTTCAATTAGAAGGTTTTCAAAAGTAACCCTCAGCTCCTTGATAGATATCTTTGTCTTAACAGTTTTATAAGTATTTACAGACATGTTAAATTTCCTTTACAAATTAGAGTTATAATATTTACAAGGCATTATATCATTTTATTCCTGATTCTGGAATTCTTATTTTCTCTCTCTTTTATAAAGATTCACACTAGAATAAGGCACATAAAACTGCCCTTCCTTTTTTAAACTACCATCAACACACACACGAAACAAAACCAAAAATAAAAACAAAGGCATTTATTTCTCTGATTATTTTTATCTAAATTGCCCTCTTATGCAATAACTGCTCTGCTGCTTTTAGCAAATTTGTAGGCCACCTCTAAATTCTCAGGAGCCTTATCGTTTCATGGAAACAATATTGTCTTGTGGGAACTTATGAGAATCCTTCTGAAAATATAGAGATTCCTTAAAAAATCATAAACATGCATTTGGAGTTGAGGGATATTTTTCACAGTTTATTGTACTATGGTTTGTTCTGCATAAAATATATTTTCCATTACAAAATTCTAATTCTACACATAGACACTATACAGGCTTGCAAATACATGAATAAATACTCACAAAAGTGAGAAATTTCATAGTGATTACATTTTATCTGCAAGACATTTGAGGACTTGTAAGAATCAAAGGTATGTAATAAACATGGTTGCCAACTTTGGTTTTGTTTCAAAACCAAACACAGAGCTGTTAAAAAACGTAGGTGTCATTAGATTATTCTGGGTTTGGACCTTTTAACCTGTATTATTTTATTTTATGCTTTTTGGGGGATAGGGTCTTGCTCTGTCATCCAGGTTGGGGTACAGTGTTGTGATCGCAGCTCACTGTACCTTTGACCTCCTGGGCTCAAGTGATCTTCCTGTCTCAGCCTCCTGAGTAGCTGGGACCACAAGCTCATACCACTACTCTTGGCTAATTTTAAAAAATTGTCTTTTTTTTTTTTTTTTTTCTGAATTGAGATGGAGTCTCACACTGTTGCCAGCGCTGGAGAGCAATGGCACAATCTTGGCTCATTGCAACCTCTGCCTCCCAGGTTCATGTGATTCTCCTGCCTCAGCCACCTGAGTAGCTGGGATTACAGGCACACACCACCACACCTGGCTAATTTTTTTTCTTTTTTTGGTATTTTTAGTAGAGACAGGGTTTCACTATATGGGCCAGACTGGTCTCGAAGTTCAGACCTCGTGATCTGCCTGTCTTGGCCTCCCAAAGTGCTAGGATTACAGGTGTGAGCCACCACACCCAGCCAATTTTTCAAAATTTTTTGTAGAGATGGGGTCTTGCTACATAACCTAGGCTGGTTTCAAACTCCTGGGCTCAAGCAGTCCTACCCCTCAGCCTCCCAAAGTGCTGGAATTACCAGCATGAGCCACTGTGCCTGGCCTGCACCTGTATTTTTAAATAGCATACTGAGTCAGACTGTAGAAGCTCATCATGCAAGAGCTTCCCCGGGTTCCACTGATGGTGAGGCTGGGACATGTGCATGCTCGAATGGGTTATGGCATCGTCTTGCTGATACCGTACCTGGGTGGTGGCTGTTGAGGTAGTGCTGCTTCTCGATCCCCACATTTGTTGAAACTGTACTCTGATTTCTGCAAATGTTTCAATGATAACAGCAATAAACACATTCTGAAAAAAATCACAAACATTTACCAAACTCTAAGAATGACAAAGCAGAGGGCAACCAAAACCAAACAAAAGATCTGCAGAACCATCACAGAACAGAGACCTTCTTAGCAAAGTGCTTTTCTGTACCTTCACAAGCCAGGCGAGGAAGAAAATGAGAGTTATGAAATAGAAGTAGGAACGCCAGCGGGGAAAGCTGTCAATTGCTCTATACATGAGGAACACCCAGCCTTCCTGCGAGGCAGCCTCATAGACGGTGAATATACTGGTTCCTGTCGTGAGAGAGGAGGACAGACTGAGTCACAATTGATTTTCCAGAAAAACAATCAATATTTATCCATACTCATTTTCTCAATGACAAAAGCTCTTCAAAAAGGGATTACAATCCCAGTAATACTTTACTGTTCTCATTCTTAAAATTTTAATAAAGTTGTTTCTGACTTCAAGCTGGGGAGATTTCAGTATCTCTAGCAATAGAATAATTCGATATTATACCTTTAGCTGTTAAATGCAACTAATAATGTGGAAAAGGAAATAAACAGTCAAACCAAGTACGGATAGATATAATTTGAAAAGGATGTGTACCATTTAAGCTTGCCGCTTGGAGCCTAACACATTCAATCAACTGAAAACACCTGCTATAATTTTAACCAAAATGAAATAGACTAGAGAATCGGGTTTCATTTGAAATAACTTTCTCATAGGGAGAGTAAAGTATCTCAGGCTCCAAAATTAATATGATTGAGCTTGTCTTTGGATTCCATCGTGTTTACTGAACACCAAAATGTGAATCACCAAATAGGACTTTGTGTTTTCCTGGAGAATTATCTCATAGAAAATACTTCTAGTAATGGAAAGAAAGGAAAGTTACAAATATGTTGACAGATTTTTTAACATTGGTTAAGAGAACCTAAAATGTCATGCAGGGAGAAGATATGTTTAATCCTAAATACTATGAGATGTTTTACAGATGGGGAAACTAAAGCACGTAAAGATGAAGTGACTTGTCTAAGGACACAAAGGTAATATGAAGGGAACTGGAATTTGCTCAGTCCTTCTGGTACAAGGCCCCACACATCCAACTGTGATGATATCTTGTCTCTTAATAGCCTTTCTGAAGTTAGTTTCTCCATCTGTAAAATGGGAAATAACCAGACTTGAGAGTGTGGTGAAGATTCAATGATTGAATTCCTGTAAATCATAGGGTAGGTTCTTAAGATATTTCAGGTATCATTATGATTATAAAATTGAAAATAATGCTCAATACGCTTTTGTGAGAAAACACACAAACATAGCATTGAAGTTATTTATAAAATAAATATGACATATGTTGTTATTCATAAAACTGGTAAACAATGGTATCTCAATACATTCTACTACTATAAATGAGTTTTATTATTACAGAATATAAAACCAATCTCCACTCATATATGTTCTAATTCATAGAATCTTAAACTAGAATTTGCATATGACCAAATGTCCAAACTAAGAAGAGGGTTGCTGAAGTTGGAGCAGCCTCATTGTTTCTTCGAGCCTGTGCATGGGAAAGAAGACTCAGAGCATCAGTGAACACCAAAGCATGCAAAACAGAAGGCAAGTCCAGCCACAGACTTAGCGCAAGAGAAAAAAGAGGCTGGAAAAGAAAAGCTGAAAGAAGCAAAGCATATTCCTATTGCCCATTATACATTAACATGTGCTAATACACCTTATATAGAATATACCGTTAAAAATGTCCTGCCTCTCATTTTAAAAATCATATTTTGTACATTGGTACTGTACCTCCTTGTCACAACAGCTGGGATTTGTAAAGCACGTTGAGTTTCTAGGCTCTTTAACACACATGCTGAGGAAATCTCTGTCTTATTAGCTAGGCAGATGGGGAAGTGGGGATGAGGGCAGATATTATCAATACCGTCTTACAGATAAAAAAGTGAAGGTCACTGGTTTATGAAGGTACCCAAGGTGGAAAGTGATAGAAATTTAAACCATATCATCAGGTCTTAAATGTTTTTTCTTTACTATGCTATTTTTATTTTCTCTTGCTTGAGACTGGGGCTTTAAAAAGAAATTATTAATGGGTGCAAACAGAATTAGATAGAAGGAATAAGTTCTAATGTTTCATGGTAGGGAGAGGTGATTCTAGTTGACAACAGTGTACTGTATATTTCAAAAAAGCTAGCACAGAGGCCTTGAAATGTTCCCAATACATAGAAATAATAAATGCTTGAGGTGAGGGATATCCTAAATACCTTGATTTGAAAATTATACATTTCATGTATATGACAAAATATCATTGGTACCTCATAAATATGTACCAATGTTATGTATCAATAAAAATGTTAAAAAGAGATTATTTTCTCTTATTATCCTTAAATACACTTAATGTTTTTCTGAGAGACTATGATGGCTAAGTTTATTGTTTGATCATCTTTAAACATAAAACCAATTAACTATAAAATAATTCCTTTTGTTTCCACATTATTTCGGTAAAAGTTGACTTTTAAGAAAATGTTCAGAGAGGAACAACATATATATAAAATGTCAGCAGCAAACAGAGGTAACTGTCAGAAAGGAACACCACATATATAAAATGTCAGAGCAAACAGCGGTAATTGTTTTTATTAATGATTCATAGGTACTAATACTGGACAATATCTTTGCTTATGTGCAGTGAATATGAAACATTTTTAACATAAAGCAATTTCTAATTTATATCCCATATTTTCCTCTAGGTTTTTGAATGAAAATAAAAAAGTGGCTATACAAATCCATTGTTATCTACCATTAAAGTTTAGTAGCTGTACTGACTGAGCATTTTCAGGTAAAATATGGAGCTTGTTACTGTAAGATTAAATTTGAGAAGAATGTTGAAAATTATCCTCCCTCTCCCTGTCCAGATCTTTCTTAATTACATCTACAAGCAAGATGTTATTTGGAGTTAAATAAAAAGGAGCACATTTAACAAGTAGTCTTGAAGCTTCTAGTCCATTTTTTTTTCTACCTGGACAGAAGAAAAAAGGAAAGAAATAGAAACTCATGGTACAGCTCAAAGAAAAGGGTTTGTTGATACAAAGAGATGAAACATTTGTGAAAATGTAACCAAAGCACTCCCCAGGAAGATGCTGGCTATGGGAAGAAATGTTCCCCATATGTGAACTGCACTGCATAGAAAGGCTGTGAGGAAGTCCCAGTTGCACAGGCACAGGCAATGGACTCAGATGGTCCTTCTTCATCACTTTTATACTCCCGGCTTTGTCAAATACAGCAAAAGAAATCTTTCCAAAAACGAGTTTCCAATAGTTGGCCAGTATTTAAACCGTCAACAATCAAATTTATGATGCTCTCGTTTTCTCTGGGAAGTAGAGGACCGTGAGAAAGAAATGGTAGCTATGGAAACCTGTTTGTAAGTCCCGCTCTCGCTGCTGGCCCTGCCCTGCTTGCCTTGAGCCCTCTTGAAAGAGTCCTGGGCTGCCCAGCTCACCTCCCCTCTGCCCTCAGCCACACTAGGCGATGGCCCTCCGGACTCCCAGAGAGCCTCCTGTTCACTTTGTGCCACGTCACTAGTCACGTTGGATTCTCTACCTTGTTTGCTTTCCTCACTAGGTGTGAGCACTCCAAAGTTAAAACTATCGTTCATTTCTGTACCAGGCACTGAGAAGCACTCAAAGATTGTTGATAAATTAAACAATGATTATGTAGCCTGTAGACATACAAAAGGGTTTCTCAGATATTTGCTTTTCAATGAATTCTTCCTCAATGTGAGTACTGCACAGTTTGAAAACTATTTTATAGTGAATTGACTTTATGTTTTCCTGATTTTCAAAATTCACTGGAAACACATGCATGCTCATATATAAACGTAAAAACCCATTCTATACACACAGAAAAGTCTTCCTCTATCATTTGCTCCAACATGGGAAATTTCTAGAAAGCACATTCGTTCATATAAAATATTTTTTCTAGATGAGCTGCAGAGTATTTTTAGTCCATTTTAATTATAGAATTAAAATTTCTGGCTAAAAGACCATATGAAAAGTGATGCTACAACAGCACCTGGGAGTATAATGCATTACCTTTGTAGAGGGCAGTAAGATCTGTTCCAAAAAGATCTCTGGGAGCTCCTGGAATAGCACTACCTTCTCCGACCCCAAACTCAAGGCACAAATTAAAGCTGTGTAAGAAACGCAATCACAACAACGATACTCAGCTCATCAATTTTCCTGATTTCATTCATTCTTTCTGACCTCTTCCACTGGTGGTTTAAATTTATTAAATAAGAAGACCACAAGTCCATATTTAGAAGATAAATGCTAATCTTGAAACTTTCTACACACTGCCTGCATTGAGAATGAGTAGAGGATATTTTTTATACTCTGAACAAACCTCTGTTCCCACCTGTTTTGATTACCTTCAGGATTTTATTTACTGCTCTGCCCTCTTCTGCTGACTCTTTTCCCATGAAAAAAGTGGCAAGATATTTGTGTTTTGGGAGTATTCCCGTTAGTTGCTTCTAGTCTCACATTACATAACCACATTGTTGTTCCTCTCTCAAGTGAGAGGGTCACAAATTTGTGGTGATAACTAGCAACACACTATAAACCTGGGGTCCCACCAGTAAACCTCTCTCCAAACACGAAATGTCTGTAATAGTATTCTAATGATGGTAATACCTGATCCACTGTGATGGAACTTGGGAAGTTAGAGTTGGTGACCTAGGCTTGAGATAAGCGGAATAAGAATGAGTCAGTACCTAAGGGCTTGGTCCGAATAATCACCTTCACCTCCACACTCAGAATTTTTAAAAGAACAAAAAGGATTTATTTTTAGGACCATCCATTTCTTTCTCTCTCCCAGGGTTTGGATCCTCAGTAATGTTCTTGAACTTTAACCCCTCCAGGGATACGGGACACCCATCTTCTGTGGCAGCTCCGTTCCCAGGTAGGCAAGAGTCTATTCACTGGACGCTGCCAGGCTTCAGTCTATTTGAGAATCCCTCTTGGCCTCACAAGGCACTGCAGCTATAGGAGTCTGCAGAATTATTCCCTGCAGCCTCTGAGTGAATCATCCTTTATTTTACCCAGCTCATCCTGCTATAGATGCCTGTTTTCTTATCTGGTCCTTTAACTCTTCCAACCTGATGTACTGTTGATGAAATTGGCCTGATTATCTGACTGCATGTCCTGTCTGGGAATAGAATTTCATCGGTGGTGAACAAAATGACAGCTATCTTGTTACTTAAGATCATCAGTTTCCCTCAGACTCTTCTAAATCACTCTTTCTGATCCTCCAGCTGACTCCGATCAGACCTAACTCTTTTGAGAGAGAAGCTGATTGACTTTGTCCTTGGTACCTTTCAGTTTGAGCATCCCCTTCAGTTGGAAGGGAAAAGAAACTTACATGTTACTCAACCACTACAGAGGTTTTATGGATGACTATGCTGATCAGTGTCTTGAAGAACTGCAACTGTTAGGCAGTAGATTCACCTGTGGAAGTCAACTACAGTTGCAATAACGACATATCCAATCCTGAAAGGTGGTTAAGTAAGAGCTTGATATTTGCACATGTGCATGATTAGGAGTACAACTTGCTCAAGATGGGGTAGGTTGTGCTGTATTGTTTTTTATTTGTTTTGTTATGTTTGTGTATATACAACTTGTACTAATCTCCAGCTAATTTTTTTTTTTAAGACATGAGTTTTACTCTGTTGCTCTGGCTGGAGTGTAGTGGCACGATCTCAGCTCACTGCTACCTCTGCCTCGGGGGTTCAAGTGATTCTCCTGCTTTAGTCTCCCCAAGTAGCTGAGACTATAAGTGCATGCCACCATGCCTGGCCAATTTTTGTATTTTTAGTAGAGACAGGGTTTTGCCATGTTGGCCAGGCTGATCTTGAATTCCTGACCTCGGGTGATCCACCCACCTCAACCTCCCAAAGTGCTAGAACTGCTCCATAGGGCAATATTCTTATTAAACTACAGAACTAATGAAAAAATGGAGCTCTGAATAGTTTAAGAGAGAATTTGCTGAAGTTACCCAAAATATAAGTTTGGTACTAGTGACACCTGCAGATGGATTATGCTTTCATGGGAAGATCTGTCCTGTGCATTGCAGGATGTGTAGTGACATCCCTGACCTCTACTCACTAAACTCCAACAGCCCCTCCAACCCCCAACAAAGATTCAAACAGCCCCTCCAACCCTCAACCAAACACGCTTATAGACATTGACCAGTGGCCCCGTTGACAAAATTGCTCAATTGAGAAACACTTTTCTAACTTGGCAGCCTTTCTGATTCTTCAGCTTTTTCCCTGCAGTGCCTAGTGCAGAGTCTAGCACATAATTTATATTAAGTAGTTTTGAAACAAATTAAATCTCTTCACTTGAGATCAAAGGAGAGACTTAAAAATGACATATTATTCTTCCTTAAATATTTTTGAAAGCTAAAACCTATATCCTAAGACATCACTTATTTGTGTAAAGTATTTGCCACACAGTAGACAGCTCAATAGTACCATTACCTAAGCTTTTTAAATCATTTTCCTGTTTTAACAACTATGCATTGGAAGGAAAAGCTTATTTCTTTTAAAAGTCCTGCTATGTACTAGATGACTGTATTCGTGCATATCTTAGAGTTTGGGGAAAGGAGGCTAGCTCTGCTTGCAGAATGAGCCATTACAAATGTACGTTAATTAAAATTGAAAAAGAAAATTCACATATTTTGAATAAAATAAATAGTGCAAAATTTTCCCAAACAAAATTAAATGACTACCTTCTGAATTGTTTCAAGAAAAACCACATGCATAGTGTTTTTGGTAAGCTTTCAGGTCTTCTGAATCAAGATGAGACATTCAGTACATTCATAGAGAAACACAGAAGAAAACAGACTAATTCTTAATCCATGTTCATAGACTCTGGTTCTGTCTAGACCATGGGACAGATGGTACAAACTCGCATAACAGTTCAGTAGATGTAGCCTCTACGATGAAACGTAAGCAGCAGCCACCAGATTTCAATTCAGCTACAACTTGCAGCTTGAGTCACTTGTGGAAGACAAAATCTACATTGAACTTTTTTGTGTGTTTTTGGTGGACTCTCAGTTTCTCTCACCCTCTGATAATCTCTTCACTCAGATATACCATCTTTTATGCAGAGTTTAGCCACATATTTAAAAAATATTTTAGCCAATGGTCAGTAGTGAGATTGACTGTAAGTTATTATATTGTTTTTCCTTCACCAAATCTCACCACACCATTTCAGCACTTTTTTCTTCACATGGACTGATAACTCAAATCCTGAGAGCTAGTTCTGTAATAGGAGTAAAATGTACCCCAACAGTAATTATCATAAAGTAAATGTATTTGTCCTGAGAGAGTTAAAAAAAAAAAAAAAAAAAGGAGCAGTGAGGGATGTGTACTCTTAAGGTGGACATCTGGACTCAACATAATGGACCTTTGTCACTATGGCTGGATGATCCTCATACATGAAATGAGATCATGTGGATCAGCAAACCAGCAATAGCAAGAAAGGTGCATCCTGAATTGGAGAGATTTATTAAACAATAAACCAGCTAGAACTAAATCACTTGGGATGATGTCACCATCCTAGTGAAAAAACCCTCTGTAAACCATGTTTTCTCTCTCCTTCCTTCCTTCCCTCCTCCCTTCCTACCTCCATCTCTTCTTTCTTTCCTTTCTTTTCTTTCTCTCTTTCTTTCTCTTCCTTCCTTCTTTCTCTCTCTTTTTTCCCTCCCTCCCCCTTCCTTCCCTCCCTCCCTCCCTCCCTCCTTCCCTCCCTCCCTCCCTCCCTCCCTCCCTCCCTTCCTTCCTTCCTTCCTTTCCTCCTTCCTTCCTACTTTTTTTTTGCAGTCCCATTCTGTCACCCAGGCTGGAGTGCAGTGATGCAATCTCAGCTCACTGCAGCCTCAGGATCCCGGGCTCAAGCAATTCTCATATCTCAGCCTCCTGAGTAGCCACCACGCTCAGCCTCACAAAAATAAACTCAAGTATTTTCCCTGACAGACTGTTCTGTAACCATGTGCCTATAATAATAATGTTCAACACAACTTGTCCACACACCCAACTCAGGTGCTCCACACACTTAGCCTGAGACTTGCCACATAACTATCAAGGTAATACAACAAAAGAAAGCAAAAAAAAACCCTTTTTTATTGGCTATTCTAGAACATGGAACAAACACAAAGAACTTTTTTTATTCTAAATGCTTAAAACTATGTATAAACTTTATGCTTTTGAGCTACTTTAATTTTGATTTTGGTTTCTTTGTTTTTTGCACGTAGGCACTCCTTTGGCACAGCTTGCCACATTGGTAAAGTCACTTTGTTGCCTTAAACCCAGTGTCCATAGCTCTACAATTCTGCAATAAGATGAAAAGTCATATAGAAAAAAGGCATACAGGCCGGGAGCGCTGGCTCATGCCTGTAATCCCAGCACTTTGGGAGGCCGAGGTGGGTGGATCACGAGGTCAAGAGATCGAGACCATCCTGGTCAACATGGTGACACCCCGTCTCTACTAAAATACAAAAAAATTAGCTGGGCATGATGGCACGTGCCCGTAATCCCAGCTACTCAGGAGGCTGAGGCAGGAGAATTGCCTGAACCCAGGAGGTGGAGGTTGCAGTGAGCCAAGATCGCGCCATTGCACTCCAGCCTGGGTAACAAGAGCGAAACTCCGTCTCAGGAAAAAAAAAAATATAAGTAGAAAAAAGGCATATACATATGTTAACATATATTTTCTAAGTTAATTTTTTATAGTTGAAATACGTTTCTTCAAACTTAGAAAATTTATAAAGTTCCAAGTTCTGAGCAGAAGATACTTGAAGAAAAGGAGAGGTGAAGGCTTTCACTGTAGTATTCACAAATGGAAAAGATGTGTTGACAAGCCGGATGCTGACAGTGGCAGGAAAGTGTAGGCACTCCAGCAGAACACTGCCCAGGATGCTTAGTCCACATCCCAACTAAAGCACTCCCCACCTACTGCCCTGGGCTGTTTCCAGGTAGCCTGAGATTAAGGGTAGCAAAGAAGTCATGTCAGATACCCCTCTGCCTGTGAGTCAGCCTTCTGCCTTTGAGGAGTAGCAATATCAGGTCAAAAGAGCTTCTTGGAAATGTATTTTCCATTAGTTGTCTTAAGAAGAAAAGAATAGCTGGGTGTGGTGGCTCATGCCTGTAATCCCAGCACTTTGGGAGGCCGAGGCAGGCAGATCATGAGGTCAGGAGTTTGAGATCAGCCTGGCCAACATGGTGAAACCCTGTCCCTAAGAAAAACACAAAAATTTGCTGGTTGTGGTGGTGCACACCTGTAATTCCAGCTACTCAGGAGGCTGAGGCAGGAGAATTGCTTGAACCTGGGGGGCAGAGGATGCAGTGAGCCGAGATCATGACACTGTACTCCAGCCTGGGTGACAGATTGAGACTCTGTCTCAAAAACAAAACAAAACAAAACAAAACAAAAAAAGAAGAAGAAGAAAAGGAAGAAAAGAAAAGAAGAAAACCCTAGCACTTTGCGGCAACTTTCTGTCAGTTACAGTTCCTAACATTCCAACCATCCATTACTTCTTACCTACTTAGGGTCTATGAGTCAGTACACCCTGGACCTCAACTTCCCATGGATTCACTAGGGCAGTGAGAGTACTGCTGGTCACCACTATGGCACTAAAGAAATAGTAATTAAAAGCTTTTCAGTTGTCTTGAAGAGCAAGCAAAATATGTCACACCAGAAATATGTTTTCTCTGAGGGTCTTTTAGCTTTGTCAACCATTTTTGAAAGATTTATTGGAAGGAAATCTTTGCCAAGGAAATCAAAGCAAAAAGGCTAGAACTTTGCATAACATTAAAGTGATACCAGTTATGACATAAAAAATTCTTAATAGTCCAAATATTAGAACCAAGTATTTGGCAAAAGTACTAAGATATTTTTCCTCTTATTTTGGGATATGCACATAGCTCATATCTGCATCATCATACACATGAAATAAAAATTCATATGCAAAAATTAATGATAACGTAGGCCTGGTCAGTCTATCTCAGAATAACTACAAGAGCGAGAAGTTATTATTTATTTATTTTTAATAGAAAGGCTGAATGAACTAGTAAATAATCATAAGATAAAAAGATCAAAAAAAAGATCAATTAAGATTGGAAATAAATAATTGACATTTGTTCATAGAGACCTATTAAAATCCAATTTAAAAAATCCAATTTAGATCTAGGTGAGAGGGAAGAAACATACCTGAGAGACAGTGACCAAATGTAATCTTAAATAAATGGGAGATAAGAAATACAAATAACCCATGGAATTACCTAAAGTTTTTATTTGTATTATGATAAATACCAAATTTTTATAATTTAATCTAAATTTCGTCAATTTAAAAATTTATAATACAATACTAAAAGCAAAGATGTGTTCTAATATCATTCATAATAATGTTACAATTTAATGGTTAAAACCGATTCAGAAATGTTAACTGCTGAAAATTTGAAGCTATTTGTGGGGAAAATTTTCTGTCTTATATCTTCACATTTACATATATGAACACAAATGTTCATCGAATTTTTCCTGTATTTGCTATCCACGTTCTTCAGTGAACTTCCAAAGCCTGGAAATATGTTTAAAATTGAGATTTTTTTCAACTGGCTTAGATTTTTTTTCCCCCAATGTGCTACAGATTCAAGTTTAGATTTATTAAGGTTATACTAAGATTAAAAAATCACTTTTCATGTATTAAGATCTATGCTGCCAAGAAAGCTCTATACCATGTATTCCTACTTGTCCAGCATTTCCAGTGGAGACCAGAACTCTACAGAGGTGAGAGAAGAATGTGAGAAAATCATAATCAATTAACGTTTAGAATACGGTTGATTTCCAGACTTGCTGACTTTCAGTGTCCTCAACATTTTTCTTGTTGTGAATACAGGATTGATAACTTCCAAGCTCTTTATCAGTAAGAACAGAAACCGGAAGTCAAAAAAGCTTCGTTTCGATTTAAGATATAGATCAAAAATAGTACTGATAAATGAATATATTTGATTAAAATGGGTTTAAATTAATGTTCACAAAGAGGTGGTTCTCTGCTTACGTGTAGTCTAGTCTGCCTGGTCACAATTTGCCTTATGCACCACGAACAGCATAGGATGAAAAGGCCATCATTAGCACAAAGGGAGGCTGAATTGTGATGGGATGATTTTCCTAGTGGACCCCAAGCCGCTGTTTCAGAATAATGCGTTATAAGTCATTTTCCCCACCAATAACTTTTTCTGTTTACATTGTAATGTTTTACTGTTTTTCTCCTTGATTTTAACAACTAACTGCAAGGCAACATTAGATACAGACAACATACTTACAATGGAACAGTGGCGAAGGAGGAAGGAAAATGGTCATTCATGGAATATGGTTCAAGTCCCTGTTACATAATAGCACAACAAACTTAATCAAAGCCAGAGAGCTTTGGGCAGCTGTGATCTGGCCTGCTTATGCCTGGAATAAAATGTCTTTCTATGCTCTCATTAGGCACATTGGCAAGACGGCTGCACCAGGCCAGAGCTCATTTGGCCAGCAATCATACCTTTCTAGCAAGTATCTAGGCTAACAACCTCAAGAGAGCGATCAGACATTCGCGCTATGGCTGATGGAGTAACACTACCTGGCTATTCCTGACTACAGAAAAATCACCCCTGGAAATGCTAGCTAAACTCCAACATGTTTGAAACATGGAGCAATCGGGAATTATTTAAAACTTTAATAGTATTTTATTTAATTCACTATTCAGAGGATATAACTCACTGTTCTTGCTCATCAGCCAGTGCAGGGTATTCAGAAGGTTTTTGTGGAGTATGTAAGCGTGTGTTTGTCTTACAAGTCACTTTGCAGTCAGGTGTTTGAGCTTTAATGACCTCCATTTAAAATCTGAGGAAACATCTAAAGTGATTTTTAATTTTTTTGTACTTTAAGTTTTTAAGTACATTTATTTCAGATATAATGATTTTTTTCATTTTTATTATCATTTTATTACTTTTATTTTTTAAAATTTACTTTAAATTCTGGGATAGATGTGCAGGATGTGCAGGTTTGTTACATAGGTACACGTGTGCCACATGCATTAGGTATTTGTCCTAATGTTCCCTCCCCTTCCCCGCCACGCCCTGACAGGCCCCTGTGCGTGTTTTGTTATTTTTTGAGACAGGGTCTGGCTCTGTCACCCAGGATGTAGTGCAGTAGTGCGATCTCAGCTCACTGCAATCTTTGCCTGGGATTACAGGCGGTCAAGGAGCTGGGACTACAGGTGGACGAGGAGCTGGGACTACAGCTGCTCACTACCACACCTGGCTAATTTTTGTATTTTTTGTAGAGACCCGGTTTTGCCATTTTGCTCAGGTTGGTCTTGAAGTCCTGAGCTCAAGCAATCCAGCCACCTTGGCCTCCCGAAGTGCTGGGATTACAGGTATGAGCCACCACACCTGGTCTGGAATGATTTTTTTTTTTGAGACAGAGTCTCCCTCTGTTGACAGGTGCCAGGCCGGAGTGCAATGGCATGATCTCGGTTGACTGCAACCTCCGACTCCCAGCTTCAAGCAATTCTCCTGCCTCAGCCTCTCAAGTAGCTGGGACTACAGGCACGCACCACAATGCCCAGCTAAGTTTTGTATTTTATAGTAGAGATAGGGTTTCACCATGTTGGCCAGGATGGTCTTGATCTGCTGACCTCATGATCTGCCAGCCTCGGCCTCCCAAAGTGCTGGGATTACAGGCGTGAGCCACTGTGCCTGGCTGGAATAATTAAAAAAAAAAAAAAAAGTTGTTGTTTGTTGACAAAATCCAGCATTATAGACCTGACAGAGGGTTTTTATGAAACTCTGTACCAGATTCATTCAGTAAAATCAGGAACGAGAGGGCAGGTCAAATGTTGCCTCTTACTGAGAGATGAGGGAATGAAGTTGAATGTTGTATTTAACTCTCTTATTTGGAGAACCTTGCCGCTTTCTGCCTTCTCATCACTGGTGGTTACTTACTGGTTGGAAGGAAATAAGTACTTCCTATGATAGTTGTGTTTTGTAATTCTTTTATACTTGAATAAATTTGCTATTGCCTAATGGACACACATAAAATATTCAGCACAAATAATTGAAGTTTAAAGGGGCACAAGGACATTTAGACATTTTAATGAGACAACTCTTTCATTTGGCCCATTTAATTTTTCCAGCCTTTTAACCCTTATGTTTTGACCTAGAATTCTTGACTATCTCCTACTGTAAAAAGAGATAACAATCAAAAGGCCAGTCTTCAAGGTTTAATCATATTTGCACGAAAAGTTCGAGTCCAACAGTACCTCCTGTCTCCTTTTACACCAAAGCTTCGATTTTAGGGAGTCACAGATTCTGTGCAATGTAAGTTATACCATTGTTTATCTCATCTTATTGGAAAAATGCAGCATTTGTAACAGTTTATCCAAGTTTTAAAGTTTAAGTTTGTTTATCTTTTTTCTACCTTTGTAGTTTATAAATGCCATGAAAGCAGCAAGTCTGTGTGGGTCACCATTGCCATATTCCTAGTGCCTGGCAGATGAAACACAGATACGTTAATCTGGACAAAACATAAAATGTAGGTTAAATGGCCAAAGGAAAGTAACAAAGCAAAGAGTAGGTCAGGGAGAGGGGCCGGCTGAAATATTCAAAGAGGAAACACGTGTAAAAGGGAAGGGTGTGTTGGGCCGTGTGGAGAGCCACAATTATAGAGGTCAGCAGACTTTGAAAGCCAGCCAGTCTGCTCATCTGCTGTTCTGGAGGGTCTCCAGGAGGGGACTGTCCAGATTAATTTCCATGAATGGTGCCTGAGGCCATTTGGTGACCCACACCAGCTGCCAGAGCTCCCAAGGCCACAGACCTGCTTTGCTAAGGATGCCCCAGGTCCTCATTGCCACCTCCCATGAGAGGGGCTGCCATTCCCCACATCCCTTCCCACAGCATCAGTCACACATCATTGGCTCAATGCTTCCACTTGTCTGCAGATACTGGCTTCCATTTTCTCTGCGGATACTCATTCCATGGCCTCATGTGAACCTTCTAACGTCAGTCCTCAGAAATGTGGGCCAATGTGTTGTTTTACTCTCTGTATCGATAAATTCCTCTAGGTTTAGCCGTGCAGGCACTCACAGATCTGCTCTGGCCTCTGCCCTGCCCTGCTCTTGTCCTGATGATTCTTTTATGCCAGTTCTGATGCCGGTTTTGACTTTAGATCCATTGCTTATACAGCTTCAGTGTCTGCATGGCATCTGCAGAGGGTGGGACACTGTGGTCCTCCACCTCAGCATCCCAAACGTTAGAATATCACCACACTTATTGTAGTGGCTGAGACTTGTCATGAGTTGGCGTGGGTCAGCCTTGGCTCATTTAATCCTCACTGCTACCTTAGTGCTACGAACACCATTTTATTGATGAAGAAAGTGAGGTAAGCCATGTGCTAAGGTCACATGGCAAGGAAGTGCTATGGTGGGTTGGATCCTGCCCTCCACTCAAGCCTTAACCTGTTCCTATCAGGCCTTCCTTGTGTGGAGGAAGTTCAAGTGCTATTATCAGGTGCATTTTCTTGGACTCTGAGAAACCAGGGTACTCCCTGCTCTCTGAGGTAAGGGGTGGGGCTCTGAGATGCCTTCAGTCCCTGAAAGAGCCAAGGCATAGACTGGGCTTGAAGTTCATGTCTTTGCATGATTATTAACCACAACCAATAGACATGAGCATCTTGTTTGGGGCCATTATTGCTATGAACTTCCAGGTCAGGGCAAGGTCTCAGCTTTATTTTCCTGCTCCCATTATAGAGATCCTAGGGTGCTTAGCCCCTCTTTGTCACTTGGAGAAAAACCTCATATTTCAGTATGGTTAGCTTCTGAGCAGAGCAGTGGTGGCCTGGGCCCCATTAGACAGCTCCAACCCATGGAAACCACAGACAACTCTTGGCCACAAAACCCAGAACAGTCATAACCTTGAAATTTCCAGGACTGTCACAGCTTACACAGACCGAGAGAAACATCCTGTTACATGCCAGGCCTTTCTATGTTTTAATTCTCTATCAACACACTGGCGAGTTTATTCTTATCACTCTCACATTCAAAATGAAAAGACTGTGGCTTAATAAGGCTGAGCACACACCGAGTTCACCGAGAAGTGAATGCCTGGAGTGGCATTCCCACGAATCTGTGCTCGCCTCCACAGACAGCCTTCTTTCCACTCTGCCAGGCATGTCTGAACTTTCTGAAACTTCTTGGCTTGGTTTTGAGGAATTTGAACAAATTCCTGTCTGGTATACTTTGTGAAAGCAAAAATGCTGCTTTTAAAATTAAACAGACTAGCCCAAGAAAAGGGAAGGGAGCGGGGTGAAATTTCCTCCCTGCATTTTGGATTAGCGATAGTCCTTCTGTGCTTCTGCTCGGGGTGGGGAGAACATTTCTTTGCCTTCTCTGCACCTCCGATGATTGTCCAACAAGAGGGGGAGAGAGAGTTTCAGATACTCTCAGAGTTCTAACTAAAATTCAAGATTTAAAACTTAAAAAGCAGTAATATTTTAGGTATTTTCACTAATCTGTTAGGTAAATCAGAAGAATGTAAAATTTAGCAGTGACTGCTTTAACTTTTGGGTGTACCTTCCGAACATTCTGCACAATTACTGAAACTCTAGCTATGGCTTTCTTCTGTGTCACAAATGTAATCCTTTGAGAAATAGAATATATAATAGAGTAACTAGCTTATAAAAATAAATTTATTTTGACTTCAATAAATGAAGTCAAATTTCAGTTTCATTTTTGGAATATATTTATAACGGACTGAGTATTTTGGCCTTTGCTGATTTAAGCCTGTTGTAGATATTGCTGGTTGCAACTCGAGACTCATTCTTCCCTTCTTCCTGGGCACATGGGTGCTCAGTGAGAGAATGTTTCCTAAAATTTCCTGCAAGGAGGTGTGGCCTTGTGACAAAGTTCTTCCTGATGTGTGCAACTCCCAAGCCATCTATGAAAACTCTTTCCCTGGACTCATTTCCCCTTCCCTTCCACCAGCTAGAAATAGAGAAGCCAAGGACAGACTTGGAAAATAAGTGTTGAGTTTGGCAGAGATGCCACCGAGGCCTGAACTTTGGGATGACTTCATGGGGCCCAGCTCATCCAACTACCCACATACCCAGGACGGCGGCTTCAGCACGAAATCAACTTGTGTCCTGCTTGAGCCACTGTATTGTGAGCTCTCTCTTAAAAGCTTACTTTACCCCAATTATATAGAGTAGGACTTGAAGTAGCTATGGTCCGTGGGCCCCATTCTCAGAAATGGCTGGTGTTCGCAAGGATGTCCGTTTGGAAAAATATGCCAACTAAAAATTATTGATATACAGACATTTTAGGATTTCTTTTCTTTTCTTTTCTTTTCTTTTCTTTTTTTTTGAGATGGAGTTTCGCTCTTGTTACCCAGGCTGGAGTGCAATGGCGCGATCTCGGCTCACCGCAACCTCCGCCTCCTGGGTTCAGGCAATTCTCCTGCCTCAGCCTCCTGAGTAGCTGGGATTACGGGCACGTGCCACCATGCCCAGCTAATTTTTTGTATTTTTAGTAGAGACGGGGTTTCACCATGTTGACCAGGTTGGTCTTGATCTCTTGACCTCGTGATCCACCCTCCTCGGCCACATTTTAGGATTTCATAATATGTGAAGCAGATTGGATTGGATAGTTCAGGGAAACCAAACAAGGCAAAGTTCAAAATGATGTCCCATAAAACAGCTCTTTTGTCTCACAAAAGCCGCTCTGCTAACCTTGCCCTAAGTTACTGGCATGCCAAAACATAGAAATTCGTACTTCATACCTGCACTTAGCCCAAAGAGTGAACTCCACCCACAGATCTAAAATAACAAGGTAACATTTACAATTTAATGTCACATAAAGACTTGCTTAAGATACTTTGGAATGTTCAAAGGAGATCCTTTGAACATGAGATTGCCACTTTTTAAATATAGGGTTTTGGTTTCATGACTAATGGTATAATTCAGCAACATGGGGCTGGAAATTATTTCTTAAGAAAAAGCATCATACTTTCATTTGTCCCATTTCGAGGTTTTTAAAATCTTGCCAAAATAATGCTATTTTTTTAACCGAATAAAATCTTAAAATATAGACAAAGTCTTAAGAATAATACACATACACACACACACTACACACAATTCAACATTACTAAGGTCAGACACACCCACAGAAATTCACATTCTTGAAAGGACTACCAAGCCTGCACCTTGTTATTCTAGGCAAAGAAATATGAGAAACATTTAGTACTGGAATAGGAAGCATTTTGGCAAACCATTGCAAGTACTTTGCACTCACAGTTCACGATCATAATGAATGAACATCTCAGTGATATAAATCTGACACCACATAGTTTGATGAACTGTCAGGATACATTTCCTCATCTGTCAATCAAAGCATGCTCATTGGCTACTTCAGCACATCACCCACCCCGTATTTCTAAGACAAGGAATTCCTAAGACAGTCTGTCTTGATTTTCAGTAAGACTCTAGTGTAATGCCTTGTGGTTTGAGTGAAATTTATACCTGGTAACCAAGCTTTTGCAAATTTGATCATTTTACTTTATGGGAAATATTTTCATCTCAGCCATTGTTGACTTTGTTTCTTGACAAAAATTAAACAAGTCTCATTTATCCATTGTTGAGTCAAAGAAAACAATTTAAAACAAAAACTAAGTATGTGTAGGTTTTATTATTCAATCATGTTTTCTGTCTTAACATAAAAAGTGAAAAAATTATACCAGCTAGAGCATTTTCAATCTAATCACATTCCTCAAACTTAACATGTAATGGAACTGAGATCCTCACATTTCCCCACAAACATGCTCTTCTGGAAGTTAATGGCAGTCTAACCATTGAGGCCAGAAGCTTTAGAGTGATCTTTCCTCTCAACACACAGTCAATCTATTAGTATATCCCATTAAGTAAACATGCATACTATATTCAGCATCCTCTGTGTCCTTCACTGCTACCACCTTTGTTCAAGCCACCGCATCTCTCACCTGGATTCTTAGGACAGTCTCCTCTGTCATTGCTTCCTGAGATTCTATTCTCCACCCAGCAAGCAGAGTAGTCCTGATCAGTCTTGCCTCTCCTCTACGCAAAATGCTCCACAGGCTTTCCATCTCATTTAAAAGGAAAAGCCAAGGTCATTACGTTGGCTTGAAGGCTCTATGTGATCCATTCCTTGTTACCTTTCTGGGATTATTCCCTTTCTTTTTCTCTATAGCTTCATTCAAGACCCACTGGCCTCCTCATACAAGGAGGAGAGTGTGGAGCATGCTTCCTTCTCAAGTACTTTGCAAGGGCTGTTCCCGCTGCCCTGCATACTCTTCCTGAGAGCTATGTGGCTTGTTCCTTCCCAACTACCACACTTTCCTTGAAGGGATGCTTTCATGGCCATTGTATCTGAAACTGCAATTCCCACTGACACCCTCCTCTCTCTCCTTATCTGCTTTCCTTTTCTCCTTAACACTTATTACTACATAGCATGCTATTTATTTTACTTACTTATTTTCATTATTTCCTGTTTCCTTTTGTAGATTTTGTAAACTTCATGAAAGCAAGGATTTATTTTTTTCTGTTTTTCACTATTGTGATCAAATGTCTGGCATATAGTGGGTCCTCAATACACTGTTGTTGAATGTTGAACGGATAAAATATTTTCTCATATAATCAATGGACCAAGAAGGAAACTGATAGAAAAATAGTAAAGATTCACATATATTGGAAATAAAGCCAGAATGGAATCAGATAATAGGATAGTCACATATGGAACGTGAAAAATCTTGTTAGGTATTAGCTAGCTGTATCAATCAGAGACAAAGAAAACAAACATGTGAGTACATGTGAAATTTTGGGGCAAGGGCCAGACTAATGTAGGAACAGGTGGCATTTTCCTAATATGCTTACTCTATGGCAGATGGTGTCTATATTTTACAGCCTGAATAGTTCCATCACTGTGAGTTCTCTAGTCTCTAGTAAAATACAACCATATTTCGGGGGTAGCTATACAGCACCTCTTATTTCCACAATATCACCCACATAAACCCAGGAATCACTCAGTTTTCTACTCTCTGCATTTGAACAAATGTACAGAACAAATTTTCAACTGAATACAAAATGCAAATTATACCGAGCAAAAATAATTTCATGTCAAAGATCCTCCCACTAACATGGCGTTGAGTCAGCCTTTAGGTTTCATCAAAACCCAGAGCAGCAGACTCCTGTACGAAGGCAGGTGAGCAAAGCTTTGTATTTACTGTGTCACGTGCATGCCTACGGGATCTGTTGGTTCATCTGTACTTACATTCGTACCGGAGGGTGTACTTGTTAGTTGTGTCCCACTGGTGGGAAGAGGACAGTGCTGAGGAGATGTCAAAGTGATGTTCCCTGAATGTACCTCCAGTGAGAAGCTAAGGAAGGGCTTTTTGAAAGGAAAGAAAAGCTTTACAAAGGAAAAGTTTTAATGGTGGAGAGAGGATTTATGGGATAAAACTTAATGACAAAAAGAAATAATCATTACTTGTTTAATTAATATATTTAATCATTATTTGATCATTGGTAAATTAATGAATTGTAAGGCTAGAGAAAAATTGGTCAAAATGAGAAATATGATTATATTAGCAAAATGCCATTGTGGTTTTAACCTTGAGAAAGAAAAATTGTCAAAACTATGAAATAATTATTGATTCTAGAATGTCTAGATAATCTAAAGACCTTTAAAGAAGGAAGTGGAACCTGAAAAGCCAGCAAAGGCTCACTGGGAAGGCATCAGTTCCAAGCAGATTTACTTTCCTTTTTAAAGTATTTATGTATGTATGCAAGAATGTATTGATGAATTAATTACAGGGTTGCTAGAAGTATAGATCTAGTAGAACTTAATTTCAACAAGATATTTCATATTTTATTCTTTAGAAGAGATGAAGAAATGGCAGTAGGCCTAGATGAATTCACAACTGACTCACAAGCTTATCTATGCTAAGTTTCTATGTAGAAATTAAGGGAGATGATATAAACAGCAGAAAACTTTCTTAGTAAGAATGTGTACACCACCCATTTAATATATAATCTCTCAAGAAAAGCCCTTAACAAAATTAAGCTATGCTTTTAAACTAGATGTTAATGATGATTAATATCAAGTGATCATTAATATTAATTGATCTAATGATGTTTCTTAAATACAGCAAACACAAACATGAAAAAGTATATACTTACAAATGCCAGATTCTTTCTAAGAGGGTGAAAATAAAACATCACTGCTGAGGTGAGTGTTCAGAGTTGTTAAGATTTGACTCTTCCTTTTAAGCTACAGACCTGTTTTTTGCTCTTACCTAATATGCTCCTGATCTGTCCTGAGTGCCAAAATCTCCCCTGAAATGACCAGCGAATGACCAGCGATGCGACAAGATGTATTCCTTTCTTCCTTGCCTTCTTTCCATGTCATGCAGTGTGTTTGACTTGGAAGAGAACTCAAGTCACTCATGCTTAAGTGACAGCTGTAGCTCGGTCACTAATGACAGGAATGAATCAAACTTAGCCTGTAAGACACTTGGATCCTATATGAAAAAGCCACTCTTCAAGTGTAAAATGCTATTCAATAAATGTTCTTCTCATCAAAACTTAAATGCCCTGTCCTCTTCCTCTCCTCTCCCACACAGCAACAGATGATAATGGTCTAATTCATCATACTAATTAGCAAATAGATTAAATTATGTAGTATCCCTCTCAGTTCGAATGACTCTTAATCTAACTGAATGTCATTTGTTGCCTAGAGGAGTCCTGAGTAAGTACCCAGACATTTTATGTTCATCAGTGAGAGAGACCTCACTGGTTAGGGCGGCCTCCTAGGATTCCAGATTCATTCTCCACCTACAAAGCATACTGGCACTGCCCACTGTATCTAAATTACCTATTTATTTCAGGTATTCAAGAACATTTTATTTCCACATTCATCTTTCCTGGCTTTCAATCATCACTGAAAATATTATGCAAGGTCCAGCAAAGAAAGTTTCCATTTTCTTAAGTTCAAACATCAAATTTTTCTTGGATGAAAATCTTAGCCATCTGTCAGCACTATGATTCCCCATGAAGAATATACTCTTTCATACCTGTACCCTGGAAAATTCTTTTTTCAAATTTCTTGTATACATTGCAAGAGGAAATTTAATGTTCAGCTTCTATGTTCTTTGCTTTCCAAATGTTTCAAAGATTGGGACCGGGTGGCCATGCACTCTAATCCTAATTTTAAAATTGTGTCTTTCTGTAGATGACCACAGAGCAACAGATTTATGAGAAAAAATGCTTCACTGATAGATATAGATAATTAAGTAGTTTCATAATGCTAAATAGAAAGTATTTGATGTAGTTTTTAGATTGTTAAATGCCTTTTCATTTTTAAAATAAATCTATAATAACCTTGTATACTTAACCTTAAGTTTTCCAGCTATTCTATAAATTCTTTATTGAAATGCACAGTATTCAATGTATTTCTTTTAGCATCATCTAGTCACCTTAGGTTTTTCTAAAAATTAACCAAAGTCAAATTTTGCTTTCAAGGGGTTAAATGGCTTTCCTGAAATGTTTACTCAAATATTTAGAAAGTGGTCTGGATCATTTAAATTTCTTTTCACTTATTTTACTGTACAAAAAAAGTCTTCTTGGAGGGGACTCAAGATGGCGCTGTGAGAACAACCCAGGATTGGAGCCCGCGTTGAATTCGCAAACGGTGAGTCAGTGCTGCATTTCCAGACTGATCTTTGTTGCCCACAGAACGGGGAAACTCCCAAGTATAAAAAGACACGGGACGCCAGGCAGTAGGTCTGCCTGGTGAAGCCGGCAGCCGGGGCGGCGGCGGCCGGCCCTACCCAGCAATCCCCACAGGGCGCGCTTGTCCGGGTGCCTTGTTGAACCGGCAACCTGAGACTTGAGAGGGCTGGACTTGAGACTGAACGAGACTTGCACAGTAGCCCAGCCCAGGGGATTGCAGGGACAGATCGCTTGGGATACCCAGTGGGACGAACAAAACCGCGATTTCAAACTATCCCGGGCAGACGGTCCGAGACGCTCTGTGGGGGAGGGGCGTCCACCACTACGGAGGCAACCTACCCCAACTAATATACACGCCCACTGCTGAGGCAGCCAGCCGTTGCCGAGGCAACCCGCCCCAACTGAGATACACGCCCACTGCTGACGCAGCCAGCCGTTGCCGAGGCAACCCGTCCCTACTGAGATACACGCCCACTGCTGACGCAGCCTGCCGTTGCTGAGGCAACACGCTACAACGAAGAGACTCCGCCGCAGGGCGTGGCGGAGACCACAGCAGAGCCGGCAGGAACAGCGCGAATCACACAACAGCAGGGCGGAGCCTCGGCAGCCAAACAGTGGCTAGTCTGCCTTTGAGCTGGGCAGGACACCTGATCTGACATCCAAAAATAAAGCCCAAACCCCTAAACACAGAGCATTTGAGAAAAAAAAAGGGTTGTTTAATGAGCTGTGTTGCAGCAGAATCAAACATAACAGCCTAACAGCCCTGAATGAACAACAGAGTGCACAGCTCAGCAATTAAACCCCTATAAAGTACAAACTGTCTCCTCAAGCAGCTCCCTGACCCCTCTATATCCAAAAGACTGTCATTAGGCAGGCATCATCCTGGGACAAAGAGAGCAGAAAAAGAAACTGGTAGCATCCCTCGCTGTGCCACGGCTACTAGAGGTGCACCCCAGACAAGCAGGGTCTGGAGCGGACCTCAACAGTCGTACAGTGAAGGGGCTAGACTGGTAGAAGGAAAACCAAGGAACAGAAATACTTCATCATCAACATTCTGGGTGTCCACTCAGAGACCCAAACGAAAAGTCAGCAACTACGCAGACGACCAGCGGACAAATCCACAAAGATGGGAAGAAACCAGCGGAAAAAGGAGGAAAACACCCGAAACCAGAACACATCGCCTCCTAGAAAGGACCAAAACTCCTCACCAGCAAGGGAACAAAGCTGGACGGAGAATGACTGTGACGAAATGACGGAATTAGACTTCAGAAGATGGATAATGAGAAACTTTTGTGAGCTAAAAGATCATGTATTAAATCAATGCAAAGAAACTTAGAACCTTGAAAAAAGATTTGAAAAAAGATTCGAGGAAATGATAACAAGAATGGATACCTTAGAGAGGAATATGAATGAATTAAAGGAGCTGAAAAACACAATACGAGAACTTCGCGAAGCAAACGCAAGTTTTAATAGCCGAATTGACCAAGCAGAAGAAAGAATATCTGAAGTCGAAGACCAACTCAATGAAATAAAACGAGAAACCAAGATAAGAGAAAAAAGCGCAAAAAGGAATGAACAAAGTCTCCAAGAAATGTGGGACTATGTGAAAAGACCTAACCTACGTTTGATAGGTGTACCAGAAGGGGACGAAGAGAATGAATCCCAGCTGGAAAATACTCTTCAGGACATCATCCAGGAAAATTTCCCCCACCTAGCAAGACAAGCCAACACTCAATTGCAGGAAATACAGAGAACACCACAAAGATATTCCGCAAGAAGAGCAACCCCAAGGCACATAATCGTCAGATTCAACAGGGTTGAAATAAAGGAGAGAATACTAAGGGCAGCCAGAGAGAAAGGTCAGGTCACCCACAAAGGGAAGCCCATCAGACTCACAGCAGATCTCTCGGCAGAAACACTACAAGCCAGAAGAGAGTGGGGGCCAATATTCAACATTCTTAAAGAAAAGAACTTTCAACCCAGAATTTCATATCCAGCCAAACTGAGCTTCAGAAGTGAAGGAAGAATAAAATCCTTTGCGAACAAGCAAGTACTCAGAGATTTTGTCACCACCAGGCCTGCTTTACAAGAGCTCCTAAAAGAGGCACTACACATAGAAAGGATCAATCAGTACCAGCCATTCCAAAATCACACTGAATGCTAAAGAGCTTCAACATAATGAAGAATCTACAACAACTAACAGGCAAAACAGCCACTTAGAATCAAAATGGCAGTATCAAATTCACACATAACAATATTAACCCTAAATGTAAATGGACTAAATGCACCAATCAAAAGACACAGACTGGCAAATTGGATAAAAAGCCAAAACCCATCAGTGTGCTGTATCCAGGAAACCCATCTCACATGCAAGGATACACAAAGGCTCAAAATAAAGGGATGGAGGAAGATTTACCAAGCTAATGGAAAGCAAAAAAAAGCAGGAGTTGCAATTCTCATCTCTGATAAAATAGACTTTAAAGCAACAAAGATCAAAAGAGACAAAGAAGGCCATTACATAATGGTAAAAGGATCGATACAACAAGAAGAGCTAACGATCCTAAACATATATGGACCCAACACAGGAGCACCCAGATACATAAGGCAAGTTCTTAATGACTTACAGAAGGACTTAGACTCCCACACAATAATAGCGGGAGACTTTAACACTCCACTGTCAATACTAGACAGATCAACCAGACAGAAAATCAACAAGGATACCCAGGGCTTGAACTCAGACCTGGAGCAAGCAAACCTGGTGGACATTTACAGAACTCTCCACCCCAAATCCACAGATTACACATTCTTCTCAGCACCACATCACACCTACTCTAAAATTGACCACATAATTGGAAGTAAAGCACTGCTCAACAAATGCAAAACAACTGAAATCATAACAAACAGCCTCTCAGACCATAGTGCAATCAAGTTAGAATTCAGAATTCAGAAACCGACCCAGAACCGCACAGCTTCATGGAAACTGAACAACTGGCTCTTGAATGTTGACTGGGTAAACAACGAAATGAAGGCAGAAATAAAGAAGTTCTTCGAAACCAATGAGAATGAAGACACAACGTGCCAGAACCTCTGGGACACATTTAAAGCAGTCTCTAGAGGAAAGTATATAGCAATAAGTGCCCATATGAGGAGAATGGAGAGATCCAAAATTGACACCCTATCGTCAAAATTGAAAGAGCTAGAGGAGCAAGATCAACAAAACTCAAAACCCAGCAGAAGACAAGAAATTACTAAGATCAGAGCTGAGCTGAAGGAGATTGAGACACGAAAAACCCTTCAAAAAATCAATAAATCCAAGAGCTGGTTTTTTGAAAAGATCAACAAAATAGACAGACCACTAGCCAGATTGATTAAAAAGAAAAGAGAGAACAACCAAATAGATGCAATAAAAAATGATAAAGGGGAAATCACCACAGATTCCACAGAAATTCAAACCATCATCAGAGAATATTACAAACAACTCTATGCACATAAACTAGTAAACCTGGAAGAAATGGATAAATTCCTGGACTCCTGTGTCCTCCCAAGCCTAAACCAGGAGGAAGCTGAAACTATGAATAGACCAATAACAAGGTCTGAAGTTGAGGCAGCAATTAAGAGCCTACCTCACAAAAAAAGCCCAGGTCCAGATGGGTTCACAGCCGAATTCTACCAGACACACAAGGAGGAGCTGGTACCATTCCTTCTAAAACTATTTCAAACAATCCAAAAAGAGGGAATCCTTCCCAAATCATTTTATGAGACCAACATCATCCTGATACCAAAACCCGGCAGAGACCCAACGAGAAAAGAAAACTTCAGGCCAATATCCATGATGAACATAGATGCAAAAATCTTCAATAAAATATTGGCAAGCCGATTGCAACAGCAAATCAAAAAACTTATTCATCATGATCAAGTAGGATTCATCCCAGGGATGCAAGGCTGGTTCAACATACGCAAGTCTATCAACGTAATTCACCACATAAACAGAACCAAAAACAAAAACCACATGATTATCTCAATTGACGCAGAGAAGGCATTTGACAAAATTCAACAGCCCTTTATGCTAAAAACCCTCCATAAACTCGGTATCGATGGAACGTATCTCAAAGTAATAAAAGCTATTTATGACAAACCAACAGCCAATATCATACTGAATGGGCAAAAACTGGAAGCATTCCCTTTGAAATCTGGTACTAGACAAGGATGCCCTCTCTCACCACTCCTATTCAATATGGTACTGGAAGTTCTAGCCAGAGCAATCAGGCAAGAAAAAGAAATAAAGGGTATTCAAATAGGAAAGGAGGAAGCCAAATTGTCTCTATTTGCAGACGACATGATAGTATACCTAGAAGACCCCATCGCCTCAGCCCAAAAACTCCTGAAACTGATAAGCAACTTCAGCAAAGTCTCAGGATATAAAATCAATGTGCAAAAATCACAAGCATTCGTCTACACCAATAACAGACTTAAAGAAAGCCAAATCAAGAGCGAACTGCCATTCGCAATTGCTACAAAAAGAATAAAATACCTTGGAATACAACTCACAAGGAACGTAAGGGACCTCTTCAAGGAGAACTACAAACCACTGCTCAACGAAATCAGAGAGGACACAAACAGATGGAGAAACATTCCATGTTCATGGTTAGGAAGAATTAATATCGTGAAAATGGCTATACTGCCCAAAGTAATTTACAGAATCAACGCTATCCCCATCAAGCTACCATTGACTTTCTTCACAGAACTGGAAAAAACCACCATGAACTTCATATGGAACCAAAAGAGAGCCCGCATAGCCAAGTCAATTCTAAGCAAAAAGAACACAGCGGGGGGCATCACACTACCGGATTTCAAACTATACTACAAGGCTACAGTAATCAAAACAGCATGGTACTGGTACCAAAACAGAGATATAGACCAATGGAACAAAACAGAGGCACCGGAGGCAACACAACATACATACAACTATACAATCTTTGATAAACCTGACAAAAACAAGCAATGGGGCAAGGATTCCATGTTTAACAAATGGTGTTGGGAAAACTGGCTAGCCATGTGCAGAAAGCAGAAACTGGACCCCTTCCTGACACCTTACACTAAAATTAACTCCAGATGGATTAAAGACTTAAACATAAGACCTGGCACCATAAAAACCCTAGAAGGAAATCTAGGCAAAACTATCCAGGACATAGGAGTAGGTAAGGACTTCATGAACAAAACACCAAGAGCATTGGCAACAAAAGCCAAAATAGACAAATGGGACCTAATGAAACTCCACAGCTTCTGCACGGCAAAAGAAACAGTCACTAGAGTGGATCGGCAACCAACAGAATGGGAAAAAATTTTCGCAGTCTACCCATCTGACAAAGGGCTGATATCCAGAATTTACAAACAACTCAAGCAGATTTACAGGAAAAAAACAAACAAGCCCATTCAAAAGTGGGCAAAGGATATGAACAGATACTTTACGAAAGAAGACATATATGAGGCCAACAATCATATGAAAAAATGCTCATCGTCACTGGTCATCAGAGAGATGCAAATCAAAACCACATTGAGATACCATCTCACGCCAGTTAGAATGGCGATCATTAAAAAATCTGGAGACAACAGATGCTGGAGAGGATGTGGAGAAAAAGGAACACTTTTACACTGTTGGTGGGAGTGTAAATTAGTTCAACCATTGTGGAAGACAGTGTGGCGATTCCTCAAGGCCTTAGAAATAGAAATTCCATTTGACCCAGCAATCCCATTACTGGGTATATATCCAAAAGACTATAAATCGTTCTACTATAAGGACACATGTACACGAATGTTCATTGCAGCACTGTTTACAATAGCAAAGACCTGGAATCAACCCAAATGCCCATTGATAATAGACTGGATTGGAAAAATGTGGCACATATACACCATGGAATATTATGCAGCAATCAGAAATGATGAGTTCGTGTCGTTTGTAGGGACATGGATGAATCTGGAAAACATCATCCTCAGCAAACTGACACAAGAACAGAAAATGAAACACCGCATATACTCACTCATAGGTGGGTGATGAAAAATGAGAACACATGGACACAGAAAGGGGAGTACTAAACAGTGGGGTCTATTGGGGGGAAAAGGGGAGGGCCAGTGGGAGGGGGAGGTGGGGAGGGATAGCCTGGGGAGAAATGCCAAATGTGGGTGAAGGGGAGAAGAAAAGCAAAGCACACTGCCATGTGTGTACCTACGCAACTGTCTTGCATGCTCTGCTCATGTACCCCAAAACCTATAATCCAATAAAAAATTAAAAAAAAAAAAAAAAAAAAAAAAAAGTCTTCTTAAGAAAACATAATTATTTATATAAATAATAATGTTTGATATAGAAAATCTTTACAGTTGAGGACATACAGATAATTTTGTGAGATGAAGGCAAGAAATTTTAATCTAGATATCCTCTGGAAATGCTGTAAAAGTCAAGGAAAATTTTGATCTGATTCACCCTCCTTAGTCATTGGCTTGCATCTTCTAATATCACTCAAGGGTTCCTTCATACAATCAATCAAACTACTCATTTATCGATTTCTGTGGTTGCGTGGTTTCTCAAACACGGATGCCCTCTCTTCCCATTCTTTCACACCCTTTCCAAGAGTGGCTACCTCTACATGGTCCAGGAGCCACTTTGGGTGCTTCAGAGATTTAGAGGGGTTATATTTCCTCACCAGTGTTTGCTTTATTATAATGCTTACTTCTGCTTACATACAAGTGTTACATACATTTACTTGTTTTATATGCATAGATGATTCCACTGTTTTTTTAAGTTAAAAACCTTATCTACTTATTTTCTAATGCACTGAAATGCCAGTTCTTCTGGGGTGACCCCGTGATAATTGAGGAGGGAGATCCTTTCTTTGTGCTTTTGTGGTATACAAAAGTACAATATTTACAAATATACTTGGTCAACTGGGTTTTAAATTTTTTAATCTGCTCTGTCCCTTCATTACCCTTTTTCCCATTGTCACAGGATCCTTAGGGTGTCACTTCACCAGCCAGAAACCTCTGTGACCAGTGGCACCTTTGCCCAAGTTTTTCTCAGCCCTCTGGGCTTGTTCCGCCCACCTGGCCTGGCAGGCTGCATTCAGCTTTCACTATCAGCCTGATCCCACGCCTGCCAAGGGTAAGCCATGTGTGGAGCTGCGAAGGGTGCTTAAATGGGTGAGCATGGAGTCCAGGCACCACGCACAGCCAGACAGGCTGGCTGCAGTAGGGTGGTCAGCTCCGGGCAGTGGCATAGTTCTTCCATGTGGTGCTCACTCTGCACAGGTGCCAGCTCCCTGCTGTGGCTGGACCAGTTCTACTGCAAGTGGTTGTCATGTGGACCCCAGGGAACATGATGGCACCCAGAAGCTTGGAAATGCCAGGAACTGCAGAGCCCCAAAGAGGGTGTCACAGCCGTGGCTTGGGGGGGCTTCTAAGTGTGGGCTCCCCATAGGGTTGCAGCTCTTCTCTCTTTTCTCCTTTTTGCACCTGCAACATGGAGAGCAGTGGGGTGTGTTTCAGCCCTGTTTGTGTGACAGCTCTTTCAGTCCTGCCATTCAGTGAGTCCTGAGTTCTTGTCCTATATCCAGGAAGAACGAGGTATGCAGACAACAGGAGGGTAAACAAGGTGAAGAGTGAGCAACAGGGCAGCTCGTTGGAGACCGCGAGGGGGTAGCTCCTTGCCACAGGTAGGTTGTCTTGACATCTCTGCAGCTCTCAGCAGAGAGGAGGCCAGAGTAGGTAGCTCCTCTCCACAGGCAGGTCTTCCAGAGGCCTCTCCGAGTCTGGCTGAGGCCAGGGGATTTTATGGGTTCAGAAGGGAGAAAGTGCATGCTGATTGTGCCATGGGCAGCCATGAGTGGGCTCAGGAAAAGGCACCATAAGTTCTTACTCTAGGCTACAGATTTAACTCAGAACTGACAGCCGGCCCCCAGGCTTTAGGCTGTCCCTGGCTTGAAGGTGGGGTTTCACTGGGGACCTGCCCATTTTTGCACAGGAGCCTGTTGGCCTGCTGCGCCATCTATATGTCATCCATGGCACCCAGGCTGTTTGTGTTGAGGGGCACCTGCAGGCCTGCACTGAGCCTCCCTCAGCCTCATTTCTGCCTCCCATCAGGAGGTGGCCAAGGTGGTAGAGGCTGGTGTGTCAGCACGGCCCCAAGCTCTCACACATTAAGCTGGGTGGCAATAGTGCCCAGGCTCAACCTCAAGTTTGCTCCACTTAGACCAGGCACCTGAAGCTGGGAGAAGTTCCACAGTGGGAGCAGGTCCTTCTGAGCCAGTGGGAGAAGCAGGGCTTCCTGGGCCCCTGAGAGCACAGGAATGCCTGGGTCTGCAGCCTAAGCTGGGTAGCTGCAGCTACACCCAGAAGGGCAGATCTCCCACCCCACCTACTTGGAAGGAGGCAGGGATCCCACTCATTCCCAGCTCCTCCTGGCTCCACGGTGTGTGCAGCCCTGGCTGTGCCTCCTGCAGCTAGCATCTTTGCAGGGGCTGCTCCAGATGGGCCACTGTGCTGTCACCATCTACGGGACAGTTCTTCCATGCAGTGTAAGAGATGAAAGATTATATTCCCAGACAGCTTCATATATGAAGGGCAGGATAAAATTAAGTTGGCATCAACAATAGAAAACCATCATCCTATTGTTTCATTTTCCCTTTCTGAAAATATTCAGGATCCTCAAGCAGGAGCATTATTAGAACACAGTGAAGCTGCTGCATTTGGCATTTTTCATTGTCATCAGAAACTAATATTTCTGAATAGGGGGAAATCGAACTATGTGAAGAAACATCTAGCACTCTCAGCTATGGAAGACCTATTTGACATCAGTTTCTTAAAATGACACAGCTCTTGAGCAGAAAATGTAATGAATTCCAAGATATGTGTACTTGATGCCCCTTTTATCCTTAGTAGGCTAAAGAGGCAAGAATTACATGCAACTAAGGAGATCCACACTAGGGAACTTTTCAAGACAGCACTACAATTATCAACAACTCACCAATAGGAAAGCCCTAAAACTCAAAACTGACCTTTAAATTTTAAAAAGCTTTGTGGGTCCAATTAAGCATGATATATTTTTAGAATAATTATGATGCTGGGAAAGATTGTTCTCACATCTTTGTTTAATGAAGAAGACTTCATTAAAGGTGACAAGTGACTCATAAAAACAGAAATCCTTGCCTACTCTTCAAACTCAGTGAACCTGGACAAAAGAAATAAAAACCTAATAAACACCCACCTGTGGGTAAAGTGCTGCTGGGTGCTGTTATGAGTTGTATGGACTGGAAAAAATAAACTGGGTGCCATTGGCAGGAAAATACCTGCAGCTCAAATGCATCTCAAGGGGCCCATGAATGAGAACTGCAGGATATGTTGCAGAAACTCTTAGCAGGACATGAGCCCAGGCAACATGGAGGAAGTCCCCCAAGGCACAGCCAGGTATAGACAGTGCTCAGAGACTCTTTCCTCTGTTGGCCACAGGGCTTGTCTAGTGCTAGCCTGCCATACTCAGGGAACCTCATCATCAGGACCTCTCTTCCTCCTGCAGTCTCTCCTGCCTGTTGTTCTTGCTCCCCTTAGTTTGCTTCATCCTGTGCTTTCAGACCTACTGATGGCATGAGGGCTGATTTGTCTCAACCATATAGGCCCTTCAACCTGGAAGGACACTTCTGAAAGATGAAACCTTCTGCTTTAAATAATGAAATACTCAGAAAACACAATACCTTCTGAATCAAGGAGATTTTATTGGCTGGGTGTGGTGGCTCATGCCTGTAATCCCAGCACTTTGGGAGGCTTGGGCAGGTGAATCACGATGTCAGGAGTTCAAGACCATCCTGGCCAACATGATAAAACCCTGTTTCTATTAAAAATACAAAAATTAGCTGGGTGTGGTGGGGCACACCCATAGTCCCAGCTTCTCGGGAGGCTGAGGTGGGAGAATCGCTGGAACCTGGAGGCGGAAGTTGCAGTGAGCTGAGATTGTGCCACTGTACCCCAGCCTGGTGACAGAACAAGACCCTGTCTCAAAAAAATAAAAGAGATTTTATCATGGTCAAAATATTGATCTAAATATACTTTGTTATATTTAATTTTATGTTTTTAGAAAATATGTAAACCATGATTTTGAAGTGATTTTTTTGGTACACACATTCACATTTTCAAACATTTATGAAATGCATGTGTTTTACCTTTATGATAAGAGAAAAGGTAAAAAAATTAAATCAAGAAGTCATGTATATTTTATATACATCCATTTGTTGTAGAGAAAGAGGCTTTTCTTATATATGTATAATGAACAAACCAGGCTGAATTTAAACGGGACTTAAAATGTGGACTCAGCAGGAAATATATACAATTATCATTTTACTTTTATAAAAAGTTGATAATTCACTACTGTGAAAACTAATCAATATAAAATTTATGATTGGAAAAAATAGCTATTCTATCCCCTAAGCATCTGTGGATTTGTCAACAGGTCTTTTTCTTTTAAAAATCAGTCTTAAACACATAATCCCCAAAGCCAAATCTTCTTATGTTTCCCATGATAGTTCACTAATCTTGTTCTTTCTGCCCACCTCATATCTCACTCCAGGGTGATCAAAGCACTTCTTGGCATCCCAATAAGTTCTATCACCCATCTTTTCTGCATATTAGCACAGAACGTACACCGTGATCATTTCGTGTATAAAATTTACCTTCAGGTATCCAACTTATAACAACAATAGCAAAGCAAGTCATAGTTATATGTATGTGACAACTTTTCAGTTAAAAAGGATCTTAGAAAACCATGAGTGTTTCCTCAAATTACAACTCACTAAAATTAATAAAAAGTCAAGAGATTTGCTAAGCATTCTGAAATAAAATATAAGCTAGAAAACCTCTGGTTGTCATTTTAAGCTGGATTTTAGATTAAGTCTGTTTTTGCTCCCCCTATATTTCTGTTTTAGTAGGAAAATTATAAATTCTGGGACATTTTGCGTTCTGAAGTCATTGGTTGTCAGCTTTGTACCTTTCAGACACTTGAGATGCTCAATAATACTGCAAAGTACAGTTCTTGCTGTGTGCTATTATTTGCAGTGCCATATAAAGCAAGTTTTTAAAATAGGAGAATATTAGAGTGGGGGAAGAAAAGAGTCTATTTTTGTATCCCATTAGACAGTTTACTGCCTTTCAACACATCGATGATAAGGAATGGCCTATTACCAGTTCTTGGAATATGTCTCAAAAGGTTTTTTGCTGCTAAGCTTTCAGAGCTCTAGTCTTGTTCCTGACAGATGTTCAGAATGAACGCATCTATTATTTTTTGTTTTTTATTCTTGGAATGGGGATAGCTATAAAATCTGCTTCTCTTACTACATCTATTCCTCCTTTTTCTTCTGGTTCTAATATGCTATTAATACAATCTCTTGTGGCATATCTTCTTCCATTGTGATAACACTTTCCCAGGGTTAGAAGAAAGTGCAACGAGGTTTGCCAGTCTGCAGAGCAACACTGTTAATTTCTTGATCGTGGTATAGATGACAATACCATTCAATGGTGCCCATGTTATGAGAAAATCATTCTTGATTCTCTACCACCCATAAATGTTAAACTGTTTGTCTGTGAAATTCCACATTCTTATTTTTTTCCACAAGCCAAATCCTTATTTAGAACATGACTTCTGGCTGGAATCCTATGTGCGATTCTGAATTCTAGGCTTCCAGCATTTTATCCTTTCATTAACTCTAAAATCCTCTAACCTTAAAACAAATAATAGACGAAAGTCAAGTGTATGGAATGTAGGTAGGAATAAGATACACACACCAATCCAGAAGGAAAATGGGCAAAGCACGTGAGCCAACAATTCACAGAAAGAAAAAAAAAAAACTGATTGATCAAGAAACATACAAAAAAAAATGCTTAACTTGATTAGAACCTCATCAGTCACTAAAAAGGAATAGAAATCACATCCATTTAGTTGGCTAAAATTTACAAGTTTCATTATATCAAATACTGACATGCTAAGAGGAAAACAGCCATTCTCAGTACTGGTGGGAGTATGCAGAAGCAATTTGGAAGAATATATAAAAAATAAAAAATGTGCATATCCAACCGTTCTGTTTCCAGATATCTACTACAGAGAACTATTCTCATGGTGTACAAGGAGACTCAGGCAAGTGTATTAATACTCCAGTATTAGTAATCACACACCACACACACACACACACACACGGTGTCAATCAATCGTAAACGACCAAATAAAATGTGTGACAGTCGCCACTAAATTAACTGGAGTAGACGTATAGTTATTCACATAAATAATATGTAAATAATACTCCGTATATTCTATGTAAACCTGTGCATATACCCATACAAAAGTGAGTTTCAAAGTAAAAAATGTCATAGATTAAACTCATCATAATGTTGCCTTGGAGATACTGGAGAGAGAACCAGAACTGCAGATAATCATCAAAAACACTTTGTTTTCTGTTTAAAGAAAAGAATTAAAGTATTTCTTATGTAATTGAGTTTTTAAATTCAAGAAATATATGAACTGTAAGGCAGACACTCTTTATTACTAAAGTTTACTTTACAAGTGAAACAGAAAAAAATAAAACATCCATTCTTAGATTAAGTCATTTTCTGGGAAAACTAGAAGCTCATAGGATTTTTTTCTAATAAATTTCTCTTTAAATACAATTATCTTTGTATTTATTAACTGGATCCCATTTCATGGAGTTTATTTCTGTGGGTGTTTATGAGTAGGTCCATGCATGTGGAATATAGGGAATTCACACAGACATGTAACTGTGTGACTCTGGTTTACAATGTGCAAATCAACTGATAATGCACAAATATACATGATATACAGTACATCAATGTAAGTAATACAGATATGCAAATGGCATAATGTGAAAATTATTTGAAAATGCACAATGCACATTTTTAAGTATGTAACATACATGTGCTAGGCAAAGCAGTGCATAACTTCATAACTGTAGAATTCCTTACTTTAAAGTATATGTTTTTATACTAATTCCAAAAGAATAGCACTTTTAAAATTGTTTCTAGTTTATTAATTCAATTTTTAAAAATAGACTATCAAAAAAATCATCTGGTTAATGTTTGATATGCTTTTAATTTGAAGTCTAGTATTTTAGCAGAAGATTGGATTTGATGGTCTCATATGTTTAGTTCCATCTCCAACTTCTATCATTTGTGAACTAAATAGAAACCACTTGTTTTAAACTATTATAAAAGTATTGAAACTAATTTAATTAAAATATCTCTAGACACACATTTTTTTTTTTTTGAGATGTTGTCTCACTCTGTTGCCCAGGCTGAAGTACAGTGGCATGATCTCAGCTCACTGAAACTTCTGCCTCCCGGGTTCAAGTGATTCTTCTGTCTCAGCCTCCCAAGTAGCTGGGATTACTGGTGTCCACCACCACATCTGCTAATTGTTTGTAATTTTAGTACAAGCGAGGTTTCATCATGTTGGCCAGGCTGGCCTTGAACTCCTGACCTCAGGTGATCTACCTACTGAGGTGGCCTCCCAAAGTGGTGAGATTACAGGCATGAGCCACCATGCCTGGCCCTAAGCATACATTTTTAAGTAAGATAATTCTATTTTGTTGAATAAACCTTTAGAAATCCTAAAAATAATTTCAACAAAATAACAACCATGACCTATGTAACATCATTAACATCTTATAATCCAATAATATGATTTTGCTTCATATATGCATACATAATATAAAAAACTTACTATTAATTGTATCAGTATATAAAACATTCAGTTAATTTGGAATCATAGAAACTTATGAATAATGAGTTTGCCAAATTTCTTAGCAGAGGACAAGGCTTAAACAGCTCATAATTACAGACCTCAGCCATTTGTATTAACTAGAATAAATGTCTCAGCATTGTCAAGATTTGCCAAACAAATTACAAATTTTATGGCATAATCTGTTGACGTTAGCAATCTGTACCGAATTCTCTATGTGAACAACACAGTGCAACTTAACTAATTCAGCCTATGTACAATATGTTCTTAGATTCTATTTCCATAGGTCTCCTGCTATAATTCCATCTTCTTCAAAATTTATTTAAATATTGCATTTCCTCAGTGCATGATTATTATTTTACAGTCAATAACTTTTAAAAATGAGCCTAGTCCAAAGAGCAGAACATAGTCTCAGAGGTAAACCTTATTCTCTGCCTATAGCCTCAACATAGTAAGCTGAATTGTTAGTTAGAATTTATAACCTATACAATCAGAGCTTTTATAATGGAATCCAGCAGGGAAGAAAAAAATTAGGTCTAATGACTTTCCATGCATTCAGGATAAGACAGGGAAACAGTCACAGGTACTAACATGCAAATTATGCATTTATGCAACCTCCTTTCCTGGAAGGCAAATGTTTTGGACTGCCTGTGTACAATCTGAAGACTTGTGTTTGGAGAATAATGTACTTTTTCAAATGGGTAAATTCTGTTCTGTTCTGCCATTTTGTTGCAGACTAGTACAGGAGTTACTGAGACAGGCTCCTCTGTGGTACAGAGGCACTGAATAAGCAGAATAACACTCCATCACCCAGAAAACCATGGGATGCAATGTTTAACCTGTTAATAATTTCACATGACATTAACATTCAGATGAAGGTTAGAATGGCTTATGTTCTTCATAACTGTATAATGTTTGGTAACCACCAATTAGGATACTTTGAGTCCTCAAAACACATCTCAACTGGCTTGTAGAGGAGTACGTGATAAAAACAACTCATGCTACTGCACAACAAGTATTTAACACGGAGGAAAGCAAAAGAATATAATGTCAATCAGTTAACATTTTAGTGGGTTTCTCTTTTGTAAAAAGAACGAAAGAAACACTAACACTTAGTAACAGCAAAATTTAAAATATTTTATCAGATTACATAATAAATATATTTTAAGTAAATTTTGTTCCCCAACAACTTTATTTTTTAGCAATTGTCATTGGGCTTGCTATCCTTTTTTTTTTTTTTTTTAAAGGATTAAGCTTCTGGACAAGCTGGTTCCTGGTAACACCAAAACTCACCTGTCTGTTCATAGCTTCTCGGTGGCTTAAATCCATACAGGCTGAGCAATTTGGAATACTATCAAAAGGTATCTTCCACATGTAACAGTACATACCACAGATAAAGTAACAACTGCGTTGATTTTATAAAACATCTCAAACTAGTGTAATAAACAGAGATGACCAAAGGAACTTCCATTTGCCAACCTAGCACTCTCGAGCTGTAGGAACCAAAACACTGAAGGGTTTCTCTGCATATTAAGTTTCTTGGCCCAGGTGAAAGTACCCCTCCAGTGCTTGGCAATTGCATCGTGGGCACTGAATGGATGTTGATTTTTCTCCTGTTATTACAATAGTTAATGGCCACTGTAAATCACAACGATTCTTAAGTCCTTTTGAATCTTGCCCCTTATACAAAACAGACAGCTGCTGACCCTTGATTTTGTACTGTCTTCCATAGAGACGTTCCTCCCAGGTTGCATTTTTCAGGGAGCAAAGGACCTCTTAAGTCCCCAAAGGTCAGCAAAATGTGCTTTTCCTCAGCAGCTGCTTCTTTCCTTTGTTCATTATCCAGGCTAGTGCTAGCTGCTTTCTTATGGCTGATTTTCTTTTTATCCTCTGCAGGCTAGTCACAGACAGCTGCAAGCTAATTAACCTCTCCAGGTGTCTCCTTTTAGGTTTAAACGTGGTGTGGCTGGGAGACAAGATGGTAAGAATATGTAAGAGGTGCCATCCATTACATTATTTTGACTCAATTTCTATTCCTTCTGGCCTCATTTCATGGAGCTTCATTGATGTCTATCACCTCTGAGAAAAATTAGCACAAGGCATTTCTTTTTAGATTAAGAAAACAGTTTAGTTTTAGAAATTTGCTTGAGGCTTCAGAGTTCAGTCAAACTGTTAATGCCTCCATTATCTTTTGCTATTAACCTGATTTAGATTTTATTTATTTTGGTTTTGGTTTCTGCCTACAAGTTTCCTTTTTTAAAAAAACTAAATAGCAAACCTGTTTGACAGTTTACTTCTTGAAATCTAGCAGGATGTTTTAAGCTAGACAAAAAATTTAAGTACGCAATTGGAATTCTAAAGCTTGAAATAAGTCAGCTCTTAATAAGGTAATCAACTTATAGGTAAGAATAAATTTTTAATCAAATGAAAATGCAATGCCATCCATCTCTCGTTCTGTATTTGTACTTACCTGGTGCCTGCCTTCCAGTGGCAAACATAGTGCTTAACATATAGTAGATCTCAATAAATATTTGCTGAATGAGTGAATAAACTGCAAACATTGCTCAGAGATGAGACTGTACATCTCAGATCTCCCAAAAATCCCAACAAGTGCAACATACTGATTGAGAAAACTCTACTTCCCAGATGACTGCCTCTGTCTTCAGAAATGCTGATTACACAATCTAATTAGTTTTTGGAAAATATAGAGTATAGTAGAGGGCATTGATTTGGAGTATACATTTTTAGTTGGATTGATTTTCGTCTAAATCTCTGAATCGCCAATTACATTGTGGGTTTAGGTAGTTGCTTAATGTCATGAACGCCCCAATTTTCTCTTTGGTAAAATGAAGGTTTTTTTCAATGATATGTTGCCATGTAACAAACCACTGCAAAATATGGTGGGTTAAAACATCTGCTATTTATTGGCCCGTGGTTCTACAGAAGGCAATTGGGGCTAGGGTCAGAGGGGTGATTCTTCTGCTGTTTTCAGCGGGGTCTAACAGGGCCAAATAGTCTGAGAAGGCTTTGCTTGCTAGTCAAGCAGCTGGGGCTGGCTGACCTCGGTTCTCCCACGTGGCCTCCCATCCTCCTCTAGGCTGGACTGGGCTTCTCGCCATGGTCATCTTAGGGCAGTACTCAAATAAACAAGAGAGATAGCTGCAGAGCTTCTTTGGACCTTAGTTCCAAACTTGCACGATGCCACTCTGCCATTATCTCAAGGGGGAAAGAAAGTTATAGGCATCTGATTTAAGGGAGCCTCTTGATGGAAGGGAAGCCATGTCACATGGCAAATGGGTTATGTGTCCAGGGAAGTGAGGATTCTTACTTGACCTTTGCAAATATTCCACTAGAGAAAGTTATCAGTGGGTTATTTAAACATGAAAAGTGCTCTAAATGATAGCGCTTTTGTATGTTTATTGTGTTTTAACAAATGATAGTCTGTTGCATTTTAATAAATAATAGTTTATTATAGTTTATTAGTTTTTTGTAAAAAGAATTATTTTTCTCCTTTTTTGCTCATTTTCAAGTAATTTTTTTGGCTAAAATATTGGGGGGATGACAGTATTTTGATTCTAATTTACTAAGCAATTTCTTTAATCATTCAGGCTTATACTTCCATTCTAAAGAATACTCAGTGATTAAATTTAACCCAGATTCAATGGATTTAATATCTAACCTATTATCCATTTTTCAAAGATTTCTTACTTTAAGTGGATGACAGATTTAAGGAACATAGCCTGTGTATTTGTGAGAGGCAGCAGAAAGGAGGTGACTTTCAGGGATATACCCATCCCAGGTAATCTTGCCTTTAAAATTTCATGTTTTGAGTTCAAAGAGCATTGAGTCACAGAAAGAGGGCCAGAACTGAATTCTCACAAATCTAGACAAATCTAGACAAAAATCAGAGATGTGTTGTGGCCTCTGAGCCTCCTAGGGTAAAGACTGCAAAGGATTCTAGGCAGCAGTGGGAAGACAGAATCAAAAGAGAAGCTTTTTTGATTTTGTTGAGTGGTTTTTCCTACCTTTATTTTAGTCTGGGGGTTGGATAACTTATCATAAATGGCAGATGGTAAACATTTTAGGCTTTATGGATCTCAGGGTTTCTGCTGGAACACTGGACTTTTCTGCTGTTGGAGAAAAGCAGCCACAGACCAAGTCTAAACAAATGGGCAGGAAGCTGCAATAAAACTTAGTTTACAGAAACTGGCAGTAAGCAGGATTTGACCCAATGGCCATGGTTTGCTGATCCCTGCTCTAGTCTGCTGTAAATACACAGCTTCAGCTTTGCTTTAACTCTTTAGAAATCCTGCCAGGACCAAGCATCTCATCTTAGAAATCGCTTTGCTGTTAGCATCTCAAAGCAGTGCAAGAAATAGTAAAATAGTTTTAAACATTTTTTTCTGAATGAAATCTCCATGCAAGAGAGAATACACCAGTAAGTGCAGCATGTACTAGCCCAGTAAAATGTGAATACTGTATTTTTTTTTTCTTTTTTGAGACAGTGTCTAATTCTGTAGCCCAGGCTGGAGTGCAGTGGCATGATCTTGTTTCACTGCAACCTCTGCTTCCCAGGCTCAAGCCATCCTCCCACCTCAGCCTCCCAAGTAGCTGGGATCACAGGCATGCACCACCACACCCAGCTAAGTACTGTATATTTAAAATTACCAGACTAAAAGGAGGTAATCTAAATCTAATGCCATGGAAAGAATATAGGCATTGGTTTGTCTCCTATTTTTCCCACTTTCCATCTGTGCGAGCCTATGGTTATTTGCTCTAAATTCATTAATATATTTACTTAATTATATACCTAATAAAGATAATAATTATAATCATAGTTAAGTATTGAGAACTCATATAGGTGTGAGGATGAGAATAGTCTTTCTATGACCCTCTAAGTACGATTTTATCCCTATTTCATAGGCCAGAAGAGGTTAAGTAACTTGTCCAACATCTCCCACCTAGTAAGATACAGACTATGTCCTGAAACCAATTTCTTCTTTTATGTGGATAGGACCATCAACAGAATACTCACTATTGTAGCTCTACCCTGTAGCAGGTGAATATGAGCATCAATGAGCCCTGTCTCTTTCCCCTAAGAGCTGCTTCTGTTCTCTGCATCTTGATATCTGTACCATTGGACTGGGTTATACTGGGGTTGATGTGAGGCCTAGGTAACTTTCCTTACATACAATGTAAGGATCCCAAGTATATTTAAAGCAAAGCCTCTTTCAGTTCAATTTTAATTTGGTGTCAAGATTTATGGTCACTGCTAGTTTTTAAATGAAATAATGTATCTGTATATACAAATATAGATTATTGTTTTACTGGACACAAGACAGTAAGAATTGCCTAGGACAATTTAATTGTTTTATGTTTAGGTAACTCTGAATTAGAGTTTTTATTTCATATTTTGCTTATTTGCTAAAGCACTTACATAGACAATGAAAGCCTTTGAATATTTGCTATGATTAATGTTAAGAAGCTTAAGTGCCCCAAATCTTAATCCACTGGAATTGTTCTCAGTTCTCAATAATTATCATTGCTGATTTGCAGTATTGTCTCATTCTTTTGCTCGCCCATCTTTTTTTGACTTTACACAAATTAACTGCTGATGTGTTGTCTTCCCAGGCTGCACAGAGGTTGGCAAAAATATCCAGCAGCAAAAAATAATAAAAATAATAACATTAAAATGAAATATTTGTAAAGTTAACAATTCATGTAAATACCAAATTTTAAGAATTAATGCTCAATAAAATGCATTTTATATGTACATATAACAATATATATAGAATAAAGAATCATAGATGTATCATATCAAAGAAGGGGAAATTACATCATTACATGGAAATTCTACAAATATAAAAACATAGGCCAGACATGGTGGCTCATACCTGTAATCCCAGCACTTTGGGAGGCTGAGGTGGGCAGATCACCTGATGTCAGGAGTTCTAGACCAACCTGGCCAAAATGGTGAAACCCCATTTCTACTAAAAATACAAAAATTAGCCAGGCATGGTGGTGTGTGCTTGTAGTCCCAGATACTTGGGAGGCTGAGACACAAGAATTGCTTGAACCCAGGAGGAGGAGGTTGCAGTAAGCTGAGATCGTGCCACTGCACTCCAGCCTGAGCACAGAGCAAGACTCCATATCAAAACAAAATAAACAACAAAAACACATAAACCTAAAGGCTTTAGGTCAATGTGTTGGACTATGCTTATTTAGACACCTTCTTCCTTTACCCTCCTCACCCTATGCCAAATCAACACAAGGAAATAGATAAAAGATAAGAAGTTTTGAATGTACAAATTATCTCAAAGCTATATGAGTAAACTATCCAGTAGTCAGAGAGTTTGGGAGAATATAAAATCAGAGCTGTGAGCAGTAGCTGAAGCCAAATGGTTCACAGATGTACTTGGAGTCAACATAAATCTTCAGATTTATATATTTTATTATCTTCTGGACCCCAGTATGGAGAGGAGTTGGGAGGCACCTAATACAAGACAGGAGGTAGGAGCTGAGGTGTCTCTACAAGGCTGGGAGTTACAAAGGGTTGCTCTGCATTTTATACGGATTAGAAGAACCCTGGCCTCCACCTCAGGAAATAATACAGAATGTTGCTTGACTTCTGTCCAGATCCATGAGGGGCAAAAGAGTCTCCTAAGAGAAATCAGAATCTAAGACCTGGGCCAACTGAAGTGTGTAGTCTAATTTTACAGTGCCCCCACAATGCAAATAGTTCAAGGACCTTTCCTTTCCTGATACGGTTTAGCTGTGTTCCCACCCAAGTCTCATCTGAATTGTAGCTCCCATAATCCCCATGTGTCGTGGGAGGGATTTGGTGGGAGGTAATTGAATCATGGGGCGGGTCTTTCCTGTGATGTTCTCCTGATGATGTATAAGTCTCACAAGATCTGATGGTTTTATAAAGGGCAGTTTCCCTGCACACAGTCTCTTGTCTGCTGCCATTTAAAATGTGACTGCTGACATGTAAGACATGCAGCATTACTCCTCTTTCGCCTTCTGCCGTGATTGTGAGGCCTCCCAGCCATATGGAACTGTGACTCTATTAAACCTTTTTCTTTATAAGTTACCCAGTCTTGGGTAGGTCTTTATCAGCAGCGTAAGAACAGACTAATACATTTTTAATCCACAGAAGTTACAGGAGTATCGGTAAGAATGGTTGATATCCACGAAACTGCAGAAAACACAACACCTGTCATAGTTCAGGCCAGAATACCCCTGAAAAATGAGCTCGCAGTCAATGGAAATGAGCTCATAGCCAATATTATAAGCAACACAAGAAAATGAACTATTGTAAAGGAGAGTTAGAGAATATGGAAGAATTAGAAACAAATTCTAAAATAAGCATGTTTAAAATGTTTGATGAGATGAAGAAAAGATTAGAAGGAAAACAAGAACAGCACTCTAAGATAAAAGAACAGGGAGATTTGAAACAGAATTAAACAGAAATATTAGGTATAAAAATTATAGATGTTGGAACTGAAAATTCAATACATAAATTAAATAGCAGACTAGACACGCTGAGAGAAAATTAAGAGTTCAGCAAAGAATTTGAGCTTCAAAATATGTAAACAACTTTTAGATGGATAATTATAGAAGATCCTTGTGTGTCTAACAAGGATCCAGAGTGTAACCCAGGGTCCCTGGGTTTTGGGGTACACACTAGGAAGAAGTGTCCACTTTTAACTGTTGCAACTTGAGTTTTTGTTGTTTAAAAATATATCAGGAAGAAGCCAAGCCGCTGCAAAATAAACAACAAACAAACAAAAAATGGTTCTATGCATCCAGGGATGCCTGAGCTGGAGATGAACTTCGGAGACCCCTTCGCTTTACCCACTAAACACCCTGCCCTGGGAGGAGCTTATGTGCCATTTTCTATATGGGCAACATATGAAGAAGCATGAACAACAGCTGTGCCTGCCTGCCCTCCACCTCCGCATACAGTCACTCAGCTAACTTGCCGCCACAAAGCCCTGTTTCCACCTGCGTTTGGGGAGGCAATGCTTTGGGAGCTATCCCCAGTGTTCTACTTACTTGTTGCCAGTAATGAAACCCCCTGGGTAAATCTTCCTCGGTTGTGGTCTTTGGCCTGCCACCTGCCAAGCAAATGAACGCACCCATTGTGTGGTAACAAGAAGAAAAGTCAGGAAAAGAGAGGAAAGTTAGAAAATAAGATTTAAAGACACAGAGGCTAGAATAAGAAGTATATAATAAAAACAAATATGAATCAGTATTTCAGAAAATAAAGAATAGATCAATGATCCAAGATGGCTGATCGCTAATGTCTTGGGATTGCAGCTCCCAGTGGAAGCGCAGAGAACGAGAGGACGCCACACTTTCAGACAAATTTTGGTTGCTCACGGAGCAGAAGATTCCCAGTGGAGGCCGGGCGTGGTGGCTCAAGCCTGTAATCCCAGCACTTTGGGAGGCTGAGGCGGGTGGATCACTAGGTCAACAGATCGAGACCATCCTGGTCAACATGGTGAAACCCTGTCTCTACTAAAAATTACAAAAAATTAGCTGGACACGGTGGCGCGTGCCTGTAATCCCAGCTACTCAGGAGGCTGAGGCAGGAGAATTGCCTGAACCCAGGGGGCGGAGGTTGCGGTGAGCCGAGATTGCGCCATTGCACTCCAGCCTGGGTAACAAGAGCGAAACTCTGTCACAAAAAAAAAAAAAAAAAAAGATTCCCAGTGGAGGAGCTGTAGGGGTTACCAGCGCGACTATTGTGGCCGGTGGAGCAGTTTTACTGGCACCTTGGCGCGGCAGCTCTTGGTGCAGAGTAAATGGGACTGGTTCCCCTTCTGACTGAGGTTTGGAGCTCCGGGAAGGCAGAGTCGCCTATTACGGACTCAAGAAGGAAGCCAGATTGGAGATTCCTGGGCAGAAAAGCACCATCAGTCTTAACGCTGCCGTTTTGGCTGGCACCGTGGGTTGCTCATATTTTGGCCCTGGGAATTAACAACTTGGACGTCCACTCAGAGACCTAATTTGAAAGTTGGTAATTACAAAGATGACAGGTGGATAAATTTACAATGATGGGAAGAAACCAGTGTAAAAAGGCTGAGAATACTCAAAATCAGAACACCTCTACCTCTAAAGATGATCACAGTTCCACATCAACAATGGAACAAGGCTTGACGGAGAACGAGTGCATCCCAATGACAGAATCACTCTTCAAGGAATGGATAATAAGAAACTTCTTTGAGTTAAAAGAACATGTTGTAGCCCAACGTAAAGAAACTAGGAACTTTGAGAAAAGATTTGATGAAATCCTATTGAGAATAGACAACTTAGAGAGGAGTATGAGTGAATTAATGGAACTGAAGAATACAATACAGGAACTCCGAGAAGTATGCACAGGTTTAAACACTCGAATTGTTCAAGCAGAAGAAAGGATAACAGAGGTTAAAGTCCAACTTAATGAAATAAAACGAGAAGATGAGATTAGAGAAAAAAGGATAAAAAGGAATGAGCAAAGTCTCCAAGAAATGTGGGACTATGTGAAAAGACCAAATTTATGTTTGATAGGTGTACTTGAATGCGACGGAGAGAATGAATCCAAGCTGGAAAATATTCTTCAAGAAAATTTTCCTGAACTAGCAAGGCAGGACAATATTCAACCCCAGGTAATACAGAGAACACCACAAAGATATTCCTCAAGAAGAGCAACCCCAAGGCACATAATTGTTAGATTCACCAGGGTTGAAACGAAGGAGAAAATACTAAGGGCAGCCAGAGAGAAAGGTCAGGTTACCCACAAAGGCAAGCCTATCAGACTTACAGCAGATCTCTCATCAGAAACTCCACAAGCCAGAAGAGAGTGGGGGCCAATATTCAACATCCTTAAAGAACAGAACTTTCAGCCCAGAATTTCATATCCAGCCAAACTAAGCTTCACAACTGAAGGAAAAATAAAATCTTTCATGAACAAGCAAGTACTCAGAGATTTTATTACCACCAGGCCTGCTTTACAAGAGCTTCTGAAAGAAGCATTACACATAGAAACAACCAGTATTAGCCTTTCTAAAAATATACCAAAAAGTAAAGAGCAACAACATAAAGAAGAACTTACATCAACGAAGGGATAAAACAGCCAGTTAACATCAAATGGCAGTAATCCTAAATTTAAATCGACTAAATCCCCCAATCAAAAGATACAGCCAAAACCCAACGGTATGCTACATCCAGACCCACTTCACATGCAAGGATACACAAAGACTCAAAACAAAGGGATGGAGAAAGATTTACCAACCAAATGGAGAACAAAAATAAATAAAAAGCAGGAGTTGCAATTCTCGTATCTGATCAAATAGATTTTAAAGATATAGTGGTAAAAGGATCAATGCAACAATAAGAGCTAACGATCCTAACACCCAGATACATAGAGACTTAGACTCAATGAGACAGAAAATTAATAAGAATATCAAGGACTCGAACTCAGATCCAGAACAAGTAAACTTAATAAATATTTATAGAGCTCTCCACTTCAAATACACAAAATATACATTCTTGTCAATACCACATCACACCTACTCATAGGTTTAAATGAAATATTGATTGGCCATTATTAATACCCATTTTTTTTTAGAATAAAGCAACATTTCCATTCTCTCTCCCTTTTCTTCTTCCTCTCCTTCACTCCTTTTATTTCTTTCCTTCTCTCAAAAAAAGAAAAAAAGAAATCAACCTGTAGACCTCTAGATCCAGGTCAGCAGTGTCTCTGTCATTGCCTGATTTCCTTCCTTCCCTTCTCTCCCTCCCTCCCTCCCTTCCTCCTTTCCTCGCTTCCTGCCTTCCTCCCTTCCTACAAAAAAAAATTAATAAAATAAAATAAAAAGACTAGAATGGAGATGAGTGTTGATTTGAGAAGACAGTATCTAAAACCTTTCTAGAATTGAAGAAAGGCATGAGTCTCACATGCAGAGAATGAGTTCACAGCAGATAAAAAATAAAAATCCATGCCTAGGCATAGGATGCTAAGACTGTAAGACTGTAAAGACAAAGGGTAAATCTCAAAAACTACCAGAGAAAAAGGATGTTAAAAAAAAAAATCCACAAATCCAAAAAAGAAAAGCTTTAATATTAAACTCACAGGAGGCTTGTTATTGGCAATAATAAATTCCAGAATAAAATGAAAATATTTCAGTTTTTAGGTCCAATCAATACCAAAGGAGAATTCTGTACTTGGTGAAGCTAATTATCAAAAATAAGTTAAATTAAAGACATTTTCAGAAAAAGTATACGGGAAGCAGAAATATTCAGCCAGGTACAAAATGAAGGTGGCACACCGTAGATCTTATTTAACAAAAGCAAAAATAAAAATGTAATTCTCTAAAGGTGATTTTGCATTACCAGAACTAATAAAAACATTTGTTTCAGAGGTTAGACAAGTTATATGCATGTGAGAAATAAAGCAAATAGGGAAAATGAGACTTGCAGCAAATGGGGGGTGCTCACGCTTCGTTTTAATATAGTCACAGTCAAAAAAAGTTCAGAAGTAATGTATGTACACATGCGCACACTCAGACAGGCACCCCTGCATGCAGCACATAGCTGTAAGAGCTACTACAAGTTCATGATCCATCCTTTCTTCTGAATTTATTTCACCTTCATTTCTTTTTTAAATTTTAACACCTGTTTGAGAGATGTTTATATTTATTTACATCATTTTATTTTCAGTACCTATATAGAGTAAATGCAAAATAAGTGTTTGTTGAATATATTATTTATGAATCCATCTCATTCTTCTGCTTACTCTGAGAAAGGATCTTGTATTCTTTAAGAATGGTTACATTCTCAGAAAAATAGAAATACATCTCATATTTTTACTTATTTAAAAATAAATCTGATCGATAATAATCTTCATAGTAGCAATTGTGGTAGTGTTTGTTATTTTTGTTTTAGTGGTGGCAGCTTATATTTATTAGTCATTCATGATTTATGCTAATATGTTTATTTTAGTTTTCATTTTATTTAGCATATTTAAGTTATTATATTTAGCCTATTTTAGTATATTTAGAATATTTTGCTTTTATGATTCCAGAATCCCAAGGTCAAAGGTCGTGAGCACTGAGGGGTAAAGAAGAATAAACGGGAAAAGTGGATGGGCTGTCTCCACTGTCCAGTGACGGCTCAGGATGACCATCTTCTTTTTCACAGCCCACGTGGCTCAGGCTAGAAGCATTTTGTCAAAGGCTGGGGGCTTTCTCTCCAGAGAAGGAGGCTCTTCTGTCTCCAGCAGGGTTTTGGCTAAGCAGCGCTCACAAGTTGAAACATGGAAGCCCCAAGGGTGCCAATGTCAGGCCTTCATTAGCCTTGAAGAAATCCCTATTAGGGATTTCATAAATAACACTATTATTATTTTTTGCTCCAACTGGTCAGTTGATAAAACTGAATTGATTTCATAGAATGTCGAGGGATTTATGTTCCACAGGCTGCTGTCACCAGCAGAGATAGTTTCCTTGACTATCCATACAAGATTTCCGTGCTAGTCTATTCACATTTGTTTCACGGGAGTATCTGGCTTAACAGAGAAGTCATACATTCAAATGAACAGTGAGCTTAGAGCCTCAAGTTGAATTTAAATTTGTTTTAAATTTTCAATCACTAAATTTCTGCAGAATGATGATTCTTAAAAGGCAATCTATCTAATATAAAATTCTCCTAAGTGTGATCAGCCAGTCCTCAAGTATATACCAAGTTCAAGGAGAGTGAGAAAAGACATCAAAAGAAGTGCCTGAGGCTCTGCTCCCACCTCAGTCAACCGGATCTAATGAACTAATCCAGAAGATAAGGGTAAAACACAGGCACGCACGTGTGCAGACACACATGCTCCCAGACAGTAGGACACATGTAGAACAAAGTAATGAAGTGTTAACTTGGATGCACACACCTTGCTGTCATAGTTCAGATAGAAGGGAGATGAATGCTGCCGGTGGATCAGGGGAAACTTAAGTGAGTAGGCCTTGAAAGGTGAGTCATAGGTGATGGGAGGACTAGGAGAGAGGCATTCCAGGAAGAATGGGATGAACACAGACATTCAAGAAGAGAATGGACTGCTGGTGTTCAGAACAGTGCAGAGTACAGAATATGGAATGCCTACGTTATTTTTTTCCTTCAATATTTATGCATACTGAAAAATAATATTTTGTATTTTTAAAAATTCACTCATGCAATATAAGGGCAGGACTATGAATCCTTATAGTCTTTTTAAAAAGTAAACCACCAGCTATCTATTATGTTAGAAATGTGCATATCCTTTCACCCAGAAATTGTTTCTAGGAATCTGTTCTAAAGCATAATCACACATAAGCACAGAATGTGTATATGCCTGTATTCAACACAGCATTACTTATTGCAGGGAAAGACTGAAAAGCACTTAAATGTCTATCAGTAAGTGAAGAATGAAAAACATTTTATAAACTACCACGAAACTTACGAAGAGGGAAGAAGGAGAAACGGAAGGAAGAGAGGAAGGGAGGAAATTATATGTGGTAGAATTCATTACTTTCTTAAATCATTAAATCTCTTACATTATTAGAAGTATTACTTTTGTAACTTATAAATGTTTAAAATACAACCATAAAAATGCGAATTTCTTAGAAATCACTAGATATTTCCAGTGAGCACTGTAATGAAGTACATCATCACTCTATGCCCTTCAAAATTTACGTTTAAAATCTCGTTTCATTGTCTGATGAAGAACTTCACTAGTCACTGTCTTTTCTAATTCATCCAGCAAGAACTCATGAACATTGTTCACCACACAATGGACATTCTTATTTTTAAAATGCCTGCAATTTCTGCCTTTAAACTCCTTTCTTCCTAAAATTCTGAGTAATGTCCAGACATCTAATTTCAGTTTAAGTAAGTTTGTGACCCTATTTGAGAATCTGATAAACCTAAAGAGAGTCCCTTTAAAAATCCTCAAGCACACGTTTCATGTAACCTAGGGGCACTTACTGATTCAAGATACAGGGAGAAAACCCCTTGCATTTGGCTAAACATTCCTCATAGGATGTTTCTAGATTTTGTCCTTGAATCAACAAAAATATGTCAGATTTTCCTTGTTCTGTGATAAAGGAATTTTTAATCAGAGAACAGATATAGAATTATCATAGACGAAGCCCTTTTGGCTGAATTCTGTTGCCTTAGTTCTCTCTTCCATACGCGTTTTCATAAAAATCGGTAAGTAATTCCTGTGGCAACACTAAACATCAAGATAAACGCATCAAAAACAACCCTTTGGTGCTTTTTTTTCTGAAAGTGTTATAAATCTCTATTATATATTTGACAAATTTGTCTTTACTGTGGTTTTTCTTTTATGACTGCAATAAAATGTACATTCTGTAATAAATCATACAGATATATGATGACTTTCTGTTTTCTATTCATTTGTAAAGTTCTTACCTGATATCACATATGGTAGCGTGAAATATGGTTTAATATCATTTAACTCCTGATGAATCAACTTTTAGCAGCAGCATCAACAAAAGTTCAATTTACATCCCATTCTAATTTGAATAAAAGTAATTTTCTTTCATCGTATTTTATGTCCATGTTTAAAATCATATGTCATAAGAGACAAATTATAAAAATAATAGAATACTAATAGAAAAAGATACAGAAAGTTATTTCAAAGTCAAGCAAATCCTGTGATAAAACTAACACACTGGACTCAGGTAAGTGGATCCCTTGTCAATCCCATTTCAGCAAGATCCAGGGGGAGTCTGAGGCACAGAACTCTACCAGTGATGAAAATAACTGATATATCTAAATCAATATTTAGTAAAACTGATTTATGATCTGCGCAGGGAGCTAAGTCTATATGTTATAGTCAATACTGCCCAAAGTCAAAGGAGAAAAATACCACAAAAGTAAATAACAACTAAAATATATTTCTTCTTGTAAAAAATACCAATCCCAGATTTCAATACCCATAGTCGTATTCTTCAGAAGTGAGTTGGGAATATAGGAAATCTGGCAGTCTCAATCACCCTTTACCTTCATTTTCTGCATTTTCTTGAAAGGTCTAATTAATTTATTGTAGCAAAAAAAATTTATGAAGATTACAAGTCATCTTAAATTTGTTCTAAACATTCAATATCCACATTTTAACTCCTGTGGAGCTGATGACTTGTAGTTTTCTTATCTAATACTTTATGGAGGATATATATAGAAAAAAAATATATATATATAGAAAAAATATATATCCTCCTTAAAGTATTAGATAAGAAATATATATATATTTTCTATATATATAGAAAATTTTGCTTTATGATTTTTTTTGTGTAGAAAAGTAATAAGGTAAATAGTCTTTATATCACATTCTAATAAATAAATTAATTAATGTGGACTTCCAAAATTGTCTTAGATAAAATTGTTGGTTAATTTGTGATAATTTAGAAAGCAAAGTTAAATATTAATATCTCAAAGTGAAGAAAGTAAGTTCAAATACCCAGAAGAAATTAATGCATGTAGCTATAAATTACATACAGCAAACACATAGCTTATCATGGCATTTTGAACTTAGTTCAAATAAACGTAAACCTTGCTAAAATACACCAAATAGCATATTTTCTTTTGCTTGCTAAGTTCCCTCCCACATCTCTAGCCTATATGTCTACCATCTCATTTTATGTCAAAAGTAGTATTTACTGATTTTTCTCTGGCATTATCTCTAATCCTTGCCCAGAGGTTTACAGCTCAAGCTTATAAAACTGCATTGCCTCCCAGGTATATTTTTCATATTTATATTCTTTCATTTAACTAACATGTATTATGTACCAACTCTCTGTCCCACAGAATACAGAATACAAGGGACTAGACTCAAAGTCAGAGAACAATCCCTTAAGAGGGCTTCAGTTTGCAGTGGACGTCACACTCCTTCACATTTACTCTTTCATCTAAGACTTGTCTAAAGTCTTCAGGACAAGATGGAGGTCACCACGTTGCAAGATGTGTCACTACGGCAGGTCACTATTTTAGATGTGTTTCCTCCATTATCATAATGAGACTTTATAACGGACCAGCTGTCCTGACAAGCCACAGGTATGGAGGTTACTCATGACTGACTTATTTGGTAACCTAGTAGTTTGGAGCCCTCAGCACAGGCTTTGGCCTCAGCACACAGGGCAGCAAGACTTGGCTTCCAGACGTGGCTGGTGAGAGGCTCTGGGCAAGCTAATTCTTTCTCATCTCATTCTCCCCATTCATCAGTTGAGGAATAATGATACCTTGTGGGTTTATTTTGAGGATTAAAAACACAATAGATAGAAAACCTTTTCACTGGTGCCAGGCACATAATAAGCAATGAATACATGATAACAATAGTTGTCATAAGTAATTGACAGTAATCACAAAAGTAAAGACTGCCTGTTGGACAATTAGTCACCATAAGGACATACTGTTTATTATTTCCTGGCTTTACCTTTGACTTTTATATATAAAGAATAGGGAAGGTGATCCACCTCATACAGCTCGTGTAGTATTAAGAGCATATATTATATGTCTTTTCTATTAGTTATTTTCAGAATGTCTTGATTTATAGTTTATTTTGCTTATGGGCTTCCTCTGATATAAGCTATTTCAATTGAATTTAATTTATTCTGGATTTTTTGGAAAATTGGTTTTTGTAATTTATTCTTATGATTCTAAAGACGAGTAACAAAAAAATGCATGATACCTATTTACTTCCTAAGTGACTTTACAGGATGAGTTTTATCATCAAATGAAATTCACTAGGTTGCTTAGTCCAAACTGAACGTGTTTTATTTTTTACCTGACTGTACAATGAATGAAGGATTCAAACCACCACCTGAATAGTTTTGGTCTCATCTCTTGTACCAAATGTTTTACTTTCTTTTAAAATGTCATGACAAGTATTTGCTAGTTTGATGGTGTTTGCTGTTACTTCTTTCCCACATATGATGTATTTGTGTTGCTTTTTTTCTAATTGGCATATCACCTCTGTTTGGATAATGGCCTTCTTCATCACATCAGCATTTCACTAAAGGGAACTAATGCTAACATTCCACTAGAAAATTAAAAATAAAACTAAGCTTTGCAAGTTAGTTTTGAATTTTCTTCTTAATAAACACTATTTTGAGTTGTAAGATGGTTTGGTAGAAAGAGCAAGTATGGTGGACATCTGCAAATCCAGAGAAATGAGTTCAGCCTGCCTCTGCCTCAAGTTCTCTGGAACTCAACTAACCCCGCACCCTCTGGCTCTCAGATCCCCACCTGTGCGAGTAAAACGCGTGACTGCATAATCTGTTCCAGCTCTAAACTTCTGTAATTTCATTTCCAGTGTTCATACAGAAGATCACACTGTAGCCTCTTTTATGCCTCAGCTTCTATGTTTCATATGTTTAAGAGCACGTGGGCCCACTGGAAATAAGAACTGAAAGTGGGTAGGTATTCAGAAAACAGAAGTAGGACAAATTTCTAAATAGGGTAAGCTGCTGTGATTTTGTGTCATGTCAACAGCGTGGCTTTTTGGGTATTGCCAATCCCCAAACCTTTCCACTGTATGATTCCTACCCACCTCACTACACACACTTCAATTGTGGAATTGCAATGACTTCTAAAAAATTTTGTGATTTTGCAAGATGTCCTTTTGATTATGTCCATTCTTCAGGAAGTATGGAATATGGGGAGTGTGTGATATCTTGAGTGCACAGGCTAATGACTTAGAGGGGATGAATTAGTTGGAGGTCCTTAAGAAAGCCAGAGGAAAGCTATCCAGAAATAAAGATGGAAAGGTACATAAATGGAAAAAGAGACAGAAATAATCAGTATCTCAGTTGTCACGTGGTCCAGGAAATTAGAGGAGGTCAGAAAATAAACCACTTAGTGACGGAGTCCCTGCATGTCACAGCATGGCTGTACCTTCTGCTCAATGCCCCAGCTGGTGCTTTCCTTAGGCTCTGTGGAAGGAGTGCCTGTTGAAAGCCTGATGAAAGGGAGAGGCTCAAATCTAGGGGTCACAAATTTGAATGTATAGGAATAAATAAATAAAATTAAACATGAAGCCACATCAAATTGTAGAAAATTCAATGACACTGGCTAAATGTGAATGGGATTCTAGAGAGATTGGTACAAGCACAGAAGCGAGGACATTTGTGAGAGTGGAGAGGAATAACTGAACAATAAAGACCAAACACCATCAAAAATTTGCCTTCTAGAATGCTACTCATTGATTGGAATAAAAATGAAATGGGAGACAGGAGTTAACATAGGCAGGTTGCACGGTTAAGAACACTGTGCTCCCTGCCCCAATGCCTCTCTCTTGTATAAGATACGGAAGAACTTGCATAGGAAATGGATGTAAACAAAGGGAATCATATCAGGTGCTGTGTGTGAGTCTGAAAGCATCTATTTCCTGCCCTCTTTTATGATTATGCCATTTTTGCTCAAATAACACAGTTACATTCATATTTTGCCCTTGCACCTCTAATTTCTAGCTCATTCTGTGTTTATGCTACACAGTAAGTACTCTAAGTGTGGTTTCTCAGTTACTCTCTACATTAACTCTATAAAGGTTCTATCACTTACCCCATTTCCTAGATGGGGAAATTGAGGCAAGAGAGGTTAATTACTTTCCTAAGATTGTCACACTAATATAAAGTAGAGCCGTGATCCAAACCCCAGGGCCATTCTTTTGAACCATTGTGCTTTAAGCAAACTTTACCACAAAGGAGTCATGTGCCCCTATCAGTTTTAAGCATCTTATAGCAGATAGTATAACTTTATTCAGAGGTTAAAAAATATACTGTTTCTTTTTTTTGAGAATGATTATCAAGATATGGAAATAATTGACTCCAATATTATTACTCATATTGAAATGATTTTTTGGGGATATGGTTACAGATAACATTATTTTGATTTTTGAGTTATTTCTAAAGAAAGTAACTTTTGAGTTTATCATGCATTCTCATGACAAGTATGCATTTACCTTTATTATACATTTTCTATATTGTATAAGTGGTACTTTTTTTAAGTGCTAAGTATGAATATTAAAAACATCCACATCATTACACTATCCTTTTTCCATTTTCCATCTTATCTTTTCTATATAGTCATAATTTGTAATATTTACATTGTATTTTGTAAATCCTACAGTTGTATTAGCTTTGTTCTTACAGCAAATAGATATCAGAGACCAGCTCATGATACGAAAAACTCTTGATTGGCTGAATGTTTTCAAAAAGATTTCATGCAAAATGTAGTCTTTAAGCTCTTGCCTCGTAAAAACTATTCAGAATGAGTTTGACCCATTCTTTCCCTAAAGAATTTGTAGGCATCGTGCCATTACCTTCTAGAGTTCCATATTGGCACGCAGTTTCAGGCCTCTCTGGTATACCTCCTTATAGCTAACTTGACCTTTTTTTTTTTCTGGAAACCTAATAAATGTTTTCTTTAGCTTTGATTTCCAGCGATGTTACTAAGATTTGTCTCAGTGTTGGCTGTTCTATGTTCACTTGCTGAGACAAGTTGTAGCCGTTGAATCTGTAATTCAGTGCTTTGTTTCCTGCTAAGCTTTTTATGAGTTATATATCAAGAATTTCCTTTTCAATCTTAAAAGTACCTCAAAGTACATTTTCATAGATGTTGCCCTCATTCTTTTAATTATTGCTCATCTTTGAAATAAATTTTTGTTAGACCATGTATCTATCACTATTTCACATTGGGGAGGAATGGGGTAATTTTGTAGGATAGTGCAATAGACAGAATGCTGATGTTCCCCCCCAAATTCACTTGTTGAATTTCTAACCCCTATTGTGATGCTACCAGGAGGTAGGAATTTTGGGTGTGATTAGATCATGATGGTGGAGCCCACATGAATGGTATTAGCCCGCTTATGAAAGAGGCTCAAGAGAAACCCCTTACTCCATCCTCTAAGTGAGGACACAGCCAAAAAGGTGCCATTCTATGAACCAGGAAGTGGGCCTTCACCAGACATAAAATCTGCTGCTGCCTTGATCTTGGACTTCCCAGCCTCTAGAACTATGAGAAATAAATTTCCCTTGGTTGTAAGACACTGATTCTATGACATTTTGTTATAACAACCAAAATGGACCAAGATAGAATTGAAGGTTTTTATAATATAGGAGTGTGTGAGTGTGTGTATTTCTTTAGTCCAATGGTTCATAACTCTGCATACACACACATTAATCACCTGGAGAGCCTTTAAAGGCCATCTATTGCTTGGATCACTCTAAGGTTTTGATGTAATTGACATGAGGAGAGTGCTTGGGAATCCGTGTGTGTTTGTTTTTTCTGAGAAATAGTTTTGCTCTTGTTACCCAGGCTGGAGTGCAATCTCAGCTCACCGCCACCTCCGCCTCCTGGGTTCAGGCAATTCTCCTGCCTCAGCCTCCTGAGTAGCTGGGATTACAGGCATGCGCCACCGTGCCCAGCTAATTTTTTGTATTTTTAGTAGAGACGGGGTTTCATCATGTTGACCATGATGGTTTCGATCTCTTGACCTTGTGATCCACCCGCCTTGGCCTCCCAAAGTGCTGGGATTACAGGAATGAGCCACCATGCCCGGCTGGAATCTGTGTGTTTTAAAAGACTCCTCAGGTCATCCTAAGTGATAACAGCTATGAGAACCTTCCAGATCAGCAGCATTGGGCCCATGACAAAGCATTTTGTCCCCTCCACTTTATCTCCCCACCAACTGCTTGTAGAAATGAGGGCATCTGCTTTGTGATGCCACACAGGGTCATAGTAAGCCTCCATAATCAGCTTTTGCTCTGATTCCCTGACTCAAATATAAGACAGTTCTCTCCTCCAGGAACGTGCATTATCTTAGAATACTGCCAGCCTGCTGGCTCTGTGTGAGATCCACAGTAGGAAGAATCCTTTCAGAAGTTTTCTCTTAGACACCCAGTCCTGTGATGTGATTTATAGTTACAGGTTTTTCAGAGTTCTTAAAGATGAAAATTGCATTTCTGTTTCTCAGTCTTCTTGATGTTTGGATGATTTGGGGCACACAAGGGACAAAGACATCTTTACTCATCAGTCTTACAAAAGGGATTCCTTGTAATTTTTTCTACTCCATGTCTCTGGCTTTTAATATATATTAAAATTTGAATTTTTCAACATCATCAGTGTTAAATCTTACTGAGACATAAAGCTGCTTATGCCCCAAATTTTATAAGTGAATTAAAATTCATGTTTTGCATGATAACTTGATTAGTAAGAAAAGGAAATGGACTCCTTTTTAATTAATCATGATTACCTACATATATAAATATATTAGCCACATTCATATGCATAATTAGTTACATAATTATGTTTTAAACTCAAATACATGCATGAAGAGATGATCACTTGTCTAATAAAATATTTTATTTTCCTCATTTTGGGTAAAATGTTGTCTTTTTTTTCATAAGAACTTTTAAACATAGTAGTTTGTGTATCCACAGAGATACATAGTATCAGGAAGAAGCTATCAATTTCAATCTAAATTATAGTGACCATTTAAAAATGTTTTGATTATAGTACAAGATCGACATTTCATTATCGAACCATTAATCATACAGTGATGATGAATTTAATCATCATTTGGGAAAAATAAGCAAACGTACGAAATTAAGCCTGTATAGAAAGGAAGGAGTTATGAGGAATAATGAACACTGCCAACAAAAACAGATGAAGTCAGGAAAAGAACAATAAGAAAACAACTTAATTTTCTATTGTGGCTCTGCCTCCTAATACAAACATGCCTGGTTACTAATGAATTCAAAAGGACATACACTTTGTTGAGCCCATTAGTAAATATTTATGGAGGGCTCCCTGTGAGCCAGGCCTGGCCCTGCAGACTTGAAAATGAAAAGAGGCACTTCCTGTTTCCAAGGAGCTTAAATCCTTGGCAGACAAATTAACAGTACAGCCATAGTAAGATAATTGCTTTAGTAGGGGGCTACTGCCTCCAAGGCAATTTTCTCCTAGACTTGGTCCTCTTGAGCCAACACACTTCAAAGAGACTTGTTCTCTCAAAAAAAGATTGTACCCTATATTAAGCAAAGCCATTATAAGTCAGAGTGAAGAAAAATAAATTGACTTGAAGATAATGCTGCAGTTTGAATTTGGGTACAACTGTTGCACTAAAAATGATGAGGGTTGTGATTTGCTTTAGCTACATTATTTTAAAGGATTGGAGGATTTTTTGTGTAAGGGTAATCTTAACCCTTGAATGGTGGCCACTCTCCATAGAAGACCTGGATACACCCAGTTACACCTAAAAGAAAGAGCTGCAGACTCTGGTAAGTCATGCATTCTAGTAATGGCCAGCTGGTGGAACTCCACACAGCCCATCAATCTATACATCTCACCTCCCATACTACATCTGTGATATCTTCCTCATGCCTTAAAGTTGTTGGTATAATTCATGATGCCTCTGTACTTTTGAGAGAGAGGGAATGATTTAAGATTAATTACAAAGCCGGGTAAGTTTAAGAGAGTACATACAGCAAATTGAAATGCTTCACATCAGTTATCTTCTGGATTTTTGTGAAATAGGAGACAATATTATTGGCCAAAAGAGATGGAAGAATATCATCTAACTATAATGCTTGAAATCCAACATGAGGAAATATTAAAATACAAGAATGAAAACTTAAGACGTTATTTGGAAAATGGACTTTAAAAAGATACTATCAGCCCACATTCAATAGTATATTCCATCTAAAAGCTGTAACTTTATGGTTTAACACCCAGGCCTGAGACTTGAAGATAATTTAGTTTAAAAATTATTCTGATAACAATTCTGAAGGCATAAAATAACTTGCTTGGAATTCCACATTTTTGCTGTAGCAATATAAAATGCACAACTTGCAGGGAATTATAATAAATGCAATATCAACTAAATGGCAGATGCTGAGTTCTTTCACTATGTATGTAATGGCACATTTTAGGACTTAATAAGGCAAGCCAAGAAGAAATATACACATTTGAGTACATAGTTTTCATGCACAAGCATTTCCAATACGTTTATTACATAGTCGATGTATATTCATTAAGTTGCTCATTACTTACCTTCTATTGAAGGAGCACTTTTCAGCTCTAACATACTCATCAATATGAACAATAAAAACTAGTATTCCAGTTTTTCAGACTTACCTTGCCTATTAGGGTATAGTTACATGTGAAAGGAAACCAAGTCTTGTTTACCTTTGAGTCAACAACCCAGAACTTTGGTCAACACACAAATATTTTAAAATGCTATTATTAAGAATAAAAATAGCCAAAGATTCAAAAATTACACAGAGATTTGTAACTCCATACAATCACTGCCGCATATATACATACACAGTGTGTATGCTATATACTACTATATGGTAGAATATATTATGATTTAGTCATAGAATTAAAATTTACATTTGTATTTCTTCTATATGACAGCCAGTCAAAATATTAATATCAATTATTCAATTATTCCATCCACTTCATAAACATCATAAAATAGAAACTTAAAATGTATTTTACCAGTAAGACAGACCTATCTCGTTAAAGCCACTGTAGCCCAGCTCTTGCCTGCTAAGTCCCAGATCTTCAAGGTCCATGCATTTAAATCCAGGTGGGCACTGGTAGCCTTCTTCTAGCTCTGGTGAGCAATGTGTGTCTGGAATAGCTAAACTATTCCAGGTTACATTCCTGTGAACAACACATGAAGGTGTTAGACAATTTCAACAATTATAAATGTTGATTACAATGAATAATGTAATTACTTTTCATTAATATCTATGTATCTGGCCAGGTGAGGTGGCTCATGTCCATAATCATTGCACTTTGGGAGGCACAGGCAGGAGGATCCCTTGAGCCCAGGGGTTCAAGGCTGCAGTGAGCTATAATCATGCCACTGCACTCAAGCCTAGGCGACAGAGTAAGACCTTGAGAGAACTTCTCTATTTCTCTCTCTCTTTATATATGTGTGTGTGTGTGTATACATTCTTATATTAGAGCTTTATTATTAGAGCTGTCACTAGATTGTCCAACTGCTTATTAGATTTCTCCACTTGGTTACACCACAAGCACCTCTAGCTCAACAGGTCCCTGTATAATCACTTTGTGATCTCTCCTTCCTATGAGATACCTTGAGTTCCTTCCATTTCTCCTTATTTGTCTTATTTCTTTCTAAATTACACATCTTCCAACACTCAGAAGAACAAGAGCAGCACTCAGAGTCCTGTGGTTTACTCATCAATGATGAGGTTCACAGTATTTGTACCACACAGAAAATGACTTTCATCATGTAACATTGCTTAGAAGTGGGGAAGTAAAATTTGTGCCCTCAGTGAGACAAGGATTTTGTGAATCACAATGAATCCTCAGACAAGGTAACATTCTTTGCAAATCTGTAGAAAAATCCCTTCCTTCACTTATCTGGGTCTTAGTCTGTAATGACAAAAACTGTAATGTTGATAGTATTCTTATAAAAAGTTACTGTCATATATATATACACATATATATGTATGTTGACTTAGCTCAAAATATATATATATATATAGTCTATATATATGGAATAGAATATATTCTATAATAGAATTTTATTCTGATGGAATAGAACATATTCTATTCTGCATATATATATAGAATATATTCTCTTCTATATTATCTTTGGAGAAGCCTAATATATAGTAGATGTTTAATAATTATTTTCTGAATAAATGAATGAATGAATGTGTCTTTCTACCATCATTTAAGTCTATGGTGAATTATTTATTTGTAAGCTACAGAAACTCTTTAATAAGTGGATCCTGTTGTTGTTTTATGCATTTTTAAGTGTAATAATCCACAAATTGGCACTGATTTTCAATGTTTTAAATTTCTGGCTTTAGTAGTTTCCATGTCTCAAAATGAGTACTGGAATCCCTGGGAGTAGATAATTGTTTTCTTAAAAGCCTTCAATTATCCTCCTAGCATATGTTTGCTTGTTTGTTTTTAATTCTTAACAAAACATCCTATTTACAAATAACATTTTGCAGGAGTTTGAGATCTAAGAAACCGCGTTCTGAACTTGTTACTAAAATTGTCTATAATGGCCATAAACAGTATCTCAGCATCTCAGAGTCCTGTGGTTTTAAGTCATTCAGCGCTCCTGGTGGCCCAGTGCACTGAGGTATATATCACAACACAAGAAGGATCATCTCAGTTCGGTGGCCAACTAACTTAATTCCCTTGGGCAATTCACTTGAAACATTTGAGCCTTAGTTTCTTCATCTGAAAAATGAGAAACTTTTCAGCTGTTTCAAAAACAAATCCCAGACGGACCTCATAACGCTTTCATATAAAAGAAGAAAAGGGAAATACTTAGAATGAAAGCATGTGCTCCATAATTCAACATATACTTCACTGTTCACGACTCTTCTCCTCTCACCACAAGACTCACCAATGACAAAGGCGGTAGCTCAAGACTGCATGTTAAGATTCCTCTCTTCATTATTCACAATATCGTCTTTCTCTACCGATATGGAACTACCGTCACTGCTTCTTGCACTACACTTAGTGTTGGCTTCTGTAATCACTGTTGTTAATGAATATGACTAAGCTTATGATTATGTAGCCTCTTTTCAGAAATTTTCCCCCTTCTTCATAGGGGGCCACTTAATTGTATTTGAAGGTCTGTTTATTAATTTATAATAATTATTTTCGACAGGCCTACTCTATGCCACACAGAATGCTTGGAACGGAGATGAATAAAAGGAATAAAGTTGACTCAGGGACTTGTCTGCTTAGTGTGAGAGAGAATACAAAAGTAACGACCACAGGAGAGTGTGATGGATGCTTTAAGAGCTGTCTATATGCTCACGATGTTAACTGGAGTGCAAAGCAGAAACATCAACTATGACTGTGAGTGGCAGGTGGTGGGTACTGGGAGAACCTTGCAATCGGGTGTTGCTTGGAGTGACTATGATTAAAGGATCAACAGGTACAGGTTCTAGGGATGGAATAAACAGCCTGGCATTCTGGAAAGTGAAAATGTCAAGAGCCTGCATTTGCATATGAGAGAGAATGAGAAAAAGAAAGAGAGAGAGACCTTTCATCTTTTTACTGCTGAGTGTAGCTGTTTAGTGAGACATAAGGATTGTTAACAAGCACTTGTTATCACATAAAAGCAATGTTTAAAGTACAGTCTCAGAGATTTATAGACTGGGGTAAAAGACAAGGATCTGTGCCAGCCTAAATGGCTACTGGGACTGATGCAGCATGAGCTGATTATAACCTGTTCTTAGTATATGAGAAATGATAAAAAGGTCAAAAAATATGAAATAAATACCTATGATAGGAATTTATAGATAGCAATTTTGTTTACATTGTTATTACCTTTTTTTTGTTAAAAAAACTGAAGACAGGTAGGATGAGAATGACTTCTTGATAGCCAAATTTGACCCATTTGTTGTCAAAGACATTTGCAGAGCTACATTATATTTCTGAAGTTGGCATTCCATAAGAAATTCTCAATGATGTAAGTAAGTAAGCAGCCTGACAAATCCACATGCAACAGATAACGCTATAAAATTTAAGAGCATTTTGCTTTTCGGGGAGGACTCAAGATGGCGCTGTGAGAACAACCCAGGATTGGAGCTCTTCTCGTTGAATCTGCAAACGGTGAGTCAGTGCTGCATTTCCAGACTGATCTTTGTTGCCCACAGAATGGGGAAACTCCCAAGAATAAAAAAGACACGGGACGCCAGGCAGTAGGTCTGCCTGGCGAAGCCGGCAGCCGGGACGGCGGCGGCCAGCCCTACCCAGCAATCCCCACAGGGCGCGCTTGTCCGGGTGCCCTGTTGAACCGGCAACCTGAGACTTGAGAGGGCTGGACTTGAGACTGAATGAGACTTGGACAGTAGCCCAGCCCAGGGGATTGCAGGAATTGGGATACCCAGTGGGACGAACAAAACCGCGATTTCAAACTATCCCGAGTAGACGGTCCGAGACGCTCTGTGGGGGAGGGGCGTCCACCACTACCGAGGCAACCCGCCCCAACTGAGATACACGCCCACTGCTGACACAGCCAGCCGTTGCCGAGGCAACCCGCCCCAACGGAGATACACGCCCATTGCTGACTCAGCCAGCCGTTGCCGAGGCAACCCGCCGCAACTGAGATACACGCCCACTGCTGACGCAGCCTGCCGTTGCTGAGGCAACACGCTACAACAAAGAGACTCCGCCGCAGGGCGTGGCGAAGACCACAGCAGAGCCTGCAGGAACAGCGCGAATCACACAACAGTAGGGCGGAGCCTCGGCAGCCAAACAGTGGCTAGTCTGCCTTCTAGCTGGGCAGGACACCTGATCAGACATCCAAAAATAAAGCCCAAACCCCTCAACACAAGCATTTGAGAAAAAAAAAAGGGTTTTTTTTAATGAGCTCAGTTGCAGCAGAATCAAACATAGCAGCCTAACAGCCCTGAATGAACAACAGAGTGCACAGCTCAGCAATTAAACCCCTATAAAGTACAAACTGTCTCCTCAAGCAGCTCCCTGACCCCTCTATATCCAAAAGACTGACATTAGGCAGGCATCATCCTGGGACAAAGAGAGCAGAAAAAGAAACTGGTAGCATCCCTCGCTGTGCCACAGCTACTAGAGGTGCACCCCAGACAAGCAGGGTCTGGAGCGGACCTCAGCAGTCATACAGCGAAGAAGCTAGACTTGTAGAAGAAAAACAAAGCAACAGAAATACTTCATCATCAACATTCTGGGTGTCCACTCAGAGACCCAAACGAAAAGTCAGCAACTACGCAGACGACCAGCGGACAAATCCACAAAGATGGGAAGAAACCAGCGAAAAAAGGAGGAAAACACCCGAAACCAGAACACCTCGCCTCCTAGAAAGGACCAAAACTCCTCACCAGCAAGGGAGCAAAGCTGGATGGAGAATGACTGTGACAAAATGACGGAATTAGACTTCAGAAGATGGATAATGAGAAACTTTTGTGAGCTAAAAGATCATGTATTAAATCAATGCAAAGAAACTAAGAACCTTGAAAGAAGATTTGAAAAAAGATTCGAGGAAATGATAACAAGAATGGATACCTTAGAGAGGAATATGAATGAATTAAAGGAGCTGAAAAACACAATAGGAGAACTTCGCGAAGCCAACACAAGTTTCAATAGCCGAATTGACCAAGCATAAGAAAGAATATCTGAAGTCGAAGACCAACTCAATGAAATAAAACGAGAAACCAAGATCAGAGAAAAAAGCGCAAAAAGGAATGAACAAAGTCTCCAAGAAATGTGGGACTATGTGAAAAGACCTAACCTACGTTTGATAGGTGTACCAGAAGGGGACGAAGAGAATGAATCCAAGCTGGAAAATACTCTTCAGGACATCATCCAGGAAAATTTCCCCCACCTAGGAAGACAAGCCAACACTCAACTGCAGGAAATACAGAGAACACCACAAAGATTTTCCGCAAGAAGAGCAACCCCAAGGCACATAATCGTCAGATTCAACAGGGTTGAAATAAAGGAGAGAATACTAAGGGCAGCCAGAGAGAAAGGACAGGTCACCCACAAAGGGAAAGCCATCAGACTCACAGCAGATCTCTCGGCAGAAACACTACAAGCCAGAAGAGAGTGGGGGCCAATATTCAACATTATTAAGAAAAGAACTTTCAACCCAGAATTTCATATCCAGCCAAACTGAGCTTCAGAAGTGAAGGAAGAATAAAATCCTTTGCGAACAAGCAAGTACTCAGAGATTTTGTCACCACCAGGCCTGCTTTACAAGAGCTCCTAAAAGAGGCACTACACATAGAAAGGATCAACCAGTACCAGCCATTCCAAAATCACACTGAATGCTAAAGAGCTTCAACATAATGAAGAATCTACAACAACTAACAGGCAAAACAGCCACTTAGCATCAAAATGGCAGTATCAAATTCACACATAACAATATTAACCCTAAATGTAAATGGACTAAATGCACCAATCAAAAGACACAGACTGGCAAATTGGATAAAAATCCAAAACCCATCAGTGTGCTGTATACAGGAAACCCATCTCACATGCAAGGATACACAAAGGCTCAAAATAAAGGGATGGAGGAAGATTTACCAAGCTAATGGAAAGCAAAAAAAAGCAGAAGTTGAAATTCTCATCTCTGATAAAATAGTCTTTAAAGTAACAAAGATCAAAAGAGACAAAGAAGGCCACTACATAATGGTAAAAGGATCGATACAACAAGAAGAGCTAACCATCCTAAACATATATGGACCCAACACAGGAGCACCCAGATACATAAGGCAAGTTCTTAATGACTTACAAAAGGACTTAGACTCCCACACAATAATAGTGGGAGACTTTAACACTCCAATGTCAATACTAGACAGATCAACCAGACAGAAAATCAACAAGAATACCCAGGGTTTGAACTCAGACCTGGAGCAAGCAAACCTGGTGGACATTTACAGAACTCTCCACCCCAAATCCACAGAATACACATTCTTCTCAGCACCACATCACACCTACTCTAAAATTGATCACATAATTGGAAGTAAAGCACTGCTCAACAAATGCAAAACAACAGAAATCATAACAAACAGCCTCTCAGACCATAGTGCAATCAAGTTAGAACTCAGAATTCAGAAACCGACCCAGAAACACACAGCTTCATGGAAACTGAACAACTGGCTCTTGAATGTTGACTGGGTAAAAGAAAGCAGAAATAAAGAAGTTCTTCGAAACCAATGAGAACGAAGACACAATGTGCCAGAACCTCTGGGACACATTTAAAGCAGTCTCTAGAGGAAAGTATATAGCAATAAGTGCCCATATGAGGAGAATGGAGAGATCCAAAATTGACACCCTATCATCAAAATTGAAAGAGCTAGAGGAGCAAGATCAAAAAAACTCAAAACCCAGCAGAAGACAAGAAATTACTAAGATCAGAGCTGAGCTGAAGGAGATTGAGACACGAAAAACCCTTAAAAAAATCAATAAATCCAAGAGCTGGTTTTTTGAAAAGATCAACAAAATAGACAGACCACTAGCCAGATTGATTAAAAATAAAAGAGAGAACAACCAAATAGATGCAATAAAAAATGATAAAGGGGAAATCACCACAGATTCCACAGAAATTCAAACCATCATCAGAGAATATTACAAACAACTCTATGCACATAAACTAGTAAACCCGGAAGAAATGGATAAATTCCTGGACTCCTGTGTCCTCCCAAGCCTAAACCAGGAGGAAGCTGAAACTATGAATAGACCAATAACAACGTCTGAAGTTGAGGCAGCAATTAAGAGCCTACCACACAAAAAAAGCCCAGGTCCAGATGAGTTCACAGCCGAATTCTACCAGACACACAAGGAGGAGCTGGTACCATTCCTTCTAAAACTATTTCAAATAATCCAAAAAGAGGGAATCCTTCCCAAATCATTTTATGAGACCAACATCATCCTGATACCAAAACCCGGCAGAGACCCAACGAGAAAAGAAAACTTCAGGCCAATATCCATGATGAACATAGATGCAAAAATCTTCAATAAAATATTGGCAAGCCGATTGCAACAGCAAATCAAAAAACTTATTCATCATGATCAAGTAGGATTCATCCCGGGGATGCAAGGCTGGTTCAACATACGCAAGTCTATCAACGTAATTCACCACATAAACAGAACCAAAAACAAAACCCACATGATTATCTCAATTGACGCAGAGAAGGCATTTCACAAAATTCAACAGCCCTTTATGCTAAAAACCCTCAATAAACTCGGTATCGATGGAACGTATCTCAAAGTAATAAAAGCTATTTATGACAAACCAACAGCCAATATCATACTGAATGGGCAAAAACTGGAAGCATTCCCGTTGAAATCTGGCACTAGACAAGGATGCCCTCTCTCACCACTCCTATTCAATATAGTACTGGAAGTTCTAGCCAGAGCAATCAGGCAAGAAAAAGAAATAAAGGGTATTCAAATAGGAAAGGTGGAAGCCAAATTGTCTCTATTTGCAGACGACATGATAGTATACCTAGAAGACCCCATTGCCTCAGCCAAAAAATTCCTGAAACTGATAAGCAACTTCAGCAAAGTCTCAGGATATAAAATCAATGTGCAAAAATCACAAGCATTCGTCTACACCAATAACAGACTTAAAGAAAGCCAAATCAAGAGCGAACTGCCATTCGCAATTGCTACAAAAAGAATAAAATACCTTGGAATACAACTCACAAGGAATGTAAGGGACCTCTTCAAGGAGAACTACAAACCACTGCTCAACGAAATCAGAGAGGACACAAACAGATGGAGAGACATTCCATGTTCATGGTTAGGAAGAATTAATATCGTGAAAATGGCTATACTGACCAAAGTAATTTACAGAATCAACACTATCCCCATCAAGCTACCATTGACTTTCTTCACAGAACTGGAAAAAACCACCATGAACTTCATATGGAACCAAAAGAGAGCCCGCATAGTCAAGTCAATTCTAAGCAAAAAGAACACAGTGGGGGGCATCACACTACCGGATTTCAAACTATACTACAAGGCTACAGTAATCAAAACAGCATGGTACTGGTACCAAAACAGAGATATAGACCAATGGAACAAAACAGAGGCACCGGAGGCAACACAACATACATACAACTATACAATCTTTGATAAACCTGACAAAAACAAGCAATGGGGCAAGGATTCCATGTTTAACAAATGGTGTTGGGAAAACTGGCTAGCCATGTGCAGAAAGCAGAAACTGGACCCCTTCCTGACACCTTACACTAAAATTAACTCTAGATGGATTAAAGACTTAAACATAAGACCTGGCACCATAAAAACCCTAGAAGGAAATCTAGGCAAAACTATCCAGGACATAGGAGTAGGCAAGGACTTCATGAACAAAACACCAAAAGCATTGGCAACAAAAGCCAAAATAGACAAATGGGACCTAATGAAACTCCACAGCTTCTGCACGGCAAAACAAACAGTCACTAGAGTGGATCGGCAACCAACAGAATGGGAAAAAATTTTCGCAGTCTACCCATCTGTCAAAGGGCTGATATCCAGAATTTACAAAGAACTCAAACAGATTTACAGGAAAAAACAAACAAGCCCATTCAAAAGTGGGCAAAGGATATGAACAGATACTTTACGAAAGAAGACATATATGAGGCCAACAGTCATATGAAAAAATGCTCATCGTCACTGGTCATCAGAGAGATGCAAATCAAAACCACATTGAGATACCATCTCACGCCAGTTAGAATGGCGATCATTAAAAAATCTGGAGACAACAGATGCTGGAGAGGATGTGGAGAAAAAGGAACACTTTTACACTGTTGGTGGGAGTAAATTAGTTCAACCATTGTTTAAGACAGTGTGGCGATTCCTCAAGGCCTTAGAAATAGAAATTCCATTTGACCCAGCAATCCCATTACTGGGTATATATCCAAAAGACTATAAATCGTTCTACTATAAGGACACATGTACACGAATGTTCATTACAGCACTGTTTACAATAGCAAAGACCTGGAATCAACCCAAATGCCCATTGATAATAGACTGGATTGGAAAAATGTGGCACATATACACCGTGGAATATTATGCAGCAATCAGAAATGATGAGTTTGTGTCGTTTGTAGGGACATGGATGAATCTGGAGAACATCATCCTCAGCAAACTGACACAAGAACAGAAAATGAAACACCGCATATTCTCACTCATAGGTGGGTGATGAAAAATGAGAACACATGGACACAGAAAGGGGAGTACTAAACAGTGGGGTCTATTGGGGGGAAAAGGGGAGGGCCAGTGGGAGGGGGAGGTGGGGAGGGATAGCCTGGGGAGAAATGCCAAATGTGGGTGAAGGGGAGAAGAAAAGCAAAGCACACTGCCATGTGTGTACCTACGCAACTGTCTTGCATGCTCTGCTCATGTACCCCAAAACCTATAATCCAATAAAAAATTAAAAAAAAAAAAAAAAAAGAGCATTTTGCTTTTCACTGCAACTACAGTAAGCCTTCATTTTTATTTATGTCGTATGTTCCAGAAATAAATAAAAAATAGAGGAACACAATTCTAAATAAACCCATGGAGAAAATTACACCCCTACACAGTCATACATAGACACAGACACACTCTTCTGCACTCAAGAGAATAATGAATATGGCCTTTACTTCCTTCTGTGGTTCTTGCCTTGACTTTAGTGGCAGACATAAAAATAAGATTTATTATCTTGCTAAAAGTTGACCCCTAGATTGAGAGGTTTTCCTGGTCATTCCATGTACTTACAGAAAACTTAGACTGGCTGTTACCCACCTTCCAGTTTCATTTTGGACAATCATCTGATTTCATTTTCACTCCTGTTTAGCCTCCTCTTGTCAGGATTAATTATAAACTCCTATGAATTGGTCTGGCTGATTCTAATGCTGGATGCTTTGGGAAACGAATCCCATCCTAGAAAGTAAGAGTCTTATTTGCAGAGATAAATTATTTATTGATTTTGGAAAACATTTCATGGCTCTGTCTGGACTTTTAGTGGAACTTCAAAACAAGATAAATATTTGGAAGCAGGAAATGATATTGACATCACACCTCTTTTAGTCAACAAGCTAATCTGGCCCATTTTTCTAGAAAATAAGTTCTCTTTATTGTAAAACTCAGTATTTTAATATGATTTTCTCCCTCCTTTCACCCATTCCTGAAAGGCTTGGTAGGCAAAGTTGTAAAGAATTGCAGCCATCAGGAATAAAAATGGTAAAATTAAGTATTTTTTCCAAATATTGTGAGTATTAAATTTTAGTGACAATGCAGTACATGATTTCATTTAAAAGGAGGATTTTAAATAGTTATTTTATTTTATCTGAATAGCTTTTGAAAATAATATGTTTTCCCCAAGTTGACTCCCTCAACTACTTTGTCAATATGGATAAAGGATAGTGCACCTGATAGGAGCTTGGAAGCTGCAGTCAGGTTTGGATAAGGCAATGAGATGACACGAACATATTCAAAATATTATCAGGAAAGTTGGCCAGGCGTGGTGGCTCACGCCTGTAATTCCAGCACTTTGGGAGGCTGAGGCAGGTGGATCACCTGAGGTCAGGAATTCAAGACCAGCCTGGCCAATATGGCAAAACCGATCTCTATTAAAAATACAAAAAATAGCCGGGTGTGATAGTGCATGCCTATAATCTCAACTACTGGGGAGGCTGAGGCAGGAGAACTGCTTGAACTCAGAGGGTGGAGGTTACAGTGAGCTGAGATCATTCCACCACTGGGCAACAGAGTAAGACTTCATCTCAGAAAAAAACACAAAAGAGGGAGGACTCAAGATGGTGCTGTGAGAACAACCCAGGATTGGAGCTCTCCTTGAATCCGCAAACGGTGAGTCGGAGTTGCATTTCCAGACTGATCTTTGTTGCCCACAGAATGGGGAAACTCCCAAGTATAAAAAAGACACGGGATGCCAGGCAGTAGGTCTGCCTGGCGAAGCCGGCAGCTGGGGCGGCGGCGGCCGGCCCTACCCAGCAATCCCCACAGGGCGTGCTTGTCCGGGTGCCCTGTTGAACCAGCAACCTGAGACTTGAGAGGGCTGGACTTGAGACTGAACGAGACTTGGACAGTAGCCCAGCCCAGGGGATTGCAGGGACAGATCGTTTGGGATACCCGGTGGGACGAACAAAACCGCGATTTCAAACTATCCTGAGCAGATGGTCCGAGAAGCTCTGTGGGGGAGGGGCGTCCACCACTACCGAGGCAACCCACCCCAACTGAGATACACGCCCACTGCTGACGCAGCCAGCCGTTGCCAAGGCAACCCGTCCCTACTGAGATACACGCCCACTGCTGACGCAGCCTGCTGTTGCTGAGGCAACCCGTCCCTACTGAGATACACGCCCACTGCTGATGCAGCCTGCTGTTGCCGAGGCAACATGCTACAATGAAGAGACTCCACCGCAGGGCATGGCAGAGACCACAGCAGAGCCTGCAGGAACAGGGCGAATCACACAACAGCAGGGCGGAGACTCGGCAGCCAAGCAGTGGCTAGTCTGCCTTCTAGCTGGGCAGGACACCTCATCAGACATCGAAAAATAAAGCCCGAACCCCCCAACACAGAGCATTTGAGAAAAAAAGGGTTTTTTTTAATGAGCTCTGTTGCAGCAGAATCAAACATAGCAGCCTAACAGCCCTGAATGAACAACAGAGCTCACAGCTCAGCAATTGAGCTCCAAAAAAGTATAGACTGTCTCCTCAAGCAGCTCCCTGACCCCTCTATATCCAAAAGACTGACATTTGGCAGGCATCATCCTGGGACAAAGATAGCAGAAAAAGAAACAGGTAGGATCCCTCACTGTGCCACAGCTGCTAGAGGTGCACCCCAGACAAGCAGGGCCTGGAGTGGACCTCAGCAGTCGTACAGCGAAGGGGCTAGGCTGGTAGAAGGAAAACCAAATAACAGAAATACTTCATCATCAACAATCTGGGTGTCCACTCAGAGACCCAATTGAAAAGCCAGCAACTACGCAGACAACAAGCGGATAAACCCACAAAGATGGGAAGAAACCAGCGAAAAAAGGAGGAAAACACCCGAAACCAGAACACCTCGCCTCCTAGAAAGGACCAAACTCTTCACCAGCAAGGGAGCAAAGCTGGACGGAGAATGACTGTGATGAAATGACGGAATTAGACTTCAGAAGGTGGATAATGAGAAACTTTTGTGAGCTAAAAGAACATGTATTAAATCAATGCAAAGAAACTAAGGAACTTAAAAAAAGATATGAGGAAATGATAACAAGAATGGATAACTTAGAGAGGAATATGAATGAATTAAAGGAGCTGAAAATCACAATACGAGAACTTCGTGAAGCATGCACAAGTTTCAATAGCCGAATTGACCAAGCATAAGAAAGAATATCTGAAGTCGAAGACCAACTCAATGAAATAAAACGAGAAACCAAGATTAGAGAAAAAAGCGCAAAAAGGAATGAACAAAGTCTCCAAGAAATGTGGGACTATGTGAAAAGACCTAATCTACGTTTGATAGGTGTACCAGAAGGGGATGAAGAGAATGAATCCAAGCTGGAAAATAAAATCCTTTGCGAACAAGCAAGTACTCAGAGATTTTGTCGCCACCAGGCCTGCTTTACAAGAGCTCCTAAAAGAGGCACTACACATAGAAAGGAACAACGAGTACCAGCCATTCCAAAATCACACTAAAAGTTAAAGAGCATCAACATAATGAAGATTCTACAACAACTAACAGGCAAAACAGCCACTTAGCATCAAAATGGCAGTATCAAATTCACACATAACAATATTAACCCTAAATGTAAATGGACTAAATGCACCAATCAAAAGACACAGACTGGCAAATTGGATAAAAATCCAAAACCCATCAGTGTGCTGTATCCAGGAAACCCATCTCACATGCAAGGATACACAAAGGCTCAAAATAAAGGGATGGAGGAAGATTTACCAAGCTAATGGAAAGCAAAATAAAGCAGGAGTTGCAATTCTCATCTCTGATAAAATAGACTTTAAAGCAACAAAGATCAAAAGAGACAAAGAAGGCCATTACATAATGGTAAAAGGATCGATACAACAAGAAGAGCTAACGATCCTAAACATATATGGACCCAACGCAGGAGCACCCAGATACATAAGGCAAGTTCTTAATGACTTACAAAAGGACTTAGACTCCCACACAATAATAGTGGGAGACTTTAACACTCCACTGTCAATATTAGACAGATCAACCAGACAGAAAATCAACAAGGATATCCAGGGCTTGAACTCAGACCTGGAGCAAGCAAACCTGATAGACATTTACAGAACTCTCCACCCCAAATCCACAGAATACACATTCTTCTCAGCACCACATCACACCTACTCTAAAATTGATCACATAATTGGAAGTAAAGCACTGCTCAACAAATGCAAAACAACTGAAATCATAACAAACAGCCTCTCAGACCATAGTACAATCAAGTTAGAACTCAGAATTCAGAAACCGACCCAGAACCGCACAGCTTCATGAAAACTGAACAACTGGCTCTTGAATGTTGACTGGGTAAACAACGAAATGAAGGCAGAAATAAAGAAGTTCTTCGAAACCAATGAGAACGAAGACACAACGTGCCAGAACCTCTGGGACACATTTAAAGCAGTCTCTAGAGGAAAGTATATAGTAATAAGTGCCCATATGAGGAGCATGGAGAGATCCAAAATTGACACCCTATCATCAAAATTGAAAGAGCTAGAGGAGCAAGATCAAAAAAACTCAAAACCCAGCAGAAGACAAGAAATAACTAAGATCAGAGCTGAGCTGAAGGACATTGAGACACGAAAAACCCTTCAAAAAAATCAATAAATCCAAGAGCTGGTTTTTTGAAAAGATCAACAAAATAGACAGACCACTAGCCAGATTGATTAAAAATAAAAGAGAGAACAACCAAATAGATGCAATAAAAAATGATAAAGGGGAAATCACCACAGATTCCACAGAAATTCAAACCATCATCAGGGAATATTACAAACAACTCTATGCACATAAACTAGTAAACCCGGAAGAAATGGATAAATTCCTGGACTCCTGTGTCCTCCCAAGCCTAAACCAGGAGGAAGCTGAAACTATGAATAGACCAATAACAAGGTCAGAAGTCGAGGCAGCAATTAAGAGCCTACCACACAAAAAAAGCCCAGGTCCAGACGGGTTCACAGCCGAATTCTACCAGACACACAAGGAGGAGCTGGTACCATTCCTTCTAAAACTATTTCAAACAATCCAAAAAGAGGGAATACTTCCCAAATTATTTTACGAGACCAACATCATCCTGATACCAAAACCTGGCAGAGACCCAACAAGAAAAGAAAACTTCAGGCCAATATTCATGATAAACATAGATGCAAAAATCTTCAATAAAATATTGGCAAGCTGAATGCAACAGCAAATCCAAAAACTTATTCACCATGATCAAGTAGGATTCATCCCGGGGATGCAAGGCTGGTTCAACATACGCAAGTCTATAAACTTAAATCACCACATAAACAGAACCAAAAACAAAAACCACATGATTATCTCAATTGACGCAGAGAAGGCATTTCACAAAATTCAACAGCCCTTTATGCTAAAAACCCTCAATAAACTCGGTATCGATGGAACGTATCTCAAAGTAATAAAAGCTATTTATGACAAACCAACAGCCAATATCATACTGAATGGGCAAAAACTGGAAGCATTCCCTTTGAAATCTGGCACTAGACAAGGATGCCCTATTTCACCACTCATATTCAATATAGTTCTGGAAGTTCTAGCCAGAGCAATCAGGCAAGAAAAAGAAATAAAGGGTATTCAAATAGGAAAGGTGGAAGCCAAATTGTCTCTATTTGCAGACGACAGGATAGTATACCTAGAAGACCCCATCACCTCAGCCCAAAACTCCTGAAACTGATAAGCAACTTCAGCAAAGTCTCAGGATATAAAATCAATGTGCAAAAATCACAAGCATTCGTCTACACCAATAACAGACTTAAAGAAAGCCAAATCAAGAGCGAACTGCCATTCGCAATTGCTACAAAAAGAATAAAATACCTTGGAATACAACTCACAAGGAACGTAAGGGACCTCTTCAAGGAGAACTACAAACCACTGCTCAACGAAATCAGAGAGGACACAAACAGATGGAGAAACATTCCATGTTCATGGTTAGGAAGAATTAATATCGTGAAAATGGCTATACTGCCCAAAGTAATTTACAGAATCAACGCTATCCCCATCAAGCTACCACTGACTTTCTCCACAGAAATGGAAAAAACCACCATGAACTTCATATGGAACCAAAAGAGAGCCCGCATAGCCAAGTCAATTCTAAGCAAAAAGAACACAGCAAGGGGCATCACACTACCGGATTTCAAACTATACTACAAGGCTACAGTAATCAAAACAGCATGGTACTGGTACCAAAACAGAGATATAGACCCATGGAACAAAACAGAGGCACCGGAGGCAACACAACATATATACAACTATACAATCTTTGATAAACCTGACAAAAACAAGCAAGAGGGAAAGGATTCCCTGTTTAACAAATGGTGTTGGAAAAACTGGCTAGCCATGTGCAGAAAGCAGAAACTGGACCCCTTCCTGACACCTTACACTAAAATTAACTCCAGATGGATTAAAGACTTAAACATAAGACCTGGCACCATAAAAACCCTAGAAGGAAATCTAGGCAAAACTATCCAGGACATAGGAGTAGGCAAGGACTTCATGAAAAAAACACCAAAAGCATTGGCAACAAAAGCCAAAATAGACAAATGGGACCTAATGAAACTCCACAGCTTCTGCGCGGCAAAAGAAACAGTCACTAGAGTGGATCGGCAACCAACAGAATGGGAAAAAATTTTTGCAGTTTACCCATCTGACAATGGGCTGATATCCAGAATTTACAAAGAACTCAAACGGATTTACAGGAAAAAAACAAACAAGCCCATTCAAATGTGGGCAAAGGATATGAACAGACACTTTACGAAAGAAGACATATATGAGGCCAACAATCATATGAAGAAATGCTCATCGTCACTGATCATCAGAGAGATGCAAATCAAAACCACATTGAGATACCATCTCACGCCAGTTAGAATGGCGATCATTAAAAAATCTGGAGACAACAGATGCTGGAGAGGATGTGGAGAAAAAGAAACACTTTTACACTGTTGGTGGGAGTGTAAATTAGTTCAACCATTGTGGAAGACAGTGTGGCGATTCCTCAAGGCCTTAGAAATAGAAATTCCATTTGACCCAGCAATCCCATTACTGGGTTTATATCCAAAAGACTATAAATCGTTCTACTATAAGGACACATGTACACGAATGTTCATTGCAGCACTGTTTACAATAGAAAAGACCTGGAATCAACCCAAATGCCCATTGATAATAGACTGGATTGGAAAAATGTGGCACATATACACCATGGAATATTATGCAGCAATCAGAAATGATGAGTTTGTGTCGTTTGTAGGGACATGGATGAATCTGGAGAACGTCATCCTCAGCAAACTGACACAAGAACAGAAAATGAAACACCGCATATTCTCACTCATAGGTGGGTGATGAAAAATGAGAACACATGGACACAGAAAGGGGAGTACTAAACACTGGGGTCTATTGGGGGGAAAAGGGGACGGCCAGTGGGAGGGGGAGGTGGGGAGGGATAGCCTGGGTGAAATGCCAAATGTGGGTGAAGGGGAGAAGGAAAGAAAAGCACACTGCCATGTGTGTTCCTACGCAACTGTCTTACATGCTCTGCTCATGTACCCCAAAACCTAAAATCCAATAAAAAATTAGAAAAAAAAGAAAAAAACACAAAAAACAAAAAAAAAAACAAAAACAGATTAGCATCGGGATACAGAGGATGCACTGATCAGCTGTAAACTGGAAATGTGAAACTGTTTCAGGTTATAAAGCAATCTATTATCTTTGACTTTTAAAATCTGGACCAAGAGTTCCTCAAGCAGTAACTCTTCTCCTGTTTCTTTAGGAACTGGAAGTTCCGAGGTGAGAAGCTGTATGTAGAGAGCTGGCTGAATTAATGGAATAGAGCCATCAGGATTTGCGGCCAAGCATAACAGGACATCAGTTGGTAATTCAGCCAATTAACTTGTGTCAAGGAGTAATTTCCTCATCTTTCTCATGAAGATCAAATTTATGAGACTGCATTATAAATTAGCAACTGTGAATATAAATCCCCTCTTACATACTTGGAGCTCAAAATATATTTACATTAATTGAATGTGGTTTGACTGAGTTGTATGGCTGGAGAGAGGCATTTTTTCCCCACTCCAACAAGCCTCTATCCTTTCAAAACGGCCAAACATACTAATGGCTCCCTGATATAGTTTGGTTATTTATCCTCACAAATCTTGTTGAAGCATACTCCTCAGTGCTGAAGGTGGTGCCTGGTGGGAAGTGACTGGATCATAAGGATACATCCCTCATGAATGGCTTGGGCTATCTCCTAGGTGATCAGTGAGCTCCTGCCCTGAGTTCACAGGGGATCTGGCCATTTAAAAGTGTAGGATACCTCCCCCTCCTCTCTCTCTCTCTCTTCCTTGTCATATAATGTGCCTGCTCCCCATCTGCCTTCTACCATGATTGTAAGCTTCCTGGGGCCTCATCAGAAGCTGAGCAGATACCCAATGCCATGCTTTCTGTATAGCCTGCAGAACCATGAGCCAATAAAACCTTTCCTCTTTATAAAATATCCAGTCTCCAAATTGGATAAAGAGTCAAGATCCACTGGTGCACTGTATTTAGGAGACCCATCTCAGGTGCAAAGACACACAGAGGCTCAAAATAAAAGGATGGAGGAAAATTTACCAAGCAAATGGAAAGAAAAAAAAAAAAAAAGCAGGGATTGCAATCCTAATCTCTGAGAAAACACATTTTAAACCAACAAAGATAAAAAAAGACAAAGAAAGGTATTACTTAATGGTAAAGGGGTCAATTCAACAAGAAGAGCTAACTATCCTAAATATATATGCACCCAATACAGGAACACTCAGATTCATTAAACAAGCTCTTAAAGGTCTACAAAGAAACTTAGACTCCCACAAAATAATAGTGGGAGACTTTAACACCCCACTGTCAATATTAGACAGATCGATGAGACAGAAAATTAACAAGGATATTCAGGACTTGAACTCAGCTCTGGACCAAGCAGATCTAATAGACACCTACAGAACTCTCCACCCCAAATCATCAGAATATACATTCTTCTCAGTGCCACATGGCATTTATTCAAAAATCAACCACATAATTGGAAGTAAAACACTCCTCAGCAAATGCAAAAGAACTGAATTCATAAGTCTCTCAGACCACAGTGCAATCACATTAGAAAATAAGAAACTCACTCAAAACCACTCAATTACATGTAAATTAAACAACCTGCTTCTGAATGACTCCTGGGTAAATAATAATATCAAGGCAGAAATTAAGGAGTTATTTGAAATCGATGAGAACAAAGAGAGAATGTACCAGAATATCTGGAACAGAGCTAAAGCAGTGTTAAGAGGAAAATTTATAACACTAAATGCCCATGTCAGAAAGCTAGAGAGATCTCAAATTGATACCCTAACATCGCAATTAAAAGAATGAGAGAAGCAAAAGGAAACAAATCTAAAAGCTAGCAGAAGACAAGAAATGACTAACATCAGAGCAGAACTGAAGGAGACAGAGACACAAAAAGCCCTTCAAAAAAATTAATGAATCCAGAAGCTGTTTTTTTTTTTGAAAAAAAAATTAACAAAATAGATAGACTGCTGGCTAAACGGATAAAGAAGAAAAAAGAGAAGAATCAAATAGATGCAATAAAAAATAAACTGACACCACAGAAATACAAACTATCATCAGAATACTATAAACACCTCTACACAAAAAAATGGAAAATCTAGAAGAAATGGATAAATTCCTAGACACATACACCCTCCCAAGAAATTGATTCCTTAAATAGACCAATAACAAATTCTGAAATTGAGGCAATAATTAATAGCCTACCAACCAAAAAAAGCCAGGACCAGACGGATTCACAGCTGAATTTTACCAGAGGTACAAAGAGGAGCTGGTACCATTCCTTCTGAAAATATTCCAAAAAATTGAAAAGAAGGTACTCCTTCCTAACTCATTTTATGAGGCCAGCATCATCCTGATACCAAAATCTGGCAGACACACACACACAAAACATTTCAGGCCAATATCCCTGATGAACATAGATGGAAAAATCCTCAGTAAAATACTGGCAAACCAAATCCAACAGCACATCAAAAAGCTTATCCACTATGATCAAATCGGCTTCATCCCTGAGATGCAAGGCTGGTTCAATATACACAAATCAATAAACATAATTCATCACATAAACAGAACCAGTGACAAAAACCACAGTATTATCTTAATAGATGTAGAAAAGGCCTTTGATAAAATTCAAGAACTCTTCATGTTAAAAGCTGTCAATAAACTAGGTATTCATGGAACATATCTCAAAATAATAAGTGCTATTTGTGACAAACCCACAGCCAATATCATACTGAATGGGCAAAAGCTGGAAGCATTCTTTTTGAAAAGTGGCACAAGTAAAGGATACCCTCTCTTATCATTCCTACTCAACATAGTATTGGAAGTTTTGGCCAGGGCAATCAGGGGCAAGAGAAATAAATAAAGGGTATTCACATAGGAAGAGAGGAACAAAATTGTCTGCAGAGGACATGATTTTGTATTTAGAAAACCCCAACGTCTTAGACCCAAAACTCCTTAACATGATAAGCAACTTCAGCAAAGTCTCAGGACACAAAATCGATGTGCAAAAATCACAAACATTCCTATACACCAAAAATACACAAGTGGAGAGGTAAATCATGAATAAACTCCCATTCATAATTGCTACAAAGAGAATACAATGTTTAGGATTACAGCTAACAAGGGATGTGAAGGACCTCTTAAAGGAAAACTATAACGACTGCTCAAGGAAATAAGAGAGGACATAAACAAATGGAAAAACAATCCATCCTCATGGATAGGAAGAATAAATATGATCAAAATGAACATACTACCCAAATTAATTTATAGATTCAATAATATTCCCATCAAACCCATCACATTCTTCACAGAATTGGGAAAATACTACCTTAAATTTCATATGGAACCAAAAAAGAGCCCATATATCCAAGACAATCCTTAGCAAAATGAACAAAGCTGGAGGCATTGCACTACCTGACTTCAAACTATACTACAAGGCTACAGTTACCAAAACAGCATGGTACTGGTGCCAAAACAGACATATAGACCAATGGAACAAAACAAAGACCTCAGAACTAACACCACACATCTGCAATTATTCGATCTTTGACAAACCTGACAAAAACGAACAATGGGGAAAGGAATCCCTATTTAATGAATGGTGCTGGGAAAACTTGCTAGCCATATGCAGAAAACTGAAACTGAAGCCCTTCCTTACACCTTATACAAAAATTAATTTAAGGTGGATTAAAGACTTAAATGTTAAACCCATAACCATAAAAACCCTAGAAAAAAACTTAGGCAATACCATTCAGGACGTAGACATGGGCAATGATTTCATGATGAAAACGCCAAAAGCAATTGCAACAAAAGCCAAAATGAACAAATGAAATGTAATTAAACTAAAGAGCTTCTGCAAAGCAAAAAGAAAACAAAACAAGAAACTACTGTCAGCATGAACAGGAAACCTACAGAATGGGAGAAAATTTTTGCAACCTACCCATCTGACAAAGGTCTGATATCCAGAATCTACAAAAAATTTAAACAAATTTAGAAGAAAAAGCAAATCATCCCATCAAAAAGTGGACAAAATATAAGAACAGACACTTCTCAAAAGAAGAAGTCTTTTGTGGCCAACAAACATGAAAAAAAGCTCAACATCACTGATCATTAGAGAAATGCAAATCAAATCCACAGTGAGAAACCATCTCACACTAGTCAGAATGGCTATTACTAAAAAGTCAAGAAACAGTAAATGCTGGCGAAGATGTGTAAAAATAGGAACACTTTTAAACTGTTGGTAGGAATGTATATTAGTATAACCACTGTGGAAGACAGTTTGGACAGTGTGGTCATCAAAGATCTAGAACCAGAAATAACATTTGATCCAACAATCCCATTACTGGGTATATACCCAAAGGAATATAAATCATTCTACTATAAAGATACATGTACTTTTATGTTTATTGCACACTATTTACAATAGTAAAGACATGGAACCAACCCAAATGCCCATCAATGACAGACTGGATGAAGAAAATGTGGTACATATACACCATGGAATACTATGCAGCCATAAAAAGAAATGAGATCATATCCCTTTCAGGGACATGGATGAAGCTGGAAGCCATCATATTCAGCAAACTAACATAGAAACAGAAAACAAAATACCACATGTTCTCACTCACAGGTGGGAGTTAAACAATGAGAACACATGGACCCAGTGAGGGCAACGACACAGACTGGGGTCTGTTGGGGGTTGGGGAGCAAGGAGAGGGAGAGCATTAGGACAAATAGCTAATGCATGCAGGGCTTAAAACCTAGATGATAGGTTGATAGGTGCAGCAAACCACCATGGCACATGTATATCTATGTAACGAACCTGCATGTTCTGCACATATATCCCAGAACTTAAAGTAAAAAAAAACACAAACAAGTAAATAGACAGATACAAAGCCAAAAAAGAAGAAGAGGAAGAAGAAAGAAGACGAAGACAGAGAAGAATAAGCAGCAGAAGAAGGAAGAAGCAGAAGCAGAAAAAGAAGAAGAAATAATTGCTAATTTATACAATACCATTTATTACCCAGAAAGTTCTGAAAAAAATTATTAGAAGATACTGGCTCTCTATGGTGCTAAAGAAAGGCTACTTAAAATCACTATTAAAAATTACAGAACATGAAAGATATCTGTTTCTTGAACTTTGCATAAAACTGATGTCCCTTTATGGTTAAATTTAGACTATAATTTACTTTGGAAGGGGCAATATTGCAGCAGTGATGCTCTGTCCTTCTGGTTGCATCAGCACATCATAAAAATTTGTCCTAGTGCAGTTGATGTTGACGATTCACTTGGTTAAAGAGCTCTCTGACAGACTGCTTCACCACACAGTTAATCATTTTTCTCTTCATTATTAAGTATCTTTATGCAGCTGATGTGCATAAACCATCACATTTAATCTAGCAGCTTCCCTTCTTTGAGTTTCTTTGCATATATCTGTCTTTGGTAAATGAAATTTCTCATCTTTGTTTATATGCCAGAAAAACTAGAAAAAAAAAAAAAAAACAGCACAAAACACAAGCCCTTCCACTTACTGAATTTTTGACACAATATTCTTCTGTGGCCAAAAACATTAACTTTATTGGTGAGCTTGTTCAAAATTCAGAGACTCAGACTTTCTTCCAGATCTTCTGAAAAAATAATCTGCATTAACAAGATCTCCAGTTTATTGTACACATTAAAATTTGACAAGTACCTTTTAACTCAACATGTCTTTTCCATTAAAAAAATATACACAACTCATTCTGTATGATACAAATATAGGACTTAAAAATGTAATAAAAAATAAGATACCCAGTCTCAGGTATTTTTTTTCTTTTTCTTTGTTTCTTTTGAGCTGAAGTTTCTCTCTGTGTCCCAGGCTAGGGTGCAGTGGTGTGATCTCGGCTCACTGCAACCTCCCAACCTCCAGAGCTCCAGCAATTCTGGTGCCTCAGCCTCCCAAGTAGCTGGGATCACAGGTGCACACTACCATTCCCAGCTATTTGTTGTATTTTCAGTAGAGATGGGGTTCCACCATAGTGCCTAGGCTGATCTCGAACTCCTGGTCTCACGTGATCTGCCCGTCTCAACCTCTCAAAGTGCTAGGATGACAGGTGTGAGCCACTGTGCCTGGCCAGTTTCAGATATTTCTTTATAGCAATGAAAGAATGGATTTACACAGTCCCCAATGGTGAGAACATGAAAAGTAAAGTTGGTGAGGGATTTTAAAAGTGCCCAAGTCCCTGATGCCTCCAACCAGACTCAACCACAAGTACACTTGCCCAGTTCAATCTCTAGAAATAAGAACATGCAAGAGTCACTAAATCATTAAAATTGAGATGGTTGTTCATCTCAGAAAACAAGACAAGCCTGCCTCTTTGCAAGAAAGGCAGGAGGCTCTAATTACCTCTGGTGCTCCTTAGACATTCCTGGGGAAATGGTCTTAAAGGAAAAGGACACGCATACTCCCTTTGGACAGGGCAGTAAGTGGCTAGCTAGAAGACTAACATTTCTTTGAAGACTTAAGATCTATCTTTTAAAAAAGTCATGTATTTTTGTGTTCTACTCTATAACATATATTTTGAGTTTAATTGCAAACTAAGGTTTTAAATGATTGAGCTCTAACCTGGCCAATTCTGAGAATCTCAGCCCTGCCTAAAAATATGAATGACAAATGTGGCTTGGATTCAGTATTTTTACAAATTTTGCCAAGTGATTTTCTTTACCAAAGAGATTTCATCCTAAAAATTAATTGTCGAATTTACTAGTGGTGCTGCTGTAGTTATGCATACTTATTATAAATACTTTATTATGATTTCTGTCATAGGGAAAAGCAAGCTGTTTGGGTGAAACCTGAGATAAAAAAGTAATACTAAATATTGATTTTCTGGAGGCAACTACAGTAAACATGATTTGTGAGGAACGGAATAAGTAGAGCTCCTCATTCCACATTCACAGAGGATGTTCAGAAGTTCCAAGGCATGCTTTTAGAATTCAGCCTTAAAATAAGCAATCATAACTAACCACTTACTCATGTGTCACATTGAGAACTTGCTTTTTCTTTTTTTTTTTAAATTATACTTTAAGTTCTGGGGTACATGTGCAGAACGTGCAGGTTTGTTACATAGTTATACATGTGCCAGCAAACATGAAAAAAAGCTCATCATCACTGGTCATTACAGAAATGCAAATCAAAACCACAATGAGATACAATCTCATGCCAATTAGAATGGCAATCATTAAAAAGTCAGGAGACAACAGATGCTGGAGAGTATGTGGAGAAATAGAAACACTTTTACACTGTTGGGAGTGTAAATTAGCTCAACCATTGTGGAAGATAGTGTGGCAGTTCTTCAAGGATCTAGAACTAGAAATATCATGACCCAGAAATCCCATTCATTACTGGGCATATACCCAAATGATTATAAATAATTATATTGTAAAAACACATGCACATGTGTGGCACTGTTCACAATAGCAAAGACATGGAACCAACCCAAATGCCCATCAATGATAGACTGGATAGAGAACTTAGGAGTCTTCTAAGAATGTGCTCCTTGCAACCAAAGGAAAACTAAATATTTTACTTAAGCATTTTGGATACACATGTTGAAGGAAGATTATCTCATATAGCGAGCAAGTTACAGCTGAAAGCAGAGAAAGCAGTGTGAAGAATGAGTCTAGTCTTGCTTCTGATACTTACATAGCTGTCATCTTGGCCATTTTATCTAACTTTACTGAGCTTCAATTTCCTTGGCTGTAATATACATTATAAAAATGGAACATAACTTAACAGGTTGTTATAAGTATTAAATAAGAAAATAACATACATAAATTGTTAAATAAAAGTGATTTACCACTAATAAGAATTTATAGCCTATAATATTACATTATCTTTTTTGGAAAGTAAACATAATATTAAATAGTGATCAAAATAAATAACTCAATTTCTTTTAGATCCCCTTTCAAACTGCACAGTTTTCTTTTTGTGTACTGAAGACTCACAAATGTTTTTACTATTCTGGTAAAAATCATGCTGCTATTAATTTTCATACGAAAGTTCAATTTATTCTGAACCATATTCTTATATTTACTTTAAAATATTATCATATGAGAGGCTGATTTTACTGGCAGCTCAGGTCATTCACATCCTGAAGATCAATGAGCAGAACAATTTTAAAAGAGATCATACTAAAAATATATAATATATCACTAATGTATAGATTTAGATGAAATTGAATACTATGAAACATAACATATACACAGATATAGAAACCAGATTTAATAAAAACTTAAATGTAGAAATTATTCTACATATATTATAAAGAGTTTACACATATGGATGTGGATCTCTATTGTATATAGGCTTACGAATGTAGAATTAAAGTACAGAAGTTGCTCAAATGATGAAATGTACATGGGCTTGGAAGTTAGACTTGGGTTCAAATCCTGGCTCTCACTTACAATCTGGACATATTATCTCACCTCCCAGAAATGCAAGGATGGCTTAAGGTAAGTAAGTCAATAAAAATGATACATTACATAAACAAACCAGGAACAAAAACCATGTGATTATTTCAATAGATGCAGAAAGAGCATTTGGTAAAATTTAACATCTCTTTATTATTAAAACATTCAAAAAATTGGGTATAAAACGAATATACCTCAAAACAATAAAGACTATATTTGACAAACCCATAGCTAACATCATACCAAAGGGGGAAAAAGTGAAAGCCTTTCTCCTAAGATCTGGAACAAGATCAGAATGCCCATTTTCATCACATTTATCCAGCATACTGCTGGAAGTTCTAGCTAGAGCAATCAGATAAAAGAAAGAAATAAACAGCATCTAAATTGGAAAGGAAAAAATAAAATTATTCTCATTGGCAGACAACATAATCTTACATTTAGAAAACCCTAAAGACTCCGCCAGGGACTGTTAGAAATGATAAGCAAATCAGTAAATTGCAGGATACAAAACCAACATATAAAAATCAATAGCATTTATATACAACAACAGTGAGCAATCTGAAAAATAAATCAAGAAGGCAATTCCACTTACATTATTTATAAGGAATTTAAAGACACCCAGGAAAATTGTAACTAAAGAAGTGAAAGATCTCTACAATAAAAACTGTAACACTCTGATGATAGAAATTGAAATAGACACAAAAAAATGGAAAGATATTTTATGCTCACGAATTAAAAGAATATTGTTAAAATGCCAATACTACCTGAAGCAATCTACAGTTTCAATGCAATCTCTATCAAAATACCAATGACATATTCATAGGAATATTTTTAAAAATCCTAAAATTTATATTAAAATGCAAAAGATTCTGAATACCCAAAGCAATCCTGTGCAAAAAGAACAAAGCTGGAGGCACCACACTAACTGACTTCAAAATATACTACAAACTATAGCAATCAAATCACCATGGTACTGGCAAAAATGAGAAATATCCCAATGGAACAAAACAGAGAACCCAGAAATAAATACATGCTTTTACAGCCAATTCATTCTTGACAAAGATGTCAAGAACATTAGGGAAAGGACAGTCTCTTCAACAAATGGTGCTGGAAAAACTGGATATCCATATGCAGAATGAAATTATGCTTCTACCTCTCATTGTATGAAATCAAATAAAAAAGGATTAAAGACTTAAATCTAAGAACTGAATCCATAAAACTCCTAGAAGAAAACATTGGGTAAATGCTCCAGCACACTGGTCTGGGTAAATATTTTTTTGGGGCAAAATCTGAAAAGCACAGGCATTAAAGCAAAAATAGATAAATGGAATTGCATCAAGCTCAAAACTTCTACACAGCAAAGGAAACAATCAACAAATTGAAGTGACAACCCACAGAATAAAGGAAAATGTCTTCAAACTATTCAACTGACAAGGGATTAATAACTAGAATATATAAAACTAAAATAACTCAATGGGAAAAAATCTAATGAACTGATTAAGAAATGGGCAAAAAATTTGAATAGACATTTCTCAAAAGAAGACATGCAAGTGGCAAATGGGTATATAAAAATAGCTAACATCACTAATCATCAGGGAAATGCAAAGAAAAACTAGAGTGAAATCTTATGTCACTCCAGTTAAAAGGGCTTTTATAAAAAAGAATAGGAGGCAGTTCCAAGATGGCCAAATAGGAGCAGCTCTCGAGTGTAGTTTCAAGAGAGAATGAATGCTGGTGAGGATGCAGAGAAACAGAAACCCTCATACACTGTTGGTGGGAATGGAAATTATGACAGCCACTGTGAAAAACAGTATGGACCGAAAAAAACTAAACATGGAACTCCCACATGATCCAGCAATTTCACTACTGGGTATATATCCAAAAGGGAAGAAATTTATCTATTGAAGAGACAGCTGCATTCACTTGTTGACTGCAGCAGTATTCAAAATAGCCAAAATATGGAAGCAACCAACTGCCCACCAACTGAATGAAGGAAGAGAATGTGGTATGTGTATATGCACCCACACACAATGTGTTTTATGGTAATTCAGCCATAAAAATGAGAGAAATCCTGTCATTTGCCACAGCGTGGATGGAATTGGAGTCATTGTGTAAAAAGAAATAAGCCAAGCATAGACAAATATCACATGATCTTACTCATATTTAGGCCCTAAGTAAGTGGATCTTATGAAGATAGAGGGTGGATTCATGGTTACCAGAGAAGGGGAAGGGTAAAGGGCAGGGTTGGATAAAGAGAGGTTAGTGAATGGCTACAAAAATACAGTAAGATAAAAGGAATAAGACCAATGTTGGATAAATCAGTAGGGTCACTATAGTAAACAATAATCTACTATATATTTCAAAATAGCTAGTAGAGAATAATTCAAGTGTTCCCAGTATTAAGAAAAATATTCCAGGTGATAGATACGCCAATTGACCTGATTTGATTATTATGCATTATAAGAATGTATCGAAATATCACACGTACTCCAAAAATATATACACCAACCAATAAACATATGTAAATAAACAAATATATATGAATCAAGAAGACATCATAGACCATTGCATGAATTTGGGGCAATTATGATATTACATACTCTACAAAACTGTCCCTGGATAAGATCCTTAGATATTAAAACTTAATGTTCTACATTCCAGTATGTTTCTATTTGTTTTTTTCTTTTAGCTTTAGGCTTACATGTGTAGGTTTATTATACAGGCAAACTGTGTGTCGAGGGGGTGTGGGGCACAGATTGTTTTGTCACTCCAGTAATAAGCATAGTACCCAATAGGTAGTTTTTCAGTCCTCACCTTCCTCTCACCCTCCACCCTCAAGCAGGCCCCAGTGTCTGTTCTTCCCTTCTTTGCGTCTGTATGTACTCAATGTTCAGCTCTCATTCATAAGTGAGAACATGCAGTATTTGGTTTTCTGTTCCTGTGTTAGTTTGCTTCAGAAAACGGCCTCCAGCTTCATTCATATTGCTACAAAAAACATAGTCACATTCTTTCTCATGGCCGCATAGTATTCCATGAAAAAACTCTTTGTCAACAAAATTTATAAGACAGTATTTCACTTATTTGCCAAGTACCTTTATTTATCAGGTATTCTTGGCAAGTAAATTTTACTTTAGTTAATAATTTTTAATGTATTTGAAGAAACTTAAAATTTATTTGGATCAGCAAGAGCAAACTGCCAAAAATCCAACTTTATATTATCTCTAGTTCAATTCTTAGTGATATTTATAAAACATCAAGTTCCATAAACTTTCCCAGGGCAAAGTGACCATAAAATGCATTGTCTATATTGAGATTCCTTAGAATAAGAGGCTGTTAGGGATTACTTTGAAACAGCAGGGATAAACCAAGGTTGTCCTGGGTATCTGTAATATGTGATCATCCTATGTCTGGGCTTAAAGTTAGTGGTCCAGCCGTCACAAATATTTTCCTAAGTTCCTATTCAAATCCTGCTCTCTCTATATTAAACTTTTATATATTTAATAGTTACATTTACTTACCTTAAAGTTTTTCTAATTATTTCACTCTTGGAAATAAGATTTCATTATTTGATACTGACCTATGAATACATTTTCCTTCTTTCTCGGGAATGATGATGTGTCAGGTAAGTCTTCATCTTTTCTGTTGAGCCTACCAGCTCATTTTTACATGTTCCTCTTCCAGCTTTGGGGAGATTTCTGCCATCATAGTTGGTATTTTGCAGCACCTGTTACTGCTACAGGCCACTGCTCTTCTCAGCTTTCTTTAGGAAATGAACTGCTTTGCTTAGTCAAATCTCATTACTCTTTTCATAATTGCCTTAGGTGACCATTCATTAACAGAGAAGAAGCTAAAGCTTTACTAGTACTGCTACTGAGGACATAGCTAAGATTCCCTTCTATTGGGCCTTACAAGAACGGAGAAAATTTTTGCCATTTAAAAGCAAAGCTTCATATATTGTGCTGCTTCTTATTTATTTTGTTTGCCTCACATATTAAACAGAATCAGTTCTAGAGGTCAGGTGTGAAACCCAAGATATGCAAGTTTCTGGTCTGAAAGCTCTGTCATGATTAGGCTATAATTCATGCAAATCAATTAGACAGCACTTGTAACAATTGTTAATGATTTCTCTTAAATGTTTAAGAGAAACAAGGTCATGGCAGTATCTGGCAACACTGATTGCTAAATCCACAGCCATCAAACCGTAGCTTACCATGTGACTCAGATGTGTATAATAAATTTTTAAAACAATATTGTTTTTAATTGACAAATCATAATTGTATTACATTAATGGAGCAGGATGTGATGCTTTGATACATGTATACAAGACATAATGACTAAATCAGGCTAATGAACATATCCATCATGTCACTTAACATTTTTTGTGATGATACATTTGAAATTTACTTTCTTAGTTATGTTGAAATATATAAGGCATTATTATTGACCATTGTCACCCTGCTGTGCAATGTAACTCAAAACTTAATTCCTTCCGCCTGGCTGAAACTTTGCACCCTTTGATCAGCAACTCCTCATTCCCTTGCGCCCCGTCTCCTTCCCGCCACTGCCCCTGGTAACCACCATTCTCCTCTCTACTTCAACGAATTAACTTCTTTGGATTCCACATATGAGCGAGATCATGCAGTATTCATCTTTCTGTGCTGGCTTATTTCACTTAGCATAATGTCTCGTTATTCCTGTTGTTCCAAATGACAGAATTTCTTTTTTCTGTTTTTGTTTTTTGAGCTGGAGTCTGGCTCTGTTGTGAGTGCAGTGGTGTGATCTCTGCTCACTGTAACCCCCGCCTCCCAGGTTCCAGCAATTCTCCTTCCTCAGCCTCCCGAGAAGCTGGGACTACAGGTGTGTGCCACCACGCCTGGCTAATTTTTGTATTTTTTAGTAGAGACGGGGTTTCACCATATTGGCCAGACTTATCTCAAACTCCTGACCTCGTGATCCACCTGCCTGGGCCTCCCTAAGTGCTGGGATTAAAGGCATGAGCCACCACGCTTAGCCCTTTTTTTTTTTTCTTTTTAAAAGTCACAGTATAGAGGCTACAAAAGGAAACAAAAAAGTTAATTTTTTAAAAAACCAATTAAAATTGTCTGTTTTATTTTGAGTTTGGATATTTCTTGAGTCTCTGAGAGTAAAGTTAAATTTATGTCTGGGCTAATAGTAATGGTAAAATGATGCTGACAGTTTTTCTGCTTATGTGTCGGGCTTTAAAATGCAGCAATACTGAACCGAAAATTAAAAAAAAAATAAGGCTGGGCACAGTGGCTCAGGCCTGTAATCTCAGCACTTTGGGAGGCTGAGGCAGGTGGATCTCTTGGGGTCAGGAGTTTGAGACCAGCCTGGCCAACGTGGTGAAACCCTGTCTCTACTAAAAATACAAAAATTAACCAGGTGTGGTGGTGCATGCCTGTAGTCCCAGCTACTTGGGGGGTTGAGGTAGGAGAATTGCTTGAACCTGGGAGGCAGAGGTTTCAGTGAGCTCAGATTGCACCATTGCACTCCAGCCTGAGTGACAGAGCAAGAGTTGGTCAAAAAAAAAAAAAAAAGATACAACTGACAGATTCCTGAAATGAATCATCAAAGCCGTAACAATTGTGATTATGAGCAACATTACTACCTTGCTGGCTAGACAGGCATTTTCTTCTCAGTAAACAAAGAGTCACGTAAAAATAAGACAAAACGTGTGTGTGTGTGTGTGTGTGTGTGTGTACTACTAGGCAGATTTTACACATAAGGGAAAGAGAAAATACAGATACTTCACCATAATAACTATGTTTCAGGTACTAAACATTCTGTCAACATTTATGAAATTTTTCATGGTGAACTTTATTTTTAGGATAAAGTAATGAGCTGGAGCTAATATTTAGATCATAAGGCATGTCATGTTTTAAAGCGTTTTTTCAATATCATTCTTTTCTTGGTATGGAACTAGCAAAGAATACTTATTGAAGCAACTCCAGGGTCATGAGTTCCAAAGACATTTGGGTACCTCTTCTCAATTTCTGTGATAATTCATGTGCCAATATTAGCTTTGATTTGCCAGCATAATGCCTGATCTTCTAGCTGCATTTATTAAAATCAAGTCAGAATGTGAGAGTTATAAAACTTGTAAATGCAAGTATTATAACTCTCACATTCTGACTTGGTTTTAATAAAATGGTAATTTGAAGCCAGCCTTCTGTACCCACCACAGTTACTACACAGCTGCGTTCTTATCTAGAAGATTTCCCATGTTCTTCATCTCCACATCTATTGTCTCCAACCCACACAGTATCTTTTTCCATTTTCATATTCACTCATAGAACAATCTAGGCATATTCTACAGCCTACATGCACCAAAAAAAAAACTACCTACAGATTTCCTTCCACGCGTTTGTCTCTCCCCTCACCCACGCAGTCAAATCCCTTCCTCGCCGCTTGCTTCAATTTTCCTACTCTGTATATGAACTAATTCACTGCTTCTTTCTGCTTGAAATTTTTTCTGTTTTTTAGCCATTTCTCCTTTCCTGCTTTTAGCAACTTACTTTTTTCTGTGTTTTTTAAATTTTATCTTCTTTATGAATTTGTCATTATGTTAATATTATCTGTCTAAATATAATATGTTGTCAGCCATGCCTTCAATAAATAGTTACTAATTATTTATTCTATGTTACGATACTAGGTAGTAAGGATAATGAGATGAATATAACATATTATCTTCTTCCCCTTTCCCATACATGTCCTCAAGGATCTAAGAGACAAATAGGAAAAAACAAATAGCTATGAGTGTGAGTCCTAGTTCTGGTAAGATGGACTACATCAAATTCAGCTCCTTCCACTAAAAACAAATAGATAGCATTTAAAACACCACATTTGGGCTGACAATAAAGACAAATACATTCAAAAATGTCAAAACCTAAGAAGGAAGGCAGTAAATGAGTAGGAACAGAAGGAACATGAGTTACACAATAGTTTTATAAATGGGAGCTAGGTATCTGTATCAAAGAGCTAGGGTTTAATGCTCACATGAGGCAGAAGACAGGGTCTTGAGCCCATGTAAAGCTAAAAGCTGGAAATATGACCCCATGCATAAAGCCAGATGATAATGCAAAAGACTTTCAGAGTGTGATATTGGTAAGGAGATAGTCAAATAGACCAGCGAAGCACAATAGAGCCCCATAGTAACAGATCCACGTATAGACAGGGAATTAGTGGATGAGACAGGTGAAACTGAACTCAGTGGGTAATAGTACACAATAAATAGTGCCGGCAGAATTGCTTAACCATATGAAAAATTAGATTTCTACTTCACACTGAGATGTCTTAAGCAGTTTTAGTAGGCATACCTGACATAAAATAAACTGCACATACAAAAGCATGCAATTGGATAAGTTTTGACACATGTACAGAACCACAGTCGAGATAATGTACATATCAATAAACCCCAAAGGTTTCTTATTTCCATACCAACACTTATCACTAGGCAACTGCTGATTTCTTTTCTATTATTAAAGATAAGTTTGCATTTTCTAGAATTTTATGTAAATGGAATCATCTTTTTTCATCTGTCTTTATTTGGTAGTCATAATTATTTTGAGATTCATCCAAGATGCTATATATATCACTAGTTCATTATTTTTATTATTAAACAATAATTATTATATGGATATACCATCATTTGTTTATATATCTATCTACTGATGGAAATTTGGGTTGCTACCAGTTTGGAGTATTAGAAATTAAGTTGCTGTGGGCATTCATGTGGAAATCTTCGTATGAACATACATTTTTATTCTTTTGGTTAAATACCTAGAGTGGAATAAGAGATATAGCAAGTACCTGTTCAACTTTTTTCTTTTCTTTTCTTTTCTGAGAGACAGGGTCTCACTCTATCACCCAGGCTGAATGCAGTGAAGCAATCATAGCTCACTTTAGCCTTGAACTCCTGGGCTCAAGTGATACCCCCACCTCAGTCTTCCAAAGTGCTGTGATTACAGGCATGCACCACTGCACCCAGCCTGGTCAGGTTTTTTTTTTTTTTTTATTAAACAGAAACTGCCAAACTGTGTTTTGAAGGAGTTGTAATATTTGTTGTAAAGTTGTAATATTTGTACCATCCTCCATTCCCAAAAAATAGTGTATGGGCGTTGACTGCTTCTTATCATTAATGCTGTATGCCAGGCACTGATGTAGAGGACAAAATACATTTGGTAAACACCACTTGATTCACTTCACTTATTTAAGAAACACACAAAATCTCCAAGGTTTTGGCAGCGGAATGAGAGTTGCTGATTAGGGCATGTGGCCAGTTGGTCCAGACTCTCTTACTGATGAATTTCTTCTTTGTTTACATGCTTAGCAGTGGGCTTAGTTTCATCACCACCAGGCTGGGCTCAGGATTGCGCATCCCATACTTGAAAACTAAGTGAGAATTTGTCCTTTTATCGGTCCCTTTTATTGTCAATCCAGGAATGGTCTACATTTAAGTAATTGTGGAAAAAAACCAATTGGTTAAAAAGATAAAAGGTGATTAAATAAAAATAAATTATTTTAGAGTTATTGTTATTGAAAAATCTGAAAGGTCATGTTCTTGACCCATCATGTACCCTAGCATCCAGAGGCTAATTAGGAAAAAAATGCAAATTCATCATGATAAAAAGCTCAGCCCATCTGAATGACACTTTATGCACCTAATTAGAGTTGCAAATTATATAAAGCAAAAACTGACAAAAATAAGAGAGATTGAAAACTTTTGTCATGTTTAGAGAATTGCATAGTGCTCTCTCAGCAATTAATAGAACAACCCTGATTTTAAAAACCGAGGATAGAAATACCTAGAACAAATACCTAGAAGGATGCAAATGCCTAGAACACCTGTGTGTGTAGGAAAAGATTAATACAATTGAGAGCTTTGGTGACATTTATAGGTATTATACTCAAAAACTGCAGACTTCACAATGTTTTCAAATTCTCATAAAATTTTAATCAATTTAGACCATATACTGGTCCTTAAAATGATTCCTAATGAATTTCAAAAGGTTGAAATTTCACAGAGACTATTGTCTGACCACAACAGGATAAAATTATGCACACAAATAACATTTTTAGAAAATCTAATTTTTCTAAAAATATACTTCTAAATAATGCATGAGTAAAAGGAGAAATCACATATGATACTAGAAGATATTTATATTGAATAATAACAAAAATACAACTGTTTTGGAAATGCAGCTAAAACAGTTTCTTAGGTGAAAATTATATTTTTAAATCACTGCATTTTAAAACAGAAATGTTAAAAGATCTCTAAATAACTTCATTTAATGAAATATGAAAAAGAAAACAAAAACTAAATGTGGAAATAAGTAAATAATGAAGATAAAAAATCAACATGAAAAAGACTAACAATAGGAAGAATTAACTAGGGCAAAGTTTCTTGTGTGTGTGTGAAAAGATTAGTACAATTGAGAAGACAAAAAATGGAGAGAAAAATACAAATTATCAATGTCAGGAACAAAATGTTGCTTATTATCACTATTCTACAGATGCTTAAAACATAATCCGTTGTTTAAAAGATAATCAGAGGGCATTTGTATAAACATTGCGCAATATCGACAATCGATAAAAATAGGTAAGATCTTTGAAAAGCAAAATTTACCAATGTAACAGAACAGGAAAGATAACAGCTCCTTAGCCCTATATGTTGAATACCTTTAATTTGTAATGAAAAACGTTCTCAGAAAGAAAATTTCAGGCCCTGAGTTTCACTCATGAATTCTATCAAACATTTAAGAAAGAAAGAATGTGAATCTTATATTAACTCTTTTGAAAAATAAAGAAGAAAACATGCTCTTCTTGTTTTATGAGAACAGTATTACTCTGATTTCAAAACCTTGTAAAGATATTTTGATTTTAAAAAAACCTAAAAATAATGCTCCTTGTGAACAAAGATGCAATAATTTGTAACAGAAACTAATCTTACAAGGCGCAAAGAGGAATACAATATGACCAAATTAGCAATATACTAGAAATGCAAGATTGGTTTCTATTTAAAAAATCAATCATGTAACAGAGTACATTAATAGAATAAAAGGGAAAAGCACTGGATAAAACTCAACATACATTAATGATGAAAAACTCTTAGCACTGAGGACTTATAGGTATCTTCCTCTCTTTGAAAACCCGACAGTTCACATCATACTTAATGCAAATACTGGGAGCTTCTCCTAAAGTACCAATGTTCACTCCAACCACTAAGTTAAGACTACATCTTGACCCCTCCCTCATAAGAAACACACAAATTAATTTGAGAAGGAACATAATTTTCAGGAAGTAGAATAACAAATGTGATAACTTACTCTCTAGATTTAATTTTGACAGAAAATAAAATAGTTCTATCAAGACATATACAATAAATATGTAAAGATTTTTATATTCACCAAGATCTCAATAAAGTGGTTAAAATAGAGACATAATTTCAGCCATAGGGGAAAATTATAATATGTCCAGAAAATGGTCAACAAGTTATTTTCCAAGGCTATTTTGAACAATAATAATGGAGAGTGGGAGTGGGGTTAGTAGTAATAGTATTTTTCTTTAAAATATTTTTGAGTGGATTATTCACTCACCTTATGCAAAAATAAAAATTATATTAAAACTAACAAAAAACGAGATATTTAATTCAATATAAACTATACATAATCAAAGAAGGCATGGTATCTGCCCATACTTATGTGAATCTAAAGTAAATTTCTTTTGTTTTTTGAGATGAAGTCTTGCTCTGTGGCCCAGGCTGGAGTACAGTGGTGTGATTTCAGGTCACTGCAACCTCCGCCTCCCAGGTTCAAGCAATTCTCCTGTCTCAGCTTCCTGAGTAGCTGGGATTACAGGTGCCTGCCATCACACCCATCTAATTTTTGTACTTTTAGTAGAGACGGGGTCTCCCCATATTGGGCAGGCTGGTGTGGAGCTTCTGATCTCACGTGATCCACCCGCCTCTGCCTCCCAAAGTGCAGGGATTACAGGTGTAAGCCACCAAGACTGGCCCCCTAAGGTAAATTTCTAAGTAGGTATGAGATGTATGCATATACCTTCTAAATAAAAATAAAATAAAATTAATTAAGGGATTGACTAATAGGTAATGCTTTACTGTTTAACATTGAAGCAGTGAAATTATACTAATTTTTTGAAGTTACTGCATTCATTCATATTTTCTTAGAAACTTGCGTATGCCTCCTGGTCCAAAGACACATGGAAACAAAATCTCTACCCTTTCAAAGTTTACATTCTTTGTGGTGGAGTGACAGCAAACAAATTCACTTTTAGTTTTTGTGCATGAGTTAGAAATTCAATGATTAAATTTCTTTCTGGGAGAAACTAATAATTAAATGATCATTGTAAATTTGAAATAAACTCAGAATTAACTTATTCACTTTGTCAGTAAAATAACATAGCCATGAATTAGTCATAGACGCTTTCCTGTCACATTCTTACAAGTTTAAAATTTGGTCTTCTTTATTGCTCTTGAGTGTTTTTTTTAACCATGTTAACTCTCTTTTGGAGGACACACTTATAACTACCACCTCAGCATATAAGTATATTTACATATCTCTTTATGACAACGAAGTAATGACAGCTAGCAATCAGTGAGGGCCTTTACTACGTGTGGTCACTGCTTGTCTTCACATTCATTCCCTCATTTACTCTTCCTGATGCCTCTAGAAAGTATGTCCTGTTATTAATCCACTTCACTGAGGAGTAACCTGAATAATTTATGCGAACTCACATAATAAAGTGTTGGAATTGAGCTAACTTTGACGTCTATACTCACAGAGATATTCACATACTTGTAGTTTATCTACTTTGTATATATACAATTACATAGACTTAATGAAAAAAATGCTCCAAGTGCAGATAAAACAACATAACCTTTTTAATATCTTTAAACTCAATGATCCTTATATATCCAATTGGTTTGCAAGTAGACATGGATACATTAAAAATATTTTGAAGATGAATGGCTGCTTACAGTCTCTTTTTAAACTTAATAAAGTGCTTTAAATCTACTATGATTTGAATCAAGATTTTTTTGTGATTTATGGATGAGTTCTTTGTTCATAGATAAATGAAGAATAAGTCCTACATGGAGATCTGAATACAAAGTGTAAAATCAATTGTGTTATCCCCAATCCCTGCTGCCCCGAAATCTGGCATAGTTATATCTGTTGCACTTCTGGGTCATGCTTGGAACTGTAAACTCTGTATCTAGCCAACACCTAATGGGGAAGTTCTGGAATACCCAGGGGCCAACATCCCACTCTGCTCTCGTCTGCCATCACACCCCTTGAGTTGTATATTAACAATGACCCGCCAAGTAGAACAGGCAGGTGCCCTATTGCATAATACGTAATAGGTAATTAAAGTACATACATTCTTTTTTTTTTTTTTTTGAGATGGAGTTTCTCTCTTGTTACCCAGGCTGGTGTGCAATGGCGCGATCTCAGCTCACCGCAACCTCCGCCTCCTGGGTTCAGGCAATTCTCCTGCCTCAGCTTCCTGAATAGCTGGGATTACAGGCACGCGCCACCATGCCCAGCTAATATTTTTTTTTTTTGTATTTTTAGTAGAGACGGGGTTTCAACATGTTGACCAGGATGGTCTCGATCTCTTGACCTCGTGATCCACCCGCCTCGGCCTCCCAAAGTGCTGGCATTACAGGCTTGAGCCACCGTGGCCGGCCTTAGTACATACATTCTATCTTACCCACCATCTCTGCAACAAACAAATGCAACAGATAACAGTGTTTTGTCTAGAAACAATGTTATAATCATTTAGGAAACTATTTTAGGGAATGATGACCAAAGTTAATAATAATAAAAATGAGTTTTTTTCCTAACATGTAACTCACTTTAATATCATGAAAAGCTTTCTCAGTGAAGCTTCAGGTTTATTGCGATAGCACACTCCCCATTTTGCCACGCTGAGAAAGGTTTCTAAATGTACACTTTGCGTTTGCTTAATGTACTTTCCCACCAGCTTACATTTTCCAATCTGTGTTGTTTTGAATACTTGTCTTTAAAAATTGGACAAAACAAGAGTGAGAAAGCAGAGACATAGAACACAGAGTACATCAACACTGTTTGTAAAATCTGACACAGAGGTTATCTTCATTAAAATTACAGGGATATCTTTGTTAATCAGCTAGATTAAAATGCAGCTAATGTATAAACTTACCCTGGTTTTGTGTCATTTACTACACAGTGATAAGTAAATGTTCCAAACATTTGAACTCCTAAAATTCCATAAAGAAGTAGAAAGAAAAGTAGGAAAATGGAAACACTCCATATCTGTTCTCCTGATCGCCTAGAAAAAAGAAAAGGAAGTAAAATGTACAAAACTTACAAAAAACTTCATAAACTTTTCTTCTTAACTTATTGTAAAGCAGTGCTTACTTTAAAATATTTGTAATTCTGGTCCTTGGCAGTTCAAATCGGAAATAAATCCGGAATGCCCGGATCATAATTAGTGGTCGTGGAATCCGCAACATGCCCCAAGGTGACATCTGATCAACTATATCAGCAATTTCAAACACCTACAAATTACAGGATGCGTAAATGAGGTGGTTATTTTCCCTTAGCATTGCTTATCATAGTGGAATATACAGATATTAGCAGCATAAGGATGTACACCTCTACTCTGAATTTAGCCCTACGTTGTTTTCCACCAAAATCCACTTCTTTTTGAGTATATTTTGAAGCTATAGCTATCTTAACAGAAACAAATACATAAACTAATGAGAACATCATTAATGCTGTTCATTTCCCATCTCATTCATTAAAACAGTTTTTAATTCCAACTTAGAATAGAAAATAAGTATGCTGTCTTTCTCATTAATAATGTTCTTTGGTTGAGGCTTTTGAGTCTCTAGAAAATAAAGTAATGAAGAAAGGGTTAAAAAATGAAAAAAGAATTGCACTATTTACTAATAGAGGCAAAATAATAAATAGAAATGTGTGTCAAACACACAATAGTTATTAAATGGAAAAAAACACATTAATACGAGAAACAATTCAACCTGAGAAAGCTGATTAAAAAATTATATGAGTGAAGAAATTAAATTGTGGGAGAGGTGAACTTTACAAAATTAAGAAAGGAAAGCATACCAACAAAAACTATGATGGGTTGGCAGAATGGACTGTGAACTTTTGAATTCTGAATTTTTAAATGAAGAATTGATGAATAAACTCCAGAGACCTGTACAACATTGCAGCTATAGTTAACAATAATTCATTGTGCACTTAAAATTGTTTAAAATAGTAAATCTCCTGTTAGGCATTTTTACCACAATCAAATAAAAACAGATTAAATCAAAATATATAGTAACTTTAGTTGAATTAAAAGGTGAAATCATGTCTGAATAAATGCATGAAAATTAATTCTACTTATTTTCCAATCAAATCTCTCCTGTAAGCCTTTTTAATGTATGTTTCCCATCTCTTATAATAAAACATTTAATTTTTGAAATACAGTCTTTTATGTTGGCTAATACCTACCCACATATGTGAAGACCAGAATTTAAATTTTTAAGTTCAATTTTTTATTTGCAAATACAGAATTATGACTCCACATTGTTTCCTTCATTTCAGTGAATATATTTATATCTGATGAATAAGTAACAGTTTTCTATAGTATTGATTTCCATTTCTGATTGAGAAAAAATTCACGAATGTAACTGATAATAATTAAGATATTACAGCTATTGACTTTTCTATCAATAAAATGTTTGAGGTAACAGAAATGTCAATTATGCAGATTTGATCATTACACCTTATATACATGCATCAAAATATCACTTACTACCCTATAAACACATACAAGAATTATGTATCAATTAAAAATAATTTTTCAAATTTCAGATACATCAGAGTAAACAGATTAATCACATCTGTTAAAAAATAAAATAAACATAATATTGTAGGCAATTACACAATCACATTTGATGTATACTCTTTAATATTTCTATTTAGACTTTTAATGCAAAATCGTTCCCATTTTGGAGAATAACCGTTGTAATTCAAAAAATATTTAATTACCTGTAGCACCAAAGAAACCCAAAGGCAAAAGACCATAAATCCATCAAAAACACACCAGCGATCTTTCACATAGGAACTGTCCCCCTAAAAATAAATTTTACATGGCATCATTAGGCAAAACAAATATTTTAAAGAAAAATCTGTGGAGGAAAATGTCAAAGGTTAATTCAATAAAAGCTATCCACAAGTTTTGTATTGTAATTAAACAGACTTTCAAAAGTTTAGCATTTTAAGTATTATAACTTATAAGAAAAATAATTTACGAAAGACAAGCAACTGCAGAACTTCGCATGGAAAATATTTAATTTATGCAAAGAGAAAATATCACTATTTCTTCTCTCAGCCACACAAATTCTAACACTTAAAGAACTAGAAGCCACTCTTCCAATTATGCTACCTCGGTCCTAAACCAGCTCTCTGCCTACAAGAACCAAGAGCACACCGTGGTCAACAGGAAGGCCTTTAAAGCTGCTAGGTCCAGCACTGCCAGCGGGAAAATTAAACAGCCATTTACTTCAAGCTGATTAAAAAGTGAAGAAGAAAAGACGCTCATCATCATTGGTCATTAAGGAAATGCAAATCAAAACCACAATGACATACCATCTTACACCAGTTAGAATGGCAATCATTAAAAAGTCAGGAAACAACAGATGCTGGAGAGGATGTGGAGAAATAGGAACACTTTTACACTGTTGGTGGGAGTGTAAATTAGTTCAACCATTGTGGAAGACACTGTGGCTATTTCTCAAGGATCTTGAACCAGAAGTATTATTTGACCCAGCAATCCCATTACTGGGTATATATCCAAAGGATTGTAAATCATTTTGCTATAAAGACACAAGCACAAGTGTGTTTATTACAGCACTATTCACAATAGCAAATACTTGGAGCCAACCCAAATGCCCATCAATGTTAGACTGGATAAAGAAAATGTGGCACATATATACCATGGAATACTATGCAGCCATAAAAAAGATGAGTTCATGTCCTTTGCAGGGATATAGAAAAAGCTGGAAGCCATCATTGTCGGCAAACTAACACAGGAACAGAAAATCAAACACTGCATGTCTTCACTCATAAGTGGAAGTTGAACAATGAGAACACATGGACACAGGGAGGAGAACATCATACACTGGGGCTCTGTTGGGGGGTTGGGTGCTGGGGAGGGGTAACATTAGGAGAAATACCTAATGTAGATGACAGGTTGATGGGTGCAGCAAACCACCATGGCTTGTGTATATCTATGTAATAAATTTGCAAGTTCTTCACATGTATCCCAAAACTTAAATTACAATAAAAAAGACCTAGTTATCCTAAATATATATGCACTTTACACAGGAACACTGAAATTTATTAAGCAAGTTTTTCTAAATGTTCAAAGAGACTTACAGTTCTGCACAATAACAATGGGAGATTTCATTACCTGACAGTATTAGATCATGGTGGGGGGGACAAAGATTTTCAGAACCTAAACTCAGACCTGGGTCAAAGGGATCTGACAGACATTTACAGAACTTTTCACTATATATATGTGTATGTATATATATGCATACACACACATATTTTTTATCATTGTCACACAGCACATATTCTAAAATCAGCACTTAATCAGACATAAAACACCTCTCAGAAAATGCAAAAGAACTGAAATCAAAACAGCCATTCTCCTGGACCACATTGCAGTAAAAATAGAATTCAAGACAAGAAAAAAATCAAAGGAGCAGCAGCTTGTCTTAATTTTCAAGGAAAACATATACTGACCCTAATTTTAATTGAGATTGTATATGCAAAAGAAAGATAAAAATGAACCACTTTCATTTTTGAATAAGAAATCTATTCTGACATTAGAATGTATGTTTTAATAACATGGAAATTTAAAAATGCCTTTAGAATAACAAAATGCAAAGAATTCCAAAACTGAAAATTGAAATTTTATGGAACTCAGCAGAGAACCATGTTAAAATTGGAGCAATTGAAGAGTAAATGCTAGGCAGGAAAAGAGTTCTTATAGATCATTGAGTACACAGGCACCCAAATAGGATGAATTTATATGGTATTTTTTAGAAACAGCATTACTATTTTATTTCATTTTTGTCATTAAAAATGTTATATGTAGTAGCACTATAATTAGCCTCTTTTTAATTGCTCAAAATTTGCTTTAGAAATGAATTAACTCAGTGGAAAATAAAATGAGAGCTCACTACTACATTGAGGTTTATTCAAAATGTTAACAAATGGGGATAAACAATGACATTTCCCTTTGTGTTGTGGGGAGGGAGGTGAGCAAGTAAGTGGCCAGGAGCCAAAGGTGGAGGAGAGACATGCTTTTCATAATGTATTCTGATATGTTTTTGGACTAATGCTTGCATGGTAAATTTTTAAAAATAGCTTTTCAAAAAAATTTTTAAAGTTGGACATTTTACCTTTAACAAAATCACTTTTCCAGTTGGCAAACATAAATTTAAACTTAAAAATTTGGCTCTCACCAATTCAGAATAGAAAGCTATCAATAATGAATGGGACTGAATTTTTGTTTCTGATTTGTTTGCTAAAGAAATTAATGTTGTAAAACTGGCCCACACTACATTTCAAATGATATAAAAGAATGAATTATTTTAAATCATTTCAGAAGCACCAGTGGTGATCAGAAATTAGAAGCATACAAACATTTAAATTTCAAATGACCTCGGTTATAAAAACTGGCTTAGCAAAACTTCTACTAAGTAAAATAGAAAACTTTTTTTTTTCATAGGAAGTAATTTAATTGCTTTGTTTGAAATATTTTCTGCCTTGGACTTTTCAGAAAAATATAGTGGCATTCACGTGTCACCAACAAGCTCACCACATGCTAGATGGTATGCAGTGTTCAATCAGAATTGGCCTCTTTTTACTTTTCCAGTAAAATATGGAAACAATCTTCTGGGCATAAGTTTTACATGTTATTTTTTGGCTCATGTTTCCAAGAGTCATTCAATATTCATAAAAGCCTTTCACAAGCAGAGTTATAAAGACCCAAGATACAAAGGCCAGCAAAACTCAGCGTTTTTTCATTTAAAATAAATCTTTGGCTTTTTAATGTTCATTGTTTTTCATGCTGTCCATCTTCCTGAAAAATTCTGTCAAGTCTGTGCCAACCTTTTCTTCCAGAGTGATCTGACTACACAGCCTACTCTGACCACCTTAACTCAGGCATCAGGCAGCAACTGACAACTCAGCTCGTGTATATAAATAATGTGCACATTGTGTTACTTGTAGAATACTCTTTTGTAATCCATATTGGTTGTTTCATGAATTTATATTTGGTCTCTCCAACTTATTGGATCTGATGGTGAAGTTTGAGTTTCCTACTTAAATCTTTGAACGTATTCTCTTATGTTACATTAGAAAAAAAGTCTACCCCTCATGGTAAATGTGTGTTCTGAAGATGAGTAACACCCTGAGACTTTAAGTGGGATAATTTAAGGTTCTATTTCCAGCACCTAGTACAGTGGGTGACATATAGCAGATATTAAATGAATGATGAGATAGGCACATGAACCATGTCATAGACAAAGAGCCTCTGTAAATTACAATGTATACAGCAAGAAGTCAATTAATATTTCTTAATGAATGCATCCATCCATCCATCTATTCACTGAAACTATTTGTATTGCTTCTATTCTGGCTCCTTTGCAACCCTAAAAGAGCACAGATGAGATTATGAGATTATGACTTTCTGGATTAGAATAGTTTGCATAAGCAGAACTAAACATGCTATGCAAGTAGGGTTACGGTTTACACATTTTGTACATTACCTTGTGAAATTATAAATACACTTGAATTGGTAGGATTTAAAATTGCTTTCATATTAATCATTATCAATAATCGCTAAGGCACAATAAGTTTATAATACTTTTAGATAAGTAGAAGACAGTCTTTGAAATCTGATACTTTGAAATACAATCTTGGATTATGTTTTTTATCTGGCACATTTATCAAATTATCTTTAGAAGCCCTAGCCATAGTGGTCAAAGTTGCCTTGATTATGCTTATAAGCATGTCCAGATCCTTTAAAATTCTACTGTATTAAGGCTCAAGTTATAATATTTGCAACCTGCTTCTAAAATATGCAACCAGAACCTAACACACATTAATGCCCAGTGGTATTCAGACATTTTAACACCTTCAATATGAAGAAAAGGTTTTAATTTGTTTGTTTCATCAACAAGAAATGGAGAGCAAAGAGTGCCTGAGCAAAGAGTGGCTGAGGACATGAGTGCTTCAAAAGCTGTATGTGTCTATTTTTATAAAGGTAAACACTTGAAGACTGCCAATCAATTATAAGGTGTAAGAAAGTAACAACATATCATGCAAGTATTAAACCAGCAGAAAAAGGAAATGCATTTATAGGAATATATTTTGCAGTGACAAAATGATAGGCACTGGTATAGTTTCATGAGCACAGGATTTATTGTCCCAAGTTTCCAGAGCCCATCTGTCACTATGTCTTAGCATTATTATATATTACTTCAACAGTGCTTAAAGGATGTGTGCTACTTTTGCTTGTGTCTATTGCCAGATGTGAAATAGACAACTAAGAATGGTCTGAGGAATTCACGGTCTGCTATACATGAGGTGCTCTGCAACAACACAGACATATATTATCCACATGGTTTCTTTTCACCTCCAGGGATTTGGTGAGTGAGAATGCTTCTAGGAAGATGAATTAAGGAGGCAATTAGAAGATAGTTGCTGGGGAATGGGAATTGATTGGCAGACAGCTTCAAGCTCGGGGAATAGTATAAAAGATGGGAAATCCTTAAAACAAATGCATTCCTTCAACAAAAATAGTTAAAGACATTCCTTGCCGGAAGAAATTTCTGCTTCAGTTTCTCTCTCCAGCTGTGCATCCAGCATGGTACCTCCAAAGTGAACTACTCAAACACAAATCAGATTGTAACTCTCAGAGTAAAATCTACCATGCATCTTTACTGACCACAGAGCGAACTCAGAACTCCATGCAGGGCCTGCCATGCAGCCAGGTCTGGCTTCACAAACTCCTCTCCAGCTGCCTCCTGTGCACAGCCCATCTGCTACTTCCGACAACTCTGAGCTCGGCATGTATCGCGCTGTTCCACGCAGTTGTGTCTCAACATCTTCCTTTCCTCTCTCCATGAAATTCCTTACTTCTATTTCCCATCACCCCTGCCACAGACCACACTTACTCATCCTTCAAGGCATCGTTTCACGTTCCTCTTTCTTCAGGACTTCTCTGATATCCCCAGGCAGACAGCTTCGGTCTTTTCTTTTTTTGTGTCTGCCTCCCCTGCAGCTTCTACAGACTACTATTAAAGCCCTTTCATAAAACAATGGAAGTCCCTCTCTATGTAGATTCTCACTGTACCAATATTTGCTATTCATATCTGCAAAAAATATCTGCCCCTGATTCACTATGAAACTAGAAGAACCACCATAATGAATTTGCACGTGTGCCAGTGGAGACATTAAAGTTGCCCCTGAGTCCTGCCGAAGGCAGAGTGTGCAATGCAGGTATGGCTCTATTGTTCCCCTTTTGGGCCAAATCTTCTCCCAGCACTGTTTACCTACTTAACTATTTAATGCTAGTGCACTGCTACCTTCCTTTTCTCTACCGTTCCCCTGAAGGTTAGCCTTTCACGAGACCCAAAAGTTGAGTTTACCAACCCAGGACCATTTTATCGTATTTCATCAATTCTAAAACACATTCTACCCTGCTCCAACACAGTTCAACATTTCTGATTCAGGATGCATCTTCTAATTGATTCAGCAGTTACGATCTTACAGTCAAAATATAATTCAAAGCCTTTATTATTTCTTAAATACCTGTGAATCTGTGAAGTGATGTCTTTTTTTTTTTTTAACAATTGATGATATCAACAATTCAATAAAATATGGTGGATGGTACTTTAACGTATTTTTTAAAAATTTACTTAATAACAGCAAGTTCCTGTTATTATTGGGCACATGTAAAACATCCATCATGGTTTGATTAGTACAAATAATTGAGTAAGAAGTGTTTTAAGTGCTTTTTATTTTGTAGAAGTATGCAGGTAGACTTACATAGGTATTAGAGGGCCATTGAGTGATATTTGGAGAAATTGGTTGAAACTCCTTTAATACATTATTCGTTTTCCCATTTGAATTAATGAAATAGAAGTGCCTGTTTTCTGAACATATGCTATCCAGCATGTGTTCAGAAATATATTGGATGTTGAAAGCAAAGAGTGCTTGTAGGTGCTAAATCTGTTCCACAAAGTGAATGAGGCTTTCTCTACGGCAGGAGCTCTGCTTGCTTTTTGTCTGTTTCCCTTCTCCAAGGGCAGAGGTGAACTCATTTTAAGCATCAATAAATGGTTGTTGGATGATTAAAGGAAAACTTGGAAACTGTACTTGGGTTGAAGAATATAACTCTCTCTTATATTACCCTAATATCTTAAATATCCCAAACATTTTCATAGAATTAAATATTTTATATTTATCTTTATACATATTTTAATATATTTGGCAAATCACTAGGTCAATAAAATTATAGGCAATGCTAGGAAACCACAGCTTCGACACTTTTGTTTTGAAAAATAAAGTTTCTGAGTTTGGTTTGTTGTGTATAATTTTATAAACTAGGTATCATTGGATAACATTGTCTTAACCATTAGGTCTGACTCAACTCACACACACTCCTCCACCCAGAACATACGGCTAACAGGTACTGTTCACTCAGTAACTAAATTTTACTATTTCTTAGAAATATTTTAGTTGTAAATTAGTGAATATTAATCATTTCATATTTGCACAACTCTGTCCCAAACAACATGAAAACTTATTATGATATTCATAATGTTACCATTTATATATGAAGTAACACAAGCTTAAATGTTAGTGAGAAAATACAGCACATGTTTGCAAATGACTCTGGGTGAAGAGACTAAATAATTGAGAGATAACTGCAGCACTACGGGCAAATGTATTAAGGTAGAAAAAGTATAAAAAACGATAAGGTTTTTGGCAGACAGGTGCTTAACAAAAGTTTTGAAAATTTTGATAGAATTGAAGAAAGCACAGTAATTCAAACTTGAACAACGTAAGAAAGAGTTTCTCTAAAAGGTATTACAGAGCCTTGATGTGACTGATGTGTTTTTATTATGATGTAACTTAAATACTTACAATATGCACAAATATCTCATGTAACTGTACGAGCAAAACAAATATACAAATGCAAAAATGCAAAGCTAATAAAATGTAAATTAGCAACACATTTAATGTGATGAAGGACATTTTGTAAAACAAAGTCTAATCAAAAGTTTTGAATATAAGAACATAATATCAAGTCCAATATATTTGAGCTGTGTCTGTTATGACATGCATGTTTGAAGAATTACGTAGCACAAAAATAATAAAGCTGTGGCTTGGATTTAATATGATGAAAACGACAGTAGTTACTGATGTAATTATTACCCTCTAACAATAATAGAGGCCATGATGGTAAAAATTCAGTGAGTTGGTACATTTAAATCTTGGTTCAGTATAAACTGACCTCATATTTAACTATATTTAACTAAAACGTTAGCTAACATTTAAACATAAAATACCAGTTTTACTGAGCTAGGAAGTTGAGCTGACTACTTTGAGATAATGTTAACAGTGCAATATTTCTAAAATCTGCATTACACTTGTATTTGATCCACTTATTTCTGAATGAAAACCAGAAAAGCCATATTTGACTTTCATTTAAATTTCATTTCTTCAGGAATGAAAATAAGAAAATATTTTTGGTTGTAGAAAATAGCTAATCACCCAAATGTTGATGGAAATGTGAAAATACTGGAAATGGCAAATTTACAGCATTTTGAAAACAATTTGGTCCTAAATCATTTTTTTCTCTTTTAACTATTGCTTCAACTTGTATCATTTAAATTATCAAAACTTCTGTTCTCTCACTGCTCTGTTCACCTGGAATGAATATATAATTTATGTATTAAGTATGCCTCTGTGCTTTTTATCATTAGATTGTGACAATTAGCAGGGTGCCTACTATCATTTTAGTGATGTGAAATCTAAATCTTAATTTATTTAATCACTTAAAAAATAAAAGTCTTTTTCTAGGAAAATGTCACTCATTTGTATCATTCAAATTGAACCTTAAAGAAGTCAACACATGGCAATTTCAACCACAAAATGGTTCAGCCAGAATATTCAGATCTTTCAATGCAAAGGTTGGCATGGCCCAGATAACCAATACAGAGAAGTGAGAGGGCCATTCACAGCCCTCTAGTGAATCACAGAACTTGAGCTAGGACTGGGGAACATCCACAGAGTATAGTTACAACTGCATACAAGAGACATTAGCAATCTCCCAAGACCAACTTTCTCCCAAGATGACCCCCTGAGACAGGTCCCAGTTTTCTGAACCTATGCTTAGGTAAACCTAGTGCTTACAAAAACTGGCCTGGCAACATTGTGGAAGAGACAAACAATTTTGGAATCATCCTGAAATCTGTTCATTGAAGCCATGGAGGATACCCACTCCTTCCATAAACCAGTAGAATTCCATAACCCCCAAATCATTAATAAATACGTGTGGAATGCTGAGCAGATATCTCAGAAGGTGAACCTTAAAATAAAGGGCAAAAGTTGTAGAAATGTAAACCAACAGGCTGCAAGTTGCAGGTGAATGTAAAACAAAAACAAACAACTATCAACGTCCCCAAGGAACTGCAGAATTATCAGAGGCAATGGAACATTCGAAACTCTTTTTTTCTAATTAATTGCATTTATATTTTAAAAATTGCATTTTAGGTTTTGGGGTACATGTGCAGAACATGCAAGATAGTTGCATAGGTACACACATGGCAGTGTGTTTTCTGCCTTCCTTCCCTTCACCCACATTTGGCACTTCTCCCCAGGCTATCCCTCCCCAGCTCCCCCCACCACTGTCCCTCCCCTATTCCCCCCAATAGACCCCAGTGTGTAGTACTACCTTCCCTGCGTCCATGTGTTTTCATTTTTCCTCACCCACCTATGAGTGAGAATATACAGAAACTCTTAAGCACACCCAACAAAAATGCTTTCTAGACCACAGCCCCAGGTTTAGAATAGAAATTGGGTAGGGCAGGCACCCTGGGGCCAGTTGGTAAGAAATATTAGTCCAGAGGAACTGGAGCTCAGAATGGGCTGGTCTGTACACAAAAATCTCCATGTGTACCCATCAGGGTAACAGCAGTGGAGGGACCCCTCGTACTGACGATACGCGGAGGCTGCTCTACTTAGTGTGCAGGAGAAACTCCCACTTCATGCGAACAAGAAAAACAACCAAAGAAAGGATCCACGATCAAGCCCTTGTAAAAATATTATAGATTAAGATGAATAAAACAATACATTGACCAGGTGTGGTGGCTCACACCTGTAATCCCAGCATTTTGGGAGGCTGTGGCAGGTGGATCACCTGAGGTCAGGAGTTTGAGACCAGCCTGGCCAACTTGGTAAAACCTCATCTCTACTGAAAATACAAAAATTAGCTGGGCATGGTGGTGGGCGTTTGTAGTTCCAGCTACTCGGGAGACTGAGGCAGGAGAATTGTTTGAACTTGGGAGGCGGAGGCTGCAATGAGCCGAGATTGCGCCATTGTACTCCAGTCTGGTGACAGAGAAAGACTCTGTCTCAAAAAGTAATAAAATAATAGTAAAATAAAATAATACATAAATGTATAAATAGAAAATAAATACTTAAGGCAGATGAGACTATATGACAACATGACCAAAAGAAATTTAAACAAATAGAAACCCAAAAGTATCACAAAGCTAGAAATAAGAAATAACAGAAATGAAATCTCAATGATAGGAGACTGAAAAGAAAAAAAACTGTTTGGGAAGGGATAAAAAAGCACTTGAGAAAGAGGAGTGAAGTACAGGGGACACAGGACTGAAGGGACAGTGTCGAAGGAGCTGAAGCAAGGGAAATAGAATGTAGAAAAGATAAAAGCAGAAGGAAACACATGAAAACGAAGGAAATGAAAGACAAAAATATAGATCCTGGTGTAATTAGAATTCACAAGGAATCCTGAAGAACAATGAAATAAAATAAATATCACATGATGAACCTGGCAAAATAGGTTCATAACTGTCAGCAAAAGACAACATACATTCTGCTTTTTTCTTGTAAATTTGTTTAAGTTCTTTGTAGATTCTGGATATTAGCTCTTTGTCAGATGGGTAGATTGCAAAAATTTTTTTCCCATTCTATTGGTTGCCGGTTCACTCTAATGATAGCTTCTTTTGCTGTGCAAAAGCTCTTGAGTTTAATTAGATCCCATTGGTCTATTTTGGTTTTTGTTGCCATTGCTTTTGGTGTTTTAGTCATGAAGTCCTTGCCTGTGCCTATGTCCTGAATGGTATTGCCTAGGATTTTTTTCCAGGGTTTTTGTGGTGTTAGGTCTTATGTTTAAATCTTTAATAGTTCAGGAGTTAATTTTCGCATAAGGTGTAAGGAAGGGGTCCAGTTTCAGCTTTCTGCACATGGCAAACAACCCCATCAAAAAGTGGATGAAGGATATGAACAGACACTTTTCTAAAGAAGACTTTTATGCAGCCAACCAACATATCAAAAAATGCTCATCACTGGTCATTAGAGAAAGGCAAATCAAAACCACACTGAGATACCATCTCACACCAGTTAGAATGGCGATCATTAAAAAATCTGGAGACAACAGATGCTGGAGAGGATGTGGAGAAATAGGAACACTTTTACACTGTTGGTGGGAGTGTAAATTAGTTCAACCATTGTGGAAGACAGTGTGGATCTTCCTCAAGGATCTAGAAACAGAAATACCATTTGACCCAGCAATCCCATTACTGGGTATACACCCAAAGGATTATTAATCATTCTATCATAAAGACACATGCACATGTATGTTCATTGTGGTACTGTTTACAATAGCAAAGACCTGGAACCAACTGAAATGTCCATCAATGCTAGACTGGATAAAGAAAATGTGGCACATATACACCATAGAATACTACGCAGCCACAAAAAATGGATGGGATCATGTCCTTTGCAGGGACATGGAAACCATCACTCTCAGCAAACTGACACAAGAACAGAAAACAAAACACTGCATGTTCTCACTCATAAGTGGGTGTTGAACAATGAGAACATATGGACACAGAGAGGGGAACATCACACACTGGGGCATGTTGGGGGTGGGGGGCTAGGGGAGGGACAGCGGGGAAAGGGGGATTGGGGAGGGATAACATTAGGAGAAATACCTAATGCAGATGATGGGGGTATGGATGCAGCTAACCACCATGACATGTGTATACCTATGTAACAGTCCTGCATGATCCACACATGTACCCCAGAACTTAAAGTGAGCTACTACTTTAACAATAAAGGGGAGGTCTCTTTCCCTATTCAGGAGAAAAGATCAAGTCACTTAGAAGGAACAAGCATTCTCAGTAGCATCATTTTATGCTGCTGGTAAACATTACCCTTCTGGTTGGTATTTTAACCACAAGGCAAGGAAGCAGCAGATTTAAGACTCTCAAGAAATGGAAATGTGAGACAAATACCTTCAAAAGGTTAGAAACAGACCAATGAGGTAAACCAAATAAAGCAAAGAAAGAAACTAGTAAATATAACAGCAAAAAATAATTGTTAAATTAATTAAGCTGATTCTTTTTCAAAAAAAATCAATGAGATGAGTAAATCAATAGGCCAACCTAAAACAAAATGGAACAAAACAAAACAAACAAAAGTGCTACTAGCCAACCTAACAACAATAAGACTCTAATAGAAATTAAAAAATTACAAAATCAGGAGAAAATATTAATCAAACAGAGGAAGTAAATGCTATTACACAAATCTATGTTACCAAATAATGAGGCAAAATAGAGGATAATTTGCTAAGAAAATATACTTTACCAAATAGACCCCAATAGACCAATCAAGTCTGAAACAGACAATTTTGACAGAGCACTGTGACTCACACCTGTAATCCCAGCACTTTGGGAGGCCGAGGTGGAAGGATTGCTTGAGCCCAGAAGTTGGAGACCAGCCTGGGCAACATAGCAAGACCCTCTCTATAAAAAATTTTAAAAATCAGCCACGCATGGTGGCACACACCTGTGGTTGCAGCTACATGGGAGAGTGAGGTAGGAGGATATCCTGAGACCAAAGTTGGATGTTGCAGTGAGCTATGATCACACTACTACTGTACTTCAGTCAGGCAGACAGAGCAAGATCTTGTCACTACTAAAAAATGAACACATAAAAATAAAACTAAATATAAAACAGCAGTTTTCATAGAAGAAATAGGAAATACTGCAAAGGAAGCCCCACAAAAAAGCAAAGGACCAGATGTTTTCACAGGGGATTGACACCAAACTTTTAAAGTGAAAACAATTCTAAGAGTGCTCAGACTATTTTATAGCAAAGGAATTAAGATTTAAAACAAGGAAAATAATAACATATAATAAAACAGCACATTAAAATAGGATAGAAATGTATGTTGACTCAGCTGGGTTTTTTCTTTATATGAATGTAAGGATAACTCAATATTTAAAAATCTCTTCTATTACAAGCACCAAGGAAAAATAGTAATTTGACAAATCAAAAATAATCATTTGACAAATTTAAAAGCTAGTCATGATACAACTCTCAAAATTTGAAATTAATATTTATTCATTTAATCTCATAATGTATACATACTTCAAACCCCAAGTTTTCAGACTAGCTAATGAAGAAACCCTAAAGATGTTCTAGATAAACCAAAAACCAAATAAAAATGTTCACTGCCTCTACTATTTAAAATTTTACCAGCAATGTTATTCAATCCATTTATTTCACTTCAAGTTAGTAAAAGCAATTTAGGGCATAAAAAATAAAAATTAGAAAGAAAAAGATATCTTTCTTTATTTGCATATAATATGATGACATGGAAGCATCAAAAGAATTAGTAGGAAAACTATTATGACTAATCTATTAAGTCATAATAAAAAACTATTATGACTATTTAGTGAAGTGGCAGTATATAATATTAATGTATAGAAACCAACAGCCTTCATTTAAAAAAACAAGTTAGAATATATAATAGAAGTTAAGACCTCATACAGATAACAAAATGTTTAATAAAATACTGAAGCATAAATATTACCAAGAATGTGCAAAATCTATATGAGGAAACCTACAAAGCCCTCATGTATAAAATGCAGACAAAGAAAAGGTTGTCCATGATTTGGACAAGGATTGTATATGGAGCAAATAACCACATACAAAGCCAGTGACAATGGCAAACTGGGAAATAATTGCAACTTATATCACAAAGAGCTGATACTTCTAATACACACAAAATTGCCAAAATTTGAATAAAAGACTTAAAAATGGCTCTTGATACACAAAATCTCATTTAACCTCACTCTCCAAAGGAAAATGCAAATTAAAACTACAGTGGATGACCGTTTCCCACCTTCAGACTGGCAAATATCCAGAAGTCTGACATGTTTTGTGGTGACCATGTGGGAAAGAAGCACCTGTGTGCATTGCTGGTCAAAATACAAAGCAGTTCAGAGGATATGGAATACACAGAAACTAGTAAAGGGCACCATCTGGATGCAATCAGTCAAATCTCCAATATAGAATCTTCCGAAATACAAAAGATGCATGTCTCCCAATGGATCAATGACATAGAAAAATTTTTTGCAGGATGTGAAAGACTAAAACTTAATGGACTTACAGAGACTTAAAGGGGACTTAAGAATGATAACAATCAAATATACTATATAAACGTTTTCTGAGTCTTGATTCAAAGAAACCAACTATTAAAAAAAATTGTGACAATTCAGGAAATATGAATGTGGATTGAGGGTATTAGCCTAAATTAAGGAATTATTGTTAAGTCTTGTTACAAATATTTTATTATATATAAAATATCATTATATATGATAATGGTGTGGTGGTTATATAAAAAAAGAAAATTTTATCAGTCACCAATACAAAAGGAGTTATTTCTGAAATGACTTGGTGTCTCAGATTTGCCTTGAAATGAAACAGAATTAGCTAAATGCTGATAATTGCTGATGTTTAGATATAGGGATTCACCTTACAACTGTAATACAGTTGGGATACATTTTTTAAAGTCCACAACAAAAAGTTAAACATAAACCCAGTAATGCATTGACTGAGATCTCTGTCTTTCAAGAATGACACACAATAAATCATTATAAAAGGGAAGCAATGAAATTGACCAGTAATTATGTGTTATTTATTGTCTCAGTAGATTCTCAAAATCCTTGCACAAAATAATACACTTTCCCACCAAAATTAGCTAACTTGAGATGCTGATATAACCAGCAAATGAAATAACTGGGATCTGAGTCGTCTGTCATTTGTCAAACCCTAAAATCTGCACTGCTATTACTGTTTCCCAAATAGTACAATTTTAAATACTCTAGGGACAGTGTCATCTACATATTTTTAACCTATGTAAAGATTAGTGCTACAGAAGGAAGAGATATCCAATGAAAGAAATTTTCTTTCTTTTCTTTTCCCTTTTAAAAATTTTATATTTATTTTGTTTCCAGAAATTGTTTCCATCTCATGTCCTTTCTTTCATCCTTTTGTATCTTCAAAACACCTCAAGTAAATGACATCTGCTGTGATATTATCATGCTCTAACTCCATCATGTGACTCTGATTCTACACTCCATAAGTCTGCAAATATTAACAAATGTTTCTCTGGGCCAGACCTGGTGCCAGGTCATGGGCTCAGCCCTAGGTGGCATGAATAACGGTACTCTGGACTTCACATACTTATTAGTCGAACCATCTTGTTTCTTCCCAGATAGTTCAAGACTTTGTGCCTTATATTTAACTTTTAAAATAGTCTCATGCAACAATTTCTCCCAATCTCCGGAGTTATGGCTTTTTAAAAAGGACTTCAATATAAATAAGATAAAATGATGTTTAGTTTTACTGCAATGAACATGAAAATATGATTAAATGGACTACGGTTTTTGATGCTTTTAGGTTCTTAGTGTAAATGACATGGAAATGCTCACCTTGACAATGCCCCGGATGTGCATTTTTGCTATCATCTCTGCCGTGTAGAGAAACATCAATAACGTATCCAAAGTGAAGGTCACATACTGAAGTGGAGGATAGTGCTCGAAGGTCACTGGCGTGTTCATACAAACGGAAATGACGCTGATGATAGCACAGATGCGCAGCAAAGAGTGAACCCACTGCAATGATGGTCCAGAGTTACTACATGGCACCATAACCGACATCTCAAACTTGTATTATGAAACATACTAAGTGGAAAACATAATACTGAGGTTAAAGTATTTCACTAATATGGAGGTGAAGAAGAAAACTAACATCTAATGTCTAAAAGTATTTTCACATGTTTTTATATCATTTAATTCTCAAAGAATCTATTTTCCACAAAAACACACTAAGACAGAAAGGTGGAGTCATCTCTGTGGTCATGCGTTATAAACAGCCAAAGTCTAGATGGAGCCTGATCAGCCTTCCCCAAACATGTGATAACTTCCTGGGCATCAGACTACAATATAGAAAGATTCTAGTTCAATTAAAATATGTGTTTGTAATTTAGCCACATACGAACTTGATGTGCTATTACTTTGATTCATTTTTTTACTGTAAGTACCTAGAATTAGAGGCCATACCATATTTACTGTAACTTCCCTAATATCTAGCACAAAGGGACTATCGTAGTAAATCAGAAATGATTTTTAAAGGAATTGATATATAACACATCCCATATGTAAAATTTCCTATTTGCATCTTATATATAGTTTCTTTATATAAAAATACAAAGAAATTTTTTAAAAAAATTGTCTCTTTCTATATTTAAAAATAATAAATAGAATTTTTTTCTTTATTTTGGAGAATATATTTCATGCAAATTTAGACCAGACATCTTTCAGAATTCCACAAAATCACTTTCTGTGTAATCCTAGAGGCAAGTCTGCTGTCTGAAGGTTTTCTTTAACCCCAAAATAAGAAGAAAGAATTAAAGATATGTATGTGTGTGTTCACATGAATAGATATACAAGATATACAATCACTCATACTCAATATTTTATTATGAAAACTAATATCTCATCTCTAGATTGCTTATAAAGAAAAAAAGAAAACGAATATCTTAGGAAAAAAATACTTAACTGCGTCTCCATGCTAAATCTACACAATTACTATTACCAGTTAATCAATTAATACACAATTCTTAAACATAATCCAAATATGTTTTTATTGACTATCTTATATATGAAATCATAATTCTTTAATATTATACTATCTGAAAAAAGTTTAGTTTTATAGTAGATGGATTCTGCAGCTATGCATACTAGCAAGCCCTCAAGACGAAAAACAGAAAAGACTGTCAGAACTTTCAGGAGACTCAGACACTGGCAGCTGACGAGTGGGTTATAATATTTATGTGGCAGTTATAATATTTACATGAAGATATAATACTGCTAATTCCATACCATATAAGCCACTGATGATTCAATTGAATTTAAGTGTTGATATATTTTTCATGCAATTTGGAAGCACTTCAATAAACATCAGTGTGTGAATTTAGCCCCATCTGGACTTTCAACATCAAGAATCTAATTACACAAAAGAGCTTCCAAATATAGGTTCTTCAACAACAAACCTGTTTTGAGTTTGAAGATAGAATTTTAATTAGGTATTAATAATTTTAGCAAGTGCCTCCAAGGCTACATCTTTGATACTACCTTCTTCATAAGTTCTTAGAGAGCTCTTTAATAAGGAAGACCCTAGGAAAAAGATCAGGGAGCTTCATTCTCCATTTATTCAATTCTCTAAGTGTGAATGAAGGCCTACTATGTGTCAGAATGCTGGGCGTGGAGAACAAAATATGGAAGCAACACACTTCTGGCTCCTATTTTGCAGTCCAAGAAGTAAAACATCCATGAATGTATTATATATATATGTATGTATTTTATAAAATATAAACATGTATATATAAAAAACATGTGTATGTACACATACATGTAAATACATGTAGTCTGGAGGGCAGATTAGAGAGAGACAGACTGGGAAGAACAGCAAAGAGTCAATGCAGATTCTGCGTGTAACATGGTTAGGGAAAAGACAAGCTCTACAAGAGGCAAGAGCATGTTATATGATATAACACTATAAAACATGTTCTAGATAAGACATAATATACATATATTTATGATATACTGTCTCATGTATATAACATATACATATTACATATACACATACATGTCATATGCATGTATATATACATATATACATATAATACATATGTACATGTACATGTAATGTGTATATATGTTATACACATATAACATTTATATATGTAATGTGCATATGTTAATACATATACATACATGTGAGTATAATGGGTATATATGTGATATACATACAACATGTTATATGCTTATAGGTATGTATATATACATAAGGCAATATATCCATAAATATATGTATATTATATAAATATAATCTACAATGTATATAATATAAATATATACATAATATAAGACGTATGTACAATATAAAGTGATTTAAAGATAACATATTTATATACAAATATCAAACAATCTAAGTGGAAAGAGAAGAGAGGTTCATTCTGTCTGTGGCAGAAATAAGCCTTTCAGAGGAGGATGCCAGGGGTGACATCTCAGCCAGTCCTAATGGATGAGGAGAATTTGACTCATCAGAGGAGCTGGGAAAGGGTCACTGGGGCCAGGGAGCAGTGCAAGCAAAGGAAAGCATTGTGAATAAGCCAGAGATCCTGGAGGAGTGGGAGGCTGCTGATGGGGTTGGAGTGGACAGTGTGCTGACACAGGAAAGGAGCAGTTGCTGGACAGGCTAGGTCCGGAAAGAAAACCAGGAATGTCATACTAACATATTTTAATTGGCAATGAAGGTAATAGGATGGTTCCATGATTATAAAGCAGAAGAGTCATGTGAATAAAACTAGAAATATGGAAAGAAGGTCGGGTGCGGTGGCTCTGCCTGTAATCCCAACACTTTGGGGGGGCGAGGCAGGCAGATCACAAGGTCAGGAGTTCAAGACCAGGCTGGCCAACATAATGAAACCCTATTTCTACTAAAAATACAAAAATTAGCTGGGTGTGGTAGCACACGCCTCTAGTCCCAGGAGGCTGAGGCAGGGGAATCACTTGAACTCGCGAGGCAGAGGTTGCAGTGAGTAACCTTGAAGTAAGCAACCTTGCCATTGCACTCCAGCCTGGGTGACAGAGTGAGATTCCATTGAAAGAAAGAAGGAAAGAAAGGAAGGAAGGAAAGAAAGGAAGGAAGGAAGGCAGGGAGGGAGGGAGGGAGGGAGAGAGGGAGGGAAGGAAGGAAAAAGGAAATATAGAAAGAAATGTAAGCAGGCTGGGGAAGTAATCTGGAAGGCGGATTAGAGCAGACAGACAGGGAAGGACAGCAAAGAGTCCAGGCAGTTCCTGTGTGTATCATGGTTAAGGGAAAGACAAGCACTGCAACAGGCAACAGGACGTTTCCTTTTGTTTCTTCAGCATCAACCAGGAGATGAGGAAGAAATTGATCCTGCTTGGTTTTGCAGAGCTGACATTCCATGCATGCCTGTCCGGCTTAGCTCTAGTTGCTATGCTCTCTGGCATACAGTCATACCTGGCTGAGCAGTTCTTCCTCTCAAATCCTAATCAACTTAATTAGACAGTGAAAGTGACAAAGTTCTTCAGAGATACCATCCATTATCTTATTGACCTTTTGCTCAAAACTTGCAAATCAGAAAGAGACCTTTAATTCCAAACATGTGCCTGTTGTCTCATGGATTCAGGCGTGTTGATAACAAGTAAACAAAGTTCATTAAGAACAGGTTGCTCATTTTGGACTCCAGCTTTGGATGAGCCTGGAAAGTGGCATCATCACTACACCACGTGACTCTGAGAACAGGGTGCACAGTGTGGGAAGGGGAAGTGCGGGGATTGGACCACTCAGAGCATCTTCCTGTGTGAGTAACTCAGCGGCATCTCCCTATTTCACTGGATTGTTCTCTACCTCCAGACTCTGAAACTCATCCATATTCTACAGCAGCTCAGACATTTTGAAGCCAAAGGTACAGGATATTTGGATTTGTCAATCAAATTTCTCTTACATTCACATGTGCTTCTCCATACTCGAAGAAGAGACTTACTGGTTTGTTAATCCAGAGGATGTCAGCATTGTCTGACAGAGACTCATCAGGACCAAAGTCAGCGACTGGTTGGGCTTCCACCCTGGAGCTCTGCTTCCTTTTGAGCATGCTGAGGTTAGCTTTGGTGAGCAAGCACAAAACCACAGTCTGGGAAAAGAAAAAATTGTATTTGTCATCGAAACCATCTTTGCCCACATCAAAAAATTGAGTTCCCCACATATCTGTGTGTATTTGTAAGGCATACATGTGTTCTACTCCATAGTGTATAATAAACACATGAAAATAGAAACTTTGAAAGGATGAGATAAAATTAACACCAACAGAATCTTGATTTTTTTCTCCCAATGCAATAGATTATTTTATGTACTTCATAAGGAGTTTAGAGACTAGTGATCTAGAAGAGCTAGAGTAAAATAGTTTTACTTTTTAGGACCGACATCGTATTAGGAAAATCTTTTTAGATACATGCTCATATACCTAAAGCTGACTCCACATAGAGGTGCTCTGTGCTAGAACACTGCTGACTAATCCAGGCAAAATCCACAGATGTTCCCCATGATTTTCCCCAGTGTTAAAATAATATGACATTCACAGATATCTCTTACTTCCAACAATAGTACCAAGTTGATATCTCAATTTTGTCCTCCCCAGAGAGGAGGGAGACCAGAAAGAAAAGGGGAAGAACTGCCTGTAAATGGAGACTTTTTTTCTTTTATGAATGCAGCGATTATCTAGATTCTTCCAGCTTCTCTGAAGTAAATTATTCATCAAATTACATTGAGGTGGGAGATGAGATGCCTGCTTACTGCTCACATTTCCACAATTCTGAAACATCTACATTTTGTGACAGATGTCACCTCCCCATGGCCATTGATACTGCCTTACACAAGTCAGCAGTCACTTGAGGGGGCATATTACATGTCAGCCCTCAGGATACAAACAGCAAATAAGTGCAATACAATGTGAGAAGAGTTGTTATAAAGGCAGGTGGTACCTGATGACCCCTGAGTCCACTGTGAGACTGCACATTTGATTAGCACCTGGATTGAATCTTAAAAGGAGGCAAGAAACTAATGACTATGGATATATATCATGTTTGGAACAATTAGCAATGATATTTCATTTGATCTTTACAACAGCCCTAACAAAAAAAAATTAATCTCATCTTCTTACACATGCATTAGTAAAGCCAGCCTCAAGGCAGTTAATAACTTGACCTAGGCCATCCAAGCAAACTTGAAATTTAAAATAAGCTCTGTTTGACTACAAAGCTTAAGGGGTTTAGACTTGACTATGCTGAAGCTGAGGACTACTAGGAAAATTTTTCAAGGCAGGTAACCGAGAAAAAGAGCACTTCAGGCAGTGCACAGCTGTGCCGAGTCAGGAAGATGTAGCACTGCAGTTTTAACACCAGGCTGGTTCACTGGCTCTCCTATCTGGTGCTCCATGGATCTAGAGAAAGAAATTTAATCAAGGACAATGGGTGCCACTTAGTCCTCACCAGAGTATAAGAAAAACAAGAACATGTTTGCAGTGTGTGTGTGTGTGTGTGTGTGTGCACACGCGCGCGCATCTGTGTGTGTGCAGTTGCAGTTTTTACTACGAAAGAGAATAAAACACAGAAACTCAGAACACAGCAGCTCAGAATCCGATTGCCTGTACTGAGCACCTATTTCCATCACTATGTGTGCCTTTATCTATCTGGACAGGTACCTCTGCCTAACCCTCCTGATACAGTCTGGCTATGTACCCACCCAAATTCAATCTTAAATCATAATCCTCACAATCCCCAGGTGTGGAGGGAGGGATTGGATTACAGGGGTGGTTTCCCCCATGATTTTTTTGTGATAGTGAGTTAGTTCTCACAAGATCTGATGGTTTTATAAGTGTTTGACAGGTCCTCCTTCACACATTCTTCCTCTCCCCTCTCTGCTGCTGCCTTGTGAAGAAGGTGTCTGCTTCCCCTTCCACCATGATTGTAAGTTTCCTAAGGCCTCCCCAGCCAAGCAAAATGGAGTCAACTGAACCTCTTTCCTTTATAAATTACCCAGTCTCACATATTTCTTTATAGAAGTGTGAAAACAGACTAATATACCTCCTATTCCCAAAAGAAAACAAGCTAACTGCATTTAAGACATGCTAAGTATTTTTAGGCTGTTATTGCCCTGAATATTGAGTTTGAATATTGGCTTTGCAGTAGGCTGCATTAATTAATTTATTTTATGTAATTGGAACTTGGGACTCTTTGATATCCCATGTAAATATATGCAGAATATTTAAAGTATTTTTTTTCTCTGATTTACTGGTAGTAGGGAAGGAATTCTGGTGGCCTCAATTTGAAATGTCTCTTCAATGACAGTCTCCTATTCCTCCAAAAACTGGGTATCTTTGGACTTTTAGAAATCCTTCAAGGTGACACAGTACAAAGGAGCAAGAAAAAAAGTGGTTTCATCATGCAGTTCAAAGATTATGTAAGGATTTTTATAGATCTGTCCACAATACCTCTTTCGCTGAGCAGTGGAGAAAGGGACATATGAATTCCATGCACTTCTATTATCAATATGTCATCTAAAACAAAATATATTTTTGATTATGGATTTGTTTATCTTGAAAACTACATGCCCAGAATTATTGTTTTTTAAAAATTCCCACTTTGGTCATATCTGACTAAAACAGTGCGATTATAACTGAAAGACATTAGGTGAATGTCACTCACATTCACCTTCACTTTACCTGCTCCCAGGTGCCACTAAATCAAACAGTGCCCAATCAATGATCTAAGCTCCAAAGATAGCTGGCTAATCTACACATGCGTGAAGATAGCCGGCTAATGTACACATGCGTGAAGATAGCCGGCTAATCTACACATGCGTAAAAAGATAGCCGGCTAATCTACACATGCGTGAAGATAGCCGGCTAATCTACACATGCGTAAAAAGATAGCCGGCTAATCTACACATGCGTGAAGATAGCCGGCTAATGTACACATGCGTGAAGATAGCCGGCTAATCTACACATGCATAAAAACTCAACAAGTAGTTCCTGGATCACTAGAAATTTTACTGATTTAATATTATTAAATATTATATAAAGCATTTAACTAGTAAGATAAGTGTGAGTTACAAACACATGAGGAATTCAAAATTAATTTGAGGTGGTTGATTGTAATAATTTTCCTTTACAAACAGAAATACTGTTTTATGCCTTCATTCATGTTGAATCAATATAACTGCATACAACAGACCTATTATTCCTCTGATAAAAGCCAGTAGGGATATTTAAGTATCCTAGGTAAGCTAATTATTTTGATAGGAAATTGCTTCTGTGTATCTTAGCCTTATCACTATTATGTTTTTATAAGCCAATATCTCTTTTTTCTGTTTACCGAAGTGTCCTTCATAAGACAGTACACAAAGTTTGCAACACATGGCTTTCAACAGGTTTTCCACATTTATTAAAAGTAGTTTGCATTTAAATAGTTCAGTATCAGGAGAGAGGCTGCACAGTTACAATGTGTCCGTCGATAAATCTTTTACTTAGAAACTGTTTATAGCAACTCAGGAAATGTTCATTGCTCTTTGAAATGGTTAAGATCCAGTTTTTGCATTCTCTGATGGCAATTTTATTTCTATTGGCATAACTTTCCCTAATTCATTCCAACCCCCTCTTCACCATATTAAAATTAAAACATCCCATTTTCTTTCACTGCAACATGCTTGCAACATGATGGGTCATTTCTTTCCCTTGCAGCTCTCTTGGGTTCAGTATTAAAGTTTTTTGAATCTTCTCCTATCTTCCACATTATGGTTCACAGCATGACCTTCTTGCCTGTCCTCTATGCTTAACCCCTTAAGTGATCACCTGTTCTTACATTTTCCATAACCATCTCTAATTTAGGGAGCTATTGGTGCTGCTTCTCCTGCAGATGTAGGAAGATGGTGCCAACACTATCACGAATGAAGATGCCTGAGAGAGTGATGTAAGCCAGGCATCCTTCTGCTTTTCTCCTTCTTCTCATGTCCCAGACCCTACTGCTTGGAACTCTTCAGGTTCCCCACGTGCAGTGGGAAAGCCCAGCAGGTTCTCCTTGCACCCACTCTCAGCAGTGGATTCTTTTCTTGCTCGTTCATTTCATGTATGCACAATCCCTTTTTCACCTATCCCCATTTCCAGACTCCTTTCTAGGTAGGACATGGACCCTCAGGTCTGGGATGCCTTTCAAAATGTTCCCTCTTTTATATTAAAAAATCAACTTCCAAACACACTGTAGGTCTCTTTAGCGGCCCAGAAAACCTTGAAGTATCTTCTTGTTTCTCATTCACTCATTCATTTATTCATTCATAGAGCAAATATTATGCAGCCACTGTGGCATCAGGCACTGCGGTATGTGCTGGGTATACAGCACTGAACACAAAGGCATTCCTGAAGCTTACCAACTACCTGCTTTATTTAACCTTATGTTCCTAGGACCCTGAGTCCCACCACTTTTTACCTGCACTTCCTTTCATACTCATACCACTTGCTGCACTCATATTCACCATCCTGCAACCTGTACTCAACGAATTCAAATCCTTTATCCCAGCCATGTCCTCTTCGTTATTCAATGCCAATCTCACATCAATCTTTCCTAATTCCCTAACTTAACTCATGAAGACTTTTCATCTATGTGTGTGATAATGGGAAGACTTAATATGTGGGAATAAAGATGTGAGGAGAGAAACATAACAACTTCTATAAAATCAAAGCATCTATTTTATTCTAAAAAGTCACAAAGACAGAAGTCACTGACTTATTTTGAATCATTAGGTATTGTTAAGGTTGTTAATATATCAATACCAACAACTACACTTCTGATAACTTATGTACATAAGCTGTGAGGTCTTTAGGAGTGCAAGTGAAATTGTTTATCTACTGCCCTATTCAAGACACAGGCACACACATACATACTTAATGGTGGGCTTTTATCGCATTGTTTAGCATCCCTAGCATAGTTTGAGAAAAAAATTAAGAAAAGAAAATGTTCAATAAGATTTCCGGGACTCTTCACCTCAAACTCTGAGTTTCATGTTTTTGGGAAATTAGCCATCGTCCCTAGCAGAAATTTCTCATTTCATTACGTTTGCATAATTGTATTGATTTTTTAGCTATCCTGCCCATTATGTTAAGTAATGTGGATTTAGCATTGAGCAAAACATACTTGCTCTTTTCCCTTCATGTTCCTGACATGGAAGACAACATGGTGTATTTAAAGGCAGAGGAGCTGATTATAATTAAAGACAGCCTCTTGTGTGGTGTGCTTTCTCTTCAACCTCCATCTAGTGGTTTTCTTATTCCTTAAGTATCTCACTGCTAGCTCCATACTACCTCCCTAGGCAAGGAATATTGAACAGTGGATTCCCAACATGTTTCTGTGCTGTCGGGCATAATAAGATCCACGCAAAAATCCAGGAGAGCTGACTGGTGTTTTCTTAGACCTCAAATACTTAAACTCTAAATTAAGTTAGAAGAAAGTAATTCTATTTTTATTAACTTTTTATTAACAAAAGCAATACAGGTTTACTGTAGAAAAATTAGAAAAACTATAAAAACAAAACAAGAAAGAAAAATGAAAGCCACCAGGAATTCAACTTCTAGAGGCTCAACCATTTTTGCAAAGAATTTGTTGAGCACATACATTGTGTCTACCACTGAATGAGGGACTGCAGATGAAGTAGTAATCAGTCATGGTCTCTCTTGGAATTTTCCTTAGCTAGGTGGCTTACTCTCCAAGGGGATATGAATTCTATCTCTTTTAGGACTTTCTTTTCCATATGTATTTTTCCATGCATACATTTATTTTAAAATGGCTGCTTACACGTGGTTTTGTAACCAGGTTTTAAAAATCTCGTCATATTCTGTGAACATCTTCCTCTGTCAGTAAATACGTATGTACCGGAAATCCTAACTATATGTAAACACCACCTTCAGACGTCTTCTTGCCCCACAGCTCATTTACATGTGTACATGTGCAAGGCCTCACAGGGTTAACAGATATAAGGACAGCTTTCCAGATTTGGTTCCCAATGTTGAATGTGTATCTGAATAAGGCATTACTCCATGTTTTGAAGACAAATATATTTGATGTTACCAATTTTTTTAAAATGTTGGCATTATATAATTAAGTATTTTATTTTTTAATTTTGATTTTAATTTTTTATTGCATTTTAGGTTTTGCAGTCCATGGTGAAGAACATGCAAGATAGTTGCATAGGTACACATGTGGCAGTATGATTTGCTGCCTTCCTCCCCTTCACCTATATCTGGCATTTCTCCCCGTGCTATCTCTCCCCAACTCCCCACCCCCCGCTGTACCTCCCCTATTCCCCCCAAAAGATCCCAGTGTGTAGTGCTCCCCTCCCTGTGTCCATGTGTTCTCATTGTTCATCACCCACCTATGAGTGAGAATATACGGTATTTCATTTTCTGTTCTTGTGTCAGTTTGCTGAGAATGTTTCAAATATTTTTATTTATTCCTCTTTTCAGTTGCAATAGCCACAGAACTCAAAACAACAAACCGCTAAAATCTACATTTGAACAAGAGATTCCTGCCTTTTCCTTATATACACACTTGCATCTTTGGTTTGACTTCAGCACAACATAACAAAAACTTGAAGACAAAAGTGGGTTCTTATTCCTGATGCCAGAACAGCAAGATGTCCTTATTTCTGTAAAGTTAGACTGTCTATTTTGTTGGCCAAGTTCCCTCTCAGACAGAAGACATGTCCATTCAGAACAAATGAATATAAATTTCATGCCATAGTTTCAATTAGGAAAAGAAATCCCATATTTCTGTCTTATTGTCTGTTATCTGTTATCCAACATCCATCCACCTGCCTCATGCTTTACCATCCCTGCTCACTCCACCAACCCCACTCCCAGGGCACATTTGAGCCTTATAACTTCTGATACCTGCATCTCCCTCTTCCCAGTTGAGTGTCCTCTCTGTGCATCCTGAGTTTCTGAACTTCCCCTCTTTCTCTGAGCCCAGATCATCTGTGTCCTGCCCTCTCACACTCTTCCTCTCCCTCCATGAGGTCACCTCTCATGGCCTCTACAGCCTCTTACATGCACAGAGCACTTTTCAGACCAGAATCCAGTAACTCAGCTGTCTCCCATTTAGGGGCTGCTCAATGACTGAAGGGATTTCAATCATCACAATCATTTAAGGGAAAGTGTTAAAAACAGAGTTTGATGTAAAACTGAATGTTATCTCCCACTCAGAATGCTTTCTCCAAAGGAAAATAACCTTCAGTAGCTCACACACACATGCACACACACATACCCCCTGTGAAAAAGTACTTCGGGATACATGGGAGCTTCCATGGTAAAATGGTGAACTTGTTGGTTGATTTCAACCCAAATTACATTTACTGTCATGCAAAAACAGAGTCCTTCTAACAAAAATGTTGGTTGAGGGCTTATTAGGTGCCAGGCTCTGTTTAAGAATATCATACATTTTCAGGTCAGGTTTGGCAGCTCATACCTGTAATTTTAGGATTTAGAAAAGCTGAGGTGGGTGGATCACTTGAGTCCAGGAGTTCAAGACCAGCCTGGGCAACATGGAGAAAACCCATCTCTACAAAAAATACAAAAAATTAGCTGGGGGTAGTGGCATGCACCTGTAGTCCTGGCTACTCAGGAGTCTGAGGTGGGAAGATCACTTGAGCCTGGGAAGCTGTGGCTGCAGTGAGCCAAGATCATATTACTATACTCCAACCTGGGTGACAGAGTGAGATCCTGTCTCAAAAAAAAAAAAATAAATAAAAATAAAAATAAAAGAAAAGAAAAAAGAAAGAATATGAATTATCTCATTCAATTTTCATAAGAACCATTTTACAGATGAGGAAACTTAGACATAGAGACAAGACAAGACAACGTGCCTTACAGAACTATTGAATCAAAAATTAAGTCTATTACAGAATGGACAGAAAAAGAGAAAATGATTTTTCAATATATTTAAATCATATAGCCTGGTGATTACAAACTCTTGGCATCAATTACTGTTTGTGCAAATAGTACAGACATTTTTCATCTCCTGAAATTGAGTCTATTTTTATTATCTGACTCACTTTATGGTTTTTCTCACCACATACTTTTAAAAATTTCATTTTTATTTTTTTGGCAGAAAATCTTCAAACCTCTCATTAAATCTATCTAAATGGCCCTTTCAGCTTTCTGAAGGTATTATCCATTTATCATTTCTTTTTCCTTGAGGTGAATCCTAGAAATATTCTCTTATACCTTCATCATTTTGTCTCTAAATTTGGTAAATAATGAGAAAAACATATTTACCAACTCTCATTTGAGAATCTCACCTCATGTAGTGAAGAGACAGATTCCTCCACTTCCTAAAGTGACAGATTTCTTCACTTCCTAGAGTTAGTTTTAGTCTCGAAATTTCTTGACCGAATATGCTAAGAATGTGAAAACTAAAAAAAAAAATAGATTCCACCCATGATACATGGCTAAAAGAATGTATGTAATTTTTTTCTGCAGAGATTGTGTGAAAGCAATTAAAAGATATTTATTGAGAAAGTCTTTCTGGCATACCCAAAATCCAAAGCCCAGAACACAGATGTTATGATTTTGTTTTGTAGTATTTTGTTCTTTCAGCAAGAAAAATGCAGAGTAAATCGAAATTATCTATGAAAAGTATATCAAGAGGTGACTATTTATCCAATAAAAAGAACATCTACTCTGTAAGTTTCCAATCATCATGTGTTGGAATACCCTGAAAGGTGGTGAGCACCTTTATGAATACTCTCAGAGGGAATGACTACACATTTCTGAGTTTGCAGAAAAGATTTCTCCTCTGTCTGGGACTTGACTTTGCAATAGATGATAACCAAAGTGACTTCCAATGATAAAAGTGATTAGTATTCTTGACACTGCTCTGATTTTTATACATCGATCATTTCTTAGGGTAGAATGAAGATCCATAAGCTACTGTGCATAATTAAGGAATAGAAGCAAGCTTAGACATTATGTGTCCATTTTCTTAACTTGAAAGATGAGAACAAACATAATTGAAAGCTTACTCTGTGCCAGGCACTGTTCTAAACATTTAGCACCTCTCTGAAGTCGTTTTTTTTTTTTTTTTTTTTTGAGACGGAGTTTTGCTCTTGTTACCCAGGCTGGAGTGCAATGGCGTGATCTCGGCTCACTGCAACCTCCGCCTCCTGGGTTCAGGCAATTCTCCTGCCTCAGCCTCCTGAGTAGCTGGGATTACAGGCATGCACCACCATGCCCAGCGAATTTTTTGTATTTTTAGTAGAGACGGGGTTTCGCCATGTTGACCAGGATGGTCTAGATCTGTTGACCTTGTGACCCTGTGACCACCCGCCTCGGGCTCCCAAAGTGCTGGGATTACAGGCTTGAGCCACCGCGCCCGGCCTGAAGTCATTTTTAGTATTATCTCCAATATACAGATTAAAAACTGGAGGCCAACATGCCCAGACCCACATGAAATGGAAGCAAGTTTAGAACCCAAGTAGTCTGCTTGTTGGGAGAACAGAGGTAGAGGGAGGGAGGGAGAGAAATGAAGAATTTGACTTGCACTTTTTAACCTTAGGAATATCTATACAGTTCACAAACATGAACTTTTGTACATGTTCACAAAGATGATGTGTTTTATTCATAATTTCTTTAAAACAAGTAAAATGTTTAAAAAATTTCAGTTTAAACAAGTTACAGCTAACATTTGCCGGTTGATTGTGTGTGAGGCTAATTCTTATCTATTTCTCACCATGCCCCAATGAGGCAAGTGTCTCTCTGTTATTCTGATTTCACAGGTGAAGCTGAATTTGGACGAGATAGGTGCCTTGCCTGAGGTCACGTGGTTAGGCTGCGCTAAATCTCGGGCGTGGGGGGGGGGGTGTCTTGCTGATTTCACCACAGGAATACTTTGCTGTCCATGTCTTCTTTTAGTCTGACCTTTCCACAGCTTTGTAAGTAGAACAGTCTTCTTTCGCAGAAAACAGAGACGGGAGTCTCCAAGTTCCTGCCTCTTCCTTGTCTAAGTAGTAAAACCAAATTAGAGATGCCTGCTACTAGACTTGCAATGCCAGTCCTTCCAGGCCAGCACAAGCACGCCTCTCCTCTGGGTGTCCTTAGCTGGTGAACTTCAATGGGCTGGATGCATCTTGTCCTGTAATCTGGCCTCTGCTCAGCTCTATATTTTCTCTCTTAAACTTAATTTGGAGTCCTGCGTCTCCCCCAGCAACACAGCAGAGAACATTAGCAGGAGAACTAAGATATCATTAAAAAATCTCACCCCCTGGGCATCACAGCAGCAATGTGTGTCTCCAGGACAGAATGGCAGCCCCCGCCCCCACTCCCCATGCAGGGAGAGGATTCCTGTGGCTGATTTTCAGTCTAATTTTGTACAAAAATCAAGGACCTAATTTGGCTGCCTGGTTTTCTCTCTTCTTTCTCTTTTTCTTTCTCCCTCTCTCTTTCTCTCTCCTCCGAATGCCATCTGCCACTTTTCTTTTGGAGAACTCACTCATCTGTGTCTTGGTTCTCATTAAATCATGAGGTGGCTCTGCAAAAACCAGAATCTTACATGCATGGTCCAGTCCCAGCAGACTTCAAGGGCTACCCAAGGTGATGACCACACAGGGGAAGCCAAGTGTTTCAAAGAAACATCTCCAAAAACAGGCTCTTTCTTCTGTTTTCCTTTGGTCAATGCACTGATTAGAAATAGAAAATGGTTCCCCAGTTTTTATGAGTCTATTTCCTAAATCCCAAAGTAAAGCAGCATGTTATTTTTTCCTGGCTCTTTCTAGAAATACTCCAAAACTGTCATTGCTTCTCCAAGGATTCTGTTTTGTTTCATTTTTAAATCATGAACATTGAATTTTCTTTGACCTTTAAAAGCTATTGGGTTTGCTAAAGGGATTCTGTACACACCACAATGCCCAATACCCTTTTGACATTGCACCTTACACACCCAAACTAAAACTGTCAAGCAGTATGAGAGGAAACTAGGTTGTATTTTTGTCACCTCCATCATGATATTTTTTACTTTGTTTCACTGTAGTAGGAGCATTTAACATGAGAACTGTTTCAACAGAATTTTTAATTCACAATAAAATGTTATCAACTACAAGCATAATGTCATCACACAGATCTCTAGAACTCACTCGTCTAGCATAACTGAAACTTTCTACCCAATAATTAACAACTCCCCATTTCCCCTCCTCCCAGCCCCTGGCTACCACCGTCCTACTCTGTGCTACGTGTCTCTCCTACTCTATATTAATTATCCAGCATTGGATGTTTTATTTTGATGACCTGCTGCTGTCATTTCTATATTATGGAAAACTAGAAAGGGCTTATGTATTTTGATTGTGGTTGCATAATCTTATAATACGAATCCCTAAAGGTTGGATAAAGAAGGTAGATGGTTTAAAACAGTGGTTTTCAAAGCCGGCTACTATATTTAAATATTACAGAAAATCAAAGGGAGATTCTGTTTTTGCGGTTGTTTCGTTTTGAAATATAAATCCACAACATTTGCTCAAAAGGGGATGGTTTAAAGGAGTAATTTCTAAAGACTGCTTAACATATGAGTTATCAAGGAAGATTTAGAAATATTCCCAACACTGTAAACTGAATGGTTCTGTCTTCCTCAAGTTGTCTGTTGAAGCTCTTGGAGCCAATATATTTGGAGGTGAGGCCTTTGGGAGGTCATGAGGTTATGAGGGTGGAGCCCCATGAATGGAATTAGTGAATGTATAAGAACGAGGAGGTAGTTAAATTGTCTGTGGACCAGGAAGACAGCCCTCACCAGGAATCACCTTGACCTTGGACTTCTAGTCTCCAGACTATAAGAAACCAATGTCTAGAGTTTAAGTCACCTGATCTGCGCTGTTTGTTATAGCAGCCCAAGCTAACTAAGACACTCAAGCTGAGGCCTCCTTCACTTCAGACATACCAAATCAGAATCTTTAAGGGTAGAAAATAGGACATTGTATTTTTTAAAAAACATGCATAAGATGATTCTAGATGCCCAGAAGAGAACTTAGAGGGCAATTAGCCTTGATGCCCAGAAGAGAACTTAGAGAGTTCACATTGCATAGTCAGGGCTCTTTGTGTGGAAAAGAATAGGAGAGTCTAATTATAAGCATCATAGGCAAAATGCTAGTCTGAGACAAAAATTTATATTTATAATTGTATGTATATACAGTATATTCTACTTTTTCCTCAGAGATATTCAGAATTTACTTAAAAAATAACTAACTGGAATATGCATTGTATAAAGGAATTAAATTTTTGTTTTACAAAAGGATAATTAAGATATTTGTTTTTGTTTTTGAGACAGAGTCTCACTCTTGTCACTCAGGCTGGAGTGCTGTGGTGCTATCTCAGCTCGCTGCAACCTCTGCCTCAGCCTCCCGAGTAGCTGGGATTACAGGCACCCACGACCAAGCCCAACTGATTTTTGTAATTTTAATAGAGACCACATTTCGCCATGTTGGCCAGGCTGGTCTCGAATTCCTGACCTCAGGTGATCTGCCCACCTCAGCCTCCCAAAGTACTGGGGTTATAGGTGTGAGCCACCATAGCCGGCCAGATATTTGTTTTTTGTTGGGGTTTCTGTTACTATTTTCTAGTCTAGACTATACCTTTAAATTGCTATTCAATGTCTTCAAAGAAAGGAAGCAAAATGATTTTTGCCTGTGGACCTAATCTCAGATGAATTTCAAAATAATAATAAAAAGAGAACAGTTAGGAAAGAGAACAAAGCAAAGGATGTACCCTGTAGATACTATTAACTGAAAGATAAAGCAGTAACAATTTCTTTTAACTAGACCTAACAGAATACCAGCAAAAATATCCACATTTACCTGAGCGTGAAGATCTGAAATTATTTTTAGCCTAGGACTTTCATTCTCTTCCTTTAGTCACCAAGCTGTGTTAGCATTAGTTTTTGTGGTAAATCTTTACCATTCACCTCTTCATTTCCATTACTGCAATCTGATTCCAGTTCCTCGATCTTGGAATTTTATACCCAATTTCTCCAGTGACTTTCTTCACTAACCTCCTTGTCGTCATTCCAATTTCTTGGCATTCCAGTTTTTTGGTATTCCATATATTATATATAACATATATCATATATATATATATATTTTAGATGGAGTCTTGCCCTGTAACCCAGGCTAGAGTGCAATGGCACAATCTCCGGCTCACTTCAACCTCCGCCTCCCAGTTTCAAAGAAGGATTCTCCTGCCTCAGCTTCCCCTCCTGAGTAGCTGAGATTACAGGTGCCTGCCACTATGCCCAGCAATTTTTTTTTTTTTTTCTTTGTATTTTCAGTAGAGACAGGGTTTCACCATGTTGGCCAAGCTGGCCTCAGACTCCTGACCTCATGACCTGCCTGCCTTGGCCTCCTAAAGTGCTGGGATTACAGGCATGAGCCACCACACCTGGCCAGCATCATACTTTTGACTGTGCATACTAGAATGCTCTGATCATTGATAAATGTAGGAAGCTTGTAGTTATAACTGTATTAAAGACAGCAACTTTTATGACTTTAAGGTATTTTTTCTCATTTAATCAATTTTTTGAACTGTTTTCTGACATTCACACACTTTTACCTCATCCTTTTTTTTTTTTTTTGAGACAGAGTTTCGCTCTTGTTACCCAGGCTGGAGTGCAATGGCGCGATCTCGGCTCACCGCAACCTCCGCCTCCTGGGTTCAGGCAATTCTCCTGCCTCAGCCTCCTGAGTAGCTGGGATTACAGGCACGTGCCACCATGCCCAGCTAATTTTTTGTATTTTTAGTAGAGATGGGGTTTTACCATGTTGACCAGGATGGTCTCGATCTCTTGACCTCATGATCCACTCGCCTCGGCCTCCCAAAGTGCTGAAATTACAGGCATGAGCCACCGCGCCCGGCTACCTCATCCTTTTTTAAGTTGGTAGTTCTTGACCTATTAATTTTTTTTATTTTTAACTCATTTACAACATATGAGAATTGTCTTCTTGTATTTTTCAGGACTACAGATTTTCAGGACATTATTTTACTGTTTGCTGATAATTTTAGAGAGAGAATATAATATTAGTCTAAATTTTCTCTTTATGGATAAGTAATTTCTTAAGCATTTGATCAGAATGCTCATGGAATATTTTTCTTTTTATTGGTTTTCAAATCCAAAACGATTATCTGGCTATATCTAGATGTTGGCTAAGTTTTGTTAATTGTTTTGGTACGTGATGACCTATTTTCATCTGAATATTTGGATTGCTTTTATACTAAAAGAGAAAAAAGGATCTTATCTCCCTTTAAAATGTGGCTGTGTTCCTTGTGCTGTGATCCTCTCTGTTAGGAAAAACATGTATTGGTGTGTCTATGCTGGCTGTCTTCCATCTATATCTTATTCTCTCCAAACAGCGTCCTCTTTTCATCTCTCTTCTTTGAATAATTGGAAATAATTCTCACTCTTGATTTCTTCATAAGCGATTCTCTTGGCTTCACTGTTCTGGTCTATCCTACTTCTAATTCTCCTCCATTCCTGCTGTGGAGGCTCACACCTGCCCCCACCCTTGACCTGTGGGGTCAGTCCCTGAATTCAGAGCATATTTTGGTATGGCTACATTTGTCTTGGGACCTCAAGGAGAAATGGCTTCAGGAGGCGAGCAATTCTGTCTTACCAAATGCCCGCTTCCAACTTTCACCTCCACTCCTTCATACCAAGGGTCTTTTCCAGGGTCTGTCTTCCTTATTTTTTGCACACGTTTCTTAGAAAGGGAATTGTGAACTGAACTTTAGTTTTTCCCATCAGTTCTGTTCCATCTATACTGAATCCATCAGAAAAGTCTTGGATTCTGCAGCCTAGGAAAAAAAGACCCTCTTATTCCTTTACCTGTGGGGGTACAGATTTCTCACTATATAAGCTTCTTTAATCATCTACTGGAAGTCTGAGTGGGAAAGCAAAAGGCCAAATTAGACTCCTGAACATAACAGCCAATTTTCTAAAAGAATTTGCATTGACCTTTTTTTTTTTTTTTTTTTCCAGCTTCAAACCTTTATAGTATTCCTATTTTGGTTTTACTTTAAAAGGTATATTTTATCATCTGGTTTTCAGATGATTTTTGTAAAGATCAAGTTTGTATATAGCACAAAGGTCAAACATCCAAATTATTATGTTACCTTCTTTATTTCTGTAGAAGAGGAAATGTGATCCACAAACACTTTTTGTAAAAAGGCAGATTTACCTCAAAAGCAGATTAAGCAATGTATTTAAAATTATAATCTGAATTCTTGAGGAAATCAGTTTGAAGACATACATATATCTATATAATAATTCAGATACTGCTTTTTTCAAAGATATAATTATTGGAAATTTGTTGTAAATAAATTATCATTTGAATTCTTCAGGAAACCAAGATATTGATAGACAGACAGACAGATAGATAGATAGATATGGACATATTTGGATATTTATCCTAAAGAACATAAAATAGAAATAAATCTCTACATTATAATCATCTATTAGGACACTGTTTATAATGATGAAAAGCTGGAAACAGCAAATGTCCAATGATAGAGATATGGTTATATACATGAGGCTGTATTTACTGGGTATGGTGTTATATAGCCATTTACAACTTTTAAGTAAGAAAATTATATAGAAATATTTTTTGATGTTTATAATAAATAGTCAATGGAAAAAACAGTAGAAAAGTTCTACAATGCCATGACTACAACTACCTAAATTCAAGCCCTTAAAAATACTACAGAAAAGATGCAGATATTGTGATCATTTGTCTTTGATTGTTAAAACTAAGGTGTTAATTCTTTTTCCTCTATCATTTTATCAACTTTGGTTACTTTAAAATTCATAAAATCTATTTAAAATATTTAAACATTTGCATAGAGTTTGAAAGCTTGTGCTGGTCAGATAAGAATTGTATAACGTGAGTGAAGCTCTAAAATGTTAATACCATTTTGGGGCAGGGGGTATTCTTTTTTTTTAATTTTTAAACAGGGCCTCACTCTATGCCCAGCTGCCCAATCTGGAGTACAATTGTGCCATCATAGCTTGCTGTGGCTTTCACTTCTCTGGGCTGAAGCTATTCTCCCGCCTCAGCCCCATAAGTAACTGGGACTACAGCTGTAAAATACCACACCTGGTGAATTTTTTTTTTTTTTTTATAGAGACAGGGTTTCAACATGTCGCCCAGGCTGGTAGAACTCTTGGGTCCAAGCAATAGGCCTGCCTTGGTGTTGGCTTCCCAAAGTGCTAGGATTACAGGCATGAGCCATCGTGCCTGGCCTTGGGGACCACTCTTAATAGGTTTAAACTCGATATCATAGTTCCCAAGCCAAAACTAGAAGATAAGACATCTCACCTGCTAACATACTTGTTTTTCCTGAAGGATTCTTAAGTTCTGGGTTTGCCTCTTTTCCTCACTCACCACCCAACTTAGCTTATCACCACCTAGTGCTTAGCTTATCTTAGGATATAATGGTGTAGAAGTGAATTTTCATTCACAAACTTGAAATCCACATGTGACTCTGACCCTGAGATAAATTTATACTGCTATGGGATTCTGAAATTATCTGAACATCATTGATGGTGATAAACCAAATGTACATTTGTGCACATACATAGCATGCAGGAAAGATAAAAAAAATCAACTGGAACCCATTTCAAAGAAATGCCATGCCCACGAAGAAGAAAATGCTACTCAACCCTTCAGTTCACTAAACATAAGTAAATGACACTATTTTAAGTAGACCTTTTTTTAAGGTACATTTTCTTTCTCTCTGAATATCTTGCAAGTCCGATCCAAAGTTATAAGTGCATTGCCACTATTTTATGAGATATGATTTCTTCCAGAGTTTATAGAGATTTTAGCACAGCCCTCATCAGTGACAGCACATTTATTCCACAAACAGATCACGTCTTCTAAGAACACAGAAGAGGATCTAACTGAACCTTTTCACTTTTTAAGTTTTTCTCCAAAGCCAGATTTTGTCTTCACTCTGGTTTTAGCAATGGCTAGGTCAAAGTATGCTACAGAAGAATGAAACATCTACCCTAGAAAGGCACACAGAATGAAAGCCAGCCATTTAGGGAGGAAATGTTGGTTGTTGCAGAGGTTTGGGAAGCCATGATTTTTATTTAGAACTGTGGAAACCTAATCTTCGAATGTAAAAAGCCACTCCTGCAATTCATCTGCCTCAGGGCGCTATCATAGTGAAATCACTTCTCTCCCAGGCCATATCAAATCACAGTTGTAGTTATGAACATACGAATCATTTTTTTTTTTCAAAATCGCCACCTGTTAATTTTTAGTCCCCTATTAGAAGTATTGCCCACCAACCACTAACACGAAGGTCACTGGTCTTCAACCCACATTTCACCACCAGGGCAGTCGGGCACCAGACGAACACCAGATTAAGAGTAAAACCTTCTGAGGCCTGAAAGTGAGCGTGTATTTTCATGCATCCTTAATAATACAGTCTCTGAAAAATTGTACCTGAAACTGAAAGATTTATCCTATGGTATTTCAAGCACTAAGGGTCTGAATTCAGAGTTCTCATACCGTCCTGAAAGAGGAACATTCAGTCAGCACGATGACCCCTGATTTGGGATCTGGGCCCCCGAGGAATCTCAGCCAAGCCATCCTTGCTGGTGTCTTAGAGATTCAGTGACAAGATGGTGTTGCTGAGGACACTGCTTTGCATTCGGTATGGCCAACCTAATGACGGCTCCTTAACCAGGCCAATGAATACCATCAGGGACATTTAGCAAGGGGCAATCCACAGGAGCATGGGGGTGGGGCAAGGCCGGGAGACCTGCCAGAGCCAAGCTGCCCCCGACTCTGCGCGTTGGGCCAGAGGTTTACCCAGGCAGTGGCCGGGTGCGGAGGGGGCATGAGCAGTGCTGTCGTGTTGCCCAGTGGCCTCATCCTCAGCCACCTGCCCCCCCAACACCTGCTAGATACCCAGGCTTGGCAGGCCTGAGGTGTCCCCGGCCCTGGGCTTCCCGAGCCAGCCTACGCACAAACCACAGCAGGCGCCCCCGACACTCACGCACAGGGACAGGGAGGGCGCATCGCGGCTACTGCGCCCCAGCCAGGCCGGCGAGGACCCCAGCGCCCCGCTCTCGCTCTCGGGTGGGGGCGCCCCTTCCCAGTCCTCCCCATCGCAGGATCCCCACCCACAGACTCTCTTGCACCCCCAGCGCCCCAGTGCTGTCCTGGCCGGGCCCTGCCGAGGAACCAGCTAGCACACATCCCGGGCCTCGGGTGCAGGGCACCGAGCCGGCCGCGCCGCAGCCTCCCGGGCGCGGGTGGAGGTGACCAACCTGTAACCCGAGCGCTCAGAGCGGTCATGGTGCCCGCGGGAAGCAGTGGCGGCGACAGTGGGTGACGGGCGGGATCCGTGCCAGGCGCGGCGCCCACTGCGGGCGGGGAATGAGGGCCCCTCACCTACCGCGGCTACGCTCCGGCAGCGCGCTCGGCCCGACTGGGGCCGCGGCTCGCGCTCGCGGTGTCACTGAGCGCCGCCGCTGCCACCACCGGGCGTGCTCGGGGAGGGGTCAAAGCCGGAGTTTTCCGGCCTTTTAAAAAAATGATTATTTTATTTAATATTTTTAAGTTAGCTTTGCTGCAGGGGCTGCAGCGATGCCGAAGGGCGGGCACCGCGGAGGAGGCTGCGCCGCAGTTGGTGGTGAGCGCCAGGGTCGGTACTGCCCTCAGGCAGTCTCACAGCAACAGCTGGGCTCTCGTCTGCCAGCTCCTCTCGGGGGTCTTTCGTACTCAACAGCACGGCAGCGGCGGTGTGTACAGGGGTCCCCCGGGCACACGCAGGGTACACGCAAGTCCACCGCCAGGAGGCCGGGAGCCCAGCCTGCGAGCCTGAGGTCTGACTGTGCACAGTACCGAGAGCTAGTTCCACCAGAGTCTGAAAGGGTGAAACCGTTCACCTCCAGTTTCACCCCGGAGTTGTTAAGTAATGAATACATCCCTCACACTTATCGTAGTTTTCTAAACAGGTTGACATTTGCCTTATAAAATTCAAATATGTTGTCGTGAGGATGAGACAAAGTCCATTCGGAAATTGACAGTACCCCCCGCCACACACACCATGTAAGTGTACCTGGACAGCAGACCACATCTGAGGTTTCCCAGGGCTTCCAGCAAGGCGGGTTTAGGGAAATCTGGCCTCCTAAGCACCATGCCCAGGGCCACATCCTCCCACTCATTCCCACTCCCTGAAAGGTTTACTTTGGGTCTGGAATCTTGCCATGTAGTCAGATATGAAAATCCCCAAGGAACTCTTGACCAGTGATTTAGACATCATGCACACAGGCATATAAATAAAGGGAAAGAAAAAACTGAATGAAGCTTCCTCTATCAGACAAATTCTAAACAAAGAACAATTGTTTATCACAAAATGTTATGTGGCAAGACATAGAAGCAAAATTATAGAAGCCTACATTTTAAAAATGCATTTTCTGGTTACATACATTTCAGCTACCTTCTTAAAAAGTTCATTCACAATTTATTCACATTCATAATCTGTATTAGCACTTTTATTGTTTAAAGGGAAATTTTTAAAATATTGGTATTTCATGAAATACAAAATCATGAGGGATTTTTAAAAAATTTCTAAAGACTTCAAAGACTGTATCAAAAGCTACGTTTTAAACAAATGATAAAATCACCCTCATAAGAAAACATTGACAGTAATTTAAACAATGGTAAATATACAATCAGTTTGTTTAGAAAAAGTATTTACCTTAGCTGGGCATTGTGGCTCACACCTGCGATCCCAGCTATTCAGGAGGCTGAGGCAGGAGAATCGCTTGAATCAGGAGGTGGAGGTTGCAGTGAGTGGAGATCACACCACTGCACTCCAGCCTGGGCGACAGAGACTCTGTCTCAAAAAAAAAAAAAGTATTTACCAATTTGTTTCTTTCATCTTTAGTTGCAGCTCTCAACTGTTTGATCTAAATACTAGTTTATTTCACAAACTGAAATATATATATATAGCTATATATATGCTAGCTGGATGATAGTGTATTATTCTTTGAAATTTATTTGAATTATCTGTGAGAAAATAATATTAATGAAATATTTAAACACCAAGATGTAATTTTTTGAAGTGGTAAAAGCAGCGATTATTACTAATGTCAGCACCACTCCTCACCAGAGAAAGAGCATTTCAGACCCTTCTCTGACCTTGGTTGAACTACCTCTGTTTAAATCTCTATAATTCATGTGTATGATCCAAACCATCCCATGCATGATGGAGACAGTCTTGGAGAATTCACGGGCTTCAAGGATGCTATGGAATCCAGCACCCTCCTCCTATAATGCATGGGGATTCACTGCACATGGGAGTAGATGATCATTTTAAGGAACAGTTACATCCAAAATATCACAGTACCCCTTCTACCTGCTCAGTATCTCTTTTCTTTTTTTTTTTCTTTGTTATTTTTAGAGACAGAGCCTACCTCTGTTGCCTATTCTGGAGTGCAATGATGTGATCATAGCTCACTGCAGCCTCAAAGTAAAAGTAGAAAGGATGAACAAGCATCTCTTCCAGGTTGAATAGGCCCTGTAACTATACTTATTGCTGGAATCCAGTGAAAGTCAATTGTTGGCCTGTGGGTTCAAGCTGATTCCATATAATTCAGGTGTGTTTTGTTTGACTCAATGTATACTTTTGGCAAATGAAGATCAATTACCAACACTTGAAAACCACAAGAATTTTAGTTTATCATAAAAAATAGGAAGATCCGGCCAGGTCAGTTCTGCATTCCCACATAACAGGGGACCGCTGGGGGCATCCCTTGCCTCCCACAGATGGACATATAATTTCCATTTGCCACCATGTCCCCAGCCTGCTTCAATTCCTAACCCTTGAAAGTGTTTGCATGTGGGAGCCTATACAATTAAATATGTATTTGACAGTATGAGACTGGGGAAAGGATGCTGTCAAGTAGAAAGAAAGCAGTCAATACAGGGTTTTTACACTAAAGAGGATGAAGCCAAGCCAATGCACAACCAAGAGAGTAATAGCCTTTGGCTTAAAGGAAATTGTATTCATGGCTCTGCAAATGCTTTGGAATGGAAGTGATATGGTTTGTCTGTCTCCCCACCCAAATTTCATCTTGAACTGTAGCTCCCGTAATTCCCATGTGTTGTAGGAGGAACATGGTAGGAGATATTTGTATCATGGGGTGGTTCCCCCACACTGCACTCATAACTACACAAGACTCCAGTTTTTTTGAGACTCTTAAGATTTGTTTTAATCTGTATATACTTGTTTATGTTGTGTGATTTCAAGACCCACATGTCACCAAATATTGCTATGATGGTAGTGAATAAGTCTCATGAGATCTGATGGTTTTATACGGGGAAACCCCTTTTGCTTGGTCTTCATTTTCTCTCTTGGCTGCTGCCATGTAAGACATGCCTTTTACCTTCCACCATGATTGTGAGGCCTCCCCAGCCATGTGGAACTGTGAGTCCATTAAATCTCTTTTTCTTTAAAAATGATCCAGTCTCTGGTATGTCTTCATCAGCAGCATGAAAACAGACTAATAATATAGGACACAGCTATGAAATGCAAGACAGTAAGAATTTGATGAGTACAGGATATTTGCTTCTAACTCATTTGTTCCTACTGCTTATTTCCAGTGAAATAATTAGTATTTCACTGGACACCACGGTGAGTTACTGAGAAAACAGGAATGCTAAAAGAGAAATTTGAAAATCCATAGAGGGACTGGCTTGCGCTCTATGGAAATACAGGTACCAAATCAACTGGAGAAGGATTCTGCTTAAATACAATTCTCTTTCATTTGATTTATGAGTAGATTATGCTTTAGTAACTACACAAGACTCTAGTTTTTCTGAGACTCTTAAGATTTGTTTTAATCTGTATATACTTGTTTATGTTGTGTGATTTCAAGACCCACATGTCACCAAATATTGCTATGATTAATTTTCTGTTAGAAAATTAAGGTTTAGGTTGGGCGCGGTGGCTCACGCCTGTAATCCCAGCACTTTGGGAGGCCGAGGCAGGCGGATCACGAGGTCAAGAGATCGAGGCCATCCTGGTCAACATGGTGAAACACTGTCTCTACTGAAAATACAAAAATTAGCTGGGCATGGTGGTGTGTGTCTGTAGTCCCAGCTACTTGGGAGGCTGAGGCAGGAGAATTGCCTGAACCCAGGAGGCGGAGGTTGTGGTGAGCCGAGATCGCATCATTGCACTCCAGCCTGGGTAACAAGAGTGAAACTCCGTCTCAAAAAAAAAAAAAAAGAAAGAAAATTAAGGTTTAAAAGACATACCAAAAATGTAAACAGGCTAATAGGCATCTTTTGCTTGTTGACTCATTAACATGGATTTCCATGCAATTTGGTTTCAGACCTCTGCAATAAAATAAATATCACAATGATCACAATGAAGTATGTCACACAAAATTTTTGGTATTCCAGTGCAAAGTTACATTTAAACTGTACTATATACTAATATGTATATGTGTGTGTGTGTGTGTGTGTATATATATTTATATCCTAACTTAAAAATACTTTATTGCCAAAAAATGCAAATTATTATCTGAGGCTTCTGTGAGTCATAACTTTTTTTTTTTTTTTTTTGAATATCACTCTTGTGGCTCAGGCCAAAGTGCAGTAGCAGGATCCTGGCTCACTGCAATCTCCACCTCCCATATTTAAGCGATTCTCCTGCCTCAGCCTCCTGAGTAGCTGGGATTACTGGTGTCTGTCACCATACTCAGCTAATTTTTGTATTTTTATTAGAGATGGGGTTTCACGATGTTGGCCAGGCTTTTCTTGAACTCCTGACCTCAAAATCTGCCCGCCTTGGCCTCCTAAAGTGCCGGGATGATAGGTATGAGCCACCACACCCAGCCCCTCATAATCTTTTTCATTGGAGGAGGGTCTTGCCTCATTGATGATGGCTGCTGGTTGATCAGGTTGGTGCTTACTGAAGGCTAGAATGGCTGTAGCAATTTCTTACAATAAGACAACCATGAAGTTTGCTGCATAGGTTGACTCTTCCTTTCATGAGAGATTTTTCTGTAACATGCCATGCCATTTAATGGCTTCTTTACCCACAATAGAACAGTTTTCAAAATTGCAGTCACTCCTCTCTACTGCTTTATCTATTAAGTTTATGCAATACTCTAAACCCTTTGTTGTCTCTTCAGCAATGTTAACAGAATCTTTACCACGGTAAGATTCTATCTCAAGAAACCACTTTCTTTGCTCATCCATAAGAAGTAACTCAACCATTTAAGTTTTGTCATGAGATTGTAACAATTTGGGCACATCTTCAGGCTCCATTTCTAGTTCTCACGCTGTTTCCACCAAATCTGCAGTTACTTCCTTTACTGAAGTTTTGAGCCCCTCAAAGTCATCCATGAGGGTTGGAATCAACTTTACCCAAGCCCCCATTAAGTTGACATTTTTTATATCCTTCCATGAATCAGGAATGTATTTAATGGCACCTAGAATGGTGAATCCTTCCCAGAAGGTTTTCAATTTACTTAGTGCATATCCACTAGAAAAATAACTATCTATAGCAGCTATAGCCTTACAACATATATTTCTTAATAAAATTTGAAAGTTACAATGGCTGTATAATGAATGTTGTGTTAGCAGGCATGAAAATAACATTTATCTCCTTGTACATCTCCAGCAGGGCTCATGGATGACTGGGTGCATTGTCAATGAGCAATAATAGTTTGAAAATAATCTTTTTTTCTGAGCAGTAGGTCTTAACAGTGGGCTTAAAATATCCAGTAAGCCAGATCTGGGTGTGGTGGCTCACACCTATAATTCCAGCAATTTGAGAGGCTGAGGAGGGAAGATTGGTTGAGTCAGGAGTTTGAGACTAGTCTGGGCAACAAAGTGAGATTCTGTCTCTACATAAATTCAAAAAATTAGCTGGGCATGGGGGCATATGCCTGTAATCCTAGCTAGATGGAAGGTTGAAGCAGGAGGATCCTTGATCACAAGAGGTCCTGGCTGCAGTGAGCTATGTTTATGTCTCAGCACTCGAGCCTGGGTGACAGAGCAAGACACTGTCTCAAAAAAGGAAAAAAGAAAAAAAATTTTAGAAAAATATGCTGTAAACAGATGTGCTGCCATCTAGGCTTTGTTGTTCTATTTCTAGAGCACAGGTAGAATAGATGTAGCATAATTCTTAAGGGCCCTAGGAGTTCTGAAATGATGAATGAGTAATGGCTTCTACTTAAAGTCACCAGCTGCATTGGCCCCTAACAATAGAGTTGGCCTGCCCACTGAGCTTTGAAGCCAGACACTGGCTTCTTCTCTCTAGCTGTAAAAGTCCTAGATGACATTTTCCAACAGAAGGCTGTTTTGTCTACATTGAAAACATATCATTTACTATAGCCACCTTCATTAGTTATTTTAGCGAGAACTTCCGAATAACTTAAGTAGCTTCTGCATCAGCTGCTTCACCTCATATTTTTATGTTATGGAGACAGCTTCTTTTTCTTCAACCTGATGAATCAATCTCTGCTAGCTTCAAATTTTTCTTCTGCAGCTTCCTAACCTCTCTCAGACTTCAAAGAATTGAAGAGCTTGTTAAAGCCTGCTCTAGACTAGGCTTTGGCTTCAGGGAATGTACTGGCTGGTTTGATGTCCTATCCAGATCACTAAAACTTTCTCCAAATCAGGAACAGGGCTGTTTTGCTTCCTTATCATTGGTATGTTCACTGGAGTAGCACTTTTAATTTCCTTCAAGAACTATTCTTTTGCATTTACAACTTGGCTAACTGTTTGCGGCAAGAGGACTAGCTTTGGTCTATCTCAGCTTTTACCGTGACTTTCTCACTAAACTTAATCATTTCTAGCTTTTGATTTGAAGAGAGAGACTTGGAATTCGTCCTTTCACTTGAATGCTTAGAGGCAATTGTAGGGTTAACTGGCCTAATTTCAATATTGCCGCATTTCAGGGAATAGAGAGATCCACGGAAAGGGAGAAAGGAACAGCCAGCTGGTGGAGCGGTCAGAACACACGTAACATTGATTGATTAGGTTCTCTACCATGGATATGTTCATGATGCCCCAAAACAATTACAATAGTGACATCGAAGATCGCTGGTTACCTATTGCCATCACAAATACGATAATAATGGAAACGTCTGAAATACTGAGAATTACCAAAATGTGACACAGAGATACAAAGCGAGCATATGCTGCTGGGGAAACAGCCCCGATAGACTTGCTTGAGGCAGGGTTGCTGTAAACCTTCAATTTGTAAAACAAAACAAAACAAAAAATGCAACATCTGCAAAGCACAGTAAAGCAAATCACAATAAAATGCCATGTGCCCATACAGAATTCAGTCTTGGCGGAACAGATGCGTTTTGATAATGGAGTGCCTGAGAAAATTTAAGGCATTTTGCCTCCCAGATCTCCCAGCAGGAAGCATGATGTGGGGTGTTTCTGAGGAAAGGAAGGATATACCAGAAGAGATGTCACTAAGTTTTGTAGCCCCAAAGATTAATCTCACTGCACCTCTGTCTTGGATCTTGAGGGAAGTAACAAGTGTGAGAGTTTCTATTGAGGAAAGAACTGCTGGGTTAGTGGTCCTCATGTGCCAGTGATATTCTAGATGAAAAACTTAAATAAGTCCTCTTCTCATAAGTCAGCATCTCTAAGCAACCACAAAACATTTATTCATAATTCAATATTTCAAGGTATTGAATGATACCTCACTTCGTAGCTTTTCCTTAAGGTGATGTTCCCCACACTTCTCTACCTGGGCCATCTTAAATATTTTCAGAGAGGTCATTATTAAGTATCTCAGGAGTGGGAAAGGCAACTATGGAGAATTCCTCTTTATAAAACCGGTGTCCTTCTGAGCAACACTGTTCCAGTAGTGTACCTGCTCACAGGGATTCCATTCCTAACAGGCCAGAGTGGACTTGCCTCCTTTCCTCTCTGTCCTGTGAGTCTGTATGCTTCAACCATCACCTGGACCAGTTTTGCAATCCCTACAGACCCTGCACTTACGTTGTAGCTGTGTTATCTGAAGCACTAAGAGCATGTGAGTGCAATTAGGTGGTAAATATCCATCTGCTGAGTCAGAGTGGAGGTCTTCGAAAGGTTGGCCTATGGCCTTTAATATCTCATTGAAATCAGCCATGGATGGAAGACAGGCTTAGGATACCCATCAACAGAAAATAAAAGAAAGGGTAAGTTCATAGAAAGATGCTATTAAACCTCAAAAAGACAGAAGCTGTGATGTTTATACTGGGCAGAAATATCTTCAGGCAAAAAAGTGTGATTGATTTTTATTATGGAAAAATTAACAGCCTAATGGCATGGAGAGTGGATGAAGGACACACTTGACTTGGAAGGTCCTGCAGTCTAGAGGTATGAGTGATCTTCACACTGCGCGTACTTTACAGATTAATCAAAAAAATTTTCTGCATCACCGTTTTGTTCTACTTTAAGATTATATTTTCAGAGGAAACTAGGTTTTAGAGGAAAAAACAAAAGGAAGCCTGTGAAATCAGGAGTAAACAGTAATGCCAATTAAGTGCTCGTGCTGGGAGCAAAACAGAGGCCTCATTGTGTTGAGCTGCAGCTGAGCCAATCGCCCAGAGGAACTGGTGGACTTCTAAAAACAAAGGTCAAGTTTTCAAGTGAATCACTCAGCAACAAAATGAAGCATATTTTGACCACTTAATAAAGGCTGCTATAAGACAGGAGTAAAGCTTTGGTTCCAAAAATAACCGTAAAGGCCTCATTTATTGCATAAAATATCTTAGCAAGTACATGATAACAATCCTCAGACCCCTCAGGATTGATAGGCTGGGTCACTTCATGAGACATGACATCCAAAAGCATGAGCCGAGCGGGAGAGGGATCCAGCCTGGGTGACAGCGAAGAGAGGGGATGAGCATCATTTGCTGAGTTCGGGCCAGCTGGAGCAGCAGTGGCTGTTACTCATTTCAGTCGTTCTCTTACACATTGCCCAGAAATCAGGACCAACAAAGATCCTGGACACATTGTGCCTGGATGGAAAAAAACTTCATGAGAGAAGCAAGAGGTAGACAGTTCTGGATACTGTTGACAACACACCCAGATCCTAAAAGGCCGCTGCAGTTATCACCCAACTTCTGTCAAGATGACTGCTGACTTCTCAGAACTGTCTCCTTCTCCAGAGACTGGCCCTCCTTCAAACAGGAGATGTCTTACGTGGGTCAGCATAATTCCACCCTGACCCAGGGGCAGTCTGAAGTCAGTGACAAGTGGACATGTTTGTACAAAAGCTAGGCCTCTTGCCTCCAGGTGGGCTAATTCTGTTTCATTCTTCTCCAGAGCTCCCTGCTGATCCAGGCTGAAGCTGAACTCCATCTCTCTGTATATTTGGAAGGAGCATGCCTTATACAGTTTTGATTTCTCAGTAGTATCTTCTATGTGTCAACGAAGTCAGTATTGCTGATCATGCAGTTCAATATTTTTGCCTCTTAATTTTTGTTTCCTTGATTCATAAGTTTTGGCAAAGGTTGTATTAAAACCCCCCAGTATAACTGAGGGTTTATATTTCTTTGTATTTCTGTCAGTTTTGCTTTATGTGATGTGAGGTGATGTTATAAATGCATACAAATTTAAACTTGCTGTATTTTCCAAATGTGATAAAACTTTTGTCATTCCAAAGTGACTTTATATCTGGTTTATAGTTTGGATTTGTGTCCTCGCCCAAATCTTGCGTCAAATTGGAGGAGGGGCCTGGTGGGATCTGATTCGATTATGACGGGTGATTTCCCCCTTGCTGCTCTCGTGATAGTGAGTTATCAGAGATCTGATAGTTTTAAACGCATAGCACTTACCCCTTCGCTCTCTCTCTTTCCTGCCACCCTCCGAAGAAGGTACCTGCTTCCTCTTCGCCTTCCACCATAGTAGTAAGTTTTCCTCAGCCTCCCAATCATGCTTTTTGTTAAGCCTGCAGAACTGTGGTCAATTAAGCCTCTTTTCTTCATGATTTACCTAGTCTCAGATAGTTCTTTGTAGCGGTGTGAGAATAAACTAATACACCTGGCAATGCTTTTCTCTTTAAGGTGATATTAGTGTGGCCACCCCAGTTCTCTTCTATATTTTTCATCCTTTCGTGTTTTTACTTTCTATTCTTTAAACTTTTTTCCTATTATTTGAACTTTTTTTATATTCTAATTTTTTATACACTTCTGATTGTGCATGTTTGTCTTTTAATTATTTTGATTATTTATCTGTCCAAACTTCCGTTAGAGAAAACCCACCGATGGCAAATGGTTCCTTTTTGTTTACTTGACTAAGTCTGAAAGATAAATTTGTCCTGATATACTAAATGTCTAGTCTAGTTTAGCATTTATATTATCTCAGCACATTGAATAGAAAATAACACTTCAGTACCTTCTAACTAAAATTTCAATCCCTGAGAAGTCAGTGCTCAATCTATATGTGGTTTTTTATCATTTTCTGTTTTTTTTTTACATATACTCCTTGTGTTTGGATTTCTCCGTGAGGGATCTATGTGTGGATGTCTTTTTATCTAAATGGTTTGAGATTTATTAGACTCAGAACTCATGGATTGGTACTAAGTATGTCTTCTCTTTCTCCTCTGCTCTGGGGCTCCAATTTACGTACACTAGCCCATCATGCTTTATCCTTCATGTCTATGGGTCTGTATTTCCTTTGTTCATTTACTGTGTATTCTGAACAGTTTTTCTGACCTGTTTTTCAGTTTATTTATCCACCTTGCTGCATCTAATAAGGTATTAAACTGGTCTTTTCAGTTATTAATTTCAAGTATTCATTTAGTTTTTGAAATGCTATTTGATTTTGTATATGGCTAGTTGTTTTTTATTTCCTACAGATATTTTTAGGTTGCTCTTTATATATATAATTACATGCATATATATATATATATATATATATATATATAAAATTGCTTTTTAGGTTTTGAGGTACATGTGAAGAACATGCAAGATTGTTGCATAGGTACATACATGGCAATGTGGTTTGCTGCCTTCCTCCCTATCATCTATATCTGGCATTTCTCCCCATGTTATCCCTCCCCAACTCCCCACCCCACACTGTCCCTCCCCTAGATCCCCCTCACAGACCCCATTGTGTGATACATTTTATTGATTTGTGCTCTAAACATAATAAGTATACTTATTTTATGTTACATATCCAGCAATTTCAAAGTTCAAATATTTTATTGTTTTGGAGTGTGTTTTTTTTTTTCTGAAGATTCTTCATCATGGTGTCTACTTTTATCTCTGTGTTGCTTATTTTCTCAACAAGAGCTCTCTGAAAAACTATTTTACAAAATTTTTTGAGACTTAAGATGAAAATGGTTTCTCTAGGTAGGATTTGTTTTAGCTTTTCCCATACACCTAAAGACACTAAGAGTCCATAGTACAAGCATGACCAAAATTGATTTTTTTGTACTACTTGTGGGAAGACATTTTGTCTAAAAGTCTGTGCCAGTGCGTACTCTTAGTCATAAATCCTTGGGGATGATGCTTCCTCGTGCTCAGCTAGGAAGGCAAATCTCCATGGTCCTCTGACTTCTCAAGTCTATGGAATCCAATGGAAGATTTAAAGCTTTTCCTTTTGCTATAAACAAAAGTTTAATTTCAGCTGGATGGGTGAATTCCCTTATGATAGAAATGCCTTCGATCTCTGCTGACCTTCCAGCATTCTTTCTTGTTGCCTGCTTTTGGCCTGATGGTTGCTTACTGTCTTATTGTCTCCTGGATGCTTTTAGGAAGAATTAAAATTTTTGCTATTTAGTCTAGTTTTTATAATTATATTTACCAGGAAGCTTTTCTAGCAAATCTAAGCCACTTTTTCTCCAGAAGCAGAAGTCACTGAACACTTCCTTGAATCTTTCATAAAATGCTTGAGTAGATGTTTTCACCTCCTTGCTTCCCCGTGAACTATGGGGCATGCTTCTACCTCAGGGCCTTTGCACTAGTCTTTACTATGAAGTACTCTTCCCTCAGAAATCTTTGGAACTCATTTGATCCTTCACTTCTCTGGTCTGGTTTTCGATTTTTATTTTAGAATCAGGAGGAACATGTGAGGGTTTGTTACGTGGGTATATTGCACGATTCTGAGGTTTGGAGTACAAATGTATCTGCCACCCAGGTAGTGAGTATATACTCTATAGGTATTTTTGTTTTGACACCGAGTCTCACTTCGTTGTCCAGGCTGGAGTGCAATGGCATGATCTCTGCTCACTGCAACCTCCACCTTCTGGGTTCAAGTGATTCTTGTGCCTCAGCCTCCCAAGTAGTTGGGACTACAGGTGTGGGCCACCATGCCTGGCTAGTTTTTGTATCTTTAGTATACATGGGGTTTCACTATGTTGGCCAGACTGGTCTTGAACTCCTGACCTCAGGTATTCGGCTGCCTTGGTCTCTCAAAGTGCAGAGCCACTGCGCCCAGCCTCTATAGGTAGTTTTTTTCCAACCCTTATCCCCCTCCCTCCCCCCTCCCTTTTGTATTCCCCAGTGTCTGTTATTCCCATCTTTATGTCCACGTGTACCCAATGCTTAGCTCCCACTTGTTAGCGTGAACATGCAGTTTTCTGTTTTGCTTTCTTGTATCTGCATTAGTTCATTTAAGTCCTTCACTTCTTGCATATTCTCTTCCCAGTCAAACTTTCACTGTCCACCCCATCTAAAATGCCCTCACCCCAATCCATATTTCTTATTTTTAAATTTAAAACAGTCTTTGCTCCTTATACAGAGAATGTTGGATATAATAAATATCCAACATTCTCTATATTTTACTTATCTTGCTCACTGTCTACACCGCTGAAGTAGAAGTTTCGTCAGGGCAGGGGTTTTGTTTGTTTCACCCATTCCTCTACCCTTAACACCTAGAACAGAGCTTAGCACATGCTAGGCACTGAAAAACGTGTGTTGAATGAATAAAGGAACAACTGCTGTCTTGGATCCTGTCTTTTAAGGACATAGACTAGTCTTTTAGAAATGCATGACCGATGTAGCACAATTGAATTATTATGGAAATGTTGGAATAGCAAATTAGAATTAGAGCTAAAAATAAATAATTTGCTAAACTTTGGGTCTGGCAAATAAGGGAATCTGTAAATAGTTTAAACAGGAGAGCAACCAAGTTGAAGAAGAGAGTTTACCTTGCACTGGAAGAAGAAAGCATGTTATTTCAGAGGATTTACTCTCTACTCCCGTAGTTTTACTTTTTAAAATGTAAAATATATGCTCTTTGAGAGTGGGGATTTCTGTCAGTTCAGTTCACTGCTACATTCTCTCCCTCAAAAGCGATCCTGTATGTGCCGCATTCTGTATTTCCTTTTTGAATACGCGATATTATGAATATTGGTGTTGACATTATTAAGTTAAATTGTATACATGATTATGACGTGAATATACACACAGCTTACTCAGCGTGTCTTTTTGTGGGATGGTCAGTAGAAACCCATGATTTAACTGGATATCTTGATAGACCACCTGGAATTAAGTCTTCAATGAACCATGTTTATAGAAAAGTGCATTTTGGTGTCAAAGCAAAAACTGCTTCATAAATAAACATCCATTTTGTACATAAGTCTCTGACAATCTACCAGGATAATTTAGAGATATTTCCTGTAAGTCACTTGTAGCAAAAGGTATGCTCTGTGCATATTTACATGGAGCTACTGGTAGTCCAGCCTTTCTGTGAAGAAAACAGCACCCTCTATTATGAGATGACTCAGCGCATGGCAGGGATCATGGCTTCGGGAAAATATAGCAAGGCCTGGATTGCAGCCCCATGCATTCCCTCGGCCAGGTGTCTGTGCAGAGCATGACTCGCACAATCAGATGGAGTGAGCTCGTGTGCAGATGGCTTTCCAGAATCTTAGCTTGCATGTCCACTAGCGGTGCACAGTGAGCCTGCCTCACCCATCCTCTTCAACATTATCGTCTACAGTCTATCCAGTTCAGATGATGAGAAAGTATAGTCATTGTTTTGTTATTTTACCTTTTGTTGCTCACCTGATGAGTTTGAACTTTTGAACTACATTTTTATGTATTTCCTGTTTTTGTGACTTGTCTTTTGCTACGATTAACTTATTTTGGTAGGAAATAAGCAAATCTTATTTCCAATGAAATCAATTTGTAAAATTTCTTATCAATTTGTAAAATTTGATAAGATATATGTTGCTATATATCTATAAATATGTACACATGTATACATATATACACATTTTTATATATGAAGATATATATGTTGCTATTATTTTGCCAACCTTATTATAATACATAGAAAAATATACTTTTTCTCTTCAGTGGTTCTAATATTTGTAGACTTTCATTGAAAACTTTTCATTGGAAAGATTTTCATTGAAATGACTTTCATGTATTCAGAATCTTTTTTTTTAAATTGTATTTGGGCTCTGGGGTACATGTGCACATCCTGAATCCAGCAGGACTGTTGCATAGGTATATATGTGCCATGGTGGTTTGCTGTCTCCATCACCCACCCCAGTCGCCTACATCAGGCATTTCTCCTGGTGTTATCCCTCCCCATCCTCCCCACCCCTACTGCTGTCCCTCCCCTCCCTCCTCTCTACGCCCCCCACCCACCTAGCCCTGTGAGTATTGTTCTCTTCCCTGTACCCAAGTGTTCTCATTGTTCATCACCCACCTATGAATGAAAACATGTGGTGTTTGGTTTTCTGTTCTTGTGTCAGTTTGCTGAGAATAATGGTTTCTAGGTTCATCCATGTCTCTACAAAGGACACGAACTCATCATTCTTTATGGCTGCATAGTATTCCATGGTGTATATGTGCCACATTATTTTGTCAAGTCTATCATTGATGGGCATTTGGGTTGATTCCAGGTCTTTGCTATTGTAAACAGCACCACAATGAACATACGGGTGCATGTGCCTTTATGATAGAACTATTTATAATCCATTGGGTATATACCTAGTAATGGGATTGCTGAGTCAAATGGAATTTCTATTCCCACACTATCTTCCATAATGATTGAATTAATTTACACTCCCACCAACAGTGTAAAAGAGTTCCTTTTTCTCCACATCCTCTCCAGCATCTGTTGTCTCCAGATTTTTTAATGATCGCTATTCTAACTGGCGTGAGATGGTATCTCAATGTGGTTTTGATTTGCATTTCTCTAATGACCAGTGATGATGAGCATTTTTTCATATGTTTGTTGGCCTCATGTATGTCTTCTTTTGAAAAGTGTCTGTTCATATACTTTGACTACTTTTGAATGGGTTTGTTTTTTTTCTTGTAAATCTGTTTTAGTTCTTTGTAGATTCTGGATATTAGCCCTTTGTCTAATGAGTAGATTGAGAAAATTTTTTCCCATTCTGACAGTTGCCGGTTTATTCTAATGATTGTTTCTTTCGCTGTGCAGAAGCTCTTAAGTTTAATTAGGTCCCATTGGTCTATTTTAGCTTTTGTTGCCAATGCTTTTCGCATTTTAGTCATGAAGTCCTTGCCTGTGCCTATGTCCTAAATGGTTTTGCCTAGGTTTTCCTCTAGGGTTTTTATGGTGTCAGTTCTTATGTTTAAATCTTTCATCTATCTGGAGTTAATTTTTGTATAAGATGTAAGGAAGGGGGTTCAGTTTCAGCTTCCAGCATATGGCTAGCCAGTTTTCCCAACATCATTTATTAAATAGGGACTCCTTTCCCCATTACTTGTTTTTGTCTGGTTTATCGAAGATCAGACAGTTGTAGATGTGTGGCATTACTTCCAAGACCTCTGTTCTGTTCCATTGGTCTACATCTCTGTTTTGGTACCAGTCCCATGCTGTTTTGATTACTGTAGCTTTATAGTACATTTTGAAGTCAGGTAGCTTGATGCCTCCAGCTTTGTTCTTTTTGCTTAGGATTGTCTTGCCTATGCAGGCTCTCTTTTGGTTCCATGTGAAGTTTAAAGTGTTTTTTTTTTTTTCCAGTTCTGTGAAGAAGGTCAATGGTAGCTTGATGGGGATAGCATTGTATCTACAAATTACTTTGGGCAGTATGGCCATTTTCACAATATTGATTCTTCCTAACCATGAGCATGGAATGTTTCGCCATCTGTTTGCATCCTCTTTTATTTCCTTGATCAGTGGTTTGTAGTTCTCCTTGAAGAGATCTTTTACCTCCTTTGTTGTGTTCCTAGGTATTTTATTCTCTTTGTAGCAATTGTGAATGGGAACTCACTCATGATTTGGCTCTCTGTTTGTCTGTTATTGGTGTATAGGAATGTTTGTGATTTCTGCACATTGATTTTGTATCCTGAGACTTTGCCAAAGTTGCTTATCAGCTTAAGGAGGTTTTGGGCTGAGATGATGGGGTCTTCTAAATATATGATCATGTCAACTGCAATTAGGGACAATTTGACTTCTTGTTTTCCTAATTGAATGCACTTTATTTCTTTTTCTTGCCTAATTGCTTTGACTAGAACTTCCAATACTATATTGAACAGGAGTGGTGAGAGAGGGCAACCTTGTCTAGTGCCAGTTTTTAAAGGGAATGCTTCTAATCTTTGCCCATTCAGTATGATATTGGCTGTAGGTTTCTTGTAAATAGCTTTTATTGTTTTGAGATACGTTCCATTGATACCTAGTTTATTGAGAGTTTTTAGCATAAAGGGCTGTTGAATTTTGTCAAGGCCTTCTCTGCATCAGTTGAGATAATCATGTGGTTTTTGTCTTTGGTTCTGTTTATGTGGTGAATTACATTTATAGATTTGTGTATGTTGAACCAGCCTTGCATCCCTGGGATGAAGCCTACTTGATCATGGTGGATAAGCTCTTTGATGTGCCATTGCATTCAGCTTGCCAGTATTTTATTGAAGAGTTTTACATCAATGTTCATCATGGATATTGGCCTGTAGTCTTCTTTATTAGTTGTGTCTCTGCCAGATTTGGTATCAGGATGATGTTGGTCTCATAGAAAGAGTTAGGGAGGATTCTCTCTTTTTGTATTGTTTGGAATAGTTTCAGAAGGAATGGTACCAGCTCCTCTGTGTATGTCTGATAGAATTCAGCTGTAAACCCATCGGGATCTGGAATTTTTTTGGTTGGTAGGCTATTAATTGCTACCTCGACTTCAGACCTTGTTATTGGTCTATTCAGGGTTTCAGCTTCTTCTTGGCTTAGTCTTGGGAGTGCAAGTGTCCAGGAATTTATTCATTTATTCCATATTTACTGGTTTATGTGCATAGAGTTGTTTGTAGTAATCCCCAATGGTAGTTTGTATTTCTGAGGCATTGGTGTGATCTACCCTTTATCGTTTTTTATTGCATCTCTTTGATTATTCTCTCTTTTCTTTTTTATTAATCTGGCTAGTGGTCTATTTTGTTGATCTTTTCAAAAAACCAGCTCCTGGATTTGTTGATTTTTTTGAAGGGTTTTTTTGGTGTCTCTATCTTCTTCAGATCTGCTCTGATCATAGTTATTTCTTGTCTTCTGCTAGGTTTTGAATTTTTTTCATCTTGCTCCTCTACCTCTTTCAATTTTGATGATAGGGTGTCAATTTTAGATCTTTCCTTGTTTCTCACATGGGCATTTATTGCTATAAATTTTCCTCTCGACACTGCTTTAAATATGTCCCATAGGATCTGATACATTGTGTCTTCATTCTCATTGGTTTCAAAGAACATCTTTATTTCTGCCTTCATTTCGTTGTTTATCCAGTCAACATTCAAGAGCTAGTTGTTCAGTTTCCATGAAGTTGTATGGTTCTGAGTTAGTTTCTTAATCCTGAGTTCTAACTTGATTGTGCTATGGTCTGAGAGACTGTTGTGATTTCTGTTCTTTTGCATTTGCTGAGGAGTTATTTACTTCCAGTTTTGTGCTCAATTTTGGAGTAAGTGCAATGTGGTGCTGAGAAGAATGTGTATTCTGTGGATTTGGGATGGAGTGTCCTGTAAAATCTATTAGGTCTGCTTGGTCCAAATCTGCATTCAAGTCCTGGATATCCTTGTTGACTTTCTGTCTCATTAATCTGTCCAATATTGTCAGTGGAGTGTTAAGGTCTCCCACTATTATTGTGCAGGAGTCTAAGTCTCTTTGTAGGTTTCTAAGAACTTGCTTTATGTATCTGGGTGCTCCTGTATTGGGTGTATATATATTTAGGATAGTTAACTCTTCTTGTTGCATTGATCCTTTTACCATTATGTAATGCCCTTCTTTGTCTCTTTTGATCTTTGTTGGTTTAACATCCGTTTTATCAGAGACTAAGATTGCAACTCCTGATTTTTTTTGCTCTCCATTTGCTTGGCAAATCTTCTTCCATCCCTTTATTTTGAGTCTATGTGAGTCTTTGCATGTGAGATGGGTCTCCTGAGCACACCAAAGAGTCTTGACTTTTTATCCACTTTGCCAGTCTGTGTCTTTTGATTGGGGCATTTAGGTCATTTACATTCAATGTTAATAGTGTTATGTTTGAATTTGATATTGCCATTTTATTACTGGCTGGTTGTTTTGCCCATTAGTTGACGTGGTTTCTTCATTGTGTCATTGTTCTCTACCATTTGGTACGCTTTTGCAGTGACTGGTACTGGTTGTTCCTTTCTCTGTTTAGTACCTCCTTCAGTAGCTCTCATAAGGCAGGTCTTATAGTGACGAAATATCTCAGCAATTGCTTGTCTGTAAAGGATTTTATTTCTCCTTCACTTATGAAGCTTAGTTTGCCTGGATATGAAATTCTGGGTTGAAAATTCTTTTCTTTAAGGATGTTGAATATTGACCTCCACTCCCTTCTAGCTTGCAGGGTTTTTGCCGAGAGATCCGATGTGAATCTGATGGTCTTTCCTTTGTGGGTGACTCGACCTTTCTCTCTGGCTGCCCTTAGGATTTTTTCCTTCATTTCAACCCTGGTGAATCTGACAACTATGTGCTTTGGGGTTGCTCTTCTTGAGGAATATCTTTGTGGTGTTCTCTGTGTTTCCTGGATTTGAATGTTGGCCTGCCTTGTTAGGTTAAGAAAGTTCTCTTGTTTAATATCTTGAAGAGTGTTTTCCAACTTGGATTCATTCTCCCCACCATATTCAGGTACACTGATCAAGGGTAGATTAGGTCTTTTCACATAATCCCATAGTTCTGGGAGGCTTTGTTCATTTTTTTTTCCACTCTTTTTTCTCTAATCTTGCCTTCTCATTTTATTTCACTGATTTGATCTTCTATCTCTGATATCCTTTCTTCTGCTTGATCGATTAGGCTGTTGAAACTTGGGCATGCCTCGTGAAGTTCTCATGCTGTGTTTTTCAGCTCCATCAAGTTGTTTATGTTCTTCTTAAAGTTGGTTATTCATCTTCTTTAGCTAGCATTTTGTCTAACCTTTTTTCAAAGTTCTTTGTTTCTTTGCATTGGGTTGGAACATGGTCTTTTAACTTGGAGAAGTTTGTTATTAGCCACCTTCTGAAGCCTGCTTCTGTCAATTTGTCAGATTCATTCTCTGTCTTTTCTTGTTCCCTTGATGGTGAGGAGTTGTGATCTCTAGGAGGAGAAGAAGTGTTCCGTTCTCTGATGGTTTCATCCTTTTTGCGCTGGTTTTTCCCATCTTGGTGTATTTATCTCCCTTTGATCTTTGAAGTTGGTGATTTCAGGAGTCTCTGACTGGACGTTTTTTTCTGTTGAGATTGGAGCTGTATCTTTTTTGGCCTGCAGAGAGAGTTGCTGGGCTCTCTAGGATTCAGTCAGGTTGCTGGGTGGGTGGTCCTTCCCTGGAGTTTGTTTGCAGGTGAGATTGGCCCCACCTTCCCAATGGCATCTCTCCTTCCCCAGCTGGATCTTCCTGGTTGGGGTTAAACTGTGTATTTGCTGCCAAGCTCTTTAGCAAGGGCTTCAGTTTGAGTTCTGTGGAGGTGGGGCCTGACAGGCCTTATGGTCTGTTTCCCCGCTTTCAACTCTGCCAGGCTCTGTGGGACAGTCCATCCTGCTGGCGTTAGTCCAAACTCCCGCCCAGGTCCCTGAGACAATTTGGTGCACCTGGTGGTAGCCGCTGCTCAGATTTGCATAGACTATCCATGGCACCCCGCCATCTGGAAGGGGTCTCATGGACCTGGGGTTGCAGGAAGGATTAAGGTGAGCACAGGATCCGGATTGGAGCATTGAGGGGGCTAAGTCCCCTGACACTCTGAGCCGGCTGCACGTTTCAGATGGGGATGTGCCCCCCCACCCCATCTTGATTTGCCCCCTTGGATGACCCTCGCCCTGATGCCCCTTCCTGGGGCCTATTTTCAGTGCCCTATCAGTCCCACAGAAACGAACCCAGCACCTCGTTTGGAATTTGAAGTCCTCAAGCCCTATGCCTCTCATTTGCTGGGAACTGTATTCTGGTGCTGGCTTCTCTTGGCCATCTTGGCAACCCCCTTATTTTCAGAATCTTAAATTAGGAATCGTTAATGATTTTTTTCATAAACTTCATAAATATTTCTCCCATCTAGTATAGGTTCTACTTTTTTGTGATGTATCAAAAGTTCAGTGAACTCTGTTAGCCTTTTCCTTTGTGGTTTTTATGCTATCAACATGTATCAATATATCTATATTTATAAATCCATATCTATAAATCTGTATCTTTGTTCCATTTAGAATTTAGTAAGAATTTGGTATCAATTGAAGACTTAGATAATTTTATTTTGAAAAAAATAGGTGTCCAAATATTTCATCAAAACCAATAACATTTACTGTATTTAGAATATAAGGTTTAATTTTGATTTGCCATTTCTGTGGTATGATGTAAATGCTAAGTCTTGCATTAAATTTATTCCATTTTAAGTATCTTCCCCATAAAACACACTTAAATGGTTAAAAGAAAAAGTCTATTTGCCAACTGCCATTATTATAGGTTTTTTTCTATTTTTTTATTAGCATATTATAATTATTTCTGCAAATTAATTTTGGAACCATTTATGCCATCTGCAAGAGTAACATATTAAGATTTTGAGTTTCATTTCATTAAGTGTTTGAGTTACCCTGTGAGTAACTGACATCTTTATTATTGTCTAGGAAGATGGCATAGTCCTTTTCATTGAGTTCTAATTTGATAGTTTGCATTAAATTTCTGTATTTTCTCTCACATAGACTTATCATAAATTTCATGCAGAAGTCATTTTTAAGAGTTAGAAATATTTGGATAACAATTGCTTTGTGATTTTCCCTGTTGTATATCCAAATTTGTTATTGCTTTACATAGATATCTAGTTTTATAAGTTTATCTTGTATTTGGCTACATTTCTGAACTCTTATAGTATTGTAAAAGTATTTAGTTCCTTCTGGATTCGGGTATGTTGCTATTATTATGCCAAGCTTCATGTGAGACATAAAAAGAGATACACTTCCATTTCTCTTGAATGGTTTTAACATGGGTCTATCTTTAGTGAAAAATTGTTTCCAAGACCAGAGATTTTCCTGAGGTTTGCATAACCCTGGGGATGTGGAATGATTGGCAGAAACCATATTAACCACCTTCATATCCATTGTCAATTCAACCAATGAGTACCAGAGAGTGAGTTATGGTAAATAATTTCCACAGAACAAATTTCCTGAGAGATTTCAATCCTGTTATATATAAAAATTATCAGAAGTAAAAATCAGTAAAAATTATCACTGGGTCAAAAAAGTTTTCAACTTATGTCAGTTCCCTTAGGGCATAATAAGACATATTTTCTTCATTTCTGTATCCCTAGAACCTAGAGTATAGGATTAGAAAATAGTAGCACATAACATCTATTTGTTTATTGCTGTTGAATAAAAATTTGGAAAAATCAAATTGTCTATAGGAGAAAAATAGCCTGATACAGACAAATCTATATGCTTTGGAGTATCTGCAGTGTCTGCTAGTGTGTAGTTAGAGGGAATTCTTGATAAGGCTCTTAAGATTTTGAATGGCATTTCATTAAACATTTGAGTTACTTTGTAACCAACATCTTTGTTATTGTCTAGGAGAATGGCATAGCCCTTTTCATTGAAGACCAACTCAACAGTTTGCCCTACATTGATGTATTTTCTCTTATATGGGTTTCACACACTTCATGCAGAAGTCATTCTTAGGAATTTAGACTAAGATTCTTATCCAAAGTTCCTTTTTAAAATACCCAGTAGGTACTGGTGGTTGTCTGACCAATTAGTTCTCTCTCTTCTTGGCTGTGTGCTCAGGGCAAGGGCCAATCACCAACTCGAATGAACAGCTATGTTAATGCTCTTTTGACCTTCAGTAGTTGTGCTAGGCTTAGGCATATGACATAATGTTGTTCAACAAGACTTGTGAACAACAGATCCAACAGAGGGATTGGATCTTCTGAGAAAGATTTTTTTCACTTTTAAAAAGGAACATGAAGTCAGAGACATGCTTTACTTCCCTGAGGATATTCTGAGTGAGTTGTGTGAGTTGGTGAGGTTTGGACTGGACAGAGCCATCTGGCAACCATGAAGGGACCAGTCTGAGACAAGAGCCAACAGCCTGAGGATGAGGGGTAAACACAGAGGAAGAATCTATGCCCCATGATGTCAACAGTGAGCTGCTAAAATTAACCTGAAATTTCCCTGCCTGGAGACTCACAGTGTTGCACAATAGTTTTATACCATCTTTTACTAGGTTTTCAATTACCAGCAGTTAAATGCACCCTGTGAGCCAATGGATGCAAATGAGACTTAGAAGTGCATATAAACCTAAATGAAATAAATAGCCTCATCTAATGTATTAAGAAGAAAGATATTTTTGTCTTATTTTTATGTCTTATATTCTCTGAAATGAAACAAATGACTGTATATGCTTTTAAAGAGAGAGTGTCTACAGATATTTGCAGAAAGAGCATTGTGGGTGAAGAGAAACAGTGCAAAGGACTTGAAGTTAAGTGCATCTGGCAATTTCAAAGAAGAGTAAAGGGCTCCAAGTGATTGGAATAAGGTGAACAAGGGAGAGAGGAGTAGGGGATGAGGTGCCAAGGTAAGCAGGTGAGGTGCAGGTCATGGAATGACTGGTCATTCAAAACACTTTGTTTGTTATATTTCCCCAAGAAAAGAAAAGGGTTTCAGCAAGAGTGCAGTGGTTTAACAATGCTTTAAGAATCATTCTGGCTAAGTTGTTGTCTAAGGTGAATAAGGGCAGAAGCAGGGAGACCTGATTAGCTCTCTCCTGCTATTCGGGCAAGAGCAGATATTGAGCTGCACTGGGAGTGTGTGGATGGTGAGATGTGCTCCGATGCAAAATATTTTCCAAAGGATCTGACAGGAATCGCTGAAGGATAGAATGTGGGCTATGAGAGAGAACATGGACTGTGAGAAGTCAAAGATCACCCTGATGTTTTGGGCCTGAGCCTCTAGAGAAAAATGGAGTTACCATTTATTTTGATGGGGAGGGCTGTAGGTGGAGCAGGTTTCAATATAGGGTAGGGGAAGAACAAGAACTTGGTTTTGACATGTAAAACTTTGGATACCTGTTAGATTTCCAAGAGAAGACTTTGAGTAGCATTTGTGAGATAGACATATCACAAAAGATAAATGTATGTACATATATATGAATACATCATTTAGAAAAATATATAGGAGTATATGAGTTATAAATCTGGTAGTCTTCAGCATAGAGATATGTTTAAATCCAAGAAACTGGATAAAATCACCTAGGAAGTCTCTTTTCTATATATAAACATAAAAGAGAAGTGGTCTATGGCAGAGCGTAGGGCATACAGTAGATTCAAGGCCAAGGAGATGCGAATGGAGACACTCTGTGTAAACAACTTCTTAAAGGAATTTTGCTATAAATGGGAAGAAAGAAATAATGTGACAGTTGAAGGAGAAATGAATCAAAGACAAATTTTTTTTTAAAGATGGGAGATCTAACAGTACATTTTATGCTGATCTGGTGGATAGGCAAAACATGCAGAGACTGGTAAATAAAGCAAGCATTGTCCTTGTGGAGAGGAGTGGGATAGGATCCAGTGGACAAAGAGAACTGGACTATACTCGAAGGCAGGTGATTCATCCACTCACTCACACTAGCAGGAAAGAAGACAGAGTGCAAAGTCCTAAAGGCAGGGAGTGGGTAGTTAGCTGACACAAGCTTATGAAAATTTCTTCTAACTGATTTGTTTAATGTCAGTGAAATAGGAAGAAACTCGTTAAGTGAGGATGAGGATTGAGAAAAGATATGTTGGAGCTTTGGGGAAAAGAAGGTTGTGCAATAGTTATTTAAGAGAATGGAGGAGAAGCTGGATTGGACTGTGGATGATTGCTAGACATAATAAGAAGCCATGGAGGAGAGCATCAGGATAAATAGCTAATGCATTTGGGACTTAATACCTAGGTGATGGGTTGATAGGTTTGGCAAACCACCATGGCATATGTTTACCTATGTAACAAACCTGTACCTTCTGCACATGTATTCCAGAACTTAAAATAAAATAAAATATTTAAAAAGAACCATCAAGCTACCATTGACCTTCTTCACTGAACTGGAAAAAACCACCTTAAACTTTATATGGAACCAAAAAAGAGCCTGCATAGCCAAGGCAATCCTAAGCAAAAACAACAAAGCTGGAGGCACCACGCTACCTGACTTCAAACTATACTACAAGGCTACAGTAATCAAAACAGCATGGTACAGGTACTAAAACAGAGATATAGACCAATGGAATAGAACAGAGGCCTCAGAAGTAACACTGCACATCTACAACCATCTGGTGTTTGACAAACCTGACAAAAACAAGCAATGGGGAAAGGATTCCCTATTTAATAATGGTGCTGGGAAAACTGCCTAGACATATATGCAGAAAGCTGAAACTAGATCCCTTCCTTACACCTTATACAAAAATTAACTCCAGATGTATTAAAGACTTAAACATAAGACCTAACACTATAAAAACCCTAGAAAAAAACCTAGGCAATACCATTCAGGACATAGGCATAGGCAAGGATTTCATGACTAAAACATCAAAAGCAATGGCAACAAAAGCCAAAATAGAACAATGGGATCTAATTAAACTTAATACCTTCTGCACAGCAAAAAAAGATATTATTAGAGTGAAGTGGCAACCAACAAAATAGAAAAAAATTTGCAATCTACCCATCTGACAAAGGGCTAATATCTAAAATCTACAAAGAACTTAAACAAATTTACAAGAAAAAGACAAACAACCCCATCAAAAAGTGGGCAAAGGATATGAACAGACACTTTTAAAAAGGAAACATTTATGCAGCCAACAAATATGTGAAAAAAACTTATCACTGGTCATTAGAGAAAGGCAAATCAAAACTGCATTGAGATACCATCTGACGCCAGTTAGAATGGCGATCATTAAAAAATCTGGAGATGACAGATGCAGGAGACGATGTGGAGAAATAGGAACACTTTTACACTGTTGGTGGGAGTGCAAATTAGTTCAATCATTGTGGAAGACAGTGTGGTGATTCCTCAAGGACCTAGAAATAGGAATTCCATTTGACCCAGCAATCCCATTACTGGGTATATACCCAAAGGATTATAAATTGTTCTGTTATTAAGACACATGCACACGTATGTTCACTGTGGCACTGTTTACAATAGCAAAGACTTGGAACCAACCCAAATGCCCATCCATGGTAGACTGGACAGGGAAAATGTGGCACATAACCACCATGGAATACTACGCAGTCATAAAAAAGGAAGAGTTCATGTTCTTTGCAGGGACATGGATAAAGCTGGAAATCATCATTCTCAGCAAACGGACACAAGAACAGAAAAACAGACACTGCATGTTCTCACTCATAAGTGGGTGTTGAAGAATGAGAACACACGGACACAGGGAAGGGAACATCACACACTGGGACATGCTGGTCGGGGGGAGCTCGGGGTGGGATAGTAGGGGATGGGGTGATTGGGGAGGAATAACATTAGGAGAAATACCTAATGTAGATGACGGGGGTATGGATGCAGCAAACCACCATGGCACGTGTATACCTATGTAACAATTCTGCACGATTTGCACATGTACCCCAGAACTTAAAGTATAATAAAAAATAAGAACCCACCTTAAATAACTGGTTATGAATTTAAAGCAAGACATGGTACATTTTTTCCTAGCCTTGCTCTTATGTGAGTGAATGTGATGATGATGCAATCTGTTTTTTTCAGGATTTTGGTTTGGCCTGGAGAGTAATACAAAAATCTTCAAGTCCAGTGCTATTGTGGCCATGTCTCCTGTGGCAGTGTTTCCCATAAGAAGTTTAAGTCGGATTCATGTGACTTTCTCAAGTCAATGAATCATGTGCTAGCATAGAGTTTTTAGAACCCATTAGCCCTTCTTCTCATGAAGGATATCTATCCTCAGAGAAAAGATGAAAAAAATACAAAGATGTATCATCAAGGGAGTAAATGACTGAGCCATTTGGAACCATATCAAGTAAATAAAAGGTTTATTTAAGAAATATGCATTGTTGTTTATCATCAAAACCATTATGTTTGGTTTATCACCAAAACTATTCAACCTCATTAATGTCAGTAATAACCTCCAGAATTGGTTTTGAGATGTTTACTGCTGGACTCTATGAAACATATGTCTGTTAAAGAGTAAAAGTGGTTGAGAAGAATTTATAAAAATATATGGGGAATATATTGAGGGGCTGGATACATTATTCTACATTAATATTTTCTGAAGGATCAATTTGGTCTTATCTTGGTTCATGCTGTCTTTTATGACAATTAGCATATATCTTCTTATCTTCTTATTCAGATTTTGAGGCCCTGAAAAAGAGTAATATAACCTTATAAGCCTTCACATAGTCTATTTTTCTGTGTCTTGTGCTTTTTTTTTTTTAACCCAGTAAGGAGCTCCATCAATATTTCCTTAATGAATTAACTACCAATTAGTTCACAAATTCAATTGTTCAAGATTTAAATGCTTTGTATGGATAATGCTCCCTTTGATGCAATGAATATTTTTAGGGAGACAGTCAAATATTTTTTATATTAGGAACTAAAAATTTTCCATTCTCTGACCAGAAATCAATCTCAAAACACAGCCATGATAATGTCTAATTATGAAACCACCAGGGAACCAGAGCTTCCTATTTTGGTGTGAAAATAAAATAGAGGATGATGTTGAATAAGTATGTCCTCATTAGCCTTCAAAACATCCTCACATTGTAGGACTGGAAAAACCCTTAAGAGGCTGTTGGCTTCATCATCTACTTCCAGGCAGGATGATAACTAAATCATACCAAAAATATTGTTGCCTTTCTTAAATAAAAATTTTCAGTGAAAACTATTTTATAAAAATGTTTTAGCTATAGATTTTCATAATGCTGTATAACAAAATAAAAATTACAGACATGATCTGATTTTTATGTTTTTATAACATCAAACAATTGGTGTAATAAATCTTTGTAACTAAATTTTGGGGCTTAAATAATTTTTTTTTAATTTGATATTTCATCATAGTTTGAATTTTCCAGAAGCAAACTTTGCTATGAATATTTGTGCAATTAATTTTAAAACAACTGCTCCTACAGGAAGCCAACATGGAAGTAGAAGGAGGACAGGAAGGTAGAGATGAGAAATGTTCAGTCTTAGGCAAAAGACCCACAGGGACTGGCAGTTAGCATGATTATGCTTGGGGATTCTAGATTATAACTTACACCTCCAAGTTATCTAAATCTAAGGCAGATTTGCAGGTTTTCACCCAACAGTCATTAGTTAATAGCTTTAGGAGGGTATGTAGGGAGGGTGGAATAAAATTAAACATTTAGTAACTTCTGACTCTGTGTTTGTTGACAAAGTGGCTCTGATAGTCTGAGGGCAGTCACCTGAAATCCTGCAGAAGCTGGTGCATTCCACCTACACCAACAGAAGTTGTGAATCTCAGGGGACCTGCGCAAGGCAGCAGCCATGCCTGCTACCTATGGCAGATGCCTTCAAGATGCTGAGAAAATACAGCCAACACATATGAAGCAGTTACAGTACTGTGCAAGAATTAACTAGTTGTCATTATAAGTTCAACATAAATTGAGACTGAAGATTATACATATGGGCTGAATGACATCAAACATATGGAAGACATTGAACTAAATAGGTCTTTAAAAATGTGAAAGATTTAGGTGTGTGGAAAAGAAAGGGCATTTCAAGTGGATGCAAAAGCAAGATTTTTGAAGATCAAGAAGCCAGTGTTGAGATGGAATTAGTAGTACACAAGGTTTGCTGGGAAAAGGGAGAAGCAAGCTCTGCTATATACCAACAGCAACCAACCTGAGAATCAAATCAAGAACTCAAGCCTTTTTATAATAGCTGCAAAAAAGAAAAAAAAAAGAAAACTTAGGAATGTACCTAACCAAGGAGGTCAACGACCTCTACAAGGAACACTACAAAACACTGCTGAAAGAAATGAGATGACATCAACAAATGGGAAAACATCCCATGCTTGTAAATGGGCAGAATCAATATTGTGAAAATGATCATACTGCCAAAAGCAATCTACAGATTCAGTGCAATTCCCATCAAAATACTACCATCATTCTTCATAGAACTACAAAAAAAATCCCAATATTCATATGGAACCAAAAATGAGCCCGCATAGCCAAAGCAAGACTAAGCAAAAGGAGCAAATCTAGAGGCATCACATTACCTGATTTCAAAATTTACCATAAGGCCAGTCACCAAAACAGCATGGTACTGATATAAAAATAGGCACACAGACCAATGAAACAGAATAGAGAACCCAGAAATAAGCTCAAATACGTACAGCCAATTGATCTTTGACAAAGCAAATAAAAACTTAAAGCAGTAAAGGATACCCTATTCAACAAATGGTGCTGGGATAATTTGCTAGTCACATGGAGGAGGATGAAGCTGGATCTTCATCTCTCACCTTATACAAAAATCAACTCAAGATGGATCAAGGACTTAAATATAAGACCTGAAACTATAAAAATTCTAGAAGATAACATCAGAAAAACCCTTCTAGACATTGGCTTAGGCAAAGATTTTATGACCAAGAACCCAAAAGCAAATTTAACAAAAACAAAGATAGATAGATGAGACTTAATTAAACTGAAGAGCTTCTGCATGGTAAAAGGAACAGTCAGCAGAGTAAACAAACAACCCACACAGTGGGAAAAAAATCTTTACAATGTATACATCTGACCAACGACAAATATCAAACAATCCCGTCAAAACTGGCTAAGGACTTGAATACACAATTATTGAAAGAAGATATGCAAATGGACAACCAACATGTGAAAAAAATGCTCAACATCACTGATGATCAGGGAAATGCAAATCAAAACCACAATTCAATACCACCTCACTAACAGAAGAATGACCACAATAAAAAAATAAAAAAATAATAGATGTTGGCATGGGTGTGGTGAAAAAGGAACACCTTTACACTGCTGGTGGGAATGTAAACTAGTACAACCAATGTGGAAAACAGTGTGGAGATCCCTTAAAGAACTAAAAGTAGAACTATCGTTTTATCCGGCAATCCCTCTACTGGGTATCTACACAGAGGAAAATAAGTCATTATAGGAAAAAGGTACTTGCACATACATGCTTATAGCAGCACAATTCACAATTGCAAAAATATGGAACCATCCCAAACACCCATCAATCAATGAGTGGATAAAGAAACTGTGGTGTATATATATGTATATATGATGGAATACTACACAACCATAGAAAGGAATGAGCTAATGGCATTTGCAGAAAGCTGGATGGAAGACGATTATTCTAAGGGAAGTAACTCAGGAAGTGAAATCTAAACATCATGTGTTCTCACTCATAAGTTAAGGCTAAGATATAAGGATGTAAAGTCATAAGAACGATACAATAAACTTTAGGAACTTGGGGAGAAAGCGTAGGAATGGGGTGAAGTTCTGTGTATACTGCTTGGGTGATGGGTACACCAAAATCTCACAAATCACCACTAAAGAACTGACTCGTGTAACCAAATACCACCTGCTTCCCAAAAACCTATGAAAATAAAAAATTTAAGATATATATATTTTATAATGTATGTTATATATGTATTATATATAATATATATTTTATATAATGTATATTTTATCATATATATTAATATATATAATACATTATATTAAACATATATAATATAAAATATATATATATATATAAAACCTACATACATGAGTTGGAAATGAAATATTTATATATATTTATATATAAATCATATATACTATATAAAACATATACATATATGTATGTTTATATATGTGCATATGTATTACATATGTGTGTGTGTATGTGTATCTGTTCTTAATCTATTACTAGAAGACACTGTGGACAAATACATAAGGAAAATATAATCACAGAAGTTAAGCATTAGAGAAAATTGGTGTTCTCTTCAAGCATGCCACTGTGGAAACTGGAATTCAGCTGGCTAAGAAACCTGGCCTGGTCGTCATCTATCAGTTGACAAAGCCAGCAGCAGAATCCATCTCTGAACAGTGAAGTCTCCATGCCACTTGTGTGTGCCTAGTTATGTCCTCCTGCTTATTAATTAACAGTTGAATACCACTTTAAGAATCAAAAGTCAATTCTTTGGCATAAAATAATATTTACATGATAAATTTCTTTTCCCCTAAAGTCAATGAAAATGACTTCTAGATTTTCTTCCCTAAAATTTCCTTCTAGCATCAACCAGAACTGCAGAAATACTCAGAAGAGTGAAAGAATATTTCTCATTTCAGAGACTCCGAATATTTCCAGGTGTTTTTGCTATGTGGGAGGGAAAAATGCCCTCTGGTTCTGTGCTAACATCTGGAAAAGATGTTAAGTATACACTTTTTTTTTTTCTTTTAATTCCACAGACCTGGCTCAGCTGAGAAGTTCTTTTTCTTGGAAGTGGAAACTGATTTGTATTGCTGCCTGGGAATATTTAGCCTTCCTGAAAACTGCGGTGTTCCTTTTACTATTTGAAAACCTGGAAGGTACCTTTGGGTGAAAATATTATTCAAGTGGGTTTTGAGTGAAATTGAGATTTTTTTTTTTTTACTTCAAACTTGACTGTAAGTGATTATAGCAATTAGTGCCACACATATATGGAGAGTTCAGTAGATGCTGTTAAGTATCTAACTCTAGATTAGCTTTTTTGATATTTTTTCATGATAGAATTTTCTTTGATTTTTATATTTTAGTTGCCTAAATTCATCTCATTACTGCATGTTCAGTTTGTCCTGCCATTAAGCTTGAAATATTCTCTTTCCATTCAAAATGTTGAGCTTAATCACGATGTATCAAATTTTTAAAATCTTTCATTTACTTATTCATTTATTTCTTAATTCACTCTCTCGGCAAATACTTGTTGAGGCTTTACTCTGTGCAAGATACTGGAGTTACAGCAAAGGGCAAGAGAGAAAAGGTCCCTGCTCTCATGGAACTTGCATTGAAATGGGGGAGTAGTAGATTGTTCACAAGTAGATAAAGAAATGGTAATAATAACATTATATCCTTGTAAGTGCTATCAATAAAATAAAATGGGATAAAGGGTGCTTGGACAAGGGAGTGACTTTAGACACCACAGTCAATCAGGGATCAACCTCCTCTTTGAGAAGGTGGTATTCAAGGAAAAGCTACTCAGCACATGAACTGAGGAAGAGGGATCCTTGCAAAGGGGGCACTGAGGCAAAGAACAAGCTTAGTATGTTCTAGGAGCATGTGAGAAACAGAAGGCTCTGAATGGTTGGAGTGTAGTGAGTAAGGAGAACAGTAATGGGAGATGAGGTTAGACAGACTGACAGGGCCACATCACACAAGGCTTTGTAGGACTTGAGAAGTAAGTTATCAACATAAATTTATGAAGCAGTGTAATAGCGGGAGGAAGAATTGGTGGAAGAGAGGGAGGGGAGATCGAAGGAAAGAAGTAAGGGAGATATTGTGTAAAGACACAAACACTGATTTTGCAGAGAAATTATAAGTATGTAGAACTGGATTGGACAAGAATATTCTGTCTTTTTCAAGGGTAGTAATGGTCAGAGCATGGTGTACTTTGGTCTGAGTTGATATAGGTAATACAATAGGTGAGGGGGCAGCTGGAAAACAGAAACAACTTCACAAAAAGAGATACACACATTTGAAACTGCTTTAACCAGTACTGTATGTATTCATGGTTATTTTGAATTGCTTCAACATGTGTATAATGTGTAGTGTGGTGTGTATGTGCATACATTGATCCTTATTTGTATCATACTTTAGATGTGCTTTATCAGTATAATGAATATTAGAAGCAGTTTTTAATTGGTGGGATGCATGGTGTTTAAGATAAGGGATTGGCTTGGAGTGAGTCTCTTGTATAAATAAAGTATTAAAACCAGCCAGCCCATCGGTTTCGCCAGCTTTGAAGTACATGAGGTCTGGAGGCCATGGGCTCTGGTTCATTCATAAAGACCTTGACGCCAAGAGATTTGCCAATCCTATGGGTGGTAAAAACGCCACTGAATGTGCTTCAGGGGATTCAGAGGGAAGCTTCTATACAAAGCTCAGGTTGTTATATCAGAAGACAGAGCGGTGGGGATGGATATTACTTTTCCAGATAGGCTGTATGACCATTCTTGCATGTTTGCTGATAAATGCGGACATGTTTGGCTATTTCAGGTCTGAGGCTCGCTTTCCTTGTAACAAGTGCCAAATCGTTTGTGGGGCAGAAACTTACAGCTCTCTTTTGTCCTTCTTTTGGGAACCACCTGATGCTGCTGATGTTACCGAAAATCTTTCTGAATGACCAAACTTGTTTGTGTTGGTCAACTAAGTCAGTGTCAAAAAATAAAACATAAAGCAAACAAGGGAACAACAGGATTTGGTATGATCATTTAAGATCTCCTAGCCCTGGGGAGATCTTTATTCACACCCACATTCTGATGAACAGTGAGAACTGCTGTCATGTTGCTTCATATTTACATTTCTGCAGACTCAGACCAGTTCTTGGAGAAGCTTGAAGGAGGTCAAACTGTCATATTCTTCCAAAGACTCTACTGGAGAAGTTATGATAATAATGCTTAATATCTCACAATTCAACTTGCCTTTAAAGCTTGGCATCACTTTAAAGTAAAAGAAAGGAGAGATTATATCCAGGCAAGCCATAATTAAAGAAAGGGTTTAGCTTAGAAAGAGCTTTGATTTCAGATGATGAATAGAAGTGTATGACTACAAATGAAGAAACAGAAATGGGATTTATAAACCAAGATTTCCAGTCACTTCCTACTCAAATCTTGAGGAAACTTACCATCTTATGCTTGCATTTCAGCCCCTGAAATGGAAGCGTCTTGGGAATGGTTTTTGTAGTGGGGATGTTTGCACAATGAGTTTATTAATTGATGCATGTAGACAAGAGACTGTTGGGGGATATTAGGAAGAAGAGCCCAGCCCCGTCAGAGAAGAGGTAGGGGTAGCACCCTGCCCTGTGAGGACTTCATGCCCTAAGAACTGGATCGTCCCTCCTCACTTCATGGCCTTGGTGTACATATAAACTGCATTATTTTTAAAGGAATATGATCCTTGAAAACAGTTTTAAAAGCCAAATGATGCAATACTAATAGGCTTATGTAGAAGCCCGAAGTCCCATCCTCCTACCTCCAGTGCAGCTACCCTGAAGCAAGAGGCATTAGCTTCTCTACTCTAAATTAACTGCAGTGCCATTCTCCCAGTGGCCCAATGGCATTTATCTTCATGTTTCTAAATATGTGTTTGCACTGCTTGTAGTCGATTTATGGTAGCAAAGATTTTAGCTTTCTCATGTTACCATTCCACTTCCTCTGTACCTCTGCTTCCCAATTTGATGATATTACCAGTTTTCTATTTTTTTGGTTGTCTATGTACATACAGTTATGTTTTCCTCTTAGTCCAATGCTGCTTCTTGTCAAATTTATCAGGTCAAATCTGGTAGGCCCATGTTCTGTTTTCTTGAGGATCTGCCTTCTAAAGCCTCACATTGTTATATAGCAATCGAGACTAGTTATCCTGCAACATAGAACTTGCCTCTGAAATTCCCCTTAACTTCATTATTGGTTTTTTGTTGTTGTTGTTGTTGTTCTGCCTATGGCACCTGGTATTCCAGGCAGTCTCCCATCCAAGTACTAACTAGGCCTGACCCTGCTTAGCTTTCGAGATTAGACGAGATCAGGTGTATTCAGGGTGGTATGGCCGTAGACCATTATTTGTTCTTATTCTCATCTTCTGAGATTTATCTGATTTCCTGGATTCCACGTCTTCCCATTCTTGATTTTTGATCTTCTATCAGCTTCCCAGGAAAGGGGACAGGATGAAACATTGTTAAAAACCAATATATCTGAAAATATTTTAATTAGCATGTATGTTGGAAATAGAAGTATGGGCTGAAATTCACCATCATTCTGAATTTCAAAGAAATGCTTCCAATGTTACTGTTAAAGCATCCAATATCATTCTAGTTCCTGGTTCTCTGTATGTGACCGTTTCTTCTCTTTTGGAAAGTTTTTTTTTTTTTTTTAATGTACTTTCCTATTGTTCTGAAATGTCCCCAAGATGTTCTTTGGTTTCCAAAATTTTCATTCATCTTTTTACCTGATAAGTGAGACTATCCAATATGGAAACTCATGGTCTTCGGTTTGGGGAAATTTTCTTGAATTTTTCTTCGATAATTTTATCCCCTTTATTATTTTTCCTTTTCCCTTTACAGAAGTGTTATTAGATGTCAAATCTCACACATAAGGCATTTAATTTTTTAGTCTTAATTTGTATCTCTGTTTTGGCTTTAATTTTTAGGAAACTTCTCCTCATTTTAATTTTTCAACCCTTTTGGCGTCTTCTTTCCAGCTAATTTATTCACGTTTTTAGGGCACTTTATTTTTGATTGTTCTATTCATCTGGCTGCATATTTCTGCAAACCCAGATCTTCTTATCTCCAAGGAGGGGGATTATACTTTCTTACTTAAGTTGCTTCTTATTGCCTTCATCGTCTGTGTCATCTGAGTTTCTTTCATTTGTGCATTTGTTAGTTGCTTGTTTGTTTTGATTTATACCTTTTATTTTGGCGGGGCTCCTTGAAGTCTGGTGCCTAGTAATCCTTAGTGATCTTTTTATTAAGAGTGTGGTTTTCACCACCATGGCACGTGTATGCCTATGTAACAAACCTGCACAGTCTGTACATGTACCCCAGAATTAAAAGTATAATAAACAAATAAAAAATAGAAAAAAAAGAATGTGGTTTTCAAAATCAGAGTGTAAATTCACAGTATGTTAATGGGACCTATTGAGGATGAACTTCACCAGAGCTAAGTTTTTTTTAAATGAAAGCCTCAAATATTCACATCCACAACCATTGTTACTTTATATATATGTTCAGTTTCTGAAAACTAACAATTTAATCCATAGCTCCTGAGGGAAATAAGACTGGTATAGGCCAAGTAAGAAAACAGGCTGGATTATCACTGGTCAGATGGTTCAGTTTCACTTACTTCCTGTTTTCTTTCATAACTGCCTTAGGCTGTGTACAGTATTTCTGAGTCTAAAGGCTAGAGTCTAAATGGGGTTGGGAAAAAGGTAACTTCCTATCTGAATGTGTCATAGGTAGAGATCTGAGGTCAAATTTCTCCTGTAAAAGTATTTATACAAATCTTCTTGTTACATATCTTGTCACTTTCAGTTTTTGGGTCTTTAATTCTTTTTTTGCATTGTTGACAGAAGCACAATGATGGAGCTGTTCAGCTCTACAGTTTCCAAATATGAGAGGCTTGATGATGTCAATACTGTTGGAGGTGGGGATTAGGGAATTATCTCAATCTGAGTGATCAGCCTCCAAGAAGCCTGTCCGTTATGCACAGGGCAAGTCTCAGTGAGGGGGCATCAGCAGTTACTACTGTCATGGGCCCCAGAGAGGGGATCTGGGAGGAACCACAACATCCGCTATGGAGACAGTCAAGAGTCCAAACACAGAGTATCTTATATGAACTCATAGAGTATTCAGGCCTTATGCTATAAACCATGGAGAGCTACTAAAATATTTTCAATAGGGAATGGACATGATGAAATTTACATGCCACAAAGATAACACAGGGAGAAGGGTAAATGTAGAGACAAAAAGATAAGAATAAATGCAGAGACCAGTTGGGTGGCTATGGCAATAGGGTGCAAGATACAAGATGAAGATCTGAAATATATATGTTGAAATGGAAGGCTAGATTACTAGGAGGTGGGCTCAATGTGATTCAGGGATTTACCAGAAAATCCAGATGAATTGTAGACAGGAACCAAAGATAACTCTCACAGTTATGTCTAAAGGGATTAAGTTAAAATGATATAATTAACAAAAATGGGAATATAGGAAAAGGATCTGTTGTTATATAGATGCAAGTTGAATTCAGTCATGTTGGGGGATGCTAAAGGCCAAAATGTCATCTGACAACTGATTCAGAATCCACTATATTACCTGTATCCTTTGTTGAGTCATAAGTTTATTTCATGTTGTACATCATTTTCAGTTTATTTATGGAATAAATATATATTGAGTATGAATATATATTGCCTATGAGTATGAATATATATTGCACTATTTTAGATGAGGGAAGAAAAGGAGTGATAGTGTACTTACGTGGTAAACTAAATTAGTAAAGCAACTGATGGTGTCTTTTATAATATTTTTCTGAGCAAAATGAAGAAATAGGCTCCTATTAGACAACTCAGTACACTTGCAAGTGGGTGGATGGCCTATTCAATATGTGCTGACTGAGGGGCTAACATCGTCTTAAAGAAAGGTTGTGTCTAAACTTGGTCCTCAGCCTAATTTTTTTTTCAACTATCTTGTTAATTATTTGGATAAAGGTACAGAATGTGTGCTCATCATATTTACTTTTGGGAGGGTGAAAGAAATGTAAAACCAGTAACCATAATTATTTTTACTGACTGGATAAAAGAACTGAGCTTAGATGAAAAAGAATAAAGATAAATATGAATTTGTGTTTGGGGAAAAATACACTTTAAAAGGACACAACTGGGACAACGTGGCACTCAAAAGAGTGAATATGACCTTCAGTTTTATTGGTAGAAGTATACCATATGAAACAAGAATGCTGAAAGGACTAATCTGTTCTACATCCATTAGGCCACACCTACCTGATTGGTTTCAGTTGTGTATATCATACTTTCTAAAAGGCATCCGTCCCAGAAAAAGCAAAAACACTCAGAATATCAGGACGTTGAAAGCTTAAAGTTGTAATACATAAAGAAGAGCTGAAGGGAATGAAAATATTTATCTTTATGAAGTGTAAAATTGTTTGAGGGTTATGTAGACTGGGGAATATACTATTATCATTAAATATTTGATTCAAGGCTTGTGGCTAGTATATTATTTTAAATGTCTTCTTAGAGCAGATCTGGAATCAAGGGGTAAAACCTTTAGAGCGATTCTCAGAAAACAAATGTGGTCCTCTTATTTTTTGTTTTCTTAGCAAGGCCACCTAATTACTTGGCAAATATACTGTATGTTATCACCAAATTAAGTTTTGAATTAGACAACCTTTAAAAAATATCTTGAATGCTGAAATTCTCTGATTGTGTGACCTGAGAACTGAAGGACTGCATTCAAGTACTAGGGTGTTTTCAATCTTTTTGAGTTGAGTTCCAGATGCACCAGGACCTTTCAGGCACCCTTCATCATGCATCCAACCCACTGCTGGGTCCCCAGCCAGCAGAAGTGAGAAATTCAGGACCTTTCTTGCCACATGTGTGTCCTTGAGGTTCTGAAAACTGGGAAAATGGAGGGAGTGGGTGTTTCCAAGGCATTCAATACTTTGGCAGAAAAAAAGTATGCTAAAAGGCATAAATTTAAAGTTACCCTTTCATTTCGACACAGTTTCTGTGGATCCAAGACTTTTGACTGAGTCACTAAGTCAGCCACAATATAACTATTTCAACTGACTAGGAATTTTATTTCTTAGTCACAGTAATGTAATGATCTGGACATTTATATCCTCTCAGTCACCTAGTACATACTACACTGTATTCGATGAGCAATATTATCTTTACTATATTATTATACAATACTACAGGTTAAACAAAATCACTTTAATCCATTTAAAAATGTTCAAACCTGGGGTCTTTATTCCATAATGATTTTTTCCCCTCAGAAAATATGCAAGGAGCAAACAATACATGACTCATTTATTAAAGCTTCCATGTTTTTACTGCCAATTCCTAGTCAGGCTTTGGAATAGATACTTCCCTTCTACAATTACCATATTCTCTGAGTCACTAGGTGTCTGGATGTTGACAGAAAAGCCTGTTCCTATGTCCTTGTACTATCACATGTGGGCAGGATAAAATGCAACTCTAGAATTTGTACTAAAGGTGGGTGGAAGTTCCACTCTTAGATCCAGCCACCCTGAGGCTCAGCCCTGAGCCCTGTGCTTTGCAGGCTTCTCGAGCTGTTATGTACAAATAGACATCTTAGGATATTATTCAAATGGACTCTGTGATCCCTTAGAGCTAGGGTTGGGGCCTGAGAACTTGCATTTCCACAAGTTCCCAAATGATGTTGATGTTGCCAGTCCATGAACCATGCTTTGAGAACCATTGACTTAGTAAGTCCCATTCTGTCTCTCTTTTAAACAGACACTTCCCCACAGGATAAGTTCTTGTGACTTAGGGAACTTGCCAACTCAGAACCTGTTTCTTTTCTTTTTCTAAGACACACTTTGGGTATCGAAGACCCCAGGATTCCCTGTCCAGATATCCTCCCCAAACTGTGCATACCTGTCCCCAGTCTGTCCTTGCAATAGAAGATTCCACCAGTGTATACACACCTGTATCTAAGGGTGGCCAGAAAATCAGCTATTTGAAAAAGGTTAAGTTGTGTGGGTAGGGGTTGCGGGGCGGGGCGGGGGTCCTCATGAAAGATGTTCCCCATGAAAGACCTCTCCTAGTGCAGGGAGGAGATTAGGGAGGAGAAATGGAAAAGGGATGGTCTGTGATTAGAGGACCTTTGTTATCTTCTTGTTCCAGCAAGCAAGTGTTGTGGTGCTCTTGCCCTGATATTGACGTAAATGACCGGGAGAAATCCAATCCTGTTATGGCTCTTCCCTGATTTTAAGGGACCAGGACCACAGATGATTCTTGGACGGTTCTATTTCATGAGGAAGCATTGCGGCTATAGTGCTTTTCTTAGGATGAAGGAAAAATGTTTTCCTCCTTTTTATGTAACCTTCTACACACTTTTCCCAGATGACTGCAAATGTAGGGGATAGTGTATGTGCTTTGGATTTCAGCTGAAATATGACTAACATCCTGTGTGAATTTGAGCAAGTCAATTGACCTCTTTGCTCTCAGTTTTTTTTTTCTTTTTTTTTGAGACAGAGTTTTGCTCTTGTTACCCAGGCTGGAGTGCAATGGCGCGATCTCGGCTCACCACAACTTCTGCCTCCTGGGTTCAGGCAATTCTCCTGCCTCGGCCTCCTGAGTAGCTGGGATTACAGGCACGTGGCACCATGCCCAGCTAATTTTTTGTATTTTTAGTAGAGACGGGGTTTCACCATGTTGACCAGGATGGTCTCGATCTCTTGATCTGGTGGTCCACCCCCCTCAGACTCCCAAAGTGCTGGGATTACAGGCATGAGCCACCTCGCCCAGCCCTGCCCTCAGTTTTTTTATCTTTAAAATGGGAGTAAGGATGCTTCCCTGTTCTATGCCATCTTCTTATTTCCACCCAATTTAATTCCTTGACTTTTTCAGTTTTTTGTTCAAATGCTACCATCTTGGATTAGATCAAGTGCCTGTATCTCATCTGGAAGTAACTTCTCGTTGCACTTGCAACTGTTTGTCCTTGTTTTCATGGTTTTGTTTTGATTAATGTCTTTCTAGCTCTTGGTCTCTGAGCGAGCAGAGAACATGCCTCCTTAGTTCCCTGTTATATTCTCTCCCTATGTATATATATATATATGATATTCCCTGTTAATCATAAATATATAACATATATTTATGATGCTATCATAATATGTCTAACTCTTTCTATAGATTCACCTCTTCTTTTCTGTAATATAACTGCCCATTGGCCAGTAGACAGCAGTGGAACGTGCACAAAACCTGGCACCTGAGAGATGCTAAATCCTCATTTGCTAATGCATAAATAAATGTGTGATTATTGCCATAATTAGAGAAAACATACGAAATGACTGGCATATAGTAGGTGCTTAGTAAATGACACCAATTGTTTCTCAGTGCAATTTGTGCTATAAATAAACATTTAATTTTCTTTCCTCACATTTAATATATGGGGAGAATGGGGTGAATTTGGGACAACTGCAATTTAAACTGTCCAAGTCAAGAAAAAAATGTGGTGTGATAAACTACTGGAAGCATGACACACTTGTTTTAATAACTGAAGAAATGAAATATCCACAGTTTAAATCAAAGGATAATAAATGCAAGAAAAATTTGTATTTGCTAGATTTCCTGGCGCCCCCCCACAACCCAAACTCCAAAGAGTGTATCTTCTTTCAAAGCGTGTGGTGTTCCCTACCCAAGTGTTCACACCGACTGTCACTGGTCTCACCCTTCCTCTTCACAACTCAGGGATTATTTTAAAGGTCTCTTTAATATCGGCCAGTCCAAATATTCTCTTGTCAAAGATTTCTGGGGCCTGTACTTGAAGAAAGAAACGATTTTCTCAAATCTGTGAACAGGACACTTTTTTTTTTTGGTCAAAATAAACCATCTGCTTGTACAACTGTTTCTAATTACTTCCCTGCCTAGACTCTCCACTGAGGGGTTTGGCACCAGCACCCCGCCCAGAGCAGTGCCTCTGCCCAAATCCTCGCTGCAATTGCAACTCCGGCTGGAGCCCCGGACCAGCACGCCTGGGTGTCCGTGGGTCCGTCTGCCTGGCCATCTGCTGGTGGCACCACTCCCTCCTGCTGCCTCCCCTGCTGAACCCCACCTTGCAGAAGTGCAGCTCGCCCTGAGCAGCCCAGGAGCTCAGCATGCGTCCCCCAGGCTTCAGCAACTTCTTCCTGCTGGCTTCCTCCCTTCTCTTTGCTGGGCTGTCAGCTGTTCCTCAAAGCTTCTCGCCATCTCTGAGGTAAGTCTGGTTTGTTATTCTTCAGGACAGACCTGCCCTGCTTATGTGGCAGGGCTCAAGCTTGCAGGATGGCTGCCCTAAGCCAAGAGCTGTTACTAAAACGGACACGGGATAACTGTTTTCAACCTGCTCCCTTTCCTCTCCTTATATCAACACTGTGAATTGCCTCATGTCTGTCCTTTTGCTTTCCTTTGGGAAAATGCAATCATTGAATAAAAATATCATTTCCTCTTCTGCAAATACATATCAGGAGGAATTTCTGCCATGAGTTACAGGTAGTTCTATGTGTACCTGTATCTTCTCACAACCTATAAAGCAGAATGAGCTCTGTTTCCTGACAGCACCAACAGGAGGTCTGTATTACATTTTGCATCACATTCTGAAAGAAGTTTTGAGGCACATGGCAATATTGAAACTAAACTTTTCACCCAAGTCCTAAAGACTGCTTAATGCAAATTACGCCCGATGCTATCATAATATATCTAACTCTTTCTATAGATTCACCTCTTCTTTTCCATAATATAACTGCCCACTGGCCAGTAGATAGCAGTGGGACGATTTTTTAAAGGAGAACTGAAAAGTCAGCAAAGTGCCGTACCTTGGATTACTTTCTATTCAATCTAAATGTGCATATCAGATTCAGAGACAAATTACCAAAGAGCAGGGCAGATCGCCTGTGTCACCTGGAAGAAGGACCTGTGACCAGGGGTGCAGGTCACCCCTTACACATTGTGGGCCCTGCTCTTGTCTCAGGTGGGTGGTACCTGTTTGCTTGGGATAATACAGCCCTCCCAGGCAGCGCTTGGACCCCAGGGAGTTGTGGGCCTCAGGCTTCCGGTTCCTGGGGTTGTAGGTCTCCACCTGGAAGGAACGCTGGGGAGGAAACGTGGGCTCGGAGCAGGGGGCGGCGTCCGCGTCTGACCCCGCCTGGCCGTTGCTTGTCGCCCGTGCAGGAGCTGGCCGGGCGCCGCCTGCAGGCTGTCCCGGGCCGAGTCCGAGCGCCGCTGCCGCGCACCTGGGCAGCCTCCGGGGGCCGCGCTGTGCCACGGCCGGGGCCGCTGCGACTGTGGCGTCTGCATCTGCCACGTGACCGAGCCGGGCATGTTCTTCGGTCCCCTGTGTGAGTGCCACGAGTGGGTGTGCGAGACCTACGACGGGAGCACCTGTGCAGGTAAGTGGGCGGCGCAACTCCTCCTGTGGGATTTCTGCCACTCGCTAGAAGAGTGAAGGGTGGGGACACTCCTTGCTTCGCACAAGCACCAATTAAGTCACTGCAGTTGGCCCACTTTGGCTGATTCCGGCATCGCTTATCACAATACTTTTATCCCCCAGGCTCCAAACTTGAATAGAAGTAACACTTTAAAAAATCATTGGCACAATTATATTTTTAGTGTAATTATTATTCTTTTTAAAGATAGGGTCTTGCTATGTTGCCCAGACTGGTCTCCAACTCCTGGCTGAAGCCGTCCTCACTCGTTGGCTTCGCAAAGTGCTGGGATTCCAGGCCTGAGCCACCGCACCTGGCCGTCATTTGCTTAATTCTGAAATCTCACTTGCCACTAAAGTTCCTTATCACAGACTAAATTCCATAACGTCCTCACAAATGGAGTTATGTGACTGGGCTCTATCCCTATCAAGAATGTTAATCATAATATTTTCAGATCATAGGCCTGTATTTTATTTTACATAGGAAACAGTGGGAGGAGGAATGTATTATTTTCCTCCATCCAGGGAGGCAGGTTTTGTCTTTGATGCTTGATTTGTCCTCTCATCATTAGAATATGGCTCACAGGCAGGAGTGCATATCAGTAAACCGTAACAAGGAAAAAAATAGGTACATATTTACTTAGAGGGGTCTGTTCTTGTAGTGTTTTAGCTGCTTGAATTTTTGAGTTGCAATGAAACTTGGTATTTTGTAAGGGTGGAGTGAAAATACATTCATTTTCCTTGCACATTTTTAAGGAGTGATTCAGGTTCCGATATTGGAAAGGGTCGAACAATTCCTTCCCAGAGAACATCCTTCACCTCTTTACCTGTTTCAGATAAATGTGTCATTTTACTTAAGGCCAACAGCTTCAATTAGAGCCTTGTGAGTGACATAGAACTCCATTTGTGGAAGCACAACACGATACATTCCAGCCAGAGCTTGGCAAATTCATAGGAAAAACTAGCCACTTATTTTACCCTCAGTGTAGCTAAGACTAATAAGATGGCCAACACTAACATAGAAAGATCAAGAATTAGTTTATAGCAAAATATTTTTTTCTTGGAACCTTGGCCCAAGAGTGTATAGTGAGATTACTTAATATGCAGTCTGCTTGGCAATGCAAAAAAAAATAGTCAAAGAAGGAATTTGGAAGGGCGCAGGTGCATCTACTGGGTTTGTTTTCCCTTTGAAGGCTGCAGACCAAACCTTTAAAAATACTAAATGCTGGGCGGGGTGGCTCACGACTATAATCCCAACACTTTGGGAGGCCTAGGCAGGTGAATCACTTGAGGTCAGGAGTACAAGACCAGCCTTGCCAACATGGTGAAACCCCGTCTCTACTAAAAATACGAAAATTCGCCAGGCATGGTGGCGGACACCTGTAATTCCAGTCAATTGGGAGGCTGAGGCAAAAGAATTACTTGAACCTGGGAGTTCGGGCCCTTGTGTGAGTGCCACGTGTGGGTGTGCAAGAGCTACGATGGGAGCACCTGTGCAGGTAAGGGGGAGGTGCTGTCTCCTCCCTGCGGGGGCGGGGGTGTTGGAATTTCTCTTCTGGAATTTCTGCCACTCCTTAGAAGAGTGAAGGGTGGGGACACAATTCCCCTCACATTAGCACCAATTAGGTTACTGCATTGTCACATTTGGAGGTTGCAGTGAACTGAGATCAAGCCACCGCACTCCAGCCTGGGTGACAGAGTGAGACTTCATCTCAAAAAATAAATTAATTAAATAAAAATGAAAATAAAATATTGACTGCCACAACTTGTTATTTAGCTTCGTCCATCCTATAAGCTGCAGTGTTATTAAGGGTAGCCCTTCAGAAGGAAAGCTAAGTTGTTGTCTAATATTTCATTCCAAATTCAGCTGTTACTTGGCTTCTCTGACTTATGGCCTCTGGCAAACCTTCTTCAATATCATGAATTTGGAACACATTTTCCAGGGCTTTTTCTACTGTTCTTTAATTAGAGAGTAAGAGGTAAGATGCAGCCTTTCGCTGGTGAAACTTGTGAGTGCCATCAGGTTCACTTTCCCTGTTGAGAACCGAGGCTGGTGCTTTTTTTTGGTGGAACTATGAGGAAGGAATGTTGCGGTAGACAGCGTTCTTTTCTCCCTCCCGTAGAAAATGATTTGTTGTTTATTCATAGCATCTTAGTCACTGCATTCCTTCCTTCCTGGTACAAAATACAGGACTGAGTCAAGCATGGTTTTGTTTGGTTATGTAGGTATTTCTGTAGAAGACCAAATGCTTCTCTTTATTTTAAGACTGAATGGAATAATGAAGTTCATTTCTCACTCTCACCTTGCTGACCGATGGTCATCGAGGGCCTTGAGCAGAATCTGTCCAGGCAATTGCCCTGACCACATTTATGGGGTCCATGCAGAGATCCCTACCAGTAGCACGTAGGACTGCCTTGCAAGCTCGCTGATGTATTCTGTGCTTCAAATTTAGCTTCTCAATTTTATTTTTAAGAAATGGTTCCAATTTTGTAACTGTAATATGGAAACCTAGCAGGTTTTCTATGTTTATGTGCACCTGTGCCTTTACTTCTATGACAAGTTCCTGTAGGTCCTTTCCAGAAATGGGTAACTTTCAGAGACTTCTCCAACTTCTAAGAAGAAAACAAAATCCTTCTCTCATAGTACTGTATCATGGAGTGATTAAAAATATGGGCTCTAGGCTGGGTGTGGTGGCTCATGCCTGTAATCCCGGCACTATGGAAGGCCGAGGCAGGTATATCACCTGAGGTGAGGATTCAAGACTAGCCTGGCCAACATGGTGAAACCTCATCTCTACTAAAAAATACAAAAATTAGCCGGTGGTGGTGGCATGCATCTGTAATCACAACTAATTGAAAGGCTGAGGCAGGAGAATTGCTTGAACCTGGAAGATGGAGGTTGCAGTGAGTGCAGCCTGGCAAGACTTAAGAATAAAATGCTTTCTCAAAAAAAAAAAAAAAAAAAAAAAAAAAAGAAATGGACTCCGGGAGAAAATTTCCAGGATTCAAATCCCAGTCCTACTACTTAATAGCTGTATGAACTTGGGCAGTTACTTAAACATTCCGAGTCTTGATTTCTTCATCTGTAAAATGGGAATAACAGTGCTTACATTATAGAACTGTTATGAGGTTTAACATATATGAAATACTTAGACTAGTGTCTGACATGAAGTGCTCAGTACATGTTAAAATGTGTATATACATAACATAATATCATTACAGTGATGCATTAGAGAGGGGCTAGTGTGGATAGAAGGATGTGTGAATGGAGATGGTAGATGGATACACAGCTGGCCTGATGATTGTCAGGCATTTAATGCAGTGGGAACAATTTAGTTCTCTTCATGTAGTCTGGGCCTGTTATTGATTCAAGGCCCAAAAGGTCAAGTAAGGATAACTGCTTTGGCCCAGCCTCAGAGCAGCTGTATTAGATACACTATGCCCTTTTAAAGTTAAGTCCATTGGGATTATGATACTGTGACTCATAAGAAACATACTTATCATAGTATGAGCTGGTTCAAAGTGATTATGCTCCTGTCATCAGACATCTATTTCTTTCAGTTGGTTCATGGCACATGCATCTTCCTTAGACTTTTACAGCACAAAGATCCAGCCCAGTGACTGTTCCTGTGGATGTGATGGTCTATTAAGGCATAAAATAATTTTGGTAGAAAGTGTCTTTAAAAAGGGCAGAATATTTGATTGCATGGAATGAAACTTTCAGTTGATTCCTGGTTGACCACATGACCAGTTATAATGATACTTAAATAATATATTGGTTTCTTAGAAATCTTTTAAAATTGCTGTTGAAATATGTCACTTAAGGAGTTTTGGTTTCAGTAATTTAGAAAGAGCTAGTTGGATTCAATTTAGCAACACTTGTGAAGTACTGCATATTTTCTAGGCTCTCTCCTGTTTAAGGGAGTGTGAAGATGAGGGATAGAAGGCTGCTTATCATTGAGTAGAGAGACACAGAGAAATACCAGATATCTATAATGTAATACAAGATGTCATTTGTACAAATTTTTATGAGGGCTCCATTGAGCCAGGGATTATATATTATGGTTAAAAGTTCTTGAGAAAGAGGTAGCATTTGACATAAGCATTTAAGTACTGGGAATTTTTTTAATCCAAAAGGTGGACTGTTGAAATTCTGAATAAGGACAATCTTAAGCAAAGATGGAGAGGCAGAAAAACATGTGGATGTTTGGGGAACAGTGAGGGCTACATAGGTTATCAGGGCTGGTTCTTAGAGCTGTAAGGAAAGTAATACAGGATATATTGGGAATTATAGTTGATCATATAGTGGAGAGTTTGTTCTTGATTTAACAGCGTAAAAGAGCTATTAAGAGTTCCAAAGATGGGAGTGATCATTAGTGCTCTGATTCATGGAAAGAAATACAGTCAGTCCTCTTTATCTGCTGGGGATTGATTCCAGGGAATCTCCCCCCACCAGTGGATACCAAGGATGTTCCCGTCTCTGATATAAAATGGTATAGTATTTGCGTGTAACCTATATGCCTCCCCCAGTAAACTTGAAATCACATCTTGATTACATCTAATACCTCATGCAACATATATGCTATGTCAATAGTTGTTATACTGTATCTTAGTTGTATTACACTGTTATTATTTTCTGCATACTTTTAATCTGCCAATGAGGAGCCCACAGATGGCCTGCTGTATGGTGCTCAAAGGTATGGCAAGTTAAAGTGGAGAACCAATGGGAAGGAACTCCAAGGGAGAGGCAATAAGAACAGAATCATTATTATTTTTAAAGTCCATTTAAAAGCAGAATCAATATGAATTAGTGCCCAAGGATGAGTACGATGAATTAAAACTCATGCTGGGTTCTTAATTCTGTGAGATTGGAAGTGTGATGGAACCAATGGAATAAATAAATCTCAAGAAAGAAACAGATAACCAAATCTGTGACTTAAAGTTCTTTTTAAAGAACTCTTGTTTTTATTGGGAACTGATAGAAAATGAAAAATTGATGCTAGCAGAAGGAGATTCCGATTTCATTGGCCAACACGTCTGGGGCAGGATGAGAATCTTGTCTGAACTGTTAACATGGGTTAACTTGTTTGTGTTGTTAACCCTAAGCCAGTTTTTACATTTATCTGATATTTAGTGTCTTTTTCTGCTACAATATCCTTATGGATAGGAAGAACCTTATATTCTGTGTGACATTGAGCATGATTCATATTATATGTATGTATAAATTTATTTAATATTCATATCCTTTATACACTTCTACATTTATTCAGACTATAAGCCATCCTTAGCTGGGTGTGGTGGCTCACACGGATAATCCCAGCACTTTGGGAGGCTGAGGTAGGTGGGATTGCTTGAGCTCAGGAGTTTGAGATCAGCCTGGGCAACATGGTAAAACTCTGTCTCTACCAAAAATACAAAAATTAGCTGGGTGTGGTACACACCTGTAGTCCCAGCTACTAGGGAGGCTGAGAGAGGGGAATGGCTTGAGCCCAGGAGACATAGGTTACAGTAAGCCATGATCATGCCATTGCACTCCAACCTGGGCAACAGAGGGAGGCCCTGTTTCAAAAAAGCTAAATAAATGAACATAAGCCATTCTTACAAACATTGATTTTTATGTGCAAACATTAATAATGTAAAATAATTAGAATACATTGAAACATTTTTAATATGTCAAACTCAGTAAATTTTTTCTTGAAGACATTTGACTTTTATACTGTTAAGTAAATAGTATGGGAATTATGTGTGATTATTAATGGTAATCATTAAAAATCAGGAGACAACAGATGCTGGAGAGGCTGGAGAGGATGTGGAGAAATAGGAATGCTTTTACACTGTTGGTGGGAATGTAAATTAGTTCAACCATTGTGGAAGGCAGTGTGGTGATTCCTCAAGGATCTAGAACTAGAAATATCATTTGATCCAGCAATCCATTACTGGTAAATCCAAGGTGGGCTAGATAGAGGTAAAGGAGTGGGCAAGGAAGACAGGATGAGGATTGAAGAAAAGGAGAGAAGTTGGAAAATAGAAAAAGACTAAGAAAGAAAAACCCTGAGTGAATCCACAAATAGGCTTGGAGGGAAATCATTCAACAATCTAAGAAAAAATGCCATTCTAACTGGCATCTGATAGTATCTCAATGTGGTTTTGATTTGCATTTCTTTAATGACCAGTGATGACGAGCTATTTTTCATATGTTTGTTGGCTGCATAAATGTCTTCTTTTGAAAAGTGTCAGTTCATATCCCTTGCCCACTTTTGATGGGGTTGTTTTTTCTTCTTGTAAGTTTGTTTAAGCTGTTTGTAGATTCTGGATATTAGCAGCTCACTGCAAATTTCATATGCTGGGTTCAAGCTATTCTCCTGCCTCAGTCTCCTCATTTGCTGGGACTACAGGCGTGCACCCCTATGCCTGGCTAATTTTTGTATTTTTAGTAGAGATGGGGTTTTACCATGCTGGCCAACTCCTGACCTCAGGTAATCTGCTTGCCTTGGTCTGCCAAAGTGCTGGGATTATAGACATGAACCATGGCACCTGGCCTTTTCCATATAATTTTTGATAAGAAACACTAGGTGTCTGACTAAAACATGAAGAGGGACTTGAAGCCCAAGAGTTGCCTGAGTTCAGTGCCTGACATTGCCACTTGCCTGCTGTGACACTACAGGGAGGTTACCCAAGAGGTTATAACCTCTGTTTCCTGATGGTTGAAAAGAGGGCAGTAATAGTACCAAATAGGAATAATGACAGTGCCAAATGCATGTGAGTGATTAATAAATCACTGGAGTTATTATGCTTACATATGAAAGACACCTCTCTCCTGCCCTAGCTTAATTCCTGGTCCTAAGATATTTATTTTCAAATAAGCAATTTTCTTTCCATATTATATCTTTCTCCAGCACTAAATTCATGTCTTGAAATTACTCAGGTAGTCTTTGAACTGCTCTATCCCAGCCAGCTTGCCTGTTCCATAGTGCCAGGGCTGGGTGTGCCCTCAGCCCTGGCCAGCCTGAGGAATCTGAGAGCTTACTGCATCATGCCCCAAATCACTGCACTTCCAGCCTGCTCAGTCTTGTATCTGTCTTTGTCTCAGAACCTGCCTTTTGTGTTTCTGTCCCTGAAATCTGCACCCTGATTTAGAGCATCATGACTGATCTCATGGAGTGCTCCAGAATCCTACCCTCAGAACCGTATAATTAGCCCTTGAATTTGGAGTTTTCATTCTTTTTCTCTCCTGGAAACCTTTAGACATCTGCAAACTCCCAGAGCTTTCCTCTGTCAGTTCAGTTCTGCTTCTGACTCTTCCCCCATCTGAGATTCCTGTTATTTCTAAGCTGTTCCTTGATCTCCTCTAAATTACTGATCCCAAATAGGTTGATCCCAGAAACTGCTTCTTCAGTTGCAAAAATGCAGAAAGCAACACAATAAAAAACAAAATCAAAATAACTCACAGATTTTAAAAAATATGTAGTAAACATTACTGAATGTTCTGGAGACATTGGGTTTTGTGTTATTTAATCATAAGAATACAAACAACTAAAAATTGAAAAGGAGTCATTCTAGTTTTTGGGTTTTTGTTTTTTGAGTCCAAGTCTTGCTCCCTCACCCTGGCTGGAGTGCAGTGGTGCAATATTGGCTCACTGCAACCTCCTCCTCTCAGGTTCAAGCTATTCTCCTGCCTCAGCCTCCTGAGTAGCTGGGACTACAGGTGCGTGCCACCATGCCCAACTAATTTTTGTATTTTTAATAGAGTTGGGGTTTCACCATGTTGGCCGGGCTGGTCTTGAACTCCTGACCTCAGGTGATCCAATGGCCTCGGCCCCCACAAAGTGCTGGGATTATAGGTGTGAGCCACTGTACCCAGCCCATTCTAGTTCTTAAAACTCCTAATGCTCTGTTACGTATTTAGCCTCTCTTCTTTCTCCTGTTTGAACTCCTCCTTCTCATCATATTTCTTTTTTAAAATTTTTATTTTAAATAATGTTGATTTTTCACAAGGAGTTTAGTTATTTTTTCTGTCATCTTATTTTTTTGCCATTCGTGGCTTCTAAAGTCTTGGCATGTACTCCAAGTGTTGATGTGCTCAGATATTAAGGATACAGACATAGATGCATGGTGTGTGTGTGTGTGTGTGTGTGTGTATTTTACATCCTGGTTTATGTATATGTGTATATATGTGTACATAAATGAGAAGACCCAAGGAGGAGGGTGTATGTGTATATATATATATATATATGTCTCCTCATATTATTCATGCTCATATAGGCAGTAAAAAATATATTTTACCCATTTATATTTGGTATATATATTTTTTGATTGCCTATACAAGCATAAATAATATATGTACACACAAACACACACATATGTATCCACACATATTTGATACTCTAATTTTATACATATATACCATATATATGTGAATATGTAAGTATATGCACAAACATACATGTATGTGTGTTTGGAAGCATGTGTGTGAGTGTAAATGTTATACACAGGGACATACATGCATAAGCCCTTTTCTGGTAGACTACTAGCAGATGGGAGTCGAGCCTACCTTCAGATTTCTGTAATGCTCACGCTGTTGATATAAAGGTTGCTCGGGATTGATACCACATGTGTAAACCTGCTGGAAATCAGTATCTCATTGTGGAATACTTCTGTGTCTTTCTCTAATGAATACTACGAAAATAATAAGATATCATTTGGGTGATTCGTAATTGGATTGTTTTTTCACTGTGGAATTTATTAAATGGTTTTAGGTTATACATTTGAATTACACTTAATATTTGGTAAATGGTCCTCTTATTGTTATACTAAAACTGTGCAGAGATGGAAAAAAGATAACAGTTTCTTTTTTTTTTCTCAAAATAAATAGCAGTGCCATTCTTAACACCAAGATACTTTAATGCTATATATATTTTGGGGGAGAATTTGGAAATGTCGCCAAAATTAGGTTTCATTGGAAATCCTTGAGTCTAGGGCTGGAGGACAGAAATAACTCAGGATTCTCTTATAGCTGTCCTCTGAACGACATAGGCTTAAAATATAAAACTAATGATAAAGTTTCTGCATCTTAGAGGCAATAATAGCTTCTCATGTTATTTTGCTTCTAATCATAAATTCTGCTTTCTATGAACAGATATGTTATTCTTTGCTAAATTACTCTGAATCTTCTAGTCACATCTCAGCAGGAAGAAGAAAGGAAATAAATAAAACAATGTAATAAATCAGCTTTAGACTTGTCTGGATTTAAGACCCTCTACCTTAAGCAGCAGCTTGCATTAGTGGAAAGATAACTGGATTAGGAGGCAGGAGAAACAGGCCGTATTATACACTTTTCCACCTATCTACTGTACGATCTTGGCAAATAATAAAAACATCCACATAAGCCTCTGTCACCCATTTATATTTGGTATAACACTTCTGACTTTTTCAAAGGGAAGGTATGAGGTTGAGGAACCCTGCAGTGAATAATTTGCACTTTGTAGGGGCTCAGTAAATATATGCTCAGTGAATAAATGAGATTTAGCTTATTTAAATTACCATGATGGCTTGGAATAAATATTTAGGTAAAGACATCTGAACAGATTCATAATTGAGAATGGCGGCACCCCTGTAGCGAGCAGAGGATGAAGACACTCACAACTAAGAGCAGAGGTAGTGATGTTACTCACAAACAGTTGACAAGCAAACCAAAATGAAACGTGGAGTCAGAAAGGCCAAGAAAACTTGGAGGGGAGGGTATCCTCTTAGTCATCCAAGTAAACCATGGCCAGCTTTGACTCATCCTTTTCATTGGCTCTCATATTCTGCCAATATTGCTAATGTTTTTACTTAGTTTTCTGCTGAACTTAGTTCCATTGCTAGTGCCTTAGCTTAGCCTTCATTTCCCTTGACAAGGAATATTAATAGTTATTATGTTCTTATCACGCTTCAAGCTTCAGGCTGTCTTTCCTCCGGTCTCTCCTGTATACTACCACTTGGTGCATCGCCATAAGTGACATTTCGTCAAGTATCTGTGCTTTTACAAATTCCCTTCAAAGACCATTCTAACCATTTATACTGGCCACTTATTCTGTACCCCTGCTTTGATTCACGTGAACACACGCTGAGGGTATGTACTATAGGTATCACATCTGAACTTTGACTTCCAATCTACCCGGCCATTCAGACATTCTAGAATCTGATTCCCCTTTAATGGCATGCTGACCCTCTTTCCTCTTCCTCACCATGTATGCTCCCAACTCTGGTTATATCTTAATATCACCATCATTTAATACAGTCTATTCCAAACACATTTTTCACGATTTCATGTGTTTCTTATGTTCACAAATATGTTGAATACTCTGAATACTGGCACCGTCTCACATATTTTTCTGGAAATTAAAAAAAAACATTTAGCACAAAAAAAAGATATTTAACACAGTTCTGAGTAAACAGTACAGATCCATCTTTCCTGGAATTCTGCTTTGTGTGGTTTTGAATTACTGTCTAATGTCCTTTTGTGTCAACCTGAAGGGCTTCCTTTAGAATTTGTTGCAGGGTAGAGGGTTTAGTCCATTTAGGCTGCTGTAATGAAGTACCCTAGACTGAGTAATTTAGAAACGGCAGAATTTAATGCTCACAGTTCTGGAGGCTGGGAAGTCTACAATCAAGGTGCCAGCAGATTCAATGTACGGTGAGGGCTCATTTCGGCTTCCAGGATAGCTCCTGTGTCTTCACATGTTGGTAAGAGTAAACAGGCTCCCCCAGGCCTCTTTTGTAAGGGCACTAATTCCACACATGAGAGTGGAGTGCTCATGACCTAATCACCTCCTACAGGCCCACCTTCTTAATACTGTCCTATTGGGGATTAGGTTTCTACATATGGTTCAGTATTTGCATCATAGCAGCCGGTCTACTAGCTGACCTTGGCAAAGGGAAACCTCACATAAGTGGGACGGGGATATTGAAACCTTTGTCCTTTGGGAAATTTAGCTTCCAAACCTGGTCTGAGATTTAAAGGTGAGAGTCACGTCTAAGAAGGTGGGAAAGTCTGGTACTGCTAGACTGAAAGTATCAGGGGAATTTTCCAGGGCATTTTTAGGATCTATGTGAGTAAATTCTCAAGGTATTTTCTATTAACTTCTAAATTGATAAAGACAGAGAGCCACACTGAGGTTGCAAATCTTATTTTCTTTGGAAAAGGAGTGTTTTGTGTTTCCAAGAATCACATTTCCTGGCAAATAAGAAACTATATTTTGTAATAGAAGTCATTCTTCGGTCTACTCTAAATCATCTAACTTAAGGCTGGGGAGAAGAATGAGGGCTTTATAAAGGGAAAAGAAAAATAAGACTTTATAAGGGTGCTTACTGACTTGACCTTGTATGACCCCACTCTTAGGTTATAAGATAAAATCAGTCCCTGTGCCAAGAGCCCTATCGTTGTAATTGTTTGTACATAGTCACTAGTTCAAATATGAAATTATTCTAAGTGAATACTTACCCATTCTCGTTTCCTGTTCTGTTATTTTATCTGGAAACTTCCTAGGGAAAGGCAGGCTAAAAAAAAATTTTTTTTTTTAAAGGAGGTCAATGAGTTTTGGCACTGCTTAAAAACTTCTCTTATGGCAAGGTATTAACTGTAAATTCATGACTTAGTCAATGCAGGGGAGAGTAAGAAGCCAAAATCAGAAAATGGAAATGTGGTAAATGCATTTCCTAATTGTTCATTACCGCTCCTGCAAAGCTATCATTTTCTGCTGTGCAAAATCGTTAGACAAAACTAGTTATTTTTATAAACAAAGTGACTTGGCCATAGTTTCCTCTCCAAAATACAAAAGACAAGTTATAGACTATTTTCTTTCCTTTCCTGGCCAACATCATTAGTTATATAAGCTCTAAGAGCTGTCTTGACATGGAAATAATTCATTTGTTTCAGGAAAGAAAATATTTGATTTGTTAACTATGTACTGGAGACACTTCTCTCAGTTGCCTGCTTGGATAATTTTAAGCCTTGAAATTTATGCTATATTAGTAATACAAATAAAAGAAGTATCTACTTATATTTGAGAATGCTATACTAGAAAATATTTTCATACATATGAATTCATTCAATTTTTATAATAACTTTTAAGAGGTAGTCAAAACAATTATTCTCTAACTATTGTGCTAAGTAAGCCTGAGGAGAAATTTCTCTCACCCCAAACCAATTTTCTTCAGCATTATAGTAAAATTATCCAAAACCACATATGTGGGGATAATTTCTTTATGAAGTTTAGAGTAATGAAATAGCATAATTTTCAGAAACTTTATTTACATTTAAAAATGTAACTTTTGAGTTTTTTCTTGGAAAAGTAGATTCTGATTCTTATCTTTGTCTTAAGGTAAAAAGTGCATGTAACAGCTCAAATCATAAGAAAGTACTGGGCAAAAGAACTTATGTATTTAATGTTTCAGAAAAGTTGAAATAACAGAAATCATTGGAACAAAATTATTTGTTGTACTGAGAAGGAGCATTTTTTCAGCTGTAGCTGAAGTTTTTAGAGAGATTACATTTAGCATCAACTATATCCGAATAAGAAGGATCCTCCTGAGTCAGCATTTGAAGAAACTCCTCCATAACCTGTAATTTTTCTTGTCTATAAAAGTGAAAGAAAGTGTAGGTAGGAGAGTTGAGTCTACATATTTGTTATTTTCATGGATGTTACCTTAAATTATTTTGTGTATTACATGTTTTGGCTATTATGAATAAGTCACACCAGAGATTCTCTTTTGTTCTTATAAAATTAAATTTTATAAAGTGAACTCTAAAAATTTTAATGCATGCAGCTTTTAATATATGTATAGCCTTTTTGAGATCAAAGCAATGTGAACCAACAACATTGCAAAGAGAAAAGAAAGGCGTTTAGAGAAAACGGAACCATTTTGATTGTATCATCATGGTGGTTTACTTTGCACTTGGAAATGAATGGGTGAACCTTGGGTCATAATATGAAGAACATGGGGACATCCTGCCTGCCTGGGAATCTGGATATTCTGGTCTTTCTGTATTTCAAATATCCATGTTAATACACCAGATACTGAATTTTAAGACCTATGAGTGGCAAAGTGCTGATCTTTTATTAAAAGATATAGTCTTTACTGAATGCAAAAATCTTTTCCTTGAGAAAACTAAGCGGGCAGGTTTGAGTAGGGTGAAAATGCAGAGGCAGAGTGCTCTGTAAGCTGCTTGGGAATTGGAATTAAAAAACAAAATTGTTTGATCTTTCTTCACTGTTATTGATGACTGTGTGATCTTGTACAAATCACGTTACTTCTCTGAGCCTCAGTTAAATTAAATTCAAAAGGCACTTATTAAACGTCTCCAAAAGGATGTCTAGAGAACAGGGGAATCTCATGATCAGACCTAGCCTCATTAGCTGTGAGAGTTCAGCCATCAGAAGTCAACAGCAACTGAATCCAGAGACTGCAGAGTTGATAGAAGGGTGGAAAGATTTTGTTTTCTTACAGTTGACTGCTAAAGCGAAACATTCTGTTACCTTAGTAACCTTGGAAGTTCTGCTTTCCTTGAGGATTTAAGAATTCTCATATCCATAAGTAATTATTTAATGCACGTCCAGTATCTGAAAGGTATTATAATATAGGCATTACTATTTTATAAGGTAGAATTGGTATTTGTCTTTAATTCCTCAACTATCTGCACACAGCCCGTTAAAGTTCAATGAAATAATGATATTTGGGTGCATCTCGACATTTACCCTCAGGGTGTGTAGTTCTCAGAAACCATAATAGTCACTGCTGCCCGTTATATGAAAGTCAACAAGGCAACCTAGAAAGAGAGCCAGGACTTTGAAGAACAACTAATGATGACATTTGTTGGGGAGGGTTGGGGGGTTGTTTGGTTGTTTAGAAGAGAATAGCAATAGTTTGGAAAACAAATTCCTTTTCTAGTAGGACAGCATTCTATGAGGTGTCCTTAAAAATCTATTTAATTATGATAATGTATTCTATATGCTTATTATGAATTTGAAATAAGGTAATGATAATAGAGCTAACATTTATTTAGAATTGCTATATGCTTCTTGTGTGGTGTTAAATTCTGTCAATAAACCAATAGCAGGATAAGTCATCTGACCATTCTAAAGGTAAAAGCCTGAGCCTGTAAAAGATTACATTAAACGTTTAAGATCACATGTTGTCTGACATCAAAACTATGCAATCAATCATTTTGTTATTAAGTTATATCAGTTAGCACAGTGACACTGGCTAACAGATGCCCCAAGATGTATTAAATCTCTTTTCTGCAATTTTGAATTATCACCTGCAGTATTAATCCCAATAATTAAATGTCATTTTCATATGTGAACGTATGAGAGGCACAACAGTGAGGAGATTGAAGGCGAAAGACTATGGGTTCCAAAATCGGCTTTGCCTATTATATACTGTCGATTTGGGGAATTAGTTGATTTCCTCGTGCCTCTGTTTCCTCATATCACAGTGTTATTATACAGAAAACTTCCTGGCAGTTAGTAAGTGCTCAGCAGCAGCTTCTCTTTTGTTATCAATATTATCAGGCCATTCCCATGTCACTCTGATTATATTATATACTCCTCAAGGGCAAGAATAGTATCTTATTTTCTATAAGATCTTCTCTTAGGTCTTTGTTGTTATTGCTACAAGAATGCTTCATTACAGACCACCACAACATTTAATGGCTTAAAAAAGGCAACACAAGTATATATGTGTGTGTGTATATGTGTGTGTGTGTGTGTGTGTATGTATTTCTCACTCTTGGGTGTGCAAATGAGCTACAACTCAGCTAGGCGAGACTAGACTCCAGGCTGAAGGCTGGCTGCATTCTGCTGCATGTTATTCTTATGCTACCCAGGCTATTTTTTTGTTATTGTGGATCACAGGAACACTAGAAAGTGAGAGGAAATATTGAGGTCTCTTGAAGCTTTGACTTGGAACAATAACTGCCCTATATATCCAAATATCGTTGGGCAAAAGGAGCCATAGGGCCAAGCCAGATATCTATGCTCTGATGGTGGCATGGTGGGAGGGAAGGAGGGGCTGAGAGCAATAACACCATCAGTAGGATTTAGTGTGGATATTCAAATATTCAGTGAAATTAATTTGTTGACATGATTGTAAATATCTGACATTTAAATTAATTTGGAAATAAATACATTATATTTTAAGTATAACCATATTGATCAATTACATAGTACATTATATTGACATCATAAGACATTAGGTCTATAATTGGGGAATTCATTTTTCTGAGATTAATATGAACTCTCTAATATATTAACTTCTGAATGTATTAAAGACTTAAATACAAGACCTCAAACTAGGAAACTACTAACAGAAGCAGTTGAGGAAACTCTCCAGAACATTGGTCTGGGTACAGATTTCTTGAGTAGCACCCCACAAGCACAGGCAACAAAAGCAAAAATGAACAAATCGGATCACATCAAGTGAAAAAGCCTCTGCACAGCAAAGGCAACCATAACCAAAGTGAAGAGAACCCGCAGAATAGGAGAAAATATTTGCTTACTATTAATCTGACAGGGGATTAATATCCAGAATATATATAAGAAGCTCACACAACTCAACAGGAGAAAAATCTAATAATTCAATCAAAATGGGCCAAAGATCTGGAATAGATATGTTTGAAGACATACAAATAGTGAACAGGCATATGAAAAGGTGCTCAACATCACTGATCATCAGAGAAATGCAAATCAAAATTACACTGAGCTATCATCTCACCCCAGATAAAGTGGCTTTTATCCAAAAGACAGGCAGTAACATTTTCACCAACAATGTTTGAGAAAAGGAAACCTTCACACAGTGTTGGTGGAAATGAAAATTAGCATAGCCACTATGAAGAACAATTTGAAAGTTCCTCAAAAATCTAAAAATAGAGCTACCATATGATCCAGCAATCCCACTGCTGGTGTATACCCAAAAGAAAAGACATCAGTGTGTGGAAGAGATATCTGAACTCCCATGAGTATTGAAGCACTATTCACTATTATCAACGCTTGGAAGCAACATCAGTGGCATAACCAGACGAATGGTTAAAGAAAATGTGGTATCTATACACAGTGGACTACTATTCAGCCATTAAAATGAATGAGATCTTGTCATTTGAAACAACATGGATGGAACTGAAGGACATTGTCTTAAGTGAATAAGCCAGGCATAGGAAGACAGACTTTGCATGTTCTCACTAAGTTATGGGAGGTAAAAATTAACACAATTGAACTAATGGATATAGAGGATAGAATGATGGTTACCAGGGCTGAGAAGGGCAGTGAATGGCAGAGGGCTGGGAGTGGGAATGAGTAAGGGGTACAAAAATATTGTTAGATACAGTGAATAAGATCTAGCATGTGTTAGCACAATGATGCTATTTTTTCCATTCAATAACACAAATACTAGATGAAGGTAGGGTGACTATGGTCAAAAATAATTTACTGTACATTTAAAAATAACTGAAACAATACAATTGGAATGTTTGTGACACAAAGAAATGATGAATGCTTGAGGAGGTAAATACCCCATTTACCCTGATGTGATTATTACACATTCTATGCTTGTATCCAAATATCTCACACCCTGTAAATATATACATCTACCATGTACCCATAAAAAGAATAAAAGAAAGAAATTCAAAGGAAAAAATCATATGATTGTCGTCCTTGAGAAACTTAGCAGTAGGTTTATGATATAGCATAATGCAGTATTAGAGAAGTACAAAGTGCTTTATATGCGAGGAGTTGGTGTTGTTTTGAAAATGAGCATGATGTTGACTAGTAGGTATGAGAAGAATTGCATTGCAGCCAAACAAGAAAATTTTAAGTTAGGACATCATGGACATTTTGCTTGCCTCGGCCAGTGGGTTCTTTTAAAGATGCTGTTGGAAAGAAACCTTCAGAGATCAGTAGAAAGCAGCTCATAGGGAGCCTTTTGATGCCAAAAGGTGTGTGTATATATATCTTATATGTATATCAATGTATGGAAGATATATATATGTATATATATGTGTCTGCGTGTGTGTGTGTGTGTGTGAATGAGAGAGAGAGACACTGTGAATGCCCTTGGCAGGCAAAGTGAGCAGAGAATTGGCTTTTCTAGAAAGGAGTTTCTGGGACAACACTCTTGGGATAAATGGGAAAAAGATAAAAGCCTTCAAATGGAGAGAACAAGGAGAAAGCTATTTATCTATTTTAATAGCTTCTGGTGAAACTAATATTCTAAAATTCTGTGGGTGGCTATAAGAAGAAATGGGAGAGAATGATGCTAGGCAGATTGTGATATTGTAGAACTAACAGGAATTGGAGACTGGATCGGGAGTTGGAGACAGGGCTGCAATTTAGTAAATGTAAGCTGTTATGGACATTCTGGCTCTCAAATATTGCAAGTTATGCAACCCCTCCTCCTCCCACCCCATCCCAGAGATATACATCTGAATATCTTTTTGGTTTAAGTCTTAGGTCAAAACCCTGAATATCTGGAGGAACACCCCACTCCCACCATGCTTGGATGCTAAGTACTCATACCTTTTGCTCATTCTTGGTGACATTTTTAAAGATTCACTTATCTCTCTCTCTCTCTCCACTCCTAACAGGAGTTAGTCCTGTTAGGATTTTATTTTGATTTGTATATATTTTTATTTTTACCCATGTATTTTTAGTTGAAATTAATATTGCACATATTCATGGTATACAAAGTGATATTTCAATATGTATATACAATGTATCATGATCAAATCAAAGTGATTAGCATATCCATCACCCCAAACATTTATCATACCTGGGAGAGTCAAAGGGAATATGGTGGGGCTAGAAAGGGGAAGTTGAGAAAGCAACATTTGGAAGGCAAAGAATGAAGGGAAGTTGTTCACAAAATGATAATCTGATGGTGGAAAGTGGGGGCCAAGGAATACACCAACTCTCAAAGATTGCCAGTTTATTACATAATGAGCATGTATTAGAAGACTTGAAAAGTTGGACTCGAGTGAGACACATTTTCTGTAACATACTGCATCCAGATATTTTTCTAGTTATTTAAATTAGTATTTTTATTTGTGGGTGTCTGTCTAGGCCACTTTGACCCTTTAGATGTGGATTAGCCATTTCTCATTAGGGTTGAGAAAGATGAATGAGAAATAAAATTATAGATTGCATGTTAAAAACACTGGTTGTGACACTGCGTATAGGGTTTTCACCCCCATCTGAAGTAAAATGATACCTATCTGCCTTGTTAATTATATTTATTTGTAAAAATAGTTTCCATTTAAACTTGTGCATAATTCCTCATGAAAAATATCAGAAACCTACTCTCTTCTATAATGAAAAGAAACTTAAGTATTAGTTTTTTATGTAACTACAACATTTGATTACAAGATGGAATGAAATTTAATTGTAGCATAGTATGAAATGGAAACACCCTAAATATACCATGAAGTTTATGTTATGCTGTATAATAATTTCCTCCTATACTTTCCATATATGAGCACTAAATAAAGTAAAGTAATCTAGGGTAATTTTGGAGGCAGATGTTTTTCAAATACTCATAGGCGTATCAGGTAGAATACGTCTTTTGGAGTCCATATAAGACCCAACCCAACTGTGTGTAAGGAAAAAAATTACAATTCACTGGACCACTTAATTGAAGTACTTAGGACAATGATTTCCAAAGTGTGATTCTTGTATCAGCAGCACATGCATCAACTAGGGACTTGTTAAGAATGTGAATTCTCAGCTTCATACTCATCACATCAGAGATTCTGACTGTGGGCTCAACAGTGTGTGCATTAACAAGCCCTCCAGCATCTGATGCTTCCATAGTCCAGTTTAAGAAACACTGGTGTAAGGCTAGATCTATCCTTGGGTGCAAATCAACTTAGAGTCCGAAGAATATCACCAGGATCTAAATATGGACTCTGCTAGGCACTGGGATAGCCCCACTTCCAGGCTTCACATAGTGGCTAATGTCAGCATTAGATACGTAACATCACACCACCCTGTCCAGTGGACAGAGAAATTATCTCACCTGGAATTGAGTCTTGATGTCCCTGGGTAGCCTGACTCAGGGAGTATCTCTGTCCCTCAGCCAATCACAATGCTGAGTAAGTGGGATGTTATAGTTGTCTTAGCCTAGTCGTATTATCTACCTCCAAGGTTGCAATTAATTTAGTATGGAAGCATTGCCACAAGAAGGACAAGAAGATGTAGAACATTATTGGCAATATATCACAAACAGCAAAGATTCAGTTGTTTCAGAAGACAACCTCAGGCCAAAATTTATTTAACTGAAGTCATTAATGAAAAAAAAAATTCAGAGATACTCTAGAAGTCAATCACTTGACTGAAGGAGAAAAATGTTCACCTGCACAGAAAATCTGTAGTCCCATTTTTTCACCATCCTATTACCTACAGGCCAATTTTAGTTTCATAATCCTGATTACACTATTAATACTGGCTTATTTGGGCTAGTGTGGAATATAGGCTTGATGCTTGTAAAATAAAATTTATTTGAATATGTTTTTACTTCTAAAATTAAATTTCATTTCTTCTTAATATAAAAATTCTCCCCATTTTATTATCTTATCACATATTTTTGAAATCTAATCTAATTGTTATCACATATTTCTTTAAGTGGAATGGCTCAGATAATTAGAGGATAATTAAAGGCTTTGTTATCATTAAGATAATTAAAATATCAATTAACCTTTTAAAAGGAAACTTAGCCTTAATCAGAAATCCTCTTTTCACACAGCAGGACCTCAGATATGGCAGATATTCCTGAATGGGAAAAACAGCACTTCAAAGTTTAGGTACTGTGGAACTCCATCATGATTTTTCATCATCAATCCTCACTTTTTTTTTGTAGATGGCATATTTTCTCCCTTGCTTTTTGTCTAGCTAGTTATATGTTGCTTATTGTAGATAGCTTTGCAAATACAAAAAAAAAACCTTGCAGAAGTAGTATTTTAGCTAATTTTCCCCCAGTATTTTTCTAAGTTTTATTTTTATTTTTGTGGTTAAAAGGGATAGGTAAAAACACATCAGCATAAAAAATTTACTTATCTAATGCCCTATAAAAACAAAAAGGGAATTACAAAATACCTAGAGCTGAATGACAATGATATCTGGTTGCAAATATTTTCTTCCATGGACTTAGGTTTATTTATTCTATCAATGATTATGTATAGAGTTTCTATCTAAAAAATCATGGTTTTTTTAATTCTTAAGAATTCTCAGTCATTTTTCTATTCCAGCATTGTCAATTGACCCAAGTTGAATATCTAGATATGAAAACCATAATATTTGATATGAAAAAATACTATATGGGATTAATAGCAGATTCACATCACAGAAAAAAATTGTGAATTTTAAGACAAAGCATTAGAAGCTACCTCAATTAAAACAGAAAAATATTTTTTATTTGTATAAATTTTAGGATTACAGGTGCAGTTTTGCTACATGAATATGTTGTACAGTAGGGAAGTCTGAGTTTTTAGTGTAATCATCTCCCAGGACTATACTGAAATAGGTTTTAAGAATGAATAAACAATTTTAAATGATCTATTAGATATATAAGTTTGTGAAGGACAGGAACAGACAACATATTTGAAGAAATAATAAAAATATTTCAAATTTGATGAACATTGTATACCCACAAGCATTAGAAACTCAATAAACTTGAACTATGAACAAAGAAATCTGAAGACACTACATGCCATAATTAAATTTGCTAAAAACCATTAATAGGGAGACAATATTAAAAAGCATCTTGAGAAAAAACTGTATATTGCATTCAGAGGAACAAAAATAAGGATGATAGCAGATTTCTCTTATTTCAAAGACAGTAAAACAACATCTTTAAAGGACTGAAGAAAAAATGTAAACTTAGAAGTCTAAATTCAGCAAAATGTTTTTTTCAAAAACAAATGTGAAATTAAGACTTTTTTCAGGCTTACAAACAAAAATCATCACTGGTCGATACGAGCTAGAAGAAATGCTAGAGGAAGTTATGCAGGCACAAGGAAAATCATACCAACTCGAATGATGAATCTACACAAAGTCATGTAAAGAACTAGAAATGGTAATTACATGGGAAAATATATACGGTGCATTTTTCTTTTATTCACATCTCTTGTAAAGAGAAGCTTGCATCCAAAAGTGGGTAAAGGACATGAATAGACAATTCTCAAAAGAAGATATACAAACAGCCAACAAACATATGAAAAAATGCTCAAAATCACTAATCAAGAGGGAAACGCAATTTAAAGCCACAATGAGATACCACCTTACTCCTGTAAGAATGGCCATAATTAAAAAGTCAAAAAACAATGGATATTGGCAGGGATGTGGTGAAAGGGCACACCTTTACACTGCTGGTGAGAATATAAATTAGTATAATACAACCATTGTGGAAAACAATGTGGAGATTTCTTTAAAAACTAAAGTAGAATCACCATTCAATTCAGTAATCCCACTCCTGGGTATCTGCCCAACAGAAAAGAAGTCATTAGATGAAAAATATAAATGCACACACATTTATAGCATCACAATTCACAATTGCAAAGATATAGAACCAACCTAAGTGCCCATCAAACAATGAGTGGATAGAAATAATGTGGTTTATATACACCACGGAATACTACTCAGCCATAAAAAGGTGCAAAATAATGTATTTTGAAGCAACTTGTGTGGAGGCCATTATTCTAAGTTAAGTAACTCAGAAATTGAAAACCAGATATCATATGTTCTCACAAGTGGGAGCTAAGGTATGAGAACAAAAAGGTATGAAAAAGATATAATGAACTTTGGGAACTTGGGAGAGGGAAGGGTGTGAGGTGGGTAAGGGACAAAAGACTCTACACATTGGCTGAGCACTGTGGCTCATGCCTGTAATCCCAGCATATTGGGAGCCAAGGCAGACGGATCATGAGGTCAAGAGATGGAGACCATCCTGGCCAACGTGGTGAAACCCTGTTTCTACCAAAAATACAAAAATTACCTGGGTATGGTGGTGCACACCTGTAATCCCAGCTACTTGGGAGACTGAGGCAGGAGAATTGCTTGAACCTGGGATTGTGAACCAAGATCACGCCACTACACTCCAGCCTGGCGACAGAGCAAGAATAAAAGACTACACATTGGGTATAGTGTACACTGGTCTGTTGATGGGTACACCAAAATCTCAGAAATCACCACCAAAGAACTTTACCTGCTTCCCAAAAACTATTGAAATAAAAATAAAAATTAAAAAAGAGGTCAGAGAGAATGTGACTACAAGTAAGACCCTTACCAAAAAATAAGTGACAAAAGATATTGGAGAAAACACAGGAGAGTAAGTTACTGGGGATATAAATACTATTTGAGAAATGGGCAAAAATGGTAAATAATGCAAATCTGCAACATAGGTTTCATATTTTAAGAGTCTAGACTTGCAGCTTTAAAACTTCATGATGCTATTTAAATGTCATGTTTAGTATTGTAAATAATGGTAATCATTAATGCTAATTACTATTCTCTGTGGCTGTATTACTATTCATTTATTCAGTCAATGCATGTTTGTTTAGCACTAGGAGAAACCTAAGCACACATCCAGTAGTCCATATTGTATTTTGTTTAATCTCATACACCCTAAAATGACTATGTAGGTATTAAATGTCAGCTCCTGTTTTTAATGCTTTCTAAATGGCATCAGTCAAATGGGAAAAATCATAAAAATGTGTAAAGAACTACTTAAATACATTCTTAAGGTCAATAGTAAAAGAAGTTTTTGTAATACTTCTTCATAAACCTTGAATTTGTTTTATTGGTTGTAGGTTCTCATAGTGATTTTGATAGCCTATCTTATTGTTTGTTACTGTATCTTTATTAGGTATAAATGCTCAGGCTTAGCACATTAGTAGGCATATTAAATTTGACAAGAGAAATGTGGAGTTATAGCTCCAAGGCAGGTGTTGTGATCCTGTCAAATTGCTCAGGCTAATTTTAAATCATATCAGGTCTGTCACTGGGAGATGTTTGAGGAACACAGGAAATTATATGGAGCCTGTTGGTAACAGCCTGTTCTTGTCCTATGACCTAAAATAATACCAAAGTTGCCACATCACCAACCCTCTTGTTTAAACATAAAACCCACATTGGAGGTTTACATGAATGTCATTAAAAAGAGAAACTTAGGATTTAAAAATATGGTTGTAACTTTTTAAATCCTGGTAGTGAAAATTTAGCTGAAATTGGCAATTATATTTGACAAAATAATTATTTAAAATAAATCAATGTGATGTTTAGTTAAATTACATCAGGAATATATAGAGTTATCACTAATGTCCTAAAGCCATACATTGCAAGCTTGGGTGAGCATAAGCATCACCTGTGGTGTGTTTCTGCAATACAGTTTCCTAATCCCCTTTTCTGCATTCAGTGCATTCCATAGATGTGCAGTTTAACCAGTGTCCTCAGTGAATCTCCCGCTCGGATATACTGGCAACACACTGGCCTAAAGTAAGGAACTCTTCTGCTTTCCAAGGAAGTGGATACAGAGCTCACAGAAGTATGTTCAATCTCAGCTTGCAGGCTTTATTTCCTTACAGTTCATTAAGGTCAGAAAGAAGGGTCAATCTTCCTAATTCAAATGGTGCTCACAAGACAGAGGAAGAGTTAACTAGGTTTGTGCTCAGTGTGCAACTGGCCAAGGGGCCTAACTGCAAACAGTCATGCAGGGAGGTTGAGACTGAGGAGGTGGTGATGGTAAGAATCCTGGGATTCTGAGGTTCAAGGAGATCAAATGGGCCTCCCTTGTGATGAGAAGGGAGAGAAAGGATGGAGGATGGCAAGGATTGGGACCTACAGTAAACAGATACTGACTGCTCTTGAAGGATGTTTGGATTTCACGCCCTGTGCTTTTCTAACCAAGGAGCCAGGCTTAGCATTGACATTCGAGGGAGTGTACCATTCCAAATGATGTGGAAGACAAAGGAGTAATTGCTTTTTATGGTAAAGGTACGGCCTTTTCAAAGCAATCTGTTCATCCACCATTATCATTTTAAAGGGAGTCTAGTTTTTAGCTTGATATATATATTTAACTGACTCTAACATGGCAGAGAAGGCTGCATGGCATTTCCAAGTTCATTTCTTTACCTTTACGTGGATTAAGGCATATGCCTACTTAGCTTTCCCGTGTTCACTGTTTCGAAGGGAGTAAAACTGGAGTGCTTTCAGGAATTGACACTGGAAGAGGTTTCTGGTCACAGGCTTTGAACCCAGAAAGACCTAAGCTGACTGTCCACTCTACCTTGAGAGAGCTGTTACAGAGGAAAGCTACCTAGCCACCCGAGCCTCAGTTTCCTTGTCTAAAATAAAGAACAGAACATGTTCATAGAAAGTACAATTTACTGAGCAGGTACCATGTGCTCAGGCATTGTGCTAAGTACCCTATGTCTTGTTCATGAACCTCTCACTACAACCTTTGGAGACATGTGCTATGTTCTGACAACAGCAATACTTGTGCCCTTCTTCATGGATTTTTTTTTTGTTTATGTGTCAGTGATAATGAGATTAGATTCATTAAAGATTAAAAAAGGTTAAAGCCATGCCAATATTAGGTTACTAGTTCTCAAAGAAACTGAGTTATATTCCTTTTCTTTTACTTGTGGCTGTTCCTTTTCATCTTTTGGTGTTTTCAGGAAGCTATTTTGCCTGCATCCCACTGAAGTGGCTCAGCTGTGGGTGTTAATGGCTGTTTTCCAGTAGGAGCCAAAACACAGCACACTAAAGCAGCTAGGAGGTGTGGTTATTTTACCTTTTCTGTAAGATCGATTTCTTAACGCTAATGTCTCCAAATGAAGACATTTGATTAATTAACTCTCAAGTGTATTTTTATGTGTAGAAGCTAGAATAAGTAGCGATATTACTACTACTCTGTTTTAAAATGTGTTACAAGGCAACTTTCATCATGTCAGTCTACAGATAGAACAATTAGAAAGAGAGGTTACTAAAATTGTACATAGAAAAAATTTTACTTCATATATTGCCCTGGCATTGCAGTCTATTCTAAGAATATGAAATAAAGGATTGACAGATGGATAAATATGTGGGTGGAAGGATGGAGGTCTGATCAGGTGGTTTTAAAAATCACACGAAAATCATGTTTCAAAGTAGGGATCAAATTCTTCTTTCAAGGTAAAAACTGTTTATAACTTTGAAATGATAGTTTTCACCTCAGCACACCCATTAAATTTTTATGGAACCCTTCCTCATCTATTAATACATGGCATAGACGAGGGGCTCAGTATAATTTAGTTCCCCTTCAATGCTTTGGTATGTGATTTGGAGAGACCAGCTCACATAGTGGAATATATATCAGATTAAAAGTTAGAAAAATATTGCATAGCATCTGTAGCAGAAAAATTAGTTTTCTGAAGGGAGCAAATATAAATAATGTCAGCGAAGCATGCTTTTGAATAACATTTGGTAAGATCCCTTCTGAAAGAAGAGAGTTAGGGAACTTATTTTTCACAATACGGGAAAAAAACCAAGCAACCAAATGTCCTGCTAGGGATGAGGTCATTGATATCAGAGGATGCTGTGATATTGATGCAAACCAATAAAATAGCATTCAGTTTGTGTGACTCATTGGTGAAAAATAGAAACCAGTGAGAGGTGGACTAAAGGTCTTGGTGTGATGGTTGCTAGCTTTTAGAACAATTGGAAAACAAAATGTTTTTACTTTAAACTTTGTCTCATGAATTTAGTTGCAGTGATGGGAGCATTTAATAAAGGTAAATAGTGTTTTTCACTAAATGTATTAGCATTTTGTTATGGTCTGAATGTTTGTTTCTCCCCAAAATTCTGTGTTGAAGTTCTAACCCCCAAAGTGATGTATTTGGAGGTGTTGAGCCTTTTGGAAAATAATTAGGTTTAAACGAGTACATGAGGGTGGGGCCCCGTAATGGGATCAGTACCTTTATAAGAGAAGGAAGAAACACCAAGAGCTTTCTCTCTCCACCATGTGAGGATGCAGCAAGAAGGCTTCCATCTGCAAGCTGGGAAGAGAGCCCTCACCAAGAAGTGAATCTGCCAGCACCTTGTTCTTGGACTTCCCAGCTTCCAGATCTGTGAGAAATAAATGTCAATTGTTTAAGCCACCTATTTTATGGTATTTTTGTTGTAGTAGCCCTAGCTAAAACACACTTGATAAATAAGTAGCTACTGTGCACAGAGTCCTCTTTTTTTTTTTTTTAATTTTTTATTGGATTATAGGTTTTGGGGTACATGAGCAGAGCATGCAAGACAGTTGCGTAGGTACACACATGGCAGTGTGCTTTGCTTTTCTTCTCCCCTTCACCCACATTTGGCATTTCTCCCCAGGCTATCCCTCCCCACCTCCCCCTCCCACTGGCCCTCCCCTTTTCCCCCCAATAGACCCCAGTGTTTAGTACTCCCCTTTCTGTGTCCATGTGTTCTCATTTTTCATCACCCACCTATGAGTGAGAATATGCGGTGTTTCGTTTTCTGTTCTTGTGTCAGTTTGCTGAGGATGATGTTCTCCAGATTCATCCATGTCCCTACAAACGACACAAACTCATCCTTTCTGATTGCTGCATAATATTCCATGGTGTATATGAAATAGAAATTCCATTTGACCCAGCAATCCCATTACTGGGTATATATCCAGAGTCCTCTTAACCAGTAAAGAACAGTCTAACCCTGAAGACAGTGAAGACAAGACTCATTAAAATAACGTCACTAGCAGGGCTGTGAGTAATGTGTTGTTCACACACAGTAAGAAGCCATTAATTCTGCCTGGGATTATCTTGTAGGTGCTGTTTGAGCTGAGTCTTGAAGGATGAGAGGTATTTGTAGCCTTGAGATGGTATAGATTCTGAGGATGGGAAACTGGAAATGGGTGCAGAGAAGAGGCTAAACTACAAATAAATGTTTTGACAAAATATGCCAACTCTAACACATGTAGGCAAGGTCACATGCGGTAGTTGTGGCTCTTTTTATCTTCCTGATCAGATTTTAGTGTGACAGATTTATAGAGAGAAGGGGCTGCATTTGAGAAATCATGGCTGAATAACAAGTTTTTCCCTTGATTAGCTGGGAATCCCTAGGGTTACCCAAGGGCCACAGATACGTATAGGCATTTAGGGAAGAACCTCTAAAACATCTTCAGAGTGGTCCATTGTTAATAAGTGGTATGATACACATTGTATATAATGTCTTTCTTGGTTTTTAGTGGACCACTTAAAAGTTTATAGAAGTAGTTTTTAAGGTTCTGATGACTTTTCTGCAATATAATTCATAAGTGCTTATATATCTCAAACCTGCAACTACATAAATTACTGTGAATAATTTTGTCCTTAATGAAACTCTGGTTCTCAGTCTGTGATTAAATGTTATGAATAAAGTGCATTGGTCTTTTTTGTCCTGTATTGTCCTCTGCAAGCTCAAAAGAGGGTTTGTCAGGGCCCAGTTCTAGCACCCTCTTAAGACTCCATCTGCAGACCTTTCTTAGACCTTCTCCCTATTCCCATCACTACAAAACTTAAAGCAGATAGCTTCCAAATTAACCCACTTTAAAAATTGTTCTCATTTTGAGCAACTTTATCTAGCAGTTATAAGCAGTGAAGTTTTATTCAGATTGTTACCTTTAAAGAGATTTTATAATCAACACATTATGGTAGAGAGCCCGTGTGTGTGGCATCCCAAATTTTAACAACTTTTCCTCCATCACACATTGTCATTTTCTTATGCCACACATTCTTCTGATGATAAACTGATGTATAAGATGAAAAATTCTGAGTCATCTGGATGATCATTGCTTTCTTACAGAGGTGTCTGGAATAAACACAGCTTCTTTTGGAAGTTCAAAGGCTTTAAGTCAATATATGACTGTATTTGTGGTCCTGCTCAGCAGTTATTCATTTAGGAGGTGATTTGCTATTTTCTGAGAACAGGGATATGAAATAAATGTGGTTGCTTTTAGAGTCCAGAAATCCATTTGGCACACTTTATTGCAGTTTTTAGGACCTTTTTATAATTTAAAGTGGATACTAATTTCCTGCTCAAATTTTCTATGGAGGCTTCTGTGGAGCTGGAATGGAAGCTGGAGCTATGCCCCAGGAGGGTGGTCTGGATTCACTTCTGTGGGTCTACTCCTCTGCCTCTCCTTCTCTGTTCCCTCTTTCCTTTGCCTTTCTTTTCCTGAATTCTCCAGAGCTTGAAAGGCTGAGATTTTCTTCCCCTTGCTGCCCTCCTTAGAATTCCATTATGTAATCACCAGCCTCAACTGTTGATGGAATAAATGGTAGCTACCAGAGGAATTTAGACAATCCTTTCTCTTGGCTTTCAAGTATATTGTCTCACTGTACAATCCTCTTATGAATTTCCAAAACTGGATATTAAGTCTTTCTCTTTGCATTGCTTCTCAGATAATTCTAAACTTCTTCAAAACCTTTCCTTCTGCAAGTTCAAATGGAGAAGCTTCAGACTGCCTAAGGATAAATGCATTTATGAAGAATTCCTTTACACAGAACTGTGCTGGGAGTAAATCCTCTGTTAAGCACATAGGAGATGTACAAAGTTTATTGTGTAAGTAAATACATAGGCTAATGAACAGAAGGGGAGGTAGAAATGACAGATTTTGTGGAATGAGTAGATTTCAAATCATCCTTGGAGTTTTCAAAATTTTACTCAAGGAGCTGGTATTTAGAGCTTATGAAATACCTCTAGTATTTCATAGATAAAGGGCCAGCTGAACTGTATGAGTTTCTTAGCAAAAATGGAGCTCTTGCATTTTTCTCTTTCACTCTCTATCCTGAAGACTTTTCGAAGGATGATGAACCAATGAAGGCTGGGACACTTTTTAGAAGATACCAACAGCATCACTTGTTGAAAAAAAAAATAAAGCCATTTCCTATTACATAGTTTTAATACTCCTCATGTCATGTAGTCTTATTAAGATTCTCAATATTGCAGTAAATTGTGTTTTGCGAGGCTTTAACTAATGTTAACTTTTACACTTGCTTTTGTGGTCTGGAGTGATTCTGATCTATACAGGGAGTGATATCATCAGCATCAAGATTTTCTTTGTTCAGAACATGCTTCAGCTGCACAACTCTCCTCCTGAGTGATATGTGACTTGTGCCTTTATCACCTGTTCATTCTGCCAATATATTTTCCACATCTGTCCTCCCATTCACCTGAAGATTCATTCCACATGTCTGATGACAAAATGTACTTTCACCTGGGGGACCTAAGCCTATAGAACATTGATCTCATTTTCTTTCTTTTGACACAAGTCCATTAACTTCATCTGTCTTGACGACAATCCCAGCTAAGAGCCTATCTGATGTTTCTTCTTTGGGGACTTTTCAGAATTTCAAGGTTATAGCAAACTTGGCATTGTGCAAAGTGTGTTGCCATCTGTTGCTAGTTTCTAATTTCAGATCCATTTAAGAGATTTGCCAGGTTAGATTTATATAGACATTTTAACTAATTCTATTTCTTTGTACTTAACCCAAGAGCACATACTTAGGTTTGTCCTTTCAATATTACTTATCAGAATACTCCACTATTCAGCCATTTTGAGGAGACGTATTGTTCACCTGCCACTGACTGTGATAAGAAATTATATGTAGCATGTGTTTATTTGGTAGTTATCGAATAATAAGTGCCTGTTAACAGACAGCCAAAAAGAAAATGGGATTTAGAGGTTCCTCTTTATTTTGTTTGGTTTCAAATAAGTAAATTGAAGCCCAGAGAGGTTATGCGCTTGAAGTCTCAAAATCAGCTCATATTTCAAACAAAATTTGCCTTCAAGTTCTAGATCAGCTACAGCACTGAAGTTTTGGTGACCATTTATTCTTCAGGTTTTATTCATGATTCCTTAATTAACAAATAATTCTTTAAAAAGTTGTGAAAATTATTTTTTAGTAAACATTGTAAAAGGACTAAAAACATGGTAATACTGCAGTCAGAGTATATAACTATAGAAGATACACACACCTCTATACAAATAAATATATATTTTTTTATTATATATGCTTCATATGCACTTTCTCACATCCTAAGATTTATCCTAAGAAAATAATCCAGAAGAAGAAAAACGCTATACGTATGAGATTTCTTAATGTATCGGTGGCTATCATAGCAAAGTGTTGTAGGCAAATTGTGTATCCAGTAGTGTAAAATAAATGATAGCATATTAACTAATGTGGTAATTTATAGTCATTAAAATTGTATGAAGACAATATGTGGAAATATGATAAACATTCAAGTTTAAAAAGCCAAAACCACTGTGTTCACTTTACTTTGGATTATATGAAATGTATACATGCCTACAGACCAATATGTAAAATTCTATGAAATGCTTAGTGTTAGGTTGATGATATTATAAGTGCTTTTCTACTTTTAAGTTTTTCTGTAAGTTAATGTTGGTTCCACAATACACCATGATTATAATAGTGTGTTATCCACTGCCAAAAAACAGAAATGCATTAGACAAAGAGTGATGGCGATATATGACACAAATGCTGTATTTCTTTGCTTCCCATGATTGACATTCTTAATTGATGGCAGAAGCTTTTAGAATCCTTCTCGGTTAGGTCTTCAGGTTCGTGAACTGATCAGCAAGGGCATGGAAGTTGTCAGCCCTTTTTAACTTTTATGGTAGTTTATATTCCAAATTAATTGGAATTAATTCAGAAAGATTATTGACCTTAAATGGACTCCGAAATATATAAGTAACAGAAATGGTGGCTGCGACAAAACTCCTGGTGTTCATTACTTAGAAATATCTGATGTGGAAGTGATGGAAATGGTGGGATCTGAGCTGACCGTTGGTGTAGTTGTGAACTAATGCTTCCCAGGCCCCACACAGATAATGCTGCTTCTATCCCACAGACAGACACGTGGTCACCCCCATAGGTGTACTTTTCTGTTCCCTTCCTAGTGTTGTCTCGTGAAATGTGCTTGTTCTCATCTCGTCCTCTCAAGGTTTGGCTTTCTACCTCACTAACTCCCTGGACTTAATCAGTGTAGGGTGCAGCTCCTCAACAGTGGGATTGCTATTTGTATAGGAATCTTCTGGGTCCATACTTTTTTTTTCAAACACAAAGAGGTGACTAGCAAAAGGGAGATTTTTTAAGCAAATGATGTTTGGTACATTTCCAATCACTCTGTATGAAGAGCCTGCCTCCCATAAGGATTGGCATTAGTAATGGAGGTAGAAAAAGATTAAGAAGGGTCTTTAGTTAGAGTTACAAAGGAAGTGTATGAGATTTCATGGTGTCTGTCTGGGACATGGTAAGGAATAACTCTTCCCATTTGTGCAGGTAAATTTACAGTTTACATAACTGGTGTGGCTTCCCTGGATCTCAAGACAAGAAAAATAATACCATAATTCTAGGTAAAAGCAATTCATTGAGAGAGAAACCGATATATCTTACATTGTATAGTTCATAATATAGTGAGACTTGGGCTAGGATTTTCTCTGCCAGAGCACAGATCTCTGATCATATACATCATTTGAATTATTGTGTTTCAAATTCCCTGACTGTAAAAGGAGTGGCTTGACCTAGATGATCTCAAAAGTCTCTCCACGCTTGAAAATTCTGGTTCTATGACTTTAATATTTAACAATACACATAATTGTGCTTGTGCTTGCATGATAATTAGGCATGCATGATAAGTGGGGCACAGTGAATGGCTGTAATTAGTTTTACTCCTAGAGAGAACAAATCTATTTTTAAATCTTTTTACTTCTCATCTTATTGGTTTTTTAAAATATCAATGATCAGGACTGATAGCCTTTGAATTTCCCTTGGAACCTTTGACCCTTACCATCCTCAACTTCCTTCTTGCCATTGTTCTCTGTCACTATAGTGGTTGTAATCACAAATCCACACATATATTAGAGAACATTATGTTGAATATTAATTCCTGCACACCTGAATTCTCCCTGTTCTGACTTTCAGGTAGACAATCCTCTCTCCCCTATCCTTCATTTTCATCCAATAAATATATTTTTGTGGAAGCTTCCTGTCATGTCCTGAATAAAAGGGTCCTTAAAAATCCAGAGATGAACATGGAGGAATGAGGTAAGTGGGATCTGTTTCACAGGGGCCTGTGGACAGCCTGGGGTGTTGTAGTATCAGGCATGTAGATCACAGTGAAGGGAACATCAAGCAGCCCGGGCAACCTGGATGGGCACAGCAGAGGGCAAAGCCCACAGTGAGAGAGGCTTGGGGGTCTGCTGACCCACCTGGGGGTTCTGAGGTCAGAGGGAAAGAGACCAGGAGTTGGCCTTACAGAATGAGAGAAGCTAGAACTAAGGCACTCTAAAGTAACGTTCTGGCTCTGTAAGTACATTTGCCTGACAATCATATTTATTATTATAACTAACATTAATTGACCATTACAAATGAGCAATGATAAGTACTGTAAGAGGATGATTTAAATCCTCACATAATTCCTTTTAAGTAAATCCTTTTGAATCCCTAAACTATAGGTTGATAATCTAAATACTAGAGAGTTTTGAAAACTTAATCCCAGACACGTGAGTAGCAGGCGATGAAACTAGCTTTAGACACAAGGAGATGACATTTTCCTTTCCCTTCTACTTACCCCACAGTCCTTATACCCTCCCCAAAATAAACAATTGCAATGTCAATTTTTCCTGTTTAGTTGGACCAGGACATTTAAACCGTGGAGGCAGAGTCTGAAAAGTTCTATGTTGTGGGACAAAGTAGTGAAAAAGTGAAGCTGGAAATGAAAGACAAATTTGGATTCTACTTGTGGTGTTTTAATTTAAGTTGGCCATAGGGAGTTCCTGAGCAAAGGTGCTCACTGTCTCTAGTGGTACTTGCCTTCCTGAGATGGAAGTTCTAAGTTCTTACTCCCCAATTGACCATGTCACACTCTTAAGGGCAGTCTGCAGATGATGACCAAATGTTCTGTAGGGAAGATTTCTGAAATTAACTCTCATGAGGAGAGGCTCTTGAGGCAAATGGCATTTTGTGCCTTCTTTTCTTAGTACGGTAACTAAGCTTATAATTTGTTTTTTTCTTTTCGGGTCACTACAATATTCTCTACTCTTGGATTCAAAGATGAATGTTCCTTCTGCAAAGTTTAATACTTCGACAATTTCAGCAGAGGTTGGGGGAGATTTTGATGCCAGCCTCTGATCAGAATGTTTTTCCAATAGTCATTTCTGGTTCTGTGTTGGGATTTAACTCAAGAAGATTTTTCGTTCAGTTTTATGATTTGGTACTCCTGGTATGCATGTCTTAATGTAATATATCTGACCCTTCACTTTAAATTTTTGTTGTACTTTTTCTTTCTTTTTTTAAAATTTAGTATTAAAAAAAATGTTCTCTACCCAAGACTTCATCTAGCTTCTATTGAGAGTTGTCTCCATTTCAAACTTACATTTCCTTTGAAATCCCAGTGAATGGCCTTACTTTCCACATGGCCTGATGAGAATGTATTTCCTTTGCAGATGTGAAGAAACTCTTTATTTTTAACTTCTCAAATAAGATGTATATCCAAGACTGTTAAAATAATCTTCTATAATAGTTTGTCTTAAGAGTAGAAATATGTGGCATATTTTTAATTATAAACATATTATAATAATTCTCTTGTATTAGCTTGAATACAAGCTAATATTTGTTTATCCTGGACAGATGGTAAAGGGTGATACTTGTGTCAGCTTACATCTAGAGATCTATATTAGGGTTTATTTAGGATTCAAGTCATTTTTGTTCAAGGTTTTAGGATTTTATGAAAAAAATAGGAAGGGTGAAATATTATCAATCATTCAGTTTAAAAAATATACAGATGACCTAAATAATTTGTTTAGATGTGTACCTGTATACAGGGGTATGATGTATTACTCAGCTTATTAAACATCCAGTGCTGCCTCCTAGAACCTAATAGCATGAATGGCCACAGATGGAGATTTTACGTATGTTTCAGTGTTAGTGTGTTTTCAGGCTGCTGATGAAGACATACCTGAGACAGAGTGATTTATAAAGAAAAACAGTTTTCCTGGACTCACAGTTCCACGTGGCTCAGGAGGCCTCACAATCATGATGGAAGATGAAAGGCCTGTCTTACATGGTGGTGGGCAAGGAAAGAAATAAGAACCAAGTCCCTCATAAAACCATCAGATTGTATGAGACTTATTCACTACCACAAGAACAGTATGGAGAAACCTGACCCCATGATTGAATTACCTCCTACCAGATCCCTCCCACAACTCATGGGCATTATGGGAGCTACAATTCAAGGTGACATTTGGGTGGGGACACTGCCAAACCATATCAGTTTCTGAATGCCCTCTTCAGACACAATTTTGCCTAGCATTATCTGTGCTCTGACTTCATGCTGATTGGTTCCTGGCTATCTGCAAAAATAAAATAAGATAAAATAAATAATAAAGAGCAGCTTCAAACTCCCCCATTTGCCACATAACCTTTTATGAGGGTTTACAACTTTTATCCCACTTATCAAAGACCAGGTGTTGCTGGATATTTCTGCTTTGGCTTCTACTTTTTGTTTATTCTGTCAACCCCTCCCTCATGTCTTTACACTGCAATTACATAGAAGTACTCCATGAAAAAGTATAATGTATCTGCAGCATAGATGGCTGTAGAGATTGCCTTATGGTAGAAGGCAATGCACATTTTTATGACTTTATATGGAGAAAGAAGATTGTTTGCTAGCACTCAAATATTCGTCTCCATTCTCCTTAAGATCATTCCTCTCGACTCTTTCTTTGCTATAAAATGCCCTGACTCAATGTTGGAACTGGAGCAAAGGGAACAAGAGAAGTGATCTAGAGTTGCCACTTCTTGCTTGGGCAAATAAATATCTCATATTTTCCTGTCCCCTTCAGTGTGAGTCATGTAGAAATGAACAGACTCTGACAATCAAATTTTCTATTTGTAATCAGGCATCCCCATAGGAATCTAGATGACTCTGACTTTAGAAAAGGAGAGAGATTTCTCTATTTAAAATGTTTCATAGAACTAATTGGGGAAAAGAGAAACAAGAAATAAAAGGTAGCTCAGGGCTTAGATGCCTGCATCCCCTAATTTGCCCCTAAGATGAAGGACCTTCCTGCCTTCTATGGCATCAACCTCCTGCCAGTGGCTCTTCAACCTACTGAACCTCATTGTGGCTTTCCAGGTGTGGCCACTGGCTGGCCTTGGACCTGTTACCACTACTTTCCTTCCATTCTTTCCCCTACTGAAGGCCATAGTTTTATCTTCCACCATCAGTTTTTCTTTATCAAACTGGTCACTAGACCCTTGTGTTTTCTGTGGTTTTACAAAATAACACCTGAGGATAAAGATAGTAAATCGAGAATATCCTTCATTTAATTCCTCATGGTGGGGATCATTTTTGATCATTGCCTTCTTCAACGAGCCATCAAAAAAAATCCAATAAAATGTGTTATGCAGTATCTCTTTATAAATTGTTTTCTTGAATAGTTATGAGTGGAGTCCATTGGAGTCCCATTTATAATAGGGTTTAGTGTAGTGAAATTCCTGCTGACTGATATTGGAAATGAGAGTTTCACTTATAAGGATTCAATTAAAGCATTGCCAAGTTAAAAATGTCATGTTGCTCTTTGTCAGTGAGGTTCATTATGCTATATTATTATATTTGTGTGAATCCTTTCTTCTCAGGAGTGAAATGTTCTGACTATTAACTAACTGCTACAAAATTCTTCAGAGATTATTATTCCTTCAAATTACATAGAATTTAAAAATTGTTTACTAATTAATCCTGAATATCTCAGAAAAGAAAGAACTCTAGCAGATTTACCTATTGGTAAAGGAAATTGCCCATTCTTGGATATTGGGTTGATTAGTAACCAGTCAATTGCATTTTTCCTGCACTTTCATGTAAGTCAGTCATAGTTGCAGAAGGGCATCCTGGTGGGGAGGAGGATTTTACAGGCTTTAAGAAGATTTTTCCCAAAAGAATAATAATGAAAACTGCTTAGACACACATGTAAGTCCTTTGTGAGTCTTGTGTCTAGAGGAGAGATCAGAGTCTACTGCAATATCCAATCTAGGGGTGCCTTTAAACCATTTCAGGACAAAAGCAAATTAAACTCCTATCCCAACTTTGTTACCTAGCTGAAAGTACTCACAGTTTATCTAACCTAATTGCTCTTCTTGCTTCCTCCTGACAGTAAATGAAATAATAATTACAATTATTTAAAAACAGTAAAAGGATATATATCTTAGTGGTTGTTATTCTGATTATTATGGTGTGTCTCCTGCTCTGCTTCACAGTAGGTATAGTTTAGTTTGATGAGTGGTTCACCTTATGGCTCCTACTATTTGGCTTGATTGATGATTGACAGGCTGTCTGGCCTGTATTGTAGGTTCCAGAATCTGTTCTAGGAAGGATTAAGGAAGGGTGAAATGAAGAGATGATAAGGTTCCTTCTATACTTCCTGATCTTTCTTTGGTGGCCCAGGCTTTCGGAATTCCCTGAATCACACTGCTCTGCAGAATCCTTGCAGTAATGGTTGATCATAGTATGGAGAGTGACTGTCCTATTATTTGTTGCTGGCATAGCTAGACTTATTTTGCCAGCTTAACTGCTGGTTCCCAGGGACCCAGCAGAATGGAGTACTGGCATGCAGTGCCTTGTCAATTCAATTTCCAGGCAAAACCAAGGAAGAGCTTTCCTTTTGAGAATTCAGATGACACTGACATCCTCAATGACACTTGAAATACATTGATTGCAGTAAACAGAAAAGCAATGTTGTGAAAAAGAGAAATGACTGTTAGGTATTACCCAGCAAGGAAACCACAATGTTCCAGAGAATTGTAATGCCCCACGATAGCCTTTAAATTCCCTCACCAATCCTACTTTCTGATAGAAAGATCTGTAAGGGCTATATGACCTTCGGCTCTACTGCCCTGCAAGGTCAGTTTTGTTGTACAAAATATATTGTAATGTTGATTGTTGTGTTCCCATAAGGTTAGTACATCTCCAAGGTCTGTCCTAACAGGTAAACTTTTGGATCAGTGGTTCAGTGGTGAACAGACTATGGCAGGAACAGCACATACTCCCTAACCACTTCTTGAAGTGGCTCATGGTTGAATTTGTGGGAATCCCTTATCATAGAGATGGAGAAATTGAGGACCAGAGGGTCGAATATAAGCCAGTTTTTTCTCCCCAGAGGCTTCCCTCTGACTTGAAAGGGCATTTTGGGTGAGCCTCATCAGTGAAAGCAAGTACAATATGAACAAAACAGAAAGTTAGAATGTGCATTGGCCCCCAAGCAGACACCCTAATTTAGGGATTGAATGGGTATCATAGGTATAAGTACACACTTTAAAATAAGCAACTAATGTGCTTTGATAGCTTAAATCTTATGTAAGATAAATAGTCTAAGCGGTTGTCTTTAATTTTTATGTACATTAATATTTTTTATTTTCCAATTTAAAACATTTGCTTTATTAAATAAAACACAGATTAAGAAAACCACACAGAACCACATGCAATATAATAAGTTACCAGAAGATTAAATTCTGAACACCCACTACTCAGGCTATTAAAGTCTGTGGCCATGCTGGAGCCCCATGTCCCAATCTAAGTTTGTTCCCACTCTCTTTCTTCAAAAGAACCTTATCTTGGTTCCTATTCCTTCATTTATTTATTCACTTATTCAACAAGCATTATGTTGTACCTGGCATATATCAAGGCTTTTCCATCTGAAACATTCAGAATGGCCTTTTAGATATCTGAGATACTAATCTAAATTAACTTTTTTCTCCTGGCCTGCAAATTCACTCTCTAAAAGTGCTAGTTACATGACTTCTCAGTTTACTTGGGTACAGGTAGGATGGTTCATACATTTACTAATTAAATTACCTTTATTGCTAACTTTGAATATTTAATACCTTGTTTAGTAATTATGAGAGATATGAGTAAACTACAATCTTTGCTTCTACAATGATTATACATTATCCAAAGATAATACAAAGGAAGTGTTACTAGTAAGAATTCCAGAGGCCCTTTTCCCTTAAATTCTCATGTTCCTGGTTCAAAAAGAAAGAAAAAAGAGAGATTTGGGATGTTTCTTTTCTACACTAGTCATTCCCTTGGAGAGAAGAGAAAATGAGTCAAGATGAATTGAATTGTTCCTTAGTCTTTTTCCATTATGCCTCTCCAACTACAGATTGCGCCCTCCAACAATTTCCTCCCTCTAATTCAAATGCGGTGCTCCTGGGAACTTATTTTATGTATACCCAATAAAATGGCATTAATCTGATAGTGGTTTGTTCAAACTGGCACAAAATTTGAAGCAAGTGCTATTTTCCACCAGCCAGATGTCATGTTTGGTAAAAGAAATATGGGGTAATCAATTTTAAGTCCTCCAGTCTTCCTATACTGTGAAATTTTGGGAGGTAAAATTAGGATTCAGGCAGAAGGATCTGGATCACCTGAAGAAATATGGTTCTGCCCTTAGTGTTGTATACATCTTTTCTAACCCTTTGTTCCTCAGACTGTTTGTACTCAGGGTCAGGGAGCAAGGCTCTCATTGCATGACCATTTAAGTAAGGGGTTCAGGAGGTATGCTGCATTCCACAGAAGGGGCTGCTGAACCTGTGGAAGAAATGCTAACAAGAATTTGAAGATTCAGCCTCCAGGAATGGGAAACACTATTCTGAAATAATGAAGGAAAAGAGACCACATTCCTACCCTGGGGTCTGGGATCAAGAAAGAGCCCCCAGATGTGTCAAGAGCTCACCTGGGCTGGATACATGCAAAGCTCACTCATTCATAATTATTAGAGATATGCCTTTAGAAGTGACACTGATGGATACCCCTGGAATGACCTACAGTGCATACCTTAGGGGATTACACCCTGAATTTCCCAAAAAATGAGGAGCCACTAAAACAGAAAGAACCAGTTTTCTTTGTGGAGAGGGGTTAGTCCCTGGAAGGGGAAAATCTTCCTTCAGTCTCAATAGCTAAAACTGAGGGGAAGTGGTGAATGATCGAGTTGAGACTTTCCTTCTTTGCTGTTGAAGACGATGGAATAGATAGATGATGGATGCCATTAAAGATGATGATGTCTTGGGACATCAGAGCAACCAGTAGCTCAACAGCAGCCTGTGATAGGCTGGAGCAGGTTGTCACTAGGAAGACAAGTCTGGCTTTCTGTAAATCCTGACATTATTATTCTTACTTTGATAGTTTTAGGCTAATTTGACCTGGTAAAGCAAAGAGCACATGGAAAATTTAGGTTGTGGCTGAAACACAGGCATGTCCTTCAATCTGTAAAAGATAAAGGCAATTAAAAAAATAAACTAAACAAAAACATATTTTCTGCTAAATGTCGGAATAGTTGTTAAAAAATCACTATTTTGCTTTATAAACATAGATTTCCAGGAGGGCTGTCAGAGGCACTGTGATTAGGATAGATACACTTGTTTTCTTAAAAAGGTTAAAGATCTGTTTTTCTTATAAAACTGTACATTTCTTCCGTGCTTGACATGTGCTACCAGAGACACAAAGTGGATGGAAAGGAATCATGCCCTCTCAGCAAGGAACCTGAAAATGACTATCTGATGCCAAAGCCCTAGCTCTTAACTACTGTTTCACACTGATTCTCAGAATTGCCTGGAAGATTTAATAAGATGATAATAAGGGTGCATCATAAGTTTATAGCCAAGTAGAACAACATTCAGTAATAAAGCAAATGTTCTGTGCATTTCCTTCAATATCTATAACAAATTATTCATCAAGAACATGATGCTATTCTCATGAAAAGAATAATGCTATTCTCTTTACACTCATGTTTGCAACCAACATTTTAATAAATTAATTCTAGGTTAATAAATGGAAACACAGCCAGTATATATGTTTTATGTGAAAGTATTAATAAAATAGTGAAGTCAGAACGTTGCATGAGCGTTTCTCCTTAGCCTTTTGTACCTATTCTGTGGAGAGAGAATTCAAAGCAGCTAAAACAGTCTGTGCAAATGATAGCTGGCTGGCTGACTCACTGCTTTGACTTGCTTCGGTAGCTGCTGTTTCTGTCGTGTCTGTGTTTTAGGGTGAAAATATACCTGGCAAATCCTTCTAATGTGCATTGCACCATACTTGGAGAAAATGAAATCTTCACATAATGTCAAAGAAAAAACAGCATCACACAGCCTTTTTGTACAATTAGGGATAATTCTCCCTAAGTGGAAGAAGGTAAGGGCAAAATAGAACATTCAGCAGGTCTCCTCTCCAGGAAGTGTTTAATACTGAGGCGTTTTGGGTGTTCGTGCTGTGCTTTAAGCTGTTACTAACTCTCAAGCCTGCCTACTTATTTATTATAAACATTTAAGGCTGAGACCTTTACAAAAGGCCAAAATTAACAGTGAGTGCATTCACACAAAGAAAATGTATTTCAATGACATGTCTCTGCTGTTAGATGGATTGTCAGTGGAATTGTCTCAAAGGATATTTGTGCTTCTCTCCAAGTCATTTGGCCTTGATAATCAGAATGAAGAAGATTCCTGTAGTAGAAGTGTGCATGTAAATGGAATTTTTTTTAACCTATTTCATGAACACTTCCTGAGTGCCTACTCTGGACTGGATATGCATGTTCTTGAAGAACTCATAATCTAGCAGAAGATATAAATAAAGAAATCCATAGAGTAGAATGTGATGAAATGTTGAAGAGAAAGCGGCTCATTTGCCCTGGGGACCCTAAACAGGTTATGGCTAACTCTGCCTGGAGGATATCGGGGAGTAATAATGAATGAAGCAGTCATTATCTTATTCAGTCTTTATTGAAATGAGTAAAGCATTTATTATCTTATTCAATCTTTATTGATTGCTTTGGTATATGCCAGGTACTGTATTTGGTGCTAGGAATACATGGGTGACAAGACAGCAGTGTCAAGAACTGCAAACTGTCTGAGGTTTCTACCCTCCTGGCCAGCCAATGAGCTCAAGGCTTTCTCTCCATCTGACAAACCATCAATAGCTGATTTTCCCTTCCTCTTCCTGTTTCTAATACTTCCCAAAGCAATTCTACCACTGTTTGAACTAGCCACTGAATAGGAGGATAGTGACAACTTTGGGTGGCAGCTTTCTAGTTCTTCAGAAATGATTCAACTGGCAACAGAGAAGCAGCAGAACTTGCTGGGATTAGGCCTGCAGATTTGAAAGTTGCTTCAGCAGCAGAGCACTGGCATCTGAGTTCCCTTTTTTGGCTGCATGTCGGCCCTGGGATGACAGTGCAGTGGTGACATGAGAAAGAGATCTATTAGCAAGAGACTCAGCTGCCTCTGAAGAGGTGGGCTTTCCTACCAAGTGAATATTCTTTTGATGGCAAGCCTACTATTATGCACTCACTGTGGAACTAACCTAAGGACATTCAAGAATACTTCAGATGTCCTAAAATGTGATAATGCACTGCTGAGCCAAACAAGACATTCCTGATGTGTTGAATTTTAGAACTTGGTTTGATTTAGGACAAAATACCAGGTGGCATATCTCTACATTTATCTAGCATCTGTGACATTGAAGATGGAAGAAATGTTAAGCTTGTTGAATTGCTAAAGACAACAGTAAAATGTATCAATGACAAGGCCATTATTTATTTATTTTGTTCATTTTGGGATAGGTTTCTAGAGTCATGTGTATCAGATTAGCAATGGGGTTTTGATGGGAGTCATTTTTTTATCATAGTAACTGTGAAAGATTACATGCAGAAAGGTACTGGAATGCTTAGAAGATGTGCAAAGTATTCAGGGTGAAGTAGTAGGTGCACGAATGAGCAATCAGGGCACAGCCAGGTAGGCAGAGCCACAATTGTCCCTGCCCTGCTTCCATACTTCTACCCACCGTCACCTGTAGGCTACACACATCTCCAAACAAGGAATGAATTATTCCTGACTCTTGAGGAAACACGAAGGATACTGTAACTGAGATAAAATTTGCTTCAGCTTAAAGACTTCCTTTTATTTTTTCCTGTGACTTGCATTTTATTTTTGATTTCTGTTGACTTGTGTGACAAGTCACAAGACTACTACTTTCTAGTTGTCTTGTGTGACAACTAGATCCTATGATTATTGTCTCCTGAGATCTCTCTTGACTGTAAACTGATTACCTATTGTGACATGAAAACAAAATATGCTTCCAATTTCTAAGAACTGTGGATTTTAAAGAGAGTCATTTGTTTGTTCAGTGGAGATGATGGGTTTGAAGATCTCATTGGAAGAGGTAAGCTTTTATGTATGAGGAAAGGAAATATAAAAACATTGGGAAGATCTGGGAGAGGGAGAACTGCTGGAGGGGAGGAAGAGGAAATAAGAAGCCTGGTTGCTGGGCTGAAGAGGACATTTGGGAGAAAGAGGAATACATGCAGATAAGATTCAATCTCCATGCCCCAGTAAAGTCTTCCCACATGATATGTGGAATCAACCCTGTTCCATGCAACCTCATGAAATCTTCAGGAAGATGGTGATTCCTCATTCATCTATTAAGAAGTCGGAGCTGTTTATTTTCTGCTTTTCCTACCAGAAGTTCCATGAGGAAAGGAGGACCGTCTGTTTTATTCTCTGCTTTACCCCAACACCAAAGGCAGTGCTTGGTAGAGAGGACATCCAGAAAATACTTGAACAAATAAATGACTTACTTATTTACAAATAAATGCTTTTGTTTTTGTTATTGTGTTGAACAAAAAGATTTTTCTTCACATATCATCCTACTTCAAATAATACCTATTTCTAGAATGCTTTCTTCTTTACCTTTCCTAATGATAAAAATATATAAATTATTTGATATTTTAAAAATACAGAATAATATGAGTCCAGAAAGCACCCACAATAGCATCAGCCTTAGGAAAATGTTAATTCTTTTATGTAGTCTTTCCAGTCTTCTTTGCACCCATCATTTTTATACCACATCATTTCTGGCTGGTGTTTTTGGGCAAAATGGATATAATGAAGTTACGGAGCTATTGGCACAACTGAAGGAAGAGATTTTAAGACTGAGCTTTTGGAAATAACTTCACATTTATCCTATTCTCTTTCCAAGTTGGCTTCATAAAACTTAGATTATACATAGGGCATTGCTTCCAAGGGAATATGGGAAATGTAGTTTTTTTTTTTTTTTTAGAAGTGGGGGGGAAAAAAAGAGGGAAAAAGGAATATTACTTCATTCCTAAAATGGGTTTCAATAATGGCCGATCAATATTTTGAGTGTTTAAAGTGGTTAATGCATATTTTATGTGTTTAAAATGGAGACCTCTATTGTGTTTATTTGTTCTGGCTCTGAGTTCAAGTCCTGGATATCGTTATCAATTTGTTGTCTTGTTGAATCTAAATCTCATTATGTGTCTTATGTATCTGGGTGTTAAGATCTCTTATTGTTGCATTAATCCTTTTACCCTTGCATCCTTGTAGCTTTGAAATCTATTTTATTAAGTGTGAAAATTGCAACTCCTGCTATTTATTTATTTATTTTTGCTCTCCATTTGGTTGGTGAGTTTTTTTCCATCCCCTTGTTTTGAGTCTTTGTATATCTTTAGATATATCATTAGATTTTGTGGATAATGTATATTTTGTGTGTTTAAAATGGAGAGCTCTATTGAGTTTATTTGTTCTGGATCTTAGCTCCAGTCCCGGATATTGTTATCAATTTTCTGTCTCGTTGAATCTAAATCTCATTATGGGTCTTATGTATCTGGGTGTTAAGATCTCTTATTATTACATTAATCCTTTTACCCTTGTATCCTTGTAGCTTTGAAATCTATTTTGTCAAATGAGAAAATTGCAACTCCTGCTTTTTATTTATTTATTTTTGCTCTCCATTTGGTTGGTACGTTTTTTTTTTTTTCCAACCCTTTATTTTGAGTCTATGTATATCTTTGGATATACCGTTAGATTTTGTCTGTATCTTTTGATTGGGAGATTTGGTCGATTTAAATTTAGGGTTGCTGCCGTTTGATATTAACTGGCTATTTTGTCCTATCGTTGATAAAAATTCTTCTTTATGTTAATGCTCTTTACTTTTTGGTGTATTTTTAGAAAGGGTCATACTGGTTGTTCCTTTCTGTGTATAATGCTTCTTTTAGAAGTTCTTGTAAAGCAGGCCTGGTGGTAATAAAATCTCTGAATACTTGCTTGTTCCTAAAAGATTTTATATTTCCTTCAAATGTAAAGCTTAAATTGGCAGGATATAAAATTCTGGGCTGGAAGTTCTGTTGATTAAGTATATTGAATATTGGCCCCCACTCTCTTCTAGCTTGTAGGGTTTCCGTTGAGAGATTTGCTGTAAGCCTAATAGGCTTACCTTTATGGGTAACTTGATCTTTCTCTCTGGCTGCCCTTAATATTTTCTCCTTTGTTTCGATCTTGGTGAATCTAACAATTATGTGCCTTGGGGTTGGTCTTCTTGAGGAATATCTTTGTGGTGTTCTCTGTATTGCCTGGGGTTGAGTAGTGTCCTGCTTTGCTAAATTAGGAAAATTTTCCTGGATAATGTCCTGGAGAGTATTTTCCAGCTTGAATTCATTCTCTCCGTCACATTCAGGTACACCAATCAAGCGTATATTAGGTCTTTTCACATAGTCCCATATTGCTTGGAGACTTTGCTCATTCCTTTTTATCCTTTTTTCTCTATTCTTGTCTTGTCATTTTGTTTCATTAAGTTGATCTTCGACCTCTGATACCCTTTCTTCTGCTTGATCCATTCGGCTGTTTAAGCTTGTACATATTTCACTAAGTTCTCGTGTTGTATTTTTCAACTCCATAAGTTCATTTGTATTCCTCTCTATATTGTCTATTCTTTTCAACATTTCGTCTAACCTTTTTTCCAAGTTCTTCGTTTCTTTACATTGGGTTAGAACAAGTTCCTTTAACTCCCAGAAGTTTCTTATCATCCACCTTTTAAAGCCTACTTCAGATAATGGAACACAGTCCTTTTCCATCAGGGCTTGTTCCGTTACTGATGAGTCCTTTTCCATCAGGGCTTGTTCAGTTGCTGATGAGTCCTTTTCCATCAGGGCTTGTTCCATTGCTGATGGGTTCTGATTTTGAGTATACTCGGCCTTCTTAGGCTGTTTTTTCCCCTTCATTGTAGATGAACCGCCTTTCTAATTAGGTTTCTGAGTCGATGTCCAACTTATTGATTTCCAGTGCTGGGATCCAATCAACCCACTGTGGCAGCCTAAATAGCAGCGATAAGACTGATGATGCTCGTCTGCCCTGGAATCTCTGGTCTGGCTTCCCTCTTGGGTCTGCAGCAAGCGGCTCTGACTTCCCAGAGCTCCAAACTCCAGTCAGTAGGGGTAGCAGTCCCGTTGGCTCTGCATGAAGAGCTGCTGCACCAAGACGCTGGCAAAACCGCTGCGGCAGCCATGAGAGTCGCGCTGGCGACCTGTGGGGCTCCTCCACTGGGAATCGGCTGATCGGTGAGTGACGAAAATTCGTCTAAAAGTGTGGCGTCGTCTCGTTCTCTGAGCTTTCACTGGGAGCTACAATCCTGAGCTGTTAGTGGTCGGCCATCTTGGATCGATCACTGGGAAATGTAGTTTTTAACACACCAAACCTTTTTTTGTGTATTGATTTTTGTAGTTTTCTTTTGTCTGGAACTCCGTTTTTGCAGCTGGCTCTACAACTAACCTATTGACATATTTCAAGTCTCAGTTAAAAGTCGCCTCTGATTAGAAACTGTATGTGCTCACTGACTCACAGGTTGCCTCTCCCAGTTACTCTACCTTATTACCCAGGTTATTTTCTTTGCAGCATTTCTGACAATCTGTAATTATTTAGTTATATCTCTTGGCTGTCTCTGCTGCTAGAATGTAAGCTCTGTAAAGGCAATAACTTTGTCAATTTCCTTCAATACTGTATCCCCAGTACCTAACATTTTGTCAGGGCTTTATGTATTTTACAAAAGAGAGAGGTTTAATGGACTTACAGTTTCACATGCCTGGGAAGGCCTCACAATCATGGCAGAAAGCAAGGAGGAGCAAGTCACATCTTATGTGGATGGTGGCAGGCAAAGAGAGAGCTTGTACAGGGAACTCCCATTTTTAAAACCATCAGATCTCATGAGAGCCATTCGCTATCATGAGAACAATGCAGGAAAGACCTTCCCCCTTAATTCAATCACCACTCATTGGGTTCCGTCTATGCAAATTGTGGGAGTTACAATGCAAGATGAGATTTGGGTGGGGACACAGCCAGACCATATCATCTTTTATATCAGTTTATTCTTGCACCAGCAGTAAGAAAGTCTCTAAATCACAGTCAAACACTCATCCCTCATTTCATTTTAATTTTATTTACAAACATAAATTAATATTCTATCCAGGTTCTAAATTGAACCACGCCATTGGACCTGGTTTACTTAGCACATGTTGTGATTGTTTCAATATTAACCATTATTCAATATCATTATTATTATTGAATAGTAAGGTTTGTACATGGACCTTATTTCAGGTTTGAAACTGATCACAGTCACTTCCCAAACCAAAGATGAATGGGGAAACTTTGGTTTTAGTGATGTACAAAGCCAGTCATCCTCCATGTCTGATTCCACAGTGAACAGAAATGACTTCCCATAGTCCCTTTAAAGTTTTAACCCATCAAATGAAGTAATTCAGTCTAATTTCTTTGAAAAACACCATTTCTCAAGTTTCCTGTTATTAACTTCATGTCAGAACGCAAATCCCCAATGTTTGAAAAACGTTATTGGTCACTATAACAATTAACTTCTTTAAGTCAACAGTGTGCCTTCCTACTTATGAATTATGCAGTGACCTTGAAAGAACAAAAGATACTACAAAAAATATTTCCAGTTTCTTAATTTTTTTTCTTTAGGAGTTTCAGCTTTAATTAATTTATTTTTAAATTCCACCTTTTATTTTAGATATGGGGGTAAATGCATAGGATTGTTACGTGGGTATATTGGACCCAGGCTGTGAGCCTAGTAACTAATAGGTAGTTGGTCAACCAGTGCTCCTTCTCTCCTTCCCTCCTTCCCCCCTCTAGTAATCATCAGCATCTATTAGTTCCATGTTTATTTTCATTTGTGTTCCATGTTTAGCTTCCACTTGTAAGTGAGAACATGCAGTATTTGGTTTTCTCTTCCTGTGTAATTCACTTAGGATTATGGCCTCAAGTGTCATCCATGTTGCTGCAAAAGACATGATTTCATTCTTTCTTATGATTGTGTAGTATTCTATGGTATATGCGTATCACATGTTCTTGATCCAGTTCACCATTGTTGGGTACATAGGTTGATTCCATGTTTTTGCTATTGTGAACAGAACAGCAGCAAACATATGGGTGTAATATAATGATCTATATTCCTTTGGGTATATACCTAGTCATGGGATTGCTAGGTCATATGGTAGCTCTGTTTTAAGTTCTTTGAGAAATCTTCAAACTGATTTCTACAGTAGCTGAACTAATTTACATTCTCACTAAGAGTTTATGAGTTCTCTTTTTCCTGCCAGCCTTGCCAGCATCTGTTTGTTTTTTTTTGACTTTTTAATATTAGCTCTTCTGACTGGTGTGAGATGGTATCTCATCATGGTTTTGATTTGCATTTTGATGATGATAGGTGATGATGAGCATGTTTGTTGGTCACATAATATGTCTTCTTTTGAGAAGTGTCTGTTCATGTCTTTTGCCCACTTTTTAATGGGATTATTTGGTTTTTGCTTGCTGATTTAAGTTTCCTATATAGATTCTGGATATGAGACCTTTGTCAGACACATAGTTTGTGAATATTTTCTCCCATTCTTTTTTTTTTTTTTTTACTGCACTATGCCACCATGTGCCCCAGGTGCATTTTCTGTGTTTTTTTTTTCTTTTTCTTTTCTTTTCTTTTTTTTTTTTTAATGGATTGGAGATTTCAGTGGGATGGGAGAATCACAAGGAATCAGGTGTTCAGAGAAATGTATTGAGTAGAGGTGAGGAACTAGGATGTTGAAAAGTAAAAAAAGAAGAGAAGGAGAGGAAGAAAGAGGAAGAAAAAGAGGGAGAGAGAACAGGAATATTGCTTCATTCTAAAAATGGGTATTAATAATGGCCAATCAATATTTTGTGTATTTAAAATGGAGAACTCTATAAATATTTATTGAGTTTACTTGTTCCGGATCTGAGTTGAAGTCCTGGATATCCTTATTAATTTTCTGTCTCGTTGAGTCTAAATCTCATTATGGGTCTTATGTATCTGGGTATTAAGATCTCTTATTGTTGCATTGATCCTTTTACCACTGTATCTTTGTTGCTTTGAAATCTATTTTATCAAATGTGAGAATTGCAACTCCTGATTTTTGTTTATTTATTTATTTTTGCTCTCCATTTGATTGGTAAATTTTTACCCAACCCTTTGTTTTGAGTCTTTGTGTATCTTTGGATATACCGTTAGGTTTTGGTTGTATCTTTTGATTGAGGGATTTAGTCAATTTAAATTTAGGGTTACTGCCATTTGATGTTAACTGGCTATTTTATCCATTCATTGATGTAAATTCTTCTTTATGTTGATGCTCTTTACTTTTTGGTATATTTTTAGAAAGGCTCATACTGGTTGTTCCTTTCTATGTATAATGCTTCTTTCAGAAGTTCTTGTAAAGCAGGTCTGGTGGTAATAAAATCTCTGAGTACTTGCTTGTTCATAAAATATTTTATTTTTTCTTCAATTGTGAAGCTTAGTTTGGCAGGATATGAGATTCTAGGCTGAAAGTTCTGTTCTTTAAGTATGTTGAATATTGGCCCCCACTCTCTTCTGGCTTGTAGGGTTTCCGCTGAGAGATCTGCTGTAAGTCTAATAGGCTTCCCTTTATGGGTAACCTGGCCTTTCTCTCTGGCTGCCCTTAGTATTTTCTCCTTCATTTCGATCCTGGTGAATCTAACGATTATGTGCCTTGGGGTTGCTCTTCTTGAGGAATATCTTTGTGGTGTTCTCTGTATTACCTGGGGTTGAATGGTGTCCTGCTTTGCTAGATTGGGAAAATTTTCCTGGATAATATCCTGAAAAGTATTTTCCAGCTTGGATTCATTTTCTCCATCACATTCAGGTACACCAATCAAACGTAGATTGGGTCTTTTCACATAGTTCCATATTTCTTGGAGACTTTGCTCATTCCTTTTCATCCTTTTTTCTCTATTCTTGTCTTGTCGTTTTATTTCATTAAGTTGGTCTTTGACCTCTGATATCCTTTCTTCTGCTTGATCCATTCTGCTATTTAAACTTGTGCATATTTCACTAAGTTCTCGTGTTGTGTTTTTCAACTCCGTTAGTTCATTTATATTCCTCTCTATATTGTCTATTCTTTTCAGCATTTCGTCAAACCTTTTTTCAAAGTTCTTAGTTTCTTTACATTGGGTTAGAACAAGTTCTTTTAATTCCCAGAAGTTTCTTATCATCCACCTTCTGAAGCCTACTTCAGATAATGGAACACAGTCCTTTTCCATCAGGGCTTGTTCCGTTGCTGATGAGGAACTGCAATCCCCTGTAGAGGGAGAGGGGTTCTGATTTTGGGTATGCTCGGCCTTCTTAGGCTGGTTTTTTCCCTTTATTATAAATTTATCCATCTGTCATCTTTACAATTACTGCCTTTCTAATTAGGTTTCTGAGTCGACGTCCAATTTATTGATTCCCAGTGCTGGGATTCAAGCAACCCACTGTGCCGGCCAAAATAGCAGCGATAAGACTGATGGTGCTCTTCTGCCTGGGAATCTCTGGTCTGGCTTCCTTCTTGAGTCTGCAACAAGCGGCTCTGCCTTCCCTGAGCTCCAAACACCAGTCAGTACGGGAACCAGTCCCGTTTACTCTGCATGAAGAGCTGCCGCGCCAAGGCACCGGCAAAACCGCTGTGCTGGCCACAAGAGTCGCACTGGTGACCCGTGGGGCTCCTCCACTAGAAATCTGCTGGTCCGTGAGTGACGAAAATTTGTCTGAAAGGGTGGCGTCCTCTTGTTCTCTGAGCTTTCACTGGGAGCTACAATCCTGAACTGTTAGTGATCAGCCATCTTGGATCGCAATCCTGTTTTCTCCCATTCTATTGGTTGTCTGTTTAGTCTGTTGATGGTTTCTTTTGCTGTGCAGAAGTTCTTTAGTTTAATTAGATCTCACTTGTCAATTTTTGTTTTTGTTGCAATTGATTTTGGGGAGTTGGCCACAAATCTTTTACCGAGGTTGATGTTCATAAGGGTATTTCCTAGATTTTCTTCTAGGAACTTTATAGTTTGAGGTCTTATATTTGTTTTTCCTAATTTATTTTTTATTGTTTTTTTTTTTTCTTAGAATAAGTGTTTTCTTTTTACTCTAATTTGAAAAAAAAAAAAAAAAAAAAGAGAGAAAACCCTCCAGGAGTAGAAAGGGAGATGATTTAAATTTTCAGAAAGGATGAGTCCACTTATTTAGGCATTATCAATGAGAACTCTTTTTTATTTTATTTTATTTTCCTTTAGGTGCATACTATATCTGGCATTTCTCCCCATGTTATCCCTCCCCACTGACCTCTTCAAGGAGAACTACAAACCACTGCTCAACAAAATAAGAGAGGACACAAACAGATGGAGAAACATTCAATGAGAACTCTTAAAGAAAAGCCTTTGAGTGTACAAGACTGTGTCACATACCCCTAAGGAGCCCTCTATGAGTCATGCCCTTGTATAATTCCTTTCTCTTGAGTGGAACCTGGGACTTGCATTTAGCCAGTTGAATATGACAAAAGTGATGGAATGCCAGTCCAGTGATTTTGTTAACTTATACACAAAGGTGGAACAATTTTTGCAGACATATTAAGTCCCTATCCTGTTGTCTTGAGCTAATCAAAATAGAGATTATACTGGGTGGGGTGACCTAATCAGGTAAGCCCTTTAAAGGAAGAGCCAGACTTTCCCTGAAGTTAGAGATTCAAAACAGCAGAGGCTGTCTCCCTCCTTTCCTGGCTTTGAAGAAGCAAGTTGCCATAAATCCTACAGCCACAAGGAAATGAATTCCACAAACAACCTGTGGTTGCTGGGAGGTTAAGCCTTCCCTCTTCAAGCCTCCAGATGAGAATGCAGCCAGATATGCACCTTAATGTCAGCCTCCTGAGCAGGGAGCCCACCTAAGATGTTCCCAGACTCCTCATCTGCAAAGTTGCGAGATCATAAATAGATGTTACTTTAAGCATCTTGTTCGTGGTCATTTGTTAGGCTGCAATGGAAAAGGTAAACAAGTCTCCTTGATGTCATCAGCTAAGGGAGGAAAAATTCCTTCTCTCAGACATACCAAAATATGCAATTTCTTTTTCAGTCTGCAGATTAATTTGAATGTTGTTATTCTAATTTGAAACGATGTTCATATCTGAAGAACTGGTATAGTACTCTTTGTACTTCTTTCCTTCGGGACTGTTTTTATGAAGGGACACTGATAAAAATGTCAGAGGGTTTTCTTGAAATAATACCCCTCTGGCTAGTAATGGCAGTTAATCCTGTGTATTTTGAGTCTCTTTGTCATTTGACTACTCATCCCATTGTCTATTATTAAAGTCATTTCACTCCCAAGCTTACATGGTTACCCCTCTTCCACTTGCCTTTGTGTTTGATGAACTGATCTGTTCTTCTGCATGTTATTTCTAATTTGCCTTGCCTGTTTACTTCTATATTTCTTATTCACTTCTCCCTTATTTCCATTTTTTATTCCTCTTTTCACTCCCATTCTGAGTCTACTCATGCTCCTCCTCAGGTCACTCAGCATCCAGGAAATTTCCATCTCCATTTCTCTTTTAAGATTTACCTCTACTTAAGAATTTCCATTTTCTGAATGATGTTTCATATTTAGAAATGTAGATTTAGGTCTATTTGCCTTGTGAGATTTATGTTTCATAAATTTATTTTCTGTGAGAAGTAGTGAACAAACAGTTATGTAACTTTCAGTGGACATGAAGCTTTTCATTGTAATTGGATACAGACTGAATTTAAATACCTCGTCCAAGATCTGGGACTGTGGGAGTATCATTCATAGGTTGTGAGTGAGCACAAAGACCATTCCCATGGGACGTATGACCCTTTGTTTTGAGAGCCAGAGTATGGCAAGGAAATTTAGTTATTCTTTGACTGGAAGATGACTTTTCTGTTCTGATTCTGTAAGGTACATGAATTCTTATCTATGATTATCTTCCCTTAAGCCAATCTGCATGCCAAAGCCTCACCCAGATCCTGCATCTGTGCCTCATTCTCCAAAGCTGGGATTCAGAATATATTATAACAGAATAGATTATAAAGATTGCTTGGGTGTTCCCTGCACCAGGACATAGCAGTGGTTTGGTATCCTGCCCATTTGTGTGGCAGGAAATACTTTTGTTTGTACTGGTGAATTTGTTTCATCTGGGACTTCTTTCTTTGCTAAAAGTCTTGCATTCTTTGATTTAGCAAGCATTTTGTGAACAACTCTAACTTGCAGAAAGTATGGGTTCACCTATTTAGGCATTATCAATGAGAACTTCTAAAGGAACAGCCTTTGAGTGTGCTGTACTATGGCACACACCCCTAAGGAACCCTCTATGAGTAATGACTTTGTAAAATTCCTTTTTCTTGAATGGAACCTGGGACTTGCTGATATTCCAAAGAGGGTGAAGAGAGAGATTTAAAATTAAACATTAAAAAGTGTTGCCCCCACAGTATGTAGCAAATGCCTCCCAGATGTGACAGATGTGAGCTATACGGTGAAGATGATATTGATGAGTCTGGGTAGGTATGCAACTGCTTATGGCATAAGGCAGGTTACACAGTAAGACTAAGTCAGAATTACTGCGTATGGGGCTTGGGGAACTAATATGCCTCCCAAGTGATTCCTGTGTGCACTGAAATTTAAGAAAATTATTACATGGTGCCAAAATGTTGTTGTTGTTGATAATGATTATGACAAAATACCAAAAATTTTCTCCAATGTATTATGTCTTTAAGAGAATGTTATAATTTTAATAGAGAAATGATATACTCCTTAAAATTATTTTCATTAATTAAAATTACTTGGAGTATGGCGAGAATTCGTCTGCCTTTGTAATGCTTTTATACTTCTTCGTCTGAAACCTTTAAAATGGTCAGCAGTGATTATAGTTCAAATTAATGAAGAATCATTGACCCCGTGAAATCAAGTTTTGAAATTGACCTACAAGTAATGAATTCTTAATAAGGACATATTGTTCCTATCTGTAGTAATTATTTTGTACCAATAATGTTCTAGACTTAAATGGTCTTAGAAAAATCATACATGTAATGCTTCTGATCTCAAAGTGCAACTTGTGATGTGTCATTATTTTTATTTTTCTGCAATAACTGAGAATTAAATGCATATGTAAATATATAAATAGTATCGTTCAATGTGAATTTCATCATATGAAGTTAATGCCCTAAATTTAATATCTTCTGCATTATCATGGCTTTGTATTGTGATATTTAAAACTTTTCTAAACACATGTTCTGTGTTTCCATTTGATAGTCTGTAAATGAAGACACATTCTAAAATGAGACAAAATAACCTATATTCTAAACATTCTGTCCTAAACATCTCCATATGCTTGCATTGTATGAGGAGGTGTGTTGGTTGGTGTATGAAAACATAATAGTTAGATATAAATTCGTTGCTTGATGAAAGATAAAGGGAAACTTAGAGTTATTAAAACTTTGCTAAGTTCCATCATTGAAAGTGCCATGACTTAGTACCTGAGAGGGAATAATTATCTCCCTTGGAAAAAACTAATCACTTTAGAAGTGCATAAATTCTTCTAAGTCACAAAGGTGCTATTTAATGAATGACATCTAATTATTATTATTATTTTTGGTTAGGAATCATTGTTAGGAGCTAATTTATTTCCTAAAATCTCTCATTTCTTCTTTAATGTCATTTGAGTAGTGAAAGATATTAACAAGCTAAGTAATCACAAATTATGAGAAATATAAAAAGATAATTTTATCTATTAATAACTGTATCTGTTAATATTATGAAATTTCCATATTTCTCCCCCTAGCTGTTGTCCAAATCACATCTATTTATTGTCTGAATATCAATTCCTTTGTTATCCCTCGGGTATGAAAGATTAACCTTGAACCTGAAATGACCACTAAATATATTGCCCTAAAAACTGGAAGACACGCGGGTGTGATATATGCGTACCCTCACTTATTCAAACTTGGATGACTTCCAATCCTTCCATCCAACTTTGCTCCTGAGGTCCCAGACTTGGGGAATTTGGGTTGTACCAATACGCACTTTAACACTGGCCACCAGAGGGCTCCCATATCCCTTCCATCTAAGTATGAAAATATGAAGTGCAGCTAACATAAAGTTTACCATCAAATAGAAACTATTGTAGGAATTTATGATATAGTTATCTCTAGAGTAAAAATGTTCCAAACCTACACTGATCTTATACAAAATACTTTGAATTAACAAACTTGGGATACTTAATACTTTCATTAAAACAAAGTTATTAAATTATGTTTGGTTTTGTCCTTGTTTCTGAAGGTTATGGTAAAACTTATAATAATAATTGGTGATTCCGTATTTTAAATATTTATGTTAGTAAATTTGGATGTAAATCCATTATTCATATATGAATGATGTAAAATATAACTGATTCTAGTCATTGGAGTACAATTTTTTTTAATTTCCAGCTAGCTATATAAATAATCCTCAATTAAAACTCTGGGTATTTTTTTTTTCAGCCCAGCATTTGATAGTACACAAAACTTTAGACATCAAGATGGTAGAGTTTCTTTTTTTTTTTTTTTTTTTCTTTTTGAAATGGAGTCTTGCTCTGTCTCCCAGGCTGGAGTGCGGTGGTACAATCTTGACTCACTGCAACCTCTGCCTTCTGGCTTCAAGTGATTCTCCTGCCTCAGCCTCCTGAGTAGCTGGGATTACAGGTGTATGCCACCATGCCCGGCTAATTTTTTTGTATTTTTGTAGAGACGGGGTTTCACCATGTTGGTCAGGCTGGTCTTGAAGCCCTGACCTCATAATCCACCTGTGTTGGCCTCCCAAAGTGCTGGCATTACAGGTGTGAGCCACTGCACCCAGCCAATGGTGGGGTTTCTTTAAGTGTGTGTTGGTAGTAAGAAATAGTTCCATGGCGAGGAACAAAGGATTGCTTCCTTTTTGAGTCTTCCCACTAGTTCTTGTTGAGTTGTGTTAGCCGAAATCGTTTGCAGTGACTGAGACGTGCCAGGATACCTTTCAGGGTTTCTAGAAGCAGCAAAGGTATCTGCCATTTTTTCTTTTTCTTTTATTGAGGGTAATTTGTTTGATTTTGTACTGACCAAGTGCTGACCAAAATGTTTATGTATGCGGACATATTTCTGCCATGCAGTAGAGGGTAGGGTTAGCTGATACTGAAAATGTCGTAATTAACAGTGGAACAAACTTTGAAGATTCTTTAGGAACTCTTTGGATCTAGCTGAAACACTTTATATGAGTCACCAGATTGATATTCTCTGGGATATACTTTTAAAACTACAATTCATTTATCCTCAGTAACCAAAAATGGTATTTAACCTTGCTACCTTTTTCAGTTGCTTTTCTTCTAGAACATATTATTATTTCTGCACTTAAATGTGCGTCAAAGAGGATAACAACCTGGAAGGCCTGATTAACTAACTCGATTATACACCCACACCTAGATGCTGTCTCTTTGACTCTGAGACTGCAATATTGTGTCACAGAAGAAAAGAAAACCATCTGTTCCCCTTTTTCATCCATTATGTTATTCTGGTCTGAGAATTATTGATCATACGTTTTCTTCAGAGAAAGAGAATAAAAATGAGCTAATTTTGGTGTACCTTGTATTTACTGAAATCGTTTTAAAGCAGAGTTTTGCATCATGTGTTGATCTGTGATTTTAAAATGGTATTTCTGAACTCAGGCTTTCTTTGTTTAAATCCTCCTCTGTCCCATCCTTTGCTTTCTCTTCATGAGACAATTGTGCTTAAAGAGCACTCTAATTTCTAGGGTTAGATTATCATGTCTAAAGGAAACGTGGTTATAAAACTATCTTTGTATACAATCTGTTTTGGAAGTTCAAATAGTTTTATTCAGAATCACATAGTTACAAATCTAGCCCAGTTTGTTCGATGATTCACTGGGGTTTTGATTTGACAATGTTCACCAGGCATTTGCATTCTATTTCTGCTCAAGGAAATCCACAATATTGCAACTAGTAATTGACTGCACTTTAAAAACATGCCCAAGCAAAAGAAAAGATAGAGAAAAAGCAACAGCCAATTTTGATAGTGACTGGATATTATCATAGCCCACAAGGTAATTGTGTTGTATTTTATGTTTCTCTTAGAAGTCTTCGAATTAACAAGCAAGGCAAATTTTCTGGGTTAGATAGATTTTATTCAGGAACATCTTTGTTAATTGTCATATTATTTCTAAGTATATACTAAGAATAAAAAATACCTGGAAATGTTTTAATTAATATGTTTAGTATGTTCAAACAATTCCATGTAAAGTGATTTGAGTTTCTTTTTTTTTGTTTGTTTTTTGTTTTGAGACGGAGTTTCGCTCATTACCCAGGCTGGAGTGCAATGGTGCAATCTCAGCTCACTGCAACCTCTGCCTCCTGGGTTCAAGCAATTCTCCTGCCTCAGCCTCCCGAGTAGCTGGGACTACAGGCGCGCGCCACCATGCCCAGCTAATTTTTGTGTTTTTAGTAGAGACGGGGTTTCACCTTGTTGACCAGGATGGTCTCGATCTCTTGACCTCATGATCCACCCGCCTCGGCCTCCCAAAGTGCTGGGATTATAGGCGTGAGCCACCGTGCCTAGTCAGTAAAGTGATTTGAGTTTCTAAGTTTCCTGAATAATTGCTCTAACTTTGAAATTCAGCATGCTTAATACCACTCCAATTGTATGTGTTTCCCACTTAGAGAGGAAGTTTATTCCTATCTAGCCTGTGTGAAATCAAATTGGCAGAGAATAAACTGTGGCTTAAAATCTTCTCCTCACATTTATTTGCAAAGGTTTCTATGGCCAATATTCTTTCACTCAAGGTGACATTAAGCTTCCTTGGTCACCAGGGAGAAATGTAGCTTTTCTCTTCACTGATTCTGGATATGAGGAGAAAGGAATGACTTGAGGATATGCCAACCTTGCCTTGCCTCTGTCTGCCCCTAGCAATACTTGATGTTTACATTTCAGGCAAAAGACCAAAAAAAATAAATTCCCAGCATGGAGAGAAGTGGTCAGAGAGAGGACCTACGTCACCCAGTTCTTAAATCCTACATCAGTACCTCTTCCTAAAGTCACCAATGCTTCCCAGAGACCTTCCTATCTAAAGCTATTCATGCTTGCTTTTTTTTTTTTTTTTTTTTTTTGAGACAGAGTTTCACTCTTGTTACCCGGGCTGGAGTGCAATGGTGTGATCTCAGCTCACAGCAACCTCCGCCTCCTGGGTTCAGGCAATTCCCCATGCCTCAGCCTCCTGAGTAGCTGGGATTACAGGCACACGCCACCATGTCCAGCTAATTTTTTGTATTTTTAGTAGAGATGGGGTTTCACCATGTTGACCAGGATGGTCTCGATCTCTTGACCTGATGATCCACCTGCCTCGGCCTCCCAAAGTGCTGGGATTACAAGCGTGAGCCACTGGGCCCGGCCGATGCTTATTTTTTTCCTCTACATTATAAGACCTCTTAAACAAAAAGCAAAACATAGAATTTAACTAAGAATACTTGTGCCTAATTGTGGCTGCACATTTCAGTCATCTAGGGGTGCTCTTTAATTCCTAATACTTAGGTTGCATCACCGACCAATTAAATCAGAATGACTGGGATTCAACCAGACATCAGTAGTTTTGTAAGCTCTCTCCTATGACTGTGACTACAATATGGGTTGAGAAGTACTCAGACTTTGAGAACTATTGTCTTGTAAACCAGGATCACTAAATGATATCATAATCATACATCCAGACATATGAAGGGGTAAGGATCTTAGACTGCTAATCCAGGTGCTCAAAAAATACAGGTCGTTATGAGTTGCATGTTCCAAATTCTGTAATTCAGCCAGTGTGATGGAGAGTGAATCTTGGCCAATTCAGGTTTCTTTCTTTCCCTAAGATTGCAAGTGAATTTCAATGGGTTTAGAGGACGATAACAGTGGTTGGGGGTTGGGCTGGAGAGGACTCTGTCCTAGGTGGCTACTTACCTGTGCCAGCCTTGCTGAAATGTGCACCAATGCATCTGTCCAGGGTGGGTCAGTGGTGCCCCAAGTCCCTGCGGCATTGCCCCTTTACGCCACCTACAGGCCATTTTCCTTCTCCCATTCCATGTTATACATATCTGCATCTGAAGTGAGCTGGCATGCATCTGCTGTGAAATGCCCTAAAAACTTTTTCCTCTTCAGTCTTCCCCATACTTGGAGAAATGACTATATGTTTACTGTTTCTCAGAGATTTTGTGTGACCTCAAATGAAAGTGTTAAGAAAGGAACCAATCTCGCTGTGGCTAACGCCAGTAATCCCAGCACTTTGAGAGGCCAAGGCAGGCATCATCAGAGGTCAGGAGATCGAGGCCAGCCTGGCTAACATGGTGAAACCCCATCTCTTCTAAAAATACAAAAAGTTAGCCAGGTGTGGTAGCATATGCCTGTAATCCCAGCTACTCAGAGAGCTGAGGCAGAAGAATCACTTGAACCCAGGGGGAGGCAGAGTTTGCAGTGAGCCAAGATCATGCCATTGCACTCCAGCCTGGGCAACAGAGCAAGACTCCATCTCAAAACAAACAAACAAAAAAACAAAAAAACAAACAAAACGAGAAAAGAAAGGAATCAATCCTTAAACTGAGATTCCTGGTCAGTACATCCAATGTTTCCTCTCTTTTAAAAGCAAAAGTGTATAAATTCCTTTTTTCATTTATAAGAAACCGTAAAATCATGCCTTTTATACCGAGGAACTTTTTTAGCATGCAATAATTTGATTAAACATAATAACCAAAAAGTATATTACCATCATTGTTATGTTAAGATACATCATACATAAAGTGTTCATATGCACACATTGTTACGTTGCTTGATAAATCTAGTTCATCTCTGTATTCTTACAGTACTTTTGTCATCTGTCTAAAGAATAAGAGTCCTGTTTAAAATGCTATCGACTGATGCCTACTCCAGAGTATTTGTCTTAAAACTATCAGTGTTATTGCTCCTGTCATTCACAATAGCTCTTAATTATTGATTTGGATTAATTACTTGGTGAACATTTAAAGCCAATTCAAGGGGAGAAAAAGAACAGTGTATTGATTAGCACCATTACTGAGTATATCAGCTCAGTTTGTCTTAAACAGTGATCCCCCTGGTATGCATAATATTGACCGTGAGAAAATGTAGTTCTGCCATACAAAGTTGAAGTCAAATAATAATGGCATTTATGTTTTTATTAATGTAACAACAATTTACATTAAGTATGTTCTTACTATGTGTTGGAGACCATATTAGTGTATATTATAAACATGATCTTGTTTAATCCAACAATCTACTGAGGATATTTACTATTTTATCTCCATTTTACAGTTGAGGAAACTGCTCAAATCACTTTTCCAATTAATCAGTTGGTTACCACAGTTAGGACTTGCACTGTGTTTTTAGCCATTATACTTAGACATACAAGTTGGAGGCAGTTCTTGATGTTTTAAATTAATGTATCTGTAAAAACAGATACATGTACACCCACATGCAGAGAATACTCCTTTCTCCAGTAGGTACTAAACTTCCAAAATATAATGGCGTGGTATGCACTAAAAATACATATGTTCAAATCCTAACGGAATATCAAGGGGAGCCTGGAACTATTTTGGAAATAAACCTTTGTTGGGATAATGTGAGAGATGGTACCCAGGTCTCTGCAAAAATGCTTTTGATATGAGAATACTGCACTAAGGGTACAGTAATCTACTGCAGAGCTGCCTGATGCAGCTATTTGCAGTGAAGGAAATGTTCTTTATTTGAAATGTCCAATATGGTTTTTCTGTTGAGCACTTGAAATAAGGGTAGTGTAACTTAAAAACCAAATTTTTAATTTTTAAAATCTTAATCAGGTTAAATCTATGTAGTCATATGTGGCTATTGGCTACAGTATTGCAAAGGGCAGGCTAATCTGTACTTACTTCGCTTCTTTCTCTCTCTCCCTTTACTCTCACAACTTCTTCTTTCCTTCCTTCCTTCCTTCCTTCCTTCCTTCCTTCCTTCCTTCCTTCCTTCCTTCCTTCCTGCCTGCCTGCCTTCCTTCCTGTCATCCTTCCTTCCAAGTAAAGGGAATAAACATAAAGTTTGGAATCAAATGAAAGTTCACTTCTTAATAATAATCTAAGTAAATGCATGAGTTTTCCTTCTTAAGTGCAAACACTAAATAATAATACCTACTTATTTCACTATTTTTAGGATAAATGAGACAAAATAAGAGACCTTATTATGGCAATTTTTAGAACTAATTAGATAATATATGTAAAGCATCTAGAAGACCTCCTGCTATAAATGATAGTCTATTGGTGATGATGATGATGATGATGGTGATACTGTTACTAACGCTGTATTCATTTAGCAAATGGGATAGAGGGAGGTCACTATTTCTACGGCAGTGCCTCATGTGGTTAAAGAAAAAAGTCAGATGTTTACTTATTGATACAATATATTTTGTGTCAATAAAGCCATGTGCGTATACAGTGATTTATGAGTATGGGGCAACTGCTCATGTAAGAGCATGTCCACATGCTTTCTGAAAATAGCGTTGAAATATTAGGCTTGTGCTGCTAGTAATAAAATCAAAATCCAGTGAGAGGGATTTGCTGCAGAGCATGTAGAATTTGTACTCAAGTCTTCATTTTCCATCTACTTCTCTTTCGTTTTATAGTTCCTATCAAAAACTGTGACTCTAAGATTCAATGAAAAACATAAATATTGTGGGATTTCATCAAACTTTTTTGATACAAAATAAATGAATATTAAAATTGGTGTTTGAGTATGATCAAAACTTCAGGTGAAATTCTTTTTTACATCTCTTTTTGAACTAATTATTAGCAATGATTTTTAGAGAGTGGCATTTATTTTGTTTAACTTTGCAATACGAGAGTTTCAGGCCCAGTTTTTTAAATGAGTGCAATACTACTAGGCAATGATAGAGAAAATCCAGTATTCCTAGGGAATAAAAATTGAAGAAGTAATCTTTTGGCCAGCAAGTATGTATCAGCATGACCAAGACATGTAACAGCTTCCATCTTTCACTGTGGCCATAGTTCCATGGAGGTAATGGGATCCAATTGTGTTCTTAAAGGATAACCACTGCTCTACTCAGGGCATTCTGCTCATTCCATGGGGAATGCTGGAACGATGTGAGACACCGCAAGGCTGCCTCGCTGGAACCAAGGGATTTAGCAAATGCTAGGAAAGGAAAGCACGTTTAAGCTGAGAATGCAAGTGATTTGCTGAGATGCCAGAACAAGAAGAGAGAAGTCAGAGGATTGCTGAGCACATCACAAACCCATGGGGCCTAAAGGAGACGGAAATGCAGCACGTTAGAGGCCAGATATGCTTCCATTCAAACCCACTGGTGGCAAGGGCCTGACAAGGAAGTGGTAATGAGTCACAAGCGGGATGATGGAGTATGAACCCACTTCCTTCAGACGGCTTGGACATAGTCCTTTTGTAGCTGATTCCTGTTTTAGATCAAAATGCCACTTGAGAGAGAAGATTTTGATGAAAATAAAATAATAAAGGGTTACCAAGTAAAAGAGTGATAAAAAGTGTTGGAATGGAAGAATACATGGTACGTTTACAAACTCTGGGGAGACTCGAAAGAACAGAACTTTGCTAAAGCAAGAGCTGTGTTTGGGACATAGAGTCTGAGATAATACTGGGAAAGTTATTCCTCATCCTTCTATTCACTCATTATTTCACTTCTTCATTCATTTCCAGGCATTGTTCTAGAAGCAGGGGTCATAGCAACAGATGTAACAAGACAATCTCTGCTCACATGCAGCTGTCTTTGTAACAGGGGAAACAGACAGTAAGAAAAGAAGCAAAAAATAAAGTAGGTTAGATGGAGATAAATACTACAGAAAAGTTACATGGGAGAGAGGATCAGGGATCCCTGGGCTGAGGAAAGTGGCAATTTTAAATTGGGTGGCCAGGGCAGGTCTGCCAATTCAAAGGATCTCATTTTTGTATCCAGGGAACAAGACAGGGACCAGTGTGCCTGGACTAAAGGGAATGAGAGGAAGAGTGGGAGGAGATGAAGTCAGAGGAGTGATGGGCGGGGACAGAGGATGTAGTGGAGGCTCCTCGAACCAGCCCAAACACCTGGACAGAGGAGGATTGCTTCTCCACCCGGGCAGCATAGAGAAGGCCTTGTTCCCTGTATGATCCCCACAGGAGTGCACAACAGCTTCCTGCGCCTTTCCTTATGTATCCATTTACAATCCACACAAGTAAAATCACAACAGCTGCCCCGCTAGACTAGTTCTTTTCCTTTCATTCTTTCTTTTTCTACTTATTTTCTTTTTAATTTCTTTTTCTTAATTGGCTTAAACAACAAATTTATTTTCCCAGAGTTCTGGAGGCTCAGGTTGAAGATCAAAATGCTGTTAGGATGGGCTCCTGGGGCGGCATCTGTCCTTAACTTTCAGACAGCACCTTTTGCTGTGGTGGCGACATGGTCTTTATGCTCATGGTGGGAGACAGGGAGAAAGAGAGAAGAGAAGAGAAGAAGAGAGAGAGAGATTGAATGCTCCGGTGTCTTCCTATTCTTATAAAGATACCAGTTCTGTGAGATCAGGCCCCCATCCTTATGATGTCATTTAATTGTCTCCTAAAAGGCCTTGTCTGTACTTACAGTCACAGTGGAAGTGAGGACTTCAACATACGAATGTTGAGGGGATGATTTAGCCCATAACAGTATATGAACTAAAATTGTAGCATTAAAAAATATCTATATTCTGTAATCCCAGCACTTTGGAAGGCTGAGGCCATGGTCACTTGAGGTTAGGAGTTCAAGACCAGCCTGGCCAACATGGTGAAACCCCATCTCTACCAAAAATATTAAAAAATTAGCCAGTGTGGTGGTGTGTGCCTGTAATCCCAACTACTCAGGAGGCTGAGACAGGAGAATCACTTGAACCTGGGAGGCGGAAGTTGCAGTGAGCCAAGATCGTATCACTGCACTCCAGCCTGGGTGACACAGTGAGACTCCATCTCAAAAAAAAAGACAAACAACTCTACATTATGCTAGTAAAGACCTTACAGATGACTTTGCATCCAAAAAGCTACACTAAAAGAAGAAGAAAGACATTCTTAATATTCGCTCTAACTTAGCTCCACTGGGCCAGCCCTGGAGGTTATGATTTCTGTTACTCTTAACACATGTCATGGAGAAATTTGAGTGTGGCCATGAGGAGCCATTTCAGCCTTTTGAGAAGAAATATACCTTGATCAGAACCATGATTTAGGAAGATGAACATGGAGGTAGGAAGATTAGGAGACAGGGGACGAATCCAGTAGTTTAGAGTGCTTTAAGAAAAACGCGATGTGGCTATTAAGTGGGACATAGACAAAGGTCTCCTCAGTCAGCACATATTTGCTGAGTGTCTATGATGTGCCTGTATCTACTGTAACATAGTTACAGTTCTAGGTGCCAGGAACAGGTCAGGGCTCTTCGTGCTCATGCTATTTGCCTTTGATGAAAATGACTGGAAGTCAGACTTGAGAAGCTTTAAACCCAGACACAAGATGACATTGTTTTGATCCAGGCAGACAAGTGGCAAAGAGTGAGAGCAGAGAGTAGGGATGGAATAAAGTCTTGGGGTTAGGAAAATGGAGCAATGTCTACAAAGGACAAGAGAGCCCTTGGCTACATAGCCGCAGGCAAAATCATGCCAATGGACATGACATCTCAAAATGCATTCCTTTCTGGACCAAAAATTTTACTTCAGATCACTCAGGGATGTTTTTCCTTTTATGTAAATTAAAAATGTAAACAAATGAAAATAATGCTGCTTTATGAAAATTCGATCTTTAGCTGCCTTTCTTAGCACATATCTGTTCTATGAAACAAAAGTTATTTGTCCATCTTAGCTCCATTTGTCCTTGAAATAAATATTTGGCTCTAGCTTTCAGATTTCTTAGGAAATCCAATTTATTGCTGGATATGTTTCAGTAATCTGTGAATGACCCCAAATTACCTGTTCATTAGAGAAGACCAGGCCTGGATGACAAACACAGAACCCTTTTCATTCTTCCCATGACTTCTTTTTTTTGGCAAACCATCCTCTTTATAAGAGTCTGTCTCGAAGTTGGATTAGAAGCTGTCCTGGAGTGTGGTGTTCGCCACCCACTGTATTGTAACCTGAAAGTACTTTTGCTAACTGAATGTCAAATTCATGAGGTTTTACTATCTAAATGGTATATTTTGACAAAAATACTATGTACCCTTATTGACAATGAACCTTCTGCTCTAGTGTAATGCTAATCCAATACTGCTTGTTTTTCATGTTAAAAAATCCATAGACGTGTTTTTCATGTTAAAAAAATTAATAAACTTGTTATTAATGCAGATGACTTCCAAAACGTCAAAACCAAACATTTGGTTTATTCACTAGAGGAGTTTATGTTGTTGACATTTAAGATAACTTATTTTTATTCTCTTGAGAACACTTTGAACTTAAAACGTGTACACACAAGACAACTCTCAGAGGGGCTGTTACTGTAGAAAGAAGATCAAATCATGTGCTCCACCATAGTCATCCTCAGTGTTGGTCCAGAAGCAGTGTGTGTCACTTCCAGTGATTCAGGACCAGCTGGTAGAAGGGACAGACATTCCATGCTGCCATGAGCAACTGCTGTGTGGTCCAGGATGACTTTTCCAAAAGCTTTACTCATGGATCCTCAGAGCACGTCTGTTTTTATAGAGACAAAATGAGATGGCTGAAAGAATCGTGGACTATGGCCAAATTCGGAGTCATCCCCTGGTTGTAAGTGGGCGAAAGAGAGGCGACAGAACCATTTTTTACTGCAGTAAAGTGTCATTAATCCATGTCTTAATGAGATTAAGGGGAAAAACACTTTCTTTTTTTTTTTTTAACTAGCTCTCTTCTACGCTGCAAGTTAGACAACTTTTTCTGCAGAAGTTTGAAAGAGGAAACAATTGCTCCTTTGCTGGAAATTCTCATTAGGAGCATTGCCTTTCAAACAACAATGCCCCTGCTGACATGCTTCAGATTCTATGTATATAATCATCTCACATTGCCCTTCTCCTCATTTATTTTATAAAAAAAATAATCAAGTTCTTTTTTTTTTTTGGTGAGAGATAAATTGTAAAACTCAATGTATTCTCTTTTCTCTTTTTTGCAATTATTCTTGAATACAAATTTAAAAAATGACACCAGGGGTTGATATCTAGAGAAGACTATGAAAAAAATGAATATACATTAATTTGGGAAAGATATTGATGGTCATTACGCCAACTGACATATTTATAGAGCTGTCATCACTGATGTAATTTTGCATTTGTTTGTGTAATTACTTAATATTTGTTTCTTCTACTGTAGTATAAGGATGCAGATGACTTCCAAACGTCAAAATGTTTAAATGTAGAGGTAATCACAGATGTGTCAGCTCTACACTGCTTTTGGAGGGCCGCACACCACCTTGGCACATGGCTGGCACCCCATTTGTATGTTTGTTGGTGAAAGAAAGAATGAATAACTACCTATAATTGAAATGTTATGCAATTTCTTATTATAGTGCTTGTCCAAGTTTTTTGGAGCACCTCTAGCTATAGAGAAAAATTTTTCTTCATAAGGGTGCTCATGGGTTTTAAGCAGTCTTGAATATTAGAAACCTTTTTCTTTTATTGAGCTGATATACATTCATATACAGACTATACTATTCAAAAATAAAATAATTGTATATAGAAAAATGACTGATATAAAGGAACAACCTTCTTTATGTAATTTATGTCCTAATTAATGGACTTTTCTTGTTTAGGATTCATTCCTTTTCATTCAAGCATTGTTCACAGAAGTTGATTAGTTGTTAATTATAAATGGCTAAAACTAATGCTTAATGCTAATTACAAATGGCTAAAACAAATGCTAAAACTAATTATTTCTTAATTTTAAGAAAGAATTTTGTTGTGGAAAAATATGAGTACTATAAAAAGGTCAGTGGGGGTCACCCTATCTATTGTAACTAAAGTGAAATTGACTTGAACCTACATTTTCTTCAGCTCCTTTTTCCTACCTCTTCCTTGGCCCCTTATTCTGGCCTTAGATTACTCTAATAAATGTTAGCTATTTTGAGGAGGAATGCATTGCTCCCATAGAAAGCACAAATAATTGCAATCAGTGATGTTTTATAGTTACTATTTCTATTTTTATTTATTATAAAAATAGGGGATATGTGCACACATGAAAGCATTCTCATTGTATAACATTAAAGTATTACAGGTAAAACCAAAGCCCTCTGTAAACAGTAGCACCTCTAGTCACGATTAAGTATTTAAATATATATGCATATGTACATATATGCATATATCATTGTTTTAGGGGTCTTGATATGTGGTACCTCAAGACTCTCTTCTCTGAATTTTTCCAATCCAGTATTAGTTAATCATACATTTTGCATTTTCATATATATATATGTATATGTTTATATATATTTCTGATGTACTTGCTTATTTTTACTCTGAAAAATAACCCTATTTTGATTACTTCACATCAAGAAGTTGGTTTCACTCTTACCTTTAAATTGTTCTACCTTCAAATACAAACAGTTTATTTGAAATTGTGGCAATAAGAACTCAGGAGTCAAATGCTAGTTTCTTTTCTTCTTTATTAGTTTACTTTAAGTTCTGGGATACACATGCAGAACTTGCAGGTTTGTTACATAGGTATACACGTGTCGTAGCGGTTTGCTGCACCAATCAACCTGCCATCTACATTAGGTATTTCTCCTAATGCTATTTCTCCCCTAGCCCCCTCACCCTCCAACAGGCCCTGGTGTGTGATGTTCCCCTTCCTGTGTCCATGTATTCTCATTTTTCAGCTTCCACTTATGTTTATTGCAGCATTATTCACAATAGCAAAACTAGAAACCAACCCAAATGCCCATCAATGATAGATGGATAAGGAAAACGTGGCACGTATATACCATGGAATACTATGCAGCCATAAAAAAGATGAGTTCATGTCCTTTGCAGAAACATGGATGAAGCTGGAAACCATCATTTTCAGCAAACTAACAGGAATGGAAAGCTAAAGTCTAGTTTCTAGGCACTCTTTTGGTTTGATTTTGAAATCTGAAAAATCAGGGTTGGAGCGTGTGTGTGTGTGTGTGTGTGTGTGTAAGAAAAGTACAGTAAACAACTTTGGCACCTAAATTAAACACTAGTTAGCATTTTTCTACTTTTAGAATGTCTATTTGTCTATAATACCATCATAGATTTATGTATTATCTTCTTATAATTTTTTCTGAATTATTTGGTAAGTTGCAGATATCATGGCACTCTACCCCCAAAACTCCAGCTCTCATCTACTAAAAATAAGTACATTTTCTTGTATCAACACAATGCCATAATCACATCCAAGAAAAGTAACAATAATTTCTTATATAATACCAATTAAAGTAAAAGTTTCCTATTGTTTTCAGAATATTTTAAAGCTAAATTCCTTTTTTGATCCTATGCTAACCAAGTTTTATACACTCTATTTAGTTATGTCTTTTTAGTCTCTTTTTAAAAAAACTCACATCTGTTAAAATAAAATTTGAATTCAATGAATCACACCCATTTAAAGGATACACTTTAGTGAATATTGACCATACATGTGTGTTCGATTCTACCCTCACAATCAAGATACAAAACAATTGCATCATCTCCAGAACATTTGCTCGTGCCCCATGGCTATCCATCTCTCCTTCCATCAGCCCATAGGCAACCACCGAGATACTTTCTGTTGTTAAAAGTTAGTTTGCATTTTTGTAATGTAATATAAGAATATAAAAGAAATAATGTACTTCGTACTCTTCTGTGTCTGACATCTTTTACTCTGCCTGTATTTGAGATTCATCCATGCTGTTGCATGTAATATTACAGGTATGAATATATCACTATTTCCTTCACCATTCAACTATGGATGGTCATTTGAGTTGTTTCCATTTGGGGCTATGATGAATAAAACTATGATGTACATTCATCCCTAAGTTTTCATGTAGGCATGTGTTTTGTTTCTCTTCAGTGAATCTAATAATAGGTTTAATTGTAGAAGAAACTGCAAAACAGTTTTACATAATCCTCAGCAATGTCTGAGAGTTCTGGTTACTCTGTATCTGCCAACACTTTTTTTTTCAGGAGTTTTAATATTAGCCATTCTAACAATGTGTCAAGTTTCACTGATATCAAATTTCAGTTAAATTTTGCTAGTATCAAATTTCACTGATAACAATGTTTTGAATATTTTCGTATGGTTATTGGCCATTTACATATTCACTTGGGAAGTGAATGTTCAGATTTTGTCATGTTTATTTAGGAATTTGTCTTTTCATTACTCAGAAGAGCATTCATATATTCTTTATAGGAATCCTTTGGCAGGTATATATTGCAAGTAATTTTTCCCATTCCATAGCTTGCCTTTGACTTTTCTTATTATATGTTTTGAAGATAAAATGTTTATGATTTTGTTAAAATCCAATTTTTAGATTTTTTTCTTTAATGGTTCATGTGTTTTGTCTGCTATATAAGCAACCTGCTATTTTCTTCTTGAAAAATGTTTCATTACAAAGTTACTGTTTTTATTATATAAAGGTTTATTCATATTTTTATTTCTGCATGAGTTTTTATATTTCTGTCTTTCAATGAATTTATCCATTTAATCAAAGTTTTCAATTTATTGGCATTGAGCTATTTATAATATGGCCTTATTGCCCTTACAATATTCAAGGAATCTCTAGTTGTGCTCACTCTAACTCAGAATATTGTAATTTGTTTATTTTTTGTGTTTTCAACACAAATGTTTGTGTACATTATTGTTTATAAATTTAATTGATATTTCTGAAGAGTCAGCTTTTGGCCTCATTGATTTTTCTCTATGGTTTCTTTTTTAAATTTCCTTTATTTTAGTTCTTATATTTGTTAATTCATTTGTGCCATTTTGTGTTCTTTTCCTAGATTCATGAGGAGAACTCTGAGTTCATTGATTTTTAGCATTTTAAAAATTTTATGATTATTTTGCTTAAAATATTTTAAAATTTATTTGTGATGTCTTGTTTTACCTATGGTTTGTTTAGAAATAAGTTGTTTTCCAGATACTAAATGTATATAATGAATATTCTTGCAAATGTCATTAAGTAGTTCTGAAAATGAAAATAACAGAAGAGGGAGCTCTGTGTAGGTGGACAAGATATTCTGAACTTCAAAGTTAGGGATCAAGTAATTTTCTATAAAGATCAGCGTAGCAAAATATGTAGGCCAGATCCCATAGTAAGATATTATAAGACAAAAGAGAATGAAGCAAATGACATCCCTAGAGGTAATAAAAACTAGTCAAATAAAATAAATAAAAATTTCACTTGTATTTCAAAACAAGCTAAATGACAATGCAAAACATGGAGTGACATTCTAAAACAGAATTAGAGAAAGTGAAATGTGAGGCACTATAACAAGGAAAAATAGAAGTGAAAGAAGAGAAAATAATTTCAGAAATGAAGACTAAACTAGAAATATCAAAAGAGCTAATAAACACATGGATGATGCTTTATGAAAAACCGAAGGTGAAAGTAGAAAAAAATTGAGAAGGAGAAAGAAATTCAGAAAGAAAGAAAAATAATTTGAGAGAAATTAAAACATGAAATATGAGTAAAGAAGTTCTGAAATACAGATAATAGGCATCTCTAAAGAAGAAAACAAAAGCAAGGGAAATAACCAATACTAAAATCTATAATTTAAAAAAAGTTTCTGCAGTGAAAAAATGATGAAAATTATTTTAAACTGCATGTTAAAAGAGCACACCAAATGTCACATTGACCAGAATTAACAAAGACCAAAATATGTTCTAATAAAACTATTGGATTTTAAAGAAAAAGAAAGAAAAAATAATAATTGGGCATCCAGAAAAAACAGAAAGTGACATTGGAAAAAGAAATTAGCATCAGTATTTTTGGCAACTATACTTTACTCCAGAAGACAATGAGGCTATGTAGTTAATGTGGTTTGGCTCTGTGTCCCCACCCAAATCTCACCTTGAATTGTAATCCCCCATGTGCTGAGAAAGAAACCTGGTGGGAGGTGATTGAATCATGGAGGTGGTTTCCTTCATGTTGTTCTCATGATAGTGAGTGAGTTCTCATGAGATCTGATGGTTTAAAAGTGGCACTTCTAATTTACACTCCCACCAACAGTGTAAGACAATGTGGCAATTCCTCAAGGACCTAGACATAGAAATTCCATTTGACCCAGTAATCCCATTACTAGGTATATATCCAAAGGATTATAAATCGTTCTACTATAAGGACACATACACACGAATGTTCATTTCAGCATAGCAAAGACCTGGCACCAACCCAAATGCCCATCAATGATAGACTGGACAGGGAAAATGTGGCACATATACACCATGGAATACTATGCAGCCATAAAAAATGATGAGTTCATGTCCTTTGTAGGGACATGGATGAACCTGGAAACCATCATTCTCAGCAAACTGACACAAGAACAGAAAATCAAACACCGCATGTTCTCACTCATAGGCAGGTGTTGAACAATGAGAACACATGGACACAGGGAGGGGAGCATCATGCACTGGGGTCTGTAGGGGGGAAATAGGGGAGGGACAGTGGGGGGTGGGGAGTCGGGGAGATATAGCATGGGGAGAAATGCCAGATATAGGTGATGGGGAGGAAGGCAGCACATCACACTGCCATGTGTGTACCTATGCGACAATCTTGCATGTTCTTCACATGTACCCTAAAACCTAAAACGCAATTACAAAAAATTGAAGGAAAAAAAAAGTGGCACTTCTGCCTTCTCTCTTTCTCTCCTGCTCCCATACAAGACTTGTTTTGCTTCCCCTTTGCCATGATTGTAAGTTCCCTGAGGTCTCCAGAGCCATGAGAAACTGTGAGTCAATTAAACCTCTTTTCTTTATAAATTACCTAGTTTCAGGCAGTTCTTTATCTCAGCGTGAACATGAACTAAAACAGCAGTTAAGATAATCAAGAAAAAATTGTGTGCCAACAATTTTCTATCTAAAAAAATCACCTTCCAGTATAAAAGGCATAGAAAAACTGTTATCTATTAGCATGAACTCAGAGAATATTGAGTAATCTAATAAAGAAACAGGCTAAAACAACCAAAATGACTAGAGAGAAGAGACGGGTGGTACATATTAAACACTGGTGGGAAGGATTAAAAACATAGTGACTTATGTTGACAAGTCTCACTTTAGTATGAAGACTAGACTAGAACAAGTCTTAGTGTAAAACTATGACTAAATGCAGTTTAATGGGTAAAAGTATGAAATATAATTATACATACATATATATGTGTATATATATGTGTGTGTATATATATGTGGGGGGAGACAGGACAGAGTATTGCTGGACAATCAAATTATATTTTCACTTTAAATAAAATAATATACTGTAGTGATGTCTACTAGTTTATCACAACTAAGAGTAATTATAATATTGGTAATTGCCTTGCCACTTCTGTGATACTGGATGCCATGTATCACGGTGATCCTTTTACCCATCCAGGGTTTTGCATAGATGGGTTCTCCCTTAAGAATGCTGCTACCAATATCTTCTTGTGTTCTCACCCTTCCCTTTTGGTGGAAGATTTCCAAAACCAGGACTGAAAGTAAAGTTTGTTTGTGCTGGTGCGTACCCCCTGGGTGTGTTTCTTTTAATAGAAATCAGTATTATTTTATTTCACATCATGATATTTTATATTTTTATCTAAATTTGTTTGGATATGTTTGATAATTTACATATGTAGCCTTTAGTTTACCAAAAATTAACACAAGAATTAGGTCTTACATTTAATCTATTAATCAGCATACACCATGAACATTCGTGATGAGTTAGAGGATTTTTTTAGAAATGTAGGTATGGGTTTCTGTCTACACTAATGAGATTTTGATTATTTAGCTTTGTTATTGACCTAAAAACACATTTTTGGGATATGTCGTATGTGAGCAGCAACAGTTTCTAATGAAATTTTCTTGGTCTGACTGTCAACTTCAAATTCTTGAAGGGCAAACCATACAGTTACTTAGTGTCTGGTTGGGTCTAGATTTATCTTAAAAAATGACTAAGAAGGTTGGGCATGGTGGCTGACACCTGTAATCTCAGCCCTTTGGGAGGCTGAAGTGGGCATATCCCAAGGTCAGGAGTGAAACCCCCATGTCTACCCTATGGTGAAACCCCATCTCTACAAAAAATACAAAAATTAGCTGGGCGTGGTGGTGTGTGCCTATAGTCCCAGCTTCTTGGGAGGCTGAGGCAGAAGAATCGTTTGAACCCAGAAGGCAGAGGTTGTAGTGAGCCTAGATCACACCACTGCACTCTAGCCTGGGTGACAGAGTGAGACTCCTTCTAAAAATAAAGAAAAAGAAAATCACGTTCAAAAGTCCAAGGAGATTTCTTATGTTCTCTCTTTGAACTACTAGAGGAACTGCAACATAGGAAGAAATATTAGAAAATTTAATTTTATTTAAAAAACTTTGGGGTATATAGGATAAACTTTCAATAATGGCTAAGCTTATAAAATTTAACTGAAATGTGTATACTATATATTTAGTTATAACTGTTCATTTTTAAAAAGCTCATAACAGTTGGTTCCAATCAGAGATTGTCAATATTACTTTATGTAATTTAAGTGACTTTGAATGTTATGAAATAGGAAAAAAATGAACAATTGTTTATATGATATTATATAATATGTTTTCAGGGCTCTGGTATTTCTGCCACTGCTCCACTGAACTGCAATTTAACTTAACTGTAACTTAAAGTTTCAGTTTCAGTTTTTGTTAGTTATTAATATTCATCCACATATTTAGTTGTTATTTATCCAGGTCGTGCTACTTTTGCAGGTTAGATATTGTGCTGTTTTAAAGCAATATTCTGGAAAGGATAAAAAAATTAGCCTTTAACAATATAGTATGAAGTCAAGGTTAGTGAGAAGGCTTTTGCACAATTGGAAGTAAGACATTTGCACTGAAAAACAGGGGTGGTTTGTTTCTGGAACGTGCCACACCCAATTACTTCATAGCGTATACATATTTTTTTTTTGAGAATTTACTTTATTAAGTAGTTTAGGTGTTTTATTAGTGATTTTGATTTTTCTTGAAGGTTTTATACTTTTTAATTTATAACATTCAAGACAAATAATATGCACATCTGAAAATAAGTTGTATAATTCTATTTAAATAACTATTTTTCCAAGTTATTCCTTAAAAGTAAGTTATTTATTTGAAGAGATTATTTTTAATCAAATGGATGCCATTGAATAAATATTCAAAACAAAATATGTGAAGAAGTACACAAAATCATTTTTGGTAATTCTCTCTTTATCTAAGAAGGTAATTTCTATCTTAAGAACCTGCACAGAGTAAATATTCAGTACATCAACTGTCAAGTAGTGTGTTTATTCATCACAGATTAAAAATCATCAAATTCATAATTGTTCTGCTTAATAGAGGCTTAACTATATTTTAGCAGATTCCAAATATATGTTAATGTATATTTTGGAATTCAGTATGAGTATATTTAGATGCTAATTGCAAATTAATCTTTCTTCCTAAAATGTAAATTCCATGGATTATAAATATTATTCCCATTGCAGATTTTCTAAATAGTGTTTCTGCTGGTAAAGTCTTCTTCATCACTCTCTGGTACTTAAGATTAGAAAGAAAAAAGGCAAGTAACTGAACAAGCGAAAGTCTTCTTTGAACATGAAGTTATCAAATGAAACTGTACGTGTGCAAAGAAATTTGAAACCATTACCTTGCAGATGTCTTTTTTGCATAACAGTATTTTGATAAAATGAAAAGATTGATCAAAGTAACAACTCTAAATAATAGCATTTCACTGTCATGAGGATGATTATAATTATCAATGGAAGCCGAGGAGCATTAGCTCCTAACTCCTAATATTAGGTTCAATTTTTATTGCGTAGTAATTCGAAGACATGCAATTAAACTAACCTAGGATTGTTGGAGTAGAAAATAACTACTGTGGGAAACACAATTAACGCTACACAAAAGAGGGGCCATATTTCCAATGGCTGGTGTTAAAACCAACATTTGGTTAAACCGTAGGCCAGAGCTTAATATCATCATCACAGGACACACTTCTAGGATTACAAGAGTGTATCCAAAAGTGACTAACACTTTAATGATATTAATTTTATTATTAAAAGTTTTTATGGTCAACTTTCAAAATCATGGCATTGTGATGTAGGGTGAAAGTTCCTCTGCACTGCCATGTGATTATTTCTGCCATGACCCTGCTGCACATTTGCCATTCCCAAGGGACACTGACTTTCAACTTGGGTCTCTGGAAGAGCCAGACCCACCTCTGCCAGTATAGCTTACTGCTAATGGTCATGTTGCAGTAGCATTATCAAGCTTTTCTTCTTCTCTCAAAGAAACTGATTCAGGTAATGCTTTACTTCCTTTACAACCAGGGACTGGACACACTGTCTTCAAACAAAGCTCTGTGCAGTGTTGGTGGGAAATGCTTTCTGAATATTTTTAGAAGCAGACTTAAAATTGTAGCATGATTTCTTATATTTTCCACAAACGCACCTGACGCTTTCCTCATTTGCTTGAGAAACATAATCCTTAAAGTCTGGATTCTTTCCTGTATTTGATGTTAAATGTAATGGTTAAAACTTTTTAATTAGAAGTTAAGTGTAAATCTAAACACTAAGTTTTGTTCATATTACTCACATTCTGAAACTGATTTTGTATCATATTAAACTATATCAAAGAGAAGATTTTGCAGCAGGTATCTGAGTATTATGATTTTCAATGATGAAATACAGTAAAAAAGCTTGGCTAAGCATCTTGGCTAAGGCCTAACGTCAGTGTTTTCCTAATACAATTCATAAAACTTACTTTTCTAATAAAGAAATCTATTTAAACTGCTACTTTGGACAACTTGAAATCAAAGAAGATTAAATATTCCATTAATGACGTTAAATTAGTGAAGTAGGAAATGGCCCAATTGTTCAAATCTTTGCTTATTTTCCAAGTTTGAAAATAAGAAGCTAGTAAAGCAACAAAGAAGAAATAATCAGATATAGAAGGGTATTCAGGAAATAGTGTGTCAGGGAAGGCAAAGGTAGTTTTTCAAAGAAAAAAATAAGTGAGTGGTCAACAGCATCATAATCAGCACAGTCTAATCATACAAATGTAGACTATCATTTTTGTGTCTGCAGCACAGATACCATTGTCAACATTGAAAAGAATAGGTTCAGGGGGTAATGAGAGCAAAAGTTTGGATGGGAAGAACCATATGGATGCGAGGAAGGAAAAAGAGCAGGCACAGGCTATTCTTTCCAGAAGCTTGGGTTGGGGGGGAAAGGGTAAAACAAGAAATGGGTTCACAATTCTTAGAGTTGACAAAGGTTGCCTTTGTGTTTTAGAGGAGGAGATAAGTAGGCATGGTTTAGGTCAATGGCAACACACTAAAAGATAAGACAATTTAAAAGTGTGGGAGAAAGATGGATTCAAATCCAGGAGCAAACAGAAGATGGACTCCAAGATTCAGATAAATCAGTAAAGAATCAACAGGTAGCTTCCTGTTTCTTCTAAAAATGGAAAGGCCCTAGAAAGGGTCAGTGCAGAGATTGGACAGTCTTAACTGACAGGACTAGTGAGAGGAAATCTTAGTTCATGATGGCCTTGATCTTCTTGATGGAGCAGAAAACAAGGCAGTCTTGTTGGGACTGAAGAGAATGAAGATTAGGAAGGGTGTTAAAGGTTCATAAAGGTCAAAAAATTGATAGAAGGTGTTGGAGGTTTTTTTTTAAGGCAATAAAAGGCTTATTAAGCTGTGTTGAGTGCTCAGAGAAATCTGGAGACCATGGTTTTCATTCCATAAATCTGTACATAGGAGTGATTATTTTTCCAGCAGTAATGATTAATCCAGGTGGAGAGGAGAGATTGTGAAATTTATCCAGGATAAAATAAAGTAGTGTAACGTAAGTTGTTCTGGTGGTGCTACAGAAGGAACAAATGGAGCATTTGTCAGAGATGATTATGACCACCATGCTTCTTGCCTTCATTCTGTGGCTCTCTTCGTCATATTCCTCTTGTCGTCAGTCTTTTCAGAAGCATCGTTGCTTTTATCTACTTGGGATTGGCTTTGCTGAATTGACCCCAGAAAAGGCCAGAACAATGTTTCTTTCCCTTTTGTCATTTGTGCTTAGCTGCATTATGCTCAATATATCCACTTGATATATCACCCTGTTAAGGGTGAATCTACACAGAGGATATTTTAGAAATCTTAAGTATGTTTTTATTAACTCAAAAAAGCAAAATTTCACCTATTCCAGCAGAAGAGTAACAAAAGTATACTCTGAGGTTACCCAGAAATTACTTTCTGATGAGGCTTCACCCCGTCTTTTGGAGGTCTGGGAGGCTGTGCTCTTCTGGGAGTGCTTGGAGTTAATGCGAGACCTTAATTACAGAATATAATGTTAGCTGGCAGAGACATCAAATTATTTTAGTTTGAACTTTCAGCCTTTCTCAAAACATTTGAATCCCTATTAAAATCATAACTGGAGAGTTTTCTAAATTTCCTCTGACTTGATGAAATCTAGGCTGACTCGGAGCTTGTCTCTGTGGAAACTTTATCTAAATTTAATCTAGGTCCAGACTCTTTCCTTAAGGATAAGTTGAGAGCTCATGTTTCAGAAACGAAAACATGTTAAAGCGAACTGACATGATCTTCACAAACAACAACAGAGACAATAACAACAACAACAACAACAACATGTTCCACGATGTGCTTAAGTTCTTCAGACGATTGGATTCCAAAACTTGTGGAGAGTCTTGCAAAAACTTTTTCCTTGCAAGGATTCCCAATTCAAATGTCTTCTTCATAATCATTCTTAAAAGTCCAAGTGAAAATTTTTCATATGGTCCTTAGGAAGTATAAGTTGAACATTGATAGTTGGCTTAATTTGTGTCAGAATAGAGTTTTTAAAGTATATTTCTCACGGTTAGTTTTTTTTTTAATTTTAGCTTTTGGAATAGATTTTGCATTTGATCCTCAATTTATTCTCTTTACCTTAAGTATAACTATCTGGGGAAGGTTGGTGTCCCCTTTCTCTTAAAAGGACTCTGCCTGGCAAATAAAAGACTAGTCTATAAGTGTTTTCTCTAAAACAATATCTGTGCCCTATCCCTCCCTGAAGTCATGCTTACTAATAGAACAAGTTGCATTTTTTTTAACTTCTAGAAGTTTTCAGTTTCCATAAGAGGGAATATGTAAAACAACATCCATTTTCCCCAGAGCAACTAGTATAGGAAATATTATTTAGCGTAAATTCTAAAGGAATATAATTCTAAAATAAATAACCATAAAGGCATATACTTTCTTGAAAGTGATATTGAGAAGAGGCCAAATTGAGGGCAATTCTTGAAGTTGAGTAGTACAGTAGAAAAGAGAAGACGGTGGATATTAAGACTGAGTACAAATTTATGATTTGAGGCAAGTCAGTTGGTCTCCCTGTTCTAAACATTGGCTTTCTCATTCTCAACTCATAAGGTTGTGGTCAATAATTCATTGTGCTAATAAATTTGAGGACCAAGGTACAATATGTACCCTTTTCTTACCCTCAGGTTTTAAAAATCTGGCTCATAAAGACTTCTGATGCAAGTCTTCTATTATTTTCTTATAGTTATCTCACTAACAAGTAATACCTTTCAACACAGATGATGATTTCTGGTAAAATTAATTTATTATAATCTCATATACATATTTTGAGTAACAGAAATAGATGAGATTAAAATAATTTTGTATGAAACTTAATCTTTAGAAGTACACAACATTTCAAGGAAGGCTTTGAATTCAGCCATGAAGCCTGATGGTATGTGGCAATTTTAGGATGTCGTTGCTCACTGTGGCTTTGGAAATGGTGAAATTAAAATGAAAGTATACATTTTAAATGCAGATAGTTTGTTTCACTTAGCATAGAGCAGTATGGTAAATTCACTAAGCTTCCTAGATTCAAGGTTGATTCAATCATCTTAATACAATTAATTATTAATTTTTAAACACACAAATTTTATGTAAAGCAAAAATGTTCCTGTTTCCTAGAAAATTAAAATAGTCATGTGGATCACGATGTATTAAATTGCTTGAATCAACTCCCAGTCATTTCTACCTTAGAATGAACTTTGCAGGTAGTCTATATCTTTAGCTTTTATTAATGGATTCTAAGATTGTTTGCCTGAAGATCAACTGAGTTTTAGTCATGATTATTGACAGGTGGCTAATTGCAGCTTAATAAACTTAAAGAAGCATACAATAATTGTATGAAGGGCTGTTAATCCTATGTCAAACTTGATTATATAGATAAAAATTATGTTTGGATCATGCTTTAAAGTCTCACACTAATTAAAGCTTATAATTAATGTCTGTGCAAACATACATCATAATTTTATCAGTATTAGAATAAATAAGTTATTTGCAAGAGTCATTTAAAGGATAGTTACAATTTTATGTACGTAAAACAGGTTTTTGACCTAGGATCAAGTTTTAAAATTTATACCGGTATAAGTAAGAAAATGTATAGTAGAAAAATCAGATTTGTAGAGTGAACTGGATTTATATTCTACTTTTGCTATTCATCAGTGGTGTACCCATAAAAAAGTAGTTCTAAAGAAGATGGATTCTTAGTTCTAAAGAAGGAAACAGTTTACTGGGGTTGGGGGCATGTAAAGACATGATAACAGACTAGAAGTAATGAATATGAGGAGGCATAGTGGGGGGGTCTAGAAAAGTTTCCTCTCCCATTTGAGGATCAAGAAGCCTTTCAAGTAGTAAACAAAAAGTCAAGAAGAAACACTGGCTTACAGTTTGGTAGAAATGAAAATTGCTTATAACCGTTTTAAAGAACTTTATGGCTATATCTATTAAACTGACATATGCAGATTTGATTTTTTAAATTTACTTTTAGAAATTGATTTTTTTAAATATAGAACATGAACTTAATGAGCAAAACTCAGAAAAAAAACAGCACCTGAAGGATCTCACCATGGAACTATAAATTATGAACAATTTTTTAATGTTACAAAATTAAAAAGAAAGTATTTTATTCTAAGAAGCTAATGGATATATTACTTCCAAAAATTAAGAGCTCAAAGAAGAAATGTCAGGCACATCAGGGAAAATTACATGAAAGCAGAGAGAAATTCTTTTTTAAAACAATTTAAGAAATACTTATATAATGTTTATTATGTGACAAGCACTCTTTCGCACTTTATAATTTTTATTTTACATAGAAATCCCATAATGCAAATACTATCATTTTCTCATTCTATAGGTGAGCATTTATTCTGTGATATATAAAGAGGTTAAATAACTTGCTGAAGTTCACACAGCAAATCCACGTAGTGGAGCTTTGTGATCAGAGGTACAGTTGTGGAGTCCATGACTGAGATTTATGCTGTACTGCTTCTAAAATGGCAAGGTGAGCTGGCAGTGTTTTTGAGGAAACTATAGGGAAAAAAATAAATATATTGTAAGAATGAAGAATGTTAGAATGAATGTACCGACAGGAAGAATAGATGCACCCAGCCCTTTGGGAACAAGAAACACAGGCTTAAAAATATTAGAAGAATTGAATGAAAAGTAACCAAGTTTTACATCAACAAGTAGCGAGAAAATGATAGAGAACAAAAGGGCAAAAGGGAGATCCAATATAAACATAATTGGGGAACTTGCTGAAGAGAATAGAAAACATAGAGTAATTTTCAAAGATCTAATTCAAGATTATTTGTTGAAAATATGTATACCTTTATCTGTAGAAAAGAAAAAAATATGTCCCAGGGGAAAAACAAACTTAAAAAAAACCCAGATAATTCAGCAGGAAAATCTTCCATAGTAAAATTAGTGGATTTGAAAAAATTAATGGGAGAACCAGGCTAAATATAAACAATTTTTAAAAATCATCTTGTTCAGGGAATTGTAACAACAGCCATCAATCAATCAGTTATATGCACAAAAGAGATATTTTTACACATGAAAGAAGTAAAAGAATATCCTGATTAGAGCATTTTTGGGGGAAACCATGAGAGAAAAAGCTTCTATCAAGGAAGTAACAGATGAGCCCCTTTAATAAACACCTTTCCCAGGCATTGTAGATACAGTTAACAGGACAAAAGTGTTTTGGTTCTCACTGAGCTAGTATTCTAGTTATACAATGGCACAGAGAAAAACAAATTAGAGAATAGAAACATTAGACTATGTTCAAGAATGCTTATTGGCCAGGGTGATATTCAGCTATGTGCTGATTTAATTATAATAGTGGTTTTTTTTGTTTTTCTTTGAGACAGAGTTTCGCTCTTGTTACCCAGGCTGGAGTGCAATGGTGCGATCTCGGCTCACTGCAACCTCCACCTCCTGGGTTCAGGCAATTCTACTGCCTCAGCCTCCTGAGTAGCTGGGATTACAGGCCCGCATCACCATGCCCAGCTAATTTTTTTGTATTTTTAGTAGAGACGGGGTTTCACCATGTTGACCAGGATGGTGTTGATCTCTTGACCTCGTGATCCACCCACCTCGGCCTCCCAAAGTTCAGGGATTACAGGCTTGAGCCACCGCACCCGGCCTATAATATTGTTAATACTATGATACTTCTCTAACAGTTGGTGAAAAGATGTTGCCCCATGTTTTCTAAGATTTTTCAGCCTGTCTGTCTACTGGGACCATCCCTTGGGACTCATGGACCTGACTGTGATTCAACAATTAAAGAGTGAAGGCAGAGCAAAGCAGCAAGTCTCTAGACTGACATATGTTCAGATTGGTTACTCCTAAATATTTTGAATATTATATCTGTTTATAGTTAAACTTCTGGCATGGCAACAACTGAAAATAATCCCCAATGTCCAATAGCAGAGGGAAGACTAATTTTTAAAATTAATCATACAGTGAAATATATTAAGATGAAAATAAATGAAATACAGCTACCAGAACAAAATGGATGAATCTTACAATATTATAAATGTTGCAAACGTAATATTGGGTAAAATGTTATGATAAAAATGATAGCTTTGAGTAACAGAGTTCATGTAGTATGATTCCTTTATGAAGGTTAGAATGTATGTGAAGTTAACCTGGTCACTTACGCATATTTACAAATGCTGTAAAAATGTAAAAAAGAAAAGCAAAGATATCAGAAACTTAAAATTCAGGGTAGTTGTTGCAATTACTGTGGGCTAAACGGGATACTCATTGTGATCCTGGTTTTCATTGTCCAGGTGGTGGTTACATGACTTGCCTTTCATTATTAGGTGTTAAACCATAGGTAGGTTTGTATGTACACTTTAGTGTTGATAATACTCTGGAACAAAACAATTCACATAGCAGAAACAAAACAAATGAAAACAGTTAAAGGGTTCGAAATGGAAGTAAGAAAAAGAACAGAATAAACCAAAAAAGTAAAGAAAGTTAATGAAAACAAACAAAAATGATAGAAAGAATAAAAAAGTCCAATGTTAAGTCTTTGAAAACTGTACAGCCTTCCTGCAAACTTAATTTTAAAAACTAACGAACTCAAAACAAAAATGAAAAGCAACAGATAAACAACAAAGAAGCAAATAATGGGTAATATATTAAGAATAAAACTGTATACATTACCTGTAGAATTAGCATCGAATTAAGAATACAGTGAGCAACTTTTTCCAGCTAGCTTATAAATTTAGATGAATCTCAATTTCCCAGAAATATATATATATATATATATATATATACACATATTTTTTTTTTTGAGATGGAGTTTCGCTCTTGTTACCCATGCTGGAGTGCAATGGCGGGATCTCGGCTCACCACAACCTCCACCTCCTGGGTTCAGGCAATTCTCCTGCCTCAGCCTCCTGAGTAGCTGGGATTACAGGCACGCGCCACCATGCCCAGCTAATTTTTTGTATTTTTAGTAGAGACAGGGTTTCACCATGTTGACCAGGATGGGTCTCGATCTCTTGACCTCGTGATCCACCCGCCTCGGCCTCCCAAAGTGCTGGGATTACAGGCGTAAGCCACCATGCCTGGCCTCCCAGAAATATTTTTTAATATGACTCAAAAAGAGATAGAACTAAATAAGGTGGCTTATTTAAATCATAGCTCCTTTCAGTATTTTACTGAAGATGCTACAAGTGAAGTCAAAAGAGTACAGCAATGTGAAGAAAAATAATTCTCAAATATTTTAGTACCAGTAGATTTCTATCATTTTAGAAAGAAAAGAATAAAACCAGAAAAAAACACAAAATATGGATTATTAAATCTGCTGATTATTAAAAATCTCTCTTGGATATATTGCAACAGACTGCAGACCACCAAGATTACAAAAATAATGAAAATCCTGAATATCAGAAATTTGTGTGTGTCTGTTTAACTTATATATCTATATATTTTATGGACTTACTTAACACTTTATATTCCTTTCCTAGAATTTATTGCTAATTTTTTTCTTGTTTGTTGATACCTATCTTCCTCCTTTTTATATTTATTATGAGAGCTAATGACTTTGCCATTTTACTAGCTATTGGATTTATTAAGCTCACTTATTTGTGTAATTATTTCCTAATTTATTAACTTCTGCTTTCATCTTTAATCCTTCTCCTATTCTAACAATATTTAATGACTATTTTTTAATTAAAAGATTAATTTTATTACATTCTGTCTTGTTTAGTAAGAAAAATATTTAAGAAGATAGATTTTTTTCTTTAATACCTCTTTGGAAGTATACAAAAAGATCTGAGAGTGTTGCAAATAAAAATTATTTATGCATGTAAATATCAATGCCTAGATGAAACAGATGTCTGGGGAGGGTAGTGGGGAGGGAACTGGAGATGGTTAATTGGTACAAACTATAATTACATAGATTGAATAAGATCTAGTATTTAATAGCACAACAGGATGACTACAGCCAAAAATAATTTGTACATTTTTAAGTAACTAAAAGATTGAATTGTTTGTAATACAGAGAAAGGATAAATGTTTGAGATGATAGATCCCCATTGCCCTGATGTGATTATTATACATTGTGTGTCTCTATCAAAATATTTCATGCACTATATAAATATATACACCTATTTTACATCCACAACTATTAAAAAAATGCATTCTTACATTAAATATATGTATATATGTATAGATATATTCATACACACACACACACACGAAGAGAGGAAGCAAACTCTAAAGAGGTCTATTAACCATAGTTACAGTTTTAGATGTTTAAAAGTCCTATCACTAGATAGTGCTCAAAATAAGACAAAGTGTTTGACATATAAATATTATAAAACTTTGAAGAATAAGTTTAGTTCTTAAATATTTTTAGAATGTAGAAAAGAAGGTCACCTTCTAAAGTTTATTCTTCAAAACATCCACAAATAAATATGACATTACAAAACTCTATACCAAACTCAATGGGTTGCTAAGAATTTAAATACTGTATTAGCAAATAGAAATAACAGCATGTTTAAGGATACCATACTATTACCAATGATATCAGTACAAAAGAGGGAAGGCTGGTTTAATTTTAGTATCTTTTAAGATCGTTTTTCCATATTGATAGGTCGATCTACTTTAGAAATCATGTGATCATTTCTACAGAGCTTGAAAAGCTATTTGAGCAAATTTAACTTAGTTTATGCCTTAAATGTATGACAATTAACTAAAATGGATGAATATTTCCTATATATGAAAAGAATACATATCATAGTCTCCCCAAAAAATAGCATTAAATTTAGTGCATTTAAGTGAAGAATAAGAAACATATTCACTTTGGTTATCATTTTAAACATTGTTTTATATGTAGAAGGGAAAATAACAAAATAAGTAAACAATTATCTTAACTATTTAACTATCATTAACTCGATAAAGATCTTATTATACAGCTAAAACAAAAGAAAACAACATATCTGGAACAAAAGAATTCTTATAAGTAATAAGAAAATATAGTAGACAATTTATTGAAACTGACAAACTGTTTCTATATTATAAATTATTGTAGATCTGTGAATTTACCTTATATTAATCTTTATGTTTAATGTGATTAACTACTCTTTCCAAGAAATTCCAAGATTTAGTTTTGGAATTAAATAAGCTGAGTCAAAAGATAAAGACTTAAAATGAAGGATACAAAAGGGACATCAGACCTACCCATTATTTTTAAAAAATACATTATTACACTTGAACATTTAAAAGTTTGGCATTTACACATGAATTCATGCATAAATTGAGATAGATATCAATATAAGATTAGACAGAGTTGAGAAAAAGAAAAATATTCAGGAATGTAGTATTTTAAAAAGGTGGCATCTAAAATCAATGAGAAAGAAATAAGTTGTTCATTAATGGTATTTCAAAAATCTGTCTAGCCATATGAAAACAACAAATATGGACAGTAACTATACTTCTTACAGTATAAACATTCCAGATTTATACATAAATTCAAACTTTTAAGAAGAAAGTGTAAGAGAATTTGATCATATGATTTAGGAGTGTGAGAAATTATATATGTCACAAAACTTAGAATTTATAAATGAAATAATTTCATGCCATAAATATTAAACATTTTATGGAAAAATGCCATTTATTAAAAGTCAAAAGATCAAAAATAAACTAAAAAATAGCTGCAACATGACAGAAGTAAAAGGCTGAAAACAACAGATAAAATTGAATGCTCATACAAATAATGGAAATGGTCAAGGCCCAGTAGAAAATAAGCCAAATATATAAGGAGAAGTAACAAAAATGATTTATAAACCAATGAAAAGATTTTGAATCTTATTCACAGTTGACACGTTAATGAAAACATCCAGTGTAATTTTTAATGCCAAGATTGACAGTTATTTGGTAATTTATTTTTGTTATGTGTTGTTAAGTGTATCCTTACACATTGTTCATGAAAATATGTTTAACATAACTTTGAAAACAAATCTGGCTGTAGCTATTAACAATGTATTGATATACATATGCTTTGATCTGTAAATTCTACTTTACTTATAATAATTGCTCTCGGAGGTCTATTCACACTTCTGCACAAAGATGATAGTGTAAGGAAGAATACTTATGATGACATAATTTGTCATGGTAAATGGTCAAAAACTAGTTAAATATACATTAGTAAAGGACCACTCAATGATTATGAGTATATACTATATAGAGTCACAAATTATGCATCTATTAGAAAGAATAAGTCTCTTTCTATGAGCTGGGATATGGACACGCTTAGGCATTGGGAGAAAATTCTCCATGGGCCTCTTGTGTTTACCTTTTTGTCAACATAGGCCCTGACTAATTTTGTCCCAGACTATCTTTTCATGGCTGTTTGTTCAGAGAATAGCCTGAGAAGACAGACATGGTGTCTCCCTCTGGAGAAAAGAGGATGGTCATAGCCTAATGTAATAAACTAATGTCTCCTTCTGGGTCAGTGGTCAGGCATGCTTAGGGCCCACTGTGAAAGAGTTGTGACCCTCTATCCTGAGAGTTCCTCTTCTGGAGCATGAACCACTGCATGTGCAAGCACCACTTAGTTCTCATTGTGTTGCCCTGTGGGAAGTGAAGCTCCGTAACTATCTCAAATTGATATTCCAGTTACTGCTCTTGCTGTAATAAAGCCCCTTGATGCTGATTCAAGAGTTTCATGTCTTCTGCCAGAATCTATGAAACTCTGGCAGGTTAATTTGCTAGTTTGAACGTTAAGGTGAAATCTAATCTCAGTCCCCCTTCACGGTTCTCAACAAAAGTTCTCCAAGATATATTTTAGGTGGAAAAATAAATCAAGGCTCAGAACAGTATGTATGGTAGAGTACTAAATTTAAGAAAACTGGTAAGTGTGTGCTTGTAGAAGATTAAACTTCATATACTTTATCTTGAATATGCAAAGGAAATATTTCTTTTAATTCCTTTCTATTTTTTCTGATGTTTCTCATGAGCTTTCTTTCTATTTTCCAACTGCTCACTGAATGCCAGAAAAAAAATAGAACAAAACTTAATAAAATATAACTTAGTTCAAGCTTACTTAAAACTTAGTGTGATTCAGTCATGTGAAGAATATCTTTAGGTTTAATGAACTTTCTTCAGAATAAATGTTCCAGTCTTTTTGTTCTTTTTTTTTTTTTTTTGAGATGGAGTTTCGTTCTTGTCACTGCAACCTCCATCTCCCGGGTTCAAGAGATTCCCCTGCCTCAGTCTCCTGAGTAGCTGGGATTATAGGCATGTCCCACCACACCTGGCTAATTTTTTATTTTTAGTAGAGACAGGATTTTTCCATGTTGGTCAGGCTGGTCTCTAACTCCCTACTTCAGGTGATCTGCCTGTAGTATTTCAGCCTCCCAAAGTGCTGGCATTTTTTTGATATTTTATTTGCTTCATCATTTCTTACATGCATTGGGATGTATTGGGGTGTATGCTGCCTATGGATGTTGCTGACACTCTGTAGGCATGATGGAGAGGGGTGAGGATGTAGAGGAGGATGGGGGAGGTGGGAGAAAGACAAGATGTCAGAAGACGAAGAAGCAACCAAAGAGGTAAGGATCTAACAGTCAATTGAACTAAGCAGTGAAAAGCATATTAGTTTATCTTAGAGAAATGTCAGTAGAATAATAGGAATGAAATCTGATTGTAAATAAAAGGTCAGACTTGGAATGAAACGTACCTTCACCTAAAATAGTACTGATTATATTTTGTGAAGAGCAGGAGATAATTGCTCAATTTTGTGTATAAGGGGAGGTATCAATAATGAATCTGATACTGAAATAGAGAAGATAGAGGAATTGGGGGCCCAAAGAATGAGAAGGCAAAGTCAAGACTCCTTGAAAGGAATGGACCTAGACATGGCCTTGAGGGCTGAAGAAAAGGCAGCAAGGTGGATCAGGAAGTAAGTTCAGGAAGGGAGGGGATTTCTGTCTTCCTCCTCAGCTCCAGGGTATCTGAGCTGGGTAAGTGACTTGATTGGCTAAAAATTTGGAGGAATCATGAAAAGACGTTCCCCAAGAATTTCCTTTTCTATAAGTGAGGATGATCATGTTTTCTGTTTTCCATGCCATTTTCCAATCAAAGTGATTTGTAACTCAGAAGACTAACATATATTTACGTTATTTTATGCATGGTAAACTTGGCAAAGCTGTTTTCCAAAGTCAATACTGGTATGCCATTGCAAAAAGGAAGGTAAGATGTGTTATCTCGAATGATTAAAAATGAGTTATTTTATAAATGTACAACTAAGTGAAGATTATCTTTCATGACAGACTTTCAGAATGGGGAGTGACATAGCTCATGGGTCAAGAGCAGGGAGGACAGCCTTGATAGGGGTGGTGCGTTTTGAACAGATCATATTTTCCATGGTAAGATATTTATTTTTGTCGGAGTGATTGCTACCACTGTTGTTATGCGCTTCCCTCAATCTGCAAGTGCCTTGGCTTTAAATGGCTTCGAAACAGCTGTGCATACTGGTGACTGCAGAAACCTTTCCTTAAATGTACACCTAAGTACAGTTTGTGGTCCCTTTACCAAAATACATAATTTCTATGAGAGTTCTACTTGTTGAATGAACTATGGCCAGCTTTTAGTCCTCAAGAAATGAAGTAGGGGCATCAGAGCAGAGTGAGAGCATCATGTCCTGCAAAATATTGCTTGCCCTATGGATTGATTCTCAATTTAGTTTTTCTCTCTGCTGATCTAGGTGTTTTTTTAAAGGTAGACTCAAAAGTGACAATTCATTTGAACTATTCTTCCTTTGTCCATGAATTTCTTTGTAAATCTTGTGAGTTACTTCATGAGTTATGAAAGTTTTAAGAATAAATAGTAATGAACCCACTTTAGTTTCCATGCCAGTTGCAGATGTTTTTCTGATAACTGATCTTGTTTTGTAGAAAAACTCATGCCTTCAAGTTCTTCTGTTGGCTTTCAAAAGAATGATTTACTTGTTTCAAGTCAGATCAAGCAAACTGTCAATAACGTTTATAAACTACCCAGTTTATAACAGCTTACAGTGGAGGTTCCCTAGGGAGTTAGAGTTAATAGAAAAGTCATTGCAATTCGAGGATTTACAATGAAGTTGACTCAAAATTTAAATGTTTGTTAATTTTGAACTGAGTGAAAAGGAAAGAAAAATAAATTTTTGCAATCTTCTCCTTTTCAGTTGGGTGAGGAGAAAATAACATTCCAAATAATTGATTGATCATAACATTTGTAGATCATAAGGTGATTATTGGTAACCTTTGATTTAACCATTTCAGATTTATTTGAAGGAGCAGTAAAAATGTTCTCTCTGTCTTTGAAACATCTACTTCTCAGGCATAATCCGTCAGCTTTGTAGCGGGGAGTCTTTACACAGCACACTGGAATTTAGTAATGCAATGTTGATAATAGGAGAGGCGTGACATTTTTTTTCCAGACAAAGAAAGTGGTCTTGTTTTCTAGACAACAAGGTTTTGGGAGTGGAGGAATCTCAAGTAGAATTAGAAAGAGAAGACATGGAGAGTTATTTGGCTTGTGATTGCCTCAGCTGTGTTTTTCATTAAATGGGAGATTACTGTTGCTTTTTTCTGCTACTTCCTTTAGACACCCGTTAGCAATGAGAAATATATACTTTTGTTCAGAAGTTTTTGCTTTCTGATGTAATTTTCAGGATGGCCGTGGATATGCCAGGTACAATATTCAGATTTAATTGTTCCTCTCAAGATTCATGTAAATTTCAACCATCATTTATTAAGTTGCATCTTAAGCATTTAGATTAAACTGCATTGAATATGTCAATGTGTGGCAGTTACTTTCTGAAACTGTAAAATCAGAAATGCAAAATGATATACCTCCATTTTCCTGTAAGTTTTGGAGACTCTACCTTGAGTTTCTGCCTTAGTTTGCAAGGGCTACTATAACAAAGTGCCATAAACTGGATGGTTTTAAATTAGAAAAATTTTTTGTCACACCATTCTGGAGACCAGAAGGTGGAGATTGAAGTGTTAGCAGGCTTGGTTCCTCCTGAGGGTTATGAGAGAGGCTCTGTTCCACTCTTGCTTGGGAGCTTCTGGTGGCTGATGACCTTTGACTTATAGATGTTGCTTGGCTTATAGACACATTGCCCCAATCCTTGCCTTCATCTTCACAAGGCATTCTCTGTCTGCCTGCTGCTGCATCCAAATCCCCTACCTCTCTCTTTTTTTTTGAGATGGAGTTTCACTTTTGTTGCCAAGGCTGGCATGCAGTGGTGCAATCTCGGCTCACAGCAACCTCTGCCTCCCAGGTTCAAGCAATTCTCCTGCCTCAGCCTCCCAAGTAACTGGGATTACAGGCATGCACCACCACACCTGGCTAATTTTGTATTTTTAGTAAGAGATGGGTTTCTCCATGTTGTTCAATCTGGTCTTGAACCCCTGACCTCAGGTGATCCACCCATCTTGGCCTCCCAAAGTGCTGGGATTACAGGCATGAGCCACCTCGACTAACCAATCTTTCCCTTTTTTATAAGGATATCAGTCATATCAGATTAAGGCCCACCCTAATACACTGTGATCTCAACGAATTCTATTGACAACCACCTTATTTCCAAATAAGGCCACCTACTGTGGTACTGGGGTTTAGGTTTTCAATATATGAATTATAGGGGGACACAACTTTGCCTATAACAGCTCCCAGTCCACCGATGATAAAGATGTTATTAAATTCCATTCAGATTGCTCTCAGTCAATGTGAATTTTCCCTGGCATCAAGACGATACTCCTTGGGGGTGAACTGCTCACAGCTCACAGGGCATTGCCACTGTCGCCTGGTTCCTGCTTATGCCTCATTTCTCTAGTTGCTGTCTTACCTCTGTATCTCCCACGTGGTTGATGGTTGATGGTCCTTGGGGGCCCATCTCCTTGTTCTAACCGTAGGTCCTCTTTGGCCAGCAACCTTCCTTTGAAGCAATTACGATTGCTCTCCTGAGCCATGCTGGGTCTGTGGGACACTTGGTGGCCTGTGCCAGGCACTTGTGGCCTTAACAGCCAGGCTTATTTTGTTGAAATTTTTCTGGGCTGATCCAGAGAAAATATGCAGATCCTCTCCAGGGATGTGCAGTTGGACCTCAGGCTGTATCTCTCCCAATCTGTACTTCACCTCTACTGGAGTGGGGTGGGGACAGGACCCTTTTGTGAAGTGCCACACAATTCATAGCTTTTCTGTGCACTTCTCATACCAGCATAACGTTTTTCTGAATAATAGTGTCCTTTTTGTTTAAATAGTCATTAACTACATTCTATCATGTCTTCATAGACCCTCAGGTTGCAAAGATTATTATTACCCTGTCTTCCCCAGCCAGTGACTTATGAATATGTCAGGATACTATGAGTTGTGTAACATCTCTTGATATCACTAAAGTCCCAAAACAACATCATTGTTAAACAATGTCTTGAACATTGGAGAGAGATCCAAGATGGCCAATCATTAGCAGCTCGGGATTGTGGCTCCCAGTGAGAGTGCAGAAAACGAGAGGATGCCACACTTTTAGACAAATTTTTGCTGCTCACGGGCCAAGAGATTCCCAGTGGAGGAGTCCCATGGGTCACCACGGCGACTCTTGTGGCTGGCGTGGTGGTTTTGCCAGCACCTTGGCACAGCAGTTTTTGGTGCAGTCAGATGAGCACCATGAATCTTAATGCTGCTGTTTTAGCTGTGCAGTGGGTTGCTCGGATTCCGGCTCTGGGAATCAATAAATTGGATGTCCACTCAGAAACCTAATTAGAAAGGTGGTAATTACAAACATGACAGATGGATAAATTTAAAACGAAGGGAAGAAACCAGCCTAAAAAGGCTGAGAATACCCAAAATCAGAACGCCTCTCCCTCTACAGGGGATTATAGCTCCTCATCAGCAACGGAACAAGGCCTGATGGAGAAAGACTGTGTTCCATTAACAGAGGCAGGCTTCAGAAGGTGGATGATAAGAAACTTCTGGGAGTTGAAGGAACTTGTTCTAATCCATTGCAAAGAAACTAAGAACTTTGAAAAAAGGTTTGATGAAATGCTAAGAAGAATAGATCATATAGAGAGGAATATAAGTGAATTAACAGAGTTGAAAAATATAACACTAGAACTTCGTGAAGTATGCACAAGTTTTAACAGCCAAATTGATCAAGAAGAAGAAAGGATAGCAGAGGTTGAAGACCAACTTAATGAAATAAAACGAGAAGACAAGAATAGAGTAAAAAGGATCAAAAGGAATGAGCAAAGTCTCCCCAATCTACATTTGATAGGTGTACCTGAATGCAACGAAGAGAATGAATGCAAGCTGGAAAATACTCTTCAGGATATTATTCAGAAAACTTTCCCAATGTAGCAAGGCAGGACAATATTCAAACCCAGGTAATACAGAGAACACCACAAAGACATTCCTCAAGAAGAGCAACCCCAAGGCACATAATCGTCAGATTCACCAGGTTTGAAATGAAGGAGAAAATACTAAGGGCAGCCAGAGAGAAAGGTCAGGTTACCCACAAAGGGAAGCCTATCAGACTCACAGCCGATCTCTCAGCAGAAACCCTACAAGCCAGAATAGAGCGGGGACCAATATTTAACATCCTTAAAGAAAAGAACTTTCAACCCAGAATTTCACATCCAGCCAAACTAAGCTTTACGATCAAAGGAAAAATAAAATCTTTTGTGAGTAAACAAGTACTCAGAGACTTCATCACCACCAGGCCTACTTTACAAGAGCTTCTGAAAGAAGCATTACACATAGAAAGGAACAACCAGTATTAGCCTTTCTATATACCAAAAAGTAAAGAGTATCAACATAATGAAGAATTTATATCAACTAATGGGCAAAGTAGCCAGCTAACATAAAATGGCAATAATCTTAAATTTAAATTAACTAAATCCCCCAATCAAAAGATACAGCCAAAACCCATTGGTATGCTGCATCCAGACCCATCTTACATGCAAGGATACATAAAGAGTCAAAACAAAGGGATGGAGAAAGATTTGTCAACCAAATGGAGAGCAAAAATAAATAAATAAATAAATAAATAAAAAGTAGAGGTTGCAATTCTCGCCCCCAATGGGATGGATTTGAAAGCAACAAAGATCAAAAGAGGATGTAATGGTAAAAGGATCAACGCAACAAGAAGAGCTGATGATCCTGGATGTGTACACACCCAATACAGGATACATAAGACTTGTAAAGAGACTTGGACTCCCACACAGTAGTAGTGGGAGATTTCAACATCAATATTAGATAGATCAATGAGACAGAAAATTAACAAGGATATCCAGGACTTGAACTCAGATCCAGAACAAGTAAACTTAATAAACATTTATAGAACTCTCCACTTTAAACACACAAGATATGCACTCTTATCAGTACCACATCACACCTACTCACAGGTTTAAATGAAATATTGGTTGGCCAGTATTAAGCACAATTGATGGTATAAGGGAGGTTTTCAATACCCATTTTTAGACTGCATTCTAGCCTGGGCAATTAAGCAACACTCCCGTTCAATCTCCCTCCTCCTCTTTCTCTTTTTTCCTCTTCTTCATTCCTTTTCCTTTCTTTCTCTCAAAAAACAACAAAAAAAAAACAAATGTCTTGAACATTATTGCTTATAGAAACATTGGTTCTAAGATACATTTTTTTCTTTTTAAAATGTTTGAGTAAAATATTATTATAAAGTATAAAAATAACAATATTAATATTGTGTCTTCATCACCCAGCTTAAAAAGTGGAATTTTTCTTATAGCTTTGCAAATCTATGCTTACATCAATTCAAAACTTTTTTGACTATACATCAAAAGTAGCATTTACATGTATATATTCATATTCATTTATAATTTAAGCAGGCATATTTTATGTCAATATGTTGTGCACATAAAATGTACAAAATAAACATTTTTAAAGATAAAACAAAATAAGGATAAGTATGAATTCTGGTGTTTTCTTCTTGTATCCCAAATATTTTATTTGTACTCCCTCACTGAGGGTGCTACATTTTAGAAGCCACCGGTTTCTATTAGGACCTTTGTTCTGAAGATGAAAAACACAGAGAAATGAATTTTTTGCTGTCAGTTATATTTCTCTTGCTTTTCCAAAGGCAGCTGATGTCAAGGTCTAATATGGCTATGGGAAGGGATGGTGTTTAGAAACCTTTAAATAATACACAGAAAACACACATCAGAAAAGATATATGCATGTATTTAAGTATTTATACATATGCTTGTGTGTGTGTGTGCGCACACATTTAAGTGTTGTGTGTGTGTATGTTTTTATATAGAGAAAACATTGGTTAGCACTTTAAAGTCTTTAAATTGTTATCTGGCTCCAGTTGGTTTTGAGTTCCTCTGTTATTGGTTTGCCTGTTAGTTTTATGGATATTCTCCAGGAAAATTTCATATCTCTGTAACCCAGATGCACTGTTAGTATTTGATCAGGGATTTTTGTATGCTATATGACAGAAAGACTCAGACTCAGAATTTGCACCTAATGTCCTTTATTTTATTCTGCAAAAGCACTTCTTCATTTAAGTTTAGGATTGTCATGGCCAGGACAGTTGTGTTAGGGCAACCTGCTCTCCAAACACTTTAAGTATGGACAGTAATAGCTAGCATTTTGTTGATAAGCAGTGTTTAAAGTGCTTCGTGGTACTGACTCATGCCGTACCTTTAATAGCTGTATGGGAGAGGTGCTGTTATTAGCTCCTTTCTCACAAAGGAAGAAGCAGAGATAATGAGAGGTATTACAAGTCGAATTGTGTGCCCTCAAAGATGTGTTGAAGTTCTAACCCCCCGTACCTCAGAATGTGATCTTATTTGGAAATAGGGTTTTGCAGAGATAATTGATTAAGATGAGATCATAGTGGAATAGAGTGTGCCCTTAATCCAGTGTGACTAGTATCCTTAAAAGAAGAAAAAAGACAGAGACGCGACTGGAGAAGGCCATGTAATTGGAGTGACTGGAAAGGCAAAGATTGGAGTGATGCAACTGTGAGCTAAGCCATTCCAAAGAACGTAGGTCACTCCCAGAAGCCAAGAGAAGGCAACAAAGGATTCTACTCAGAGTCTCAAGAGACCAGGGTCCTGCTCACACCTTGGTTTTGGACTTCTGGCCTCCAGACATGGGAGACAATACATTTTCGTTGTGTGGAGTTACCCAATTTGTGGGACTTTGTTCTGGCAGTTCTTAGGAAGCTAATATGATGGATTAAGTAGTTGCCTGAAGTTACACAGTGAGCAAGTCATACAAGCAGAATTTGAGTCAGGCAGTCTGTCACTGGAGCCCACACTCCACAGCCCTGCCTTATCCCTCCTCACGGGCTAGAAAGAGCAACGCCGTGCTGATGCACAGCTCCTGCTGGGGCATGGGGAATATGGGCATGGGGAATAAGAGACTGCTCCTTAGGCAAACATTGGAGCTTAGGATGAAGAGTGCTGCACTGTCAGATGAAGAATATTATTAATGCTTATCAGAATGCACATTCGAAAAGTTTTGAAAAACATTTTCAATACTAGGAGGAATGTTAAATATCATCTCATCATGCAGTACATTTACTTTGGGTCACCATTTAAAAGATAAAGTTTAGTCTTGCTGATCTCCTATGCATATACTTACATACATATGTTAATATAGACACACACACACACATAAATGTGCATGTGTAATACTTCTTTTAACAATACTTCTTGTGCCCATCTTAAAAATGGTCAAGTTTCTCAACCCATGAAATAATTGTAATATCAGATAAAGAATTCTTTTGCAGTCTTTTCTTAGAATTCTAGATGTGGCATAGTTTCCTGTAAGAGTGATTTGTGAAGCTGCATCTTTTTTTTTTTTTTTTTTTTTCAGTGAAACTGGGGAGGTTTCACTGATCTCAGGTCTCCTATTCTGGTTACAACATTCCAAGAGTCTTGGATTCCTGTTTATCAAGTTAACTTCCATTGACCAAAAAATACTGGTAAATGTTAAGTTGTCAGGCTTGAGAGGCTTCTGTTATTTGATGAATTTGATGCTAACAGATTCTTTTAAATAAAATGCCCCATGAGGTGCCAGTCACGGTGGCTCATGCCTATAATCCCAGCACTTTGGGAGGCTGAGGCAGGCAGATCACGAGGTCAGGAGATCTAAACCATCCTGGCTAACATGGTGAAACCCAATTTCTACTAAAAATGCAAAAATTAGCCAGCCATGATGCACGTGTCTGTAGTCCCAGCAACTTGAGAGGCTGACGCAGGAGAATTGCTTGAACCTGGGAGGCTGAGGCTGCAGTGAGCCGAGATCATGGTACTGCACTCCAGCCTAGCACCCCTCTTCCTAGAGCAAAAGAGTCCTTTCAAGTCCACTGCATTCCAGAACTAAACAGATAATGTTGGCTGTCATGGGAAAAACATAGCTTTTGAGCTTACCATCTATGAGATCTTGAGCCAAACCAAACTACTTAAATTCTGCTCAGTCTTCTTACTTGTAGGATGGAAAAACAAAGCCATCTCATTGGCTCATTATGAACATCAGACTACCTTGCATAAAATACTTATCATAATACTGGAAGCCAATAATTATTAGTTTCCCTTTCTTCTCTTCTTTTATGTTTTCCTAATCAAGATTACATGGTTAGTGTCCAGGGAGGACTAGAGTAGAGATCTTTTAATTTCTAGGCAGTGGAACCCTCTATATTATATTCTTCCATTGTCCACATGAAAATGTTCTCAGAAATGAAAAGCAGAAATATCTAAGGAGTTTTGTTTTTTCTTCTCAGCTTGAGAAGCAAGCCATGGACTTGTCCCCATGTCTTAAAATTGTTGAGTTTCTATCTCAAATCATGGAATAATTATAACATCAGATAAAGAATTATTTCATAATCTTTTCTCAGAATTCTAGATGTGACATAGTTTTTTGTTTTTTATTACTAGAGAAGGCTTAGGAATGTACAGTGGCTCAAAAATGACTAGAGAAAAATTGAGTTTATTATAAACTGAGCATAACTAAATATACTGGAAAATAGGACAAAACAGGTTTTGGGAATTTACATATTTGAACAAAGCAAATGGGTTTTAGCTGGCAGAGTCAACTAAGTGTTCAAATTAAAATACCTCTGTTTCAAGGTTAACATGAGGCTGTAGCAGTGGTACACCTAGCTTTTTTGATACACAGAAAAAAAATTTTTTAATATCCTTTCTTCTCTATAGGATAGAGAATAGTAATTGTGCCAATAGTAATTGTGAAAAGATAATTATCAATCAAAATTTAATTTGCTTCTTTGTCTTAAAACAAGTAAGATATGTAGAATATTTTACTTTTAAAAGATGTTACCAAATTCAGTTAAATAATTTATACATGAATAAAAATTTGCACTTACCTCAAAGGTTACACATTACATCCCTTCATATGCTGTTTTAGAATTTAAAACAAATGAACATTCCAAGTGATTAAAAAGACAAATGAAAGTAACTCAAGTTATCCTTTTTTTGCGTTTACAATCTCTGAGCTATAATTGTTTATTTCCAATATACATTTAAATGCAGGGCTGTGTAGCATCACAGGTGTTGGGGATGTGAGCTCTAATTATTTTTTACCCTTGATGAATTTATTTGCAAAGTGGCTATAAGATTCTGGTTTCCACTTAGGGATGTAGAAAGTTACAAAGTGTGATTCCCATTCTTACGTTTAAGAAAATAGGGACAAATTAAAAATCCCCATGTATTTCTGAATTTATCCAAGATCTGAAGTCACAGGAAAAGCAACTGGCCCCAAATCTGGAGTTGGACAGGCAGACGAAGGGAGAGACAGAAGTAAGCTCAGGCTTAGCTGGGTAGACAGAATTAGGCACTGAGAAGCGTGGTGGGAAAGTTGGTAGTTGCCAAGTGTGCCCTGGTGAATGATCATGAAGCCCCCAGGTGCTGAAGAATTTGAGAGAATCCACACCCTCTTCAGATTTTTACCTACAAACCTCACTGAGCTCTCACAGAAAAGACTGGAGGATGCTTTTTAAAACAGAGCCATGAGGTGGGCAACTCAGGAAGAGAGTAGTAATTCCTCCAGGATGGTCATGAAACTATCCAGACATTTGGTACCTATTGACCCTATAAAACAAAATCTTTCACTTTGGGGGGAATGGTAATAAATCTTCTTGCTCTTAGGGTAATTGTGAGCATCCATGGCAGCTATGGGAAGGAAACAAACATAAGTAAATGAAAGCTTGACATAGATAAATAAGAAAGAAAATATATCACACAAAAACCAAGAGGTGGACTTATCATATTCAAATAACCAAGCACAAAAACAAACAGAAACTCTTTCAGGCAGATGCAGCAAAAGTAACATATTATATGCAGAGGAACAAAGATAATAATGACAGGAGACTTCCTGTCAAAAACCATGCAAGATTGGGGAAAATGGAGTGATGTCTTTGAAGACCTGAAAGAAATACATAGCAGCACTGAATTCTATAACCAGCAAAAGTACATTCAAAAAATGAAAACAGTTAAGGATTTTTATGAGGATATTTATTGCAGCAGACCTACTCTAAAGAAATGTAAAGGAAGTTCTTTAGACAAAAGGAGTATGATGCGTAACAAACTTGAATCTACACGAAGAAATGAGCATTGAAATAAAGTATAATAGCCTTATAGTTTTATTTTTAGCTGCTCTAAAAACAACTTACTGTCTAAAACAAAATTAATGGCAGTAGATTGTTTATAGGAAACGTGTGTGTGTTTATGCAAAGCTAAAATGACACAAAGAATGACAGGAAAGAGCTGGGAATTTAATGTTTTAAGTTCCTAAAATTATATGTAAACTGGTATAATATTATTTGAATATAGATTCTGGTTGATTAAAGATGTATAATGTTCACAGTAGGACAACCACTAAAGTTGTCCAGTAAAGTATAGAAATAGTAGAGGAAATAAGATTAAAAAATGATTAATAAAAGAGAAAGCAGAATAACAAAAGGAGAAAACAAGAACTGAAAAGCAAATAAAAATTGCTTAGAAAGTTGGTAGATTTATATCCAGCAATGTAAAAAAATCACGTTAATTGTGATCTCCTTAATCTCACCAGTTAAAAGATAGAGACTGTTGGATTGTATAAAAAAGTGAGACATAACTAATTTATAAGAAATCAGTTTAGGCCAGGCGCTGTGGCTCACGCCTGTAATCCCAACACTTTGGGAGGCCGAGGTGGGTGGATCATGAGGTCAAGAGATCGAGACCATCTTGGTCAACATGGTGAGACCCCGTCTCTACTAAAGATACAAAAAATTAGCTGGGCATGGTGGCGCGTGCCTGTAATCCCAGCTACCTGGGAGGCTGAGGCAGGAGAATTGCCTGAACCCAGGAGGCGGAGGTTGCGGTGAGCCGAGATTGCGCCATTGCACTCCAGCCTGGGTCACAAGAGCGAAACTCCGTCTCAAAAAAAAAAAAAAAAGAAATTAGTTTAAAGATAAGACATTGACAGGTGAAATATAAATGAATAGGAAAGATACTCTATGCAAACACCTGTCAAATGAAAATGGGATTAACTATACTGATATTAGATAAGGAGATAAGGTAGGCTTTAGGACAAGAAATAATACCCAGGATAAAGAGAGATATTACACAGTGAAAAAGTGGTAATTATGTCCTAAGTTTAAAAAGCTAAACATATATACACTTAATAAAGCATTTCAAAATACATAAATTTTGAAAATGACAGACTGAAAGAAAAAAAATCTGCAGTTGTAGTTGATATCAATACTTCTTCCTCATAGTTGAAAGAACAAGTATATAGAAAATTCGTGAAGATACAGAAAACGAACAGAACTATTACCAGCTTGACCAAATTGACATTTATAGAGCAGCAGAAGATAGATTCTTTTAAAATGCACAAGGAAAATTAAACAAGGTAGATCATCTTCTGGGTCATAATATAAGCCTTCAGAATTTTCAAAGAAACTGTATTATCAAATAATAATGTGATCAAACCAGAAATCACAGAAACAGCTGAAAAAAATTGAACAACACACTTCTCCATAACCTGTAGGTCAATAGAAATCTCAAGGGCTGTTAAAAGTACTAGAACTGAATGCAAATAAAAGTATAATGTATCAAAAATTTGTGGAAAGCAGCTAACATGGTACTGGGAGAAAAATATATAGAATTAAATGTTGACATAAGAACAGAATAAGTGTTTAAAATTAATTCATACTTCTACTCTAGAAAATAGAACAAGAAGACCTACTTAAATCCAAAAGGAAGAAAATAATGAAGATTAGAGAAAAAATTAGTGAAACTGAAAAGAGAAAAACAAGAAAGAAAATTAACAAGACCAAAAGCTGACTATTTGAAAATAACAATAAAATTGGTTTATTTTTAAGGAGATCAATCAAGAAAAATATAGGACATACAAATGTTACCAGCATCAGCATGAAATAACATACATAATATCCAACAATATGCATGTTAAAAAGATAGTAAGCTTATGATACTGGCAAGTCTATGCCTGTAAGTTCAGGAACTTAAATAAAATGGGTCAATTCCTTGAAAGACATGATCTGCCAAATTCAATAAAAAATAAATAACTTGAATAGCCCAATATTGGTCAAGCAAAGTGAATCATAAACATTTGTAAAAGGGAATATTCTAGGTTCTAATGATTTTACTTGCAAATTCTACCAAACTATTAAGGATAAAATAGTACTGATTCTATACAACCTCTTCCAAAAACAAGGAGATTAGAGAATGCATTTCAAATCATTTCATTAGGCCAACATTTTTCTTATACTAAAATTAGACAAATACCTTACAATAAACAAAACTACACACCAATATTACTTACAAACTTAGACCACCAAATCTTTAATAGAATATTAGCAAATGGAATCCAATATATAAAGAAATGCATAAAAGTAGAATACTTAACAATGAAATGAGGTATGTCTCAAGACACAAGGCTGGTACAACATTAAAAAAATCAACCAATATATTCACAGACTAAATATCGTTAAGATAGCAGTTCTCTCTACTTTTATCTATAGATTCAATGCAATCCCTATGAAAATCTGTGCAAGCTTCTTTACAGATGTGAACATACTGATTCTAAACTTTATATAGAAAATTATAGGACCTAGAAAAGCCAAAATAATTTTTAAAAACAACAAAGCTAGAGTTCTCAGAAGACTTGATTTCCACACTTACTGTAAATCACAGTAATTAAAACTGTGTTAGTAGCAAAAGAATAAGCCTGGAGTTAGGCAAAGGTTTTTCAGGTAGATGCCACAAAAACAATGATTAAAGAAAAAACATGATAAATTTGATTTAATTAAGTCAAAACCATTTACTCTTCAAAAGATACTGTTAATAGAAAAAAAACACATCACAAATTGGGAGACATATTTGCCAATTACATTTGTGACAATGAGCTTCTATCCAGGATATACGTACATACATATGTATATATAACAATTTATTTACATATATATGTATCCATACATATATATGTACATATAACAATTTATATACATATATAATTATCCTGGATATGCATACATGTGTGTATATATATATATATTGATATACATATATGTTTTTATATATACATATATATGATAATGAACTTGCATCCAGGATGAACATACACATATATGTATATATAAATTTATAAACATATATATTATATATAGAAATATATGTATATATGTATGGGTATATATATAATTATATATGTTATATAGATATACATATACATATATATATAACTGAAATTTCAATGCAAAATTGGGGAAAGAAGATAGATGTCTTGCAAATAAGCTTATGAAAGGTATTCAGTATCATCAGATCAGAGTTATGCTCCCACAAAGCCAAGAAATGCCAGAGGTTACCTGCAACCACCAGTAACTGAGAGAGAGACACCCAACAGTTTCTCCCTCAGGTCCTCTAGAACGAACCAACCTGATTTCACGTTCCAACCTTCATCTCTGTGAGGGAATAAATTTCTGGTGTTTTAAGCCACCAAATTTGTGATACTTTATTATGGAAGATTCAGGAAACTAACATATAACAACTAACATTCTTCTATTTTGAAAAATGGGTATTTTTTGAAGCCATATTATTGACACTGTAATGGAGATTATCTTGCTACAATAATATAGCAACCTAATCCCCCGTGGTCTGCTAAAGCTCTTACTAACGTTAAAAAAATTGTAAAAAATAGTCTGAATATTATTTTTTAAATCTATATTTATCTTTAAACAAGGTTACACAGGCTATTTGATAATTCATGACAGTCAGAAATCAATTCCTATTCAATGAGTTTTCCTAAAGGGAAGAAAATGAATCATGGAATCTTTACGAGGCATAAAACTTAGAAAGAAGAAAAGGCAGATGACCCTGTCTGATATTAGCTGTCATCTTTGCCTTCCAAAGGTTGCTAAAGAAGGAGCTGAAAACACTTGACACAGTGTTAGTCTAAGCATGTGCCCAAGATGCTAACACTGGTTATGAGAAAAGGGGCTTCCTAGCCAAAATTTTCCTAATTCCAAGCTAAATAAAATTAAAAATATTTTTATGGTAGGACATATGAGGTTCATCAGTGTGCTGATATATATCATGACACATTTAAACAGAATATAGCAGACTCTTTTCTATGTTTATTTTAACCTAGAATCTTCTGTGAAGACAGTTTCATGAAACTGAGCCTCTCACTTCAGGGGAGAAGCAACTTAGAATATTCCTTCTACTGATGCTTCATTGGGCCAGTTTGGAAGGGATGGGTCTCTACCTATTCTGTATACATTTTGTTTATTTTCAGCCATTCTTCTATTTTTAAGCCTCTTGCCTTTAAAAAAAAAATGTTACCTTTGACCTATAAATTATTTCCCATCTCTACTGTGTATACTTTAGGATGTCCTATTCAATGTAAAATTTTAAAAATCACACTGAGTAGTCTTTTATTCTTGATTCACCAGATTACCACTACCATAATGCTTTATTTCTAAATCATTTCTACTTTCTTTACCATCGATATGAAGCCTATTTATTGGGGTGGAACCATAAGAAATAGCTGATATTCAACTTATGAAAGTGGCAATTTCATAAGCTTCAACTTAATGCACTGCTGTTGTTAAAGAGTCAACACAGTTTCCACGATGGTTGATTTATCAAAGAGCCTTAGCCGACGCAAGAATCTGGCTTAATGCTTTTATAAATAGGCTACATGGTTGACAGGAGAGATCACTTATGCTGATAAACGATACCAAGTTGGTAAAGATTGACAGTATCTTGTAGGGCCAGGCAGGAATGCAAAATGATGCAATCAATTTGACAGAGTAATGTGCACTGAATGGAATGAATTCCAATTAAGATACTTGCAAAGTTTTGTTTATAACATAGAATAATTAATTTTATAAATGCAACACAAATAGAAACAAACTTTTATGGACTGGACCACATAAAGAGCAATTTTAAAATCACAGCTAGTCACAGATTCAGGCTCTGCTGACCATGCCCAAATGGGCAGCCTCCAAGCCATTCATACTGACCAACCATCTGGACCTCATCCCTTAGAGTTCAGCTACCATGTTGAATCAGATCAATTTCATTCCATGTGGCCTATGACTTTCAGGCATTAAGACATAGTTCTTCTCTGGTTATTCTTCTGCAACCCATTCAAAATCTATTCAATTTTCAAGGGCCAGTTAACAGTCAAGGAAGTCCAGAGGGTCCCTGCTCTTATGTCTATAGGTCATAGACTATATTGCTCAACTTAACTCGAGGTGACAATCACTTCTGGCTGATAATCACATCAGCTTCTTTATTAAGCTTGACTTTGAAGTCTGTAAGTTCTTTGAGGACAAGGACCAAGTGCTGCACATGGTCTGCACTTCTGTCAGACTAATGTGCAATCAATAAAAATGTTAGTAGGCTTCATTAAGCAGGACTTACTAACATTACTGATCACAGCAATGAAAACAACATGCATTAAAGCAAAATGACTATCGAGAATATGAAAGATTCAGAAATTTCTGTGAAGGCGGATGAATAGGAAACAAAATAGATACATATTTTATATCAATATTACTGAAGTTGCTATTTAATATGTCCATGACTTTAAGTACATGCTTAATTTGAGTAACTATAAGGCTGGTGTTTAGTTTAGGAGAGTTTCATGTAAGAGCCCTTACTCAAAGTTTGTGTTTTAATGTGTTATATAAGATATAGCTAAGTAGAAATATTTTTTACTGGACTTTTGTCTCTTAAATACTGAGAAGCTGGATAGAATATTTTTTCAGTGCTGAATTTTATGACTATGTGATTTGTTAGGATTTTTATGTATTATGCTAATGTCTTTAGAAATTAATGTTTTTATAATCATTTATCAGTTGATTATTGAAATGAAGTTCTTATATTCCATTGCATTGTATATAACAGCATTACCCCTCAGCCACTGTGACATACATGAGTTTAAATTTATTATAGCTCAGTCCCAAATCAGTGTCACTGTTAAGAGTATGTGTTACAATAATGGTTATCTTTGGAAAACAATTCGAGTCTGACTAGATGTTGTTCAATCCCCAGGCCATGGTAAGTGTAACTGTGGCAAGTGCAAATGTGACCAGGGATGGTATGGGGACGCTTGCCAGTACCCAACTAATTGTGACCTGACAAAGAAGAAAAGTAATCAAATGTGCAAGAATTCACAAGACGTCATCTGCTCTAATGCAGGTAAGAAGTATACCCTGTGAAAATTCTTTTCTTCTTCTTTTTTTTCCTGTATGCATTGTGTTTTGAATACTTTGTGAAAATTCTTAAGTGAAATAATCAAATTTTGTTCTTAATGGAAATATGTGGGCATGGAAAAATGTCAAACCTCTGAGTGAGTCTACTTTTGAACATATTTTTTAGAAGTGAAATTCAGATAAATCAATAGAAAAAAATGCTATCTTGCTGAGACTAGCAAGTTTAATACTTTCCAGCTGTTCCAAGTGCCTCCTTCCAGCAGGATGTTCATTGGAAATAACCCCCCAAAAATGTTTAATATAAATTGTGAGCCATGATTTCGAATACTGGATTAAATCTCTTAAAAAGGATTTATATAAACTGACTTAATTATTTTCTGTTACAGATCAAGGGTGCTTTGAATTTTTACCTTCACAAAATAGAATGAAATATTTTAAATTTGATAGAAGTTTCAGATATACTGGTTATAGAGCTCATTGAAGGATATAGTCACAGCAAGATTTTTGTTGGATCAAAATATTTTTTTTGTTTCATTGAAGTTATTTGAAAACATTTTTTCCAAATTATAGAGATGCTGTTAAAATTGAGTAGCAAAGTCATATAAAAAAGTTGGAGTTTAGGTTTCAATGGTATTTAGTGAGTGTTACTATGATTAAATATTCTTTTTACATTTGAGCACATGAAGCTTCTCAACCATGGTTAAACATTAGCATCCCAAGGGGAATGTAATAAAATGTCAGTTCTCATGTAGTACACCAGAGGTTCTGTTTCAATTGTTTTGATGTGTGGCCTAGACTTTTGTGGGTTTTTTCAAAGCTCTCTGAGTGATTTTAATATTGATCGAGTGTGTGACCCATTGCTCTAAATGCTACAGGTGAGCATTTGACTACATGAATGAGTATCTTTCCTCTTGAAGCTCACATTGCTGGTAGGGCCCATCTCTAACCAGAGCTGGGAATTTCCCACAGTCTGATTTCAACAAAGTGCATGGTTTAGACTCAGCTCAGTAAAGGTGTTTTGCTGATGGAGGCAGGACTGTATCCAAAGCGAGGTGTGAGTGGATCAGTCAGCGATCCTGAGAAACGGTCTTAGCAGTTAGGTTTCTTTCTGTGTTCATGGTGTTATGGTGTTCTCATATTTCTCCAGCACTTCAGTCTTTCTTCTTAGTAGGATTTCTCTATTTCTAATTCATAACACCCACCCCTACAAACACACACACACACACACACACACACACACACACACCCCATAGTCTCTTTCATCTTGAAAAAAAATCATTCTTTTCAAACATATATTTCAGTAACAAGATTTGAATTCTGTCTTAGGTTTGAAATCTATTTGGGGATGTACTTATTTATTGTTTGCTAATCCAGGGTTTTTTTTTAAAGAACATTAAAATCAAATGTGGTAAAGATGTTTAATATTAAGGAATCTAAGCATGTAATTCATTACATTGACATATCTCAAAGGATAAAACGTACAGAAGTGTTTCCATAGATGACAAAACATATTTGATTTTTCTAGGACATCTGTACTCTATCATTTTTTAAGCATGGATGCAATACCTTTATGTAATCTGTCATTCATAATCTGGCTTAGTCAAGTGACCCAATAATGTCCTCCATAGCACTTTCCTCTCCTTACAGGATCCAGTCTTTGGAAAATGTTAAGTTTACATCTCTCTTCAGTCTTCTTTATTCTGGACCATTTCCACAGACTTTGGCTTTAGAGCATTGAAACTTGTGAAGGAAATTGTCACCATTTTATTAAAAAGAAAAGTGACTTATTTTGGATTTGTCTGATGCCTCCCCATGATTCGATTCATAATACACATTTTTAGGTAAAACTCTAGAGAAATGGTTTTGTGTTCTTGAAATATTCCATTTGGAAGCACATGATGTCCATCTGCTCATATTGGTGATGTCAGTTTTGATGAGCTGGTCAAGGTGTTGTCTGGTGTCTCCGCTGTGTTATTTCTCACTTACCCTATTCACAAATGTGCATTTGATGAGGAAACACTTTAAAACCACACATGTATCAGATTCCTCACTAAAATTACCCTAGATTTATCATCCGTTAATGACAATCACCTAACGCAGTATTGACAATGATGATTAGAAAATGATGATTTATGAACTTTAACATTCTCTCCAAATTGACTAGTTGGCACTCAGCTTTCCATCACAAACAGGAATTAGCTCTCATTTACCAGTTATTTGCTATTTCATCTACTTATTGATTTATTATCATCTAGAAGCACAATTCTTATTTCAGTGATTTGTTATTCATTTCTGTACATAATTATTCTGGTGCACAGAGTCTTTCAGATTAGGTATTAGAGCCCATCAGGCTAGCTTTTGTGTTATTGTGACATGCCTCCCTTGTTTATTTGTTTTGTTTTTGCAATTTTTTCCTTTTGGGCACAATAACATATTCCAGGGTCATACTGGACCTTCACTGCACCTTTGAAATCAGCCACTTATCCAAAGAGCCCTGATTCCTGTTAGTGAAAATGATATTTGAATAAAAATTGTGAGCACTAGGGATGCTTATTTCCACTGAAGTGTATTTGCTTCTTGGGCCTTTCTGCAAACAGGCTTGTGTCAAAAAGGTAGATTGAAGCATAGTACGATTTTTATTTTATCTGAGCAAACAATGATTCATGAATCAGGCAGCTCCAAATCAGAAGTGGTTCAGGAGCTTCACTGAGGGAATGTGAGTGGGAGGCTTTTATAGGATGAATAGAAAAAGAAAGCAAAGAAAAATAGTTGATTGGTTAACATTATACAGTTGCCTTATTTGATCTATCCTGTTGGAAATTACCTAGTTATATAATCATTAAGTTTGTTGGTTGCTTCTGGCTGGTAGAGCTTAAGTCCTGTTTTTCTTCAATGTAGACATTTACAAGAAATAACTTAAGGTAAGTTTCACTTATTTTTACATATCAGGTAAGGTTAGGATCAATTATGAGACCTAACTGGCTTAGTCTGCTCAGGGAATTTTTAGGCCTTATTTTCATTTTTATTTATTTTGATACTAGTAAATATATGCCTGTGCATATATACACAAATACCTATGCACATACCAGCACACAGATATGCATGAACACATATACATGCATGCATATTTTAGAAATCATGGATTTACATCATACATCTAATTTCAGTCCATCCTTAGAGAATCACTTGTTGTTTTCTCCATTCCATATTTGCATGTTCCATTTTCTCAGTGAGAACCCTGGCTCCCAATATAGCCAGCATATATACTTACTTGCTCAATCCTATACTACATCTCTAGTTACTTTTATAAGTGCTGCAGACACACCACTAGACAGAGCAAATCTACCAAAGGACATCAGGATTTGCAGTCCACCCCTTTCCACTCCCCAACTCTCACTGTACCTTAGTCATGCCCAAGATTGGGGTAGGTAGTCAAATGCTGTGTTCGTAAATTATCAGATTTCTTTTATTTTCTTCTCTTTCAGTGTGGTGATGGTACTCATTTGAAATAAAATTTAGCTTATTTATTTCAGATCACTTTCAATTTTAGGTTTTATAATCCCTTCCCATCTGTATTAATATAATATATAGAACACTAACATACTTCTAAAAGTCAAAACTATGCAGAAAAGCATATTGAGAGAATCCTCACTCTCTTCATCAAATCTTGCACCACGCTTACCCTCGTCTTTCAGATAACCAACTTTCTTGCTTTCTGCCTTCTTTGTGCATGTGTTTCTTTTCGTGTAAAGGTAAATAGATATATTTGTGTACTATTTTTCATTTTTTCCTGCAAAAATAGTCGTGCATTCCAAGTGTTCTTTTTACTCTGCTTTTACCACTCAACATAATCTCCTGTAATTCACTCCAAATCAGTTCACAGAAATCCTTCTTGTTATTTTTTCAAAAGCATAGGACTGGATTCTATGTATGCAATGTAATTTATCCTATCTATCCCTTATGTTTGATCATTTAGACAGGTGCCAATATTTTGGATTGTAAATAATACTTCACAGAATGATCTGTTGTGAGCATATTTTTATATTTCTGGAGGTGTATATTCAAGATAAATTACCTGAAATGCAATTGGTCAAAAGATGCATTTATATTCAGTGTTACATTTAATCTTTTCCATCTAATTTACTCTCGTATAAATATCTAAGCCTTTCATGTTTACTTTGGCAATCTCATTCTCACCTGTCTTATTTGAATACTCACTTCCACCATCCAAGTTCAGGACCACGTCCTCCAAATTGCAATAGCCTATGGAGTCTTTCTACTAATCTTTCCCTTTCATATCACAATGTGGTTTTCTGAAGTAGTTTGGATCAGAAGGCGAAGCGGAGTTACATGGATTGGGGAATGGGACTGAAGGGCAGGATGAGATAGAGCTGGGGACCAAGGCATTCCAGAAGCTAACTTTGTGGGAAACCTAGAAGGGTGAGGTCCAATGTGCAGAGCAGGATGAGGCCCTGGCACCATTGCACAGGGGTGTGGGCTGGCGTACATGTCTGGTCAGTCATCCTAGAAAGAGTCAGGTCTATTGGGCACTATGAAGAATCAGAGCTAAAATAATCTAGTGTAAGGCAGAAGACCAATCCTAGAGGCTGAGTTAACTGGCAACCAAGAGAGAGAAGCCATGTGTCATAGCATGAGCACAGGAGTCTGGAGCTTTTGCCTGGGTGCCCATATGCCATGTCTTGGAGGCTCAGTTGTGAATTCTGCTTGATGGGTGAGACAGGAAGTCTCTGAGCTGTTGTAAACTCCCCACATCAGCCAGGAATGGTTCAGATGTGTGGATGAGAGAGAGCTGCCTGTGGGGGACTGCAGTGAGGAGTTGTAGATTTCAGAGGCAGAGGCTGTTGCTTCCCATCTTTCCTGAAAAAACTTCCCCATACACAGCCCTAACCAAGTGACTTTCTGCTCTCATGTTATAGATAAGAGGCCCATATTATATATGGCTACATATATATTATATGGATTTATATTTGTATTTATAAAACAAAACATATGACACAAAGGCTTTTGCAATAGACTTGTGGCAAATGCTATACAAAATGTATTGATAAGGTGTCTCTTTTTCCTGCTCTGTGATTTACTTAATTTTAAGCATCTCATTATTTTCTATAGCACCTAGTTCCTTGCCAATAACATAATAGATAGATAACAAGAAAGCTTAATGGTTGGATATGTGGGTGGCTGGGAGACAGAATGATTAAATGTGAAAATGAAAAAGCAGGGTGATAGAGAACAAAAACTATATGAAGCAATAGCATAAATTATAGCTTAGATTTCAAATTACTTTTATGAATTGAGATACCTTTTAGGAAAAAAATACAAGGAAATTAAGTTTAATAACAGGAAAATTCTCATGAGTATTTGAAAAGTAGAAAAATAAACTCAAGTTCTGCAAAATCACCATTCGTATGTAACTGTGAGAGAAAAATTTATAGATAATAGCGAGTTGCAAGTGATCTGGGTAACAGAATCATGCAGAGGATATGAAAACAAGGATATTGTCAGCATCCATAAATATATTTCCTGGATTAAATGTTTGGAAATACAACTAATATACTCTGTATCTTAATAAGATAAGAGGAAGAACCCTGAATCTTCTCAAGTCCTATGTACTAGGTTCAGCGGTGCTTCTGGAAACATGACTGGGGACATATTCATTACTTAGTCCTGGCAGCAGTTCTTTGAAGCAGAGATTATTTGCTTATGAGGAATCTTGGAATTAGAAATGAAAGCAATACCCTTAAAAATGCATAGCTTATGAGAATTAAAACTCTGAGGCCAGGTGTGGTGGCTCACACCTGTAATCCCAGCACTTTGGGAGGCTGAGGCAAGCAGATCACAAGGTCAGAAGTTTGAGATCAGCCTTACCAACATGGTGAAACCCCATATCTACCAAAAATAACAAAACTAGCCTGGCGTGGTGGCATGAATCTGTAATTCCATCTACTCAGGAGGCTGAGGCAGGAGAATCACTTGAACCCAGGAGGTGGAGGTTGCAGTGAGCTGAGATCACATCACTGCACTTTAGCCTGGGTGATAGAGGGAGTGACACTCCATCTCAAAAAGTAAAAAAAAGTAACAACAAAACAAAAACAAAAAACCCTCTAAATTCAGCTACAGCTCTACCTTAGTCACAAGTTCATGCTCTTTCTAATACATCACATATAGATTTGCCAATATCTAGTAATTCAAACCAAACTATCAACAGCATCTTTGGTTCCTTCCCATCCTTCACCCTTTACACGCAGTCAGTCACCAAATGCCCTCTACTCTTTCTCCTAAAAATATCCCCCAATGTATTTGTTTCTTTATAAACTTACCGCTTCATGTGTCTAGCTACTGGTTTCATTCCTGCAGACAAATCTAACAGCCTTTTAACTTATTTCCTTGTATCCACTTTTGCCTCATTTCAGTTCATTCTCCATATGACAACCAGAGTAATTTGGTAAAAAATCATACCGGATCACCGGACTCCATTGCTTCTGTGTCTTCCAATTATTGTCAGATTAAAGCTGGAAATCTTTAACATGACCCGTAAGACTTCCATGAACTGCACCTTGAGTTGCTTTCTTCACTTCATGCCACTTTTCAGGCTGTTCTGTATACCTCAATCCCGTGTGATGTTTTTTCTTCACCTCCTCTTTTCTCACTGAGCCTGTCTATTGTCTCGTGGTGGAAGTGAGCCTCTTCGTCATCTCACTTCTCTTAGCTGTGCTTTTTCACTTGGCTTTCAGTTCTCAGCCACTTCCTCAGGGATTCTGACTTTGACCTCCTGGTCTCGGTTAAATCCCCTTGCTATGTGCTTCTGCAACACTTTGCACTTCTGTATTCATTTTATCACATTGGTTTTTACTCATATAAATCTCTGAGAGGAAGGTTATGGCTGATGTCATCCCTGTTGGATTTTCAGAGTCCAGGGTGGTTTCTCGTGGTGATCAAGTCTCAGCTGAGACATGTTGATGGCTATGATGAACATTAAGACTCAACATATGTACATGAAAAAGAAAGTTTCTCAAGTGGGCATTCTACCTCTCAATATTACTTGAATATGATATTAATATTGGTGAAGTTATTGATGGGGGATGCAGTAGAATCTTCAGACTTGGATGAAGATGTGGCTTGTAGTAGACCAGATGACTACAGTACCTTTCTAATTCTGAGTTCCCCTGAGAATCTGGTAAGGTCCCAGGAATCCATGCCTAAGGCAATCCACTCTGGTCCCATTATTGTAAAGACACGTGTATCAGTATAAGTTAATGCTGAGGAGGGGAAATTATCAGGGGCATATATGATTTTTACTTATGCATTTGACAATAAATTATTTCCATAAATATTTATTACATAAATAGCGTGTTCAAACATTGTACAAAGCATTGAATAAATACTGGCGAGGCATATAAGCAAGATTTCTTCCCTTCCAAAGCTTAAATTTTCCTGCTTTATTTTACATCAGATCCAAGTGTGATCAGAAGACATTCGTGCGCTGGTTGGACAGCTATGTGTAAAGTAGCTCTGTACTAGGAGTGGTCAAATTTACCTTCAGTAAATGATTAGAGGTCAGTAATAATAGCTGTGTGATACAAAATACAATTGCAATGCTAAAATAGCCTCAAGAAAGAATAGCATGTGCTTTACCTCATCATGCACACAGAAATACCTAATCGAAATATTAGAGATGGTATAAAAATTCATTAATTATAATTTTATATGCATGTAACAAACAATCTCTTTTGTTTTAATAATTTAGGTACATGTCACTGTGGCAGGTGTAAGTGTGATAATTCAGATGGAAGTGGACTTGTATATGGCAAATTTTGCGAGTGTGATGATAGAGAATGCATAGACGATGAAACAGAAGAAATATGTGGAGGTATGTATATTGACTCTAGAAATTAATAAAAGTATCTGGTTTTTCACCTATTTCATTGTTCTTCCATCTATACATCAATTTCTATGCTAGATGTACTAATTCAATTTAAACCTATGTTTATCTGGAAAATATTTCACGTAAGGAAGGTGAGACTGTGGCCTTAAGGGTAGACTAGTACTTTTAAAATGCAAAGCCAAATTATCCTCAGAGGAGAGCTGTGTCATTCTGGCAGGAGGCCAACTGCATAGCTCTGCCGTAGTCCTGGTGGAATACCATCTCCCCTGCTCACCTTAGCCACTTTTATTCTCCTTTCTCCTTTTCTCTTAAGTGTATATTTTCATTTCTTTCTTTTTCCCTTTCTAAAACATGAACCTTTCGATAGTCTCATGTCCTACTGGGGACATTGAAGGTCAATAGTATTATCAGCCTAGAGTTTACCTCCCCATCTCTGTCCCTACATATTTAGATAACATTTTCCTTTTCTAGTGTCACCTTTACTCCATTCATTTTTCTGTTGTACCAGTTCTTGCATATGTGCTGGTGACAAATTCTGCAATAATTGCTTTACATTCATTATATTTTGCCTCATAGTATCACTCTAGGATAAGATAGAATTTAGGCTCATGTCTATGTGACACCAAAGTCTATGTTTCTAATGCTTCACCACTCACGACTGCATCAGTGCCTTGGAGCTCAGAGCTCCACAAGAGGAGTCTCTCCTCAACATTTGAAGTTTTCATCTCTTCTGCTCACCAACCTGCAAGCCTATGCCTGGAGTTTCCATTTGCAACCTTGACTGGCATAGGAAAATGAAAGTAGAAAGTAGTGAGAATCACTCGGTTTAGGTAAATTCTTCTCTGCTATGATTAAACTTATATATCACTCCTATCTGATGGGATTCCAGTTAATGGAATACTGCTCTGCATGCAGAAATGGTAGTTTTGGAAGTATTGTTTTTCTGGAAGAATTAGAACCCGATGGGGCCAGGTGGAACCAGAGACCCTGAGAAAGTATGGCTAGCATATGACAAGCTTTTCCCTTTGTTTACATCTCTGTAGCTTCAATTCCTCTGAGTCATCCGAATATATTAATTTTAGGCCTGGTTGGCCCTTCCTCCTTGGTCTCCTGGCTGCACAACCCACCTGGATAAAACAAACACCTAAATCTTATTTTCATTTTTCCAAGTCAATGACCTAAGCTAGATGCTGCTCAGACAATTCTCTCCTAAAGGGCTCAGTCCAAAAATAATTAGATCAGTTAGACAAATTCATCCACAGATATTGTGTATTTGTCCTCTAGATGTTTAGTTTCCAATTATTACAGATGAAGGGAAAAAGGAAGGGAACATACTTTAGGGTCAGTCTGTGGTTTAGACACCAACAAAGCAGAGTCTATTTGCATGTATAAATAGAAAAACGTAACTTGAAACAACACAACAGAAACTGTTTAACTTTCAACCTTTCTAGCTGTTATTTCCATTTGTTTGAGGCTTAAGCAATTTCATGGTGCAAAGTCTCTGACCAAGGACACCAGCACTCCAGTAAACACCCTCTGGGGGTGACATTGCCTGGGATTGTAAATCTTTCCATGTGTCATCCACATGAAACCAATCTGCTGAGAGATGCTTCAGTTCATCAGTGAAGCAGGACAAATAGAGATTTTCTTGCTCTATCAGTTTGCACAAAGCAAAGAATTATGTTTATTATCTGGAATGTGTATTGTCCTAAAGCACACATTTTAATCTCAATTATTCAGATGTGTCTTGTTCAATATTTTTGTTTGAGTTACGTGGATATCTGTTTAATTTTCCATATCTGCATACAGGTGTATTGTTACATAATTTTTGCTTCCTTATTTACCTCTAACTCAAAAGTTTCTTAGTAAAACTCTAATTCAATACTGAATTGTATAAATATTTAAAGAATTTGGATGTGAGAAATACAGATTTTTGATCATTTCTTAATATAGTAATCCTTACATATGTAGCACCTTCTGTATAAATTTTCTGAAATTACAGAGAAGATAAATCCTGTAATCTAAAAAGGTGACTGAGTTTTACAAACATGACTCCTAAAGAAAGCAATCAGTATACATTATTGCTTTTTTTCTCAGTGTAATCATTGAGTTCTTGAGGCCTGTGATATATCACCAGGATGTGATTTAATTGTGTCTGCAAGTAGACACCATTTTAAGTTCAACAATAAAATATATAGATTAAATCACTAATTAAATCACTTGGCCGCCTTTGTATTTGCTTAAGTAAACAAATTTAAAATTTAAATTCATTGTGGAAATGGTCATTGACTGTTAAGTTAAAAAACGATTTTCTTTGAATATCCCAATTATAACTTATTTAGGCAAAAATCATGGCGTTGGGTCCCTGTCTCTTTCTCTCTGTCTCACTATAGCATTCTTTCTGTTCATTGTTCATCTCTCTGTCTCTGTCTCTTGGAGGTATGCCTTCTTGATGGAAATCTCATCTCCTGGACATGAATAGCATAGGAGACCAGAATATTCTGTTGTATTTCCTGCTTCTTATGTGAGTTTTACAGGTCCTAATAATGTTCTTGCCCATGGCGAGAGATACCACAGTGTTAGAATGATAAATATGCTTTGAAGATAATGAAAAGTAGTCTCATAATCAGTTTTGTATAGTCTTTTGGGGATTTGGCTTTAAGAGAAGAGAGATGGAAAGAACAAAAGACTTTAGCCGTAGACTGGTAAAACACAAACTCCTGTAACAGAGAGAATAAACTAAAAACAAAACAAGAGCAAGGACATACATTTATGCTTAGGTGATATAACTACAAAGATGATATTTTGGGATAAACACCATCTTTGGGGAATTTGCAGAAGGATTGCTAGACATGGATGAGGAAAGCATTGATATGAGAATTTACTACAGATGGCTTGGAGGCAAGTGCAGATGAGCAGGTAACAGGTTACACAGAGATGGGAGCTGAAAGGAGAGTATCCGGACACAAAATGATGAATGTCCTTACTTGTCATTTGTATCCTCTTGACAAGTAGATTGGGAATTTGATTGTGAAGCCAAGGGCCCATGGTGTTTTATTTGTCTAAATGATGGTTCAACATGGACTAGGCTGAAAACCTGTCTCTTTCACATGGTGGAACACAATAGCTTGTGAGACACAGTTGAGAGTTGAGGGAAAAGATGAAATATTTCTTCTGCTTTAAAGAGTTGTTTGACCATTCATAATGTGTATCTCAGTAAATATGCACCACTAGTTTCTCAATAGTTGATTTCAAATGAAATATTTTCATAACAAATTCAAGAAATGTCCTTAAAGTGAATGCTCACATCTATTTGGGTTCAATGCATGCATTTGAGATGGAAAAGTAATAGACTCTCATGGTCATTTATGTCATTTCTTTAAAAATACTTTTAATCAGCTCCCTGGCTAGGCCAAGTTAAAGGGCACTTTGCTCTTTTTGTATAATTAAGCAGGTATAAGCACAACCATGATGTGTTTGGAGAAAGCTGTATGATTTGATTATTTTAGGCAAGGAATATAGAGCTTTGACATTATTTCAGAAGGCAAAAATGATCACAAAGAGATAGAAAGTTAATTCTGCTTGTGAAAGTTGCTTTTTTCCTCACTGTATAAAATTCATTTTGGGTAAAGGCCATGGGAAGTGTTACTGTGGAAACTGCTACTGCAAGCCTGGTTGGCATGGAGATAAATGTGAATTCCAGTGCGATATCACCCCCTGGGAAAGCAAGCGAAGATGCACATCTCCAGATGGCAAAATCTGCAGTAACAGAGGTGTGTCATTCATACATGTTACTACATAATGGGGAGGCAAACAAAGCTTTTAATTGTTAACACTTTTCTCTATATTTCCTCTAGTGGGAAGGAAGTTATCTTCTAATCATTTACTTTGATATAAATCAACATTTACTATACCAACAGTCTTTTCTGTCTTGTATTTTATTGAGGAGAGAAGAGAAAGATAAGAAACTTGCTGTCATTCTTTAAGCTTCACTGAAAAAACAGTTAACTTAGGGACTGTAATTTCTTTGGTGGCCCTCCAGAAATAGCACAGTACAGATAAAAGGGAATTCTTGTAGATACTTCTGTTAAATGTATCTTGACTAACAGAACCAACTACAGCATGAGCATTTAATTATCCAGAGAGCATTCAGAAAACCCTCTTGTCTTAATTATGAGTAAAGGAAAGGCTTGGTTGAAATGCAGAATTGATATGGACTAATTTAACTTCTGTATGCAATAATAAAAATGGGATATTGAACACAATAGCTATGGAAAGTATGTATCCAATAGCCATATGAAAGGTAGACTGACTTTACAAAGGAGTTTAACAAATACATTAATATTGCTAAACTGTAACTGAAACATAGTTAAGTAACTGTTGATATCAAATCAAACAGATTAAACACAGTTTTAAAATTTCTTGAGAGGACTCAAGATGGCGCAGTGAGAACAACCCAGGATTGAAGCTCTCGGTGAATGCGCGGAGAGGGCGAGTCAGGGTCGCATTTCCACACGGATCTTTGTTGCCCACAGAACGGGGAAATTCCCAGGTATAAAAGAGATGCAGGACACCAGGCAGAGGTTTTGGCTGGTACAGCTGGCAGCCGGTGCGGCCGGCGGCCGGTGCTGTAGTGCAGTGGTGCTACACAGCACACCACACAAAGTGCACTGGCCCGGGTGCCCTGTTGAACTGGCAATCTGAGAATTGAGAGGGCTGAACTTGAGACTGAATGGGACTTGGACAGTGAGCCAGCCCAGGAGATTCCAGGAAAACAGCGTTTGGGGTAGTGCAGAGGGACAAACAAAATGGAGATTCCAAACACTCCCGTTGGAGAGGTTCCCTTAGGGCACAGCTGAACCCAGTATGGTGCAGCTCCGTCGGGGAGGGTCGTCCACCATTACCGAGGCAATCCGCCCCTACTGAGGTGCATGCCCATTGCTGACGCAGCCTGCCATTGCCGAGGCAACCCGCTACAACAGAGAGACTCTGCCGCAGGGCGTACCCTGTGGCAGCAGGGCAGAGACCGCTGCAGAAGGGCAGAGCCTGCAGCAACAGGGTGAACATCACACCAGCAGGGCAGAGCCTCGGCAGGCAAATAGTGACTAGACACTCTCCTAGCTGGGCAGGACAGCACAATGGACACTCACAAAGAAAGCCCCAACCCGCCCGAGACAGAGCATCTGAGAAAAAAAGGTGTTTTTTTTTTTTTTTTATGAGTTCTGTTGCAGCAGAATTAAACGTAGCAGCCTAACAGCCCTGAATGAACAACAGAGCTCACAGCTCAGCACTTGAGCTCCTATAAAGTACAGACCATCTCCCCAAGGAGCTCCCTGACCGCTGTATATCCAGAAGGCTGACATTTGGCAGGCATCATTCTGGGACAAAGATAGCAGAAAAAGAAACTGGTAGCATCCCTCACTGTTCCACAGCTGCTATATAGGTGCACCCCAGACAAGCAGGGCCTGGAGTGGACCTCAGCAGTCGTACAGTGGAGGGGCTAGACTGGTAGAAGGAAAACCAAGTAACAGAAATACTTCATCATCAACAATCTGGGCATCACTCAGAGACCCAATCGAAAAGTCAGCAACTACACAGACGACAGGTGGATAAATCCACAAAGATGGGAAGAAACCGTGCAAAAAGGAGGAAAACACCCGAAACCAGAACACCTTGCCTCCTACAAAGGACCAAAACTCCTCACCAGCAAGGGAACAAAGCTGGACGGAGAATGACTGTGATGAAATGACAGAATTAGACTTCAGAAGGTGGATAATGAGAAACTTTTGTGAGCTAAAAGAACATGTTTTAAATCAATGCAAAGAAACTAAGAATCTTGAAAAAAGATTTGAAAAAAGATTCGAGGAAATGGATACCTTAGAAAGAAATGTGAATGAATTAAAGGAGCTGAAAAACACAATACAAGAACTTCACGAAGCATGCACAAGTTTCAACAGCTGAATTGACCAAGCAGAAGAAAGAATATCAGAAGTCGAAGATCAACTCAATGAAATAAAACGAGAAACCAAGATCAGAGAAAAAAGTGCAAAAAGGAATGAATAAAGTCTCCAAGAAATGTGGGACTATGTGAAGAGACCTAACCTACGTTTGATAGGTGTACCAGAATGTGACGGAGAGAATGAATCCAAGCTGGAAAATACTCTTCAGTACATTATCCAGGAAAATTTCCCCCACCTAGCAAGACAGGCCAACACTCAAATGCAGAAAATACAGAGAACACCACAAAGATATTCTGCAAGAAGAGCAACCCCAAGGCAGATAATCGTCAGATTCAACAAGGTTGAAATGAAGGAGAAAATACTAAGGGCAGCCAGAGAGAAAGGTCGGGTCACCCACAGAGGGAAGCCCATCAGACTCACAGCAGTTCTCTCAGCAGAAACACTACAAGCCAGAAGAGAGTGGGGGCCAATATTCAACATCCTTAAAGAAAAGAACTTTCAACCCAGAATTTCATATCCAGCCAAACTGAGCTTCATAAGTGAAGAAAAAATAAAATCCTTTGCGAACAAGCAAGTACTCAGAGATTTTGTCACCACCAGGCCTTCTTTACAAGAGCTCCTGAAAGAGGCACTACACATAGAAAGGAACAACCAGTACCAGCCATTCCAAAATCACACCAAATGCTAAAGAGCATCAACATAATCAAGAATCTACAACAACTAACGGGCAAAACAGCCAGCTAGCATCAAAATGGCAGTATCAAATTCACACATAACAATATTAACCCTAAACATAAATGGACTAAATGAACCAATCAAAAGACACAGACTGGCAAATTGGATAAAAATCCAAAACCCATCACTGTGCTGTATCCAGGAAACCCATCTCACATGCTAGGATACACAAAGGCTCAAAATAAAGGGATGGAGGAAGATTTACCAAGCAAATGGAGAACAAAAAAAGCAGGAGTTGCAATTCTCGTCTCTGATAACCTAGACTTTAAAGCAACAAAGATCAAAAGAGACAAAGAAGGCCATTACATAATGGTAAAAGGATCAATACAACAAGAAGAGCTAACGATCCTAAACATATATGGACCCAATACAGGAGCACCCAGATACATAAGGCAAGTTCTTAATGACTTACAAAGAGACTTAGACTCCCACACAATAATAGTGGGAGACTTTAACACTCCACTGTCAATATTAGACAGATCAACCAGACAGAAAATCAACAAGGATATCCAGGGCTTGAACTCAGACCTGGAGCAAGCAAACCTGATAGATATTTACAGAACTCTCCACCCAAAATCCACAGAATATACATTCTTCTCAGCACCACATCACACCTACTCTAAAATTGACCACATAATTGGAAGTAAAGCACTCCTCAGCAAATGCAAAACAACTGAAATCATAACAAACAGTCTCTCAGACCATAGTGCAATCAAGTTAGAACTCAGAATACAGAAACCAACCCAGAACTGCACAGCTTCATGGAAACTGAACAACTGGCTCTTGAATGTTGACTGGATAAACAATGAAATGAAGGCAGAAATGAAGTTCTTCGAAACCAATGAGAACGAAGACACAACATGCCAGAATCTCTGGGACACATTTAAAGCAGTCTCTAGGGGAAAATATACAGCAATAAGTGCCCATATGAGGAGAGTGGAGAGATCCAAAATTGACACCCTATCGTCAAAATTGAAAGAGCTAGAGGAGCAAGATCAAAACAACTCAAAACCCAGCAGAAGACAAGAAATAACTAAGATCAGAGCTGAACTGAGGGAGACAGAGACACGAAGAACCCTTCAAAAAAATCAATAAATCCAAGAGCTGGTTTTTTGAAGAGATCAACAAAATAGACAGACCACTAGCCAGATTGATTAAAAAGAAAAGAGAGAACAACCAAATAGATGCAATAAAAAATGATACAGGGGAAATCACCACAGATTCCACAGAAATTCAAACCATCATCAGAGAATATTACAAACAACTCTATGCCCATAAACTAGTAAACCTGGGAGAAATGGATATATTCCTGGACTCCTGTGTCCTCCCAAGCCTAAACCAGGAGGAAGCCGAAACTATGAATAGACCAATAACAAGGTCAGAAGTCGAGGCAGCAATTAAGAGCCTACCACACAACAAAAAGCCCAGGTCCAGATGGGTTCACAGCCGAATTCTACCAGACACACAAAGAGGAGCTGGTACCATTCCTTCTGAAACTATTCCAAATAATCCAAAAAGAGGGAATCCTTCCCAAATCATTTTATGAGACCAATATCATTCTGATACCAAAACCCGGCAGAGACCCAACAAGAAAGGAAATCTTCAGGCCAATATCCATGAGGAACATAGACGCAAAAATCTTCAATAAAATACTGGCAAGCCGATTGCAACAGCAAATCAAAAAACTTATCCATCATGATCAAGTAGGATTTATCCCGGGGATGCAAGGCTGGTTCAACATACACAAGTCTATAAACGTAATTCACCACATAAACAGAACCAAAAACAAAAACCACATTATTATCTCAACTGACGCAGAGAAGGCATTTGACAAAATTCAACAGCCCTTTATGCTAAAATCCCTCAATAAACTCGGTATCGATGGAACGTATCTCAAAGTAATAAAAGCTATTTATGACAAACCAACAGTCAATATCACACTGAATGGGCAAAAACTGGAAGCATTCCCTTTGAAATCTGGCACTAGACAAGGATGCCCTCTTTCACCACTCCTATTCAATATAGTACTGGTTCTAGCCAGAGCAATCAGGCAAGAAAAAGAAATAAAGGGTATTCAAATAGGAAAGGTGGAAGCCAAATTGTCTCTATTTGCAGACGACATGATAATATACCTAGAAGACCCCATCACCTCAGCCCCAAAACTCCTGAAACTGATAAGCAACTTCAGCAAAGTCTCAGGATATAAAATCAATGTGCAAAAATCACAAGCATTTCTCTACACCAATAACAGACTTAAAGAGAGCCAAATCAAGAACAGACTGCCATTCACAATTGCTACAAAAAGAATAAAATACCTTGGAATGCAACTCACAAGGAAGATAAGGGACCTCTTCAAGGAAAACTACTAACCACTGCTCAACGAAATAAGAGAGGACAAAAACAGATGGAGAAACATTCCATGTTCATGGTTAGGAAGAATTAATATCGTGAAAATGGCTATAATGCCCAAAGTAATTTACAGAATCAACGCTATCCCCATCAAGCTACCATTGACTTTCTTCACAGAACTGGAAAAAACCACCATGAACTTCATACGGAACCAAAAGAGAGCCTGCATATCCAAGTCAATTCTAAGCAAAAAGAACACAGCAGGGGGCATCACACTACCGGATTTCAAATTATACTATAAGGCTACAGTAATCAAAACAGCATGGTACTGGTACCAAAACAGAGACATAGACCAATGGAACAAAACAGAGGCATCGGAGGCAACACAACATATCTACAACCATACAATCTTTGATAAACCTGACAAAAACAAGCAATGGGGAAAGGATTCCCTGTTTAACAAATGGTGTTGGGAAAACTGGCTAGCCATGTGCAGAAAGCAGAAACTGGACCCTTTCCTGACACCTTACACTAAAATTAACTCCAGATGGATTAAAGACTTAAACATAAGACCTGGCACCATAAAAACCCTAGAAGGAAATCTAAACAAAACCATCCAGGACATAGGAGTAGGCAAGAACTTCATGACCAAAACACCAAAAGCATTGGCAACAAAAGCCAAAATAGACAAATGGGACCTAATGAAACTCCACAGCTTCTGCACTGCAAAAGAAACAGTCACTAGAGTGAATCGGCAACCAACAGAATGGGAAAAAATGTTTGCAGTTTACCCAACTGACAAAGGGCTGATATCCAGAATTTACAAAGAACTCAAACAGATTTACAGAAAAAAAACAAACAAGCCCATTCAAAATTGGGCAAAGGATATGAACAGACACTTTACGAAAGAAGACATATATGAGGCCAACAATCATATGAAAAAATGCTCATCGTCACTGGTCATCAGAGAGATGCAAATCAAAACCACATTGAGATACCATCTCACGCCAGTTAGAATGGCGATCATTAAAAAATCTGGAGACAACAGATGCTGGAGAGGATGTGGAGAAAAAGGAACACTTTTACACTGTTGGTGGGAGTGTAAATTAGTTCAACCATTGTGGAAGACAGTGTGGCGATTCCTCAAGGCCTTAGAAATAGAAATTCCATTTGACCCAGCAATCCCATTACTGGGTATATATCCAAAGGACTATAAATAATTCTACTATAAGGACACATGCACACGAATGTTCATTGCAGCACTGTTTACAATAGCAAAGACCTGGAACCAACCCAGATGCCCATAGATGATAGACTGGATTGGGAAAATGTGGCACATATACACCATGGAATATTATGCAGCAATCAGAAATGATGAGTTTGTGTCGTTTGTAGGGACATGGATGAATCTGGAGAACATCATTCTCAGCAAACTGACACAAGAACAGAAAATGAAATACCGCATATTCTCACTCATAGGCAGGTGATGAAAAATGAGAACACATGGACACAGGGAGGGGAGTACTAAACACTGGGGTCTATTGGGGGGAAAAGGGGAGGGGCAGTGGGAGGGGGAGGTGGGGAGGGATAGCCTGGGGAGAAATGCCAAATGTGGGTGAAGGGGAGAAAGGAAGCAAAACACACTGCCTTGTGTGTACCTATGCAACTGTCTTTCATGTTCTGCACATGTACCCCCAAACCTAAAATGCAATAAAAAATTATAAAAAAAGTTTCTTTTAGATACTTAATTTTCCCTTTGCTGTAGTGATAAAGTGAGCCATCCTAAACTTTTTATTACCTATTTGGTGAAATTAAAAAGTGAATATACTTCTTCTTTAAAACTATAAAAATCTAGATAGCTGGAAAACATTTTTTTCATTTCTATAAATGAATGATGCATTTTAATAACTATAGCATACCATCTTTTAGAAATTGACATGGAGAAGTAAAATGTGCCACATTTCTTTATATAGAGAAAATAAATTAAAAAAATACAGGAACTTGGAGCAAAATCATAAAGTCCTCTCTTTATGGGGACTAAATCTTACTATACATCACTCTAATTTACCTTACGCTTTCTTTTCATATATAAGGATGTGTTTTCTGCATAAGTCCTTTTTATGTAGTAGGGTTCACACTCACCTTTTATAAGTATATGAAGCTTGAACTGTGGTACTGTGGAAAATGACTATTCAGCTGTCAATGAGAGAGAGGTGGAAAATGGAATTCGTTGGGCTGTGGCTTAAATCAGGTTCTGCAGCAGAGTTATGTTGGCTGTTGGAGACGCGTCCTTCAGAAACATACTCTAAGCCTCCTGCCTCCCACTTCCCTGTACTTGGAGCATTCTGACCTGGAGATCTGGCAGAGACAGAATGAGAAGCGGCTTGCCTAAGTGAGGCTCTCAGCTTCTGAGAATCAGGGATACATGAAGACAGGGCAGAAGTGGGTGCTGAGATGAGTCATTTTTTTTTTCTTAAAAGGTGATACTCCTGTCTTCCCTGAAAGCATTTCTGTATTGTTGCATCCCTAGGTAACAGAAAGACACTGATCCCCACAAATACCTATCCTTTATCCCCACCTTCAAGGGCCAAAAAAACCAATGTTGCAGACACAACCGTTAATAGAACAAATGTCCTCCATTGACCACCTGGTTACTGAGTTTCATATTGGACCCCTTTACACGTGGCCGAGAAGCTGCTGCTTTATCATATCTGCATGGCTCCTAGTCCCTTTTCCTCCTGACCAAACCCATTTATTCTATTCTGAAAGCAATGCACATCCATTTTCAAAAATCTAGATACTAAAGTAGAGTACACAGAAAAATAAGAAAATGGCCCATAAGCCTAACATCAGGTACACTTTGGTACGTGAGCATTCAGTCTGTATTTATTCATTAAAATTCACTTGTGTGACTGCCCTATCCCTGTATTTCCTCCTTATTAAAGAAAAAAATTGAATTATACAGTACATGCTGATTTGTAAATTTTACACTTTTATTTCATGATACATGTTGCTTTTTCATGTTTATGGAGCAAAAACCTAATTATTACTCAGTGATTGCATTGTAGTCCATGCTATGTGTGTACCATTACTGCGCTCATTCTCCATTGATCAATATTTTGGTCACTAGTAGTTTTTTTAAAAACGTAAATACAACTATATTTTATATTTCTGAACACATACTTGTGTGTACTTTTTCTTTCTGTTGGGTACGTTAATTAAAGTGAGCTATAAAGCTAAATAATAACACCGATATAAAAAGTACCCCATCTCTACTAAAAAATACAAAAATTAGCTGGGCGTGGTGGTGCACACCTGTAGTCTCAGCTACATAGGAGGTTGAGGCAGGAGAATTGCTTTAACCCGGGCGGCGGAAGTTACAGTTGAGCCGAGATCACGCCACTGAACTCCAGCCTGGTGACAGAGCGAGGCTCTGTCTCAAAAAAAAACAAAAACAAAAAAAGTGCATATTGTAAAATCACTACCCAGAGAGTTATACCATTTCGTATTCCACTTCAGAGCAAGAAAATGCCCATTGTTCCACACCTTTACCAAGTCTGGATTCAAGCAATATTTTTCACCTCTGACAATCTGACATACTAAATAATTGCCAATCACAATTGTTTTGAAGATCTCACACTGCTACCCGCCTAGTAGTAGTCAATTGAGTGATAAATATTTTTCATGATTATCGTAATTTCTGTATGAAATTTTCTATTGTTCTTTGCTTTTGTCTATTTCAGATTGGGAATACTAATCCTTTATATATTGAATCCTAAGACTTATTTATCTGTTTTAGAAAGTGTTGTCTTTTTAAATTGTTTTTACATTTTTTAAATAATTTATTGAATTATTGTGTGATAATAAAAAAAGTCTACATAATCATGCAGCTCTTTGGATTTTTACTAACTGAACACAGCCAGGTAAACAATTCTCACATCAAGAAACAAACAGATTAACTACTTATTTCACCTTTATCAATCTTTTTTTCTTATAGTGTTTGTTTCCAACAAAAATTTTCAACTTTTATGGAAGTTTTCAATTTTCTTTTTTTAGTAATTGTGCTTTGGAGGTTTTGAATAAAAAGTTTAATTTTTATTCTGTGGTTTTGTTTTGTACATTTAAATCTTTAATCCTAATTTTGTTTTGGTGGTTTTGAATAAAAAGAGTTTAATTCATATTCTGTGGTTTTATTTTGTACATTTAAATCTTTAATCCAATGGATACTTATTTTGATGTAAGGGGTAAGAAAAGGATTTAGCTGGATGCCCTAAAGACAGTTACCGATAATCCACACAAAGTAAATATGATTTACAGTTGAGCATTTCCCTCTGCAAATCTGCAAATGACCAAGTTTGTATCTCTCAATCTGATCGCCTCTATAATCTGGGCTCGTCTGATCTAGCAAACCCTACTTCTTAATCTTTTTTTTTTTTTGAGACGGAGTTTCGCTCCTGTTACCCAGGCTGGAGTGCAATGGCGCAATCTAGGCTCACCGCAACCTCTGTCTCCTGGGTTCAGGCAATTCTCCTGCCTCAGCTTCCTGAGTAGCTGGGATTACAGGCACGCGCCACCATGCCCAGCTAATTTTTTGTATCTTTAGTAGAGACGGGGTTTCACCATTTTGACCAGGATGGTCTTGATCTGTTGACCTCGTGATCCACCCGCCTCAGTCTCCCAAAGTACTGGGATTACAGGCTTGAGCCACCGCGCCTGGCCCTTTAATCTTTTTTTTAACATGCACTTCAGGGACCCTATGCCCATCCCCACCCTTCTTTGCTTAGTCTTGTTTCCTTGACTTTCCCTTAGTTCTGCCTCCAATGTCTCCTAGAACTTTTCCTCTCATCCCTATATATCCAGTCCATCCACTGTTAATTACGCCAACCCTCATTGATCCTCTTATTCTGACCATCCTTGATCCTCTCCTCCAAATTCTTAAAGCATCCGGGTCTTAGTTTCCAAAATGTTAGCGTGTTGTTTTTAGTGTTTGCTCATTTTTCTTTCTAATTCACTTTCCTTTTGCCAAATAGATTACAAGCTTCTTGAGGGAAAGGATTATAACTTACATAAATTGTTCTAGTGCTATCTTTGAAGGAAACTAACACAATGCTAATGACCCATTCCACCAACTCACATATTCATATACACGGATCATAACTTGTTTTATTTATTAAGGAATCTCTACTGTCAATATCAGATGTTTTTCCGTTTTAGAATATTTTTATTCGAATATATGTGTTTTTCAAGTACAAAGTAAGCAACAGAAAATGATAAGCAATATGTGAAATGCTTTCTTTCATGATTTTTCTTGACTGGATTCTTTCAAAATTCCTCTTCCCACCCAGGGACTTGTGTGTGTGGTGAATGTTCCTGCCACGATGTTGATCCAACTGGGGACTGGGGAGATATTCATGGGGACACCTGTGAGTGTGACGAAAGGGACTGTAGAGCTGCCTATGACCGATATTCTGATGACTTCTGTTCAGGTAAGGGCTCTTTCAATTCCTATTTTTCTGGAAGGGGAGGTGGGGATTGTTAATGGATAAAAGAAAAGCAATTAGAAAGAATAAATAAGACCTACTATTTGATAGCACAATAGGGTAACTATAGTCAATAACTTAATTGTGCATTTTTAAATAATGTAAAGAGAATAACTGGATTGTTTGTGACACAAAGGATAAATGCTTTATGTTACAAAGAGAGGGGATGGATACCCCATTCTCCATGATGTGCTTACTTCACATTGCATGCCTATATCAAAACATCTCATGTACCCTATAAATACATAAATCTGCTGTATACCCACAAAAAAGTAAAGAATAAAAAATAAAAAAATATGTATTTCCCTGTTTTCAAGATTTCTAATTCTCACAGACACTGTAAAAGAAACTGAATGTGCATTTTAAAGTATGTTATATTTGCAGTGCTCCCACTAGTAACTTGGAAAACCTCCAGAGAATTCACGAAGTTGGCAAAGACTAGAGACAAGAGTGCACCCACTCTTTTAAAATTAGTGTAATTCCTCACCCAGGAGAACCGTTAGCTCTAGAGAGCTACTCAGCTCAACTCAGACTGCAAAACTAGCAGAGCTGTTGACAATGAACAGTTACCATTAGGACAGCTATATTAATCTATTACAAAACAGGGTAATACAGTGTGCAGCGTTATTTTGTGCATTGAATCTTTGATAGTCTTTATACTAAATTTATTCTGCAGTATAGTCTATAATTGAATATCAATTAGTAGATTCAAAAATTTTTGACTGTGCTGGGCATGGTGGCTCATGCTTGTAATCCCAGCACTTTTGGAGGTCAAGGCAGGTGGATCACAAGGTGAGGAGTTCGAGACCAGCCTGACTAACATGGTGAAACCCTGTCTCTACTAAAAATACAAAAATTCGCAAGGCATGGTGGTGTGCACCTGTAATCCCAGCTACTCAGGAGGCTGAGGCAGGAGAATCACTTAAACCTGGGAGGCAGAGGTTGCACTGAGCGGAGATTGTGCCCTTGCACTGCAGCCTGGGCGACAGAGCAAGATTCTGTCTCAAAAAATAAAAAATAAATAAATAAATCTGACTGTAAACACTATGGAGCGGATACTGTCTGTTAGGGACTGAGTGACATCTGGGCTCCTGGTTCTACCCAGTGAAGGAGACAAGCATGATATTTGACTTCATGGAGTTTGCAATCTAAATGCAATGCATAAGTTGCATAATGTAATAGGACAAAGAAAAAGAGAGCAGTGATAAATCTATCTGAAAGGTACCATTTAGCAAAAACGGAGTTATAAATTTTTAGTCCAGTTCTATTTGATAATCCATAAAGAAGAGACACACGCATATACATCTTGTTAAGCTTGACTGCCTGATTGGCGCATGCAGATGGATAGAAACTCCTCTGGTCTCCTGAAAGTTTGCCAGCAAAGGGAGATAAAAGAGCTGCCCCATTTAATTATGACTGTGCAACTTCAAAGGCTTCTCCAGACAGACTGGGGAAAGCCTGCTGCTAAAAATTCCCATTGCAGAAGGATTTCCCTCTTCTGATCATCTCTTGTGCTCCAGAGGATTTCCCAAACATTTTGTGAACACTATTCTCTTGAGGTTATTTTTTCTATTATTCATTATACATGCTCATGTTCTTCATTATCATCGCTACCAATACGGTGGAAATAAAAGAGCTCACAACTAGTGAGTGGCCTCTGTGTGCCAAACACATGATGAGAACGCTGGGGAGAGGTCTATTGGACATTTTAATTAGGGTGATGTGGCTCTTCACAGTGGTGGTGATGTAGGCCTTATGCACTGCATGAGGCGATTGGATCGTAATACTCGTGGTTTTTTTTTTGTTTTGAGATGGAGTTTTGCTCTGTTGCCCAGGCTGGAGTGCAGTGGCATGATCTCGGCTCACTGCCACCTCCACCTCCCAGGGTCTCCTTCCTCAGCCTCCTGAGTAGCTGGGATTACAGGCGCATGCCACCGTGCCTGGCTAATTTTTGTGTTTTTAGTATAGATGGGGTTTCACCATGCTGGCCAGGCTGGTCTTGAACTCCTGACCTCATGATCTGCCTGACTTGGCCTCCCAAAATGCTGAGATTACTTGCATGAGCCTCTGTGCCTGACCTGTGCATGGGTTTGATCCTAAAAAATCGGCCTGTAGGTATAGAAAGATGAGGAGGCCATTCCTAACAGAAGGAACAAAGGGACGGAATGTGTGCATGGGACCAGACTCTGTTTGAAATTATCAGAATGCACAAGTAAGGAAGGATTTGGTAAAAGGTAAAGTTGGTGGAGAAATAAGAACTTGAGGGCTTTCTACAGTCCTACAGACCTGGGTTTTATTCTAAAGGCAATGAGGAGCTAACGATGGTTTTAGGCAGTAGAGTGCTGTAGTCACCAGATTTCTAGTCTGAGTGTTTGGGAAAATGTTCGTGCCATTTACTGAAATAGGGAATATGGAAAGTAGTTGTCAAGTTTGTTCCAACATAGAAGACAAAGGGTAAGCCAAAGTTTCTATTTTTCTCCAGCCTGTTTGATATGTGAGGCAGAGTCAGACCTAAAGCAAGAGAATTTCAAGTTGTAAGCAGAGTTGGTAGTTAAGACTCTGCTGGAATTTAGGAAATGCTATTGACAGTGTCTTTTCTTCATGGTACTGTAAGTTCTGGGTACATGTATGTGCAGCTCTTGCAGGCTGCATAGGTTGCTGCATAGGTATACACATGCCATGGTGGTTTGCTGCATCCATCGCCCCGTCACCTACATCAGGCATTTCTCCCAATGTTATCACTCCCCAACCTCCCCAACCCCCGCTGTCCCTCCCCAACAGACCCCAGTGTGTGATGTTTCCCCTCCGTGTGCCCATGTGTTCTCATTGTTCAATACCCGCCTATGAGTGAGAACATTCAGTGTTTGGTTTTCTGTTCTTGTGTCAGTTTGTTGAGAGTGATGGTTTCCAGATTCATCCATGTCCCTACAAAGGACATGAACTCATCCTTTTTCATGGCTGCATAGTATTCTATGTTGTATATGTGCCACATTTTCTGTATTCAGTCTATCATTGATGGGCATTTGGGTTGGTTCCAGGTCTTTGCTATTGTACACAGTATTGCAATGAACACACATGTGCACGTGTCTTCATAATAGAACAATTTATAATCCTTTGGATATATACCCAGTAATGGAATTGCTGGGTCAAATGGAATTTCTGTCTCTAGATCCTTGAGGAATCGCCACACTGTCTTCCACAATGGTTGAACTAATTTACACTCCCACCAACGTGTAAAAGTGTTCCTATTTCTCCGTATCCTCTCCAGCATCTGTTGTCTCCAGATTTTTTGATGATTGCCATTCTAACTGGTGTGACAATGTCATTTTAAGGTTGCCTTTGAGATAAACGTGAATTGACACAATTTAAAATAAGAAAATAAGGGAGATACATAACAGGCTATATGTAAGAATTGTAAGTGTGTGACTTGCTAATATGGAGCCCTTTTTTCCCATGGGTATTCGCTGTCTTGTGAAATCCGTGATCTGATGTTGACCCTGATTTTGGACTGGGGTTGAAAAATTCAAACTCACTACATTATAGTGACAGTTCAGGGTCTGGTGAGCCAGTCCATCTCACTGTGGGGAAGTGGAGCCATGGGGTACAGATAGGTAATGACTCCTGAATTGACATTTCAGTCCTTGTGTAACCTTCAATCCCTGCAGCGTGTCATTTAGGCTCGGAGTGCTTACTCCAAGCTGAGCAGGTGAAGTGTCATGAAGGAGGCTGTCCTGGAATCTGATTTTCCTCTTCACCTATTCCCCTTCAATCCTTCTTCCCTGTTTCTCTTTTTCTCAGTTTCCTTTCTTCTGTACCCTATGAGACTCCACACAGTGGGTATGGACAGGTAGGGGTGAGAAGAGGTGATAACACAGTTGGCTGTGTTTTGAACAAGGAGACATCAGTTTGTTATTATGATTTTATGATTTACTGGTTGAAGTGAATGGAACATGGCCAGCCCACTGCAGCTTGGCTCCCACACTTAGAATAAGGAATTGAGGAATTGAACCCAAGTGGATTCTCCAGGGCATCTTCTTCATGACCATCCTGTGTCAGAAGCTCATGTAGGTGGTGCCCCAGGATACATAGCAGGGAGGCCGAGAGGCTGAGAGGCTGCAAAGGAGCATGTGCAGAGGCCCGAGCCCCCTCCAGTTCCCTGCAGTCCACAGCTCAGCTGCACACCCAGCTAGGATCAGGCAGTCTAGGCTGCTATGGAAACTCTGGTACGAATCTTTGAATCTCGTCTCTGAAGTGAGGTCGAGCCTGGGATCCAGGCAGGGCCTGTGCTCCTGCTGAGAGCGACTTCTGGTCTTTTCCCTTCCCTCCTTTGTTTACTTACATTTTTTTAACTTAAATGTTGGGTCAAGTTGACAGTAGCTGAGATGATCTTTTAAGGGGCTGGAAGAGCAGGACCCTTCCTTTCTCCCATTTCTTTCTCCCCCGCACTATGTGCCAGGGACCAGATCACTGTCCCTGGGCGAGCAGAGCTACTGAGACTTGGAACCTCATCGTGACCGCAGACCTGTACTGATGGCCAGACAGCCGGCCCCAGACACGTGCTTGGCTTCTTTATTTAGCAGAAGAGGAAATAGGTTCAGAGAAATTCAGTAACTTGATAAAGTTCACACTGCCATTAAAGTGTCATCTGAAAATACATATAGCCTGACTACTCATGTAACTTAATCTCCAGTAATGCAAATACAGTTCTTCAAATTTTACTTTAATTTTTTCTGAGGAAAAACTGTCCTCTGGGTATTCAGATTTTTTTTTAATAAAACTAAGATTCTCTGAACATCATTATGATCTAGAACAGACATCAATCTGGAGTATTTCATCATTTTTATAAAATCTGTAGAATTTTATATTCCATATGGTATTATGCTTAACAAATTATTAGTCTTTAAATTTTTCCTGATTACCAGTCTAAGCTGCAGTGTACAAAGAGTGCCATATAGTAGATTATTATGTTAATGCCTTTGTGTTATGAGACAGAAGTAACCCATGACATCAATATTCTCTAGTCATTCATGCAAGTCTAGAATATAATAAGGCTCAGATGAAGTGAAATTTTATTTTTAGCTCCTATTCTTGCCATCCCGAAATCTCTGGATGGATACGTGTAAGTTAGCTCTTTTAATTGACATTCTCCTTTTACTCATTCATTCCCATTCTGTCCATTTATCTCTTCAATAATACATTTAAATGCAAATATGTGGGTAGGAGACAAAATATGTTGAAACATGGTCGCTATCCCCACCAAGTAAATCAATTTTATTTACTTCTTTCAATCCTGTCGGTTGTTCATCATCCACAAAACATGTTTGTGTTTGTGTGTGTTTATTCACCCATATACCACCATGACTCATACTGCTCACACATGCATACACCCCCTCAGAAACAACACTATTGACACAATTGGAGTGTGACTGAAATGTTCAGGGCATGAAAGGGTATCCTGACATGTACCAACTGTCCTGTTTGTCACACCCAATTTACTTTCTGATTCTAATATAACTGCTTTATTTCTAATGGCTGCTTACTACTCAGGTCTATTTCCCCAAATCCCAAAACCAGAAAAATACACTGCAATGTGACCTTAAACTGTGTCATTCAGCTTCCCCTGCCTAAGAAAATTATAAAAATCTAAGGAGAGTTTGGGCTTACAGTTACATTAGTTTGGAAAATGGAATCTTTTGATAGAACCATATTATGTAGTAAAATTTGTCCCTGTGGATTGCCAACATGTTAAGAAAAGAAACTAAAGGAAATGATTAAGTATATTCCACCGGCATTTTCTTTTTTTTTTATTGAAAATGATTACATGTTTATTAGTGTATTTGTTTCCTGTTTTCAAGAACAACTTGTAGCTTTTTAAAAGTTAGCTTCCTTTTAATCATGACATGTTGGGGTTAGATAAATCTTTAAAAGTCACACCTGCATTTTCTTGAAAGGAAAAATCAATATATGAAATTTAAAAAAATAGCAAGTACTACTTAGATCTAAGTTATTCCTTAAAGCTTTTCCTTATTGCTGGTCTTCATATTACTTTGTAAGCAGTGACTTGTAAACATCACATTCAAATTCATGGGTACTTTTTGAGCCTTTAAAAAGAAAGAAATATCCTCTAAAACAGAGAAGTGTTGTCTGGAAGAGATGCAACTGCACTTGTCCTGAAACAACTGCACCTGTGTCTGGAGTTTGGATAGCACAGCTCAAAAGCACACAGTACTTACAAGTAAACAGGAAAAGGTTTTATTAACATCCTTTCCTATCATGACCTGAGAGCCTCAATAACTCCTGCCTCCCCAGCCATGCCTCAGGGCCGCTAGGTGGCTGGTCTTGCTGCAAACCTTCCTTTTCATATTGGTATTTTGGGCTGCAGTCATTTTTATGGTAGGCAGATGAGACCAATGTGTGTGTGTGTGTGTGTGTGTGTGTGTGTGTTTGTCTGTCTGTGTATCCATACATAGAGGTCTTTAGAGAGCATTCATCTAATTTGAATTCTTCTGATGTTCCATATCAGGGACAAACAGCACCATTCTGTATCTTTCATCTGTGTTTCATTGATCTTCTGCCTACACAGTTTAAAGGAATACTGGTTAGAAGCAATGAAACTAAAACCTGCAGGCTTTACATATACATAAATGTGACGAACTAGCACGGAAGCATTACATTTCAGATCCATGTGGTAAATGTATCTTTTTTTTAGTTATTTCATTTGAAAGATAAAGCAGTTTGAGATACGGCCCAGAAAAGATAGTGGCACATCTAGATCAAGAACACAAGTCTCCTGATTTCTTCTTTTATGACCTTTTCACTAGTTGCCTATTTAAAAAAAAAATCCTGATATAATATTATGGCAGTCTAAAGGGTTTTCATACTAAAGAGATATCATTATCTCTAAACTCTTCTATATAGCAAAACCCAACATTTTCATCTTGACTTTATCTCTACAAAATGATCCTTTCTTTGGCATAACTTTTAAAATTGGAATTGAGAAACTAGTAACTTCACAAGAAAAATGCAATTTTGCTTTATAAATTCCTGTCTTATCTGAAAAGCTCAGTACCTGCCTGAGAATCTGGTAGCAATACCTGAAATTTCTAAGTGATTTTTAAACTCTACCAGTTAGTATCATGATGGATTTTGTAGGAAGTATAGTTTCATTTAAAGTGGAATCTCTAATATTTTTGACAGCACATGACTAGCTTCCTGAAATATGTAGGATATAATTTTTATTACTGAAAACGCAAAAGTTATGTTTATGTTTTAACTTCTGTCAATCTGTAATAAACATTTAAATTAGGCAATACCATTGCCAAACTTCTGTCAATCTGTAATAAACATTTAAATTAGGCAATACCATTGCCAATACTATTTTTCATTATAGTAGGCTTGAATTATAGAAACTTTATTCGTACTTTTACACTTGATTCTTCTATGATATACAGTGGGATGTCTTATTTAGAAAATTCTACTTTCCCCAGACAATAAAACCAGTTCTCCCCACAATCAATGAAACCATCAAACACATTCAGTGCCACTGTTTTGTCATTTAAACTGGTTACCATATATTCACTGACTCTCAGGAACTTCATTCTTTACGGACGGCTTATGTATGTCACTCATATTTAGATACCTCTTCTTTCCTCAGCTTGACCTTGTTCACTTGATATCAGATGCTGGTGGTAAAGCATAGAAGACACATCAGTGGGTGATTTAAGGAGGAACCTTGGTCATCTTGAACTAAACGATATTCTCCCACTTTGATACATTCCTGTTTAGGGCTAAGGTCTTTTATCCCTCAGTCAATCACAGCAATGACACAGTCTCTTAAATTCATCCCAATGTACATGCAGTTGTCTACAGACATGCTATTGAGAAGGTTATTGAGGAATCATCACACACATGGCAACAGTAAGGACACATATATATTCTCTCCAGCTTTGCTTAGAGTTGGCAATGCCTGGAGGTGAAGCACAAATTTAGAGGCATGATTCTGGAGAATGTTCATGATGCTGAATTCAGTGCACAGGAAAAGAGGTGTGGAGCTTACAGGCTCTATTTTCCCCCTTATGTTTGTCGATGAGCATCAGAAATAGCAATGGGATATAAAAATAAAGCTGCAATAATAGAATTATGTTAGGGGAAAAAGGTTTAGAGAATTATAAACTGACTGAGAAAAACAAAATGGCGAGAAAACAGAACATGCATATGGGAGAATAAAGGTAGAAGACTGCCAGAGATTTCTTCCTGCAGGTCTAGAGCATCTGAACTTTTTAAAAAAATTAAGCCTTCCACAGCTAATCTGACCTTTTGATATCTATTGGATCAGATTCTAACTTTAAGAATCTCTTTCTAATAAATTCTGTCTTTAGGATTTTATTCTGCCACAATTTTCTAAAAATGTCAACATGTGAATGAACTTCAGATAGAAAATAATAATTGCTTTTAAGCATGCGTTCCAACTATGCAACGTAAGAACGTTCTCCCCTCAGTCATGGGTCTCTCTCTGTACCTGCCTTTGCCCCAAGGTCTGTCCTGTATTCTCCCTCTCCAGTAAGGGAGATTTCTCCTGTGGGCATGCCACTGCCTGTGAATTCTGGTGGGCCACAGTGGCAGATGACATTCTCTTGGGTAGTTAGGGACTTCCTGGTGTCCACATCTGCTAGATGTATTGTTCTAACCTTTACAGCCATTAAATGTTCAAGAGTAGATAAACTTTTCCCCCCTCTTCAATCTGGTTTTCAATGTTACTGTTGAAGTGTCAACAATCAATGTTATTGTTAGAGTGTCAACAAGTCTCTCACACATGTCAGCATATTCTGTACTTTGCCCAGTTTCCTCACAGCAGATCTAACTGTCTCTGAAATAAAACCACTTGTCTCCAAGAATTTCAAAGCCATTGGCTCCTATACAACAAAAGAATTGATTGTACTTTAAATGTTTAAGATTTATGTGTTAAAACCATTATTTATATATGCATTTCCAATGTAGATTAGTTTGCAATGTTTGTCCTTAACCTTACATGAGGGTTGGAAAGATAGAACCTTTTTTTTTCTTTTGAGATAGAGTCTCCCTCTGTCACCCAGGCTGGAGAGCAGTGGTGCAATCTTGACTCACTGCCACCTCCGCCTCCTGGGTTCAAGCAATTCTCCTGCCTCAGCCTCCCAAGTAGCTAGAACTACAGGCATGTGCCACCATGCCCAGCTAATTTTTGTATTTTTAGTAGAGATGGGGTTTCACCATATTGGCCAGGCTGGTCTTGAACTCCTGACCTCAGGTGATCTGCCTGCGTCGGCCTCCCAAAGTGCTGGGATTACAGGCATGAGCCACTATACCCAGTGGGAAGTTCTTAAACTGGGTGAATAAATGGCAAAAGCCATAGAACCCAACAATCTATGAAATATAATTGTTAATTAGTATAAACTATTATAAAAATTCCCATGTTGTAAGGTCTAAATAATCACATTCATATGTCAGGTCTGTTTGTTAATAATAGCAATTTTCTTTTCCTTTCAACTGAGGTCTAGGGCAGATAATTATGGCAACAATTTGTCAAATAGACTCAAACATAGCAGATGTTCAACAAATGAGCAACTGAATCGAACTGAATTTGGGGTTAGATGAGAGATTTAAATTCAGTGATTCCTAATGTCTCATTCTGCTTTCATCTATGATTTTGCAATTTTTTTAAATTAAGAAAATGGTGAAAAGCTTCTACATATGTGCATTGTCCAGTTTCTTCAAACTCAGAAGATGGACCCACAAACCTCAGGGAATATTAATAAAAGGGTCTAGTCTTCACTGGAGGTCAATTTTCATATTGCATGATATACATTAATATCATATGCTAAAGATAAAATAGCATGGGTTTTCATCCATTAGCATTTCTATGTACTTTTAAAAAGTGCAATTCCACTTTAAAAGTCTTCATGCATTTTTATAGCAATTATAGAAATCTTCATTCTGCATCTGCAGTGATGAGTAGCTTCATGTTTATTAGGAATTAAGAAAAGCTCAATTGACTATGCTTTCTCTACTCACTTATAATGTGGGATCTGATGAATAAAAATAACAGTAGCTCCTTTTTATGTAGCATGTAAAATATGCAATGTACTTCCCAGTAAATGTGGATTGATAATGTATTTGCTTACTTTTTAAAATGAAGAAACTGAAACTCAGAGGTTGTCATTTGACCAGCCTTACTCTGTATGCAGCAGAACCAGGATTTGAACCCATTTATTGATAATGTAGGTTGATTTTTGCTAAACCATACCACTGTTTCTCACAATTCTTTGCAAACTGTATATTCATGTGTCAAAAAAGTTAATATCTTTCCTGTCCTTTTTTTTTGTATACACTAGGCTAATCTTCAAGGATTGTAAACTCCATGTAAGTTATTGGTTTTACTCTAAGGGTCTCCAGGCTAAGCATGTATTATTTGCTAAAGAGTGCATCAAAATGAAGTGTGGAGACTCCATAAGAAAATATTCTGCTTCAGTGAAGAAACCAAAACAGAAATTAAGGAAACAATCTCATCTGCAGTCATGTCAAAAATAATATACTTAGGAATAAAATTAACCAAGGAGGTGAAAGATCACTGCATCAAAATCTATAAAACATTAATGAGAGAAATTGAAGACACAAATAAATGGAAAGGTATCTTATTTTCATGGATTGGAAAAATAAATATTGTCAAAATGTTTATACTACCTCAGGTGATCTACAGATTTATTGTGATCCCTGTCAAAAGTCCCATGGCTAACAGCCAACTGATTTTCAACAAAAGTGCTAAGAATACAGATTCACACTGGAGAAAAAGATAGTATTTTTAAAATTCACATAGAACGACAATATACCCCAAATAACTAAAACAATCTTCAGCAAGAACAAATCTGAGGGCACCATAGCACTTGATTTCAAATTATATTACAAAATATAGTAATTAAAACAGTATGGTATTAACATAAAAACAGACACATAGACCAATGGAACAGAATAGACAGCATAGAAATAAACCTATACATTTACAGCCAATTGACTTTAGACAAAGATGCCAAGAACACACAAAGGGAAAATAACAGTTTTTTCAATAAATGATATTGGGACAACTGGATGTCCACATTGCAGAAGAAAGAAATTAGAGTCTTACAATGTTTATAAAAATCAACTGAAAATGAATTAAAGAGTTACATGTAAAATCTGAAATTTTAAAAGTACTTGCAGAAACATAGGAGAAAAGTTCCATGACATTAGTCTTGGCAATGATTTTTTGGATTTGACACCAGAACACAGATGACAAAAGCAAAAATAAATGAATGGGACTGGATTGGACCAAAAGGTTTTTACAGCAGCAGAGGAAATAACAAAAATGAAAAGGCAATTTATGGAATGATAGAAAATATTTGCAAACCATATATCCAATAAGGGGGTAATATTCAAAATATATGAGTTCTAGTTCATTTTTGCATTACTACAAAGAAATACCTGAGGCTGGGTAATTTATAAAGAAAATGAATTTGTTTGGGACCAGGCACATGGTGGCTGATGCATATAATCCCAGCACTTTTGGAGGCCAAGGTGAACAAATCACTTGACGCCAGGAGTTGTGGACAAGCTTGGCCAATGTGGTAAAACCCCATCTCTACCAAAATTAAAAAAATTGGCTGGGTGTGGTGGCACACACCTGTAGTCCCAGGTACTGGGGAGAGTGAGACATGAGAATCACTTGAACCTGGGAGGTGGAGGTTGCAGTGATCCGAGATTATGCCACTGAACTCCCGTCTGGGAGATAGAGTGAGACTCTATCTTAAAAAAAAAAAAAGTCTATGTTGGCACACGTTTCCATAGTCTGTACAGGAAGCATGTTCCTGGTGAGATCTCAGGAAACTTCTGATCATGGCAGAAGGTGGAGGCAGAGCTGGGGTGTCACATAGCAAGAGAGAAGACAGAACAAAAAAGGGTGGGAGGAGGTGCCACCTCTTTTAAACAACCAGATCTCATATGAACTACCAGAGCAAGAACACTCTCATCACCAAAAGGATGGCATTAAGCTATTCATGAGGGATCTGCCCCCACAGTCCAAACACCTCCCACCAGGCCCCATCTCTAATACTGGGGATTGCATTTCCACATGAGATTTGGAGAGGTCAAACATTGAAACTATATCTAATTCATACACTCAATAGCAAAGTGATAATTACAGATTAAAAATTTAAAAATGGACAAATGACCTGAAGATATTTTTTCAAAGAAAATATGCAAATGACCAGTGGGTATATGAAAAAATGCTTAATATCATGAATCAGGTAAATGTAAATCAAAACCACAATGAGTTATCACCTCACACCTGTTAGGATGACTGTTACCAAGAAGACAAAAGATACATTGATATATATATATATATATATATATCTCCAATGGAATAGTATTCATCCCTTAAAAAGAAGGAAATCGTTTCATTTGCCACAACAGGGACAAACCTGGAGCACATTTTGTTAAGTAAAATAAGCCAGTCATAAACAAAAAACACTGCATAATCTCACTCATATGTGGAATCTGAAAAAGTCAAACTCTTAGAAAGAGTGGAAGGGTGGTTACCCAGGGTTGAGGGGTAGGAGAAATGGGGAGACTTTGATCAAAGCTTACAAACTTTCAAAGTTGTAAGACGAATATGTTCTGGAGATCTAATGTACAGCATGGTTACTATAGTTTATAATATTGTCTACTTGAAATGTATGAAAAGAGTAGATCTTATTCTCACTGCACACAGACACACACACAAAGGTAACTGTGAGATGGTGGATGTGTTTATTATCATGATTGTGGTAATCATTTTACAATGCATATGCATATCAAACCATCATGTTACATACTTCAAGGATCTACATTTTTTTTGTCACTTATACCTCAATAAATCTGGGAGAAAAAAAGAGGGACCTCTTCTGAATTCTAGATTTCATGCTTTTTGTCAGTTTGTGGCCGCCAATTTGACTGTGGTTGTGAGACCTTAGTAACAGAGATCCATTCAATGGTTCATTAAAAACAATCCCACTCTGTATAATATTCCATTCTTTGGATGTACCACAGTTTATTTATCCATAGAGGAATTTCAGATGCATATTACCAACTGAAAAACCCAAAACTGAAATGACTACATGTACTGTATGACTCCAACTGTATAAAATTAAGGAAAAGGCAAAATTATGGAAGACAGTGAAAAGATCAATTTACCAGAGATTGGGGAAAGGTGTGAGAGAAGGACAGATGACTAGGCAGAAAACAGGATTGTTAGGGCAGTGAAAATATCTGTGTGATACTACAGTGGTGAGTTCATGTCACTATACTTTTACTCATACTCATGCAGTGTTCCCTAAGAGTGTACCCTAATGTGAACTGACTTTGGATAATAGTGATGTGTCAATGTAGTCATTATAACAAGTGTACAGCTCTGGTAGGGATTGTTGATAATGAAGAAGTCTATACACGTGAGGGAGAGAGAGGCATATGGAGTATCTCTGCACCTCTCTCAATTTTGCTGTGCACCTAAAACTGCTCTTAAAAAAACCCCTAAGTCTTAAAAGAAAAGAATATGTACTGTCTCACATATTGTTTGATAGAATGCTCTGTAAATGTTAATTAGGTCTACTTGGCTGTTAATGTCAATTTTTCTACATCCATACTGATTTTAATTTCACTTATTGCATTAATTACCGAGAAAGGAGCATTTGTATATAAGAAATAGAGTCTAAAAAGCAAAAAAAAAAAAAAAAAAATCCTGCTTCAAAAATATATTATTTGCCCTTTCCTAAGTCTCCCTTCCATGCAAATGTGAATTAATTGCCAAATCCACCAAATATTCCTTATATTCCTTTTTTTTTTTTTTGAAGATGGAATCTTGCTCTGTTGCTTAGGCTGGAGTGCAATGGTGTGACCTTGCCTCATTGCGACCTCCACCTCCTGGGTTCAAGAAATTCTTCTGCGTCAGCCTCCTGAGTAGCTGGCATTACAGGTGCACGCCACCCTGGCTAATTTTTGTATTTTTGGTAGAGACAGAGTTTTACTATGATGGTTAGGCTGGTCTCGAACTCCTGATCTCATGATCCACCCGCCTTGGCCTGTCAGAGTGCTGAGATTACAGGTGTGAGCCACTGCACGCAGCCCAGATACTCCTTTTAGTCCCCAGCAGACCAATACAATCACATGCACCTGGATTTTGACAGATTCAAGTTTACAGCCTTACTAAACTGTTTATCTTATCTGTAGTGGTTGCTTTTCTTGCCCCTCAAGATCAATTCATGTAAATCAGTTATTTAAGAATTAGAGAAAAATGTGCCTTTGCCTTAATGTGTTATATTGTGTTCATCAAGATCCTGACTCATTTGTGACATTTGCTGTTAGAATGAAAACCAATTCCGACTTCATTAACTTTATATACTTTTTTTATTTTTTGCTATTGTCACTGTGAAGGTCACGGGCAGTGTAATTGCGGAAGATGTGACTGCAAAGCAGGCTGGCATGGGAAGAAGTGTGAGCACCCACAGTCCTGCATGCTGTCAGCTGAGGAGAGCATCAGGAGGTGCCAGGGAAGCTCTGATCTGCCTTGCTCTGGGAGGGGTAAGTGAGGTCTCTAGGGCTTGCCAAAGCCTGTCCATCATGATTCAAATGAATTTAGTGCATACACATCTTAATTTTAAAAACAGCTGAGATCCCCAAATGAGGGACTATTAGTCTTTTTAGAACTAATAATAAATCCAATTTTTATGAATGGAAGTACAAAGAGAAGTATATTTCTCTTTCTCTCTATATATATCTTTCACACACAGACACTCTCACTCACTGTCAGTCTACTTGAGCCTTGAGGTATGTTCAATTTCAGTTTAGTTCAGTTCAGTGTTACATTAAAAAAAGAAACACAGTTTAGATGTTTGCTTTCAGCTTTCCGAATGAGACCACCTAATTGTCCACTGACATTTATGAAACCCAGTAACATTATTTTCAGGACAGTGTTGGCTTTTGGAAATTCACTGTATAAACAAATAGTTACGAATAAGCTTTTGTCATTTTGGAAGGAAGGCATGTAGCCTCAGGTGTGTTCTTGGTATCAGATTAGAACAAATTAGAGGAGAAGGACAAATTCATTTAGAAGAACATGGGTTCCATTCCTCTTGATTTATCAAAATAAGAAATACAATTTCACTTCTCACATGAGAATAGCAAAGTTAATATGAAATATGCTTTTGAAGAACTGGCGATTGACATTATTACCAATTTTGTTCCAAAAAGAGGAAATAGACTTTCTTCACTTGAACGTTGGATCCGAAATTTAATTTTATGTTGCATTTTTCTTGATTAAAAATGTACTTTTTAATAGGGATGTCATTCACGTATCATAAAATTCACATACCACTCAGTATTTTTAACATATTAACATAATTATGCAGCCATTACCACTGTCCAATTACAAAAAATGTTTATCACCCTAAAATACTGTTACCTTATGGCAGGCACTCCACATTCTCTTGTCCCAGAACTCCTAGAAACCACCAATTGACTCTCTGTCTCTGTGGACTTGTCTATTCTGAATATTAAATATAAATGGAATCATAAAATATGTGATCTTCTTGCATGTGGCTGTTCTCCACTTAGCATCAGTGTTTGCAAGTTTTATCAAAGTTGTAGCATATATCAGTCTCATTCCTTTTTATGGCTAAATTATATCCTGTTGTATGGATACACCACAGTTATTTAACCCTCCGTCAGTTAATGGACATTCGGAGATGGGGTTTCAACTTTTTGGGCATTATGAATAATGCTGCTATAAACATTCACGTGCAAGTTTTTGGGTGGACATGTGTTTTAATTTCTTTGGGGTCTAGATCTGTGAGTGGAATTGCTGGATCATAGAGTGACTCTATGTTTTACCTTTTGAGGTAGTGCAAGACTGTCTTCAAAATGGCGATACCATTTGACATTCCACCAACAGTGTGTGGAGGTCACAGTTTCTCTACATCTACATCCTCACCATTTCTTGGTATTGTCTGTCTTTTTGATTCTTTAGAGTATTCTGGAGAAAGAAAACTCTGTGAAGTCTCCCACATCATTTGTAGCATAGGTATTTTCTCATATCCAGTATTTTCCCCCAATTGTAAGTAGAAAAGTTGAGAAGTAGGATGTGGGTAGGATATTTTTATTTATTTCAGAAGTATTTTTGACTAGCCCTATGTTTCACCAGCAATCTCAGACAAGAAACATTGTTCTATCTGCATTCATAATATTCTCATTAGAATGCTGCATAAGCCATCATGCTTTTAATGTAACAGATTAAAATTTCTATCCCTCAGACTACTGTTTTTACCAACACTTGTAATCTATGGCAAAACATAACTTTACATTATTATTTTACATTTATAAAAAGCTTTATCTATTGGGCCCAGCCATGTAAAAAAAAAAAAAAAAAAAAAAAGGAAGGCTAATTAGTGTCTTTAAAAAAATCTGTGTGTCTTTTCAAAAATGTATTATAATCCTGGGGACTTTTCCATTTCAAATGGAAATCTATGGGAGGGAAAGAAAATGAATTTATTTCACAAATAGATTTTTGATCTTGAGGATACTTTTTCAGTTACCTTTATGTTAGAGAAGTTTAGGTACAGTGATTTTTACTGTTATCTTAAAGTGGTAAACAAAGCAAAGGGAGGTCTGATATCTTTAAAACATTATTTAAGTTAAAGGGCTCACATTCAGTAAAATTATTTAAACTCCAAATTGTTACGTCACTGGTAGGAGTACATAGAACAGAAACAATAGGGATATGTATTTATATTTTAAAACAAAAAAAGGAACAAAATGTATACTTTTTAACAAATGCTTTTATATTTTGAAGCTAAAAATGTCAAATCATATAATGGAAAAATAAGAAAAGCATACAAAATATCTCTCAAACAGAGAAAATCACTCTTAGTATATACTTGCATGAATAGTTTTTCATTTGTCTCTACTTTTTTTTTTTTTTTTTTGAGACAGAGTCTGCCCCCTGTCACCAGGCTGGAGTGCAGTGGCAAGATCTCGGCTTACTGAAACCTCTGACTCCCTGGTTCAAACGATTCTCCTGCCTCAGCCTCCTGAGTAGCTGGGATTACAGGCATGTGCCACCACGCCCAGCTAATTTTTGTATTTTTAGTAGAGACAGGGTTTCACCATGTTGGCCAGGATGGTCTAGATCTCCTGATCTCTTGATCCACCCACCTCAGCCCCCAAAAGTGCTGGGATTACAGATGTGAGCCACTGTGCCCGGCCTAAAATTTTTTAATATGTAGAACAAGTGAAAGAAAATTATTGTGGACTTAATATATTGATCTTTAACAATCTCCAGTAGTTTGTTCCTCAAACATGCGTATTTCCTGTCCTTCTCGAGATTTACTGACTTATTTAGCTACCATTTTTTTAAGCAATGGAGTATATTTAAAGTTAATTTTGTTAAAAAGTTATTGAAAACTGTACAGAATTATGATTTTTAAATTATTTTTAATTCATTTCAGTCTCTAGAAGTACTTTAAAACTAAATAAGCTTCATACATTTCCTTATATGAGCGAAGTGATTTCACAGGGAATCATGACAATGTGTAAGATTTTTGAAAATGAAATCCAAGAATTTATGAGTTAGTTCAATGCTTTTGGTCAAGGTCAGGGACTCCTTTCTTTCTCTTAGTGCTACATTTGCAAATTCATTGGCACTGATTGTTTTGAAGCAAATGACCAGTATGAAAACTTTTAGAGTTCATTTTGCAATTTATGAATGAAAACCGCAGCTGTGGTTACATGAGTTAGGACAGCAATTACAAGACCCATCAGTTTCTCAAGCCTGAGAGCCTCATCAGCTCACCAGCTGGGAAAAACTGAAGTTCGTCAGGGACCAGGTGAAGATGAAGGCATTTTTTTTTTAACCAGAAATTAAGTTAGATTGTTTCTGCTAGTGGTGACTAAGTGTGATCATTATGTCTTGAAGGTAGAATAACTTAGTTGGCATCTTAAATTCTGTATCCTACGATTCCTTGGTTTCTATACCATATTGCCTGTAGATATATTTTCATGTAACTAGATGTATCTCATATAGCCAATATAGATTTAAAGACATTCATCCTAATTTTGGTTCCTGGGAGTAAGGGTGGGAAAGCACTTTCTCTAGTCACCTAGTGATCTGCTCAAAACTTATAATGGATTATGATAGACTAAACATTAGTTTTACACTCTTCCTGACTTAAAAATACATTATTATTATTATTAATGTTCTCTTGAGCATGAGATTGACTTTGGTTAAAGAAAAGGTGGTAAAATTCATTTGTGTCACATCTGAGCAGAAGCTGTAAGAGGCAGTGACAAATCTGCCATTCTCTTTCAGGCATGAGGATTTGCAGTGCTGGAGATGGTCTCTGACCCATTAGACTAGGTCTCTAAATGAGGACGAGAAGCAAAAACTATGATTCACCAAGGTTCTATAATATGAGTGAGAAAGAAATTCCTGTTGTTTTAAACAAGTGAGATTTTGGAAGGAGGTGTTGTTGCAGGAGAACACCTGACTGAAACTCAATTCCCCATACAAAATTTAGGGAATATGGTTAAACCAAGATAAACGAATACAACAAAAATCACACTTATACCTAATGAGATAAGCATATAAATAGTTGAGGTTTATGACTATATGTTTATGCAGTCAGTATCAATGTCTAAACCAAAATGAACATGCACATATTTTACAAAATGATGTACTTATGTTATTCTGTCAACAGCATTTATGTGCACTTATTGAACAGGTAAAATGCTAAGAACATTGAATACATTTTTTAAATTTCCTAAAAATACAACGAAGTAGGAAGATGTATAATTATTATTCTTTTTGCAGAAAAAATAATTGGATATTTGAACAGTTTGCCATTTTACATAATTCCAGTGGTACAAGTTTAATAAAGAAGATTAATAATGTTCACTGACTCCAGGGTTATTGTTTTGGATAACTTACAAGTTCTTGTTGCATGGCAATTTATTGAACAATATATATTTAACATATTTCCTGTTACAAATATAATTCTTCAGAATCATTGACATGGCTGCATAGTATTCCATTATATGGTTGTAGCAAAATAATTCAATCAATCCTTTTTTATTAGATATATGTCCTCTTATTTTATTCAAGTTCTAAATGCCATGATTTATATTCTCATAGCAGAATATGTAGATCTAAATAAAAAAATTGGTGAAATATTTTGAAGGGAAAAAAGTCAAAACAATTTATAATCTCTAAAATAAATTATACAGCTATACTCTTCTGCCCGGGGCATAAGAAAAGTCCTCTTCACCCACCACCAGTGACAATTTAAATAATCTGTTAGCTCTTCTCAATGTATTTTGCTGTCGGTGTTAACAAACTTTTGCCATTTATCAAACTTCTTTCATTGACTTCTAGAATCATCAAACAAATGATTTATCTGCAGGCATTATTATCCAGAGGCTTGTGTTTTAGCATTTGCCTTCTTTGATCATCATTTGTCCTTGCGTGTAAGTCATCTTTCTGTTTGCACACTCCCATGTGCAGTATCCTTGTCTGTCCTGTTTGCCCTTTGGTTTTCTTTTATTAGACTTGTTCTAAGAGATATTGCATAGGTTTTAGTTCCTTAAACACGTAACCATACACCCCCATAAGGGAAGGTGTGAAATGGAGAAAGAATGGTAGATGGAGGCTCATCATTTAATATTGTAACTTCTAGAAAATAGAAACCATGTCCTCGTTTTTATCAATTAGCATACTTTAATTAATGAATTAATCAAATTGTTTCAATTCCCTTACCTAGGAACGTATTTCAAAGAATAATAGCATGCCAAATTCTCACCATCTGGATATTTTTCAATGAAGTCACAATTTATCTTTCCCTTTTGTTGACAAAGCCCATCTTTAATTTCCAGTTTTATATTTCAGAGAACTTTTCATGATGAATGTTTTCTTTCTTTCTTTCTTTTTTTTTTTTTTTGGCCTGTGTGTATTTTACTCTAATTTTGGACAACTGAATCATTACCTTTTTTATTCCTATTTACAGAGAGGTTATTTATTTGGAACAAAGAGAAAGCTTAAAAAAATTGGAAGTCCTCCAAACATTTTGAATTAAGCGTCATACTATATATAGTGATTCTGATTATATTTTAAAATCCTTCGTGGCCTAATTATCTTATTTTAGGTTAACTGTTGCAGGAAGTGTGCTAGTGTTCAGGTGACAAGGGAACCCCTATGTGTTCTTCTAGTAGTACTTGGAGAAAGCAAGTGGGATTCAGATTACTCTATCGTGAGCTTTCTGAGAGATTGATTGACTATTTCTGCCAGCGTTAGAGGACCCTGTAGTACTCACGCACTGAGGTATGCCATTTGAAACCTAGTTTTTATAAACCGTAGCCAAAGTTGATAAATAAATTACCCTATAAAATGAACTTATGTACTATTTCTTATCCAAGAGAAATAGTCCTGCTTTTAGTGTGCATCAAATGAGGAGAAATATAAATGAATTGGTGAATCATATCAGAAGCAAAGGCCTGGACTTTCTCATGTTATGGACATAAATGACGAGAATAAGCCTGTGTACCACCAGGGAGGCTTCCATGCATCTTTGAAAATGCTTTGACCTGGCAACACCTGCTGTTGTGGCTTGTATATGCTTATTACCATGCAATAGCCCATAATTGTAAATAGATATAGAGATAGAAGAGCCTGTTTATCATTTGCTTTCTTTGTACTCATTATGGTATCTTAAACTGTACATGTATCGTACATTTCACAACACCTCAGGAATGTAATTGTTATTTGTTATGATGTTATTAAGGATAGTACTGATAAGAGAAGATTGGGAAACAGGGAGAATTAAATAGGGCAACTCTGGCATCCTTTATCTATCTTCATGATGCACTTGGATTTCTCTTCGTTGGGACATCGTGTATTCTCATAAATATAGCCAAAGGTGCAGGTGCTCAGAATAGTGGTCTACTTGAAGGTCCTAGTTAAATCCAGTATTAAATCTTTCTGTCATATGATGAAGCAGCATTTATTAAGCTAATGACATAATCTGCATATATGAAAGGAGATTCTTAAAGGGAATGGAAAAGAGCCTTGCTAAAAAGAAGAGAGGATCTCATGTAAGTTGATTTTTCAGGGACTCCCCTTTGCAGTGGATATTTATGTTCCTTATTTCTCCTCTTGTGTTTGATCTTGCCTTCCATCTTGCTATGTTTATATTCAACAGATCAGAGAATAAAGAAGACTCCAGAAGCTGAATTTATTAGTTTTGTTTATTTTTAAGAGAAGGTAGAAAATAATTCATGGAAAATGATAAACATAGTATTTATTAATTAACTGGAGTTTTTCTAACCAATAGTTCAGAAAACTGTATTACTACCAATTAAGAGAGAGTATTTTTTTTTCCTGTTCTAAATAAACAATCTTTATCTATGGCAACAGAACATTTTGTATCAAAGATAGGAATCGATCCAAATAAATAGACAACTTTCATTATGTTTTGCATGATTTTCATGTTGTAAATTGAAAACCAGTGAAATTCTTTGGCTACGATAACTTCCTAGTAAAGGCTGCAACCAATATTGTCAAAATCTATTTGAAATGAAAATAGAAAATTGGAGTTGGATTTAATTCCAATTTCTTTAAGTAAGCTCAAAATTGAAATGTGTGACAGCTCTGACAATTTTGCTACTGTGATTATATATTTATTTCTATTAAAACACTGAAATTACAGTGCAGATTGTAGTATACAACTTTAGCAGTTACTTACCTGATTTTATTCAATATAAACAGGAAAACCAGATACTTTTATGGGAAACAATTGCTCTGGTTATCAGCTATAATCTTCCTAGAATTATTGCCTCAACAGATGTTCTTTCTGATAAAAAATCAATGAGGCAGAATGCTATCCCATTGTGTAGCCTGCAGAGTCACATAGCGGATCAGAACCTGTGATGCCCCTCTTAGGATGCACAGAACTTAATCGGGCTGGTCATTGTGCCATAGTTGCAAAATGAATGCAGATACTCTATAGTCACAGCATAGACAACATATACATTATGTTTTCATAAATGATGTTGTTTATCATGGTTAATCAATCTAATATTTATTGATTTTACCTCCATGTATCTCTGGGCTAAGCTAGTGGTCAGAAAACTAGGGCTAGACTTGCCTTCTGTTTTTGCAAATAAAGGTTTATTAGATCATAGCCATGCTCATTTGTTTACATATGGTTACTTTCTTGCCATAATGGCAAAGTTGGATAGTTGCTACAGAGAGCACATGGCCCACAAAGCCTGAAATATTTATCGTCTAACCCCTTACAGAAAAAACCTGCAACCCCTAACTAAGCATTTGTGTTAACTGTGACAAATATGTTGGGAGAAGGGATAGAGTGTCTTGAGAATCAGAGGAAGATGACATTTGCTCAATTTGGGTGCAAACATGGCTTTATGAAATAAGTAATCCTAGTGAGTGTCTGCAGAGATGAGTAGTGTAGCCAGATTTTATATATATATAATATTTTTTTAAAAGGACATTCCAGGTAGGAGGAACAGCAGGGGCAGAAACTGAGTTAAGATGGGAATAACATGTGTAAAGAACAGGAAGTATACTCACTTGTGATGATTTAGAGAAAATAAGAAAATGGTGGGAGACATCCTGGGGGGGCAATATGTCTCTCTTCCCCCTACCCAACCTCTCCTTGTGTGATTGATGAGTTTCAGACAGAAAAAGCCACTTTGCAGAACTCTCTATGTCATAATTGTTTTATGAGGTTAGCAAAATGATGTCATAGAAATGCCAAGTTAAGGTTGCTTCATTCCCATCCATTGGGTCATTGCTAAAATGCCAAGATTTATGTAACTGAATTTACTGAAATTCAAATTTTTCCATGAATAAGACAGATACTTTAGCATCCTTCCATGTGCCCTTCTGCACCTCATATCATGTTTACTTATCTACTGACAGAAGATGAGAAAATAAGCACACATCCAAAACTGTTTTATTCAAAGTCATTCCTATTGGCAAAGTATTAAAATGACAACTGTCAACAGTCAGATTTGTATTTTGAGAATGAGATAACTATTATCTAGATATTGGGTATGTGTATAGATGACTACATGTTTAAAATGGCAAAGGAACACATTGCCCAAGTTAGGATAGAGGTGAGTAGACCCTGAGTTAGTCTGGGTTCAGTCACTAGCCAGCTGTATGACCCAACAAGTCACATGCTGGACTGGCAGCAAAACCCTTCTCAGTGACCTTGAACTTAGCTCCATAAGCTTGCATTGCCTCCATTTCACCTTTCTTTGCAGTAAGTGAACTTGACACTGTGTTCTGACTCATCGGGACTCCTAGATTTTGTACCTAATCTCATGGACACCATGCCTATCATTTCTGACTCACTTTCATAGCAGACTTTGTGTCTGGTTTTGCATAGCAGACTAGACAAAGATCCGACTACATCTCATAAGAACCATGTGACTACCGTACCATTCTCTCAGACTCTGCTTTTCACCCACCATCTGTTTGGGATTCAAACTAATACATTCCTCAGTTATGGCATTCTTTCATTTGGAATATAACAATTAAGATGGATGAGATTTTGGTTCTCCATAAATATTTATTTTCATGTGTTGCCTACTACTTGGATAAAGGCAAAAAGGATTCTTTGGCTTCCTATTTAATTGTTTAAATAATTTTGGGTTCTTTGATGCTCAAAATATTCATGCCATGTGGATGCGGGTAAATAATACCAAATGGCCTGGGATGGTACAGTTGTGATGGTACAGTTGCAAAATGAATGCAGCGTTAACCTGCTTAAGGTTTGGATGGTCTCTAGGATGAAACAGAAAATATTTTCAGGTCATTTATAAAGTCCTTTATAAGGATGTTAACTCCTTTGCCAAGATTTCTTCCCAGAGCCCTTTATGGTATAATACTCAACTAAAGGAAGTTAAAAGGAATGTGAAAAAAAAATAAGAAAATATGGAGTATGCAGTGCCAGGAAATGCCTCTCATACTGCTTCCTTTAATTTGCTGGAAGTCTGGGTATGGTTGATACTGTTGAACTGTAGTTGCACTCACTCTCTTGAATATAGTTTAATGTAATTATAAAAAACTGGTAGCAAAATCCAAGTGACATAATTTATGCTTGAGTCTAGATCTATTCTTCTGGATAATTCTACATAGAGAGAAAAATCCAGAGGGAGTGCAGTCTTCACGTTCGGCTTCTTAGTAAATAAGATTTTGGATGTGTTAGGAGGCTGGTGTCTTGTGACCACACAGGATATGACAGGGTGAGCACATGCTGACACTCTTCACCCCTGCTCGTCTGTTCATAAGTGATCCTCCTCTCTTCACTGGCATGGTCCCTGGAAACACTGTCAACAGACATCAGTTTCCTGTTTGGACAGAAAGACACACATGCTGCCAACACCATGCCTTCCCTCAGCATTTGTAGCTTATCAAAGCAGTCAGGCTCCCATTATGAGGGTGTGTGCCTCTCAGGGGGCAGGGATGGAAGACATGGCCACATGGCTGCATGACACCCTCAGAGAGCTGATGTCTCACACCACTTATTATTTGTGTGACTCTGTAGAGTTTTGCATTTTTAAAAAAAACTTTTTGGACCCTTCATTTTGCTATCTATTAAAATGGCATTATAACAACTGATGTTTTCTCTCAAATGTTTTTGTGAGAGACACTTGAAACAGTATATGTGGCACTTCTTTGTTAACTTTAATATACAATTGTAAAGGCTTAGAAGGGTTTTAAATAGATGATATACAAATGACCTCCAGGGCATGCAATTTAATAGAGAAAACAAGGTCGACATTCATTCATGCATTCACTCATCCAATCAAGGTATATTTACTGGGGTCCTACTATGTTCCCACAGCCATTCTCATGGCTGAAAATAATTAGACAAGGCAACAGATGTCATAGAGTTTGGGAAATAAGTTAAACCAGAAGACAAATAGTTTCAGATAGCCCTATGAGAAGGGAAAGCAAGATAGCATGAGAGAGGGGCCAAGACAAGGCCTGGGGGCTGCTCTAAATACGGCGGGCAGGTAACCTCTCTGAGAAAGCCATGTGTGGCCAGATTGGAGTATTGAAAGTGGGCCAGATGACAGCTCAGGTGAGATGGCAGAGAAAACAGGAAAACAATTTCAGACTCAAGCAGTAAAGTTTTCTGGAAGGAAATGTAAGTCAGGTGGGCTTTGTTCTAACAGAATTCATAGAGGAGATGAGGGCACTTGGAGAGCTTGCAGAAGGATTTTTAAAATACCAGTGCTGAGTTCCCACGTGGTTTAATTTATCTGCGATGTGGACTGAGCGTCCGGGATTTTAAAAGCTCCCCAGTGATTCTGCTGTGCAGCCGCATGAAGACTCACCACTCTGTAGGACAGTGTAACAGGCACAGTCCTGCAGCAGAAGGACGGACACTTTAGTTTTTGCCCTACTTCCCACTGAGCAAACAGGGCTTTAGGGAGTGCTTCCAAGCTGCACAAAACTTATTGCCGTGTGGTGTCCTTTCCCCAAGCTTTGTTGAATAGGGATAGGAGGGAAAGGAGTGAGTCAGGGGAAAGGGATGGGAAAACAGGGTAGGGCGTAGAGAGAAATAAAGAGAGGAGATCTTGAACAATGATCCACCTTAGACACGTTTGAATACCAGCAGCATACGGGACAATGATTATTTGTTCTATATGAAACAGAACTGGCTTAATAGAATTGTCAAAGAGGCCAGAAAAGTGACTTTGTAAAAAATACATTTTGAATTTTTACCATAGGTAATTTCTGCTTTGAGAAATATGGAGGAATGTATTTAGTCATTTTTTAGTATTATTTAATACTAAAACACTGTTTAGTTCTGTGACCACAAGAGTACGAATTGTTTTCCCTGTTGTCTTTTTTCCCATTATATTATCTTGTGTGTCGAGGAGAAGCATTCCCCAGAATTATATTTTCCTTTTTAATTAAACTAAGATTTGTGTGGATGAGCCTGAGTAGGTTCAGTTTGAGCACATTTTCTATTATTTGATCAAAGAACTGACCAGCGAATCCATATCAGCTCCCTGCCATCTGTTCCCTGCCCATCCTTTCCACGTGGCCCGCTGCTGAGCTGGCTCCTTGTCTGCTTTGTCCCCATGTTTTTGGTTGGGATTTTGCAGCTACGGTGAGATGCCGCACTTCTGAGAAGTGAGGCGCATGCTCAGGGGAGCAATTAGCCAATGTGAGGTTAGCAGTAAAACCATTACACATTGTCCAGAGAGGCTCCTCAGGACCAATGCTGGGAAATACCCCAGAGGAAGTTAGGCTGTCCTCAGATGCCCTCCCAGAAACCCTTCATATGCACAGCGCTTTGAAGAGCCCAATTTTGAAACACCCAATTTTGCTGCAAGTGACCCCTTGTGATCCACGGCAGAGGTATACCCCGCTCCCGCCCTCAGGTTAGATTTCTAGGGCAGCCAAAACAAATGACCACATATTTGGTGGCTGAAAACAACAGAAATTTATTCTCACAGTTTTGGACATCAGGAGTTTGAAATCAAAAAGTGTCAGGATCTCCGCAAGGACCTAGGAGAGAATCCTTCCTTGCTGTTTCCAACTTCTGGTGGCTTCTGGCATTCCTTGTCTTGTGGCAGCATCGCTCCCTTCTCTGCCTCTCTCTTCACATGGCTGTCTTACCTGCCTCTCTGTGTGTCTGCACCTCCTTCTCCTTTCTCCAGTAAATACAATACTCATTGGACTTAGGGCCCACCCTAAATCCAGGGTGATTCAGCTCTAGTCTTTAATTATATCTGCAAAGACCCTGTTTCCAAATAAGGTGACATCCTGAGGTCCTAAGTGGACATGAATGTTGAGGAACACTATTCAGCTGATTCTACCCTCTTAGTGGAATTCAAACCTGCTTCCACTAGAGATATGTATTTAGAAAATAAATGTCTTATCCACCATATACTACTTTGCTGATTTGTGTACATTACTTTGGTCTGAACGTTTGCACCCTTCTTAAAAATTACACATAGAAACCTAGCCCCAAAGTTGATGATATTAGAAGGTCAGGTCTTTGGGAGTGATTAGTTCATGGGGGTGGAGTACTCATGAAAGGGAATGGTGCTCTTACAAAAGAGAGTGTGTTGTGCATGCCTGTAGTCCCAGCTACTCAAAAGGCTGAGGTGGGAGGATTTCTTGAGCCCAGGAGTTTGAGGCTGCAATGACCCATGATGGCACTACTGTACTTCAGCCTGGGTGACAGAGATCCTGTCTCTAAAAGCAATTATAATAATAAAATAATAAAATAAATAACAAAATAGACCCCCAGAGAGCTAGATCTACCATTCCACCATGTGAGGACTCAGTGAGAAGGTACCATCTATGTGTAGGAAGCAGGCTCTCACCAGACACTGAATCTGCCAGTGCCTTGATCTTGGACTTCTCAGAATCCAGAAGTGTAAGGCATAGATATCTGTTGCTTATGAGCTACTTATCTATAGTATTTTCACAGCAGCCTGAATGGACTAAGACAAGTATCAAAGTTCAGTTAGATGCAGCATAAAAAAGAAAAAGAAAAACAGAAATCATTGCAGTAGTATGTAGTCAGTGCTATGATGGAGATATGGCTCTTGGGCTCTGGGGTTGAGGGAGGTCCTGAATGGTCAGAAGTTTGCTGCTGGAGAAATGGGGAAGAATATATCTGAGATAGGAAATCTCATCAGAAAGCCCAGAAAGGTGAAAGAATATGATAGGTTCAGGTCACTCTTTCATCTGGCTTAAGTATATCCAACGTAGAATGAGAATCTTTATTTTTAAATAGATCTCCAATGTGATTATGAAGTATTTCGGCATAAATTCTGGGGGTATAAATCTGTTTCATAGAAATTTCCTTCTGTGGTTCCCAGTTACTCAGATCCCTGAGAATCTGCTTGCTGCCTTCATAGCTAGTCTAGTTTTTCTTATTTTTCTTTTTATATATTTTTTATATTTTTGAGATGGAGTCTCACTGTAACCTAGGCTGGAGTGCGGTGGTGCTATCTCAACTCACTGCAGCCTCTGCCTCCCAGGTTCAAGCAATTCTTCTGCCTCAGCCTCCTGAATAGCTAGGATTACAAGCATACACCGCCATGCCCAGCTAATTTTTGCATTTTTAGTAGAGACGGGGTTACACCATGTTGGCCAGGCTGTTCTTGAACTCCTGACCTCAAGTTACGTACCCTGAATTCCCAAAGTGCTGGGATTACAGGCGTGAGCCACCACACCCAGCCCATATCTAGTTTTCTGAGAGCGGCTCTCTGATGTGCTTCCTTGGCCAGAAAAATCTGCATTGTAATGAGGCATTTGGGGAATTCCATTTCCAGGGACTCTTAGCCCAGAATTCATGCAACTCTGGAGGGTGGTTGGATATCAGACGATGAGAACCTCTTAAAATAGCAGAAATATATTATATTTGCCTTTTAATATTTTTGTGCCGAAAGAGTCCATAGCTTCTTTGGCCAGATTATAAAGGGCTCCATAGTATCAACAAAGGTGGCCATGATTTAGACTTATCTGCATAATAGCAAACAAATATACCTGTCACAATAGATTAATAAGGTACATATTTTGAGCTACCTATGCTTTAAATAGGTACTATATTGTTTACTAAGTAAATTACTAAATTATCCAAAAGGCAATCAAACATAGAAGTACCTCGTGATATCCAGTTTCATTTATAGTTTTTGATTCTGCTTTAAAAAATTAAAATAAAAAGATAAACCAAGGCCCAAATTATTTTATTGTAAGACACATTAATTTGTCACTGAAGTTTCTTTTTAGGATAATTGGTACCATGCAAAAGTTCAAGCAGAGAAAAAAAATTCCTCTCCTGTTTTTACTCTCAGAAGAGAGGAACCTTTGTTCTGTGATGCCTTAGGTTTTAGTGCGTATCCATGAGAAGGAGCTCCATTCTGCTTAGTAAATGTTGCAGTACTGGATGCTCATGTAAGTACAACCTGGCATTCCAGAAATAAAAGGAATATCAGAACAAGAAGAGACAGAATTTTAATTTCTATGCTAATTGAGTTTCATTTGAAAGTGTTTTAAGCAGACCCATCTCATTATGTAAAAATAGTCTTTTATTAAAAGTATAGACGTTTAATAAAAAATGTAATTGGTGTTTTGCAATTCCTGCCTGACTCTAACCTAATATTTAGCCACTTCATAGACTGACTAAACCAACCTTTAGCCATATTGTTATTGTTTTAACTTTGGCTAGTAAATATCCATATGAATCTTGTGAATGTGTAGGATAGGGCTAAATGATCAAAGACAATGTCAGTGTGGCAGAGGACCCAGAACCCAAGTAAACAATAGTGAAGAGTATTAATAGATTATGAACCAGCAGTAACTGGTTTATTGATACTGAATGATCTGGGGCCAACCTCCTGGACTTAGAACTATTTTTGCACTGTATATCCATTTACATAATTTTTCACTCAATGTCACTAGTTACACTGGCAATATAAGATGACAAGAGAATCTTCTTGGTATTTACTTTAAAGAAATAATTTGGATTGCTGCTCTTTACCTCTCTCTATGTCCTGCTTATAGTTTCTGGTTGAATCCTCAGACTTTGTTTCAATGCCATTAACTAGCTACATGGGGGGAAATTATATTTAGTGCAAATATTTACTACTATTTGTTCAATGTAGGCAATAGATTAGGAAAGTGTTTAAGAGACCACGGTTGATGCCTACTGTGGACCAAAGGCTTAGCAACGAAAACCTATGGCATTGCTGGTACCAGATCACACTTAGCAGCAATCTCCAGCTTTGGACATATAAAGAGTTGTTCTTTGTTTTCTATGTCCTGAAAGAATTCTTAGCTTTCTTGATTATGTTTTAAAATCCTTTGTCATTAATTACAGTGCTGAGCATATAACAAAACTATATTGCATCTATTTTAGTTAGAAGTCTTCCTTACATGAAAAGAATCCCTATTCAAGCAACCAGGAGCAAACAAATGATTTATGTGCTCACAAATCACAAAGGACAGGGGTAAAGATGACCTTTGGGAAGAATATGGTAGAGTGACTTAGACAACCACACAGCTCTCTCACTCTCTTTTTTTTTGAAATGGAGAATTGCTCTGTCACCCGGGCTGGAATGCAGTGGCACAATCTTGGCTCACTACAACCTCTGCCTCCCAGGTTCAAGAGATTCCTGCCTCAGCCTCCCAAGTAGCTAGGATTACAGGCAGGCATCACTAATGTTTTTGTATTTTTAGTAGAGACAGGATTTCACCATGTTGGCCCAGTTGGTCTCGAACTTCTGACCTCATGATCCACGCACCTCGGCCTCCCAAAGTGCTGGGATTACAGGTGTGGACTTTCTCACTCTTTCACTATCTCTTTCACACCCACACCCATGTACACACACATACACATGGGTTTACACAGCAGCCCCTGACACACACATTTCTGCTTTTATCAGCCCTTTAATCTGAATCTTGTCTACTGCAGATGGATTTTTCTCTGTACAAGTGGAAAATCCATGATGTATTTTAGCATCATCTAAGGCTTTATTTTTACTATGTTCTGTCCAAGAAAGATAAGAATTTTCTTTAACAGTTTAAGGGAGGAAAAACATTCAAGGAAAAAACTCTGATTGACTTTGCTTGGACCAGATGGTCAAGTTTGAGCCAACTGCTGATGCTAGAGGGATGATAGCATTCTAAACTTGGGTCACCACTGGGGGCAGGGGAATGGGGGGAATGAGCTGTGAGACTGTTAAGGAGCCCTTCTGAGCAGACCACAGTTTTCACTAGATACGACTGCATTCAGGTTGATACTGAGCTTGAGAATCATTGATTATGTGTAAAGCCTTCTTAGTGTTACAAGGGTGATACGTGGCTTATATTCAGATTTATAACCAAATGGCAGTAGGAGAGGACAAAGCAATTCATTGATGATTGTGGTAGGCAGAATACTACCCCCAGCCAAAGACACCCATGTGATCCCTTGAACCTGTGAACATATTAGATTACACGGCAAAGGGGACTCATGATTGCTAATCAAGAGATTATACTGGATCATCCAGGTGTGCCCAGTATAATCACAAGGGCCCTTACAAGTGGACACAGGAACAGAAAAGTCAGAATCAAGTGATTCAGTATGAGATGGACTCATCCTAACACTACCGCCTTTGAAGACAGAGAAAGGGGGCCAAAAGCCTCGGAATGCAGCCTGTCTTTAGAAGCTTGAAAAAGTCAGGAAAGAGACCCTACAGCCTCCAGAAGGAATATAGTCTGGCTGAGGCCTTGATTTGAGCCTAGCAAAACCACTTTAGACTTCGATCTTGAGAACTGTAACATAATAAATGTGTGTTGTTTTTCAGCATAGTTTGTGGTAATTTGTGATTGCAGGACCAGGAAATGAATACAGTGATCTTTGGACATATTCTTTGGTGTGGTCAACAGAATATACATCAGAAGCTGTTTCTGGATTACGTATTCCCATGTATTTTGAAAAACATTTTTACGGAAAGTCTGAAAAAGAATAATGTATAAAAGATTATTTCTTTTACCAAGAGTATTTCAACTATAAGCATAAACAGATTCGTTGAGATATGATTCTCTCCTTGGCTTTTTCCTTGCTTTATGTTAAAATGAAACCAGTTCTCTTATAACTAGTTCTAAAGTGCAACTTTTTAGCTTACCTGTTGCACTATTTGAGGTCTTACAGTTTATTTCCTGTTGTAATATAATCTTGATATATGTTTTTAATGATTATACATTATATTAAGATATTTTGATCAAGGATAATATGCATCATATCCCATCATTTAATCAATTATTCTATTTAATCTATGAATATAATTATAATATTTTATTATGGTCTAAATTGTTTTCCTGTTTTTACATTATAATTCTACATTGCAATTTGGGATGCATGTCTTTATCTAACATAGATAAGTAAATTCACATTTTGCAGGGATTACATTTTTGGAGTCCTTTTAAATGAATTCAAAATCATAAGTTAATTATGGTGAATACTAACTTAGGATGAAAAGGCAATCAATACAAATTAAATTTTTATAGCAGACAAATACCATAAACCTCACAAGATTTATGAAATAATGTGATTATAATGTTACACATCTATTATAAGTAGCTGTGTATACTTCAAAACTTGTTCCTTCTTAACTTACTAAATCTGGGCTGTGCATGATAGTGTGCGTACAATTTTATTCACCTCTGGTCTTAAATTGTCATGACCCAAGAGGGCTACAGGAATTTTTCTAGGAGACATTTCTATACCCTGAAAAGCCACAGAAGTGATGATACCCTACTAATCTCAAAACTAATGTGTCCTCAAGTCACCTGTTCTTTCGCTGAATCTCAGAAGTACCTGGAGTCACTCCAGAGCCACTGGACATGAGAGCAAATGTGGCTGAATGGCAGCTGAAATAGAGAGTCAGTCAACGTAACTCACTCAAAATTTCTTATTTTGGAAAAATTTTAAAAATGTATGTGATCTATGTCAGGGTCCTTCCCAGTGTCAAGGACCCCCACCAGTGAGGAAATCAGAAGATTAATTGCTATCAGTTTCAAGGTAAATGTGCCTGTTTCTTTGATGATTGATACTGAAGAACTGCACCTGGGGCTGTACCCAAAGTGAAGAACAGTGGCGTTCTGTGTCATGGCTGTCATTGATCTTCCACCTTTCCTCTCCGAAAGAATAACAGGCAAATCAATTGTGAAGGTGGAGCAGGTGCTGTGGTTCAGCCTTTCTTTATATTGCTGGACAAGGTAAAGCCTGCCTGAGTTTATTATGGCCTCCCAAAGGACTGTTGATACCTTTGTCCCCAGCCAGCTTTCTACTGAATGATGCCAATATCATACACATTCTTCTGAAATATTAACAGGAAAATATTTGTTCGAATAAGTATCTTTGTCAAAGTGGGCATCTCCATCCCAGACATCCTTCCACTCCCTGGGTGTGTATGGAGTTAGAAATATCTACCACTTTATCAGTTTTCGAACACACTTTTAAAAAAATCAAGAAGTATATAGCCTGGCACCTCAGTGTTTCCATTTTTATTTGTCATACAGGGTGTTGCTTCTCACCTGAACCCCTCGCAGACATTCCAGCAAAATGAAAATGTGACCTTGAGCCTTAGTTTTACTGTCCATGAAAAGCTAGACATTTTTTACAGCAATTCAAAGTTAAAGCCCTCCTTTATTTTCACCCACTTTAAAAGGAATAAAGAAACTAACCCACCCAGATTGCTTCTAAGCCTAACATGAGCTTTGCATACCCATTGAAAAAAGTTCCCACACTCTAGAATTTTGATTCCACCTTTTAAAATGCACTTGTCCATCTCTTCTTAAGACCTTCTAGACAGAAGATTTTTCAGTCTTAATGCATTGAAATGAAGATAATACGAAAAGAAAGCTTTTTCAAAAATGTTAGTCGCAAAAAGACTTCTCTTGGGAAAAGGCAGAACCTTTATCTTAGTCAAAAGGAAATGAGACTGTTGGCAATGACAAATTAAAGTTTGAGGGGATAATTGAAATAAGGAAATGGAGGAGTATGGCTGATTATCCCCAACGCCTGGATCAGACAAGGAAATAAGCCAAAGGCAGCATAGATTTGAATGAAGATGTTCACTCTCAGGTCAAGAGCTGAGGCTGGTTGGGAGCAAAGAAAAATAATAGAACAAAAAGAAATGGGAGGAAATGTTTAAATACATTTAAGATGATGGTATATACATAAGCAGGCAAGGGTTTCTATTTCTTGTGTTTCCTTTGCCTGCACAGGGCCTCAGTATGTTGCTAGAGGCTTGTTGATTGACTTCACTTTTCTCCATATGCAAAAATTCATCTATATGATTAAACCTTGTTCTTAAGCAATACTTCTAATGTTAGATGGAAGATTTGATGAGTAATGGTAGTTAACATTAAATGAGTACCTACACAGTTCTAGGCACTGTTCTAAATGTTTGAATCTCATTTAATACTCTCATCAACCTCACGATGGTGGTAGTATCATGATTATCCCTACACAGCTAGTAACAACACCAGGGTCTGTCTGTGACTATGTAAATTTAGTCATTCCTACTTCCACCCATACCAATTCATTCTAGGTTCTTGCTTTTGCTCTTCTCTCTGTCTGCAATGACCATTGATACCGTGTAAGCCTGGAAAAATAAAACCTCTCCTGTAGCTGTAATCACATTTTCCCCCATGTTCCAGCTAAAGCTGTGCACACATTTAGTTTTGCATATGCCATTTACTATAATGATTTGTTGATCTTGGTCTCTGATTGTGAGCTCCATGAGTAGTGTTGTTTTTCTGTTTCTAAAACCTAGAATCTAGCAAATATTTGACTCAGAGTAAAGAATAATGATTGAGTATGAAACAAATGACTGCATGAGTACACAGATGTATCCAGTGTTTCTAATTTAAAATAAATGATCATGTACTGGGAATTAAAGAACTGGTTCTAAGCATGGATTCTTACGTAGTTAGAGATCCATGAACAGAAAACCTTTATTTAATTTAATATGAGGCTTCTATCCTAGTATTCAATTAGTTCTAGGTTCCCCAGCAGTGATCTGGAAGGGAAAAGAAAATTGAATCTGAAATGAGGCGTGTGTGCGCACGCGCGTGTGTGTGTGTGTTTGCGTGTTTCCTGTAGTTGTGACCGAGTACTAAAGACAATTACAGATAATATGAGAACTTTTCATTAATCATGCTTGTTTTCTCTACTTGAGATTAGATTATATTTCTGTTTTGCAGATAAGTAATTTAAATTTGTAATGATGTGATTTTTGGAAATCACTGACATGTTAATGTTATTAGGATGAATATTATTCTCTATTTAAATTGTATGTTTTAATCTTTTCTTTTAAAAATAATTTAGTACACATGTTAAAATATTAAATATTGATATAATAATGCAGCCCAGGGTTTATAATTTAGCTTGATCCTGTGACAGAGTAGCCTAATATTGACTATATAATCAATCACTCATAAGAAATGTTCAGAGGTTACCTCTTAAGGTCTACAGGACTAAAAGTAGCTACACTTTAAAAGTCATAAAAATGTTTATGAAATACAATCACGTTTCATATTTTTGTATACTGAAATTAGTTTCTTATTCCTACCCAATTATCTAACATACAGTTCTCATTTTACTTCTCATTACACATGGAGAAACATTATGTCATTATTTTTATAAAAGGCTGATAAACACAGTAATTCCTTCACGTATGGCTCCTATACAGGTTCCTGACAAGATGATTCTATAAAATTATAAAACCCAAATCTCCTGTTGACTTTCATCTGAGGACAGGCAGTGGGTTCACCGTGAGTCATTGTAGTTCAAAGATGTAAAGAAATCTGTTGTAATCACACTTAACCTTCACAGAGCACAAATTTAAAGTGAGACTCATGATTTAAAAGTGGACAATTAATAAATGACCTTTCTCCTTCACATTAGGTGAGATCATCAGGGCAGTGTTGTAAATAGTCTGATTGTAGAACATCTGACAGGAATGAAAGTTTTTTCGAGTATACACTCTGGCCTTCTGGGCCTATTTTTGGCCTCCTGGCCCATTTTAAATCCCATTTGAAAAAAAACAAAAAAACATTGCTTAAAACTAAAAGAACACATTTTGTAAGCATTCCATTGGACTGACTAAACAACTCCCCCTGCCCATTTCACAATATATACAATCTCTTATATCCATGTGGCTTAGTGATTTATACAGGGTGACCTAAGGCCACCAGGATTCCTGGAGATATTCCTAGATGTATACTAGAGAGGTTGCTTTGGAGAATGAGAAAAAATATGGGCTTGTTGAGCTTTACCTACCCCACCCACTGCTTCCTCTGGGTAAATTCACTTACATGTGTTTTATTTAGCATGGATCTGTTAATATTTCATTTGGAATAAGGTGTTTCTGCTGGTTTCTTTCTGTTGTGCAAATGTGAAAACTGTTGCTTTAGTGAAAGCAAAACACCATTACTTCCTGAATCACATCTCCCTCCTAACCACTCCTCTCTAGGCAAACATTTATGTTCTATGCCCCAATAACTCATTCTTTTTATTTTCCCTGCTCTGAGCCTTTAAGTGTTCACCTGAAAGCATTTTAAAATAGTCTGTAACTCCAAAGGTTTGAAGTAATTGTCCATGGAAGGGAGGTGAGTGAGGACTCAGTATACAGATTGACCTGGGGTTGTTCATGGATTGAGACCAAAAGAAAAACAGAGATAAAATAAAATGAAAGGGCGAAGAACTCAGTGAACATCTGTGCTTTCTCTTTGCCGAGTCCTGGCTGGCTCACTACCCCTCTGCATTTTATCCCTGTAACTGTTTGGAGAATCAGGCAGGAGAGCCAGCTTCAGGGATTTCCTCTCCCTTCAAATTCTGGTCCCTGTAACCAGCTGGAGCCACCTGCAGATTCCCTTTGTTGATAAGTGCTTCCGGAAGGTGAGGGGGAACCTCCCCATCAGCGGGTTGCAAATGTTCCAAACTGCAGCATCATTCACGACGCCGCTAACATTTACCTTCATTTTTGTAGGGGGTGGAGAAAGGTATTTTTGTAGTAATAAAATACAATCTGTGAATCCTGCCATATACCAAATTAAAACAAGTTCTGTGGTACAGCTTTCCATGGAGACAAGAAACAGGTAATTATTCAGAGATAATGCTTCTGAAACAGAATATTGTCACTGTATAATGGTCCCCTGCCGATAGATAAATGCAGAGGCAAAGACAGTATATTTATTTTTTAAAGCAGGAGACATTCAGTGATGCAATTGCAGCTCTTGCAATTACCTTCCCTGTTTTACTAGATGAAAGGTTGTAGATTTAATCATCATGCCTGATGGAGTATTGGTGTCACAAAGTGACAGACATAAGCCCAGTGACAGTAACCCTGCTGCGTACAGATTGACTTAGTAAACACTCTGCGACAAACTTTAGCCATTGAGGAACTTCTTGGTTATAAAAGCGTGGATTCTTGATATACCTTCTCAAATTCGAAATTCGTTATATTCCTGCCAGTTAAGACTTCTTATGTCTTTGCTTTGCCAATGAAAAGTCAGCTGGCCAGGAACAAATCACGAAACAGACTTAATTTGAATTCAAGGGATGATATTGCGTCTTCTGTAGCCTGATAGTTGTGTAACTACAATGTATTGCAAGGGCTCATCGGGCCCCACTTAGTATTTATACTAATAATAGTATAGGCTATTTTTTTTTTTTGAGACTGAGTTTCGCTCTTGTGCCCAGGCTGGGGTTCAATGGCGTGATCTCGCTTCACTGCAACCTCTGCTTCCTGGGTTCAAGTGATTCTTCCGCTTCAGCCTCCTGAGTAGCTAGGATTACAGGTGCCCGCCACCACGCCCAGCTAATTTTTTTGTATTTTTAATAGAGATGGGGTTTCCTCATGTTGGCCAGGCTGGTCTCAAACTCCTGAATTCAGGTAATTCACCCGCCTTGGTTTCCCAACGTGCTGGGATTACAGATGTGAGCCAGCATGCCTGAACGGTAAGGGCTAATTTTGTTGAGCACTTCATGATGTATTAGACACTGTTCTAAAGACTGTGCCTACATTTTTCATCAATCTTTAACGTATTTTAAAAATGCAGTAGATATTCTCCTTTAGCCAGGGAGAAGTAGAACGTGGGGAAATGACTTGTACATGATCACATGGCTAATAAATGGTAGGGCTTTGAGTCAGTTGGGTCGATGGGCCTCTTAACCATTGTACCCTTGCTATTCAAAGTGTGGGTTTTAGACTAGCAGTATCAGCGTCAAATTATATTTCAAACACAACTTCAGACTCAATCAGAATTTGCATTCTAAACAGATCGCAGGTGACTTGTAGTCTTCTTCATAGACAGCATCTACAGACTTTTCCGGAATGCTTTTATGATTTTAAAATAAGGCTCACTACCACCCATGGGTTTTTATAGCCTTTCTCATAATCTTTGGTCTATTAAGCACCTTGAAAATTACACTGCAATTTAATGGTCCAGAAAGGAATTAGTTTTGTGGACATTTTAATTTTTTTAAAAATGTCATTGTAAGTGAATAACAATTTTCTCTGAAATAAGCAGCTTACCTTAGAAGTTAGCTTGTGACTGACTGATGTGAGTCCTTGAATCAGTCACATCTGTTGTCTATCTCTAAAAACCACCATCTACTCCAGGAAACCTGGCAGTTTCTACTACCTTTAACTGCATTGCTCTGTTTGTGACAGTCTTTTGCATATATGATGACCTTTTTCAGTGTTTTCTAAAGATATTTTTAATACAAGTGAAGGATTTGAATTTAAATTAAAATCCAGCTGCACGCATCATTATTAAAGATAATAATTTAGTTGTGGAGAAATTCAATCAGTCAATATTTTTGTTGACATTAATGTGCCAATTCTCAGAAAATCAGAGTACATCTTTTTTTGTAAAGAAATCATTTTAAAATCCATCCTAATTTCAGAAACCTTAAAATATGAAAACCACATTTTAGAGTCAAGGGATTGGCTAATTAAATGTTTTCTAATTCTGATCTTAGTGTTTATTCAATAGGGAGGGGGTGGTATATCTTAAAAAGAGCCTCAGAGGAGGAGGCAGAGTGAAATCCTGGTTCACTGGTTCAGACATTTATAGGCTGTATGACTTTCATGGGTCACTTAACCTTTTGAAGTCTCCTATTTCTTGTCTGCAAATAAAGATGAAACACTTGTGAGAATTAAATAAGGATTAAAAATTGGAGTTTTCTGTTGCACTCATTTTTGTAACAGGTTTCATGTACTTTCATTTTCACTGCTTCTCAAAGTTTTGTCTGAGATATAAGATTCCTTTTTCATTTAAATTTTTTTTGTATTTCTTACAGGTTTTTTGGAATTACGACTGCAGAACGTAGCTTGTAGAAAACATACATTATGATATTTCAGTGTGGTTTGTAATACACTTTTATTTTATTTTATTTTTTTGAGTTGGAGTCTCGCTCTTTTGCCCAGGCTGGAGTGCAGTGGCATGATCTCGGCTCACTGCAACCTCTGCCTCCCGGTTCAGGCAGTTCTCCTGCCTCAGCCTTCTGAGTAGCTGAGATTACAGGCACACACCACACCACCAGGCTAATTTTTTTGTATTTTAGTAGAGAAGGGATTTCTCAGTGTTTCCCAGGCTGGTTGCAAACTCCTGAGCTCAGGCAATCCACCTGCCTCGGTCTCCCAAAGTGCTGGGATTACAGGTATGAGCCACCACGCCTGGCCCATTTTGTAATATACTTTATTTTTTAGAGCAGTTTTAAGTCCACAGCAATATTGAGCAGAAAGTACAGGAAGGTCTCATATACTCCCTGCCCTCACCCGTGCATAACCTCCCCTATTATCCCCAACCCCACCACAGTAGTCCATTGGTTACAAGTCAGGAACCTGCATTGACACCCTACTGACACCCAAAGTAATTATTATAATTTACATTAGGATTAACTCTTGGTGTTGTATTTTCTATGGGTTTGGTAAATTTTATAATGACATGTACCCACCAGGATAATAATATATTGAGAAGCTTCACTGCTCTAAAAATCCCATGCCCCACTTGTCAGCATCCCTCCCTCCATGCGACCCCTGGCAAGCAGTGATCTTTTTACTGTCCCCATGGTTTTGCCTTTTCCAGAATTTCATATAGTGTGTAGCATTTTCAGATTGGCTTCTTTCACTTAGGAATATGCACTTAAATTTTGTAAGTGTGTTTTGATGGCTTGAGAGCTCACTTTTTTTTTATTGCTGAGTAATATTCCTTTGTTTGAATGTACCACTGTTTATCCATTCACCTACCGGAGGACATCTTGGTTACTTCCAAGTTTTGGCTATTATAAAGTATCTGCTATAAACATTGGTTTTCATGTGGACATTGAGTTTTCAATTGCTTTGGGTAAATATCAAGAAGCGAGATTGCTGGATTAAATAGTATGCTTAATTTTGTAAGAAACTGCTGAACTGTTTTCCAACGAGACTGTAGCATTTTGCATTCCCACCAGCAAAGAATGAAAGTCTGTGTTTTCTCCACATCCTTGCCAGTGTCTGGTGTTATCTGTGTTCTGGATGCGAGCCATTCTAATAAGTGTGTAGTGGCATTTCCTCATTTTAATTCGCATTTGCCTAAAGACATATAATATATAATATGGAACATCTTTTTATATACTTGTTTGCCATCTGTATATCTTCTTTGATAAGGCATCTGTTAAAATCTTTGACCCATTTTTAAATTGCTTTTCTCTTATTGTTGAGTTTTATGGTCATTTGTATGTTTTAAATAACAGACCTTTGTCAGATATGTCTTTAGCAAAAATTTTCTCCATGTCTATGACTTACCTTTGTGTTCTCTTGATATTTCAATCCTTTTTACATGATCTAGTATATAATGGATATCCAATTTTGATAAATGTTCTGTGGATAGTTTAGAGAAAGTTGATTAGAGTAAGAGGCCAAGTTGACATATTAAATAAATTATTCTTATTTTGTTCTGATTTTATATAATAGTGCTTAGAATTTCTCATAACAGTAATCGATTTCTCATCTGTTTCTAACAGTTTTTATGTTGTATATCTTGATAATACATGATATTGGCCAAAAATTTATGACTTCACATATTTATTACAGAAAAAGAGAATCATAAGAACTTTGTGTTCTGTTTAGCTGGTTTGTGTTAAATTCTGCTGGGTCTGAAATTTAGGTTACCATGCATTTTTTTCTATATGCTGATAAATCTTTAACAACCCTTTACCTTTTATTCTCCTTCATTGCTTTGTGTCATATTTGTTTCTTGTGAGCAGCATATACTTTGATTTATGATTTTGTTTATTTTTTACCTAAACAACAAATCTTTGCTGTAAGAGAGTAAGGATTAAAACATTTGAGTTTACTATTGTAATCGATATATTTGACTTTATTCCTGCCAACTTATTTTGTCCTTTTTTCATGCCATTTTTAATTTTCTGTGTCTTCCTTCAATTTCTTTATAAAATACATCGCATACAGTTTAATACCCAAGATTTTGTAAATAAATATATTTTTTATTTATCCTACTGGTAACCAGATATTATTTTAAAAACTTTGTCAGTATTTATTTTATATCAAGGTCTCAAATTTAATGGTGTCATTTGTTCTTCATCTATTTAAAATGAAAGATCTAGCATCTTTTTAATTTTCCTCCCATCTTTACTCGCTGGAAATTGTTAGTATAAACTTTACTTTTTATAACCAGATAAAATATTGACAATTTTATAGTGCTTCTGTTTCAAGCATTAATTTTGACATTTCCATTGAGTTGTATAACCATATTTATAGTGGTCCTTAAATCTAACTACTGTAGGAATTGATTACAGTAATATAACCAGTACCGTTTTCCAATTCTCCCATATTTCAAGCCCATTTATATATTTATTTATTGAGATGTTGTCTTGCTCTGTCACCCAGGCTGGAGTGCAATGGCACAATCTCGGCTCACTGTAACCACTTCTGGGTTCAAGTGATTCTCCTGCCTCAGCTCCCTGAGTAGTTGGAATTACAGGCACCCACCACCATGCCTGGCTAATTTTTTGTTTTTTGTATTTTTTAGTAGAGACGGAGTTTCACCATGTTGGCCAGGCTGTTCTCGAATATTCCTGATCTCGTGATCCAACCCACGTCGGCTTCCCAAAGTGCTGGGATTACAGGCTTTAGCCACCGTGCCCGGCCTTATTTGTTTATATTTATTAATAAATTTTAAAGTAAATTTTTAAAGAATTTTATTTGGGCAGTTATTGTTTCTAAAACCTTGAATACCCAAGATTATATTTTTCTGTTGCCCTAACCATGAACACAGTTTACCTTTGATGCTCAAAATAACTATTGCCATTCAATCATTATTTTGAAAATAAATGACAAAACATTCAATATTTTGGTTGACATTATTTTCCCTCTACTCCATTTTTTTCTGTTTTAATTGTAAAAAAAATCTAATCCTTTGTTGGTTGTCTACATGTATTTCCCACTTGTATATTTAAATTCTGTTCATGATGTGAATCTCTTAATTGAACCATCCATGGAGCATGGTAAGTAGTTTCTAACTTCACATTGAGACCTGGTTTTAGGCTCAAAATGTAATACTTCAATAGTTTCTTCAGCATCACTTCTGGTACTGTTGTGCCTGATTTTTCTTAAAGAAGACCTATAACTCTTAGTCTGGATAGTTCTATATCTATCATCATCTTCCAATGATTTTTCCTACATTTTTGAAATATTTTTCAGTTTGTATTCCAAATCATTGTTGGATCTCCCCTTGTAAGTGTTAATCTGCATTGTTTTCGATGGCAAATTTAATTTTACAAGCATACTTTTATTTTCCTTGTTGTTATTTGTCTCTTACCTGTGCACGCTCTCTCTCTCTCTCTCTCTCTCTCTCTCTCTCTTTTGAGACTGTGTCTCAATATGTCTCCCAGGTTGGAGTGCAGTGGTGTGATCTCGGCTCACTTCACCCTCTACCTTCCTGATTCATGTGATTCTTCTGCCTCAGCCTCCCGAGTAGCTGGGATTACAGGCACATGCCACCATGCTCAGCTAATTGTTGTAGTTTTAGTAGAGATGAGGTTTCACCATATTGGCCAGGCTGGTCTTGAACCCCTGATCTTGTGATCTAACTGCCTCGGCCTCCCAAAGTATTGAGATTACAGGCATGAGCCACTGTGCCCGGCCCCTGCTCCCTTGTAATCTTAGTTGCTTCTCTGTCTCTGTGTGGCATTTTTGTCATTGTTTAATTCGAGCTCTATCTTTTACTGCAATCAGTAAAGACAAAGACTTCTTTTAGTGTTTCTGTTAAAATAATTTTAGACGCGTGTGTTCTGAATTTGACTGGTTGCTTTGCTGGTTCTGTAGCTCTACCTTATGCTCCAACTAATCAGACTTACATTGACCAATCTGTCCTCTTCTTGGACATGTTCAGCACCTGCTGGTTAGTTAAAGGCTCTGATATATTCTGCAGTAAGAAAACTGTTTAACTCTGTCCAACCAATATTTCCCGGAATTAATTGATCCTGGAACTTTTCTCCCCATGAAACACCTTACAGAGCTTCTGTTTCATAAAATTGTATTTGACCACAAGTGGTTAAAAATATGTATCTTATACTTAGTAAATATCTTGGGGAATTCTTTCACTGTTATAATTATATACTAGTATTCATCTTCACTTAAAGGCTAATTTATTTGATTTTTTATATAATCGCAGTTTCTTTGCAAATGAAAATAAATTGTAATGCAATTTTCCAGTGATTTTTTCTTGCAATGTAAAAATGATTTATAGATGTTAAATGTATATCTCATAGTTCTTTAAAATGAGGAGGAAAGACATTTAATGGGTTTGTATAGACACATTTTCAGACACCCACACAGAGAAACTGCAGAAGGAAAGTGCAAACACATTTACACTGTCCTACTACCATAGATCATGTTTGAATTTTGTAAGGGATTACTAAAAGATGTCAAATGAACTAATTACAGGATGTGAAGTCACATTTTTGCCTACATTTGCTAATTGAAGAACTCTGTGTGTGAGAGAGGGTTATTGCAAAGTGTCAATGACTCATTTTTTGTGTATCATGAAAATTATGCTCCATTATTTTGTAGCTGCATAGAATATGAAAAGATGTTTACACAAAAGTGTCTGAAAAATGAAAGTAGAGAGGGTCTCAATAACTATAGCTAGTTGCCAAGGTAAGTAAAAAAAATGTAAACAAATGGTACTGGAGCCATAATATAAATATTTGAAAAAGAATGAATAGACCCCTTCCACACAGCATACACAGCTAAATGTGAAAGTCTAAACTGGAATCTAGAAGAAACTAAGAAACAATATTTTTGACTTTGTGCTGATGAAGATTTATATAGCGTACACAAAGAAACCAAAAGCCATAAAAATTGATTGAATTTCTTATAGTAAATGCAATAAACTTTTGTTTATCAAAAGACACTATTAAAAGAATGAAAAAGACATGGGCACATAGATAAAATACTATCTCTCTATATATGTGTGTGTGTGTGTGTGTGTGTATACAGTGTAAATATATATATATACACAGTGTAAATATATACATATAGTCAGATATATATATGACAATAATCTATACCTAAAATATGTAAACCACTTTTATTACTAAATAATAAAAAGATAACCCAACTATATAGGAAAAGGACTTGATCAGATGTCACAAAAGAGGATAGATGGTTGGCCAGTAATCACATGGAAAGGTATTCAATATCATCATCAGGGAAATATAAATTAAAACCCCAATGAGTTAGCCCTGCACAACCACTAGAATGGAGAAAATTAAAAAGCCTGAAAACACCAATATGTTGGTTAGGCTGTAAATGTCAGAACTCTCAAACATTTCTACTGTGAGTATAAAATGGAATACTTGCTTTGGGGAAAGTGGACACCTACTCCGTGACCCAGCAATGTCACGTAGGTGTTAACCCAAGAGAAATGTCTGCAAACAATATGTATTGGTAAGTAGACCACCACTTACCAAATATTCCATTCATAAAATGGAATGTTAATAATAAAGAGGAACAAATTATTGATAAAGACAACAATATGTATTTATTTATACAGCTTGTATTTTATCTCCGTTTATTAAAAATACCCACTTATTTTGGGGGGGAAGATACACATTTTCTTTCTTTACCTGAGTGTTTCTTGAAAGAGACCATCAGGTTTTCAAGTTTAGAAGTAAGAATGTGCTGCTGCTTTCTTGCTACTGCTTCGGCTTCCTGGCTACCCCCCGGATGGTGAGGGCGGCCCGGCTGTGGATGGTCAGGTAGCCCCTGTCTCCCGCCACCAATCGCTGGCCCCTAGCAGCACGGAGCAGACGGCGGCAGCAGCAGCAGCAGGCGAGGAGGAAGATGGCGGGACGGCTGCCGGCCTGTGTAGTGGACTGTGGCACGGGGTATACAAAACTAGGATATGCTGAAAATACAGAACCACAGTTTATCATCCCTTCTTGTATTACTATTAAGGAGTCGGCAAAAGCGGGTGATCGAGCTCAAAGGAGGGTGATGAAAGGTGTTGATGACCTAGACTTCTTCATTGGTGATGAAACAATAGGAAAACCTACATATGCAACAAAGTGGCCAATCCGCCATGGTATAGTTGCAGATTGGGACTTGATGGAAAGGTTTATGGAGCAAGTGATCTTTAAATATTTAAGGGCAGAACCTGAAGACCATTATTTTCTTTTGACTGAACCTCCATTGAATACTCCAGAAAACGGAATATACTGCTGAAATAATGTTTGAATCTTTCAATGTTCCAGGCTTGTACATTGCTGTGCAGCCTGTCCTTGCCTTAGCTGCATCTTGGACCTCAAGACAAGTAGGAGAATGGACATTGACGGGTACGGTAATAGACAGTGGAGATGGTGTCACTCATGTCATTCCTGTGGCTGAAGGGTATGTGATTGGCAGCTGTATTAAACACATTCCAATCGCAGGATGAGATATAACATATTTTATTCAGCAACTGCTGAGAGACCGAGAAGTAGGAATCCCTCCAGAACGATCTTTGGAAACTGCTAAGGCAGTAAAGGAGCGCTATAGTTATGTCTGCTCAGATTTAGTAAAATAATTTAACAAGTATGATACAGATGGGTCAAAATGGATTAAACAGTATACCAGAATCAATGCTATCTCAAAGAAATAATTTTCCATTGATGTTGGTTATGAGATATTTTTGGGACCTGAAATCTTTTTTCATCCAGAGTTTGCTAATCCAGACTTCACACAACCTATCTCAGAAGTTGTAGATGAAGTAATTCAGAACTGTCCTATTGATGTCAGACGTCCTCTCTATAAGAATATTGTCCTCTCTGGAGGTTCAACCATGTTCAGGGACTTTGGACGTCGCTTGCAAAGAGATTTGAAAAGAACTGTAGATGTCCGGCTGAAATTAAGTGGGGAATTGAGTGGCGGTAGATTGAAGCCAAAACCTATTGATGTACAAGTCATTACACACCACATGCAGCGATATGCTGTTTGGTTTGGTGGATCGATGCTGGCTTCCATGCCTGAGTTCTACCAAGTATGCCACACCAAAAAGGCTTATGAAGAAATTGGACCTAGCATTTGTTGTCACAATCCAGTGTTTGGAGTCATGTCGTAAAATTGACTTCATAGTTATTGGGGTTAGGGAGGTGGGGAAGAGATAATCTTTCTGATTCCCTGTTTTGTCTGGATGGCTGGTTTTGAGGTTTTAAACCTGACTTGAAATAGTAAGACTAAACATGATTATATAGGAATATTTTAATAAGTTTATCAACATGCAGATGTAGAAGAGAGCGAAAATGATTGTGTTTTTATTTAGATTGAATATTTGAATTTTATATGTAACAAAAAGAAGTGGGTTTTAGTTCTTTCTGTGCCCTGATATTTTGTATATTAATGAATTATCCAAGATTTGATGGGATTTATCCTGTGTAGATAGCTCTATAATGCTTGAATTGTACACTTCTAAGTGTGCAATGCAAGAGCTTGTTTATATTTCATACTTTTTATACTTTGAGGAAAAAAACGTCAAAGAAAAATTATATTTGAGGGAAAAAACCATGACCAAGTAAAGGATAAATTCAAAGAATAGCCTCATGAGACTTGGCATACACACTCATGGAATTCCAGTTATTATGGAGTGCTTCCATCCTCTTCCACCCTTTTACGCCCAAGGTTTTCTTTGCAAGTGCTTTTGGAACTAAGAGCTAGTATCTTGGATTAACTGATGCCTGCTAGTGCTTTCTGATTATTCGCATTCTGTTCCTTGCTTTAAAAGAAGAGTGAAGACAAGAGTGTTGGACCAGTATTGCAGTTCTATAGTGTCATTTCTTATAAAAAACAAAACAACAACAATAATTTGATTATCAAAATTGGCATATTTAAAGCCTAACAACATTCTAATAAAGGCACAAATTTCTTTAAAAAAAAGAAGAAGAGAAGAAATAAGAATGTTAGTCTCCTAAAGCATCGTTTCAGTAGAGGAGAACTTTTGAGTCACAGGCTAAGTCCAGCCTTCCGTTTAATTTCGCCTGACAATATTGCTTTGATCTGATAATTGCTGTTAATGCCAAAGCAGAAGTTATCAAACCTTAGCATGCATGGGGGTCTGCTGGAGTTTCGGATTTAACTGGACTGGAACAGAGCCTAAGATTTCTCATTTCTCTCAAGTTCCAAGGTGATGCTGGCACTGCTGGTCCAGGACAGATGAGTGCTTTGGATAATGAACTTTCTGTTGAAATGTGAAGGGATGAAAAGAATGGTGAGTTTCACCATTTGTATTTCAAAGAGTACATGGATATCAGAGCGTGGTGCAGCCTGCCTTTCAGGCATATCACAGATGGGACCACTGTGTGAGTTCCTTTTAAGCCATTTTAGGCACCTCCATAATGAATGTATCTACTTTTGCCCCAAATTGACCATTTTCCTTTCTAATTGACCTGAGGAGAAGCAATAGGGAAATGATGAACTAGATTAAAAAGGGTACACGTATTATTTTGCATCTTCTAATTGACCTAGCATTAAGGGTTCTAAAAAGTGTGTTCTTAAGCCATGTTGTTGATTCATTGAAATAGGTAGAATGGTGTGGTGGCTTCATTACTGTGCCCAGTTCTTCCATCCATGCATTTTGCCCTGTGATTTGTGTTGCTGTGAAATTCATATGAGTTGTTGGCCAAGGCAACTGAGTGGAATGTGAATCTGACAATTTGGAGCAGAAGCTCTGAGAGCCTCCGGTGACTTCTCAACCCTCTTGGTTTTTCCCTTCTGTGGTAAGAATGGCATGTCACAGATAGCGACTGATCCTTCAGCCAAAGTAAGAAAAATACATGAAGAGTTGCCGCTGATACATAACCTGAGCAAGAAATAAGTAAGTGTTTTTTCTCAGTGAGACTCTGGGGTTATTACTATGGCAAGATCTAGAAAAAAATCCACACATAGTCTGTATCTCATACCTGGTGTACGGTATTGGGCTAGATTGATTATATATTTTATTTGCATTAGTTGTCACAATAATGGTTACATAGTTTTTCTCAAATTATAGGAGAGAAAATAAGGTTTACAGAGAGTTGGTGACACTAATTCTGGGAAAAGATTTATTTGAATTGTACTGTGGTGTTATGATGCATACAATGATAAAACACGAGTAAATAAGATTTTGTACAATATAATGAGAAAAGTTATTAATAAATAGTGTTAGTTTAACCTTTTAATTCTAATATTCTAATCAGTGGGCAGAATTAATACAATTATAGACAATAACAGAAACTCCTTTTCACCAGAATTGATTTTCTTATTCAAATTCAATTGAATATATTTTTAAGACTGAAAGCAAAATGTTCCAGTTAAAAATTTCCACTCTGCAAAACTTGGAATACAATGTAATTAGCTTTCTTGGAGTAAATGAACTGAGATTTTGATCTTTGAAAGTGGAAGATGATAGACTCCAATGGGGAGATGACCTTAGCCTTGTTAAGAAATGTTTAGTTGAGGAAGTCAACATGATAATGTAACAGATCATTGGTATTTTGGTTGCTAATGAGGCAGAAAATGAAAACTTCATAGAAGACATAATAAAGGCCTTGACATCCAAGTTTTGTGCTTGGAAGCCTGGATTTAATGAAGAAATTAAGTTTAGGGATATACAAAGTAAGATACTTTTCCATCAAGATGGGAAAGTTTTTGATGAAAATGTTATATGAGGAAAGTTTTGAGAATCCTCTGGGCTAGTCATTTGAGACTAGCTTTCTTAAATATTTCATTCATTTATTCCTTAAATACGTTTTTACAGTGGACTTACTCCATGCTGAGTGCCAGGTGCATGTCATGGGCAGTGAATAGGAAATTATTCTGTTCTCACAGATCTTTTACATTTCAGTGGGGGAAATAAACAAGAAACGAAGGAATTCCTTTTAAAAATCATAAATGCAATGAAGAAAGTGATAAAGGAAGAAGGGTTTGAGGCAAGGGGCAAGGATAGTATTTGCAAGAGAAAACGGAGCAGATGGGGTGAATGAAAAGGGAGCTGATGAAGAACTAATGTTTGATCTAAGACCTGAATGAACTAAGGAAGCATATATATACTTTCTTTTTTTTAGAAGATGATTTTTTTGATTTCGAGAAAATTTCAAATACAGAAAAGTACAAAAATGACAATACATTAATGCCATTCAATGCCCACAACCCCCACAATTGAACAAATTTTACATTTTCTTTCAATATAAGCAAAAGGTGTGTGTGTGTGTGTATGTGTGTGTGTGTGTGTGTGTGTGTGTGTGTGTGTGTGTGTCTATTTTTGGGCTCCTTTTAAATAATTAGTTTTAGTTTTATATGCAATTATACTCAATTTCAATTTGAATTTCTTTTTCTGTTTTTAGTTTTATGGGCATATCTTAACTGTAACACCTATGCCGGGAGCATGTTAAATTGTATATTATATAGTCAAAAGAAAATGAGAATGTACAATTATCTGGGAAGGTTTCCTATCATTCATGCAGACTTGTAGAAAAAAAAAATTGGTTGCCTAAATGATCTGTGCTGTCTCAGCAAATAAGAGGCCCTTGAGCTTTTGTGGCACAAAATATCCTGTGGAGCAAGATTTAGTCACTGGGTTATTTCCACCCCTGGCCTACCCTCCAAAAAGAATCTCATACAGAAGGAAATAAAACACATGTTAAATATCTGCATAATAAACCAAAGAAAAGAACTGAAAATAGCATCTATTTCAATAGAATGAATAAATATATAATCTCTTTGAAATAAACTCCAATTAATCATAAACAAATTACTCATGTTAGTCATAGTGATATTATTACATGTCATGTAGTTATATGAGGTTTGAAAAATCAGTCTCAAAGCTTATTAAAAGAAGTACAATTGTATTATTTGCTCATATGGTCAGAAATATATGAAATGTGGCCATATTTCAATTAGTGCTATTGTATAAATACTTGCTAATCCCCATGGTGAAGACAGAAAATGCATTCCTTAATCCACATGCACTCAGCTACTATATATAAAATGTGCAGCAATTCGTGTATTAGAATTCACTCCAGTAACTAATGTAGACCCAAACCAAAAGAAGGTAGTCATTATATATGCATAAAGATGGGCATATAAAGTCATTTCAAATACTTTAAAGTGTATCTGGCCTAATTTTCTACTCTCATATGGAACTGAAGAAAATCCAGATCATAAATTGCCTCCACAATTTATATTATATTATATTATATTATATTATATTATATTATATTATATTATATTACCATACCTTTTTTTTTTTGAGACAGAGTCTTGCTCTGTCACCCAGGCTGGAGTGCAATGGCACAAGCTCACTGCATTCTCCAACTCCCTGGTTCAATTGATTCTCCTGCCTTAGCCTCCCGAATAGCTGGGATTACAGGCTTCTCAGCCTCCCAAAGCGCTGGGATTACAGGTGTGAGCCACCATAACTTAATTGTGGCATATTTCAATCAGTATCTAAAGAAAACTGAGAGGAAGCAATTACTATTTACCTAACCAATAATACCAAAAAACAAAGTTATATCTGTTTTAAATGACTTGATTCCCAATAAACTGTTTGAAATTAAAGAACATAAAAAATTTTACAAATTAATTATTTACTCAGCAATGAGAATTTTTTTATCCCAAAAGGCTAACAGACCATATTTAATACTTTTCCTTATATTTCATTCTTTAATGCAATACACTTTTGGGATTTCAGAATGTGTTTCTCTCTTCAGTTTGTCCCTATATTATTTAGAGATTCCCAATGGCAATTCAGAATAGAATCATGTTTAAGTCAAAAATTTGCCAAAAATTTGATTTGGCACCAACAACTTACTGCAGACACTTTCAGGAAAAAAAAAATACCTTCTAATTGGCCAGTGGCAAGGATACAAGAGAGTGACCTACTCCTTTAATAATCAAACATATATCTGCTTAGTGGGAAAGTTGCCCTAATTTATCATTTAATCATAATATTCATTTTCAATCTGAACAAATCGGAAACTTATGACATTTTTAATCAAGGGCTAACAGGAGGAATTGGCCTTCTGGATGAATATAAAATCTCCATATCTATTAGAAGCCTATTCAAACACTTATAGATTATCGGCTTGTCAATATGTTACTTATATTTCTTCAGTATTTTTTATGAACAGACCTCTGGAAACATTGATTGGCACTTTTTTACTAACTTTTGTTGGAGACACCAAGTTTTATTCTTAGGTTAGCAGATTTTTAAGAGCAATGAACTACTTAAAGATAGCTGCAGCTTGTGCTTTGCAGAATTGGGAAGGAGAAGCTAGAGAAAATAATTATTCCTTACACTGTGTAATATTCTGGTCCTGGTGCTTTTCAGTACAGAAATGTGTTCCGTCATCTCTAAAGTTTCTAATATTGATACTGCTATGTCTTGTTCTGAAAATATTATGTCATATTATTTATTTGGATGCCAAAGACTTGGTCTACTGCTTTGATAAATTTTGTTCTAGCTCATCACATCAAATATTTTTATGAAGGAATTTAATTAGATTAATTTTATATGTTATGTCAAAATATCACATCTACTTAATTCTGAAATCAACTTTCACTGTGGCTGATGTTGGAACCAACTACATCTAGAAAATTCTATGGATATTAATTAGACAATTTATTTTTATAGTTATAAAATGTTCATGTGTGTATCACCAAAAATAACAAAATGGGAAGATTCATCGAAGTTTGGTAGAATGAACTTTACTAATTTTCCGTATATGTAGGCACTTTCAATGACTTGGAGGTGATAATATTTTCAAATAAAATAATTAGAAGCACACCTCAACTCCATGTTTGTTATATACATAAATAAAGTTGTGTATGTATGTAACCATACATTCTCTTTGAAATGTACATGTGCATGCATTTGCTTTCAGGTTAAACCAGTGATGGGGACAGCAAAGTCATACCTTGGCTGCCATCACACCAACAGAAGTAATTCCATCACTCTAAGCCAAGTAACTCTTTTACCCTGGGTTAACATGGGCATACCACATCTGGCTATAGAGAAACTCTCCAGGAGTCGGTAGTACACTTTCACATTGTCCAACAATGCTAACCCTCAGCCTTAGAGGTCATTTGGCAGCTTGTGACTGAGTTGAGTTGGTTTTGTGCAGTAAGGCTTAGATCTATAATGAAAAACAAATCTTCGCTTACTTCTGTTGCCCCATTTAATGATTATGAACAGTAAACTCTTATAAAGTATACTCTACTTGAAAGGAATATTCCTGTTACACTATAAAATATATTACTAGGTACTAATGGTAGAAGAAAGGAAAAATCTGTTATAAAATATATCAAATAAGGTTTTACATGTCATTATACACAATTGCAGAGACTTTTCAGAGGCTCTAATGAAAGGGTACTTCTCATGCTTTGGAAGCTCAAGTCCTCCTCAAAGAGAGTCAATGACATTATTTTACAGAGGATTTTATAGGAATACCATATAAAAGCAAAAATATGGCATCTGTAATTGCTACATAGTGTGTGCATGGCAAGTTGCTGCTACCCTTATGGGACAGCACTTCAAGTTCAAAGGAAAAAGCATACCCTTCCAACTTGCAGTTTAATTTAAGGATCAAATGAGCCAGCACACAGCTTGGCACATGTTAGGCTTTCAATATTTACATTCTTTCTTTAAAAAAATAAGCTATTTGTATTAGCTCATTTTCATGCTGCCAATAAAGATATACTCAAGACTGGGCAATTTACAAAAGAAAAAGGTTTAATGGACTCACATTTCCACATAGCTAGGGAGGCCTCACAATCATGGTGAAAAAAGAAAGGCACATCTCATATGGTGGCAGACAAGAGAAGAAAGAATGAGAAACAAGTGAGAGGAGTTTCCCTTTATAAAACCATCAGACCTCATGAGACTTATTCACTACCATGAGAACAGTATGGAGAAAACAGCCCCCAGGATTCAATTATCTCCCACTGGGTCCTTCCCACAACAATGGGAATTATGAACCCACAATTCAAGATGAGATTCAGGTGGGATACACCCAAATCATATCACTATTATTTGGAGTAATGATTAACAAATACAAAGTGAGGTTGAAATGAATATTATTTAGTATTTTGTTTTGAGTAAAAAGAAATTTTGCCCTTTAATCATGATCAGTCATAGTGTTACATATTTTAACTATATTTATTACTAAATTTTTGAAACAGTAAAAATAATTAATTAAGAAAAAAGAGAAAGGAAATGAACAGTGTTATAGGCAAGTAGATGGTGGTGTTTACAGCATATGATTTTCTCTCAGAAATTCCCCAGTCCTGTCTCCTATCTTACCTCTAGGAGCCCACATCTACACATCAATCTTTACTTCCTGAAGTCAAGACCTAAAATATCTGTTTACATTTGTAAGATAGTATTCAGAGTATTTGCTTTAAATATCCTTTCTAGAAATTTTTAGAAAATTAAGTATCTCATAGATTTTCTACACCATATTTTCTACTCATGGCCAATATTTCACTGAGAAAATTTTCTTTTATTCTGAAATTCATGGGATAAAATTGCTTGAACAATCAATTTTTGGAAAGACAGATAATGGTGCACAAGAATTGAAAATACACATATCTAATCATCATTTGGAACTGGATAAGTCATCTCCAAGTTATTTCATGTGAAATATAGTCAAACCCATTATTTAAATTATGGCCCATGGATATTTCTGAAATTGTAATTCCTTCAAATATATTTAAGAAGAAACTAAATATTTACTTTTAAGATTTATTCTAAAACAAAACATTTTACTACATTGAATAGATTCAAGATTTCAATTTGCATCTTTAGGTATAAGTAGGACCTTTCTTACTTTTAATTTTTAATTTTTTTTATTATGCCTTTATTATTCTGCATTATGCAAAATCTTGTGTGTTTCCAATTACATGTTTCATCGCGTTCTCTCAGCATTTTAGAGTATTTCAGTTTTGTTTTTGAAATATTTTGTGGTTGCCTCTCCTCTAAAATGCTTTAATGCAATTTCATTTAAATTTCAGATCATCCAATTATCAGAATAGCACTATGTAGACAACACATGAAGAAGTGAGTCATTCACCCATTTCCTGTCTTTTGTTTCTTTGCTGATTGAAGGGTTCAATAAATTGCTTCAGCTCATAATGACTATGAAAGTTAAATACTATTTTTATCCATTCAGCTGGGTTTTAAATACGGCATGTGGACCCATCATTCTGTCATGGGCAGAAGCTCTGGAAATTCTTGACAACTTATAATCTTCCCTCCCCATATTCACAAGTGAAAATGATTATACTTACAAGAAAGAACTCTACACACTAATTTTTGAATCAACTTTCAGAAAGACAAGAAGTCCATGAAAATCAGTGTACTCTATTGCTTTTGAGAAAAAATTTATCTCCGAAAATAAAGCATTTAGGATTTAAGAATTCAACTTATTACTTGTTTGTCATAAATTAAGGTTATTACTTATCACAAGTTGAATAAAATCAATTATTCATGATAACACGTTGATTTACTGTGATGTAAATTTTCTTGGATTAAAGTTAAATTTTAAAATGTGGTAATCTGTTTGATAGAGAATGAAACTTTCACTTTAGGAGAAGAATATCAAGTCCCAGACCACTCAATTTAGATCGTACCAGGCACTCTCTTGGTTTATCCCACACCCTTGTATATCCTACCTGGGTATATTTTTTACTACCTGAAATCTCACTGTATATTGTTTTACTTCTAGAAGTCTATTTCACCTTTTAGAATAAATATTACAGAAGAATGCACACTTTTCTTATTTACCTTTGTGGTCTTTAAAGTTTATTTTTAATTTGCATTTATTCTTTTTATTAAAAAAAAGAAAAACACCTTCAACTTCCATTTTGGATTCAGGGGGTACATGTGCAGGTTTGTTATGTGGGTACATTGTGTGATGCCAAGGTTTGGGGTAGGAATTATCCTGTCACCCAGGCAGTGAGCATAATACCTAATAGGTGGTTTTTCAGCTTTTACCCCCCTCCCTCTCTCCCTTTCTAGTAGTCCTCACTGTCTATTATTACCATTTTTATGTTCATGAGTACCCAATGTTTAGCTCTCACTTATAAGTGAGAACCCCAGAGCAGTACATTAGCATATCAAGTACTCCAGTGTCCTAATAAATAGCTGATGACTAACGCTGAAGGAATGAGAAGTAGCCATCATTACTTATTTAGTATTAGTGCACATTTTTTACTACCACGGTGTTTGTGACTAAAGGTTCTGAAATCTGCACTGCAGGACTTCATGGGTCTTTTTATTCCTGTGTTCTGAGTGTAATTATTTCCTTAGTTGTGTCGTGTGTATATATGAGTCCTTTTTCTCAATTAGGATCCAAACATGCCAATGCCAGGAACTTGCAATAGTTTCATCGTTTGAGTTCTATCATGGCTGACATAGATTAGCAGTGGAGGGTAAATGTGTGCAATGAAGGAATGATGAGTCAGTGTCTGCGTGCAATAGTAGGTGTCCAGTGATGGTTGTTAAATAAATGCATTAGCTTTTATTGGCCCCGATCCTGGCTGGCTGCGCCACCTCGGGGAGTAGTGGCTGCTGTCTTTGAAGGACACATGCTTACCCCTTTGGCTCTGATCTTCCCTGTTGTTCCCTTACTTGAAACTTAGTGGCAGCTGCCAGTTACTTATACTTACTGAGTACAGTCTAATGGAGAATAAAACACTCACTCTGCACCTTCACTAAAAATTAATGGGCTTTGTCATTGTAGATATGTGAGTTTGTTCTTTCCCCACCAGAATATAAAACAATGGAGTTTTATGTGTAAAGTAGAGGAAGATGGTTAGGGTTAATTTTATGCTTTTCATTGCATTTGGAATCTGAGTGATGTTCATAGAGAGGACAACGAGGAGTGCAAATATTAGAAGTGGTGTCTAATGTCTACCTCAGATAATGGTAAGAGCAAAAGATTGTGATGCCTATGGACACTGATGTTGGCTTGAAGATATTAAGTAGGATATCCTCAGATTTGTAACTACTCTATACTCACAGGGAGATTACAGTAGGAAAATGAAATTCATCAAATTCACATTGAAAAAAAGTAAACAACATCTGCCAAACAAAGATTCAAATTCCTCTTTAGGGATTCCGCAAATACTTGAAAAGCAAAGTCATCTTTATATTTACATGTATATTTTGTTTAAAATGCACTGTAACCATTTTGAACAAAACGTAACTACACCTTTGATTTTGTCTAGTAAAAATCCAGTAACTTTTTTAGATGAGTAATGCTTATTTATGTGAATAAGCAATTGACAAAAGAATAAGGTAGATATTGTGGAGTACCTGATGAAAATATTAGACTGTATACAGTTAGCATTTTTAATTTATGTAATACCTTAAGAACTAGATTCTGGGAGAGAAAATATTGTCAGTTTCAGAGAAAAGGATTTTAGATAGAAGAATATCGTCAAAATAAGCAGCAACGGAAAATGGAGATCAGGTAGGTAAATTAGAGAATTGCATCAGTCATGAATAACTTTTGACTGTGAGTAACAGACACCCTTCCTCCCAATCAAATGGCAGTTTAAACACATTTTGAGGGGGGTCTTATTTTGAGGAAGTGTAAAGGTAGGCAGGTTACAGCTGGTGTGACCGCTGTGCAACGTGTCTTCAGAGGCCCAGGCTTGCTTTGGCTCTGTGGTCTGTAAGATGGAACCACACTTGCATTCATGCTCTAAGATATCTGCAGGGACCCTAGACTCCTCCCTGTGTCTTGGAAGGAAGAAGGTAAAATGCCAAAAGAAACAAAAAGCAAAACAACATTGCTTGTTCTTTAAAGAACTTGACGCCTTTCAAGCCACCTTTTCAGGAGCCCACTCAGTGGCTTCTGTTTCTTTTTCAGTTGTATTTCACTGTCTTTGATTGCACAGCCATGCCTATCTGTGAGTGAGCCTTGGAATAGAGATTTGTATTTGAGTACATTATAAGCCTGAAAAAAAAGTGTTTACCCTAAGAAATAAGGTGGTCATTATATGGTATAGGAAACTAGCATTCTCCTTGCTTTTCTCTCATTCAAGGAAAGTAAGTAAAATCAATACCTTGAGGCATAGTTTTCAGGTTCTATTGCAAAAGCCTTCTCTGGTGTGAGCCAGGCAAGAGGCCATGGAGTAAGGAGGGAATCTGAATATAGGCTCTGAGAGCTGAAGATGAAAAGCTCAGGGAGGGGCATAGCATGAGGTTCACATCCCACAATTGCCTCATACAGGAGGGGCACGTGAGTAAGGAGACTGATTTTAGGTGTGTTTTATAAATTCTAATTTTTCATATTTTGTTTTCTGGGATGATTTATTTTTGTTTTATGGAAATCCTGGGGAGGGGGGCAAACCTAGTATTATTTAGCTTTTGATATTTGAATTTTTTTTCTCCAACTGAACTTCCCTTGCACCTGACTTCAGAAACAGTCTTTAATTTTGCTGTAGGAGCAATATATTGCTGTTCTCTGCCTAATGAAAGCAGCTAATAATGATTAATGCCAAAGAGTGTGTGTTCAGAGGGAGGAACAGAGCTGCTGGACAGTATCCACCTTTGATGGATGTGTTTCCACTGGCTTTGACCCTCCACTGTTGCATCTGCAATGGCGTGAACTGCAAGCACCATTTTGAGGACGGCATGCTGCTTGTTGTCGTCCACAAGTTTCCCACATATTCTACCACTCCACTGAGTTTCTCTGTGAATAAAGCTCTTTTACAGTAATTGGTGCTTCCTTTTGAGAGCCACCAGGTATAATTATTTTACCTTGTTGTATTTCAGCAAAACAAAATATCATTCTTAATGTGAAAAACCTAAAAATATATGAAGATTGCAAATTACATAAAAGAATGGTCAAAGAACTTCAAGAAATAACTTATCCAAAGATTAAAACAAGAGTAAGTAAAATATATATATGTAAAAGTTCCATTAAATTGGAAATATGAACCTTTTTTACATATGAATTGGAAGGATGTTTTTAGTGACATTCAGGCTTGATAAGAATTCACCATGAATAACATAGACATAATATTTCTGTGAAGTAATTGGCCAGTGTGAATTAAAGAGCCTTAAATATCTATACCCTTTGCCCAATAGTTTTATTTTGCAGTCTACCTCAGCAAATGCTAAAATATGTGAAAGAGTATATGCATGTATGTATGTGTGTGTATATATATATGTGTGTGTGTGTATGTGTGTGTGTGTGTACACACTTTGAAATTTAATTTCTAATAGTGGGAAAAAGGAAAGCAACCTCAAAATCTAGTAAGAGAATTAAATGGTTAGGTAAAAAGAAGGCTGAACCACACTAAAGCAAACCAAAAGGAAAAATAACTTTTCAAAGGATATTGAAAGACATGACATGTTCATGATATAATATGTAAAATAAGTAAGATTCAAAGATACAAGAGAAGTGCAGTGGGAGAAAAAAATTCAAAATTCAAGAAAAAGCTAAATCCTGAAGTTTTATAATATATATTGTATATAATCCATATATGAAAAATAATAGAAATTAAATAGGCCAAAAATGTAAAAGTAATAGACTCTGAGTGGTAGAATTATGTATTATCTTGTTCTCTTCTTTTATTTTCCAATTTTACACAGTGAATCTATATTCGGTCACTAAAATGTGGTTAAATATGTTGGTTAGTTTGATGTTTATTATTTACTGAAATATTTGAAGCCAATTTCTAGGACAGATGAGAGCAGAAATGCCACATAATTATGAGAATAGATTTTTATACTTATGGTTATCACAATTATAAAAATTAACCTTAAGCAAGTAATTCAGTAGTAATAGAAATAGTTATCCAAATTAATATCTTTCATTTTCAGAATCATCTATGATGAGAAAACATTTGTCTAGAATTCATTTATAATACAAGATTTTTATTGAAAAAATTTACTGTTAACACATTTTAAAAATTAATATGTGATTCAATTTCTTATTATGATGAAACAGTTTTAGTTTTAGTAGACCAATGCTGTTGCCAAAGACAACAAGAAAATCTGTATAAAATACCAACAAAAAAAAAATCATTTGAATGAATGGGAATACTGGTAAGGCCACCAGTGCTTGAGAAGCCCAGATCTCATAGGGAAAGAAGCTAATTTGTGTGTACAATGCTTCCCTCTCAGACCATTTGCTGAATTTTACCCTCTGCAGGGAAAGAGGGTGAGAAGTTCAGCAGATAACTTGGATATAAGAAGAGAAGATGTCAGAACTTTCTGGATTCTTACAGGGTTGGAAGAAAACATAGAAGATTGAGACTTTTAAAGCCACCAGCCCTTTGGGGTCATGACCTTGGAGACAAGGGAAGTGCAAAACGTGAGCCAACTATTCCACCCTATATTTTTTCCAAAAGCATTTGCCAATTTAAGAACAGTGAAAGATTAGAGACTAAGAAGCCAAGAAGAAAGTGATTAACAAAGTGATTAGAACTGGCTGGAGCCTTCGGATGCTTGGAAAACAAAAATTGAATTCCAAGATCCACAAAGGAGTGTGGACCTAATAATCTTACAGAAGGCTCAGGAAGTATTGGTGAATCAGAGAGATCAAACCTAGCAAAGACTCCCACCTACCTGGCGTCAGCTCAGTCGCTGATTGGACTTGAGAGATCTACCCCTAATTTTGATGACTGCCAGAGAATAGGATAAGTTATTTTAGAAGAATTATTACACTATTCAGAGTTTCTACAGTGTCCTACATTCAATAAAAATATATCCAAACAAAACAGATAGACAACAAACTAGGACTATTAGGAAATACAGATAATAAAAACAGACATGTGAGACAGATATTGGAATTATCAAATAAAAGTGGTCTACATTTTAGGAAAGAGAAGACAAGATGTAGAATTCAAAAGATATTTAGAATCAATAAAAGAATGTAGTAACTAAGACTGAGACCTCGAGTAGTAGGTTTAACACAGATTGGGCATAATAGAAGAGAGAATTAGTCAAAGTCAATAAAATATAGACATTTAATGATGAAATATTTAAAGCTTTCTCCCAGTGATTGGGAACAAGGCAAGGATGCCTGATAGCACCACTTCTATTCATCATTGTTGGTAAATTATCATTGGTAAACTTAGTACATAAAAGCAAGAAAATTATAAAAAGACATAACAAATGGAAGGAAAGAAATAAACTATTGTTCACCAAGGACATAAAGTAATTTCTGGCAAGGCATTAAAATTATTAAAGTTCATAGAAAATAAGAATATAAGAAAAAATTAGTTGTTTAACTATCCTAGCAACACTAGATGTAAGAGTATATTCTACATAATTCCAATTACAAAATTTCAAACACTGATTTATAGTAATAGAAGCTAGGTTGGTGGTTGAGTTGGTGGCGGACAGAAGAGGAAATCCGAGGGTGTTAGTAACATTATTTTTTTTCACTTGGGCGTTAAATTGATCTTTTCACTTTATGACAATTCATTGAGTCATGAATTCATGATTTGTGCATATCTGTGTATATGCCTGATAAGTGGTATTATGTAGATGAGACATCTACATAAGATTTTTAAGAGTGGTAACAAGAGCCATAATAAAAATTATGATTAACACACTTTTATTCTTAATAAAGAGGAGTATACATATGAATCAAGAAATTAGTAATTTTAGTTTTAGAGTCTTGTTGGCTTTTAAACATCTGCTCAATTTTGTGGTTCACAGATACTCAATTTTTCTTGAAATTTAAATGTGAAAACACATCTGTTTCTCTGATTCATATTTTTATGGTCAAGTCTGAAATGAGACAGTTGTTGTGAACTGAGAAATCATTCAAAACACAAGGGATGTGTCTTCTTCTTATTTATGAGGAGGAAGTACAATAAAGTCCTGATATCAGCAACTTGCATTGGTGGCTTATTTACATAAGAAATTGGATTAAACATTTCCTTTTCTACTTGTGGATTTCCGTCTTTCTCAATTAGACTATAAGGTCAATGTAGGTAGAGCTCCTGAATAAGTAATTTAAAAAATGAAAGTGTGAATAGCAGAACTATCTTTTGAATTAGAAATTTTTAAAAAATATTGTTAAGGTAATGGATCTGCAGATGATATTTCTCATGGAAATCTATACTTGTTTAGATGTTTTTTCCAGTCCAGTGAGGTAATGTCTGACCCCTTAGATGCTTCTGCCACAACTTTAGCAAGGACCATCATCTCTCCCAAATTGCATTGCCCAAGAGCCTCTCAGCTGCTCTTACTGAGCAGCCTATTACTCACCTTGTACACTTTGATTTATGTATTCACCACACCTCTGTCAAGGTAATCTGGCCAAAATTTGATTTTCTAATTTTTCAGCTGAAGGTTTATTAAGGCTTTAGGACATGTCTATATTCCTTTCCTCTCCCACATCCTCTTAGTTTAACTTCCTACCTTAGTGAAAGTGTCACCTTTTTCAAGAAGCTCTCAGGGCTGGAATCAGATATCTGTGATCTAGTTACATTTCTCACATCCTTATTTCCTTCTGTTATAACATGTAGGATTATTTGTGTGCTCTGCCCAATAAAGTGTAAGACACCTGAGAAGGAGTGAGAGTAAGAATGAAAGCAAAAGTGAGACTGAGAGAGACAATTAGCTGTTTATTCTAAAAATGCATTGTCCTGTTAATGCTCCTGATACTGTTGGGTCTCAACTTTCTCATCAGATCCTCAAATGCCCAAAAACGTTTTGATTAAAGTAAATGTAATTGTTGCCCTGAACCATGGTTTTATATTTTGTCAGATATATACTAATAACATAGTATATAGGAGATGTGCTTTACTTTCTTTCTTTCAGGAAGAATATTAGGTTAGTTTGTATTTAAATGAACTATCTGGTTTGTAAATGTGTTTGTAAGGAGATGAAATACATTTATTTTTTTCTTGTACCTTATGGTAAATACTTGAATGTTTGTATTATATACTTTCCTAGTACCTTCCTTTGATTGAGAATAATTTTTATATCATGACCCTTATTTAATTTTGAAAAACATAAATATATTTATGGTAATTGAAAATATTAATTACTTTTCTTTGGCATTTGTCCAAAATAAAAAAATAAGCATCCCTAGTTATTTAAAATGTAAATTTTAAGAAATACAAAAATTGGATCAATTTCTAGTTCCTCATCTGCTGGCCAGGTGACTTCTTTTTTTTTTTTTTTTTTTTGGCAAGTTTTTTTAAATTTCCAGGGTACATGTGCAGGATATGCAGGTTTGTTACATAGGAAAACATGTGTCATAGGGCTTGCTGCACAGATCCACCTACCACTTAGGTATTAAGCCCAGCACCCATTAGCTGTTCTTCCTGATGATCTTCCTCCCATGGCCCCCATTTGGCAGGCCCCGGTATGTGTTTCCACCCCCACCCCATGTGTCTATGTGTTCTCATTGTTCAATTCCCACTTCTAAGTGTGAACATGCAGTGTTTGGTTTTCTGTTCCTGCCTTAGTTTGCTGAGGATTATGGATTCTAGCTCCATCCATGTTCCTGCAAAGGACATGATCTCATTCCTTTTTATGGTTGTATAGTATTGCATGGTGTATATGTACCTCATTTTTTAATCTAGTCTGTCATTGATGGGCATTTGGATTGATTCCATGTCTTTGCTATTGTGAATAGCCCTACCCCGTAATGAAATTGCTGGGACAAACCATACTAATTCTTCTAGATCTTTAAGGAATTGCCACACTCTTCCATATGGTTGAACTAATTTACACTCTCACCAACAGTGTCAAGTGTTCCTTTTCATCTCCAACCTCTCCAGCATCTGTTATTTTTTGACTTTTTTTTTTTTTTTTTTTGCCAATCAGCGTGAGCCTTGAACTCATGACCTCGCCTTCACAAGCGCCACGACATCCAGCTGGAGCCAATTTGGACCCCCGTTTCTTGACTTTTTAATAATGGCTATTCTGACTGGTACAAGATGGTATCTCATTGTGGTTTTAATTTGCAATTCTCTGATGATCAGTAATATTGAGCTTTTTTTCATATGATTGTTGGCCGCACGAATGTCTTGTTTTGAGAAATGTCTGTTTATATCTTTTGCCCACTTTTCAATGGGAATATTTTTTTCTTACAAAGTTGTTTAAGGTCCTTGTAGACTCTGGATATTAGACCTTTGTCAGATGGATAGAATGCAAAAATTTTCTCCCATTCTGTATGTTGTATGTTCAGTGTGATGATAGTCTCTTTTGCAGTGCAGAGCTCTTTAGTGTAATTAGATCTCATTTATCAATTTTGCTTTTGTTACAATTGCTGTTGATGTTTTTGTCATGAAATCTTTGCCTGGGCCTATGTCCTGACTGGTATCACCTAGATTTTCTTCTAGGGTTTTTATAGTTTTAGGTTTTACATTGAAGTCTTTAATTCATCTTGAGTTAATTTTTATATAAGATGTAAGGAAAGGGTTCAGTTTCCATTTCTGCAAATGGCTAGCCAATTGTACCAACACCATTCATTAGATAAGGAATTATTTCCCCATTGCTTGTTTTTGTCAGGTTTGTCAAAGATCAAATGTTTATAGGAGTGCAGTCTTATTTCAGAGTTCTCTATTCTCTTCCATTGGTCTATGTCTTTGCTTTTGTACCAATACCATGTTGTTTTGGTTACTATGTGACTTTAAAAAAAATTGATTGATTGATTATTGATTGATTGATTGAGACAGGATCCCACTCTGTCACTCAGGCTATACTTGATCTTAGCCAAAAGGCCAAGAAGTGATGTCACCCAGGCTAGATTGCAGTGGTGCATTCATGGCTCACTGCAGCCTCAAACTCTTGGACTCAAGAGATCCTCCTGCCTCAGCCTCCAGAGTATCTGGGCATACAGGTGCTTGCCACCACACCTAGTTAATTTTTTAAAAATTTTTGCTGTGACAGGGTGGCTATGTGACCTTAAGTAAGTTACCTAAACCCTGTAAGTCCATATGCCTCATCTGAAAAACTAATAAAGACATACTAAATATTGTATAGGGTCACGGTGGAGAAGAATCAAACAGTAGACATGCAATATTTAGTATAATGCCAGGAAACTAGTTGACTGGTCATAGTCACACAAATACTTTGGGGCAGGCCTATTTCTTGCATACCTGTGGTTTCAGAACATTTTCAGAAGTCTCAGACCTCAAACCCATATGTGGAAAATCCAAAGTTTTTTGTCTAAGAAGAATGAAGTTATCAATGAATATCTATTCCCTTACCAGTGCTTCGTTACAATTATTTAAACCTACCAACTTCTATATGGGGAAGACTGGAAAAAGGTTCAAGAAGTGTTTCCTCAAAAACACAAAAATGCATAAGAAAGAAACAGATACATCAAAGTTACCGCAATAGAGTGACCATCACAGAATAAGAAACTTCAGCTATTGACTAACTGAAGCTAATATCATGATGGAAAAGTCTGTTATTAGTGTTGAGGTGAAGACTGACCATATAAGAGATCTGAATTTATTCAGGTGAATATTGGGATGTCACTGACTTTATCAGATTTATTATAATTAAGAGTAAGAAGGAAGAAAACTGGAATTCTGAGATCATGAAAAGAGTTCAGAATAAATGGGAAAAGTAAATGCAGCACTAATAATGTTACCAAAATCAATCAACAAGTCAGTCCACAAATAAATGTTAGATATATATGTGAAATACATTGATGCTCAAAGTAGAATCTTTGACTTTAAGTAGCATACATTTTAATTAGTAAGGAGAGGGCTCCAAAAACATGTAAATAGGCAGCAAGACAATACATGGTTTTGGCAAGTGCTATGATGAACTATGGCAACACAGTAAGAAATACCGGTGGTAGAGAGGGCTTCTTAAGATGATGTATGTGTTGAGAAATAAATGACAAGACAGTGATCAAAATTTGGGGGGAATGTTTTACAAGCGAAAGTAACCTCAAATACAAAAATGCCAAGTTTGCAGACTTCAGGGATGAAAAGGACAACTGTGTTCAGATAACTGAGGCTGAGGAACAGAGAGAGATGAGTTTAGATCTTGTTTGAGACAGACCATGTAGGGCCCTGACGTCCAAATTTGGATTTTATTCTAAATGAATGAAGTCCATTTGAAGATTTTTAGAAGAGGAAAGTGACATACTTTTCTTTCCTTCAAGAAATCCCTCTGGCTGCTGTGTGGTGGATGCCTCTAGATGCCCAAAGGTGAGGACGAGGGCCGGCTGAGCAACATAATAGGAGTTCAGGTAGAAGATGATGGGAGCAGTGGAAATGGTATCATAATTTGCATTTGAGATCTATTTTACTAAAGGCTGGAGATCTGGAATATGAGTGAGCGGAATCAAGGTCATTTTTGATCTTAGTTACTAGGTGAAGGGTCATGCCGTTAACAGAGAAACAGAAAGCCTTGAGGAGCTGATTCGACGGCGATGTGGGCAAATCAGTGGTTCTCTTTTGGTCATGTTACATTTGAGGTGCTTATGATACAAAGTGAGAAGTTAAATACACATGCCTGTAAGTAACAAGAGAAGTCTAAGTTAGATACATAGATGTGATGTCTTCAGAATGCAGATTGGTGTAAAGCTTTGGGCCTGGATGCAACCACCCAGGGAGAAAGTCCACAAAATTATGGAAATGGCTGGGAACAAAGCAACATTTCTAAGTCTGGGAGGAAAGACCTGGAAACCAAGACGAAAGGGTGAAAGCAGTGCTGAGAAACAGGCAGATTTCAGTTACAGCAAGAAGATAAAAGCAGTGTTCAGAGAAGAAGGCGTATGACTACAGATAACCTTGGTGATGACAGATTAAGTTTCACAGACATTAGGAAAGGAGCGAAGAGGAGAAGGGGCATGAGGAATAGCGCAGAAGAGTGATGCAGTTCCTTCTGGTGGTGTGCAGTCTGGAGACTTGGATTTATGAAAATGACTGAGGTGAAAGTGATGCAAGAAATGATACACTTGCTTAAAAGCAAAGTGTGCCATGAAGGCGGGGATCTTGGCAAAGAGGAGAATGAATTCATGAAAGCATCCTGCCCTTGAAATCTCACTGCACTGCTAGATTGAAACTAGATTGGTGGCACAGAATGGGTGTTTTGTTTTATCTTATCTCTGTATTTTCTTATGTGGGAGGAGTAGACATCTTGCAAAAAGCTGTTGCCAGACACGCACATTTAAATGTTCTGAAACGCGAGATGATAGACAAGATAAATTTAGTCAAATGTATACGTTAATAATTTATCTTCAGAAAATGCAGATCTTCATTGTAGTTATTTTCCTGTTTCTGTAAATGTAATTAAAGCATTTATAACACAGGGGAACAACAGTAATGGAATCGAGAACAACCTGGTGTAAAGAAGAGTATTGAAAAATTTTAAGTTCCTCTCTCCTATGCTTTCTAATATTTCTGTTTGTAAACCCAATTTTCACTTCCCCTTTCTATGAAGCTAATGCTAGATCTTACCGCTTTGCATTTAAAACATCCACTTTTACTGCCAACATTCATGTACTTCTCCATTGTTAAATGAGGTAGTCACAGATCTCTGATGTGCCGTGTGGTGGTACCTGAGCTGACTGAGTGGAGGCAGCTCTTATGATGCTGGCCATTCCCACAGGTAATCATTGGCAAAGCCTAAAGAGATGCTATGGAAGCCTTAATATTATTGATGAAAAGGGTGAAATATTTGAAGAGATTTATTGTAAGCCAAATATGAGTGACCATGGCCCATGATACAGCCCTCAGGAGATCCTGAGAACATGTATCCAAGGTACAACTTGGTTTTACTTATTTTAGGAAGGCATGAGACATCAATCAAATGCATTTAAGAAATATATTGGTTTGGTTCAGAAAGGTGGGACTACTCAAAGCAGGGACCGGGAAGGGGGCTTTCATGCTAAAGGTAAATTTAAATGTTTTCTGGTTGACCATTGGTTGAGTTTGTCTAAAGTCTTGAATAAATAGAAAGGAAATGAAGGAAATGTTCAGATTAAGTTAAAAGATTGTGGAGACCAATGTTTTTTGAAGTTTTATAATAGCTGCCTTTAGAGACAAAAGATGTCAAAGGTTTCCTATTCAGATCTTTAAAAGGTTCTCGACTTTTAGTTAATCTCTTCAGGATTGGGAGGACCTGGAAGAAAATGATCTAGCTATGTTAAGATGCAGTTTTTCCCTCACAAAGAACAGCTTTGCAGGGCTACTTTAGGATATAGCACAGAAACATGTTTTGGGGTAATATATTTTTATTTTCTTCCTTGTTTTGTAATGTTGTACCAGAGTCAGATTGGAAAGTGAGCCATGATATATATGGTTAAATAAAACCCATCTGATGAGAATTTATAGTTTGGAGGGCATGACTTTTCAGAACACTTAAACAGAAACTTAAGCAAGATTAAAAAAAAATCAGAGCTTAGACCTTAATATCCAGAGAATATGATGCATATTCATAAAAAAATATAAGGACCACCCACTTAACACTCTACACTCTTTCAAAATCATATTCTAATTTGCTTGTAATAGGTGGCAATATTTTTCTTTCATTTATGGATAACTAATCCTCACCTTTGTCAAACACGTCTTTCAAGAGTATGTAATGAATCAGTTGCGGCTCCAAGTCTACATCATGTATCTTTACATCCTCCTTATTCACTTATTTCCCTTTTAATCAATAAAATACATCTTGAACATATATTCAGGCTCCCTTTTAGTCAAATATTGTTGTTTTAGTTAATTTGACTGTGTTCCCAGTACTGCTTCTATAGAAGGTGAGCCCACATGCAGAGAGGAAAGTGGTGTGACTTGGCCTTAAACATAATGAAGCTTATACAATGTGCATTTTGTCTTAAGTTTGAATATAAATATAATTACCACATGTGTTACATTAAACCAATGAACTTTTACTATGCTTAGCCCAGTGTATCATCAGTTTTTAATTCAGGTTGTAGAAAAATTTATCATTTTGCTTCTTGATAAAATGATTTATTATTAATATTTTGTTCAACTTTATTGTTTTAAGCTTTTATCAAACATGTTACCTCTTTACTCAATGGTGACATGCTAGCTCTAGATAAGTGGTCTGATGGTAACACATGCACAGAGGGTAAAATTCCATGTGACTACTCAAGTGCCCATCAAACACTTTTTTTAAAATACCCATTTTGATACATTCTTAGTCCCATTCTACATTTTATACAGGTCCCATTCTTTGATTTTGATTTGTTTTGTTACATTTGACTCTCCTTACAAATTAGCTAACTATGCCCAAGCTCTAATGGTGTTGTTATAGATTTTTTAAAATGTTGGTTCCCTCCATTTTATTGTTTTTTTTTTAAATTTTTTTATGGTACTTTAGGTTCTGGGGTACATGTGCAGATCATTCACGACTGTTGCATAGGTACATACATGGCACTGTGGTTTGTTTGCTTCCATCCCCCATCAACTATATCTGGCATTTCTCCCCATGTCATCCCTCTGGAACCTCCCCACCCCCCCCACTTTTCCTCCCCTATTTCCCCCGCAACAGACCCCAATGTGTGATGCCCCCCCCATGTCCATGTGTTCTCATTGTTCAACACCCACCTATGAGTGAGAACATGAGGTGTTTGATTTTCTGTTCCTGTGTCAGTTTGCTGAGAATGATGGTTTCCAGATTCATCCATGTCCCTACAAAGGACATGAACTCATCCTTTTTTATGGCTGCATAGTATTCCATGGTATATATGTACCACATTTTCCTTGTCCAGTCTATCATTGATGGGCATTTGGGTTGGTTCCAGGTCTTTGCTATTGTAATCAGTGGTGCAATGAATGTAAGTGTGCATGTGTTCTTATATAGAATGATTTATAATCCTTTGGGTATATACCCAGTAATGGGATTGCTGGGTCAAATGGAATTTCTATATGTAGGCCCTTGAGGAAGATCCACACTGTCTTCCACAATGGTTGAACTAATTTACACTCCCACCAACAGTGGAATAGTGTTCCTATTTCTCCACATCCTCTCCAGCATCTATTGTCTCCAGATTAATGATCACCATTCTAACTGGCATGAGATGATATCTCAATGTGGTTTTGATTTGCATTTCTCTAATGACCAGTGATGATGAGAATTTTTTCATGTTTGTTGGCCTCATGTATGTCTTCTTTTGTAAAGTGTCTATTCATATCATTTGCCCACTTTTGGATGGGGTTTTTTTTTTTTCTTGTAAATCTGTTTTAGTTCTTTGTAGATTCTGAATATTAGCCCTTTGTCAGATGAGTAAATTGCAAAAATTTTCCCATTCTGTTGGTTGCTGGTTCATTCTAATGACTGTTTCTTTTGCTGTGCAGAAGTTCTGGAGTTTAATTAGATCCCATTTGTCTATTTTGGCTTTTGTTGCCAGTGCTTTTGGTGTTTTAGTCATCAAGTCCTTGCCTATGCCTGCACCCTGAATGGTTTTGCCCAGGTTTTCTTTTGGGGTTTTTATGGTGTTAGGTTTTGTGTTTTACTCTTTAATCTGTCTGGATTTAATTTTAGTGTAAGGTGTCCAGAATGGGTCCAGTTTCTGCTTTCTGCACATGGCTAGCCAGCTTTCCCAATACCATTTATTAAACAGGGAATCCTTTCCCTGTTGCCTGTTTTTGTCCAGTTTGTCAAAGATCAGATGGTTGCACATGTGTGGCGTTGCCTCTGAGACCTCTGTTCTGTTCCGTTGGTGTACGTCTCTGTTTTGGTACCAGTACCATGCTGTTTTGATTACTGTAGACTTTTTTTTAAATCCTTTATTACAAGTCACACTCTTACAGAAGTGTATGTGGACTTACGTGAAAAAATCAAATGTATCCAAGAATAAAAAACACAGCACATAAAGTAGTATATGCATTCCAGTGTTTGGGCCAGAGACTGTGGGCACCCAAGAAAAAGCTCTTCTAAAATGACCTGGCTGGGGCAGGCCAGGTGCGAATGGTTCTGGGCTGCAGGCACAGTGTGGGGGCCGCCTGCCTCCTCCACGGCCCAGGACAGCACCAGCTCCTGCTGCCTCCGGGCCAGCGGCGGATCTCAGGCCGGCCCGAGCCCGGCACCAGGCAGAACCCTTCGGGCAGGGCAACATATCTGGCCCTCTGGGGACGGCAGTGATGAAATACCCCGGAAACGTGGGCTTCAGGGCTGACCACAGTGTACCCTCAGAGGCCCTCGACTTAATCGGCCTTTTTCAGGAAGCTCTCACTCAGAATCACCCACACAGGGGAGTCCGTCTGGATGGAGAGGCGCAGAGCTTCCAGAGGGCCGAAGGCTGGGCCCACCTCTCCCTCTGCCACTCCCTTGTAGAAGGAGCCGATCTGGAGGTAGCCGTTGGGGCTCCGAGGGTACCGGAGGGTGGCGGCGAGGCCCTTCTGCAGGGCCTCCTTATCCGACTGAGGGTTATCAAAGAGCAATACCTCCACAGGCGTATTGAAGAACTTGTCCTCTGGTTGCTCAATGTTTCCACTGCAGAAGAAAAACTGCTCCAGTCGCAAGGGCTGGAAGAAATGGAAGCGGATGAAGTTCCCAGCGGCGAGGGTGAAGGGCCAGAAGTCCTCGCGTAGGTAGGCTTTCTCCCAGGTGAAGTGCTGGTGTGTCTTCAGGCTTGTGCCCACCTCTGCTGGTGAGCTCACGTGCTCCTTCCGCAGTGCCCGCTTTCCAAAGTCCTTGTCCTTCAGTTTCTGGATCTTGCCAGCCAGTGAGGAGTGAGTACCCACGCGCTGGAATAGGGGCAACTCGAAGCGGATCCGCAGGTTGGCTTTCTGCCGGTCACAGGGCTTCGCATCCTTCTCGGGGCTGCAGACTTTCACCCACAGAATATGGCCCAGGGGCCAGTCGGTGGACTTGTGTCGGTATAACATGAGGATGAACTCTACAATCAAGCTCAGGTCTGACTTGAACATCTTCCCAGTGAAGCCCAGCTGGGAGAACTCCAGGATCATCCAGTCCTCTGAAGGCTGCTGCAGTGCCAAGTTCTTCATGGTGTTCAGGTCATTGGGCCTGGCCACAATGTCGTCCTCCAGCTGCACGTAATAGATGCCTTTGGACTGCACGTACATCACGAGGAAGCAGTAATGGAGGTTCTGTTTGGTCCTCCACCTGACTCTCTCCTTGGGGTCCCCAAAGGACTCTCGGAAGCTGGAGAAGTCAGGGTAGAAGTGGGAAGAGGATCAGATGACCTCCAGGAGCCCGGAATGGATCCCGGTGGGGAACAAGGCCTTGATGTTCTCTGTCACTGCTGAAGTGTCCTGGGGGTCAGTCTCAGCAATCAGCACCACAATGACTGAGTCCTCCTTCTACTGTGGGCTCAGCTCAGGGATGAGCCAGTGCAGAGGGTCAGACAGGTATGAGAGGCACCTCGCGCCCCATGCTCAGGATGCCTGTCACCACCTACACTCCGGTGCGGCCCTGGCCCACGCGCACCGCGGGCTGCAGACCATTCTCCTTGGCCAGCAGGTGTGGTAGGTGGTGGAAGACAGTGGGCAGGTGTAGCACCTACTGGTGTGAGCCGTTCCACGGCTGCAATGGGGGAATCCTCTGTTAGGCGGCCCCAGGTGCGATTGCCTCTCCCTCTCGCAGCACCTGCCTCTCCAAAACGGCCCTCTTGATCTCATCCAGCACCAGGTTGAGCTCCTTGGAGCACTTGAGGCTCTCCTGCTTAGCTGTGTGCAGCCGATCCTGCAATTCCAGGAACTCCCGCTGGTAAACGTCCACGACGTCGCCTTTCTGGCAGCTGAGCGCCGAGTACCAGGACAGCGAGAGGAAGGCGCACAGGCAGAAGAGCAGCAGGGTCAGGAAGGTGCCATTGCGGAGCCTCATCTCCTCTGGTGCGCGGCTTGAAATCAGGTAGTGTGATGCCTCTGGCTTTGTTCTTTTTGCTTAGGATTGACTTGGCTATGCCGGCTGTCTTTTGGTTCCATATGAAGTTTAAAGTGTTTTTTTCCAGTTCTGTGAAGAAGGTCATTGGTAGCTTGATGGGGATAGCATTGAATCTATAAATTACTTTGGACAGTGTGGCCATTTTCATGATATTGATTCTTCCTATCCATGAGCATGGAATATTTCTACATTTGTTTGTGTCCTCTCTTATTTCCTTGAGCAGTGGTTTGTAGTTCTCCTTGAAGAGGTCCTTGACATCCTTTGTTGGTTGTATTTCTAGGTATTTTATTCTCTTTGTAGCAGTTGTGAATTGAATGGGAGTTCGCTCATGATTTGGCTCTCTGTTAGTCTGTTAATGGTGTGTAGAAATGCCTGTGATTTCTGCACATTGGTTTTGTTTTTTAAAGTTACAAAACATTTTGAGATTGGCTTTCTTCTTGTTGAAACTGGAATTCATATTGGAGGGTAATATTCCCCCCATGGGGTCATCAGTATTCATAGACTCTTGATTTACATTTTGCACACACTGCATGTTCTGTAAGATACCTAGAACGCTGCACACCTGGATGAATATTAATGATTGTCTCTACAAATAGTAAAGCAAGGAACAAATGACCTCTCTTTAATAATCTAGCATTACGGCAGTCCTGAATGAAGCGGGCAGAACTAGGATCCCCTGCCCTCACAGCTCTTCTTATCTCTTGAGTAGCACCCAAGACAAAGAAGCCCATTTGAGAGAATTCAGAGCAATTTTTAAAGACTTCTGTAGAAAGATGGATGCTTTTAACCTGAAAATGGTCTACTTATTGATTTAAGTGACTACATCTGCATTCTTTCTCCACTAGGAAAGAATGGCAAATTAGTTATCCATTATTTCATTTATGGATAACTAATCCTCACCTGTATCAAACATGTCTTTCAAGAGTATGTAATACATCAGTTGCAGCTCCAAGTCTACATCATCTGTTTTTGCATCCTCCTTACTCACTTATTTCCCTTTTTATCAATAAAACACCTCTTTTTTAGTCAACAGGCTCATTTTTAGTCAAATCGTGTTGTTTTAGTTAACCAGAGAGTGTACCAGAGTCTAAAGCTTAAAGTAAATTAATCAACCTTTGAAATTCTGTCAGCAGAAAGAATTCAAATGTGTACTTTGGCTGGTACCAGATATATATATACTCCTTTTAAGAAATAATACCATAATTTGAGGTGAAGTCCAATCGCAATTTAAGTCATGAAAAAGGATACTGGGAGAATGATCTTAGTTAAAATAAATCAGTTTGAAAGTGTTTCTAACTAAAATATTTGTTATAATTTTAGGTGGAATAATATTGCATTGTTTATTCATATCTGGAAAAATAGATGTAGTTAAAATACTAGAGGAAGACCCATTGAAACGTTAACAGTATTTGTTCCTAAAGCTATGTTTAATAAGGAATGTTCTGCCTTCTACTTATGTATTTAAAAAAATTAAAGTGATCATGTATTGCTTTAATATTATGATTGCTTTGATAATATTTTTTAAATCAGTTAAATTATAATCTAAATGTAAAAGGTACTCAGTGATTTTTAGGGCATATACATGTATGTGTATGCATATATGTGCATATCAATCTTATATATTTTATATTAAAATTTTGAATGGGGAATTAGGGAAGTTATTTTTTAAACTGGGATAATTAATTTTAAAAATGTGTAGCGGATGGGAGTCTCAGGTAATGTCATAAAAGTGCTGATGACCTGTCACAAGCATTGAATGAAAGATGCAAATGAACAGCTTAAATTTAAAAATTTGAGGAACTTGGTGCTAAACCATTCACAACCTGCTTGTGGGTTGGGATGTCCTCCCTCACCACCATCTATTGAGAGTCAGCTTTAAAAAATTAATATAAATAACAAGTCAAAAACTTTAATAAAATATATACATATATCAAACAAACTTTGACACCATTTTAGATCCATCAATATTTGTTAGACTACAGCACTACCAAGTTTCTGTCTTAAACATTATAGTGACTCCTAATCAGGCCTTAGAGTGGTGATTGATTACAGAGGTTGAGGGAGTGACAGGTGGTGCTTCTTAGAGGAGGTGAAAATAAGCCTTAAAAGATATAAAGTATCTTTTATCAGGTAATTTTGATCAGGTAATTTTTAAGTAACCATGTATATGTGCATACATGTACATATATGTGTGTAGGAGTGTAGATGCCAATGTGTTTGGACCTCTAGGGAAGGGGAGGGTAAGCAAGAGATAAATGCAACTCAGCCTCAGATGAGCTCAATCACTGACTGGGTAATCAGCCCTCATTTATTTCTGGGTTCCTCAATAGCAGCACTACTAACATTTTAGACCAAATAATTATTTGCTGTGGAGACTGTTCTTCTGTGCACTGTAGGATGTTTAGGAGAATTCTTGACCTCCACCCTTTAGGTGCTAGTAACACTGTAACCACCTTATTGGTTCTTCCTGCCCACTGGACAAAGTCAATTCATGGACACCATAGCATTGCAGTAAAGAAAGAATGTAATAATGAGGCCAGCCACACTACGTGGGAGACAGTTGTAACTCAGATGAAACTCCTCGAAGGCTCAGAGGTTAGGGTTTTTTTTTGAAAGATAGTTTGGTGGTTAGGGGCCCAGGGAGTGGGGAGTGCTGATTGGTTGGGTCAGAGATGAAGTCATAGGGAGCTAAAGCTGTTCTCTTGCTCAAATTGGTTCCTGGGTAGTGGCCACAGGACTCAGGACTGGTTGGCAAACACTGGTGAGGCCATCTGGTTTTCAGAAATGCAAAATCCTGAAAAGACATCTCGAAAGGCCAATCTTAGGTTCTACAATAGTCATGATATCTTCAGGAGAAATGGAGAAGTTGCAAATCTTATGACCTCTGAAATAATGGCTGGTAATTATTTAACTATGTTTGCATCTTAGCAGAATTCAGGCCCCTCTCATCTTCCTAACCTGGTGGACTTTCATTTGTTTTTCAAGGGCAGTCTAGTTTTTGGGAAGGGCTATGATCATTTACACTATAAACTAAATTTCTCTGTAAGTTAACTTTGCTCATGCCCAAAAATGTGTGAAGACAGCCACCCCTGAAGCTAGAGGCAGGATGAACTCAACCATGTCAGGGTTTTCTTACTTTCATAATTTTGTAAACACAGTTTTAGGACCTCTCTATTGTTATGTCTAAAAATGTCCCCAAACATTGCCAAATGCCTTTTCTGGAGGATTGCATTACTTTAAGCTCAGTAAGCTCTATAAGCTGGCATTTTGTGTGCAGGTAGTTGGGATGGATGAGAGGTTGTCTGGGGTTGAGAAACACAAAGCACTGCTCTATTTGTTACCAAGAGGTAAATCATTTTGGGGGTCATACTTAATCTAGATGCTCCATAATCTTTTCCATACAACTTTTGACATTCAATCAAAGAAATATGAAACAGGACTAAGGAAACAACAACAGACAATAGAAGCAGATGCATAAATGACCCAGTTGTTAGGAATAAACAGATACAGGTATTTAAATAGCTATAACAAACATAGTAAAAAAAATGGCAAGATGGGTAATTGGACAACATCCAGTCTACAGTACAGGTAACTCAAAGAATATTGTTTTTGCTGGCTTTCACTCATGGTGGTTTGCTTCCTTGTGTGTGTATTTTTTGGTCTTGGGTTTTGAGCTTATCCTAAACTCTGGAATATCTTGAAACCTAAATTCAGGACACTTTTCTTCAATGAACATTTTTGTTCATTTTTGAAAAGAATATTACTAATTTTGCATGTCTTCAGTCCTTATTCCATGGTACCTACTAACCAGCTTATTACCTTACCTGAGTAAGCTGGTTAGTAGGTACCACTTATGTGAAATGTTAATGTAGGATTTTATCCTCAGGACTCCTTTCATGTGAGTTTATGGTTTATTGCTCTTGCTTCAGCTTATAGTTCCAGTTTTTGGGTTTCCTGAAGGATTGCATTACTTCTATAAGTTCAGTAACAAACAATTGAAATGTGGTGCAATAGATTATTTGGTCTTTGCATTGCTGGAAGCTAAAGCCCATATACTGTGTGCTTCATTGTAATGTATCTTTCATCATCCTATTTCAGAATGTGACAAGTACTAAAAGCTGACATTTAAGATCACATCACTCCCCAAATATTTTTTTTCAAAAGTAAAAATGAAGTGGAAGATAAATAAGAAACTTAGAATAATACTAGGTTTAGAAAGTTTATTAATTATACTTCCGAAGAAGTAGTTGTCATTTTCTGAACAGATAAAAATGAATCTGCAAATTAAAATTCCCAGTGGAATTAATGCAGTGACTCATTACATAATACATTATGGACAAGCAATCCATCCTTTGTACTCTTAGGCAATCAGATGTATTTAAGCCTAAAATAATTCAAGACAAAAGTAATCCGGTTCCTCCAACATTGCTTTTTACCTGACATAGAGCTTATCATTGTTTAAAGCACCAAATTGCTTAGGCATTCTTTGTTCTCTTTTATTGCCTTCATTTCATTGCCTGAACAGCTTTTGCAGTGTGATGTTAACTATCGCTGTTTGGACTGATTGAATAGTCTATTTCTTTTGATAACATCAGGTGAAAGCAAAACAAGTCATTTCATGGCAATTTCCTGTTGCTTCAATGAGACACTGCTTTCCAAAAATGGCAAGAATGTTCTTGACAATTAGCATTTACATGTGATTTTAAATTTTTACTTTGTTTTCTTTTTCTTCCATATTCACTCTTGATTTTATTGAAGATTTGAGTGAGTGAGACATACACGCAGTTTAACTCATATGATGATAGCCAAAGTACATACTATTTATTCTATGTTTTCTATAGTCAGGGAGACCTGAGGGCTTGCATGAAAGACCTGCATATCAAATGCCTCTATTTTCTGACATTTTTCCATTGCCAATATAGACATAATCACATTCATTTGGTTGTTCTCACTCTTCCAACAGCCTCCCTCCCTTTCTCTTTACTGTAATTGGAAGCATATTTCCGTGTCTTTTCCGTCTCCATCTCTCCCACTTTGATATTCTTATTAAAGTGGAATATTTTCTCCTATCTGGTAGAATGTGAGGAAAATAGGGCACCCTAATTTATTTGATTATCATTCAGATTTTCTAGATAACTAACTTTGTCCTTGAACGTTTCTGGTCTCTTATGGTTACATTTTTAATTATCTTGGAATACTGAAAAAGATAGCCAATAATTTTTTTTTCATGTCTTTCCCACAGTGTCTGAACTATTTCCATGACTTTTTGACTATTCGCTTTTGCCTTTGTGGAAAATATTCATTAGAATATCATTTGCAAATCTGATTTTCCTAGTTCTGGATCACTTATTCCCCCAGTACATTCCATTATTGGGAACTGTACTTCTGTACTTAACTACTAGTGAATGGTAGAAAGCATTTCTCTATCTTAGCTTCTTCAGGGAAAAAAAGATGATTTGAAGGGAACCACAAGCAGCTTGATTTCTATCTGTGATGGAAGACCACAACTGTAGTATTTAAATAGAGGTTGAACAAATGAGTATGATTTTTATGTCTGCATTACAGCGTAATGATAGTAAATGTCTTTGGGAATAAATGCAAATAATACCATGATAGTTGCTATCAAAATCTAATCGATTATAAAATTTGACTGCACATATTTGGAACATTTAAGTAGAAAACAGGAATGGCAGTTACAAGGGGTGTAGCTTTATGAATCTCTATTTCTATTACAACTGAGACACTTTAGAGATCACTTTATCCAATCTCTTTGTGCAGAAAACAAGGAACTAAATCTTTGAGAAGCAAAAGTGGCTTATCCAAGCTAGATAATAAAACTGTCACCAAAATGGGCTTTCCAGCGGCCATCACAGTCCTTGGCCCATATCAACCATTGACTCTTGTGTCAATTCTTACTTTCCTATAAGAAGGCCTGTGTATATCGCACTCAGTCCACCCTTTCTTGTTCATATCCTTAAAATAAACATGAAATTTATATTTTATAATCCAAATTATTTTGAGGTCATGTTCCTTATACAAGGTTTCCCAATCAAAAGCAGATAAGATAATGGTTGAGACAAAGGCATCCTGGGCATTAGCTATGTATTTAAATTCTCTAATTAATTGCCTCCAGGAAGGAAACAAATGTGTACACTTTGCAATTTGTCTCTATCACTACTAATATAAAATGAACATTACATTAAAACTTAATGGTGATTGAAGAAAACAATTTAAAACCATGAACAAAAAAGACCACCACCAAATATTGTCCTTACTTGAATTACATTAATGTCCGAAGTGGCCTAAGGGAAAGAGAGAGAGGAAATGCCATTTACAAATTTTTCTCTTTCTTGAGAAACAGCAGATTTATTGTCATAATAATTTAAAAATGTTCTTAAGCAGGTCAGCAGATAGAAAGTACATGCAGATCTAGTATAATCATTATATCAAAAATTAACCACATAAACAATGAAATGGTAGTGTGGTAGCAGCCCTTTATAAAATTAATGTTCTAAAGAGTGTTATTGATGAAATACAAAGGCTTGAAAATAAGTGAACTGGACTAACTGAGCAGTTTTACGTGTTACATTTGAAACTAGATCCCAGAAATAATTTTTAGGAGAAGGAGAATTTAGAACTTAACATTTCTATTCACCTAATATAACGTTATAGAATGTCAAATCAGATAGCATCATTCAATTAGTCAATTTACATTGACATAATATATGGGACTTCTATAATAAATAATACTAAAAATGTATTATTTGGGGAAATACTAAATCACATTATTTACTAGCAACCTGAGAGATCTCTATTATAATAATTGTAAAGAGCAGCAATAACTTCTGAAAAATTTTATATATTCTTTCTTGTATAAATACTGTTTAATTCTACTTATTTTCATTTGTGTCTATAATGTAAGATAAGGGTTTAAAATGCTGTTTATATCTAATTGGGATATATGATTGATCCAGGATCAATTTATTTAAAAATAAACTTTTTTCACTGCACTGTAATATTAGCCCATTACAAATCAAGTGACTGTATATGTGCAAATCTGTTTGTGATGTTTCTATTCTGTTTCATTTTCCTGTTTGTCTAATCTTGCACCAGCAATAAATTCTTATTTTTTGTTGCTGTTTTTGTATTTTCTGAGAGGGGGGCCTCACTTTGTTGCCCAGACTGGAGTGCAATGGCACTGTCTTACACCATGGAGGCTCAGTGCAACCTCCACCTCCCGGGTCCAAGTGATTCTCCTGCCTCAGCCTCCCCAGTAGCTGGGATTACAGGTGACCACCACCACACCCAGCTAATTTTTGTATTTTTAGTAGAAATAGCGTTTCGCCAATTTGGCCAGGCTGGTTTTGAACTCCTGACCTCAGGTGATCCACCTGCTTCAGCCTCCCAAAGTTCTGGGATAACAGGTGTGAGCCACCATGCCTGGCCACTACATTCTTAAATAATGTAGCTTTCAATTATGTCTTAAAATCTGATATCAAAATCTGTTTCCCCATTTTTTTCTCAATAAGACTTTGGCTACTTGTATTCATTTGAATTTATGCATAAATTTTAGAATAAACTTGTGAATTTTCTTAACATGAAACCCGTTGGGATTTTGATGAGGATGTATTAAATCTATAAATCAATTATCAGAGAATTGACAGCATTGATGCTCTAATCTATAGCCTTTTTTTGTTTATTTTTAAATTCTCTTATTTGCAGTTTTCTATACAGATGTCTTTACATCTTTCATGAGTCTTCCTATTTTCTGTATTTATGTTATAAATGATATGATTTAAAAAATTTATGTCAGATGTTTGTTGCTACTATATAGAATAACTATTTTTAAAATTATGAAACTTGTATCTAGTAACCTTGCTAAATTTACTTATTATTTATAATAGCTTATATGGAGCTTCTTTTGCATTTTCTACCTACATACTCATGTCATATGTGAATAATGACTATGGTATTTCTTCCTTTCTGTACTATCTGTATTTCTTTTTCTTGCTTTAGGGCAATTAGCTATGGCTTCCGCATAAAGTTAGTTAGGTGTAGTCATCCAGAGCATGCTTGTCTTGCTCCCAGTCTTGGAGAAAATGCTTTGTGAAAGCTATCAAAATCAAAAATGGAATCCCTTGTGTCAAACCCTGACAAAATAAGGTGGGAAATATGAAGGGAGGGTTCTCATGCATGATTGTCTAATAACAGCAAGTCACAAAAGACTGCCCAAACCACAGTCTTGCACAAAGACCACCACAGCCTTACACACACAAAAATATATGTACTTCTGTGAGGATATCTGCCCAGAAACTGCCTGTCCAACCTTGGACAGATGCCGGCTTTGTTACTGATCCTTGTAGCCAAGGATTATTATCTCAAAATAACTTATGTAACCTCCTTATTTTACCTTCAAAAACCCTTGTCACTTTTTTTCCTCCCCGAATATGTCCATAGTTTACTATGCTATGTTATTCCATGTTGTAGTGCCAACTGCCAGATAAACTTATTATCTTTGAAGAATGTCTGTCTGTCCATTATTAAAACCGATGTAATCTGGTGTTAAGAAATTGGACCCAAGTAAGCTCACTTGGAACCACTGGGCAGCCCCTGGAAGCAAGGGCAATTATCATCTGAACCCTTTGCACTCTCTGCCTCCAGGTGTCACCTTTTCTGCCCTGGTGATTCTCCTCTTACATTCTTGGACTTCCTCCTGTTAGTAAGTTCTTTTGACTTTACTTGGGACTTCACTGGGCTATCAGATTGCCTTGAGTAGAAGATCTTTCATCCCTCTTAGAACTATGAGCCTGTCTTCTCTGGTAAGCTCGTCTTAATAGAGGGACAGGCGTCTTTCCAGAAAGTTCTTGGGTTTCTGCAGAGCTTATATTATTTGTAAGGCATGTTTTTATTTATTTTTTATTTATTTATTTTTTGAGACAGAGTTTCACTCTTGTTACCCAGGCTGGCGTGCAATGGTGCGATCTCAGCTTACTGCAACCTCTGCCTCCTGGGTTCAGGCGATTCTCCTGCCTCAGCCTCCTGAGTAGCTGGGATTACAGGCACACGCCACCATGCCCAGCTAATGTTTTGTATTTTTAGTAGAGACGGGGGTTCACCATGTTGACCAGGATGGTCTCGATCTCTTGACCTCATGATCCACCCGCCTCGGCCTCTCAAAGTGCTGGGATTACAGGCTTGAGCCACCACGCCTGGCTGGCATCGTTTTTTTTTTTTTTTTTTCTGGTAAATTCACTTTTGTTTTTCTCTGCATTCTGGATTTAATATTTTGTTTGATCTGTACCACTGGCTTAAAATTTTTGTGAGCACAGAAATTTTTTTCATTTTTGTTTGGTTACATGTGTCTGCAAATGATTTAGTAATTTTGTTTTTCTCCCTCTTGTTTAGGAATGTCTTTTGAAAGCAAGAATAGGTGTTTTAAACAGTGGGTGTGGAATGGCAAATTGAAAGACATTACAGCAGTCACCACCATCTGTGAGGGTCCTTAATAATAAGAATCTCAAAGAAAATGTCTTCCATGTCAAGATAAACTGTTATGAACAGGCAAGATCACCTCTAGAAGCTCAGTCAGTTTCAAGACAAATTCTATACAATGAAGGAAAATTGGTCACAGGTCAAACAATTAGAGCACAAGCTATCTGCCAAGTATATATAAAAAAAGAAATCTTGTGCCACATACACTTGTGAAAGCAAAATGATTTGCCCAAATTCTTAAAATTCCTTGACAGGGCTTTAGCATTTTCTGTTGCTCTCCAGAGATATTAATGAGAAACTGAATGAGATTCAGAAATTCTAAGGCATGCCAACCCCTCAGATTGCTATACATTCAAAATGTATGGCCCATTCTCATGAACATTTTTTTTTTAAACTGATGGAAAAATTACACCAAGAATAATGAATGGCCATTGTGGAGATTATTTCAGCCTCTGAAGCCTGTTTTTCTCAGAAATGAATTTAAAAAGTGCAACTAGAGGGCAAACATGTAGTCTTTTAAGCTAGTTTTCTATTTTTATCTCTGCCTCTGTTAAATCTACTAACTTTTTTGCTTATATTGGAATAGAAACTCACTGCTGCAATTGTCCTTGAAACAAAAATAGGTCAAAGCCTGCTTGGAGATTCTTTTTCTCATGGTATTCCAATGAAACATAAAACCAAGAAATTAATCCTTAGTCTAATTTAAGACTGAATAAAAAAGGAAAAGAAAGTAAAAGAGATTTATTTTTTTTTAAATTGCTAAAGAAACTGCCTTATCCAAAGTTTGGTGCACAACTTTCATAATATTACCTCTCAGCACAAATAGAAATCTTAAATTTAGTCATGTCAACAGTTCCCGTTGTGTCAGAAACTTAATTTGGATTCAGTTGTCCCCTTATAAACTATTTAGTTTATATTACTATTTTACTGTCTCATGACTAAAATTTTTAAATGAAAGCTGTAAGATCTATATGTGTTTATGTGTGTTTAGACATATATACATGTGTTATGCTGTAAGTTGCATATACATCATAAAATCTGGCATAGTTGGCCAGAAATCCCTTAAAAAATTCTTTTCAAGTTGGCTTAGAGATAAGATATGTAAATGACACTTAAAACTGTTAAAAAAAAAAAAAAGATTCAACCCAAATACGTTTTAGTGCATGTGATTCAAATGAATCTTTGATAAATAAACTGGTTTTAAATTTGTTGGTAAAATAAAACTTTGGTTCAGAATTGTTAGCTTACATTTCTTTTCCTTTTGGCCTGGGTTTGCTGGTTAGACAGGATTACATTTATCGCTGTTAGATGTTTTAAAGTCATAAAACTATAAATTCAGCTTAGACCAGGTGCTATGGCTCATGCCTGTAATCCTAGCACTTTGCGAAGCTGAGGTGGATGGACCACCTGAGGTCAGGAGTTCAAGACCAGCCTGGTCAACATGGTGGAATCCCGTCTCTACTAAAAATACAAGAATTAGCCTGGTGTGGTAGCAGGCACCTGTAATCCCAGCTAGTGGGGAGGCTGAGAATCACTTGAACCTGGGAGGCGGAGGTTGCAGTGAGCAGAGCTCCTGGCACTTCACTCCAGCCTAGGTGAAAGAGCAAAACTCCATCTCAGAATAGAATAGAATAGGAGTCGAGTAGAATAGAATAAATTCAGCTTAATAGCAAAAAAGTTTTTGTTTGTTAGCTCTTTGAAAAATAAGACTAATAGTGGGTTTAAGAAAAACAGCTGTATTTTCCGAGTTACTGGCAAAATACCCATATATTTTAGGTTCTTACTTGGGTGATGAACACCTGATATTCACAGGCTACACAAATAGTTAACAGATAATTAACTTGAAATGAGAACTAGCTTTGTCTGATATCTCAGTTTTCATAAGTAATCTGGTGCAATTGTTTAAAACAAATAAGTTCAATGAATGTAAATGGGATAAATGTGTGTAAATGAACTTTTCAGGTAATTTCAGATGTTAAAATTATGTTATTTTAAATTAAGTAATATAAAGTGGATTACTTTAAAATAGGATAAAATAATAAGCATTAATTTCTGATCAAATGTTAATGTTTGTTTAATTTTGGCTTTTTAAGTTTTATAGGAAGACATAATATATTTGACTCTATTAAAAATATGCTTTACATTGAAATTTGTTCTATGAGAAAGCACACATTTCTAGAAGTTTTAAGATGTATATTTATTATCTGTTGGTACATGACAAATAGTTCAAAATGCTTACTTCTAAGGCTTAACTAGAAATTAAAGCTACAAAGAGTTAAAGATTTTAATTAATATATCTAATTCTATATGTCAGTTGTACAAAGAAGTAAGATACGTTTTTCATTAAAAACACTTATAAACATGAGAAATATTTAAATTTTGGTTGGGAAGGAAGAATAATTTTGTCTAATTTAAGGGTTGTCTTAAAGTATTAAAAAAAGTAATAACAAGGCAAAAGAAGCCAGTAATAACTCAAAGTTATGAGGAAGTGTTTTTAGGTAAAAGCAGAAAGTGAATAATGTGAAAAATACTGTTGTGTGGTCAGAATGAGAAAGGGAAATAAGAAAAATAAATGTTTGTGCTTAAGTAGGATTTAAAAAGAAGAAAACGTAGGAGAAAACTGAAGGCTTAATCAAGTTGTAAAACGTCTGAGGAAGATACAAACATTTGTAAAGGATGAATCTTATGAAATGAATTTGTATGCAATCAACTTGGCTTAAGTTAGAAGAGAATTGTTTATAATTCTTTCTAAAATTGAACATTATACACTGATACAAAACCAGAATCTACTCCTCTGTGTTTAAAGGAAAACAGTTTTCTTGGAGTAGTGATCTGCTCTCAGTGACATTTGCAGGAAGTTTTTATTTTTAATTGTAAAACCCTTTTCTTTTTATTTTCAATGATTTTCTGAACTGCATCTTTTTTGTTTTACAGTTTCCATTATTTTTTCCAATTCAGATTAAAATTGTTATGGTTCTTCATTTAAAATGCCAGTTTAATTTCACAAAATAGTTTCCTCTTAAAGCTTTTCAGATTCATGTCTCAGTTCAACTTTTCGCTGCATCTCGCTGCACATAATTTGCAGGTCATGCATCACTGCCTCTAGCTCTTCCTCCTTTTCTTCTTGGAAAGGTATATCTTTTCATATTATTAAAGTTGTGACCCTCTCCATTAACTTTTCAGTCAGCTCCTACTCCCCCCGCTTTTTTTTCCTTCCAGTCCTTGCTCTAATATAGTGGTCTGATGCTGAAAAATACCTTGAAGACGCAGAAAAGTAATGTCTTCCTCCGGAATAACTTGATTCTGTTCTCTTGGCTTTTCTTGAAGTGTCAGAATTGTTCCATGTAATGAGCCAATTTTGCATGCTTTTACTTTTGGTGAGAGCCACATATTACCCTGCTGAAGATGCTAGTTTTCTTATTTACTTGTATGATATGAAGTACACTCATAACCTCAGACAATTCCAGTATCTTAGTGAATTTTTGTTTGTTTGTTTTTTACACCTTTTGGTGATGGGACTAAGAAACAAATATTTTATGTTTTATAAAGATAATTCCCTGTGCTTTATGTTGTCTTATTAGGTTTTTCATTGGTGAGGAAAACTGAGCTTTGAAAGAGTTATTTTTCTTACATCTTTGTAATTTTCTCTATTTATTTTTGAAATTCCTTGTCAGTATAGTTAAGTGAATATTATTTCACAGTGACATGTGATTCTGTTTTAATTAAATGTTTGAAACCTTTTGTCATCTTTGGCAGGCTTCCCCAGTATCAAAGTTCTAAATTAAGTCTTTTTGGCTTGAAATTAACTTTGGGAATTTCTTGTCAGGAAATTCTGAAGGCTGTGTCTATCACCTTATGAAAGAGTTATTAAACGAATTAGGCTTATTTAGTACATTGGGTTGTCTGGGAAGCATTGTCAAATAATAGAGTGATGCTAAATCCTTTTCAAGTTATATTTATGTGAATATGCTATTGATGTGAACATTCTAAAGAAAATGTAAAATTTATAGAAGTCTGATGGCTCTGATTGGATGCTGTCAACCCTAATTCTGGTTGTTACCTTAAAATGTTATATGCAATAGAAATAACTGAATGTCTTTGTCTATTGTGTCATTACTGTAATGAACTCTGCAGAGTTCAAATTCATCAGATTTTTTTTTTTTTTTTTTTGAGACAGAGTTTTGCTCTTATTACCCAGGCTGGAGTGCAATGGCGCGATCTCGGCTCACTGCAACCTCCGCCTCCTGGGTTCAGGCAATTCTCCTGCCTCAGCCTCCTGAGTAGCTGGGATTACAAGCATGTGCCACCGTGCCTAGCTAATTTTTTGTATTTTTAGTAGAGATGGGGTTTCACCATGTTGACCAGGATGGTCTCGATCTCTTGACCTCGTGATCCACCCGCCTCCCAAAGTGCTGGGATTACAGGCGTGAGCCACTGCGCCCAGCCATCAAATTTTTAAACCATAGTTATTCTAAGATTCTTTTGTTTCTTCTCTAAATACAGCTACATTCAAATGCCTGGAAAAGACTCCAGTAACTACTCTCACTTACAGGTTTCTGATAACCCAGCACTCAGTAGGCCAGGCAAACATTTCCAGAATGCTAATAAAGAAATTCATACATTCATGAAGCTGCTAACCAAAATCATGCAGAGCAAACGTTAATTACCTGAAGTGAAATAACTAATGAAGATAATGTTTTCATGGCTTTTATTTCAAACATCGGTTCTTACATGTTTCAGTTCCAGATTTAAGGAAGCTTCCTGTTTTAAGCTAACTATAGTTTACAGCTATTTGGTAAAGTATACCTTTGTAAACAAACGTGGAAAAATTTACTTTTTGTCCCTATTCGATACCATCAAAATTCAGAAACTCCATGGTTATTCTTATTTTTCAATGGCAATATGTTTGTTTGCATAAATTCAATAGGAATCTGCCTTCTTTATAACAGGCTTGGAAACACTGGCTCTATTACTGAGATGTGATATTTCAGTTGCTTACAGACAAAACCTGAAGCCTGCCTTGGTTTGGTTTTTTAGTCTCAAGAGATGTTTAAGGGTCCAATGTGAGATGACTATGTGTTCAATCACTATTCTCGCTGCATTTATGTAAATAATTAGGTCACATTTGACAAAATTAAACTTATTTTACAAAGGAATTAGTCTTACTCTCATCATCTTTATAACGGTTGGGATGACTGTAGAGAGAAAAAGTATGTTTCTGAAGAAAAACTCGAATGCACTTGTTAGCTGGTGGCCCCCTGTGCGTTGTTATTTAGTCTTTATCGTCTCTCTGTAGACTAGACTGGATCTTAAATTCTTCTCATATTAGGAGTTAAGAAGTTGCTTAGGCAGATAGTGAGAATATAGGAGTCCTCAGTAAGGTTTTTCTTTTAATGAAAAGCAGCCCCCAAATCATTTCCTTTTCTTACAAAAAGCAGCCTGTTGCCAGCTCTTGTGGAATAGGCATGTTCAAAATGGTGGCTCCATCTTCTCTTCGCCAGCCACATGTACAGTAAGGAGCAGACAAGATAGTGCTGGCCAAGTGGAAAGCCCATTTGCATAATAAGATTAGGGTGGGGCAACCTTACCACACACCATGTAAATGTCACACCCGATCAACTCTATCTCTGGGCCCTACATAAATCAGACTCCTCTGCCTCAAGCTTGCTTATAAAATCCAGTGCCCTCTGCCATGAGCAGGCCTTTCCTTTCAGAAAGCTCTCATCTCTTGACGGAGACAGCTACTCTCCTCCCTCCTTTCTTCTGCTTATTAAACTTTCCACTCCTTAACCCACTCCATGTGTGCGTGTCCATGTTGTTAATCATCTCAGCACAAAATGATGAACCCCAGGTATTCACCCCAGACAATGATGCCGCTTCACTTCTAGGTTCCTCCAATCCACTTTTCTCCCATGGAATTAGCAAGAACGAAACCACCCTTTTCTTAGCTCCCCTAGAATGAAGCTAGACAATTTGATGTGAATTTCAAGGGACAAGACTAGTGCCTGATGTTTGAGCGACAGGGCAAGTTCACCAAACTGTTCAATGCTGTAACCAGAGACATTCAAACTGCAAACCAGGATGAGAGGTTGACAACTTCATGCTATGAAAAGTTCTTCTCAAGACATTGAAATAAGATTCCTTATAATGAGACTCTTTTCTTGCTTATGCCGACCTTTTTCGCTTGGCAGGCTAGTGGTATAGTTAAAATTTCATGATCAGTAGCTTCTGCAGGAAGCTTAACAAAATGTTGGATCTGTCATGCCTATCCTAAGTATTTACATGCACTAACAGATGAGCCTTTAGCCTGCCCAATGGGTAACTTCAACAACATTTCTAGTACAACTGCTGCTCATTCTGTGCTTTAATTCAACCCAGCCATGAGGTAATAAGTGATAGAATTGCTCTAGATTATCTACTGGTTAAATAAAAAGATATTTGCGCTATTGCCAATAATACATATTGTACCTGGATAAATCCCTTTGCACAAGTTGCAATGCAAATACTCATGAAAATAGGCCGCATAGTTACAACAGGGCTTACCTAATACTCCATGGTCATTTGGTTCATTCAGTCAGTTGCTCTCAAGCCTAGGTTCATGGCTCAAAACTATTATGTAAACTAGGATTATCTTATTACTTTTAATTTTACTTTGCATTTTCCTTTATAAATTTTGTACCTATTGCTTGTCAAATTTCTGCAGAGTACAATTCCTGACAGAATCATGCTGGCTCAGAGTTTTGAGATGATAGTCCTTGTCTATAAAACCGACTTAACAATGAACTGCAGGTAGAGCCACTCCCCACAGAACTCTTGTTGCTCAAATGTGGCTGAAGGGTTTGACACTGACTCCTAATCAGCAATCACTTTCCTCTGATATGGGATCAGAGCAACCCAAGACAAGTTCATCTGGCTCTGATGGAAGATCAAAATCTAACCAAAGAATGGTTAATCAGCAATGGTTTTAGAGACATATTTTGATCAAAAGAAGGAAATGTGAAAGTTGTCTGGATCAAAATGAAGTCACTTGTGTCAGACACTGACAAAATGAAGCCAGGAAAGGCCATGAAGAAAGTGCTTTCATACACAATCACCTGATAATAAGACTATCACAAAAGACTGAAAAAATTGCAATCATATACAAACCTATTGCAATCCAGCACACACAGACACACACACGCACGCACACACACGCACGCACGCGCACACATGCTTCTGGGAGGATATCTGCTTGTCTAAACCTTGGACTAACGTCAGACTTGTTTTTGATCCTTGTAACTAAGGATACTTGTTTCAAAACAACGTATGTAACCCTCCTCACTTGACTTTTAAAAATCCTGGTCTTCTTTTGCCTCCCTGAATACTTCTGTAGTTTACTGTGACATGGTTCTGCATTGCAGTATTCATTCCTGAATACACTTACTGTCTTTGGAGAACCTTTCCCTGTTCTGTTATTTAAGTTGAAACCTTTTAATATTATACTTCTAAATATGAAGTTTGGTATAAATTTAGTTTACATTACCTTCATCAAAATAAGGAAGTCACTGTCTATTTCTTATGAATGATTTTAAATATTGGCTAACATAGAGTATATAAAGATAATTATGTTTTTTCTGTTATTGTTATGTTGATTTTAAAATGATGAAGCAACTCTATTCTTTGATTACATTCACTTATATAATTTTTAGAAATATATTGCTGGGTTCAAAGTTCATGAGACTGATTTGTAACCTCCTTTTCCTAATGTTTTTATGTTATTTCTGTGTCCCTGCTACTCTAGCATCACAGTATTTACATTCTAGATTTAGTTTAACTTCATCTTATTATTTTTTTTTTTTTTTGAGATGGAGTTTTGCTCTTGTTACCCAGGCTGGAGTGCAATGGCGCAATCTTGGCTCACCGCAACTTCCGCCTCCTGGGTTCAGGCAATTCTCCTGCCTCAACCTCCCGAGTAGCTGGGATTACAGGCGTGCGCCACCATGCCCAGCTAATTTTTTTTATTTTGAGTAGAGACAGGGTTTCACCATGTTGACCAGGATGGTCTCGATCTCTTGACCTCGTGATCCACCCGCCTCGGCCTCCCAAAGTGCTGGGATTACAGGAACTTCATCTTATTTTTATAGAATTTTTTTTTTTACCTAGATTTACCCTATATTTGCTTTTTGTTTTTCTCTATTTTCCTCTTGACTTTAGTGTTCCTCTTTTATCTTTTTGATCCTTTTTCTTTCTCTCTTTTTTAAAACATTTTATTGCGTTTTAGGTTTTGCGGTACATGTGAAGAACATGCAGAATTGTTGCATAGATACATACGTGGCAATGTGGTTTGCTGCCTTCCTCCCCGTCACCTGTATCTGGCATTTCTCCCCATGTTATTCCTCCCCAACTCCCCACTCCCCGCTGTCCCTCCCTTAGTTCCCCGCAACAGACCCCAGTGTGTGATGCTCCCCTCCCTGTGTCCATGTGTTCTCATTGTTCAACCCGCCTATGAGTGAGAACATGCAGTGTTTGATTTTCTGTTCTTGTGTCAGTTTGCTGAGAATGATGGTTTCCAGGTTCATCCATGTCCCTACAAAGGATACAAACTCATTGTTTTTATGGCTGTATAGTATTCCATGATCTTTTTGCTAATGTGTGAAGAAATTTTACTTTCACATTCCTTCTGATAGGCTCCTCTGGTCACAACTTCTGTTAGTATTTGTTTGTCTGGAAAAGTTCTCAATTTCCCTTCAAATTGAATGGATATTTTTGCTATGTACAGAATTCTAGTTTGACAATTTCTTTCAGAATTTTTGAAATGCCGTTTCCTCACCATCTGCTTTGGTCACTGGCGTTGGCAGTTCAGTTATCAGCCTTGCTGCTTTTTCCTTTGATGGGAATGCACCTTTTTATCTTTTACTACTTTTAAATCTTGTCCCTTTACCTTTGTCTTGACTTTGTCATTAATATGGAAATTCTAGTTGGTTTTCTTTTTATTTATGCTGTTTATGCTCCGTGGAAATTCTCAAATCTGTAGCTTGAATTAGCTTGACATTTGTTTTAATTTGTAAAGATTGTAAAAAAAAAATTGCTGAAGACTGAATGGCTTAAACAACATAATTTTAGTTGTTTCATAGTCCTGCCCTGGAAGCTAGAAATCCAAGACAAAGATTTATACAAGGTCGATTTCTTCCAAGGGTCTCTTTCCTTGTCTTGTGGAGAGCCTTCCCTTTGTGTCTTCACTTGATCTCCCCTCTTTAATGTATGTGTTCAAATCTCTTCTTGTAAGGTCACCGGGATTACCGCCACCTTAATGATCTCCTTCAACATTAACTATCACTTTAAAGAATCTGTCTCCAAATATAATCACACTCAGAGGTACTAGTAACTGGGACTTCAACATACAAATTTAGAGTTAGGATATTTCATTCCATAATAGCAGTATAAACGTTTATCTGTTATCTCCTCCAATGTCCTTCTGACTCATTCTATCTTTTCTCCTTCTGAGAACCCAATTAGATGAATAAGGTACTATTTCAAGTCCAATGTATCTCTTATGTTCTTTTCCCCCATTCTTTTCTTCTCTATAATCTCGCTATTTTCTACTATATTATCTTCCAGTTTATTAATCCTCTTTTCTTCTGTGTCATATCTACCATTGAATATTCTTACACAATTTTTAATTTTAGTTACTGTACTTTTAAATTCAGAATTTTCACTTTATTATTTTTTTAAAGATAACTGGTGAGTTTTTCCACACAGCAATATAATTTTTGAACATATTAAATCATAAATGTTTTAGTCAATGACTGATGATTTAAGTTCGTTACTGTCATCTTTTTAAAATCTCTTTCTATTGTCTGTTTTTTTTTCTCTTTTATTGTTAGTGAATCTGTCCTGTCTCTTGACATACCTATTTGTTGTGTGTTTTGTTTTGGTGTGTTTAAACATTGTTTACCAAAATCTGTAGAATTTTGTAAATGACATGATCTTCCTTGAGGGACAATATACTTTTTTTTTCTAGCAGACATACATATATAAAGCCAATCAGGAATTGAGATGTTATCTAAAGTGAAAGTCTGTGGTGTTCATGCAATGTTTATCGGTACTCTCCCTCTTGCTGTGTTCTAATTACTGTTATTTGCAGCAAGATGAAGAAGTCACAAGCTATGCCTAATTTATTCATCTTTTAGATACTCTTTTCTGCTCGGCATTTCAACCTCTTGCCCCAGGTAGTTTCAGAGTCAACAAATGCATCAAAGAGATTATTTGCATAGAAGGTAGTAGTCACTTTCCAGGGGTCCTCTTTTCTCTAGTATCTTGGCTACTTAAATCCTGGTTGCCTTTGGGTTTACTTAATACTGTTAGATTATTGTTAATCTAAAAATTATTTCTTACAACAGAGACAAAAATTCCAGTAGGACTTTAAGGTGCAAAAGGAATCTGTTGAAAAATAATGTCAATATAAGATATTCTTGTATTATTTAGATTAGCACTAAATTAAGTAGCATCGTAGCATTACTGTCTGGGCATGCTGGCTCACACCTGTAATCCCAGCACTTTGGGAGGCTTAGGTGGGTAGATCTTTTGAGGCCAGAAGTTGGAGACCAGCCTGGCCAAAATGGCACAACTCCATCTCTACTAAAAATGTAAAAATTAGCTGGGCAGGTTGGCACATGCCTGTAATCTCAGCTACTCGGGTTGAGAATTGTTTGAACCTGAGAGATGGTGGTTGCTGTGAGCCAAGATCATGTCACTGCACTCCCGCCTGTGTGACAGAGCAAGACTCTATCTCTAAATAAATGAATATATATATACATAAATAATTAGCATTACTTAATAGAGAAACCATAAGTTATCTGAATCATATTGCTGGCAGAGGCAAAAAAGAAGAAAGGAGAAATTCATTTTAGAATGAGAAACATATTAGGTGTGAAAAAACCATGTAACACTTTCATATATAAAAATGTGTAATATGTGTAGATCTATTTGTGGAGGGCTTTTACTTTTTAAGTGATATAGTTCTTGAATTTTTAAAACTGTTTAGACACTGTACTACAACCTCTACTCACAGTGGTACCAAGAAAATTTGAATAATTGTACTTGTGAAAATAGATTTCTATTTCAGCCTCTTTAAAGGTAGCTATGTAGATACTCTTAATTTTGAATTTTTGGAAATGGGGGGTTCATTATTTTCTAAAATTATAGAGCTTATAAGTGGTAGATATGGGATTCCTAGGTCTCTGAGACTCCAGAGCACAAACATTCAACCTTCAGGAAAGACAAACTTCTTGGCTTCACTTCCATCCAGGAAGAGAAATGTATTCCCCACTAAGCTAATTCATTCCATTCAGGACTATGCTGATGGATAGAATCCTATTTATTATAGTATGTTAAACTCTACTTCTCTGTAGCTCTTACTTATCAATCCTGCCTGTAATGAATGTGCTGTAAAATGGCAACGTTGAAGCAAATTTACTATATCTTTAAACTTTAAGCTTATTATGTTTCTGGCATTTTGGGCTACACAGTTCCCAGGCTCTGCATATGTTTGACATGGCTTCATAGATAAAAATGGCTTAAATCCTGAATATGATGCTAAAAACTGTTTTCTAAAATCGGGTATAAAATGTATGAGTAGGTGTATACATGATTATTGATAAGACCTCATTTTTGAAAATACCATTTAGCTACATAAATTATGTATAGAGTTTTACTTATATATTTTTAAATTATAAGCTATTTTTATTTTGAAATAATTTCAAACTTAGAAGACTTAAGAATAGTACAAAGAGCTTTTTTATGTAAACTATTTGAGGATAAATTGCTCACATGAATTTGCATCATCCCAAATTCACATGTACATATACACATACTTTTTCACATATGTGTAAACTCATATGTGTGCAATGTTCTTTCTAATGTCTGCGACTTGGGAAAATATAGTTCAGTAGAATCAAAAACAAAGACTAAAAAATAAGCAGAAAAAACTATTGTTCTATGGTGAATTTTTCCTAATTTTAAAAGATTAGCATATTTTTGAAGGAAAGTATATTATGTATTTTTCTATTGATTTCATTGTTCCATTTGTAAAATATATTCGCTAATTATCCCACATTTAGGAAGAAAGTCCACATTTGTTTCAAATCAGTTTAATTAGCACTCCTGAAAATGTGTATTAAAGAAATGCTAGATTCACTGACACCTTTTTTTTTTTTTTTTTTTTTTGACGGAGTCTTGCTCTGTCACCCAGGCTGGAGTGCAGTGGCATGAACTTGGCTCAGGTTCAAGTGATTCTCCCGCCTCAGCCTCCTGAGTAGCTGGGATAACAGGCACTTACCATCATGCCCAGCTAACTTTTTTTTTATCTTTAGTAGAGATAGAGTTTCACCATGTTTGCCAGGCTGGTGTCGAACTCCTGACCTCAGGTGATCCATCCACCTCGGGCTCCCGAAGTGCTGGGATTACAGGCCTGAGCCACTGCACCCAGCCCATGTTTTAATGTTCTAACGTGTCAGTACCAAGAAGTTCAAAGTGACTAGGACCTGATTCCACCCTACTCCTCCTTTACCCAAATAAACTCACCTTGAAGAAATACTTTCTATGAAAACATTTATCTGATTATATTAATGACAACACTTTCTTTCACTGGTGAATAGCATTTATGGCCTGTGTGTGTTCTTCAGCATTTATCTCACAAGGTAATTTTATGGTGACTTACAGTTAAGTGTGTTTGTTTATGATCTGGAATGAAATCATTAAAGTCAGTGTTAAAGATCAGCCAATATTTCATAGGATTTAGGTATTAAAAATCCATAACTGTGTTTCGGAAGCAGGGCACTGCCTAATGACCAATCAATGGGTTTTGCCTGCTAGAGAAAAGGAGATTTTTGCTCTAATTTACATGGGCTGCTTCATGGTGGACCACACTGGTCAAGAACTTAAGCTCTACATTTCCTACCTCAGTCATTCACTGACGTCTTAAACTTGAACCTGTCACTCAGGTTCAGAGTTACTTTCGTATGTGAGTATATTACTACCTAATTTATAGGCATTCTGTTAGAAAAAAAAAGTGAATCTTGAATAGTTTTAGGTGTTGTTGTAGAAATCATCTTAAGTTTCAAATAATGAGATCATCTGTTAGAGTACTAAATGACCTCCTTTGTGACGTTTTTGCTCCATGGTTTGGAAAACCTTTAGAGATGAATGTGCCCTGGTGCTTCTCTCCTCATTTTCAATTTTAGACATTCTAAGACAGAAAGAGAAAATTATATTAGTACAGCATTTGCTTAAATGTCTAAGTTCCTCACATAGTCCATGACTGATTACTTTAATCCTTGTATACCAAGCACAAACAGAAGGATCGACATTTATCTGTATTTTAAAGTCATAAGCAACTTTTTCTTGGCTAACGATCGATCTGTAATGTCAACGTGGCTTGCATTATATGAAGTTTTACTGCCTGTTTTGAAATAGAAGGTGAGGGTGCCTCTTCACTTTCAAATGTCTGAAGAAAGATTACTTTATTCTCACAAAAATATTTGTACTTAGCTGAAATGGCACAGAATATTATAGTTCTCAAGTGTTTAATTCCTTCTCACAGAAATTGCAAGGGAACTTAGGATGCATTTGGCAGGCGCTTTTTGTAATGCAATCAGGTTGCTATGGCAAACCTATTATTTTAGGCAAAGAAGGACTATGTTAGTAAAGTGCTAATCTATTTTCTGTTTTATGTGAGCCTCTAATTACTCCCCAACTATTGAGCATGTACTGCAAGTGTGGTTTTTATCATTTTAAAAAGTGAAAAAAAAAATAAGGTCATGGAGAGTGTGCCTGCTGTTACCATACTGGCAGGTGCATTTGATGATACAGTGCTTTTCTGAAATCCTCTCATTCTGGGTCAGGAAATACACTTATTTTTTGTTTTCATAGAAAAGTACAATGAAAAAGGAAGTGAACAAATTGTATGTGAGTAATTGAACTCCAAGCCTCCCAGCTGCATTTTATTTATTAAACTATAATGATAATAATATCTAATATTTGTTGAAGACTTACTGTGTGCCAAACCCTGTACTGTGTAGTTTGTACACATTGCAACATTTAGCCATTACAATCATCCTGTGCTATGGGTATTATTTTTACTCCCATCATGCAGCCACAGTGAATGAAGTTTAACTTGTTCTTTCAAAGAATCACATTTAGTTTTGTATGCGCCAAGATTAAAATCCAGATCTATTAAAATTAGAGCTCACATTTTTAATTGTATCTGTGCCACAAAATGCATTTCCCTTTCTGACACCTAAATACATTAAGACTCAACCCCACATTATCTTTGCCAGAAACTTTCTCTAGCCCTGCAAGCCCTGTGTGCACATGCATTTTACCTTCATTTCCCCTGCCAGTAAAAGTATGTAAACAACTTTTTTCTTTTGTATCTCAATATCTAGCATGATACTTGCCCCATAGTTGATAGTCAACAGGTGTCTGTTGAGTGAATAAGGGAATGATCAAAGTAATGCAGACATTTCAGATTTTGAGCCCACTGAACCTATTCTTGAGCAAGAACATGTGTGTTCTCTATGTGGCATAGTTAGAAGGAGGTTAGTATTCTTCAGTTGAACACTTTAAATATGACCATATCTGGAAGAAATGCCTGTGTGTGTGTGCCTGTGTGTGTTTGTGCCTTCCCTATATGTGACCATATAAGGAAGAAATATGTGTGTGTGTGTGTGTGTGTGTGTGCGTATTCATGTTGCATATTCAGTCATGGTTTCTGAAGATAATTTCAATTTTTAACAGTAGCAGTTTAAGTCCAGGTATCTACCCTGTGGCTTCTGAATGTCCAGATTTTCTCTGTTTCACAAATGTGCAAAAATGTTAGTGGTGGTCATTCAGCAGAGATGTAATTGGTCCTGAATAAAGAATGACTTTCCTGAATTATACTTACCCCAGAGCTCTCTTGACTGTTCATCCATGAGGTTAGGGGGCAGCTGGGTCTGTTGTGTTCTTCCTACCTCCCCATGAGGATCTAGAGACTTAGTCACTGCTGGTTTGAAGCCTGTGTCCTGTGGAAATGAGACCTTAAAAGGAGCAAATCAAAGAAAGTGAGGCAAGGAGATGTCAAAGCTTGAGATATAGGTTGTGGTTGAAATTGTGTAAAAAGAGAAATCCAAGGAGAAAAGAAAAACCTGGAAGAAAGAGGGAAGGAGTGAAGGTAGAGTGTGTGTGTGTGTGTGTGTGTGTGTGTGTGTGTGTGTGTGTAGAAAATAGAGGGGAAAGGGAGGGAGTAGAGGATCAAGAAGAGGCAGAGAGGGAGAGAAAAGAGGAAGAGGAAAATAGCTTGAAAAACAAATGACAAACTTCACAACGTTTACCTTATACCAGTTTTAGAAAATTAACCTCTACCAGAAATTGACACCTTTCCATAAGGCATTGCTTCCAGACATAAGTCATCCAAAGATTTTTAACTATTAAAAAAAAAAGACACAATAGTTAAATATATAATTGAGGGCTGAGAGATGACCTTTTCATTTCTTCCCTTACCCTCTGACCTTGAGGGATGACCTAAGCATCTTTGGTTCACTCTCTAATATTGAGCAAATCACATATTAGCTCACTCTCAGAACTACATTTTCCACATCTGTCAATTGTGGGGATAGTTGGGCTTGATCACCCTTTATTACTTTTCTATCTCTAACAATCTCCAATCCTGTAAAATAATTAAATGATTATTTCTACTGTAACTGCTCTCCAGCAATTAATCAGGATGTGAACCAATGAAATTACTAAAGTTTTAATCTTTCTATTTGTAATAATGCAAATGAGGCAATCTGCATTTTGTAAAGGTCGCAAGCTACTCTTTTTCATTTGATCTGATGCTTAGCTGTACTGACTTACCCTATAAATAGAAGAAAAATTTGACTTTGTCTATGTAGTATTAAAATACTGGCATTTTGTTTATATAAATTTTGCATTATCTTATGGATACAATTTTTTTAAAAAACTGTGAATGAGAGTTTCTTCCAGGATATATCCAGTAAAATTTAGTAACAAATACTTCAAAAATTTCAATGACCATGGTAACTTCCCAAAAAAGTAAAATTCTTTCAAGTTTGCAGTGGATTTCCATGGTATTTACTAAAAGATAAAAATAATTTGATGTTCACAGTGACCAATGTATATTAATTCTATTGTGAATAACCCATTTTTGTCCTTGGTTTATTTTTGTTTTGCTAATTTATTTTTATTTTAGCTCATACATATAGTCATGTTTTATTAGCGTCTATCTTATTTGTACAAATATTTTGCCCTTGTTTATTGTTTATATTTTAGTCTTGCTTAGGTTATTTGTTGCTCTATGTAAATTGAATATTGAATATGGTCAAATTTATTAATGTTTTATTTTATATTTCTGATTTGGTGTCATGTTCAGAATAGTTTTTCACATTCAAGTGTTATGAAAACTCTCACTTAGATTCCTGTCTAGTTTTATGATTTAAACTTTTAAATGTTGAAATCACTGGAAATGTATTTAGTTGTAAGAAGTTAAGTAAAGGTACTAAATATTTTTGGAACATGGCTCACCAACTTTATCAAACTTATTTTTTGAATAATCCATTATGCCCAGAAAAGTATATGACATAAATTTATAGCATTATGAATCATTATAAAGTAATCACATGCCCAAGTCCAGAAATAAAAGAATGCCAGAATCCCAAAAGCTTCATTCTCATTTCTCTGAAATCAGCATACTCTCTTCCAGAAAAGATAACCCTTATTCTCATTTTCATGGTACTCACCTCTATATCTTTCTTTAAAGTTTTCCACCTAGGTATATATTCCCAAACACTGTGATCATTAGACTTGCCTTTTTTTGGAATTAATCAAACAGCATGCATTGTTATGACTGAGTTCTCACACTCTGTTTTCTTGAGACTCAGGCATTACATTCCATGTATTTGTGACTCTTACTTTTAATTGCTATAGTGTTTCATTTAAGCATATAGCTGATATGTAAGTATTCCATAATTGATGAACATTTGGGACATTTCTCCCCTGAAGTTGCTAAGAATAATGTTGCTATGATTATTCTGGAACATCTCCTGGTGCACATGTGTATGCTTTTCTCTGGGGAACTTAACCAAGAGTTAAATTGCTGATTCTTAGATTATGCATGCCAACTTCAGTACATAATGTCAAATAGTTCCCCAAAATATTCTACCAATGTATATTCTCACCCTCTGCAAAAGACTTGTCTGGTATTTCTAAACCATTGCCAATGCTTACTATGGTCAGTTTCTAAATATTTGCTAATCTGATTGGGTTTGGGGCAGAATCTTACTGTGGTTTTAGTTTGTATTTCCCATAGGAATAAGAGGAGCAGTATCTTTTCATATATTTACTGGCCATACAATCCCATTTGCTGAAGTGCACATTCAGATCTCCTGCCCATGTCTTTAATGGAATGTATGTATTTGTTGTTGTTGTCATTGCTAGAGCTCTTTAAATATTTTGGATATGAGACAGTTGTCAGATACATCTGTCGCTGATATCATCTCTCATTCTGTGGCTCACCTTTTCAATCTTTCATTTTCTAATGTACTAAAGTGCCTAATTATAATTCAAATTGTTAAAAATTACTATGTTTTTAAAAAGAGCCTTGATATCTGTTTTAAAAAAGGTATTTCTACCTTCTTGTTCATCAGTATTTTGGTTATTGGTGCTTCCTATTTTTTTTGGACAGAGTTTTGATCTTGTTGCCCACGTGATCTTGGCTCAATACAACTTCTGCCTCCTGGGTTCAAGTGATTCTCCTGCCTCAGCCTCACCATTAACTGGGATTATAGGGGCCCGCCACTATGTCCTGCTAATGTTTTATATTTTCAGGTAAACAAGGTGGCCAGGCTGGTTTTGAACTCCTGACCTTAGGCGATCCACCTGCCTCGGCCTACCAAAGTGCTGGAATTATAGGCATGAGCCCCCAAGACAGACAGATGCTTCCCATTTCTGTATAAATGTCATAATTGGCTTTCAGGCTTCAAAAGATCCTGGTAAGATTTTGATTCAATTACATTGAAGCTATAGATCAATTAGGGGATGTTTGATATTTTAATAATACTGAATGATAAACATGCAGTATTTCTTCACATTTAAATCTCAAAGCTTTCATTTGTCTAATGCTGTATATACACATGCAATTCATTTTTGTATATATGTTTGCTATGTGGCAATTAATAATCCATATTATTAGTAGCATTTTGATTGTCTATGTGCAGTTTTCTGTTAAGTGATTTTTGTTTCCTTCTTTCAATTTTTTTGTCATCTTTTTATCCTTACCATATTCTACTGGCAATGTTGAGCAAAAGTAAGAGAGAAATTTATCTTTCTCTTAATCCTAAACTAAATAGAAGGTTTTAAAATGTTTACCATTAGCACCAATCAATTATTATTATTTATGAAGTGCATGCATTTTCTTCTTCTTCTTCTTTTTTTTTTTTTTTTTTGAGACAGAGTCTCACTCTGTTGCCCAGGCTGGAGTGCAGTGGCACAATCTTGGATCACTGCAACCTCCGCCTCCCAGGTTCAAGTGATTCTCCTTCCTCAGCCTCCTGAGTAGCTGAGATTATAGGTGCGTGCCACCATGCCCAGCTTATTTTTGGGTTTTCAGTAGAGATGGGGTTTCACTGTATTGGCCAGGCTGATCTCGAACTCCTGACCTCGTGAATCACCTGCCTCAGCCTCCCAAAGTGCTGGGATTACAGGAGTGAACCACTGTGCCTGCTATAGTGCATACATTTTCGTTAACATTTTTTTCTCTTTTCCTCTTTCTTTTCTTCCTTTTTCATTAGTAACACACTTTACTTACTATAGTTAGAGGTCATTTTATGTGTCATTTATGATGACATCTCACCATTTTTTACTTACAAAAAGTCATTTGACATAGTTTAACTTATCTGTTATGACGTTTCTCCATTTACCTTCCAAAGATGCACACAGACTATGTATTAAAGTATTTCTGATTATTACCATACTTATTATTTCAGACAAATTTGAGAATCATTTCATCAGTTTGAAAACATTCATTGAGTTTGATTGGTACAATATTGATTTTTTCAGAAAAAATCAGACTTTTTTTCTTAATAAGAAAGTATGTTCTCTTTAAAATTTTAAGTCTTCTCTTATGGCCTTCACTATGACTTTATAGTGCAATGCTTTATACGTTCATTTATTTTACATTGCTGATACTTTTGTACATGAAACAATTTTCCATTATATTAGGTTGGGTTAGTTTTGGCACATAAAAATTTATTCACATCTGTAAGTTGATTTGGTCACAAGACACCTTGCCAAAATGTTTTATTACTCTAAATGCATTTGTAATTTTTAAAATCTTGGGCATAAAGACAGACCATCTGCTAATAATGATCTTGGCTCTTTCTCTATTTTACTTTTTTATCTAATTTTTATTAAATTGCACTTAAACTATAACAATGGCTTTCTTTTTTGAGATGGAGTCTCACTCTTTCACCAGGCTGGAGTGCAGTGGCATGATCTCAGCTCACTGCAACCTCTCCCTCTTGGGTTCAAGTGATTCTCCTGCATCAGCCTCCTGAGTAGCTGAGACTACTGGTATGGGCCACCACATCTGGCTAATTTTTAAATTTTTAGTAGAGACAGGGTTTCATCATGTTGGTCAGGCTGTTTTCAAACTCCTGACCTCAGGTGATCCACCCCTCTCAGCCTCCCAAAGTGCTGGGATTGCAGGCATGAGCCACCACACCCAGCCAACAATGGTTATATTATAAGCATTTCTATCTCTAACTTAGATCGCTCCCTGTTAACCATAATGTTGGATATTATTTGAAAGGATTATTATACATACCTATTGGCATTTTTTTATTTAAGCAATTTTATAGAACAGTGTCTTCTCAGAGGATGACTCTAGGCCAGTGATATATTTCAGAGTGTTCATCATATAAGACAGTTATTTAATCCATGGGATAGCATAAAATTTTGGAAAATATAAAGGAAAGAAGGTTGAGGGCTGAGCCTTGGGGCAATCCAAGATTTAGATATTTATATAAGGATGAGAATCCAGCAACATAGTCTAAGAAGAATCCATAATCTAATAAAAGCTAGTAGAAGAAAGTATTTCCCAAAAGAACAGGGTCAACACTCAAAAGCTTCTGAGAGATTAAATAAGATGGTACAGAGAATCGGCCACTTGAATAGGGTCATTAGAGACCTTGCTGAAGAAGTACTTGTTACACAAGCCCACTCAAAAGTGGGAAAAGGATATGAACAGACACTTTATAAAAGAAGACATACATGAGGCCAACAAACATGAAAAAATGCTCAACATCACTGGTCATTAGAGAAATGCAAATCAAAACTACATTGAGATACCATCTCACTCCAGTTAGAATGGCGATCATTAAAAAATCTGGAGACAACAGACACTGGAGAGGATGTGGTGAAATAGGAATACTTTTACACTGCTGGTGGGAGTGTAAATTAGTTCAACCATTGTGGAAGACAGTTTGGCGATTCCTCAAGGACCTAGAAATAGAAATTCCATTTGACCCAGCAATCCCATTACTGGGTATATATCCAAAGGACTATAAATCATTCTACTCTAAGGACACATGTACACGAATTTCACTGCAGCACTGTTTACAATAGCAAAGACCTGGAACCAACCCAAATGCCCATCGATGATAGACTGGACAGGGAAAATGTGGCACATATACCCCATGGAATATTATGCGGCCATCAAAAACGATGAATTTGTGTCCTTTGTGGGGACATGGATGAACCCAGAAACATCATTCTCAGAAAACTGACACAAGAACAGAAAATGAAATACCGCATGTTCTCACTCATAGGCGGGTGTTGAACAATGAGAACACATGGACACAGGGAGGGGACACTACACACTGAGGTCTGTTGGGGGGAATAGGGGAAGGACAGCGGGGGGTGGGGAGTTGGGGAGAGATAGCATGGGGAGAAATGCCAGATATAGGTGAAGGGGAGGAAGGCAGCAAATCACACTGCCATGTGTGTACCTATGCAACTATCTTGCATGTTCTTCACATGTACCCCAAAACCTAAAATGCAATTAAAAAAAAAAAAACAAATCCCAAATGAACCAAAGATTTGCACATAAGAAAAAGAAAAATAACAGAAAATAGAATAGAGATTTCATATCTTTGTCAATTTTCTTACTCATTCTTGCTACCAGTTTCCTTTATTGCTAAATAAAAAGTGTACAGAAATTAAAAAAAAAAAAGAAGTACCTGTCGCATAGCAGTATCCTGAGGTAATCGGATTGGGTCGAGATGAGACTGGAGTTAAGAGAACAACAGTAACCGTCTTTTTGAGAAGATCACTTTGAGTTGTACTTTGCTGCTATGCGTTTGCAACACAAGGTGCTTTCTATCTTTTACTCATCTATGTTTTGCACAGTTCCTATGTTACTCCTCCCAGCAACCACCACCACGGCTTTCCCCTAATAGAATGAAGCAGTTCTAGCTAAACCTCCTTTTCCTCTTCCTCCTCCTCATTCTTCTGCTTCTCCTTTTAGCTGCCTTTGAGGTTTAATCTCTCATATAAAGAGAAAAAGATGATATGATGTACTTTTCATGTATCATGTTGAGATAATTTTTGAAGGCACTTCACTGCTGGTGGGTGAAACTGCTGTGGTCTATAGGTGAGGTCTGGAAGGACTTCAGACGAATATGCAAGTGCTGACTATTTTATAACCCAGAGCAAGGTTTTTATTTCCAGAATTATTTTTACATATAATGCATTCAATATACAAAATGCTATTCAAGAATACACAGAGAATTCTAAAATCTTAAGCTTCCATTTTAATGAATACTTTAAAGATTTAGAGATAGTTATATAGACGATTGAGTTTAAGGTTAGAATGAGATAATTTGTATTATGTTGAGATAATTTTTGAAGTCACTTCATTGTTAGTGGGAGAGGACGCTGTGGTCTATAGGTGAGGTCTGGAAGGGCTTCAGACAAATATTCAAGTGCCGACTATTTTATAAACCCAGAGCAGAGTTCTATTTCCAGAATTAGTTTTACATGTAATATATTCAATATACAAAATGCTATTCAAAAATAAATGAAACATTCTGAAATTTTAAGCTTTTTTTAAAATGAATACTTTAAATATTTTAAGATAGTTATATAGAAGATTTAAAGTTAGAATTACATAATGTGCTAGTAAATTTTAGCCTTCCATATATTTTATAAACAATTACTAAATGTATTGTGACCTTTAGTTTTTTTACTAATAGTACTTTTTTATCATAAAGTTAGTTAATGCTGGTCAAATATTTAGGGTTTAATTTTGGTGACATAATTATTCCTCCACTTTTTTTAGTAGTCAATATGCAGTAAAATGAGATAAATTCTATAGAGTAGCAGAAATTAAGACACACATATCTTTTATTTAACAGTGTATTCCCATGTCTAGTCATGTATTTCATGCAAAACAGATTCTTAAATATTTGCTGAATTTTACATAAAATATTTCGGAGTAAGTGAATCAAGGTTTTCACATTTTAGTCTAGTTCTTATGAAAAAATGTACTGTGAGGCAAAGATAAGCACTTTATCTGAAACTTATATCTTAATTATTGTGGGGAAACATAAATTTAAAGAGATTTAAATTAAATGAGTTTTTATCAAAATAATTAGCTGTACATAGAGCTATAAATTGGGCTTTTGGCTTATATCTTAACTTGAAATGTTTCGGTGTGTTACACAAGTTCAGAGTCTGAACTGGTTTCAACTGTTTAAGTACAATCTATTTTGATCAGATCTTCTAAAAATCTGCCTTAGCTCATTATTCTTCTTTGATAGCTTATAATGAGCTTTAAAATATCGTTCATAAAAATTGCAGTTCTTTATAAAATGTTATCACTGGAATGATTTTGTATGTGCCTAAAGATTATCTACTTTATTAAAACTTAATAGGAGTAGGCAGACTCAATGTAGAGTAAATTTCATATAAATTTTGGTTGGATAATATTGATGATCTTGGCTGAATTAATTTCTTCTCACAGTTATTTCTATGCTCCTTTCTGTCTGTTTCTGAATTGTCTTCCTGCAAATTACTTACTTTATTTTTATTTCTTTGGGTATCTCTCCTTTTAGATTTTCTTTTAAATATATTATATAAAATAGCACAGTGCTTGAAAGATAGTTTTCCATTTTTCTTCTTTCTCATGTATAAGAATATTAATTTGGTCGTTATTTGAGAAGCCAAAGTTATATCTCCATAACATTAAAACAATCACTGAAATACTAATAATATCCTTTAATAAACAAAATTTAAAAACTGGACTCAATTTCTTATCTGAAATCAAGTCAACAAACCTGTACGTCAGCATCATTCTACTACATCAAGGGAGAGCTTAGTTGGCTGCTAACAAGATACAAATCTCACTGTTAGTCTGGACCATAGTGACTTTATCACCTACCATTAGGTTGAGGCACTAACTTATCTAGTTTAAACTTTGCATTCAGTGTTCTACTAGGGATATAGACAAAGGGTTGTGGGGTCAGAGAGGTGGTAATTGTTCCAGGTAACCAAACAGGGATGGCAAGGAAGGTTTCAGAAAAGAGATTAGATTTGGGCTAGTTACTGAACACTGAGTAGGACTTTACAGAGAAAATGGTGGTGTGCATCATGAAGGGAAGAAATAGGGAACATGAAGTCTCTGAATGTGATTGTACAATAATTGCTGGATATATGCTTGAAAAGGTAAATTGGACCATGTGTGGACAACTCTATTAAGGAATCCAGTCTTTGCTTTGAAGGTTAGATGGGACTATCAGAGGGATTTGTGCAAGAGAATCACACAATTATATATATGTTTTAAGAAAGTTAGTTATGTGAAATTTCACAAAAGACCCAAGAAGAGGAGTAGGTTTGTGAATATAGGTGATGAATTTGCCATGGGACATATTTAATTGATCTAACCATGGAAAACACAAATTAAGGTATTCAGGTAATTGGAAATGAATATCTAGTCTGGGAGAGATACACTGTTTCAAATTCAAGTTCTACCATTAATGCTCATGTATTGTGAGAATATTTCTAAAGTGTTTATATGCGATTATTGTTTAATACACCTGTTCAATAAATATCGATTCAAAACATAGTGGCTGGCCGAGGCGGCTTACACCTGTGATCCCAGCACTTTGGGAGGCCAAGGCAGGCAGACTGCTTGAAGCCAGGAGTTCGAAACAAGCCTAGCCAACATGGCATAACCCTATCTCTATTAAAAATACAAAAAAAATCAGCTGGGAATGGTGGTGCATGCTTGTAATCCCAGCTACTCAAGAGGCTGAGCCATGAAAATTACTTGAACCCAAGAGATGGAGGTTGCAGTGAGCCAAGATTGCACTGCTTCATTCCCTCTACTCTAGCCTAGGTGACAGAGCGAGACTGCCCTCCATCCCTACAAAAAAACTATTATGAGGACATATAAGAAGCATAGTTAATTCTGCTGTATTTGTGAAGGTTTGTGAGTAGGAGGGTGCCAGTGTCACAGATTTGGTGAAGTTTTCTTTGAACCTTGAAGAATGATTGGAAATTTACCTGACAGGTATATGATAGTGACTGAAACAAAATTAGTAGTGACTTGTGGTAGTGACTACATAGAAGTTGTGAACTGAGGCAGCAAAATAATATACTTTAAAATATGGAGTGCATGCAAAATGTACTCTTTTTTACCTCTCTGTCTGCAATAAATTAGCCTTTCCTAATGCATTATATTTTAATTTTTAAATTTTTAAAAATGTTTATGGGTATGTAGTAGGTGTATATATTTGTGGGGGACATGAGATATTTTGATATAGACATGCAATGTGAAATAAGCACACCATGGAGAATGGGTTATTTATCCCCTCAAGCATTTATCCTTTTGAGTTACAGATAATTCAGTTACACTTTTTAAGTTCTTTAAAAATATGCAATTCAGTTATTATTGAATGTAGTCACCCTATTTTGCTACTAAATAGTATGTCTAATTCTGTTTTTTTCTGCCCATCCTAATGCACTACTTTTGATTTTTGTCAGAAGCCATCGTATCTTATAAACTGTATTAGAATTGTATGCAAAAAGTTAATTCAGCTCATAGTTGTCTTAATCTTAGTCATTTTAAAACTCCAATAGATACCTTGCAAAAAAAGAATTGGAAATAGATTAATATATTCTCTGATATTTAAAAAAGACATGTGAATTGTAATTTGTCAGGAAAGAAAATGTGCCTACCCCAGAATATTAACACTTTATTATCTAACTTTGTACAAAAATATAGAGCAGAAATTATCCACAATGAAAACAATGGAATGTTGAAATCTGAACACATATGCCAATGTTTAGTTCATCTTTTCTGAAGAAGCACAGAAGCCAATAATGTGTATTCAGGAAAATTACTATATGCCTCAAAATGTGGATAAATGTGTCATCATAAATACGTATTCCCTGAAATGTATAATCTGATTCTGTCTATGTAACTGGAATGCATTGCCTCTTAGGAATAATGCAACTGATGATCATGGTTTCCCACATCTGTCTGTGGAAGAACAGCTCACCATAACCAGATTACACTGCTGATGGTACCACAATTTGGCTCTTTTCCCCCACAGCCTGAATTATTGGAATCATTTGCACATCCACCCATGAAAAAGATTAGAGCATTTATGCATGTCAGAAGGTGACTGGAGTTCAGAAAATCTAGATACTAAAACTAACACTTCTAATAGCTAGCTAGCCTTGGGCAAATCATTTAGCCCCAGCATGCCTGAGTTTCCTCATCTATTAAATAAATTGAGGGAAGTTATGGATCTTTCTGACATTTTACCAAAAGAAATATGTATTGGTATATTTTTCCAGGGATAGATTTGAATTTTGTCAGTTAGGGTTCTTGATTGCAAACAACAGAAACCAACTACATTAAATGGGGTAAAAAAAGATTTTATTAGAAGGCTTTAGGCTCAGAATGAAACTTTGAACAATTAGCTTCTGCAGCAACCTGGGGAAGCAGGGCACTGCCAAGAACCAGTTCCTGCTGCCATCACTTCTGAATGTCAGCCACTGCATGCTGAGTTTCACAGCTCCCAGACATTGCTATGCTGTTGCACTGCCGCACTGCCCACAGGTGCTGTGCCTTTGCTTTCACCCTCAAGAATCAAAGCCCTGACCAAGGGTGTCTGATGTGTCCCTGTTCTAGCTGCCCGGGTACAGGAAGAGGGAATATCATTGAAGGAGGGAAGCCTCTGTCCCTTGCTGAACTTGGGACTATCTCCAAGTAGAGAGATTAGTTGAAAGGCAGCCACCACAACACTGTATTGCTGTATCTTTCACCAGGTTCTCAAAGGGATCATGACCCCATCATGTCAGCCAGAAAATATTATGAATCATTGCATTAGATTATCTTGAATTACAGCTCTGAGATTATATAATCCTAAATACTAATTTTTCTTTCCCCCATCATCCACCAACTCAGAATTTCTTTAACAAGATACAAGTTCAGCAACAGAGTGACTAACAACATTGCAAGGTCAGCCCTGAAGCATCTTGTGATTATTTCAGTGGGTGTGTAATTATGATGGTTGGGCTAATGACAGAGAGTAACAGATGTCTCGGAGCACTGTCACCCAAGTGAATTTCTGGCAAGCCAGTAGTGATTCCTCAAAAAAAGAAAGTTACTTTCTCATAAAGCCTTCTGATGCTGCATTACACATATATTAAGATGCAATGTGGTTTAATGGTTAGTTGCACAAATTTTGAGGCTAATGAGAATGAATGTCAATTTTGAATCTATTTCTTCCTAGCTTGTTCACCATCAAAAAGTCACTTGGCCTTAATGTGTCTCAGTTTCCTGTTTAGTAAAATGGTTGCAATGTTCCAGTCAATATGCAGTATTTGAAAATGAAATGATGGCATGCAGGGAATTACAGTGTTTGACACATAGTTACTGCTCACGACATCATGATGAAACTCGGCATAATGGGACTAGTTAAGGGCTTCAAAAACTAAGAACCAAATTCATTCCAAAAAATATTTATATTTTTAAGACAAGGATAATAAAGATATTTAGGTTATGTACTTTGATGTATGTTCCATGCTAAAATGAGTTACAGGAACTATAAAATTGACTACAAAAACATCAGTAAAATAGCATATTGAAATATACCTATGAACATTTTGTTTCTCATGGAGAAGATAGACTGAAGATTAAAGTATTTTTAAGTGACCACATTCTGCTAAATTATGTCAATATGTATACATAATGTATTAAACTATGTTCAAAGAATCAACCATCAAGCTAAGTTGAATATGAAATAGCCAGAGAGTTTTATAATGGATTTTATAATGGATTCATTCAAAAATGAATGAAACAAAAACTAGAGAATAGCAACTGTGAATGACTTCTGAGCCAGCGAATGCCACTTCCACTCCAGACCACCATGGTATTTATGCTTAAATTTTAGCTTACCTTAGGGAGGTTGGAAATGTGTATCTGTGTAACTATTATCAGGCACAGACTAGAACTGTTGTAGGAGATTTGGGTTTAATAGTGTGCTCGCCTCCGTGAAACCTTTAGGGATTCTTTGACTCTCCTCATAAGTGTGCACTTTCTTTTTACTTTTCAGGTAAATGTGAATGTGGCCAATGCACCTGCTACCCTCCGGGAGATCATCGTGTGTATGGCAAGACTTGTGAGTGTGATGATCGCCGCTGTGAAGACCTAGATGGTGTGGTCTGCGGAGGTAGTAGCATTTCTCATAGCTGTATGCTACCTGCATGCAACTTGCTTTACCTACCTTTCTTATTCTACTGACTCTTCCTTTTTCGATTGCTGTTAAAAATAAGATAAACAGAAAGCAATGTATCATCGAACCTGAAAGCAATATACAATTAGGTTTGTAATGACCTTTATTTCCCTGAACTCTTGGTTTAGCAGGCATGTGAAAGTACACAGTACACTATCAATACGAGATCATCGAATCTAAATACTAGGATACTTTATGAGTGTGAAAGGTTTTGTAGCGAGTCAGCATTTTAACATGATTTTTCATTACTTTATTTATAAACACTGGTAGGAGAAAGTATAATATCACCCACAACTTAAAAAAAGGCAGCAGGATTACATTTAAAATCACAAGAGGTTTACACTCAGATTCCATAATGGCTCTCGTACCCAAACAAGAGCTTCCTGGAATTGATAAACTGTCCAGGGAAAGAACGAGGCAGATAGAGGATAGTGAGCAGAGGCAACGCACAAAAATGAGAGTCCCAGGAGTAGAATGCTGACCTGAGCACCTCCATGGCCCGGAATGTGGGTCAACATTATTATTGTATTCTTGAAAAAATTCATACTGCTGAGGTTGATGCATTTGAATTACAGATGTTTCTGTATTTCCAGTATAAATGAAGTGATATGGACATGGAATCACATTACAAGAAAATAATTATATCTTTTCAAAATAATTATTTTGAGGCATTGAGCAGTATTATTGGGGGAAACAAACAGAATGTGTGTCTTTTAAGTTCAGGGGTACATGTATAGGCTTATTACTTACATTCTATTGGAGGGTGGAGGGTAGGAGGAGGAAGAGGATTAGGAAAAATAACTAATGAGTAGTAGAATGTGTGTCTTAATGGAAGGCTGAGGCACCATACATCATATGTATCTATCTATCTATCACCTATTATCTATTTTCCGTTATATATATTATCACTCCATATCAATAATCAATCATTTGGCTGTTATCTCTCTAACCAATGGTAAGAGGAGCCTGTATAAAATACACAATTTGCAACCTAACAAAAAATACTTTCTTTTTTCCTTTCTCTGTAAGTTGAGAGGACAAGCACTTTTAATCCATTGATGCCTGAGGTTAGAATTTTTTTGAATTTTTGCAATCAGACCTTGGTGATGACCTTGAGAAGTAGGATATGAATAACCCCCACATGCTTAGCATCCAATAATGGAACACCAGGCATATATTTTTAAAATATCTGTTGTGCTGGGTGATCTTACGCCATTTTCATGGCAGCCACTCTAAGAGATTGTTTCTACTTTTTTTCTTTCATAAATGGAAAATTGAGTGAGGTTGGAAAAGTTAACACCCCATAACTAAAATATAGCCAACCAAGAATTTCAGCCCTGATATTCAGTCCACAGATTGTTCCTTATGCCACAGTTTTCCCCAGAGTGACACCAAAGTGTTTTCACATTATGTCAATATTATTCTTAGGTTAAATCTCCTTTCATTGGTAGTAGTTACCAGAAATAGCTATGTAGATTTTACTCTTTTTGTTTGTTAATTAACTCATTTAATTCTCACAGCAGTATGTATGTATGTATATGTACATATACCTATACATGTATGAAAACCTTGCCTGGCCCCTAGAAAGTGCCATCGACATGTCTCTTCTCCTGTTATCATTGTCGTTTTTTCTTTTTCTTTTTTTTCTTTGTTCTGTTTTGTTTTGTTTTGTTTGAGACAGGGTCTAACTCTGTCACCCAGGCTGGAGTGCAGTGGTGTGATCTTGGCTCACTGTAACCTCTGCCTCCTGGGTTCAAGCTATTCTTACACCTCAGCTTCCCAAGTAGCTGGGATTACAGGTGTGTGCCACCACACCTGGCTATTTTTTGTGTTTTTAGTAAAGGCAGAGTATCACCATGTTGAATAGGCTGGTCTCGAACTTCTCACCTCAAATGATCCACCCTCCTCAGCCTCCCAAAGTGATGGGATTACAGGCCTGAGCCACTGTACCCGACCTTATTGTCATTTTTTCTGACTTGCATGGTCAACCTCCCCTGGGTTTCCTGGCCTACCTTCTTTGGTGACTTGGTTGAAATGGTTGATAGTGCAGAAATGTATTACATCTCTATTGGCATTAAATTACATATTTTCCTCTCTGTAAATCTCTCTTTCTCCAACTTTGGAGAGAAAAATCAAAGATGAAAACAGATCTATCTATCTGCCTGTTAGATGAGACCAAATATTCCTGGGAATGTGAGATAACATCTGAGGAAGTGGTCTTGTTTGACCAGTTCTTGACTCATCTACACCCAGTTACCTGTGCCCTAGGGGATGGGACTTCCATGACCCAAACTTGTAAAAGACTGAACCAAACTCATATAAACCAGAACACCAATTACTTGCTTTGCAATGAAAATTGCTTCAGGCGTTAGAGCTTTTTATAGGAAAATACTATAAGAGATCAGATCCGGGACCAAGGGTTAGGTGAAGGAAAGACTGATAGGAGAATTGGAAAGCATGGCAGGGAAGGGAAGACAACCTGTAAACATTCGTGATCAATCTGGTCCCTGCTATTGCCAACTGGAGCTTCATCCCAGTACAGAGAGTAAAACTTTGGGAGCCTGTATCAAATACACAATTCTTTTTTTTAACTTTTAGTTTCAGGGGTACATGTGCTGGTTTGTTATATAGGTAAATTGCCTGTCATGGGGGTTTGGTGTACAGATTATTTTGTCATCCAGGTAATAAGCATAGTATCTGACATGTAGTTTTTTTATCATCACCTTCTTCCCACCCTTCACCCTCAAGTAGGCCTCAGAGTTGTTGTTCCTTTGTGTCCATGTGTATTCAGTTTTTAGCTCTGACATATAAGTAAGAGTATGTGGTATTTATTTTGCTGTTCCTGCATTAGTTCACTTAGGATAATGGCCCCCAGTTCCATTTATGTTCCTGCAAAGGACCTGATCTTGTTCTTTTTTTGTGGCTGCACAGTATTCCATAGGATATATTATCACATTTCCTTTATCTAGTCTACCATTGATGGGCATCTATGTTGATTCCATGTCTCTGTTATTGTGAATAGTACGGCAGTGAACATACACATAAAACACAAAATTTTGGCTGGGTGTGGTGGCTCACACCTATAATCCCAGCATATTGGGAGGCAAAGGTGGGTGGTTCACGATGTCAAGAGATCGAGACCATCCTGACCAAGATAGTGAAATCCCGTCTCTACAAAAATAGAAAAATTAGCAGGGCGTGGTGGCGCGCTCCTGTAGTCCCAGCTACTTTTGGGGCTGAGGCAAAAGAATTGCTTGAACTTGGGAGGTGGAGATTTCAGTAAGCCAAGATCATACCATTGCACTCCAGCCTGGGCAACAAAGTGAGACTCAGTCTCAACACACACACACACACACACACACACACACATTTCTAACATATCCAACAGTTGTCAATTAAGGACTGCTTGTAGGATGCGTTAATTCCCCTGCCACATCACCATATTTCACAGGCATAGGATCACTCAAATTACAGGGGATTCCAGTTCCTATTCTACATTGCTATGTTTTAGCAAAGGGTTGTAGTTACTCCTCCATGAAATCTCCATGAAATGTTCTCCCTGGGCCTCAGGCACACTTTCCCACTCCTTTCTTCTATACCTTTTCTCATAATAATTTTTTTTCTTGTTTATCTCCCAGCCCATAAAATACATCTTAGTATTTCCATGGAAGTGGCTTTTTTTTTTTTTTTTTTTTTGAGACAGAGTCTCACTCTGTCACCCAGGATGGAGTACTGTGGCGGGATCCCAGCTCACTGCAACCTCAAACTCCAAGGCTCAAGCAATCCTCTGGCCTTAATGTAGTGAGTGTCTGGGACTACAGCCATGCACCACCACAGCTGGCTATTTTTTATAGACACAGGCATTTCACTAAGTTGCCCAGGTTGGTCTTGAATTCCTGGGCTCAAGGAATTCTCCTTCTATGGCCTTTCAAAGAGCTGAAATTTCAGGTGCTGAGCCACCGATAGTGGCCAGAAATGGCTTTTGTGTGTTTTTTCTGCCTGCTATTTGTTGCTTTGGAGTAATTTCGGTCTCTTCCACTTTCATCTTTAGGTCAGTGTCTCTCAAGATGATTTCTCAGCATCAGTCATCTTTGGTTTTAGATTCTTTTCAGTTTCTAATAAAATATTTTCATATGAAAGTTCCTCTAAATTATGCATGGTCGAAGCTGGAGTGATTGTTTATTTCTTCATTAACTTAACAAATATTCATTGAATGTCTATTTGCCAGCACTAGAGATTCAGTGGTGAACACAGAGCATTTGCTCTCCTGGAGCTTATGGTTGAGTGTGAAGGGAGGACATAGAGAAAGGAATGAAAAGCAGTTGAAGGATCTGAAAAGATATTCGATTCAATGGGAATATACATAATGGGATTTAACATAGACTGAAAGGCTAAGAAAGGCTTCTCTAATGCCTTCATATATGGGTAACAACTATATAATGCAGACTATGTGCTTTTTAGGTATTAGCTATACATCACAACCATACTTGGTAGCAATAGGATACATAGAACTTGGCCAGGTAGGGCAAGTGGGGTACAGTCAGAGAGCAGCTTGTGCTCAGTTGTGTGGGGAAAATAGAGTATGTGATGTGTGCCAGGAACACTTGAGGACCGAAAAAAAACCCTGTGTGATTGCCGATTAGAAAACAAAAGGGAAAAGAGTGTGACTTGTTTTGTAAACCATGTTAATGACTTAAGACTTTACTCTGAAAGAGACAGGAAACCAAAGAAAGGGCTTAAACAGAGCTTAAATATGATCACAGTATTTTTAAAAAGTATTTCTGGATGTCAGGTGGAGTATGGATTGCTCCAGGTATCACGCATGTTTGTGAGTTGGTAGGTGAATCTGGATGTTAGAGAGGCAAAGGTGCCTTAGCTGGATGGAAGACATTAAAGATGGAGGATCTTGAATGTGTTGGAGAATGTGTTAGAAGTAGTATGGTCAACAGGCTAACAACCCCCTTCACCCTGCTGCTAGAGATTCCAGCACACCATTAAACTCCTAGCTCTGGGAACAGATGAAGCTGGTGTATTTCACTGTTACCAAGCAACATTGTTCATGGTAATGATGACTTATGATTAATAAGTTTCAACCACATTGGAAGAGATGATTAATTGAATTATAAGCAGCTGATGGGAACACCATGCTTTTGGATTCCATTAACTATCATAACTCTACCAACAGTCCTATCCCTTGTGGGCTCCCTGAAAGCTATGCTTACGGAATCATCGGCAAAGATTTTTGGCTCCTGCTGGGTGTGCAACTTCTTCTAAAGACGGAGAAGCCTCAACATCTGTGCAATGTGGATCTCATATCTGTGCATATGGGCTGTGTTATCCCAAGATAAAATAATCCCCAATTATATGAAATCATCCCCATGAACTGCTGTGAGGACTCCCATGGGTATATCTTGGTGCCCGACACTGCCCTGTTGGCAAGATGTGGCTCCTGTTCCATACATATCCTTCGAAGGAGACTGGTGGCAAGTATCAGCCTGAGAGCTTAGTTGAAACTTAGAGCTCCCTCCCGAGAATACAGGCAGTATTTAAGGAAATTCATAATCGCACAATATTGGGGGCAGGATAGGATCAAGGATCACGCCAGGTTTCTGGTTTGAGCCATTGAATGGTGGAGGACAATATGTCTTGACCAATTGTCTCCATTTCCTGAAAAAATGATTTCTTCACAGAGAGCAGCAGAGATGGAGAAATGGATATGTTGCTCTCTTTGGAACATATCCCTTGGATGTGTTTGTTTCCTTTCCTTGACATTCTAGTCCTTATTGTCACTTCTCCTTGTGAATAACTTCTTACCATCCTTCTATTAGTCCATGATTTTTCCAAATTATTCCCTTTAGGAAGTCTCTCTGAAATGACTTCCTACTTCCTCTATACTGTACCACCTACATTGTGGTGTGATGACATTGTGTTGAGAGTGTCCCTGTGGCCCTTTTCTTCAAGTCTACAATTCTCATGGATATATTTAGTCTCTCTCTCATTATCATATGCTCAAAGCTAGGATAAAGGTTAATGCTCAGTATTTTTATTTGAATAAATGATCAACTAAGGGATTCACAATCAGTTAAGGAGAATGAGAAAGGAAGAGCTATTCCAGTTTTAGATACAAGATTCTTCAAGTTGGAGTGAGGATTTGACTTGGACCTTGAACAACTAATATTTAAGTGTGTAGAAATAGGATGTGATGAACATTTTAGGCCTGGGAAGGCTGAGCAAGAGCACACAGGTGAAAAGGCATTTATTATATATTGAAGGAATATATTGATTTTATTTTTTTTTTTTTGCATCAAGAGCTCTTTCTCAGCTGCTTCTGTACCCAGCCTTAGAAAGGATTTTTTTCCCACATATTACTTACTCATTTATCATTTACAATATACATTATATCACCTTCATTTATTATGCTTTGCTCATCTTTATGTGTCAGGTCTTTAAAAATATATTTAAATTAATATTTTTGCTTTCAAATTAAAAAAATATGTAGAAATGGAAACAATAAAATAAAAATCACTCATTAATTGATCATCCTAGAACAATATCTGATGATGCTATGTTGTATTTTCTCCTAGGTTTTATTTCTAAGGAGTAAAATTATTTTCAAAATATAAATTCATAAATCTTTTGAGTATTTTGATATTTTGTCTAGAGAAAGTTCACATTGTATTGTATGCTCAGTTGCTTTAGTGTATATGGTGTGCACTTTGTTGCATTTTTTCATGTAAGATTTAAGGGAGTAGAAATATCGGTTTTCTCTGGAGTTAAGTGAGGCAGGGCTATGCAGCAAGATGAATGGGCAAGTCTGTCTTGTATTCAGACAGACTTTAAATGCTGGCTCTATTTCCTGCTTATTGTAGTGACTTGGACAGGTTGTTCTCTCTGCTTTGGTTTACCTGTGTATTTATTTGGCCTTTCTATTGGTTTACTTCTATATACGATAAGGATAATAATCCATTTGGCTTTATGTTAAGAATGAGACATAAAGAAGGAAATGTGTCTGGTACTATGTGTCAGTGGATATTTGATGAATGCCCTAAATCTGTATTGGAAATAAAATATTGTACTGGCTATTTGCATTACAGAACAAAATAACACACCTGTCTCGGGTACCTGGAAGCACTAGCTGGAGAGTGTTTTGGAAGGAAGTTGGACTCACACAAATCAGCAGCTCTGTACTTCGGGGAGGGAGTTACAGCTGGTTTTTCCAAAGCAGTTAGTCACCCCCATCATCTCACCAGTGCAGAACAAATCTTACTAATATGACAGTGTGAAACACATAGACATCATCCCTCTGTTATGGCTTCAGAGGAGAACAACATTGAGAGTCACTCATTTGGGTAATTTGCTTAGTTTTCCACCAGACACTAAGCCATAAGATCTGTGGCCTTTCACACAGAGGATATAAAACTTGTATATCCAACTTGTGGCCAGAGAGTAGAATATGGTTCCTGACTCCAAACCAAGGGACTGTCTTAAAATTTTAGCAAATGAGCAAATAAGTAAAGCCAAAACCATGTGTAAACTTAACTAATCAGCAAATGCATGAGAACTAAGAGCCAATGTTTTTATCCCCCTTCCTACCAATAACACTAAAGATGATGAAACCAATTCTGATAGGTTGGATAAATTAGCAGTTGTACCTGAAGGTGAATATAACTAATTTCATAATTTTTACAGTTCAGTTTTGATTACACCAAAATTACAACCTGAAAAAGAATCATGAGAATGACTAGCAGAAAGAAAATCAGCATGAAGCGAGATCATTCTTCATTTAATTATCTTGTGAGTCATGTTCAATCATCATAGACTATCTGTGAATGTTCTCAAAACATCTTTATTAAAAGAAAATTTTATGTGACCTATGCATGCATGGATTTATCATCAGATAAGTCTCTATTAAAGAAAATGTGATTTGTTCAGAGTGATAGTTCCTACGATTTATTTTATTGATGTATTATTTTAAGATTATACAAGTAAAATTAAAACACATGTGTGTTTAATTGTTTAGCCTAATATAAGTTAAATCAGAGATTTCCCTCCTGTGTGCCATATACCCTGGGTGAGAATAAGAACTACACTGCTTATTGCTTTTCTTCTTTCATCTATGCTCCTGGAATAGCTACCCATGAGTCCAATTTAGGAAACAAGAAGGGATAATGAAGAGCCACCTCTTAATTACCCAATCAGTTCACGTTTCTTCAGGGAGTTTTCTAGTTCGCTGCTGCAATTTGAAGGAGATCATGCCACCTGAGAGTATGAATTCAGTATGACTCCCAGGCACTGATGGATTTCTTGTATTGAGGAAGAGGTCAGGCCTCACACTCAGAATAATCCCTTCTTAAATGGACAATACAGTCAGGGTGTGATTGTCTCCAAATTACATCTTAAAATTATACACCTGTTTCCTGAATTTGTAAGTGGATCAGTTAGTCCTGTGTTTGGCTGAAGGTGATGGACACAAATACTGAGTGTTTGGGTTGTCATTCTATAGATGGACAGTGAGGTGAGTGGCTGAGTACCACAGTGTCCCTGAACCCCATCTCTCTTCCCTTCCGCTCTGCTCTTCCAGTATAACATTTATCAATGTTATGGTTTGGCTGTGTCCCCACCCAAATTCCATCTTGAATTGTAGTTCCCATAATCCACAGGTGTCATGGGAGGGACCCAGCAGGAGGTAATTGAATCATGAGAGTGGTTTTCTCCATGTTATCCTAGTGATAGTAAGTTCTCATGAGATCTGGTTTTATAAGGAGCTTACCCTTCACTGGACTCTCATGCTTCTCCTTCCTGACATCATGTGAAGAAGGACATGTTTGCTTCCCCTTCTACCTTAATTGTAAGTTTCCTGAGGCCTCCCTAGCCATGCAAAACTGAGTCAATTAAACCTTTTTCCTTGCAAATTACCGAGTCTTGGGCAGTTATTTACAGCAGCATGAGCATGGACTAATACAATTATCATGTTCATTAATAATCTCAAGTTGTGTCCTTCTTCCAGTGAAGAAGAAATAGGGAGGAATAGGACAAAGGGCAAAGGATACATGCTGGCTGAGTTTTTCCCATTTCTGTTGGAAGACAGTATTTTCCTGGAAATCTCACCCAGATTTTCTCTTATTTTTCATTTATTAGAGCTATGTCATATGGGTGCTTTTAGTTCAAAAGAAGCCTGGGTAATCACTTCCCAGATAGGCATATTATCCCTTCCCTGAAAAAAAAGAGGAACTGTTTATTATTAAGAAGGAAGGAGGATATTGGATAGGCATTATGTAGTGTCTAATTGAATTAGTATCTACTCATAAGTCAGTTTCCTAATTGAGACCTATTATTGCAGTGTAAGGAAATGTGCCTCAGAGCCAATGGATTGCATGGGAAAGTCTTTATCTAGATCAGTGCTGTCCAAAAGAATTTTCAAAGATGAAGTGGGTGTTCTATATCTACGCTATTCAGCATAGTAGCCACTGGCCACAGGCGACTATCAGGCACTTGAAAAGTGACTAGTGAGATTGAGAAACTGATTTTTAAATTTTACTTTAAAAATTTTAAATAGGTACGTGTGGCTAGTGACTACTGTGTTATGCTGGACCCCACAGGCCCAGTTGTACCACTAAACACAGATGTTGTTCTCAATGAATGGTCCATGTAGGTGATTCTCCAACAGTTCTGCCACCCCTGGGTGTTCATCTCACAGGCCCAAGTGACAACCCAGTCATGTTGGTGAGACAAAGATGAATGAAATTACTTATTTTTTAAACTCACATTTCCAGGAAACTTCCACTCAGTAGACCTTCTGTATGGGACGCTATCCTTTGTCATCTCGTGAGACAACACCATTTTTCTCCTTCCTTACGGAATGTTTTTGTCTGGCTTCTCTAGCTTCCTAGCTCTAAATATTGGCATTTTCTAAGACTAATTTCTTCCTGGATAGCTGCTTCAGTTCTAGGGCTTTAAGTGCCATCCATGTTTGTAAGCTCCAACATATACATGCCTAGAGCCAGCACTAACCTGTTCTCTGAGCACCAACTTGTGCCCAGCTGCTTACTTGACCTCATCATCTCATTGTCTTAAGAGTATTTCAAACACAAGAGGTTCAAACCAGAGCTGATTTCTGCCCTCAACCTCTTTCTCCTCAAGTGTTCATATCCAGTAAACAGCATCATTATTCTCACTATTTCTTCTAGCTAGAAAACTTGTCTTTTCTTTCCCTCACCTGCCACATCCAATCCAACATTGTATCCCACATGTACAGGCTTCAGCACCGAAATAGTTCTCCGTCTACTTCTCTAGGTTTCCACTGCCACCACTGTCCATTAAGCCTCTGTCATGGTTCACTGGAAAACAGCAAGAACCCTCTAACTTCTCCATGCTCATTCCTCCCGTCATACTGTAATCCATCCCACTCAGTTGCCAAATGAGTTTGCACAGTGTAAACCACATCATCACATCACGCGCTTCCTTAATACCCTTCTGTCAGTTCTCAATCCCTCAAAATAAATTTAGCTTTTTTTTTTTTTTTTTTTTTTTTTACCAAGAGTAAACCATTTGCTATGTCTCGTTTCTGAGAAGGGAATATTTCTACATCATTATTCAATGTTTTTAGCTTATTATTCTTCAAACACGTTGGCCTTCTTTTACTGCCTGTAACACGCCAAGTTATTTCTTGTCCCAAGGACTTCTCATGTGTTTTTCTAGGCTCTGTTCCTAGAACATTGGCTGTCTGGCTCCTTCTCATCCCTTGGCTATCACTAAACTCTTCCCTGACTACCCTAGTTAACCATGTTCTCGCTGTTGAATGTCCTAGCATTTTCTTTCTGTCTTCTATTACTGAAATGTTGCTTAATGTTATTTTCTTCCCTAGTAGACTATAATTACCATGAAGACAATGCCTATTTTATTCACTGTTATATTCTAAGCTGAGGATACAGTTCCTGATGCATAGAAAGTATTTCTTGAATAGATAACTAAATTATTTGAGTTTACAAAAAAGAGGTTATTGAAAGTTATTTTTTTCTTAAAGTCATATAAATGACAAATTGAAACATTTAAATATTAATGCATTTTGATGATTGGACGAGCTAGATACCAACTTAACTTTGTGGAAGGATATGATAAAAGAACTAATAATAAAAATCATCTGTTTTCTCACATATAAATTTTATATTATTTGCAGTGAGGGGCCACAAAATTATTCTCAATAATATCTTAAAGACAGAATATCAACTTTTAAAAAGGGGAAAATTGTCACATGCTAAAAGATGGAAGGATCTTAAAGACATTATGTCAAATAAAATAATCCAGTCATGAAAAGAAAAACACTATATATTTCACTTATACAGGTACCTAGGTGTTTTCCACAAGCTGAGAAGAGAAGGGAATGGGAATTATTGTTTAATGGGTACTGAGTTTCAATGTGGGAAGATGAGAATGTTCTAGAAATGAATGGTGGTAATGGCTATACAACAGTGAGAATATACTTAATGCTACTGAACTGTACAGTTAAAATGGCTAAGATAGTACATTTTATGTTATATCTATTTTACCATAATAAAAAATATTGCAGAAATAAAAAGTAGCTATAGGTCCATTTTAATTACCTGTTTCTCTTTACGTGGGTTTTAATAGTTTGGGTCTTTCATGGAATTGGTCCAATTGATATATGTTATCAGATTTGTGGGCAAATCATTATTTATAATATTCTATTATCTTTTTAATATCCATGAGGTAAGATATGATCTCACTTTTATTTTTCATATTCAACATTTGTGTCTTCTCTCTTTTTACCTGTTTAGCTCAGCCAGATATTTACCAATTTTATTGATCTTTTCAAATAACCAACTTTTGTTTTATTGATTTTCTCTGTTGATTTTCTATTTCCAAGTGTATTGATTTGTCATGGAATTGATTCTATTTTTTTTCTTAGAACCAATTTAGTTCTATGTTGCTGTTGTTTTGTGTTTTAAAGTGAAAAGTAATGTCACAGATTTTACATTTTTTGCTGCTTCTAATGTTTGCATTCATGCTGTAAATTTATCTCTAAGCATTACTCTTGCTGCATCCTACAAATTTTAGTAATATGTATTTTCATTTTCCATAATGCCTAATTAAATTTGATAAAAACAAGATAATATTTTTTTACACGATACAGGTTAAATTATTTCAGTTATGTCAAATTGTTGACAACTCTTTTCATCCTAGGGTCAGTTAGAAACATGAGCATTTGAGAAGTTCATAGCCCTGTTGGGCTGGTACTAGAAGCTCTCTTTCTCTTTCTTTTTGGTTTCTTGTACAACAGATTCTCTGCCTCTAAAGACAGACAACTTTTTACTTAACTGTTTAAGGAGATCTGGACTTTAAGTGGACTTTAGTTTTAATGGACAAGTCAAGATGTACTCAATTTAATAATTATTCATTGAGTAGATAGCTCTTAAGGGGTGCCAATTTTCTAACTTGGCTCTACTCTACAGTTTGATTTGTGGGTAAAACTGAGAAAGCTGTTTTGATAAAGACAATCTCAATCTCCTCCAAGTTTTTGAAGACCCACTGTGTCTCAGGCACTGCATTTGACCCTCTGAAGACTGTAGTGCTGACAGAAGTAATTCCCACTCAGGAAATTCACATTAGAGTAGTGGGTTCATTTAACAGATAACTACATACCATGAGATGGAAGTCAAAAAAGTTACACAGGAGGTAAAAAATAAGATAGTATAGAAATTCAGAGGAGAGACAATGAGTTCCTCTTAGGGATATTAGGAAAGTCTTCACACAGGGGTGGGCAGTTCTGCTGAGCTTTGAAAATCACTCAGAACCTGAATATGTATAGTAAGTGAAAGGCATTTCTACCTTTGAAAAAACATGGTGTCAGAAAAGCATGACAGATGTGCAGGGAACAATGAACAGGTCAGTTTGGTTAAAGGAAGACGAGAAGGAATACTATTGGAAATGTAGCTTGGGACCCTGTTTTTCCTGAAGCTAAAACATAACAAAGGTGAGAGTAGGTAAACTCTATGCCATGAGCATTAGGGAATTGTACAGGACTAGACTAAAAAGCTATCATGAGCATCAAGTTGTGCTGTAGGAATCCGTGATCAAGAGTATTGGAGAGACATGATGGGAAGATTTCTCCAAAGTTATGATGGTGATGTAAGTGGGAATGTTGGAGGTGGTTTCAACAAGACTTGACAACACATTGGATGAGGGCAGTAAGGGAAATTCAGATGTGACTGAAACCATCTTGAACTGGTTGATTGAAAGGATAGCTATTCCATTAAAAGAATGAGAAAGACAAAAAGTCAGCTTTTGGAAAGAAAAATCATATATGTAGCTCTGGAGATATTAAATGGGGATGCTAAAAAAACGCAAAGTGTTTTTTGGAATCATGCGTTTTAGGAATCATGAGAGGGGAATGTGGGAGAGAATCAGAGCTGGAGATACAGCCTTGTAGTCTTGGCAGTTATCTGAAAACCCACAATTTAATGGATAAAGGGATAATGGAGAAATTATGGAGGGATTTCAAAAGATGATTAAACATTGGGTGACTACCTACACTTATTGGTTCAGTTAAAAAAAAGCAGAAGAATAAAGAGAGGCAAAGGAGGAGTGTTGACTGGGGCAACAAGAATCTCATGTCATGCCAATAGAGAAGAGACTTGCAAGGAGAAAGCAGCTGTGAATTTCAAATATACACCTTCAAATGATGTAGTGGTTGGAAGAGACAGGAATTAAGAAAAGTCTGCTGTGACTCACTTTCTGAAGTGAAATATAGAGGCAAAGCAACACATTGGGAAGAGTGTAGATATTGGAATCAGAGGAAGTGGAGTCAGTTCTGATCCTGTGTGGTTGAACTATGTGATTGAGAGGAAATTATGGCACTGAATCTCTCTGAAGCTCGGTTGGCTGACTGTAAAATGGGATTAATACCAGACTTCAAGGCTGTGTTGAGAATAAATTTAAAACATCACCACGTTAACTCCATTTATACCTTTATTTCATCTTCTGCAAAGCTGAGCCACCCTGCATAGTAGGCTTTCACTTTGCAGGTTTCCCTTAGCTTCTCAGGCCGAGCAATTTATCAGTCACATGTTTACATACATGCTACTTTTAAACTTTACTTACATGGTTTCAGTTTTTAGGGTTTTTTTGTTTGTTTCTTTGTTTGTTTTTACTTTTCACTTAAGCTAAGTGAAAAAGATCACAATTACCTCATTTATTGTTTACTTTTTTCCGTTTTTGCTAACCTGTGTGAGGAACAGTCATCAACCTTAGAAGATGCTGATTGAGTGCATGTTAGAGGTATGGCAATGACACTTTTCTTGCAAATTAGTAGTATCCCATTGGTGTCTGATGTTTTTCCTAACATATTCTTTAAAAGAAGGTCAGACATTCCTAGTATCCTGCCTTTCTTTCAGGACCCCAGTTTTCTCCAGGGGAGCAACATATGCTGGATTTAAAAACTGCTTTCCCAGAACTTCTCTGGCTGTTGCATAGCCCATGAGGCAGGGACTATGGTATGACCAAGGGAAAAATCTCTTTTATTTATTAAAAAAAAATAGTTTTCCAAGAAACCCTTTCCAGGAGACTTCTACTTACCTCCTTTCCTCTCAGTGATCAAAAGCCTCTTCACCACAGTCACTTACTACCTCCTACCAACCCTCATTCTCCCAAGTGTCCTTCACTCCATTTACTCTTCTGCATTTTTCTTCAGCATATTTCTCATGCCAGAACTTGGGATTCTCCACCAGTCTGCTCATTTTCATGCTCCCAATTCTCACATCCATTGATTACTTTCATCCATGAAATAGATGGGTGTACAGAAATCCCTCTTTTCCCTCCTCTAAAGGGATTTCTGTAGAAATTCAAGAAAATCCTATTACTCCTAAAAAATTATTATAATAGTTAATTGCAAACCATTAAGCATTGGTAACTCATCCTCCCTGTGCAGAGCTGAATGGAGGGGAAGCAGCTGGAGCAAGGTTCACTCTTGAGGGGCCTGCCAGAGCGAGTGGTCAACAGAGAATGATGTCAACAGCTTCAGAGAGGCTAATCAGTGTGACTGATGAATATATCTGTCCCTGGGAGAAGAGCAGGGACCACTTTGTCCATCATGCTTGATTTTGTATCCCTTAGTGCCTAGCAAAATGCTCTGTTTATAATAGATACTCAGTAGCTCTTTGCTAGGCAAATAGTTGTTTCAGAGAGACCCTGCTGTAAGACGATGCACATATCAGGAAAAGGAAGAAAGGGTTGATTGGAAACTGAAATGGAAAAAATCGAAATGGAATATCATGCAATCTAATGGTGTGTTGGTGGTAAGCAACTAAACAAGTGTTCATCCTGGTTTATAGCTGTCACAAACACAATGTTTCATATATACCAAAAGATAAACATCTTAGAAACCAGGAACCACTGTCAGGAACCAAACCAAAAAAAGGAGCCAAATGTGAATCCAAGCTGATACCATGACTTCCACTTTTACCTCTTATTATTAGTAAGAAGGGATTTACACTGATAAAGTAATATAGTGCTAAATGCCATTCGTATGAAAGTTAACCTTCTGTTTTATTAGTAAGCAATAGGAGAATAATCAATAAATACTACCAGCGGTGGTAATGTGACTAGCCTTATAAATTGGTCTGGGCGGCATGGCGTGTGCAATGAAGAATAGCACTAAGACTCCATACTGATAAAAATGCGAATGAAGAAGTCTTTTCTATCAAGAAAGAATGGTATAATTCTATTTTGAATTATTGTAAGATTTCTTTCTCAAGTCTATCTACTATGTTACATTCAAATTTATTATGTTAAGCTAGAACTCTATTGTAAGTTCTTTTAAACAATTGCCAAATTGACTATGCATAAAGAAAAAATGTGTTGGGTGGGAAATAAGATCCTATGGTTTATACATTTCTTTCTTAAAACTCTCTGCTTCAGCTGGTTATTTACCCATCCTCTTCTCTCACTCCCTCCCTGTGGTTGCTTCACAGGCCACGGCACATGTTCCTGTGGTCGCTGCGTTTGTGAGAGAGGATGGTTTGGGAAGCTCTGCCAACATCCGAGGAAGTGTAACATGACGGAAGAACAAAGCAAGAATCTGTGTGAATCAGCAGATGGCATATTGTGCTCGGGGAAGGGTGAGTGTCTCTGCTGGAGCCTGGACTCGATTCCTGTTCTGACACATGATTTGTAGAACAGCATGTAGCAACTGTCTTTCCCAGACTGAACTTTGCGTGAAAGCAAACCACTATGTCCTCTGCTGTACCCAACTTGAAGCTTGAAGATTAACCAATTGAAGTTTTAAATATAAGAAATGAAATGCATGCAAGAAGATTCATGCAAAAACATCCTTGTAAGTGAAGTTATTGCTGAATTATATGGAATTAATATTTATATAAAGAAATTAGGACAACAAAATGTACTGGGTACTAAATGGACCCACAAAAGGGGAAAAAAGGCCAAAGAATGATTGTTGAGCTTACCTCTAAAACAACACAGCTCAGAACTGTGGAAAAGTAATCACAAGCATCTGAGCTACCAAAACATATGACCTTGGGAACTTCTGGGGTGAAATTATTTAGTTGTGTATGGAGTAGGGAGGGATTGAAGGTGCGAGAAGACGTAAAAGGAGATGAAATATTTAGTTTAATTGAGCTTAATGTTTTAAAAAGGAAAGAAAAGCTGTGGGGTTGGGTAGTATCTCACAAATCTGATGTAATTTTCTTTGACCTAAAAATCACCAATTGTTTCAAGTAAACACATTCAGCCTGATATAAGCTAATAGGGAATTGTTCAGCTGGGCACAGTGGCTCATGCCTGTATTCTAGCACTTTGGGAGGCCAAGACGGGTGGATCACTTGAGGTCAGGAGTTCTAGACCAGCCTGGCCAACATGATGAAAAACACAAAAATCTACTCTACTAAAAAAATACAAAAACTAGCCAGGCATTGTGGCTCACATCTGTAATTACAATTACTTGGGAGGCTGAGGCAGGGAAAGAGCTTGAACCTAGAAGAAGGAGGTTACAATAAGCTGAGATCACTCCAGTGAACTCTAGCCTGGGTGACAGAGCAAGACTCCATCTCCAAAAAAAAAAAAAATCATGTAAGAGTTAAAAAAAAAAAAAAGCCTGCTGAATGGTTATAACCTACAAGCTGGCTGAATAGAAGCCACTAACCTAATAAAACATTTGCCACAGAAACATTCAAGGAAAAAGGAAGCCTTCCCCATCTCCCATCCTACACACACATACCTACACACACACAGAGAGAGAGAGAGACTGGAACAGATTTTCCCTAAGTAAAGTATACTAACAGATTAAATTTTGAAAACGTTAATTTTGATGTTTCTGTAAACTATTCCTAAAGGGACTTTAAAATCCTGCCATTGTAGTGCATATGGCATCATCTAGAAAGCTGCTGTGTTCTTTTTTGCTAGTGACTAGGAAGACACAGGGAGCCTGAAAGATTCTCACTCATGTCTGGGTAGCAGCCCTTCAAAAAGCAGAAGTTACGGGGCTTCCCAGCTCTCCTCTTCAGCTCAGTATCCTCCTTATACAACAGACCCACCTTTCTTTTTCAGACAAGGCACAGCCCTGGCTGAAGCCTCATTTACCCTCAAACACCTGTGCTGGTCAAGATGACCATGCAAACAACTTTCTGAAGAAGACAGTGAATCATAAGTGTGCTAGAGACTCTGAATCCTAATGTCAAAGAACCACACCAATGAGGCTACCACACACACAGGAAGGTAGATGTGCCATGTGTCCTCTAAACAGTAGCTTTGGTTTTGCCTCATCTGCAAGACTAATGCTATGAAAGAGACTTTTTGGCAGAACTTCAGACATAAAAGAGGATAGATGCTTTGACTATTTGTGGTGCCAAGAAGGGGGATGAAAATGGATGCAAATGTGTTCACATCAATAGATAACAGTGTCCTTGGTTTCCCAGAATTCTGTGTTCAAAACTTGCTCAGGCAAGGAGGCCATGTTTTCAACCTAATGCCATTACAGCAGGCAGGTGGAAAAGGAACTTAAAGCAATTGCTTTGTGACTTGCTTGTTCTCTCCTTAATTTAATCTAATATCAAGCCCCAAACAAATATTCTACCAGTTCTGTTCTCAAGGGGCCTCAGTTTCTAGAAACACCTACCTTGATTTCAAGCTGTGTTGAGAGAACCAAAAAGAAAGCTTAAATAGAAGAGAACAAAGGAAAGAACCAGGGAGACAGAGATTAATGCAGAAAAGCGGGAAAGGAGGCAGGGAAGGAATTAAACTGCAAGAGAGAGTAAGAGGGACGGAAGGAGACGTTATCAGATCAAAGGGGAATGATCTGTACATAAAGAGATACTAGGAGTGAATAGTTTCTAAATTAGATTTTTTTTTTCTCCTAGCATTGCTTCGGACATTGAGCACTTAAGTTCAGATCGTTTTTTACTTGATTTTCTGTAATGGCATTGTCACTGGGATAAGAATAGAAACTTCACAGAAGCTCTACTGAATGAGGATACTCATGCATATTAAAACACTAGTGTGCTTATTTATATTTGTTTATTTTAAAAGTCAGCCATTGCTTGTGTTTATGTGTTTACTACACTTGCTGTTGAATCATTAACCATGTCCATAAGCAGGTTTTCCCTAAGACCTGTCCAACTGCAAGTTGAGGAAGAACATACAAAGTCATACTCTCCAGCGTAACGAATAGCAGTCTTCCATTTCCTAAACTGAGTGTCATTCAACAAAAGCTGCTTCTTTTCAAGAAATAAACATTCTTATTAAAGTCATTACAGCCCTAGGAAATATTCTCATCTTTGGGCAGCATAAATGTAGAAACTACGAAGAAAGAAATAGGTTGACTAAATATTGACTCAGAGGCATTTCCTCGAAACCAAACAAAACAAAGCCAACGAGTCTCTCTAGCTAATGCCTTTGCAAATTGTTTGCTTTGGGTGGTGGGAATATATTCAGAGATCAGTGAAGGGCTGAAAACATATTTGTCTAAACTATTTGTTTATCCTTCAATGCGTAGAGAGTCTTGGAGTCTTTATAAAAGAGAATAGAAGAGCTGCCCCAAGGCTGCACGTGCTGACATTTATGTTAGTGGACGGGCATTCATACTCTTGGCAGCAGCTGACTGTGATCTCCCTTCTTTTCTCCTGTTATGGAGACGTCAGTGCTGGATTAGGGATGAAGAAAGGGGACAAAACCAGGATCATGGAACTGTGATCTATGGTAGGCACAGAGGATAATGGGGATGCCACAGTTACTCTGGATTCCAGTGGGGAGCACTGCCCCACATCCCACCCCGGGAACCACAGGAAGAGTGATGCATGAAACAGACTAAAGGACTTTAATATGGTGATGGAAAAGAGAAACCTGTTTCCAGTTGTTTGAGTGGGGTCATGTATCCTTTATCAATCTCATGGACTTGTCCAAATGTCCTATCATTTTCCTCAAATTTGACAATGAAAGTCCCTCACCCTGATGGTCACAAAAGATATTCAGAGTCCTCCTTTATTTGATTATGGGACAGACCTGAGCAGTGGGCATGAGGTCACCATGGCACACTGCTTCGTGGCCCATACCCACCAAAAGGCCGAAACATGCATTTCACATGAGCTGCGAATAAAGCTGTCACCTCAGGAGACGATGAAGAAATAGCGTTTTATTACTTTACAAATTTATAGCCAAGACAATAAATCACTCCATAGAAAAATTTAAAACAAGATACATTGTTGTGACCTTCATAACAGATGGAGTAGTTAGTACAATAGTGAAAACTGCCTGCTGGGTTGTCAGGTTGCAGCATTTCATCAGGCTTGAATGAAAAATAAAGTCCAATGTTCGTAATGGAATGGGCAACTGACAAAGGTGCCTTGCCCTTAGACTAAAATCTTTTTTGTGAATAACCAAGAGAGAAGAGGTTAGTGCTGTGCTGGGTCTCCCCTAAGCTTAGCTACCTTTGCAAAGTACATGATATAGTTCACTTTGGGATGTTTTGTTCATTTGGGGATTTATTTATTTGGATCCAAGACTATACAACTATGTCTTTGCCTCGATTACTTCAAGATAGATCCAGATAATGACGTCCAATCTTCTTATAGATGCTATTGTGTGACAATGGCTGTACACCACATGTCATTAAATGTCACCTTAAACTCCCACAGTGAAACTTCTTGGGTCCCACATTATCCAAATCAGTCCAGCACACACACACATTCATCCACCCATGCCCCTGTTCCACATCCCCCAAAAGACAAAGAGTAGAAGGTGCTTCACAAAATCAGCCTCAGCCTTGTGTTCAAGTTGCCTCCCTCAATATGCCTGTGCAGTCAGCCCTGCAGGAACTGCTCATTTTTTAAACTACTGTATATGAGAGTTTTTGCTGGGAAATACATCACAGATCACTAAACAGAAGAGTGGATTGAATCAGAGTGAAGTCTTCACTTAACTGGTGTTTATTGTGAGGTCCAGGGCAATTTCTTTATTCTCACTGACTTCCATTCTCATCTTTGAAGGTAATGTGTCATTTCTTTCCCCTGCTTATGTCCTAAGATGCTCTGAGTCTTCATGAGAAAATGTGGCTGATTCCACAGGGATGGAAGCCAGCAAAAATGCACAGAAGGGACATGGGAACATTCTTAAGGGTCCTAATATTAAGACAGAAAATGAATGGATTATTGGTGTTATGGTGATGAACCTTCTGCCCTAGAACTCCTGCCAAGATCAGCTGGCTGGGCTGGGTCTCGGGGGTGTGAATGGGTCTTGGCCAGCTGAGTTGAACCATTTCTCATATCTTGGTAATCATGCAGCCTGCATGGAATCCTATACCTGTTGGTTTCCATTTAAGAGAGGGACAATTTGACCCCTGTTATGGAAGAAAACAGACAACTAGAGCATTCTAGAAGAAAAGTGCTATAATAGGTCCTAATAACTATTCACAGTGTGTTATTACTACATGCTTTCTAGTCCTAGTTTCACAAGCAGTAGAAGAATTTCCTACCTCTAAGATGCATTGAGCATTGACAAACAGGAAAGAATAACACAGCCGGGAAAATGCTGACCTAGAAAAGCTGCTGTTTCATGACACATACAAAATCAATCCTCATTTTTTATTCTAAGTATTTCAGTGACTAGCAGACTTTCGGAACTGGAATTTACTCATCCAATGCTCGATCCGTATATGCCATATTAATGTTAGCTGAGCTTACCAGTTTTCTGAAAATGCTTTACTATGGCATGAGGCTAAGCGTTCCAGAAGCAAGAGCAGTGATTAGAATAGTTCCAGGGCCAGAGGATAAGTTTGAGATGAAAGACAAGATCTTTTCGTGAATTGTGACATACATAAAATGATATGCTGGGTGTATATATGAATATTATGGACATATAAAATCAGACACTACTTTAGAAACAACTAAAAGCAGTCAAATTCTTCAAATATTAATCTTCCTCTACTCACAGAAACAGCGCTAAGGATGGTGCCTTCCGAGGAAACCTCGGAGAGTTAAATACTTCACATGCTCTTGGTGGTCAGGAAGCTATCACTATACATTTGTGAAACAAGCAGTAGTGCTGAACATTTTTATGCCTAGAAATTTGAAAGCAAGTCTTTAAAGTCAGAATTAAAATGTTTCTAAAATCAGGAAACTCTGCACCTGGATGAGACTGCAAGAGGACCAGCATTTCTTGCAGACTGACAAGAGAAGCAGCATCTCGGGTCTTGAGACACCACTGGGCTGTCAGTCACTCAGAAATGAAAAGATGTGTCTGTTTTGCTCAAGAACATGCAAATCAACCCGGACCCTCGGGAAAACAAGAGTAAATGAAATTATGCCCTAGCTAAGCAAGAAGTTAAAAATAAATGAAAACACAACGGTCACAATAGAACTAATTTTGACTGCTCTCTTACCTTGAGAAGTGTGTCAACAAATGGCAAAGATTTAATTTGGCCTTTGGGGATTTTTGCAGCTAAATTGCATGCACCGGTTTCCCTGATATGAAATATCACATAGTACTTCATGCTTGAAACACATAAACTCGAATCCTTTCATGATATCTGTGATGATCACAATTCCTTTTCCCTAGTCACTTTAATCACCCCAGCTGTTAACTCATTTTTAATCACTGTGTTTTAAAAGAAGCACTATTGATTGATTCTTGCCCCTTTTCAATATGTTTTGAACTCACCAATTCTGCAGTTTTGTTAAATATGCCAAAATACTTTTCTCAACTGCATATTCTTTCAAGGTGGGTTTTGACTTCAAAAATTGGCGATAGCCGTCTTTTAGTAAAGGGAAGTCATGTCTGGAAAGAACAACCAACTCAAGGAAATAGGAGGAAAATGAAGTTCTTTTTATTTCTTTCTTTTCCATTTTAAAGTCTTTCTTGCTGTCATTGAGGCAGTTTTTCCATGTAAGGGTTTTTAGCCTGTCATGGAAAGCTGTTTATACTGAGAGAACTTACTTCCGTCAGGGATACCCTTTACCTAATTTATTTTCTTTGATTTTAAATATACCACTAACACAATTTTTACTCAATAAATGAGCGTATTTTAAATAACCACAGAGGAAGTATTTTAATTAGGTAGGAGGAGAAATGGGTGAAGTGGAGGGGAAAAGAGTTGAATCCAGAGCCTCATAAAGGATGTACTTTGGGAGTATTTGAGCTATCCTAGATTATGACAGAGAATCCTGAAGATGAGGTCTCATAAGGCAGATATACTGAGTGATTGTGTGCATTTTTAGCACTTTAATTAACCAGCCAATATGCAGGTGTGCTACTCCAAGGAAATCATGTAAACAAAATCCAAAGTTATGAGCACAATAATTTAGTAATTATTTTAATTAGAAATGCATCCTAATTTAATACAATTCCCTATTCCATTCCTTTAAAGAACAGGCACTTTCAAAACATGATTCAATTTAGGGGGAAAAAAAATCTATTTTTGAATACCTTTTTGGAAGGTTTGATCTATTCTGATCTATAAGAATCAGCCCCATTCTGTTCTCATTGACATTTCAACCAGACTGGGCCATGGGACATTTGCTCAAGGCTAATTACAACTGTCTAGATCCATAATGAAGGCTTTCCTGGATGACCTTTATGAATTTCAGTAAGTAAAGCTCCCCTCTGAGAAAGGAACCATTCAATACACTTTTACCTTTGGATGATAGGTTATTAGAAGCCTGTTGTCAGTGTGTCAATGATATTGTATTCAAGATAGAAACCTTTAGTTATTTGGTGATGGCAAGTAATAGCCTTTGTAATTTCAGGTTCTTGTCATTGTGGAAAGTGCATTTGTTCCACTGAAGAATGGTATATTTCTGGGGAATTCTGTGACTGTGATGACAGAGACTGCGACAAACATGATGGTCTCATTTGTACAGGTGCGGTATTAACCTTTTCTAATTGCTCTATGCCACAGTTTGTTATAGAGCCAAGGGACAGTTGTCATGCAATGCCTTAGGTAGCCAGACCAAGAGGGCCGACTGTGACTATGAGGTAACTACCAAGGGGGAAGTGGGCATGTGGGAATAAGCCCTCACATTGTTCCTAGGCATAGAAGAATACTAAGAGAATAAAGCTAAATTCTGTGATTATTTGGGATACTTCCCAAAAGTAACCTTCCTCTTCAAACTCACATGTATACAGTTACACATTAAATTCAGAATAGAATTTTATTGGCAACGATTTTATTTTGAACATGGTACAGGGAATGGAATATTTTTTTAAACAGAATCTGGGTACCACTCATTGATGTGTTGGTTGCTTTTAGGGAACTGGATGTGTATGAGGGAAATGTGTAAAGAGGGCTCAGCAGTGTCATAGCCACTGTTATCCTAATTTATTGAGTCCTCATACTTGGTTAGAAATTCATTTGTTTAGCCAAGTTACAGAGGAAACAGAGTTGTGTACACTTGTCCTCCTCAGCTCTGGCTGAGTGTGTCATTAAGTTAGACCCTTGCTATCCATCCATCCCTACTATATAAGACTCTTCTAGCTGATTACGTGGCCTGCCTCATGTTACGTAAAAGAACTTTGTTTTCCAGTATTTATTCATAAGTCAGACATAACTTGCTCTCTAAGGGAAAACAAAATTGTCACCTAAAAGCCTAGCTGGAGTGATACAGGATTGTTACTATCTGATCGGTAAATGGTGGCACCAAATAAATGCCACTAATTGTTTGAAAGATTAGGCATCTCACAGCTGCTTAATAAGATATAATAATATTGTTGCACAATAAGAAATCTACCAAGGATGAATGAAATGATTTCATTGTGGACACTTATGATTTATAATAGCATGTTTAAATTTGGCACATTTTTTATCGTGATCATGATTCTTGTGTGTTTTATTGCAGGGAATGGAATATGTAGCTGTGGAAACTGTGAATGCTGGGATGGATGGAATGGAAATGCATGTGAAATCTGGCTTGGCTCAGAATATCCTTAACAATTACATGAGAGAGGTCTGGATTCTTATTTTACTAGGCCATTAGAACATATAAATGCAAAGGAAACCATGTATAATCACCACTAGGAAAGGTTAAAAAGACCATTGTATGTTTTTCTATTTCTGAATTACGAATGAAATCTGAGTACCTATTAGAAATGAGTTATGCAAATTCAGATGCAAATAACACTAGGAAAAAAATGTTTCGTCCATAATTAACATAAGTGGTTCCTAACGAGAGCAATTTTTCCACCCAAAAGACATTTGGCAACATCTACAGACAATTTTGATTGTCACATGGGGTGGGGTGTGAAGATATGCTGTAGGCATTTGGTGGGTAGAGGCCAGGGATGCTGCTCAGCATCCTTCAGTGCACAGGACAACCCCCAAGCAAGGAATGACCCAGCCCCAAATGTCAACAGTGCCCAAATTGAGAAACACTGAATTGCATGGCTGTTAGAAATCCACATTCTTACACAAGAAAGACCATATTAGAATCTAAGGAAAACAAGCATATTCACATTAATCAATGGATCAGATTTTTCAGGAATTCCCTATCAGTCAACATTTTCATATGGGGACAATGAAGAGAAACAGGAGGTAGAAAGTCAAACTGGGGCTGGATCAAGAGCAAAGACTAGTCATTAAGTTATTTGTCATTAAATCATTTAAACACTAAATGAGTAAGTACTTTGTCTACTCTCACTTTAAAAGAAGATTCTCAAATTATGAAAAATGTACAATGTAACATTTTAAATAAATAGTGACAGAAGTTGTTTATACTCTGTGTCAGCATATATTTACCTACTGATAATTAATTTAAAAATGAATTGTTATTCAGTGATATCCATTTTGTTTTTAGAAATAAGGGATCACATTTTAAAAACTGGACAGGGGTTACGTGTACAAGAAACTGGATTTTTAAATTTTAATTTATTCCATGGTAATGTGGCCTTTAAAAAAGACATTATTGAGTTACATATATAACGGGATTGAAGTATGCATCCATTTCCCTTAAAATACTTTCTTTTTTCTAAGGATACCTTTCTGGAAACCTGGGTTCATGCAAAGAATCAAGAAGAGAAATATTGTGATAAAATGGCACCAATCTCAGAAGCTCACAAAAGGACCAAAAAAAAATCTAGAGATGGCTTACATAGAAATTACGAATATTCACTCAGTGATAGGAACAAAATGTTTATTTTCTTAATGGTGAAACTTTGCTTTGTATGAAATTCACATTGAATTATGAAAATGTACAATAATTGGGACTTCCCTTATATATTTACAGGTAAATCTACTTATACACATTAGTTTAGGCAACCTTTAGTTATTGAGCTAAAAAAAAAAACCACTTTTTTTTCTAAAGGTGAGTTATTTTGTAAAATCCTATAATAATGTAGCAAAATCATTTCGATATTATTTTAAGATGAAAATTTTTACTTGGAAATTTTATTTTAATGATGTAAGTATTCTAGAGTCATGGCTTGAACTTTATAAGTCAAATTACCAAAAATAAGGAAAATATGCATCCACTGAGTTACTTAAAAATTTAACATTGAAAATTATTTTAAGAGAACATTTAACTGATGCTGATTTTTATAGTACTAATAATGTCCTCATAATGTAATATATTTATAAAATTGTTATCTCTATCCTGAGATTAAGGAGTGCAACCATGTTGTAGTTCTATTATTGAGTATGTAAATTGATATATCTCTTTTGTAAAATGAGGGAAATATAAGTAGTCAATAAATATTGTAGGTTATATTCTTTCCTCTTCACTACCTAAACATTTTAAGCTGCAAACAACCTATTATTACGGTTCTGTAGCAATTTGGATGACATATTTGCTGATGCGCAGACATTGGAATTCATAACATTATCTAGCCATCCTAATACAATTACCTTTGGATTCTCCTGTCACAGGGCTTATCCTCCTGTGAAGGAACAGAAAGTTAAAATTTACAGACCACATACATCCCTGTCTCATTATCTTCTTTCTTTGTTTCTGTTTACTACTTTAAAGCTGTAAAAAAATAATTCCTTCTGAGTTCCCAGGCCATACAAAAACAGATTAAGGGTGGATTTGGCTGGCAGCTGAACAGTACTTTGTCAGCCTCACCTCCACTGGAAGTGCCCTTGATTCTCTATGGCTCATCACAAAACCTCAGGTGAGTCTTATTTTCTTTATAACCCTCTGTTATTATCCTTTTTATTAAGAACAATAACTACAACAAAAGTGCTGCTCTTTTTCATAGTCTTATGTAAGAACAGTGTCAAAAATGTTCTCAGCATTTGTTTTCTCAGAAAAAGAATTTAGATATTGGAGAAATTATACCATAAAGTTCAAAATGTTGGACAAAGATGAAAATATGGTCAGTTCTGTTCCAGTGTTCATTTAGTTAGAAACCATAGAACTGGAAATGTATTATAACATAAGTTACATGATACCTAAACTCTAAGGAATGCTTTTTCTTTGAGAACAGAAATATTTTATTTTTACTTATTTCTGTGTGTGTGTGTGTGTGTGTGTGTGTGTGTGTGTGTGTGTGTGTGGTTTTGATGCCGGCAATGCAAACACCAATATATCTATTAAGAAGTAATTGAATTTAGATTGGAAAAAATAATTACATGTAAAGACATAAACATTTTCCTTCTTAAATATAATTTTGTACTTTTCCACCTCTATGATAGAAACTCCCTCTAAAAAGCAAGCAGGGCAGGAACAAACTTCTAACAGGTGGGAGGAAACAAGCAAATCTGATTGGCTCGTTCTGGTTTGAGGAAGCTGCAGTGGGATTAATGTCAATTGGAAGGGATGCAACAAGTTTACAGAAGGTATTGGCACTAACCCTGCTTGTTTGGCAAATCACCACTGAAAAATTCCACCCTGGGACTTTTCCATAAAAAAGTCAACTAAAGTGCAAAGACATAAGAGGAGAGACATTATCCTTCCTGGGCTCCTTGAGTTTATCTGGATTCCATTAGCGCTTTGGAAGGAATGTCCTCCACCACCTCAAATGCAAATATAATCTCTGCCAGTAGACATTGGAATTAGACTTAGTGAAAATCAAGAAAACAACAAAACTGAAATATAACTGATCCTTAGTTTGCAGACTTAACTATCAACACTTTGAAACCCTACTCAATATTCAAGAGAGTCAAGAGTTTCACATTGTAGGCTAAGAAACCTAAGCTATGACTTATATTTCACTCAAAGTAACACAATGCACATCCTGGATTTTGACATGCCTGCAGTTTGGAAAATAACTGAGGATTTAGCCCAATAGCTTTCTCTTGATACAGTCTTGTTCTGAATTAAGAGTGAAAATAATTTTCAATTACTTTCATCTTCTTTCTAAAGTAGATGTTAGTCAATGTGGTCTCTTCTTGAATATGTATCAAACATTGATTATCTCTAATATTAGGGAGATAATTTTAAATGAAGTGATAGATGTCTAACTTAAAAAAATAAGAAGTTTTTGGTTTTTAAAGAGAACCAAATCTGATACTGTTCATCCTGATAAAAATGACTATTTTAGTGCTTAAAGCATTAACTAAGCAAGTGGCCACGTATGATAAAGAACCTCTGCTTGCTGCCTAAGAGGCAAACTATTAGAAGAACTGCAGCTGGAGCCCTTTGGCCCCATCGTGGATCTCTTTAAGTCACCCCTACCCAAAACCATTCAGGACAAGCCAACATTTAGAGCAAGAATCTCCGAGTTCTTCAGGATTTGTGATGAAACAATGCTCAGTTCCATTTTGCTCCTTACATAGGTTGGAGAACTTGCATGTCTTCTCTAATTTTTCCAAGTCAAGTGGTAGCAAAATGTTTTAAAAAGCAACCTTATTAGAAAACAAAAATGTTTCACTTGAAATATCAAAACAGCATTTCTGAGCATTGTTGAGGGATTGGCAAAGCAATCTGCTACTCTAACAAATCAGTAGAAGTAACCCTCCCACACCAGATATTCATGCAGCAGGAATGGAGTATTCTAGAGACTTGATACAATGGACATATGCACATGGAGGTACAAAACACACGGTCTGTAAATACAAATGAATTCCATCCGATTTACTGTACGGAACATCAGTCGTGACAGATTGCACTCACTTAATAACAGCAAACTTAACTTTTGAGGGAAAAAAGTGGTGAAGTCTTATCCCAAACAAATAGCAAGAGAGAGGTATCATCAAAGAGCTAAAATTTTCTTTGGCATGGTAAAGGGGAAAATTGAGTTTACCAACTTATTGACATGACATTTCTATATATTGGGGGGTGATGCAATGCCATTTTGTTACATAACGTTGTTTGATGTTGTTTAATATGCCTTCATATAGTTTATTCAATATGTTGTATTTGTGAATACAACAAATGATATTAAACACAGAAACTGTACAAGGCAAACAAACTCTTTGTATGCAATTTAGCAATACATACCAACAGTTCTAGATACACAGGTACCTACTACATGCAGTTCATCAGTGCTGCCCTCGTCCCATGCAACAGGTGAGACCAGACACAAAGTAAATGACCTAAATTACAAATAACAAAGACCCCTCTGCAATATGCCTAAACATATATTAGAAGAAAGTATTTGACATCCTTCATAGGGATAAATGCCCTTATAGACACCCGTATATAAAACACAACAGAGGTACACGTTTACATAAATCTCAGTCATTTACAAAAATAAATCTTGTCTTAATTTAAAACAATAAACAGACTTGCAGGGGAAAAAGAAACCAGTAAGTAGGGCTGATTATCAATAACAACAAATACAGGGGGTTGTTTGCTGTGTGAGTGTGTGTGTGTGTGTGAGAGAGAGAGAGATACTGTAAGTAGTGTCTATTAAGCCCATTTGACTGAATTACAAGTTAAAAAGTACTCATAGTTTGCCAGATATTATGGGGTATATGTTTTCTGAAAATAATTGGTTAATACAATTTATCTATTTTAACTGATCCCCTTAAAAACAATAACCTTCAAAATGACATAACACCAAATCAGAAATGACCAAAGGAATCATCTTTTTCATATTTGTAATTTAGCATCATTGACAATAAATCTACTCAAACGTTCTGCTAACTTTTTATTTATTCAAGTAGAATCCAATATGAAAATGAAATAAGCATAAACAGTTAAATTTATACTAAACCTTTAATCAGCTAAGCAGGCCAGAATTTTTTAATGCTGGGCAAGGGCTGTCATGAAGATTTATGAACGCAGTGACAAAATAATTTTCCAATAAATACAGTGCAGATGGGGAAAATGACAACTGGGTCATCCTCCCACAGAGAAAGAATCACAAGAGGCCAGTACATTGATCCCACATATAATTTTCAATAAATGAGGTTCAGTTTGGTCTCAATGAACTTTTTTGAGAAGAAAACATTGAATTTTATTAGGTGTACACAGAGTTAACAAATATATTCCCAAACAATTTAGTATGAAGCATTTTGAAACCCTTTAGATCCAATATTGAACATTTTGCATGGAATCTTCACTGTGTAGTCAACTGTTCCTGGCCTTTCTTGGTAGTAGTCTTCCCTAAGCTCAGAGTTCAAACAGTATTAAATTAAAAAGGAAATTAAGAATGCAAAGTAAAACAAAAGGTAATAAACAGAATGGACCAAAATCCTAATGGATGAATATGTTGGTTTGCCTTTATTTTCATCTAGGATAATTCAACAGACAGACTGTATTCTGAGATCATGGCAAGGCACCTCTAACCCAGGCACAGGGCAGCATGGGCCCCAAATGCTGAGTTAGAGGCATGTACTGGTGAAATACACAGTACCGGACTCAGCATGCTGAGCTAAAAAAAATATTTTTTCCTAATATGTCCAGTTTAAAAACTTGTCATTAAACACCAAAAATATTAAAGTCTAATTTATAACTAACGTTTGCATTGCTGCTGCAGGAAAGAACACAACAACAGCCGTCTTGCCCATGCTCTGCTGAGTATGAGGGGAACGCAGCCAGAAACGGGGATGGCGTTAAGTTTGGTTCATTAGAAACAGGACGGAGTATATCTGAAATGGATTTAGGTAGCGCAATTCTCGTAGGTTGTAATTATTGATTTTCTTTTTTTTATTTTCCAAATAATGAGAATTAATAGATGAAAAATGAACCTTAATCAGGCCTACAAGGCCTACAAAAATCTTTGGACCCACTTTCTCAAAAACCAGTGGGTCTTGCTCGCTGGGCAAGGCAAATGTTACCATTACCAGTAAGCTTGTGATATGTATAAAACACACACACACAAAGAAACTAGAGGGGGATGTCAAACACACATCATAGAGAGCTTCCCTGGATTGTGTTTGAGCCATTTCCCACCCAGGCAACGCCGACCTTGGGAGCACAGTATCTGCTACTGGACAGAGCGTATATGTGTGTTTAATCGATAGTGTGAGCCAGAGACAACAATCTTAATCTTGATAGATGCAATTTGTAATAATAGGTTTAGAAGGCTTCCTGATTCCCTGATTGCTCTCTGAACTAAGCCAACTGCAACATTTAAGATTTAGAGGAACAAAATCCCTGCAAAAAGGTCACAGACAGTGGAGCGAGCAGCCCTGTAGAAATGGGAAGAAGAGAAATCCATAATAGCACAGGTTTACAGCGTCTAACTAGAAATTACTCAATATTATTTGTGTGCTACAAAATTGAACTTAAACACATAGATTTCGCTGAAACAGGACTCAAAAAGGATTATGGGTAGCTGTCAGCAGGCAAGGTATCGAGTGTACTTGTGAAGTATGTCATTCACATGAAGTGTCACAGTCACAGAAAAGATATTAAAAAGGCATTCCATATCTGGTAGGGCATTCCATGGTCTGAGTTTAGCTGGTTATCCAGGTGTCTTCTTGTTGTGGGGGGCGCAACAGGTTGAGATTTATCCACTTGCAACAGAGAAGTTCAGAGACAGCAAAGAGCAAGCGTTAGCTTACTTCCAGCTGCTCTTCAGCCACAGAGCAGGAATGTCTGGTGAGGATAAATCACTCAACTGTGCTCAGGACAAATAAGTCACAACACCTGTGAGGATCTGGCTATGTTGTCTTACTCTTGTTCACTGGTTTGCCTCCATTCATTATTGCAGACGCACTTGTGCTTTTACTTGGCGTCACCCCAGGCTTCGGGACCGTTTCCCCAACATCATGCAGAGATGGTTCTCGGTACATGGCAACTAGTGATGGGAAGAAAGGAGGAGGAAAAGGAAACAGTGCTTGGTTAGGTGCGAGAATGGTCCATCTGTACATGCACAGACCACTGCAGTTTGCCCACTTCTGTTTTCCCTGAGGTAAAGCAATTCCATTGGGAAGGAATTCCTGTTGTAAAGCAATCATTTCCAGCCCACAGAAGACAATACTCCTTTCACATCGTTTGGTCTGTATACCTAAAACAGGTACATGAGCGTGTATGGTTTTTTGTCTATGACAGAAAGTTTAAATGGGAGCTATGGCCCCTTTGTGGGTCCATGATGTAAAACACACACACATCGTTGGAGAATAACAAGCATTTAACTTAATTTTCAAAAAGGAAAACTCAGACTTCTCTTTGACTATACACTAATATCAACACTTGAACTTCTCAGTCACCTCTATCTTTGTGAGCTATGATATTTGCATCCTAGAACACTAAATGATTTTCTCTCATCTGGTTCAAAAGCAACATCGTCATATAGTGTCAACTTCAAAGCTACACACATACTCTCTTCCCATAAGCCAGAGACTTCAGGAGATTTCATTTCAATGTTCATGTCCTACAATCATGGAAAGAGACCCTTGAGCAGCAAAAGGAAACTCCTTGTTTTTTGCTACATTATTAAAAAAATCTAATAATTGAGCTGATATAGGGGTAGAAACATAATGTGTATATATGTATGTGTATGTATATATGATGTATGTGTGTATATATATACATATATGTGTGTATACATATGTATGTGTGTGTGTGTGTATATATATATATGTGTGTGTATATATATGAGAAGGAAATATATACATATTGTATATGTATATACAAAACATGTATATGTATGTGTGTATATATATATATATACGAGAAGGAAACAATAGTTTTCATGTATTCAAAAAATTCATAGAAGTACTCTAAAAACAGTTAAAGGGATAGGTATTATAATAATTGACCTGATATGGGGTAGATGTATATACATATAGGGGTATATGTATATATACAATATATGTATGCATATATGTATGTGTGTGTGTATATATATACATATATGTGTGTATATATATGAGAAGGAAATATATACATATTGTATATGTATATACAAAACATGTATATGTATGTGTGTATATATATGTATATATACATATTGTATATGTATATACAATATACACATGTTGTATATGTATATACAAATTGTATATGTATATACAAAACATGTATGTGTGTATATATGTATGTATGTATATATATATATATATATACACAGACACATATACAATCATATACACACAACAATTAAAAACATGAGTGAAATACCAAGTATCATTCTATTCCACATCATTATCTCAGATATTTGCTATAGGAGATACAAAACAACTGGTTCCCAAATTTTACCTCAGTTAAATGACATAAAACCCCACCCATTTGGGTTTTGCTACATTTATGCAGCTAAAAGGTAAGGTTTTAAATATTTAGTCAATTTTTAACTGTTTGTAAAAATGAGTGAAAAGAGATAACGTAAGGTGGCAAATACACCATGGTCTTATTAGAGCTTCTGTGGCCTTAGTTTTTAATTTTTTATTTGCATTTAAATATTGGTGAGTCCAATGTTACCAAAATTCATTTAAAACAATGAAAGCGTATCATAGACATCTTATTTGGGAAGAAAAGGTAAATCCTCTAACTTCCTTCTACTCTAATCTTCCTTATATCTACCATGTACTGAGAATATTTCAGACGCTAGAATAATCTGTCATTTCCTGCATAGGCCCTGGTGGCTAACTCTTCGGGTTTCGATAAATTGTTCTACAGACAAATATAATTAAGAGTGACAGTAAGTCAACATCATTGAAATTGGCACCAGTGCATCATCTGAGTTTTTGGCAGCATACATACTTGAAAGAGGAAATGTATATAAGACTTCTATTAAATGACTTGCTAAGGTAGCAAAAGGAACTAATGCATATTCTGGAAGCACATCATTCCAATCTCTCACTCCTAGTGCTAATTAAATTAGGGAGACAAAAGCAGGAAGCATTGACCTTGATTTTTTTTTTTTTTTTTTTTTTTTTTTTGAGATGGAGTCTTGCTCTGTTGCCCAGGCTGGAGTGCAATGCAGCGGCATGATCTCAGCTTACTACAACTTCTGCCTTCCAGAGTCAAGCAGTCAGTCTCCTGAGTAGCTGGGATTACAGCCACTCGCCACCATGCCTGGCTAATTTTTGTATTTTTAGTAGAAACAGGGTTTCACCATGTTGACGACGATGGTTTCGATCTCTTGACCTCATGATCCACCCACCTCGGCCTCCCAAAGTGTTGGGATTACAGGCGTGAGCCACTGCACCCGGCCTGAGCTTTTCTATGTAGTGAAGTTTCATCAGAGAGATGAATGTTCTAGCCTATCAATAATTAACCAGGTACTTAATTTGTCCTAACATTTCCAAAAACATAATTTATATCCAGTATGGGTTTTGAAAGTTTGAAATTAATTTTTTTCTATCAAGTAAACAATGTGATAGCCTCTCTCATTATAGTACCTACCCTTTTAACTGTTTTTGGAGTACTTCTATGAATTTTTTGAATACATGGAAACTATTGTTTCCTTCTCATATATATATATATATATATATATATATATATACACATACATATGTATACACACATATACATATATATGTATATACACACACATATATACATACACATACATATATATTTACACATACTCTTTGGGTTTTGATAAATTGTTCTACAAACAAATATAATTAAGAGTGACAGTAAGTCAACATCACTGAAATTATAAAAGTAGTATTAGCCAATAAGAGTGGTTTTTCTGAATTTAGGCAAACTGAAAATTATACACTCACAGTTAATGAAGAATTGACTGCTCAAAATTATTTTATTTCAATATAGAGAATATGCATCATGAAACCAATATGCATTTTCTCTTGATGACTAAGCCTTTCCTATAGGAATAAAGGAAAGAAAATTGAGCTGTCTAAGCTGGTTTAAAGTATTTACTGAGTCACTATAGGTCTGATCTTCTGCAAAAGAGAAAACAAAAGTATTTGAATAGAAAGTGCATGTGAGGCCGGGCGCGGTGGCTCAAGCCTGTAATCCCAGCACTTTGGGAGGCCGAGGCGGGTAGATCACGAGAGATCGAGACCATCCTGGTCAACATGATGAAACCCCGTCTCTACTAAAAATACAAAAAATTAGCTGGGCACGGTGGCGCATGTCTGTAATCCCAGCTACTCAGGAAGCTGAGGCAGGAGAATTGCCTGAACCCAAGAGGTGGAGGTTGCGGTGAGCCGAGATCGCGCCATTGCACTCCAGCCTGGGTAACAAGAGTGAAACTCCATCTCAAAAAAAAAAAAGAAAGTGCATGTGAATAGCCTACAATAAAATATTTTTGTAATTCTCTAATGTTACATAGATAAAAGTAAATGACACTTTTGGCAGAATCATTAATGAGAGAGGTGCAGATGTTGTTGATTAATTATAAAAACTTTGTGGCCTGCTCTTTGGGCATCTGATTTAAGTAAATGTAAAGTCACCATTATTTGTAAATGAATATGGATAAATTATTTTAGTAACAGAAGTAATGCTACAACTGCATACAGTGAAGAATTATGCAATTTGAAAGGAGATGTGTAACATCAGCAAGTTCTTTAAGAGTCAAGCTATTATCTCTTAATTTTCTGTAATTATAATAATTCACAAGTAATTACTTTCACCTAGATAATGTCAAAATGGAAAATACTTTTGATTCCACACTCAAAACTTACTTTTCTAATATACTTATCATCAAAGATTTGTATCATTACAGATTCAAAATTGTTTTAAATTAATTTAAATTATCTCAGGGTTAGAGTGGTTGAAGCAGTGAGGATTTGAGACATTGGAAGTGGCAGAGAAGTTTTTCCTGGTACACATACATACACAAATACGGTAGAGTATATAGGCGCACAAATTCTAAATGAATAACTTAAGTAGGCATCTGTGTAACCATCACCCAGATCAAAATAAATGACATTTCCAGCACTTCTTGAGGGTTTTTTTTTTATAGCCATAGTAGATCTATCAATTTAAAAAATAAAATGTGTAATAAGTCTGTGTAACAATGACGCATACATAATACTAACCTTCCAATGGCTTGGGTAGAAAATGAGCTGCTGGTTTGGTTTTCTTTACTCGGTTTCCTTTCATAGCTTGCCCTTCCTTATTTAATCCCAAAAACCAGGCTCTACCAGATTCCTGTTGTCTGTACAGCATGGATGAGTAGATTACATAATAATTTTCAAAAACAGATTCTTTAAACTTGCATTCAGGGGTAAAAAGCTCCTGTGGAGAGAAAGGAGACAAAAGTTAGAGGAAGGAACTTGATCTTCACTATCCATTCAATTCATTCTCTAGAAACTTTTCCAGCATGGTGAAAGAGTCCTTTGGCATGGATGATTGGATAGTCCCCTTCCTGCACAATAATCGTCTATACATTTTTTAAAAATATACAACAAATTGAGAAAAATCTGCTACTATTGAGAATATATAGAGGCTAAAGTTTATCATAAGAAAACAGAAGATATGAGCAAACTAAAGATTTCACTTAAACAGAAGACAATTCAACCAGAGTATAATCGGGAAGGAAACATTAAAGTAGCATCATATAGTCACAGTAAAGTCAACAAAATGTACATTGCAAATATTTTATAATCCACTTTACATGTTTCCATAGGAACTGAGATATGATACTCTAGCAGTTGCCAGTGGCTGTTTGGATCACTGAAATCATAGGGTGATACATTTTACTTAGAAAGGAAAAAACCGAAACCTCAAACTACAACCATGACAATCAGCTGGCTCACATGCCAGCCACTAGAGCTATTGTTGCGTGACCAGCTGAGGCCAGGTGTCATGTTAGCTGGTCATAGTGACGGGAGCTGAAAGTAATTCAGTGGAGCCCCAAATCTATTTTCAAGCTTTGGAGCCCCACTGGAACTCTTGAAGATAAACATCGAAAGCTACTCCAACTGAAAAACCATACAGCATTTTTGGAAATTATATAGTGTGTTAAAAACCATTATGCTTAATGCCATGGTCTACATTAATTGATAAGCAGCACAAAGCTTAATACTTTATAACTATTATTAATGGCAGAAATATTCATAGATGATTTTTATATACTTCTTACTTTGGGATGAATAATAATCAATATAATGACAGGCCAGATTAATAAAAAATTGGCAAGGGTATAACCTACATATGCACTTTTGATAGCCCTTTACTCAATTTTTAAATTCAACCTGTCTGGTTATAGACCATGAAAGACACTTAGCTAGTTTTAAATAGGTCCAACACTGTGCTATTCTATATGTATATAAAATATAGATGGAAAAAAGAGCCTTATTGTCCTTGATCTTTTTAACACTATCACTGTACTAAAAACTATCTACAAAGTTTTCATTTTTCTTTAACAATTTTATTGTTGCAGAAAATAAATAACCTTTGTTTCTTTTCTAAGAAAATACTCCTTAGGGGATAAAAAATAAAAACATTAAAGACTTGACATGTGAACTAATTGCATGTAGAAGTTTCCTTTCGATATTTCCCATCAAAGTGTGAACGATCCAATGCTGTCTTATGCCAGAGTCAGTGTGTTCAGTGTGCTACATAATTTTAACTAATTCACTGAGAGCTAATAGTTTTCCATGGGGAACAGGCTTTGTTAGTGGCAGATGCTTTTCAAGACAAAGATGACAGTTACAATGATCAATTAGATGAAATCGCAATAGCCAAAAACAGGTTTAGCCCCTCCTGGAGCAACGTAGATAGATCTTTATTTCTTCTTGATGATGTTATGTCCTATTACAATAAGATCCCATCCAAATAAATGCTCTGGCTTTCCACTGAGTTCTGCATCTCCGAATATCTTCCTATTAGTTTTCTCACTAATAAATGAGTCTCACTGAGTCAACATCCAGACCATGCACCAGAAAAAAAAGACTGAGAAAACAGTACATGTTCACACATTCATGTTGATTAAAACAAAATGGAATGCTATGAATCTAGCTTTTCTCCAAAAAACTAACAAATATATTGGTTGAAACTATACTTTCTAAAACAAAAGGATAAGACTCTGGCATTTCACCTGTCATTTTACTGAGATAGGCCCGGGCATCTAAGCATATTGTTTACTAGTTAAAAACCTATGTCAAAATCAGCTAAGAGTGATGTGGTAAGAGCTGAACTAGTGGGTCATTGAGTGGAAGTCAGAGGAACCTGCCACCACCTTCTGGTCTTCAGATGTCTGTGTGACCAGGACCTGGCTCACTGTTGCTCAACATTTTGCTACAGATGCCAGGGCCTCCAGCTACAGAAATGTAGGTCCACAGGATGATGTAACTTTCATTGTCTTCTGATCATCACTGCTATAATGTTCAAAACACGGTGAATGGTGCTTGCAACACCATCAGCAGCTTAGGGATGTGTTGTTTCCATTCTGAATTCACTATGTTGAATATGAAAGAGAAGAAGATGCTTGATGTAAAGGATGTAATTTATTCTTGGTAGATACCTTAAGGACTTCTGACACTACATCTTTTCAGATGAAATGTTTGCATCGTAGGACTCTAAGGAAGTCAGTTCCACAGCACCGTTCTGTGAGTTGTGCCTGTGACTTCACAGAGAGCTGATTCTTTCTGTCTTCCACAACTGAGAACTATTGCCTTCAGTTGCTTGTGAAAGTGGAGACCGGTACATTTTCAGCCTTTTTATTTCTGGCTAAATAATGTGCACACACATGCACATTACATTCAAAGATGTTATTGTCTAATACATTTTCTCAAGACTTTTTGAGAACTTAACTCTTCCTCCAATATTGAAGTCTCAACCCCCGCATTTCCTGTAGAACTGATAGAACTAATGGAAGTTGAGGTTAGTCATTATTTGGTGTCATAAGTGATATAATTTCAACATGTAAATGGAAAGTAATGGAGCAGATAAACATCACCTGTGGTGGAGACCTTAGGATTCAACCCTGATCCCACTCCTTACTAGCTGTGTGTTACTGGGAAAATTAATCCCTCTGGGCTTCAGTTTCCTCATCTCTAAAATGAGGACAAAAATCACAGGGCAGTAAGGTAGCTGGGATGATTGAATGAATACATGCATATTACATATTTAGAAGATAACTTGGCATACAGTCAGCACTCAGTAATTATTCTTTAAAAATTTCCCTATTACTTATAGTCATAAATACATTCTGATCAGTTATTTCAATTTTCTGAAAATCTCACCAAATCAATAGCCAGCTACATAATTAGCCAATGAATACAGTTTTACACAAAATATTGGGTACAGCATGAAATACAAGATAAATAAGAGTAGTTGTTCATTTCATTTTAAAATGACAGAGCAATGTAATTTTTGTTTTGAGTGACTTACCTATTAAATACTGGAGTGATTATAGGGCGAGTCAATGGTATTGTGAAAGACAAGAGGTAGGAAATACCCTGGTACATTTGGAGAACTAGAAGTAATTCATTACTGAGATACCAGCTTTGTGGGACCGAAGTAGAGAATGTTCTAGATGGATAGGTTTGAGAAATGTAATGAAGGGTCTTGGACACTCTAATAAACAAATTAGATCTCTTATAAATGAGACAAAGACATGCTGAATCCCTGAATATACAAGGGAATAATAATGTGGCCTGATTCATAGTTTATAAACACAAATCTGATTGTCAGTGTGGAGGACGGTTTTGAAAAGTTAAGAACATGTCTATTACTGATGCTTTCAAGCCTAATCTCTCACAAAATGAACCAAAAGTTGTTTGTAGAACATGAGTATGTGTGTGTTCACTTTAATAATTAGCATTAATATTATAGAGAACAAGAACACACAAAATAAGGGGAGAAATACTACCAGGATTATGACACACTGAGTTCTGAACTTTCTGGTAGCCAGGACAAAAAGAGAAAGCCTGTATAATGGTTATTCAGGAAAAAAAATATTTTCCTTTTTGAAAATGAAAAGTTTCTTAGCATGGACTTGCTTATAAGTGACCTAAAAGAGTGACATTAACCAACATAAACAAAAACGCTCTTGAGAGTAATTGTACAGTCACACTTTGTGCAGTATGCTTTAGGAAGACAGATTGCATTGAAAATGTCCAATAGGTAGAACTACTAAAGTCCAATAGGTGGAAATAATTGTAATTGATGAGATCTCCAGGGATGACGTGCACAGCATGGGCCACAAACTCAAATGCCTCTAATGACCAGGTAGATACAAGAGGTAAGCAAGCTGGCATGATTATGGCAGCGTAATGAGGATAAATGGCATCTGACACAGGCTCCGTGATGGGGAGATGAAGACAGTGGTAGAAACAATTTAAAAAAAAAAAAAAAAAAAAACAGTTGTTCCTCACATGGTTCTCCTGTGAAAATAAAAACCTTAGATCTTTAGAAGATCTGATTTTCAAAGGAAGTAAGAAATCTAAGTTTCTACTTAAAATCTCCTTTAAGCATTGGCAACTATTTGTCAGTTTTGTTTGTCAACATTGAATGGGTCCAGGGGCCGCGAGGAAGCCTATGAGCCTTCATTATGAGACCTCTAATGTAGAGCAGCAAGAAAAGAACCAAAGAAAGAGGAGCCCTACTTTGCTTACCAAAGCAGTCCTAGTCTAATTGATAGTTTCTACACAGTTGGCTAATACGATGATTGTGCCAGTGAAACACTCTAAAACTGGCAGTGATAATATGAAAATGCTTATTTAAATGCAGGCTTAAATATAAACTCTTTGAATCTGCCAAAAGGAGATCGATGAGGAGTTTGACGTATCTTTTTCTCATCTTGCCTCCTGCCTATGTTTAGAATCATCACCATCACAACAACAAAATCAACAACAGATGAGTTCCAGCAGAAGCTTGAATATTAATTTGCACTACTGCCGAACTAAATCATCAAGTCATAGGAGAGGAAAATGCAATAATTAAACAGAAATGTTATATCTTTTTTATGTTGTGGTTGTTTTTGAAATGAAAGCACCATCTGTGGTGTACTTATTATCTTAACAGTAGCAGCAGAACTCCTCTTCTGAGGGAAATGCCTTTGTTTAGGAAAATACCCTGATGGGCCATTTGCATGTACAAAGAGAGAGTTCTGGTTTCAGGATGAAAGGAGCTCTTTTTCCATAACTCATGACGAATGAATAACTCAGATAATTTGGCAAAACCAAAACCTCAGAATTGAAAGTGGCCTTGAGAATCTAACCCAGTGGTCTGGCAAACTGGCTCTCAGGCAAACCACAACTTCCATTTGTTTTTGTAAATAAGATTTCTTTGGAAATCGGGCACTTTCATTTGTTTACATATTGTCTGTGTCTGCATTTACACTACAAATTTCAGAGCTGAGTGGTCAAGAAGGTCTTATGGCTCACAAAACCTAAAATGTTTACTATATGGCCCTTTGCCAAAAGTTTGCCAATCCTGATCTAAGGTAAAATTTGAGGACTTCCCAACCTAGGTAATTGAGGGAAGAGTTATTAACCTCAAATTCCTAAGGAGCTAAGTATTCCTGAGTTAAACTTGGATTGTACCTATTTTCACATATACAAACATATACGACTTGAAGAAGCAGCTTCACCAGCATTTCATCCTTGGAAAAGTCTTTATGTTCTGTTATGAGACTGGGTTTCCATTGGGAATTAGCCCACCAATTCCACTTAATTACTGTCACCTTGGTGTTATCTAAGACTAAATGAAAATTATGTTTTTGTGAATGTCTTCAAGTTTGCCCACCAACATAATTTAAGGGAAAACTATAAAATGTGCATTCTGAACACATTTACAATATTTTTTTAGAGTGCTAGACAATTCCAAACTAAATTAAAAAGACAGAGAAATATTAGACACACGGTAACAAACAGTATATGATAAATACACGATAAATAATAGCTACTAATATTTTGCTAACCTCTATATTCCAGAGTCATCCAAAAATTCAGTCCCCTCTCATTAACAGCTCAATAGCGATCCTTATCCTGGACTCCTTAGAAAAATTGTAAATTAAAGGGTTTTTTGGCAGTAAAGTTAAAGACAACTTTAAGCCTCAGAGGTGGCTTAAACTTAAAAAAGGAGGAGGTCTCAAAGTCCAAGTACTTTGAGTATAACATTAAATAGCAAAGGTTTCTTACAAATATCAAACAAGAGAGGTGAAAAATAATTTGTGAACTATAGATTAAGTTGTAATCTGTAATTAAATCTACAATTCTAAACTGAGCTTGAAAATGCAACTCAGACGTCGATTGTCGTCATGAACAAGGCTGTTATTTAATTATTCTTAATAGATTTCAACTTAACTGGACATACCTTTGGATGGGAATTCCAATGTTCAGATCCACTTAATCTGAATTCTCAATTTTTTTTCCCCTTTCCTATCTTTTGAGGATTTTGTCTCTAGTTTATCCTAAGGTCAGCAGAGATTTATCCCAATCTCTTTCAACTTTTACAGTTCTAAAATCAATTGTATTCTTTAATGCTACTCTTCTGACATTACCCATTTCTTTAAAAAAAAAAATGCAGAGCACTCTTAAGATTACTTATAAAAAAAAGAATACTGCGACCTTTTAGAAAGAGTTTTGCAGTCCTGAAATTGAAACAAAATATTTGAAGTTCACACTCAAAAGCAGAAAATTAAGTTGACTAATGTAGTTTATTTATATAAAGTTGTATATAATCAAATATTTATAATATTGGGCTGTGACTAATGGCCACAGAAGAAAAAAAATCAGTAAGTTGGTTGTGTGTGTAATAATTATTACGCACGAATTTAAGAGACAACTTTTATCCTGATTACAGGACCCAGGGAATTTGAGTATATTTCTACTAACAAAGCAGTCTCGACAGCAACTTATATTTATAGGGCTAAATGCTGTTTCTTCGTAGTTTCCAGGGAAACAAAATTGTAAATTAAAGGGTTTTTTGCCAGTAAAAATATTTCTCAACATTTAGAGATTAATGCATCATTAGATACAATCAATTATATATTAAATAATATGTTACTTTGATTTATTATATATTACATTTTATAACATTTATTTTAATAATGAAATATCAAATGATTAATATTTCACTTATTCAATATAAATATGTATTATATATTTAAAATATGTATTATATATACATGTACTAATTTTTAAATATACATAGGGAGCTGTCTCTGTGTGTGTGTGTGTGCGCATGTGTGCACATGTGCATGTACACTTAAAATGTGGTATTCAGGGACCAGTAGCAACTTCATCACCTGGAAGTTTGTTAGAAATGCAGAATCCCAGGCCCACATCATATCCACAGAATCAAAATCTGCATTTTTAACAAGGTCTCAGGTGACCATATACACATTAAAGATTGGGATGCATTGGCATATATTCTCATTACTACATAGTACAAATTAATTAATGATCAAAACATTTTAAGAAACACAAATTAAATTGACATTACTCATAAGTTTACTACCATTTCATAACATAAGTACAAAATTTATAAAAGCAAGAAAATTGAAAGAAAAATCTGCGGTATTTACAGTATGTCTACAAGTAAGACATTTTAAGATTATAAATAAAAATATGTCCCAACTGGTTCTATAATGTAAAATCTTTTTCTCTGGAATATAGACATGTATAAACTCCTAAAATAATAATCCTTGTAAGTTGAACAGATGGTACTAGTGCTATAAATATTAGCCAAAAATTCACAAAATAAATACACTCAAGAAAGTATTGAGACAACCATATATCATTTTACACATTTATCAGTGTTAACTCTGATTGCCTCAATCAATAATAATGATGTTAATAACTACAGTTAACATTTAAATTATGCATATTCCTGTACTGAGCACTGCTCTAAACACTACACAATCAACTAATTTAAACCTCACTATAATCCTATGGGATGACACTATTATTATCCCCATTTTAGAAATAAAAACACCAAGGCACAGAAGGTTTAAGTAACTTGCCCAGTTATATTACTTTCATCAAGATAAATGTAATTATTTAACAATCGCTATGCATTTATCATATGGTTAAACTGAGGGAATTTACTTTGTAAGATACATGATCAATTGCAAAAATGGTCCTAATTCTTCATCCTCCTCATCCTAACCAATGACCTTTGCCATGTAATTTGCAGCATTCTCTCACTGAGAACAAAGACAACGCACCATGGCACGTGTATACCTATATAACACACTGTACGTTCTGCATATGTATCCCATAACTTAAAGTATAATAATAATAAAGAAAGTAGAGGCTTCACAAGTGCTTGTGCAGCTGGGTTTGCCCTCTCTCTGGGCCTCCTCACTGTCCTGAGGACCTGCCTGGGCTACCCTGGCTGGAGGAGAGAGATGGGCACAGAGCCAGGTAGATTCAGTGAAAACTAACCCATTCACAAAGGTGATCAAGTCCTGCCAAGGTCTACAGAGCTACCTATGCAAGCCCCACTTAGTCTTAGTTTCACAAGTAATGTACATACACTTACTGTTTTATACCAGGTTTTGTGGTGGTTCATTATACAGTATCACTAAGGCAATTGATAACTGATACAGATATTACCAGTTTCACTGAATCACCCATTCAACTAAACACAGAAAATATGTATTTTATACTGCTGATTTTTATCTACCTCTATACCTACAGATTAAAATATATAGAGATAAAAGCAGCAAGGAATTATATAACCTATCACCCTAGCAGAGGTGACACATCTCTAAGAAGCAAGAAATACAATTAAAGGGAGCAAAAAGGTAAAGAAAAACAAGCAGATTTCTAAAAGTTTTTTTAAAAGTACCAAAAAATTTACGGGCTCTCACAATGAATCTTTCCTCCTCTTCATGCAACCTGTATCCACCTTTTCAGCCTCACTCATCAATTAAGGAAACAGTGAACAAAATAGAAATTGGGTTGGCTTTTCTGGATTGCCAATTATCCCCCTAGAAAAACAAAGCTCAATGTTGTTATAAACTCCCTAGAAAAGGCTAGAATGGGATGAGGGTATCAGAGCGGGTGGTGCTATGAGTACAAATTGAGCTCTAAGATCAAATGTGTTTTGTCACACATCAGCTACTCACAGGTACACTTCTCAGACCTGTGTAGGGTAATAGACTAACTGTATAGAACATTGCCTAATAGAAACATGTAACACTGATATTGCTTTACATGAGTGAAATAAAACTCTATGTATGCAACAAAATCAAGAGAAAGGGGTGCCATGAGTTTTTTTACACATTTCTGGATTATTCGAGTAAATAATGTCACCAGAAAAAAAAGTACACAGTAATATGCAAAACGTTTCTTGGTTTGGCAAATACTTAGGCATCAAAGTAGAGATTAGTGATGTCTCAAAAGCAGATGGTCAGCTTCGCCTCATCCTCCATTTGAAGGACATTTCAGACTTAGTGGTTCATACTTTTGTTATAACACAAATATCATATTAAGCCAAATATATATGTGTGTGTGTATATTGTTATGTGTGTATATATATGTGTGTATATATATGTGTGTATATATACATAACCACATCAAAGAACATTTGAATACTTTACAAACAGGTTTATCTTATTCAAGAGAAAAATAGTAAAAATATACACTCTCCATAGTAGAACTACCTAAAGTATGATCCAGGAATGAGTGCCTGTCTACAAGTTTTATTTCCCCTCTGCAATAAAGCAAGTACAGAAATGTGTGAAAACATTTATAAACCTCTATAGAAATTTAACAGTGTTTTTTAAAATATTTGTTGAATATAACAATAAAATCTCTGGGCTTGTATTTTGTTTATTTTTACATTTCCTATTAATTGGATTTTATTGTATTTTACGTATTTATCTTTTTAGTATCTATGGTATTTTATGTATTTATCTTTTTAGAAAAGATTGGCAATTTAAAAAAGTTCTCTCCTTCACCACGTGTAGTCTGAGGGCCACTGCTCTATTATGCACAGGTTTGGATATGAATGTACATATAATTAAAGAAGAGCTAACGTGAGAATTAGTGACGGCTAATATGTATTTACTTATCGGTATAAGACAACCACTATGCTACAGTTTTGCATACATTATCTCTTTGCATTCCTTTTAACAGAATATGATGCTACATTTGAGTATCTTGATGAGAGTTTGTATAGTTAGTAAGTGGCACAGCAGGTTCTAGTGCCAGCCTGAGTCTACAGTCTGAGCTCTAAATCACTAATATACCAGTTCTCAAACCAATACAGTTCTAAAGGAAATCAAAGAGGGAAATGTGGCTTAACAACAGCAAGGGTAACCAAAAATTTGTAAAAGATTATTTAGTTTGTTTAGATAAATTATTTCTAAAAGTTATCAGGTGTCGCGACTATTCTATTTTTTAACCTCATTTCATTATTATAACCTGTTGTCTTTTTTTTTTTTTTTTTTTTGAGACAGAGTCTTGCTCCCTGTCTCCCAGGCTGGAGTGCAGTGGCACGATCTTGGCTTACTGCAAACTTCGCCTACCAGGTTCAAGTGATTCTCCTGCCTCAACCTCCTAAGTAGATTACAGCCTCCTAAGTAGCTGCACGCCACCATGCCCAGCTAATTTTTATATTTTTAGTAGAGACGGGGTTTCACCAAGTTGGTTAGGCTGGTCTTGAATTCCTGATATGGTAATCTGCCCATCTCGGCCTCTCAAAGTGATGGGATTACGGACATGAACCACTGTGTCTGGCCAAACTAATGTTTTATAAGCATTGGGTTGGGACCTGTCTAGATTTGTTAGATATTACATATGCCAAAATAGAGGAAAGATAAAGGGAGGTATAACTTTAGAAATTACTTCGTAATTAAGAGACTTCAAGAATCTGGAAATAGACAAAAAAACCTGTGTTCTCAGTAATAAGGGTTTTAATAGCGGTGATTATCACGGGAGTGGAAGTGAGGGAAGCTGCAAGAAAGATACTCGTGAGTGGGATGAATGCTGTGGAAAATAGCTCCTTCATAGGCAACTAAAAGTGATATAATCACAGTTTTGATTTACTCCAACAGAACTTTTAGCCAAAACAAGAATAGAATTTACTGTGAAAAAATTAGGTATTTTAGTGTATGTAGTTAGAATCTATCAATTTTGTGTCTTGCTGTATCCTACCAAAGTCTAGTCTAGTTGCTTTATTATCCTTTATCAATATTTTCTTTCATTTCCTTGTACTTCTCAGCCCATTCTGTCTTGAGTAACTGAATACAAAATGACATATTTTGAAAAAACATCACAAATTTGTGACTTTCACTCTGCTGGAGTCTATGAATAAAAATCCACTTGTTTTCATCATGCTTTCCTACACACAACTTGTTGAATTGTATTTTAATAACATTCTTGCAATTCCATATGCTTCTCTCTTTACACCTATGTCTACAGGAATATAGAAGATTTTTCTACTTTTTTCTCTTTCAACCTCGTTTTAAATTAGACCTTTATATCCAACACTTATATTAAACATATGTGTTGTAAACGTTTCCTAAGAAAAACATACCCAATCAAAAACAGTTATTTATATAAATAGACATGAAACAAAAGCATCAAAAGTACCTGTTGAGCCAACCTTTAAAATGAAAGCTTTCTTTTCTTTTTTTTTTTGAGACAGAGTTTCGCTCTTGTTACCCAGGCTGGAGTGCAGTGGCGTGATCTCGGCTCACCGCAACCTCCGCCTCCTGGGTTCAGGCAATTCTCCTGCCTCAGCCTCCCCAGTAGCTGGGATTACAGGCATGCACCACCATGCCCAGCTAATTTTTGTATTTTTAGTAGAGACGGGGTTTCACCATGTTAACCAGGATGGTCTCCATCTCTTGACCTCATGATCCACCGCCTCGGTCTCCCAAAGTGCTGGGATTACAGGCTTGAGCCACCGTGCCCGGCCCTAAACGAAAGCTTTCATAGAAAAATGAAGGAAATATAAGCAGGTTCTACAATTCTCCTAAAATACCATGTTCTTCAAATCGTAACAATTTCTGATTGAGTTTTACGATTTTCAAAGACAATTCTCATATACTTAATTTGATACAATAATGCCGTGAAACATGCTTTAAGAAGGAAAACAGTACCATCTCCGTGTCATAGACGATGATTTTGTGTCTTAGAGGGCACAATGGATTAAGATAATTTATTTCTACTCCTGAGATATTTCACCGACATCATGCTGCTACTTAGTAAATATTTATTAATAATTACAATGTTGAAAATACAAAACAGATAAAGGGGTTGAATTTTTTCCCCAGGGCACCAAATAAATCATCTTACTAGGATATGAGAAAATTAGGTATCTGATAAGAATCACCAACACTGAACTTATGGAACGCAAAGGAAGCCCACGTAGTTCTGAAATGCAATGCTGAGGATTATTCTCTCTTGATTTTGCTTTATTAGCTGGTAACACCTCAGCCATGAGTTCCCAGATTCTGGCAACAACTAGTTTGATAATTCCAAAGGTTAACACAAAAGGACAAACACGAAACACTAAACAGGGAAGCCAGGGAAGCAAGAAAAGAAGAGATACCTGGTGGGGAAAAAGCCACTAAGGAGGGGAGAATGTCAACTGTGGGTTAGGTCACTCTAACTGGATAAAGCTGAAGCCATTCAAGTTCACCGTGCTGTAGACTGTATACTCTAGAAGTCAGCAGTGAATTTTCATATTATATTATGAAATGTTATAGAAATTAATGAATTATATGGTGTTTCTTTGCCGTTGTCAGTTGAAAGTGTGAGACTATGAAGTGGGAAGAATCATATTTGTAATTGCTGTATACACACACACACACAAACACACACACACACATATATATGCACACACACGCACCAGTTGTGGTTTCTGTGTGAGTATACACCAATTGGTGTATATCTATCTATCTGTATATCTATTGTGTATGTATATATATATATGTGTATATATATATATATACACACACACACACATACATATATACATGTTTTCTTCTTAAAGCATGTTTCACAGCATTATTGTATATATACATATATACACACATATAATTGTATATACAATATATGTACACACATGTATATAGTATACATATATACATGTATATATATACACACACATGTACTAATACTAGTATATATAATATATATATTACATGATATCACCCCAATATATATATGCTATATACACTATGAAGATATATATATAATATATAGTGTAATATATATGGTATATAATGTAATATATATACTATATATACTAGGAGTGATATGATGTAATATATATACATACACACACAATAGATATACTAGTATTAATAGTATATATGTGTGTGTATATATGTATATACACACATGTATACATATATACACAAACATGTATATACTATTATATATATACATACACATATATACTATTAATACTAGTGGATATATACTAATACAGATGCATATCATGCCTATTATATAGTATATATATAATATATATTATATATTATATATATACTATATATGTGTATATATACTAATACATATATACATATTTATATCATGCCTGTTTTATATATATATATATATATATACTATGTATACTAGGGATGATATAATGTAATGCATGCACACACACACACACACACCCATTGTAATGGTATGTATATATACTATTATAAATGCTAAAATTTATCTCCCAGATAACAATTTAAAAGTGTGAGTACTGTTAACACATGGAAACAAATTTCCATCTATTCTTTACTTAATGATATCTAAAATTCAAGCATTCATTTATTCAGTACATATTTAGTGAGCTCCTAGTATTTGTCAGTCACTGCTCTTGATCTTGAGAAGTTAGAATAAGCAAAAGTTGACATCGTTTATCACCTTTTAAGAGGATACAGTCTAATAAGAGAGACATGTTTACACTAATGATTGTATTATTACATAATTTTAAAAGGTTCTTATTAGAAAAGGAATGACTTCTATGAGAATTGATAGATAAATCTGACCCAGCAAGGGTGGTAAGGAAAAGCACTGAATTCTGAACTGAGATCTGAAACACCAGGATGAGTTAACTAGAGTAAGAGCAGGGTGAAGGATATTCCTGGCAGGAGTGATATAATGTACAAAGGGCCTGGGACAGGAGTAGAGACAAGGCATTTGAACAAACAGGAGAAAGCAGCGAAATCAGAATGCAGAATGTGAACAGAGTAGTAGGATTTGGAACTTGGATATTAGGCATGAGTGAATCCAGTGGTCACATTAAGGGTTTTTATCATTCTCTAGAAGCAATGGGAAGACCTTAAAAGTTTTAAGCAGGAACATGTCACTGTCAGGTACAAATTTGAAAAGGCTATTCTGGCAAAAATGTGAAGTATGGAAGAGCCAATTTGGATAGAATTCTGTCATTAAAAAATCTGGAGACAACAAATCTGGAGAGGATATGGAGAAATACGAAAGCTTTGACACTGTTAGTGGGAGTGAAATTAGTTCAACCATTGTGGAAGACAGTGTGGTGATTCCTCAAGGATCTAGAAATAGAAATACCATTTGACCCAGTAATCCCATTACTGAGTATATACCCAAAGGATTACAAATAGGTCTTTATAAAGACACATGCACGCATAGTTCAATGTGGCACTGTTTATAATAGCAAAGACTTGGAACCAACCCAAATGCCCATCAATGATAGACTGGATAAAGAAAATGTGGCACATATATGCCATGGAATACTATGCTGCCATAAAAAGGATTAGTTCATGTCCTTTGGAGGGACATGGATAAAAATGGAAGCCATCATTCTCAGCAAACTGACGTTAAGAACAGAAAACAAAACACCACATGTTCTCACTTATAAGTGGGTGTTGAACAACGGGAACACATGGACACAGGGAGAGGAACATCACACACTGGGGCCTCTTGAGGGTGGTATGGCAGGGGGTAGGGGAATTTGGGAGGTATAACATTAGGAGAAATGCCTAATGTAGATGACGGGGGGGAAAGATACAGCAAACCACCAAGGCCTGTGTTTATCTATGTGACAATCCTGCACATTCTGCACCTGTACCCCAGAACTTAAAGTATAATAATAATAAAAGAATTCTGGTTTGTCTATTATAGCACCAGAAAAAAAAAACAACAGTTGTGTGGGCAAAGGCACTGGCAGTGGAGGTGGAAAAAACGTGGCAGATTGGAGAACTATTTAGGTGTCAAAGGTCAGCACTATGTAATTGTATATGGCAGCTAAGGGAAGAGAGGGTCAAGCCATGTGCAGGTTTCCAGCTGGTGGAACTGGATGACATTTGGTCTAAGTTCATTGCTGCTTCTGAAAGGTCAAACATTGCAGGTTTGAATTCTTGGGCAAAATAAAGCTTAAGTGTACAACATAAGTTTCCAGAGTGCTTTCTGTCCTTTTTCAGAACGTTATTTCAAATATCTATAGGGTGATTTTTCCACAGTGATGCATGTTTAAGTTTTTCGTAACCTGTTTGTTTTTATTTTTTCATGGGTATGTACTTTTTTGCTGTACCAAATTACTTCAGAAATGTTTATGCATTCTAATAACAAGGACAAATCACATATTGCTAGTTGCAGAGCAAATGAAGTTGAAAGATAAAGAACTGGAATTTGAGGGAAAACATTCCTTCAATTTCTTACGGTTTTATGTTGTGTAAAACACTTCGCAGTTAGTAAGTAAAGTGGTTGACACATCACCACTAATATATAAGAGCACAATGGCCGTGATAGACTTCTCAGTTGAGGGCATAAAAATCTGCAAAAGGGGCCAGGTTTGAAGGCTCACACCTGTAATCCCAGCACTTTTGGAGGCCATGGCAGGTGGATCACCTGAGGTCAGGAGTTCAAGATCAGCCTGACCAACATGGTGAAACTCTGTCTCTACTAAACATACAAAAATTAACTCAGCATGATGGCAGGCACAGGAGGCTGAGGCAGAAGAATTGCTTGAACCAGGGAGGTGGAAGTTGCAGTGAACTGAGATTGCACCATTGGACTCCAGCCCAGGTGACAGAGCAAGACTCTGTCTCAAAAAAAAAAAAAAATCTGCAAAAGCTTTCTCTTATAAGCAGTACTATAGTAGGAGACTATCAGCTTACTAATGGTGAGTAGTAAATAGAAATGTTACTTCCATAGGAAACCATTCTATTTCCAGGCAGTGAATTTGTTAAACACATAAGTAAAAGACCGAAAAAAAAAACCCTGCCAAAATAAAACATTTAATTTTTTCAGGATAATATATGAGACATGGTTATTGTTACTGACATCAAGGGCAAATCCACCATTTATGAATTCATCTAATCCTTTAAAAATAGTTGTTATGCTCACATTTTATTATAGTAAGAGAAAAGAAAATTCCATCAGTGCACTTCCCTGCTTTTTATTACTGTATGTACTTTGATTCTATTCTTGGCACATTTAGCTTTCCAAATTAAATTGTGTAAACTTTCAGATCTGGTTTCATAGATCAGTTCTTCTAACCATTTGGTCAGTTCAATTTGCTGCTGCAACTAAAAAGGCCAACTGAAAAGGTGGGCCCTGTAAGGAGAACAACTGAAAGGTGGGCCCTCTAAGGAGAACAATTGAAAGTAAATTAGCAAGTATGAGCACACCTTTGTACATAGCTGCCCTGAGCCTGCCCTGGGGGAAGGAGTGGTCCCTGAAGCACATTTTTAAGGATAAGTGAAAAATGCAGAGAAAGAAAATGAAATCAGTTGAGGGGTCAGGAAGTGGCTGGAGTTAGAGATCAATAAACATGAATGTAGTTGCCCCTGGCCCCCATCAGGCCCCGGTGTGTGATGTTCCCTTCCCTGTGTCCACGTATTCTCATTGTTCAACTCCCACTTGTGAGTGAGAACACGTGGTCTTTAGTTTTCCATTCCTGTGTTTGCTGAGAATGATGGCTTTCACATTCATCCATGTCATTAGGACAAATACCTAATGCATGCAGGCCTTAAAACCTAGATGACAGGTTGACAGGTGCAGCAAACCACCATGGCACATGTATACCTAGATAACAAACCTGCACGTTCTGAACATGTATTCCAGAAAGTAAAGTAAAATAAATAAATAAGTAGTTTCATCAAAGTCATCAAGAATGAATGAACAAGAAGAAAAAGTTACAGATGAAAAACCAGTGATATTGAGTATGGCTAACCCTAAGCATAGTGTAAATGTTAAGATGAAAGATTTAGAAGATAAAAAGATTGAAGATTTAGAAACTAAATAGACCTGGATTTGCTTCCCACTCAGCATCTTACTAATAACTATCTCAGAAACATCATATAACCTTCAAAATAAATTATTTACCTCTATGGAATTAACAGAATTTCATGAGAATTGGTAGTTTTTTGTGCAAAGTGTGTCCTCAATAAATGTTAGCCATAGTTATGATTAAAAGATGTGGGAAAAAAATAAATCTCAAGACCCCAAAGTCACTAAGTCGAAGGGAAGAGTTCAGCTGGGAACTGCACTGGGCAAAACTGCTTCCCATTCTATTCCTAAATAATGTAGTTACAAAGATAAAAAAGCTACATGCCTCACTCACAATTTTCTCACAAGGAAATTCCATGTGGACAGGCAGAACTCAAAGTCATCCCTCTCATGATCACATGAGACAAATGCATATCTGAATGCTTCCTCTGCCCCACTGTTCCACTAAACCAGACTAGGGCATAAATGACTATTTCTGTAAATTGTGCATTCACTGAAAGTTTGTGAATTGTGCATTCAGAAGCTCAACAGAATGCAACCATTTGTCTCTTATCTACCTGTGACCTGGAAGTCCCCTCCCTGCTTCAAGTTGTCCTGCCTCTCCAGGCTGAACCAATGTATATCTTACATATATTGACTGATGTTTCATGTATCCCTAAAATGTATTAAACCAACCTTCGCCCCAGCCTCCTTGCGCACATGTCCTCAGAACCTCACAGGTACAACTGGAAAAACATGCTTTCAAAAGAGATTGAGACCTGTCTCAGGTATCTTTTGGTTTAGAGACTAAAGATGAAGAGATTTGTAACAATGTCTAGCAGAATTCACATAACTGTGAGGGAGATCAATAAAGTGAATTCAGATCTGTTTACCAATCACGGAATTCTACAAATGGAAACATAAGTGTATAAAAGAGGTAAATTTAAGACATTTTTTTTGATTTGCTGGAAGTTGCTATGAATGGGATATATAACCATCATCAAAACATTGTTATCCATGATTGCTTAATTTGTAACAAAGTGTTAATGAGAATTGAATGAGGGTGAATCCCTATTCTTTTGAAGAACTGACAAAGAAGGCAGGTGTCCCTTGAAAATCATTTGGAAAGGATTTTTCTCTCGGCTTTTCTTGCCTTCACATCATCAGTGATGAAATGTTCAGATAAGGAAGCATACACAACAGAGCAATGTCTATGCTGTGTCTATATTTAAGTTTGATGTTCTTTTGAAAGAGAAAATAAATATTGAATATATTTACACCTGTAGCTATTTTTATCATAAGCTTATTAAAACTTTTAAGATATTCATACTATTTTCTTAAAAATTGAACCATATTTAAAGAGGGTTTACAAATCATGTCTATATACATATATAATCATATCAAGTATTTAAAAGCTACAGCCCTCCATTTGAATATAGTATTAGCCTCAAAGTTGTTTACAAATATACTGCACATGTTTCAGGAAATTAGAATAGACACCAAAATAAAAGTTGCAAAGTAAGAGTTAAGGATGCTAAGGAAATGCAGCATTGTAAAATTGAAATGATTCTGTTGGCAACCCCTGGCCATGCTCCCATGACCATTAAAATGGTTGAGGATTGATTCAATAACATTTCACTTGTATTTTACTGAAGTATTAGAGTGCACACTAGAAATATAAACTTCCGGCTTTATGCTTTGATTGGGGGCTTGTATGTGATTTTATTGTATATGTTAAAAGTATCATGCTAGAGCCTGGCTATAAATCTTATAAAAACCCTAGAGATGTACATCCAATGAGACTTTACCTGTCTCAGGGCTGTTTCCATCTAATTCAAGGCTTCTGTGTCATACAACTCTTGGGGACAGTCATAATTCCTGACCATCCGGCTTATGTAGGTTCCCAATCTCCTTCCTCAACATCCAGAAATCACTATTCATCCTATTTTTATGAGTTATTTTTTTTCATTTTAGCATAATACATTTCATAAGAGTGGGAACTTTGTCACTCACCTTTGTGAGTCTCCAGTGCTTAGAATAACGCACAGTAAATAATCAATAAACATGTATTAAATGAGTGAGTGAATGAATAAGTACATGGTTTAAAAAAACATGTTCTCTCTGAGCATCCAGAATTTTATTTGGGGTAATACAGCCTAAAAGAAATAGCTTTTAAATCTAAGAGCTAGGGGGTGTAAATATTTCTGTTGTACACTTTTAAGATCTAGAGCTGAAAAACAAAAAACATGTCATTTTTTTTTTAAAACTGATGCTTTATTTCATTTTACTTATTAATACATGCTTCTATGTTCATTCAGTTAGTATTTATCAAATGGCTAATTGTGCTAGACTCTCTTCTAGGTGTTTGGGATTCAGGAATAATCAAAATAACCTCAATCCCCTGCCCTCAAAGACCTTATATTTCAGTGGTGAGAAAAAGAAGGAGCCAAACGTCAAATAAATGTTTGAACACCAGAATGTGGTCAGAATTATGATTAGAACAGCAGAGATGACAAAGAATCATACGCTGCTCCTGATTCTGTAGAGGTTTATTTTAATTGGGAGGAAATGTATGTAGCCTTTAGAAGTAGGTCTATTTCAGTTAGCAATATGCATGTAAGCTCCCTTCCTCTCTTTTCATGGCTTGATAGCTCATTAGTAGATACTGTTTTAAATGTAGATGGTTTAGAAGAACTTTTCAAAGAAGGTAGGTTCGACCATGTCTTGAAGAATTAGGCTTATATGGAGAGAAGAGCGGTGTGGGGCGTAGGTGGATTTCAGAAACTACCTATGGAGCTGGAATGTTGAGAACACATTTAGGGGAATGAAGATGGAAACAGTTTGCTTGGGCAGAGTGTTTGCAGGGTTGTAGACGGAGGTAAAAGTGGAAAAGAGGTAGAGTTCAGACTGATTCATTTGTAGTATCCCACAAAGAATGTGATAGAAAGAAAGAACAGATCAATTAGGTGGAGATGTCCAGGATAGATGGAGGAAGAAAAGAAGTGAAGTTATACTGTATGGCATTACAGAAATATTAAATGTCCTGCAATTAGAGATGTTTAACATCATCACATTGGACTCCTCTGAGACCAACTCTCTCAAATGTGGCTGACATTAATTATCTGAAAACTTAATAAGTAGGTTTCATGCAGTCTCTTCATTTTACGAGTCTAGACACAAATTCACAACCATTCACTTAGAAATTGGGTTATGCCAAGAGGGATGCTGAGTTCAGATAGAAACTTCTCAAAAGTAATAACGTATAAGGCACGTAGACACCTATGCCCCAAATCACCAGGCAGCATTCTCTCTCTTGTTCGCAGTCTCAGTTCACATGCTTCTCAATCATCTTCTCTACAGACAGTATTTATCATTAGAAAATACTGAAAAGCCTAGCTTAGTGGTGCTTCTTTCAAAAACATTAGTACTCATACAATGTTGTATGCAATTTCAGTATGTTCACATACTCCTAGAGAGTGCAGTTAAGAAACATTGCTCTAAGTCACTAAGTAAGTAGACGAAGGTGGTTATTTTCCCTTCCCTTGCTTTATTTTAGGAGAGAGAGGCAAATTGTATAAAGTGCCCAGGAGAGTTTGTGTGATGATAAACACTAGGTAGGCAGGAGCATGAGAAGGTACTTTGTCATCAATGCCAGGAGTGTGCATCACTAAACTTCAGTGATTATTTACATTTTCGGCAGTCACTATTTTCTAATGTGAAATATGACGTCCCTTCTATCATGTGATATTCACATAGTAAACCCCCTAAAATTATCATAATGCATTTTCTTTTTCTTTTTTTGAGATGGAGTTTCACTCTTGTTACCCAGGCTGGAGTGCAATGGCGCGATCTCGGCTCACCGCAACCTCCGCCTCCTGGGTTCAGGCAATTCTCCTGCCTCAGCCTCCTGAGTAGCTGGGATTACAGGCACGCACCACCGTGCCCAGCTAATTTTTTGTATTTTTAGTAGAGACGGGGTTTCACCATGTTGACCAGGATGGTCTCGATCTCTTGACCTCGTGATCCACCCGCCTTGGCCTCCCAAAGTGCTGGGATTACAGGCGTGAGCCACCGCGCCCGGCCCATAATGCATTTTCTAGCCATAATTTCGTTATACTTTATAAACATAATTGTATTCATTTCCAAAAACTAGCAATAGTTACAGCAAGGAACAGCATTCTATACCTTGTGACTCTCAGAAAACATTAGATTGTTAGATTTGAAAATATACTTCATTCTGGTAAACTGTCTAAACTATGATATTTGCCTCTAGGTTTGTGTGGTAACTAAAGTCTCTATAGTATAAAGCATTTTGTGGCAGGAAAGTGCTATTTTGGGCATTGTCAATGCTGGTAATATTGAAGCTCTTCTCCATTAGATAATGAGCCCCAAATAAGACATAGATGAGTACCTGCCAAAGAAAGAAGCCTCAGAATAGCCTCTGGTAAAGACAATTTAGTGACCGAGCTCTGCTAATGAGTACATGATAGATGTTGGGAAAAAAATGTCTTTCATCAAGACTGTGATTCATCTAGGAAACAAGTATTAGGTACCCATCAAGTGGCAGGCTCTCTAAGTGTCTGAGATTCAGCACTGAAGAGAATATAATTTCCTGCCCTCAAGGAATTGATGTTTACTGGGAAATTTAGACAGAAAAAAAAGTTGCAAAATGCTAGTTTGAAAGTTAAAAAATTCAAATAGATTCAATTAATTACCTTTGGCAAGTTCTTTACATGATGACTTTCCTAATTGTTAAGGGAACAGAAATACTGCAGGTAAACTAGGAAACATACATGAGGCTGATGATGAAGAAAAGGACAAAAAACATGAAAAGATGCTCAACATTACTAATCATTAAAATAAGAATCAAAATCACAATGAGCTATCATCTCTCATCCATTAGGACGACTACTATCAACAGAGTGAACAAACAACATGCAGAATCTGCAAACTATGCATCCAACAAGGGATTAACATCCAGAATCTACAAGGAACTCAACTCAACAACGACATCAACAACAACAAAACACACTACCACATTAAAAAAGTGGGGAAAGGATATGAACAATTTTTAAAAGAAGACATACAAATGGCCAAAAAGCATATGAAAAATTGTTCATATCACTAATCATTAAGAGAAATGCAAGTTAAAACCGCAATGAGATATCATCTTGCACCAGACAGAATGGTTATTAGAGAGTCAAAAAATAAAGATGTTGGATGCAGAGGAAAGGAAAAGGCTTACACATCGTTGGTGGGAATTTAACCTGGTAAAGTATTTATGTAAAACAGTCTGAAGATATCTCAAAGAACTAAAAATAGAACTACCCTTCAATGCAACAATCCCACTACTGGGTATATACCCAAAAGAAAAGAAATTATTATATTAAAAAGACACGTGGATTTTTATGCTTATGACAACACTATTCACAATATCAAAGATATGTAGTCAACCTAAGTGTCCATCAACAGATGATTGGATGAAAATAATGTTACATATATATGTATATATGCACTCAGCGCACACACACACATACACACACACACACACACACACACACACACACACCCCATGGGATGCTACCCAGCTATTAAAAAAAATGAAATTGTATATTTTTCAATAACATGGATGGAAACAGAGGCCATTATGTTAAGTGAAAAAACTCATAAGCAAAGAGCCAAGTACCACATGTTCTCATATACATATAAGTTAAATAATCTGTACGCATGCACACAGTGTGGAATAATGCACACTGGAGACTTGAAAGGGTGGGAGGCTAGTAGGGGGATGACAGATATGAAATTTTTTAATGGGTACAATGTACACAAAAGCCCACACTTTATCACTGCACAATATAGCCATGTAAAAAACAACAAAGAAGGAAAAACGGCACTTGTACAGCCCCTAAAGTATATAAAGAAAAAAAAAAACAGTAAGTGCTGGCAAGAATGTGGAGAAATTGGAGTCTGAGTGCATTGTTTGTGGAATGATAAAATCGTGCAGCCACTAAGGAAAACAGTATGAAGTTTTATAAAAAAAAAAAAAAAGTAATTACTATATAATTCAGCAACTGCATTTCTTAGTATATATCCCAAAGAACTAAAAACAGGGAATCGAAGAGATATTTGCACACCCATGTTTATAGAAGTTTTATTCACAATATCTGAGAGAGAGAAGCAACCCAAATGTCCATCAATGAATAAACAAAATGTGGTATCTGCCTACAAAGGGATATCGTGCAGTTTTTAAAAGGAAGAATTCTGATACATGCCATATGAATGAACCTGGAGAACATTATGCTAAGTCAAGTAAATCAGTCAAAAAAAGACAAATACTATATAAATCCACTTATATGAGGTAACTAAAGTAGTTAAATTCATAGAAACAAATTAGAATTGTGGTTGCTGGTGGCTAGGGAGAGGAGGAAAAGGAAGTTAATTGATAGGTAAAAAGTTTCAGATTTGCAGGGTAAGATTTTTGGAGATCTGATGCACAACCATATAAATACACTTGACAATATTCAAGTGTACATTTAAAATTGAATAATTAAGCAAACTATAGTTCATCCATACCATGGAATACGACAGTAATAAAAAGGAACAGACTACTGCTACATGCAGCAACATGTATAAAACTCCAGAGAATTATGCAGAGCAAAACAACAAAAGTCAATCCCAAAGGTTACATATTGTCTTATTTCATTTATGTAACATTCTTGAAATGACAAAACTATAGAAATAGAGAACAAAAAAGTGGTTAAGATGATACATTTTATATTTTTTATCACGATTAATATTTTTAAGTATTCGAAAGGAAAATAAGCCCTATTTTACAGCCTTCATGTTCAGAATCTATTGTGTTCTCTACTTGTATATAAGGGTTAGAAGACATGTTTGACTCTTTGTCCATGTAAATCTATATAAAGATTTGCATCTGACAACATTTGTTACTTTTCAAACCAGAGTTTAATTTGCTCTTTCTTCACATGTACTTTGAAAAATACAGTCCAACTGAAAGCTTCCTCTCAGATATTTTAAAAAATTATAAACTATTGTGAAATAATTAAAGAGATTACTACCAAAGCCTATGTTTGCTGTGATCTGACATGTTTGTGACTCTCCCTAAAATTCCTATGTTGGGACCTATTCCCCATTGCAATGGTATTTGGAGGCGGGGCTTTGGAAGTTGACTAAGCCATGAGGATAAATCCCCCCTGAAATGGGATTAGTGTTCTTATGAAGGACTGAAGATACTGGAGTTCTCCCCTTTCAGCAAGTGAAGACACAACAAGAAAGCACTGACCCCAAACCAGAAAGCCCTCACCAGACACCAAGTCTACTAGCACCTTGAGCTTGGAGTTCCCAGCCTCCAGAACTGTGAGACATATGTTTCTGTTGTGTATAAACTACACAGTTTGGAGTATTTCGGTGTAGCAGCCTGAATAGAGTAAGATGATGTCTGTGGACAGCGTGCAATCTCTACACTGGCTTTGTTTTGGGCAACAAAATTATGCAGCCCAGCACATAACTGCCAGCATGGAACATTCTGGACTTATTGATACAGAGCATTTGACTATGTTGCACTATACATACAGGACGACAAAGGCAGGATGAATTGACAATATCCTTTAAGGATGAAAACAACCTGCAAGTTAAGAATTTTTTAGAAAGTAGTAGTATATACACAAACATATTTTGAGGAAAGGTTCCAATTTTGAGGGATGAATGAATGGTATTCATCCATTTCTTTTATGCTGGAGAAGTCTTTGTGAAGGAAAAGAAAAAGTTTTGAATAACAGGAGTGACTGTTATGTGACACAGAAATGAAAACAATGACTGGGAGTGATGGAGCTAGTATGGTCACCAGAAAAGATAACTGACCATATGATCAGAAAACCTTGAATCTTGGCGTTTACCAAAATGAGTAAGAAACTTACATCCACACAAAAACTTTCATGTAAATGTTCATTGCAGCTTTATTCATAATTGCCAAAACTTGAAATCAATCAAGATGGTCTTCAATAGGTGAATATACAAATTTACTTTCCAGACAATGGAATATTATTCAATGATAAAGGAAAATGATTAAGCCATCAAAAACATGAGAAACCTTAAATGCATGTTACTAAGTAAGAGAAGCCAGTCTGAAAAGCCTATACACTGTATGATTGCAACTATATGACATTCTGGAAAAGGCAGAATGGAGACAGTAAAAATATCAGTGGTTGCCAAGGTCTGGAGGAGAGGGGGAAGGTGGAAGAGGGAGGGATGACAAGTGAACATACAGAACTTTTAGGGCAGTGACACTATCTGCATGTTACTATAATGGTGGGTACATGTCATTATATATTTGACAAAACCTATAGGATGTACAACACCAAGAGTTAACTCTAATGTAAACTATGGACTTTATATTGATTTATCAATATTGCCTCATTCATTATGAAATTTGTACCATACTAATGTAAGATGTAATAATAAGGGAAACTGGTGGAGGGAGAGATGGCAGCAAAAGGGGTTTATGAGAACTCTACTTTCTGCTCAATTTATCTGTAAAGCTAAAACTGCTTTAAAAGTTTAATTAAAAACATTAAAAGAGAAAGGAGATTTGACTCAGGGTGGAAGAGGATGTTGGTCTGGAGACAGAATTATTGTAGGTTCTGCAAAGGCTCCTGCACTAATATCTTAGTACGTTTCGCAGTAGGAATTCTCAGCAACTATGCATCAGGGAAAATACATACATAAAGTTTTCAAGAACCATATCTGAAAGCCCAGGTTGACGAAGCAAAAATGGAATCTCTAGGTCAGGAGTGAGAAAACTACAAGCCCTTAGGTCATGTTCAGCCTGCTAACTGTTTAAGGAAAGTTTGGCTGGAAGCCAGCCAAGACCATAATTTACATATTGCCTAAGGCTGCTTTTGAGGTGCAGCTGCAGTGGAGGAGTGGCAGTTGAGACCATCTGACCCACAAGCCTAAAACACTGAACTGGCTCTTTACAGAAAATGTCTGCTGACTCCTGCGCTCGTTTGCACTGGCTAAGTATGGCATTCATGGGATTCCCTAATGTTATCAAAAAAATGCTGAGATGTAGAAACCTTCTCAGGGAGAAAACAAAAAACAAAAACTCCATCCTTGGACACATCCCTATGAGAATATGAGATTTGCAGAGATGATTCTGGAGAAGGGCTTTTCAATCTGATCTACAGTGGTAACATATGATGTATGACCAGATACACATCCACATATGTACACCCAAATACACACACACACACACAAACACACACAAGCATGGTCTATAATTTGAATGGTGGTAAAAGATGACCTAAATTCTATTTTAGTTCCACCTTCTCAACTTAAGATTTTACGGTATTTTGTTCCTAAATATTGATTTGCTTTTTTGGATTTTTGTGGTTTGCAAATTTTTATTGTTGTTGTTGAAAATGTAATTTTAAACCAATATTTTTCTCGTTAAAATTTCCTTGTTTATCTCAACTGTAGGAGAATTTCTGGTACTCTTTATTGAGTAAAACCTCAGAAAACATCCTTTAAAGGCCAGGCAGGGAGACCCATGTGTGAAGAAAGTAGCCAAATAAGGCCAGTGAGCACTGCGCATGAAAAAAACAAAAACAAAACAAAATAGAAAACAAAATAAGAAAGAAGCAGAGTGCATGTCAGTGTGCCTGGACCAGGCTTGTTTCTTTGCCTTTTGTGCTGACTAGATTACTCTTAAGAATGTTTTGAGGATGAATGCTGTCATCTTCCTAGTTTAGAGTTGGGTTAGGTGTCTCCTCGGCTGCTTCTCTGGCTTCCTGAAGCGCCTCAGCCACAGGGGCTTTTAGGGGCTGATGGGTCACTGTTTCACTGCAGATGGTAGTGACAAAGGACCTATCCACCCATGTGTTTCTTCCTGCCGCAATAAAAAAGTAGAGAAAAGCCAGCTTCTTCTTTCCTGCCAAGAGTTATCAGAGAGCTCTGCTCAGACATATCTTTCCCTGTCGCCCACTCTGTCCGTGTTCTAATGTTTTTAAGACACATCACTAGAGTATACGTTCATTTCAACAATAACAAATGGCTGGGCGCAGTGGCTCACACCTGTAAACCCAACGCTTTGGGAGGCTGAAGTGGGTGGATCACCTGAGGTCAGCAGTTCAAGACCAGCCTGGCCAACATGGTGAACGCTTATCTCTACAAAAACACAAAACAGCTGGGCGTGGTGGCATGCCTGTAATCCCAGCTACTTGGGAGGCTGTGGTGGGAGAACTGCTTGAACCTGGGAGGTGGAGATTGCAGTGACCCAAGATCATGCCATTGCACTCCAGCCTGGTTGACAAAGCAAGATTCCATCTCAAAAAGATAGATAAAAACAGTTGAACAGTTCCTGTGATTTCCATTCTATAAATGGAGAAGCTGAAAATCCAAAATACTCATAATTATGATGAAGAGGAAGATGGCAGTTATTAAACTTGGAGAAAAAAATTGTTATCAGTTCTCATTTTACTATAAACTAGGGTTAAAATGCTAAGTAGAATACAATTCCTTAAAAAAATGGAAGTTAAGTGATATATCTTCCTGCCTAAGAACTTGTATATGATGTATCAACATTGTTGGAAGAAAACAGGAAGAAATAGCTAAGTATGTACATATAAACTTACATAAACAATACTACAGAAGCATGACTATATGTGATTTATAATCTACACACAGTATATATTAAAGTATTACTATATGTGATATAATCATAACAATGTCTGAAAATATAAAAGTTCGGGGTAAAATTACTTTTGAGGTTAGTTCAAAAGAATGCAGAGAAGACATTTTAGAAATACTTAGAATAGTTCATGTTATCTACATTTTTTTTCACAAAGATGAACAAAATAAAAATAAAATGAGGCAATTCTCACTACACACTATCCACCCTCTTAATCCTTGTACATTCTTTCCCAACTTTCTATATGTCGGTTAATTGCCTCTTAAACGTTACATTACACATGAAGAACCAGAGGTGGGGCATGGCGTCTCATGCCTGTAATCCCAGCACTTTGGGAGGCTGAGGCAGGAGGATCACTTACACTGAGGAGTTTGAGTTTGCAGTGAGGTATGATCACACCACTGGACTCTAGATGAAAGAGTAAAACCACATCTCTTAAAAAAAAATGAATAAATAAAAAATAATGATCAAAAGAGTTAGCTAAAAATAAATAAATGAGTTGAAACTTTCAAGGAATTCAGAAAAATTAGGGTAATTTGATCTCAAACTGGAAAGGGAATTGAAGAAACTGCCTGAACTGTTTCTCTCTACATGCACACTACTGTCATATCTTATCGGCTGACAGACAATTAGGCAGATTCCTCATCTGATGAGTCTGCAACTGACAGGAAAGTCTGAGTGGCTTCCTCATGAAGTAATTGAATTGCATTTGTCTCTTTCAACTCTAATTTGCAAAGGAAAGTTTAGCCCCTCATCAGCTTTAGACTGGGTCGTGATAAGAATATATGCTTATTCTTAACCCACATATACTTTTCAAGAATGCCTTCTATAGTTTTAAAATGGGAGTTGTTTAATTAACGGAAAAAATACCTAATCTTAAAGATAGGAGTAGCTATTCTCCGGTAAATAATACATGAACTAGAGAAACTGTAAAAGTTATTAGCGTAGTTCTTCCCAATGCCATATAAAAATCATATGCCATTGTACAGATACTATTTTAGTATGAGAGCACAGCAGGCTGATTTTTCTTGGAAGAAAGATTTCAATTCAGATTGCAACCTTACTTTAAAAATATAATAATAAAATCACCCATCCTTCAAAGACTTACCTTTTTCCAAAGTTAATATCGCCTTATGAACTTAGATAAAATTTAAAAACTTACTTTAGACTAATTCATGCCACATAAAACCTTTTTTTTGTGTTTTAATAGAAATGCATTTTTATAATATGGTATTTTTCTGGTTTGTAGAGGTAGATAAAAATGAAAGTCCTTTGTATCTGAGAACTCAAGTTTAATTGCTGTATCTTGTTTTGCATGAGGTTAACTGATTTTTTTGTTTGTAAGATATCCATTCAGTGTTCTAGGAACACTCTTTAAAATTCTCTCAGAGCCGGGCATGGTGGCTCATGCCTGTAATCCCAGAACTTTCAGAGGCCAAGGTGAGTGAATCACGAAGTCAGGAGATGGAGACCCTCCTGGCTAACATGGTGAAACCCCATCTCTACTAAAAATACAAAAATTAACTGGGCATGGTGGCATGTGTCTGTAGTCCCAGCTATGCTGGAGGGTGAGGCAGGAGAATCGCTGGAACCTGGGAGGCAGCGGTTGCAGTGAGCCAAGATCGCACCACTGCGCTCCAGCCTGGGTGACAGAATGAGACTCCTTCTCACCAAACAAACAAACAAACAAACAAAAAAGTCCTAGAAAAGAAAAGAAGCAAATATCAGTTGAATCTACATGTTTTCATACAATTGACACTATGCTGAGCCCAGATTTTTCATGTCAATAATTATTAAAGATCAAATTAAAAAATGAGGTTAGCACATAAAGTGCTTAGAATATATAAATATTACTAGTACTCATGGTGTTGCAAAATGTTGAGTTGAAATTTCAAATACTACAAAAAGATATTTACTGAGGTGGTTTTAAGAATAACATTGAACTTTGATATCTAATGGGGAGATTTTAGCAGAGGAGTTATAACACAAATATTTTACTTTCTAAAGCTGAACTATAAAAGATAAACCAAATATGGTATTCAACATTACTTTCTTGAGGTTGACCTAAACTGAGTCCTCTAATTACTATTTGAACATTTGGACTGTCGTCTTCTTTGGTATTTAAAGAATATGCTTGTCTTATATTTAAATCACTGTATAAAACTTAACAAAGTCCTATAGCCTTTTATTTGCTTGTTTTTATGAAACAAATTTAGAGTTCTATTTTCTCATATGTTTAGTTGTGTGCGTCTTTTGGGAGAAGAGAGGGGAAATATATTTTGAACTGGAATTGAAAAAGATAATTTTAAAATTCAGAGCTAAATTTATCAGTAAGGAATTTTATCCTAAAGTACAAACTGAGAAATTTGCAATAGCTTGGTTTTAAATATTCTCACAGGACTACCAGATTATTGACAAATTGAAAGTCATTCCTTATTCATGTAGGAGTCACTTCTAAGCTTCTCCCTCACGTTGAGTAAACAGATATATAATCCAATTTTATAAGATGGTTGCAGAAGATGCCCTTACTTTATCTGCACCCTGACTTAGATAAAGGTCACCCTCTAGTGGTGGTATTTCAACATCAAACCTCACTCAATTGCCTTGCCTTTGAATAGCGTAAGGATTGGTTTTGAAAACCAAATGCAAGTCTTGGGTTCAGGGATTTTTATCGGCGTGTCAAAGATGAAGTGATATAGATTATTGTATTTAGCCCCCAAGAAACTGGGATTAAGACATTCAAAGACCCACTAAGCTTATTAATGTCATGTTAAAGTCATTGTGAATACCTAAAGTGGCTTTAAATGACAGTAGAAAAGTAAATAGCTTTGTTCTAATTTCTAAAATGGAGGAATAAAAAACTGCATTTCCCTGGTTAAGTATCACAATTTTACAATTTATGGATCCCAATTAGAACTTATATGTATAACTCCTAACATGACTGCTTATATTGTAGGCAACCTGTGGATTCCCTTGAAATTAAACAATTAGAAAATAAGAGCAATGTCTGTAAATTAAATATAAGCTCAATAATATTCTTGCTATTTATTGAGACCTTACCTTGAACTAAGTGCCTTTTTGTACATTATCTTAGTTTCATAATGACAACTGAAAATAATCTAAAGAAAAACTATGAAGATCAATTATTATTATTTTATTCAGACAAGGAAATGGAAGCTTACAGCCACAGTTCTAACTTTAGCATGCATCAGAATCACCCAGAAAGCTAGTTAAAACATAAGTCTGGGGACACAGAAGGAGCCAGTTTGCATTTTTAACAAGTCCAGGGGAGGCTGATGCTGTTTGCCTAGGGACCACACTCCATAAATCACTGCACCATTAGAATGCAAATATGACTTTTGCTAGCAAATTCCTTCAGTGTGAGTGTGATGAGCACTTGCTAGTAGCTTAATATATTTTACTTTTTTGCTCTTGTGGAGCATAACACGGCAAGTATGTGGACCTAGTAACAATAAAGATACAGTAACTGGAAAGACGCAACAATTAAATAATTGCAGGGCTTGCTTGGCACCCAGGAATCTAAAGCTAACACTTTCTCTTATTTCTGGACCTAATTTTCTAGTTCTCTATGTGGTTGGCGACAAATTGAAAAAGTCCATGAAAGGATGTAACATCTTACAGGAACATATGTAGTGACTGAGTATAGATCAACAGTCCCCACAATTCAGTGTGCATTTGTATCTGGGCCCCATGAATTTTAATTCAGCAGTCCTGGGTTGGGGGAAGAGCTATTTGCTTTAGTAAACACCCTGGATGATTCTGATATAGCTGGTGTTTCCAATGTGCTTTGAAACAATCTGACTTTCAACAGATGTTTGGTTGCTTCTGGCATGAGAGAAATAGTAACAATAATAACAAAAGCACCTTTTCCACAAGAGATCAAATGTCTAGCCAAATCTTGCTTCACAGCATGCCAGAGCTGTGACTATGACTGCTTTCTGAGTCAAGTGCAGAACAGAGCTACGTGAGTATTGTCATTTTGACAATTCTGCATCCAAACACATGTTGACTTGGGTAGAGTCACAAGACAGATGAGAGATAAGAGTTTATCCCTGACTTTTCTGTCCCCTTCCACCAACCCCAGCAATTAGGGAACTGCAGATGATGTCATGTGGCCAATCAGATGCTCTCACCTCGAAGTCTAAATCTTGAGCAGGTGAGGCACACATATATATGTACATGTATTAGGGAACCTTGGATGGGGTAGAGATTGCAGTGGTGAATCCAAGAGAGATCGGTATGGCTAAAGGTCATAATGCCATCAGTGGGCAATGAGCAGTTAGCAGAGGTGGTGCCAATGGTACAGCCCATGCAGACTGGATCAGGCCGGGCTATTTCTCTTCTCTCTCATCGTAACTTGGTTGCCCGACATTTATACAGATTCTCTGAGTGCCCCTTACCCTGCCAACCCATTCTTAAAATTCTTAACCTCCGATCCCTAGGTTGGAAAGACAGGTTCACATCATTCAATGAATAACTGTCTCACCTATTTTAATTTTATATGTGATCTTTCTACTGATGTGACTCATGGGAAAATAACTTAATCTTTTGGACTTCCATTTGCTCAGCTGTAAAATTAAGAGGGAGGAGAAAATGATCTCTATGGCACTTCTCAGTCCTAAGGATCCTGTCCTATTTAGCCTTATAATAGTCTTTGGGTGGTAGCTATTACTGTGGAGAAAAGAGGATCAGATTTATTATCTAGCCCTTTTCTGCAGAGGTAGAAATGGAATTTAGATAAATGAAAGGATCAGCCTGGAAGTTTCAGAGGCCGCTTGCATCCCTTCTTATAAGCTAAACTTAGTGGCAGCTAAAAAACCTAATAAACTCCTAAGAGGAAAAAGGATTTCCCAACTGACAGATAAATCTCGTGTCTCTTCATCTAATACCAACCCCTGAGCCTGCAAAAAATAGGGGTGACTCCAGTGGTTCTTTCTGCGCAGAATACAGTACTAGCAACTAAAGAGAAAATCTACTTTTTCATACAACATCGAGTAACGAAGTATCCTTAGATGGAACTATTTTTGACCGAAGCAAGCCCGAGTGAAATGTGAACCACAACCTGAGAATGAAAGGCAAGATTATTCCTATCAGATTCTTTGAAAGCATTTCAGTTCCTGGAGTCTGGGAAATAAAATATATCTATTTGGGACTTACTCTATGTTCACTGCTTCCTGTCTAGCTTTCACCTTCTATTAAAAAGGCTTTTGTCTAAGATCTCCACTTATTTGGTGCCTTAATATTCACCCTATCAATATCTATTGATAAATGTTGCCTATCACATGAGAATTTTCAGAGTCACAAAGACTGTCACAGGGAGAGTTAACGTGGCAACAAAACCGATGAAAAGTAAGCTTAAAGTGCACTTTCAAAATGCTTTCCAGTGTTTCAGGTGCTCAAAGAACCGTTCATGCTGTTCCCTTGATCAAAAGCCATCAGTGGCTCCCCACCCCTTAAACTACTTTTGGCATATGATACACTGAAATTACCTTAACCAACCACCTCATCCCTCCATGTACTCATTCAAATGCTAGCAAGTACTACTGAGCATCTATTACATGCTAATCACCTGATATAATATTTTCTTTTATTCCTTCCAGCCTCCCTCCCACCCCAGCCATAGCACATGGTGCCTTCCTTCTTTTTACCATGTTTTCCTCCACATGAAACACCCCCTCATTTTTTCTGTCTTTGACAGTCACAATCCTTCAAGCCTCAGATCAATGGTACCCTTCCATGTATTCATTTACAATGTCTCACCCATAATAAAAAATTCTGTTTCCCCTGCCCCTCCAAGGATCGTGTTTATAATTGCAGGATACTAAAACCAGCCATATTTTTGGTTGTGTCTCTAAATCTGAATTACAAACTCTAGGCTTAGCACAGTGCTTGCAAATGGTAACTTGCAAAATCTGTTTCATAACTAGGTGCCTTGAAAAATCATTTCCACTCAGGCTAAGGCAAGAATTAGGGAAATGATAGCCCTATTATCAAATAGGTTATTCCTCTGTATCTTAATTCTCTCAATGCACATGATATAGCCTTATCTTCTGACTTTTCCTCTTTTCTTTTTCTAAATGAAAAGTGGTTGATAGAATTATAAAGTTAATTCCTAAAAAGTCATTTTAGAAAAGTTATGCTTGTTATCCATGAAAGAAAAGATAACATGTTACACCCATTAAGAAAAAAACAAAACAAAACACTGAAAGTCAGGGTCACAGGAAGCCAAAATCCTGTTATGTACTTTATATTTTTTGTTCCAACCAATTTCTCCAAAAAACTGTAGAAACTCTCTTAAAAATTCAACAACCAATATCAAGTGACAATACCATGTTTAATTTCACTTAGTATTTTAATAATATGATTTAGTGACAATATCATGTTTAATTTCACTTAGTATTTTAATATGATTTCGTATCATTAAATAGTTTACATATTATTAAATTCTATAATGATTTCATTGAGAAAAATGCAGCAAATACAGGGGATTTTTTATTTTTTAAATTGTTAACAGTTTTCTGTTTTGCCAGAGGAAGAATTTAAACACACTTTCACTGATTTCTGTGGATCTGTGGAAATCGATGATAGCTTTGAAAAATCAAGATAGTTTTACATTTTGAAATGAGAGAAAATAGATCCTTTAACTACAGGCCAGTTATTTCAATGTATACTCTGAACAAGAATCTAAAATTGATTATAGTTTATGAGAAAATTAAAGGAGTTGATAGTCTTAAAACCTAGAATATAGATACCAGAATAAATCATTTCAGACTCATCATTTCTTTCAAGAAGACTGACAGTGATAAGAATACTGAGGTTGGCACAGCATGGGAGGTCAAGGTGGAATAAAGGAAGGGAGGAGTTTATCATTACAAGGGAGAAAACCATGTGTCATCAATGTATTAAAAAGGGGATGTAAATCATTTGATGAATACCTTTGGAGTCCTTTCAGATGACCATAATTTCAATATGAACAGAATAAAATCATGGAAATTTAACAAAATGCTAACATGATTTCATTTTATTTCACCTTTAAGTCTTTCAGTTTCATAATAATAATCTATCTCCTTGAAATGCTATTTTATAAACTTTACTTAAAATGCCAACAATTTTATTGGATTCCATTTTACACAATATTAATATTCTTGGTTAGAGTTGATCTAGAGCCCTGCTGATTCTTTAGCCTCACCCTGACCCAAATCTTCCTTATTTAACCTTCTCTAGTCACGCCAGTCTCTTGAGCCCAAAGGCCACTTGCTCATTCTTTATCCCCTCTCCCATCCATCTGGAGGACTTTCCTTCCACAGGGCCTTTGCATGTGTTATTTGCTTTATCTGGGATGCTTTTCCTTTCGTATTCGCAAAGATTGTGCTTCTCCCTCCTTTCTCCAGGTCTCTGCTCTAATATCCCCTTACCAAAGAAGCTCTAGAAATCACTCTTTAAAAAATAGTCCCATCCTCGCACCCCTAGTATTCCCCATTTTGCTTCCATTACTTTTTCTTCTCTTCCCAATATCCACTAGTTTTTGAAACTTATTTGTCTATGATCTGTCTTCTTCCACTAGAATGTAAGCCCTCCAGTAGCATACAGCAGGTAGGCAATGAACACTTGTTGAATCAATCTAAAGTATTTAAAAAATACTCAAAGTTAGCATGCTTAATATTTTGTAGATTTAATTACTCTCTTGGAGGATTAAAACAAAAGTATTATTTCACCTAAATCCCCTATTAAAAATTTAATCCTTGGATAAAACCCTAATACAGTAATCTTACTTTAAGACCATAATATTAATTAGGCACACTTCTTTTCCAATTCCATTTAATAACAAAGGTTATAAAGCCCAATGCCTTAAATTAGGGACATTTGTCATAGCAAAACAACAAAATAATGCTATGTGATTCCATTTAGTTTACATTTAAAAATAAATTTTAGCTCTATATAATTTGTGAACCTTCAAATAAATCACAGAATATGCAGGGGAAAACACAAACCAGACTTTTTAACTTATGTACTGTCTAAAAATGAGAGGTAATGACACATATGGATAGAGATTTTCTTGCTAGTTGAAAAACTCAAATGAGAAAGTTATACCACAATCTATGTTTTACTTTGGGGTGTTTTAAAGACCACAGTGAGTACTGCCTGTCATTTGGTCAGTCAGGGGAAAGTTCAAAACTTGGAACCCACATGACCATGGGCCTCTGTCAGCATGTCCCCTTCTCATGTTCTGAGGCATGCAGAAAGGTCAGTTATGGATAAATGCTTATTTAGGCTTCTTGTCACGTTCACTGCAATGACTACAGTTAACAATAATGTATTATATAGTTTCAAAGAGCACAAAGGAGAATTCGAATGTTCCCTATACAAAGAAATGATAAATGTTAGAGATGAGGGCTTGGGTAATTACCTTGATCTGACCACTGTTCATTATACATATCAAAACATCACTTATGTACCCTGTGAATGTGTACAATTACGATTTGTCAATTAAAAAAACTAAAAAATTACAATTTATCAAGAAAATGACTCTTGTCCTCCCTAGTGGCAATTGGGTAGGTATTTCTCTGCCATTATTCTGTTCATAATTCAATGGCTTAAAATCACAATTAAAGGCTCCCATCTCTGGGAACCCAAACCAAACAAGAGTCACTAAGAGAGAGGCTGCCAAGGAGTTAGACTCGGGTGGGAACCAGCTAACTCCAGCCCTTTTTGAGCCTACTGATTTTATTTGATATTTGAATACTAAACAGTATATGTGGATGTTCTGTGTAGCAAACATGTGAGGTACTGTGCTGTGCTGTGAGTAGCCCGTTCCATTGACAGAGACTTAATAGACTTGGTAAAGCCAACATCGAAATGATAGGAGCATTTTGTCTGATTTCTAACAGCACTGTTAAACATGCTTCGGAAAAGCTCAGAGGGATGCGTGCCTATGTGAAAGAGAGTTGAGCTACAGAGTGCTGCGTCAAATCTTGCCTGGGAATGCAATATTTGAAAAGGCAAGCCATAAATATGAAATTGGCAATACATGCTTTCAGCTGGATTAAACTTTTCAGGGAATTCTTGTAACTCCATTGTGCAAAATCCAGACATTCAGACTGAGTTTAAGATTCTAAACAAGAAACTCACAAATGTAATATACCAAAAATACCTTAGTTGGGGCATTATGTTCAAGTAAAGCAAGTGAAGGCATAATTGTCCTTCTCTGTCTGATTTAAGCTATCCATTGAAAGACTAGCAGAAAATATAAACTTAGGTAATACATATAAATATAATAACAATTCAGTCAGCTGCTGTTGGTCTGAGTATTATGTAACATGGGTCAAGAAATGAAACAATATGGCAAAAGCAAATCAGCTAGGCCGTAGCATTGCTGCAAATGCTCCCTCAGTCGAACGGAGTTAACCATAGTACAATCAAAATAAAGTTTGCCACCTTTCTTTACACTCCAATATTAAATATCTGTTGGGAACCTAAAATGTGTCAGTTTTCCCTGAACTGTATGGAATTAGCAATTGTCACATTTCATTTTTCCAAATCTGTATCATGTCGAAGCTTACCTCCCATGGTGTCATATTTTTCCCTCCTGCCCAGAGGAATATTTTCATGCTAGTCAGTAGGTCATATTCAGGCAGGCTCTAACATAGCCATAGGGAATCTCTTTCAGTGCTACACCAAACACACACCCTGCCTCCAGCACCCAGCCTTCAGCCCCATCATAAAAAGGTCAGGGGCTATCTTTCAGACCACTAACTGCCATTTCTCTTTATCATCACAAGGAAAGGCAAACACAGGATTTGTTGGAAGTGTGTAAAATGCACAGAAGTAAGCAAATTTGGCCTAATGAGTTTGGCAGGGTCGGAATTGGAGAGGATAAGAGTATGATGGAATGGAAGGCACAGCACAGAGACCTGTGATTACGATTAGAAACACCATTTTACCTGTGAGAAAGTCAAAGATCACAACATTCTCCAGTCAATTGTCCCCACCTGTGGTCAGGTCAACAGGAAGGCAAGGAGAGCTCTCTGTAGCACTGATTGGCATTAAAAGGTTGGTGGTCTTGGGTGGTTGGAATGTACCGCTGTCATGTAATGTACTCAACCCATGGGATGGATTGAACAGTATTTTAAGGACATAATTTTTCTTTTCCTAATAAGGAAACAATACATTAATGACAAGATTGAGACTGCCATGGTGAAGGAACTCTGTGTGCAAAGACATCAGGAGTGAAATTTGGTCTTATATTTATGCAATTCCTTTTGCTCTCTAAAGTTAATTTGAGGTAAGAAACTTAACCTCCCCAGAGCAGCAGCTGACCAAGGTGGGAGAAGATAGTGAGAAGTCTGTCCCTTGGGGAATAGGGTTCCATCACTGACATTGTTCAGAATTATTGGCACAGAGTGGAAATAAAAAGCATGGTAGATTTTAGTTGGTTTTATTATTCTTATTTTATTTAATTTATTTATTTATTTATTTTTGAGATGGAGTTTTGCTCTTGTTACCCAGGCTGGAGTGCAATGGCGCAATCTCGGCTCACCGCAACCTCCGCCTCCTGGGTTCAGGCAATTCTCCTACCTCAGCCTCCTGAGTAGCTGGAATTACAGGCACGCGCCACCATGCCCAGCTAATGTTTTGTATTTTTGGTAGAGACGGGGTTTCACCATGTTGACCAGGATGGTCTCAATCTCCTGACCTCGTGATCCACCCGCCTCGGCCTCCCAAAGTGCTGGGATTACAGGTTTGAGCCACCGTGCCCGGCTATTCTTCTTATTTTAATACTCTAATTCCAAAGTACTTTCTTGTTGGCTGAACCCTGGGATAGTTTCCATTGACCCTCCATTCCTGCTGGAGGTCTCTAAGCTTCAGTTCATTGATTTGCATACAGCAATTTCAGCACCTGCTCCTCCTATCCCACAGTATTGTGAGGATCCAAGGTAATAATGGGCAAGAAAGTGTTCTGTAATTGTCAAGCAAATTGAGCAGTTAAGCACATGATCATCTGAGGTATGGAGCCGATTGAAGTGATGGAAAATTGAACCTCACTGGTGATCTCCCAACTCTGTCTTTGCTCTAGCTTTATAATTATTCTCCCTAACCCAAAAGTGTTGCAGGAAAGGGGCAATTAACAACAAAATGAGATTCACTAGTTTGAGCATCGACGTCTTCATTCTCCCTGCTTATTCTGAGAAGTTTCTCAAGCTTTGCATGACTGGCCTTTTAGGCCATATAATTGTTTGTCATAAGGTTATCCTGTATATTGTGGCTTAGTGGGACTCCTGGTCTCTACCCAGAAGATAGTGTCTCCCTCCCCACCACCAAGTGTGACACAATGGCAAGAAGTACTGAAGTTAAGGAAGCCAGAAAATGTTCAAATAGTCTTTATTTCCAAAGAGTCCCAAATTGACTTTTAAAAAAGCAGCTAATTCTGAATTTTAAAACAGCTTGTATGGAGTTGAATTTGACCTTGGATGAGAATTAGCATTTTAATATACCACTAAATTTATAGTGATCCCACTGGGCTCCATATGAAAATCACTCATGGACTGTAACTTCCCCCATCTAGAGTCTCCATGTGTCTGTCATAAAGTGATGCTTCATGCACACAATAGATCAGAGGCATTTTGTGAGCAAACAGCTCTCCTTGCCCCATTTTGATCTGGTGCATATAGTCTACAACCTTTATATGAAGTCAGTAGCAAAGGATGACTTAGAGCATCGTGACTACATCAGGATGATGATTTTACTCTGCCTCTGGCACATATATTCCTTCCTTAATTCTACCCTTTTCCCTCCCTACTTTACTTTTCAGTTGTCAGATATTAGAGTTGACATGCTAATGAAAATGGAATTGACTACTAAAAAACGCACATATGCAAAGACAGAAAAATTAATTGAAAATTCCCTGTTTGTACCAATTCAATGCAGACTCTTGTTTGGCTGCAACTGTAAACCCATGCAGCCTCTAAATGACATTACAACTGACAGTGGTGGTCCCTGGGAACATTCCCACCGATTAGGTTAATAGTGGTAAAAAGATGCCTTACTATCACTCACAAATTTTGCTAGAAGACAAAGATGGTTTCCATGGAGGCAAGCAGGTGAACTGATTGGTTAGGGAAGTCTCAGAAGTGATTCGTTATGCCTTCCTACTCTATTATAGAATCTCTACTTGCCAAATATATATTTCATGCTAAAGATTCATATAGCTGTGGAATGAAAATCACATAGGAGAATCAACATATAAAACAAATCCTCTGTGTATATAGAAGCCTTTTACTTCTTAAACAAACCTATGGAAATCATACTTCCCAAAATTGTGAGGGTCAATAATTTGGAAAACAGGGCTCAATAATCATTAATCCTGATCTATGATTTTGTAACTAGAAACAGTACTAGCTGGCATGATATCATTCAGGTGCAAGATATTTGATGTGAGAAATGTCAATATTTTAAAAAATGAATTGTATAGTTCCATCAAGTCAAGGCACATGTGTGTATCCTAAGGATGCCCATGGAGGCAGAACTTGTAGCCCTCTCTCTCTTTTTCTCTCTTCCTTCTTTTCCAATTCTTACTAAGGGCTTCCATGAGCCAAAAACTGGTTGGTGTTCACATACACACCAGAATAAGTCAACCCCCAGCCCTCCAGGATTGCACAGACCTTGGGAGGAAGCAGGTACTTATTTAGCAGACTCCTGCCATATGCTGTTAGGGGCATTATGACAGAAGGGAGCAAAACAGGCAAGACAGACACAGAAGATACAGGAGGAAGGAGTTCTCAGAAGAGTTTTGAACAGTATCAAAAGCGGTGGAGAAGTTGAGTAACATGAGTGCAGTACTGGGCTGAAGAGTGTCCTCCAAAAATCCATATCTACCTGGAATTCAGGATATGACTTTATGTGGAAGTGTGGTCTTTGCAGATGTAATCAATTAAGTTTAATAAGGTCATACTGGTTTAGGGTGGGCCCTAAATCTTATGACTCGTATCCATATAAAAAGAGGTGACACACAGGGACTACACACACACACACACACACACACACAGAGGGGACACCATGTGAAGGCAGAGGCAGAGATTAGGGTGATGCATCTACAGGCCAAGGAATGCCAGCCACCCCTGGAAACAAGGAGAGAGGCATAGAACTGATTCTCCTTCAGAGCCTTCAGCGGGCACCAACTATAAATAACAAAGGCAGCTTTCCTGTATTATGTGTAATAGTCCTAAATAGTTTTAACTAGGCTTTAAATGCAATTTATAACTCATTTGTAATGTTTGTCTGTTTATTCTCTCAATTTGCATTGACAAAAGATAAAATAAAAATAAAATAGTTGCTATCCTCAGAGTAGCCTGAATTATTGTAGGCCTTTACATATCACACATCCTTTTGTTCCAAAATTTTTCTAGCCACGTATGTGATGATGAATTAATATACACTATGATTAATAATTACAAAGGAGCAGCCAGTTCTATTGTACAGAGCTGTGGTTTACCACCATCGGTGCCTTTGAGAATCTCCTGGGGAGTTGCTTTAAGTACTGATGCCAGAATGCCAGCCTCCAGAGATTCTGATTTAATTGGTCTGCTGTGATACGAGATCATTCTTTTTTTAAAAGCTCCCTAGGGTTTCAGAAGTGCAGTGCAGATTGAAAGCTACCAATACAGAGCAAAGCTTTATACTAAGAGCAGATACGCTAAAGCAAATAATGTGAAATGACTCCTGAAGGCATTAAATTGACAATGCAAATAAAATCCAAGAACAAGCTCTAAATGTATGCTTGTGTTTTACTGAATCCCTTTTATAAACCCATGCCATATTTCACCCCAATATTATCCCAATGCACACGGGGGAAGATAAGATAATGGAATATAACCTGCATCAGACAGACAGCAATATGTCATTGATTTGGGGCAGAGAAGATCAAAGTTTGGGGTAGAGAGAGTGGTTCAATGACAGTGACAGAGAAGAGGATAAGGATTTAAAGACAATAGTAGGATCATTATTTCTTTGCTACCGTGTTGGGACGAAACTGTCTAAAATAAGCAGCTAAACAGAAGGAAGAAAATGGTCATTTGACCATATGTATTTTGACAGAAACAGTTATATTACTTTTTAAAAAAAATTTTAAAGTGTGGATTTGAATTTAATTTTTTATACAAATGAAGTATTTTTGAATACAGAGCTGAGAATATATTCTTGACAGCTTGAAACAGTTTCCTCATTTTCCTCTTTGAATCCCAGATTTGTATTTCATTGTTTTCATATCTAGAGCCAGGCATTGTTGTTTCTAAAATGAACATAAAAGGAATCCATAAAAATCAACAACATGTAAACATTTTAATATCAACAGGGAGGCCTCTACCTGCACCCAAGATAAAATATCTGCAATTTTTAAAATAATGCATACCTTTAAATCATTATACTTTGAAAAACTGAATCAAGCAAAAAAAAAAAAAAGCTTGATAAATGTCCACATAAAACAGTGGAAAGAAAATGTGTTTAAAAGTACATTTACTAACAAAACACTTTCAAGGTCTATATGAGGAGAACCATAAAGCTCTAATGGCAAAAAATCAAAGAAGAACCAAATAAAGGAAGAGATACTCCATCTTCATGGGTAGAAAAACTCATTATTGCCAAGATATCAGTTTTTTCCAACTTGATCTATACATTCAGTGCAATCCCAATCAAAATCCCAGTGACTTAGTTGGTGGATTTTGACAAACTGATTCTAAAGTTTATATGGAGAGACAAAAGTCCCAGAATATCCACCACAATATTGAAGGAGAAAAACAAAGTGAAAGGACTGGCACTACCCAACTTCAAGACTCACCAGAAAGTTACCATAACCAAGACAGCATAGTATTGGTGAAGGAATAGACAAATAGATCAACGGAACACAGGAAAGAGCACAGAAATGGACCCACATAAATACAGTCAACTGATCTGTGACAAAGGAACAAAGGCAATACAATAAAGAAAAAGTAGTCTCTTCAGACCAGGCGTGGTGACTCATACCTAAAATCTCAGCATTTTGGGAGGGCAAGGCAGGCAGATCACTTGAGGTCAGGAGTTCGAGACCAGCCTGGCCAACATGGTGAAATTCCATCTCTACTAAAAATACAAAAATTAGCCAGGTGTAGTGGTGGGTGCCTGTAGTCCCAGCTACTTGGGAGGATGAAGCAGGAGAATCGATTTAACCGGGGAGGTGAAGGTTGCAGTGAGCTGAGAGTACACCACTGCACTCCAGCATGGGCAACAAGAGCAAAGCTCTGTCTCAAAAAGAAAAGAAAAGAAAAAAGTAGTCTTGCCAACAAACGGTACTGGGACAACTGGAACATCCACATGCAAAAAATAAATCCAAATATAGATCATACAACCATCACATTCACTGAAAATGATTACATAACTAAATATAAAATGCAAAACTATAAAAATCCTAGAAGGTAACCTAGGAGAAAATCTAGATGAACTTAGGGTGGGCTCTGACTTTCATATATGACACCAAAGGCATGACTCATGGAAGAAATAATTGATAAACTGGACTTCACTAAAATTAAAAATTTCTGCTCTGCAAATGACTGTTGAGATTATGTAAAGAGAAACCACAAACTCGGAGGAAGTTTTTGCAAAAGAAATATCTGAAATAAAATATAAAAATATCTCTTAAAGCCCACTAATTTTTAAAAAATGCAATTTGATTTAAAGAATGGACCAAAGACCGTAACAGATAAGTCACCAAAGAAGATAGACAGATGGCAAATAAACATACAAAAAAGATGTCCCACATCACATGTCATCAGGGAAATGCACACTAAAACAACTACTACATGCCTATTTTCAAATCCAGAAAACTTACACAATCGAATACTGACAATAAAGTATTGGACAAAAGAAACTCATTCACTGCTGCTGGGTTAAAAATGCTACAACCACTTTGGAAGATGGTTTGATGGTTTCTCATAAGACTAAACATTCTCATACTACATGATCCATCAACCATACTCCTTGATGTATATAACCTAACATGCCAAAAACTTCTGTCTACACAAAAACCTGCATGCAATTATATATGACAGTTGTATTTATAATTTGCTAAAACTTGAAAGCAACCACAATGGACTTCAGGAGGCAAATGGATAAATAAACTGTGGAACATCCAGGCAATGAAGTGTTATTCATCTCTAAAAGGAAATGAGCAATCAATCCATGAACAGACATGGAATAAACTTAAGAGTGTATTACCAAGTGAAAGAAGCCAATCTTAAAAGCCTATATACTACATGATTCCAACTGCATGACATACTGAAAAAGGCAGAATAATGGAAACAGCAAAAATATCAGTGGTTTCCAGGAATTGGGGTGGGGAGAAGAATGAACAGAGCACAGAGGATTTTTAGGGTAGTGAAAATACTCTGTATAATCCCATAATCATGGATACATGTCATCATACATTTGTCCAAACCCACCAGATGTATAATACCAGTAGTAAACTCTCATGTAAATTATGGACTTTGGGTGATGATGATAAGCCAGTGTAGGTTCATCAATTGTCACCAGTGTCCACTCTGTGGGGGGATGCTGACAACAGGAGAAACTATGCATGTGTGGGGGCAAGGGGCATATGGGGAATCTCTGTGCCTTCATCTCACTTTTTCTGTGCATCTAAAAGTGTGTAAAAACATAAAATCTTTTTTAAAAATACATTTATATCAAGATTTTATTCCTGTGAATTTTCCAGCATTTATAATGGCAGTATCACTTATGAATTGTTTGGGTCTAATTGTAATTTTCATACAAACCATTTATTGTGGGCCAATGTGTGTTGTTACATTAATGTTGTTACTAATTTACTCATGTTTGCTATATATTTGTATCTTTATCTCATTATTGTATCTATTAGTGAGACTAAAAAACACACTGAAACATTTTAACTGAAACATTAAATACTGTTTTATAAGTGGTATTCATTAAAACAAGCATTTGGATAATGAAGGACAGGTTAAATTTCATTTACTGATTAGTAAAATAAATATTGCATTAAAAAAGAATAGCTTGAAATACTAGTGTTAGTTTTATTGTCTCAGCTCAGAGTTGAAAGTACTTAAGTTATTAATAAGACAAACACTCATCTAATTGTTATCTCACATGACATTTCTGTAACTACAGAACAAGAAAGCAAAGTTAATTATATATCAACGAGTAATTCCTGTTAAATTGCATAGTGTAAAATACAAAGTAAAAACCTAAAAAAGCTAAAATGGGTTAGATACTAAACCTGATGCTTTTTAAAAAAGTGTTAACTTGGAGCAAATTGATAGAACACACTGTATTTCTAAACAACCTAATCAATAGTACTCAAAGCTCTATTGCAGTGTTCTAGGAACGCTATTTGGAATCAAATAATGAAATAGAACTATCAAGGAACTTAGGAAATATGCAACAAATAGTAACAAAATGCACAGATTTAAAATGATATTAAATAATATTAAACTATGTTAAATTTAATTAAATTGGCTAGACGCAGTGGCTCATGCCTGTAAACCCAGCACTTTGGGAGGCCGAGGTGGGCGGATCACAATGTCAGGAGTTTGAGAACAGTCTGGCCAATATAGTGAAACCCTGTTTCTACTAAAAATACAAAAAAAAAAAAATAGCAGGGCATGGTGGCTCATGCTTATAATCCCAGTTACTCGGGAGGCTGAGGCAGGAGAATTGCTTGAACCCAGGAGGAGAAAGTTGCAGTGAGCCGAGGTAGCACCACTGCACTTCAGCCTAGGTGACAGAAAGGACTCTGTCTCAAAAAAAAAAAAGTAAGTTAAATTAAAACAATGCATGAATATTTTCAAACTATCATAATAAATGTTGAGTTAATGAATCTAAGCTATTTTAGAGGATGCTTAAAATCTTAGCAGGTCTATAGTGCAGAAGGATGTTTCAGTGCAAATCAGCATGGATTTTCTTATTCTTTCCCATGGAAAGATTCAAGCCCCTACAGGGTTGGCTCCACTTGGTACCATATTTCATTAGCAGTGTGGTAGCATTCTATCTCTACATCCACAAATAGGATAAAAAGCTTTGGCAAATACACTGAGGCTAATGAGACACATGATGAAAGGTTAATTTAACATGGTACAAGGCTTTAATCATCAATGTGAAAAATGCCTTCCCATCCAAGTATTGACCTGAGAAAAGATATCTTCTCATTACGGCTAGGCTAAAAATCAGGATTAAAGCATTAGGAGATTATTATCATTCATGTGGACCAGTTTTACTAAAAAGCAAGCCTATGCGTATGCACACAACTAAAATGAAAACTTATGGCATTGAAAGCGTCAGTAAAATTAAATTTATAGTAAATTTTAGACATCGGACAAATACGCCTCTGGATGTTTACTCAGTCAGGGTTGTTGTAATACTGAATATTAATCTGTCCCATGACATATAATATACACCCTGATTCAGGAAATGGACTGACAACATTTTTAGGTAAAACTTTCTGAAGTTTTTCCAACTTGAGTTGTGTGCAATTTTAGGGATTCTGCATACTTGGTTTTAGATTCTTTTCTTGAAACACATTTTCATGATTTTTGAAATAAAAATATACATACTTTAAAGGGGAGAGCTTAAAATTTTTCTCTTAGAGAGTTCATACACTCTCAAGTTAAGTACTTGTACCACCTTCCTTGTGCATATACATGTATAAAACAATATTATCAAACAGATGTTATTTTCTGCCTGCCTTTGATACATTTCAATATAATACATAAGCAGTATGTTCAAATACAACAGCCATTCACACTCACAGGAAAGAAAAAGCATTGCTGAAATAGGCCATGAATTATTGTGTTCAGGAGGGCACTGGGGAGGTTTCCTAGACCAGAGAAAATTTGGCTACAGTTATGTTATGTCACATACATTATGTGACAATGAGGCAATATCAAGAAAGAACCCACAAATTACTCAAGTTCAAAGACAAAAATAAATTTTAGCTTTAAAGTTAGAAACTGAAAAGTGCCAGAATTTTCTAATTGAACAATCTAAAAGCCAATCCATTGTTGCCTGCTAATGAAACCACCACAGGGTTTCATATAATTAATATCAAATTATCTTTGAATGAAAAAATAAAATAGTTGCAACATTCCTTTACACAGACATGCATTTTGAACAGTCTGTCTTTAAACCATAGTATTAGGACAGTCTTCCCATGTAGAAGAGATGATTAATTATGTTTTGGGTTGGGTGCCCTCTTTATTTTCTTTTCTCTTAGAAGAGCTTTGGTTTCTATAATTACTTCTCATTTATCTCTAGCTAAATGTGGGTGAATTTTTCTATTAATTAAATTTGAATTCACTCTAATTGGTAAGTTTAAAACAATGACAGGAATAAATTATAGCACATACTGTAACCCAAATATGGCTGAGGAAAACAGATATATTATGTGACAATGGTGCAATATTAAGAAAGAAGACCCCACACTTACTCAAAGACTAAAATAAATTGTAGCATTCTGTTAAATTAAAAAATAAGTATTCTCTTGGATTAGGAAAATTTTTGGAAGAAACCTTTGAGGGCTTCACTTATAGACTCAAAGATAATTTTCCTACACAGAGGAGAAAAAGAGGACTCATTGAAGACTCCAAATTATGAATTATTTTAAATAATTTATTTGTCTTAGTTATATATAATCAATTTATTCATTGTTGATTTCTAAGTATAAAAACATATGTAGATAGAAAAAGAGACTATCAGGGACTTCATGAAGCCATTGTTTTTGATTAAGGAAAGGTGTGGTAACTATTCTGCTTAAGTGCCCCTGTTGTATGAATTTTGCATCAATGTTTGCTGATTTATTTCCTCTATTAGTGAAGTAGGAGGTGATGCCTATCAGTAAATATTAGTATACATTTCCCATTTCCTTCTCTCTATACTCAGAAGAAAAGAATTTTAAAACTCAGCTTCACATTTTAAAACATACTGAATTCTAAAACTTTTAATACAGGAAAATCCCTCAGACATTCTCCAGCCTGGTTTCTTCATTTCACAGATGAGTAATCAGTTGCTCTGGGAGAGGATGTTATCTGCCCAAGGTCACTTAGCTGATAGGAAATCTAATTTGCGACTAATGACAAATGTGTGCTCTTTCTTTCACACCAAGCACTTGTGGACATATTTTTTTTTCTTGTCAGTGATATAGGTGAACACAATTTTATAAAACTTGCAGAGGAACAGAAACTGGAAGATCTAATGTGTTAGAAATGACAAAATAAAGAGTTCAGGCGGGGTGTGGTGGCTCAAGCCTGTAATCCCAGCACTTTGGGAGGCCGAGGCAGGTAGATCACAAGGTTAACAGATTGAGACCATCCTGGTCAACTTGGTGAAACCCCGTCTCAACTAAAAATACAAAAAATTGGCTGGGCATGGTGGCATGTGCCTGTAATCCCAGCTACTCAGGAGGCTGAGGCAGGAGAATTGCCTGAACCCAGGAGGCGGAGGTTGCGGTGAGCCAAGATCGCACCATTGCACTCCAGCCTGGGTAACAAGAGCGAAACTCCATCTCAAAAAAAAAAGAAAAAAGAAAAAAGAAAAAAAAAGAGTTCAAAGAAGGCTGGCAAGTTAGAGAGACAGAAAATGGCAAAATAAAATTTAATAGACAAAGGTTCAGAATTCTTCTCCAACTTAACCGCATATGTACAGATTCCTCACATACTTAGTCATGGGATGAAGAAGGTCCATCTTATGAAGAGCATGTACAAGGGCAACTAGTTGTCAAAAGAATAGTTTAAGCGGGTTTCATGAAGCCAAGCTCAGTGTCTGCTCTATTGAAGGTAATGGTCTGCTTCATCTGGTTTAGAGACAGAAGACTTGTGCTAAAGTCCTAATGCTGGCACAGTTGTGAGTTATCTTGGTATCATCTGTGATTTTTTAAAATGTATTCCTCCAACACTAGATCATAAGAGTGATAAGTGTGGCGACATTCTTGCTGTATTCTCTCCTATATCCTAGGACTTTGTGCTGAGCCAGACATACAGTAGTCACTCAATGAATACTTGTTAAATAAATTATTAAGGTAATGTAACTTATCCTCTCTGAGCCCCAGTTTCCTCATTTATAAAATTAAGAACCTACTGTTGTGAAAGTAGTTTGGAAACTCCAAAGTGCTATGGAAATATAAGCAATTACTACTGTCATTGAGAAATGCTGCCAATAATACTTAAAGAATCTGAAACAACTCAGCCTGGAAAGCTAAGATTAGCAGAATAGTGTCTCCAAATATTTGAAGAACTATAATAGATTGGACCCATTTTTGTATGTAGTTCCAGAGGAGCAGATGGTGACCACTGTCCAGACAGATGTGTCTCAATATAAGGACACCATCTGTAATGTTAATAATTAGAATGCATCCTGTAATTTTCTCTCTATCTTTGGAAACCAGTTGAGATCCAGAGTCTTTCACTGGGAGGTTTAAAGCCTAGAGAAGCCTTGGTGCTAGAGAGGGGAGGGGTAATGAATTAATCTTGAACCAATTCATCACATAGCAATCTCAATGCTTTAGTTAGCTCTTATAGGTATTTAACGTGGCCAGAGGCGTGAAGGAAGTCATGTTGGTTTGGAAGCCCTGCCTACCACAACCCCTGCACCACCCCATCACCTGAATAATTTCATGTCATCACTAGTGGAAATGTTTAAACAGTGGTGAATATGCATGATAGAATCTTGCACTGGATAAAGAGTGGATCTTTGAATTTCAAGGTCATATTCAACTGAATATAATCTAAAGAAATGGGAACTTTTGAAGGTGATGATGAATACATGAGCTTAAAAAGGATTGGAAAAGGCTGGGTTCGGTGGCACTTGCCTGTAATCTCAGCACTTTGGAAGGCTGAGGCAGGTGGATCACCTGAGGTCAGGAGTTCAAAACCAGTCTGGCCAACATAGTGAAACCCTGTCTATACTAAAAGATACAAAAATGAGCCGGGGTGGTGGCAGGGCCTGTAATCCCAACTACTCTGAAGTCTGAGGCAAGGAGAATTGCTTCAATCTGGGAGGCAGAGGTTGCAGTGAGCAGAAATCATGCATTGCCCTCCAGCCTTGGTGACAAGAATGAAACTCCATCTCAAAAAAAGAAAAAGAAAAAAAAAAAAGAAAAGGATTGTAAAGAAGAGATACTAACTCCTCTTTTTGCTTCCCAGAAGTAGAGAAAACAGAGTTTAGGCTACAATTTATAATTGACTATGTGTCCCAACTTCATAAAAATCAATACATAAAATTCTCTGTAGGAATTAAAAATAATTGCAGATTAACACACTGTTTATATATTAATCACATCAGTTTATAAACATAATGCATATACATGAAAACACACAAAAATGCATAAAGAAATTACAAAGAACAGTTCTTAATTTACTTATTTTCATTTTGGCACTTGTGTGACCTTGATTGTCAAGTGCATTAACCTACAGAAAACAGAGATTTGATGAACCTTGAATCCATTTAGACCTGTCTTCTCTGCTAGAAAAAGAGAATGTATGTTTTTAGAAAAACATTTGGCCCACAGATGATATGAGAAAAAGCTTTTCCCATTTAAATAGCTGCTATTTTTATAAATGGAACCATATCAACTTTTCCATAAGGAGAAAACACACTCTTGTGAAGAGCCGAGAAATTCTGGGGTGCGTGCGTGTGTGTGCTGGAGTTGCCAAGTAGTTTTCCCTTACATTTAAGCAACATAACTTAGGAAAGAAAAGAGATGCACTTTGAGTTATTTCCCTGTCCTGTGCAGGTTAGTATAGCAGAGTGGAAGTCTTAAGGGAAGATAAGGAGCCTGGGGGAAAAGTGTAATTATACCTGAAGGATTTCCTGGGAGTCGGTAGGTAATGTGAAATGAAATTGGGAAGGTGAGGAGGCTGCGTTCCCCTGATGCCAGTGTGTGCTTTCATTTGACATTAATAGTCACTGAGCCAAGGGGGAAACATCTTTACCTTTTAAAATAATTCACTGCTATCAATTATACACGTGAGCTAGAATGTTCAGGCCATGTTCACAAACTTCTCAATTAGAAACACTGTATATCTGAAGTAATTATAAAATATATTGTATGGCAATGTTTTTCCAACATAAAGAAAAATTCATGAAAGCGTTACACACACTCTGAAATTCAAAACCAGTTTAGTCAACAGGGACTACCTTCTACAGATTCATTTTCTTATTCATGTGGTGCATTTATGAGTTCCATTAATGTAGATGAAAATTACACACAGGTATCCAGAAAAGACATCTGAGGCCTTCCACACTCCACATTATTATCAGTGGGAATATCAGAGGGCAGTTTTCTTCCTGCATCATCTCTCTCTGAGTGAAAGCTTGTTATTTAACTGCATTTGTCAGCTAATCGGCCAGAACGTGACGTTATTAAAACTTAGAACTGGCCTCTGCAAAGGTAGATGTCCTGTGAAACACCGAAATGAAAATCGCCTGGTGCTTTGATGACCACCTTAACTTGAAGCCGTAGTCATTAGGATGCATTTCTCAAGGCAGCGTACAGGGCACACATGGATAATCACTGGAACTGTATTTTCTTCTAAAGCTTGCCATTAAGGGACTCCATCCTCAGTTCTGGGACAATAGGTTAAATCGCCTTTCAATTTATCAAATCAGTGTCAGATCTCAGCTGGCAAAACGCAGCCTTTGAGTCTGTCTCCTTCAAAATGTAGAAGCCACCGCTCCGGCCAGAGTCATAGAAAGGCAAGAAGAGCATAAGAAAATCCCAGCTGCAGAACAAAACCCATGCTTTTTCCAAAGCACATTCCAGTGCTGAGATCTGGTCACATGAAACACATTCTATAGCTACTCTTTTCAGTCTTCTGGTCATTTCTACGAAAACTGTCTTAGTACATTTGGTATTATTTGTACATTCAAAATACTGTGAATTGGGTGGCTTCTAAACAACAGAAATTTATTTCTCACAGTTCTGTAGACTGGGAAGTCCAAGTTCAAGGCACTGACAAATTCAGATTTTGGTGAGGGTTTCCATTTCATAGGCAATGCCTTCTTGCTGTGTCTTCACATGGTGAAAAGGGCAAGGGGTGTTCCTCAGGCCTTTTTAAAAATCAAGTTGTTAATCCCATTCATGAAGGCTTCACTCTCATAACCTAATCACCTCCAAAGACCTTTGTTATTTGGCTTCTAATTACAGCTATTTCAAAAGGAAAAGCGTATCATTTCAGCCTTTGTATAGAGCTATTATTTGAATGTTTTATTCCCCCCAAATCCATACATTGTAATAGTAATCTCAAAGGGGATGGTATTAGAAGATGGGGCCTTTGGCGAGTACTTAGCATTCGTCTTTTCATCTAACATCTGAATTCCTGGCCCTAAGCACCATTGTTTTGTAGCCCCTCTTCTACTTCGACTTCTCTTGATGGGAGTCAGTGCAAACTTCTTTTGTTACAAAAAGGTTGTATTCTGCCACTAGTGAGTAACAGAGTAAGAGTCATTAAGAATGGCCATTTGTTAAGATGCCAGCCATTGTTAGGCAGTCTGGTAATATCATAATTGGCAAAATTCAGAAGCTGATGTGAGAGCTAGCATAAGTACGTTACACTCTAGGACTGTCCCCAAAACCCAGGTTTGACATCTGAATTTAACTGACACTGTTTGCCTGCTTTGAGGCTGTCCTTTCATTGTGTTGCTAACTGCAAATGAGAATGACTCCCCAAGGGAAGCCTTTGGGATCACAAATCCATAAACATCTGGGAATAAAATCTCTTTCAATTACATTAATTATCTGCTATGTGCAGGAGAAAGTTTTGAATATAAAATAACATTATTTTAATATCAAGGTTAGAGGAAGATTTTAAACTTCCTTTAAACCCCAAATGCCCTTTAAGATCCCAGAAGGGAAGAATCTGGCCTGGGCACATTGGCTCACATCTGTAATCTTAGCACTTTGGGAGGCCAAGGTGGGTAGATCACCTGAGGTCAGGAGTTTGAGACCAGAATGACCAACATGGTGAAACCCCATCTCTACTGAAAATACAAAAAATTAGCTGAGTGTGTGGCGGGCGTCTGTAATCCCAGCTACTCTGCAAGCTGGGGTAGGAGAATTGCTTGAACACGGGAGGTGGAGGTTGCAGTGAGCCGAGATTGCACCATTGCACTCCAGTCTAGGCGAAAAGAGCTAGTCTCTGTCTCAAACAAAACACCCAGAGGGGAAGAATCTACATGCATACTGCAGTGAAATTGTTATTTAACATATGCAGGGAAGCATATCCTTGAGCAACTTCATTAGCGTGCCTGGTAAGTCAAATGGTTGGGATATTTCCCTCAGTCAATGAGGCAAAGAAAGTCCAGGCTGCCAAATTATTTACTATGTGGTTCTAATGTTATTCTACCCAATTGGCACTGTCTGCCTAGACTAGCTTAGTGTTCAATACAGTTCATTTCTGATCTTTTTTTTTTTTGAAGTCTTACTCACATTTGGATACCCATTGCCATCACTAAGCCAGCCTATCGGCCACCCCTTGCCAGTACAACCCACACCATGTGAATGTTGCAGCAGCACTTCCATCATGGTCCTCCTTGTGTAAGTAGCTCACCTGTTGGAGCAAGCCTAAACCTCCCTCGCCATGCCTCAGCTTGCAGCTGATGGTCTTCTCTGCCATACCTGCAGGCAGCCTCTTCCTGTCAGTCAGGCAGGGCTCCTTGCTGAATGATCTGTACAGTAAGCTCACTGGCACGTGTTTTGCTCTTACCTATCCTATGGTCACCAACTGTAACGTCCTTTTCCTCCTCTCCTGCTTCCCATGATCAATTGTTCGTCATGCTCAAGGTCCTCTCGGGTTCTGCCCCACCTGGCCCTTTCGGCACACACAATCTCTCCCCTTCTCTAAGTAGAGTTTATAGATGACAGCATGGGCTTTGCTATGGTTGTGCATTCTTATGTGCATGTGTGAATATATATGTATCTATAGATAGACACTGCTTGTAATTTTTTAAAGAAAATAGCTTCTACTTGTTTCATTCAAAATATCTGAGACCACATTTTCCCAGTCCAGTCTATCATCGATGGGCATTTGGGTTGGTTCCAGGTCTTTGCTATTGTAAAAAGTGCTGCAATGAACATTCGTGTGCATGTGTCCTTATAGTAGAATGATTTATAGTCCTTTGGATATATACCCAGTAATGGGATTGCTGGGTCAAATGGAATTTCTATTTCTAAGTCCTTAAGGAATTGCCACATTGTCTTCCACAATGGTTGAACTAATTTACACTCCCACCAGCAGCGCAAAAGGAAAATGTGGCACATATACACCATGGAATATTATGCAGCAATCAAAAATGATGAGTTCGTGTCCTTTGTAGGGACATGGATGAATCTGGAGAACATCATTCTCAGCAAACTGACACAAGAACAGAAAATGAAATACTGCATATTCTCACTCATAGGTGGGTGATGAAAAATGAGAATACATGGACACAGGGAAGGGAGTACTACACACTGGGGTCTATTGGGGGGAATAGGGGAGGGACAGCAGTGGGGGGAGCTGGGGAGGGATAGCATGGGGAGAAATGCCAAATGTGGGTGAAGGGGAGGAAGGCAGCAAAACACACTGCCATGTGTATACCTATGCAACTATCTTGCATGTTCTGCACATGTACCCCAAAACCTAAAATGCAATTAAAAATATATATATAGGCCAGGTGCAGTGGCTCAAGCCTGTAATCCCAGCACTTTGGGAGGCCGAGGCGGGTGGATCACGAGGTCAACAGATCGAGACCATCCTGGTCAACTTGGTGAAACCCCGTCTCTACTAAAAATACAAAAAATTAGCTGGGCATGGTGGTGCGTGCCTGTAATCCCAGCCACTCAGGAGGCTGAGGCAGGATAATTGCCTGAACCCAGGAGGCGGAGGTTGCGGTGAGCCGAGATCACGTCATTGCACTCCAGCCTTGGTAACAAGAGCGAAACTCCATCTCAAAAAAAAAAAAAAAAATTATATATATATATGAGACCAGTTATTTTCGTTTGTTTGTTTTTAGAAAAAAGCTGACATCAGGGGAGAGCATGACACCGTCCCCACCACCACACACTATGCAGCCGAGTGAGTTTCCCACATTTGGGGAAATCATGGGGGTCAGCATATAAGAATATAATGGGTAAGCTCACCCTGGGAAAAACCACTTTCATGATCACACCAACTCCCCTGCCAGGTAAGGCCAGTCTGTGAATTTCACTGTTTGCATAAAATATGCCCAACAAACATGGATTTGCTATATTTTACCTCACTTCTAGTGAGACCTATCACTTAACAAAGTAAGTGACTGAAATGTCCCAGAAGATGTCAAAGTACCATGTTATCTGCCCTCCCTGGCCTCCTAATCCTGAATTACTTCCCTTAGTTATCTCACCTCCACTTGTCTTTATGAGATAATAAAGAATCTTTTGAAAAGGCCAGAGGGCGCAGCTGGGATCAAAAGTCAGGCAGACAAATATGTCACGTGTTCATATTAACTACAATACAGGTTCCTTCCTAATTTGGAAATCAGAATATAGTTTCACAATAGCCAAAAAGCAACAGCAAACCTGATACTGAAAGCCTAGTAAGGTTCACTTCTTTCATGGTATTAATATTTCGGTGACTAAGACACATTTCCAAGAAATAAAAATTAAGGGGAAAATGTAATTTAACAGTATTTTTACGTAAAACCATTGCATGTTTAAATTTATATAAATTCCATTTTGAAATATTTCTCAAAATGTAAACAACACATAAATGATGGCGCGGTGGCTCACGCCTGTAATCCCAGCACTTTGGGAGGCCGAGGCGGGTGGATCATGAGGTCAACAGATGGAGACCATCCTGGTCGACATGGTGAAACCCCGTCTCTACTAAAAATACAAAAAATTAGCTGGGCATGGTGGCACGTGCCTGTAATCCCAGCTACTCAGGAGGCTGAGGCAGGAGAATTGCCTGAACCCAGGAGGCGGAGGTTGCAGTGAGCCGAGATTGCGCCATTGCACTCCAGCCTGGGTAACAAGAGCGAAACTCCATCTCAAAAAAAAAAAAAAAAAAAGAATTTGCATACATCTAATCTGAAGCTATAAATATTTGGGGTTTAAACTATCAATCTGAATATTGCACTGAAAACTCTACTATCATTATTATCTTAATATGTTCACATAAGGTCCAATGGTAATTTTACTTTTTTTTTTTTTAGATAGAGTTTTGTTCTTGTTGCTGGAGTGCAATGGCACGATCTTGGCTCACCGCAACCTCCACCTCCTGGGTTCAAGCGATTCTCCTGCCTTAGCCTCCTGAGTAGCTGGCATTACAGGTATGTGTCACCACTCCGAGCTTATTTTGTAGTTTTCGTAGAGATGGGGTTTCCCCATGTTGGTCAGGCTGGTCTCGAATTCCTGACCTCAGGTGATCCGCCTGCCTTGGCCTTCCAAAGTGCTGGGATTAGAGGTATGAGCCACCATGCCTAGCCAATTTGACATTTTTAATGTGTCCCAATGGCAAAACATTTTGACTATTATATTTACAAAAGGAACACCTAGCGCCTTATTTTCTAGCAAATAATAATAATGTTATATAGAATCACTGAGAGTAACTGGATGGACCATGTGTTCCTCTAGTAATTTTTTCTTGGACAAATTTAATTTGTATCTTTTTATTTTCAGTAAGTATCACACCCTGAAAAACCTCCTTTCTCTGTGGTTCTATGGTAAGGTATCAAGGGCATAGACTCTGAAATCCAATGGTCCCAAATTCAGGTTTTGATTCAGCTACTTCTTAACTGAGTGGCACTGGGCAATTCACTTAGTATCCCTGAGTGTCAGTTTGGGTATCTGGAATGGATAGAGTGGTGGTGATACAATACTTACTATTTAAGGTTGGAATATGGCTAAAATAAATAATTTTAATAAGGTGCCTTGCTTGTTGGATTGCTAGAACTGCCATTACTAGCTAAAGGCAAACAAGTTGTAAAATACCACAAACCAGGTAGAGTTAGAAAGGCACCCTTGGTTCCTTTGCTACCCTCTATCTTTTGAAGGCAGTTGTTATTTGGAGGATCTCAGCAGCCAGAAATACGGCTGCTGATTTTATAATTTTCCAGCAGGCTCTTGTGAATCACCATATGCTTTAATTTTTTTTCTAAGAAATTCTGGCAGCATGAAAAAAATGAATTCACTATGCCAACGCCAATCTAAAGATGTCAATCTACAACATAACGCCTTTGCTACTTTTATTCTTCAACATGACGTCAAAATCTCCATCACTGGCTTGTCATGGCCAGTGTCTTTGTCGAAATGACACTCTGTATCATGACAGATAATGGGATTTTCTCTTTGAAGTCGGATGAAGAAAGGGGTAGTACACTTATGTCTTCATTCTTTTCCTTTTTTTCTTTAAGAAACCCTTATTAAACCTTTAAGACAGTGCTTTTTCCAACTTTCTTCAAACTTTCAAGGATCTTTGTGCAGTTCACCCAAAACACAACTCATCATGCAGCATTGACACACAGGCTATGGGGTGGGGGAGAGCACGGGCATGGAGAAGCACAATGCAGGGGTTTAACAAGCATTTATTTAACAGAATTTAGGAACTTTTACTTTCCTCCAAAGCAGATGGTTCCTTGCTCTAAGATCTCCAGTGTCTTCCCATGGCCACTACTGGCCTTCCCACTGCTGACCGCTCTGCCTCTATTCTGTGTTCGTGCCACATCAGCTACACGTGTCCATCTTCCTAATGATCCTCGCATATGCCACTCATGGCCACCTCATGGTTACTTGCTGTCCACCCCACATGCTTTCCCTTCCCAAGCGTCTTTCCATGGCATGCTCTCCCTGCTCTCTTTTTGTCACTCATTTCAGTTTAAGGATGTGTGCCCCTTGAGCCTTCCCAAATTGATCTTGCCATTCTCTTATTCTACTCTATTTTATTTCAAAGAGTTTATCACTGCCTGAATTTCTGTGTATTTTCAGTTCAGGGTTTCTTCCACTCGTCTTCCTTCCACCAGTCTCTGGCCTCAGGAAGACTGGATGTTGTCTTTTATCTACTGTATTCTCAGCATCAGAGCAGTGCCTAACCATGATAGAAACTCAGAGAGTAAATGAATACATGAGTGTCATGCATATATAGAATAGTGGACTTTCCCTGGTTATATTTTCTAAAAAAGCAGGAAATATATGAGCCCTGATGTAGTTCCTTTAACTGTATTGTCTCATTTAATTATTATTATGGAGTATCTTTCATTCTTATTTTAGAGCTGAAGCCTCTGATTTTAGAATTTAAATTGCCCAATCTAAACTTGTCTAATCTAAAGATATACACTTAGAAAGTGACTGCCAGCATTTAAGCCCTGGGTTTTAGATTCCAAATTTGATAATTTTGTCTCTACATAACACAGATGTAAAATAGTTTTTAAAGAAGCTTAGAGAGTTTACAGACTTTGCTGATTTTTAGTTAAGTGGTTAATATTACAAGGTAATTGATTCAGCAGCTGGGATAAGAGAAATAATTAAATGAATGTTTACATAAGCAAAGCGCCAAACCAGCAATTGACTCAATAAAGCCTACTATGCTTACATTTTTCTCTGGCTCTCTGTCTTTCCAACTTCCCTTGGAAAAAGGTACCCCTTAAAATTCAGTACATGTTCTTTTTGGTCTATAAAGAGCTTATTCTTTTTGATGACTTCATAACCTTAATTTTGCATTTCTATGACTGACCTTCAGTTTGAATTCCAGCCTGTCTCCTAATGTCTACTGAATATTCTCACTTTGGGTTCTTTTTGTTATGTACTCAAGGTCAATATTACTCTGTGTCCCCATCTGGCTCCTTGTCCTAAATTTTTGCTTCCAGGTGCTAAGCATTAGCCATATTTAATTATGTGAACAAATAATTGTTATATCCTATTAATTCTTTCTTAAATTATGCCTATATCTTGTATTTATATCAAATTTACTATTTTCACTGCCAGTATATTTCAAATACATGTGCACTCACACCTCAATTGCTACAATAGCTGCTTTTTTGTTGTTTTTATTTTTAGTTTTTACTTTTAAGTTCACAGGTACATGTACAGGTTTGTCCCACATAGGTAACATCATGTCATGGGGGATTGCTGTACAGATTATTTCATCACCAAGTATTAATTAAGACTAGAACCCATTAGTCACTTTTTCTGATTCTCTCCCTCCTCCCACCCTTCACCCTCTGAAAAGCCCCAGTGTCTGACTGTTTCCCTCAGTGTCTGTTGTTTCCCTCAGGGTGTCCATGAATTCTCATAATTTGGCTCCCACTTATAAGAGAGAATATGTGGTATGTGGTTTTCTGTTCCTGCGTTAGTTTGCTGAGGATAATGGCCTCCAACTCCATGCGTGTTCCTGCAAAGGACATTACCTCATTCTTTTTCATGGCTGCGTGGTATTCTGTGGTATACGTGTACCACATTTCTTTAACCAACCTACAACTGTGGGCATTTAGGTTGATTACGTGTCTTTGCTCTTGTGACTAGTACTGCAATGAACATACACCTGTATGTGTCTTTATAACAGAACAGTTTATAATCCCTATGGTAATGGGATTGCTGAGTCAAATGGCATTTCTGTCTTTAGGTGTTTGCGGAATTGTCACTCTGTCTTCCACAATGGTTGCACCACTTACACTCCCACCAACAGTGTATAAGCATTGTTTTTCTCCACAACCTCACCAGAATCTGTTATTTTTTGACTTTTTAGTAATAGCCATTCTGATTGTTGTTAGATGGTATCTCACTGTGGTTTTGACTTGCATTTCTCTAGTGATCAGTAATGTTGAACTTTTCTTCATGTGATTGTTGGTGCATGTACGTCATCTTTTGGAAAGTGTTTGCTCATGTCCTTTGCCCACTTTTTAATGCCATTTTTTTTTTTGTAAATATTTGAAGTTCTTTACAGCTGCTAGATATTAGACCTCTGTTGAAAGTATAGTTTGCAAAAAGTATCTTCCATTCTCTTTGTTGCCTGTTTCCTCTGCTGATAGTTTCTTTTGCGGGGCAGAAGTTCTTGAGTTTAATTAGATCCTATTTTTCTATCTTTGCTTTGGTTGCCACTGCTTTTGGCATCTTTCTCATGAAATCTTTGCCTTTGCAGACCTTGTCCTAAATGGTACTGCCTAGGTTGTCTTCTTTAGTTTTTACAATTTTGCATTTTACATGTGAGTCTTTAATCCATCTTGAGTTAATTTTTGTGTATGGTGCAAGAAAGGGCCCCAGTTTTAATCTTCGGCGTGTGGGTAGCCAGTTATCCCAGCACCATTTATTGACTAAGGAATCCTTTCTCCATTACTTTTTTTTTTTTTAGTTATGGTTGTTAAAGTTCAGATAGTTGTACATGTGCATGTGCAGTCTTATTTCTGGTTCTCTATTCTGTTCCGTTGGTCTCTGTGTCTGTTTTTGTACCAAAGCCATGCTGTTTTGTTTACTGTAGCCCTGCAGCAGCTTCTTGATTGATCTCCCTGTTTCTTGTTTCCCGTATCATAATTTATCTGGTACATTAGTACCAAATTCTTATTCCTTAAAGTCTTTTCAGCAAGTCATGCCCACATTCAAAGTTTTAACACCACAGCTTGGAAGTAGATATCTACAATGTGGTTGCAACAGACCTTTTGATCTTAACTTCTACTATTCCTTAACATCTTCCAGTTCAGAGAAGTCTTTTAAATATGTCCTACTCATTTTTGCTGCCAGAATATTTTCTACATTATGATCATTTTGGGGAATACAGTTTCTTCTTCTCTCAATTTATTCAGATCCAAGGCTCTGCTTATGACCCACCTTCATGAAGCCATTTCTGATTGGGCTGCCACATTGCTCAATTCCAGGAAACACCATTAACATATTTGTGCTCCAGGGAGCAAATTTCTTGTTAACATTCTAATATTACCCTTTCTTCCATTTGGATTTTAGTCTTATGTAAAGTTTAATTGATGTCATTCTGAAGATTATTTAATCCTTTCAAAGTTTGAATTGTAACATATACTGAATATAATCTTCCCATTCCCCACCTATGTGTCCATTTTAATGTTTCTGTTGTTGCACTTGTCAATTTTACCCATGGTTTTTCAGGGCCAGCATGTATTTATTAAACACTTGCTCCGTGTCTTATCTTGTTTAAGACAATAGGCATGCAGGGTTGAACGAATTAAACTTGATCTTTGCTTTGGCGCATTACTCATATCATTGTACATGGAGTCTATGGGACCAAGAGAGAAGTATCAGATGCTAAGGTGGCTGTAACAGTAGGCTAGTGAGGTCATGAAAGGGGCTCGATCCATCGAGTTCATGCATAGTTCCCAGGATCACTTCTAGCTTTATTTATACTGTTCAACATGAAGAGGAAACAACCAACCCCACATCGGCTAAAATGTGTTCAGTGTCTTCTCACATTGTCTCCTGGATACTCCTTCTATTTGAGCAGAATGAGAAGTGCAGTCATTAAATCTGACACATAAAAGCACACCTCTTCCAAATACAATGCCTACATGGACGTGAAATTGGTATATCTTTAGTTTTCATATTTTTAAAATTATATATAGATATGTAAATTATTCAAAGGCAGAGAGCATGCCTTCTCTCTGCTTTGTAGAGAATATTTGCCGTGAGGGTTAGCAACGCCAGCTGATGATGACAGCCTCTATTTAAATATCCAAAGTTTCAAAGCCTACCTTTTCTCAAAGTTAAAAAAAAAAAAAACAAACAGAAAACAAAAAACAAAAAGAAAGCAAAAGCAATGAGAAATTATAAAATAAAACAATACTATCTAAGTGCTAGGCAACTTGATGTATATAGGTTTTGCAGCTCTAAATGTCATTTTAAGCCATTCTTGATATTAGCAACTGGGTATTACAAGTTAAACTTTAAGTTTAAACTAAGATACATTATCTGTCTATCTGTATATTATCTATAGCTATCTATCTTTAAATTTAGATATGTTATATGTTGTGACCTTATTCTATTATCAAGGTCTCTGGCCCAATAGTATTATATATGTTTAGAGGGCTTTTTCCTCCTTCCATAAATTATTTTTTAGTCTTTTCTAGGGGGTAGAGAGAATCAAGTGTAAGGAGTATTGAAGATTAATTTATAGTACTTCCTCTCTGCTCTCAATGTATTCTTAATGTTCTATAATAACTCCATGGACCCTACTCCCCATGTTTTAGGACATCAAGTGATCACTGTATCTTGCTCAAGTTTCATTGTTACCTGCCAGGAACTGAACTCGACATAAGATTAATCCATGCTCCTAAAGACCCTTCTTTGCCACCTGGCACACACCCTGAGTCAGTGTCCAGGAGGCTGGCAGATACAAACAGCCACTGGATGTCACCCTTTCTCTATACCAACCAACAGAGCTGGCTGCTCACTACCACCGCCAAAGTGCCCACTGCTGGTCTGAGGTGCTGGGAATTAGGCACCAGCTCACAGATTAGACCACATCTTCTACCTCATCTCACAGAATTCTAAAAGAACTCATCTTCACTAGGTCTGTCTGTCATCATGAACTACCTATTCTGTTTTGTTTTCTCCCATTTATCTACGAGAACAGGGATTTTTACATAGGCAAAGACTTAATTATTTGCATAGAGATTTCTGATGATGCTTGACGATGAAGAGAAAATACTTTTGTATTAGTTTTCTAGGGTTGTCATAATAAAATATCACAGTGGGAGGGGTGGGGAGTGGGAAGACTAAATAACAGAAGTGTATTTCCTCACAGTCTAAGAAAGTCTAAGGTCTATGGAAGTCTAAGGTCTATGGAAGTCTAAGGTCTACGGAAGTCTAAGGTCTACGGAAGTCTAAGGTTTATGGAAGCCTAAGGTCTACGGAAGTCTAAGGTCTATGGAAGTCTAAGGTTTACGGAAGTCTAAGGTCTATGGAAGTCTAAGGTTTACGAAGTCTAAGGTCTATGGAATTGTAAGGTCTATGGAAGTCTAAGGTCTATGGAAGTCTAAGGTGTATGGAAGTCTAAGGTGTATGGAAGTCTAAGGTTTATAGAAGTCTAAGGTCTATGAAAGTCTAAGGTCTATGGAAGTTTAAGGTCTATTGAAGTCTAAGTGTTGGCAGGGTTGTTCCCTCCTGAGGCGGCTTCTTTTCTTGTTGGTCATCCTCCCCTGTATCTTCACAGACTCCCCTCTGTACATGCTTGTATCCTAATTTCCTCTTTGTGTAAAAACAACAGTCAAATTGGATTAGGGCCCACCATAATTAGCTCATTTTGATTTCCTTACCTCCATAAAGGCCTTATCTTCCAAGGCAGTCACATTGGGGTTTAGGACTTAAGCATACCCTCAATGATTTCAAGGGAAGGAGGCAGAATTCAAACCACAATGCTTTTCTTTTTCCAGTTAATCTGATTATTGAGTTTTCTCTTATGGTTGCTGACAATTAAACCATACAGCACTTATATAGGCTGCTGGAAGTTGGATGGTGTTGTACCTTGTAAGAAACTTAAAAAGAACCAACTGTTTCCAGGGTAGATTTTCTGAACACACAAGCCAGGGAGGTCAACACTGACGAGTCATGTCGGGTTGCTATTTAATCCTGTCTGAACTTCTAATATACAATCTATCTTGTCCTCCCAATCCCACTCTGCCATATATTATCTAAGATGTAGGATCCAAGGCCAATTCTGCTATTTATTTCCAAGTGCTCAAACTATATAATAAGCAATGTGAAAAAGAAAACTAGAGTATAATTCAGAAAACATCATTTACGTTACAAACTAATAATGTACCCTTCAACACATTGTCCAAGAGTATATCATAAAACTAAGCCAACAGTACTTTCCCTGATTTCAAATACTGTTATAATAAAGTTAAACTCTGTATGAATGTGCTTTGAAAGCATATCGAGTAGCTGTCACTGTCCATTTTTATGATTACCGTCATATGAATGAATGGATGACCCGCTGTTTTATCCCTTAAACTCAGTTGCCATGTTTATGGATCTCGTAACTCTCTTCACTTGCCTTTATTACTGTGTTCCTGATACCGTATTTTAATTTTAACTTGACTCATCTGTTTTCCCGCTGGGTTACAAACCCATGCAAGCAGCTCTGTTTCCTCAATGCATCACCCTACATGGTTCTCAGGAGAAACTCGCTGTGCTTTGTGATGACTGACTGCCTCTCCTCAGAGCATGGCAGCTGCATTTCTTTATAGGTAGCAGACATCCTGCTCTTTTCTGTCCCCTTCCTGAATGCCTCCCAGCTTCCACCCAACCATAGTGATATGTAAGCATATTTCCAGTCTCCTGCTGTTATCCCAGCAATGTGTGGAACTGTGCTTGGGTCTGGTGTTTCTTTTCACCTTGTCACTCTCCTCTGTCCACTAAGAAGCTTAAATCACACAGAAAAGCTAGGCAGTTTTCTTTCTTTTTTTTTTATGGTATAATGTTATTAGCCAAATGTGATGTTGGTATTAATATCCAGAACTACATTCTAGCCTTCTTTTTTTAATTGTACTTTAGGTTCAGGGGTACATGTGTAGATCATGCAGGGTTGTTACATAGGTACACACATGGCAATGTGGTTTGCTGCCTCCATCCCCCTGTCACCTACATCTGGCATTTATCCCCATGTTATCCCTCCCCAACCTCCCCATCTCCCCCACTGTCCCTCCCTTGCCCCCACCCCCCACCAACAGACTCCAGTGTGTGATGCTCCCCTTCCTGTGTCCATGTGTTCTCATTGTTCAACACCTGCCTATGAGTGAGAACATGTGGTATTTGATTTTCTGTTCGCCAGGCTGTTTTCCACAACTTACTTACTTATTTATTTAGAGACGGAGTTTAGCTCTTGTTTCCCAGGCTGGAGTGCAGTGGCACGATTTTGGCTCACTGCAACCTCCACCTCCCAAGTTCAAGTGACGCTCGTGCCCAACCCTCCCAAGTATCCGGGATTAAGGCATGCATCACCACACCTGGCTAATTTTTGTATTTTTATTAGAGACAGGGTTTGCCATGTTGATCAGGCTGGTCTCGAGTGCCTGACCTTAGGTAATCCACCTGCCTTGGCCTCCCAAAGTACTGGGATTACAGGCGTGAGCCACCATACCTGACCCCTGCCTCTTCATTTTTTTCTTTCTGAAATCAAAGGGCAGTTCTACCAGCAAAACATAGAGTGTAGGTATTCCAGGGTTGAGTGCCCCAGTGACTGGGGATAACCACCCGGCTAATTTGAGGTTGTTGAAATGTCTGCTTTCTTACTTCCCTGTCCAGACTGCCTCTGTCAGATTGGAGCAATTAACTGATAATGAAGACTGTGCATGGGAATATTAGTTTCAGGGACTGTAATCAGCATTTTCCCTCCAGGAAACTTACACATGTGTAAGCACTGAGGAAGATCTTGAAATATCTACTAGTGTAATAAAAAGTGGTAGTTTTGAGATAGAATGCAGGATTAATTAATTTATTATGAACCCAAAGCATGTTGTTGTAACAGAGACGAAATCGATTCTTTTAATGTGACTCGGACATTACATGCTTGCCTTCCTTGCTTACTTTGAATGTGATCAAGTTCAAAACTAGATACAAGGGGGAGGAGAGACAGGCATTTAACCGGATTTCTCAAAGTGCATTTTCTATGCAATTCTTTAGCTTGCATTTGTGATATTAACCAGAAGAATTTGTTTTTCAGTTCTGGAAGCGTCAACAGCCCTACTTGTTGGGATTTTGGATATTTATTTGCCCTTTTTTTCCCAGAATGCTTCTGATTTAAGGGAAATCCTAATTCTTTATTGTTCATTGTGCCTTTTTTGACTATATATATATATATATATATATACACACACACACGTATGTTTTATATGTATGTATATATGTATGTATATAGTAAAAATATATATTTTATATGTATGTATATAGTATGTATATATGTATGTATATATATATTTTATATGTATGTGTATATATATAGTCAAAAAGGCACAAAGAACATATATATACACACACATATATACTTTCACTGTGGTGTATTTGAACATGTCTAGGAATTTTTCCATTCAAATTTTTCAATATCTAGACTTAAAGTCTGGAATGAGACCCTCTTCCTTAAGACATTGTTTTCCCTTGTCTTCATGCTCCCCGCCACTCACATTCTGTTTCGTGTCTCCAGGCTTGTGATTCTGGAACAATTGGGGGTTCTTTCTTTCTCAACAGGTCAACAAGTACTTAAGTTACCAGCTTTTCAGAGAGTAAAAGATGCCTTCATGCCCCAGTTTCTGATCTCCAGTTTGTCCTGTGAGATTTGGTCTTCATTTCCCAGTCGAAAACATAATGTGTGACTTCCCTGAAAAATCATGCCCCTTACTCTGTCAAATTATATCCTCTTTTTAAAACATATCACAGATTCTCTGACCATCATCAAGTTGATTCACATAAGTTTCTAACCATTTGGATCACTTCAAAATGTAAAGCACAAGCAGTCATGCACCTGGATTTCATGTGTTCTCCAACTTTAAAAGTTGGAGAAAATTCAAAGATCTCAGGACAAAATTCAAAGATCTCCAACAAAATTCAAAGATCTCAGGACTTAAGATCCCGAGGTAAACTAGGGTGAGAAGACTTATTTTAAAATGAATATGTGAAACTCGGATAATATTAGTTTTCTAAGATAAAAATAATAAAAAGTAAGCTTTTATGCTCCTCAATTTTCAGAATCTCCTCTTAATAATTAAATGTCTTTACATTATTTATATTAATTCCCTTACATGATTATTATTTTGGTCTTTACTGCAAATAATATATACTGAAAGAGGGTTCTTCTCCTTGCTTTTGGCTTTCAAACAGGTGCTAAATGCCTTTCTGATTTTAGGACCTCAGATTCTACCTCTGGATCCCATCTGTATCATCAAATCTTATAATCATTTCAGTTTGTTCCCTAAGTGGGGTTCTAATTCTAATAATGTTTTTTCATTTTCCTTTAATTTCCCCCAAATCTCATTTTTACCAAGCTTTATTTTTTAAAATATTAACTTCTTTTTACTCCCCATTATTCACTCTACCGCTTTTTTTTTTTAATTTGCAATCAAGGCATTCCCTCCCATACCTAATTATATCCAATAAGAGTAACTTATAAACATGTAAGAACCTAAGCTCTTCCAAATAATGTCTAGAGCATAGTCAACTATATTTGAGTGAAGGGAACTAGAGTGGGGTAGATTTACTAGCTGGCTTTATTCATTTTCTTTCTAACTTTTGTTTAGATTTGTTTTGTTTAGATTCGGTGGGTACATGTGCAGTTTTGTTATATGCGTATATTGCATGAAGGGAAGGAGGGAAGGTGCAAAGGTTAAAAAACTACCCATTGGGTACTATTTGTTTGCTTGTAACTATCTATGTGTGTTCCATAATTAAGTGTACATTGTTTAAATAAACACACCACCTATACTTTAAACACCAGAATTCCATAAATCTGTGTGCATTCTTGACACTACAGTGTGCCTCATTGTCCCTTTGTCCCTTTTTGGAAAAATTTCAAAGCCTTATTCCTGAGTTCACCATAGAGTTGTTGGTTAAATGTTTTGGGCTTATGCTGGAGAATGTGTATTTTATGTAAGGATCGTGGGTGATTTTGATGCAACTTGATCTTGGATCATGTTATGATAAATATAGATGAAGAATGAGAGAAAAGCCTCAAGTCTTTAGAATGTTGCAATTTGTTTTATGTGTTTTTATCTGTACCAACTATAATGTGGATTTGGCATTGACATTTGTGCCAGAGATATAGGTGCTTGCATTTGAAAGTGCATGCCGTGTTTTCTATTGTCCTGTCAATAAGTCAGATGAAGTAAAGAATTTGTGAAATGTTGATGAAAAATATTTGCTAACACACAAGCATTAGCTCTTTTGTGAGTAGCTGTGAAGGAACCCTTGGTGTACAAGCAAGTCTTATGCTCCATTTCTGTTGCTTCCCTTTACAGCTGGGTGGCCTTGAATAAACACAAAACCTCTTAATGGTGTGTCTCCTCTGAGTATACTCTGTGAATGGCACTTTCTACTTCAAAGGGTTGTTGTGTGGCTCAAATAAAAATGTACTATAAGATGCTCAAACAGAAATGAAATAGAGTTGGCATTAACATTTTGGGATGTGAAGCATTGCATGCTGGATTCTCTAGCCTTAATGAGCTGACAATTTTACCTCCCAATTCTACACTCACCACCCCTGACCTTTATATTACTTTTTTTTTTTTTTTGGTAAGTTCTAAAGTCTCACCTTATTTCCTCTAGAATTTCTCAAAATACAGCAGTCGACAAAGGACAGTTACTTGATAAATGTTTCAAGTGAGGAACTTGATAAGTATACCTACTCATTAGCAAAGTCTTCTTCCTAATACCGTTTTCAACTCCTTTCTCCAATACTTCCTTACAAGTAAGGAGATTATTATTAGGGAGAGAGTCAATCATGGCTTTCTTCAACTGCTAAGGCACAGCAGATTGGCAGATTTCTAAAAGCCAAGATCACTCAAGATGATCTTTGCCCTTCCTACCCCATTTCCACCCATTATGGTTAACTTTTAACTCTATGAAACTATAAAGTGTGTGTGAGTAAGGTGTACAAATGTTCACTGAAACCCACAGTGTAAAATGTGTCTAAACATTTGTGTGCATGAGGAAATGAGATGACTAGGTCCAACCCATGAATTTGGAGAACCCGCTTGAAAAGTAATGTTCCCTGGATTTCAGATGACAAGCTGGATGTGCTCATGTATTGGCATTAGAGCTTAAAATTAACACAGTGCTAACTTTCCCTAGAGAATGATGTGATGAAATGTACTACCTGATGAAGGTAAATAGAAAATGTTACTGAAGCCTTATTTGGTCTTTGCGACACATGAGAAAATATATGTAAATCTGAATGATTACAATAAAAAAGATCTATACTGTTAGCAGGAAATAATATTCAAAGAAGAGACTACCTTCTTAACATGCAGAATTTAAGGAAAATGCAAGTAGAATAAGTAAAAAGAAAAACAAAACTGCCAAGAGTGGTATAAAGATTAATAATTACAGTGAATTATAGCTATTTTCCTATTGTCAGATGAAATCCTTAGATTGGACATAAAGAGCCCTTGTCCACACCCAAACACCACCATTGCTTTGGATTGCTGAGACAACAGGAAATAAAGCTAAGAGGTTTCTGGTACAAAATGACAGCTCTTCATTTTAGTGTCATTCAGGCTGACAATTGACGCACAGGATACATGTCACAACTCATCACTGCCTATCTTGAGGATATGGGCCATGCAAGTCTCCAGCAAAGAAACGAAAACTCTGAACAACACAGTGAAATCTCATTTCACAAGATGAGCTAGCATCAAGGCCATTTTTGCAGAGGAAAAAACATAGAAAACAGTTATTGATTTATGCTCCAAATAGACTGCCATTGCAAGAGGGCTATAAAAAGTAAAAATTCTTGTTACTTGTAAATCCAGCAACACAAAACAAATCTTGTGCACAAGTGTTTTCTTTGCCCTTCATACCATCATTTTTGTTGTTTTAACCAATTAACTTTACATTTAAAAACCAGGAAAATTCACATAAAGCTGTGATTTCTAGCTTCTCTTGAAAAATCAGAAGATTTAGCAAGGAACCCTATAGTCCTGGACAGAACAATCACTTCAAGCTGAGTAGAACCTGCCTATTTTCATTTTTTCACATTAATTGGCTTTTATTGTATACTGACAAATTATAGTTTTATATATTCATAAAGTACAAAGCCATGTTATGATTTCTGAATACAATGTGGAATTATTAAATCAAGCTAATTGACTTATCCATCGCCTCAAATATTTGACATTTTCTTGCAACAGAAACATTTGAGATTGACTCTTAGTGATACAGAGATGTACATTACTCAGTTATTAGCTGCGTTCGCCACACTGTGCAACAGCTCTGTAAAAACGACTGAGGATTATTTATCCCATCTAATGAGGCTTTGTATCCTTTGATTACCATCTCTCCATTTCCTCCACCCCCGAGCCTCTGGTAACCACCATCTACCCTCTGTTTTCACGAGTGAAATCATTTTACCTTCCACATGTGAGTGAGAATAAGTGTTTTATGTTCTATATATAAGTGATAAGAAAAGGAGAACTTTCTAGATGAGAATGTGTGGTGTTTGTCTTTCTGTGTTTGCCTTCTTTCACTTAGCATCATGTTCTCCAGTTCTATTCATGTTATTGCAAATGACAAAATTTCTTCCCTTTGTAAGGCTGAATAGTATTTATGGTGTACATATATTTACCACATTGTCTTTATTTATTTATCTACTGATGGAGACTTCATCTTATGATTCCATAAGTTGTCTATTGCAAACAATGTTGCAGTCAACATGGGAGTGCAGACATCTCTTGGACATACTGATTTCGAATCTTTCAGGTAAATATCCAGAAGAGAGATTGCTGGATCATACAGCAACTCAACTTTTAGTGATTTGAGGAACCTCCATACAACTTTCCATAATGGCAGCACTAATTCACAGTCCCACCAGCAATGCACAGCCTCTTCTGTCCCTCAACATGGCCCATCACTTCCTACACCCAAACTGATTGACTCATCGACACTTCTGACTTCCTAAACGTGAGAGTTTGAGATCATGTTCTGAACTATAAATAGGGCTGTTGTGTGATTCATTCCCCCCAGATTTTATTTTGAAAATTATCAATTAGCTAATATTACTGAGACTCTGATGTTTGTAGCTCTGTCATAGGTGATAAGGCTTCTTGCAGATACATGGAAACACATGGGAGGCAGGTAAATACCTTCAGAGATGGAATGACACTGTGTCACACACACACACAAACTTCCATGTCACATCAGCACTCAAACAGTTATGTTCTCATACGTGGGTGCAGTTGGCTTTTGACCATATTCCTTCTGTCATTCTTCTGACTCAATTTCTTTTTTTGCTTCGCCTGTTTCTACTTTATTTCCACTCCATCTTTCTCTCTCCACCTTTTCTTGCTCACTGACTCTCTCCCCCTGGTTTTCTTTCCTGCCAATAACTGTTGAGGCTCTCGTAAGCATCTATGCTCTTTCTCAAAGTCTCTAGTCATTCTTAGCACTTTGCAGTCAGCTCTCTTTCTCTGTGGTTCGTGAATCTACCAAAGGAAAACATCTGATTCAGTCACTAGTCGTGTACTACTCAATATGGAATGTTCCTATTGAATAGAGTTTCTGGCCCCAGTCAGAAGGGACTAAGATAAATGCCACATGGGCAAACCAAGCAGGGCCACTTACGTACAGCACTGCCAGCAGTCCCTTTTTCTAGGGCCAAATGGCAAGCATTTTGACCCACGAACTAATACATGGACAGTGTTTCTATGTTTTAGCAGTAGTTCAAAGCCCGATTTTTTATTTTCCTGTGTCTCATCTTTGAGTCCCTTGGAGATTTAGTGCTACCTAGCAACAGGGAATCAAAAACAAAACAATATGCCCCCCAAACCCATGTTATATTCGACTGGATATTGTAATATCTTTGATTAAAAAGCCATCTCTAGTAATTTGGTACAATTATGAAATGGAAAAGTTGGCAAATACCAAATAATAGTTTGTGTTCAAGGCAGGTCTTTATTAGTGGAAGTTTATCAAAATAGATGTTTATGCTATTTCCTATGGACCAGGTAGATTCTAAAATATTCTGTTCTACAAAGATGTATTGACTTTATATGAAAAAGTCATCAAAAAATCTACAAGCTGGTGAAACACTTTAGAATTACATTTCTATTACAAGTTTATTTCTAATTTCAAATATGTGCTGCATAAATGCAGCAAACCCTTTATTGTCACATATAAAATACGTACATTATTGTGTGCAATTAAAATTTCATTACCTTAAACCAAAAAGTGAGTTGGCCAGATAGTAAATCATTTAGGCCCTGAGGCTAAACAGCCTCTGTATTAATCACTCAGCTCCAGCACTATATTGCGGAAGCAGTCACAGACAGTAAGCATTCACATGAATGAGTGTGGCTGCATTCCAATAAAGCTTTATTTATAGAAACAGGGGGCAGGCTGGATTTAACCAGCAATTACAGTTTGCCAAATGCTGCCCTAAGCTGTTGTTTGATTGTGAAGCTATAAGAAGAGAGAAAGTCCTTTTAGGACTATACACAAGAAGTACATTTAAAAATAAAAGGAAAACTATTGTATAGTGTCTTCTCCGTTGTGTAATTATTTCTTTTATTTAACTTAACTAGTAACTTAGATCTCTGGGACATGAGGGTGGGAAATTAAATCCCTTAAAACCACGAGGTTTGCTGCCTCCTTAATAGTTCGGTTTTTCCATACCCCTGACTCTTATCACAGAAGAGTGGCAGCAAGGCAACACACATTTTCTTTTTATTTTGAACCAACAGAAGTAGAGAATAAAAGTAGCAATGGTGGCCTAGATAGCAGAGAAAAGCAGCACAAAGCAAAACAAGAAGCCAAAATGGCCAGGCGTGGTGGCTCGCGCCAGTAATCTAAGCACTTTAGAGGCCAAGGTGGGAGGATCATCTGAGGTTGGGAGTTCAAGACCAGCCTGACCAACATGGTGAAACCTCATCTTTAAAAAAAAAAAAAGAAAAAGTAAAAAATAAAATAATAATAATAAAAAAAGCCAAGACTGGAGGGGCAAACCTGCCACGACGATTTCTCAACTGTCGCAGAGAAATCACTTCTTAGGATGCAGACACAATCACTGTACATCAAGAGAGTCACAGATAAATTCATGGTGTAAATATTTAGTGGGTGATCAACATGTAGCCAATAAAAGTTGGATTTTCCTATGTGCAGAAATCATTAGAGAGTATTCTATTAAGCATAGAAATAGCTCTGTAATCTTGTGTGTTTTCTCTGAAAATATGGCTGAATGGAGGAAAAAATGGCAAATACGAGGGACTTCAGCTTGTATAAAGTGAGCTACGTGTAGATATTGAATGTGATCTCTGACGCTTACCAAAAAATACTTTATGTATGTCCAAAGTATATGGGAATGATGGCCAAAAATACTAGCAATTCCTAGAAAAATAACCTATAATATTTTTTAAAATGGTAAAATATGAAGCTTCATTGAGTGGTCATATTTTTCTTTAGTAAATATGTTAAAATTAATATTTTAAGTTATATGAACATCATTTAATATAGAGAAAACAGATTATGCCAAAAACCATGACCAAATTCATCTGTTTAAAGTCTCAATTATCACTCTCTAGCAAGAACCTGCAGTAATTCCTCAGATAAAACACCTTGTTGTAGCTTCCAGACTTCTCCACTCTGATCCTGCCTACCATGTCTCTTTTTATCTTGGTGCTCACTTTCCATCCTGTTCTGTGTCTACTCTGCTCTAATGTGGAGACTGAGCATGCACTGGGGTTCCTATGCCCTCGTATTTTGTTTTTGTGGCTTCTTATAATCAGTTATAGGATAAATTATATTCCCCCAAAATTCACATATTGAAGTCCATGCTCCCAGTACTGCAGAGCACAACTGTATTTGGAGAAAGGGACCTTAAAGGGGCAATTAAAGACAAATACGATCGTGAAGATACAGCCTAATGGGATAGTATTGGTATCCTTATAAGAAGAGATTTGTACACAGGCATTCAGAGGGGAAAGACCATGAAAAGACACAGGGAATGACAGCCACCTATGTGACAGCCAAGAAGAGAGGCCTCAGAAGAGACAATCCTGCCAACACCTTGATTGCAGAATTCCAGCTTCCAAAACTGTGGGAAAAAATAAATTTCTGTGTTTTAAGCCACCCAGTTGGTAGTACGCTGTTACGGCAGCCCTAGCAAACACAAGTATCCTCATTGCTGTCCCCTTCTGCAAGGTTATTCGAGCTATTGCTCCACTTTCTATGTCTAGATTAATCAGGATCTCCTTGGTCATGTATTTCCAAATTCACCCTCCACAGAGATACCTAAGTCCTCTCCTTTCTATGGTGCAGAGCTTGGGGCTGGAATCACAAATGCCAGACTGAGCACCCAACTCTGCTGCCTACCAACTTGGGAGCTCATCAGATATCACCTCACAAGCCTTCATTTTCTCATCTTTAAAATTAGGATTATAATACCCACCTTACAACGTGAGACAATATACGGGCAAACATAGTTGTTTCTTTGTAAACTGATTGAAGGCTTTTTTCCTGAATTACAACATACTCTATGTTACATCACTTTATTTATTTATTTATTTATTTATTTATTTATTTATTTATTTATTTGGAGATGGAGTCTTGCTCTGTCACCAGGCTGGAGTGCAATGGTGCAATCTCTGCTCACTGCAACCTCCGCCTCCCTTGTTCAAGTAATTCTCATGCTTCAGCCTCCCCAAGTAGCTGAGATTACAGATGCGCCACCACGCACAGCTAATTTTTGTATTTTTAGTAGAGACAGGGTATCACCATGTTGGCCAGGATGGTCTGGATCTCCTGACCTCATAATCCACCTGCCTCGTCCTCCCAAAGTGCTAGAATTACAGGCGTGAGCTACCGTGCCCAGCCACTACATCACTTTTAATTGTTTATGCTTCTGGTTTTTCCTTCTAGGTAGCAGGATTCTAGAGTACACGGGTTAAGTTTATTTATCTTTCTAGACAGGGTGGTCAGGACAGCTCTTGCCCTATGGTTCCTCAAAGAGTACTCTGTGGACATAAAATAACGAAATGACCAATTAATTTGTCGCATGTAATTGCACCTGCTTTGTAAAAATGTTTGTTGGTGTTGGAATGACACACATGACAGGGTCAATTTTCTCATAAAATATCTACAGAATATAAATGGTGGCATTGGCCATGAGGGAGGAGCCACAGTAAAAGTTAACAGAACAAATATTTATTTGTAGATGGTTAATCAAGAGAGAACGCATCATGTTAGCGGACTGACCAAGCTTTGATTTCAGCCTTTTCCTTTCCAGTGTTATGTACTGGCCTTAGAAATAAATTTTACTCCATTTCTTCATTATGAAAATGTATTATCTTACCAAAGAAAATGAAAACTTTCAATCTTGGGCACAAACTAAGAAGAATGTCATGAATTGTGTGTGTGTGTGTGTGTGTGTGTGTGTACACTAAACATGACTGTGCAGGTTGGCGTAAGCCATGAGAAAATCAGCTTCATCAACAACCTTGGCATGACATTTGCAAAATTCTGAGCTAACTGCAGTTTTGAAGTATTGTTTCTTAAAACTATACAGTATTTTGCTACTCAGCAGATGTATAAATAATTAGAGCATTAATCATTTCACAGTGAGTTAATCTAAGGTGAAGATTGCCTCACACATATATGGCAAACACAAAATAACTATTTACTGCATATGAATGACTTCCAGCAAATTTTTGATGCAACATGAGGATACAAAATTGTTCTACATCTACTAAGTCTCAGGATAATTTTGACCTTTTCTTTACCTGAAGTCCATTTGGGAATGGGAGGTTGGAGACATTGTTTTCTTGCTGTCTGATCTTTCTTATTTCAAATTCATGCTGTTCTCTCTGATACTCATTTTGTCTTTCAAACCTGAAGTTTCATCGGATATATGAGCCCAAAGGATAGAGAAGTCACATCAGTGCCTTCATGTGACATTGATGTGATATTTCAGAAGCCTGTCTTCTCTCTTTTCCAGACTCAGCTGCTGTTCTCTTGGTAAGCAGAGGGGAGCCTGCAAGCAATGTAGGCAAATGCCCTGCTGAGGTGATTTGCCACAACAGTAGATCTCTTTGCAAAGCTTAGTGCTGGAAATAAAGGATTTAAGGAAGCAAAACATAGCTTTAGGTCAATTTAAATAATGTGTGGCAATGAGAGAAACACTGAGCAGCCAACCATTTGGGGGGAAATTGATAAGTATCTAGTATGCACATATTAGTCTGCGATAGTCATTATTTTTCTCACTGTCTTGACTGAAGATCATTGACTCTGGTCTACCAAGCAGATCCTTCCCACTCCCTTCCCAAAGTGTACTATTCTTAGAATAATTGGAAGACTACCCAAAGCAAAATGATCAAGGAAAGAACAGTGATATAAATGCACATTAAGAACAAAGGACTTTATAAAAATGCTCAAAAGGAATAACTTAAGGGAAGGAGGACACCTAAAAATAGTCTTCAGAATTGTTCACAGTAATGATTTCATGGAAATTACAGGAGGGGTCATATAATAACATATACAGAAGACTGTATATGGATTTTATCAGGCTTAGTATCTAGTGCAGACAAATGAATTGTCTTTCAGGTAAACTTTACATAAAAGGAATGTCAATTTTTAAAGAGTGTTCTCTACCTACTTCTCCAGAGTCATGTCTCCATAGAGACATAAAAATGGCCTTTTATTTTAATGAGTTAGCATTTTAGAATCTGCGGACAGAAAGGGTGTCTCAAATAAAAATTGAGTATCTGAAAATCATTATGGGTTGTGTGTCAGCTGAAAATTTATTTTACTTTCCTGAGGGACCACCCTCCTCTTTGTCACTTAAATGGTTTTAGAACAAGTTACCCTCAAGTAGTTTATACTTCAGACTATTTCATATCCTTACAAATGATATGGAAATATAAGATATGAAAACTAATATAAAATATAAAAACTAATGAGAATTTGTATCTTCTTCAAATTTAACTGCTAAATATGATCATCATAAGTTACATATGTAACAATGTGATAATGTCCACATAAAATAACAGTAATAACAGTGGCTATTATAATAAACATAAAGGGTTTCAAACCAAACAGGACTTATCCATTTGTTGTTTGCATTAATCTAAAAATCTGGTCCTCAATTATTCAAAAACAGCAACCAATTGTAGCACTTCTTCTAACTACAATGTAATAAAAGTTTCCATCTATAAAATAGGTATCTACTTTAAAAAAATGAAATAAAATGTATCAAGAATACCTATTCTATGTGTGTCTGGACACCTTCAATTGGCATATTTTGTTGAAGGAGACAGATGGCAAGACAAACTGAGGAAGTGGGGCTCAGCTTTATGGAGGATACTTTTACCTTGTTCCAGGCAGCTTTGGATACAGAGCTCACAACTTAGTAGGGAAATTTTCACAACCATAATCAAAAGACAGGCCATCCTGAACCTTCATATTATTATGTACTTAATAATGAATCTGCCTGGAGAAGGTACTGTTAAACTGTTATAAAATGTGACATAATGCTCTGACATTCTCTTTAAGAGGAATATCAAAACTGGGTGCCAGCAAGCAGCTGTTTGAGTGAGGGACAGCTACCTAGAAGCTGGCTCTCGAAGAGCACAAACTTGAACGCTGTCTCAAATAGCTATTTTGGCATCTGCTGTTATTGATGCTAAATGAATAATTCTTTTTTTCACATGACTGAAATCTGAACAGAACACAAAGTCTGAAAACACAAGACCTTTCTCTACAAGCAAAACTATAAGGAACCATATGGGGGTCTTAGGGACTATAAGGAGAGCTATGCTGTATTTGGAGAATAAGATATAAAACAATTAATTAAATTGAGGTAATATTTACTGCATATTCAGTATATGCTCAATGCAGATGTTGGCCATTTTTTTTCCTAAAGAGATGGTGTAGGTTTTAGGCTTTGGGAGTATGAAGTCTCTTGCAACTTTTCACTCTGCTGATGTAATGTGAAAACAGCCACAGAAAATATTACTTCAAAAAGTATGCAGCTGTGTTCTAATAGAACTTTATTTACAAAAATAGGTGATTGTCCAGATTTGGCCCAGGGGCCATTTAAACCCCTGTGCTGAGATTTGGGTGTTTTAGGAGCTCCTTCTGACTGATCTACTTAGCGTGGGGTAATTGGAAGAAGTGAGAGCATCTGAGAAAACAGGTTGATTAAGAACTTGTTTGAAACACAGGCCCCAGAAAGAACCAAGGATGAGTTTGGCAGACTTCAGTGTTGATGGTGAAATGGAAATGGACAGTATTTGATGGATGTAAGAGCTATTTATGTGGTAGACAGTGGCCTTGCATGGTGGCAGCTAGCTCGATGCTGGAGAGCACTGAGCCAAGGCATCATGCCCTGCATGGCCCAGATTAGCAAACAATACGGTCAGGATGGCTAAAGGTGACCCCAAGAAACCAAAGGGTAAGATGTCTGCCTATGCTTTCTTTGTGCAGATGTGCAGAGAAGAACATAAAAAGAAAAACCCAGAGGTCCCTGTCAATTTAGCAGAATTTTCCAAGAAGTGTTCTGAGAGGTGAAAGACAGTGCCTGGGAAAGTTAAGTCTAAATCTGATAAAATGGCAAAGGCAGTAAAAGTAGGCTCTGATGGGGAAATGAATGATTATGACCAGCTCAGGGAGGCAAGAAGAAGGCCTCGAAGGTCTCAAAAAGGCCGCCATCTGGATTCTTTCTGTTCTGTTCAGAAGTCCACTTCAAGGTCAAATCTGCAAATCCTGGCATCGGTGGCAAAAAGCCGGGTGAGATGTGGAATGACTTAAGTGACAGGAAGAAGCAGCCTGACATCACTAAGGCGGAGAAGCTTAGAGAGGGTGAGAAGGATGCTGCTGACAGTAAGTGTAGAGGAGAGTTTGATGGCTCAAAGAGCCCTGCTAAAGTTGCCTGGAAGAGGAAGATGGAGAAGACGTGGAGGACAAAGAGCAAGGGGAGGAAGAGGATGAACAAAAACCTGTTTTATCTCTGTCATTGTGAATACCTTAGAGGAGGGGAGTACTGTAACTGACACACCTATTTGAGAAATATCTATTGGCCTCACTAAATTCAATGAAAAAATCTGATCAGAATCATAATGCAGTTTTTCAAAGTGGTCTAGAAATTGAGAGTGGTTTACCTCAAGTAGCTGTGGGTGTCTGGAGCATCCTGAAACTATGTCAAGGTTATATGTATTTTCAAACATTTTTAAAAATAAAAAGGCAATCTTGTGTTTTCTTCACTCTGTACACTTTGCTGTTTGTATGATAAGGCATTTAAAGGTGTTTCTGGCATTTAAAAACATGTGTATGCATGATGAGGTTTACTACATGGCTACGGGCCAGAAATCCTGAGGTGTCAACTGTACATATATATCGTTTGTGAAAAGAACAAAATACAGACAAACTCCAGAGGCTCCTGGCTTCGTGTTGAGGCTGTAGGGGATGAGGGCTTTTGGAGAAGCTGGAGCTCAGTGCATGCACTGTGACACTGGACCTGCTGCCACTGCAATGGGTATCCATTTAGCTTTGGTTGTCTTGTTTCTGTATATAGTAACATAGTATTCTGCTGCCATTCTTTGCTCTGGACCAAAGGTGTCAGCTGGCATGAAAATTGTTTGGATTTTTTTTCAGTTAAGTGCAGTCATTTTGAAACTTTTTTTTGAGACAAGGTGTTGCTCTGTCACCCAGGCTAGAGAATGATCATAGCTCACTGCAGCCTTAACCTCCCAGGATCAAGGGATCATTTCACCTTAGCCTGCCAGGCAGCTGAGGCCACAGGTGCACATAACTACACTCAGCTAATTTTAAAAAATCACTATGGAGATGAGAGTCTCACTATGTAGCCCAGGCTTGTCTTGAACTCCCAGATCCAAGTGGTCTTCCCGCCTCAGCCTCCCAAAGTGCTGGGATTACAATCATGAGCCATCACACCCACTGAAACTTTGTTTTTAAACAGACTGCAGAACTGCTCATTGTCAGCTAAGAGAAGAGCCACTGCATCAATCAAAGTTCAAGAACCTTTGTGCTTAAACATAATTTGCATTATTGTTTTCTTGCATGTTTAGAATGCTGAAGTTAATAAACAGTAAAGTTAAATAAACAGCTATGCATTTTAATTTTAAAGAATAAGTGGTAGACTATATAGAACTCAGTAACAGATTGACTATATGATCCTGTAGATGTGTCCTGGATGGCACCTAGGCTTTTGGCATGAGGAACTTGGCAGATGTTGCTGCATTTATTGAGCCAGCAAACACTGGAGGAAGCCAGGTTTGGGGCGGAAGGACATGAATTCAATTGCAGACATACTGCATTTCAGATGCATGTGAGACATCAATATGGAACTTTTGAGTAGGCAGTTGAATTAATATACAAGTTTGGAGTTCAGAAGAGGAATTTTAGCTAGAAATATATAGAAGCTATTTGCATTTAGTTGAAAATTTTAGGCATAGGAATAGGTGTGTGAGGCTGGAAAGGGCATAGGATCAAGTTAGAAGGAATCACAATATTTAAAGATTACTTAGAAAAAAAAAGCCAGAGAGTAAAAAGGAGCATGGAGATCACTGAGGTGGTCTAGATGGTTAATCTATGTCTGCAGTTACTTAAAAGTAGGATGCAATGAGTATTTAACAACTTGCAGTACTAAGGGTCCTTGGCAAGAGTGGTTTCAATACAGTTCTTTGAGTTTAGGCTGGATGGGTAAGGAGAGTGGACATCAGATTAAAGTGGATTACAAAGTAGACAGAAAGTAATGGAATGAAATATAGTAAGAAAAAAACTACAGCCATGGTAAAGAAGAGGGATCACAATGCATCCTAAAGGAATTCTGGAAATTTGTTGGTGTGTAAAGGTAAGTACTGCTGGTATGTAGCATACAAAAGTCACAGAGGCTCCTACGCACAGGAAGATAGTCCCACGCACAAGAAGGGAGTTATCCTGCAGGCTGCACAGATTTTCCATGCCTCAAGGGACATTCATGTAGATGAAAAACCTACTTGTAAGCATCTGCAGCTAAATCACAACTCCATTAGACACACATAAGCACACATACACACATATGCTTATGTGGAGAAGGAAGATTCACTGATCTAATTGTACATATAAATTGTAATTGTATCTTATACATACAAAATACAGATCTATCTACCTACCTACCTACCTACCTACCTATCTATACATACACACATACACTAAGGCATATTCTATACACTAGTTCTTACAAAAATGCAAATACCATGTAAACCAAAGAAAGATTATCTTTTGTTTTACTTGACCATTACCAAGGATTGTTTCGCATTTAAGAAAATCACCTTTGATGGCTTCCTCATAAATGGTGCCTGAATACCCAACGCAACACACCTCCATCAGTCTGCATTTGTAACTGTTGGATACATAGTGATTCTACCTAAGACGGACATACATGGCATCATTGTGTCTTGTGTGGATATACTTGAGAATTCACACGCTGAAATGCATATATTTTAAATTTGGAAATATCTCCTACAATATCTTCTTTACATTGTCTTAAGATACTACATTACAGTTAAAAAATAAGACTATAAGCAGGTGATATTTTCTATGAATTTCATGCCAAAATAGTAAAGGGACAGTCTCAAATGTTTGCTGTTTAAAGTGTATTTGAGGCCTGATAGGGTTGAGAACCACTCGGCGACGGTAAGTAAAAACTGCTCTCTTAGTGGTTGCCTTGTTGAGATCTTAAAAGCTAAAGTTGAAAATACAAAGGAAAATGTGTGGGGGTCAACAAAGATATTTGTCGTAGGTAAATCATTATATCTAAAAAGTTATAGACATTTCTATTAATGATAGTCTATATTTTTAAAACTTAAGAAATATAAAAGCTATAGACAGCTGTAATTTGGTTCTAAACGCTATGAAATTCACTTTCATTGCTGTGTTTCCAAGCTTATCCCAGCTAAGAAACACAAACATTTTATTCAATGTCAGACACACAAATTCAGACAGTTAATTCTGGGAGCTAATGAAAGGTCATTAAGGGCACCATACAAGCAGTGGTATTTTCCTGCAGAGAAGTTAAAGATTTGTATAACAGCAATAGCTTCTGGTATCTGCTAATCTGAAACAGGACTACATAACATTCTTTTAAAGAAAAATTTTGAGTGACCAACCTTATTATCAAAATTGTATAGACAACCAGTGTACAATAAATATAAAATTCTGACTACCCCCCAAAAGTAGATTAACTTCAATGTTATTCTACAAAGTTGTTACTATGTATGATGTCGCCTTCAATACAACACAAGTCAAAGAACAGTTCAATAAAACGATTTCACAAAACTGAAGCCCAAGTGCAGTTCTAAAAAATTATCCTAAAATAAGAAAAATTCATCGGTTTTTATTAGTATATAGTAAACATGTATAAACATGACATATGTGTGTTAAATTTATGAATATAAGCATATAGATATGTATAAGAATATACATACATGCACATATATCAGTTTTATTGTGTATTAAATATACATGTACATATGTATATACATATATAATTCATGTGTCACATAGGTATGTAAGTATATAATATGTAAAATCATTTATAAAAAATATATGTATATGTACATTCAGAAGAAAATCTTTTTTTTTCTTTTGAGATGGAATTTTGCTCTTGTTGGCCAGGCTGGAGTGCAGTGGTGCAATCTGGAGTGCAATGGGTCAATCTTAGCTCACTGCGACCTCTGCCTCCTGGGTTCAGGCAATTCTCCTGCCTCAGCCTCCTGAGTAGCTGGGATTACAGGTGCCTGCCACCATGCCCGGCTAATATTTTGTATTTAGACAGTGTTTCACTATGTTGGCCAGGCTGGTCTTAAACTCCTGACCTCAGGTGATTCACCCATCTCAGCCTCCCAAATTGCTGGTATTACAGGCATCACCCACCATGTCCAGCCCCCCAAAAAATCTTTAAAATACATTTTATGTCATACATTTTGTTATTCACTGTTATATGGCAAGGTATAGGTACTGATATTTTTTTAAACACATAGCAACTTTCTTATAGGATATTTATCCACATGAACTTGTGGATACAATATGGGCACAAATGTAGTTCCAAATAAGTTTATGCCTGCATTTATCATAATACTTGCCCTTGGGATAACACTTGTAAACTCTCATGTGTGTAAACCCACACACATGCACACATATATTAATCTATAAATTATTTTCACCCCAAGTCAAAATATGAGCAAAAAATAATTAAAAAGTCATCTTAGCATTTGGGATTTATTAGGAATTCAAATATTTGATAAATGTAGGAGTCAATGACAAATCATATTTTGTGAAAAAGAGACACAACTTTAAAATAATCTAGTTTGATGGAATCATTCAGGTACTGGAGTGCAGTAATTTATAAAACTGTGCTACAGTATCTGGAAGATGTTATTTAATTTGCCTATGTCATAGCATTAAAATCAAAACTAGCTGGACTTCCCTTCGTAACACGAACAGCATCATTAGTAGCATCACCAGATAGCATCATTAGGCCCCTCGTGGAATAAAAGGGGCCTAATGATGTCATGTTTGGGGAGGAAAGACTATTGTCCCTGAAAACACTCCTGGCGTTCCATCACAGTGATAGAGCCTCTGAATTCAACATAACTAGATTGAATACCATCTTAGAGTGATTTTTTTTCATTTCTCTGGAATAAAACCTCCTTATAAGTTTGTATGCGAGCTTCTCTCCAGCCTAACATAGCACACTTAATTCAAAAACCGGAATAAGTGGAGAAGATCATACGAAAAACAAAAAGGGCAGGGATGGTCCAAGAGAAAGAACAAGATAAAATGAAGAAAAGTATGGACTATAACCTTATTCTCTCAGTTCACTCCAGACAGTGCATCACTTTTAGTGGACTGGCCACCAATGCTGAGCACAAATTATATTCTTTTATCAGTTTCTGGACATAGTCACTACTCATTCCCATTTTGATCACTGAAAAGAATTAGAGTTGCATCAGTACTTTAACTTATTTCTTGAGCAAATCCACAAACTCATAAACTCTCCTCCAGCTGCTAATTCTGTTGAGTAGAATTTTCTACTAAAGTAGAAAGGCTCAGTGGCCTCATAACATTACAATATTTCATGGAATTGGATGAAGACTACTCACTTTGAACATTCTCTCTGAAAGCTAAAAGGTATCAAAGCAATATAAAACACGTATTTATTTACTTCCTTCTATTAAGTAGAACTTTTTTAGATTATATGTGCATTTTGCTATGTTGAGTTCTTAATTAAAACATTATTTCTCTCACCTAACATTTTATAATTTGAAAAAAAAAATGCTCTGGGTAGGTACAATTCCCTGACCCTCAAGCCAAGGAAAACAATTGCTACATATACACAACTTCTATAACAGGAAATGTCTACTTAATTTGTATCACTTGGAAAAAAACAGAAGTGAGTGGAAAGGAAGTGGCTGGAATTGCAAATTTAAATAGAGGCTGGTTGGGAAGATTGTTACATGCTGCCACATCAGAGAGATATTTTAATGATTTGAGCTTACAGTTTCACTTTTAATAACGTCCACAATAACATGTTATTGAAGTAAGAAGAATGCTGGATTCCCAGGCCCTCAACAGGGTTGTATATGGTACAGAAATGATATTATTCTGCATAACACTAGTAGAGCCCAGAAATGATTTGTGTCTGGGTGGATAATGCAATGGTTGAAAGGTTGGAGCAGCTGAAGAGATGCAAATAATAGCTAATAAGCAAGAAATAGACTATATATTGTTATCCCACACAGGGTTTAGCTCTGTGCTTTGTGTCCAGGAGGTACAATATATGTTTATGGAATGAGAAAACTAATGAATACACATTTCCGAAAGAGTAGCAAATAGCAACTTACAGCTCAAGTGATTTGCAGTGTTATGTAATGGAAGTAGATAAACCCATTTATTGTAACTTACATGCATCTGTGAATCTATTAAATACCCTTCTGCTTTCTCTCTTTCCTATTCCTTCTGTTATCCTTCTCATTTTTTCTTTTCTTTCTTCCATGTTCCTCTTTCTTTGCTTCTGTACGTATACCTTTTCTCCATTTGCTAATCATCATTTAGAAATAAATTGATGCATTATTTTTAATCTAATAAAAATTATATTATGCTCAATTTTAAAACTCTGAATGAATGTTTGCCATATCTTTAAAAATTACAATAGTAAATTCGTTTGTGATTTCTTTTTTTTTTATTAGAGTATTTATATTTTCTGTAACTACATAAAAATAGAATTTTTGTATTTTACAAGACAGCCAATATTGAGACGGTGTATATACTTTAAAATAGTGTAGAAAAGGGCCTTGTATATTTTTTCTAACACAGTATTTTCATAGTAATTTACATTGTGTGTGGGGAGCAAATTTCTCAAATCCCTTTGAACATATTCTCCCTCTCCCCTGTTTTTCTCTTTGCTCACTATTGAATCATTTTCAGGTGTCTTGATTTCTTATCTTTTCCCGATGAGCATTTTAGCTTCTGTCCACTTCTACTTTCAGAATTCTTCAGCTACCAAGACCCACCTCCTCAGAGAGTTGCTGGAGATTTTAGTAACAAAAATTTTCTCTGTCACATTTAGGAGACGTGCTTCCTTATCTTTATTCTATCAAGCTGGGTGAATTTACACAAAACACTTTATATCTTAGAACCAGTTTCCTCTCTGTAGAATGTAGCTAACCTCTATTCTGTGGTCACAAGGATCATCAAAATAAAAAATAATCATAGTTAATATGTGTGGCTTACTAACCATGTTTAGAAACCATGTCAAGTGCTTTCTGCAGATGGTTCCACTTTTATTTATTTATTTATTTATTTTTTTATTGGATTATAGGTTTTGGGATTTCTTAATAAATTATAAGAAATACTGTCTTCACTTTCAATTCAAGGAATGACAAGACAGCTTTTCCTAACAAAACTAAAATGAGCTATTAGTAATGAAACTATGGCTTGGGAGTTATAATTTGACATCTCTCTCTTATTGGATAGTCATGGTTCTAGAACACACCTGCTATTTATTGGAAATGACTACTGAGAGATAGGAGTCCCAGTAGATAAGAGATGGAGCTAACGTATTACTTTACACATTTTTTCAGGTAAAGACTTTAAGCATATATTAAATGAGGTTGGCAATGTCTGGATATGAAACAGAAAAATCTGTAAATTATGCTTCGTAAACTTTATTAATATATAAAACACTCATAAAATATAGTAATTCAGTGCATAATATAATTTCCAATTTTCTATATTATGTGAGAAATATATTTTAAGTCCTCGTGTGCAGCTCCTGAATACTCCGCTGTTGAATTCATTTTACTCTCTTCCACTCTAATTAGTTCCCAAGATGCAGTCAACATTTGAATGCATGCTTTTAAATCTCCAGGAGAGATTTAAAGAATCAAAAGATTCTTAACTTTTGATAAATTGGGGAAATTATCCAGTACTATGTCACTTTAATATATGTCCTATATTAAGAGTGTGACAGCAAAACTTATTTGTTCACAATTCAAGCAATAATTTTTACCTGTTTTTATACATTTTACAGTAAAATAATGTCAAGATAAGTTGAAAAACATGTACATACTTAGAAAAATACTTTATGTAGAGAAAAATAATTTTGATTCCAGAAATTTATTTTTGTTTTCAGAACACATTATTAAAAATCTTTAACCTTATTCCTTTTTACTAATGGCCAATAACTACAGTGGCAGTCAATAGTCTCATGTCCTATCTGCAGATGTTATCACACTGCCTGGCTGTCCCAGGTACAGGCTATAAAGAGTTTATCATAAAATCTAAAACCAGCAAAACTCACAATAGTTAAATGGGACTCCATTTTGCTGCTTCACTAAACAGTTATATTAATATTAAAGTGCACAGTGGGCTATTACCAATTGACAGGACACAAGCTGGCAGACTTCAACAGGTAAAGAGATGAATAGAAAAGCAGCAACCAGCTCACCACATTTTCCCACTCTGGATTTAGGGCAAAAGATCTAGTCAGAGTGCATAACTGATTAAAGGATTATCATATAACAGAGCATGAAACAGCTTTGTATAGAACTCCTCAATTTTGCAGTTTCTAAATACCGTATAGATTAACTCATGTCTAATGGGTTATGGGGTCGATTGATAGATGTCAACCCAACAAACAGAGCCAGCTCTCCAGGAAACTAATTCTGTTCTCAAAACCACCCTGTAAGATTTTTTTCCAATTTTAATTCACATCTTTTGGTGGAAGAGACTCCCCAAGGTCACACAACTAGATAATTAGCTAGTGAATTGGAAGAGTTTGGATTTGAATCAAGGTTTTGACATAACTACTTAAGATCTTGAAAACCGAATCTGCATCTTAATCATTTTTGCGTTCCCATAGTATTTACGGATTAGTGGCTTTTAGTCCTTGTACACAATTTTACAAAAACACCATCTCAAAATTCCTAATTCGTCATTACCTCCCTAATGTACATATTAGAATAGTCATAGATCCATCCTTCCCATCATTTACATCAAGAGAATAATACCATAGTTCACATTACACTCTATTCGGTGCACTAGATGAAGCCTGCTTAGTGGACAATCTAATGCTGATGACTATATCACTGCTACACGTCATACTGTTTAGAGATCTCCTGCTTCACTGACATGCAGGACTGGATGACTCTGTCCTTGCCAGTCTTCCGCATCACTTAAGCCCTCTCTTATCTTGCCTTTGTGTAATCTCTGTCTTACAGCCTCTTCTTGGCATTCCAAACCGGAGAGGACATTTTTGACATCAATAACCAACCCTCAAGGGAGCTCTTTCTTTAGGCTATTCACAATCCATTCCTTCAGAAAGGAAGGCCTTTAGTTTCCTAAATATTCTGCTTTTTCAAATATTTCTGATTGTCTCGGATTTTCAAAGAAATCCTGGATTCCTGTTCTTTTCATAAGATGCCACAGGCAAAAAATGGAAAAGCATGGGTCTTAACTTGGGTATGACACTTAATCCTTATGAGTTTCCCTTATTTTTTCCTAGGTATTTTATTCTTTTTGTAGCAATTGTAAATGGCAGTTCGTTCTTGATTTGGCTCTCTTTAAGTCTGTTATTGGTGTATAGGAATGCTTGTGATTTTTGCACATTGATTTTATATCCTGAGACTTTGCTGAAGTTGCTTATCAGTTTCAGGAGTTTTTGGGCTGAGGCGATGGGGTCTTCTAGGTATAGTATCATGTCGTCTGCAAATAGAGACAATTTGGCTTCCACCTTTCCTATTTGAATACCCTTTATTTCTTTTTCTTGCCTGATTGCTCTGGCTGGAACTTCGAGTACTATATTGAATAGGAGTGGTGAGAGAGGGCATCCTTCTCTAGTGCCAGATTTCAAAGGGAATGCTTCCAGTTTTTGCCCATTCAGTATGATATTGGCTGTTGGTTTGTCATAAATAGCTTTTATTACTTTGAGATACGTTCCATCGATACCGAGTTTATTGAGGGATTTTAGCATAAAGGGCTGTTGAATTTTGTCAAATGCCTTCTCTGCGTCAATTGAAATAATCATGTGGTTTTTGGTTTTGGTTCTGCTTATGCAGTGAATTACGTTTATAGACTTGCGTATGTTGAACCAGCCTTGCATCACCAGGATGAATCCTACTTGATCATGATGGATAAGTTTTTTGATGCGCTGTTGCAATCGGCTTGCCAGTATTTTATTGAAGATTTTTGCATCTATGTTCATCATGGATATTGGCCTGAAGTTTTTTTTCTTGTTGAGTCTCTGCCAGGTTTTGGTATCAGGATGATGTTGGTCTCATAAAATGATTTGGGAAGGATTCCCTCTTTTTGGATTATTTGGAATAGTTTCAGAAGGAATGGAACCAGCTCCTCTTTGTGTGTCTGGTAGAATTCGGCTGTAAACCCATCTGAGCCTGGGCTTTTTTTGTGTGGTAGGCTCTTAATTGCTGCCTCGGCTTCAGACCTTGTTATTGGTCTATTCATAGTTTCAGCTTCCTCCTGGTTTTGGCTTGGGAGGATACAGATGTCCAGGAATTTATCCATTTATTTTTTTAAAAAAGACTTAATTTTTAGAGCAGTTTTAGATCACAGCCAAATTGAAAGGCATCAAGATTTTCCATATACATGCTGCTCCCCCTACACATACATCCTCTTCTTTTATTGACATTCCTCACTGGATGGTGCATTTGCTACAATCAATAAAACTGCACTGACAAATTTTAATCACCCAAAGTCTATCCCTTACATTAGGGTTTACTCTTGATGTTGCACATTCCATGGGTCTGGGAAAATGTATACTGACATATATCCACTATTATAGTATCACACAGAATATCTTCACTGAACTGAAAAAATCCTCCATGCTTCACTGATTTAATTCTCCCTCCTGACAACCCCTGGCCACCATGGATCTTTTTACTGTCCGTATCACTGTGCTCTTTCCAGAATGTCATATAGCAAAATCATGCAGTACGTAGCCCTTTCAGAGTGGCTTATTTCAATTAGTAATATGCACCTGACATTCTTCCTGTTTTTATGGCTTGATAAGTCACTTCCTTTTAGAGCCGAATAACACCCCATCATCTGGATGTGCCACTTATTTATCCACGCACACACTGAAGCACATATTGGTTGCTTCCATGTTTTGGGAATTATGTATAAAGCCGTTATAAACATCTCTGTGCAATTTTTATGTGTGCACACGTTTTCAATTCCTTTGCATAGACACCAGGGACATCATTGGTGTTCTGATTGTGCAGCAACGTTATGTTTAGTTTTGAAAGAAATGGCCAAGCTGTCTTTCAGAGTTGCTGTAAAATTTTACATCCTAACCAGCAATGGCTGAGAGCTCCTGTTGCTCCACAACATTTGATATTGATAGGGTAACAGATTTTGACTGTTCTAATAGGTGTGCAGCGGTAGCTAATTGTTGTTTGACTGAGCATCACTGGTTCATCTGTAACAAGAAAGAACTGGCCTAAATATTTATCTTGTAGGTATAAAGTTTGAAGGTCTCTGACAAGTAATTTGGTGAGGCTTAAATTACACAGTGAAAGATGAACAAGTATATTTTATTATTTAATTTCCTAAAGTGAAGGGTGATGTGAAAAAGAGTCCCAGAAACTGTCATATCTGATTTCAAAGAATTTATCACACAACAGAAGACTTCTGCCAAGCTACTTCAAATTATATCTAAGTTCCTTCATCTATAACAACAATAAAAAAAAGAGATGAAAAGATGCCATTCTTCCCTATTAGATGTGAGATAGCATTCTAAAGTATTTAAAGATATTACAGGATTGGAAACTTTAAATTATTACTCAAATCATCAGTTAATTGCTAAATTTTAGACCTCAGAGAATTTTTGAGGCAGATGTTCTTAATCTGAGGGCCACAGACCCCCAAGCTGTGAGTGAACAGGGTTCAGAGGAAGTGCAAACTAAAGTCGGAAATAAGACATCTTTATGTTCTCTAATATCTTATTAAACCTTAGCATTTCTTTCAATTATAGACATAAGCAACAAATGACATTGATTTGCCAAAGTCTAACATTTTGTTATCCATAAACTTTATAGATACTTTATATTATATTTCATTGCTGCAGAGATCTCAAAATATTTGTGATCATCACCACTTAGATTTACCACTAGATTTTATTTAATATGTTCATTTAAAAAAGCACATATATCACTATATATTTTTATATTTTTAAAACTGTATCTCAATGTAATTGCTTTCCTTAGCAATCCTTGTGTGCATTTCAAAATGTTTTCTTTAAATGTTGAAGTCAAGGACTTAAGCAGACTGCCAAAGAGGTGAAGTTTATGGCAAAAGCATTCCTTGTGTACAGGTGATAAGAGATGGTGACATCCTTACAGTAGCACATGGAGGTAGCCAAAGAATCTTTACCTGCATCCAGATCTCCTGAATTTTAAACCAACATGCTTTCCAACATGCCATGCCTTCTCTCCAACTCACTGCTATGGTCTGAGTGTGTCCTCCAAAGATCCCATGTTGAAACTTAATGGCCAATGTGATAATTTTTACAAGTGTGGGTTTTAGGAGGTGATTACTGAGGACTGAGCCCTCATGGATAGAATTAGGGCTCTAGTAAAAGGGCTTGAGGGGGTGGGTTGGTTCTCCCCAGCCTTCTGCCATGTGAGGACACAGTATTTGTTTGGCACTTTTGACCCACTCTACCATTAGAGGATGCAGCAAGAAGCCTTCACCAGACACCAAATGCCAGTGGCTTGATCTTGAACTTTTCAGCCCCTAGAACTGAAAAAACTGAATTTCTGTTCTTCAATAACCCAGTATCAGGTATTTTGTTATAGTAGTATAAACAGATGAAGACACTCACCATTTACAATGCCCTTGGTATCTGAACCTCAAACAGCGTATGAGCAGGGAAAAAAGTATTTCAAATTGACTCAGTACGAACTGTTCCAGAAACAGATGTATTTAAAATTAAAACAAAGACATCAGGTATTTTGAATTGCATTACCTCTAAAGGAAGAGTTTATGTAGGTAAACTCCTTCAGAATACTCTGTTCTCAGAGACAGTTGCTAGTAAAACCATATTAACGGCATGCCTTTGATAGGGAATTTGAGGAACCAAAACAATCACTAGGCTTAATGTAAATGGCCACTGAGCAGTACAAACAAATATTTTTTTAAATTGCATTTTAGGTTTTGGGGTACATGTACAGAACATGCAAGATAGTTGCATAGGTACACACGTGGCAGTGTGTTTTGCTGCCTTCCTCCCCTTCACCCACATTTGGCATTCCTCCCCATGCTGTTCCTCCCCATGCTGTCCCTCCCCTATTCCCCCCAATAGATCCCAGTGTGTAGTGCTCCCTTCCCTGTGTCCATGTGTTCTCATTGTTCATCAACCGCCTATGAGTGAGAATATGTGGTATTTCATTTTCTGTTCTTGTGTCAGTTTGCTGAGAATGATGTTCTCCAGATTCATCCGTGTCCCTACAAAGGACACAAACTCATCATTTTTGATTGCTGCATAATATTCCATGGTGTATATGTGCCACATTTTCCCAGTCCAGTCTATCATCGATGGGCATTTGGGTTGGTTCCAGGTCTTTGCTATTGTAAACAGTGCTGCAATGAACATTTGTGTGCATGTGTCCTTATAGTAGAATGATTTATAGTCCTTTGGATATATACCCAGTAATGGGATTGCTGGGTCAAATGGAATTTCTATTTCTAGGTCCTTGAGGAATCACCACACTGTCTTCCACAATGGTTGAACTAATTTACACTCCCATCAGCAGTGTAGAAGTGTTCCTATTTCTCCACATCCTCTCCAGCATCTGTTGTCTCCAAATTTTTTAATGATTGCCATTCTAACAGGTGTGAGGTGGTATCTCAATGTGGCTTTGATTTGCATCTTTCTAATGACCAGTGATGATGAAACCAATGGAACAGAAAAGAGGCATCGGAGTCAACACATCATATCTACAACCATACAATCTTTGATAAACCTGACAAAAACAAGCAATGGGGAAAGGACTCTCGATTTAATAAATGTTGTTGGGAAAACTGGCTAGCCATGTGCAGAAAGCAGAAACTGGACTCCTTCCTGACACCTTACACTAAAATTAACTCCAGATGGATTAAAGACTTAAACATAAAACCTGGCACCATAAAAACCCTAGAAGAAAATCTAGGCAAAACCATTCAGGACATAGGAGTAGGCAAGGACTTCATGACCAAAACACCAAAAGCATTGGCAACAAAAGCCAAAATAGACAAATAGGACCTAATCAAACTCCACAGCTTCTGCATGGCAAAAGAAACAGTCACTAGAGTGAATCAGCAACCAACAAATTGGGAAAAAGTTTCTGCAGTTTACCCATCTGACAAAGGGCTGATATCCAGAATTTACAAAGAACTCAAACAGATTTACAAGAGAAAAACAAACAAGCCCGTTCAAAAATGGGCAAAGGATATGAACAGACACTTTACAAAAGAAGACATACATGAGGCCAACAAACATATGAAAAAATGCTCAAATATTTTAAAGGGCAAACAAACTAGTACTGACATAACTAAGGAATGTATTCACTAAACAGATTATTTCCATGTCATAAGCTATTGGATGAAATTATGGACGGTTCCACTTATTCAGAGGGGAAATCAAGTTACTCTTACAGGTTCAACAAGTGGACAGACAACTATTATTTGCTACAAAAAGCACAGTCTCCAGAGCAAAAGCATCTGCATCACCTGAGTGTTGGTTAAAAATGCAGAAACTCAGTTCCCACCCCACAACTATTGAATCAGAATCCCATTTTAACTAGATCCCAAGGTGATTAATGTGCACATTACAGTTTAAGAAACCTCCAAAGAACACTGGAGCTGAAAAGAAAAAGTTGGGATATGGGTAAAAGACTGCAGAAAGAGAATGTTACTGAAAAATATGTGAAATGAAATTATGCAAAATCAGTTATGTGACCTTAAAAATATATCTTCACAATTTTTAACAGTTTACAGTTTAATTTTATACCATAAAATGTACATTTTAAGGGTAAAATTCAATGACTTTTAATAAAATTATACAATCATGCTATCATAACACAGTTTTAGAACACTTCCATCATTCTTAAAAATTCCTCTCTGCCTCTTTGTAGCCAATCCTCACTTTCATCCCTGCCCCCAAGTGACTGCTGACATGGTTTCTGAGTCTATGATTGTGTCTTTTGTGGACATTTCATATAAATGGAGTCATATAATATTCAGTGCTTCATGCTTAGCTTCTTCCACCTAGCATAATGTTTTTGAGGTAAACCTATAGAGATCAGTGCGTAAACATTTCATTCTGTGGATATGCCACATTTTATTCATCCATTCATCAAGTGATGGATATTTGGGTTGTTTCCAGTGTTGAAATTACCAGGAATAATACAGCCATAAACATTTGCATATAAGTCTTTGTATTTCCACAATGGCTTTGAAAGGTATTAATTAGCAATCAGATTTACAAGTAACATGTAAATAAAATAAAAGTAAACAACAATAAAAGACCCAAAGAGACTTATTAGTACCCCTGATGATTATTCTGGTAATATGCATATGTGTGCCAACAAAGTGGGCATCTATGCAGGCACAGAGGGAGCCTCCTGCTATCAAGAGAAAGGAAGAATGTTGTTCTGCATTCCACAAGAGGCTTAGAGGAAGAGTGACTTGTGGAATTGCAGAACACTTGGATACTGGATACTGGATACTGACATCTGTGCTGCTGGAAAGAAAGAAAAGATGAAATTACAGTAAGCATCCATGTTTTTTTTTTGTAAATTTCAATAACTGGACAACTGGTCTGGTATGGGAGAAGTTAAGTGGAGGGTGGAGTGCATGATTAAGCCTGGGAAACAAATGTCAGGCAGAGGAGGAAAGGCATTCAAGAGGTACTGTGAAGATGAAAGGCTTACTCAGAGTGGTCAAGTATTAGGTCTTTAAAGAATGCTCATCGCCTGGGTAATATGGTACCTCTAAAGGGCCAATCACAGAAACCCTCCAACAGCTTGTTGATGCCTGCCTGGATTTCTTCATGAGGCTTCAGCTACCAGGAACTTCAGGCTCCCCTTAACCTTATATTTTAAGAAGCACTGAAAACAAGAGGAGGGTGAAGGGCAGATTGGAGATATTTGGCAAAAGGCAGTATAAATCAAGCTAAGTGAGGGCTTCATTGTACTTCACCACAGTCACCATCACTAGTGACTGCCTCCCTTTCAGTGACTTAAAAGGGATCTCCTACTCAGCTCACCCAAGGTTGCTAACCAGTTGCAGCTGGAAGAGGATGGTGTAGCCACTGAGATAACAATGTTATCTTCTTGATAAAGTGTAGTTTACAAGTTGAATAGTTTATAACTACTCAAATTTTGAAGTTGAGTAGTTTATAATTATTCAAATTTTAAAGTTGAATAGTTTATAACTATTCAAATTTTGAAGCTGAATAGTTACTTCTTGATAAAATGTTTCTCCTAAACTTTATAAAGTTACTTTATCAAGAAGTAACTGGGTGGTTCTGAGTACCTGACTGGGCAAAAGTCAAGAATGATATGAAGGAGAAACTGAGGAGTGTAGTGCTGACAGGTGGGTGATGGGTTACGAGCAAGAGAAAGAATAAGCCCTCTTAGCCTGAGAAAAGGAGAATTTCATCTGAATTAACATTCACATTCAAACTTTGATTCTTTTTGGCAATTACACTGCATGTTCTCACTCATAAGTGGGTGTTAAACCATGAGAACACATGGACACAGGGAGAGGACCGTCACACACAGGAGCCTGTCAGGGGGTGAGGGAAGAAGGGGAGGGATAGCAGGGGTTGGGGGATTGGGGAGGGAGAGCATTAGGAGAAATACCTGATGTAGATGATGGGGTGATGGATGCAGCAAACCACCAAGGCACATGTATACCTATGTAACAAATCTGCATGTTCTGTACATGTACCCCAGAATGTAATCTATAATTAAAATTTAAAAAAAGGTGGCTTACCTGAAATCTAAAGGGAGATTTAAGGTTTAAATGTATTATTTAATGTTTACCTCTCTAACTTTTCGAACTTCTTGCTCTCCCTCCCCTGCCAACATGGTGAAGAGAAGGATCAAAAACTAACCTAAAAGTGAAATTATACAATTGACTAACAAATAACAAAATAGCAACTTATTCCCTAAAATATAATTATCTGGGTCACTGTTTTGATTTGTGATTTAATAAAACAAAATTATATGAAAAGCCCTATAGCTACAGAGATCTGAAAAAAATTACACATCATAAGCAATAATTTACATAGACTGGATACAAAAAGTTCAGCTCATCTTATCATGACTTTTGCATATTTTAATAAAAAATGTGGGCCGGGCACGGTGGCTCATGCCTATAACCTCAGCACTTTGGGAGGCCGAGGCGGGCGGATCACCTGAGGCAGGACTTCAAGACCAGCCTGGCCAACATGGTGAAGCTCTGTCTCTACTAAAAATTCAAAAAATTAGCTGGGCGTGGTGGCAGGCACCTGTAATCCCAGCTACTTGGGAGGCTGAATTGCTTGAACCCAGGAGATGGAGGTTGCAGTAAGCCAAGATTGCGCCAATGCACTCCAGCCTGGGCAACAAGAGCAAAATTCCACCTCAAAAAATAAAAATAAAAAATATGCTTTTTAAATACTTTATTAACCTTCTTACGGCCTCATGCGTAAATGCAATTCTATTATATAGACAGCTGATGATAAAATTCTGGGTTAAATGAAGGAGAAATCTAAAATATGGTTATAATATTTATTTTATCAGAAAATAAAAGTTTTAGCAGAAAATAAAATCAGATGGAAGTAAATTTTAAAATTATTATCACTTTATTTCTACAAAAGAAAGATACTCGCTGTTACCAGTGGGAAATTTTCTCTATTGTAATGTTAAGCATAATTGTTACTTTGCTAAACTCTAGTTTAAAAAATTCAATTTTGGCTAATTTTTAAAAATCAATCTCAGGCAGGCTTTGAAAGCTAAGTAAAACAATTTTTTCTTCTTTCAAAAGAAACATTTCAGGCCACATCTCACCTGCCAGTTCCACTCCTCTTTAAGTAATTTTGTGAGAGGACTAACAGAGCACTCTTGGATTGTTCTGAAAACATAAGTAATTTCCAAAAGTATTCGCAAGTTAATCTACTATTATAATTTCCCAGGATCATGGGGCATGGTTTCTTAATGAGCATCTGGAATACGAGAATGCTCAGGCTAGCCCTCCTTTATTTTATAATCATTACTCAAGAAAACTTCCCTATTTTTTTCCCTGTGTTTTTCTCTTCAGTACATAAATATGAAGTTTGTCTTACAATTAATTAACAAAGAATCTTTGAAATACCTGAAGCAGCAAGAAATAAAACCCTGAATAAATCTTAAATACAAAATTTGCTCTAAAATGTAAATACTGATTATTTTTGAGATTTATCTTCAAATAAAAAAGTGGCAGATTATTCAGAAAAGCAAAGCACAAACAGTCAAGCTGCATTTTTCCTTTCTGTCCAATATACCTTCAGGTACACAATTTCATCATCTCTAATGCTATTACTTGGTTTTGCAATATATTCTTTGAAAAGGCACTCAAATTAGTCTTTTATTTTTCTTTTCTTTTTTTTAATTGCATTTTAGGTTTTGGGGTACATGTGCAGAACATGCAAGATAGTTGCATAGGTACACACATGGCAGTATAATTTGCTGCCTTCCTCCCCTTCACCCACATCTGGCATTTCTCCCCATGTTATCCCTCCCCAGCTCCCCCCCACTGTCCCTCCCCTATTCCCCCCAATAGACCCCAGTGTGTAGTGCTCCCCTCCCCGTGTCCATGTGTTCTCATCGTTCATCACCTGCCTATGAGTGAGAACATGTGGTATTTCATTTTCTGTTCTTACATCAGTTTGCTGAGAATGATGTTCTCCAGATTCATCCATGTCTCTACAAAGGACATGAACTCATCATTTTTGATTGCTGCATAATATTCCATGGTGTATATGTGCCACATTTTAGTCTTTTATTTTTCATTTTAATTCACTTTTTCCCTTTTACTGGTGAAAAGTTGGAGAAACAAAGAAGTTACATTCAGCCTCTGGAGTTCTGGGTGAAGGCACTGTACTGAGTGACACTGCCTGACTTTCTTCTCCGGACCTCGTCAGCACTCAGTGTGCCGCTAGGATCTGGCTGCTGCATGAGTTTATACAAAACAGAGAAAAATGTGTGAAATTTTCCTAGCAGTAGCAATAGTCTGAGAAACATTTCTATCCTTTGGCTAGAGGATTGTCAGTTATGATTCTGATGACCAAAACAAGAGAAAAATACAGATTGTAAAAATAGTAGTTACTGTGTACAACTGTGTACAAGAGAAGCAATCTAAACAAATTGTACGCCATCACACTTTTCTTCCCTCTCTCTCTTATCCACTCAGTCCAGATGCATCTATCGAGTGCTTACTATACACCTGGAACTGTATGAAAGACTCTTGCAAAGTCAAGGTGGCTAAGACACAAACCATGATTTGGAGATTTCTCCCCCAGTGATATACCTGCAGACACATGAAACCTTCAGAAGCTCAATGAAGCTTGAAGCCACTAAGAATATTCGATGCATACTGTCAGGAGCAAAGATTCATTTTTGCTTCTCTTGTTATTTTCTTGAAACTTCTTTAGGTGGAAATATTTCTAGACCAAACTTAAACTCAGAAATTCTGATAAAGAAATCATTCTCAAGCATACTATTTTTTGCCATCAGTTTTGTCTCTTCTAAAGGACTTGAGCTTGGATGCCTCCCATAATAGGTCCTCCCCATGCTATGTAGGATATTTTGGGTAGTAGGCTCCCTCCTAGCTTCTGCTAATCCTCCAGCTTTCTAGTAATTGTGAAAGGCCATTGAAAAATACGTTTCTATGTGCTATAGTCAACTGAAGCCAGACTGAAACCAATGGGGATTATCTACACAATCATAACATATATTTGAAATTCTTGTGGTTTTGGGGGGTAGAACAACTATATGCTTTACTGTTTGGATGGTTTGGAGAATTCTATGAATAGATATTAATAGTTATCTTAAGCAGAATTACAACCTGACAGTAATCTTTCCCAGTGAATTACATTTCTAATGATTCCAAAATGGTTTATAAGCCTTCGGTGAGTAACACAACTTAACTAACTCAAGATAAACAAAGGTCTATTTTACCAAAAGAAGCAGAGCGTGAACCTTTACAATGGCAATAATCCCTACACAGAGCTAAGTCCACCTAATATGGTTTAATAATAGGATTTTCAGTTTTCCTATTTTTCCCAACAACTGTTCATCTACACGTTACTCATCCATTACTCCTGGTGAAAAATTACTTCTTTATTTGTTCTGTTCCCTTATTGTGAAGCTTACCCCCCAGGTGGGAACCTGAGTCCTCTTGAGCAGTTACCAATTTAAAAAAGAAAAACTGCGACATCCATTTGCTGAGCGTTTACTATATACCAAGTGCTTTGTACCCATTCAATCATCATAATAAGCTTACAAGATAGGGATTGTTTATCCCAAATTTAGAGTAGAGAAAACTAAAGCTCAGAGAACTTAGAGAAGTCACTAATACCTCAGAATACTTAAATTAACTGATGTCTTAAAAATTAATTTGTGAGAAATTAAATCATCTAAAGAATGGTAGCAAGAAAAGATGGAAAGGGTAAGGAGAGAGAAACAGTCAAGATCATTTTCTTTATAAGGTAGTTATTTTTCATATGAAAAATCAGCTATACTAACTGAAAGTCCCAGAATGTGGCATGGATTAATTCAGAGATCCCTATGATAACCATGTTAGCAGTGGGGCATCTTGCACCAAAGTTGGGTTCACAAACTCAGTGTGAATAGGAGAGAGATTCAAGCTTTAGTAAGGAGATAGCTGTCTTCCATTATGTTCTATGTATCAACAATGTAAAAGTAAATGTAAATTGCAAATAAATAAAAAGGAATTATGTGGCAGTATTTTGGTACTTAATATTTAAGAATGTGAAGTTGAATTTTTCAAGTTATTTCAAAATAACTTCATCATCAATCACCAGCTTGGTTTTATTTCAGGCATCAGAAAAGAAAGTATTTCGTCTTTTCTAGCACTGATACTCATTCATTCTCAAAGTTATTACACTATGGATTTTTAGAATAGTTTTGAAGGTACATGATAAAGCAAGTACATGTCTTATGATAAGGGAGAAAACATGTCTTTATGTCTTCTGTCTTGGGACTTTAAATCCTCACATTTGCACAGGCATGCGCTTCACCCTCCAATGTTGAGGGCATCCCTGATGTATGTGACTGAAAGATATTTCAGGGAACAGGCTGTGTAATTAGGAAAAAGGATGGTACATGAGACTCAACATTACCCTCATCATTTTTGTCATCTAAGATCCACAAGCTTTTGGAAAATCAGCTTTCCTTGCTATTTCTTGGCTGACAGCAGGTAAAAAGATTTAAGATGAGAATTAATTACACTGATATAATGCTACCAAGGGAGATGCCTATGGGAGTTGCTCGTCAGCCCCAAAGGATATAAAATGTCAGAGAAACAGTGGCAGCAATATATCAATGAACCAAATGTTTCTGATGCTTGACAAAACACATTATAGCAATAAATGATGTATTCTGTAATGAGATCATACAAGAAAAAAAGAAACACTTCTCAGCAGATATACTACTTGAAGCAAGATTTCTTCACGTATATCACCAATAGTGAATAGATTAATTTTGTATAATTTTAATAATTTTGCAATTAAGAGTGATGGAAAACTGATGAAAATGAAATAAACATTGGTTGATAAAATCAAAATTGTGAAATCAGGCTAAAATGAACATATCCAAGATGAAAACTAGCCTTTACATTCAGGTTGTGTTTCTGGGCTGAATGTGTGCAGCAAAGTCATACTTAACATTTAAGAAGAAAAGTTAATTTTAATTAAAGAAATATGTTTCTCCTATGAAAGCTTATCAAAATACAATCACACATATATATATTTATATACGCATTTTCTTTTACGTAGCTACTATCTATGGCTATGCAAGGGGAATTGTGAAAAGCAAATTTGAAAGTGCTTTTTTAGGCTATGATTATATCCCCTTTTTTTCTGCTTTGGTGAAGTATAACTTACACATATTAAAGTGCCCAAGTTTTAAGTTTATAGCTGCAGCTACAGTATTCACACACACACCGATACCACATCCATAAATAAAACACGTTTAGCACTGTAGCTTCACTTGTGGTTCCTTTTAGTCCACATTCTCTCCCCAGAGGTAACCACTATTCTGACTTCTATCAGAGAAGATTCGATTTTGCTTGATTTTAAATTTCACATATATTGATCATTCAGCATTTATTCTTTTGTGTCTGGCTTCTTTTGCTCCTCACTATGTCTGTGAGATCCACCTGAGTTCCTGTGTGCATCAATAGTGTGTTAGTTTCACTGCTGCGTGGTATTCCTATAGTATGAATATGTTATAATTTATTTATCCATTCTACTACTGATGGAAATTTCAATTGTTTGGGTCTAGGAGCCATTATTCATAGTGCTGTTATTAACATTATTTGCACATGAATTTTTAGTAGAAACATTTATCTCTCTTGGTTATATACCCAGGAGTGGACATTCTATGTTTTAATGTGTAAGTATGCTTAACATTAGATTTTCCCAAAATGTTTTCCTAAATGGGTATACCAACTGACATCCCAATAGCAATACATGAGAATTCTTTCTATTCTGCAACATTACCAACACTAAGTATTCTCAGCCATTTTAATTGTAGCAATTCTGGCGGGAGTAGAATGCTATCACTTTGTGATATTTTAATGAGTAATGATGCTGAGCAGCTTTTCATAAATGTATTGGCTATTTGCATATATCCTTTTGTGGAGTGCTATTTATTTGCCCATTTTTAAGTAACTTGTCAGTCTCGTTTCTTGCTTCATAGGAATGCTTTAAATATTCTGGGCATGAGTTCTTTGTCAGATAAAAGTACTCAGATATCTTCTTTCCACTCTCATAATGCCGTCTTGTAATGAACAGTTCTGAATTTTAAGAAAGTTCAGTTGATCACTTATTTTTTAAATGGGTAATATACTATAAGAAATATACTTAATATACTGAGAAAACTGTCTACTCTCTGGTTATCGAGATAGTCATTTGTATTGTCTTTTGGAGGCTTTTTGTTTATTTTACTTTTTGCATTTAAGTTCCCACTTCAAATTTGTATATACATATAATAGAATATAGGGATTATGGCTCCCTTCTTTCCCACATAGATATACTATTGATTAAGCACCTTTTTGTTGCAAAGGCCATTCCATGCCCACTGAATTATAGAAGACTTTACCATAATTCAGGAAAACATATTTGTCTTTTCTAATATTAACTTGTACCAAAAGCACAAACTGTCTTAAGGCAACATCAGCTCATAGTAAATCTTGAGATCTGTTAGTGCCAGTCCTTCAAATTGCTTCTTCAATAACACAGACATTTCCATGTAAATTTTAAAGTCAGCTTGTAAATTTCTACCAAAAAAAAAAAAAAAAAGCCTGCTGGGATTTTGACATGGATCCTAATAAATCTTTAATTTGAAGAGATATAATGTCTTAACAGTATTGAGTCTTCCGATTCATGATCATGGCATGTTTGTACATATACATGGAGTGCATTTGATATTTTGATATGAGCATGCATTGTGTAATGATCAAGTCAGGGTTAACTGGAATATTCATCAAACCTCAAACATTAATCTTTTTTTTGCATTGGGAACATTTCAGACCCACTCTTCTAGTTATTTCAAAGTACACAATAAATTATTTTAAGTATGGTCACCATATTATGATACTAATAACTAGATTTAAATCCCACTACTTAACTATATGTTTGTATCTATTAATTAATCTTTCTTCATCATTTCCTCCACAACTACCTTTCCCAGCCACTGGTAACCACCATTCTACTTTCCACCTACATTAGATTTTTTTTTTTAAGCGCCTACACAATTGTGTCAACATGATATTTGGGTTTCTGTGCAGGGTTGTTTTCCTTAACACAGTGTACTATGTGCCAACATTTCATTTCTTTTTATGGCTTGATGATACTTCATTGCATCAAACTACATTTTGTGCATCCATTTATCCTTTCATAGACATTTACATTGTTTTTACCTTTTGGCAATTATGAGTAAAGCTGCTATCAACATTTATTTGTATACAAGTTTTTGTGTGGATATGTGTTTGCATTTCTTTTGGCAAAAGTCTAGGAGTGGAATTGCTGGGTTATAGGGCAATTCTACATTTCATTGAGGAATTGACAGACTGTTTTCAAAGCAACTGTTCTTCATGCTATTATTCTACTCTCTCTGTGTATATATATATGAACAAAATAGTATATTTTGTATATATATTATAAATATATATTTTGTACATATATATTTTGCATATATTTATATATATATATCAAATAGTATATGTATTTAGTACATATAATTGCCAGAAATATATTATAAATCCTATAAGATATGGTTACTCTTGTTTCTCTTAAATAATCAATAATCCATTATAATATTTATGCATACATTTAACATATCTGGTGTTCCACATAATTCTATGCTCTGTTATATGCTTACATTTGGTGATAAATTTATTTTGAAGAATTTCCTAATATACCTTGTAGTGAGTTACTAGTGAAGAATTCACTCAGATATTATTTGTCCAAAGTATTTGAAATTTAATTTCGAGGGATATTTTTGCTGGTTATAGAATTACAGACTGACTTCTGTTTTAACACTTTAGTGATGACTTTTTTTTTTCTTCAGGATTCATACTTTCTATTGTAAGGTCAACTTAAATTGTATTATTCATCCTTTGCAATTGTTTGTTTGCCTTTAGAAATTCATATTTGCTTGGTTTTCCAGTTTGAATACAGTGGGCTGATACTTAATTTGTGTGTGTGTTGGGTGGGGGTGGGGGCGTGTGTGCACACACACGCTTACCCTTCTCGGGGTTCTCTGAGCTTGTGAATCACGTTTCTGCTGTAAGTTTTTGTCACTAGCTTTCTCAGCGACAGACTCTTCATTGATCACTTCTCCGTTCTTTTTCTCCTTTCTTGACATGATGTCACTATTTTTATTTGGTTTTTAAAATTATGATGCCATTTTCATCTAAGGTAAACAAATATTTGATATTAAAACCAAAATGGTTGGAGAATTGAGATGATTTTTGATAAAAATTAACTTTGGTCTTAGTGCAGGTTTCCTGGCACACAGCTCCTAAAATCCTTGAAATCTCCAAAATGATGTCTTTTTATGGGCAGTTGAGATGACTGATGGCTGAAGCCTCCTGTAGAGTCTTAAGACGGGACCTGGTTGCCAGGGGAACCAATCACGTGATTTGAGGATTTCAGCTTTCGGCCTTATTCCTAACCTCCAACTGAGGAGAGGGGCTGAATTGATCACTAACAATTTTAATCAATCATGCCTGCGAAATGAAGCCTCCATGAAAACTCAAAAGGACAATGTTTGGAGAGCTTCCAGGTTGTTGGGTACATCCCCATGTCAGGAGGGTAGCATGCCCCAACTCCACAGGGACCAAAGTTCCTGCGCTTGAGAACCTTCTGAAACGTACCCTATGCATCTCTTCATTTGGCTTTAACTTGTATCCTTTAAAAACGCCATTTGTAATAAATCAGTCATAGTTAGTAAAGCATTTCCTTGAGTTCTGCAAGCCACTCTAGCAAATGATGGAACCTGAAGAAGAGGTGGGAAGTCACAATTTATAGCTGGTCGGTCAGCAGCTCCAGAGGTCTGGACTTGCAATTAGCATCTAAAGCAGGAGGCAGTCTTGCGGGACTGAACCCTTAACCTGTGAGATCTGACACTAACTCCAGGCAGAGAGTGTCTGAATTGAATTGAATTATAGGTCTCCCCACTGGTGTCCAATGGGGAGTTGAGGTGTGTGAAGAAAATCACATCTGATGTCAGAAGTAAAGATTCTTGAGATTACAGTAAGAGAAGAAATGATTTGTTTCTTCCTATTACTTAAGGATTTCAATACAATCCTGATCCTGAGTCTGTAACTTTTACTGAACTGCTATTTTTGAAATAGGCAGGCTATTAAAAAATACCATTAATTTTAATCTCTACATTTTCAGTCTTTGCCAATTATTAAGAAATCTAGAATAGACTCTGATACCTCCTATCTTACCAGATATTATGGTATAATACTCTCAACACTATAGTTAGTGCTACAGAAAAATCCACTCTGATATGAAGGATGCATCCTGAATCAGATTTTGAGGTGTGAATATCATCAGAATATAGTATTTGATAAATAAAATATAAAATATAAATAAATGTTTATGCATTATCCACAAAACCTAAAGTAGATGGGGCAGGTGCTATTAAAATATATTGAGATTCAAGTGCCTCAAGCTATTTGTAAGGTGGACATGCACTTAACTTGAGACAGTTCCACTCAAGACATAAATCACATTAGAAGTATCCCGTGAGAATTTTAAGGGGTAGAATTTGATATTTCCTGATATAAAGTTTTAAAAAATAAGAATCATATCACATATATCCCTAAAAGATAATACAAGGAGTTCTCTAACATTGGTTTATAAGACCATGTCAATCTGCTATGCAGTCTTTATCATATATTTGTAAGATACATCCTGTTTACCAGATTAAGATTCGGTTTATATACAAATGCATAGCTGTGTAATTTCGATCCTTCATTTTTCGCCTTTTGAAAGGAAGTAAAATAGAAATTATACATTTCAAAAATTAGAATTTCTTTTCTCACAGTTAAAACATGTAGCCATAAATATATTCACCTTTTAGTCTTTTCCTTTCTACCATTCTCTCAGTGTTTCCATACATAAATACTCTTTCATTACGAAAACCCCCCTGATCCACAGGAACACCTAGCAATAAAGCTTTATCCTTAGGCACATTCTACAGAAATTTACGAGGCTGAGTATAATTTGATTCACTTGTCTCATCCCATCACTAAATACTCACATTGACATTAATCAAATTTTGAGTAGCCAGATCATAAATCGATAACCAATGAAATCGTTCTCACAGTTAAATCTCAAATTTTATTGGTCAATTAATATTGACTTCAGAGAACTCACCACCCTAAACTTCCCATATCCCAAAGATCTCAATTTGTTTTCCGTGAAAATGTAGTATGTGGAATGGAAAGCACACATGACCATCTTTGATTTGTTTCTAATTAAAATAAATAGAAATGTCTTCTATTATTATATAGTAAAATCTATTAATTAGTAGTTGGACCTAAAATGGTATACATAATTTGATGCCAGACAAATAATACACATTTAGCCTACATTTAAAAATAAGTATGAAATGTTTGTGTAACAGAGTCAACTGCAAATATTTGCAATATGTATAATTCTCATGTATTGAGAATTGAATTGAATGATGCTGAGTTGTGCTCACTGTGGCTCTTCTGACATGTAAGACTTCAAAGTATTTAGCTTATGAAATAACCAATGGCCTCGGTAGTCACAGCAACAACTACTAGATAAAGACACTATAGGTACAGAGGTAACTTAATCTTGTGAACATTTATTAAAACAGTAAATGTTACTGTGTAGGAAGTAAAAGTATGTACTTATATGTTAATTTACATCCTTAAGAACATGACAGCTTCCAGGTAGACAAGAAAGAAATTTCTATCTTTGTCAATATGCAATATAATAATATGTAGAAATCTCACTTTTAAATGCAAACTTGTAGAGAGTTAATGTTCAGAGTAGACATCATATTTTGACAATGGATTTTGTGTAGCACTAGTAAATAACCTTCTTTATATTTAAAATGCACATAGCTTGGTGTAAATAACCTTCTTTATATTTAAAATGTACATAGCTTGGTGTTATTGACAAAACAGTTACCAGAGGTAGTATATTGCCAAATATTCACTTCTTAAATAATGTAAGGATAATAAAATGTTATATCAATCTCCCACTGTTCCCATTGCTCAGTATTCCAAAATAAATGTGAGTTTTTATATTTATAAAGTATAGTGTATCATTCTTATTTAAAACAATCTAAGATTTATTTTTCATAAATTTCCTTTTAAATGCTTTTTATACTTATTACTTCAAGAAAGAATAAGTCTATTCATAAGGTATATATAAAAATACCTGTGAAAGCATGAGCTAAAATTCAGTATTACAATTATTTTTTGTGGTTTATTATAAAGAAATGTTTGACAACTAAAACAACATTATTTACCCTAGACTTTTTATAACCCAGATTGTCTGTAAGGTTAAGACTATTCATGGAAAGCATAATTATGGAACATTAAATTATTCACTGCTCACTTAGTTGAAGTAAAACCAAAGCACAGAGTTTCACTTTAGTTTCATTAATTGAATCAATCCAACATCGATCATTTTCAACTACTCAGAGTCATTAACCTAAATTATTAGAGGTGAATTTAAGCAAATCATCTTCAAATGTGGCTAACCTCTTTAAAAAAATGTGGGACACTGCTATGCTCACTTTTAGGTATGTCCAGATATAAATTTCAGGATCATGTCTGAATTATTATGAAATCAATTACTATAATCTCCCAAGTATAAGTCATCCAAATAAGTTATTTATACATTACAAATAAAAACACACACATATATATCTTACATATGTACACGCACACACACACACACACACACACACACACGGATATTGTTCTGACCCTTTTATAAAGAACAAGACCCATGAATAGATGAGTCACAATTCCTGTAACAAAATAATTGAACTACCTATTGCAAGTCAATTTGTAGACCGCAATATGTCCAAAATGCCCATAAGTTTCTTCTACATGACTAAGTCGGTAAAGCACAGGGAAATCACTTCTGTAAGACTGCACATTGAGAATTGAATATGTACACTGGATCCTGCCTCCAAGTCACTTAAAATGAACATGCTCATCCCTAGTAACTACTTCTATGACCATGTGGTAATCATTAATCATCAAACAATTGATAGAGCTATTTCAAATACTTTAAAAATAAAAGACTTTTTTTTTTTGCAAGGAAATGAGAGAAAGCATGCCTTGTACTACTTCTGAGTTTACCTGATAATCAATGTTATCACGATGAAGTTTCCAAATTGAAGGTTGAATGGGCATCCTGTATTCTTAGCATTCACACAGCACTGAGTTCCACATATCCACAGGGCCAGCATTTATGGTTAGATTAGATCAGTAACAACCATGCTCTCCCAAATGAATGAGTTTAATCCATGGATTAATTCAATTCCATACATGCTCTAATTTTATTCCAAGTATCCTTGCTGGGTTGAGATAAAAATATCTCTTGCTTTAAAAAAGAAGAAACATTTAAAAAAAAAAAACTCTACTGATTTGCTGTGGTTGCATTTTACATATATATATATATATGTACTCAGGGATGGAAAGCAAAGAGAACTAGCTCCACCCTAGTTCTCTCACACCTTTCCTGTCTTCTCATTAGAATCTCATTACCAGTGTCACACTAGGTGTTAGGTACTGCTGATAGCAAACAAAGTCAAGGTCAGGGAAACTCATTTGTGGTTTCTGCCCCTCAGGGTCTGTAACTGCTGTGTTTCTGGTCTTTCCAGGTTCAAGGTTTCGCTGTTTATCCTTGGGCTGCGAGATACAGCTAATTGCAGGTGAGCACTGACATCCAGGAAAAAGGGAAAGCAGAGTGAAGAAATAATATTATTCTCATCCAAAAGTCTTTAGAGAAAGCATGCATAGGCCGGGCGCGGTGGCTCAAGCCTGTAATCCCAGCACTTTGGGAGGCCGAGGCGGGTGGATCACGAGGTCGAGAGATCGAGACCATCCTGGTCAACATGATGAAACCCCGTCTCTACTAAAAATACAAAAAAATTAGCTGGGCATGGTGGTGCGTGCCTGTAATCCCAGCTACTCGGGAGGCTGAGGCAGGAGAATTGCCTGAACCCAGGAGGCGGAGGTTGCGGTGAGCCGAGATCGCGCCATTGTACTCCAGCCTGGGTAACAAGAGCGAAACTCCGTCTCAAAAAAAAAAAAAAAAAAAAAAGAAAGCACGCATAAAGTTGGGAAAGAAACCAGCTAGCCCACAGCTAGCCTGGTTATTATACATCCCTGTGGAAGAGGCACCTTTAAAGATGCAGATGTCGAAGAGAAGGGATTATCAACTTTGAGTGAATCTGTGTGAAATGAGTTCTATGCAATATCATAATGTGTTATTATAGGTTTTCCTGAGTTTAATTTACAAAGAAGCAGCAACCACAATACGAGAATAACAGTTGCATAAATCACAAACATTGAAAGCCTGAAAACAGGAGTTTTAATAGTGCTGTAAAAAGTAGCGAATTCCACTGCTTTTGCACCACCTAGGAATACCAGTCAACATTGCCAATCACTCTTTAAAGTATTCACTCTTCAGCTATTCTGAAGGCATTGGGAACAAATAAGTTTCTACCCTATTTAAAAAATAATAATCATCATCTACCCTATTTAAAACCCATTTCTAGCATCGTCATCATAAAAAAAAAAATGTGTGGTTCATTAGGAAAACTGATGCCCCAGGGCTAAAGTAAATAAGATGATCTGTTAGAGTTGGAAGAATCTCAGAAATCACTGCCTTGGTTGCATGACCCCATCAGGGACTCACAGGAGACTCTAGATGACTCTAGTAGATTCTAGTGAATACTAAAGGTGAAAATTTCAAAAGCCTATCAGCATTCCATTAATTTTCACTGTGAGGCAAACTTTACAGCCCACGGTTTAGTCTTCATAGCAAATATATGAGGTGGGCTCTTCACTGCTATGTTTCAAATTCTTTAAACAAGACTCAAAATATTTAAGTGATGCTTCTGAGTATTACAACTTAGAATCAAACCAAGTCTATAAGCATCAAAACCTTTGACCTTTTCATTGTGGCACAGGCACTGGACAAGAATAGGGTTGGCCGTTATTCCCACCACTTACTCCCTGGGAGACCTTAGGCAGGAGACTGAATGTCCTGAAGCATTAGTTCTCTTGCATGTAAAATGTATATAACAGGACCTTACCTGCCTACTGAATCGATTTGCAGTGCTTTAAATGAAATAGTGGCTGCAGCAGAAACCTGGGAAAGCACATATGTAGCTCTAGATAAGTCTTGTAACAACCATTTTATTTTTTTTCCGTATCATCATCATTATCTTGGGAGAGGCTCTTATAGTCATCCTGTGACTGGGAGAGGGGACAGCAATAATAGAGAAATTGTGATGAAGGATAGAAAGAAGAAAAAGCACAGAGTTTATGTCAGCAGCACCAGATATTCTTTCATTTGCCAGGTGCCCTAGGAAGTGCAGGTCTCTGTCAGGCTGGAATTTTACTGCTGCAGCAAAGTGTTCCAGGATGAGACATAGAAAACTACATTCAGGAGTTAAATCTAGTTACTGATTGTACATGGGTTGAGATGCAAATTAACGTGAGGTTAAGAACGCTACCTCAAGAAGCGAAATTCCTGCATTTGAACCCTGCTTCTACCACCTCCTAGCCCTTTGACCCTAAGTAAGTCACTTCCTCTCTCTGTGACTCATTTTCCTAAATTTTAGGAAATTTTCTAAATTTCCTAATTTTTCCTATATTAACTCCTGTTAGCATTGTAACATAAACTTAGGGGCCTAAAGCAACACCAATTTATCTTACAGTTTTGCAGTTTGGAAGTCTATCAACAGTCAGTCTCACTGGCTAAAATCAAGGTGTTGGCAGACATATTCCTTTTTACTGGCTCTATAGGGAGAATCCACCTTTTCACCTTTCCAGCTCTAGAGGCTGCCTACATTCCTTGGTTTGTGGCTCTTCCTCCTTCATCTCTAATGTCAGAAATGGCAGTCAAATCATATTTCATCACACTGATCCTCTTCTGCTTCTCTCTTCTACTTTTAAGTAATGTTGTGATTATATCTGGTCTGCCTAGAGAATTCAGGCTAATCTCATCTCAAGGTCCTTAATTTAATTCAATATGTTATACCTCTTTTGCCACATAAGGTAACATAGTAATAGGGTATGTCCAGTATCCAAATGCAAATGTTTTGGTGGGGGATGTTATTTTGCCTACCTCACCATCCCACATAATTTTTTGAGGATGAAATGAAACATGTCAGGCACTTAGAAAAGTACCAGGTGTATAATAAGTATTATTTATGTTAGTTACTATTTATTTATTATTTTTATAGACACAGGGTCTCACTATGTTGCCCAGGCTGGTCTTGCACTCCTGGCCTCAAGCAATCCTCTCACCTTGGCCTCCCAAAATGCTGTAATTATAGGCACAAGATACCACACCCAACCTTTCAGTTACTATTGAATTTTTACCAGAAAGTTATAGCATATTCCATTCAATTGCATATTCTATCATACGTGTCATGAATATTTCCTATTGTAGAAAACCAAGGCTCTACCAGTATCTCTGGATTCAGAAACACTGCGATGTACATTCAGGGAGATTCTGTAGGTCTGAGACCAAACTGCAATCCTAAACCAATGGAAAGTGAATTTCCCATGGCTTTCATGCCTCAAGGATTTTCTGAATTTGAGAATTCATTATTCACTCATATAGTAAGCATATACTTTTCTACTGTACCAGACTCTGCATAGATCTTTGTCTCAATTCACCTGTCAATGAGCTAGAAAGTTAGAGATCAATTCCCGGTTTTAAATAAGACCAATTATCAATGCATTCTGCTGTCAACCTCAAAGAAGCAGAACTGGCCTGTGCTAGAGTAAAGTCTAAGATGGTAGAGAAACAGACAGTACATTGGTGCTGATGGAGAAGGACTGGTAGGAAGCAGCTACCAATATTGGGCATGAGAGTGCCTGACTGGGGTTTAAATAGAATGAATAATGGACAGCAAATACATCAAGTCTTAATCTCTGGAACCAGTAAAGTTTACCATATAAGAATAAAAAAAGTTTTTACAGATGCAATTAAGTTAAGCATCTTGGCATCAGGAGATTATCCTGTAGCATCTGGGTAATAATTAAGTTCCATCACATATGTCTCTGTGTAAAAGAGAAGAAGAGAAAGATCCAACATACACAGGAGAAGGCACTGTGACCACAGAGGCAGAGATTGAGTGATGTGGCCACAGGCCAAGGGATACTGGAAACCACCTGAAAACAGAATATGAAAGGAACAGATTCTTCTCTAAGTGCCCCAGAGGGAGCATGACCCAGCTAGCAGCTTGGTTTGAACAGAATCTACATGTTTATAAAGAACTTCCAGTGTTGCCATTCTCCTGTGGTTTTCTCACAAACTCTGGTCAATTGTATATGTATATATATATATATATATATATACATATATAGAAATAATAAAAACAATTTGCTTGATGTTGGCTAGTTTGCATATAGTTCAAATTTGCAACTAATTCTTCATCTCCACAGGTTTAATTGCAATTCAGCGTCTTGCCAATTTCCATTAAAATTCAAAGCCTGTTGTGTCTTGTTTAATTGTAGACTTGGGGTAACTAAACTTATGCTTAATGCTGAAGTTAGCAAGCCTCCTAAGCTGATGAATGCAGTTTGTTATATCCTGACACAAATATCTGAAATTTAATGAAACATTCTACACAAACAAGATCATAACCCTAATTCATACCTAGTACTATTCACAAGAGAACAGCATAGCTGCTTCATTTCTCAAACTAATAATATCATATTCCTCTAGTGATCAAGCAATCACCTCCACATGAGACTACAATAGAGGTTGAAAAAATGTAAAACACAATAAAACTTGAACGGAAATGTCAAAGTGCTCCTAGTATATTTTGCACTTTGGGTAGGACATGCTTGTTTGATGCACTCCCTCTGATTTCAGAGAATTCATTTGCTCTGTTTTGCTATGGCCTATTATCAATCCATAGTGTTCATGTCTGAGTCTTTGCACATTTGCATCAAAGCATTGTTATAATCTAAGCACTTGAGCACATGGGTACCTTGAATATGTCTCCTTTTACAAATGAAATGACACATTCCAAATCAAACCATCAGCAAAGGGATGGAAAATATGTGGTGGTCCATACCTATAGAGAGTCACTACCTGAGAAAAAGATACAAGCTTTTACTTGATTCAGCATTGATTCATTAAATGCAGTAAAAAGATTCTTCCAAACACTCACTTAAATGTGCTAAGTGGCCGGTAGTATGTGTTATTATTTTCAACATGAAATAAGAAGGCTGAGTATCATTCTAAAATGGGATTTCAAGGGGAGACCTGGGAAAAGAACTGAGTACTGTTAAATCTCCATTCTCAACAGGATGATCATTTGGGATATAATTCTTCCTTTACATTGCAGGAAAGTCCAGAAAAAAAAGAGGTTGGAAAACATATTGGTGCAGGTACTTAGTGGCGCAAAGCCTCCTAGATGTCAATAGTGACAAGCCACAAATAAATGTACATGAATGAGAGTTCATATTTAACCAGCACAAGATTTATATATGAGGAATACAGTGTTAGGGTCCTAAATATTCTGGTTAAGATGTTCTGGTGCCATAAGGTTCTTACCAATCTTAACCAAGCCAAAGTAAATACGCTAAATTCTGTAAATATTACTTGTATTTACAGGCCACACATGGACAAGACATAACATATTTGTTGGTTCACAAGAAGAAACAGAGGTTAACTATGATGGCATATGCATATCTGGAAATAAGAGACAGAATTTTGTAAATCATGACAAAGCACAGTAGTACATTTAAAATCATTTTTGATAAATCTACATTCAACCTCTCTTATTTCAAAATAAGAAGGTTTCAAATTTACTCTTTAGATTGATTCATTGGGGTTGGAAATAACCTTTGAAATAATGTAATAATGCTGCTTCTGCTCAGCCTTTTGAGTGTGTGTGTGTGTGTGTGTGTGTGTGTGTGTGACAGGCAGAGTGAGAGACACAGAGAGAGACTGATGTTTCTCCTTTTCAATATCCTATTTCTCACAAACTTGATGATACTTAGTTGCACATTTTTTTTAATTGTTAATTTTTGCTCACCTTAAGGACAAAAACCATGTTATCTTATTGTTGCTTAAGTTTTCATTTCCTGGAATATGTTTATATGCCATTTAGTGTCTTGCTCTTTTATTTTTCCAATGTTATTGGTTGACTATATCTTGTTATTGTCAAGATAGCAGGGTCATCCATATGACTCTTTTTGGTATAAATTCAGTTGTAGCTGAATATCAAGGGTAAAATAGGCACAGAATGGTCCTGGGTCCTAATGTGCATTGCTAAACCCCTAAACAAGACATGTGGAGGGGTCTCAGAAACCAGCTCTGTGAGAAAAGTGGAGGGACTAGCGAGATGGAGGTCTCTGGAGAGAATGAGGGCACTGTGCTTGTGGCTACCCACCCCTGCCATCAGAGGAATGAATGGATGTGCCTCCCTTACTTTAAAGTCAAGCAGGAAACAAGATTTCAAGAAAACAGAAAGCTTAAGATATGTTCCTGGATATTCAAGGGCCACAGCAATGGGGTCCGACTGTTGCTAGGAGAAATCTAAAGGCTATAGGCTGCCTGGAAGTATAATGCAAAAGAGAGAGAGGGCTGTGTTGGAAGCCAGTTGTACTTTTAAAAATGGGGGGTGGAGGTGTGTTGCGTAAGCCAGATGCAGAATCCATAATAGTGATAAGCAGAAGAATAGTGACCTGGTGCAGCGATATGTTTCTAAAACAGGCAGTAATTACCCTAATCTGAGGCGACTGATGGTAAGTCAGAACATGACTGTGGCATTAGCACTTTGCTTGTAAAAGACTGAGCAATTTGAAGTCTCCTGTGAGGGAACTGGAGAGAACAAGCTGGTAAATGTGCATCCACCAAGAACAAAAGGCTAAGAGATTATGACTGCTCTAAGTCAAGTAAGATTCTACCTGACTGTATGCACTCATCTTTCCTCCAACCAAAATAGCAGCTAGTTATTACAGGTTTCTTGGCAATGACTAGACAGGCCGAAATTAGATGAAAGAAGATGTTTTAGTTGCAATAAGAATTTGGAATTTAGTGTTATACTGGACCAGAATTTTAAATGTCAGGAAGTTTTGGGGACTGAACAAGCACGAAAAGTAAGGACCTACCTGAGGTAACAACCAAAGGAGTCAATAATTAGTTTGTAGAGCCAACTGGAGGTGGAGTAGAAGAAGAAGAAGGCTGATTTATAAATTCATCCTTGTAGATCTAACTTGTTTACCAAACTAAATTATAAAAACTACAAGTTTGTGTATATTTATCTTGTATTCATATACCTTACTAGTTCCTAGTTATTGATAAGGATTTTATCTTTTCCAAGTGTATGACATTATCATATACAATTAAATCTTTAATTTCTAGTGTTCATAATGATTATTTTATTTTATTGTCCTATTGCATTAAATAGAACCAGCGAAAGATTTTTGAGAGTTGACAGAAGAGAAATCATGCCTGCTTAGTTCACCGTTTTAATGCCACTGGATTTTGCATTTTATAGTTAATATAATATTTAATGATGATTTTTGTATAAATAGTTCATAATGTTTATAGACCTCACATTTCAATTTCACCTAAAATTTTTTAATTAGATAACAGACATTTATCAGATATTTTCTTTTAATATCTATGAATATAATGAAAGGAACTGTCTCCTTTATGTTTTTAGTATAACGGGCTACACTACATCAAGAACATTCTACTTAGGCAAGTCATGTTAATTATCTAATCAAGTACTGGAGTTAGTTGCTAATATTTTATTTTGAATTTTTCAAATGTGACTGGCATGATACTGTGTGTGTGTATGTGTGTATGTGCGCGCACCATCTTAGTCATGTTTTGTTAGAATGGCTACCTACATTTTAACATTCTCTAGTTATTTTCTCATTATCTGTTAGATTTGCCACTTCTTGCCTATGAAAAAACAGACCTGACTAAAAAAATGTAGATGTATCTGAGTTTAAATGTGAGCTCTGTTATGCCAGTCATTACTTGTGTGAACTCTAGGGAACTGCGACCTTCTCTTATGTCTTAGACTCTTGAAAAGATAAGGTTTGTTGTGAGAATAAAAGGGAAAAATGCATGGAAAGCATTTACAAGAAGATTTGATGCGTAATGTGCTGAATAAATGATGGCTATAATCATACACACGTTTAGGGCATTTGTATATGAAAAGTATATCTAACAATAATAATGTTTTAAAGGCTTTTATATTGATCTTTGAGAAATTCTTCTTTTCAGAAAGACAACTTTTTAAACTCTAAGGTCCCTTAGCTTATACACCCAGGTTTATGGCTAATGAACTCCTGAGTCAAACTTCCTTAAAAAAATCTAACGGCAATCACTTTCACAATTTTCAATTTATCCTGAAATATATTCTGATTGTCCTTGTGATGGTTAATATTGTGTCAATTGATTGGATTGAAGGATGCAAATTACGGTTCCAGGGTGTGTCTGTGAGTTTGCCAAAGGATATTAACATTCGAGTCAGTGGTCTGGGAAGGCAGACCCACCCTCAATCTTGGTGGGCACCATCTTATCAGCCTGCCAGTGCAGCCAGAAGAAAAGCAGGCAGAACATGGAAAGACTAAACTAGCTTAGTCTTTCGGCCTACATCTTTCTCCCATGGTGCTGGATGCTTCCTGCCTTGGAACGTCAGACTCCAAGTTCTTCAGCTTTGGGATTTGGACTGGCTTCCTTTCTCCTCAGCTTGCAGACAGCCTATCGTGGACTGCAACTTGTGATCCTATGAGTCGATATTCCTTAATAAATCCCCCTTTATGTATACATCTTTCCTATTAGTTTTGTCCCTTTAGAGAACCTTGACTAATACAGCCCTCAATAGGGACTTCCTCTTACCCTGTTCATATATATATTTTTAAAAAGTCTCATCTGTGACCCTGTGGCTTCCTGCAGCCCTCAGTTTTGTTCAGTGATGTTCTGTTATTCCCCTAAGAGGTGACCTGAGGACAGAGGGCTCCCCTGTGATTCCCAGCCACTCTTCAGGATGTTTGGCTCCATCCTTAACAAAGATTTTGCCTCAGGCACAGTGATTCATCCTGAAGCCAAAATGTGCATGGGACTCACTATTCAAAGATTAAAATATATATGTGAAAGAGAACTGAGTGCTTATGCAAAGAATGTTTGTCACTTGGTAATCACATAACCTTCAAAAAAACTCTTCTAAGGTAAATGTACTTTTTACCCTGTGGCTCTTACAAGGATCGAACAGAAAATGAAATACCACATATTCTCACTCATAGGCGGGTGATGAACAATGAGAACACATGGACACAGGGAGGGGAGCACTACACACTGGGGTCTATTGGGGGGAATAGGGGAGGGACAGCGGGGGGGGGGAGTTGGGGAGAGATAGCATGGGGAGAAACGCCAGATATGGGTGAAGGGGAGGAAGGCAGCAAATCACACTGCCATGTGTGTACCTATGCAACTATCTTGCATGTTCTTCACATGTACCCCAAAACCTAAATTGCAATTAAAAAATAAAATAAATAAATGAAAAAAAGTATCTAAGATAAATAAGCAAGAAGTTCTGGCACTGTGTAAAGTAGACCAAAAACAAAGTCCTCAAGTAAATCAACTTTGCTATAATATGAGCTTGAACTAGGCAGGTAACTGAGGGAAAAAAAAACAAAAAAATTAAAAACCGCACACAATTTTTCAAGAGAAACAACTAGTACAAATAAGCTATACCTAGTTAAATTTACCAAATAATGAAACAGTTGATAAGTAATTAGTGCCAAGCGAAAATTCCAATGAACAGCAGTAATCAATGAGGCAGAAGCTTATACTATCTACTTCTTTCATGCCATGTTTTTGTCTGCTCTGAGAACTATAAGTAGATGAAGCCAGGGTATCTCTTACAAATATCAAGCAAGATTTCAAAATTCTCAGATTCCCAGACTCCTTCCCAAACCATTATATCAAATTCATAGGCATCAATATAATTTAAAAGTTGCCCAAGGTGTAGCCAAGGCTAAAATCTTCTTCTTTAAATTAACATGAAAGATATGATAATACAAATGGTGTATCTCTACTTATATCTAGAACATAATAATGTTAACACCCATTTCACTGCACTGTTCTGTGTCTGATGAAATATGCAATTTTAATATACCCCTTTCAAAGACCTTTTATGAACTTTAAGTTGAATGTAAAGTTAGGATCTCTCTGATTCCTTCTAGCTGTCATGCCCATCTGAAGTCTAATTTACAGACATACATATGTGATCCTGAGAAAGTCTTGGATGTTGACTTTAAGGAAAAATAGAATTTAGTATTTGAAGGTGATATTTAGAAATAAAAAGACAGATTGATTTTGAGCCAATTATGACTCTCATGAAAAAGTAAAACCACCTGTGCTCCTGGCTTAAGAAAGGCAACAGAAAACTGGAAGGGAGGTTTGGGATAGTCTAAAAAAAATGCATATATGTACTTTTTAATTGTTGTGGGTTAAATAGTAGGTGTATATATTTATGGGGTTCAGGAGATGCTTTGTTACAGGCATCATGTAATACATAATAACCACATCACAGAAAATGAGGTATAATTCAAATATAGAGTTTCCTTATAGATTATATCTATGATGTTTTTCCAATTGCTCTTTTTGTTGCAGAAATTGAATTATAGTTAATGGAGTATTTGAGAAAGCCATAGATTAATGATATATCATTTTGAAGATCACACCATGTATACAGACTCAAAATGAAGAAAATGTAAGGCATCCTCTATGCTGTGAAAACCAAATTAAAAGTCTATTTTCACTCCATGGATGTTTCTGCCTAAAGAAATAAGGCTGGAACCTACTCTCCTAAACAGAGCTAGGAGAAAAGAAAATCAATTTTACTCAGGAAGAAGGGCTGATATGCTTTTGTGACCCTTTAACACCAGCAGTTTAATAAATACTTGTGATTCAAAGCCCTATGAGGATAGTATTGAAGGAAAAACAAGCCTCAATCTCTTCTTAGCAAATGAGAAATATTTTGAAATGTAAATACCAGTTCAATTAATTCTAATGTAAAATGGATACCTGCTGATATTTCAAATATGCTGTTATAAAGGAAATACCAAGTACATTTATTTTAAAAGGATTCTAAATTTGTTTTCAATTATAAACCAATTTTCAGTTCTTCTAGCCTATTCTCCTATAAAATTCACAAAAATTATTGTGGCCATTTTATATATGTTATTTTCCCCCATTTAAAATACATTATGAAAACCAACCCATAATTTCTCATAGCTTACTTTTTATTTGAAGACAACTTTTTCTTATTTCTCATTACTTAAAGTAGGTATATTTAGTGTCAGTTATTTTATTTCCTTCAGTAATATATAGATAACTCTTTTATCCACTAACATAATTATTATTATTATTATTTTTAATGAGACGGAATTTCGCTCTTGTTACCCAGGCTGGAGTGCAATGGCACGATCTCGGCTCACCGCAACCTCCACCTCCTGGGTTCAGGCAATTCTCCTGCCTCAGCCTCCCAAGTAGCTAGGATCACAGGCACATGCCACCATGCCCAGCTAATTTTTTGTATTTTTAGTAGAGATGGGGTTTCACCATGTTGACCAGGATGGTCTCGATCTCTTGACCTCGTGATCCACCCGCCTCGGCCTCCCAACATAATTATTAATATATACTTTATAATAATTTGACTAGCTCCATTGTATAACTTTGGTAGCTACAAGATTCCTATTTATGAACTGATAGTTTAAAGGTATTCAGAAGAATCCACTAATAAAATTATTAATATATACTTTATAGTAATTTGATGGCCCTATTCTATAACTTTGATAGCTACATGATTCATATTTATAAATTTATAGTTAAAAGGTATTCAGAAGAATAGTATTGAAATAACACGGAAAGAAAGCATAGATTGAAGTCAAAGGCACTGCCACTTGCATTTAAATCATTCAAGCAGTATTGTAAATGTAATATTTTGTACATGTATAACAACCAAATTGTTGCAACACACAGGTCAGCGTGCACCCAAAACAGAGCCCTTTCCCCTAAAATGACATGCTTTTTTCTTATCATAACCTTAGCTATTCAAACCTATTTATATTTAGAGAAAATCAAGAATATGTGTTTTTATAATGTAATAATAAATAGCCCAACTGAGTTCAGTAGTTTTAAACTTTTTATGTCTACATAAACTTGTACCAAGATATCAGTGTCAGGCCAATTATCCTCTAGGTCTCCTTGTAATGAGGAGTTTACACTGTCAAGTGTGGAATATTTATAATCTCAAGTGTGGAGCTTAAGTGGAAAAGTCCTCCTTGGTAAATATAATGGATTAATTATATTGTCCTTTGTGGAACCTATGAAACTAGGGAAGTTCAAGTTTTGCATCCCCTTGGTATTTGGGATGAAAACTAATACTTCTGTCATTGGTAGTAGTTACTCTTTGATATAAGAATATCTTAAGTGGCATATACAATAAGGAGATAAAAATTAAAAAGCTATTTAAATTTCTTACTTTATTGTTTTTTCTCATTGCATGATGTTTCCACTCTGAATACACTGTAAACATGGCATAAGGAGATAGTGGTTTACCAGGAAACCACTCAATTGGCCACTGATTGAACTGAAAAAAATAATCTCTATATATTCTTACGCTGGGTTCCAGGTCAGAAATCTGTACTGATTTTTTGTCCAGTGTCTAAACTGCTTACCAAGTCAAAGAAACTTTGAGTTAGGCTAAGTTAAATTGTAGCAATAATAGGCATTTTCCCAAAATAATTTACTAGTAAGCACATATATTATTTACTATTGAGAATACATATGCAAAAGTCTGTTTTAGTAAACTTGAACAAATTCAGTATCATCTCACAGAAGTCATAAAACCCATGACTAGCAAGAACAGCGTTCAGAGGTAGAAAGCAGTTGCCAGCATTGACTGAACACTGCAAGGTAATAGTCACTAGGAAATCAGTGGTTGACCTTACAGCAGTTGCTGGGTGGCCAGGCGTCTTTCTGTAGGACACACAAACTGCCTTTTTGTCAATGTTCTCTTTGGATCATGCCTCAGATATTCTGTTGGACCAGTGAGCTGTTTTGATCATCGTGTCCATGAATTATAAATGCAAGACTTTCTGCTTCTTTCAGTATCCTCGCCCCTCCCACCTTTTCCACTGCAGTGCCCCCGCCCCCCAGCTCACCTTGCCTGCACGTGAAAAGAATACTCACTCACTATAATCATTTATGTGAATCACCTAATTACCATGCAGGATATAACTCATTTGCATGTAATTAAATGTATTCAGCTTTAAAATATTTTAAATTTTCTTTGTCAACGTGTTATGATCTATTCACGGTCACTCAGCTATAGAATTAACTGCTCATTTGGTTTGGTTTTGGGCTTACAGTTAACCTTTGCTGAAGTATCTTAGATACAGGTAATAGAAAAAAAGCAATTAAGCTCTGTCGGGTGCCAAGTGTCTCCTGTTCTTTTCCCAGTATTCTCCTCTGCCCTCAGAAAGCAGGCATCAGTGGTTGCTATCACATCCTCATTTCACCTTTGTGCCTCTTCTCGCTTCCTCTGCTCTTTACCTTAATAACACATCTAGGACTCCCCTCCCTTAGGCACATTAGCAGTCCTTTTTATAAGGTCAAGCTTCACTAGTCAGTGTTATTACCTGTACAATATTAGTTTTAAAAATGGTAAATGGAGCAATAAAGATCCTCTTCAACACAGAAGCCCACAGGGCCTGAGTGCTTATAGCTTCAACAGGTCAAATTCACACCGAGAAAAGAAAGGATTGGTGAATACACGTGAGGACCACGAGGAAGCCAAAAGGTGTGTGCTACTGGACACCTGGGTAGGAATGTTCAAACTACTCTGAGAAAACCAAGGGACTGTAGAAAGAGTCTTGTTTTAGTGCAAAGAGTAATGGGAAGAGGAAAGAAGACAGTTGAGGAGAGGGAGCGAACATAGGTCAAGTCAGCAGATCTGACCAGCATGACACAGAAAGAAGGGAGCATCACTAAGCATGTTTCATCATGGTTTTAGTCTTTTGCCTGAAGCATTGTTTATTTTTATCACCTTTCGCATGCCAATCCCCAAATTACTTACAAAAATAATTTCAAATATCATTATAACTAGGGTGACTATATAACTTATCCTCCAAGCTGGGACATCTGTGAGGATAAAAGAGGGTGCTATTAATATTTATACCAGAACAACTTGTGTGAAGCAGAACTGTCCTGGCCAAACTAGGACAAATGATCATCCTAATGACTGTTCATCTACATGGAAACATGCACAAGACTGAGGCTTTCAACAACAAATATGTATTAAGCACCCGTAGTGTGGCTGAGTGAATAATAGAGTTGCATATGTAATGAGGGGTGACCAGGTTCTAAAATTCGTAAGGCAGAAGTTAAATGTAGTCAAAAATATTCTTGAGCACTTCTTAAGCCTATAAAATTTTTGAAGATTAATGTAGCATTTTAACACAGGTAACAGATCTAGTTTTTCCTCTAGCATTCAACCAATCAACCTCTGCCCCCACCTCACTGTATTTCAGAAGAAGTAGGAGACACACATTTAGGGGATGATGTGTATTACAATTTCATATGGTTACATCTACTTTACAGCAAAGCGTAGTCACTGCACAAGGGTGAGTCTGACATAAAGTCTGACATAGAGCTGAGTCTGACAGGGGAGGGCAGGTCAATGCTTCCCTCTGATGCTCACTCTGGGCATGTGCTCAGATGTTCTGCCACCATTTATGAGTAAACATTTCAAGTCTGTATGTGTGCTTGACTTTGAGTAACTTATGCATAATGTGATGCTACTTTCAAAATTAAAATATATATTTGAGTAGTTAACTCTAGTTATAGGAAAAAGACTGGAACATAAACAAATTCTTATATCATAAGGAACACAAGGATTATGTAACTAGATATAGGTACTAGGAAGAAGTAATGACTACATCTGCTTCTGGGGAATCAGTGAACATGGGCTTTGTAGTAATCTATGGCCAATGAATAGAAGTTTTCCTGACAGTGAATGCATGAATGGTGGCTTGGGGAGAGAGAGGTGAGAATATTGAAAGACAGTGAAATGCATGTAAAAAGAGGTCTGTAACACTCTGTGGGATTTACAGTAAGAACATGAGACATGCAAGTAGAACAAATAGTTTTCTGTATCTTTCATTTTTAATTATGAGAAAGAACGAACCCTACTAGGAGACATAAAATTAATCCACAGTGTCATACTGTAAAGGCCTTCTGTGGACAACATAGAAAAATGATTACTTAAATGAAATGTGTTAAATGACAGAGTTATTTTCAAAGACATAAGCCATTTCAACTACAAAAAGGCTTTTTTGTGTGTCTGTCTTCTATATATTGCCACAAATATCAGGACACAAACTGAAGCCTCTAAAATGAAACAGTCTTAAAATCATGAAAAATACATCTTTGCAATGCCAGCAACTGGGGGGTTTCCTAAAACTAGGAAGACCAGATAATGGAAGAGTAGTGTCATCAGTGATTTTTGAGATTATACTACTTCAACATAGTCCCACTGTTCAAAAACACGTTCGTTGTACTCTCAACCTCACAACAAGACATCACTCCTTGAAACTGACTTGAAGACCATGCATAAGAGCATCACCTTCCATAGAAACCTTTTTGCTTTGAAGCCCTCAATAATAAAGGACATACATTTAAAGCCTGTTTATCATAATAACTGTATAATTTCAGGATTTAGCATCTTATTTAACCATACTTAATTCTGTTTTACAGTTCTCTTACAATATGGCCGAACTTTTTTTTTTCTAAATCCTTTGCCTTTATCCTTTTATCCTTTGCAGAATAGAACCACCAATTTTATAATATATGATACTGAGGGCTTAGCATGGGCAGTGCAGTTTTCCCATTTTATATTTCCCAAATATTCAATGATAAAATGATTACATACATTCTTAATGTATATTTTTATTGATATTCAGGAAAATATAATTTCCCTATATCACATACAGCTATTTGCTTAGGAAAAATGTCTATAGGGATACATGTGTTCTTGAACACACATAACTTGGCAAATACAAAACAATTAACCAGGAGCAGTTATGATGCAGACTTTAGAAGATGACACTGCAAATGGCAGAAAATAGCACTCCCATGTCCCCTGACACTGTAGAAATTTACTGGGATGGATTTAAGTCCAGAAAATGTTTCATTTCAGTTGATTGTCTCTGGTACTTGGTAGAATAATAATAAATCCCCATGATCTGTTTTAGATGTGAACTCTCAGCCTAGAAGGACTTGTCCTCCAAGATATAAATCACTATGTCATGCCTTTGTTAGTACTTTGCAAATGTCAGGTAATGTCAGCAACTCAGAAAATAGACAATAATAAAATATGCCTTCATTGGTGAAGCAAAATTTCCTGAATAATTACATTTTAGGTGATATTTAGAAATGTGCTGTGTTTTTCAATAATTGCCACAACAGTGATCACCGTCTGTGTTTGCATGCCAGAAGCATTTCTAATCCTAGACCACAACTGTTTTGTTTAATAAGTCTTTGTATACACAGATCTTGCAAAACAACAGATAACAGTTCTGATCTGATACGAAAACTTGGGGAGCAATTCTTCTAGTTATAACAGCTGGATAGGGAGAATTTCTGCTGTCATGGAAAAGAACAGACTTCTAAAGTGGCCATTTACAAAGGCAAACGTAAAGGTGAATGATTAACTTGAAAATATCCAGTGGCAGAAACTGATTATGACTTGGGACTAGTGGGGGAGGCACAACATGGAGACAGGAAAACACAGAGATACGACAGTGAAGGCATGCTGAGAGGGACAGGAAAAATAAAATGAAGTGTAAGAGAGAAAGAGAAGTTGACAGATAAAAGGGTAGTTAGGAGATAATCTCAGATTTGCAAACAAATGCCTATAAGCAAATAAAGAATGGCACCAGAGGCACTAATGACCTACTGTAAAACATTAGGAGTGTTTGAAGAACAGGAAAAGTCATTCTCTGTTTTGAGATGCAGTGGGATTAGGGACAGTGGGAAAAGTCATTCTCTGTTTTGAGATGCAGTGGGATTAGGGACAGTGGGAAAAGTCATTCTCTGTTTTGAGATGCAGTGGGATTAGGGACAGTGGGACAGGAATGAATGGCTTCATAGATGATGTTGACAGACAGCTTTGAATTCCAGAGAAAAGAGTCTTGACGTTCCTTTGCAGGGGGTGGGTGGTGGCAGAACTCAGTGCATACAACTATAATCATAAGTATAGTGAGCATATCTGGTCAAAGTGCCAATAATCTGGCCATCATGCAACTATTCATTTCCAATATTTTGCCACATTGTTCACTCAAAGTCCAATGGACAGTTACTGTCATAGAAATTGAGTCTGATGTATTTGCCAAATCTATACAATTCACTAATGGTGCTACCACGATACCTAACATTGAAGTTCTAAAAATAGTAATAATTAGTGGAGGCTTGAGATAAAAAAAATACTAATGTCTACCAATGAAATGAACTGAGTTAAATGTAAATTCCTGGACACTTGCATCCTCCCAATCCTAAACCAGGAGTCGAAACCCTGAATAGACCAATAACAAGGGCAGAAGTTGAGGCAGCAATTAAGAGCCTACCACACAAAAAAGCCCAGGTCCAGATGGGTTCACAGCGGAATCTACCAGACATACAAAGAATAGCTGATACCATTACTTCTGAAACTATTCCAAACAATCCAAAAGAGGGAATCCTTCCCAAATCATTGTATGAGACCAACATCATCCTTATACCAAAACCCAGCAGAGACTTAGCAAGAAAAAAAAACTTCAGGCCAATATCCATGATGAACATCGATGCAAAAAAATTCAATAAAATACTGGCAAACCGATTGCAACAGCACATCAAAAAGCTTATCCACCACGATCAAGTAGGCTTCATCCCAGGGATACAAGGCTGGTTCAACATACACAAGTCTATAAACGTAATTCACCACATAAACAGAACCAAAGACAAAAGCCACATGATTATCTCAATTGATGCAGAGAAGGCCTTTGACAAAATTCAACAGCTCTTTATGCTAAAAACCCTCAATAAACTAGGTATTGATGGAATGTATCTCAAAACAATAAAATATATTTATGACAAACCAACAGCCAATATCATACTGAATGGGCAAAAACTGGAAGCATTCCCTTTGAAATCTGGCACTAGACAATGATGCCCTCTCTCACTACTCCTATTCAATATAATATTGGAAGTTCTAACCAGAGCAATCAGGCAAGAAAAAGAAATAAAGGGGTTTCATATAGAAAAGGAGGAGGTCAAAGTTTCTCTATTTGCAGATGACATGATTGTACATTTAGAAGACACCATCAGCTCAGCACAAAATCTCCTGAAACTGATAAGCAACTTCAGCAAAGTCTCAGGATACAAAATCAATGTGCAAAAATCACAAGCATTCCTATACACCAATAACAGACTTAAAGAGAGCCAAATCAAGAACGAACTGCCATTCACAATTGCTACAAAGAGAATAAAATACCTAGGAATACAACTAACAAGGAACATAAAGGACCTCTTCAGGGACAACTACAAACCAGTGCACAACAAAATAAGAGAGGACACAAACAGATGGAGAAACATTCCACACTCTTGGTTAGGAAGAATTAGTATCGTGAAAATGGTCATACTGCCCAAAGTAATTTAAAGATTCGACACTGTCCCCATCAAGCTACCAATGACCTTCTTCACAGAAATGGAAAAAAACACCTTAAACTTCATATGGAACCAAAAGGGATCCTGCATAGCCAAGTCAATTCTAAGCAAAATGAACAAAGTGGGAGGCATCACACTACTGGAATTCAAACTATACTACAAGGCTACAATAATCAAAACAGCATGGTACTGGTACCAAAACAGAGATATAGACCAATGGAACAGAACAGAGGCCTCGGAGGCAAGACCACACATCTACAACCATCTGACTTTGACAAACCTGACAAAAACAAGAAATGGGGAAAGAATTCCCTGTTTATTAAATAGTGTTGGCAAAACTGGCTATCCATGTGCAGAAAGCAGAAACTGGATCCCTTCCTGACACCTTACACTAAAATTTAGATGGATTAAAGACTTAATCATAAGACCTAACATCATAGAAACCCTAGAAGAAAACTTAAGCAAAACCATTTAGGACATAGGAGTAGGCAAGGACCAAAACACCAAAAGCATTGGCAACAAAAGTAAAAATAGACAATTGGGACCTGATCAAACTTCACGTCTGCACAGCAAAAGAAACAGTCATTAGAGTGAATCAGCAACCAACAGAACGTGAAAAAATTTTTGCAATCTACCCATCTGACAAAAGGCTAATATCCAGAATCTACAAAGAACTAAAAAAGATTTACAAGAAAAAAGCCCATTCAAAAGTGGGCAAAGGATATGAACAGACACTTTACAAAAGAAGACATACATGAGGCCAAAAAACATGAAAAAGTGCTCATCATCACTGGTCATTAGAGAAATACAAATCAAAACTACATTGAGATACCATCTCATGCCAGTTAGAATGGCGATCATTAAAAAGTCTGGAGACAACAGATGCTGGAGAGGATGTGGAGAAATAGGAACACTTTTACACTGTTGGTGGGAATGTAAGTTAACCAACCATTGTGGAAGACAGTGTGGCGATTCCTCAAGGACCAAGAAATAGAAATTCCATTTGACACAGCAATCCCATTAATGGGTATATATCCAAAAGATTATAAATTGTTCTGCTGTAAGGACACATGCACACAAATGTTCACTGTGGCACTGTTTACAATAGCGAAGACCTGGAACCAACCCAAATGCCCATCAATGATAGACTGGACAGGGAAAATGTGGCACATATACACACCATGGAATACTATGCAGCCATAAAAAACGATGAGTTCGTGTCCTTTGTAGGGACATGGATGAACCTGGGAACGGTCATTCTCAGCAAACTGTCACAAGAACAGAAAATCAATCGCTCATAGGTGGGTGTTGAACAATGAGAACACATGAACACAGGGAGGGGAGCATCACATACTGGGGTCTGTCAGGGGAGGAATAGGGGAGGGACAGTGGGGGGTGGGGAGTTGGGGAGAGATAGCATGGGGAGAAATGTCAGATATAGGTGATGGTGAGGAAGGCAGCAAATCAAAGTGCTATGTGTGTACCTATGCAACAGTCTTTCATGTTCTTTACATGTACCCCAAAACCTAAAATGCAATTTTAAAAAATAATAGTAATAAAAGGAAGAGAAAATAAAAAATATTTTAACCACAAAACTCCAGATTATTTTTTCCTATGGGCATGTCACTTTGTTAACTGGAATACTACATTAAAAATGATTCCATCTTTTTCTAAAAAGTCATTAGTCTTTACCCAGCAATCCCATTACTGGGCATATACCCAAATTATTATAAATAGTTCTGTTATAAGAATGCATGCACACGTGTGTTTGTTGTGGCACTGTTTACAATAGCAAAGACCTGGAACCAACCCAAATGCCCATCAATGATAGACTGGACAAGAAAATGTGGCATATATACACCATGGAATACTATGCAGCCATAAAAAATGACAAGTTTGTGTCCTTTGTAGAGACATGGATGAATCTAGAAACCATCATTCTCAGCAAACTGACACAAGAACAGAAAACCAAACACTGCATGTTTTCACTCATAGGCAGGTGATGAACAATGAGAATACGTGGGCACAGGCAAGGGAACAACACTCACTGGGCTAGGTAGGGGGGTGGAAGGGAGGAATCGGGGGGACAGCAGGTGGTGGGGGATGATGGGGAGGGATAACACTGGGAGAAATGCTTGATGTAGGTGCCGGGTGGGTGCAGGAGGGTGGAGACAGCAAACCACCATGGCATGTCTGTACCTATGCAACAATCCTGCAGAATGCAGGATGGGCACATGTACCCAGAGACCAAAGTACAATTAAAAAAAAGTCAGTAGCCTTTATGAAACTTGGAAACCAGAAAAATTTGTGAATTACTTGGCAGCATGTCAGCATATTTAGAGCCACTAAAAATGCAGACATTTTACAGCAACATAAAACGACTCTTTCTCTGGAATGGAAGGCATGCAGTCTATATTGACTACAACCTCAATTTGCTGCATTTTTGCCTACTCTTGAATGTTCCACTCTTCTATGCTGAAATTTAATCTCCTTGATTTCTCCAGTGGTGCTGGGGCTAAGATGGAACATGAAAAGGGTAGGCACATAGGATGACCTCAGCATGGCCAAACTGATCTTAAAATTCAGAGTTCTCCCCAATGGGATGACATAACTTATGTCTACATACTAAGATGGCCACAGTGACTGTTTCAGAATGTATTATATCAATGTTTTTAGCCCTGGCCAAGTCCTCCCTAAAGGCATCCAGGTAAGTGTAAGTCCATGGCTTCAAAAGTGTATGGGAAATTGTGTTTATTCAGTGGAGAATGAAAATGAGCATTACAAAAGAATTATGTGGGAAGACAGAAGGGCTTAGAGGAGCCAAGTCTGGCAGGTGGACTTTTCATAGTCAATTAATCAGGAGAAGTCATGCAGTATAATGGAAAATAAATCCGAATTCTCTTTCTGCCGTTTCAACTGGGTCATTGATAAATTCCTCATCCTTTTTAACCCTCAGATTTTTCATACCTCAATTGAAGAAGTTCAAACATTTGATCTGTGTTTCTTTCCATTCTAAAATTCAACACTTCTACCCAGCCAACTTTGAGACAGAACAAAAGAAAATGACCTCCCTGGAAAACAGTACTAGAATTTAGGCTAGAAATAAAGAAGAAACACTCAACCTGGGTTGAGAAACTTAGTAAAACTATCCCTGTCTCTGGAGATCTTTCGAAGAAGCTCTAGTTTTCTATGCCTGGGGTCACTGTCAGTGATCGCTGCCTCTGATTGAAGCAGTTGAATGCCTATCAAAACCCTCCTAGCTATAGTCCACTGAGACTCTCAATCTGTGTCAACTTTCTCTTCCTCCCTTGTATGAGCTATAGAAGTTTAGGTGTTAACATTAAGCACAACTTACCTCTTTTTCTCTGAATCAGAAATGAGAACAAATGCAGTAGATAGTAAACTAGTGAATTTTAAAAATGAGACAACTGCCTCTTTCCTTTTGTTATGAACATGATCAGGTGCGTGTTTGTGATTAAGCATGTCTGTATAAATAGACAAAAACATGATAATTAGCCAGGTACTGGAGTGACTGATGGAAATCAGGTTTCTGTTGAAAACTCCATGCCATACTCTATGAATTGAATGAAAAAAACATTTAAGCCCTTTCAGAGAAACTCCAATTCTTGTTAATACATCTTCAAATCTACAGAGTTATTCTTACGCTTCACCTTAAGAAGAATCTCTCTTTAATGGAGTCAAATATAATAAAAAGCAGAATTCAGTTCATCTCAAACTGAAGAAATCCAATGAAACTTAAAGCCTATTGAAAACATTAAGACATTTTCCAATCACAAGAAACACTTAACAGAGCATGTAAAGTACAAAGAATGGAGAGAAAGAAAATTATGATTAAAATATAGTCTACCTTGCATTTAGTAGAGTAATGGAAACAATCAGTAATAAATGTGGTAGGAAAACAGGTCTATTTTTCAAAGCAAGCAGGGAACTCTCATCTTTTAAAATGGTTTAGACAGTTGGAAAACTACATTAATGTTCTAAACTTAACATATTTCATTTTGGGAGGCAACCATTTTATAACTCTTGAAAGATTTATGATCACATTTTAAAAATATATTTTTTATTGTACTTTAGGTTCTGGGATACATGTACAGATCAGATAGGATTGTGGCATAGACACATACATGGCAATGTGATTTGCTGCCCCTGTCACCTGTATCTGGCATTTCTCCCCATGTTATCCCTCCCCGACCTCCCTGCCCCCCACTGTCCCTCCCCTAGTTCCCCCAACAGACCCCAGTGTGTGATGCTCCCGTCCCTGTGTCCATGTGTTCTCACTGTTCAACACCCACCTATGAGTGGGAATATCTGGTGTTTGATTTTCTGTTCTTGTGTCAGTTTGCTGACAGTGATGGTTTCCAGATTCATCCATGTCCCTACAAAGGACATGAACTCATAATTTTTTATGGCTGCATAGTATTCCATGGTGTATATGTGCCACATTTTCCCTGTCTGGTCTATCATCGATGGGCATTTGGCTTGGTTCCAGGTCTTTGCTATTGTAAACAGCAATGAACATATGTGTGCATGTGTCATTATAATAGAACGGTTATAATCCTTTGGACATTTTTTTAAAATCAAGGAAATAAAGCATATTTAATACACAGAAACTTATATTATGCCATTTTATCTTTTCACCAACCCTGTCAAGATACACACTTTGCCTTTTATACTACTGAATAAATGGATTCTTAAAGAGTACTAAAGGTTGACCAAAGGAGAAATTAAAAAATAGTTAAAATGTAAGAGTAATCTTATACACCATCAGAATTACAACATAACTTTAAAGACTCCTACTCCAGTTGTCTTTCCACTGCATTTCCATTGAATAAAATGCCAAGTTTCAAAAACCTAAAAATGTATAATGTAATAATTTAGTACGGAAAACCAGAGGAAGGAGGTGGCTAAAGAAATGACTGACTGCCAAGGGTGACATATTCCTTCAGTAAGAATGAGATTTAGATTTGTTGTACATTTTAGAGATGATTAGTAAATCCAGGACCTACAGGTGGTGTTTCCAGCCGCCAGATAACAGGAATAGAGAGATTACAAACATGAAGGTCATTCTGAGCTGGAATAATAAACTAATTCTTAAATGGTGTGAGAAAATAGTACTAATATAAACCCAAACAGAGAGAGAGGGGATGAGAAGGAAGGAAAGGTGTTTGTGAATGTGGTAAAACAATTAGTGACCCTCTATGAAGGGTTTACCAGTGTTATTTTCCATATTTTTACAACTTTTCTGTAAGTTTGAAGATATATAAAAATAAAAAAAATCTGTTTGGAATTTAAAGAAACTCATAGAAAAAATTTTCTGAACGTTAGTAGTTTCTTTACTTTGCAAACTAACCTGAAAAAATAAAGATGTTGGTATAAATGAAAACATGGCATATTGGACTTGTGTTCTTCTTTTACTTCCTCTCTTGTTTTTAGTATCTTCTGTCCTCCTTTCCTCTTTTCCTTCCTTGCTCAGTTCTTCCAGCCTGTCTTTTAAACTAGGACATTTTTGTAATGCTGATTATTTGAATGTGACATGTGCTACTAGTTAGAATCTTTCTGTCTCTGTGTGTGAAGAAACATATTAACACATCTACACTTTTAACAAATTGCAGCTTTGAGTAGTTTATGCTGACTCCTGACATACGTTCAGCATCTAGAGTGGGAAAAGGGGGTTTTCTGAGGACTGCAAGGTACACAAAATCACCATAAGCAATCTGAAACCAAATGCTAACAAATAACAGAATCAGGAGGCGTTTGCTTATCGTTTTATGTAAACAGAGGAACATTTTGTTTTACTACGTTAACTCCCTAGTTTTCTTCCATTAATTTTCATAAACATGTGCAGGAGCTTGTGCACAAAAAGTAGGAATGTCTCCAACTTAAACTTCTTCACATTTTCCTTCTCTAGGCACAGGGGCCCTGATATGAAAGATGCCGGATATTTATGCTTACAATCTATTCTATCAACAAAACTTTCATGATCTTTACATAAAAGACATGACTTACCTATGTGATCAAATTCAGACAAATAGGAGGAAACATGATTATTAAACAATGGCAAATGTAGATCCAAGAAAGACATGGTTGAGAGAGATACATGCCCAAGCAGAGTTTAGGTATATTCTGTCCAAGAAAGACATGGTTGAGAGAGATACATGCCTAAGCAGAGTTTAGGTATATTCTGGCCAAGCTTTCTTTTAGGGATGGTGTAGAATTCCATGCCTGATCGCTACATGGTTGAAAGGCAGTTAAGTTCCTGGAAATAATCTTCCTGGATGTCAGGAGTGCCAGGTCAGACTCTCCCTCTAATGAATTGAGTGAACTTGGGAAACTCATTCAGCTCCTCTGGGATATCCAGCAGCATGCAGGGAAGATGTGGGATAAGGCTACCACCAACGCTCTGACCATTGTAGGCCATTCCAAATTAAACAAGCAAGTTAGAATTTTTTTTTTTTTGAGACAGACTTTCACTCTTTTTGCACAGGCTAGAGTACAATGGCACGACCTTGGCTCATTGCAACCTCCACCACCGTCACTTGAGGGTTCAAGTGATTCTCAGCCTCCTGAGTAGCTGACACTCTAGGCTCACACCACCATGCCAGGCTAATTTTTTTATTTTTAGTAGAGATGGGGTTTCACCATGTTGGCAAGGATGGTCTCTATCTTTTTACATCATGATCCACCTGTCTTGGCCTCCCAAAGTGTCGGGATTACAGGCATGAGCCACTGCACCTGGTCAAGTTAGAATTTTTTTATAAATGTGGTTCCTTGATGAAGAAAGAAAAAAAAATCATGAGATTTGTAAGAAGCAAATATGAGACAGGGAGAGGAGGGCAGGGAGAAAAGGAAGGGTGAAATAATCCATTATCCAAATGTAATGTAGTAAGCAAAATAAATTCAAACTCAAGTGGATGTAATGTTGAAGTGTTCTGGCTGGGTGCAGTGGCTCCCACCTGTAATCCCAGCACTCTGGCAGGCCAAGATGGATGGATTATTTGAGGACAGGAGTTTGAGACCAGCCTGGCCAACACAGTGAGACTGTGCCTAAAAATACTAAAAAAAATTAGTCAGGCGTGGTAGCAGGCACCTGTAGTCCCAGCTACTCAGGAGGCTGTGACAGGGGAATCACTTTAACCCAGGAGATGGAGGTTGCAGTGAGTTGAGATTGCATCATTGCCCTCCAGCCTGGGCAACAGAGCAAGACTCTGTCTCAAAAGAAAAAAGAAAAAAAATGTGTGTGTGTGTGTGTTCTATATCTGGAACTACAGCCTGATAGATTTTAGCTCAATTTGAAATGCTAAGTCATGAGAATAATTTTACCTTTCTTCTTCATTTTTTACTTGCAACTTTCTGACCAAAACAGCTTAATTTATTCGGTCATTTGTTTCAATATGTTTTTGAGTCCCTGAGATGCAGAAGGTATTACATGTCATTTGTGAGGAAAAGGAAGTGAAACAAGATGTGCATTATGGATTGAACTGTGTTTCCCCAAAAGACATCAAACTCCTAACTGCTAGTAGCTATAAATGAATGCGACTGTGTTCAGAGGTAGAGTCTTCAACGTGGGTTGAGATGTTACAGTACTCAGAACCATGCTTGACACTTAGCACTCATTTTAATTAAGTTAAAATGAGCTATTACAGTGGGCTGTAATCCAATATGTCTGGTGTCTTTATGAAGAGGGACAATGAACACAGAGACAGAGGCCCAGAGGGACATTTACCTAGTTCTGAAGGATCTGCCATGTGATCATGACAGCAAGGTCAGGATGGTGCTTCTACCAGTCAAGGGATGCCTAAGATTGTCAGCAAACTCAGTATGGGAAAGGCACAGGCCAGATTTCTCCCTCCGAGCCCTCAGAAGGAACCAACCCTGCTGAGGCCTCAATCTCGGGCTTCTGACCTCAACAACTATGAGATGATGATTTCTGTCAGTGAAGCCACCAGGTTTGCGGTTCTCTGTTACTGCCGTCCTAGCAAATTCCTACAACCAGTCACTTGCATTTAAGCAGTTTACCATCTAGACAAGGAGATAATATGCAATTTAAAAATTATCAAGTGATGTCCTATTGCAACTGATTTAAGAGAGGTTTAAACAAGGCAATTCAAGAGAAAGGGACTTCCACCTATCCCTCTGCCTTCTCATCCCCTTTCCTGCCTCGCCTTTCTCTCCTCCTCCTTTTCGTCTTCATCGCGACTAACTTTTAAGAGCCCTTGCTGAGTGTCAGGCATAATTTTGAGTACTATAATCTTTTAACCCACTCAATTAGCACCATTTAAAGCCATCATTTGAAACCAAAGAAAACTGAGGCACAGAAAATTAAACTGGCCTCCTGCGGTCACACAGCTTGTAGGTGGTGGACTCAGAGGCTCGATCAGGTCAGCCGAGCCTGGGACTGGGGCGCTAAAGGAACGGATTCTGCTTTTCTTTGGATAATCTGCTAGCATAGAAAAGACTTTCCCAGAGGAAGATTAGAAGCAAAAATAAAGTAACATTTGAAATTACACGAATGCTACTGAGGTGTCCTTATACTAAAATAATTACATCACAGGCTGGTTGCTGTACTTATCAATATCGATGCAATTCGTAAATGCCAGCCACCAAAACACAGGAGTATTCCAAGAAAAGCTGATGTCAAGAAAATGTGGGTCTATGTATTTCAACTTTATTCATATCATTGTAATCCTTTCAATAAGACATTAATACATATCATAATTCCTAATTACCCACAAGCATGACAATATTTCTAATGGCAGAATTTTCAAACAACCTTCCATATTGACGAATATGGGGTTTTTCTTATGCATAACAGTATTTTATACTTGTCCTGAGGGGGAAGTTACTTGCTGATAAAAGTCAATGACAAAGCAATGTCAACAGTAACACCATTTGCATATGTGGGCTGTCTGCACAGTCATAATACTTGAGTATGGATTTTGGGGTAAGCGCTTTTATACACATACTTTAAGTTTTATGACACTCTGTTAAAGTAGAAGCCTTTGACAGGACAGATAATCAGGGCTCAGAGATCCACAACCAGCCAATGACATACAGGAAGAATGCTTGATGTCATAACTCCTCATCTGCCCCTACCTGATCCACCTTTCCCAAGACGAGGACCTATGATAACAGATACCTACTTTTCCCAACACCACATGCAAATAGATGTTTTGCTCTATGGGTAATAATTTAAATATTTTAAATGCCAGAGGTCTTGGTGTCCTTGATTATATTTATAGGAAACTAACAATTTCATTTAGGTCACTATTTAAATACCCGTAAGTGAAGCAAATTTCACCCTAAATCAATGTCTATTGAATTAGTGACTATGGTAAGAAAATTAATAATTTCTTCAAGGGAATCTTACAGAATTAGGTTGATACTTGGAAAGTGCTATTTATTTAGAATATTTAGGACTTAGGGACACCTCACTTGATGCAGGTATATAAGAGACACAATAAAAGGGATTGTTGCTTAGTCATGTGATCACCTGAGAATGTGTAGGAGACAGGCAGGATGGCTGGCAACAGACATCCAAATAACTATGGGAGATGAGTAGGATACCCAACCTTGGCCAGCCACCTTGTTTCTCTCATTCTATTTCCACGATGACCTTTATGTCACCCCACTGTCTATTTTGGTTCATGGGGAAGTATCTGACCTCTTCACCTCATTGGGAATGGCAAGGAAAGGGACTGATAGTCATCAAAAGAAGCAACTTTGACACTAGCCTATAACCAGTAAATTTTCTCTTCAGTGAAAGCAATAATAATACACACATCTGATAAATCTGCACAAAACATTATAATGTATCATCTATCTATCTATCTATCTATCTATCTATCTATCTATCTATCTATCTATTTTAGTTAGAGACAGGGCCTTGCTGTGCGCCTCCCAGACTGGAGTGCAGTGGCATGATCATGGCTCACTGTAACCTCTTACAGCTGTGCTCATATGATCCTCCTCAGCCTCTCAAATAGCTAGGACTAAAGGTGCACACCACCACACTTGGATAATTTTTTTTAAATGTTATTTTTTTGTAGAGACAGGCTCTTGCTGTATTTCCCAGGATGGTCTGAAGCCCCTGTCCTCAAGTGATCCTCCTGCCTTAGCCTCCTAAAAAACTGGGATTACAGGCGTGAGCCACTTTGCATGGCCCATAGAAATATTTTAAATGTTCCCACACATTATAGCCCTCACTACTAATCACTCTGGAGAATAAAAAAAATTACAGATTGATAGTCAAGTATTTGTTGTGTATATTTTAACTCCTCATCAAAAGAAAAGGATTCTCTATTACTTTTATTTCAAATTCGTTATATGACCTCAAAATTATTGCATGCATTGATGGTTCTGTTTTGATTTCAGTCTCAAATATCTTTGCACAACCATCATATTTGCTGAATGACTATTATATGGTATGAGATAAAAATGCTCATTTAAACTATTCTACATTGCAGTGCTGTTGAGATATGTTCCACTGTGCAAGCAAACACAATGTTAGAGATTATTACATGTAACTGCATTTGCAGATAGCTCACAGATACTCAAACTGTGAGTAAAATTTAGAAGAATCATGTGTTTGGATGTAATCTTTATTTGAGATTATAGCAAGTATATATACACATTCATGCATAAATATAAATGTCCATTGCTGTTATCAAAATTTTAGTCCCCCTAAGATTTCTGAGTGATCCCAAAGTATACAAGAGAATAGGAACAGCATTCATTAACTCCCTACTAAAGTGATGTTTCGTCACTGAGGTTTCTCTGTGGTATACGAACTGTCAGAGAGAGGAGAATACTGCTGAGGGCGCTATACTCACCCGGCTGACTGCACAGCTGGTGAAATTCCAACTTGTTCCTCATGGGTACATGATGAACGTGGTGTTGACTGCTGACCTAGTGTAATGAATTTCCACCATTCTGCCAGAATGTAATCACAATATCTGAAGATTAAACAAAATCTAATAGAGTGTTTTATGCATTTCTTGGAAAGCATTTCAAATGCCATCATCATGTTATAAAAAGTCATTCAGAATTTTCAAGGGCACCCAGAGGCCCAAATGCTTAAATAAGTGCTGGTCCTATTGCCAGCTATCATCATTCAATCTTTTGAGCTGGGCACTTTCTCCTCCCATGATACCTGTCCACCTATCAATCCCACTCTGTGGCCTAAGAAACGAATTCTAGAAGTCATTTGCCTTTGAAGAGGTAAAAATATCAGAAGTTGTGAATTATAGATCTTACACAATAGCCCTAAGGATGAATTTTGTTTTCATAGCCTCCACAAATGAGTGTGCAGGAAAGTACCTAAAGTGTAACAAAGAGAAAAATCCCTATTTTTTGTCAGAATATGTCAGAATAACAAATTTTATGTGTGTACTTTTTTCACAGGAAAGACTATGTCTTAGTAGATCATGATGATATGATAATTGTACACAAATGCACACATACATACAACACACTTAATAAATGAATTCTACTTTCCTCTAGTAGTAACATACTTATGTATTCTGCATTCATCCCTTCAGGTTATAGACTTACCTTTAACAAACTCACTTGAAGTGACATTAACCATAGTAATTTCTTAATATATTAACAATATCTTTGGGCTTTGGGTTTTCTGCCTTTGCACAACCTGGGCTTTACGTGTCTTCATCTTCAACTCGCTGTTCTTAATGTCACCACTTCACATAATTAAGAAGGCAATATATCACTTTTTAAAAGTCAGAACTGTTTTAAAGTATCAAATGCTTCTAGGTAAAAAAAACTTACATCAATAGAAAACACAATTAGACATTGAACAGAATGGTTACGTTCATTTTAACATTCCACCACTGTATAAATTAGTATACACTAATCATTTCCCAGACATACAATGTTTCAGCAGACCCGTGGGCAAGTTTCTTTGGAATGTTTGATAATTGAAATGAAGTCCTGCCATGTGCCACATTCAGCAGTGTTTCCTAGTCACTAGTAGAAACATAACATTAATTAAGTCATTATTCATAAAAATTTAAAATAACATCATATTTTGGACCTGATAGTTCATGGTTTGATAAGTCTGAGGGATTTCTCATTGGCTTGAAGGACTGAACATCAAGCATAAAGTAAAGTGAAGACGGGATTTTGTGGCTGAGAGAATCAGAATATAATTGAACATACTTTGCATTTAAACAACTATGTATTGCTGACACGGTTTTCTTTTCTTTTTATGGTAGTGGTTGTTATTTCATGAATGATGCAAAAAAATTAATAATAACATTGTATGCATTCAAATTCCTACAAAGTGGTGTTTTTTTTTAAGAACACAAGGAACTCTTGCCAAGGCAATTCTTCTGTCTATCCACTTCAATGTAAAAGCCTTCTTGTGTAATATAATTTTAAATTAAATAAAATGAAGTTTCGTTGCTACTTATCCTAGGTATAGGTTTGGGTTTGTTAACTCTATAAAACAGTCTTTCAAATGACACAAACTGCATTAGAAAACTAGCTAAACCATTAATGGCACCATGAAAAATTTTCTTAATAATTTTTATTATTTTCTGTTGGTTGATTTATAGCAATAAATGCCCACCAGAGAAGCAAGGAAAGACCTAAAATCAACACCCTATCATCAAAATCAAAAGAGCTAGAGGAGCAAGATCAAAAAAACTCAAAAGCTAGCAGAAGACCAAAAATAAGATCAGAGCAGAACTGAAACAGATAGAGACAAAAAATTATTCAAAAAATCAATAAATTGAGGAGCTAGATTTTTGAAAAGATGAACAAAATAGACCGCTAACCAGATTAATAAAAAAGAAAAGGGAGAAGAATCTAATAGATGTAATTAAAAACGTTAAAGGTGATAGCACCACTGACTCCACAGAAATACAAACTGCAATCAGAGATTACTACACACAACTCAATCCACATAAACCAGTAAACCTGGAAGAAATTGATAAATTCCTGGACACTGGTACCCTCCCAAGCCTAAACCAGGAAGAAGCTGAAACCCTGAACAGACCAATAACAAGGGCTGATGTTGAGGCAGCAATTAATAGCCTACCAACCAAAAAAAGCTAAGGTTGTTCACAGCTGAATTCTACCAGATATGCAAAGAGAAGCTGTTACTGCTCCTTCTGAAACTATTCGAAACAATACTAAAAAAGGGAATTCTTCCCAAATCATTTTATGAGACCAACATCATCCAGATACCAAAACCCGACAGAGACTCAACAAGAAAAGAAAACTTCAGGCCAATATCCATGATGAACATAGATGCAAAAATCTTCAATAAAATACTCACAAACCAATTGCAACAGCACGTCAAAAAGCTTATCCATCATGATCAAGTAGGCTTCATTCCAGGGATGCAAGGCTGGTTCAACATACACAAGTCTCTAAATGTAATTCACCACATAAACAGAACCAAAGACAAAAATCACATGATTATCTCAATAGATGCAGAGAAGGCCTTCAACAAAATTCAACAGCCCTTTATGCTAAAAATTCTCAATAAACTAAGTATCAAAGGAACATATCTCAAAATAATAAAAGCTATTTATGACAAACACACAGCCAATATCATACTGAATGGGCAAAAACTGGAAGCATTCCCTTTGAAATCTGGCACTAGACAAGGATGCCCTCTCTCACCACTCCAATTCGAAATAATATTGTAAGTTCTAGCCAGAGAAATCAGGCAAGAAAAAAAAGGGGGTATTCAATTAGGAAAACAGAAAGTCAAATTGTCTCTATTTGTAGACGATATGATTGTATATTTAGAAGACTCTATCATCTCAGCCCAAAATCTCCTTAAACTGATAAGCAACTTCAGCAAAGTCTCAGGATACAAAATCAATGTGCAGAAATCACAAGCATTCCTATATACCAATAACAGACTTAAAGAGAGCCAAATCAAGAATGAACTGTCATTCACAATTGTGACAAACCGAATAAAATACCTAGGAATACAATTAACAATGAACGTAAAGGACCTCTTCAAGGAGAACTACAAACCAGTGCAGGACAAAATAAGAGAGGACACAAACAGATAGAGAAACATTCCATGCTCATGGTTAGGAAGTATCAATATCATGAAAATGACCATAATTCCCAAAGTAATTTATAGATTCAATGTTACCCCCATCAAGCTACCAATGACCTTTTTCACAGAACTGGAAAAAAACACCTTAAACTTCATATGGAACCAAAAGAGAGCCCGCATAGGCAAGACAATCCTAAGCAAAAAGAACAAAGCCGGAGGCATCACACTACCCGATTTGAAACTATACTACAAAGATACAGTAATCAAAACAGCATGGTACTGGTACCAAAATAGAGACATAGACTAATGGAACAGAACAGAGGCCTCAGAGGCAATGACACACATCTACAACCATCTGACTTTGACAAACCTGACAAAAACAAGCAATGGGGAAAGGTTTCCCTGTTTAATAAATGGTGTTGGCAAAACTGGCTAGCAATGTGCAGAAAGCAGAAACTGGACCCCTTTCTGACACCTTACACTAAAATTAACTCTAGATGGATTAAAGATTTAAACATAAGACCTAACATTATAAAAACCCTAGAAGAAAACCTAAGCAAAACCATTCAGGACATAGGCATAGGCAAGGACTTCATGACTAAAACACCAAAAGCATTGGCAACAAAAGCCAAAATAGACAAATGGGATCTAATTAAACTCCAGAGCTTCTGCACAGCAAAAAAAAAATCATTAGAGTGAACCAGCAACCAATAGAATGGGAAAAAATTTTTGCAATCTACACATATAACAAAGGGCTAATATCCAGAATCGGCAAAGAATTAAAACAGATTTACAAGAAAAAACAAACCCATTCAAAAGTAGGAGAAGGATAGGAACAGACACTTTTCAAAAGAAGACATATATGAGGCCAAAAAACATATGAAAAAACACTCATCATCACTGACTATTAGAGAAATGCAAATTAAAACCACATTAAGATACCACCTCATGCCAGTTAGAATGGTGATCATTAAAAACCTGGAGACAACAGACGCTGGAGAGAATGAGGAGAAATAGGAACACTTTTACACTGTTGATGGGAGTATAAACTAGTTCAACCACTCTGGAAGACAGTGTGGTGATTCCTCAAGGACCTAGAAATAGAAATTCCACTTGACCCAGCAATCCCATTACTGGGTATATACCCAAAGGATTATAAATCATTCTATTATAATATGCACATGTATGTTCATAGCAGCACTGTTTACAATAGCAAAGACCTGGAACCAACCCAAATGCCCATCCATGATAGACTGGACAAGGAAAATGTGGCACATATACACCATGGAATACTATGCAGCCATAAAAAATGATGAGTAATGTCCTTTGTAGCTACATGGATGAATCTGGAAACCATCATTCTCAACAAACTGACACAAGAGCAGAAAATCAAACACCATATGTTCTCACTCATGGGTGGATATTGAACAATGAGAACACATGGACACAGGGAGGGGAGTATCACACACTGGGGTCTGTTGAGGGGGACCAAGGGAGGGATAGTGGGGGGTGAGGAGGTCGGGGAGGGATAACATGGGGAGAAATGCCAGATTTGGGTGATGGGGGGATGGAGGCAGCAAACCACACTGCTATGTGTGTACCTATGCAATGATCCTGCATGATCTGCACATGTACCCCAGAACCTAAAGTACAATACAAATAAATAAATAAATAATTTTTATTATTTTAATATGATATTTCAAGTTAGAGTTTATTTCTCCATGGACATAAAAAGAATGCCTCTTATTTCATCCCTAGGTAAAAATTGTTTTGACAAGTTTTGAATAGTTAAAAAAGTTGATTTTTCCATTATTAATAGATTTTTCATTGATAATTTTGAAATACAGTGTAGAAGTTAGGCATATGGCTACCATTAAACAGTAGGCAGAGTTATCCAACAGGCAATATCTATTTATTAATACACAGCAAGAGAAAGAATTTTATTCAATAATTACTACTGATAATTTTTAATACAATGCTTTCATTACTTCTATTAATAACCACTTATGGTTATAAAACAGGAAGCGAAATGTTAAATGGTAATATTTAATAATGTGACAGAAGCCATGACTTCTTCCAGAGTTGCATAATTTTGTTGTAATTATTATACCATTTAACACAACAGTAAGAATATGAGCACATTTTGATTACAAAGAAGGCACTTGCAAATAAATTTGCATCTTGGCATTGTAAGCACTTTACCTGACTTCTAATAAAACAGTTGTTTCTCATTACAAAAAACTATACAACTCTCAGTGTAATACATCATCATGTCACAATTTTATTTTTCATTACCTATAAGCAAGAAAGATATTGATTTCTTCAAAGCTATGTCTGAAATACAGCCTAGGAATCCAATACTTTTGAATCATAACAGTATTGCTTACCATGGAAAATAATTTGCTGTGGCAGGCGTCTCTTATGCAAATGGCCTAAAGTGTAGGTAATAGAAACAGTATTATAAAAAGGTCCATAGTTGAAAGGCAGATGAGTTCGTTAGATGTTTACATTAATGGGGAGTCATTAAGTATCAGCTCTTTGTCATTGTTTCCTCATGAAGGGCACACACAGTTAATTTATTCCATAACATCAACAAATGTTTTTCTCATGGAATAAACCAATATTCACCATTATTCAGGTTAGCACCATTAGACACTAGTGTTCAGCCTAAAAGTAAAGTAGAATGATGTTTCTTTTTTGCCCACATAATGATTTCTGCTAAATAATAGCTAGAAGCCAGGATGAATGACCAAATAAAATATATCCACCTTGTCAGAGAATAAAAATCTAGTTATGCCTAAGCCTCACAAAAGTATGCTCCCATTCAGTCTCTACCTCAATTGGAACAGCAAATAGCAACTAATTATGATGCTCTTATATGGGCTGGGACACGATTATTAACATGTGACTCATGTCTCTTTATTTAATATAGTGGAGTGGTCAAATCTTAAAAGCAATGTCTAACCCTGGACAAAACTCTTCAGAGATCTAATATGTTCCTGCTGAAAAGAACACTGTGTACGCGTTCCCTGAAATTGCACTCCAGACTGGATGAGTTTTCTTAAAACCAACAACCAGCATTCAGTGAAACCCTGCATAGCACAGAACACAATATGTCTCTTCATAATGCAGTGAAGTCAGACTTAAAATGGACTGTTCATAGAAACTCCTTAAGGTCCCAGAGACTGCAGTTGCATCTACCATTCTCACCATTATTTTTCTATAAGCCCTAGCATGTGTTAGATCAATTCTGGTTGACAGGTAATATTAGAATCAGAATGTGGCCAATATTTTCAGCTAAATAAATGAAAACTATTATTTCAATAGTTTTATAGTTTTAAAACTATAATTTTAAAATAAACAGACACAAACAGCACAAAAAGGAAAAAACAATAGAAGTTACTGAGAGAGTTATTTTGCCAACTTTTAGTATACGACATGTGAAAAAAAAGGGCTAGTTTGGCCTTTTTGATAAGCAAGTTCTTTCTCTGGAAAAAAAGAAAAATAGTTTTTCACATTTTTGTAAATTCCTAAAATAAATTATTTTTCTTATTAATTCCAAAGTGATTAAGAAATTAGATTACTGGAGCTGCATTGAGGAATGGAGAGAAATACTCAATATCTGTTCAGAGCCAAGGGTTCTCAGAATGCATAACAAACAGCTCCCACACACTCTCCCTCCCAGAAGTAGTAAGAAGAATACTTATCTAAAAGGAATATAAAATGAAAATAAGTTAACTCAACTTGGATAGATGGTATGAGATTTCAGTCATGAGTTCTCTCATATGTACATATCATTTTTAAAGATGTACAATTTTGCTTCAAATTTTAATAGCTATTAATTGTTGTTTCAATGGTAAAGTTGATTTGTCATTTATGGTATGATATATTGGCGTTTTTGGCATTTACATAGTTTGTTGCCATTTTTGTAATATGGAGAGTGAAAATAGAGAGACAACACATTTTCCAATATTGTTTCATCAATTGTTTTAGGACTTCAAGTTTTAGGTAATCTTTGAAACTCCTTACATATAAAAATTATTTTCACCATCTACCACCTACTATGTACCCTCCACAAATATAAGTAACCAAAATTGGAAATTTTTTGATCAATGTAAATGTCATTACTTTTTACAATAATTCATAAAGTTTAACCCCCGACCCCAGAGAAAATCAGGATAAAAATGCAAACTGCGGTAACATTTATGATTTTCTTCTTTGATGCTGAAAGAAAATATAAAACCAAAGCACTTTTTATTTAATTATTCTTGCACTTTAAGTTCTGAGATACATATGCAGAACGTGCAGGTTTGTTACATAGGTATACACATGCCATAGTGGTTTGCTACACCATCAACCCATCATCTACATTAGGTATTTCTCCTAATGCTATCCATCCCTTATGCTCCTACCCCCAGCCTCGACAGGCCCCAGTGTGTGCTGGGCCCCTCCCTGTGTCCATGTGTGCTCACTGTACAACTCCCACTTATAAATGAGAACATGTGGTATTTGGTTTTCTGTTCTGTGTTAGTTTGCTGAGAATGATGGCGTCCAAATTCATCCACGTCCCTGCAAAGGACATGAACTCAATTTTTATGGCTGTATAGTATTCCATGATGTATATATGCCACATTTTCTTTATCCAGTCTGTTATTGATGGGCATTTGGGTTGGTTCCAAGTCTTTGCTATTGTGAACAGTGCTGCAATATACATGTGTATGCCTGTGTCTTGATAGTAGAATGATTTATATCCTTTGAGTATATACCCAGTAATGGGATTGCTGGGTCAAATGGTATTTCTGGTTCTAGATCCTTGAGGAGTAGCCACACTGCCTTCCACAGTGGTTGAACTAACTTAAACTACCACCAACAGTGTAAAAGTGTTCCTATTCCTCCACATCCTCTCCAGCATCTGCCGTTTCCTGACTTTTTAATGTTCGCCATTCTAACTGTCATGAGATGGTATCTCAATGTGGTTTTGATTTGCTTTTCTCTAATGACAAGTGATGATGAGCTTTTTTTCATATGTTTGTTGGCTGCATAAATGTATTATTTTGAGAAGCATCTGTTCATATCCTTTGCCCACTTTTTGATTTTTCTCTTTTTTTTTTTTGTAGATTAAAGTTCTTTTTAGATTCTGGATATTAGCCCTTTGTCAGATGGATAGGTTGTAAAAATTTTGTCCATTCTGTAGGTTGCCTGTTCACTCTGATGATAGTTTCTTTTGTTGTGCAAAAGCTCTTTAATTAGGTCCCATTTGTCAGTTTTGGCTTTTGTTGCCATTGCTTTCAGTGTTTTAGTCATGAAGTTTTGCCCATGCCTATGTCCTGAATGGTATTGCTTAGGTATTCTTCTAGGGTCTTTATGGTTTTAGGTCTTACATTTAAGTCTTTAATCCATCTTGAGTTAATTTTTGTATAAGTTGTAAGGAAGGGGTCCAGTTTCAGTTTTCTGCATATGGCTAGCCAGTTTTCCCAACACTATTTATTAAACAGGGAATTCTTTCCCTATTGCTTGCTTTTGTCAGGTTTGTCAAAGATTAAATGGTTGCAAATGTAGTGTTGTTTCTGAGGCCTCTTTTCTGTTCCATTGTTCTATATATCTGTTTTGGTACTAGTACCATGCTGTTTTGATTATTGTAGTCTTGTAGTATAGTTTGAAGTAAGGTAGCATGATGTTCTTTTTGCTTGGGTTCTCTTGGCTATACAGGCTCTTTTTTGGTTCCATATGAAATTTAAATAGTTTTTTTCTAACTCTGTGAAGAAAATTAATGGTATCTTGATGGGGATAGCATTGAATCTATAAATTACTTTGGGCAGTATGGCCGTTTTCACAATATTGATTCTTCCTATCCATGAGCATATAATGTTTTTCCATTTGTTTATGTTCTCCTTTATTTCCTTGAGTGGTGGTTTGTAGTTCTCTTTGGAGAGGTTCTTCACATCCCTTGTAAATTGTATTCCTAGGTATTTTATTCTCTTTTTAGCAATTGTGAATGGGAGTTCACTCATGATTTGGCTCTCTATTATTGGTATATAGGAATGCTTGTAATTTTTGCACATTGATTTTGTATCCTGAGACTTTGCTGAAGTTGCTTACCCAACTATTCTGTGTCATTTTATGAATATGCAGAAATAATAAAGCTCTTTCTCTAATTATAATTATTAATACTCTTGCTTTAAAATGTTCAAGTTTAAGTGGTACCAACATTTACTAAAAATTAGAGTTTTTCTCCCTTGAGATTCTCTTAAGTTAAAGATGATATCACCACTCACCTCATTAATGCAAATATGGCAATAGAATGCAGCCCTTGAATATCTCCCTCTGTGTCTGTGGATTTATCATGCTCTTTCAGCAAGGTGGTGTGTAAATAAGTACTTTTCTGCAATTCTAACTTGAGAAATAGACATATCTTCTTTGCTGACACTGAATATTCTTCAGTGAAAAAATGTGAAGTGCACAGTAAATTTCATGAACATGAGGCCACTTGAGGAATAAATTAATAAAATATGCTGTGAAAATTGGTTCCACCTTAACAATAATTAATCAACTACAGATTAAAAACTTCCTACATAGCTGTCACTACTGAGGAAATGGGGCAAATATTTTCATGGAATCACAGAGTTTGAGAAGAGATAAAAGTTTTAGAATTCATCTAGTCAAAGTGTCCTTAAATGGTTAACTGTTTTCTATTGGACTTTCAGGTTTTGTGTTTCAATTTTAAACCTCAATTTTTTACCTTATCTTTAAAGTCTTGGCACATGTAGTACAATAGCTGACAATGGAAGGAGTGCAATAAATGCTTGCTGAAAGAGCAGATAAATAAATTCATTAATATACACTTTCATACCAAGAGCTCTGCTCCTTGGCATATATATAAGTTATGAGTAATTGTGCTAAGTAGAATGGTTTTCCATATATTTCTTGCAAACCCTTTTGTTAATAGATATATGTGTTCAATATTTGTTAAGTAGGTCATATGGTTTTGGTTGTAGTTAGGAAACATGTCTTTGATGGGTGCATATGGGAACAAATGTCCACACAGGACATGGAGAACAAGTCACTTCTGTCTCTCACTGAGCACCTTGATATATCTGCTGATCACCTCCGGAAGGAGAAAGACATCTCCTGTAGCCCAGAAATGGAACTTGGGTGAAAATCTCTGCTTAGATACAAACAGAATGAAGCCTCAGAGAAAACAGAAGGCTAGGGAAAGGAAGCAATTTAGTAAAGATAGTTATATCTACTTTTATTGGTAGTTTTAAAATCTAAAATGCAACCACTTCTGAAGCAATCCAGGCTGGTTGACATTGACAACCTGCTCCAATAGGATGCTCTTGTCACGCCCTTCAGCTCAGCAGGCACCTGCCAACCCTGTTGTTGATGGTCTCAGGCTGATTTCTCCCTTGAGCTTTACATGGTGTAGACTACATCTCTTTCTCAGGATTGCAAACCAGCCATTATTGGTTGGAAATTTAATGTCTTGCTTTGTTTCTATCTTTTCTTATTTCATTTTCACAAGCCTCAGCAGAAGTCTTGTCTTTCCCTATATCATCTTGGTGCTTGAGGAGACACTTCTTGTCCTTTTCTTTCCACAGACTAAGAGGAACGACAACAACCAGAAATTTTCTCTGTGCACTCCCCAAAGGCCAACTCATCTGGTTAATGGACAAAGTGAGCTCTGCCTATGGTCATGGGTCATGTCATTCTTCTTACTTCAATGGCCTTGAACTGAGCTAGAAATCTATAAGTCATGATAATAGTCATGGCAATAATCAATGGCAGATATGAAAGCAGGTAGTTGCAAAGCCATGATTGGTGGGAAAGTAGTTTAGACTTTGTTTAGCAAAGAGTGCTCTCTTTCAGTCCCCAGCACTAGACATGCCTGGGATACATATTCAAAATTATGAATCCTTTTTTTGTTTTTTAGAGATGGAGTCTCACTCTGTTGTTGAGGCTGGAGTGCAGTGGTGTGATCACAACTCACTGCAGCCTGGAACTCCTGGGCTCAAGCTATCTCCCCACCTCAGCCTCCTAAAGCACTGGGATTACAGGCATGAGCCACTGTGCTGACCCTGAAAATTACGATTCTTGAGGCATGTTGAAATCACATAATTGGAGTCTTGGATTCTGTTTTGTTAATATCTAAGATGAAGCCATTTGCAAAACCATTTTAATAAGTCTTATAGATGTTGATGTGTGTGAACCACTATGAGAAGATCTAAAGCCCTGATAGTTCCTTCATATATTATTAGCACCAATTTTATAGAAATGCAAGTTTTGAATTTAGTTCAGCTAGTCTTCTGCTTTATTACCAAGTATCAAAAAGTAACCATGCTGATTCTATATACTTAAGAATCAAAATACATTAGAAAAATTTCTCAAGACCTCATGCTATTTAGTAAACTTCTTTGTAATATCAAACTTTATGATTATGTGACTGACTCCATATATTCATCTTTGTCTCACATGCAGGAAGAATAGAAAAACAATTGCCATCTGTCACAGAATGATTCTATCTGCACACCTTTCCCAAGATTGCCCGGAGACGTGATCCTTCTAGGATAAATCAACTTCATCATCATCTAATAGTTATTTCATGACTGTAATCCACTTGGATATCCCATGGGCAACCTAAGCAGGTCCCTAACCAAATGCAGCATCTTTCTCCATCCAATCACCCTGTCCTGCTTCTGAGCTTTGGTTTCTTAGTGAAAAGCATCACAGTTCACCTAGTTCTAAGCTAGTCTTACCAGGTGAGCTGTGACTCTGCTGTCTCCATACCCAGACAACCATGCAGTTCTTTCCAGTTCATCAGAAAACACTTTAAAATATCTCTCATTTTTTCCAGCCCCTTAATTCAAGGGTTGCAGACACCAGTGTTTGTAGGCACATAAACAAAGTCAGCATATGCATAGAAACAAAGGGAGCCTGTGTGTGTGGTGTCTCCTTTCTAAAATAAAGGAGTAGTTACCATGTGTCCGCAATGGAGTGCATATCTCACCTAAAGGCATTCTGAAACCCTTCCCCCACAACATACACACATTATCCAAAAAAAGCCAAGAAAACAAAATGACAAATATGTAGTTTTCAAGCCCTATTTAGTTTGCTTTCTTAAATCATGTTTTCAGTATCCTTATTTTGATGCTTGCAGATTTTTAGATAACTCAGATATCCCTTTCCACTCATTCTCACTGTCACTTGTGAAATCCTCTGGAAGTTAACTACGACCATAGAGGGTTTTTTTTTTTTTTTTGGTTTGTTTTTTGTTTTTCCTGAAACTCGCATGAACCAAGCATATTGCTCTAGAAGAGGACTGTAGGGAAGGGGATATAGGTGAATGTGGCTAAGGGGCTAGAGAAGGTACGGTAATTTTGGTGTGGTAGGAAACTGGGGTGGCTTTAAGAGGAATGGTTTTGTTTTTTCCACACCATGATAGAGAGTTAGAATCAGGAGTCAGAGGGATTCCAGGAACACGATGGAGTGAGTGGAAAATAAGGTCTCCCTTTCTCTTCTTGTGATGGGTTTTCTTTATTTCCTTCGTTTTTCATCCTCCCATCCTTTCTCCTTTCTCTTCTTTTCTCTTTTCTTTCTACAATGCTGCCAAAGCATCTGACTGCTGCCACTCTATTATCTCCTTTTCTTTATCTTTTTTTCTCTTCTTTTTCTCAGGCTTTCAGTATCTTTTTCACTCTCCACTCCAATGTGTTTCTTTATATTCCATAAAACGTCACTGGAATCTGGATAGTATCAAAGTATATTTATTTTTGTTACCCACATTCAACCTAACAAATAAAAAAAATTGGATGTTCCATAATTTCTCTGGTCCAGAAGATGATTTATAATTAGTTACATGTAGTTTCTCAAATTCTTTTTTATTCCAGTTAGTGACTGTAGGTAGAAAATAACATTCTTGGACATAACCAATTGCATTCCATGCATCAATATTCAATGTCATAGGAATTACATGAATGCTGGATGTTGAAATTATCATGAGGGGGAAAATTAGCTGAAGTATCATACTTGCTTTATTATTACTATAAATTATCTTAGCCAAGATACCAAGAAAGGATAATGGCCATTTCAACCTGGCAGATAGATCCAACTGAACTGTTGTGAGAAAGGAGTCACAGAAAAGCTTGATGAAAAAAAATATATATATTTCTAAAGCATAACAAGTACAGCTTTAAAATATGTGCAAATGTTAAAACTGTTATTTAACATTTTATTAATATAAACAGAAACACTTAGAATCATGTGATATGTGTATATATAACTTGAGCAAGGTGCATAATTCCAGTGAAACATACACATACATATAAGAATTATATCCATGTTTGTGTGTGTGTGTGTGTGTGTGTATATATATATATATATATATATATATATATATATATATATTCCCCAAAAGTGTAGATATTGTTTGTGCAGAAAAACATGCATAGTTTCACAGACTGTTATAACAACTGGAGATATTAATAATCATCTCAACTTTAATATACTTTTTATGATAAAGAAACCAGCCTATTCAGAGAGATGATGAACGAAAGTTGAATAGAAGAATTTCCATTATTGAAGGGGCACCTGTGTGTAACTAGATGAAGTTGGTATAGCTTTGCCTCAGTGCTCCCAGGGAGAATGAAAGGCTCTTCCCCACGGTGAGCAACCCTCAAATGCTGCCAAGGCCCTTGGTTTGCCTGCAATGAATCCTGATGGCCAGTGATGGTCACTGGAGCTCAGTTTATTTAATTAGTCACATGCACTTCCTGGTAGTAAGCAACAACAACAACAATAAAACAAATAAACAAAAATCCTAGGGGAGAAGGACTAGGAAGGCTTGCCAATGCCTGAGTAAATAGTGGACATTTATATGAGAATAGGCATGTAAAGGTGTTATTCAGAGACAGGGCAGGTGCCACAGATGGGCAATGAGTTCACGCAATACTCCATGAGTGTATACTTACAGGTGAGGGACATGTATGTCTTTGGGTGTGTAACTCATAGGGAAGAATATAAAGACTCGAAAGGATGCTAGGTATCACACAGATAAAACAGAGTAGTTGTATTTCTATATGCTAAACTTGAGCAATGGACAGAGGAATAAATATCAAGAGGAAAATCACCTTGCTTCACTTTGTTTTGTAGAATTACGGATCCTGCAAGAAGATGTACAGTTCCTGGAAGGATGAGGTGGGCAGCTCGGATGCTTTCATATCTGGGTGCCCTTGGAAAGCCAAGGACAGATAGAAACACAAATCAGAACACATCAGTAAGAGACGCCCACTGGCACAGAGGAGGGCAGGTGAAACCGCCTTTGTAGAAGAGGCTCATTTGAAAATGCTCCTGAAAGATATGTTATCAGAACACTATCTTAAGTAGCGTAATAAGACTTTGAGAACCTTGAAAATGCTTATTGAGGAATACATAGCATTTATCTTGCTTTCCTTGATTAAAGAATATTCATACATACATATTCATCCTGTACTGATAGGTAGGAGAGAGGAGGCCAGCCCAAAGAGGTGACCAGTCCTTATTCCAGAAATTCTGGGTTGTTGCATCAGTGAAGAAGTATGCTGATCTGCTTTCAAACTTCTGTAAACTTCAGCTTAGTGGTAGAAAAGTCAGAAGATCCAAATATTTAACTTCTGTGCCTGAGTAGACCATTTGCTGATTTTCACCAATTCTGTTCTCATCACCTTGGTCTAACATTATCACCATCTCCCCCAGAGACCATTGCAGTAATGCTTGTTGTGTGGTGGTTGTCCATGGCTGAAATAGTAACTTTAGAATCAAGGGCAAAAGTGAGGGAGGGTGATCCCCACAAACTGTTGATTCTTTGGCCTCCCATTAGACCCATTGAACTAAAATATCTAGAGGGTGATCCAAGGAAGATCACTTTTCTTGGCCTTCCAGGTAATTCACTTGAGCCCTAATATTTGCAAAACATGGTAGTAGCACATCTTCCTGGTTTAGAAAAGGGATTATCTTCCTCTCTACCTATACAATCTGGTTAAGAGACTCAGGTGAGCTGCTAATTTCAGGAGAACACCAGCACTTACTGACTGCCCAGATGATTGCACCTAGATCATGGAAGCATTTACAGCACCAGGAGGAAAATAATATTCTCATAAATGCCAGCCTGTGAAAAATAGCAGTAATGAATCTTTATGTATTTTATGATAAATTAACTTATTATTCAGAAAAATAAATCAGACTAAAACCAGAATTCTAAACCCCACCATTATCTTGAGACTTCAAGGGAAATCCTGTAATCTGACAGATGAGGGGACAGACCAGGAGAGACTGGGAAGTTTTAACACAGGTATTGGCTGTCATATTCAGGACCCAGGCATTCTGAATAAAGCCCAGGGATGTAGTCAGCATATGATCAGTCTCTTTTCCGTCCTTTTCTTCCCCATCTTTCTTATGCTAGAAACACATTCTCAGTTCAACAATCCTTTATCACTGCTCTGATGATGAGTGATGCTTTTCCTTTCATTCCCAGTTTTTTCTTATTGTTTAGAATTTACACTCCAAACCCTGGCTTTCTGTGGAGGATTTTCTTAGTCTTTCGAAGTCACAGGTTCAGAAAACAAACAAGCAAACAAAAAACTTGACTGCTTCTCTCAGCACTAGAAATGGTTACAGGGGGTGAAAGCACATTTTTGCTCATGAACAACATTTTAAACTGTCTAATTTCTTGGCAGAATTATTACTCTGCCAGGTTCTTTTCTGTGTCCCTGCAGCCCACACTGTACCTTCAATCAAATGGCTTGTATCTGACATTACATCTCTTGTAGCACAATATCAAGTACCATATTGCAATTATTAGGACACAAAAGAAATAACTTTTGTCATATTGAAGAAAAGATCCCTCAGAGAACAGGTACCTTTAGCACTGGAAATGGGAACTTACAACTCAGTCAAGTACCTTTTTACTGTCTCCAGAAGGTAGAATTATCTGACACATTAAATATCTTACTCAAATAGCAAAGGGATTATGAGAGTTACTTCGTGAGATAAAAATAGAGGAAGATATAGCTCAAGTCAAATCACTGTTGTGATATTTGTTTACCAGAACTCAATTTGAATGACCTGAGCATTTTATTGACAACATCTAAACCTATGGATCCTCAAAAAAATTGATTCCATATTAGACACTAGTTTACACTGCAGAAAAATTAATTTTTTTAAAAAAGTAGGCAAAAGCTTAAAATGGATGACTTCATTTCTTAGATTTAAATCTTCATAAATTCCTTTTTGTAAATCTAAGCTTTTCAAAAATTTACTAATCTTATTTAAAAACTTCTTAGCTGGGTTAACAACGTTTGTCATAGCTTTTAAAATTTAAAGCTGTGGCCGGGCGTGGTGGCTCATGCCTGTAATCCCAGCAGGGAGGCTGAGGTAGGTGGATCACAAGGTCAGGAGTTTGAGACCAGCCTGGCCAACACAGTGAAACCTCGTCTCTACTAAAAATACAGAAATTAGCCATGTGTGGTGGTGGGTGCAACCTAGCTACTCGGGAACCTGAGGCAGGAGAATCGCTTGAACCTGGGAGGCGAAGGTTGCAGTCAGCCGAGACCACCCCCCTGCACTCCAGACCAGCAATATAGAAAGACTCCACCTCAAAAACCAAACAAACAAAAAACACTTAAAGCTCAAATGTGAAATGCAATAAAGATAAAAAATGTTTAATATCCTTATATAATACCAAACATTTCCTTGACAAATGTAATTTTCTAAAATTTTAATTTCTACTTAAAAATATTTAAAGGAAACAGATTATGTTTGAAATTGTACTTCACAATAATTGCATTGAAACACAGTTTATTCCCTAGGTAACAATTCCCTAAAGATTTTCATTATATCATAATGTGTTTGTAACTTCTTGTTAGAAAAGGTGTCAGACCATATTATGAAAAAATGTCTGGCACATGAAAGCAGTATAATGAAACAGTTAAAAATGTAAGCTAATGAATCACACTAACTATGCTCAAATCTTACCTTTTCTATCTACACCTGAATGTCTTTGGGCAAATTCTTCAACTCTCTGTGTATCAGTGTCCTCATTGTAATAATATTTGCTTATAAAAGCTTATTGGGCGAATTAAATGAGCTAATACAAGTAAAGTGCTTAGACCAGTGCCAGGCTGGGTGAACTGTACAAATTATCAGCACTACTGTTATTGTATAGGTAGAACTAGTATTATATAGGACAATAAATTGTTATATTTTAGTCTATATTTTTATTTTAGTAGGCTCTCAGTAACAAATTATGAAATAAACGCTTGCAGATAAACATTATTTATACTGAAATATTTGACATTCACTTTTTTTTTACGTTGAAATAAACAGAGCACTTTACTTAGAAAGTATTAATACAGAGTTGCAATTGCTTTCGGTTTTTATCTAAGTTCTCTTCCCAAAGATGGCTAAAGAGTACAGGGGCCTAGCCTTGGCAGAGGAGATCTTTTAGGGTAGAGGCTGAGAGAACTGTGTCTCTTACCAGACTTTGGGTTCAGAACAAAGAGTCAAGGGTGGGAAGAGAAGAAAACCAACATCTGTAAGCTGGAGAATAAAGCCACCAAAGGGGAGGCCTGGAAGCGAAGTCACTGGAGAACTAGAAGGAAGGAGGGAGAGGAGAGAACGATGCATCTGGTAATAAGCCTGAAATTGTTACTGGACTCACCCTGGGCAAATGCTGTCTCCCACAGTGACCTTCATGAGATCTGATTCCTACACGCGGAAACTGTATTTAAAATGCAGGGGACTGGACTTGGCAGTTAATGCATTTCTTGTTTCTATTCCTGCTGCTTAGACAGCACCAAGCATAATCAGTACTTTTATTTTAGGCTAAGACACATACTCAAAATGAAATACCCTACCTTTAAAAAAGAATGGCATACATTTACGACCTCATGACCAAAATAAAAATAAAAAGCAACTCCCTTAGCAGCTCTAAGTTAAACATTTCAATTTCCCATCATCATCATATGTATCAGAGTACTGCAATGCGATACAATTATTAACAGAAAGATAGAACTAGAAGCTACAGCACACACTGCATCTAATGATGTTCAAGCCCCTGAAAGATGACTTGGGAGGAAAATAAGGAAACAAAAATAACAGCAAATTTCCAATCAACAAGATTGAGTTGTATCTGAAAATAAGGCATCTCTAGAAAGTGATCTTTTTTGTATTTAATGTTTTTTCTAAAGGGAGCATGGGGAATTCTAGCCTGATCTTGCTGGCAATCTGCTGCATATTCATCTTGTGCTAGAGTACACAATTTGCATAATGTGGGACCCAGTTCTGTGTGTGGGAACACCCTTCAGGGAGCTCAGATTGAAGGCTCAAGAGTAAAAAGAGCCAGCATTTCTGAGCTCACCGTGAAGGGTATCCACAGCTCAGATCTCACTTCCCTGTGATAGGATTTCGCAAATTGACTGAAGTAAATAGATTACCTTTTCTGGGAGGCCCCCTGGGGAATGTTTCTGTTTAAGATACACACAACCACATACCAACACACACACACACACACACAATATGTGTGTATGTTTACCTATAGATCTCTTTTGTTGGTGGTAATATTTAACAATGACAGGTAAAGAATATACATGAGAATGACATATAAGAGCAAATTTTAATGCATTTAAGACTCTATCCATTTTTTCTCCAGGCATAATGGAAAGAAGCACCCTTATCTAAGTTTTTATTGCTTAAACCTGTGGCAGAAATAAATTTTAACTACATTATATGCATGAATACGGTACATCTGAGTGCAAATTAGTTGTAAATAGAAAATATTTCAGAAGGGGCCATATGGCTTGAAAAGAGCTCAGCTTCCAATAAATATTACCACAAAACACAGACTTGCAAAAAATACACATTTCAATATTATAAGTAGTTATTTTTCAGTAAAATATCTATACGATCTAAACTCATGTTAAAAAATACACTGCTTTTTTTTCTTTTTTTAGAATTCATATTATTTCTTTTAAAAAGAGTTTTAGGAGAAACTCTAAGAGAAGGGCATTTGTAACTAGAAATATAAAAGATTAGATTCACGTGTAAACTAGGTAGTTTTTTTTTTTAATCCAGCAAAAGAACTATTTAAGACATAGTATTCCGCTTCCTTTAGATATACTCATAATACCAAACACTGATGAAACAGCTTCTACAGCATTCTCTCAAAGATCAAATACTAAGGCAAAAACTGGCAGAATCAATAGACACAGAACTTTCTTTTTGTTGTTGCTGCCATTGTTGTACGACATGCATTGAACGAATGGCCAAGATCTTTGGCATATTACTTACTGATGGGTAGAGGTAACCTTCTCCATTCATGGCTATATACAAGCCTGTTTTCACGCCCTGGATGGCAACAACACGCAGTCCCACTGGTATGAGGTTGAAGAGCGCTGTGAAGATAAACATGGTCTGTCACAATGGGTGGGAAGAAGCAGGGCATAGTGTAATTTTTTCTTTCTATTTTATTTAAGAAACATCATCTTTGCTGATACTTTCTAAGAAGTTAAACTACTTAAACTAACTTATCTTTTGCTTTTAAATAACTTACGTTTTGCAATTAAATAACATATTTCGCTTTATAAGTAAGAAGTTTCTGCTGTGGGTAAAATTAGTACTTCAGTTTCAACCTTTGTTAGCAGTCTTGCTTACAGCATTCTGAAGAAGTGATGTGATAATAACCTGAATCGAGCCTGTAATCATGCCTCTAGAAACGTAGTCTCTGACACCATTAGATACCAAAAGAAATCAACCGTGAAGACTCTCCAAGAGCAGAATTTTAAAAGTCCAAGTTGAATGTTGATTCTAACCCTTCACACAGAAGGTGTGATTTGTCATTGCAATGAGGTCAGACCAGAAGTTAAACAGGTGATTTCATAACTAAATTACTGTTGTGGAACCAACATGATACGCCGGCAAAGCCAGGAAAGGATGTGCACCTGCCAACGAGCTAAATTTAGAAAGAACTAATCAAAACTGAATGGCATGCAAATGTCTGAGACTACTCAGGTTTCCATGTTTTGTTTCTTCCCTGTTGATAAAGCATTAAAAGCATTTTATATATTTTTGCATAGTGCAGATAGCAACATTATAACATTAAAAAAAATCTTAATATCCCTTTAACACATTTCCATGCCAGTGTTACATATTGAATGTTTAGTGCGTGTTCCAGAATCATTCTTGTTTTTTTTTTTTTTTTTGCGATGGACTCTCACTCTGTTGCCCAGGCTGGAATGCAGTGGTGCAGTCTCCGCTCACTGCAACCTCCAACTCCCGGGTTCAAGCAATTCTCTGCCTCAGCCTCCTAAGTAGCTGGGACTACAGGTGGCTGCCACCACGCCTGGCCACATCATTCTTAAGAATAACTGCTTGATGATTTTGGAAATTTTATTATAGATACATTTATAAGAGAACTATTAATTATTTACAGTGAGGTTATCTGCTCCTACTCAAGTCCTTCTTAACTAATTTTCTTAGCAGGACAGAACAGGAACTGAAAGTACTAAAATAGTGACATAAATGTGTAAGTACAATTCCAGCGTCAGGCTCTCAACTGTATTGCACAAAGCCAAACATTTGAAACATGTCGGCAATTTGGACTTCATTCCAAGGTTCTAAGTAGTACATAATTAAAAACAAACTTTACAAATTGTGTTCTATTTAACTCTCAGGGACATGTTTCCTCTTAATAGGGCAAAGAAAATTGCACCCTCTCTTCTGATTATCACATGCTACTGTTCTCAAGATCCCAAGATGTCTGTGCTACACAAATATTAAAAGAAAACCTCAGGCCAGGGCCATGGATAATTATCACTGGAAGAATACTCGGGGGCTTCTATGGTTAGTTGGATATTAGTTTCACTATGTAAACTAATATCAGATTTTCTGCTATAGGATTTTAGGGGATTATGTTATTCTTATGAAAGAATAAGGTTTCCCCCCTCATTTCCATTATTTAATATTAAATCTGGATGTGGAGTTGTTAAGTATTGGGAGGTATAGCTGCGCTATTGGCAACTCAGTATTCCTTCTTGGTGGGAAATGGCTGTATTCACTCTTGTTTAGAATACCTGAACTGTACCATCTCCCTGACATCTTGAAAGAATGTGCACCATAGAATAATTCCTGATTTATGCAAAAAATTGTAGTGGGAAAACCATAACCATATGCCTGTCCATGCAAGCTACACTAACCTAATTAATTCAAAGTTAATTATTCTAACTTCCTCTTCTAACTTTCACACACTCCGAATGGTATTTGTAGGTGCCAGATATTTGATATAGGCCAGGTAGTATAATTCTAGAAAACAAATAGACCATGAATTCAGCAAAATGATGTGGTTTTGGGAAACAGAAAAATTATACAAGATCGTTTAAAGTGATCATATTGAAAAAATACTAGTTTTTTTCCCTTGGATTTTGGTTGGGATGTGAATTATAAAATACAAGGTATCATAATTTACAGAATGAGAGTAGAAAGTGAATGCTTATATACACTAAAATGTGGAGAACCATTCAGAGCTGGCCAAGACGGAACTGTGCTAATTAAAACCACAGAAACCCACATTAATTGAGACATAATTCTATTTCTCCACTCTCTTTGTTTCTTATATAATTATAAGGCAATGTCACAAAGCCTAGGGGAGTAAGAATAATGAAGATGTTTCTACGACTTTGTTCATTTGTGCAACACTCTAGTTTTTTTATATAAGAGTGATTTTCAACTCTGGCCACATATAAAAACCAGCTGTGTTCATAACACAGGATGGCCAGGTTCAACCCCACAGCTATTAAATTCCACACTCTCTGGAAATGGGTTTAGGACATAAGGAATTTTTTTTGAAAAGCTCCTCAAATGGCCCTAATATACAACCAAGGTGAGAACTGCCATCCTAAAGCCTGTGGGTGGTAGCCACTGAGTGATCGAAATACTTTACATATCAAGTTACCAGGTTGAGAATTTCTAAGGTGAGAGGGACTTCCGAGATTTTAACATTGACATAGTCAATCGCAGACGGATATATGTAGAGTCCTATTCTGCTTGTAGTATCTATTGCCTGTCATAGGAACAGTGAAGTTTAAGAGCACAGAAAAACTCCTTGGCATCCCCAAAAGCAAACAGGGAAAAGAAAAATCACCCACTCATAAAATACCATCGTTCATGGGGATGCTCACGTTTAGAAGAATTTTAAAGAAATTCTTCAAATGAGAGTGGCAATGAGGTTACCTAGGTGCTCACTTCCTTTTGTGAAAGATCTTTCTATTATTATGGTAGTCAATAATAAGTAATCAACTTGCTACAGCATTTTCTCCACTAGAACCATTTACCTGTCATCAGTGATTTTTTTGCTACTTTTCTTTCCCAGAGATCTATAGATCTTAGACTGGAAACCTTGGAGAACAGGGGTGCCAACGTTCGCCTACCAGTGGGCCTTTTTTCCTCTTCTTAATTCATCCAAAATTTTTAACAAAGGCAGTTTATCAGGATGGTTCTGTCTTTTTCTTATTCCAAATAATTCTATATTTAGTGTGGGAAATGTATTGAACCTAAATCATGAAGATACGGACGTTGAAGTCTTCAATTTTGTTAGTGACTTTTAGAGTGCTATCTTGGTTAGTTTTAGGTTATTTCTTATTATTTTTCCTAGTTATGAATAACTAACCCATGGTTTGCATTTAGGGAGTTGTAAACCAATGGAGGCATGTTTATGAATGATTCAAGCATTATTGCATCACCTCCCTCCTCACAACAAAAGAGCTGTACTCTAAGTAGGACATGTCAGCCTTATTAAAGCACATCCTGCTTTTAAAAGAAATTTTCAGTGCTTACATTTTTCCTAGGATTTATGAGACTACTGAAATGAACCAGAGAAAAGAAAATGTCTTTAAATTCATCCTAAGAATCCCCATTTTGCCATTTATATAAGTCATAGGACATAAAAATAAATTAGTAATTTCCATTACTTTTATAAATCTGTAACAGATTGTAACAATCCTGCCAATTTTATTAAACTTTATAGTAATAGAATTTGTATACCCTTTTGAGGAGGGAACATTTATTTTACCATGTGTTTTCCTTTATTTCTTTGCAAATGTTGAAATAGTAACAAACTAAACTAACTGGCTTACAGTGCACATGCAATGCGATACAATGCCTCAGAAAGCTGTGGGGCATGCCTTTGCATAGGAATTTGAGTCCCTCGAGCCTGGGCATTATACTTTTCTTCTGATTTGCTTTTTAAGGGGATCCTGTTTCATCTTCCTTCTCAGGACTGTTTCTCACTAGCATTTAGGGTGTCAGAAGAAATTTCAAGACTTGTTCTGAGTTTTTCGCTCCTTCTTCCGCAGACAAAGAAGAAAGAAAAAACCCATACATTTAGAGAACAGAAGGTGGAGTGTGTTTTAGCATCTCAGCTTTCAAGTTTAGTCTTTAAAATTATTCAGATAACCAGACCTGTATGCGTGCATATAATAAATCTGCACTTCTATAATTAGAAAGTGCTTATTCAATTCTGAAGCAGTATGCTTTTAAAAGGCAATGTTTAATAGACACTTCTTAAAATGATATTGATTCCTGTCTTTAAAGGTAACTAATTTGTTTGGTATGACAAAAACATACACAAATTTAAAAATATAGAGAAAAAACACACAAAACCTTTGTTTGAATGAAATTATTTTTTCTGGTAGTCCAATAAAGCCATATGTTCATGCAGCTATAGTGTATGTCCTGTATTGAAAACTTTTGTCATAAAAGGATGGCATCGGTATTTAGTCTGATGAATCTTTCAGAGTGTCATAGCTCATCTAGTGATCAGAGTTATGGAAAACTAGTTTTCATGTTCGAATACTCTCAGGCCAAACAAAATCAGAGAACAATGAAGACATCAGGAATTATGAATCCCTAAACTCTGTGACCTACACAACAGTAAGACAGAAGAGACAGAAAATGGCTTTTGTCAACAAATAAGAAAGGAGTTAAAGGGGAAAAGAAACAGAGCAGAGACACATGTATGAGCCTGAACCATAAGAAGCTGACATTTTTTTGTTGGTCAAAGATCATCAAGTACCAAAAATCTTTGAAAGTCCCAACTAATAACAAAAGCTGCACAGATGAATGTGTGACATGAAATGCCTCCCCTTTCCTCTGTAGCTGAATTGCTTTACCTTCTCTTTCCCTTTATCAAAAAGGAAATAAAGCAAAAGTAAACCAATAAACAAATAGAAAAAGAAAATTTTAAAAATAAAAAAGTAATATGAGACACAGAGTAAAGAGGTTAGAAATTGAGAAAAATGCAGACAAACTCAAAAATTAAAAAGAAATTGAAGAAAAAATAAAAAGTGAAGCAATGCACAAAGTATGAAAAGCGAAACACAATGACTAGAAAAATAACAGTATGTCACATGCCAAAACCACATGTAAAAATAATCTGTTTTATATCACTAGCTGCTCTCAGAATCAGTGTTACTGGCAAGTTGATCATTCGATTTTTAAAAAGGAAGTGCTGAATCTTCAATTGAGCTGATAAAAAATAATAAAATAAAAATAAATCTAAAAAGAAGTCCCTTCTGATCTGATTATGTGTATTACTCAAATCCACACTTCTTTTCATGGAATGATGTTTTTATGTGAAGAATAAGAGATACATAAATGAAAAAAATCATATCTACTTTTGATCCACTAATAATGTTTCTTATGGTTAAATATTTCTAATAAAAACAGTTTTGCTTTTTACTAACTCCCCCAAATAGTAAAAAGTATGCTATTTTGGAACTAGTATGCTCAATTAAAAAAGAATCAGATGCCAATGTAAACAGAAAATGGAAGAGCAAAACACAGACAGTTGAGTAAGGAGAGACAGCAGACGGAGAAATGTTATACATGAAGAAATAGGAAAAAAACCCACAGACATTAATACAATGGAAGATGTGTGGCTTTTTAATTAAAAATTATCAAAGATGCAATTATCTAAAGTAGTTAAACATTTTTGCACAATGAATTTAGAGGTACACAACCTTCATTTTTTTTTTTTTGTCTAAGAAAGATACTATTTTTCTTGTTAAATACAAATAATTTTAAATTATATTTCTATTATGTCAAAAAAAAAGCCAAAACGATTCCTTGTAGCTTTTGAATTTTCACAGGCGTCATTAAGAACCTCAGGGCCCAATTAAATAATGCATCCAAAGAAAACATGTAATCCATTTTTACCCAAATACGCTAGTGTACTTACTTAATTTTTATAATAAGATTAACAGTAATTTTCTGGGTTTGACAATTGTTTGAATAAAAAACAAAAATGGGAACATAATTATCTTTAAATCACAGGTGTCTTTGGTTGTCCCATGAATATTTTCATCCACATAGTTTAAATAAAATTGTAAATGGCATTCTAGCACATAATATTTGTAAAGATGAACCAACATGACCAAACATTTGCAAATGAATCTTAAAAAGTCATTTAAGTAGCAGTTTATCTTCTACCAAGTGTGTAACTGGAGGCCTGTGGTTGTCACTTACTAGAATTAGTGCTGTCATCCTTGGTTCCATCGAGAGCTCCATCGGGGTGCATTTGCAAGTAGTAGCCTTGCCTGCAATATAACCTGGTCACTATGCCCTTGAGCTGGGGATCTGAAAGGCAAACATAGTTATCATAAGCCTCACAATGTGTCACCACAGTTCCCTTTTTCTTTCCTGTTTCTTTTTCTTTCTTTTTTGGAAGAGGACATTTTATACAAGTAGCACATTTTATTTTGTCTCCCAGATTCTTCTGTATTTTATCAAACCTGCAGTATACTCTTTACAGAAGGTAAAGGAAATGCAGTAGTAAGCCACAGAAACAGGCTGTTTTATAAAACTAGTATATGCATATTTACATTACTTGTTAAAACCATTAAACTAATTACACTGTCATTTTAATTATTAGTTTAAATTATAAATTATAAACTAATTAATAGAAGCAATATTACCCTTAGTGATGGTAGTACAAGAGTTTTGCGAACTGGTGACTCTCAGAAATTTTATTAAAGGCTTTTTTAGTGGAGTTCTCCTTTTACTTAAATTGACAAGTAATCCCAAAATTAAAAACAAAACAAAACAAAAAAATCTGTACTTTAAAAACATTCATACTAATATTTCATACATATTCTTAAGAAAAGCCCCAATTTGGAGAACATCCCTTGATGTTCAAAGGGTCATTCTTACTTCCATGGAAGTATCTGTGGTGCCTGGACATGATCCACAGGAAAATGGAAAACTCTACTTGTGAGTTCAGGGAGAAACCCAACAAACCCATGCATGTAAGGTCAGCGCTGAGGCAATCAAATAGAGAAATTAGACAGTTAAACAGATAAACTCATTAACTTGTGTAAATAAAAAGGACAGTCAAATTATACAATATGAAATCTGATTCTCTGTCAACGGGCACTGAGATAGAGGGCAGTGGAGGTTTATTTAAACAAAAGGGGAAATCATGCAGTAATAGATCCTCATTTGATGATTCATTGGAAAGACAACCACTCTAGTAATCCAGTGCTTCACAAAGAGCCAGTTGTACCTTTGAAAACAAATATTTGCATGTGGTTTTGCAAAGGCCATCCCCATCTCAGGGACAGATTGGATATGGGACATCATAATCTTCACCATGGCAACTGGCATTTCTCACCAACAGCTGAATGGGCCATGCTAATGCAAAGCCTGTCAAAACAGCGGGACGTTACTGAGTAATCAAACATAGCACCTTGTAATCTATAGAAAAAATCGTGGTCTTGCAAATAGGTAAAGATAAAAAAAAAAAAAAAGCAAAGAAAAAAAAATGCTGTCCAAAAAAAGACTATTCTTAAGCTCTTTATTAGTCCTGAAGACATTACAAATAATTTCAATATCTATTTCTATGCACATTTTTATAACTGATCATTTGAGACATGACTCCACTGTACACCGATTTGCTTCATAGATGGTATAATATTGGAAAATAGTGCATGAACAGCGCAGCATCACAACGTCAGTGTGACTAGCCATATCAGAATAGGAAAGCTTTTAAAAGACTAGGATTTTAAAAATAAATATCTAAGTGATTAGTGGATCGGGTTGCATATGTTCCTTATTCTGTAGTATGTAACTTCCGGAATCACATAATCCTAAGATATGCATACTTGACTGGGCTAAGTACTAAAGGCTTCTTTCTCAGTTTGCTGTATTTTATTTATGCTTTTCACTGAAAATAAGTAGCATGGAAAAGAAGAGAACAAAAACAAAAAGAGTAAAAAATGTAAAAAAAGAATAATTTTGTATTATTCTCTTAATTGTCAAAAAAAAATACGGAGATTATTAGTGATTCACAATTCTCTGTAAAACTTTTATGTTCTGACAACACTCATTTCTAAGCAATCTCCTATTTGAGGTACTATGTTTTCTGGAGTTGAATTAACTGTATCAGGCAAGGCAGTGAGAAGCCACCTACGCACCCACTCACTCGGGCCCTCACACTTACACAAACAGAGTCCTTTGGGATTATGCCTCACTTTGGATGAGGGATCACAAATAAAATGTAAAATTATGTTTTTGAGCTCTCCTTTAACGTCAAGAAAATACAAACAAATTGATTTTGATTTATCTGGTTACATATTGTCAGATGCTTTTCCTTTTAGAAACCATAACGCCATCGATTTTGTTCTTCTCAGGTAGGCACTGTTAAAGCATATGCTATTAACTCATTGGATCCTCACCGTGACCTTACTTAATAGAAGCCCACTTGGATGATAAGAAATCAACACATAGAGAAATTAAGTATTAATAATATGACAAAGGGCACATAACTAGTAAGTCAACAGCTGGAGTCTGAGCACTTGGCTCTGGGCCCTGCTCACTTAACTGCTACCTGATGCAGCCTCTACAAGTGGAACAATTGAACTAAAATGTCTTCAACACGAAACATAAAATGCAAATCAATCTTTTAAAAAAAAAAACAAAACCAACTTGTATTTTGAAGATGAACCACAGCTGTGTCTAAACCCAAATCCTGCTATCCAGAGCTGAATTTGTGATTATAAAGCAGGAACACAAAGGTTAGAAAGGATCAAAAATCTTTAAAAAATCTCTTCTAGGATCCATCCCACTTTTCTATTGACCACATTTCCAATAACTCTCTGTCCCGTTAAAACCTTACCAAAATTGCTAGTCAGTACCATAAGTTTAAAACAAATGAGTTGCTCAATTCCTTTTGATGCATCTTCATAATATCTTTCACTCTTTTTTTTTTTCTATTTTCACTGCCAGTCCCTCATTACCTCTCTTACATGGTCTTCCCACCTGCAGTTTGTCTGTTCAAATCCATCAGATCTGGAAATACGCAGTGGCTCTTCACTGCCCACTGAATTATGTACGCACCTTACCACAGTAAGACCCTATCTTATCTGATGGCTCTGCTCGCTATAGCCCTTACCCATTCCCTGCAAGTAGCTTCAACCTGGTCACTTGGGTTACCTACAAATATTCCATAATTTCCCACATCTATCCTGTTCTCCTAACCTTATCTGTCTCAGATATGGCTGCCTACATTAAAACGCCCCTGTGCACATCTGAATAGGGATGCACCCACTCTCACACACCTTTGTAGTACCTCCTTTTCCTCCTCCCCACTCTCCTATCAACACTTCTACTTCCTCAAGAGTACTTTCCTGAAATCTCAGACGAGGTCCAATTTTTCCTTCAGACAATATTATGGTATTATAGGTGAATGTGAAGCAATTTATGTGTTCCCGTTTAAGTAGATTTTTAAGTTATATTATCTAGTTTAACTGAAGTTAGAATTGTTTAGGGGGGGAAATCTCATAGAGATAATATGGATTAGAGATGATACTAATAAAATAAGCAAAAATAAACACCAAACCAATAACGAAGATGAGATTTTTCTCTTACATGGATTATGTCGTTAAAGACAAGTACAAAAATGAGTAATAAAAACAAATGATGAACTACTGAAATCTAACATGAAATCGGGCAAAGGAGTTTGAAAATGTAAAGACAGCCTGAAATATTGCTACCATGATTAAAATGAAACCTCAGCCTAAATGCACATAATACCTTCAGATATACAAGTGTGAAAATGTTACATGTGTAAGACAAATGTGTTACTGTACATGCTCTTTCAATAAACTGATGGAATAAGAAGGCTTGTATGATATTTTTCTAGAAAATGTTAAATATAAATCCCACAAGAACAAGTGTTTTTGTTTTAAATACTGATGTACCCCAAACTGTTGCAATACAGGTTCCCAATGAATACGTGAAAAATGAATAAATAGCTGAAGTCCTGTAATTATATTTTAGCTAGTCATGCAAAAATGCAAAATACTTTTTAACTCATAAAATTATTAGAGTTCTTTATTCTCTTCTAAAACATTTGGGTTCGGAATATCTACTCTACTTTAGAAAATATAAAAACTTAGTCTCTCTTCTTTGCCTGTCTTAATTCCCCTTTTCCTCCAGTCTTGTCTTTTATTTTCTATTTCGTGTACCTGATAATTTTACTAAAAATGTTTTGAAGATACTCCATGCAAAAAACTATGATTTCTAATATTAAAACAGAAATAATGAAAAATAATGTGCATATATATCAAGAAGAAAAGATGTTTCATAATATATTACCCTTAACACTCAGAACTGAAAGAAATGCAAATCAGCCCAACTCTCTTCAGATTCGGGGGAAAACACCCAACATTTTAAATTAAAACATTGTTCTCTCAGAATCAGGTTCAATTAAATCAATCACGGTCATAAATGATTTTCATGCAATGTGCAGACTGGTAAAAGAAGAATCAGGATAACCCATCAAATGGTGTATATATTTTAAATCATAATTTAAATGAAAAAATGTACACTATGACATATGTTTTTCTGTAGCAAATACATTAATGTATATACATCATACAAACTATGTTTATATACACATAAATCTCAGTACTAACTGGTTATCAGTGTAGGTTCCTAAATGTAGGTTCTCTTCTATTAGCTATGGAAAATCACACATTTTTATAGGGTAAAAACAACTTTTGTAATATACATTTCTTTGGCAGAAAAAAAAATGTGGCAGATCTAATTAGATTTTGGCACTCCCAGTAGCAGAAAATAGTATTGTGAATAATTTGCTTAAAGATATACATTATCATATAATCCAACCACAAAAATAAACCCTGCCCAGGAACTTTTCCAAAGGACTGAGAAAATAAAGGTGGGATAGGGACACTAAGGAAAATGATAGATCAAACTAAAGGCATGTGAAAATTTGCTATCCCTGTTTATCCCTTAAGATTACATTCAATTTTCTTCATGGATTGACCCAATGCTACCTCGAGAACCCCTTCCCTCTGGGAACCTGGTTCCAGTTACTTCAGAGTGATTCCCCAATTCACGGTCCCAATCCAATGTACTAGTGTGTTAAATTTTAACACTGCTTCCACAGACTAGAATAGCCCTCCACCACTTCTCTGTCTATCAGCATCCTATGCCTGCAGGCACTAGAGATAGCATCTTGCATTAAAAACAAACAGGCCAGGCACATGGCTTATGGCTGTAATCCTAGCACTTTGGAAGGCCAAATCAGATGAATCACCTGAGGTCAGGAGTTCGAGATCAGTCTTACCAACATGGAGAAACCCCACATCTACTAAAAATACAAAATTAGCTGGATGTGGTAGCACATGCTTGTAATCCCAGTTACTCAGGAAGCTGAGGCAGGAGAATCACTTGAGCCTGAGAGGCAGAAGTTGTGTTGAGCCTAGATCACACCATTGCACTCCAGCCTGGGCAACAGGAGCGATCTCTGTCTCAAAAAAAAAAAAAAAAAAACCAAACCAGAAAAAGAAAAAAACAAAAAAATAGCTCTTGCCCTCAAAGGGTTTGCTGTTTACTGTGGAGGGGAGAGAAACTACAATATGGCTTTATGTCCATTAGCCATGTGTTAAATGAGTGGGTTTGCACGTCTTTCTGCTCTGCAAATAAATGATAAAACCCTTGATAATTTGCATATTATTCAAAATAACCTCTCACTGTGCTTTCCACAGAACAGACACTCAAATTATTTATTGAACCAAATTTACTTTCTGTTTTGTTTTTTAAAGCATCTATACATAAGTCCTAAATGGTTTTTGAGGCAAAATGCATTTTTTGTATTGTATTTAAGAGTTGGATAAAAGTGTGCTTGAGCTAAAGATAAATGTAAGTTTCAAAACAGAAACACCAATCATTTTAAGCTTTTTTCCCCAAAACTATTGTAGCTAAAAGATTTCCTCTAGGTAATGTATATTAAGAGAATGACTGTGGGCAAAGACTTTTCTGGGGAAAAGTGTTTGAAGAGATCATTAAAGGGAAGGGAGACTGGAAGAATCCTGCTTAATGCCTGACCCTTATCTCTGAGGAGCAGCCCTAAGAGGAATATCTCAGGATTCCTGGCACATGGTTGAACTCTCACTAGCTCTTTGAATATCCAGTGTATATAAACTACAGAAGGAAGGAAATCTTTGGAACTCACAGAAGCACTCTTTCCAACACTATTGTCCAATGAACTTTTCTCATTGCAAAGTTCTAATACAACAGAGGCACATTAGAGCTCTCATGGCCCAAATAATCCAGAAATGGACAATAAAATGGCCAAAATAGCAGATCTATTGTCCCAGCTTGGTCATTCATCGCTTACAAAGATGAATAATTGTATGATAAAACATCGTGTGCTTCGGCCTACTAATTTATTATTTTTAAATTGTAATTACATATTTTAAAAATTAATTTCTAAATATCAATTATGTAATTGCAAAATGCAATAATTAGCAAAATTCTTGTGCATATTTAAGTAAGAAAAGTTATGTATCACTGGGGACAACATTTGGCGTCCAAGTCAATCCGTCACTACAATCACATCTAGAAAAAGCTTTCCTGGTTTTATACTGTGCCAGGGATTCCTGATCTGTGAATGATTCCATTTGCTCCAACCCAGAACACAAGCGCACAGGCAAAGAAGCTGTGTGCTCTGTCTGGGTGTGCTCGTGTGTCACCCCAGTGATATCTGCGGCATCGACAGATGTGGGTGTGTTACTCATCTTCAGACTCCATATTAATATGTCAATGACACCAAACAGTAAAAGACACAGTACTTTGAGGAAATTTTATGTGTCCTTCTATTAATACAAACATTAGTAAGGACTAGGCTGCCAGCTGAGAGAGTAAATATTTCTCAGATTATTAAGCAAAGAGCATTTTACGTAAGTTTTTAAATGCTATTTTCATCTAAAGAGGGAAATGTGAGACAGTTCAGTTTAATTGTTACCTAATACTGTTCATTTTTCAATGGTAGATACAGTATTATGGTAAACTTAATTCATAGATTAAACATATTCAGCTAAATCACTACAAAGAATGATTCACTTCTCCTTTCGGAAGCTAGAATTGGGATTCCCTAAATTTACGGAATCTGAAGAACTGCTGTTTGATCCATTCACAGAATTTTCCACAGCCAGTTAAACCTATAGCAGACCACATTAATTTGTTCTTCGGCTGTCATTACATTGTCTGAAATATAGAATTAGTATGACAAAAAGTATGACGTTAAAGAACCAAAGACATCTGCGGAAATTAAAGTGCATTACTATTTAATAAAATTCACAATCAAAAGCCTTTCAGTGAAAGTTATGTTGCCATCAGGATGCTGCATTAACCATGAAAACAAGATTTAAATCAGATGTGCAGTTTTATCAATTTTCTTCAGTCAAATAGTAGAGCAGTAAACTGGGAACTTTACCTGAAAAAATATATTTTCTGGGGTTTTTTTTCCATACATTTGCTTTACAGCCAGGAAGCATTTTTAAAAATGTTTTATGTTCAAAAAGAAACAGAGGCAGTGGATGAATTTAAGAAAAAACTGCTCATGACAAGGATTGATCTAGTCTTCCCTCGGAGTTGAGGCTGGTACATATAAGAAGTAACATTTTGGAGCATATGTATCACTCATCTTGCCTGTTCATATATCTAGAACTATTTAGAGACCCCCACCTAATGGGTAGATAGTTGGAAATGCCAGTGATAAACACTTTAAAGCGATTTCCATTTTAAAAAAGGTTCAAACATCTGAGCTCTGCTCCCTTCTGAGTTTCTTTTCCAGACATTTGTCTTCCAGCTGCTTCTGGAAAAAAATGGGAGTGATAAGAGTGTTTTTTTTTCCAATCCTCCCTACAGAATCTCCCAAGCAGCAAGGTAAGGAGAAGAAAAGTGGGGGCATTCAGAGATATCACACCTATGGATCCAAGCATTTTATGTAAGTTTAACCAGACAGGAAAAACATTTAAACCAGATGTTATGAGCAGAAAGAAAGAAAAACATACTCTTGGGAATCAGCGTGAACTTTTCATGAAGGATACTGTAGCGTTTAGTCTTGAATTCAGCTGCAACCAGTTACAGGAGTCTCTAAAACCCAATATTTCTGCATATTTTATCAGCAGGAAGTGGAGCCACTTTGCCAATTTTATTTATTAAGACTTACAATTTTAGAAAGGCAGTTTGTAACATCACCCTTAATTAATCTTTTTTTTTTTTTGAGATGGGTTCTGAATCTGTCACCAGGCTAGAGTGCAGTGGCATGATCTTGGCTCACTGCTACCTCTGACCTCCTGGTTCAAGCAATTCTCCTGCCTCAGCCTCCCGAGTAGCTGGGACTACAGATGCATGCCACCAGGCCCAGTTAATTTTGTATTTTTTTAAGTAGAGATGGGGTTTCACCATGTTGGCTAGGCTGGTCTCAAATTCCTGACCTCAAGTGATCCACCCACCTTGGCCTCCCAAAGTGCTTACAGGCATGAGCCACCATGACTGGCTTATTGTGTATCTACTTTGTCCCAAGAGTTTTACTAGGAGTTGAGAGGAATTTACGGCCAAAGCAGATTGCTGTCAATTGTCCACATCATCAGTAAGCCAACAGCATGATGTAAGTCCTAAAACAATCAGGCTGTATAAACAGAAAGGTTATATCCAGTACTAATGGTAACAATAGTAAGAATAATAGCTATCATTTCCTGAGCATACACTTTGGGCCGGAAATGACTCTAAGTGCTGTTTTTGGAAATACTAACTTACTTAATATGCACAGCGACTTTTTGAGTTACTTAGCATTAGTTTCTTCACATTAAAGATAAGGAAATGAGACCAGGTACAGCGGCTCACGCCTGTAATCCCAGCCCTTTGGGAGGCAGAGATTGGCGGATCACCTGAGGTCATGAGTTAAACATCAGCCTGGCCAACATGGTGAAACCCCATCTCTACTAAAATAAAAATTAGCCAGGCATGGTGACACGTGCCTGTAGTCCCAGCTACTAGGGAGGCTGAGGCAGGAATCGCTTGAACCTGGAAGGGGGAGGTTGCAGTGAGCCCAGATTGCACCACAGCACTCTAGCCTAAGTGACAGAGTGAGACTCCACCTCAAGGGGGAAAAAAAAAAGATAAGGAAATGAAGGTAGAGAGTCACTGTGATTTTTGCAAGAGCAACACAAAAAGGAAATGACGGTGTGAATATGAGGTCCGGCCTCTCATGCTGCCCAGGTACCACTCAGCTCTGCTCTAGGTGGGGGTCCCAGTGTTCTCAGACCACCCTAATACAAACACACAATAAAGAGGCACTGACAGATGAGAGGAAAGTGACGGACAGGGTTGGCCTGAGGAAAACCATGTAAGAAAATGTTTCATCTGAAGATGGCGAAATATCATTTTTAAAAATATGTGGGGTTGTCATGAAAACAGGGGAATGGAATTATTTAGTTTTGCTTCAGAAGACAAAATTTGGACAAATAAGTACAGTGATGCCAAGACGGAATATAAATAAGGGCAGCGATTGCTGTTCCTTTGGTCACTGCTACATTCCAGGTGCCTAGAACAGAGCCTGTCATATAGTAGCACAATAAACACATGATTAATATATGAATAAATAAAAAGGACAACAAAATATCCAGTACTCTTAGCTATCCTGTGAAGGAATCACTTTTCCCACAGAGTAATGTGTTCCCTGTCACTAAAAGTGTTGAAGAAGTCAGATGGTTATTTGCTGCAGGAATTGGGAAGGAAATTGCTGCTTTAAATAAATTCATGAGAAAAAAGCATACTTTATTTAAAAAGTTGAAATTTATTATCATTTGAAAAGGACTACTTTAGTATTTCTGTCTCTCTACCTCATCTTGACCAAACACAAACACGTGTGCATGCACATACACAGACACACACGTGCACACGCACACACAGACACACACATGTGCGTTCGCACACACAATCGCATGTGTGCACCCCCCCACACACACACACACAAAGTAAAATGCAGAAAACACTGCCCCTTTCTTCTTAGGGGCTGGACCGTCAATAATTATTAAGTGAGGAAGGGTGGACATAAGTAAAGGAATGGAGAGGAGAAAAGGAAACAATTTCTAACTAAATTCTTAAAAGCAAACAGAAAGACCTTGCTTATTAGAGCAAAAGTTTTAAAACATGGAAACCTGTCACAGTCAAAAGTTTGAGAATGTTTTGATACTTCATAAAGCAAACTGTGAGATGTGGCGCTACAAGCAGGCCAAGACTATTTTAGAGGTAGTTTGAGCTAGAAGACATTTGCACTAGATTATGGATTCTACTTGATTTTCATATTTTTTTTTGTATTTCAGTTGTTTTCTTTCCATTTTAATTTGACTCTGTTTCACAAATATAGTTACATAGTCATAGTGTGCTAATTTAACAAGCAATCCCACGGTGTGGACATGCTTTCAGGGTGCAGGGTGGGAGGGAGGAAGAGAAAGAGGCGAGGTGATTCAGAAACAGATCCTCTTTCTGCTTTTCCCCAGCTCTCGCAAATGTACATTTAAGTCCTTCACTTCAATTAGATTTATGGTTTGTAGCTTTGGCATCAGAACCATACTTTTAATTTCTAAAAAAAGAAATAAAATGCAGAGAAAGGCACTACTCAGTATACGTTTTGGCACACTCCTTTAGACGGACATAGGTAACCACCGAATTCCTCATCCCTAGGGGTTCTATATTTTCACATTCACCTTTCTGCTCTGCTCGGTACATGAAGTTTTCCTTTACCCAAGAGCCATTTTTTGTGTGTAACTGATCTGGCACAGGCCTCTGAACAAAAACTGCAGGGTCCTGGGGAACAATAGGCCAGAGAAACCTGAAGCTGCAAAGAAGGACAAGATCTGGAAGGTTTGCAGCTAAACCTCAGTGAGCCTGGTTTCAACTTAATGCCAAGAGGAAACTAAAAAGCAAAACATTAAAATTCCACACTCAGGAACACCACCTAACTATTTATGCCCATACCTGTTTTTGTTTTCTTTAATTTTATAATACAGTTGTGCAGGGGATAGAAAATCTAACATTTTAAACCAGTTTTAAAATGTCAGATTAATGCTTCAGGACATGTGTGTGAAAACCAATTAAAAACTCTTCATTTAATTTCAGCTCTATGAAAAGACAATGTTAAGATCCAAATTTACTAGAAAGTGTAAGTTGTTTTCTTCTTTTAAATATTTAGTTTTATGTGGCCATCAGGCTGGATTATATGGAAAACAGGTCAGCACTGAAAAACACTTAATAGTAATTTATATAATGTCACTGGCCAAGGAAGATGATGATCCTTTACAACTATAAAGTGCTTGCTATGAAGAACAACCTAGAGGCATCACACTGCCTGACTTCAAAATATACTACAAAGCCACAATAAATAACACTGCATGATACCAGCATAAAACAGACACATAGACCAATGGAACACAATAGAGAGCCAGAAATGAATCTACACATTCTTGTTCACAAACTCATTTTTAACAAAGCAACCAAGAACACACTTAGGGGAAAAGGACACTTTCTTTAAGAAATGGTGCTGGGAAAACTGGATATTCATATGCAGAAGCATGAACCTAGATTCCTATCTTTCACTATATTAAAAAATCCACTGAAAATGTATTAAAGATTTAAATGTAAGACCTGAAACTTTAAAACTACTAGAAGAAAACATTAAAGAATTGCTCAGAACATTGCTCTGAGCAAGAATTTTGGGGGCAAGACCTCAAAAATGTAAGCAAGAAAAGCAAATATAAATAAATGGGATTATATCAAGCTGACAAGTTTCTGCACAGCAGAGGAAGCCACCAACAGAGTGAAGAGACAACCTACAGAAGGAGAAAATATTTGCCAACTATCCATCCAAACAAGGGATTAATAACCAGAATATCTAAGATACTTGAACAACTCAACAACAACAAAATAACAAACCCAGTTTAAAAATGTGCAAAGATCTGAATACACATTTCTTAAAAGAAGACATAAAAATGGCCAACAGCTATATTTAAAAAACGTTCAACATCACCGATCATCAGAGAAATGCAAATCAAAACAACAATGAGATACCATCTCATCCCAATTGACATGGCTATTATCAAAATGAGGAAAATAGCATACACTGGGGAGGATGCAGAGAAAGGGGAACCCTCATACACTTTTTGCTGGGAATGTAAATTAGTATAGTCACTATGGAAAACAGTACGGAGGTTTCTCAAAAAATAAAAAATGGAACTATCATATGATCCAGCAATCCCACTGCTGAGTATATATCTAAAAGAAAGAAAGGAAGTATGTTTTTAAAAAATCTGCAATCTCACGTTTGTTGTATCACTATTCACAATAGCCAAAACAGCGGGTCAATGGCCATCAATGGATGAATGGATAAAGAAAATGTGGTAATTATATATGTATTATATTTATATATATTTATATGCTATGTATTATATAAATGTACATATTATATATGTATATATTATATAAATGTATGTATTATATATGTGTATATATGTATACACATGCATGCACATATATAATGGAATTTATATAATATACAATGGAATATTATTAAGTCATACAAATGAGTGAAATCCTTTCCTTTGCAGCAACATGGATGGAACTGGAGGACCTCATGTTAAGTGAAATAAACTGGGCACAGAAAGACCGGTATCTTATGTTCTTGTGGGAGCTACGAATGTTGAATTCATGGAGATAGCAGAAGGGTGGTTAGCAGGGGCTGGGAAGGAAGAGGGGAAAATATTGAAGAAAGGTTGTTTAATGGGCACAGAAACAGTTATAGAAGGAATATGGTCTAGTATTTGATAACACATTAGGGTGGCTATAGTTAGCAATAATTTATTGTACATTTTAACATAGCTGGAAGAAAGATGTGGAATGTTCCCCACACAAAGAAATAATAAATGTCTGGGGCGATGGACATCCTAGTTACCCTGATTTAATCATTACACTTTGTAGTTAGGTATCTAAATATCACATGTGCCTCAGAAATATGCACAATCATTATGTATCAAAAAATTAACAATAAAAATGCTTGCTACAGATACAAATCTTAGCATCTGGCCATTTTAATCCGGGTGGTTAATGAAAGGCTTTGGAGAGAAAATGAGATGAAACTGAGTCAGAGATGGCCAAGATGTAAATGGTGGAATAAAGTACCTTTTTCAGGTAGGCAATATCCTCCTGGGAGGAATTCCAAAGTCATGTTGAAGACAGATGTGTTTGGATGCTTTGGGGATAGTGGTAGGTGAGGCTGATGGCAGTCTGCAGGCAGCTCTGGGCACACATAGATTCAAGCTAAAAGTTTACACACTGAACCTTAGAGAAACAGCAAACCTGTTTTCTCAGCTTTTTCTGAAAAAGCTACCCACTGAAGTCGCATTTTGGAGAACACTGGTAACTGCTGATAGGGACAACCTATGCTTCACACAGCAGATGCTTGATAAGATAAATGTTAAAATTTTAACCTGAATAGTATTTGACTGTGTTTCCATATTTCTAATTCTGAAAATTTAAGCTTTTCTGTGGAGAATGGTAGCATTTTCTGTGTGCATATATGTACACATAAACATATATATGTATGTATGTGTGTGCATGTGTGTGTAAAATTTAAAGTGTTCTCAAGAATTGGGAGGCTTTTTAAAAAATTCTATGACTTTAGGTAATTCAATATGATTCCTACTGACAATTCCACAAGGGGTTCATTTAAACAATTTTTAATCAAGCTTACTCTGTTGCTTTATGACAGGATGATATAACAAGATCATTAATAGAAAATAGCAAAGCTTTAAGTCCCTGTCAACATTTTTCTGAAATGCGTTCATGCATCGAACATGAGCATCTCCTTGATCAACTCAAAGGCAGACAAGTGTAAAGGACTATGTCTTTTCAAGATTACCTTCTGATAGAGCCCAACAAAACATTTCTTCAAAGATACATTTCTACTTACTTGTGTCTGATGGAATGAAAGCCTCAAAGGGAATATTATTCAATGAATTGTGTCTCCCTAAAACTCATATGTTGAAGTCTTAACATTCAGAATGAACTATATATGCAGACAAGGCCCTTAAAGAGATAATTAAGTTAAAATGAGGTCATTAGGTTGGGCCTTAGACCAGTATGCCTGGTATTCTTATAGGAGACTAGGATCTCAGACAACTACACATAAAAGCCCACATGGAGACCCAGGGAGAGGACAGCATCTACACACCAAGGAGAGAGGCCTCAGGAGAAATCAAGCATGCTAATGGCTTGGTCTTGAACTTGCAGCTTTCAGAACTGTGAGAAAACACATTTGTTATTGAAGCCACCCAGTCTGTGATATTTTGTTAAGGTAGCCCCAACAGACTAATAGAGGAATTGCCAATTAAAATAATAAAGTTCAACTGCCACATTCACCAAGTTAGAGACACAACAGGCTTCACTTCGGAGGACTAAGGTAATGATGAGAAAAATCTGAGCTGTAATGTGACTCCCAGGATAGATTTTGTCTTTTCTCATTTGCTAAAGTATTTGAAGAGAGGAATTTGATATAAACTCTCTGTCTCAACATTTAAGTACTATGATACGTTTTCTAGACTTTTAAGTTTAAAGTAATTATAGAGCTATTTGATGCGCCTGATTTTACTAATGTGATATATAAATACGAAAAGAAAACAAGACATATTTATAAACTTACAGCTGAGTAACTCTATCCATCTCCACACTGGGAAACAGACTGCAAACCATCGGTCAAAGCAAATGGTCAAGCAGATGTTTTATCAGGTAAGGCAAAGAGTAAGACAACTTTACCATGTACTTTTTTAACGTAGAAACTTCTAACGTCTATTATTTCCATCTTTAACCTACCGCATGTAATATATGAAGAAAATTTGAGTCTGAGAACACGCATCATCTGCCTAATGAGAGAGCTGATTCTAATCTCTACATGTTTTGGGCTCTGAGAATACTTTGCAGTGCTGCTTTGCCTATACTCACGCATTTTTATCATATTCATCTTTATTCAAATGATTTCCTAGGCCTCCACACCTGTCAAAACACTGCCCTATATCAAGGCCTAGCTTCAATATCCCTATTTATAAAATAGTCTCTAATCTTTCCTGTCAAGAACCGGTCTTTGTGTTCCCTTATTACGATATCTTACCAAACCATTTTTGCTGAGTTCTAAAACTCAATTTATTTAAATGATACAAAAGCAAAACCAAACCAAAACAAAAGGTGTGGCTCCTTTATACTAACAAATATAACAGTTAAATTCTGATATAACTTTTTACTTACCCCAGTGCTTTGATACAAGATAGGAATTACTCCTCTGCATATTTCAGAGCCTTGCCGGGGAGGTTTGGGTGCTTTTGTCTCATGACTTTCTTTCTTTCCTAACCAGTGCACACTTATATCCCACCTCTAAGTTAAATTCATGAAAAGCATTTCCTGTCTTACCTGAGAATAACATTGTTCTTGGAAAACAGAATAATGCTGACTGCTGAGGACGTGTAAAAACCTTTCTGTCTGCTTTGTACTGCAGTGTGCCAGGGAGAACCATTTGCAGGTTCTATTCTTCTAAGTCTCTCCAGGAAATTGAAATCTATAGCTACTAAGGTCATCCCAGAAAAGCAGAACTTTAAATAAAAATCCTCAGATCTTGGTGAAGACAGAAGAAAATAGGTTACAACAATATGGGGTGTATCAACAACGCTCTACTCTCACACAACCTCCATGTGGGAACAAAATGTTTCCCAGTTGGAGAGCGGAATTTACGCTTCTGTACATTCATGGAGGCAGACAGGTCAAGACGTCCTGTAGCTGAGTGTTTCCCTGGCTATGCCACACACAGCAAGACGTCCAGGCCCAGAGCCACATGTTATTCCGCTGGCCTCACTCAGACATCTGCAGCACTGACTCTGGGTAAGATGGGATTGGAAGTGGAGGAGGAAAGAACTTGAAGTAGGGGCAAAGATGGAGCCAGCTGCTCCCTCACCAGCCCCCTGAATTGGACAACGTGCCTCATTTTTCAGGAGTCTCTTCTTTGCTCATTGATAAGAAGACCAGGGAATAGCGTCTACCTCATCAAGGTAGGATCACTGAGATCTGGTGGATGCTAGTTTCATAACTTTTTTCTGGCCTGTAGTAGAGGCTCAGCTGAGATTAACATGTTTTCTTCGTTCACTATTTATTTTCACTGTACCTTTTACAGGAAACTAAACTTGAATTTGTAATTCACATCTTCTGTGAACCTGGCAAACATAATACAGAGAGGTGAGTATTTTGTGTGGGAAGACTCACTACCCTTTGCTTTGTGCCTTTTCCTCTACAGGAGCCCCTGCAGTCCAGTTACCTTGCTCCAAATGCCTGGGCCCTCACAATGCACCGGCATTCCCTCTCTCCAGTTGTGTGGCATATAACCCACTTGCAGATGTACCCTCTGAAGATGGGTCCTTGGCCCTCAGCATTCAGGTAGTGGCATCCCAGAATACTTTATAGCTGCCAGCTTGCAAAAAGCAACCTAATGCCTGGTCATAATACAAGAATGTGTTCTTCTCTTTCGGGTCCTCATAGTCCGCTCTGTATCTTCCCATATGCAGTCACCATGCTGGTTGTAGTGACAACAGTAATAAGAATGACAGTGATCATTTAGCCATTATTCACTTGTCAAGCACACTACTAAAAATTTTACAAACATTACTTGACATCATCCTTTGAAAATCATGCAAATCTATTAATGCACTAATTTTATTTATGTAAATACACACGTAAATATATCTATATATATTTATATACACACATAAATATGCATATACACACAATTTTATATATATATATAGAAAATTAACCCAATCAGAAATTTGACAGTGTTCACAGAGTTAGAAAGTTGTAAATCTAGGTTTTTGATCCAAGCTGCTGAATGCAGTAGTAAATAATCACACAGTTTTAATTCCTCCAATCACAGAGAGAACTTCTGATACATGCTTCAGATGCAGAATATCCGAAATAGAGAAAAAGTTGAGAGGTGAGAGCTCTATGTATAAATACAGAAAGTGAGAGTGTACATGTTAGAGGTAAGAAGGTGTGACATAACCAAAGACAAGAGAAGCTATCTAATTACTTGGCAGACTTACAGGAGAATTGATAAGATTATCAATAGCTAATTTTTAAGGTGTCTGGAATTTGCATAGCAAAGAAAATAAAATAATACGGAATTGAACACAATGCAATCCAACGATACAAAAGAAGCATCTCTTTAATTTTTTTATTTAAAAATGTGTCCCTTATCTAAACTCTTTATGTCCTCCTAAAAAAATGTACCTTATATTACCTAAAAAAAATTTGAGATGAAGATTTCCATGTAGGTTCCCATTGTACATTCTTTGAAAAGTGTTTTAGAAACAGGAGAAAGTGGGCCTCATCCATATGGTTTACCATTTAGCCACATATATTATTTGGGCACAGGAAAGGCCTAGCAAAAGCTAATTAAGATCAAGACATTCTTAACTTGATAATTCTCTTAAAAGCAGAGAGGAAATCCCTGTGCCTTGTAATTACATGGGCCATTGAACATGTGAAGTAAAAGGAATTAAACTTGTTATGACTCACGACCATGTCCCCAAGATACCCCAAACCCAGTGTTACATGGCTAAAGGGAAAATGAATTTGCAGAGAACAGGGAGGTAGTTTGTCCCAAATCCATCCTGAAATCTCCAGGAACAAAATCTAACTTTTGACAGTAGCTGGCCTCCCCACAGTGTGTTGGGAAAATAGTGGGGTTCCATTGCCAATTACCTATGTGGTTCAATGTAAGTCACAGCCTCTCGAATTTCTCTGAAAGATGAATATACCAATATCTGGCCAACTAACAGCCCAGGATGCTGTATGAATCTCCTACATTATTTTAGATAAGCGAAGAGCACTGTTCTGGAATGAGGATGGAAAAAGATGGCCAGTGTCCAAATCTTAGGAGGTCTGTTAATTTTATAAAAAATGAATTGCATCCTAAGAATGTTTTAGGTCAATAGATTAAAGCAGATAGCGTCAAGATCATATGTAGATAGGCAAAGTATTCCTCTGGTCACTGGATGTTGGGGATGATGCATGCAGTTAAGATGCCGTACCTGTGACCCTGCAGCAGATGCCAGATCCAGATCCTTTCTCAGAAGCTGGACAGTGACAAGGACATAATTGCGAGAGTAATATAGGAGGCAGGATGATAGGACTTTAATAGAGGCTTGCTCTCTGCATGGGCTGCTTGCTATTGAAAACCAGTCTCTGCACCTTTTCAAATGGCTATTTCGTATTCAACCTATCATCACCTCTCTGTCCATGATCTCCTCTAGCAGTTTTTCCCTGCTCCTGTACCTTAGCTGCATGAAGTCAGCCCATGTTATACCATCATAATATTTTGCAGCCACATGCATTAGCCATGTTTTATTGTGATTATGTGTCCATGTGATTGCTTTTCTGTGGTGGAGAGAACAATGGCTCCCTGAAAGCGCCTAAGTTCTTATTTGTTAAGTGTGTGACTATGTTACATAACATGACAAAAGGCCCTTTGCATACAAGATTAGTTAGGGACCTTGGCATGGTAAGATGATCCTGGATGATTTGGGTGTTTCCAGTGTAATAACAGGGTCCTTAAAAGGAGAGTAGAAGGGAGATGTGACTATGAAGTAATTATCAGAAAAAAATGCAATATTGTTGACTTTGAGGTTCAAGGAAAGTACCAGTTGCCAAGGAATGTAGATGGCCTCTAGAAACGGAAGAAGGCAAATAAATGGATTCTTTTCTAGACCTTCAAAAAGGATTGGAGCCCTATTGACAAGTTGATTTTAGCCTGACAAGATCCATGTCAGAATTCTAGCCTACAGAACTATATGATAATCAGTTTATGTTTTTTCAAGCCATTAATTGTGTAATGACTTATTATTGCAGCAGTGAGAAACAAATACACCTGACAAGACTTAGCATCTCAAGGGGTGGGCCTCTGTTTTCCTTGACTCCCAGAGGCATCATAGGGCAGGTCCTCTGTGTTAGTGAAACCGCTTTCACTGAACACAACAGCCCAACCCAAACTTTCCTTGCTGCTGCTTTTTTTTTTTAATACATACTTTTTCTCTTGTAGAGATATAGAAAGATATTTAAGAAAAAGTGCCAATAATAACAGGCTTCTTTCGCATTTGGAATAGTCCTTTAGAGTTTTAAAGGTGATTTTGTATACCTTAACTCGATTGAGATTTAACAAAGCCTGCTAAGATTGGATTGTATCTACATTATGATTAAAGTAACTCACAAATATACAACTATGGAAGAGAAGATAGAAAAATGAAAACGGTTGGGTGAGAGTAGATATAAAACTTTAAATTCATCTTTGTGTGATTATTGTCATTATACTTTGTTTAGCTTGCTGGTGCTTCTAAATGAAGAAACACCACTTGTATGGGCCATAGACATAAAATATTAGTGGTTGATAGTATCTTAGGAATTATCTATTAGTCCAATGAATGCCTCCCCCCACATCAGAGGAACTGACTGAGACTCATCCTTGTCCTAAGTACAAAGAAGCAATCTCAAAAACACATAGTCCTGCTCCAAACCCAGTGCTACTGCTGCAAAATTGACAAACTTCCACTTCCATTTTAACCTACTGTTTCTGCCAGTAAGCTCTTTATAGCAGATCATACTGCTTAGCATATACCCACTGCAAATTTTGTTGGTAATTAATGTGGAGTGAGTATCAGATGTGAAACTCAGATTCTCTAACTTCCTATAATGGTTTAGGACAGATAATAAGGTTTTCCTTCACTGTAAGATTAAATAAATAAAAGAAGGAAGGAAGATGAGGAGAAATCTACTTAATAGCAATGGTGTCAGTAATTGATACTGACAAATATATTGTCGCTCTTTATTAGTCACCTTAAACCTTGCCTCTCCTGCACAATTTGCATCTGCATCAAGAAGCCTAGCATAGAAAAAGGAAAAAATATTAATTCTACTGTAATCTTAGACAACAAAATTAAATAGATGAAAAAGTTTTTTTCCCTCATTTAAGAACCACATAAAGAGTATTATTAGTTCATCCAATATACAGATGTGTGTCAAATCATTAAATTTAGAACTCTTAAATTATTTGCTGAATATATCTTCAGTAATTCCACTTTTGAGACTGTATTAATATTATTATCCATCTTTGGATTTCCTTAAATAAAGGTCTAGGTGTACATCCTTTTCTTTTAATCTTAATGTGGGTATTTGCTTCAGAGAGCTTACATGCCATGAAACTCCTAAAGACTGTTTGGGAAAGATCATTTTACAAAGTATAATAAGTAACATTTTTAAAGAAATCATTGGATTTTCAACAGTTTCTGAAGTCTGATAATGTAATGTTCTTACATTAGTCCTTTGTAAGTACAAAGTAAGGATGTCAATTTCAGTATATAAATCCAGGCAAAGCACTTTATGTATTTCTTCTCCATTCCTCCAGTTACTTCCTATTTCTGTTCATTCATTCAAAGTTAATTTGGTACAATAAAAATACTTCTTATTCTAGAAATGAATGCAACATGTTATCTCACGCTAAGTAAAGAATCACTCAAAATTTTAAAGCCTTTTAAAACCAAGTGAAAGATGATTACTCTCATCAGAAGGGTCAATAAGGTGCAAACACACCTGCCCAAGAGAAGTAACTTTAAAAAGATAAAATGTAAGACAAGAATGCATCCGTTTGCAATAAATAACTTTCTAGACTTTGCATTAGAAAGTTAAAAAGGGAACATCTGTTGTTTGTTCTTCAAAAGACAAAAACGGAGGGAGGAATTTATGAGAGTTATATGGAGTGCCTAGAGGTATTCTATACCAGAAATGCTCTAGTGAGTCTCAGGTATTTTTTTATGTAAGTACTTTCAATGGTAGAGGAAAGTAAATGGTCATGTTTACTGGTGAGCCTGTGGGATGGAGTCTCAAACAGCATCTAGTAATCAGGAATTTCTTTGGAATCTTGTATTCTACTCAATTATCCTGACAATTATATTCTACTAAATATCTGTTTGGTTTGATATCAAATATTTTAAATTACTTAGCCATAATTAAAATTGATACTGCATAAAGATATACCTATGGGTTCTCAGCCCTATGTACTGCTTGGTTCTCCAAGGGTATCCATTTCTATTTGCAAAGTTTGCTAGCTAGCAGACCCGCCCCGCTTCCCTTTCTTTTTACTGTTAAGGTGGAGCAGAAACAGTCTTTGAGCACTTTTCCCATTTTGTATTTATATCATCAAGTCACTATCAACTAAATATCTTGCCTTTTGTTTGCCCCAGATCAATGCTTCCCACACCACTGAGGACAAAGTTTCAGATGACAGCACTCACACTAAGATGCTGTGGCTTTTGCATTGCATTTGCTTGAACTCCATGGCTCCATTTGCCATGCTCCCCACTCTGTACATTCCACCTCTCATCTAGCATCACTCCCTGGCCATTACGCCACTCCTCAGCAAACCTATGGGTCATATCTTCAGACTTGTGTTCTAATATTCAGATTTTCTCATAGTATAATTCCAACTCCATGATGGAGAAAAACATGCTGAGAGGCAGCAAAAGGCTCCAAAAAGAAAACAGTAATGTTTCAACAGAGGGGAATCTGAGTGGAGAGGAAATTCCCTCTTTCCTGTCACTTAGGAATGAAAGAAGAGACGAAAAATATAATAGATCCTTTCTTACAGCCTCAGAAAAATTAATTATTGAGTGCATATGTGTACCTACGAGCATGCAGGCAGACATGTGTATCTGTGTGTGTGTGCTTCATCTACAGTGATGCAATGATGCAATGCTGCCTCAACAGTAATCAATAAAACCAATTAGGAGAGTTATTGCTCATCAGGCTCTGACAATGACTCACCATGAGACCATAATAGGGGTTTTCACCTTTTTTGGGCCTTATCTATGTTTTGGGGTAACTTTATCTATAAAATAAGATGAGTGAACTAACAATCATTGAAATTGCTTCTAAGCAAGACATAGGAAAACATACTAAAGCATAAATAAAGATAAGAAACATGGAAGTAAATAATGAATAACTTTTATCTTTTTTCACATTTCCAAACTGAGTTATATGAATATAAATGAAATTAGAAACATGGTGTGCTAGGATATATGTGATTATGTGTATAGGAGAAGAAAATGGCTCTGATCAATAGACACGTGGCAAGATTTACCTAGGTCCTGGGTTTGCCCCTCTCATTATATGTGCGTAGAGTTTGACAATTCACAAAGCACTCGCATATGCATTATCTTATTCACATTTTATTTGTGAGTTAAGCAGAATAGATAGAATTATAAACTTACTTGAGAAATAAGGATATTAAGATTAGAGGAGCTTATTCCAAAGCACACAGTCACTTACTGAAAAGCACACAGTACTAACATGGAAGAGCTCTGCAAATAGAGGACTATTTGGGGTGTGACCTACGCTAGCATCAGCATCACAATAAACTACAGGATTCAGGAAAGAATACTCAGATTTATTGCTAGGGCTACTCCAGTCTTTGCAGGGTGCTTACAAGTAAGAATATACCTGTTGCTCAGAGTTATAGCAGGCTGGAGTAAGAGATATGCTGTTTCAACCTCTCTTGTGAACTTCAAAAGCTAAGTCATAACATTTGGAATCTTCCCCAAAATATCTTTAGGCTTTTGATTTTAATTAATAGATTTCTGTTGCATAAAGCAAGGAATCACTGTGATTTAGTGATTTCTAACTTATTAGCATTCATTTTTTACAAGCTAAACAAAATATCTTAAATTGTCAATTCACTTGTTGGTACAGTTTATGTTATAAAATTTGTTGTATCATGTAAAAATAAAATACGTTTGTTCTGAAAAAAAAAAAAAAGCTAAGTCATAAGTAGATCACACACAAATCTTTATGAGGCACTTTTTCAGGGAAGGCCATAGGTTTTTAACCTTCTGAAAGGTGGTTTGATAATCTACAACTATGTTGCTGGCAGGAAATGAACTTGGAAAGTGAAAGAATAACCCAATTTTTACAACAAAATACAAAGGTCTTAAAATAATTCCAGCTGCTAGTATTAGTAGTAGGTTGAGCATTCCTACTTCAAAAATATGAAATCAACAATGCTCCAAAATCTGACACTTCTTGAACACCGACATGATGTTCAATGGTTATGCTCAAAAGAAATGTTCATTGAAGCATGTTGAATTTTTATTATTTTATTTTAAATTTAGTTTATATTTTATTTTTTTGGAGACAGACTCTCACTGTGTTGCCCAGGCTAAAGTGCAGTGGTGTAATCACTGCTTATGTCAAACTGCCTTCCGGGTTCAAATGATCCTATCTCAGCCTCCTTAGTAGCTGGGACCACAGGTGTGTACCACCATGTCCAGCTAATTTCTGTATTTTTAGTAGAGATGGGGTTTTGCCATGTTGGCCAACCTGATCTTGAACTCCTGACCTCAAGTGATCCACCTGCCTCAGTCTCCCAAAGTGTTGGGATTAAAGGAATGAGCCACAGCCCCTTGAATTTTGGATTTTTTAGATGAGGGATGTTCAAACAGTAAGAATAGTGCAAATATTCCAATAGTTAAAAAAATCTGAAACCTGAAACACTTCTGGTCCCAAGCTCTTCAGGTTAGAGATAATCAATCTGTAATAAAACATAAAATATGTGTGTGTGTGTGTGTGTCTACACACACACACACACATATACATATACATATATATGTGTATATACACATATATATATATATAACCAGAAACTAATATTGACAAAAATACCCATCTTTGTCCCAGATTAGAATGGAATATGGATTTAGGGGGGATAATGTTCTGAAAGATCAAATCAAAGAATAAAGCTAGCCAATATTTTTCTTCCAAAAATGCCAAAGAATTTACATAAAAATTTGGAGCTGAAGACTTGGTCATGAGCTTTACATGACAAAAAAATCCTCTCTATTTTTGTCAAGATATTTGATATTCTTTCTATGTTTAAAAAAATAGGAACCCAAAATGGAAATGACATTTCCTAATAGCCAGTTTCTCTGAGAGTTATGATTTAAAATTTTCACTGCTAATTATAACCAACTATTAAGCATAAGACCAACACTCCTACCAAATGTGAAAGCTAGATACCTTTAAAAATAAGAAAAGATTGGGAGGCTGAGGTGGGCAGATCACCTGAGGTTGGGAGTTCAAGACCAACCTGACTAATATGGAGAAATCCCATCTGTACTAAAAACACAAAATTAGCAGGGCTTGGTGGCACAGGCCTGTAATTCTAGCTACTCAGGAGGTTAAGCCAGGAGAATCGCTTGAACCCAGGAGGCGGAGGTTGCAGTGAGCCAAGATCGTGCCATTGCACTCCAGCCTGTGCAAGAAGAGTGAAACTCTGTCTCAAAAAAAAAAAAAAAAAAGAAAAGAAAAAAAAGAAGAAAAGGGGGGAGGAGGAGGAGGAGGAGGAGCAGGAGGAGAAAAGAAAAGAAAAGAAAAGAAAGAAAATTGGTTGACACCACTGGAGAGCTCCCAAGGCAACCAGGACTTAAGGGGCCAACATTTGGAAGAAACGGAAAACATACTGAGATGAGCACTATGTTGTACATTACTTTCTCTCAAGGATTTGCAGCTTCAAAAGTGGAGGAAGGCAAAAAGCTGAGAATCAGAGCAAAGCTTTTGGCAATCCACAATGCTAAGGAGACAAAAATTGGAGTTTAGGGCTTGCCAATAAAGAGTAGCCTTGGTAAACATCCAGGTTTTCAGTTGGAGCCCCTATAAACTATACGTTAGCCAAAAACCAAACTAGAAATAGACAAGCTAGCACACACATACACGTGAAAGCCAATTTCAAATATAATTCATACTAGAGTATGTTGGAATTTTCTGTTCCTACTGTAATTAAAAGAAAAAAAAACCTTTTCAAAGAAGATAAAATCATAGCTTCTATAGTTTTCTCTCTAAAATGTCCAATGCTCAATTAAAAACTACTAAAATTGCCAAAGATACCAAAAGGAACAATTAAAAACAAAACAAAATAAATACATATATAGGAGTTAACAGACACAGATTTTAAAACAACTATAATCAGCATGTCAAGAAAATCAAGTAAATGATGGTGATATAACCAAAGAACTGAATTAATCAAAGGAAGTTTTAAAACTGGAAAAAATATAATACCAAAAAGAAAAATTCAATGGATGAGTTCAATAGCAAGAGAAGAATATACAATTTTAAAATGCTTTAATTGAAAATAGCCACCCTAATGCACAGAACAAAAAAAATGTACCAAATCTTTAAAAGGGAGTAAAAACGTGGGACATTACGATAATGACTAATATAAATGTAATTCAAGTCTAGAATGACAAAAGTGAGAGAAGTGATGTAATAGTGAAGGAATATTTAGAGATATTTTTAAAAATCATGAAACTGACATGTAAACCTTACATCCTGGATTTAGACTCTGCTGCAAACCTCATGCAAGATAAACACAAATACAACCACCATGCTGATAAGATTATTGACATAAAAGATAAAAGAGAATCTTAAAAGTAGCCAGGGGATAAAAGAACACATACATGTACTAACTTCAAATGAGTAACAATAATATTCCAGCTGAATTTCCAAGATGATAGAGGACAAAGGAATGACACTTTCAGTCTACAATTCTAAGCCCAGAAAAAATCTCAGTCCACCCAAAAGAAAAGGCAAATAAAGAAATTTTCATACAAACAAAACTGACAGAATTCATAAGGAGACTGCACTAAAATGAATGAATGAATATTTAAACAGAGGTAAAAAACAAACCTCTGAAGTTAATACAAAAATTCAAGAAAGGATAAAAAGCAATGAAAAGGGTAATAAATAAATAAATATTGAAAGTATTAAATGTAGTATTAAGCATTAAAAATACTTTATGATGTTTTATGTATACATGAAAACAAAAGCAGGGCTGTCGATAAGGGACAAAAACTAGTGAGACTGACAAAGTATACTAAGGTCCCAATATTTTCATACAAGGTGGTAAGTATTCAAATCTATATTAGAATCTATTGTCAATTAAATGTTATACTCTCCAGGTAATTGCTAAGGTATATTGTAATATATTTTGAAGCCTCAAGTAATAATAGTGAAAAATAGTAAAAACAATTCTTGATAAAAACAATACAAGAAAACAAAGTAAAATGGACACAGAAGAGATAGGACAAATCGAAAACAAATATTAAGATGGTAGATTTAAACTCAATTATATTAATAATTTATTTAAATGTAAATAGACTGAATAATTCAGTTAAAAGTCAGAGATTATGAGAGTGAGTTCAAAATAAAAACTAACCCAAAACAAAATAAACCTGTGCTTACAAGACATTCACCTTAAATATGAAAACACAGAAAAGTTAAAAACATAAAAAATAATCACCATGCAAATACTAAACCAAAGAAAGCTGGTGTTATTACACTAACAGCAAAATATATATATATTCTAGGAATTTTTTGTATCTTCAACTGTAGTCTTGCTTGAGGAATACTGAAAGGATTTTCTTATCAAAATAAAGAAATGCCTTTTAGAAGAGAAATACAAGCTAGGAATGGACAGAAAGAAGATTATAAGTTTTCCCAAATGTTCAAAGAACATTTATTCTATTAGGTTGCCTCCTGGATTTTATGGTGTTTCCAATTTCATGAAACATGAAAATATAAAGAGAATCTTTATGAAAAAATATGGTGGAATTCCTCACTATTATTAAAATAGCAACATTTGAGAGAAAGGGACGTGAGAAGATGAACTAAAGCCATAATTCTTGATATTTCCCTCCCACTTCCCAAGTAGTGACTTCCAAACTTGATTGCTTGCAACTAGCCATCTGTCCATTTTTCTTATTTGTTGTCAAAGAAACCTCAAGTGAAGAGGGAGTCATATCGAAATGGGGAATTCAGGTGGGGCATAGTGGCTCACAGCTGTAATCCCAGACTTTGGGAGGCCCAGGTGGGTGGGTCACCTGAGGTCAGGAGTTCAAGACCAGCCTGGCCAACATGGTGAAACCCCGTCTTTATTAAAAATACAAAAATTAGCTAAGTGCGGTTGTTCACACATGTAATCCCAGCTGCTCTTAAGGCTGAGATGGGAGAACTGTTTGAACCCGGGAGGTGAAAGTTGAACCGCTGGGGTTTCACCATGTTGGCCAGGATAGTCTTGATCTCCTGACCTCATGATCCACCTGCCTCAGCTTCTGAAAGCGCTGGGATTAAAGGCGTTAACCACTGTGCCCGGTCCCTGATTTTATTATATTATTATTTTCTGTCCTTATGCTCTTTTTTTTTTTTAAGCTTCTTGATATTTCTTGTGTCTAAGTTTCTTTACACTGTCCAGGGGTATTTAAATGAAAGAGGCTCATATATTTCTTAAGAACAAACCCAACAGACAAATATCAAATATTTGTGTGTATTATATAGTTTCTTAACTGGAATTTTAAATACCATGTCAAGATATGCAGCACACAGCCCACCCCATTTTTCTTCATGAAACAAGATGCCTGCAGCCAATCTGAGGCAGCCAATATCGATACAGCCACTATTAACTCAGTATGTTTAATCAAACCATCTGTGTGTAATACATTCAAAATGGAATCACCTTGAATGCAAGTGCCAGTAAGTGCAGAATAACCAACTCCCTGAAGCCATAAGCGATTCTCTTGACTTATAATTATTTTCTTCACTTGGAAAGTTACTATTTACTGAGAGTTTTACCAAGGGATGTTTTTCCTGCTCAAAATCCTGTCATGATTTTGAGAATCTGAAATTTCACTGGTTGACTGCTAATCAGAAACACATTAGTCTAGCCTTCTTTCAGAAGAGGCACTTTTAATAAGAATCCAATAGCTTTAGTTCTATGTTTGACTAATGCAACTTATTAAAATTGAAAACCTCACTTATTTGGTGTTTCTTCCTCTCTTCCAAAGGAAGCTAGTTGCTACTGATAATTCAAATTGGTTAGCATCCAATGGTCTCAGTTTTCCAGTTCATCCAATGTCATCTAGATTAGCTTGCCAGTTTTCTGGGTTTTTTTGTTTGTGTATTGCTCTTTTCAAATGAATTCTAGTGGCTATTTAGGAGCATGGCATGCTGTCGTTGAGGAATATGTTCAATATGACCTACCAGAGCTTCAGCCTGAAGATCTGAAATTGCTATGAGGCAATTTGATATTCATTTAAATTACAGACCAGAGTTGTGGAGACTCTAATTTTGTGTGTGTGTGTGTCTGTGCATGTGTGTGTGTGCACATGCATACACGTGCATGTTTGTGTGTTGTGTGTGGTCATTCATGTTAATTAGACCTCTTTTCCCAGGCTTGTCATTATTTCCATATTTCCTCATTGAAGCCCATTCTCTTTAAATGGGTTTTAACTTTGCACCTAGTGTGACTGCTCTTATTTACACAAGCTGCAGGTTTTTAAAAAATAATTCTGTGCAGATTCCAACCCTAGAAGAAAATAATGAGACTTGTTAAGATAAAACAAAGTGTCTGGAAGAATTGAGTTCTATAAATGCTAGGAGGCATTAAACAGACTTTCAGTGGAGACTTGGGTAGGCTTTTTTTTTTTCCTGTCTCAATATTCAAATCTGTGAACGTAGGAAAATTATAGCTTTTATATGCCTTAATATAGAGTAGGGTGACTATAGGCAAGGAGGGAGGGCTGTGTGCCACAAATGTATAGAATCTATAGAAAATACAAAGATGATTAACCACCTATTTTCAGGCTGCATTTAATGAGCAGCCGACAGGAAGCATGGCGTCAAAGCCAACCCTAAAGCAAGGGGGTGAGGCAGGGACAGGGAGACAGACACTCAACATAGCCTGTCACCATCCAGAGGAGAGTTCTCACCTCCAGAGGGCCTTTTGTGTGTGTTTGTTTGTGTAAGTATATGGAGTACAGTTGCAATTTTGTTACATGCATAGATTGCATAGTGTTGAAGTCAGGGCTTTTAAGGTGTCCATCCCACAAATTAAAACCACAATGTAGATGGCCTTTTAATGTAACACATAATTCCTGTGGCAGAGAAACACACTTCTGCCTCAATATTCTAAGACCTAATTCATGAGGGACTCTACACAGTGTGCAAAAGAAGAATTTAAAGCTGAGAGGTGTCTCTCAAATTGTCTTGTTCAATGGAGTCATTGCAGAGAGGTCTCTGCGAGTTGACAGACCTGCCCAAGTTTTCCAGCCAGTTTGTGGCAGGGTGAGACCCAGAGTGTTCTGTGTCTGTGTCCAGGGCTTTTCCAGCACCCACCACAGTATGGATGGTGGCAGTTGTGTGTGGACCTTTGGATTCTAGTAAGGATAGTGGTGAATAATACTGATGGAAATGTGTGAGACACAATGCAGGTGAGATTTAGGGTATTTTCTTACATTTGCTTTTTAAGAAAAAAAAAATCAACAGGCCTATCTCAGGAGATGTCAATGAGAATTTTGCAGAAAATTTAAAAAGTAAAAGGAATAGCAACGTGAGTTTAGCCAATTATGATGACACTAGTTAGTGCTTAAAAACGGATGTTACAAAGTGCTGTTTTCTTTTTCAAAAAGTGAACAAATAGAAATACTTAGCTTGTAAACTAAGGTTCCTGGGGAGATTATGCTGAAGAATTCCTTGTAACTACTACCATGGGGCAAAAGAAAATCCCACACAGATACAAACATTGTACCTTTACCTTTAGGGTAGCCTGATCTGTTACTACTGAAAGTTGCAAAAAGTACTTAACAGTGTACTCTGCATCTCAGTTTCACTTGACTATACAACGATAAACCACGCAGAAAGTAAAATTGGTAACATTTATGGGAGTGTTTGGACACCAGGGGCATTTCTAATGATAAAAATTGTGTCAGTTCAGCAGCAGTAGTGTGGAAACAGGAAACCTTTGCTCATTAGTTCCATGTTCTCGAAACTTCAGCAACTTTTGTAACTTTTATAATTTTCCAAAATGCAAAGGCATTGGGTTGTCAAAAATAAAAGCTGGACAAACATGAAACACTCAATCTCTTAAAGGAAAACTTCAACCTTGCCTCACCCTCTTTAGTGGCTTACTCTAAAAGGAAAGTCTAAGAGATGATGGAACAGATGTGCCTGAACTCTGCTGTTCTATACAGCTTTTTAAACTAGTGTCTCAAGCATTGAACAGAAAGAAGTGGAGGCAGAGCTGAAGAAGGCTCTTTTCTGCAAAGTGGTCATCATTTGTAACACTACTGTCCCAGTTTCTGCCTCATGTTCTCTCGTGTTAAATTTGTAGGAATGAACAGAGGAAACCTTGTGGTTAACATTCTAGCCCATTCTAGGGGTGCATCCAGGAAGACACTAGAATCTAATGCTGACCTTTATTATGATTTAGGATTAGTTAATTCTAAAACTGTACCCTATCTCAGTCAGATCTATATTCAATATGCCCCTGACCACTATGAGTTCCTGGAAAAATTACTTTACTTCCTCATCCATGAAATGAAAATAATACCAACTATGCCCTGTTGTTGGGAGAAGCATGAGATGTGGTATACAACCCTTCTAATCCAATCAGATACAGTGAAGATGTTTGGTTACTTTTCCTACATTTTCCTCTAATTCATCAGGTATGAAACCAGTAAGACTGTTTCTACCTAGCATAGATTTGTCCAATATCTTCATCCCTGTATTCAAATCAGACCCCACCCTAGAGAGAAGGGAGACAGCAAATGCATCCAGTCTTCCCTACCCCAAGTTTGGCCTCAGCATGAAATTCTCTTCATGAAAACAGCAGTCATCTCATTAGCTGGAATACAGATAAGGTAATTATTGGACAATCTAAGCCACAGAAATGATTAAGGTGCTGGTGGCATTTACTTATGCAGAAAGATTAATAGAGTTAAACAATTGTAAGTTGGCCAAATGGTAAGAAGAATAAAAAAGCCATGAACAAATATTTAAAGGGCATGATGTATCTGAGAATTAGCAGGAAATATTTACAGAAATTCAAAGAGAAAAAATAAGGCATGTGGTGGAATAAAAAGACATTAAGCAATGAGATTTGGACTATTTAAAAGGCCTTTTTGAAAGAAAGAGAATTGTTGGATTCTAAAGAAAATAAACAAGCAACTACCTATCCATCATTCGAGAGTTTCCCGAAAAAAGATACTGCATTCGTGTCTAGTCATTGAGCCCAGTAGTTACATATACCCCTGGAAAATCTCACTGGAAGAGGTAATATTACTCTAAATTTGTTCCTCTACTCTAATTGCAAGCTCTTTGCCATTTGCTTACACCTTAGAAGCTGTTGTTCATCTTGACAAAAATTAATATAGAAAAACTAAAATCACAAATGCAAAACCATTATCTTAATTATGTGTCTCTATGTAACAGGTGGATATAGAAGTAGAACATATTAGTACTACTTGAAACCCTTAGAAGCAGCAAATGTATCCATGAAAACATTCCTCATAGAGAAAATGAACTATGGCAAATGGCCCTTTGAAAGTTTATAACTATTTCTTTCTATATAATCCTTGAACTTGAGTGATATTTATCATTAAGCAAATTAACCAATATTTTAATTTGCCAATTATTATTTGCTATGATAGTAATTAAGGAGTCTGAAAAACAGCAATTGCTTAATCACACGTCTATTATATTTGAATGTAAAGGCTAATTCTCAGAAAGACCATTCATCTTCTTCTGTTTTATAAAGACAAGTCACTCTGTCCAAACACAAATACATGTAACGAAAAGAATATTCTTCCTATGGAAGCAAACACCAAGCATTGCCTTCTAATGGTACCCAAATACCAACTGAGTCCTAACAGTGTTTGGCCGAACATCAAGTCACATGGAATAGTTAACATTAATATGCTCAATTAGAAACCCAAATATATTGTCATTCTAAAAAGAGGACCACTTAAAGAGTACTGGTTGGGTAAATGGTAGGTTAATAGTATTTCGATGCTAACTTTACCACTTTATAGTAAGAAATACAAATGTATTATGAAAATTTGAATGCTAAATACTATATAGGTAGGATAAAGACTGAAAACAGAATATCGAGTTTGATCATTTGCAGCTCATGTATCATCTTGACAAGACCTGTTTGTTGGTGGGGACAAACACCTGATTAGAAAGGGTCCAAGAAAGAATGGGAGAAGGGGAGTTTCAACTTCTCTTTCAAAGAGTCTTGCCAATAACAGACAATTAATTCAATAGCTAGAGAGAAATGCATGATCAAGAGGGGATCCTTTTTTAAGATGGGATAATTATTGAAGATGTTCTAAATATTAGAGGTATCTAAATGCTGGTGAGGATAATACAGGAGGATGTGGAATAATATAGGAGGATGATGCAGAAGAAAGGAAAATTATTGGATTGATATTTCTGAGTAGGAGAGAGGATCTAATGCTAAATTTGAGGAGGTCTTGATCTTAGATCACAGCACTAAGAGTTTATCCCCAAGTTCAGGAAAAAAAATAAAAAGAGGATTAAATGGACAGATCAGCAGATAGGCATATAAAAGCAGTTGTGGAGTGTGTGAATTTATTTCTATTTTCTCAGACAAATAGAAGTAAGGACATAGCTGAGAGTAGAAATGGGAGAGGAGACATAAGAGATTTCAAGAGAAGGTAAGACATATGATCTAGCTAAATGAAAATGGATTTTAAAAAAATGTACCAAGGGCCCCCCTGTGGTTATTGACTGCGAATTTAAAGTAGGACCAATGTGTCTGTGTATTTTTCTTCAGCCAAAATCAGCTGTGTAAGTGCAGGCAAATAGTAGGCAGGCAGTTGGACTAAACAGTTAGCTGATCTTCTCCTAATCCCAGCCCCACTCTTTAAAGCTATGCAAGCTTTTTTTTTTGTTTTAGATTCCTCATTTGTGAAATGAATGAATGGATAACATTAGTGTATTATCCATGACTGGATAATAATTTGGTGTATTAAGGGATGGATAATGTAGTGTACCTACCACATGGGTTTGTTGTGAAGATTAAATAGTATTCAATTGACACAGAGTGTCATGCAGGTAGTTGTTAAATGCATTAATAATTACCCAATTATAGCCATTGCTATATGTTCATTGATCTCAACTGGTATGTTGTGCTTCTGCTGCATGTATGTCCTGACAAATGTGATATATTTCATTCATTCAACAGGTACTTGTGAAGTGTTAGTTGTACACCATGTACTGGTGAGACAAAGACTTTGAAGTGGCCATTCCCTATGGCGATACCATATGGGCTCCTATCCATCCCAATATAAAAGCTATAAAATCATAGGGAGAAACACACACTCCACAAAGGAAATTACAAAGTACAATGTTATGAAAGGAGACATCTTTCTGAATGACAAAGTAGTAACTATTATAAAATGGTAAGACACTGTGTCTGGATTTCTACCCATCCCTGCTGTTACCCAGTCACCCCAGTAAACATCAAATGGTGACATTTTCATGTGATCTGAGTTTCTTAAAGTGAATGCTGGACCATTATAGACAAAAACTACTAAATTAGTTGTTTTCTAATGCAAACACTGTAACTGGGTTTAAATTGCATTGGCGTACTGAAATGGTCTCTACAAATTTGGATTCACGTGTGTGTGTGTGTGTGTGTGTGTGTGTGTGTGTGTGTTAGTTGCTGGGTGCTAAAACAATATTTGAAATATTACACATCTGTATTATCTAAATATCATAGTCCTCTTTGGCTAAAGATTCTCACTAGGGAGAAATTAATAAAAACTGTGCCTAGGAAAAATATAGAATTCCATAACTAAATAGATAAATCATATTTAGAAAGCTTTCATTTTAAATTTCTACCATTTTTTTAAAAAAATAAGTAAATAAAATTTAGAAGAAATAATTTTACACCAAAGAGAAGAGAGGTTCTTATTGAATTTGAAAATGTTTTTTCTCACAGTATCATAGAGAATGGAATTACTAACAAAAATCAGAAGTTTGGGGCTAAATGTAAAAGGATTCAAATTCAAAATGTAAAGGGAAACCTATAATTGATTATGGTAACTTTGGGACAGAAGGTTTGGTGTATCTGAAATCTTGTTAGGAAAAGCCAAAAGATTTCTTTACTAGAAGAAATTGGTAAAGAAATTGGCCATAAATTTTTAAGTATTTTTTGTGTATATATACTCAACTCAATCTATGGATATAACTCAACCGAAAGCAAACCATGTTATTTGTTTTTAATTATATCATACCTAACCTGCTACACTGTTTTACGCTTTACTTATTGAACTACTGAGATATTAAACATTTTCAGAAACCTGTAGCAAATGTGGCCTGTGAAATCATAACAATTAAGCCACAGGAAAAAATGTATAAATGAACAATGAATACCTTTTTGTCTCTAACATTATTTCATTGACCAATCCAGTAATACTCTCATAAGATCTCCCCCTTAGAAATGGCATTTGCAATATGCCCCTTGTTAAAACAAAACAAAAAAACTTAACATTTTAATTTAGAAAACCACAATTTGATCTAAGCTTAATACAACAAACACATAAGAAAATTATAATTATCAAAAAGTTAGTGACAGTTATTAATGTGTAGGTATTAATGTACAGTGACTCCAATGGGTATGACCTTAGAGAACCAAAACCAAAGAGAAAATACCTTCCAAAAAAAAAAAACTTTGAAGAAAAATGTTCCCTTCTTTTAGTTTAACCTAAACAACCAAAATAAACAAGCATGTGGTCATTGTATATGTATATGGTAATGACACAAAACAGTAGCACCAAAAGCAGTGGTTTTTTTGATGACTATTGGCTGTTGATTATTTTCTGAGAGGGTGGACACTTCTTTCCTTATACAGCACCTTATAAAAAGGAAGGACACTATTCTTAGGATAACTGGTGAATTTCACTATCACACTGGAGCAAAGCAGTTTTGTTTACGTAGGTGAACATACATTTCTGCATTTTATATTATGCATTAACTTTAAAACACATTTTAAGTATCTCACTTTCCATTCCTTATTCATACTGTAATTTATTTTGTTAAAATGTTAGTAAGAAACCCGCGTACCTACTGATTAAGCATATGTGGCACCTAATACCATAGCTCATATGATCACAGCCCCCCAAAAAAGTAAATTTCGAGAAGCAACTGCATTAGCAGCCATGCCAAAGATTTAGAAAGGTTTTTATCTTGTGAACAATTATGGTTCTTGTTTGATTGAAACATTCATAATAAAAACATAACACTTTTGGGGATACAATGTTCATTATAGATCCTTGTGATCAGTTTCTACTCCAGTTTTCATTTTTTGTTAAGACTCCATATAATAAAACTATTTGCAAACTGTTTATTTCCTTGTAAATTCCCTTCTTTGACTAAATCAATATATGTTCTACATATCTATGTTATTAATTAAGCTTTAAAATGAGGTTGTTTATATTCTTGCATTCTTATAAATAACCCACACATATGTAATCCCTCTAATTCTTTGTTAAAAGGTATAATTATATTTATTTGGGAAAAGTAAGAAAATGTATAAAATTTGAAAAGTATTTTTATGTCTAAAATTATCTAGTTAGATCACTCTGGTTCAAGGATACTTTCTTTTTTAGCTTGGGCCTGTTGACCTTCCTTATTTCACTCCAATCCAAGGGCAATGAGGAGAACCCAGTATGTGGTAAAGACTCTAACAAGATTTGAGAGGCTATGAAGATGCAGAAAATACAGACTTTGCTTCTCACCTAAATCAGTTGAATATGTGTACTGAGTTAATTATGATCAGGTATAAACAATGACAGTGAGGTATAAAGTGCCACAGGAGAATTACTGTTAGTTCTATCCAATAAGGGAAGGCGTCTGAGAGGAGATGGCATTTTCTTTCAGCTTTTAAAAATGAGAGTAATTTCATAATTTCAACAGGTGAATGTAGAAGTGAGGAGAAGATGCTAGGTACACAGTAAAGCAGGAACAAAAGGATGAGGATTTGAAAGCATATGACTAATTTCAGAGGGGTGGGGTAATGGGATTGAATTGTGTTTGAAATCTGTGGAGGTCAGGAAAGGGTAGATGGAGCTGAATTCAGAAAGGTGGGCTACAGTCATGGTAACTACCACACCATTAATAGCCATCTTGCAAATTTCTGTTCTTCATAAGAGCAAGTCAACTGGTATAAACATCACTCTTCTACGGGGGTAGGGGTGATGGAAATGGGAATGTGTGTAGGTATATAGCTCCAACTCAATACTGTTTTCATTACTACTTAATTACTACTTAATAAGAGACTTTTTAAAACCCTACATTTAAAATAAATTACTATTTATAAAGGATTTTTTAAAACTCTACATTTAAAAAATGTATATTACCCTTCCCCAAAACACAAAATATGGAACTATTCTTTATTCTGTTTGCAAGCATATCAAAGTATAACTTGATAATGTGTTTAAAATTTCTATGCCTTTTTTTATCCCAATGGGACAAGATTTTTTCCACCTCCAGGTCTCTGCACATACATTGCTCCTTCCACCTCCTCTTAAAACCTCTGCATCCTTCTTACCTGTCAGCTTTCAACCTGTGGATGCCAGTGTTGTCAACCCTGACTACTTTATCTAATTAGATCCCTTTCCCCAGCCCTCTCTTCCCAATAATTCTTTATCCCAGCTCTCTTCATGCTTTATAGGACTTTGAATTTTATAATTTCTTATTAATTTGTTCTTTCCATAGGCAATGACTCTCTAGCCCATGTTTGTGAGTTCCTTGATGGCAGGAACTTCAACTCTTCTATTCACTTCTGTACATATATAATACCTGCAACAGACCCTAACAGATTGTAATGATTCAATAATTGTTATATTAATTGTTTTCAACTCTAAAGACATATAAACCCATCAGACTTAAAAGTTGTGTCTTTACATTAACAAATATAATTTTTAAAATTTTCTGAGGGCAATTCCCTATGTAAAGACTGTGTAAGAAGAAGGTAAATATGCTTAAAAAGTGTCCTAAAATAATATTTAATTAAATACATGTTACATATAATAATATGAAAGCACATCTTTATATGTCAATATATAACTTATGTAACATACAGTCTTAATGTTTGTTTTGTTTAAAATCAGTGATGCTAATGAATTAATCCTTTTTGGATACTCAAGAGATATATTGGTATTTTTCTACACTGATGAATATATTATATATATATATATATATATATATATATATAAGAAACATAAGAATAAAAAAATTCTCATCATATTTTTTATAACATATCTTCTCTTCAATTTTCCTGTCAAAAGTAAGGTAGGGAAATGACCTGAAATATATTTTTCTTACAGAACATTGAAGATTGCTTATTATTTCAAAGAGAGCAGTCAGGGACGAAAATAGAGAAATGGACTATTAGAAAATCAGATTTCTTTCTATACTGACAAAAAAAGTAAACCCCCAACTTAAAATTCATCAAGTGTAAAGCAAATCCTCCTTCACCACCCAATACGGCACAAAACATTTATTATTCATATTTATAAAATAATCTACTGACTATATTCTTAAGGAATATACACAGTAAGTTTTAATCATTGTTTATATTAAAATAAGCTTATTTAGTAGATAGTGTGTTAATTTACTTTAAGTAGACAGCCAATTTGGAGCTCTATGTGGTGGAAACCATATTCTAAAAGAGAGTCTGATGACATAAGGGGAAAAGCACAATTTAAGTCATGATGGGTTGATCTTTCATCTATCAACGGTGATTAAGGCAGTCGAGTTGGTCTCATTACACCAAGGTGGACTGGATAAGGCTCTAGGCACTGGTCTGAAAATATGGTTAACCCCAAATTCTCCAACAAGAAGTCCCTATTTTATTTATATTTTATTTCTCTAACAGAACTTCCATTCTGATTTTCTTCCTATCTTTGCCTTTTAAGCTTAATAGTAAGAGCAATCTTCAAGAAATCTCCAATTTCTTAAATGTGGCAACAAGCAATTGTCCTTTTAAAATATTTAGAATTCACCTTTTTTAAAATAACAGCAAATAAAAAGGATCAAAACTTTTGGTCATCAGTTTGCAAATGTAAGGACACTCACTCACTCACTCACTCACAGAGAAACACATGTATAGCTTATGCTTCTATATATACCCCGTCTTTGAAACAACAGGGCATTTAAAACAAATACAGCTGGGAGCCGAGAATGTAATGTGCTGGGCAAACATTCACTCCCATTAATGTAAATATATCCTTCAGTGTTTCCTACCAACCCCACTTGGTTATGAAAAACCAGCAATGTCTATTTCCCCCACCAAACACGCCACATGCTCTCAAAACAACCAGCCTTAGCAACTGGATGCAGAGACGGGCAGAGAGAGACAAAAGCGCCTGGCTCCTGAGTAGGATGCCTTCTCAAACCCTGGCATTTCAAAGGCAGCGAAAGAAGGTCACCCTAGGTACCAGTTTCTCAAACAAATACCTGTAGTAAGATAACTATTCTAGTCACCTTTATATAGTAGCAGCTTGTGTCTCAGGGAATTCGCCAGTTTTTCAATTATATCTGACACATATTAGGGACTTCTACCTCTGCCCCCCCACTCGCCAGAATTCAGACTCTTTCCTCAGACTCCCTGCGCCCCTGTCCCCATCTCAGGCTTTGATTGAAGGGCTGCAGAGCCGGGGGCTGCGCACTAAGGTATCTACTGCTAGACCTTAGCGGACTGGGCCATAGTTCACACACCCTCCACTTCTTCCACAGCAACCCCCGCTGGGGGCACCGCCAGAATCCCCACACTTGGCCAAAGTCTGGGAACCCAGGAGGTTTCCAGGAGACCCCAAAGACCAAGTGAGGCCCACCTCATGGAAACCCTAGCCAGCTCAGATCAGACTGCAAGGAGCGGCGGCGCGACCCCGGGTGTGGCAGGAAGGGGTGCCCCGCGTTCCAGAGCCAGACCCAGTCCTCCGGGGAAGCCGAGACTCGAAACAGGTTTCCCAGAGTCCAGCCTGCAGGGACGCGGAGCGCAGGAGCCACTGGCAACTAGCAGCCAACTTGCCAGCTACAGCGGCTGCACTTCTCGGCGGCTACAGGTTGCCCCACAGCGGACTCCCGGGTCCCCAAGACGGTGCCCGCCCAGGGTGCTGGGAAGGGAGACCTGGCCCGGGGTGGACGGGGAGACCCAGGGAGAGAAGGAGCCGGGGGAAGCTCAGTCCATGCCGGGAAGGAGTGACCCAAGGCGCACCTCCCGGCCGTGACCCCCACAGACCTTGGCGCCGCAACCTGCGCTTCTTGAGGCCGAAGATGCGCACTTTGGAGAAGATATCCACCAGGTTGCCGTTGCAGAGCCCGCGGTTCTTGCTGGGGCTGCTCCGCCTCCTGCTGGCAGACGGCCGGTCCCAGTGCTGCTCCCGCGCCTGCCGCTTCTGGCGGATCAAGCCGCTGGCGATGGCCGCGGCCATGGTGGCCCTGGGAACGGGTCCGGGGAGAGAGGGCGCAGGAGGACTGCGAGCCTGGGGCACCGGAGGGGAAGGCTTCGGTGCAGACCGAGGCTCGCCCTCGGGGCAGATGAGGGGGCGCCAGGCGGGGCTGAGGAGAGGGGAAGGGGAGCTCAGTCCTGACTGGGACCCATCGCCCTCTCCTCAGGGCGCGGGGCCAGGCGCGCAGATGCGCCCTGGGCGCAGCGGGACGATCCCGGGGAGCCGGAGGTCGTGGCCGCCGCCGCTTGGCCGCGTCAGAGTAGAGAGCGGGACCGTGGCTTCAGGCGCTGCCGGTCACCACTGGTCGCCGGAGCCCTCGCGGGGGTCTCCACCGCCACTCACGCTGCCTCCTCGCCCTGCCCGCCTCCCGGGAGGGAGGTAGAGCGGGCCGCTGGCTCCCTGGGCGGGCGCGGGCTGGAGGGCGGGTCCCGGCAGGTTCTGTGTGCCTCTGTCGGTCCGGGTCGCGCTGGGCAGGACTCAGCGCCGGGCTCCAGCTGCCCCCGGGCCGGTGCGGCCGCCGGCGCCGCCCGCTCTGGGCTTCTGCCGGTGATTGTCAAGTGCTTTGGAAATCAGCATCTGGAGAGACCAATCTTCTCCCCTGAGATCTCTAATCAAACCCTCCGTTCCCACCCCGCTACACCCCCTCCACCTATGTGGCCCCCTCCTGATGTATCTCTTCAGAAAGAAACAAAACGTACAGATAATAATAATTTTAAAATCATAAGAAAGCAAGCTAAGATGGATTGCAGGGGTGGGGTGCTAAGAGGCTAAGCCAAAGCAGGTGGAATTGCAGGAACATCGGGGTGCTTTTTCTTAGATGCAACTCGCTGGTTCCCGAGGCTTCCGAGGCTTGGTTGGGGCTTCTTGGTCTTAACGTGGTTCCCGGTGCACAGAAACTCTCAGCAGCGACTGGAGGGCAAGGTGGTTTCCGCCCTCCCTGCTAATCCCTTCAGCACCAACGCCCCCCACCCCCCCAACCCCGGGGTGGAGGGAGGAGGGAGGCGCTTCCACTCCTCACCTAGTCCACCCAAACTTGCAGGATCCTCCCTTCTGCTGCCAGGAAGGGTAGGTTTGTCATTTTGAAAGGCTACACGGAGCAAAAAGGAGGGAAGGGAAGGAGAGAAGATGTGATCAGGCGAGATAGAAAGACCCCACTCCCAAATCTGCTCCCCAGCCCAGGGAGGAGGAGATGACAGCCGCAGTAGCTGCTACAGAACAGCAGCTGGGTAGGATAAACGCTCAGGAGAATATTGAAGAAGTCAGGGCAGAAATACAAGGGGCAGAGGAGGGTGTCACACTATTCCAGTGCCAGCGAAAAGCAGTCAGACAGGACACTCCAATTTGAGCTGTCGTCTTCTGGCGTCCCTGGGCAGAGAAGCTATCTCAGGGAGCAAAGCCATCTGAACTGTGCCTGAAATTCAAATACAACAGCCACCGTCTCCTCCCCTTGATTTTCTGTCTGTGTCCCGACAGTGGTTCTCTCTTGGATAACTGAAAATGTGAGGTTCCAAGAGAAAGGGCGGCAGTGGAGGGCACCCGAAAAAACAAAGTGGGGGGAGGGTGGGAGGTTGGGAGACAGACACTTCATGCTTGGATGAACATGGCTCCGTGGTTTCTAGGATACACCAGAGTGGCAGAACCAAGCGCAGCTCTTGCTCCCGGCTTCTTACTTTTCTCCCCTTCCCTTGACACTGCTTTGCCCCTATCAGCTCAGGCAGCTAAAGGAAAAGAAATGTTCAAACTAGACTTCTCAAAATTCAGTGTGAAGCAAGGGGGAAAATAAGACTCATTTGGTAATCAGGAGACTTGCAACCACCTTCTTCTCCAGTGACTGCTTTAGAGCTGGAAAGAGGGCAGGCACACTACACAGGCATCCCTGGGAGCAGTTCTCAACCAAAACACACTTTCTCTTTGTCTCAGGAATAGGCAGTAAAGTACTCGCCACCAGGCAACTTGGGGGAAGTGCAGCAGATTAGAGGGAGGCTAGGCACCATCTGCTCTAAGCAACGGATCCACAGCTTCTCCATGGGTGCAACCACGGCTGGGCTGCTCTTCCCACCTTCACTCCATATTTACCAACAAGTCTCCTTTTGGGAAGGAAATACAAGCTAATGGGAGTATGTAGATTTAGATATAAGGCAGGCATCATTGGCTTTACGATGGGGTATATCACATTTAATATTAAAACATGTACTTCTGGAAGTGTTTTCCACACTTTGCTATGTTACATCAACAAATACTACAGTTATTAAAAGGGATATGCCAGAGTGATTTTGCTAGAAACCTGCAATCCCTAGTCACTCATAAAACAGCAAAGGTGAGGGGAAAGGGCATGCTATTTATTTTGCTCTGCCTCTTCCTCTTTATTTTCTGTTTCATATGTCTCTTTTCTTCCATTTTTGGTGAGTGTGTATTTGTGTTGGGTTGCTGTGGTCCTGCTTAAAAAGGGAAAGACGTCTATAGGGAGATGAAAATAACTAATTAAATGGCTATTGAGTGTGGCTGTTGTTTCAATTCACTGAAATGAGTCCCACAGAACATTAAGAGTGACTACTCTTGGTTTCCATTCCTGAAAAAAGGCCATTTGTACATTTCAGAAGTTCTAGATTTGAATTTGCAAGTGACTGTAAGATTAAAGCATCCAGGTTTATTATCTAAGGCTCCTTGCAGTGAGTGTTTCAAAGAAGTAAAATGTTAAGTATAATGACCTCTTAAATCTAGTATGACCTCCCCAACCAACATACCTAGGTTATTTTTAAAGGTTCTTTAAGCCTTTTGATGCATGTTCCAAGTATATTAATTTGAAAAGAGTGACATTAAGCTTCTTGTTCTTATAGCTGTGCTTATATTTTTGCAGGCATTTTCTTATACTGCTGCCTTTCCCCCAAATCCTTAAACTGGAGGTCAGGAGTTCAGTTTTTGGTTCTCTCAGAGCCCTCCCTTTATTGTTCAGCAGTCTCAGACCAGGCTGACATTCAGCACCGCGGACAGGGATCCCGCCCCAGTCACACCTCTTCCAGCAGATCCAAGTTCTCTGATTGTGAAAAGTGCTGGCTGTGAGGGTCTCTGACACTTTCCTCCCCTAAAAGCAGTTTCTCACTTTCCCCCATTAAGGTAGGAAGGAAATTAACCTTCACAGCTTCTACCGACGTTAATAACACACCTTGGAGCACAAAGCCTTTCAGCTTTTCCAAAACCGAGAGATACTCTTTCTTTCTTGAGTGTTCAGACCCCTGGCGCAGCACATGGAATAGAAGACTCAGGAGTCTCCAGGCATCTATTCTGGCTGTGAATTTCAGGAGCCTCAAGCGATCTTTTCTTTTCTACGTGGCTTCCTATTTTAAGGGAACTTGGAGAGGTGGGCAGCATTGGGATAATCAAGGTCTTTTAGCTTAATCCCTGCATTTTCATTTTACTTCCCCCAAAATGCTGTTTAGTTGTTTACGGATGGAGGTAAGTGAAAGAAAACGCAAGAGAGCCATCTGCTGTCTTAAGCTGTGATAAAAGAGTGTGCAAAGCTAGGGTGAAAACCGATTCAGGGCTGGTGAACACAAATGTAAAGGTTACTGTGGTTCAGAAAATAATTTCTCACTCATCAGAATCTCCTTGGAGTTGTTAATTTCACCTTTGACGTTACAAAGAGAAAAATAAAATACTGCCCAGGTGGTGTAGCTTCTGACCCAGCTATTTGGGAGCCTGAACGCTCATTTCAGAGGTTCTTGCTTCATTTCTTGACTCTGCAACTTCCTAGCTATATAATGACCTCCAATGTGTTGCTTTAGTCTCTCTCAGCCTCAATTTCTTCATCTCTCAAACGGAGATGAAAACAGAACCTCCTATTCAACTGCTGTGAGATTAAATTTAACAAATGCATGTAAAGATCCTAGTACCACATCTGGCACACCCTAAGTGATTGAAAATGACAGCTATGACTATATTACCATCACCTTACAGATGACTCATTTCTATCTTATAAATTCTTTTGCAGCTTCCATTTTTTTAATATCAAAATGTATGTATTCCCCATGTATATTTCCTCATCCCCCCTCCCCACAGTGGATTCCTGACAAGATTTTAAATACTTAGAAATGCAAGAAATTATTTTATATTTTGGTAAAATAAGTCCCAAGTTCAAACCTTAGTTATTATTGACTACATTTGTAAACTGAGTCCCACAAGCCTACTTTCATACCAACTCAATGCTGTTAATGAAAACCGTTCTCTACCTTTCAAAGACTATGATGAGAGTCTATGATAAAGTACTTCTAAAAACAGTCAAGTACTATACGAACACCAGTTTGGAAGGTGATTAGTCCACTACACACAGTGCTGAAGGTCTCCTGCAGATGTGATGGCCCCTTTGGACCTTCAACTTTAAGTATGTTGTTCTCTTTACCTGGACAACTTCTATTGTCCTGTCCTCATACTCCTCTTGGTGATATAAAACAGTGGCTAAAGAGTAAGGTAAATTGTCCTTGAGCAATTAATTTAACTTCTCCAAGTCTCAGTTTCCTGTTCTATAAAATTGTCATAATAATAATGGTCTTAATGAGAATTATATGAGAACATATATGTAAAATGAAGCAGTGCCAGGCACTTAAATGAATAAATAGTGGCTATTGGTAATCACTTAATTCTTTAGCACTCAGGTCTTTAGTTATTCAATGATCATATCTTTATGAGAATTTACTATGTACATGTCAACATTACAGTAGGGGAGGCAAATGATGTTTATCTTTTATTATTTTATTTTTTTCGAGTAGGGTCTTGCTCTGTTGCCCAGAATGGAGTGCAGTGCTGCAATCATGGCTTACTGCATCCTTGTTCTCCCAGGCTCAAGCAATCACCCCATCTCAGCCTCCAGTATGTGAGACCACAGACATGCAGCACCACACCTGGCTAATTTTTATTATTTTTACAGAAACAGGGTCTATGTCACTCAGGCAGGTCTCGAGATTCTCAAGTGATTCTCCTGCCTTGGCCTCTTAAGGTGCTGGGATGATAGGCATGAGATACCATGCCTGGCCAATAGATTTTTAAATAAAAATGAGACTTTTGGCTCTGTCTTAATATATTTTTAAATAAAAATAGAGAATTTTGGCTCTGTCTTGATGGAGCTTATGTCTAGATGGAGCTTATAGTTTAGATATCTTCTACACCTTACCACCTACCTCCAATTAATGCTGAATCTGGGGCTCCTTCTAAAAACTTCATAATTCCTCTATTAACACTTAACAATTGTTAAATAAGGAGAAAGCTATATCGATATTTCTACAAAGATGTCTGATACATGTCTCATGCTTAACATGACCATGACCAAACTACTGTTCTTCCTTCTTAAACCTGTTCTTCCAACCTTCCCCACTTCTGAAATGGCAACTGCATTCTTGTTCTTTAAGATGAAAACTTTGGTACCATATTAATATTATTACTTTCATTAATACCCCATATATATTCATGTAAGCTCTATTCTGTCTACCTGTAACATATATCCAAGATATGATCACTCTCACCATCTCCACTACTATCTACCACCATCATCTTTTGGGTGATAATACTACAATCATAACCTAAAAATCCCATATGTCAAAACCAAACTCCCCACTGTAGTGGCCTGCCATGTCACGTGTGATTTGTGCCCCACCTCTGCCTTCAGTTGTTCTCTTACATCATCTCTATTTATCTCCCTTCACTTACCACTTGCTGTCCCTCAAGCCACCTGGCAGGCTCCTATGACAAGACTTTTATACTTGCTGTTTTCATCTGACTCTCATCTCCTTCAATTCGTTCCTCACATCTTTGTTCACAAATCTGTTTAAAATTACAACTTATAAACACAGACATTTTCTTATTGCTTCCCTGCTTTAGCATTCTGCATAGCATGTACAAATTTTAAAATTTCTCTATACATTCATTATTATTTGGGCTGTCTTCCTCTCTTAAAATATAAGCCTATAAAGGTAACACTTTGTCTCATTTGTTTACTGCCATGTATCCAGTGCTTAAAATAGCGTCAAGCAAGTAGGTGCTCAATAAAGATTTGTGTATTGAAAGGATTAAGACATTGGATATCTGAACAATAAACAGTTAATACCAAATAAGAGGAACATAAAGTCTTGCTTAGCCCAGTCTGTCAAGGATGAAGTACCCCATGGCACCTAAAGAGATCCTTGATCTCTTTTAAGCACCAAGACACCCAAAATTCTATCTGGATTATACACAATCTCAACTCCATAAATAGGATATACAGGAAATACTTTAGCATTTTCTTGATGTCCTGGGCTCAACCAAACATGACAAGTAGTTTGAGTTCTGAATTTCACCAGTGACTCTCTTGGGGTTTACTGAAGGATGTTAGACTGATTCCATTTGAATCAAAAAGGACTTCCGATATTTATGATTCACCACCTCTCCACACTTCCTAACACACACACACACACACACACACGCACACACACACACACACACACACACAGTTTTCTATCTTGCTTCCTTGTTTTCAGGCTGTCAATTGATAAATTGACAATATGCCCCTTTTCAAATTTGCTACATCTAATCCATCATAGAATTTGACAACAGATACATGTATTTGTTAAAGTTATCTATAAATACAAAAGTATATAAATTTGAAGTGAGGAAAGTATATAAACAAGAAACACTGATTACTGATGTTGAATTTATTATTATATATTTTCCTTTTGTCTTCCGAGTTTCATTATGTTCTCGATGACTTTGTTGCATATATTGTTTGCCTTCCAAGTAGGTAAGTTTGATACAATTTACTAAAAAAAAAAAAAGTGCATGGTGTTTTTAAATTTATCCTTTAAATGAACAAAAAATAATACAGAAAACATATTTTGTACATTGATAGCTATATTAAATTCTATGATGTTATTTTTTCAAAAAACAATCTGACTACTTTTCCTCCATTTCTGCCATCACCACAGCCACTATTCTGCCTTTCCAAAATTTGTCAAATTTAAGAAGCTGTTAATTTTAAGATGATTTTAGGTACCGCAATGAAAGAAAAAAATACTTCATTAAGTTATGTCATTTCAAAAAAAATTTCATAGATTTTCATATGCATATGAATTTGAGGTGTTTATACATAAAAAGTATTTGCATCTAAGAATTACTAAAATATGAAATCCACTTGATCATTTTCATACATTAAGTGACTCACTCCGTTTTGTCACATGGTTTCCTTTGTGAGTCACTTTTGACATTTTTCAACATCTCCCAAATTAAAGATAAAATATGAAAGTCCAACATTATTTTTTCCACAATTAAATTATTAACTAATTTGGGGTGAGCTTGAGGGGAATTATATGTGATGTACATTGGCATTTGTTTTAATCTCCTTTCTCGATAAATGGGTTCTATTTGAAAATGTTTGAGATACTTCTGGAAAGGTAATCAATATTGATGTCTCTTTTCATTTTCTACTCATTTGGAAGAATATTTAAAAAGTAATGTTAGTATGCACTTGGGGCAAATTTTCAACTAGTTAATTAAGACCTCTTGTCCACTCATTACAGTTTAAGTTCAAGATCACATTTCATTTTTTCAGTGATAGTATTATTGACTTTTATTTTGGAATCAAAGGATAATCTAGGAATGTTAAAGTATCCTAAATTAGATTTTCAAAAACCAAGTGACTGTGTTAATGTTATAACAGTATTGATGATTGATTTTGCTGGATATATTTATTTCTAGTAGGCAACAGAATTTCTATCTATTAAAAAACTGGAAGGAATTTTATTGTTGCTTAATGTTTTTATTCAATAAAGGAAAAGTAGAAACTATTGATACTAAAAACTTGTGAACATTCTTTCCTATGGAAGCAATACCAGATTGATACTAGCAGATGGTTGAGCTTTACAAACTTAGTGATTTTCTTTTAATCTGGCTAATATGTTGGAAAAAATATTCTCAGTAGCTTCCAGCCTTCGATCCTAAAGTGAATCCAACATGGGCATATAAGTCATTTTTGAATTGTGAATATTGGCATACCTTTTCCTACTCTAAATCAGTAGTGGGAGATTAAAATACCAACCATTTTAATAATAGTCAGTGAATTTTCTAACACTATTGAATATCTCAACAGAAAACAAATACTCAATTTCCAAGAAAGTTTGAGAAAGAAAAGTTCATTTATAATCTCAGTGCAAAGAGAGTCTATGTGCACATTTATAATCTTTTTCATAGTTAGCACTGTAATGAGTTTCTTTTTACTAATTTCTAGAATGATGACTTTCATAGGAAATAAGCAAGCTGGATTGAGATTATGTTCTTTGCATTTAGCATACATGAGTTAAACATATATGTAAACGTGTACATCTGCACACACATGCTTGTATGCATGTGTGCCAAAACATACAGCTAAATTTCTGACTCTGTTAAGGGTAATTAAAATAGTATTTTTTTTTAAAAAAAGCAGTTTTCAAACTCCCAGTTCACGCCTCTTAGAAACCCGTTTTCATTACTACCTTCACAGCATAGAACTTTCACATTCATGTTTGAAAGTTTTCTGGGTAATAGTTATGTGGAAATTAATAATAAATGAGAGAATATCTCAGTCATAATTATTTAAACATGAACAAAAGTATGCCTCTCAGCTTATAAAACATCCAAAGAATATGTGTATAATAGTTTATGAAAAGCTTTTAATTCTAGTGAAGTGGATGTCATGATTTCCATTTTATAGAAGAGACAATTAAGCCCCACACATGTTAAATGATTGCCAAAGTTACACAGCTAGGTCTTAAGAACATGTCTTTTCTATCGCACTATCTGCCATGCAGTAGTCAGCTATTTGAAATGTAAGTATCTGACATAGTGACCAGGGCAGAATAAGGATGCTTACATGGGAGCCAAGGACTCCCGGCAGTTCCAAGGATGGGTGTAGGATTATCTGTGATTCCCCTGAAATTTATGCTGAGAAAAAAAGGTATGCATTTGCATGTGAATAACATCAGGGTTCACAATTTTTATTCAGTTGTTAAAAAGATCTGTGAGCAAAGCAAGAATAAGAACGCACAACGGTAGTGTAGGGTTAAGAAAGAAGGAGAACACAACATCCAATTCTACATTTTCTGACTCTAAAGGTATCACATTCTCCTTAAGGAAAAATTAGAATATAAAAATAAATGATAAATAAAAATTTTCTCTAATCCCAACATTTAAACTTTTTGATATCTTTTTCAAAACATTATTTTTTTAGAACATGCAAATTTGCTATCATATTTTTGGTCCAGTTTGGTGACTGAGAAGACACAAACATGGTAAAAGCCAGTGCATCAAATATCATACACTGTAATTATGTGACCCAAAAGTCTGTCAGGGACTATGTCTACACTCTTCCAAAAACTCTACAACTAAAAGAGCACTTCCTCCTGCAGGTTCCGCATGCTCTAATCTCTGGGAACAGGGTTTCCGAAAGTCTAGTTAAATACCAGAAGCCTTAGGGTTCTTGCAAAGTTGCTATTAATCTGCCTCTTATCTTGTAATTTACTTCTAAAAGATGCAAGTGAAAGTAAGTTCCAAAGTGCATGCATGTCGGGAATGTTATAATTTTAAATTAATGCCTTATTCCTGAGCCTAGTTTCTACTTTGTATGTAACTGCTAAAAATACAGATTCTTAAATTATTCCCCTGTGTCTTTCTCAGTAACCTACACTACAAGTTTCGTATTACTTCTGTAACAAATTACCATAAACTTAGTTACTTAAAAAAACACACATTTATTCTCCTACAGTTCTGCAGGTAGACAGTCAGTCCCAAATCAGTCTCACTGGCTTTAAGTCATCATGTCTGCAGAGCCTTCTGAAGACTTTGAGAGAAGATTCCCTTTCCCTGATTTATTTTTTTTAATCTTCCAGAGGCCACCTGACTTCCTGGCTCACAAACCATGTCTTACATCACTTCAACCTCTTGCTTTCTTTGTCACGTTTCCTCCTCCTGATTCTCATCCTCCTGCCTCCCTCTTCAAGATTCTAGTGATTTCCTGAGGCCCACCAAGATAATCCAGGAGAATCTTCCCATCCCAGGATCCCTAACTTAATCACATCTGCAAAATCATGTAAATTAACATATTTACATACTCACAGATGCAGGGATAAGGATATGGGGATTTTAGGGGAGGCAGTCATTAAGTCTACCACACATACCCTGTATCCAAAACACACAGAAATAGAATCCTACCTACCATTTGACAGTCATCCATCCAACCCTACTCTGATGAACAGAATAGCTGCTTCCAAATGCCAGTTTTTAAATGAGAGTCCTGTTCCCTACCAATATAATTTTTTAAACACCAGCTGTTTACTTGATTGAATCTCTAATAATTGCCTGCTCCTGCTTCCTCGGCTGCTCAGCGTTACGTGTTATCATTTGCTGGACTGCTCCAGTACCACCTGCTTACCTGAATTTCTTATGACTTTAATTACTGCATCTCTCAGAAAAAAAAAAATGTACAGCAATTCTCAGTGATTGTGGAGACAAGGCCATTATGCTCCCCCATGGATCATGAGAATGCATTTTCTGAGCTCCACATAAATCCATGAAGAATTTAATTTATTGAGTTTATAACATGGCTTTCATGAGATTTAAGGCCATAAAATCCAGCTAAATAAAACTAAAGCTAGACATGTGATGCTTTACAAAATGAGATTTGGGGCCTAAGGCTATCACCAAATGAAGGAAATAGATTCTACAAGTCTTTTTCCCCATTCCACTTTCATTTTTATATAGCTATAGGGGAAGTAAATAATTGCTCTTTCCTTTTAGAAATTTAGATTAGCTCCTTAGGTAAGAATTTGCCTTAACTGTATTAGGTTGACATTGACTGCAAACGGAAAGGTATCATTTATGCAAAGGATGTTTAAAGAAATCAGAAACGTTTCCCAGAGCTTTATGTGGAAAGAGGAAGAGAAATCTCAGGAAAAAAAATTATTTCAGAGAGAACATCATGGAGATTTTTAAATAAACAAATTTTAGGGTCCTAAGACAAGCCCTGCTCACCAAATTTTTCTTTGCTCACTCATTCACCCTTTTATCCTTTTCATGTTGTTACTCCCTTTACCCTTCTCTGAGGTCCTACAGAGATCTGAAACCAGCTTTCAGGGATGAGGGTACCCAATGGTTAAAAGAAGTCTTTGGCTGTGAGTCAGGATAGCAGTCATTGCACTTGACAGATTTTGCTTTATATATATTGTATACATACATAAAATATTTGAAAGCACCAAGACATATCAGCAAATGAATCTTTCCTCAACAGGCAGGGATAAACTGTCCAAACAGAATTTTTTCCTCAAGACACCTAATCGATGCAGTCAGCTGTGCTCAGGAGAGGCCTGGGCTGGCCATGCTCACAGGCTTGTGTTCATTTCTCCGTGAAATGGGCTTCATGATCCTCTCAAGAGATTTAGTTCTAGCAAGACAAGTTTCAGATTAATTTATGTCATGGATATTTGAGTACAGATAGGAGACAGCAATGTAGCATATTTATACTGTAGAAAGTTTAAATCTGAGCCCTTACTGCCTGCTGCAAGAGTCAAGGCTGATACTCAATTCTCTAATTCCCAGCTCTTTGTCATAGCTTTCATTTCCAGGACCCAGAAGTGCCCCGTTCTGGCTTCTGTAAAGGGTCATTTTACCCTCCCTGAGTCAATTATGTGCACACACTCCCAGCTTCTCTACCTCTCCGGGGACCATTTCTTTGGCTCCTACACACCCCTGGCCTTCCCAACACACAGCTCCTGATCATAGGGGTTTCACCTCCCCAGAACCTGGAGCGGTGCCTGACCTACCACAGGCACTCAGTGTTTGTCAAAGGGAGGATGAGAATCAGAAAGGAACAGTCCCAAGTTCTGGATTGCTCCTGATGTCTTTAATCCTCCACCCAATGGTAAGACACACACGCCCTCCGTCCCATTTCCTCTTTCATCCTCTTAGAACTTTTCAAAGTATCTAAAAAATAGTCCCTCACTAGAAGAAGCTACTCTTACTCTTGAAGCACTAAAAGAGACCCTGTGGGCAGAGACTTGTAGCGTTCTAGATGACCACGAGCTGGATGTGCTGCATGTGGAAGGAAGCGGAGGGTCTGCTGCCTGGGAGATTTTCATAAAAGAGACTGGCATATGCAGATAAAAAGGAAGGAAGTCAACCAAGTGCAGGCTCTCTGCTTCATTGATAATAATGAGTCTGAAAATAAAGACATATTTTAGTACATATTAACATAATTGTTGAGGACCATTTTTATTCAAATAACTGAAAACTAGTAAAATTTGAAATTTGAAACAGTATACTTAAAATGTTCTAAGCTTGCAGTATGTGTGTGTGTGTGTGTGTGTGTGTGTGTGTGTGTAGTTTTTGCTACCTTTAATCAACAGAGAAAGTCACTGTACATAAGCATCATATTTTCATATATTTCTCAATTGTAACCATTTATGGCTTTGAACTGAAATCTTACTTTATTTTATTTTCCCTGCCTTTAAAAGTTAGAACAAGAAGTAGGCTTAGAGATGATTTAAGCTAATAATCCCATTTTACTGATCAACACACTCAGGCCCCTGGAGATTAGGTAATTTGCTAAGCTCAGGGCTACCTGGCAGCAGCTCCCTACCTGAATTCTGTTCTCCTGATGTGGCTGCCAGGACCTCTCCATCACAGCTCGGTACTTCTCAGAAGACCTTGGCTACAATGCAGAAGTGTGGCCATTATACTCTCTCCAGAGCATTTCTGGAACATGGCTATCCTCTCTCTTTTCTTGTTAAGCACAGTCCATAATTTTTTTTCTATGCAGATATACATTACTACTCTTAAATACTCTGAGTTGGATATGAATTACTGCCGCTGATGTTTGCAAAATAGGCCTCCCTTGGTCAATACAGTCACAAAAATATAATTTTCAGAAAGGCCTAATTCATCATCGAATAATTCATTCAACTAATGCATTGATTGAGCACTAACTCTGCACCACTGTGCTTGACCTGGCATTCAGGCATCTCCCCTCGAGTAGTTCAGAATCCAGTGGGGAAGATGGCAGCATAAGGCTTTTGTGCCTAAGCATCTCAGATGCAGTGCGTGAAGCTCGTGCAACAACAGTGGAAGGAGTCGTCTCCACCTGGTATGGGTTGGGAATGGTCTTGTGGAAACAGTAACACCTGGAGCTGAGATTTAAAAGATGGGAGATAGTCACTAGCTAGTCAAGGCGGGTATGGGGATTGCAGTCAGAAAATGTCAAAACAGAGGAACCCCGAGTTACAAGCACAGCTTAATCTGTGAAGGTAAGTGGAAAAAACCTAATCTGTGTCAGGGGAAAGGATACAAAAAGCCTGTCAGTGACCAAATTAGGAATTTTCGATGGCATTGTGGACATTCATACCAGCTGTAGAACCAGCTGAGCTAATAAACATTAAATAATAATTCATGAAGTGCTAATTTCCATATAGGTTTGCAATACGACCCACTCAATTAACTGACTTTGTCACATCATCTCACTATTCTCATGCTCACCTCTTCCTGTGTTTTTCTATTAATGTTTGAGATATGGTCATTGGACTTAAAATGTACACATGATATGGCATCTTTATATATATGTGTGTTATATGTCATTAATTAAATACATGTGTTTGCATATATAGATACACACACATCCACATAAAATAGACTGGAGTATAAACAGTGTTTATCAGTAGGTGGTGGGTTGTAGCCCTTTATGTTTTGTATTCTTTGCACTTTTCCCCTGATTTTTCACAAGGAGCATGTGCGACCTGCATAATCATAGAGGGTTGACTTTCCTTTTTAATATAGATGTTCATTTAGAAAAGAGAAGAAAGGGGCAATGCATACATAAAGGAAAAAGTCCTTCACTGTGGAGCAAGCTGTAGATATCCATTAGCTGATTAGAGAGATTTTTTTATTCTAAATTTTAATTCATCCCATTACTCCTTTTAAGGTGAGAGTGTATTCTATTTATATACCAAAAGTCTTGCATTTCGAGTTCTTAAACAGCAAATGTTTTCCCTTCCCTTTCTGTTTCCAAGATATGAAATAGTTCTGTTCCAATAAGATCATTTGAAAAAAACAAACCAAAAGAGAAACCCAACAAAACATTTTTCCTTGAAAAATCAAGGTTGCAATCTCAGAGACAACTTCCATACAGCTTTTTAGAGATATGAGTATATGATTCATGAATTGAGAGTATTTTATAAGGTCTTATGTCAAAAACAGAAAATTAATTTCCTGCAATAAAATATTGCTCTCTTTATGGTCATACCTTAGCTCCTGGGTAAACATACTTCATTTCATTTATAGTATACTCATGCCCCCATATCCTAGTGTTAATGCTGTATTGATAAACACAGAAATGAATCTCTGTCACTGGAATACTCTATTTTCACGACATTCCTTATGTGGTTGCACAATCATTCAGTGATTTTCTTTTTAGCCTAGAGGGACTTAGTCAGTTGCAAAGTTTTTTCCATCAGCTTTCCTTGAGAACTCAGTATGAACAGCTCAATTTCATTTTCTTCACAGAATAAAATTATTTCACATTGTAGCAGTCCCTGCACATCATTGTAGATTCAAACATGCTCATGCACATGCACACACACAGACGCACACACTTACACACACACGCACACACTTACACACAGAGTTAAACTAATACTGCTAATCCCTCTGGGTATGTCAAAGAAAACAAAAATAACTGCTTCCACATGGAGTTCCAGAGGGTGATTTGTTCAATCTACATTTGTTCTTCTGCTCAAAAGTTCAGTAGGAAGGGGCCTTATAATCATCTGGTCCTACAGTGTTCTAACAACCCTGTAAAGAGGATGTCTGTTTTCCACTGAAACAATCCAGTGATTTAGAGACCAACAAATTTACCCCTCTCCTTTTTTCAGAGAGCTTGAGTTTTAGCATGCTCTTCTTAGAACTGGCCCCAAAGCCTGCTTTTCTAAAATGTCCAGTCATCTTTCACTTATTGCCCACTGGAACAAAATATTTATCCTTCTTCCATGTGATAGCCTTGAAATGTCTGATGACAAAACCTACCCTAATTATTTCTATCCCTTTAGTTTCAGGAGACCTCACTGACGTTGACCCACCCATGCGAGCTATTGTGGAGATTGCACAAACCCTGTAGGTTTTTTCTGCTTGTCTCCGGAATGCAAAGGAGCCTTTCCCAACCTCTTTGCTATTCCTGGTCCTGGTTTCCCAGCTCCTTCCATTCTCCCTCACACTGTCTCAGTTCCAAGTCCTCACTCGTTTTTCTGTCTCTTGGTTTTTCACCAGCAATTTAGTTAGTAGTTTGCATTTGCTTTCTTTGGCACTTCTTCAGAATACACATTTTGATGTTCTCTTTAGTCACAACACCAAGAGACTTCAAAATGAAGCTGCAATTATCTCAATTCACTGAAAACCTCAGGACTAGCTGCTCCCCTCTCTCCTCCTCCACCATGTTTGAAAGGCATGAGAGATTTTCAGCTTCCCTGAGTCAGGAACTTCGTTTGTTCACTGCTCTTCCAGTCTACCCTCAGAGGCTAGCATGGTGTTTGGCCCACAAAAGAGATTCAATGAACTAAAGCTGTTTAGTCACTTTGAAAGGTTGGTTTCTTCTGGGTGAGCTGGACAGGATACTGACAACCAGGTTAAAGACTCACATCAGAAATGCATTGCATTTCTTCCACAGGGAAGATGGAATAAGTGTTTCAGTGGATCTGCACCTTGCAAAGCACCTGAAGAATGCTATTGACCCATTTTCAGTTTGTGCCATGTCACTCCTGAGTCTTCTTCACCACATTTCCTATTATAAACTAGTTGATTATTTGACTCCAGCAAAGCTCCAAGAGCTGCCTATTGGAATCAAATAGGACACTTTTAAAAGATTCTCTGGCACTGGGTGGGTCTTCGTTATAAAAACTTTCTCTAAAACTCTGCAAGATCAATGCTAAATATTAAGTATTATATAAATGATCAGGCATTCCATTAAAGTTAAGACAATATCTTTTCAAAGATTTTGTGGAAACATTTTTCTTTCATATCCTGACCAATAGCTTTGCTCTGTAATTTTCCTTTTAGTTTGTTAAAAAAAGAGTTCTTTAGTGGAAGAAAGTCTGGCCCTTATTTTGAGACCAGGGGAGGAGGTATATGGTGTTCTTTTCATTGCTTTTTAAAAGGAAATTATAGGCCAGGCACAGTGGCTCATGCCTGTAATACCAGCACTTTGGGAAGCTGAGGTGGGTGGATCACCTGCGGTCAGGAGTTCAAGACCATCCTGGCCTTGAATAAAAAACAAACAAACAAAAAATTAGCCAGGCGTGGTGGCAGGTGCCTGTAATCCCAGCTACTCGGGAGGCTGAGGCAGGAGAATCACTTGAACCTGGGAGGTGGAGGTTGCAGTGAGCAAAGATCACACCACTGCACTCCAGTGTGAGCAACAAAAGTGAGATTCCATCTCAAAAAAAAATTACAAAACATAAAAATCAATAATAAAATCTAAGAATTACTTGGGTAGTACTGGGAAAGCTTTGTTTCTTGAGCCACAAATAACTACTAGCTGAGACGAACTGGGAGAAAGGCAAGTTTCCTAAAATGAAGTTATTTGTTAATTGGTTGCCCCTACACACTTTTGAGTAATCCTTCTCCCTTTTGAAATCACAGTAAATTAAGTTTTTAAAAAAAGGACTTAGAAAAAATTATAAGGACAAGAAGCAGGTTCTGAAATCTCAGGCCAAGATATATTTGGCTTTAGTGTTTAACATAGCTGACCAGTTAAGAGAAAGATAAAAACCCAATCTAGTGAATTTTGAGATCAAATTTGGTGAGATGGGAGATAGAAGCTAAGGGCAAAATGGAACCAGCTAACAGTTACAGTGATACCCTGAAGTCTTATTTCTTCCTAGGCTGTTTCTTTTTAAAATAATCTATTTTTGTCATAATCTTTCATTCTATTCATCTCCATCTTTCAGACTTGATCATAATATGAAAATGACTGGATTATTATCAGTGAAGTTAGTGACATTTTATATATTCTGTTCTTAACATTTTTAAAACTTAATTATTTAAATCCTTCTAAACAAGTTCAAACAAATACATGAAAACTAACCAAAGTTATCAATGCCCCTTTTCCCGGCCACTTTGCATGTGTTTGTAGACATTATTCTGTGTATAACTCTAACTTCCATTTGTTCTATGAATGATGAGAGGTTAGAGATTCTTCCATCGCTCATAGAACAAATGCTTTGAGAACAATAAATAAGTTGTCCAGTACAAGATTTTCAAATTGTCTTGTGAATTTGTGTTGAATCCTATTGAATTACTCTTATTAATAATGTATTGGTAGGCCAGGCAGGGTGATTCAAACCTGTAAATCCAACACTTTGGAAGGCTGACGTGGGCAGATCACTTGAGGTCCGGAATTCAAAATCAGTCTGACCAACATGGTAAAACCCTGTCTCTACTAAAAACACAAAAATTATCTGGGCATGGTGGTGAACATCTGTAGTCCCAGCTACTCAGGAGGTTGAGCTGGGAGAATCACTTAAACGTGGGAGGCAGAGGTTGCAGTGAGCTGAGATCATGATACTGCACTCCAGCCTGGGTGACAGAGTGAGACTGTCTCAAAAAAAAGAAAGATATATATATATATATAAGTGTGTCAATACGCATATATATTTACATATATAATGTATTGACACATTTATCTAATTAATCCGTGTCTCAAATTTTACATATTATTCTAATCTTTCTTACATTAATTTAACCAAATATTCTAAATATTGCTCATATGTATATATATTTGACAAATCATACTTTATGTATATGTGTTTTATATATGTACACACACACACATATATATGAATGTATAATTCAGAACAAGAAACAAATTTTAATTTCACACTCTCTTTTGGATTGTCCTTGTTGGCAGAGCATAAAACTATCAACTCTCATATCTGATTTGGTTGATATTTTTAAGTGACTTTTCTTACTACCAAGGAAATATCGGGAATATAAGAAACATTTAAATGATTTGGTAAATAAATGTGGTTGTTGCTAAATCAGAAAGCAGTCTGCAAGCTGCAGTGGCAAGTGAAGGCAGCTGATTCTTCAAAGCACAACAGAAACAAACCAAACTGTCATCTCTAAGAGAATGTAAAACAAAGTGGTACATTCATACATTTTAGTACTACCTATAAGTACTACCTATAAGTAAATGAAGCCCAAATCACTGGTATACACAGTAACTGCAGTAAACTTGAATACTATTATGTTGAGCCGTTAAGAAGCCAGACACAAAAGAGGACAATCGCGATTCCATTTTTTAAAAATGAAATGTGGTCTCCATAGATACGAGAAGAATTTTTGTCTCTGAGGTGGGAGATTGATTAGAAAGCATCAAGAGGCAACTTTTTGGGATGCTGGAAATATTTGCATTGATGTGGGTAATAGTTACAGATATTACACATTTGTCAAAATTCATTGATCTGTTTACCTATTTACTTTGTATATGTTACCGCAATATAGTGCTATCCAAAATAAACAAATAACATTAAGTCAAACGAGCATCAAAAAAACCCCACAAACTCAAATGAAGCATCAATCCCATGCACAATTTGAGTGCACGCAGTCCATATGCCCCTCATTCTACACTGCCATTTTCTATACATGAAGACCCACTGATGGTTGGTGGAGATTGGGAGAGCGGAATGTTCTCCTGCTGCAGACTGTCTGCTGGTTAAATTTTTCCATGGTTCCCACTGTTACAAAGAAAGCTCAGGTTTAGTGTTTTTTTTTTTTTTTTAATTTTTTGGTGAGAACACTGAATATGAGCTATATCCTCCTAACAGATGTTCACATGTATAATACAGTGTTGTTATCCACATACACAACATTATGCAGCTGGCTCCTAAAACTTATTCATCTTACATAACTTGTTTTAGGCTCATTGAGATACAAAAAGAGATTGTGGAGTTATAGATATAGTACATTGAACTCAAAGAAAGAAAAGAAGGGCAATTATTTCCAAAAGTATATTTTAATAAACTATTTCTTACTAAAGTTGAAATAATAAAGGGAAGCTCATCCTTTCCTAAAATGAGGCTTAGGCCAATATAGCAACCTGATGTGAGAGCAGTATCCTCCTTTCTGCCCCTTCAGGGCTACATCCAGCAGCTACCTAGGACCCCTAGAACTCACTATTGAGTCCTCACTAATCAGGCAAGTTTAACCTCTCACATTCTGTTAACAGAACAGCTAGGTGCTTCTTGGTCATGATTCTCAAGCTGACCCCAACGGCTATGGTTTGGCTGTGTCCCCACCCAGATCTCATCTTAAATTGCAGTTTCCATAATCTCCACCTGCTGTGGGAAAAATAGGTGGGAAGCAAATGCATCATGAGGGCAGTTTTCCCTACGCTAGTCTTGTGATAGTGAGTTCACATGAGATCTGATCGATTTATAAGTGTCTGTCATTTTCCCTGCTTGTACTCATTCCCTTTCCTGCCGCCCCGTGAAGAGGTGCCGTCTGCTATGACTGTAAACTTCCTGAGGCCTCTCCAGCCATGTGGAACCATGAGTCAATTTAGACTCTTTCCCTTATAAATTACTTAGTCTCAGGTATTTCTTCATAGCAGCATGAGAATGGACTAATATACCAACCAAACCCAAAGAAATATATACCCCCCAAAACAAAACATACACAGACTGTCTGTCCATCCAACAAATTGTCTCTGTTCCCCATAAAGCTTCCAAGTTATCATCAGCTACTGTGACTGATTAACTGAGGATTCATTAAATGTATCATCTTTTCCTGCTTAGGTGAGATGTCTTAATCCTTGATAAGAGACTTTTTAATATAGTATGAAATCCCAAAAGGATAATATATTGGCAGTTCTAGGGCAAGTCAATGAACGGGAAATTTTGAAGATAGTCATAGAAAGGATCTTTCCGTGATCTTAAACATCACACATAAACTGACACTTATTGAGTGCCAGGCACAGCAGCAGGCTTTAACATACCTTAACTTATTTAATCCTTGAGAGAGTTTTATAAAGAAGAAAGTCCCGCTTCCATTGTACAAATGAGGCAGGCTGTGCACTGCTATAGGGTCGTGCTGTTTGCAGTCTGCTGAGACTGGTTCAGGGTTTCTTCTTAATGCCTGACCCCTGAAGGTTGTGAGAATTTAGGTGGTAAAGAAGTGAAAAGAGCTCTAGTTGATTTCTTAGTGGTTTACTGAGAAGAGTTGAGTTTTGAGGGATGCGTAAATCCTGACACTTGCCTTCAGGTACCCTAAAAAGGCCACATCTTATATCCCTAAACATTCCTGAGTAACAGTCACTATGGATATCAGATCTCAAGTCAGGAACACCAGTTGTCAGTATCAGCCTTCCAGCCTTGTAACCATGAGAGGCAGGTGACTGTGGATAGGAAAACACTGGCATTTCACGGACATTTCAATAGTTTGTGGGGATCACAGGAAGACATATTTTAATTAGTGCCTGTTCCGAAAGATCTAGAGTGTAGGACCACCATGCTAACTCAGCACCATGAATCTATCCTCTGGGAGCTAGCTGCGTTCTTCCTGAAGTTCCCTTATTTTTCCTGTTTGCCAGAGCAAAGCAATGAATGCTATTTGTTCACTATCTTCCCACAATACTGAGCCCATGGAGTATACTGTCAATAATATGTGCTGAAAGAATAAATGAATGACTGAATGAATGAGAGAATATGCTCAGAAAGGAATACTAAATCAATTGCTACAAAGCCTTAATTTACCATTCATAAGATATTTGCAAATGAATATTCTCTTCCTAGACAGAAAAATTAATGGTTATATAGGAGCGAATCAGTTTAAAAATGCCAGAAAAAAAGGGTAGAGATGGGGGTGTCTGAAACCCCAGCAGAATGAAGACTGTATTTTATACAACTCATATCTCTGGGAAATATGAAAACTCCCCTTGCTAAAAAGGATGGTGCTTTAATTTGTCATAGCATCTCCAAGCCTGACTCAGACCTGAAACGCATTTCAGACTTGAAACCCACTGCCACTGTATATAAAATTCTCTCTTTACATCTATGTCTTTTTATGTATTCATGGAACTAATTGAGAATAACGAATGTATCAGAATAATTCCCAGTAATATATGGTATTAACAGGGAAGCTATTTGTTGCAGGCTGAATTATGTTCCTCCCACGTATGTTGAAGACTTAATCCCTAGTACCTCAGAATGTGACTGCATTTGGAGACAGGGTGATCAAGTGAAAATGAGACTGTTGGTGGGTCCTATTGTAATCTTACTAGTGTTCACATTAAAGAAAACCTGGACACACAGAGATCCCAGGGTTGTGCCCACACAGATATAAAACATGAGAAGACACAGCAAGAATGTGGCCATGGACAAGCCCAGCAGGGAAGCCTCAGAAGAAACTAACCCTATTGACACCTTGATTGTGGACTGCTAGCATCCAGAACTATGAGAACATCCATTTCTGTTATTTAAGCCACCCAGTCTGTGGTATTTTCTTATGACAGCCCTAGAAAACTAATACATTATTTGAAAATGAACTCACTTCTGTTAAAAGAAAAAAATCTGAATCAAGAAGGTCTGCCTTCACGCATTGAAGAGACAAGCAATGGCTTTACACAGGCTTTCAAACAGGGCGTCACTAAGTCCAGGTCCTCACTGGGTTCTGCCAGCCACCTACGGCTGCGTCAACATCAGTGGGTGTAGGAACAGTCCAGCCATCAAGCTTTCACTTCCGATTTCACTTGCTTGGAGACTAAATCTACTTATGAATAAATAGCACCATCTCCTTGCAGGAAGATTGCCTTTGAACATTTGCTTCATATGCAACAAAAAAGTCCACTGGCATCGAGGAGCCTGTCTGTCATGTGTATTTACCAGGAGTGATTTCTCTTTTTCAAGTACTGTTAACATTAATTATGATGAACATCTGGTAGGGAATATTTTTGTCAAATTAATGTTTATAATTTCTCCCTCAGCTTTTATCTCAAGTTAATATTAGACATGAACATGGGAGGAACGTTGATTTAGTTCCTAATAAAAAGGGCTACCAAAATACTGCTGTGCCAGATTTGTCCCAGTAAAACCCATGCCATGGAGAAAATTTTGGTGGTAGAAAATTAGTATTTATTTTTCCCTTTCATTAATTAACGAGGATTACACAACTTATTTTTCCTTCTAAATATATCCTCTTGGATCTCACAGCTAAGCACATTCTTTAATTATAATTGTTGTCCTCAGCCTAGATATCAGGTATGTCTGTCTCTCTCACCACTGCATTTCATTTGACCTTCAGTATTTAAACTAAAAAATGTATCAAACTTTGCTTTTTCCTCATAAGCTTCTTCAATTCTTTGCTGGAATTAGGACCTAAATGATAATTAAGAATTATCCTTATTAGAAAAGGGAATACTTTCACTAAGGAGAGTAGTTCTTCACTGAGGGTATTTTTTTTTTTGCCCCCCAGGGAGCATTTGATAATGTCCAAAGACATTTTCTATTTACCACAGTGGAGTGGGGAGAAGCACTGATGGCCAGGGATCTGGGAAACATTGTACATCACGCAGCACAGCCCTTTCCACAACCAAGCATTAAGCAGCCCAAAATGCCAATAGTGCTGAGGTTAAGGAGCCCTGCCGTGGAGTGAACAGAATGGAAACGTCAGAATAACATTCAATGTTTGATAAATGAAGAAATCTGAGAAGTTTCAGGTTTTATATTGATCTCTAACTTTTCCTGTGTTATACTTTATCATTCCAGAGAAACAACTGTTCAGTACAATTCTGTGCATTTCATAGATGCTCTTGATTTCCTTTGTCTGAGCTTTAGTGGCAGAATTTCTTCAGCTCTCCTAAAAATGGGTTTAAAGTTACTAACAGCACCATTACACAAACTCATTTTAATGATGATTAGAAAGAGCTTAGTAAGCCATAGGCAGCTTCCTAAACAATCTCAGTCCATTTCTTATTTTATTTTTGTCTGACTTTCCATGGTCCCAAGAGTCATAGCACATCCTCTCTGTCCATTATCTCTTATGGTAAGCTTAACTCCTACCTTCAGTAAGGTTGAGTGAAGATGTTCGACTTGGGTCAGAAAGCCCCAGGGAGTTGGATTAATGCAAGACCCTAAAATGCGCCACTGACCATGGTTGTTAGATTTGCATCTTGAGTAACGAAGTTCTATAAAAATCTTAACAATATGCAGTCATCTATTATCCTCCTTGTTTGTATTTCATAGACTATAAATGTCAGTCTGTTTTGTATACCTGCATTATCCATCTGAAGTAGTCTCACTATGAGAAGGATTCAATATGTACACTCTCTGTATTTAATCTACTCCATTGGAAAAAAAATTGAAGACAAATACCACCAGTAGCTCCTATTAAATAAAAATGAGACAAAGAAATGGCATACTTTAGAAAGAAATCGCATGAATGAAAGGATCAAAAAGTGAAGGAACCCTGATATCCAAGAGAAGAAGGAAAAACAAAAGTAGTTGGAGAAAACAATAAAATTTGGCAGAGAGATAGATGTATTACGAGGGACAGAACACGGTAATTCAGAGAGCTCTGGGTAGAATGCAGAATCCTTTGCTTCAGTTTTCTCCTTAAATTGGCAAAATGCCCTTGGCCAAGTCACCTCTCTGAACCTGCAAAAGCGACTTTTCTTGAATGATCTGACTCTAAGCAGTAAATCCCTAGTTGTATCCATCCTTGGGTTGGCTAGTAAGAAACTCCAGGATCACACACTGGAATAGGCAGGCTGTCAAATATAAGTTGAATACAGGATGAAGTACGGAACAGTACTTCAGTTTTGAAGGGGTGAGGAGGAGGTCTCCCAAAAGAGGTCCCCTCTTCCTCTGGAAGTATGCAAAAGGTGGCAGACAAGGGGCGGGGGGAGGCTCAAGCATTCAATGGAGCCATAATTCTCCAGTGGGAGATGAATGAGAAAAATATCTCCTGTGTGTACCTGTTCTTTCCAAGGTGAATGGGAAACAGTATAAGGAGAGAGGGTGGCCTACTTTCCATTCTTCAAACATGAAAAGCTTGTGCTCGCCTGAGGCTTTTATACAAATGACTTTCTTCTACCTGAACTACTTGATAGGGCTGACCTTCCTTTCATTCAGGTTTCTACTGATATCACCTCCTCAGAAAGGTATTCCCTGCCCATCCAATCTAAAGTAACTGACAATCCACAGCAACCACCTGCATTCTTTAGACCTCACCTATTTTCTTTGTCTGCTCAAATCTTTCATCAGCATAATATCTCATTTTGATTTTTGTCTTCACACATTTGATGATTAGTCTTCCTCCTCAACAGTGTAAGTTCTATGAGATCAGGGGCCCCTTAAGTTTCATTCATTGCTCTATTTATTTCCTGCTCCTGGCACAGTAAAATTCAATAAATATTTGTTGAAAGAACAAATGAAAAAAATGTAAGAAATCCTGAAAATAAAATTTGCAGGTGGGAGGATCTAGAAGACAGAAAATGGAAACAAGTATGCTAAGGGCAGATAGAGTCTTCTGGAAACACCTCTAAGACTTAGAAAGGAAACAAGACTTGATCATGCAGGTCAGGGTCAAGGGAAATCCTGAAGAGTCCACAGAAGGGTAAACATGTGAGCTGAAAGGAGCAGCACTGTGGAGAGATTTATGTTTTCAGCCTGCTCAGTCCTGATGTATAGGATCCTACAGCTCCAAATCTCAAAAAATGGAATTCATCGCAAAGCGAGGACACACTGAGCAGAGATGGAGTCACCACCTTTGCACATAATGTAACAATCGTCGTCGATATGCACAGTCTTCCTGTGTAGTGTATGCTCCCAGCTATAGCTGTAACTACCCAATCTCAAAGCTAGCACACAGCAAGATTCCACACTAGTTCTTATTTGGCCAAGCTGTATTTCTATAACTAGAATAAATTGCTATTTATGGATTTCCGTAAGTTATAATAACATGACACGACCATTTTATCTGTCTGTTCTAGTTACTTTTTCTTCCTATGGCAAAGAAAAAAAAATACAGCTTTCACCATTTACAAGTACAAATTTCAAGGAGAAATTTTGAAGGAGGAGTAACAAAGTGTCCTAAGTTACAGCGAGTCTCCCAAGAGTTACATTTGCTGGGTCTTCTGCCGCCTGTTTTTGGCATTGAACCCAGGAAGCTGCTCTAAAGCACACAGAAATCTTGTAAAAGAGGCCATTTCTAGTTAGGCTTTTGTCCAGCTGTCTAGTTAAATAAATTAAATTCTTAGATTACAAAATGTACTTCAAAGGTTTAACAAATTGAAATGTCCTTAAGTATTTCAAATAAAATAAGGAAGAATGCCCATTCCAGAAGTCCCCCACTTCTTCCAAGCCTATGATGAACGTCCTGAAAGGAATAACCCAGGTAAACGTTTGGTAATTGTCTTAAATGAGAAAAGCATGTAGTCGCCTCATGGCAACCATTGATTTCGCTTATTCGGAAGCAGTAAGTACAAACCTTATTTTGTCAAATTATATTTTTTACTCTCAATATTTAAGCCTCAACCATCCTAAAATAGGAACTGTTATTATGTTGTAATCTTAGGTTTATAGAGGCAAATTGATTGCTTATCAATCATTAATTATTGGGCTAATATAAAACTAATATTTTTCTTTTAAACAATAATGGCACCTTTTCAGATTGCGTGCCTTGAAAGCCTTACCTGAAAATGCATCTGGTGAAAGTAAAATGTTATTCTTTACATACAGTCACTGTGGAAAGTTCAGTGCAATTATCTGATTTGCCAGCAGTGGACACTGTTACTCTAGTTATCACCACAGAGTAACTAGGGAAAATCCTGTTGAATATCTCAGGAAATGCCTTCTCCTTATTCCCTTAGATAGAGCAGAAGCCTGTAACATAGGCAACTCTTCTGGAAAAACAACAAAATAAATTTTAGGGAAAAAAAATACTAGTGTTATTACTGAACACACAAATATGATTAAGAAATAAATTCTCACACTTAAACATTTAGTACTCATTTGATTTTGTTATTATTTATGGAATAGAATAGAATATCCAATCATCATCAATCTCCAGTGTACCTTATGCATCTGCAAATTACATCTTTGTGAGAAAACACTGATAACCAATGAAAGAAATATACTGAACTAAAAATCAGAGGTCCAGGTCAGTTCTGGCTTTCCAGAAACTAGTTCTAATTCTGGGCAGATTATCATTTTACCCTGATCTTAACCATCTCCTATCTGTAGAGGAAGTAGCATAACTAGAAAATGGCCAAGAACTCCTATACCGGCGTCTGTGTCTCTTCAACTCTCTCAGGATAGACTAGAGATATAAACCTATGCTACACTTGTATAATCAGGTAAGGTGTTAATTGTTTAATTCCTATCCAGAAAATAACCATTTAAAATAGCCATTCCTTCCTTAATGAGGCCAGAAACATAGGTTCCAGCCCTCAGGGTTGGCATTATGGAAATCTATCGGCAGAGCTAATGAAAACCAGGCAGCAGGCTCAAAATAGAAACGTCTTAATCCCCACTTTCTACCCTGCACAGCAGGGGGCCTCGGCTTGCCATAGTCATGCTGTTTGTGTCAAGCAAGTATTAGTATTATTCCCATTTCATGGATGAGGAAACGGAAGTACAGAACACTGGTAACTAGTCCATGGATAAGAACTAGTAAATGTGGGATCTGAATCTTGTAACTAGGCAGTCTAGCTGGAAAGCCTATACTCTTAAAAGTGCTAGGTTCTACTCTTCTTCCGGGTTCCATATATCTCTCAGTATAATACTCTCCTGTTTTAGATTTAACCATGTATCCATTGCCATCTACTAGATTGTTAATTGCTTCAAAGTAGAAAATTAGAGAGGCGTGGTGGAACGGCATGGATATAAACCAGTGGTTCTCAACTTCAAGTGATTCCCACACCTAAAGGTAATTTGGCAAAATCTAAAAACAGTTTTGGTTGTTACAAGGGGGAAGAGGTGCTACTGACATCTCGTTGGCAGAAGCCAGAGATGCTGCTAAACATTCTACAAGGCTCAAGACAGCCCCTCACAACAAAGTATTATCCACGTCAAAACATCAGTAGTTGCAGGGGTTGAGAAAAGCTGCTGCAGAGTCAGAGATGCTGGGTTTGAACCCTGGCTCTGCCACTTACCTATTGCATGCATTCAGACATCTGCATAAGCTCCCTAAGCCTCTCAATCTCCTCCCTCAAAAGCGGAAAACACAAAACCACTATCACCTGACAGTTATGGTTGTGAGATGGATTAAATGCTTTTAGATTGTGAAGTTTTCTGCGTGTTTTCAAAGACAGTGCCATACTGCAGAAAGAGCAAAGATTTTATGGCCTAAGAGGCATGAAGTCTTAAACCTTCCAAGCCCAGTTTTCTTAATCTATTAGAAAAACTGGAATGAGATAGAGAATCTCTTCATGGTCTTCCTCAGGATTAAATGAAATAATGCAAAGATTATTTGATTGTAATGTTTGACATAGAACACAACCCTAAAAGTGATTATTTCTGTCCTCGGCAGAAGCTACGTGTTATTATGTTTTACTTTTGGTCTACCTTGTATGCAAACTCTACTCTCCACAAATAGCATTCCTTCCTTTCCAAACCAAATCCAATCTTGTCCTGGTACCTAATATTTTATTTATTTAAACAGATGTCAGGCTCAATTTGACCTGAGGATCACAGTTTGTCAATCCCTGATTTGGGCTATCAAATACATATTAAAGATTAAAACTTAATTACCATATTAAAGCTCACTATTTATACCCATGTTCATTGCAGCATTATTCGTAACAGCCAAAATGTGGGAGCAACTCAAATGTTCATAAAAGATAAATGGATAAACAAAACGTGACATATACATGCAAATCAACATTACTCAGCCCTACAAAGAAAGGAAATTCTGACCCATGCTACAACATGAATGAACCTTGAGGACATTACGCTAAGTGGAATAAGCCAGTCACAAAAGAACAAATATTATATGATTCCCCCTTTATAAAGTACCTAACATAGACAGATTCATAGGTACAGAAAGTAGCAAGGTGGTTGCCAAAGGATGGAATGGGAAGAGAATGGGGAGTTAGTGTTTAATGGGTACAGAGTTTTGGTTTTGTAATATGAAAAAAAGTTCTAGAGGTGAATGGCTGTGATGGTTGCACAATAATGTGAATGTACTTAGTGTCATAAAACTGTACACTTAAAATGATTTCAGTGCGAAATTATTCATATTTTAACACAAGTTTAACAAAAAAAAATTGAATAAAAGGGGAAAAATCCAAACAAACAAGTAAGTCTTCACTATTGCTCTATTCCTGTTGTATTTTACAAGAACTGTCAGAACAGTTGGCCACACACAATTGCTGCTGGAATTGGTAAAGACGTCTGTCTTGGCAGGGATGCTGTCAGACTGTGGTAAGAGGCTGAACCTCTGGGCCTGCACCTTGGCCTGATAAAGCAACTCTTGTGTCTGCTACTGCCCTCCCATGGTCACCTCATATTACAAGCACTGCCCCAGCACCTGTTTCCCTTCTGCCTTCCTTCTGCACTTCCACAAAGCCAGGGCCAGCATCCCCATCCCTACCTTCCACTGCATTAGCAATGGGTGTTTCTGACCTGCCAAAGCCCAGACAGCTCGGCTGCTGTGACACTGCACACTTTTCAACATGGAAAGGAATAGAAGGCTGCAGTGTTTGTTAATGCCCACGTAGCATGGAGGCATGAGCAAGGTGACCTTTCATTGACCTCCACCCTCATTCTCTTGTTTACAGCCTGTTTTATACATGGGTCACTGGGGAATTTATTCTGTCTCTCATCCATACACTCTGAATCATTGTACAGCCTTAATCAATTCTTAATCAAAAATCAATTCTTTTTTTTTTTGGTCTCAAAGAAATCATTCTCATTTTCCTAATTCAAACTCATATCCATGCTAATCTTTTATACCTTGGATTTAAAGTCACCTTGGGTTGGGGCAATGGGGTTCTCACTCGTGTTTAAGATCTCATTATTTCAGCCTCATATGATCAAAGGGCAGTCTTTCCCTTTTCTCTTTTACCCTCAGAACACCCACACTTTAGAGCTGACTCTTCCAGAGAGTTTCCACAGATCTACAGTCCTGCCCTGCTCCTGTCTCTCTGTTGTCACCACATCTACCCAACTTCCTGTCCTATTGCCCTCCTGATTTCATTTAACAAAAGCAGTTGCTCCTTCATGAAAAAAGAAAAAGAGGCTGAGTCCCAAGTACCCCTCTAGAAGTTGGGATGTTTTTTGATAACAGAAATTCCAAATCAAACCGTCTTAAACAATAAGAAAATGCATTATGGAACATGCAGTAAGTCCAAAGGCAATGCAGTCCGCATGGCTGATCCAGCAATTCAACTATGTTCTCAGACATCACCCTTCAGGTCGACCCATTTCCCCGTTCTGCCATCTATGGAGTTAGTTTCTCTGCCTCAGGCTAATAGCAAAATGACTGCAACAGCTCCTGGCACCATGAACAGTTGCCATAACATCCAGGAAGAAAAGAGTCTCTCCCAGGGACAATTTTTTAAGAATATAAACTCTTTTCTCCAAAGTCCTCCAAGTTCACTGTCCAGCACTAGGTCCCATGGTTGATGCTAAGTCTGTCACTGGTGGATCATATTAAATTCAGTGGAGACTTGTTTCTGGATTTGGTGGTAGGATCATTTCCTGAGGCACTTGGCTGCCTGAGATTCAATAATTTTTACAATATTGAACCCAGTGAGGGTATTATATATATATACATATTATATATTATATATATAAACGGATGTAATATATTTATATATCAATATATAATTACATAAATACATATTTATTCTATATATTTTTATTATATATTTATATTATATATACATATTTTGCATGTATATATATTTTTGAGACAGAGTCTCACAACACCCAGGTTGGAGTGTGGAGGGCAGTGGCACGATATCTCAGCTCACTGCAACCTCCCAAGTTCAAGTGATTCTCTTGCCTCAGCCTCCCAATTATCTGGGACACCATGTCCGGCTGTGTGTGTGTGTGTGTGTGTGTGTGTTTAGTAAAGACAGGGTTTCACCATGTTAGCCAGGATGGCCTTGATCTCCTGACCTCATGATCCACCCGCCTCAGCCTCCTAAAGTGCTGGGATTATAGGCATGAGCCACCGCACCCAGCCAAGGTTATTATATTTATATATCTAAAGGAAGAACTCTTTAATGCCCAGAGTTTTTACTCATTTAATGCTGAGATTCTCTGATAAAGCAATCCAAAAGATAAATTTTTCTTTAACACATGTTGTTTCTGACACTTCTCAAAAAAATACATACAAGCAGCCAAGAAACAGATGAAAAAAAGCTCATCATCACTATCAGAGAAACGCAAATCAAGACCGCAATGGGATACCATCTCACTCCAGTCAGAATAACTATTACTAAAAAATCAACATATAACAGATGTTGGTGAGGCTGCAGAGCAAAAGGAATTCCTATACACCATTGGTGGGAATATAAATTAGTTCAGTCACTGGGGAGAGCAGCTTGGAGATTTCCCTAAGAACTTAAAACAGTCTACCATTTGACCCAGCAATCCCCTTACTAAGTATATACCCAGAGGAGAGTAAATTGTTCTATTAAAAAGACACATTTGTGTTTTCATCACAGTGCTATTCACAATAGCAAAGACATGGAAATCAGTGTAGGTGCCCATCAATGGTGGACTGGATTTTTAAAAATGTGATATGTATACACAATGGAATACTATACAGCCATAAAAAGAATGAAATCATGCCAGCTCAGCTTTGCCTTGAAATTTTGAAATAGAAACATAATCTTTCTTCAATTTTGCAAAAGTTGTCTTTTGTCTTGTTTTATTTTTTTTTTAAATCAGTGCTCTATACTCTTAAACCCAATTCAAGTAACTATGATGGTCTCATTTGTATGTATTTGAAGGTTTGCAGAAAAGATAGTTTTTGTATCTTTTTTTCATTTGTATGGGTGTGTCGGGGGCGGGGAGATGGGCAGCAACAAGAATTGGGTGATGAAGTATAAGATAATGGCACAAAGCCTCTTTCACCAGTGGTTTGTCTATTCTACGTTTAGGTTAATATTTCTAAATATGTGCCTCAGTTTTTCTCTCTATGAAATGGTCAATAAACTGTCTTTTAAGGAGACTGAAATCTGACCAGAACTGAAAAGGTGACCCGATATATTTTTTTCTACCAGGAAACTTTCCTGGTAATAACTCCAACTCTGTCCTACTTTCTAATGCGATCACTGCCCACTGTGGGCTTCCATGGTGACACAGCTCTGATGACTACTGCTTGGAGTCCTTTCTGTCTAGAAAGTTCCTTTAATATTCTTCCTGAGTGCTTCTCACAGCTGCTTGGCTGTGGGACTGCAGAAACCTGAGGGACTGAACTAGCAGTTTTTTGGGGGCACTGGATTACTATTTAGTAAACGGATGCCATTTGCAGATACCATTACTTTGGCAAGTGCTGAAAAGTAAACAGGAAAGAAATTCAGTAAAGGCACATTGGTTCTTAGACATGCATGGCCTTTAGTTACCATACTATGGGGATTTAAGAGGGCTCATGCATGTTCCCAAATGCCTGTGTTTCCCCAGAAAGATGTTAACTTACTGAAAAAGAGCTAAAGAAGAGTTAGTAAAAGATTTTGAATTGCTTGTGTGGGAGACACTAAGTTTTCACCAAGCACCTTTGCATCCATCTTTGTCAAGAGACCTTCGATCTCATTCATTGTGGCAACGTGCTCAACTCCAAAGAATAAAACCCAGCTGCTCTAAGCCAATCGTGGCTAGCCTGCTTCCCTTTTCTAGAAATTCACTTCCCCTGCTTTCCTTGAGGATATGTGCAGCTATTGGACCCAGCTGCTTTTTAAAGCAAGGTCTTGGGCAGGTGGTGGGAAGTAGGGTGTGGTAAAGAAGTGCTAGGAAAGTTTTCTTTTCCTTTTTTTTTTTTTTTTCATTTTCCTCCTTGATAAAATGACAATCCATTTCTGCCTGGCCTCTTTCTTTCTGTGGAACATCCTTATAAGCAAGAGATGCTTGGAGTTATGGAAGTCATCTTGTCCCCACCAGCTGCACAATAAGACTAGAAAAAGCCCGAGTTTCTAGTCATTAAGTCATTAAGGAGCCACTCAATAAGCCTATAATGACCTCCCTTCAGACATTCCAAGTTACGCAAACAACCAAAACCCCAACATAATTTTCTAAACCAAGATAAGAGTAGTTGGCTACTCTGTTACATGTAGCTGAATGTATCCTAATTGATATGCTTAGGTATTTTCTAGGTGTGAACAAAAAGCAACATTACCTATCCTTAGGGAAGCTTAACTCAGGACCTCCATGGACACACCTGTGTCGATGTGTGTCCTTTTAATCTTCTTCATTACTTAGTAAAGTCCTTAGTGATAGAAAGCATGCCTTTTACTCTCTTTTAATATCTTGTCTCTAAACATGGCACCTAGAGTAAGATGCTTCAGAAATAATCAATTAAAATGTCCCAGTAATATCAAACAATTTAGGATCACTGCAACCAGCCTCTCAAAGATTTCTGTCTGTGCTGTCACCACTTCAAAATACTTTTTTGTTCAAAGGGAAAAGCTAGTTAAACCAGGCCTTAGCTCTCAGCAGGTTTTGCATTTGAATGCCAAATCTAAAAATGTGATCATCCTATTCAACAGAAAACCTATTTTGTCTGTGTGTGTGTCTTTAAGGAGTTTTCAAACTAATGGAAGAAGAACAGGTTTGCAGAGATAAAAGAAAATGGTGGCTCAAGTGGTCAAATAAAAAAAATGGCATGATGCCAGAAAGAAAAAGGAGTTACTTTTGCCTGAAATGCTTACTTACTCTTTAAAGAAAAGTGTTGGGCTGTGCTCTAGAAAGTAGGTAGGTTTTTGGTATGCATTATCACTGGTCATTAGAGAAATGCAAATCAAAACTACATTGAGATACCATCTCACACCGGTTAGAATGGTGATCATTAAAAAATTTGGAGACAACAGATGCTGGAGAGGATGTGGAGAAATGGGAACACTTTTACACTGCTGGTGGGAGTGTAAATTAGTTCAACCATTGTGGAAGATAGTGTGGTGATTCCTCAAGGACGTAGAAATAGAAATTCCATTTGACCCAGCAATCCCATTACTGGGTATATATCCAAAGGGCTACAAATCATTCTACTATAAGAACACATGCACACAAATGTTCATTGCAGCACTGTTTACAATAGCAAAGACCTGGAATCAACCCAAATGCCCATAGATGATAGACTGGACATGGAAAATGTGGCACATATACACCATGGAATATTATGCAGCAATCAAAAACGATGAGTTCGTGTCCTTTGTAGGGACACAGATGAATCTGGAGAACATCATTCTCAGCAAACTGAAACAAGAACAGAAAATGAAATACCACATGTTCTCACTCATAGGTGGGTGGTGAACAATGAGAACACATGAACACAGGGAAAGGGGCACTACACACTGGGGTCTGTTGGGAGGAATAGGGGAGGGAAAGTGGGGGGTGGGGGGTTGGGGAGAGATAGCGAGGGGAGAAATGCCAGATATAGGTGAAGGGGAGGAAGGCAGCAAATCACACTGCCACGTGTGTACCTATCCAACTATCTTGCATGTTATTCACATGTACCCTAAAGCCTAAAATGCAATTTAAAAAAAAAATCTAAAATTAAAGAAAAAAACCATATACTGGGTTAATGTGGGGGTAAATAATGAGAATTCCAACTAAAGAAAATAGAGCAACAGCATGAATTTTTAGTGAAATTTTTACTACAAAAGTAACAGGATAAATGGCTATTTGACATCATATCATTGAAGACCCTGTAAATCAGGCTAAGAACATTGTCCTTTATTAAGGAACAAAAATAGAAAATTGTCTATGGTTTGTGGTCAAAGAATTATGTTCATATGATTTGATGATGTTGTAGAAAGGTGCACTATGAAAGAGGTATTATTAGCCATATGAGCACAGGTTCAGAGGCTTTACAGTCTAAAGAGAGAGATGAAAGCTTAAGCATGGGGCAGGGCAGTGGAAAGAGGAAGAGACGTAATTTAATCCCTTCACTTTTTTTTCTGTTTTCTAGAACCAATTATAATCTGTAAATTGGATAATTTTAGAACTTTATTGAGAAGCAACTCATTGATTTGATATATTAAATGGATTCTAGAAGCTCGGAAACATTAAGGAACAAGGTAGAACACTAGACTCAAATTACATTTCCCAAGAAGATTAATATTCCTTTTTTCTTTAAAAGGGATGAATTTCAATTTTTTCTTCTTTTTTATGACTGCTTGAGCTTGTTGATTTTCAGACTAGTTGATTTCAAACCTTCAGATTCACCAGTGTAGAATTTGATGTCATTCTCTAATAATAATCCGGATTTTCACAAGAATTCCAAATTGCAATCCAATTAATAATTACGTAGTCACGTCCTCATGGCCTACACTGCATCATCATCATCATCATTTATCATTCTTATGGTCAATAATAACATTAATAACCCAGACTATTCTAACCATTTTCAATCCTTACATTTGTTAATACTGGAAGGAGAATACTACATCATATTCAATTTCTTGGAATCATCTATCAAATATTCAACTATGGCCAATATATCAACTCTAGTGTTTACAGAATTTTCCAATTATGTTAACAAAACAATTCCATCTTGTTTAATACTTTGTGCTTTATAAATGTGATACAATTTAATTAAACCCAGTCAACATTTGTCAAGCGCCGACTATTTTAAATGCTGGAAGATATTTTGTTCATATTTTGTTCATCTTGTCTTTGAAATAATCATGCAAACCATGCATTATTATCCCACTTCATAGGTAAGAAAATGAAGGATAAGAAGATGATTTGTCCACAATCTTCCAAGAGTGCAGTAGCTCTTGGACAGGATACCACGCCTTTTCATTGCAAATTCAAGGCTGGCTTGTTTGCCATCCTCTATGATCATCAGATGTTTCCCTTTGTAACACACCATGAAGTTAGATTTTAAAACAAGGACTTCTCTAGATCCTGTTTTCCTATTTTACTCCTGTCATCATAACTGCTTCTTTGCCCATTTTTTTCTACTCTTTCTCTTTTTTCTGTCTCTACTATGTAAAAGAAAAAAAAAGTCTCAAGAAAAAAATGTTTTGTCTGAAGTGATTAGTTTGTTACGTAAGAATAATAAATCTGAATGATGAAACAACACAATTGGCAAAAATAACTTTTCTGTGGCTGTTTCCATAGGTAGTTAAGTGCATCATATCAAGTACCTGCTTTCAAAGAGCTCTCACTACTTTTTTTCCCTGATATGGCAAAGAACAGGCAATGATATCTATCAAGTATACCTGGCACCAAAATAAACTTCATCTAGACTATTCCTAAGCCATTTCTGATGAAGGCATCAACATAAAATTTTAAATGTATTGGAGGTTGGGTGCGGTGGCCCACGCCTTTAATCCCAGCACTTTGGGAGGCCAAGGCAGGTGGATCACATGAGGTCAGGAGTTCAAGACTAACCTGACCAACATGGTGAAACTCTGTCTCTACTAAAATTACAATAAATTAGCCGGGCATGGTGGTGGGCATCTGTAATCCCAGCTGCTGGAGAGGCTAAGGCAGGAGAATCGCTTGAACCTGGGAGGTGGATGATGCAGTGAGCCAAGATCAAGAAAGCAGGTACTTGATATTTTTTCCTTTTTAATTAATTCCACCACCTGCACACAGTTGTCAACTCTCTCTACTCAGGTCTGGGCGACAAGAGCAAGACTCCATCTCTAAATAAATAAAATGTCTTGAAAAGTTGTATAGATAGCCCATTTTTTTTACCCTCCCTCTACTATTTGGTCAGATTTGCTTTATTGTTTTACAATCTCAGAAGTGTCAACAGTTGTTCTATGTCATTTTCAGAAGTTTGTCAACATCGCAGTCCTACCCCCACCTGTTTGGTTTGCACAGATTGAAAGCCATCTTTTCTTCAGGTTCATCTGTGCACCAACGGTTTTATATTCTCCTAACTTTTTTCTGTTTATTTTTTCCTTTTTAATTAATTCCACCACCTGCACACAGTTGTCAACTCTCTCTACTCAGCTGAACACCCTGTGTGTTTAACCCAGTGGGAGATCTGAGAGCTGTTCTGGTGAGTCAGAGATGAACGAATGTCACAGCAAAGTGACAGGTGGCTTCTGAACGCCAACCCAATGTCACATTCACTCCTGGACCACCCTTCTCTAAAGGTTCCTTCCACTGATTGAAATGTGACTTGGTCAGTTGCTAGATTTCTAAATTTTTACAAACCTATTACTGTAAATTTTAGACTAAGGTATTCGTCACCCTCTGTCTATGTCTCAACAAGAAAGACTAATTGAAGTTGAGGGAATCACTAGAGATTGCTTGAACAATGTTTATAGTCGAACATTTCTTTCATGACAGCACTGTGGGCTTGACAGAAGATGGTCCTTCTAAATTTTGGAAGAAGCAGGTAAAAGCAAGGCTGGATTAGGTTCTACAGCTCAGTGGTCAGTGTTGAGAACATTCCTATAGTACTAAAGGTGCCAACTAATCACCAGGGAAGCAGATGATGTCAGACTCATCTCTGCACCATCAGAAAACCTGACCTTGACTTGTTCTGTTCAGTAAAATTACTCCATGAAGAGTTTTGGAGATCAACAATGTATGAGGCAGTGGGGAAGGGTGGTTGGTAACTGAATTTGAGGGAATAACTAGAGCCTGCTTAAATAATGCTCCTGGTTTAAAGTTTTATTTCATTGTAGCACTATGGGCTTGAGAGAAGACAGGCCCTCTTCTTAATTTTTGAAGAAACAGGTAAAAAAGCAAGACCAGATTAGGTTTTACTGCCCAATTGTCAGTACTGAGAACATTCATTTATGCTTGTGAAAAATTAAAAATAAAGATCTAAGGCTCATTAATGGTTTTCATCCTTCTGTTAGCAGTACACCTTTCTTCAATAAAAGGTTATGAGAAAGTCCAATATATAAAACTTGTGTAGGCTGAGTTATGCTCCCATGGTCCCTGAGGGAACTTGGCAGAAGACAGTTCTGAATTCACCAAAAGTATGTGTGTGTGTGTGTGTGTGTGTGTGTGTGTGTGTGTGTGTGTTTGTGGTATGTACATGTGCACAGATGTGTTCGCACATGCACAGCCCATAAGATAAGCAAATATAAGAAGTAACAAAATAGCAGTATGAGCTCTAGCACCTATGAGAGTTCAGAGGCTGAGGGAAACAAATATTGAATGTGGCTGTTAAGCATCTCAGCTAACATACTTATCCTGGAGGACAATGTCTTAGGCAGGAGGAATAGATTAGATAATATGGTCTCTATGGACTAATAACCCCCCATTGTCCAAGTTAAATCTGAAATGAAGACTATTTCCAAGATAAAAATTAGAGAGACACTCTTCCTGGGGCTTTTACCGACTGTTAGGCTGTTTTTGGTTCTTTCATTTGAACAAAGCTGTCACCTGCACTGATCCCTCCAGCTCTTAGATAGTGTGAATAGGGGCATTCCCAGTTGGAGGCTGTAGGTAGATGTAGCAAGCCAAAATGAGCTATGATCACTGCAGAACGAACACTTTCATTTGAGTTGTCTGAAAGTTTTAGCAATACAAACTTGTTTTCCCAATGGAACTCACTTTTCAAGAATCTCTTTGAACTAGTAGGCAATTGCCTTTAAATCATTCTACACTGCAATTGGGTTTAGCTTCTAAACTTCTAATCTAACATGGCTTCAGTGATTCTCACAGCCAGCAGGCCCCCTGCCTTCATGAATGGGGCAATGATTCGTGGCTGGTGTCAGCCATGGAGAAGCTGGTTTCTTGTGAAAGTACAAAGGGATATAATTCGTGATGCTAGAAAACAAACTCACAAAGACATAAAAATTAGCTTTCAATGTGACTTATTTTACTGCTTCTTGTCAATAAAATGGGAAAATGGTTTTAAATGTGTAGGTAGGTAGGTGTCAAAATTATATATGACAGCATTGGATGTGCATGACACACCACCTTCACATGCAAGTCTCCTGAGGGAAAAGGTGAGACATGAGTGTCCAGTACCAACCAGAAACTATGTGGACAGCTGATTTCAATGGTATTCTCTTTGCTGAAATTGTTATGGTAACACATTTCTTAACAAATTGACATGGAATCAAGACCTTTGCTCCAACATAACAGGAAAGGCACCTTTGATAAAGAAACACTTGGAAGGATATCCAAGAGAGCAATTTACATTATCTTTTATTCATTAACTGATTTTTTAAAAAGATAAATCTCAGATGGGTATGTAAACCAAAGACAATTGCTGCCTAGTACTACCCAGACAAAGTAGAAAGGCAAGAAACAAGTCCCATGTTTTCACTCGCACTTTTCATTTAAGTATTTGACAAGTTGGTTCATTGGTGAGACCCAGAGAAAAATATAAGGAAGAAACAAAGTAGTCCGTAGTAATATTGTAACTTCATCATCTCAAAATACTTCCTGCAATGTCTGCAACTCCCTGAGGGAGCAAGTCAATTCCACTAGTTTCCCAGACATGAGTGGCATGCTGCATGAAAAATCACTACCTAAGTAAACAAAATGACCCACTGGTTCACAAATTCATGTGATAAATTGCACTGTTGATATGAATGTTAAACTTTAGATAGATTGACATAGCTATAGATAGATGTATCTTAACATCTCTCTTTATATAACACACACGTGACATTTCATATTCCATGTAACTCCTCTCCAGTTTTAGATTTCACTATTATAGTATTGAATATTTTTTAAGTCAAATAGAAAAAAAAAAATCTCAATTTGCCCAATATTTAGGTTAGGAAGTGATCATTCCATGAGGTGAAATATGCAAGGCCTGGAATGTATCTGGAGACCAGCAGTTTATTGCTGGCTTCCTCACTCCATGGCTAGATTCTCTAGGAAAATTTGTCTTAGTTTCTCAACAATATACAAACAACAATGAGGCTGGACCTAAATATCTGCTAGAGGTAATGAGGTAAAAATATAATGTCCACAAGGTATTTAAATAGTAACATGGGGGATTGGGGTGGGATAACATCAGGATAAATACCTAATGTAGATGATGGAGGGATGGATGCAGCAAACCACCATGGCGCATGTACACCTATGTAACAAACCTGCACATTCTGCACAGGTACCCCAGAACTTAAAGTATAATAAAAATAAAAATAAATTTATAAAAATAAAATCACATATATTAAAAAATAGTAACATATATAGAGTGACTTTTATAACTATTGTTTGATTTGCAAAAGGAGCCACTATTGGTGGTCTTTAAATGCAAAGCTCCCTGATCTTCAGATATCATTCACTTTACCAAAAAGAAAAAAAGAAAAAGTAAAATTATGTTTATTGAAAATCTTCAAGACTATAAAGGAATGTGGCTGAGATGCTCCCAGGAAAGAAGAAAAAGAGATGAAACGTCCTTTGTTTTTGTTTTTTCTCTCTTTCTCATGTATAGATTTCATTATTTTATTGAAGAGATAGAAAATTAAACTCTTGCGACCATGACACATTTGAGAGAACAAGACAATAGCTAAATATAATCAATATATACAAGAGAATATGTAGAAATGTAATCAAGAATCTGCTTCATGAATGCAGATACTTTCCAGGTTATAAAGAAGATACTGAACCCCAAGGAGGGCCTATCTTCCCAAGGTTTCACTCCAGGAACTCAAATTTGCATTGAGATGTGTGAAGTATAATACAAAACAGAATATACAATACAGATATATAAATCAACATCCCTTGAATGCTGTATTTTTCTTGTCTACTTTCCAAACTTGGTTTTTTTTTAAGTGTGAAGTAGAAAAATAAGTGAATTTACTAAGGTTGTTCTTTTTGGGAAAGACAAGCAGAGGTGAGAGTAGAAGAAAGGAATAGAGAGAGACTACATATGTTAGACAAAGATCAGAGGAATAAGACAAGAAAGAAAACACAGAACCGTAGGAGAAACTGGACCAGAGCTCACAGAGTAGTATACAGTCAACAAAAACAGTAAATGCAAAGACAAACAACTTTGCTATTCAAAGTATGGTCCCCAGACCAGCAGCATTGCCACTGGTCAGTAACTTGTTAGAAACACAGGTTCTCGATCTTCTTCAACCCACCAAATCAGACTCTCTATTTTAATAAGATTTCCAAGTGACTCACATGCATGTTGGCATTTGAGCAGATCTAACTCAGAGCCATCCATTTTGGCCTATTATGATTAAGGCTCACCTTTTCCATCCACCCTAATGTCTCATAACCAGAAAATTATGTCCCATAAGCAATCCTTATCCATTTACACAGGACTACTATTTGTTTATATGCAAACACATATGACACTCAACTCTAAAGGAGGATGTGTGGCATGACTTAAGGAAACCATTATCACTCTCTTAATCTGCATTATGTATGACGACACGTGTGTTCATAGGTTACTTCTTATCCATCCAACTATGACAAGAAAAACAATTGGCGAAGAACATGGAATGAAAGGACCAAATGGGTCCAAAATAATGAATCAAAATATAGCAAATAAAATATAGTCATATAGGAAAATAATGACTTAAGATATAATAAAATGTACTATAAATTATAGTAAATACAACACATTGTCTATGGCAAATGTGTTAATATCTGTAAACAACTTTCACCTGGCCACCTAATTGTTGGAAATGACGGCTTCCTCCTACTTGACTTTCAGAGAACTTGAGAGCTTTCCTAAACTCAGAGAGCATCTCTAAAGCATGTTCTGTGTCTGTAAGGTTGGCAATCTATAAAGAAAGGTGTTTCTGTTCCTTCAGAAGCAATGCTCTGAATGAGCTTGGAGGAGAGAAATTAACCAAAAGCATTTAGGTCATTAGTCCAACTTGAGTTAATTTTTGTATAAGATGTAAGGAAGAGTTCCAGTTTCAATTTTATGCATATGTCTAGCCAGTTTTCCCAGCACCATTTGTTAAATAGGAAATTGTTCCCCCATTGCTTGTTTTTCTCAGGTTTGTCGAAGATCAGGTGGTTGTAGGTATCTGGTCTTATTTCTGAGTACTCTATTCTGTTCCATTGGTCTATGATATGCTTTGGCTGTGTCTCCACCAAAATCTCATATTGAATTGTATTTCCCATAATATCCGCTTGTGGGAACTACCTGGTGGGAGGTAAATGAGTCATGGGGGCAATTACCTCCATGCTGTTCTCATGATAGTAAATGATATGTCAAGAGATCTAATGGTTTTATGAGGGCTTTTCCTCTTTTGCTTGACACTTTTTCTTGCTGCTACCATCTGAAGAAGGATGTGTTTGCTACACCTTCTGCCATGACTGTTAAGTTTTCTGAGGCCTCCTCAGTCCTGTGGAATTGAGTCAGTTAAACCTCTTTCCTTTATAAATTACCCAGTCTGGAGTATTTCTTCATAGCAGTATTTCTTTCCTTTATAAATTACCCAGTCTGGAGTATTTCTTCAATACAGTCTGTGTGTTTTTGTACCAGTACCATACTGTTTTGGTTACTGTAGCCTTGTTGTGGGGTTTGAAGTTGGGTAGTATGATGCCTCCAGCTTTGTTCTATTTGCTTAGGATTGTCTTGGTTATACAGGTTCTTTTTTGGTTCTATATGAATTTCAAAATAGTTTTTTTTTTTAATTCTGTGAAAAATGTCAGTGGTAGTTTAATGAGTATATCATTGAATCTATACATTACTTTGGTCAGTATGACCATTTTCAAGATAATGATTCTTCCTATCCATGAGTATGAAATGTTTTTACATTTGTTCATGTCCTCTCTGATTTCCTTGAGCAGTGGTTTGTTGTTCTCCTTGAAGAGGTGCTTCACTCCCCTTGTTAGATGTATTCCTAGGTATTCTATTCTCTTTGTAGCAATTGTGAATGAGAGTTCATTCATGATTTGACTCTCTGCTTGTCTGTTGTTGGTGTATATGAATGCTTATGATTTTTGCATATTGATTTTGTATCCTGTGTCTCCTTTATCAGATTATAATTTTGATGTAATATTAGAAATGTAAAATGAATTCATGGGTCCTAGTAACCCACAGAATGTCTAAGTTGTGATCAAAACCAAAAGCACTCAAGGGTAAATCAGGAAAAAAAAAAACCACTACTGAAAAATAGACAAAAGATAATTTGTCATAAATCTATTTAGAATAAATTTCATTTTCACTGAAATTGTAAAACAAATTATACAGAGCTCTTCTGTACTTTGTGATAGCTCCAGTTAATTTTTTAATATTTAGAATAAAAAAATTTTGATGACTTTATGATGATGGTTGTATGTAACATGTTTATTTTTCTACATGTATTGTTTGGAGAATGAAGAGCACAATAATTTAGAGAGCTGCATCCAGCTTACTGCTCTGTTTCTCTATCTGAAAATTGGTGGTGATAAGCGCCCCGAAGTTTGTAATTTGCTATGAGGATTAAGTGAATAACTATAAACTGCTTGCAATAGCACCTTGCACATGGGAAGTGGAATTGAGTATTAACTGTTATTATTACAATTCATCTTCCATAGAACTGTCACAGCTTCCTCCCTGGCTTTATTTCTTCAGATCTGATCATGCTTCTTGTGTTTAAAACCATTCAAAGTCTCCCGTTACTGGCAGGATCAAGTTCCATGGCATTCTCATGCCATTCAATCCTGTTCACTATCAACTGCTGACATTCAGCTAATTTTATTTCAATTCAAATACTTAAAGAGAGAATGAAATGTTGGTTTCTTCTCTAAGGACCATTGCTCCAACCAACCAACCTACATCATCTGACAATTGCTTGTGTTTTCACACTTGTGACTCTTTGATGCTAAAAATGTCAATTTTAGCATGAGCTCCTGACCATGGCTTTCAAGGATACTATATGAATGCATTTATATTCTGTCACCTTCTGTATGGATAAATTTGTTGGTAGCCATGTTGGTTTCAATAGCATCATTGAACTCATTCTGTGTTCATAATGAATTACTTTATTATTATTATCCAACAAACATGTAATTAACATCTGCTACCTTCTATATACTGTGTTAGTCATGGGAGATACAGAGACATTTCCAGTTGTAGAGAATTTGAAATTATGAGGATTTTTAAGTATTTAGTTTAATGCAGGAATGTCACAAATTCAATTTTATAGTAAAATCGTGTAATGTACTGAGTCAAGAGGAGTTGAAACCCTTTGTGTGAGGGAAAACAACATACATAGTAATAAAAAGATACAATGACAAATGCTGAAGTGGTTTTCAAAAACAGCTTTTTTTTAAGCCACAAAGTTGTACGGGAATTTATCATGAAACATGACCATCTTAAAACTACAATTTCTTCAGCAAGATCACTGAAGGTAAAAGTTGGATGTCTGGTTTTAGACACTTACACAGAGTACTTAATAATCAGGAAAGTTCAATGTATTAAATATATTAAATTGTGGCTTTCCCCTCTCTGGATAAACTATTGCTATCCCAATGACTTTTTAGTTGTAAACATTTTTTAACCTGGGTATTTAAAAGTTTTCATGTCTTGTTTGATAAAAATATATTATTCATTCTGATAAATGTATATCTCCACAACTGGATATGAAACACAAACAGATTCCTAAGGATAATGTTTAACGACTTGCCAAACAGGATTTCTGATCTACGCATCTGGGAACTGGATCTATCCAGCCCATGAAGAACAGCCTGCTTCCAGAGGGCTGAGGACTTCAGTCCTGTCTTGTGACAGTGCCCACCACCTGTTCTTAGAGCATAGCCTCATCATTGTGGTCACAGCCCACAACATGAACAAAAGAATATGATGACATAAGCCATCATCAAGAGAGTATCACCGAGCCCAGAAAAAGAATTGAGACTGCTTGATGTGCTGACGGTCTGAGAAGTACCATGTTAATAATAAACATCATTACTCTTTAGATGGCATCTCCTCTGCTGCAGTCCTCCTTCTTTCTAGCAATTAAAGAATATTATTTCCCTTTCCTTTTCTACTTTCATTTTTTTCTTTCTTTTCAATGGCAAGCTTTATAAGCCAATGTATCCCCTTTATTCAGGATACAAAGACTTGTGCATTTTCCCTGATAAACTTCCAATAGTTATGGTTAGCTTTTTGTTTTCATGTTTAGCACATTCTCATTCTAGTTCTCTTCCTGGATTTTGTGCATATTATCTCCTTCAAAACCTCCTCTTTTATTGCTGGGCAGCATGGGTCATGCCTGTAATCCCAGCGCTTCGGGAAACCAAGGCAGGTAGATCACTTGAAGTCAGGAGTTTGAGATCAGCCTGGCCAACATGGGGAGACCCCATCTCTACTAAAAATATGAAAAAAAAATTAGCTGGGTGTGGTGGTGGGTGACTGTAATCCCAGCTACTCGGGAGGCTGAGGCATAAGAATTCCTTGAACCCAGGAGATGGAGGTTGCAGTGAGCCAAGATGGAGCACTGCACTCCAGCGTGGTGACGAAGCAAGACTCTGGTGTGTGTGTGTGTGTGTCTCTCTCTCTCTCTCTCTCACACACACACACACACACACACAAAGAAATTCACACACACACACACACACACAAAAATCTCTCCTCTTTAGGTTAACTACAGAGTGAAGTTATTGCAAACCGAATACATGTCTTTACAGGTAGTAAGTTCCAAAAAGATCTCCATGAGTCAATGCTGTGTGAAAAACCGCATGGCAGAATAACTTCACTGTCTGCTCGCTCACTAAATAAAATTATGAACAATTTAAATTTTGTCAAATTTTACTAAACATCAAATATTTAAAAATTCTTAACTTTCTGATTTGGATTTCATTTAAAAATTTTTAATAATTAAGAGATTAGGAACAACTGACAGAATCATCAGAGGCTCTGCCTTTAAGTCTTGACAATTTGGAAAATTTTATTTTAATCCAAATACTTAAAAAGAATAAAATGTTATTTTCCAGGATCTCATGTTAGGAGGAATGTGAAATCTTAAAAAGGATTTGGTGTTCGTTTTTTTGTTTTGTTTTGTAACATGAAAGAAAAAACCAAAAACCTAAAGAAAAAGAAAAGATGGATAGGAAAACATCAATTTACTTTAAGTGGAGAAAAAAGAATGCTGAAAACATAAGGCAATCAATTCCAAGGAACTGACTTAACCCTGGAATGAGGTCACAGCAAGTTTTCTTCATTTAACACAGCCCAATCCAAATATTTTTCATGGATACAACTGAAAAGTGTCACTCCATAAAGAAAAAATAATTGGTAACTTAATACTTTTATGTCAGCCAGACGTATACATACATCACAGACTCTAGTACTGTAATCAACCTTTATATTCCTGCTACCTAACTTTTTCTGAGTGCTTAAATATATCCAACAACAGAATGAGGAGGAAGAAAATGGATTAAACTGTCTCCACTCCCTAAAAAATGATAAGTTGAAGTTCTAAACTCCATTACCTCAGACCGTAAACTTATTTGAAAACAAGTTCTTCAGAAATGTAAGAGGGTTGAAACGAGGTCATTAGGGTGGACTCTATTGCCATATACGACTGATTCTTATAAGAATGGGAAATGCAGACACAGAGAAAAAACTCCTTTGCAAGAACACCATGTGAAAATGAAGGCAGAAACTGGGGTGATGATTTACAAGAATGTCAAGGACTGCCAAAGACCAATGGCCACTTGCAGAAGCTAGGAAGAGGCTAACAAAGACTCTGGAGGGAGCATGCTTCTGCAGAACCTTGATTTTGGACTTAGATTCCAGAACTGTTGAGAATAAATCATTATGTTTAAACTACCCAATTGTTGATGCTTTCTTAGGTCTGACCTAGAGAGACAGAAGACAGAAGGATCATGAGACAGTTGGTTACTGTTTGCAAGATGTAGCTGGACTCCTGCACAGATGATAAAAGAAATGTAAAGGAATGCCTAAGAAAATTACTCTACGAGGGTAAGAATTTGGTTCATGAGTTTAAACTGACATCAGCAGTTAGCTAAACCAAGTTTTTTAATATGAACCCCCAGCACTGACGTAATGATATTATGTTAGCTCTTTGAAAAAAGCACGAAGCTAGCATCTCTGTGACATTCATTAGGATCTGTAGCAGAACATCTCAGAGCATGATTTTAGGCTTCCTGCATCAGAGTCACTTAGAATGAACCTTAAAATTCAGATTTTCAGGGCCCATCCCAAACCTACTGAATCAAAATAACCTCTTCTGTTGAATAAGAATGTCTGAGGGTGGGGTGTTCTATTGAATCAGAATGTCTGGTCATTTTTAAACTAATCTCAGATAGATAATCATCGTATACATTAAGAGAACCACTGTTGTATATTTACTTGGCTATTTTCATGTTTTCCTTCTGATTGTGGTAAAGTGAAAATTGTTGAGCCAAATGTGTGCCAATATCAGTTTCTGCAATATAAGCAAAGCATGATTGTTTCAAGGTCATGTAGTGAGAACATTTGTGTTGTCTGGGAGGAACCTCTAATTCCTTCTCATGCCAACACTAACAAACTGCAAGAAAAACAGTGGAAATGCTGGAAGTCATAAGTAAACACATCTGTTTCTAAATGTTCTCCTGTCATCGATTCCTCTAATCAAGGTGCTTCTTTAGATAACTTACACAGTGAATTTTTCATGCATCTGTGCTTTACCACCTCCATGATACTGAACATTCTTTGGGCAGTCTCATGCAGGTCGTAAAACACAAATGCATGGAAAGGGACAGAGACCATGTCTTTGCTCTTGATGTCTTTTTAACCTCTATTGAATCTGCTACAAAACCTATTGCATGGCTTAGACACATTGAATACCCGATAAATTCCTGCTGCCTAATGAGGAGGAGGAAAATCTGATACATGAATACTCCTGGGATAAAATGGGGTGATGGCTTGGACATGCTGGTAACAGAGATAACGTTTTCTTTTTCCAAACTGCAAACTCATCCGTAACTGTAATGGAGTTGAGTCACTGGGTCAGTGGTCATGCTGTAAATTTGTAGTTCTCTGCTAACTCTTGAAAATAATTTTTAAAATGATTGTTTTCATTTTATTAGCAAGATTAATGACTTGGAGGGGAATCTATAATTGATTACATTCTACAACCAACCTCTGTTACTCAAACGAGTGAAAGTGCAGTTATAAGTAGATAAATCTTATCTCAGAAATGAAGATAAATTAATGTAAATGAATAAAAGTGAAATTGTTATATAATGGCTATGCCTAATTTATTAAGCATGTCATAGAAAGCCTGACAAGAAGTCTAAAATATATTATTTTGCAACATACCAAAGAGTAACAAAATATTTTAACTGTTGGATGTACAAAATCTTAATTTAACAGCTACTGAACACATTTTTTAAAAATACAGCTTAATCTTTCCTGTATTTTATATTTAAGAATGCCTCAGTCAGAAAAGTCAGAGCCACAAAAATATCAGAGCATACAGTTACCAGACTGTTTTCCACCACATATCCTTTAACTCACTTTTCATTTGTTCTATAATCATGCATTCCATCGACAGACTTTTTTCCTTTTTTTTTTTTTTTTTTTTTTTTGATCTGGACATTATTTGAGTTGGAAAAAGCTGGGAGTTTGGAAGCAGGGAAGATACTTTAAGGAAGATGGATTTTTATCACCAGGCAGCTTTCCATCCACAATTCCTTGTTATGGGCAGAAGACAAGGATATGCTTAGAGCCTGCGGCAAGCATGGAGCTCACTAGTTGAAGGAAACAAGGATGGTCAACGGTAAAGGAGGTAAGGGAAATCGGGCCAGTGATTCCATGTCTTGGAAACATGCATAGATCCACCCTTGTGAAGGGTGGAGTGCCTAGGTCTTCATAATAACCGGTGACAGTACTTAGCTCACAGTTGTCGCTTATCATGGGTGGGTAAGTCACCAAATAAACAACTTCATCTGGTCCTGTGACTCTGGATTGAAGGGTAAGAAATGATACAGTCTAGTGTTTCTGGCTGTTCTCCTGTGGATAGTCATAGGTAAATCCAAAATACTCCTGCCTTTGAAGTCTGCTGATCCTTTGTAAACATTACATTTCAATTCAGTGAAGGAACAGGGGTCTAATGAGTTATTTGTGAAATCCTATGCGATAGGCCTGTGGTTCCCCTCCTCATTTATTATCACTGCACACACTATGTCCACGTGACTGCTTAAGACTGTTTTTCACCTTGAATTGAACTCCAAGTTTGCATATTTCTAGCAATTTTGAATTTTGGCTTATGTTACATTTTAGATGAAAAATGTGGTGCCTAGAGTAGAAAAGTGGGATCCAATTAGGCATACAAGAAAAAAAGAAATTCTTATTTGGAGAGGCCCTGAGTCCTGATGACTGGGGTGAAAGGAGGGACTGGGTGGGGTTGCTCAATTTTTTTAGTTCACAAAACACCCCATATCCTGACAAGGAGTGTCATCAAGGAGCAAAAACTGAGGGTTCATTTCTTTTAATTATTCATACAAACGTTTGTAGTTTATGGGTTAGAACATTTGGGATGCTTTTTCTTCCGGCTTTATTGTCATCTGCCTTATAGCAATCTCTTAATATCTCTTGTCTTTTATTTTATTCAAAATGAATAATAGTGTGACAGCTTTTGCTAATTCACTCCATTGGTTATCAAGTCTGGGAGACCCCACTTCAGTATCATACTTTGAAGATGAGGGGCCTGAGACTCAGAGAGACTGCATATATTTTGACTGGCTAAGAGACAATACATGGGAGATTAAGACCTTGAATGCAGATCTTTGAACTCAAAGCCTATTTTTATCTTCAGTACAACGGGAAATATTTATTCAATTTAATTTATTCCCAGTATGGGTTTAAAAGTAATTGCCCCTATACACAATACATTTTATTCTTTGCATATGGTTCCTTCAACCAAAAACACTTTTGAGATTCTCTTGTAATTTGTTCTGTCTAGAGTATCCCCTGAATGACTATTCAGGACTGCAGATTAATCAAATATTCAGATCCTGGGATCTGCTGGGGCTCAGAAAAAACACCCCGAGGCATGCCTCTATGACATGGTGAGTACTTTCAACTAAAGAAGCTACCTTTGAATCAAGGTTGATTTGACCTTCTCCTGTCCTGTGTCTTTTGCCTCTCTGCCTCTCCTGAAGTCCAAGAAGGGGATTTCTTTGGAGTTTCCCTATGTAACTATAAGGAAAGTTCCACCAGAAGAAAAAATTCAGTTGTTCAAAATCCCTTTCTTGGTATCTAAACCAGAGAGGGTCTGGGAGAACATATTAAAGACCTCCACACCCAAAACACTGCACGCAGACAGACTTTTCATCTGTTCTTCTAATCATCTATTCTGCTGCCTGAGAACTCTGCATGCACAATAAGATAACCTTTGTTCATAGTGCATTTCTTCCCCAACCCTCCATAGCCTGTCACCACTACCCTCCAGGAGCCTTGAAGCCCCTATTTCTTTCTTTCTTTCTTTTTTTTTTTTTGAGACGGAGTTTCGCTCTTGTTACCCAGACTGGAGTGCAATGGCGCGATCTCGGCTCACCACAACCTCCGCCTCCTGGGTTCAGGCAATTCTCCTGCCTCAGCCTCCTGGGTAGCTGGGATTACAGGCACGTGCCACCATGCCCAGATAATTTTTTGTATTTTTAGTTGAGACGGGGTTTCACCATTTTGACCAGGATGGTCTCGATCTCTCGATCTCTTGACCTCGTGATCCACCCGCCTCGGCCTCCCAAAGTGCTGGGATTACAGGCTTGAGCCACCGCGCCTGGCCGAAGTCCCTATTTCTTTCTGTAGCTCAAATTGGCATTTTAGAGTCAACCATCTGGCCCTTTTTTGAGTCTCACATTTTTGGGGACTCCTATATATACGCACATAATAATTTGTATGTGTTTCTCCTGTTAATCTCACTGCTATCAAGTTACCAAGTTTATTATAGAGTTCAAACCTTCAGAGGATGGGTGGAAAGTGTGCTTCACCCCTGTAGATCCTAGATAGGTAAGAAAATAACAAAATACTGATTTCATAGTTTTTTTGCAGAGTTGTTTCCAGTTACCTAATAGGAGATACAGAAATTTCTGTATACAAAATCAAGTTTTAATTCTGTTCAGTGATTTTAAAGCTACATAACACTTCTGAGTTTGAAGAACACAAGTTGTCTCAGTGAAAAAGTGGAGAGGGGAGCTCATTCACTGAATGTATATTAGGTACTGGGCACGTCACTTATCTCTTCAAGATCTCAGCATATAACTTTTTTTTTTTTTTCCGCAGAAATGGGGACTCTCTCTGCCGCCCAGGCCGGAGTGCAGTGGTATGATCTTGGCTCACTGCAACCTCTGCCTCCCAGGCTCAAGCAGTCCTTCCGCCTCAGCTTCCTGTGGAGCTGAAACTACAGGCAAGCAACACCATGCCCAGCTAACTTTTTGTATTCTTGGTGAAGATAAGATTTTGCCATGTCTTCCTGGCTTGTCTTGAAATCCTGAGGTCAGGTGATCCACCCATCTCAGCTTGCCAATATACTGGGATTACAAGAATGAGCCACTACACCCAGCCTCAGCATAGAACTTTGAAGTAGTTATTATCACTCCATTTCACAGATGAGAGCAATAGGATCCAGAGAAATAAACCACTTGGGCCACCCAGGATGTGTCAGAGTTGGTATCTGAATCTAAGACAGTAAAACATGAAAGTTACTTTCCTCTATAAAGTAGCTGTCCCTAATAAAATCAAGTTAGTAATAACACAGTGCAGCCGATGCCCAAACATTTGAAATTTCAAACATGTGTATTCTATGTGGCAGGGCCTGGGCCATGCCTCTCACCACTGTGCTTGCCATGGAGAGATCCAAATGGGAACTCAATGCTGAGGAACGCAAGTGGGAGAAGCCAGCAGCACTGCGGAAATTACTTTTAAACATATACTAGGAACACATTGAATTAAACACGTTTCTGCTCCTCTACCAATGTGATTTTTAAGTCTCTAGCACAATTCCCGGATGAATCAGACTTAGTACAATGGCAAATGAATGAAAGATTACATGCTTTGAATGAACATGGTCGTGCTTTCCAGGGCACTCTGTGTGTTAGTAAGGACAGCAACAACTCATTCCCATCCTGTGTCACCTGCAAGCCCAGTGCTGAGAGAGGTGGCTGGTACCACAGCAGGTTCTCATGAGGCACAGTAAATAACTACCTGACTCAGGCTGTTTCAAAGTAGCAAACTGAAAATATTAAAATAAATACAAAGGTCTATTTTTGTAGTTATGTGAGGATTGGCACCTGATGTCCTGGACATTTTTGTTGGAGGCTTCAATATTTTGGCATAAGGAAGGTAGAATCTGAAAAACAAATTGTTATTGACTCTTCTGCAGGTTTTCCCTATTTCCAGTTTTCTCTAATTTTGAAATATTTGGAAGTGTACATGGCCTGAGAGATCATAGCATCCACGTTTCTCTTTTCTCACTTTCAGAAAAAGAGAAAAGAGTCTCCTTTCACCCTCATGACTCATTTCAATCTTATTGATAGTCTTTTTTTAAAGTTGTATGTTATTTTGCTTTTTTTTTTTTTTTTTTTCAGAGAAACCAAACCCAAGAATTTATTGCATAGGGATTTTCCTTTGCTGGGGGAGAGCTTCAGTTGAAATGAGAAAAAGCTGATTTTATGGAAAGAGATAAACTTGATGAAGAAGATGACAAACAGGAGGTCTGAGATTTGCTTTCGGAGACGTTGGCGACTTGCTGTGTGGATTGGACAAATCCCCACTGAGAACCGTAGCCTCCTTCACTACAAATAAGAAAACTCTCTTCACTTTTCTCATAGCTGTCTCCAGCTGACAGCACGTCAGAAAGTGCGCTTCGTTTTTTTTTTCCTTTATTGCTATGTTTAAAGTTCTTGAGAATGCATTGAACCAGCTGGTTTGGTACATAATTGGAACTGAGTAGTACACAGGAAGGTTTAAAAAAAGTTATCCCCTTCCTCCAGAGGTCGTAGTCATGGAAATCTGCTAATACCTTTAAATAAAATATGTCCATTCTTTCAAAGGAAAATTTGAACATTATGTATAAAGATAAATATTTTATGGAATAATGCAGGGTGGCTTCGAGATATTCTCCTTCACCACAGTAATGATTTTACTTTCCCTTTTAAACTGGATGAATGTATTAGTCAATGTTCTATAGAGGGACAGGACTATTTGAATAGATATATCTATAAAGGGGGACTTTATTAAGAATTAACTCATAGGATCATAAGGTCCCACAATAGGTAGTCTGCAGGCTGAGGAGCCAAGTGAACCAGTCTGAGTCCCAACCTGAAGAACTTGGAGTCCAAAGTTCAAGGGCAGGAACATCCAGCAGGGAGAAAGATGTAGGTTGAGAGGGTAGGCCAGTCTCTCTTTTCACATTTTTCTGCCTGCTTATATTCTAGCCACATTGGCAGCTGATTAGATGGTGTCCATTCAGATTAAGAGTGGGTCTGCCTTTCCCACCCCACTGACTCCAACGTTAATCTCCTTTGCCAACACCCTCACAGACACACCCAGGATGAATACTTTGTATCCTTCAATCCAAACAAGTTGACACTCAGTATTAACCATCACAATGAAGAAATCCCAATTTGATGGTTGCCGTTGTTCAGTTTATTTGCCAGTCATCATTATACTAGATTCCTTAGATCTTCCTTTAAAGGTCTGATGTTTATTTTACTTATTAGAATGGAAATATTTCATGCAATATAATTAATTGGAATCTTTGAATGATGTATTATTGACAACCCTAAAATCTAGTTCATAAATTATATGTATCTTATTCGTCCATTTTGACTTGTGTTAGCATCTTCTGCTCAATCAAGAGAGAATAAGCCTATATCTAGAAATAGGGAATACAGAAATAAGTTAGTTCTTGTAAAGTCTGAATTGTTACCATTTGAAGATCCTCTAGAGTCATGCCCTTAGAACTCAGCTATGGTTGCTAATCTTTGCACAAACTCTTAGAGTTGGGTAGTGTTTTCTTCATCTTGCAGATGAGGATGCTGAGGCTCAGAGAGATTAAGTAACTTGTTCAAGGTCACACAGATAATAGGTGGCAGAACCGGGACTCCCCACAACCATGACTATGCAGCATACCTCTCATATTAGATTGTCAACAAATGCAAAAAAAATTTAAACTAGCTATCTGACTAGTTTATATCAGTATAAACTACCTTTAATGACTGAAAAGTTCCTATACTCAACTGCAGTGCAACATAACAATATTTTAAATATAAGTATCCTAATACAATATATCGCTTCTGTCTGAAGCAGAGCTACCACACTGCACAACTCCAGCGGTCACTGTTCCCATCACATTCTGCAGGAATGATCCCTCTTGAAACAATGCACTCAGAGCTTCCAGTGCCGCTCTGACAGCCCTGGTGAGACAAGGCTTTCTGATAAACTAGTTTAAAAACAGTCCCATGGACAGTGGAAAAAAGAAAAAAACTGGTGAACCACAGGTAGTACAAAAAGAATATTCCTTTAGATAATTGGCAAAATCAGAGTCCCAAATAATGTACCACACAGATATCCAAGAAATTCCTGTTGTATGTATGTGTGTCCAGGTCCAGATCAGAAATAAGAGATTTCTCACTGAGTGTGATGGGTAAAGCACCGAAACTTCTCGAAGTAAAAGAAACAGAGAAGTGTCCAAGTAATGTGCCTAAAGATGAGGAGCTCGGAGAGGCAGGGGAGTGAGGTGGGAAGAGAAAAATAATAAGCGAAAAGAACGAGGGAAGACAAAGAGAGGCATCGATTGATGTGGTTCTGGCTTCCCGGCTGCCCTGTCTGGGCGTTCACTTTCCATGACTACTGACACCTTCCCTGGCACTGACCAGAACCCTCCACTACAGACGGAAGCCCAAACTCCAGCCTCATGTGCTCCAGCCGTGTTTCCAGCCTCTGCATGTGGTACACTTTTCACCTGCTGCCTTGTGCTGTGAACCCCCAGACCTGGCTGTTTCCTCAGGGCTGCCCTCCAGCAGGAGCCAGTACTAACTCCCTCGACCCCTCATCTCAGTATCTTCAGCCCTACCTTCACCTGGTGAAATTCACAACACTGTCCTCCACTTCCTGCCTCATTATTTCAGGACAGTCCAACTCACTCTGTTATGTGGTTTAGCTTCTTAAACACAGGGCTGTGTCTTAATCATGTTTTAGCCTCCAGGGCCTTGAGCACAGATGAGCTACATCATAGATATTTGTATTGATAGGATTTCAAATGTCTGTCATCTGCCAGATTTCTTGCAAAGTGGTTCACACTGAAACATAGGCCTTCTTGGCCTCTTTTTATAGTAAAGATGCTGAGATTCAGAGAGGCGACTTACTAAAATCAAAAAGCTGATGTTAAAACCAGAATTCTAACACAGATTTTCTAAAAGCTCATGACCCTTCCATGACTCTATTCTGATTTTGTGGGAGGAGAAAACAAAATCCACTTAGACAAAGTAGAAAACATGAGCCTGAAATATATTCATGTCCATAGCCACAGGAGAGCCATACGGCCTGCCAATCATGGCCTGGTTCTACACGAAGCATTTGGAACTTTAAGCATTTGCCTGCATTGAAGTCCAGGGTGATGACTGGTATTCAGAACAATGAAGCTGGGTTATAATGGAAATATTTCATTTCCTAACTGTGCTCTGCTTTAGAAAGCAAAGAATTATACAACATGTCATTGATTTTTTTTTAGTTCACTAATTTGTTGACCTGAATGTTCAGTACTCAAACAGTGAAAGGTAATTGATCAGTCCCAAAATAGCATAATCCAGTGATTCCCAGAGTTTATCAATTCATAGCACTATTAATGTCTCAATAGTTTTTCCTCTATACCTTATCTGCAAACAGCTACACTTATTAATAAGTTCTGTTTAAGCAACTTATGAAGCATTGATGTTCCAGCAACTTATTAGCCAACCGGAAAAAAAACACTATGATATACTTATTTTATTCTACAATAACCGTAATTACAAATGGGCTGTGTGCTATTAGATGCTGCACAACTTACTTTTTAAAAAAACAATTGAGCTTTTATTTTAGATACAAAGGGGTGTGTGCAGGTTTGTATGGGTATATGTACCCAAGTAGTAAGCCAGCACCCAATAGGTTGATTTCCCACTCACACCTGCCTCCTTCCTTCCTTCCCCACTCTAGCAGTCTGCAGTGTCTATCTGCACAACTTCTTAAATCTTAGAATCAGATTGGACACTGTGGCATCACCCTCATGTCCTGTTCCTCACTGATTTTTCATTCAGTACTTGGTTTTCATCACAGCAATTGCCAACAATGGCAACAACAACAAAATATTAGTAAAGTTAGGACATCATTGAAGAAAAGACAGCATGATCTCATATAAAAGTTGTAAACTACCCCGAAATGGTATTTTATGCAATGAACGGCAGATACTGCATACTGCTGTGTTTCCTTCAAAATTCGAAACTAGCCTATGCCATCATGATGAGTTTGCTGTGGTACCCTGCAGTGCCTCAGTGCAGAGCTTGTGCACCTTGGGTATAATCATGACACTCCACGTAAATTGTTGTACACAGGCCAGAGGCGGTTGTCACACCTGTAATCCCAGCACTTTGGGAGGCCAAGGGGGGATCATAGTCATTTTTGAGTTGCGATGAAAAAAAATGGTTATTTCCTGATCACCTTTTGTACTTCTCCCCCATTGTGAAGCAGCTATGAAGACTGGCAGATTGATCTCAGATTAGTTTAAAGACTCAGAGCTTAAAGACACTCATCTCAACCTAAACCAGTTATGCCACAGCACTTCCTGGCCATGGTAGTCAAATGACCTAAGATGACCCAGACAGAGAAACGGCCCAACATATTCCCCCTTCTCCTCCTCCTTCCTTCTTTGCTCTCTTTCTTTTTATATTTTTAATAGGATACTGTTTCTGAGCTGGACAAGAGAGCAAATGACCCGAGGAACTCTTGGCACAATCTTGCAAATGAAAAACGAGTGATCCCTGGGATGCAGCCAACATCACAGACGGCAGGTTGGCAAAAACGAAAAACAAACAAAAATAAAAAATGTTCCCTGGTATCATCTTAGAACCACAGAATCATCTCTGGACTCTATATGAATGAGTCCATATTAATTCTCACTTTATATAAGTCCTTTGAATTTGGGTTTTCTTTAACTTACATACTTACTAAAACCATAAGATCAGCTAAATATCAGCTAACCGAAAACTTCAGTAATGGAAAACAGCCGTTTCTCAATGCAAAAAAAAAAAAAAAAAAAAAAAAAGTAGCATACAATTTTCCCAACAGGAAAGAAAATGCTAGTGAACTAAAATTTCGCTTTGAGAGAAAAATCAGCCAAGCCAGCTTCTGCAATAATTGGTTCATCTTTCTAGGACTCTGTGATTAACTCCACTCATACCTCTTGCAAAACAGGGAGATTTAAACAGGTTAACAAAACTTGGGGTGCTTTTTTATGGTTTTAAATTGTTTTGTTTAGTGAAACCTTCCAGATGCAGTAGAAAAATACTCTCTTTTAATTGCATTGAGTTTTCAAAGCAAAATTTCCTGGCTGTCCTTGTCTTGTTAATGAAGTTTTCCACTTACCTATAATATGGCAGAATGGTGATATTTGATGTGGCATTTTCTTGACATTTCTAGCCTACTATAATCACACTCTCTAATTGTCTCTGCCTAATCTGCATAGGAGACCTGACATCTCATCCTAGTTTCTGATTTTAATCATAACTGCATGGAGCCAGAAGGGTCACTAAATAGCATCCAAAAAACACTGTTATCAAAGACATTTTTGCCAATGCCTTTAAAAAGCCAAAGCAAATGATATTTTTCTAAAAAATGAGGTCATTTGTTGTGGTGAAAACAAAGAGATGGCTTTTAAATTAAATCCCAAATGGGTTTTATAAGCATTAAAATTGGATAAGTACAAAACCAGACTAGGGATACATCTCCAATATTACTACGCTGATAACATCACTTAAATTCGTTAGGCATTTACTGAAAACAATGATAATTCTACTTTCAGAGTATCTCCGTTGAAATGAATGAATTACCTCTTATCAGGCCACCACGGGGTACTGCAATTCCAGAAGCATGACAGTACCTCTAACGGATGAGCCCTCCCTGGAAGAGAAGAATTCATTTCTCTCAGCTCTGCAAAGGCTAGCTCTTGCTATGTATCACACACCACACCTGCCACAAAGTGATGGCGACTATCCTGGAGAAATGGCCAAGGTGTGATGGAATACCAAAGCAGAGAAACAGAGGAAAGGACTAGTAGCCAAGAGAGCAGACGTGGGGGAGTCAGACAAGAAAGCTTTTCACCTTAAACCCTTTCCCTGAGCAGGGAATAAAGAGAGTGCAAGTCCAGCAAGGAGGGGTTGTGATGTGGATGGAGGCATGAGCTACAGAGCCAGACTTCCTGGATCCAATCCCACCTGGGCAACTGCTAGCTGCATGGCCTTCAGCAAGATGCTCCACTGTTCAGTGGTTCCATTTTCTCAAGCATAAAAATGGGGAAATGAATAGGACCTAATTCTTGGGGTAGTATGAAAATTAAATAGGTTGATATTTGCAACGTGCTTAGAACAATATTTATTAAGTATCATACACATTTGGTGAGTAAACAAATAAATGGGACTGACATTTACTATGGCTGTTGACTGACATTTGTCCTTTTCATTGCTCCCACAAAGGAGAAACAGATGTTTTACTTCCTTTATCTCACTGAATTTACCTTAACAAACTTCAAAATAGACTTTATCATTAGCCCTATGTTACAGAAGAGAAAACCAAGGGACAGGGAGTTTCAGTAAATTCCCCTGCCCACCATGATTTTCATCTGGTCCCCGTCATTCCCAAACCCGATGTGTTGTTTTTCCATTGCACAATCTTATATCCAGAACCTGGGATAGAATAGAAAGGGACTGAAAGAAGATATTTTAAATAAATAGAAAGAAGATATTTTAAAAAGCAGCAGATAAACACAAATCCTAAATAGGCTGAATGCAAAAGGGGATGGTCTCTCTCATTTCTATCATATAATCAAAGTTAGTACACCCATGGAAAAATGAAAACAAAACAGCTTTATGCAGAACTGATTACTGAGGAAAAGAAAATGACGAGAAAACCAAGCATAATGTAGAAATTCACTTGAATGGCAATACAGAGCCATTTACTACAGGCAAAGGGCAAAGCAGAACCAGAAAAGGCATCAGAAAAGCAAACATTAGATTCCCATCTAAATTGCCAGTCAACATTAAATTATTTGCTGCAAGGAAAACAGCTGCCCACTCTCAGTAGTGAGGCAACCAATACCGTTTTTAAACACTTTTTACTACCTAGAAGTGCCAAGACTCATGCTGTTATTGCTACTATTTATAAAGACTGAAAGGATTAATTATCTACAAGCAAGCCATCTCATTACTTCTGGCTTTCTGTAGTATATAAAACACCCTGTTATTTCATAAACAGATAAATGTCGGTGAAGTCTAATTTGATTAAGTAAAATTGTAAAACAATGAGGTAACTTGTTCTAATAATTTAAGTTACCTAAATAAAAATTGTAGATAAAGGCTAGTCTTTTTATTTGGACTTTACGTGGATTTAGTGGTTTTATATTATTTATTAGAGAAAATGTCAAAAAAAAAACAACCCAGGGCTAGGAAGCATTGTAAGGTTTTTGGTTATGAGAGTGTTTTTAAAAGTCTCTACATATTTGTAAGAGAAGTAATGTAAAAGAAGAGTATTGTAAATAAAAAAATAATAAAATTTAAACTAGAGCATTATAATGATTTTGATAAATTTTCTATTAAAAAGCAGTTGGTAAGGACAAAATTTCAGTGTGTGGATTTATATTTGTTTAAAAATTTCAGGACCTTGTAATAGGTGGCTGCCTCCTCAAAAACATCTCTTATGGGTTCCGCAATATTCTAATACATTCGCTACAGTGGATCAAAGCCATCTTCTAGAGACAACCATCCCTCCCTTACCAAGTGCCAACTTGGTAATCAGGGAGGGTTAACACATTAAAGCATAACCCCTAATGTTACATCTACATTTCATAGCACAGGACAAAATTCAGACAGAATAGATTTTGGAACAAGTCTATCCAGGCCATGTGTTATGGACTGAGTTGTTTCTGTCTGCCCCAAATTCAGATGTTGAAATCAGACCACCAGTGTGATAATATCTGGAGGTAGAGTCATTGAGAGGTGATTACACCCTCATGAATGGAATTAGTACTGTTATAAAAGAGCCCCCAGGGTCCAGGCGTGGTGACTGGCACCTGTAATCCTAGCAATTTGGGAGGCCAAGGTGGGTGGATGGCCTGAGTTCAGGAGTTCGAGATCAGCCTGGGCAACAGAGTGAAACCCTGTCTCCACTGAATTACAAAAAAGTAGCCAGGCATGGCAGCATGTGCCTATAATCGCAGCTCCTCTGGAGGCTGAGACAGGATAATGGCTTGAACCTGGGAAGCAGAGGTTGCATTGAGCCAAGACTGCACTATTGCACTCCAGCAATGGGCAACAGAGCCAGAATCCATCTCAAAAAATAAAAATAAAAATAAAAGAGGCGCCAGTCAACTGCCTTGCCTGTTCCACCATGTGAGGACACAGCTAGAAGGTGCCATCTATGAATCAGGAAATGGGCCTTCACCAAATACCAAATCTGCCAGCACCTTGATCTTAAACTTCCCATCCTCCAAGACAGAAAGAAAGAAATAGTTGTTATAAATAAATAAATAGTTACAAACTGCCCAGTCTGGGGTATTTTGTCATAGCAGCCCACATAGAGGAAGACAACATGTGGCAGAGATGAAAGAGTCAGGTGAGGTCTAAACACATGCTAGTAAAGCAAGCCAGCACTGTAAGGGCTGTAGGTTTGAGAAAGATCAGAAGATGAAACCCATACCAGAGAAAGTAGCTGTAATTAAAACAAAACAAAACCAAACCCTCAAAATTATATTAGGGTGGGAAGAGGGAATATAAACCATTGATTCTCAAACTTAGTTCAAATTGGGGTATTCAGGGGTCTGCTGAAGATTAGGAAGCCTCCATGAAAGAAAAACACACTCTTCAGACTCCTGGTGAAACAAGCTGAGAAGAGCAGAGAGGAAACAAATCAGCTCCACCTTTAGCTATGGATGAACAGCAAGAGGGAAGCTAGTGGAAGATATTAGGCCAATTTAGCAAAGCCAACCTTTGAAGGAGCCCACCCCAAGTTCCATAGACTTAGTCATTTATACAGTCTATGGGACGGCTCTCAAGTGGAAAAAAAACAAAGATGTACCTAGTGTCCAGTGTAGTGATTGGGTGAAAAGTGAGCGGTAACCAAAGATTTTCTCTAATTTCACCAGTTAGTAGGGTGACCACAGAATCTGACAATCAAAGAGAACCATTTTAAGAAGTGATGCTGGTAATAATTATGGTGGAACAACTGGTGTAAAAAGACTAGACTAATTATTCTAATTCCAATGCTTATTGGTATAAATTGCTCCATCACAGTTACAGAACATGCTGAATATATATTTCTAATTAGTACGTGGTTTTAAATTATGCTTTTCTATTTTACGCAGCAGGTTTAGATCTAATAGTACTTGATTGTTTTCAAAAATTCTTTCTCAAAATGTTAAGGTTTGACACTATGAAAAGTCTTTAAAATATGCTTCAGGGTAAGAATCATAAAAGAGAATTTCCAGCAAGGCTTTGAATAGTTCCATACTCTAGAATAAAGGTGTGCATATTCTGCTACCCTGCAGAGTGATAAATTAAAAGGCAACATCTTTATATGAATGTCTAACTTGTAGAATATTCTTTAGAAAATAGATCACAACAATTCATCTATTATCTAAAAGTGCACATTTGCATTTTAAATAGGTAGCTAGGCAGGCCGGGGCTCAAAAAAGCTTAAGGAACTGGGTTATAAAGACAAAAAGCCCTATAGTCATTTTGCCAGAAGTACCCTATGAAAATAGTTGACCTCTATGTCCTGGAGAAAGAAAAACCAAACAAAATAAAATCTTATTTATTGTCTGACTTAAATATTTCATCTTGCATAAATATGAAGACAGCCCTAAAGGCTCTGCATCATTTTATCCAAGTTAAGCTTCCATCAAACAGTTGGAAAAACTGGAAAGAATGTTTTCTTATACAAACCCATATTACCTAAGAGACAAGATAAACATGAAAAGCTTGGATACATTAATGCTGTATAGAAGCTCCTTTATGCATGAACATTCTACTTAAAAGTTCTCACGGAAACAATCTACCCAGATGCCCGAACAAAAGCATTTCAATTGATTACTGCCAGCAGTTGATATGAATGGCTGTTTGTGTATTGTCTCTTTGGAGTTATAAATAAATGAACTGGTAAAGAGGCTTTCAGAATTAACATGTTAGGCTATAAATAAACGTTTGTGCAGCTGCTTATTACCCAGATCATTTGTACCCTTGTATCTCTCCAAATCAGCACTCAGTATTCCTGATAAAGCATTCAGGATTCCTGACAAAGGAATTAACCTATAGAACATGAGTTAATTCTATATTTTATATCAGAATTATAAAGGGTTCCAATAAATTCTGAATTGTATTTGTGACATGTTCTATTCATTTAGTATTAAAATACTTCCAACACTGTACAACTGAAATTCAAGCTTTGGTCCAATCTCAACCATGTATCAAAGGCTCATTTTAAATATTTAAAGTAAATAAAATCCTTGTTATGAATAGAAATACAGTAAGTAGTGAATCCAAACCCAGAAAAAAGAGAAAACATTTTCATGTCTGATTATTAGCCCTGGGTCCTTCCACTAAGGTAGAAATTGCACATTTTGTGTATAGAATTCACATTGTTTTCCTGGCCTTAGTACATTAGTTGGAATAGTTTATCTTTATGATATCAAGAACCTACCCTCATATTTTCCACCAGTGACCTTGAGCTAGTATTGACAAAATAAATATTTCAAAAGACTCCAGCGAGGGCTGTGCTGAGGCATTTCTAGGCAGGTATCAACTACCTGAAAAATAAGATAAAGACTCGGGCCTGGATAAAAATGGCCTGTCAATACTCACTTGGATCGCACCCACACAGGACTGCTTTACCAGCTGGGCTCCCTGAAAAGGAGAGCTTGGGGGCAAGTGGCTACATAGGCAGCAGTGTTTCCTGATGATCTGGGATCACTGGTCATAGTTTCCAATATATACTTTGGAGTCAGATCTGAATTCAAAACTCAGGTTTTCCACTTATTATTTCTGTAACTTGAATATATTACTTAGCTTCTCTTTTAGCCTTCCCATTCATTTATCCATTCATGTAACAGATAATATCACCCTCCTGTTGCCAATGCGGTGGGAGCAAAACAAGATGATATAGGTGAAGTAACTGCCATGGAACATGTGCTCAGAAATGTGGCTGGCTTTTGTACTGACGTGAGAAAAGACCCGGTAAATGAACCCCAAGATTGGCATTGTGATGCTTTTACATTTTGCATTTCTCCATAAGTGTTTCACACTAAAAAATGAAATAAATGCAAATATAATCCATTTTACTAGTCTTAAATTTTCTAAGAACCGGGTATTAATTCAACCATCTACTGTAACCATGAACAGTAAACAATACTGATAAATCAAATTTTATTTTTTAAACTAGCTATAAAAAAACCTAATACCTGATTTTCAATCTGTTTAATAAGATGGAGGAACCCACCAAATTACTCTTCTTTGAAAGCTGTTCATATGTAAATGAATAAAATATATTTTACTAAAACTCATTTCCAACTGCAATTTTTAAGAATACATGAAGAAGGGATATGTTCAATTCTACATTATTACGTTTTTATTTAACCAGTTTTAACCAACATTATTTTTTAAGTCCATCAGAACTATCAATTTCCATAAAATATAGACTAGCCTATTTTAGGAGGCAGGTAAAATCTGTGTTTCCCAAAGGCACATACATGAAGTGAAAAATGAACCATGACTACTAAATTACACTGAAGACACTGGTTCCTAAAACTTTAAGAAAAGTAATATTTTGGGGGAAGCAGGCTCCAGTTGTGAAAATATTACAGTTATATGCAGGTAGCGTTATAGAATCTGGAAAATCAACAATAAGAAAAGCACAAAAATATTCTTGAAAATCTATTTTTTTTTGTAAGACCCACTTGGACTATGGTTTAAACTCTGATTTCATAAGATTAGAAAAGACGAGCTAAAATATGAAAAAATAACTACATCATAAAACCATAAGAATTGTCATGAGCATACAAAGACCTGGCCACGAACTCAAGGGTTTTGTTTTGTTTTGTTTTTTAGCACAACAGCAACAAAAATTACTCCAGAAATTTGTTTCAAAAACAGTTTTTCTAATCCTATAGAAGCAGACCGTCGGGTCACTTTTCTCATCTTCAAAAAGGAATTTAACCCTGCATGGAAGATTAAGGTATGGACGGAGCTCCCAATCAACTAGCAATTTCTAAGTTAGCTTAATTAAATAAACTGAAATTCCATATGTGTATGTGATTACTATTTAGAAAATGAAGAGTTTTATATATGTGTGTGTTTAATTCTTTATACAGAACTCATTATATTATGATGTTAAATAACTACTAAAAATAAAAAAGATAACACACATATTAAAATGTTCCATGGACTGTGTGTTAAGATGATTGCATTCCTAAAGTGCAGAAAAATCCCATTATTTCAGTATCTTGCTGTGTTTCACTGAATCATCAGCATTAATCATAGATGACATATTCCTAATGCATTAGTACTGTCCTTCATGGTGTGAGAACATCTACTAAGGAAATGGTTTTTTCTTTATTGTAAAAAAGTCTACAGTTGTAATAAAGAAACCTGAAAATACATGTTTTTCATCTTTATCTCTGGCTGTTTTTCTAGCTCCTACTGACATCCCATAATGCTATGCATATAAGTGTGAACAATAATTGCTTTTCCATTTACAATAAAAATTACCCAAAATTTAAACTGAATCAGCTGTGGGACATTGATGCAGCTTAAATATTTAAAAGTAAAATAAAATGATCTTTCATTTTCCCATTTTCTTAAAAAAATTTTCTCAAAACAGCTTCTTGTTAGGCTATGCCATATTTACCCCTCCTACCAAATCTGCAAGTGTTCAGAAAACATCGAACTGCTATCTAAGATCAGGGTTTACATTTCTGATTCTTAATGACTGATCTATGTGCACATAGAAGACAGATGAAAATCCAATTTCAAGGTTAGGAAATCAGTTGTGCCTGGAGAAAAAACACTGTAAGTTCAATTTGATACTTAAAGATCTTGGTTTGTTTTAATGTCAAGTTGACTATTATTTAGGTCTATTATAAGATTAATTAACTACTATTACTTGGGAAAAGTAAAATCGTTATTGGACAGTGTTTATTATTTTCTAGCTTTTCATGAGGATTTTCCATAATACCAGTAGTGCACAAGTTTTTCAATTTGGGTTTATTTTGCTTCCTTTTCTGGAATAAAAGAAAAGCATTCTGGTTTGTGATGGTGCACTCTACTTCCTGGCAATATCTGCTGAAGAGCTATGACACCATAATAGTTCAATAACTTACTCATATATTGAAGCTATAGCAATCTTACACTGGAGTTGTGAATATCTTTCCATTAATGTTCCACATCAGTTCATCCAAGCTGTACCCCATGGAATACTGATATTTGATTAAATATTTATAGGAACCCCCCCAAAAAAGACTATTCTGAGTCAAATAAAGGGAAGCAATGAGTCAAAGTTAAGTAGGTCTTGCTGTTATTGTTTTTATTGCCAAATTTCTAAGAATATTAAAAATGAGGCTTGGAAAACATTTTTAATAAAAGCAGGCAGGCCTTGCTCAGGAGCAAGTAGCATCTCAAGATACTTGAGAAAACATATCCATCTGTGCACCACAAAATCTCCACTGAATGTCTCATAGACATGTGAAAACCTTGTCTAAAACTTAACTCTTGATATCCCCCAACCAAAATCTATTCAGGTTTAACCCTCCCCCTTTTCTTTGGATTCCAATATTGTCTTTTCTGTTTCTCAGGTCAACAATTTTAGAGACACCCTCGTCTGTCTCTTTGTCTGTCTTTCTCTATGTATACACACACATGCATTTGTACACACATACTCACACACCCCAGTCTGTCATGAATTTCTGTCAGCTCAATCTTCATAATATATCTAGAATTTAATTACCTCCTACCACTTCAACTGCACAGCCTTAGTCCAAGCCATGATTGGACTATGGCTTAGATTATTGTGTAAGTCCCCTAACTGCTTATCCTGATTCCACTTTGCCCCCTCTAATCTCTACATAGCATCTTCTTATAAAAACGAAGTTCAGATTATATCACATTTCTATAAAAATATCTTCCAATACTTTCCCATTCAACTCCAGGTAAAGATGTCACGTCCTCACTATGACAGCGACAGCACCCTTCTCTCTGATCAGTCTTCCTCTCTCAACCCTGCTGCTCTCTCCTCCCTGTTCTGAGAACACACCACGGTGCTCCTGCTCAGGTGCCTGCATTTGTCCAGACCTCTCCCTTTCCCATGATGCTTGCTTCTCTTCTCTCATTCCTTTTATGTCTCTGCTCAAATGTCACCTTATCTGAGAGGCTATTCCTGACCCCCATAAATTGAAAAGTTTTTGTTTCATCACTTCCCTGCCCCTTTTCCTAAAAATATAGCAAGTTTTAGCACTTAGTTTTACAAATGTATCTTTTTCTCTTTTTAACACATAATTGATGTAAGAAAGTTTATCTTTTTACTAGTTTATGTCACTCTGTTAGAATATTAGTTCCAAGAGAACATAATTTCATTTTCTTTTGTTTCACATAGTTATTTTTAGTACCTAGAGAAATGTTCTGCATGTGGGTGTCCAATCAAGAATGACTGAAATAACCAATATGAACACAACATTTAATATGTTTTTTTCTAAGCTGTCTTTAATTCTGTTTACATTAGTATCCTTAAGGAAAATTCATAGTAGACATCACCCAAGTCATTGGTCAAATGATCATCTCCCTCCATCAGAGCAAGAGATCCTAAGTGCAGAGATACATGTTATCACGTTTATGTATATATATAGTCAGTGCCCACAACTGGTCCTGGCATATTTGTTAAGTGTTGAGTAAATAGCTCTGATGTATTTTCATTACCATTCTAGAATCACAAATGAAATACATAGAAGAATAATATTTCTTGCATAAGAAGCCATAAGCAAATCTCTTAGAGACACTGAAATTTATATAGAAAAATGCAGTAATTTAGTTTTAGAAAGGTGAAAAGGTTCCTGAATTATTAGCGAAGACACATTAATCAGGGTCTTAGTTGTAGCAAAGACGGAAACAAATGGTGATCGAATCAGCAGATGTTAGTCCTGATGTTAATGAACAAATTGCAGAAACAGATGGCAACCACAGCCAAGAAGCCAACAAGCTGAAGGAAGCATGGGATGATGGCAGGTCCATCAAAATAGTTCAGGGAGAAGGAAGAAAGGGTAACTGGCTAGCACCATGGGCAGCACTACATGAAGCAATATTTTTCGATATATTCAACCCAACACAAATAAATGCTTTAATGTGGTGGGGTTTCTTTTGTTTGCTTGTTTATTTGTTTATCCCCCCCAAAACAGACAATTTATACCTAAAGACTTCAACCCTGAGATAAAATATAATTGCTTTTAAGGATCTGGATGTATCACAATGGATCTGATCCCCCAGTGTCAAGAAAAGCCTGAGTTTCCAGATTGCTTGAGAAATGCCTATCAGATAACTCTTGCCAGTTTTCATCAGTTTTTCAATCCTTATGGCACTAAAGGTAATTTAAAAAGTGTCTTTTAATAATCAGTTATTTCCCTGAAGATATACTTTTCAAAAGAGCTGTCTAGGCTTGAGAGAACTAATGGGCTTTGAAATAATCAAGTAATTTACTATCCTCTCTGTTTGTGATGTATTGTTATTTGTAAATTTTACTTTATTAAACTGCAATCTTGGTCAATTTCACAGTGACTATTTCCTAAATCCCTTGGCAGGGATAATTAACTGCAATTCTTTTAATAAATAAAGCTTTCATGTTCTGTGCCATAGGGCCATACATATGTTTTTGTATATATAGACATATAATTGTTGGTTTAAAGCTTACAAATGCATTAAATAGGTTCGTAAATTTAGTAATATTTTAAATTAATAAATATGTTTTAGTCTTAAATTGCTTGGTAAAGAGGTAAGGAAGCCTTCTGATTTCTTCCACATTATTATCATTTATGGGGCTTTAAGTAGGTTCTCTAGTATGGCATCCTTTGTAGGAGTTAATTAAAGACCTCACTGAACTTATTGTTTTTAATCCTTTTGAATGTCATCCTGAAGCTGTCTCACTGAGAACTTCTAACTATAAATTCTTGCCAAGTTATCTGTATTACTCATTTCAAGCACAAGCCAGATTTATTATGAGATTAATAAATTATCCCTAAAAGAGTTCTGTCTCACCGTTTCTTCAAATATTTTTGTCAACTTTTTGTTTGGAAATAACTCTCCAAAATCATATGAGCTGTGGTGCTCATAAAACAATATGAGTCAAAACTCAGAATACACAAAGAAGAAAACCTCAGATCAAATCTATATCCACATTTTATGATTCATGGTCTCACTTTGAGTAGAGCTGGCAGACATAGAGCCTGAGTGCTGCCACTGCCTAATCCAAACATGGCAGACATGGTTCGTCAGTTACTGACCTCTTTTGCCCTTACAATCCTATACAGAGAACCACAGGCAGCAACTATAAATTTACTGCATTTTCATACAAGGTGAATTCTGCTTGCCCTTCCTGAATTGGAACGTTGAATTAGAGTTTAGTGGCATAGGCCTAGGCAGTTAAGATAGGACATGATTTTTAACAATTTTAAACACTTTAGAATAGGTAGCTATCAAAACTCTTTTCTATGTTTACTCAACATTTTCCTAATTAAATGGTCAGTTATATATCTATGTCCAGTTAAATATTAATAGTTTTACTTACTGACTGCCTCAAAGTTGCTTGACTTTGACGGATAATTGTCCTTGAGGGAAGACTTGACCATGAGGTCTAAAACATGGCCATCTCCAGCACTGCATCAATGTGGGACTCTGGGGTGGCTCATGCACAGGCCTGGGCACAGGGCTATCTATGCATAGGCCTCTGGGGTTTCTGACTTAGAAATGTGGGAGCAATCACATCCATAGTCTACAAATAATATTATAATCAGAGAAAAATGATTTAAATCAATGCTAACATGTTAGGAGCCATGTGATCTTAATTATGTTATTCCTGAAATTTCAGTTTTTCACATATAGCAGTAAGAGAATAAAACATACTCCAAAAATTGTCATGAGGGTTGGTAAAGGTAATTTAAGTAAAATCAGCCAAACATCTAGTACAACTGAATCTAAATTTAAGTGAAAAGAAACAGTACTAAGGTATCCCTACTTATACTAATGCACCTCTTTAACCCTGCAATTGAAAAACTTGTTTTACATCTTTCACAGTAAAATAAGTCGCAAGAATTGTTATATATCCAATGTATGCTTTAAGATATAACTATCCTGAGATAAAATTTGCCCACTATGTAAAATTTACTCATGCAAAGTGCATAATTCAATGATTTTTTAAGAATACTGAATTGGGTAACAATCACCACCAAGTACTTAATATATTCTTGCATTTATTTTCAATATCACCAAAGGATGTCTCTTCCGTAAGAAAACATTCTGATAAAAATCAGTGTATGGCAATGACATTTTTTAAAAAGTTTGAATTCAGTTGGATTGTTGCTAGATTAAGAATAATACAGGGGAACAATACCAATTGAAATGTGTAGCCCTTAATTAGTTCCTGGGTATGAAACAGAAAAATTATGGACTTCCAGTTTCTAATCTGACATGCAAAGATTTTTTACTCCAATTTGCAGAGTACCATTGTAAGTTGGTTTTGTCTTCAAGAGACGATCAAATCATCAGCTATCAGTCACATAAACCCATAAATTAGAAGTTGTGCAACTTTTATTTCATTTTCTGAGTAATATAATTGTGTAATTATATGTAATTTGAGATTTATAGGAACTTCAGGAAATAAAATTAGTAGCTTCAGAAAAAAAATAGTAACTTCAGGAAATAAACTAAAATGTGAAATTTAAAATAAGTTATATGAACACATTTTGCTAAGTTAACAATTAGATTTTATGCTATTCCCTATTAAAAAACTAAGCCCCATCAGTTAATTTCCTAGTTATTTAAATATGCCTTGCATTCTATAGTATATTCTAAACATTATCAAAAGCCTTTTTATAGTCCTATTATAAATTTTGTTATGTAATTAGGTATTACATGTGTACACATATACTGTGTATTACACATTATATGGCTAATAATTATGCAATACATTATATAGCTAACAATTACAAATACACTAATAAAATGCAACACCATTATAAACACCTATTTTTCTACTTTAAATTATTTCTTAACCACAGGATAAAAAACAATTATAGCAATTTGAATAGAACATGTTGTTAAAGTAAGGATCATAAAAAAGTGAGCAGAGGATGTGAACACTTTTCAAAAGAAGACATTTATGCAGGCAACAACATGAAAAAATGCTCATCATCACTGGTCATTAGAGAAATGCAAACTAAAACCACATTGAGATACGATCGCATGCCAGTTAGAATGGCGATCATCAAAAAATCTGGAGACAAGAGATACAGGAGAGGACGTGGAAAAATAGGAATACTTTCACACTGTTGGTGGGAGTCTAAATTAATTTAACCATTGTGGAAGACAGTGTGGTGATTCCTCAAGGATCTAGAAATAGAAATACTATTTGACCAGCAACTCCATTACTGGGCATATACTCAAAGGATTGTAAATCATTCTATTATAAAGACGCATGCACACATATGTCTATTGTGGCACTGTTCACAATAGCAAAGACTTGGATAAAGAAAATGTGGCACATATACACCATGGAATACTATGCAGTCATAAAAAAAAAAAAGATGAATTCATGTCCTTTACAGGAACATGGATGAAACTGGAAACCCTCATTCTCAGTAAACTGACAGAACAGAAAACCAAATACTGCATGTTCTCACTCATAAGTGGGTGTTGAACAATGAGAACACATGGACACAGGGAAGGGAACATCATACACTGGGGCCTGGAAGTGGAGTCTAGGGGAGGAATAGCAGGGTGTGGGGAGATTGGGGAGGGATAACATTAGGAGAAATACTTAATGTAGATGATGGGGTGATGGATGCAGCAAACCACTACCACAGCACGTGTATACCTATGTAACAAACCTACACGATCTGCACACGTACCACAGAACTTAAAGTATAATAAATTTGAAAAAGGATCACAATGTCTGTTATCAATTGTCATGTGTAAATCATCATAAAATTATCTGAAGAGCAGTAATTTTCTAAAGTTCATTGAAAGCCTCATTTGGTTTTTGCTTTCCATCACCCTTTGAAAGAGTTCTATTTGCATACATATGTGTGTGCCACTCAAAATAAGATGGATATGTGGGGAATTTCTCTACATAGCATGGTCCTAAAGCCAAAAGGTCATTTTAAGGAAAAGATAAAATTTCTCAGTTACCACAAAATCAAAAGTATGCAAGTAATGCAATTCAGGAAAGGGGAAATCATTGTTTTTCAGCTTTGATGAAACAGGAGTGTGGTGGTGAGTCAATATTCTGCTTAGGGCTGAGCTAACTCGTGTTTATTTTATAACCTATATATGCAAACTTCTAATACTTAATTTAACTCAATTTAACAAGTACCTAGGTGCATTGCATTATCTTACCAATTTATATTACATTATCATTATCTTACCAATATAAAAATGACTAAGGCTCATTTTTAACTTCAAGACAGATCAGAATCTAATGAGAGATAACATGAGCCAACATGTAATTGTAGTGGAAGGCTGAGTACTAAATAAAAGTAAAGCTATTGTGCCACAGAAGAGCAGAGAAGAGCAACCCCCTTAGTCTCAAAATTAGGGAATTCTGCATAGAAGGACTGGCATTTGAGTTGGGCCTTGAAGTGTGAAAGAAACTTTGAAAACTGCATCCAAAAAAATGAAAACAACTGAACTCATGACACAGAGAGTAGAATAATGGTTGCTTGGAGCTGGGAAGCGTAGTGGGGGTTGGGGAGGTGGGGATAGTGACAGCGTACAAAAAATAGAAAAAAATGAAGAAGACTTACTATTTGATAGTACAACAGGGTAATATAATCAATAATAACTTAATTGTACATTTTTAAATAACTTAAAGAGCATAATTGAATTGTTTGTAACTGAAAGGACAAATGCTTGAGGGGATTGATACCCCATTCTCCATGATATATTTATTTCACATTCCATGCCTGTATCAAAACGTCTCATATACCCCATAAATGTATACATGTACTATGTACACATAAAAATTAAAAATAAAACCATATATTAAAACAAGAAAAGGGAAGTTTTTATGTTTTGAATAGGTATAAATTGCCAGGTATGTGAAAAATGAGAGTGGGAAAGTAGTTTGAGGCAGATTATGGAATACCTTGATTTTAGAGCTCTGTAGATGGCGTTGGGCATCGTGTTGATGGAGGAACTTTCTGAGGAGGGTTGTGACTGATTCCCTTGTTTTTGGAATCAGACTCTAGTAGCAAAATGGATGACTTACAGACTGGAGGCAAGGACAGTGGTTTGGGGGCTGTTAGAGTAATTCAAGTGAAAAATAATGAGGAGAAAAAGAGAAGTCATCATGGAATCATCTAAGAGATGTAGCTGATAAACTTGGATTAGATTTGGAGGGTGAATAAAGAAAACGATGAGATCAAATATAGCTTGGGCTTTTGGTATGGTTGAAATCTTACCTCTGAAATGGAACATAGAGAGAGAAAGATCTGAGAATAAAGAACTGAGTGTTAGGAATTCATGTAGTAGCTCCCTCACAAATTTAGTTTTAAGTAGGTTAGGAATTGGTGGTCCATAAATAAAAAGCACTCCTGATACTTCAAGTGATCTTCTTTTAGATTTTCATTGCTTTTCTTTCCAAACTTATAAATGACATCAAGGAAGCTGGTTTTCAAAATTACTATTGCATGGAACAATTTTCTCTACCTCCCAAACATAGAGAGAGAGCAACAGAAATCAATGGAATCCACCAGCACCCTAATTATAAAACAAGTATAGGAAGGGTGTTCTCTAATGCCTGGCACATTCCTGCCTCAAGGCATTTGTACCTGCTGTTCCCTCTGCTGAGGGCCCCACTCACTCTCACTTTATTTAAATGCCCTCTGATGAAAAGGGCTTCTGCAGCCAGCTGAATTAGGAGTGCTCTCTTAGCTGGGCACTCATTTACTAGGCTTCATAGCACTTCCTAGCAGTTTTCACCACTAGTGTTGATACTATACACTACTCAACATGTGTGCATTTATTGTTTATTGTCTGTCTTTCCCCAGTAGAAAACAAAATGTTCCATGAAAGCAGGGCCTTTGTTTTGCTTACAAACAATGCTACACCATCTGCTTCTAGAATAGTGCCCACTATGCACTGAGTCTTAACTAAAAATTAAATGAATGGATGCTGATTTTATTTCGGACTTGGAGCTATCAGATATCCTAGTTTCAAGAGTTTTCAAGTTGGTTGGCTACTACATGTATAATTCTCAATCACGAGACAACTAAGTCATTTCTTATTTACTACATTTAAATAAAATTACTAATGCTAGGCTCATGGAGATGACTGATTTTATAGATTTTTGGCATTATAGCAGTCATTTTAAAGTTTAAGCATGTATCAGAATCCCTTCTTAAAGCAGATTGCTGGACCCCAGGTCTAGAGGTTCTGATTCAGTAGATCTGGGAGGGGTCCAAAAATTTACTTCTAACAAGGTCCCAAGTGATATAGGTGTTGCTGGTCTGGGGACCACACTGAAAGCCACTGCATTACGACTATAACATAACTGCAGTATAAACACGAGAGACGTCTGCAGAGTTAGGGAGTTAGATGTTGCAGCGTTTTGTTGGTAAAATAGTAGGCCCCTAATGGAAGAGATCACTGTTCATCTGTGTCCAAGTCTTGTAGTTTTTCAGCCCATTTTTTAAAGTTTCTTTCTTATCTTTATATTTTACATTGTTTTACATTAATTTGATTGTGTGTATTTACGGTACACAACATGATGTTATGGGATACCTATAGATAGCAAAACAGTTACAACAGTGAAACAAATTACTATGTCTATTATCACACCACTTTTTGTGTGTGTGCCCAGAGTACCTAAAATTTACTCATTTAGCAAAAATCCTGAATATAATCTTTTAACTGGGTTAGGATATCATACTATACTTCATTTCATTGCAATCTACTTCTCAAAAATAACCCCTAAATTCACATTAAAATAGCATTGACGGTCTAATGGAAAAATGAAAGCTATCCTTAGAAGGCGAATGTACCATAGGACTTCTGCTTACTTTCAAGACAACACTCAAAAACTTTGGAACATTTCTTTATGTAATTATGAAGTATAAGGCCCTGACAATTTTCTCTTTAAATGCTATCTCCTGGGCCCTTTTTGATTTATGATCTAAGAACATAAAAATGTTAATGATTAAAGATAATATAAATAGAAGGATCACGTTATTTATCATATAAACCAGAACACTTTGGGAGAAAATGGGGTGCTATTAATTTCAATTGGTTAATAGTTATAAAATAGGACTATCCAAAGAGGTATGATTATCCTAGATAGGTTAGAAAATTGTATCAAGTTAAAATCAGTTCTTGAAAGAGTGTTGTTTATTAGTTGGTTTTTGTTTTGTGATTCTGAAGTATATCTGAAATTTATTTACAGTTTCTGTACAAGACCTTCAGACTGCATTCCTGTCTACCCCCACACATTGAAAATCCTAACATCTGCACATAGGTTGGAGGCTCCCAGTTGGTGTGTGCATATGATCATGATGTAATAGGAAGAACTTTGTAGGTTGTCAAAATGTAGTTTGCATGCCAGCTCAGCAGTGTGGCTTTGGCTCTCTCTGCACCTTTGTTTCCCTAGGGGTGAGTGGTGAAGAGTAATACCTATCCAATAAAATTACACACACAGCACAAAATACCTAAAGTGTCTGGTCTACAGTATGTGCTTATTAAATATCCAATTTGTTCTTTTCCAAAATACTTTCTAAAATGTCTATAAGCCAAAAAACTTAACCCTAGTAATCTAAGAGGTTCACCTAATTTATTAACTATAAATGATTTCAAACCATGCTTTTCAGAATCTCCAAATAAAAACAAATGCTAAGATAAGGGAGATGCAGGTTGCAGCGTAATTTATTTAGAAGGCAATCAATGAGAAAACCTCAACCTTATTACCTAAGTAGTCACAGTATTCATTTTATAATTTGACATTAAAGAAGAATGTGCATTTTTAAATCTTCATCAAAGGTGATATAGATTTATAAGTGATGAGAAACACTGAAAGAAATTGATTAAATAATGACTTGAATTTCTGGATGAGAGTCAAAATAAAATGGAAAAAAATCAATCAATGTGTAGAGACTTGGTTAAAGACCAGAGGGCTATGGTGTGGTAGGCTGGGTCACCCACAGTGTCACTGAGCATCAGCTGTTTCTGCTTTTCATAGCTTCTTTATTCCATTCTCCTCTTACTAAACAGAGTCTCCAAAAGCAGCAAACTATTTTGCAAAGTAGCTCTTCTTGGTGGAAGCATCTGCCTGCTGAGGATAGGGGTGAGGGACTGGGAGGACAGAATAATCCATGAGTGGGTTGCTGCTTTGGAAATAGGACAATCTTTATTCTCATTTCGGGAGCTTTGACCTGAATTCGACATTTTTCAGCTTCCACTAGAATTCGATGCCATGCACTTAACTGTTCTTCATGCATTATCCTCAGTGACTTTTAAAAATGTCAGAACTGAAAAAACCTGAGAGGTAAACTAACCCAAGACTCTAATTTTATGGATAAAATAGGCTCAGAGATGTGAGGTGATGTATCCAGTCATATATACAGTAAGTGAAGTGCCAGGCCCTTATCTTCTGACTCTTGAAGCTATGTTTCTGTTAGTGGTTCACACTATTTCTTCTCCATCTATGCAACTAAAGACGAACTCAAAGGGGGTTTCTCCATAGGTCACTCGAATTCCTTGGATTTCTTCAAAGCTATTTTTAACTCTGAGATTTAACTATAGGGACATTTCTAAATACATGATATAAAACCTATATGCTGAAGCACAGTATATCCATTTTAAAAAGTCATGTTCTGGAATATTTCACAGCATGTGAAAATGCTTATGATATATTGTTTTAAAAGCAGAGTACAAAAAATATGTACATTAAGATGCAAATATTTATAAATGTAAAGAGGGTATATGGAAGAATATATACCAAAATATTAATGGCCATTAACTCCAGGTGTTAATATTGCAGGTAAATTGGTCTCATTTATAGTTTTCTGATTTCCACCTATTCTTCAAAAATATGTATTATTTTTGTAACCACAAAAGAAAAAAGATACATGGATAGCAGAGAAACATTTCAGCATGTAAATATTCTGAGCTGGCTTTTTCCATACCATTGTTTTTGGCTTTCTCCCTTTATCCCTGGCTTTTCTGTAACCCTAAATTTTCCTCCCTGACTCCCATTATCACTGTGTTCTCAAACGCAAATTCCCATTATCACTGTGTTCCCAAATGCAAATGCTCACACTGATCTCAGCTCACCTGCTCACTACACCTCTGATCTCAAAGGGGCCTAATGCTCCTTTTTGTACTCTTACAATTTGGCTGTGATAGAAAACGCCAGCGGAAATGTCCTATAATCAACTGAAACTATAAGTGAGAGGCTTGAGCTGTAGATGAGGTGGTAAGTCATTTACTTAATGAGATAGAAAAGGCTGGAGAACAAAAGCCAAGGAATCCTTAAAGGGCAGAGACAAGGCTGGACTGTAGGGAGAGAGTCACCATTTGGGGTTGGAATGAAGAATACAGTCAAAAAACAGAGAAAAAAACAATAGCAAGAAGTGATGTCATGGAAACCAAGAAGAAAGATCTAGAATACTAAATGTTGCTATGATATATCTAGCAGCAGGATCAGAACAATTAAAGAATAAGTTGAAAACATTTAAAAGGATTCATAAGAAAAATATTATGTTGATTCTTTAAGAACAATTCTGGGTAAAGGACACACTAAAAACATTTTGATATGTTCTCTTTTATGATTGAAAGTAAGGAAAACCATCCTAAGCAAAATACCTAGTTTCAGAGGAGGGATAAAATCCAGGAACAGAATTTTTGAGTGATGGATGCTCACTAAGAAAGCCTTATGACAGGAAACCCAGCAAGCATTAGGCTCAAAGAGACATTTGGATCATGTACTTTCACACCTGAGCACCCAGAAAACATAATATTTTTACTGGAATAAAGAGATGAGACACTAAACCCTGCCAAGAACCCTTGAGGGTAAGAGGATCAAATGATCCACATGTCCACTGCCCATTGTAAGAACCTGGGTGCATCCCACACCCTTAACAGTAACTCTGAAATTGAGAATATAGATAAAGAGATATACCATTTACATTAAATTACATTGTAATGCCTTGCAGGGATCTAAGTCCTACACTATGGACATCACAAATGATTAAAGAACCACTAAAAACAAAAGACTAATTTCTTCTAGAGTAGATCGGGAATGACTGTCAAGGAAATAACATCTAACTTAAAAACCAATGGGTTTGTCAACAGAATAAAGAATAAAGAGACTAGCACTCCAAGAAAACCAGAGAAAGCGACGGACAAAATGATTAATTCTGAGGGAGGTATGCTGTTTTCTAGGCCCTGTCATCCAGGTGGCAGGTGGGAACCAGAGACCCTGAGGTCAGGTCCCACGTGTACACCTCCTGGGACCATCCCTGGCTGGTGCCACAGGCACGGCAGCTTACACTCAGCTCTTGGGATCATCCAATTTCATGATTAGGAGTGGTTTATTCCCAACATGGGAGGCTATAAAATATAAAACCTGTGGATGCCAGGTGTGTGCATACCCACTGAGAGTGAAAAAAGGTGAAATAAAACATACCCAGGGCTGTTGATCCCACTGCCAATGGAGAATGGCTTTCAGTTACTTAATAACCTCTCAAGATTCCAGCAGCTGGCTTTAAAAGCATAGTAAAAAATGAACTCATTTCACAGTTCATTTCCAATGGTGTTTACCAAAATCTGGCCATAGAAGACTGGATCCACGCCCGTATAAATCTAAAAGACAAGCGATTTTTTTCCTTTTGGAGAAATTCTACTGCTGTTGTAATTGATAGGCATCAGAATCCTTGGCAGGAGTGTAACTGGAACCTGATGAGGGAGGGTAGAAAACTGGCCTGGAGAAGTGGGGGAGGAGAAGCCTACTGTGATACTGGTAATCTCAAGTTGACTTTCCTTGTAGCCCCAAACAAATACGATACAATGGAAAATCTGAAGTGAGTTGTGAGAGCTTTGAATGGTGTTCAACCCAAATGGAATGTTATGTTCAGGCTACCAAAATATTTAACCCTTTACTTGACAAACACTTTAAAATCTCAGGAACAGCTGCTAAGATTGGCTAGATGGCTGTTTATCACTTTATTGCACCTTATTACCTAGCATTATTAGGACTTTTCTTGTCTTCTTTGCTAAAGAGCCCTTATCAAGTGATTAGGAGCAATATAACTACTAAGATATCTTACTTAGCTAAAAATCTTTTGGAAAAGGATCTCATTCTGACCTAAAAGTACTGCTGAATGCTACTGCTGCAGAATATACTGCTTATCATCAAATTGATAACCACATTAAATTAATAAACCCAACAGATGAGACACTGCTTCCTGAAATTAATAGCAAAGTCACAGAATGACAGGCTTTGGACTAGATATATGGAAAAGCTCCAAAATTTAGTATAGACACTTACTTTCATGTGTTATATGAACACTCATGCTTGGAAAATTAAAGTATTCATAGATATAAAAATATGAGACAATTAAAATCCATAATATTGAAGCATCTAATCTTTACTCGTCACTGGAAATGTATAACAAATTAAATTCAAGTCTTATTATTGCCAGTAAGTTTTACCCAGTTGAAACTACTGTGCCAAGAAATATATTGCTTAGAATATGTCAAGAAGACCATGTACTACAGAGGAAATGGAATATTCCCCGTGAATAAAGGAAGCCCCAGATTCCAAGTAAATTTCTTAATGCTGACAGTTTCAATGAGCAAATAAAACTTTTTAAATTAAAAAAAAACTTCACCTTGAGGGACTGAAATAAATTTGATGAGACTGACTGGATCACAGATGTGTGTGTTTCTGTGCCTAATAGTTGGCAGGGCAGTGTAGGGCATGAGCTGTCTCAGGGACCACGTATCTATTTCTATGGGAATGTAATGCTAAGCTGAGGACATTCCCATTTTGAGACCATAGGCCACAAGATAAGCTTAGTTTCTTACATCAAGGATGTCATCAACAAGTACATGTTTTAGTTTTCCTTGTTGTTGTTGCTTGGGTGTTTTTTGTTTTGTTTGCTTGTTTGTTGCAAGGGGTTGGCTTTTATTTTTTTTAATATGGGCATTGGGAGCAATTTATATAGAAAATGCACGTAACACTAAGAAATATCTGAAGGAGCAATGCCTGCCCTTTCCTTTGACAACTTTCTTCTTGTTTCAAAGATGGCATCATCTAGTTGGAACTAATGGATATTTTAAATGCTTCTCATGCCCATATATATATATATATATATATATATGTGTCCAAAATAAATAGACATTGAACTTAACAAGGAACCAGAAGACACCAATCAGTTAGTGATCAAATGGAGAAGCAATCCCAGCTTTTCAGCTCCCTAGTGCTTTTGTTGTTTTCTCAAGTGTCCCCTCTTGTTTTCTCATTGCTCCCTAGAGAGTCATCTCTATGTTATTCCCACTGACAGGAGAGTTTCCGAGTTGATTCAAGTGCTGCTGTGTCCTGGATTTCATCAGGGAGCTTGTAGCCCATACTTCTGCATTGACTAGCATTATTCAATCAAACTAATAAAAATAAAACAAGATAGTATTTGCTCCATCAAGTTGGATGGTAAAGTACATAGTGGCTTTAGAAGAGAGGGAAAAAGAATTTCTAATAGATATAGTTGAGAAGGGTCTAGAAATAATTCCAGATATTTTCTGCTAGTTTGATTACATTTAAGGAGAGAAAAGAGATGAGTCACTTCAGAATGTTATGTTTACTTAATTCAATGCAGTAGTAGAAAACACTGTTCCATAAGACCAAACTGGAATGTACTAGGTTCACCATAACATAGACTAAGCCATGGCCTATGCAAAAGTGTGACCGGGAGCCTTCTTTTGGAATCAGAGACCCTTTAGCCAAAGTATTTTCTGTAGCAAAGCAACCTGACGTTTATTGGAACGTGTGAAAACTTTAGTGATGATCTCTCTCCATGACAACATGCCTTCCTCTAGTTATGGTTACTCCATGCACCAATGAACCTGATTAGAGACTGGAACTGGATGTGAGGTTATCTTTTTCCTTAGTAATTATCTTGACTGAGTTCCTTTTGGAGAAACAGACTGATATGGTTTGGCTGTGTTCCCACTCAAATCCCATCTTGAATCCCATAATCCCCACATGTCATGGGAGGGATCCATGTGATCATGGAAACTGTTACCCCCATGTTGCTGTTATTGTACTAGTGAGTGGGTTCCCACAAGATCTGATGGTCTTATATGGGGCTTTTCCCCTTCTGCTTGGCTCTTTTCCTTTCTGCTGCCATGTGAAGAAGGCTGTATTTGCTTCCCCTTCTGATATGATTGTTGGTTTCCTGAGGCCCCCCAGCCCTGTAGAACTGTGAGTCAATTAACTCTCTTTTTTTATTTTATAAATTATCCAGTCATTGGTATTTCTTCAGAGCAGCATCAAAATGAACTAATACACAGGCATTACTGTGAAGGCATCAATTCCTTTCCAAAGAAGAGACTGCATTCAGAATGTCAGTCAATGGATGACATTTAGACATTTAATTCCATTTATTCCTGGTATTTATTCTGAGAAAGTAATTCAAAATTTAATACAAATTGTGTGAGTTTTGCTTTAGTGTCTGTTTTCCACTGAAAGGACTTCTTTTTAGTTATCATATCCATTCAGTGATGCTGTTATCAAAATCCCTACATGGATACATAATCAAATGCAAATAAGCCCAAGAAATGTCTATTTTGCTCTTGAATTATAGCATTCTCTATGCAAATCAGAGTTTTTAAACTTGTACAGAGATTTCTGTGTTCAATGCCAGCACCATAAAAAACATTTAATGTGGCCTAGGCTTCAAGGTTTATTGCTTTTCATCTTTTTCTTTCCACAGAGCAGGAACAATGCCAGTTCATGGATCTCTCCAATATGCTATGTATGTTTTTCTGACTGATGTTAGAAGTGTCTCTGATTGATTTTTGAAGTTCAGGGCACATCAGCACAAGCAAATATGATATTTACAAAGATGATCCCTGAGAGTTCCAAAGTCATCTGAAAAAGGACGTTAGATGACAGGTTTTCAAAGGCTTCTCAGCATTAATCAAACATGGAAAGGTCCATGATATAAATTAATCTTATAAAACTAGCTTGTGAAACATATAAACCTGATATAATACGTGAAATAAATGTCAATCTTTCCTGAAATATTATTCCTGATGTAATTTGTAATAAGTTTGGAGAAATGGACCAATTTTGATCTCTCAAGCATTTCTGAGTTAAATTAGGCAAAGCCTCTGCATAACTAAAGCCATCACGATAATCACTTGGAAAAGTCATAAGAAAAGTGAAAACAAGTAACAACTTGTTCCTGAACTTGCAATTACGTAGCGTGTTTATGTTATATTTGTAATAAATACCACCGCCACTCTTATTTATCTGTAAAATGTGCAGGAGCTGAAATCACTTCTCCAATTGTCTATCTACCCTGAATTTTTTCAAATACAATCAGTAAGTACTAGGTATAAGTTCTTAGTGCTACAAGGGGTTCAAGAGACAAATGGGACATATTCTGTCATCAAGAAGTTTAAACGCTTATTGGGGAACGTGTTACCAAGGGGAGACGCTGGGGAAGTGTATACAGAACTCACTGCAGTATATTTGCAACTTCCATGTAAACCCCAAATTATTTTTTAAAATATTGTTACAAAAATCTTATTGAAGAATTAAAATATATATATTTGTAATTATAATGCAATAAGGCATAAATAAAGACAGCTGAGGAATATGAACAGCAGACATTTCTAATTATTTGTCAATCAATAATTCTGATGGTGAGTGCTGGAGGTCTTGGGATAAGCCATCCAGTCATAAGGTTGATTTGGCAAATCACTGCCTCAGTGTGAGGTCACCAATTTAAAACCTGCTGTCATTACGTAGTGAGACCATGAAAGCAAACTTATTTTACAAATATTGCAAAATATCATAGCAGTTTTGTAGAAATTCCTGACATTTTTTCCAAAGGTGACTCCTTTTTGCCCCAAGCACAGAAACAAACCAAAAGCAATCAAACTGAATTTTGAAAGACACAGGGCTTTTAATACCTGCAATAAGCCAAAATAAACAACCAAAAGCCTTGAAAAATACCAAGAACTGAAATATGAGTCATAAAATCTTCTAAGAATGCGGGACAAGTACCGATAGATAAGAAAAAGTCAATTTTCTAGAAAACAAAGGATATAACACATTTATCAACAAAGTGGCTTATTTATTTATTTATTTATTTATTTTTTTTTGAGACGGAGTTTCACTCTTATTACCCAGGCTGGAGTGCATTGGCGCGATCTCGGCTCACCGCAACCTCCACCTCCTGGGTTCAGGCAATTCTCCACCTCCTGAGTAGCTGGGATTACAGGTGCTCGCCACCATGCCCAGCTAATTTTTTGTATTTTTACTAGAGACGGGGTTTTACCATGTTGACCAGGATGGTCTCGATCTCTTGACCTCGTGATCCACCTGCCTCGGCCTCCCAAAGTGCTGGGATGACAGGTGTGAGCCACTGCGCCCGGCCAAACAAAGTTTTTTAACTGTAATCCCCAGTGCAGCTATTTTAATTGGCATGGTCCTCTAAATTTGTTTTAGAGAAAACAAAAGAAAAGGAGGTAGTGGTTTTCATGAATAAGGAGGATCTCAGATATGACCTCAGTTGCAATGATCACCCTCTGAATCATGAAATGGTCTAAACTAAACATAATGCTTTATGTATAAAGTATGTGTTCAAGTATTAATAAATCTGAGGCATGGGCAGCAAGTTCTACTTTCAGATAAATGTGTCTCATAATCAAAAGACATGAATGCATTGCACTTATTGTATAGATGTGGGAAATAAGATAAAAACAAAAGTAAACAGAGTGTAGAACTATGAGCACATCTCTGGACTCCTAGTTAGTGAGCAATAAAGCAGGAATCGAGCCTGGGTAGGTAAGAGAGGTGAGTCCCACCATGCTCTGACACTGTCCAATAGGTGTTGACATTCAAGGACTCTGCAGTTCCATGTCTCTGTCAAATGGTATTCAGCAAACTCTTTATATCAATTGCCGAAGAATTCATCCCTGTGAGAGCTCACTCTGAAGAGGGAGGAGCTGTAAAAATACCTCTGATTTTATCAAAATAATGACAGGGGGTTATTAACTTTTCACTCTCCCTTACCACATTTAAAGGGTGTGGTTCTCCTGGGGATGTATTTAAGTTAATATAATAATGAGAAAGCTACAATGAGTTTCTACAGCACCAAGGCATTTTGTTATTTGTTGGGTTAAAGTGGAGTAGATGAAACATAAATAAATCAGGGAATGGGTGTATAACACAACAAGCTTTAGATTCCACTGAGAATCAAGGCAGGGATGAGATCAGGCTACAGGTAAGAATGAATCATCCTATTTTACTGCTTCCCTATTTGTAATTCAGGTAGAAATTACCATCCTCCAGAGGTCCTCTAATTCCATCTTATTAGACAACACTATAATGATCACCAAGAGAAAAATAAAGGAAAATCAGATTACCAACTGTCTGCTAGTTGGTGTGTATCTATTAAGCATGCATGGGCTGCTGGAGACTGCCACAAATCTTTACTACCTGAAAGCAATGGAATGATTTTCCGAATATCTGCCTTGAAAACATATTGATCCATAGCTACTGAATTTCTTAATATTTCCCATGTGAGGAAAGACCCCTCCAAATCACTCTACCTTATTAAAATCATTTCTGTTGACTGTTCATTTGATGAACCGATCTCAGTACTGTATAGTGCTATTCTGTACTTCCCAAGGCATCTTTGTATTTTGGGTTCCATAAGTCTTCCCATTAAACTGTGATATTATAGGTCAGGCACTAAAAAGACCTGGCATCTTACACTGGGAAAGTGCAATGACACTGATGTTCAGTCATGTAATATTATGTAATTCCATTGCCTTTAGATCACACATTTGGATAATTGACAGCCTTTAAAGAACAAGATGGTTGGTATATTTTTCAGTTCTGTCCATGTGTTTTTTGATTGCTCTCTTGCACAACAAAAGTATGAATATGGATGTAAATGTTCATATTTTCTAGGATGTGAGCAGCTGTTCTCTTGAACTTGTTACAGTAACTACTCTATTTAATATATATCAAACATTTTCAGTGGGGACTTTAAAAACAATTTCAATGGGGACTTAAAGTGAAACTGATGTGTAATCACAACACAACTTAATTATTGGGTGGAAAGATTGGAAAGTATCATTTGTTAGTTCTAGGACCTAATTTTACCAACTCTAAATATGTATTGTAGCATTAATAAAGATCAAATATATCCATTCTGATTTACAGAAGACTTAAAAATGTAGATCAACTTGCATATTTGTTGGTTACAGAGGGAAATTATTAAAAACATTTTCTTCCTTAATATAAAAGTCATACATGTCCTTTGAAGAAAACAAATGGAGAGTACAGATTTTTTAATTAGGCAAAAAGTCATATATTTTACATTTTTAACACCTTGTATACTCATTCAGACTTTGCCATGTACGTCTGCTCTTGTGTGTGTGTCTATAAGATCATACTTGAAATCATATTTTGTAACACATTTTTATTTAGTAATATATTACAAACATCTTTCCATGTAAAAAGTTTAGATGGGTGAATGGATGGATAAATAGATAATAGATATTTACAATATAATATTTGATGGCTAAATATTATTTCACTCTATTGGCAAACTTTCCAATAAATCTCTTATTGTTGATTGGTTGTAATTTGTTTCTTACCAGTTTGACGTGCATGAGTTTGTGGTTTCACTGTGCATTGTAATCAACATACTTGTATTAATATCTATACACATATTCTAAATTATTTCACAATGTGATTTTAGAAATAAAAAGTTTCGTCAAAATATATGTTCTTCTGAATATTTTTATGAGGATTAAAAATTGTCCATCAAAAACTCTACACTGATTTAAATATCTACCATGATGATATGAGGTTGAAAATTTCTGGACAACTTCACAATTACTGGTCATTATCTTTGGAGAAAATCTAGTTATTTCTTATTTTAACATTTCAATGTGTTAATAATTTTAATAAGAGATCCAGCTCATTTATAACTAGGTAAACTACAGACTGGTTACCAGATTCCCAAAAAAAATAATCTAAAGAATTAAAAGTACTCTCTCTTCTCTTTTCCTCTCCTTCCCCAACACATATGCTTTTAGAAGTATAGAGGTTATGAGTTAAGCCTTCCAAAGCCATACAGAGATGATACAGAGAATCCTGATATTTTTCAAATATTCATAGAAACCCTGCCAAGGCTGACTATTAAATGTCATGATCTAAAAGTTTCTCAAATGTTGAATGATGAAAGTAATATACCTAGAGAGAAATAGAGGAAAGACTCAAGTCCTTCTAAAATTAAGCAACAGTAGAGCAGAGAAAATGAAGATGGTGTTGTTGCTACCTCGGGGCCCTAGTTAGTTATTTTCACACTTCAAATGAGCCATTCTCTTTTTACTAAGTGCATGGTTGAAATGGCATAACTCTTCACTTTAGTTTAGAAACAGAACATTCTCTCACAGTGGGTCTTATATTATATAATAGGTTTGAAACAGAAAATAAAGTTGATGTGAAACCATCAACTCAAGCAGTTAAAATGGCACATATGATAACAATGCCTAAAGGCTGGGCTGTTTCTATGGAGAGAAGAAGCCTTCAGCACAACATTAGCCTGGTTTGGTCCACATTTTAGAGCACTGAGATGTGATTATCCCACCAAGATGACACAACTAATAACACACTAATTAGCTTTGCCCAGAGTCTAATTTCTGGTCTTTTGAGTAACCACTGAGAAAAAAAAAGAAAGTTTATTTTTTATAAAGACAATGTTATATGCTTTTCTTCATTTGCACAATAAGCATTTATTAAACACTCCTTAAGTTTAATAAATGCTTAAAACAACTCCTTAGGTTGTCGATGCTGAAATTGATCCTGGGGAAGTGATCATAGCTGGGTTTCTGAAAAAATCTAGGTTTTAAAGTTGAGGAGACTTAAGTCCAAAACATTGCTTGATCATTTACCAGTTGTAATACTAGGATGTTAACTTTTCTCGATTTCAGCTTCCTCTTCCGTGAAATAAAGATGAGCACAATGCTTTCCTGACCAGATTACTGTATTTTAGATAATGCATACAGCAAATGGCAGAATGGTGAAAGATAAGAAATAACAGGGCAGTATATCAGAGTGACGGCCACTCGCTCAATTTCAATCATCTGTGGGTAGGGATGAAGGATGAGAGAATGTGGAGAAACTTACACTTAAGAAAATGAAAGTGAGTTTTTGTTCTCTTAACATCGCATACATAAATCAGAATATGCTAAATTTAAGAAGCGAATATACTTAGAGTAAGTTTTCTATTTTTAATAATGCCTTTGTTCATTTTGGTGTATTATTTTAGTGATGTGTCCTTTATGAAAAGCTGAAAGTCCCATCTCCATGGGAACATGATTTTAAAAGCTTGAAGACATTGTTTTTGTTATATTGCATTCCTCTGGAAGTCATTTAGGATAGCGTTGTTATGATAACATTTTATTAAATGCCTTTTGTATTATATTTCCTAAACACTATATGGAGAGAAGTACTATGATGACATATTTTGATCCTTCTCTCCTGGAACTTCCAATAAAATGTATCCAATGTATTAAAAAACTGACCTACAATCCATATTCCTTCCCTTTTCTTACTTTCTTTATACCTATGAGAAAGGTAAGACTTAAGTGTCTATTCCTAATGCTGTGTGAGTATTAAGCTGATCCGTAGCTGACAGCATAGAGAGCAGCTCAGACAAACATGGGTAGATCACTTCAGAATGCTTTTTGGAAGACGCTTTGCCACCCAGGGAGTGGCAGTCCTTAGAAGAGTGTTTCTGGAAGGACCACAGAAGTGCAAAGTCTCTGGTCATCCATCTCTCAGAGTGTTCTCTGCAACAGTGTGACTGGGTATGATGATTCTAAAAATACCCATCTCCAGTTCACCCATCTGCCAAGGAAATATTTTCCCAGCATGTGAATTAAGTGGAGAACTGCTTAACTAAAAGACAGATGAACCAAATCATCCATCTGCAGTGACCACTCATGGTTTTGTTCATGAATGGTAATTTGTGGTGATAAATGCATTCTTTTATTGCTACGCAAATATGATCGTTTGCTGAAATTTTTGTAGGTTTAGCTTGGAGACCAAAAGCAGAGACAGGAGTAAAATATCATGGTCCCTTATTATACTGCCACTAAGGGAGATGTCACATTCAGTTTCAAACAGTTTCTAAATTTTAAATGTAAACCAATCAATTTGCCAATCTAGCGACCCGACAATGCCTTGTGGAAATGGACAGAAGAGAAGGAGCGGGTGAGGGTGAAGGGGCAGAGAAGAAAAGATTATGGTCTTAGCTATACAAGTCATGAATATTATACAAATTAAAATCTCATTATAATCATAAGATTTCTCACTCCTGTACTTGATCTGGAAAGAGAAATTGAAGTCTTTGATGCTACGGTGACAAGTAGTTACTCTCTGGTAACAATCCAGATCTCCTAACAGGGCTTTGTTATGTCTAGGCCTTTGGGGGATTTTACTCTACATTATTTTGTCTGTGTGTGAAAGGTTCATACACATGCTCCTGACAAAGCTTGTCATCTGGGGGTCGTTTTAGTCACCGGCAGGATATAGCTAGACAAACATTAGGCAGCTGATAAAAGACAGACACAGCGACAAAAATTAAGGTCTTTCACAGATTTCTGTTTGCAGTAAAATGAAACAGTCTCAAGACCAAACAAAACAAGTTAAATAGAAAAAAGTAAAGTGTGGTCATGTAATATCTTGAGATTTTGGACTTTAACAAAATGAAGATGGTAAGAGAAGAAGAACCCCTCCCATGCTGGGGCTTGTGAGGATAGAGAGCAGCTCTCTCATGGCACTGCCTCACTGTCTATTTTCAGCCTTTCCATCCATGCCCGGTACTGGCTCGCACATGAAAACCGCCTGTTCTGGATGTATGAGCCCCCTTATTAATCTCATATCTGTTTATTCTCATAAAGTGATGCCAAGTGATCAACTATGGAATTTTTTTTTCCTTGTAGTTCTGCTAGAGAATCAACTATGGATTTGGAACAAGCTGGGGTATTCATGACTGCTAATGTGGTGATGAATTACCCCTTCAAAGCATCTATCACCATTTTTAGAAAAAAAAATAGAGATACTAAAACAGAATAATGAAGTCCCAGCTACTTGAGAGGTTAAGGCAGAAAGATTGCTTGAGCCCAGGAGGTGAAGGATACGGTGAGGTATTATCATGCAACTGCACTCCAGCCTGGATGACAGAGCAGAACCCTGTCACACACACAAAAAGAAGCAAACAAACAAACAAATGAACAACAACAAACAAAACCCAAGAGATAAAAAGATGGAGAGGTGAAGCAGAAGAACAAAGAGAAAGAAAAAAATGATGTAAAAATTAAATGCGCTCTGAGCCTTCTACATATAGTATTTCCTACTCAGGTATGCTAAGATTTATTTTAAAAATTTGATCAATCATAAGCTTTTCTGAGAAAACCATGAGAATAAATGTTAAAAATATAGACATTTTAAGAAACATTATGTTTTTTTCTGAGGATTATCTTCTTGGAAGAAAACACTGTCAAATGGTATGTTAGGTTTCTGTCACAAATTTTGAGGTGCTCACAGACTATTTGCTGTCTTGCTATGGAGCTATTTCAAATGTTCCCACTGAGACATAAATTTATAAACAAACAGATTCATAACCCGAAAGGAATTGTGTATTTCTTGAATAATAGAATCCACTGGCTGCACAATTTGACAACTTAAACACAGTGAGTGATTTCCTAGGCTTAATCAGCCTTCCTCCCAATCTCAGAAGTGCAAGATTGCCTGGAAATGTTTATTTTTCATGTCTGTTTCATAGTCTCCTACTACCTACTAGGCTCGGTTATATATTATATTTTATTTCATTGTTAGGAAAATTGTGTCAAATAAGCATTTGATCCTTTTTTTATTTTTATTTTTATTTTTTGAGAAGGAGTTTCGCTCTTGTTACCCAGGCTGGAGTGCAATGGCACGATCTCGGCTCACCACAACCTCCGCCTCCTGGGTTCAGGCAATTCTCCTGCCTCAGCCTCCTGAGTAGATGGGATTACAGGCACGCACCACTGTGCCCAGCTAAGTTTTTGTATTTTTAGTAGAGATGGGGTTTCACCATGTTGACCAGGATGGTCTCAATCTCTTGGCCTCATGATCCACCCGCCTCGGCCTCCCAAAATGCTGGGATTACATGATCCTTATTTTTAAACTGAGGATACCTTAGGATGGAGAGATGACAGGACTTGCTTAGAGTCTAACAGCATGTAAGAGGCATAATCAGGTTTAGAGAAGAGGTCTTCCAATAGCAAGAGCACAAAGGAAGGTCAATAGCTAATGTTCAGTGAGTGATTTCTATAAGTCAGGTACTTTCAATGTATTAATGAATTTAATCTTGACAACATATTTAAAAATCTATAAAATCCCATTTTAAATAAGAAGAGAATGTGGCACAGAGTAGTTAAGGAACATTAAGGTCAAACAGGTAAATGATGGAGCCACAGCAGCCTGGCTAAGTTGGAATCACTACTTATAGTGCCTGTCCCAACTGATGAGTGGAAACAGGATATCACAAATAAATAGTGAGCATCTTAAAACTCTCTTATCTCTTCTTCTGTGACTCTTAAAAATTTTGGTTGACTAATTATAGATACAATGCAAAAAGCAACTTTTAATTTTTAAATGAAAATTTTTCCACCCATTTAACAGTTCTATAATGTTCAGTATAACTTCATATATGTATAGATTGACCAGAACCAGGCATAATCCTAAGAGTATATGTAGAATACTAAGTATAAAAGATAGCCAGGAAATCATAAGATTGTGCCTATATTTTAAGTATCAATGATAGTACATTGACTTGGATCCCAGGTAAACTAAGGCAGACAAAAATGATAAGCAATGAAGAGGAACCAATTATCAAAAAGTGATTTACATTTAATTAAATTAAGAGTTACCTTCAATTTTTTTCCTCAGATCATAATAGTTGGTAATTTGAATTTTAAAAAGACATAAAATGGCTTTAGATTATTAAAAAACACAAGTCTTCCATTTTCTACTCCAGTCATTCATTTCATACATAAATGATTATTTCATAATACAGAACAGCTAAAAACACAATAAAAAATATTGCAACCTTATTTTTTTCACAGTTATTGCCATGGTTTTTTGTTGCAGAAATAAAATGGAAAGAGGGCATCAGAATTAAGAAAAAGTCATGCGTATAAAATGTGGTTGAAGTCTAGATTCAGTCAAAAGTATTTTTCTATTCTGTTAAAAATTTAATTACTTATTTATATATTTTGAGACAGAGTTTCAGTCTTGTTGCCCAGGCTGGAGTGTGATGGCACAATCTCAGCTCACTGCAACCTCTACCTCCTGGGTTCAAGTGATTCCTACCTCAGTCTCCCAAGTAGCTGCGATTACCGGCATGTGCCACCATGCCTGGCTAATTTTTGTATTTTTAGTGTAGACAGGGTTTCACCATGTTGGCCAGGCTGGTCTCGAACTCCTGACCTCATGTGATCCACATGACTCAGTCTCCCAAAGTGTTGAAATTACAGGCATGAGCTACTGCACCCAGCCTGCTAAAATTTATGAGAAAAACGAGCAGAATTTAGACTTTGTTTACATTTCTAGACACTTTTATTTACCACACATCTGTCAAATAGAAAAAAGTTCTGCTTTGGTATCACAAAAATAATATATATTTTTAAAATCTGTTAACTTATTTCACATTATCACAGGCTATATGCTTGCAAATGCTTGATCGTCAAAAGAGTCATAGTGAAAACATGAATTCAAGAAACAATTATCTTTAAGACTAGCAATAAGAATGTATACTATCAATTATACATTAATTGTTTTTAATCTACCGTTGTTCTTATGCAAAAGAGAATTTTAAAATAATTCTTTTCAAGAAAATTCATGGTAGGATGTTTCTAAATGTTCCCTGATAGGATATGCAGACTAATCATCACACATTCCTTTCTACCTATCAAACATAGAGGCAATGCATCAGTGTCACATCCAGATTGCAAACTCCCCATGGGGTCAAGGCCTGGAGGTTAGGGTGGTTGAACAAAACTGTTTCCTTCTGTGCTATTTTTCCAAAGATCCTCAAGCAAGCTTCTTAATAAAATTAAAAGCTCAATGGGGATAGCATTGAATCTATAAATTACTTTGGGCAGTATGGCCATTTTCACAATATTGATTCTTTCTAACCCCATGTAGGGACATGGATGAATCTGGAAATCATCATTCTCAGGAAACTGACACACGAACAGAAAATCAAACACTGCATGTTCTCACTCATAGGTGAGTGTTGAACAATGAGAACACATGGACACAGGGAGGGACGCATCACACACTGGGTCTGTTGTGGGGGGCTAGGGGAGGCACAGAGGCGGGTGGGGAGGTTGGGGCGGAATAACATGGGGAGAAATGCCAGATACAGGTGATGGGGGGATTGAGGCAACAAACCACCTTGCCATGTATGTACCTATGCAACAACCCTGCATGACCTGCACATGTACCCCGGAACTGAAAGTATAATTTAAAAAAAAGGCCGGGCGCGGTGGCTCAAGCCTGTAATCCCAGCACTTTGGGAGGCCAAGGCGGGTGGATCACGAGGTCAACAGATCGAGACCATCCTGGTCAACATGGTGAAACCCTGTCTCTACTAAAAATACAAAAAATTAGCTGGGCATGGTGTCGCGTGCCTGTAATCCCAGCTACTCAGGAGGCTGAGGCAGGAGAATTGCCTGAACCCAGGGGTCGGAGGTTGCGGTGAGCCTAGATCGCGCCATTGCACTCCAGCCTGGGTAACAAGAGCCAAACTCCGTCTCAAAAAAAAAAAAAAAAAAAAAAAAAAAAAAAGGCAGGGGGTGGGGGGAAAAGTTTAACGCATGCTGTTACCTAAAGAGAAAAAAAAAATTCTACTGAAAAATGCAAAATGCATTTCTCCCCGTGGAAATAGTTAAATTTATTTTTTCAGCTTCAATAGCATTTTCAGCATGTTTTGTGCTCTCTATAAAAAAATTACAACAACCAATATAAATACTCTCCAAAATTTAACATATTAGTGCTCAATACTAAGCTGATAGATTAGAGTAATATTATTTGTCTCTTTGGAAAAGAATTATATGAATTTTGGCATAATACCCCTTCTCAATAAAAGATAATAAAATTCATTATTTTCATGAATAACAACTGGCATTTGAGTGGCCAATATAAGCCAAGGCATTATTTTAAGTATTTTAGTTCATTTAGTCATCAAAATGACCTTAGGAGGTAGTTCAACTGTAATTTATATAGTTCCCATTTTACAGCTGAGAAAATTTTGTTTTTCGGAAATTACAAAAACAAACTGTTTTCTTTTCCTGCACCACAATATATATGACTATATGTATGTATACATTTTAACTAACCTGCTATCAGGATAATTTGAAAAGATTTTAAAAATTTTTAAACATAATTCAAAACTAATATTTTAAAATTTAAAAATTAAACAAGACTGCTTAGAAGAAACAGGAAGTAATGTGACAGGTGCTTTTCTCCCCAGTAGTATAGGAAGTTTACTCTTAGACAAGCTAGGAGAGTATAAATCCTAAAAAGACTAGTCAACTGCAGTAGTGAGATGGGGGCAGAAAGTAGAAGAAGGAATTCTATCTAACTGACTGTGAACAATCAATTGAAATAACTCACTACTTTCAGATCAACCTATTTTTTTAAACATACCTCTTAACTTTATTAACATCTAGATAATATCTGTAATGTTCCTTGCTCCTCATCCCCATGTATGCTGTTAGCAGTCCATCCTTCTGGATAGAAGTGTATTTTCCAGTTATACTTGTTGATTTTTGGATGTGTGCTGGGGGAGGGAAGCATATTATATTTGTAGTCACCCTAGACTACTAACGGATACTTTCCAGTAATTCTCTCAAAGTGGGCATATGTGAAATATAATCTCAAAATTCTTCAATATCAAGATACCTTTGTTGTATCCCTAAAATCAAATGCCAGTTTGGCTGGATATAGGATTCTAGGCTTAAAGTCTTTTTTCCTGCAGAAATTTTTTCTAACTTTTGGTACGTACTATATCTGGCACTTCTCCCCTGCAGAACCTTAAAGATAATGCTCCATTTACTCCTAGCATCCAGTTTGTCCAGTGATAAGTCTGCTGTCAATCTGATTCTTGTTCATTGGTAGGTTATTTCTCTTCTCTCTCTAGAAGCCCTTATTATTTTCTCTTTATCCTTAGAATTCCAAAACTTTTCTAAGATGTGTCTAGAAGTCAGTGCTTTTCATCAGTTTTACTAGGTACTCGGCCAGTACTGACAATCTCAAGATTTGAAACTTTCTTTAGTTAGGCAAAGTTTTCATCAATTATTTCCTTAATTACGTCCTCTGCTCCATTCGCATTCTTCTCTTTTTTTCTGGAATTCCTATCAAATGAATCTTGGAGCTTCTGGATCTATTCTCTATATTTCTTTTCCTAATTATGTGTTTGGTCATTTGCACTGTTTTCTTAGAGAATTATTCAATTTTATCTTCTAGAATGTTCATTCTTTCTTTAAGTATATCCATTCTGCTACTTAGATCATACATCATCTATTGAATTTTAATTTCCAAGACACCTGGATGGGAACTTTTCAAATTTCTAATCACCTCTTGTATCTCTCTGATGCTATTAATCACACTGCTTCTCAAGTCTTCTTCTGTTTCCTGTGTTAAGTCTGATTCTTTGGATGTTAGTTCTGTTTGCAGAGTTCTGTGTCTCTCCTCTTCTGTTTTCTTAAAAATTTTGGTGACTCCTGTTGAAATACTCAAATTTGTATGTGAATAATTTTTACACTTATCATAATCTATCTCTAGTGACTTTGAGGGAGAGGCCAAACATAAGGTCAGAAAGGGTGTGCCCGTTCCTTGACTTGTGGGCACAGCCGTTTTATCTTCCTCTTGAGTTTTGTGCACCACCTGGTGTTTCATCGACTTTTTCTACCCAGAGTCCCCAACCAAATAACTAAAGGGAATTTCTTTTTGTCTATGTGAGGTTTATTTTTTTTTTTCAGTCAGGTAGGTAGTCTTTACCTATCCTATTTCAGAGCCCTTTCCTTCCTCTTCCTCCTCTGGCTCAGAATCCTCTACTGAGTCAATGAAAATAGTTTCCACGCCATCACTGGTTCTCTAAACTCCATGCTTTGCATCTACCAAAGTATGACCCTGAAAGGTTGAGTCCATTTCCTTATGGAACAGTGAAGTCTGTTCTTCCTCTTCCTCTAGACTTAAGGCCTCTTCTTCCTCTTCCTCTTCCAGCCCTGAGGCCTCTTTTTCCTCCTCCTTCTCCAGCCCTGAGGCCTCTTCCTCCTCTTCCTCTTCTTCCTCCTCCATCCTTGAGGCCTCCTCCTCCAGCCCTGAGGTTTCTTTCCCATCGTTCTTCATCCCTAAGGCCTCTTCATCCAGCTCCTGTAGCTCAAAAAGCTGTTCCTCTTAAGTCTCTAAGTTGTTCATCTCCTCTGGCTTAGCCACTTTTTACATAGTAATAATTTTCAAATATGGCAGCTCTTTTTAAATGTGCTACGTCTGAATCAATGTGAAACTTATAGACTACCAGATAACATTCCAGACCTGCTGAATCAGAACTTTCAAGTATGGGGCTTGCACATGTACATTTTACAAATACCCACAATGAATTGCATGCTCAATCAAGGCTGAGAATATGTATCATTATAATCTACCACATTCAAAGCACTTCCTTATGTATCAGTCCTCTATAAATACAAATCACCAAGTTTCAGCTCAATGAAGATATTTGCAAGGCACCATGACAATATGCTCAGCTTTGTGATGAGCAACCTAACAGTCATGACAGTTTTGAGAATATAGTCAGTTGGTCATACACTATCCTTACATTCTAACCATCCCAGATCTTCATTTTGAGCTCCAAGTGAATTGGGGTCCACCTAAATTTTCTCATAAGAGGGTAATTGGTAACTCTTGCCCTACCAGCCAGTAGGGTTTTAAGAATTGCTTTCTGCTCCTCTGTGTCATGATTCATGGGGGTTCTGCTGACCTGTTTCTCGGCAGATTCAGGACATCCTCTGTGCCTAGTCACTCGCCTTCCCTACTAGTTAAGACTTTCAGGGTCCTGGGTGCCACATTCAAAGGCATCTCCAGTGCCAGCCTTGTGTCTAACTTCCCTGATTTCTATGACAGATAAACATCTAGTCTTTCCCTGGATAACTCTGAGGCTGATGTTCCTGCCTCTCCCTTGGAGAAGTAATAACTTGCTTAAATTCCCATCAGTAGTAAATAATGGAACAGATATTCAAACAGGTCTCTGATTCTAAAGGTCACACTTTTCCTCCTTTTATAGCATACTGATTAGATATTCCTCCCCAAAATGAGATGTTCTAAGCAAGCCTTTGGCAGGTGCTGAAGCCTGAGACATTCATAATTAACTTCTCTTCATGTTGTACTTGTACTGAAGGTATACTCTGTTGTTTATGTAGGAACTGCACACTTTAATACAGAGCTGGGAGAGGCAGAATTGGCCTTCTGTTAAAAGTATGAGAGTTGGACTTGTATTCTTGCCCAGAAGGAGGGTTATTCCATTTAGTGCAGATATGAACACTATGGGTGCCTTCCTTAAGAGATAATATTTAGTTCAAAACAAAAAAAGTAATTTTATTTTTGTCAGGTGCTTTCCTACAGCAAAAATAAAACAAAAGCATGAAAGACTGAATCATATATAATATTTAGGGAAAACATGCACAATATACTCATTAATTTATATAAAGCAGTCATTTGATGATCATGATGTTGATCATAGTGAATAGTGTAAACATACTAGTGAGAAAGAGATGGGATTTGGAGGGAGTGTGGAGGGAATGGGCTTATTGGAGGGAGGGAGATGAGAGTGGCTGCAGAAATGTCTATGTTTATAGCTTCAGTAGTAATGAAAAGGAGACCTAGGAGGTAAGAGAGTGAGAGAGTAGGCCAGGTGCAGTGGCTCAAAACTGTAATTCCAGCACTTTGGGAGGCTGAGGTGGGCAGATCATCTGAAGTCAGGATTTTGAGAAAAGCCTGACCAACATGGTGTAAGCCATCTCCACTAAAAATACAAAATTAGCTGGGCGTGGTGGCTTATGCCTATAATCCCAACTACTTGGGAGGCTGAGGCAGGAGAATCACTTGAACCTAGGAGGCAGAGGTTGCAGTGACCCAAGATCGCACCATTGCACTCCAGCCTTGGTAACAAGAGTAAAACTCCATCTCAGAAGACAAAAAAAAAAAAAAAGTGAGAGAAAAGCATAAAGGTCAGATAAACAGTAGAAAAGTAAGATGATTAGAAGAATGGAGCAAGATTTTGGGTACTGCCAAGAGTACAATTGAGATTGGTCATAACAAATTAACATTTCCCCAGCGTTTGTGACTCTCTAGCAGCACTTAGCAACTAGAGTGCAAGCACACTGAATGTGAACAATTGGGTCACTATGGAGATGGGATGTTACCTGACAAACACAATGTATACTCAGAGTCAAGCTAGTTTAGGGCAGTAGCATGATGATCATTGAAATGGCACATAAGAAGGTAATGAGAAAATAAGAAGCTGAAGAACATAGGGATCCAAAAAAAGGCTGAAGAATGGCCTTGGAGGGAGATGATAAACAAGAAGGTTGGAGGGAGAAGAGGTTGTGGTCAGAGTAGAAGGTATTTGATTAGTGGTTTTGGAAGTGGATAGTTTTGATGATGATAAGCTAAGGGTATGACTATTGGGTGAATGTGGCTCAAGGGGAGGGAAGAAAAATATTGGAGAGAAGGGCACCAAAGAACTGAAAACTGAGAGTAGTGGAGATTATGCATCTCCTATATGCAGAGGAAGCAGACGTAGAGTTAAGAAGACAGGAGTGTGGTGCCAAAGTCTTGGATAAACAAAGAGCGGAAGATGGATAGTGTATAGGTCTGAGAATAGGACGGTAAAACAATGATATATTTCTATGGCAACATTCTTGAAAGAGTAGAAGCTTTGTAAAAGAAAGTAAGGGAGTCATGCTCTTGTGGGAGTGAAGTTCAAGGTGGACATCTTGAACAACTCATTCCCTAATCCTGAGAACATGTGATGAGAGAAGAAAGAACCCTTTGGGAGAACTATAGAGGAACTCAGGTTTCCCAACTCTTCCTCTTTCCTGGTGGCATCCTTTATGAGTAGCTGTGTATTGCCTGTCACCCAGCAGTAGCCTTGGGTTGCAGAACAGAGATGCCAGGTATCTGGCATAGTTGAAGTTAAGGGAAGGGCAATCAGCAAAATATATGGAAAACTGGTTTGTTCTGTACCAAGCATAGAAAACTGTTGATTAATCAAATTCAACATATATTTGCTGAGCAATTACTTTGGCTAAGAGTCCACGATGAGATAATTTATAGTCACTACCAGAAATACCAAACTGTTTCCCTAGTCCATGATTCTCAAAGCCTAATGCATATATCTGACACACGAGGCAGCATATTCTTTTTAGATTATATAAAAGAAGGAAGCAGGAGCCATGACTTCTATTCTTAGTTCTTCTACTAATAGATTGTGAGCAACTACTTACAACCCCAAATCCCAGCCTCCTCATATAGAACGTGAGTGAGAATTAAGTAGACAATCACTAATTACCATTCCAGTTCCCAGGATCAGTGATGTCATGATTCACAGGACTCCCCAGATAGAACTGTGATATCTACTCTACTCCACTTGGGAAGATACCCTGCCTAATTCTACCTTACTTCATAAATCCCCTCCCACAAACTTCCAGAATACTGTTGGGCAGGCCACCCTGCCCCACCTCACTCAGCGGCCTTACTAAACAGTCAAAAAGAGCTTCCTTTTAAATCTGGGCAAGAAACAGCCCTCTATTTTTTAAAGGACATAGCCAGTTGCCTCTCCTGGCACTCCAAAAAATAACAACCAGGCATCACAACTTTGTATTGTACCATTTAAAGAACTCATCTCTTTAAATAAAAATGAGAGGAGAGGGAGCAAATTAGGAGCAATTGGAAGATTTCCTAATCACAGGCCTTGAAAAACAAAGTTTGCAAAGCTATTCAGTCTCTTGGAGCCATAAGAGCAAGGAATCATTGAAATGACAAGCTAAACTCGCTCAAAGAGATGGCATTATCAACCTCCCTTTTTTTGTTGCTGTTTTATTTTTTCCTCACTCCATCTGCTCAGAGGAACCCAATCTTGCTGAATTGGTAAGAACACTGCTGGAGAATTACAAATTAATAAGAGGGATGCCAGAGAATATAAATAGATGACATTGTCTCAGGTAGCCAATAAATGTATTCAGTTTAATAGCCAAATAAATGGCAAAAAAAGCCACTTATTTAAAATATTTGAAATTGCACAAAATGTTAGGAATTATATCATTGTAAAATAGTACTCAAATGAAATAGATGCCAGTTCCATTTTAAACTATAAAAAACAGAGTATCTTTGTATAAAGCCTTTGTATTAACAAATATTGAATTCTGTGTAAGTGCTTTATGTGTTAGATTTTACCATGTACATTAAACTTTGCATGTAATTTCCCAATATTATATCTTAAGAAAATTTCTCAGTCTATTAACAAATCAGAGCACGTACCTTGTGTGAAGCCCTATGCTGGGCTCCTTAGGAAAGAGGCAAAATGCAAGGCAGGGCCTCTACTCTAAATAATTTACAGCCAAGTAGGAAACCTGTACACAAGTAGTAAAATATTTTCATACAAACACAAAATACATAACAGATTACCATTGCCAGGTAGTGTCTAAGTGATTGCCAGATGTCTACTAAGGAAAGTTAAGTGTTACAGTTTAACCCTAATATCAACCTTTCAAAACTTATTTGATAGGTAAGTAAATGAAGTTAGAGCAATTATTCACGGTTATATACCTGGTAAGAAGCAAACCAATATTCAAACTTAAAATCAAATTTGATCCTCCATTTACTCCACGGTGCTACCAACTAAAGTGCTACAGATTTTTAATAATGGGAAGAATATGCTTGATTAACAATAGTGAGATTAGGCATCGCAGGGTATAAAGCTCTTAATAAATTATTTTCATAACAGTTTTATTGAGATACAATTCATATACCATAAAATTCCCCTTTAACGACGTACAATTCAGTGTTCTTTAGTATATTCTCAGAGTTGTGCAACATCACCACTCTCTAATTTAAAAAACTGTATCATCACAAAACGAAACTACATACTCATTATCAGTCATTTCTTAATCTCCCCTTACCCCAGGCTGAGGCAACAACTAATCTACGTTCTTTTTCTATGAATTTACCAATGCTAGGCAGTTCCTATCAATGGGATTATACAATACGTGGTTTTTTATGTTTGTCTTCTTTCACTTGGAAAAAATTTTCAAGGTTCATTTATGTCATAACAGGGTACACTGACAGGTACAGTAGGTCTCAGTTGGCAAGTTTAGGGCATTGGCATAAGGATCATTGAAATAATGCATAAGAGGAGAATAAAATAACAAGATATTAATAAACATGAGAATCTAAATGAGGTCCCAGTGGAAAAGATAAACAAGAACATTGAAGGGAGAACAACTGTGGTCCAAGATCAAGATATTTTAATACTTTTTATTGAAAAGTAATATTTCATTGTGTTGATATACCACATTTTATTCCTTCATTTATCAGTTAATGAACATTTGAGTTGTCTCTAATTTTTCACTATTATAAATAATACTGCTGTAAAATTTATGTACAAGTTTTACATGAACGTGTTTTTTTAAATCTTCTTAGGTATATAAAAATTTTACTAGAAATAGAATTCCTGAGTTACTCTATGTTTAACATTTTAGAAAGCTGTATGTGTTTTCTAAACTGTCTGTACCATTTTACAATTCCGCCAGCAATGTATGAGGATTCTAATTTCTCCACATTCTTGCCAACACTTATTTTTGTCTGACTTTTAATTTTGGTTATCCTAGGAGTGGGAAGTGGTATCTCATTGTAGTTTGTATTTGCATTTCCATAATGACTAATGATGTTGAGCATTTTTCTTGTGTTTATTGGTAATTATATAGCTTTTCTGGAGAACTGTCTATTCAAATGCTTTGCCCATTTTAATTGGCTTATTTTTCTTTTTAGTGTGGTCTGTGTTTTTACATATTCTGAAAACAAATCTGTCATGAAATACATAACTTGTAAATATTTCCTTCCATAACATGAGGTGTTTTTCACTTTTTTGATAGTCTACTTTGGGAGCATAGGTATTTTTAATTTTAATGAAGCTAAATTTATCTGTTTTATCTTTTGAGACTTGTGATTTCGGTGTCTTAGAAAAGACTTTGCCTAATTTACTATCATGAATATGTACACCTATTTTTCTTCTAAGAGTCTTATAGTTTAGGTCCATGATTGAATTTTTATATATGGTGTGAGGTAAAGGCTTAACTTCAATCTTTTTCATGAGGCTGTTCAGTGATTCCAGCACCATTTGTTAAAATGCTATCTTTTCCCCCACTGAATAGTCTTGGTACACTTTCCAAAAATCAATTGACCATCAATGTTACAATGACTCTCAATACAGTTTTACTGATACACACAACACACATACACATGTGTGCACATAAAACTGAATCTCTATATATATATGAACATATATATACACATACATATATACATACATGAACATATATATACATATACATACACACACATATATAATTAAATGATACATATTTTATGCATACTCTTATGCCATATATACTGGCATACTTCTTGATTTGGTTTGTAGTAACTTTTGAGATCTGGAAATGTGAATCCTCTAGCTTTATTCTTTTTCAAAACTGTTTTGGCTATAAGTCCCTTCAATTTAGGATCAGTTTGTAAAACTCTGAAGGGGAAAAAAAAAGACCAGCTGGGATTTTTTTTTGTTTGTTTTTTGTTTTTTTTTTTTGAGATGGAGTCTCACTCTGTTGTTAGGCTGGTGCACAGTGGCACAATCACCGCTCACTGCCACCTCTGCCTCCTGTGTTCAAGTGATTCTCCTGCTCCAGCCTCCTGAGTAGCTGTAATTACAGGCATGTGCCACCACACCCAGCTAATTTTTGTATTTTTAGTAGAGACAGTGTTTTCACTATGTTGGTCAGACTGGTATCAAACTCCTGACCTTGTGATCCACCTGCCTCAGCCTCCCGAAGTGCTGGGATTACAGGCGTGAGCCAACACGCCCGGCCATCTAGCTGGGATTTTGATACGAATGAAATTGAAACTGTAGTGAAGTTTGGCAATTTTGACATGTTAAGAATATTAAGTCTTCTAGTCCATAAACATGGGATGTCTATTTACATAGGTATTTTACAACTTATTTTGATGATGTTCTGTAGCTTTCAGTGAACAAGCACATTGAAATACAATTGTAGAAAGACTTTTATAAAAATTTCTATTAATAGCTTATGTTCTATTAATAGGTTAACAATTTGAGCTCTTTCTATCCATTGTAGTAAACTCATAAACCTAAAGGGCTGTCGGAAGAATCAGAATAACTAGAACTTGAGACAGATCCGTCACCCAGGCTGAAGTGCAGTGGCATAATTTTGGTACTCTGCAACTTCTGCCTCCAGAGTTCAAGCGATTCTCATGCTTCAGCCTTTTGAGTAGCTGGGACTACAGGTGTGTGCTGCTACCTGTAGTAGAGATGGGATTTCCCCATGTTGGCCAGGCTTATCTTGAACTTCTGACCTCAAGTGCCTGCCCCAGCCTCCCAAAATGCTGTGATCACAGGCGTGAGTCACCACACCCAGCAGTGTGCGTGTGTGTGTGTGTGTCTTTTGCATTTTCTATGTGCCAGATTGTGTCATTGGTAAATAGAGATAATTTTACTTCTTCAAATATAATGTTAAATAGATGTGGCGAGGGGAGACATTTTTGTCTTATTCCTGATTCTAGGGGGAGATCATTCAGTGTTTCATCATTTAGTCTGATGTTGATGGGTTTTTTTTTTTTGGTAGATGTCCTTTATTGACATTCTCCTCTGTAACTAGTCTGCTGAGATTTCATTATGAAAAGGTGTTGAATTTTATCAAATAATTTTCTTCACTGATTGAGATGAGCATGTAATATTTTGTTCTTTATTCTATTAATATATTAAATTGAAGAATTTATTTATATAACAATGATGTATTCCTTGGATAGATATTTCTATTTGATTATGGTATATATTCTTTTGATATGTTGCTAGATCAAGTTTTTGATATTTCATTAACATTTTTCATTTGTATTCATAAAGGATATTGATCAATATATTTATTCCCTTGTAATATACTTTTATTTTGATATTAGAATAATAATGACCTCATTGAAAGAATTGGGAAGTGTTTCTTCCTATTCTACTTCTTCAAAAGTCTTAAACGCATTAAGTAGAATTCTTTTATAATAAGCTTTTTTTAAAAAATTGCTTTTTGGTCATTTTACTTTTCATAGAACTAAGTTTAGTTTTCTGTATTAAGTCTATATTCTGTACATAAGTTCTATAGTTCTTAATAAATTTAATTCAGTCAAAGTAGTCAAGAATAATGAGAGCACTTAATAGCTCTCATTATTAAAAAATGGCTCTCATTATTAAAACTATTTTTCATTTTCATATCACTGGCTAGAACAGTACATATAAAGGGTTCAGAATTTAATTTTCCCTTATTTTGCATGTTTTTTTTTCTCTGAGCCATTATTTATATAAGAAATAATTTTAAAGGTCACTTTTAAGTGAGAAAAGCAGCTCCTCACCATATAACATAACCAGATTTCTCTTACAACTGAACTCAGTGAAAGACTTTTATAACAAATTCTATTAATAGCTTGACTTAGATTCTATTAATAGGTTGACAATTAGAGCTCTTTCTACTCATTTAGTAAGCTCATAAACCTAAATGGGCTGTCCAAGGACTCAGGATAACTAGAATTTGAAAAGTAAATTATGAATATGTTGAATGTTCAGGCCAGGCTATCTTTCCTCCTTTTGCGTAGCCAATTCCCAAGTCAAGATTTTATTTAAAATCAGACTTTCTAATAAGAGTAATGGCAAACCATCTCTCTATCTAGCAGGGGTTCACTCAAGAAACAAAGAAATACAGGCACACACACACACAAATATTTATAAAACAGCATAAGTATGATATGCATTATCTATATCATGTATAACATAGATGACTATATATATATTATAATCATTATAGTTCAACAGGGGATATTTTTTCTTTTAAGCTTTAAGGCATACATGTTCTTCTTTCACTATAAATGGAGATTAAATGAAGAGAAAGGGGCATATATAAACTAATTTCCTCTAATATATACCCTTTCTACTATCCTAAATGGCTAGCAGGAAAGATAATTCTAATGATATTTTACATGCTTACCATGTTGCAAAGGTTACAACTATCTTGAATTCCCCTGATTTACTCATTCCACACATAAAAGAAATGTCAAAAATGGCAAGTGAGTTTTCTCAAATCTATGAGAAATGTCAAAACTTTTAAGGAAAATCTAGCTTATGGCTATCTTAAGCTTTCCATCCTTTGCTTGACTTAGCATAATCTTATTTGCTAACTATAGCCTTTAAGAGAAGAGAATAGTTTAGAGAAGAGAACACAGCTGGAATGTGGACATGGATGTATGTGTGTGTCTTCATGCTTGACTGGGGCCGATGGGTTATCCTTTCAAGATTTACCTGTATTTATTCTAGGCCAACCTGCAGGTGTTTCCATAGCAACATCTCTTGATGACTATTATTGTTGTGACACTAAAGGAGGTGACAATCTTAGGGAGGCTTTTTTTTTTTCTTATTATATAGAGAGAAACTAATAGCAGTTAATGTTCTATGATTATTCATCACCCTTTATTGGCAGAGTATGGCCACCTCTGGGTTTTGACTTGGTGTCCTTTCACCCCACTCACACTGAAATCTCTCTGCTACCTGTTCTTCATGGTACAACACAACTCTGCCAGCTGTCACTGTTAGAAAACCCCAAAGAAGGGAGGAAAGAAAGAAAGTGTGTCTTTCAGAAGAAAGAGGTTTTGATGCCTTTTCTCCTTTTCTCCCTTTCTTCCTGAATGGTTTGCATGTTTGTGCTTCCCCCAAATTTATATTGAAACTTAGTCACTAATGTGCTGGTATGAAGAGGTGGGACCTTTGGGAGGTGATCAGGTCACAAAGGCAGAGCCATCATGAATGGAATTAGTATTCTCACTGTACTGGGTCTTTCAAAAGGCCCAGGGGAGCTGATTTGATTCCTTCCATCAGTGGAAGTAAGAAGGCACCATCCGTGAGCCAGAAAGCAGGCCTCGCCAGACATCAAATATGCTGGCACCTTGATCTTAAATTTTTGAGCCTTCAGAACCATGAGAAACAAATTTCTGTCATTTGTAAGTGCCCAGGTCATGGTATTTTTGTTATAGCCGCCTGAGTTGACTAACGCATTTATCAAATGCTTACTATTTACCAGATGCTTACACTTCTATAGGCATTTATCAAGTGCTTCTAGGTGCTTAAATACATACTTCATGCATTGAGAAAGCCACTGAGAAAATTAGGTATTGTACTGACCCCAAGTCTTCAGGTTAGGGAATTTGTTTTTCTTGCTTTTCCTTTTTTAAGCTTTAAATAACAGATGCACTTCTTTTAAAATAATTGAGTCTCAAATAGAAAGGGGAGTCATAAACAAATTAATTTTTTACCTAGTGAATCATTTTATCTAAAATCTTCCCTACCTGTTAATCTTGTGTATGGCATCCATGTCTCTCCTGAGCTTTGCAAGTCTACCTGCCTTACTAGCCTTAGTTGCTCTGAGGTGGGAATGTGCCTTTTCTTTTCACAGGGGAAGGAGCATTCGGCTGAAGATGAGGCTCAGCAGAACACATTCTCTGGGCATGCTAGAAATCCACAGCTCATCCATACAGAAATAAAACATGTCTGATTTATATACAAACAATGGTGACAGGATTGTCACAGCACACATGGTAACTTCACTGGCTTGGAAATCATCCCAAAATCAACTAACAAGCACTTCAAAAAGGAGGGCAAAATGAGACTCTCATGTTGCCTTATGTGTGTGCCTTTCTTTAAAGTCAAGTGCCAGATCTACTTAGAGCAGATGTTCCTATTTTTAAAAGCTGATTTGGTTAATTCACTATTGCTATGTGTAATAAACACTGATTTGGTTAATTCACTATTGCTATGTGTAATAAACACTGATTTGGTTAATTCACTATTGCTATGTGTAATATTAGATATTTTTCCTTTTATAATGATATAACTCAGGATGCAAGACTTTTTCCATCTCATTCTCATTAACTAGATCCCCACATCTATAAACTTCCTCTATCTGTTAATAAAATAGTTACAGCACATATTTCATCTTACACTAGAGCTAACCCAAAGAACAAAATATTTTGAAATAAACGCATTTGAAGAATCAAACAATTTGAGCCACTATAGCATCATTTGTGTGGAATGACACTCACTGTGTCATTACAAATAACTCAAAGCTTAAGCTACATTAAACTATGAGACCTCTACTGCCCATTACAGCTCCTCCAGGCTGTGATTTTGAGGAACCTAGCCTAAAGAAGAAGCTACAGAAAAATTTGACTTTGAGATTTTATATGATAAAAAATTGAAAATCTTTTCAATAATATATATGAAACAAAACTATTTTTTTACCCTCTGCTCCCATCATTTAGCTATGTAGAATGGAGGCCCAAATCAAAACAGAATACTTTCTTTCTTTTCTTTTTTTTTTGGAGATGGAGTTTCGCTGTTGTTACCCAGACTGGAGTGCAATGGCAGGATCGGCTCACCACAGCCTCCGCCTTCTGGGTTGAAGCAATTCTCCTGCCTCAGCCTCCCGAGTACCTGGGACTACAGGCGCGTACCACCATGCCCAGTTAATTTTTGTATTTTTAGTAGAGACAGGGTTTCACCTTGTTGACCAGAATGGTCTCGATCTCTTGATCTCATGATCCACCCACCTCGGCCTCCCAAAGTGCTGGGATTATAGGTGTGAGCCACCGCGCCCGGCCCAGAACTGATACTTTCTTTAGGAGACAAGAATAACCATTTAATAAGAATGGTGGGAAAAGGCTCTGGATTATTCAGTTTATTATTTAGCACATCTTGTGTCTTGTGCCCCTGTTATGCATTAGGCTCAATGCTGAATGCTAAGTATATAGGAGTAAGCAATAGAGAAATGATCATTCTTGTGTTCATATAGTTTATAATCTTGCATGGGGGACAGTCAACAAACAAGTTAACAAATATATAAATTACAGACTCGTTTGGAGAGAAAAGTATTGTGTTCAACTATACGATTTTTAGCAACCCTATGTAACTGTATAAGATATTTTCATTCATAACATCATTATTTATTGAGCCCCCACATTCCAACAATGACATACTTTAGTAAAAGAAGCATATTTGTCTATGGATCATTTGTTTTTAGATAATTTTATTGAAAGCCAAGAAAAAAAATGTACTTTGTAAAGACTTCTTGGGTGGCAAATTTAATATGCTTTTCTTTTTTTTTGATAGTCTCACTGTCACCAGGCTGGAGTGCAGTGGTGCAGTCTCGGCTCACTGCAACCTCTGCCTCCCGGGTTCAAGCCATTCTCCTATCTCAGCCTCCTGAGTAGATGGGAGTACAAGTGCCTGCCACCAAGCCCAGCTAACTTTTATATTTTTAGTAGAGACAGGGTTTCACCATGTTGGCCAGGATGGTCTTGATCTCTTGACCTTGTGATCCGCCTGCCTCGGCCTTCCAAAGTGCTGGGTTATTACAGGTGTCAGCCACCACACCCAGCCTATGCTTTTCTAATCAGTCTGCCCTAGGTTCCAGAGATCAATGTCCCAAGGAGGACACGCCCCAGCATGCCCTCAAAGATGAAGCAGGGACCCCATGGGGTCAGTTTGTGTAGATATGGTTCTGAGCATCTTCGGGGGAAACATTCACATAAACATGGTTTTAGCACAGGAAGGTGCCTTAGGATGACTTCCGATCTTCTTTGTAAAATCTTGAACGGTAAGAGTCCATTTCAAGAAGAGTTCAGGTGTATAACTTCACTGATATCTTGGGTTGGTCCATATCTCATCAATGTCAGGGCACAGCCTGAGTCCTACACAGGGACCCCAGGGAAGCCGGAAGGAAAGATGACTGTGGGAGAATCAGCTACAAACCTCCCTCCAGCTCTCTCCCTCAGAATAATTATGTTACTGTTGTTCCCATAACAATCTAGGCCCCTGAGGTTCTCCATAGAATACATGGTATAAGTGAACACTCAGTATGAATTTCAATGAAATCTTGTTGTAATTCTGATCTTAAAGGGAAAAATCAAGATCCATGTTACATAGAAATGCACTAGGCATTGCTGTCTCCCCATGAAACATGACTTAAGCACAGGATATTTGGCAACTGCTTTATAACGTAAGTCAAAATAAAATTGGTTTCCATGCCTCCCTTAGAGTTACATAAAAATCAGAAGTGGCAGAAATGTTCATGTTTTACATTTATGCTTTGTGAAGTATTTTGTGTTTTGTCCTCTTATGTAACCACCCACAAAGAACATATACAGCGGTCAATTTTTCTCCCCTTCTGCATACTTATTTTGCACCATTTATAATTAGAGGCCTGATCATGAAAAAGATCCAAGTACAGACTATTTTTGTTGCAAAAAATGAAATTGAAATTGTTCTTTATTATAATGAGGTGAATATGGTTTGCACTTAGCCACACATTACACATCACTTATTCATCACAATGCATTAGATTTCCTTATGCACTTATGATATTTGAAGCTCAAAAATGCTAAATAATTTGCTCACATTTGTACAGCTAGTGCTAGGGATTAGAATTCAGATTTGAGTTACTATGAAGCCATGTTTTTTTTGTTTTACTGAAAGTTCTTTCTCTTATGCCCAATTTGATAACAGTTTAGTTAAGTTTGAAACATTCAACACTCATTGTGATATTAGAATTATAAATATTCCTCCAGGGCTTAAAGACCAAATATCTATATTTTCTTCTTTGATTGAATTACGGCTAAAACCTCAATAAAGATATAATGAAAACATAAGACAGCAAAAAAGCAACAATATTGGTAGTCTTCATTTTGGATCTTTGAAGAGCATTGAATCCATAAATGCTCCATAAGACCTTTAGAAATGTATTTACTTAAGGCCAAAAGGGTATGTACAACCCATGACAGAAATCTATAGTCAAACCTGTTTATATGAATTCTTAATAAAACATTTTATAGTGCTGGGCACGATGGCTTACACCTGTAATCCCAGCACTTTGGGAGGGAGAGGCAGAGGGATCAAAAGGTCAGGAGTTTGACACCAGCCTGGCCAACATGGTGAAACCCTGTCTCTACTAAAAATACAAAAATTAGCTGGGTGTGGTGGCATGCATCTGTAATCCCAGCTACTTGGGAGGCTGGGGCAGGAAAACCACTTGAACCTGGGAGGCGGAAGTTGAAGTGAGCAGAGATTGCACCACTGCACTCTAGCCTGGGTGACAGAGCAAGACTCCATCTCAAAAAAAAAAATTATAAAGAAATATTAAGGAATAATGGTAATGAGGTTTCTATTTATTTGTTCATCCAGGTTTTAAGAGTAACAACAAAATTAACATTCATTGCTGTACTTTTCTAACATTACAAATCTGTTCATTAGCCTCCTGGCATAGGAACCATTTGATGCAGGGATGTTGAATTTATAACATCACGTGAAGGTGAGAAATATGCTGCTCTTGACATTCAATGTGAAGATACTGATGACTGACTCCAAAACTCCTGCTGGCCAACAGCACCACATTCCCTTCAGACCAGACAGCCTGCAGCACAGGACCTTACCCAGCGGGAGTTTACATCCATGATGGAATCAAAATTGCAAGCACTGAAATGCAAGAGCTTTCAGCCTTTTCTCTCCACTACCCACTAAACAGGATTTCTGTTTGGCTTTCAGCCTCTTCCTTCTCCAACTCTGAACAGAGGGTCTTAATTTGTCTGGCTAGTTCTTGGGCTCTGTGATTCACAATCAGAAAGAAATAGACAAAGAAGATGGGCAACGACAGAGGCAAAGGGATGGGAGCTGGAAAAATTCTACAGAAAAATAAAAAGCCTTCAAATAAAGGTGTGAGAACAGCCATGGTAGGTAAACATAGCAGATGGGAGAGAAAACTAATAGGGTCTTAAGGTGTTTTGAGCAACAATGTAGTTTTTTACCCTCCCATGGCATTTGAGAAATCCCAATATAGAATTTGACTTACTTGGAGGCACGTTTTGTTTCAGGGTTGTATTCGGTTTGTGTTCTTTGATGCTTTCACCCCAGTAGGGCTATACTATATGGGCCCTAATGTATAAGTGTGGCACAGTTTGGGGGAGAGCCAGGCAGGGGACAAACACTGTCACTGACATTTTGTTCCTCTCCAGGAACAACACTGACCCTTGCAGATGCACTGTCACAGCCATACCAGGATGACACCATACAGAGGCTGTCTATGAGGGAAACACCATGGGGAAGGCAGCACTAATCCCAGCTATGTCCTACTCACCCCTTCTGGATTTTTAGCTCTAAAGCAACCAAGATTTTTATTCCCTGAGACTTTTCTTCAGGAAACCTACCTGAGAAGGAACAATGACAAGGAGCTCACAAGGGGCCAACTGTGGTCCAGGACTCTTCAGAGGATAAACTTAATGACAACAATCAAAACTTCACTTGACCACAACTGTGTATTCACTTGGGCAATTGACTCACACACGAGAAAAATGACTTGAAATAAGAAAATACTTGAATACCCTACCCATAAACTTTGTAAGCTGGAATCCCTTTCCATGAATCCACATGTCAGTATTTATAGTACCTTCATGATCAGTTACTTTTTCAGTGCATCTCAAGCATACTCTGATTTCCAGAACATTTTGAATTCCATCTTATCATAACTAACCATGGAAAATCACGCTGTTTCAAACAGTAACAAAGTCACGTAACAAAACACAACATAAAATAACAAATAAAATACAATAATTCTACAATAGAATCATCATGAGAAGTGGTGGTTAAAATGGAGCACATGACCAGGGAAAGGCTTAGGTTCGACCAATTCCTGGGAGAAAAAGAAGTGTTCTATCTTTAAAGAACACGAAGCTTAACAGGCCCATCCAAATCAATATTTCAGCCTACTCATACACACACACACACACACACACACACACACACACACACTTATGCATGCATAGGCAATGACACCATAAATCTCAGAGAGTTAAAACGCTTATACTCTTAGGCTTGTCACCTCAGCATTACTAGGACAAGATCTGAGCTACCCATGCCGAAACACATGCTTAAGCAAACAGGAGAACCTGGCACCGAGTTACATTAGCATGCAGTGTCTATTCAGCAAAATGCTCACTGGCTCTAAAGCATTTATATCAATTTTAAGGATTATTTGCAAAGAATCATTTAGTTTCAGCAAAGCACTTTGAAACAATTGCCATTCAACGCACTTGAAACCAAGAATTCCTATCAGCTCAGCTCACAGTGTGGAGATGTACAGTGTGGAGAGGTGGGGCCCATATATTGCAGGGTGTCAGCACGCCGTCTGCCTGAAAAGTCATTCATTGCTAAATGCTGCATCTCAGGAGAATAAGCCTAGAAAAGTGAGGCCCGCACAGCAGAGGAAAATGCAAACTCTGTATTTGCCATGATTTCAGCAGCTGTGCCTCCCTTCTTTCTGGGATTGATGCGCTATTTTATCTAACAGCAAGAAAGGAGAAGATTGTATAATGTGGCAGCAGATACAAAAGGAGAGGATGTTACTGCAGAAGCTACAACTCAATTTTCCTAGAGATTGTACTCTCCAGAAGCCCGAGGCTCTGGGATACAACATAAAGACAGAGAGCTGACGCAATGGAGCATGACAGGTCATCACATTGCAAGTCAGCTGGAACATCTGATGGAGTCACAATGTTTTCTCATTCAGTGGAGAGAACAATGAATGAGAAGGCTCTTAAGAGTTAGAAGTGTAGCCATTAAGCAAGGGATTTGTATAAATAGATGACTTCTTCATGATACTGGCTGTTTAGGCCAACAGAGGATGACAGTGGCAGCACTGGTTGCTGCATCTGGATTTTCTATCTGTGAAATAAGAAAGACATCTTCCTCCCATCTATTCCCCTGATCAGAGCTGCAGGTGAGTCGAGTGAGGCACTAGCCTTGGGCACAAATGTACTGAGGTGCCAAACATCAGTCACCAAGGTAATATTCCAATACAAGAGTTATTTTCATGAAAATTAATGCAAAAAATCCATGATAAAATGCCACATTTTAAAATTAAAAACAAAAAAACCATCCCACATCTGTCCCACTCAGCTCACCCTCCTTACCCTAGTCCTGGTACTGCCCCTCACAGGGATGGTGGTGGCATTAGATAATGGCTATGCCATGAAACTTTACAAATAAAGAGCACTGTTATGCTTGAGCACCTGCTGGAGTATGTGTAAGGTGCCAGACTCTCTATAAACAGGATCCCACCTTGTTCTTGTAAAATTTTGAGGCTGCCATTATTGTTCCATTTTACAAATAAGATGCGTGATGTTCTTAAAAGTCAAACATCTGGGCCAGAATAGAATCCTGAATGTCTAAGAAAATCTTCTGTGCTGTTTCCACCCCATTGTGCCATTATCCACTAACAAAGAAACTCATCCTAAGACTTGTTTCATTTATTCTAAAGACTTGAAATAATACAGAGAAATCAAGTGAGGCTCTCTGATGCCTGAGTTGAGAATTAAACAACTGGTCACCTTCTAAAAAGAGTCCTATGTCCGAGTATAGGTGTCTGTTAGCAAAATTCATATCAGAAATAAGGTGTGTTTTTTTTTCTTTTTTATTGTATTTTAGGTTCTGTGGTACATGTTGAAATAAGGTTTTAAGGATAGGCAAGGGTGAAATCTGTGGTGGGCATAGAAAGAGGAGATAAAGGAGACTGCATGGCTCTTTTTTGTGTTTACTTATTTTTATTTTTTATTTTTTGCAGCCATGTGTTTGGATGAAGATGAGTACAGAGAAGCCAGGTAGCTTCATTTAAATGTGAAGTTTCTAGAAAGGGCCTCTCAGCCCTTGCCCTATCTTGCCTGTCCTGCAACACATTTCAATACCAATTAGCTACTTGCTCCTGGGTTCCAGCCTGTAGATGGAAGAGTCACATGTGGCCTTGTAGTAGATATGGCTACTGCTACCACCGGTTGACTCAGGACAGCTGGTCCATCAGCAGCCTTCCCCGGACCTGAACCTAGAATATTCAAATGCATTGCATTGCTAACTTTTACTTTTTCACTGCTGGAGTTATTTTTAGCTTCTCTTCTTAGTTTCATGAGGAAGAAAGCTATATTTTTGTAATAACATCTTTTTGGGGGGGAGTGGGGGAAGGAAGTGGCAGTTTTATTTGGCCAGGAGCTATGGCTGGCTCAAGCCTCAATAACTGAGCTCCCTGACAAAGAAAATCCTGGCCCTTTTAAAGGCTTACAGTCTAAGAGCTGCACACGAGAGAAAGTCGTGATCGATTAGGCAAGCGTGGGGGCTGTGAGTAGGTAGGGGTCTGAGCAGTTGAGCAAGAACAATGCCTTCCTGGGAAAATTCCTCCATGCCATGTCTGTGATCTATAAATAGGATTGTGGTTAGGAGTAGGGTGTAATAACATCTTAATAACTTTTAGCACTTCAAAATTGTATAAGCTTTTTACTCCAGTATCTTTCTCTGAATCAGAGGATGAATATGCCATTCTCCATCTGTGTCTCAGGTAAAAATGCAGTTGCTTTACCAGATGGTCACCAATATTCCTTCTAGCTCTAAAGTGCTATGTTGATAGGTCCAGGAAAATGTGCTAAAGGAAAAGCTCAAAGAAGCAGAATGTGTGGAGCACATAAAGGGGACATGGATCAGAAAGCAAGGCCTGGGGAAGAGAAGATCAACTTAAGCGAATTCCTTCATGTGTTATGAATTAAGGACAGAAGTAAATTTTTAACTGGAGCAAAAGATTAACAGCTGCAGGCTGTAAGCTCAAGAGGGAATGTGGAGTGGGGAAATAGAGGAAAAAACATGATCCCAGATATTACAGACACAGGAAATGTGTTTTCACAAGCCCTTCTTCTAATGACTCTGAGGCTCACTAAAGCCTGAAAACCACTGGGCTAAAGCACAGTGTCAATGCCTTTGACGTCCATTACATTTCTTATGTCAACATCAAAATGACTAGCGGGACACTATATGTAAGGAGTTCTTGGTAAAAGAGGATATGCTAGCCAGTCTTATGTATACCACCAACATAGATGTCCCCAAAAAGTGCTAAGCAGAATACGCCTCCTGTTCACATGATGGCTAGACACAAAACTATTAATGTGTCCCATGACTGAGACTCTAACCAAAAGGAGGGACAAAGTTTACCTCCAACCACTTGAGGTTGCTCCTGAAATGGGAGAGAGGAAAGCAGCTCAGGCTCAGTCTAGGCTGGTTATGGTGAGCAGAAACAATTTCAGAAACATCATATGATATCACTAGGGCATTTCATGATGCTGTATCATAACTTATGAAATTAAGACCACATTTCTGAAGATATAAGGAAGCGACAAGAAATTAAAGTTTGGATCAAAGATGAAAGAGAAGGAGGAGGAGGGACAACAACAAAACAATGACAAACAACACATCACACCTTGGGTCAAAGCTTTGAAATTCTGCATTCGGCTTCTGAGAAACATAGAATTCTATGTCACCAATTTGAGAGCAATGAAGGATATTAACTTGGAGAAAGGTAAAGGAATGCTAATATTTGCTCTTATATTTTAAAATTCTTGGGAAGATGAGCATGAGGGAAGAAAGGAGATTTTTCCTGCTTGGCAATCACAAATCTTATAATGGTCACAGCAAAATACACAGGGAGCATATTTTCAGAGTAGCATCCTCTCCAAATTCTATCTAGTCATCACCCTAATGGATAACCATGTTCTTCAGTGTACAGTTGAGAAAAATCATCTCTTGAGTTTCTGAGAGTTTGTTGGTGACTAATTACTATCATGGATTCAAAGATAGACTAAAACTCTTAACTAGCTGTTACTATGAAAGTATATCCTATAGTCTTATTACATTGTATTTTCTGTTGCTGCTGTATCAAATCATCATAAACTTAGTGGTTTTAATCTACAGAAATTTGTTGTTTTACACTCCTGTATGTCCAAAATCCAACACAGATCTCACTGGGCTAAAATCAGGCTTGTGTTCCTTCCTGGAGGCTCTAAGGGAGAGTCTGTTTCCTGGACCTTTCTGGTTTGTGAAGGTTGCCTGTCTTTCTTGGCTCATGGCCTCTCGGCTCCATTTTCAAAGCCAGCAAAATTGCATCTCTCTGTGCTTTTCCTCCATAAACTCATCTCCTTCTTGGACCATAACCTTAATTATAATGAACTGCTTGGATAATCCAGGAAAATCTCCCTATTTCCATGTTCCTAACGTAATCACAGCTTTAAAACCCTCTTGCCAACAGGAGAAAACAAGGGAATGGGGGGAAAGATCATGAAAAGAATCACAACCACTAACACTACATAAATACCTAGTGAGTGCCTGGTTCACTGTTCATCAAAAGTAGCAATTTGGTAAATTTGTTGATAAATGTCTTGTTCTAAAATGACTATATAAATATTTGATAAAGAAAATCAGTTAATCAGTTGCACATCAACCATGTTGCAGACCGTATTCAAATGGATGGAGCCTGATTCCTGTCCTCAGACTTGAGAGACACATGCTTGCCCAGTGCACGGCAAGTCAACTCACTTCAGTACTCCCTATAAAGTATAGATTTCCCTTTAAATCAAGTGTTATCTCAAACTCCACTTAATTCCCCCATTTTCTACCTCCAGGGTGACCAAGCAAGAGAGGAAAAGCAGTGTAAATGAGACATGAATGTAAGTCAAATGGATCTCTTGCCTTGGTGTAAGAAGAGATGAGGTACAGAAGGAAATCATGTTTAGTTAGAGAGACTACTAAAGAGTCAACTAAATATCTCTAGGCTGGGATCCAAAGGAAAACTTCATAATTTTGCATTAAATGCTCCAATACCCAAGTTTAGAAATGCTCATAAACTGTATGTTCATAAATCCATTCTATAGTTGAATATGAATAGGTTTGGATTAACCACCATTAAAAGTTTCTTAACTTCTTTTATTCAAAAATGGAAAGGGAACAGTATCACTCAGTGTAACCATTTGTTTTGGAATATTTGTTATTCGTGAGTTTCGAGGAACTGTTAATGTCCTTGACCACAGAATTACACATACGACAGAAGAGACTGACCGAAGCCTTGCTCCTAGGGCATGCAAAACTTGATAAATCAACAGGAGAAATATTTTCCAGGGAGCAGCTGGGAACATACATTTTTGTATCTCCAATTTCTGACTTCTACAATGGGAACCAAAAATTTCCACATTCATCATGAATAACTTGTTTTCAACAAATGTATGAAGTAGGGAGCTGGGATGTTTCCAAACCAGCAATATATTCTTAATTTTATTTATTCGTATCATACTAATCTTTAGTTGGTTGTATTTTCTATATGCATTGAATTTCTACCCCGGGATGGGAGTGACTGTTAGACAGTCAGATCCAGAGATTTTTCTATGCCATTCAAAAAATAAAGCCAACATATTTTGACCCGGTGTGAAAGTTTTAATTTTTAACATTACCTCTTTAAATGATTAAATGAAATATACATTCCATTATACCATAATTGTATTTATTAGTACTTGATTTCAAGAAGCAAAGTTTTTAAAATATTATATTAGTAGATGTATGGCTTATAGTGTCTAGCTTTGGGTTGGCAAGATATTTTTCTTTTTGGCAATATCACGTATTTTTTAACAGAATGTTCATGCGAACTAGTTTTGAACTCTTCTATCCTGGTATTTACAGCATTTAAAACCAAACAAACAATCACAGACTAAATAGCTACCCTTCCCAAAATGTGATCACCAAGTTGGCAGCATCAGCATCACCTGGGAACATGGAAGGATGCACATTTCTGGCCCTTCACCCGCCCGCTAGCTCTGGTCTGAATGCTTGTGTCCCTCAAAATGTATATGTGAAAACCTGATCACCCAGGTTAAGACATCAGAAGATGGCACCTTTGGAAGGTGATTAGATTTTGAGAAGAATCCCATCACTGAGGGTGACACCTACTATCTCATTAATTCATTCATTTTTGGAATGAACTTATCTTTTTCTGCCAGCATTAGTGTGTATCAGCAGTCCGTGAACCTTGAACATCATCATCACCAGGAGGTCTTGTAGCTGGGCTCTGCCTTCCTGAATGGGATTCATGCCCTTTGAAAGACACCGCAGAGAGCAAGCCAGCCTCTTCCATCATGTGAAAACACATAGAAGACACCATCTCTGAAGAACAGGTTTTCATCAGACACTGAATCTGCTGGTTCCTTGACCTTGGACTTCTTAGTCTTCAGAGCTATGAACAACACATTTCTGCTGTTTCTAAGTTACCCAGTGTATGGCATTTTGCTAAAGCGGCCCAAAGGGACTAAGACACCTCTTGAATCAGTAACTCTGGGGGTGGGGCCTGGCAATCTGTGTTTTCATAAAACATCTTGGTGATGATGATGTTCTGGAAGTTCAAGGATTATTGATTTACACCAACTCTGGTAGAAAAAAATAAGTCAGAATGGGAAAAAATTTTTGCAGTTTACCCATCTGACAAAGGGCTGATATCCAGAATTTACAAAGAACTCAAACAGATTTACAGGAAAAAAACAAACAAGCCCATTCAAAAGTGGGCAAAGGATATGAACAGACACTTTACGAAAGAAGACATATATGAGGCCAGCAATCATATGAAAAAATGCTCATCATCACTGGTCATCAGAGAGATGCAAATCAAAACCACATTGAGATACCATCTCACGCCAGTTAGAATGGCGATCATTAAAAAATCTGGAGACAACAGATGCTGGAGAGGATGTGAAGAAAAAGGAACACTTTTACACTGTTGGTGGGAGTGTAAATTAGTTCAACCATTGTGGAAGACAGTGTGGCGATTCCTCAAGGCCTTAGAAATAGAAATTCCATTTGACCCAGCAATCCCATTACTGGGTATATATCCAAAAGACTATAAATCGTTCTACTATAAGGACACGTGTACACGAATGTTCATTGCAGCACTGTTTACAATAGCAAAGACCTGGAATCAACCCAAATGCCCATTGATAATAGACTGGATTGGAAAAATGTGGCACATATACACCATGGAATATTATGCAGCAATCAGAAATGATGAGTTTGTGTCATTTGTAGGGACATGGATGAATCTGGAGAACATCATCCTCAGCAAACTGACACAAGAACAGAAAATGAAACACCGCATATTCTCACTCATAGGCGGGTGATGAAAAATGAGAACACATGGACACAGGGAGGGGAGTACTAAACACTGGGGTCTATTGGGGTGAAAAGGGGAGGGCCAGTGGGAGGGGGAGGTGGGGAGGGATAGCCTGGGGAGAAATGCCAAATGTGGGTGAAGGGGAGAAGCAAAGCAAAGCACACTGCCATGTGCCTACCTACGCAACTGTCTTGCACGCTCTGCTCATGTACCCCAAAACCTAAAATCCAATAAAAAATTAAAAAGAAAAAAAATAAGTCAGTTCCAAAGTATGAATGAATAAATGAAGTAGTTGGTGTTATCCTGAATGATAACATTCTTGTGGAGAAATCGAATTGATTAAGCCTGGAGCACCCATCAGGCAAGCTCAGCCTCTGCAGGGAGGGATTGGCCTCCCTTTTCCAGATCCTCCCTCTCTTCTCACTGAGGAATCTAGAACCATCGTGGCATGTACTCTCATCTTATCAACGTGATGTTAGAGATTGCTCCTGCAGTTCAGGCCTAGCACCACTGCTGGTAGCCCTATATGTCAGCACTGAGTTTTTAAGCCTAAAGGCAGAAACCACAGAGAATCTGAGGATAATAAAAATTTCTGCACTTTCTGTAATTGGAAACTGGTCTGCTGAGCCTTCCCTAGAACAGCTTTCCTCAAGCCATGGAAAAGCTTCCTCAAGATGTGTCCAAAATCCCCTGAATCTAAGCAAGTGAAAAATAACATCCACGGAGGTGACCCACCCACCCTAATGGGCTACTTGCAAAATTAAATACAGTGGTTCTCCCTTATTTTCTGGGGACACATTGCAAGCCCCCAGGGGATGCCTGAAACCACAGAGAATGGTAAACCTAATTGCCATCAACTGTAACATGTTTCTGTTCATATTTCCCACCCACAAACTGAGTGCCTTTTTCATCTTAACTAAGCACTTATCATACTCTGTGGCCATAACGTTTGCAGTTTGAGGTGTGATGGTGAAACCACCACAGATTTGTTTTCCCCTTCATCACAATGTCACAGATAGATGATTTGTTCTTAATGTAGATCTTAGCAACCTCAGCATACATTTTTAGTTCTCTATTAAGTAAAGAACTTTCACCTTTTCACTTAAAGAAAGCTCATTATAGCTTCTCTGTGGCATATCCAAATTGCCATCCTCTCTACTCTTGCATTTTGGGGCCATTATGAAGTAAAATAAAGGTGACCTGAACACAAGCCCTTTGGTACCAAGATGCTCTAACTGATAACTAAGAAGGATCCTAAGTGACTAATGGATAGTGTGGAGACACTGGACAAACGAAGGATTCACACCCCACGTGGGATGGAGGGGGTTGGAAGAAGCAGGATGGCAGGATAGTTCATCATCATCCAACTCAGAGCAGCATGTAATCTAAAACTTATGAATTGTTTATTTTTTATCTTCCTTTTAATGTTTTTGGACAGAGGTTGATTGTGTATAACTAAAACTACAGAAAGGGAAACTAGAGTCCGGCCTCCTGTTAGGGGACTCACACCAGGGGAAAAAGGACAGAATCAAAAACAGTTATTTTGTCCATAAAACTATTTAATAGTTTTACCAAAACTATCTTGAGCTTTGAAAAAAACAAAAAACCTCCATGTAAGTCAATACTTGTTCCCAAACTGTCAGTCTATACTTGAAAAAATACATCCAAATAAAGAGTCATTTCAAAGTCATTTTAATGCCAAGCCTCTGCTTGCTTGGGTTTCTGTGCACAGAGCTGTGTCAGGTGAGTTCAGACCTGAGCTTCTGATTGCCTGGCCTTAGCAGAGAAAGAGAGGTCAAATCCAATATCATAAATCATGCATAGGCCTTGGTCATTATAAAAAGTGTATTCAAAATCTCCTTTAAGAGAATTCTTTTATATATGCAATTCTAGGATGGATCATCCACAGATCAAAGCAGGCCAGACAAGAAGGCATGTTTGGGAAGAAATGGGCATCCCAGTAAAGAGTGGCAATGGACTGAGAATTCCTAAGACACTAGGAGTCAGTCATAGGTAGGAGCAAACTAGGAAAAATAAAGAAACTCACATTCCTCAAGGATCTAGAACCAGAAATACCATTTTACCCAGCAATCCCATTACTGGGCACATACCCAAAGGATTATAAATATGTTTATTACATATGTTTTTTATAGCACTATTTATAATAACAAAGACTTGGAACCAACCCAAATGCCCATCAATGATAGACTGGATAAAGAAAATGTGGCATATATACATCATTAAATACTATGTAGCCATAAAAATATTTTAGATCATATCCTTTGCAGAGTCATAGATGAAGCTGCAGCCATCTTTCTCAGCAAACTAACACAGGAACAGAAAACCAAAAACTGCATATTGTTGCTCTTAAGTGGTAGTTGAACAATGAAAACTCATGGACACAGGGAGGGGAACAACACACACTGGGGCCTGTGAGAGGGTGGTGGGCGCAGGGAGGAAGAGCATTAGGACCAATACCTAGGGCACCAGGGGCTTAAAACCTAGATGATGGGGTTACAGGTGCAGAAAACCACCATAACACATGTATACCCATGTAACAAACCTGCACATTATGCACATGTATCCCGAAACTTACAGTAAAATAAAAATAAAAAAGAAGCTCACACAGAAAATAAGTCTAGCCTAGAACTCTGCAGAAGAGATTCATAGAAACCAGGGAGACCTCATCATCTGCCCTTCCAGGGCTAGAGGGAGAATCTGATGCAACAGATTGAAGGTAAGAGAAGGATGGAGGTCTCGGGTCATTCCTAGCATAAAATTGTGCTTCATTCTCTTATTTAAACTTTCAATCAAACCAACCAGAAGCATATGTTTATCTTCTGGTCCATACAAGGCCTTGTAGCTCTTTCCTAATCTTCTAAGAACAACTTTCTTGTCCCATAAATACTATTTCTAGTAGTACAAAGGCTCCCATGAGCACTGCTAGATCCTAACTGCTGAGTATGTACTAAACCACTAGGTGCTGTGCTGGTATGACATGGATTAGCTCCTTTAATTCACACAGCAGCCACCCAATATATGTTCTATCTTCAGGTAAATGACACAGCCAGGTCCCACAGTGGGTACAACAGGCAAGTTGGAATTTGAATTCAATTCAGATTTAAAGTCTATCTCTCACTCACACATTATGATATCTTCACTTCACTTATGTTGCTGTCGGTAATTAAAGAGAAGCTTTCTGAGTTACTCATATTTTCCCATTCATTCCCCTCTTTCAAGATAACTTTCTTTTCCTTTCACCAGACAGAAAATAATTGAGTTTGTGTGTCATCTCATGCTAGGAGGAGAAAAAGCCCATAGCTTTCGAGTGGGTCTCCTGGGGCTCCTGTAAGGAAGTACCACAGACCACGTGACTCAGAACAGCATTCACTGTCTCATAGTTCTGTGGGGTAGAAGCCAAAATCAAGGTGTTGGCAGGTTGGTCCTTCAGCCTCTGAGGGAGAATCCATCCCACACCCCTCTCCCAATTTGAGAGGCTGATGGCCATCCTGGTGTTCCTTGGCTCCTATGGGGCTGACTCCTGTCTCTACCTCTGTCAGCGCATGCTGTTCTTGATGTGCCTGTGTCCAATGTCCCTCTTCTTATAAAGACACCAGTCATATTGGACTATGGCCCAACTTAATGATTTCATCTTAACTTGATTACATCTGCTGAGACTCAATTTCCACATAAGGTCACATCATTAGTAGGTACCAGAGGCAAAGACCTCAGTTATCTCTCTTTAGGGGATGTAATTCTCTGAAAAGAGGATGTGATACTTTGGGGGCTTTAATCCTTTGCGTGGCTTCCCCAGTCAGAGAAATCCATCCTCTAGAAATCCATCCAAACTCTAGAGTTTTCTTCCTGTAATTCTGCTTCAAGGCTTATTACTCTGCAACTGAGACACAAAACAAACACTTACTTTGTTTACAGGTTAAAAAAAAAAAAAGATTCCTCCTTCAGCATGCATCACATTCCAGGGCTCCCAAAGTCAAACCAAACTACTGGCCTCTCTGAAAATGTTACCAGTGAGTTGTTTCAATCATCAACAGCAACAAAAATCCTATCCATTCTTCAAGCATCTTTTAAATTGTGATCTCTGTGAAATTCTCCCATTACTCTAAAATTGTCTCTCTTGCTCCTCTGCTCCCTAGTGGGTTGTTTCCTTTGTACTGTTGAGCTTTTTATATTCTGCCCTATAATTCCCATGATCAAGTATTTCTTCCTGATTAGCTCACATATTAATAGTTGTAGGCAGAGCAAATAATTATATTTGTCTTTTTTTTTCTCTCACATCTCCAGGTATGCAATACCTTTTACATAGAGGGTACTGATTAAATGTTCAGCAAATTGACAGGTATGCCGTCAAAAATTTCAGAAAATTTTGCATTTCACAATGACAGTTGCTACAGAAACAGCAATGAAGGATCTTATGTCACTCTACCTTTGAGCCCTGACTTACACATTTGTAAACTGTAGATAATGAAAACTACCTTGCAATCGTGTCATAAAAATACAGTGAAACACTGGGAAAACTTCCTTGTAGGACATACTGGACACGGGAAATTAAATGGGTGTTTGGTGGCTGTCAATTTGTTAATTTCCCAATTCTGCTTCCGTGTGTTAAAGCCCCGCGAGTTATTAAATCTTGGCTACAACAAAACACATAAGTAAAAAGCTACATGCATTTTCGTTACTTTATCTTTCTGGGCAATGAGTTTGGGTGGAACTGGGAAAATCACAGTGCTTGTCTGCTGCTTCTTTTGGGTCCAGTGGTTCTCTATTGATTAATTTATGCCCTGACTCATTTTGTAAAGACTATGAGGTGCTTGGCTCCTCATTAAGACTGAGTTCTTAGCTACAGTATTTCTCATTCTCGATAATAAAACCTCTCTTACCTAACCACAGATTGATGTACTTGTTGAGGCAGAGACAATGTTTACTTACCCACCCTGCCATACCCAGCAGGTGCTCAACAAATAAACTGAATTGCACTCCTCCACTCAAGCCTGTGATTTCTAATCTTGCAGCCACAGTCACTCCTTTTAAAAACAAATATTGTATGTTGTACCTATTTGCCAATCTAAAATAAAAATTTTTATAACTTTCACTTCACATATATTTTTTAAAAATTCAATTTAATGCCCTAACTATAATATAAAGGAGCAAGAAAAACAATCATTTTAAATGAAAGAATGTGTATCTCAATATATAAATGATCAAGTTTGACTATCCTAAAAGAAATAACAAATAGTCAAATACCTCATAAACTATATGTTGTAATAGAATAAACTTCAGAAAAATGGGAGTGTAATTGGTGTGAAATTAGTGTCATGACTATGACAGTTACAAATTCAAACTAATACATATATGTTTTAATTGTATGGCTATTGGTGATGAGATTTTTCAAAATGATGAACTTTTAGTAGAATTCTCAACAAAAATACTATGACCTTCTTTTGATTTACACAGTAGGTGTATTCCTGAAAAAGAAATTAGTGTTAAGCCATGCAAAAATTACTTTGTGTTTCTACTTAAAAAAAAAAAAAAGAAAAGAAAAAGAGAGAAGGGGGCAGATTTTATTAATAAGTGTTTCCTCTACTTGAACTAAAACAGGGATTTCGAAAGTCAAGAGTATGCAGAGTAATGACTTCTGTGTGCAGAACTGTCTCTCCCTTTTAAAGACATCTGGAAGGTGGAAGGTCCTTAACCTCACAAAAGCCAGAAATGCTTCCCTGTTTCCTTCTAGAACTGTCTTCTAGGGAGAGGAGAGAGAGAACTACCTATTATAGGTGAAAGTTCTAGCAGACTCTAGCTTTGGACATGATTTTCTCACATTCCATCAGCATCCCCAGTGAAATTTCTAATTTCCTTCACATTTCTTCTAAGTTCTATTGCTTGAGAATGCACCTCTTAATATTGTGACAGGCCAGCCAAATTTCACTTAAAGGACTCATCTCACTATCAACACATAATACGTTTGGTACCAAACAAACATAAAGAAGAGCAAACTTTTCTTCCTTAGTAATTTCCTTATACCTAAATTCTTTTCTAAAAGACAGAATCAATTTTCACGTGTTCTGGTTCGCCTACTACCTAGAACGTGATAGGAACTCCTATGTGGCATAAAGGATGGTGATGAGGTGGTCTGCATCTGCATGCCAGCTGACAAGGAATGCTTATACAAACATGGTGCCACTTAGTAAAACAGGTACGTTCATATGACACTAACCTGTGAGACACAAAAGTTCATATCACTATCAACAAATTAGTACAATCTGCTCAGCTGTTTCTCACTTCTGAGTCACTGCAGTCTACCTCAGTGAACTTAGAAGGTCATAATCATTATTCCTCTGTGACCTTTGCTATTCTTGTATCTAATATGAACTCTAAGAGGCACCCTTCATACTAAGTACATCCACCTGTTGGAATGTAAGTTCCATCATGTAATTTTTATTCAGTAATATATCCTCGGAATCTAGAACAGGGCCTGGCATATAGTAGATACTCAAAACCAAAAATAACTAGAATGACTGATAAACAAATGAATCTTGTGTCCAATATGCGTGAATATCATGTGAACACAAAGGTAAAAAAGGTAAACTCCCTGCCCTTGTGGATTTGCAGTTAAATGGAACATAATCTCTCTAATATTAATGATGTGCCAATACATGTCTGTGTATATTATTAGGAGAATACAGAAAACATAGAACTAATGTATTTAGTGAGTCAAGATACTACAGACAATTTTATTCAAAAAGCAGCGTGGTTCACTCTCAAAACTATACGTATTTGGGGTCGGACAATTCTTTGCTGCAGGGGCTTGGAGCACTGCAGAATGTGCCGTACCACTGAGTGTCAGCAGCAAACCTCCAACAGTGACGACAAAAATATCTCAGACATTTTTGCCAAGAGAATCACTGGACTAAAGAATGCAAATTTACCAGACAGACAAATGGATAAAGAGAAAAACAAGAGGTTATGAATGACAAGGTCTGGACCATATTTATCTTTGCATTCTAGCAAACAGAATGAGTGCTGATATTAAAAAAGAAATAATTAATATCTTATATTGCTCTTTTAATCTGTCATGTCCATTCATGAGCATATAATCCTTAAAACAACCTTGTAGGAAAATAGTGTTGATATTGACTTCTTTATTAAACACAATCCAGATCAGTAGAATGAAGCACCCAAGGTCACCTTTATATTTTAGTGGTCTTTGCTTTTTTGGGACTTTCCTGAATTGCACTTTAAGCCACTAACCACTCAGATGATTTATTCTTCCAATTGGAAACTTGATGCATTAAATCACAATTGTCTAATAACTTTCAAACAATAGGCTTCATCCAATGCTTACTCTATACCAGATACTTTGCAAATCACTGAGGCTAAACCTCTGAACAGTTTGTGTCTTTTTTAGAAGAGCGAGTACTTGACAGTGGATGAAACTGGAACATTTTTCACCTAGAGAGATCAAACTGGGGGTGAAAAGGAAGGCCTTATAATTCTAAAAGCAGGTTTGAGGGAGAAATTGAAAAGAAAAATGGAAAAAATGGAAAACCTTCTCATATAAGGCCAGTAAAGTGCAAAACAGGGTAAAAGCAAGTACCTGACCGAAAGAGTGGTCCGTAGGAGAAATGTGAAACTAGATTAGGAACAGGAAATCTGGCCTTTCCTTCCTATGGTTCCACCGTTTAGCTTGTTGATTTGGGGCAAGCCATTTAACCTCTCTGGGTCTCACTTTAGAGCATCTCCAGCCCAAAGTCCAGCTTAACTGGCTTGGATGTGGACTATCAGTGTGGCTACCACATCCTACCTACTCTTCTTGTACAAGCGCAGCAATCAGAAAGATCTCTGAAATCACAGAGCTCAACTTCTGTTGAGCTTTAATTCTGGGATGCTGTGAGTAGAACTGCACAGAAATGACACTGGGACGTGAACGCTGACATCCAAAGTGAAGTGGCTGTGGCCAGCTATGCTAATTTGTCTTGAAATCTATTTGCACAGAAGATACAGCTGGAACAATTGTGCTTTTCTCCACTTCATCTCACCTGGTGTCACGACCAAGTTTGCCAGCTGACCGGCAACTGACATCCCCGTGACTTCATAGGGAGCTGCAATCGAGGCACTTCCAAATGAATCCAGACTCACACAGGTACTCTCTTCCTCCTGGCAGATGCTGCCCTAACTACTAATTGCCCCTAAAAGATAACTGATTCCTTTCCTATTGCTTCTCCCCAAAACTGCAAAAGATGATTGCAATAGTAAAAAACAGGTTTTATTAAATGAATTTTTGGAAGAACCTGTGTAAATAAATTAGTAGTAGTCCATAAAATCTTGTGCTACATGTTCATCCTAATGGGCATCCTAGGGGCAATTGTTTGCCAGATCATTAATCTCTTGAGAAAGAAATAAAAACAAAGGCTCCTCTTTCTTTAAAAAAAAAAAGTGGACAAAATTTTCTATAAGTTTCAGGTGGCATGGAGATACTCTGAAGCATTGAGTTAAACACAGTTTAAAAACTGCCTTAAAGTGATCATCATTTTAGTTATTTCCAAACCCATGATCTCTCAAAGCTACTCTAATTGTCTTAAAAGGCACTTTCAGGAGGAAACATAATCTCAAATTACCTTCCATTATCATTACCCTCCACCACTCAAGAAGAAAGGTATGTATCGTCAGTTCCCACACCAAATCCCAAGCATTTTATTTGACCAGATGCATGTAAATTATTTACAGTTTAACAGAAATATTGAAATATGTCTAGCAAAATACTCTAGATCTATTGGAGAAATGTTGCCAATGTTGGTGTACTCTGATTAGCTACCACAGCTGGCTAATAGAGGTGTATACTCATCCTCATTCAAAAACGTGTCTATAACCTCACGACATTCCTCGTCCATGCCTGTTAAGCTGACCTTAGAGCCTGAGAGTATCAACTGAATTTTACTCACCTAATAATTTTGATATTCAATTTAGGTAGTTAAAATATACATTATCGAATGAAGTTTTAAGAGTTGTCTCAGACACGCCCATCAAACATCTGTGTGCACACACAGGTAGACCAAAAATGTCACAACATCAGCTAAATATACACCCTTTAGGAACAATGGAAAAGAAAGCTGCTGTGCAGATGGAAAAAAAGTTGTAACTACAGATCTAAATATATGTAAATATACACAGAAGTTTCCATTTTCACAGAATGCCTGAAACAGAAATGCTTGACCTCTTTCATGAATATTAGGTTTTAAGAATTTCATAAAAAGTGAAAATATAAAGTGGCACAGAAGGCTGTGGTAGAACAACTCAGTTAACATATAAAGAAACCATCAGCACAACTCAATCATAGGTTTTACTACTGTGCAGCTACTGTGATCTCTATCATGAAAATTTCTTAACAAGTTAGAAAAAAAATTAAAAGACCATGCAGTGGCAGAATAATGGGAAATGGAATGCAGAACATGATACATTGTACATAGAGGTTCTTGAAAAGGAAGAAGTACAAATCGTATGCATCTAGTTCATAATCATACTTGACACCTGATACAGTTTAGAGATGTGTAATATATACATCTCTTTCCCATTCAAGTTAAGCAAAGCAACTGTGTGATAAAATCATCTTACTTAATTCAGCCTGAAAACCTTTGCTCTGCCATCTCTTGGATAGTCTTTCCGGTAGCTACTAGGACCAGGCACTACAGCATTAAACATGTCATCATGCAGAAGGGCCCAGGTTCTGACATCCACGTTCAGGAATGGCTAGAAGAGCTGAACAAGCATTCTCACAAAACCAATCACCTGGTAATTGCTGAGTTATCACAGCAATTACCAAGTGATTGGTCGTGTGAGGGTTAGAGAAGTGGTAAATCCTGACACTGACAAAAATCCTTGGTGGGTTCTTTAGGATTTTTGTCAATATCAAGATTTACCACTACTCTAACTCCCATTTCTCCCACTAGAAAAAGGAGATGCCTTTTATTCTTGCCCTGAATCTCCAGTTACCCAACCCCTTGACTCCTTTTTCCTAAGTCTCTCTCTAGTCAATTCCTAGGAGGTTGATTTCTGGAAAGATAATTCCACTAAAATTATTAACATGAAAACCACATATTGATAAAATAGAATTATAAACATAGATCTATTGTAGTTAACTGCACCTACAAATAAACATTATTATAGTTAAAGTTTGTGCATAATGATGTGGGAAAATTAATGCATATTATCAGAAAATATTTTTGAGCTTCATTAATTAAGGAACTCTAAGCGAACAGCTCTCACATGTTGTTATTACTATTTTAAAGAAACATGAATTGAATAAGAAACTACAAAAAGCAGGAGTATGATGTTGTGGCAAATATGAAAAGTGAGTATAAATGCCCAGGGTCAAATCTGGGGTCTTAGTCATAAATCTTTGGCAATTTGATGCACTGGTTTGTTAAACTACCATTTCGCTTTCATTGTTCCAACCTCAAATGACACAATTAACAAATTGTGAGCACTGACTGTGATATCCAATAAAAGGTGGAATATATTAAAAAGGTTTATTGAAATTACTTTATCACAACATCAGAAAACTGTTGAAAAGTGCAGGTGGATAGATGAAAAGCCCTATTCTTTTCTACCATTAGCAAGTGATGATTTAAAAAATGTAAATAAATGCATCTGCTATATTTGAAGCAAAATTTCTACACTGATAATTTAGTTTAGAATAAATGTTGCTACCCCTATAATGAATGTTTCTTCATGGGCAATAGTGTCATAATTACTTAAGAAAAAATTATTAATTGGTCACCAAACCAGCAGATGGATGTGTTGGGGAGGGGTCAGGTTTATGCTACATTTTAGCACAAAATTAAGAGTGGGTTACTTTATAGTATTCAAAGAATCAAAAGCATACAACTCTGGATATAAATTAAAGAAGCATATCCAAATGGAAAATTCACATATAAAAAGGAATAAATACTATATTTTTTCTTGGTTGTAGCCTAAATAAGAAGACAATAAAATATTTAAATGAGAAGTAAAATACATATAGACAGCAGGAAATGTCATGCAAAAAGGTCATTTTTGCTTTATATAAAAAATTAGCCATTTTATCCCCTTCCTACCCTCCCCCGACACACACATACATACATCTTGGCAGTTTCAAAATTTGGGTTTATTTTAAGAATAATTAGGATGATAACGCAAACCTACAAGATTCTTATTGTAATCATCTCTGCTCTTGAGAGAGACTTAACTATACTCTTTTTTTTAAATTACTGGCCCGTTCAGGACAAAATAAGGATTAAAATGTTTTAAACATCATCTTTACAAGTCATTTTTTTAACATTAAAAAAGAAATTTAAATCCTTGCTTTTCCTGCCTTATATTTAGAAGCAAAAAGTATATTTTTATGAGAAAAGAGTATGGACCCTTTTAGCTGCTATAGTGCCAGTTCCTTTAGGAGGAGACTTTCTTAAGCCTGGTTTATTATCTTAGCTGTTAAAACGATGAGTTCGTGTCCTTTGTAGGGACATGGATGAACCTGAAGAACATCATCCTCAGCAAACTGACACAAGAACAGAAAATGAAATACCACATGTCACTCATAGGCGCGTGATGAACAATGAGAACACACGGACACAGGGAGGGGAGCACTACACACTGGGGTCTATTGGGGGGAATAGGGGAGGGATAGTGGGTGGGGGGGAGTTGGGGAGAGACAGCATGGGGAGAAATACCAGATATAGGTGAAGGGGAGGAAGGCAGCAAATCACACTGCCACGTGTGTACCTATGCAACTATCTTGCATATTCTTCACATGTACCCCAAAATCTAAAATGCAATTTGAAAAAAGGAAGAACTATCAAAAATAAATAAATAAATAAAAAGCAGCCACTGGTATGAAGTTTTCATTTTTTAACTGAAATTTACTCTGAAGAGATCAAGAGAGTTTCTATTCCATGAAGTGACTTGCTCTAGGCCTCTATGACTGAGTTTTTTGGCTGAATGGCCCAGTTCAAGCTGTTTAATGTGGTAGAAGAGGAAACAGCATGGCTCTTAGGTCATAGCCTTGCTCTGCTGCCCAAAAGTTATGGTCTTAAGAAAAGTACTCAGTCTTATTTTTTTCTTCTAAAAAAAGAGAATGTGAGGGAATAATAAATACTTGTACTGCATGGTTGCTGTGAAAATCGAATGGGATAATGGACACATGAAAAACAGTTTGTAGAGCACCTGATATCTTGTGGTTAGTAAATGGTAACTCTAATTTTTTGTTACATCTTTCACTTTAGTTTCCATATTTTATGCCCACAACATTGGGAAACAAATTATCATTTCCAGCTTAGAGTTGGAGTCACTTAAGGCTTAGAAGTTCAGTGACTTGCCTGCTGTCGTGTATGACAGATGTGAAAGTCTTCCAATTCCAAACCCAGAATTAACTTTCCACTCCTCATTCTACCTGGGCAATGCTTGGCACCATGTAGGTGTTACCTGCTGGAACAATGATGCTGCATCTGTGTGATAAGTGGAATGATGCTGCATCTGTGTGATAAGTGGCAGGTTCATGCTATTTGAAATAACTCAATGGGAAGACACTTCAGGGGAAGAGTGGCATTGGCCTTTGTAAACTTATAGTGTACAGAGTTTCAGCCAAATTCCAGAACCAAGGCTGTCTTCACTCAGGCACATTCCTTATACTACTTAGCCTTTGCTTCTCCAGCTATGGAGAAAAAGAGGATTCTCCTATTCATTACTCTGGATTCCAACTCTAATTCCTCAGATACCATCACATTAATTATTTAAATCTGAATAACTTATCTTCCTAAAACAGCAGTCTTTGATATTGCTGTATTTCAGCTGAAAATGGGAGAAAAAGTTAGATTCCAAGGGAGGGCAAAAATTATGATACGAAATAAAAAACTGAGATGTATGTATCCTGAGAAAACAATGTAAAAATTCAAATAGTCAAAGAAACTCCAATCAACAATTTTAAAGAAAAATTTTAGAGGAAAAATACAATCAATATAAATATGAAAGGACATTAATTTTGAACATGCCAGAAAATCATTATATGTCATGTATAATTTTAAAATAAAAGACACAAACTTTGATTTGCATAATTCGATGCTCTTTCTTTTGCCATTACATTCTGAGTTTTAACAAATCAATAAATGTGCTCTTTCTCAACAAAAATAAATCTGAAAATCTAATTTTTCTTGACTTTAAAATCATTATTCCAGGTCTGAGCACCCAATATCAATGAGCCTCGCAGTCACTGTGAAATCCTTCTTTTTGTTTTGAATGGGATTACTAATTTTGAGTCTTCTAAAAATGTGCTCATGTCAAAACAACAAAAAATTAGGAGACAGAATTTGCTTTCTGAAAGTGAAAATCGTTATTAAATAAACATTGCTTGTTTGAGTGCTAAGGCTGGCATTTTACTCTCCTCATTCGTATATTAACGTTCTAACCACCAGTACCTTAGAATGTGACCTTATTTGAAAATAAAGATTATTACAGATATAATATGTTAAGTTAAGATGAGCTCATACTGGAGGAGAATATGCCCCTAATGCAATAAGACTGGTATCCTCACAAAAAAAGGAAATTTACACACACACACACAATGTCATGTGAAAATGAAGGAAGAGATTGGGGAGAGCTGTCCACAACCCAAGGAACAAAAAAGATTGACAGCAAACAACCAGAATCTAGGGGAGAGGCATAGAACATACTCTATTTCATATGACTGAAAGGTACCGACTCCTCTCCTACCTAGATCCCAGATTATGGCCTCCACGACTGTGAAACAACTGCTAAAGCCAGCCAGTTTGGGGCACTTTGTCATGGTAGCCCTCCCAGCAAACGAATGCACTGAGGGTGTTTCAACAACATGCTGCTGAGCCTTAGTGTTCCGTTTCTTAATTCTAAAAGCTATCAAAATATATGGAAAGAACAAGGCAAAGTCCAAGGTGGTTTATTTTCTTTCAAGGCTGAGTGGATGATTCAAATGTGTTAAGAGGAAAATAAATGAGAAATTTCTACGATGTACTTATCTCTCTATCTGTATCAGGAAACAGTATAAATAGATTAATAAACTCTTAAACTAAAAGCTGTATATTATATATAAAACCACCTTAGGGGGTAGGGAAGCTCTTATAAGCAAAGGAACAAAACTATATAGTTTCGGAGTCACACCTTATTGTCATCATCTTTTCCATCACCATAACTACTGACTTTTAAAGATCATTGTAGAACTTGTAGCAACTATAAACATTCAACACCTAGTACCCTATAAACATTCAACAACGGATAGCTTTTAAAACTCCCACATATTTCTTAGGAATAAATTGATGTTCTGTCTACTCAGGAGGATTGAGAAATAAAACTAATGAACAAATCTCATATTCCTTAAGACTCAGTGCAGACGGTGGACTACACCAAGTCACCAAGATGTCACCAAGAAAATGTCACAAACAGGGTAGAGCAAGAGACGAGCCTTTATCCCAAACACACACACAAAAGAAAGTGTAGATAGCTATTCACAAATCAGATAAAGCCAGAGGAGGCTCAAGGGGCTCATGAAAAAAACTGGCAGCAATACAATGGAGAGAAAAAAATACCAACCAGAGAATATTGACACGGAAAGGATCACTGGTGAGATCAGCATATCTGAGACACCAGGAGACTGCTAGGAGCAAAGAAGAAAGGTAGACCCTAACAATATCAGCCAGTGGTCTAATCTGCAGAGGACACTGGCATATCTTGCCAGTGAGCTAACCAACAGCATTCTTGCTGGGGAACCCCAGAGAGGGGCATGGCTGCATAGCCATATTAAGTTGCTTCAGGAAATTAGCTACCACTCAGAGTGTGGTCAATATGCAAGTGCCCACCCCATAAAAGGCCCAAGTTTTGTGGCTGCATTAAGCCCACTCATGTCTCAGGCACATGGAATGAAGACTTAGCTCTGGGGCCCACAGTGTGAAACATCTCACTCCATGTACCCATGTTCCAGGCACTGGCTCAGCCGCCATAGACAGCTAGGCCCCACCCCAGCCTTTAACTCTACACCCATCTGTGATCTCATTTCTGGATCTCTTTGCTGCTTGACAAGTATTTATGCCTCACACTATGTTACCAGCATGGCAGTGGGGGTTGCCTGTTCCCTGAGCATCATTCCATTACTTCCCTGGATCCCAGAGCCCTAGAAACTCTGTGCATGCCTGCGCTTCAGGTCTCAGATACGCAGGCACCACACAACAGACACAGGTGCCACTGCCACTTCAAGTGAATCCACGAGCCAGACCTAGTGCCCCAAAACACTTGCTGAACCATAACTCCTATACTGTGAGAAAAAAGGGGTCAGGAGGACTTTGTAAGCCATCACCAACAAATACCCTACCAGTGCTCACTACCACTAAGGATTGCACAGTGTTGGCTGTCCAGGATCCCTGCAATCTTTGACAACTCTGACCTTAGCTGATAGTGCTACAGAGACACTACACAGTTGCACCCTTACTGGTACCACAACTATTGCATTCCAATCAGCAAGCATCCTCACATCCTCTCTCTCCCATAAAGGAAGCTCTTTTCACATCAAGAGTAGCCAATAGAGTGTGAAAGAGGTGAATATTCCACCAAATATATAGACATCAATGTCAACAAAAAGCTTGAAAAACCAGAGATATAACACCACCAAAACAACACAATCATCTCTCAGTAGCTGAAACAAAGAAATGGAGATATATTAAATGCTTGATAAAAATTCAAAATAATTGTTTTCAGAAAGCTCAATGAACTTCAAGAAAACAGAGAAACAAAACAATTCAGTTAATTAAGAAAACAATAAATTACCAACACAGAAAGTTTGACCAATTAAAATTATTTTAAAAATCAAACCAATTCTGGAGCTGAAAAATACAATTAATGAAATTAAAATGAAATAAAGGGCATCAACAGAAAAATTTATCAAGCAGAAGAAAATATCTGTAAACTCAAAGACAGGTTATTTGAAAATATAAAGTCAGAAAAGAAAAACAATGAAAAGGAATAAAGGAAGCATATAGGATGCACGGGGCAACATCAACAGAGAAAATGTTTCAGGCCTGGGAGTTAAGAAAAGAGAAGATAGTGATAAGGAGCTATGAAGTTTATTTAAAAAAAAAAAAGCAGAAAAATTTCCAAATCCAGGAAAAATAAATAAATATCCACGTACAAGAAGGTCAACAGATTCACTCTAAACCAGACTATACCAAGACATACTGTAATCTATTTTTCAAGAATCAAAAACAGAGAGTATATATAAAAGTAACAAGAGAAAAAAAGCAAATCATATATTAGGGAATTTCAATAAGGCAACATTGAATTTTTCATCAGAAACCTTATAGGCCAGGAGAAAGTGAAATAATAGATTTGAAGTGCTGAAGAAAAAAAAAAACTATCAACTAAGTATACTGTATCCAGTAAATATGTTTGTTAGTAATGAAGAGATACAGACTTTTTCAGACAAACAAATTTGAGGAAGTTCATAATCAGCAGACCCATTTTACAAAAAATAGTAAGGGAGTTTTTCAAGCTGAAAGAAAAAGCTGCTAATGAGTAACATGAAAACATGTGAAAGTACAGAACTCATAAATACAAGTAAGTACACAGTTAATTTGGAGTACCCTAATACTGTAATAGTGCTGTGTACATCACTTATGTCTTTAGTATGATGACTAAAAGACAACTATTAAAAATAGCAGGAGCTACAATAACATGCTAACTGATGAACAACATAAAAAATGTAAGTTATGACATCAAAAACATAACATGGCGCAGGAAGTAGAGAAGTGTGAAGTTATTTTATTTTATACAAGTGAAGTTGTTATCAGCTTAAATTAGCCTGTTATAAAATGTTTTCTGTAAACCTTGTGTTAATCACAAAGCAAAAACCAATAGTAGATGCATAAAAGATAAATAGTAAGGAATCTTAGCAAAACATCAGAGAATATCACCTCATCGCAAAGGAAGATAGCAGGAAAGGAACAAAGGGTCTATAAAACAATGACAAGACAATTTTAAAAATAGCAGTAGCAAGTATTTACATATCAATAATGACCTTAAATATTCAGAGATTAAATTATCCAATCAAAAGATATAGAGTGGCTAAAGGAATAAGGAAAACAAAACAGAACACCATCCAACAATATGCTGCATACAAGAAACTCACTTCACCTTTAGGGACATACATGGACTGAAAGTGAAGGGATAGAAAAAGAGAAACAAAAGAGAGAGGAGGTAGCTATAATTATTTTAGATAAAATAGACTTTTAAGTTTAAAACTGTACCAAAAAAGACAAAGAAGATCATTATATAATACAAAGAGGTAAATTCACTAAGAGAACATAACAACTGTAAGTATATATGCACCCAACATTCGAGCATCTAAATATATAAAGCAAATATCAACAGAAGGGAGACAGAGGCTGCAATACAATAAGAGTAGGAAACTTCAACACCCCACATTCAGCAATAAGAAACCATCAAGACAGAAAATCAGTAAGAAAACATCAGCCTTAAACTACACATTAGACCAAATGGACCTAACAGATATACACAGAACATTTCATTCAACCACAGTAGAATACACATCCTTTTCAACTACACATGGAACATCTTCCAGGATAGACTATGTGTTAGGTCACAAAGCAAGCCTTAACAAATCTAAGAAAAATGACATCAAATTATCTTTTCTGACCATTATACTGTGAAACCAGAAATGAATAACAAAAGAATATTCAGAAAATTCACGAACATATGGAAATTAAACAACATGCTCCTAAACAACCAATGGATTCAAGAATAAACTAAAAGAAAAATTTAAAAATGTCTTGAGAAAAACAAAAATGTACAAAAATGCATGGAGCATGGCAAAAGCAGTTCTAAGAGGGAAATATATAGCAACAAATGCCTACATCAAGAAAATAAGAAAGCTTTCTAAATGTTGAATATTTACTTAGTGTTGTATAAAAGTTTAAGTTTCACACAAGCTCTGGGGTAGACTAAATTATGTCAATTTCCGAGAGGAAAAAACAAAGAAATTAACAGACATATATAATGGCTTAGAACTTATACTTTGCAGAGTTGGAATTTTGAAATGATTATATCATTACATAAAAAGTAAATAGATCTTAAGTTCTATTTTATTTCTACTGTGTTCCATTTCCTTTGCTTTTACTGGACTGCAAATTCTGATAAAGGGTTTCACCATTTTCTCTCTCACATTTAACACAGTTCCTGGCACATAGCACTCACTCAACTAGTTTTAAATCAATGAGTGAAGGAGATTTTGCTTCTCAAATTTCTTTATATCACAGGCAGGTGAGCAATATTTATTTCATTGTTGATATATGTCACCAGAGCTATGGACATTCACTTATAGATTTTTCAGCATTTTGAAGAACAATGCAAGCCAGAATGGGCTAAATTTGAGGCAGGGAAAACCAAGCTGTAGTCACTGATATGAAAGAATACTGAGTTACTGTTTAAAAATGTAGTGTAAAGAATAATATTACAGTTTAAGAAATAATAGTTAACCACAATCTTGATTAAATTTTTCTCACAGTTTTTGATGTGGCAGAATCTATCATAAGCAGAGACTTATTCACTATCATGAGAACAGCATAACTGCCCCTATGATTCAATTATTTCCCACTGGATTCCTCCCACAATATGTGAGAATTATGGGAGCTGCAATTCAGGATGAGATTTGGGTGGGGACACAGCCAAACCACATCAGCTTTATTGAAACACAGATGTCCTCATTCATTTATATATAGTTTGTAGTTGCTCTTGCACTACAATGACAGAGTTGGGTATCTGTTACAAATAGAATCACCCAGAAAGCCAAAAATATTTGGCCCATGACAGAAAAATTTGCCAGCCATTGACACAGCCTATAACTCTCTGCCCTTGAGACTATATTTAGGCCCAAAGAAACATATTTCAACAACTGTTTATCTTTGTTTTCAAAACAAGGGCTACATTTTGTCCAATGGGTGCAAGAGTTTTCAGTTCGTGCCACTACCAACAGCAGAGATTAACACTTCCGTGCTTTCCGTATAAAAAAGATCCATTAATTAACTTGTCAAATCCTTCCTCTCAGAGAATATGGATGCAGTAGACACTTACATAATAGAAATAATTTCTCAAAAGTGCTAAGTGCCCATTTCCCTGCTTCTTTTCATGTTCTCATTTGTGGGTCCATAAATACTCACAATGCAGCAAATTAGATGCAATAGTTGCACTTGACAGCTAAGAAACATTTTGTAGTATTAAAAAATGTATTTTAGTCTTAAATTTAAATATGAATAGGTCTAGATAGAACATGAGAAGCAGGATCCTACAGTGATTCAACACTGAATATCAGAATTGTATTATTAATAAATATGTAAAATAGAATACTGATATAAATATAAAACTAAAAGACAGAGGACTCACTCTTGCCATGACTGACCACACCAGCGGGCAAGGCATGTGTGTCTGAGAGGAAAACACTGTAGCTCACAGGCTTTTCAACAGCCAGGTTGGAGTATGACTGTGTAAAAAGCAACACAGAGCACTCAAATATAGACAAGGATTTAGAAAATGAAGGAACTATGCAAGTCTTCTAAGTAATCCAATCAATGAGCAATGCCAGAATAATAAAAGATTAAATCAGGGCGTGGTGGCTCATGCCAGTAATCCCAGCACTTTGGGAGGCCGAGGTGGGTGGATCACCTGAGGTCAAGAGTGCGAGACTGGCCTGGCCAATGTGGTGAAACCTCGGCTGTACTAAAAATACAAAAATTAGCCAGGCATGGTTGAATAGCCCCAGCTACTCCAAAGGCTGAGGCAGGAGAATTGCTGGAACTCAGGAGGCAGAGGTTGCAGTGAGCTGAGATTGTACCACTGAACTCCAGCCTGCGTAACAGAATGAGAGACTCCATCTCAAAAAAAAAAAAAAAAAAAAGAAAGAAAGAAAGAAAAAAGAAAAACATTAAGAGTCAGTATTAAAATGATGAAGAAATTAAGTTATCAAGGACTAATATTAAATACAGCCCTGGCATTCCTAATTAGAAAAGCTGAAATCCAAAATGTTCCCAAATTCTAAACTTTTTGAGTGCCAGCATGACATTCAAAGGTCACACTCAAAGGAAATACTGACTGGAGCATTTTGAATTTTGGATTTGTGGATAGAGATGCTCAACTGATAAGTATAATGTAATGCAAATATTCAAAAAAAATCCAAAATCCTAAACATTTGTGGTCCTAAACATTTATGATAAGGGATACTGAACCTGTAAAAAAAATAAATCTAAACACATGTTGTAAAGGGTTATAATATTACTGCTTTACATTTTTGATAGCTATTCTCAATTTTTTTTAACTGCTGTTTTGATCGCCTTAAAATTAAAAAGAAAAAATTTAAAAATCAGTAAAAATCCTTGATATTGATACAGGAGAGGGGCAGGGAAGTGCTGGGTAGAGAAGGGCAGGGTCCCTGGCAAGGGCCCCACCCTAGGGCCTGTGCCCATGGACCTAAGTGAGGACAGGCACTCCTATTTCCGTGCCCAAATGTTGCATTTTCCAAGACCACTCTGGCAAGCCACAACCCCATTCTGTGCCCCAAAAACCTAAGAGCCCAGTGGGTACACAAGCAGCCAGACCTCAAGAAGAACACACCGGCAGAAGAACACAAAGACAGAGGCCAGCAGGCCATTGATGATGGAACAGCTGTAACAAGGGGGACACCGAAGGGAATTTGGCCAAGGGCTATGGGAGGAGAACCCGGGAGCCGAAGGGCCGGACTCCAGGGGGAAGACCACCTTCACACTCCATCCCCATTCTGCCTCCACATCCACCGGCTGAGAGCCACTTCCACCCTCAATAAAACCTTGTACTCATTCTCCAAGCGCATATGTGATCCAATTTTTCCAGTTTACTAGGGCAAGAACCTGGTATACAGAAAGCCCTCCATCCTTGCGATAAGGCAGAAGGTCTAATTGAGCTGATAAACACAAGCCCCCTGCGGACGGCAAGGCTGAAGGAGCACACAGTGACACGTGCCCACTGGGGCTTCGGGAGCTGTACACACTCAACTCTAGATGCTGCCGTGGGGTCAGGGCCCGGCGACCTGCCCATCCGCATGCTCCTCCTGGAGGTTTGAGCATCGGGCACAGAAGAAACGAGTCACATCCCCGTGGCACGCCCTGCGAGAGGGATAAGGGAAAACTCCTCCCATGCCAATATTCCAAAAAGACGAAAATGGTGGAGCTTACTCACTTTTATAGACAAATAATGTTATATATTTAAGTATGTGTCCGACAAGTCTTTGTAACCACTGGTAGCAATGCTTATCATGGCATTTCCCAAAACGACCACATTTTCCTGCCCACATGCTCTTCTAAAACCTGGAGGGTCTTTGTGATCGCCTCATGAATACAGAGGCAGACCCAACACATGTGGCCTCCAGTGCTTGATCACAGAAGGCAATACTGTCCAGTTCTCCCTGCTTCTCTTGAAACATTGATTCTTGGAACCAAGCACTAAGCGGTGAAAAAGCCTAGGCCACACGGAGAGATCACAGGTAGGCGACCTGGCTGAAAACTTCACTGCTGCTCACTTAACATCCTCCATGACTTTTCTGACACATGAAGAAGCATCTGAGAACCCTCTAGCCACAACCGCAGACTGACTGCAAACTCATGAATACCGAAAGCAAGGAAGGCCTAGATGAGCCCAGTCAACACTCAGAAGTGTGAGATATAATGAAAAAAAAAAAATTGTTTCACTACACAGCGTTTGTAGTAGTGTGTTAGGTAGCAATAGATAACTGGATAACAGTTAACAATAACAATAAAAAGTCTATGCAAAAATATAAGAATGGATAAAAAACTAAACTACAGAAAGCATAAAATATAAATACCAAATAATAGAGTTGTGACAATGAAAGCAAATTATTTAAACACACCTACCAACTGGAAAAGAGACGCAGATGGAGTGAAAATAGAAAACTCTACTTACTAGCTAATAATAAATACCCAAAATAAAATTACAAAGAGGCCAAAAATCAAAGAATAAAATATACTACGTGAAGCATTGAAACAAAAAAGAAAAATAATAAAATAAGCCTAACCAAAAAGGAACAAATATTTAATAAATATAGCACCAAAAATATGACTAGTAAAACAGAAACTAACAATTACTAAGTTGACCTAAAAGATTCTCTACACCATACCCCAAAGAGCCCTTTTGAAAGTATAATCAATAAAAAATAATAAAAAACAAAATATCAAAATGAAGAATAACATCATTGCTGTATACACTATTTTCAAAATTATTATAAACAAGTAGGTGAATATAAACATTTGAATAAAATGAATCATTTGGAACAAATTTCAATTTCCCCAATTTATTCAAGAGTAGAATGCCTGAAGAAAAGAAATGTAAAATATTATGCCAACTTACACAATCTGTTCCATAGCCAGTCTTTTCTTTAAGTTGTGAACTCTTTCAAACAATTACGGAATATACTCTCAATGATAAGAAAAAAAAAATGTGTTCGGCAATGCTAAAAAGTGAAAGCTATCTACTTTTGTGCAAATTTTGTTGTCATTTTCACTCAAAAATTTGACCAAGATATTGCTTAAAACCAACAGCATTTCCTAAATTTTAATCAAAGTAGTAGTCTTTATATAATAACATCTGCATTGAATAAAAATATGCTCCCTGCTAAGAAGAATTTGGGAAATTTGCATTTAAAGGTATTTGTCGCTGTTGCACTATAGTATTTCTGAATCTATAATAAAGTTATGAGGATTATGAATCTCCAAGTGCATAGAAATCAGTACTTCCAAACCTTCCTTACTGTAAATGCTTTGTATTCACAGAATTTTTCTAATGTTCTATAACACAGTGAAATGAATGCCCAAAGGACAAAATTTAGAAAATGGCACTATAAATCAATTTACCTATGAATATAGATACAAAATATGTCAAAATCCAGAAATTAACATTGATATATTCCTATTCATAACATCTGAACATAATAATATAAATAGGTAGTTCTTCAGTATAAATAGTGGTATTATCAATCGGCCACGCCACTTTAATCCTAGCACTTTGGGAAGCTGAGGCAAGTCTGCTTGCCTGGGCTCAGGAGTTTCAGACCAGCCTGCACAATGTGGTGAAACCCTGTCTCTATTCAAACTACAAAATATTAGCCAGGCATGGTGGAGCATGCCTGTAATCTCAGCTACTTGGGAGGCTGACGCACAAGAATCACCTGAACCCAGAAGGCAGAGGTTGCAGTGAGCCAAGATCATGCTCTTGCACTCCAGCCTGGACCACAGAATAAGACTGTCTCAAGAGAAAAATAAACTTTGAGATGCCATTCTTAATGCTAAAACATTAACCCAATACCATCAAAATCATGAAGAAAATAATATATCACTAGTATTTTATTCTGATTTAAACATACAGGTAATGCAATAACATATGAGACATGAATAAGATACACAAGTATTATAAAAGGTGGATAAACTAGTGATAATTGCAGCTAATAGGCCTATATACTTCCCTAAAAGCAAGAGAATCAACTAAAAAATAGATAGTATATTATGTCAGCAATGAAGCTGACATGTCATGTGACGAACTATTATGCCGCTTACTGGCAATAATGTTTTTGAAGAATTTTCTGACACATTCCCATTTAAGTAAAATAGAATTAGTGAATTATACTTGCTATAAGTTTTTTTAAAAGTACACATTTAGAAAGCACAATAAATAACATGAAATAGTGATCATCTATAGTTCATGATGTTAGAGGTGATTTTAATTTTATTCTTTCAACTCAAAGATAAATTGGTTTATAGCAGGTATGGAAAATACAGAAAGTATAGAAATTTGTTTAATGGAGCATATGTTCTTAATATAATCAAACTTTTATTTTTCTTATTACTAATATTTTAACTTAGCCCTTCATTTTAATCGTCCAAGAGAGTCCTCACTTGATGTTCTACTCATCTAAATACACACACACACACATCTCATATGGTCTTTTTCAAATCAATGACTTCAAATATCATCTGTCTATTTGATGGTATATCCAAATATGTTTAATTACTTATTGAACATCTTCATTTAGTTGTTGTAGAGGAGTCTTATACAAATAATGAATGTGCAAAACTGAAGTCATTCTTCTTTTAAAAATCAGTCTTTTCTAGAGTTAATGATTTGAGCAAAGAATATTTAATTTACTCAGTCACCCAGACTGGCAGAAGGATGTTGAAGAATTATGTTAGCTAAATGAATGATGGTTTTAGGAAAGAAATGATATTTGAGATGGGTCTTAGAAAAGAACTAAGGTACTACCAGGCATAAAATTTGGACAGTATTTTCTCATGAAAAAATTATTGTTTTGTCAGAAGTCAAAGTAAAAGCTGAAGCAAGGCATAAAAATAAAACATCTTTAATTTGAGATAAAGACAGACATAAGAGCCTTTAGATAAAGACAGATATATGAGCCTTTAGATGGTTTCCTAGTTAGAGAATACTGGACTGATCACCAACATAATTGAAATAACTTAACACTTGTGCTCTTGAGACATATGCAAAGTGAGTTTCAGTTAATGGTAGCCTAAAAGATATTGACTCTTGCCTTTTTTGTCAGTAGTCTGAAGACAATTTGCTTCAAACCATGCTTAGAAGTGGTTTGAATGCTCCTAAAATTTCAAAGAAGGTCTATTGGTTAGGTTAATTTCAAGAACATTACACATGAACACTTCGATTCTAAGGTCATAAAATATCCACTTTTATGTTGAATCTTCTTGTATCACATTTAATACAAGTTGAGGTACTTTTTCAAGACAGCTTTTAAAGAGTTTTCAAATATATACATATTTATATTTATATATAAATCTATATGTCTTTAACAATATAGTTGTTATATATATAGTTATATATATATAGTTTTTTATATATACAAATACATATACATATATTTAAATCTATGTAAGTCTTTAACAATATAGTTGGCTCTTATATCCCTGGGTTCTGCATCTGCAGATTCAATCTATATAAGTCTTTAACAATAAAGTTGGCTCTTATATCCCCAGGTTCTGCATCTGCAGATTCAATCTATATAAGTCTTTGACAATATAGTTGGCTCTTATATCCCTGGGTTCTGCATCTGCAGATTCAATCAAACATGAACAGAAAATACTTTAAAAATCATAAATATTAATAAAAGTAAAAAATACAGTATAACAACAATTTGCATAGTGTGTACATTGTGTTAGGTTTTATAAGCAATCTAGAGATGATTCAAAGTATATTGAAGAATATGCATAGGTTATATGAAAATACTAGGCCATTTTGTATCAGGGACATGAGCATCCCTGGATTTTAGCATTCATATAAGCTCCTGGAACAAATCCCCCACAGATACTGAGAGATGACTATATATAAGATCTAAAAAGAAAATTGAATGCTAATCTTTATCATAAATATCAGATATATTATGTCACTCTCTCTTCAACATGAAAATGCTTCCATTAAAAAAATTCCAAAAATGTAAACACAGTTCTTTGTTGCAAATACTATTACTATTGGAACAATTAATCTCTTTCAGCCTAGCCTCCAGATGCATCGTCATCTATAAAGCCTGGATAGGTTTCATGTCAAGGAGAAAGGAAGCTGGACTTTTTGAAGTAACTGGTATGGATATACTGCTTTCTTCCTGCATTATGTGTCACTATAATTATAGTATCAATCTGAGCCTCAAGGCAAATCATTCATATACAATCTACTGTGCTACATTCCTAGGAGCTCGAGTCAAATGGAGCCCAATACACTTGGCTCTTCCAATTCCAGTAACTTATTTCAATCAGCAACAACGCCTACAGGGTCTTTGAGTATACAGTGGGCATTGTTGTTGATTGAATGTCCACTGTACACTCAAAGCTTAAATACTCCAAGACATTTCTGGTACATTGGTATCCCTACAATTATGAAAATCGATTCCAGAAGTATAAGGAAGATAACAGAAGATAACATGGTTCATTTTTAAATACAAAAAAAGAGCAAAAAATAGGATGCACCTCATATATACATACACATGGTAGCCTTAAAATTAAGGCATTTTCTATAGCACACATTTTAAATTTGCATAAATGAGTCTTTCAACAATACAGTCAATCCTTAATATCCCTGTATTCTGCATCTGCAGATTCAACCAAAAACATGGGCAGTATACAACTGTCCAAACATGGACAATTGTCCAAATATATATGTTAATCTATATCTTTATAAATATTTATTGACATGTAATTGTCTAAACATGAACAGTTAATATTATATAAAATATAAAGTCATTTTTACTTGACCAGAAATTTACCAGGTTATCAAATAACATGCTGAATAAACCATTAATCATTTAAAAAATCATTACTTGTGGATATATATTCTAGTAAAAGCATAATTAGACAGTTCTGTTTTCAACATATTCCAATTCACTTTTGCGTTTTAGATCTTGAATAGTAGACATAGCTCTTGGCTCTATTTTCCCATATTTCATATCTAGCTAGTTAAGAATGTCAGCACAAAAGAATACACTTAAGTAATACATTTATAATAACATTTGGCTTAAAATATATCCAAGTTTTAAGCAGGAGGTTATTAACGTATCATGACTTCATACTAATTATTATGGTGGAATGCCCAGAATTTAAAATAGGAGGATAATTTATAACAGTAATATTATTTTAAAAATGAATCTTAATTCACTATCTAATAAGTGCCTTAGTATGTAAGTAAGGTTCTTTTTCATTGCTACTGTAGTGTATGATTTGAGAATACATTAAGAAGCTATTGCTTTTCTGACATCTAATTTGCATCAGATTCTTACTTTTCAGCTGGGTACAAGTTAGGCATTCCAAAATGAAAGAACCAGTTAAATTACCTTATCAATAACAATACTATTTTACCAAAGACAATGAAAAGTAAGGACACTGACATGGATTTTTCACTATCAAACATATTTTATTCTTTAAATTCATGTTTACAAAGCTCCCACTACATACATTAATAGAGCCGAATAAATAACACAATGCTTATTCCCTCCAATAACCTTCTGAATTTCCAAATGATCGATTCAAACTGTTTCCAACGTTTTAACAAGGAAATATTTCTCTTCTCATACATCTCTCTTCTTATTCTTAGGAGTTTTGAGTGTCTTTCACTAATTAAGCTATAATTATTATTGAATGCTTCTTATGCTTCACTTGAAATATCTCCTGAATCTGCAGAACCCCTGTCTCCTCTTAAAACAAGTGCTCCTCTCTTCATACCTAAACTGTCCATGAACCTCCAGGCCTATGCTGCTATCTCCAGTTTCTCCCCATCCACACAACCTATGCTTGAATCATGAAATGTACCTGCTCAAAATTGGCATGGTTCCCCATGGCTTACAGAAAATTTAAAAATTGAATTCAGTGCTTTCCACAATCAGGCCTTAGATTACCTTCTCACTGTGTCTCCTACTGCTACCAACCAAAGCTCTTGTCTCCACCTCACTTCTTAAACTCCAATTCTGGAGCAGTCACATTTCCCCCCACATCTCCAAGAGTAGTTCACACAAAGCAAGCAACATGTATGTAATATTCGGATTTATTTCAACTGATACTATCATGAAAAGGCCATTTGAGAGCTGTCAGTTCTTTCGTTTTATAACTGTGGGCATTTAGTTGCATGGTAAGGTAACTGAGTCACTTGTATATGACCACTCAGCCAGATATTGACAAATCAAAACCAAAATTCTGCCTCACAGAAATACCACCTTTTTATTATTTTATATTATGCAAATAATTTAGAAACATTGATGATAGTGATGAATAGGATGTAATGAGATGCTTTCCTTGTTCAATAAAAATCTATTGAGTTTCCCATTTTTCTCAACTCCTAATTAGGTGATTTCATACACACACAAAAAGATTCATTTAGTGTGGAAATAAGATATTCAAATAGAGCACGTCAGTGACCAGCACACCTCCCAAGGAAAATCAAATTGACTATTTAAAAATGCACAGCAGAGGAGACAAAATGACAAAGAATAAAAAGGAATAAAGCATGCTTACTAGATCTATAAAAACCTCAACAAGGCAAATCTAATAGTTACCGGCCTTAAAGAAGAGAGACAGAGACAGAGACAGAGAGACAGAGACAGAGACAGAGACAGAGAAAGAGAGAGAGAGAGAGAGAAGAAGAGAGAGGAGAGAGAGAGAGAGAGAGAATGAGAATCAGGGATCTGATTTCTGCAATTATTCAAAAGGATAATTGCAGAGAACATCTTAAGCCTAGAAAAAGTTATCATTATTTAAGTAGGAGAAGGTTGTACTTAAGTACAAGCAGATTTAACCCAAATAAGACTACCTCAAGACATTTAATGATGAAGCTCCCAAAGGTCAAGGATAAAGAAAGAATCCTAATGCAGCAAAAGAAAAGACACACACAACATATAATAGCACTCCAATACGTTTGGCAGCAGACTTCTCAGTGGAAACCTTACAGGACAGGAGAGTGGTATAATATGTTTAAAGAGTGGAAGGAAAAAATTTATCCTAGAATGGGTATATTTTCTAGAGAAAATATCCTCTGAACATGAAGGAGAAATAAAGACTTTCCCAGACAAACAAAAGCTGAGGGATTTCATCAACCCGAGACCTGTCCTATAAGAAATGCAAAAGGGAGTTCTTTGATCCCAAAGAAAATGACATTAACAAGCAATAAGAAAATGTCTGAAAATAAACAATCTAATGATGTGTCTTAAAGAAGAAGAAAAGCAAGAGCAAACCAGGCCGGGTGCGGTGGCTCATGCCTGTAATCCCAGCACTTGAGGCAGGTGGATCACCTGGCGGGTGGAACTCCTGACCTCAGGTCCTGAAACTACTAAAAGAAAACATTAGAGAAATTCTCCAGGACATTCATCTGGGCAAAGATTTCACAGGTAACCAGAACAAAAATGAACAAACAGGATCACATCAAATGAAAATGCTTCTACACAGTAACAGAAACAATCAACAAAGTGAAGAGACAACCCACAGAATAGGAGAAAACATTTGCACAGTCCATCTTACAAGGGATTAGCCAGAAGATATAATGAGCTCAAAACACTCAATAAGAAAAAAATTGAATAATCTGATTGCAAACTGGGAAAAATACCTGAATTAGACATTTCTCAAATAAGACGTACAAATAACAAACAGGTATAGGTAAAGGTGCTCAATATCATTGATCATCAGAGAAATGCAAATCAAAACTACAATGAGATATCATCTCACTCCAATTAAAATGACTTATATCTAAAAGACAGACAATAACAAACGCTGCTAAAGATGTGGAGAAAAAACACATCCCCTGCACACTGTTGGTGGGAATGTGAATTATTAGAACCACTATAGAGAACAGTTCAGAGTTTCCTCAAAACACTAAAATTAGAACGTCCATATGATCCAGTAATCCCAAAAGAAAGCAAAACAGTATATAAAAGAGGTACCTGCATTTCCATGTTTATTGCAGTACTGTTCACAATACCCAAGACTTGAAAGCAATCTAAGTGTCCATCATCAGATGAATGAATAACGAAAATATGGCATATGTACACATTTAAATTCTAAGAGCAGCATTTTGACAAAGGAATTGAACTATATCAGTGAGTTTTCATGGAAAATAAGCCAAATACGGGATATTTATGTTAAATAAAGCATGCTTTTAAAACAGGATTTAAATGTTTCCTCTGTAGACTATAGTACAAAGACCTGTTTTCATATTCTATTTTCATGAATAATGCCATGAAGGCAAAACTACAACAAAGGTTAAGTCCAGTTGGTAACTGGTTCTCTAAGGACTGCAGTCTTGTTTGCCAGAAACAAAAACAAAAACAAAAACAAAAAAAAAAAACGCACATAAAAACAGATCCCTGAAAGGTTTCTAAGCTCATCTGAGAAAAAAGGCAGCCATCCAACAACTTTAGCATAAAAATAAGTAAGAGCTTACACCAACAAGAAAATCAGCCAAACTACTTTCTCTCTTTATCATAGGTAAACATCACAGAAGGAGAAAAAGATGTTTAAAAAATAACTAACCAAACAAGAGTTATCTGCTGCCCTTAGAAGCACATAGTGGGCAGAAAAGTAACAGCATGACAAGGCAGAGAGAACCAGATCAAGATTGCAGGACAGATTTAAATGTAGCGTCTTTGTGGATAAGCAAAGGAAAAACTACCAAAGCCATTGTTTTCATTATACACATAAATCATAGGAAAATGTGTTATAGGGAAGTTTTGGTTGATGATCTGATGCTTCAGCTATCTTCTGGGGGATTCTCAGTTTTAGACTGACGACAGTCATCTATCTGAGCTATTAACTTGCCTCCAGTTTGCTTTGTACTGGTCTCCCCGTTTACTATGTTTTACTTTTCCTCCTTCTTGGTATTTTTTTTAAATCATCATGTTAAGATTAAATAACAGAGCAAAAATCTTTCCTTCAAAAGCAACAGTAAACTGAGATGTATCATTGTCCATTTGTACGAGCAATTTTTCAAGATATAATAGAAAGTGATCCATTTACTTGCTCCTTCCCGCATTGCTTCTTTTTCCATGAGTGGCAGATAACTAGGCACAGACACATCCTATCTCTCTGCTCATCATTCCTCCTTAGGAGATACCTACTGAGTAATGATATAGTGGCAGTTGTTTCTGTTTTTCATCATTCAAGATGTAACTATATAGAGCTCTGGGCAATCGGAAAGGAGGAAGTCCAATTTTAGTCCTGAAAAATTGTAATAGACAAAATCTGCTGTGGGAGTGGTGGGAATTACACTCTCATGAACAGACTTACTATTGGCAAAACTATCGGGGCTAGAACAGCCGTTCCCCTCCAACCCCCCACATACAGAAAGTAAATGGAAAATATAAATAGCATGGACTCTATTTATACTACTGCAGAATAAGGAGGGAAATCATGAAAACTGAGAGGCAGAGCTCACTGCTGTGATAAAGCCTTACAGAAGGATGCAAGTAAATACGGTCTTTGTGAAAGAAGAATAGAAAAGCACAAAGCAGGAAAAGGCAATGTATAAAGGCATTATAAGATGCAGAGATAGAAGGGGGAGAGGAGATGGAATTTCAGGACACAAAATTACCATTCTCATTGGAGAATATTAACTCTTGGGGAAATCACTGATTTACAGGAAAACCTTAAGAATCTTTCCCAGAAGTTATTAAAAATCAAGAACAATTAATTTCTAAACAATAAAACAAGAGGATAAATAAATAAAGGTTGGAAGGCAAAATATTGCTCTCAGAAGTATAGGATTAATAAAGAATCATCAAGAATGAAAGCAGTAATTCACAGCCCAGGGAAAGAAATATTTCTTAAATAATACAAATCATTTAATACAGGGCCCTATAAGCTCTAAACAGATTTAATGAGAGCCCCTCCCAAAATTCTACCAGCACTGTCAACCAAGTAATACAGGATAAGGAGTGACATGTGCTGAGTTTTAAGGAAAGACTTTTACAACTCATTAATGTTCCCACAGCCAAGTTGCTCTAACATGTGAGGAAAACAAAGACTATTTTACATAAGAAAGGCCTGGCAGCTTATTATTCATTTATGCTTTTGTAAAAATTACTTGAAGCCTCACTCGAATGATAGAAAAAGAAAAACAAAGAAGGTAGAGAATAGAGAAACAGAAGTTGTAAATTGAGGTCTCAAAATCAAATGTCTTACTGGAGGAGGGCTAGTAATATAAACATGTAAATTGGCTGATGAATGGCAATAAAAAGTGGTGATATTTGTGGCAAACTGAAGAGTTCACGTCCCACCTGAAGACATTGAAATGCAAATGCTGAAAATATATCTGCTGCCACCACTCAGCCAGAGGAGCGTCATTTCTCAGCCTCTGATATGAAAACTCACTTGAGTTTTCCTTCTTGGTTCATATCCTGAGCTCAGCAGAGACTTTAAGATCATGGGCAGATTGGGCAGAGTGGCTCACACTTATAATCCCTGCACTTTGGGGGAGTATGAGGCAGGCAGGCACTTGAGGTTAGGAGTTCGAGATCAGCCTGGCCAACATGGAAAACTGCCATCTCCACTAAAAATACATACATACACAAAAATTAGCCAGGTGTGATGGCACATGCCTGTAGACCCAGGTACTCAGCAGGCTGAGGCAGGAGAATCACTAGAATCTGGAAGGGAGACATTGCAGTGAGCTGAGATGTGCCACTGCACTCCAGTCTGGGTGACAGAGTAAAGTTCCATTTCAAAAAAATTAATAAAAATAAATTGTAAAAAAGATCATGGACAGCACATTGTTGCAGTGGTTTCTGAGTCTGTCTCTCCCCATGCATACCTATCCCCATAAACAGCAGGCAGCTGGTCACAGCCTTTACCATATGCTTCCTATGGAATTTAGGAGCACCTTTGATGATGGATTAAAATAATCACAAGATTGGTTCTATTCCAGTGGTGCCAGCTAATAAAGCCCAACATTTATGTATAATTGGGACATTGTGCCAACAAAGTTAAATTTATCCAACAAAACATATTTCCCCTTTTAAAGCTGTATAGAAAGAAATTATTGCCAATTTCATTGTGAGGAAATTCTTCAATACATTTAAGATCAATAACTTATTTGTTCCTTAAAGCTTTTATTAATTCACTAAGTCTTTCATGCTAATTGGGAAAAAGCAATAACAATCAAATGGAAGATCTCTCGGTGATATAATTTTTATATCAAAGGCCTCTGATTATACTTGCATTTACATGTTTAAAACTCTGTATTTATAGTTGAACATGAACTGTGTAAAAACAAATAGAAAAAGGAAAGACCAAGACCTTGATCTGAGGGGTATGGGAATGAGGGATTCCCTGGAGCTAAGGAAAGATCTCTATGACAGCTTTTTCCAATGGGGAGATAATATTTTATTATTCTCATTCTCTCCCTCTCTCTCTGCCTCTCCCAACAAAAGACTGAGAAAGTTCCACCAAGAAGGAAGAGCTATCTTTTTTTTTGAGACAGGGTCTTGCTCTGTCACCCAGGCTGCAGTGGCATACAGTGGTATGTTCATGCTCACTATGGCTTCAACCTCCTGGGCTCAAGCACTCCTATCACCTCAGCCTGACAAGCAAGTGGGACTACAGGTGTCCACCACCATACCAGGCAATTAAAAATTTTTTTTTTTTTTTTTTTTTTTTTGCAGAGATAGGGTCTCACTCTCTAGGCTGGTCTCAAATTCATGGACTCTAACAATCTTCCTCTACTTGCCTCCCAAAGTGCTAGAATTATAGGCATGAGCCACCATGCCCAGCAGGGCTATTCTTTATAAGTTCCAGGTTTACACATTTGTTCCTGGGGAAAAAAAAATCTTATTTTTTCACCCAACTTCCTACCTGGGGAGTATTCTTTTGAGCCATGACTCTCAGATATTGACACCTGGAAAAATACAATTATTCATTAAACAAGTTTTGAATTCTCAAGATGTGGCAGGTGTCATGTTAGACACTGAAAACACAACTATAAACAAGACAGATTCAGTCTACAGCCTCAAAAAATACTGAAGCAAAGGGAGCACTTCTCAACATTTTACGAGGCCAACATTATCCTGATATAAAAGCTAGAAAACAGCACTACAAGAAAAGAAAGTTACACACCAATATCCGTGATGAACATAGATGCAAGAAATCTTAAACAAAATGTCACCAAACCAAATCCAACAGCACATTAAAAAGATCATTCACCATGATCAAGTGCAATTTATCCCAAGAATATGAACATAGTTCATCATAACATGATTCGTTGTGAAATGAAGGATAAAAACCATGTGATCATCTCAACAGATGCTGAAAAAGTACTTGAAAAAATTCAACTTCTCTTAGGATAACAATTCTTAATAAACTACATATAGAGAGAATGTCTCAAAACAAAAAAGGCTGCATATGGCAAGCCCACAGCTAACATTATACTCAGCAGGAAAAAGTTGAAAGCTTTTCTTCTGAGATCAGGAACAAGACAATGATGCCCACTCTCCTCGGTTCTATTCAACAAAGTACTGAAAGTTCTAGGCAGAGCAATTATGCAAGGAAAAGAAAAGACATTAAAAATGAAAACGAAAAAGTTAAATCATCCCTATTTGCAGATGACACATTCTTAAATATTAAAAACTCCATAGACTTCACCAAAAAACTGTTAGAACTAATAATTTGGTATAATTGCAGGATACAAAATCAATATACAAAAATCAGTACCATTTCTACATGCTATGAACTATACAGAAAAGAAATCAAGAAAGCAATTCCACTTACAATAGCTACCAAAAAACCCCATAAAATACAGTTACGTGCTGCACAATGACATTTTGGTCAATGACAGAAAATATAAGACAGTGACTCTGTAAGATTATAATCAAGCTGATAAATTCCTATCTTCTTATGATATAACATCATAGCGCAATGCATTACTCAAGTGGTTGTGGTGATTCTGGTGTCAGCAAACCTACTGTGCTGCCAGTCATCTAAAAATATAATGCATACAATTATACATGGTACCTAGTGCTTGATAATAATAAAAACAGCTGTTATTTGGCTTATGGATTTGCCATTTATCCAACTGGCTTATGGATTTACTGTACTATACATTTTATTATCTTTTTCTCTAAAAGACAAATAGGTTTAATAAGTGCAGCTACATTTCATTTATGTTACAAAATAAAGAATAGTTGTAGACCACCAATGCAATCACCCAAATATAACCAGTACTTAAGTTTTACCATTTCTAAAGAAATACGGCATAATTTGTACATATGAGAGATGCTGTCATCTCCACCCTGAAATTCTTTCCCTAACATCATCCCCAGAGTTAATTCTATTCCTCTGTGTCAATTCTTCTCGACCATGTTAAAATTTTCCTCAAAATGTTTGTCATCCTAGACAATATATAAGACACACTTTGTTTCTTGTAAAATTAACAATGGAAATACTGAAAGACAAACACATAAAAATACCTACTTGTAATGAATGAGGAAATTTTGCTTGATTTATCTAGACCTCTTAAGCACTTTTTGTCTTTTTTCTGTTTTTATACTTTTAAGTTCTGAGATACATGTGAACATGCAGGTTTGTTACATAGGTATACATGTGCCATGGCGGTTTGCTGCACCTATCATCCCATCATCTTCATTAGGTATTTCTACTAATGCTCTCCCTCACCTAACCCCTACCCCCCGGACAGTTCCTGCTGTGTGATATTCTCCTCGCTGTGTCCATGTGTCCTCATTATTCAACTCCCAATTGTGAGTGAGTATATGCAATGTTTGGTTTTCTGTTTTTGTGTTAGTTTGCTGAGAATGATGGTTTCCAGCTCATCCATGTCCCTGCAAAGGACATGAACTCATCATCCTTTTTTATGGCTGTATAGTATTGATGGTGTATATGTGCTACATTTTCTTTATCCATTCTATCATTGATGGGCATTTGGGTTGGTTCCAAGTCTGTGCTATTGTGAACAGTGCCACGATAAACATGAGTGTGCATGTGTCTTTACAGTGGAATAATTTATAATACTTTGGGTATATACCCAGTAATGGGATTTCTGGGTCAAATGGTATTTCTGGTTCTAGATCCTTGAGGAATCATCACACTGTCTTCCACAATGGTTGAACTTAACTACATAGGCCTGTGCCACTAAACAGACACATAGATCAATGGAACAAAACACAGAGCCCAGAAATAAAGCCACATATTTATAGTCAATTGATGACAAAGATGTCAATAATGCACAGAGAACAGTCTCTGCATAAATAGTGTTGGAACAACTGGATATCTACAAGCAGAAGAATAAAATTAGATTCTTATCTCACACCACATACAAAAATCAGCTCAAAATGGAAGACTTAATCTAATAAGTCTTAAATAAACATTTAAATGTATAAGTTGTAAACCACTAGAAGAAAACATAAAAAAAGCTCTGTAACATTGCACTGGGCAATAGCATTTTGGATATAAACCCAAAAGCACAGGCAACAAAAGCAAAAGTAGACAGACGGAATTATATCAAACTAAAAACTTCTGCACAGTAAGGGAACAATCAACAGGGTGAAGAGCCAGTCTGTGAAATGGGAGAAGATATTTGTAAACCATACATTTGATACGGGGTTAATATCTAAGACATACGAGAAACTCAGATACCCCAATAGTAACAAAACAACACAATTCTTAAAAATGGGTAAAGGATAGGAATAGTTATCTCTCAAGTGAGAGATACACATGGCTAAAGGTATATGAAAAATGTTCAACATCACTTATCAGGAAAACACAAACTAAAATCCCAGTGACATATCACCTTATACCTGTTAAAATGGTGATTAAAAAGATGAACGATAACAAATGTTGGCAAAGATGTACAAAACAGAAAACTCGTACACTGTGTTGAAGGGAATGTAAACGAATACAGCTTTTATGGAAGACAATATGGAGGGTCCTCAAAAAATTAAAAATAGAACTATCACATGACCCAGCAATCCCACTACTGGGTCTGTATCCGAAGGAAATTAAATCAGTATGTGAAAGAGACATCTGCTCTCCCATATTTACTGCGGCATTGTTCACAATGGTCAAAATATGAAATCTACCTAAGTACCCATGAAAGAATGAATGGATTTTTTTAAATGTGGTATATATACACAATGGAGTATTATTAAGCCTCAAAAATGAAGGAAATCTTGTGTTAGCAATGACATGGATGAACCTGGAGGACATTTATACCAAGTGAAATAAGTGGGGTTTGGAAAAATAAATACTGCATGGCCTCGTTCATATGGGAATCTTAAAAAATAAAACTCACAGAGGTTGGGAGCATAATAATGGTGGTTTCCAGGGTTAGGGGTTGGGGACTTGGAAGATTATGGTCAAAGGACACAAAATTTCGATTTGATAGAAAATATAAATTCAAGAAATCTATTGGCCAGTATAACTATAGTTTATAACAATGTATTGTATTCTTGAAAATTTCAAAAGATTTTAAAGAATTCTCATCACAAAAATAAGTATGTGAGGATGCAGATATTAATTAGCTTGATTTAATCATTCCACAATGTATACATATTTCAAAACATCACGATGTACACTATAAAAACATACAATTTTATTTGTCAACTAAAAACGAAAACAATACAAAAAAGAAAAAACTTAGAGTCTAGAGGAAAGAATGATAAACAAAAGACTAATCAGTGTGATTATAATACTATGAATATGGGCAGACTGTACTGTAATGCAGGATGCTACAGGACTCTTACGAAGACATCTAGCCCAATGAAGCAGGTATGAGGGGAGGCTTCTCATCCAACTGCACTATGGAAGATGAACAGAGGGGTAGGATTTGGGGCTGCAGAGTGTTGGAAGTTCATAAAGACCCAGCAGTTGGAGACAACATGACACAGCTACAGAGTGTGAAAAGCCGGAGGAATAGTGAGCCATGATGTTCGAAACTCTATTGAAGTATATTAAGAACTCGAACTTCATTCTCTCAGATTAAATGGGGAAAGCTATCAAAGAGTTTTAAACAAGGACATGACATGATCACATTTACCTTTCAGAAACAGTTCTACAGTCATGATGTGGAGAAAGAAGTGGCAAGGCTGAAGTCTGAGAATCATGGTGCCTAGAATCTAGGTAAGAGTCCCGTGGACAATGGGAAGGAGCAGTGAGAACAGTGGAGGATATGGAAATGGCCAGGAAGAAAACCCAACAGACTTGGCAGTTCTTCAGATAGTGTGGGATTTAGGTTGCAGTCGAAACTATCTCTGTCCTGTTTCTCAGAGCTGAACTCTTTGCTGATAGTCTCCCAGGGAGCCCTTAGGTAGTTAATTTTAGCGGCCAGTTTAATTTTCACCATCAGTCTCTTCCCCAGAGACACATAGGATCTCTGCCACTGGCTCCTGTCTTACCAGGCTCTCTCTCGTTAAATTCTCTCTTCCTTAGCACCAACTTAGTGCCCTTCAAAAGTTCATGTTTAAAATTTATGCTTTTTCTACAGAATAAAATAAAATTTACCCTAAACTTTCAGGGAGTCATGGAAAAAGAGAGTTTACACATTTTCTTTCCCAGAGGAAATAATATTATAGATAAAAAATAAGTTATTCACTGATCTATTCAATAAATATTTATGTTTTTTATTTACTTTATTTATCTATCTTTAGAGACAGAGTCACTCCACTCTGTTGGCGACTGGTCTTGAACTCTGAACCTCAAGTGATCCTCCTGCCTCAGTCTCCCAAAATGCTGGGATTACAGGTGTTAGCTACCATGCCTAGACTCAATAAGTATTTATTAAGAGTATTCTATGTGCCAGATACCATCCATGATACTGGGGCACAGCAGTGAACAAAACATACAGAGTCTGTGTCCATTGACCTCATTCTTCAGGGAAGAAACAGACTCTGTACATGCACACATATTATACATACATACAGACCACATGTACACACATACATATAGATAGATATGTCAACATATATTAAGTCTGATGGTAATAAGAGGGAAGGTATTGTTACAGTGTGCCAGGGAAAAAGCCTCATTTTGAAGATGACCTTTGAGCAAAGACCTGAAGAATGCAACAGAGGAAACACAGATATCTGGGAGAAAAGTAGTCTGGAAGTAGGATCAGTAAGTGGTGCCTTGCCTGGAACATGTGACACATGGTCAGTAGACCATAACAGCTGGAGCAGAGTGAGTACAAAGAAGAATCTGGGAGATGCATTTATGAATCACTGGGCAAGGATGAGGTGGAAGGGAAGAAGATCATACAGACTTGCCTCTTCTTTTCACGCACTTGGGAAGCCATTGGAGTGTTTGTGCAGAGACCTGATACCATTGAACTTGAGTATTAACAGGCTCATTCTGGTTTCTATTTAGAGAAAAGACTGTAGGAAGGCAAGATAGAAGCAAAAAGACCAATTAGCAAGCTTTTGCAATAATCCAGGAGAAGATGGTGACTTGGGCTGGAGTTATGCAGTGGAGGTGGTAAACAGTCGTCATGTTTTGGCCATGTGCTGATGAAATGTTTACAGATTTTGCTGAAAGAACCAGGGTGGATGTAGGCAATGTCAAGGATTCCCAGGTTTGATGCTGCAGTTTGCTTAAAGTTTTTGAGATAAGTGCTGGGGCCATCCTCAATTCCTCCAAATATGCTTTCTCATCCTTTGACTGAGGGCTCTCCTGCTAGCCATTTTCTCCTTTTAATATGAGTATATTTAATTATCACTCTCTTGATTCTATACCCCATCTTCTTCTAAAAATCAACCATCCACTTTCCAAATGTGTAAAATGTGTGGGAAAACCAAGTTATTTTTAAAAGCGCCGTGAGTGATTAAAACCTAAAAGGATAAACATTGGTGTTTGGTCTACAAGGCCTCTCTTCCTCTTTCCAGAACTAATTGTCAATGTAGACAGCAGAATGGGGATTAGCTGGGCTCCAGAAGAGTTCATCATGTTCTGTGGGAATCATCTAATTTACCCACATTTTTTAAAAGAACACTTATTAGATTTGTCATATTGTGCCACACAATTAAAGTCCAAATAACATTTGCCTCTCAGCAGAAAACAATGGAGACCCAGCACCAGTAGACAACCCAGGGGAAGCCACTAGGCAACCAAGACCTCAGAGGATGTCCTCCAGCTTGGAGGCAATGATCCATTCCTTTGCATGAGGGACGTTGGGATGTTCTAATAAATGTATTCTGCCTGAAACCTTCTTCTCACATTCAAGGACCATTAGAAACATTTTAAAGAGAAGACTGAAATAGCAGGAGGCAAAATAGTAAATCATGTATAAACAAACCATAAAAAATATCTGAATTAATGTACTTGAGAAAGAAGAAGTCCTCTCCTTCTGTTTAGCCAAAGTGAGATGATTGCTCTTCTTGGCCATCCAAGCAGCCAAAGCATAATCCTTAAACCAAGTGAAAGAGAATTGTGTCATCTTGCCTTCTGGCACAGATTCCTTGAAACTCCGAGTAGAAACTTCAAGTAAAAGAATAACACTCTGGTTACAAAATGTAGGCAACAACTAGTGAGAAACAAATGTTGGACGATACAAATAAATGTTCAAGACATTTAACATTTTCCTTTGCCTTTGCTCTGGCTGTGATGTTTTGGTCATCACCACTGAACATTCTTCGACATCACCACTGGCTTTGGTCAAAATACCAGTGATATTTTCTACTATTTCCAGAATCTTTCACTTAATGCAATTTTTCATCCCTGCACTTAAAAAAAAAACTGTGGCCTGATTATCAATTTGGATACTCATCCTCTCACATTTTATGATTTTAAGATTCTCATTAGTTATATAATTATCTTGTGCATTTTATTTACATTACTATGATATATGTTTTTTAACTATAAACTCTTTATATCTAGGGATAATACCTGATTGCTAAAATGCACCAAAACTTTTAGATAGTGTTATGCAGACATCTATATTAATTGAGAACATTAATGGTAAAAATTGTAAAAGCAAAAGTGGAATGAGTTTTCAAGTATAAAATTATAATGTTTCAGATTTAGTTTCTATAAATGGAATCATACAAATACAGCAATATTTTGTTTCAACTTAAATCTCTAAAGTAACAATTTTTAAAATTAGCTTTTATTATTTAACCAGTCAAAACAAACAGAGAAGCCAAAAATTTCTTATCAGGATGTTATGAATTTACCCATTCTGACATTACTATAAAGGAACGATATTTAAAATTACCTCTAAGAAATGTATGATGCAATTTCAAAATAGAAAATAAAAAAAATAAACAAAGACCAGAACATTTTGTCAACAGCACTCCAAAGAGGTCCTGCTATAGATAACTGTGAATCATGTGAAATTCTATTATCTCAATTATGTCATAGAAGGGGCTTAATGAAAAAAAAATACAGTGTACTTTAGTTCAGTTGGAATTTGACAAGCTCTCCAACACAGTTATTCCTTAGCATTATAAAAACTCTAAGCTCTGTCTTCTCTTGTGAGCTTGTATTCATTACAAAAGAGAAAGTAGTGATAACCGTTAACCTGGAGCTGGCATTTTCCAAATGACTTTAATCTTCCCAAAGACTAGCTCTCTTGATTTCAATAACCATAGTCAACCAGAAAATCAACAATGGCAACAAATATGAATAAACAATGACTTAAATGATGTGTTCTGAATCCTGTAGAATGCAAAACTGAGAGAAAGAAAAAAATTAAAACGGGGCCAACATACAACATGAAAATAGTTGCAAACATTCCCGTGGTGCCTCGAATAAGTAAAATATTCCAAGTTCAAATTAATGGGTTATCTCTAAAGTGTACTTCAGTAACTCATTTAATAATTTGATTGAACCAATTTTTCTATACAATCACTTGCTTTGGTTCTTTCATCCAGCTTCCACAACCATCCACTAACAAAGCCAAGAAACGGGGAATGTTCCTTGATATCTTTCTGTCTCTCCATTTCACACCTAGTTCATCAGCACATTGTATCTGCTCTACCTTCAAATATCTTACAGCTACTTATCATAACCATCACACTATCACCTTGGCCCGACCTTCCATTATCTTTTATCTGGATGGCTGCAAAAGCCTCGTGGTCTCTGTGTTCCATCCTTGTTTTCCTTGAGCCTATTCTCAACTCTGCACCCTTTTAAGATCTGAGGACTGAACTCCGAATGTTTTTTTCCTCTTGCCCAAATATCTTTCTAAGGGGTCCTGGGGAAGGTTTGTCTTACAAACCATACTATCTCATTAAGTACTGGGTTTTTTAAATTAACCCAATATAATGTGGCTTACTTTCCAACCTGACTCTGCTATAGCATTACATGATAGACAGTAGACCCCCTTACCTTAAGCATTCCTTTCTACTGACAGACAAAGCTTAACCCTTTCAACCAATTGCCAACAAAAGAATCCCTAAAACCCACTGACAACTTGTAAGCCCCTGCTTCAAGATGCCTCGTCTTTTCAGGCTGAACCAATGTAAACCTTTCATGTACTGATTTATGATTTTACCTGCATTTGCAATCTCTCTGGAATGTATAAAACTAAACTGTAAGCCAACTGCTGCAGGCACACATTCTCAGGACTTCTTAAAACTGTTTCCACAGGTCACAGTTACTCATATTGTCTCAGAATAAACCTCTTTAAATGTTTTGGCAGATTTGGATTTTTCATCATTAAATCTAAGGCAATTTGTCATTTATGTCTTCAAAATTATGAAACTGAAGAAATAGTGTCTCATTTTGCTTAAAGTAAAAGCCAAAATCTCTATATCCTTGAAGGCTCTGCAAGATTTGTCTCTCTTATCTCTGAGTTCATCTCCTAATTCTCTATTTTTCTCTCTTGTAACTGGCCTTTTTTTCCCCACATAAATTATATCTCATCTTGAAGTCTTTGCTCAAGGCACCTCTCATCCTGAAATGTGCTTTTCTCATATTCAGGAGGTGAAGTCCCTTATAATTGCTAAATGTTTACTTAATATTATCTTCCTACTGAGGCTCGCCCTATTTAAAATGGAAGTTCCCACACATTTCCTAACCTCTAACTCTGCTTCTTTATTTTTCTTTTGCGCTCATGATTTTTTAGCATATTCTATTGTAACAATTCTTGCCCTACTAGAATATAAACTCCATTTTGGTAAGATGCTTTGGTCTATTTTGGTTCACAGTCATATCCCCCAGCACAAAAAAAAACTAGTTACTGATAAATATTTGTTCAAAAAAATTCAATGAATAAAGGAATAAATTACTTTTCTTTCTTTCTTTCATTTAGCTTTTTTACCAAGAAGACATTTTTCATGCCATACTTTTCTTGCCTTTCATAATAGAGATTCAAGGAGGAGTGTCGTGTGACCTACTAATTAAAATGATTAGTGTTATCTGCTAACATTTCAGGATTTGGCACAAAATTAAGGTCAGTTCTGGCACTGAGAAATAAATATAATAATAATAATAATACAAATTACACATCGTCAAATGAAGCAAATTGTTGAGGCAATCACAGAAACAAAGAGAATAAAAATCCCAGCAATGGGAAGACTTTGAAGAGGTATTTCCAGATAACTTATGATCAGCACAAGCAAAATGCACTGACCGAAATTATCTTAGAAATACCATTGATCAAATCTGAAACACAGCAAAGTTAAGGGAAGTTAGTAACTAGTATGATTGACCTTAACACTGACCACCTTTCCTCTGCCCCCTTTGTGTGATACAGCCTCTGCATACTTTCCCAATCAGTAAAATTCACTTCTATTTAGATTAAAGCTTAAGTTTTTCTCTTTCTCTTTCCCTTTTTCTTCCCCAACCTCCTATGTGTGTGCGTTGGTGGGGGAGGGGCAGGAAGGAGGAGCTGAGCTACAAAATTATTCAGCTCCAGGTACGTACGTGCCAGGCATTGTACTTAAATAGGCTACTGCTTTTAAAACCCATGTAGGGATTAATTAACAGAAGGACACTAGCTACCAAGTTATGCTGAATGACAAGTCTTGATTAAAAGCTATAAACAATGTTTACTCCAAACCTAACTTCCTGGTCTATAGTTACTCTCAACTTTTAATGCAATTTTCTAGTTAATTTCAACTCCAATTACATATATAGTCTTCGAGTTAAGAAGTGCTTTAGACCTTATTTTATCAAAGGCTTTCATTTCCCTAATGAAAATTTATTTTCTCAAGAAAATTTTTAAAAAACAACAAAAAACTCAGATTTTTAAATCTCAGAATCTGAAGATCACATATGCTAGAATGGGTATATCATAGATAAAGAATTACTTTTTTCTTTCCTCTTATCTGTACTTCAGGCCCAAGTAATCTACCCAATTTAGAAGGGGAAATACCACTTGACCCAGCAATCCCATTACTGGGTATATACCCAAAGAATTATAAATCATTCTATTATGAAGACACACATGCACACATATGTTTACTGTGGCAATATTCAAAATAGCAAAGACTTGGAACCAACCCAAATGCCCATCAATGATAGAATGGATAAAGAAAATGTGGCACATATACACCGTGGAATACTATGCAGCCATAAAAAGGATGAGTTCATGTCCTTTGCAGGGACATGGATGAAGCTGGAAACCATCATTCTCAGCAAACTAACAAAAAAACAGAAAACCGGCTGGGCGCAGCGGCTCAAGCCTGTAATCCCAGCACTTTGGGAGGCCGAGGCTGGTGGATCATGAGGTCAAGAGCTCAAGACCGTCTTGGTCAACATGGTGAGACCCCGTTTCTACTAAAAAAATACAAAAAAATTAGCTGGGTATGGTGGCGCATGCCTGTAATCCCAGCTACTTGGGAGGCTGAGGCAGGAGAATTGCCTGAACCCAGGAGGCGGAGGTTGCGGTGAGCCGAGATTGCGCCATTGCACTCCAGCCTGGGTCAGGAGAGTGAAACTCAGTCTCAAAAAAAAAAACAAAAACAGAAAACCAAACATTGCATGTACTCACTCAGTAAGTGGGAATTGAATAATGAGAACACATGGACACAGGGAGGAGAACATCACACACCTGGGCCTGTCAGCGGGTGGGGGGGTGAGGGGAGTGATAGCATTAGGAGAAATTCCTAATGTAGATGATGGGGTGATGGATGCAGCCAATCATCATGGCACATGTGTACCTATGTAACAAATCTGCATGTTCTGCACATGTACCCCAGAACTTAAAGTACAATTTTAATAAAAAGAAGGAGAAAGATATTCATTTTTCTTAATGTGTGATAGAATTTCAACATGTACAATCACAACTTCTTTGAAGATGGGCTGGCAACACATAGAATTGTGCATTAGGCTTTTAAAACTTTCCAGACTTCCAGAGAGTGAGTAAAGGCAATTGAGACAGGAGGTGGCCTGATGATGTGGAGTGAATGGGAGTCACAGCACTCCCCCAAAACTGCTCAGTTGATCCTTCTGTATTACCTGGAAGCTCTTCTATGAGCCTGACTTGTAGCATGTGAGGCCAAGAAACCAGTCATTAGGAGGCAAATCTGTCATTTGTCAGGAGGAACACAGAGATCCAAAAACAATCCTGCCATAATTTAGTTCATTTGATTAGTTGGTTTGGGAAATAGGGCTCAGGGCTGTTAGAAGTTGATGGGGCTGCAGTTAGGAAAGGCGATTGTGCAATTCGCAAAATTATATACTGTGATGTTCCCTAAAGTGTGAAGATCTATGCAGCCCGCAGCAGAGGCAGACTGAAGTAAACTAAGTGAAGCATCCAGGAAGGAAGAGAGGAGAAGAACTGCTGCTATTTAAGGGTCTCCCAGGAATGGGACCTGGGGCAAGATTCCTCATGTCTCCCTTGCCCAGAAATAGTAAAAAAGACAGACTGTAATTCTTAACTTGGAGCCTAGCATAAAGCAGGTAGTATGCAAAAATGGTATTAGACATTGTCCTTTTAGGTTTTTTTTTTTTTTTTTTTGAGATGGAATCTTGTTCTATCACTGAGCCTAGAGTGTAATGGCATAATTTCGGCTCACTGCAACCTCTGCCTCCAGGGTTCAAGCAATTCTCTGCCTGATTCTCCTGAGTAACTGGGACTACAGGTGCCCACCATCACACCCAGCTAATTTTTTTTTTTTTGGATTTTTAGTAGAGACAGGGTTTCACCATCTTGGCCAGGCTGGTCTTGAACTCCTGACCTTGTGATCCACCTGCCTCAGCCTCCCAAAGTGCTGGGATTACCAGCGTGAGCCACTGCGCCCAGTCTGCCCTTTTAGTTTTACCATTTCTGTGCTTTCTTTGTGTCAGATACCACATTTTTGTATATCAACTGATTTAATACAACCACCATCTTACAGGTAGGAAATGTAAATTCCAGAAATACGTATAGATGATATTTATGCAGATGTTTGTCCGATTCTAAAGCTCATTTTAATTTAATTTTTTATTTATTTTATTTTATTATTATTTTTTTTTTTTAGAGATGGGGTTGCACCATACTGGTCAGGCTGGTCTCGAACTCCTGACCTCAAGTGATCCACCCGCCTCAGCCTCCCAAAGTGCTGGGATTACAGGCGTGAGCCACGGTGCCCAGCCTGATTTTAAAGCTCATTGCTTTTCTATTTCTCTGTACATATGTAACAATAATTTTGAGAATGACTCATCATGGTCACTTACTTTGTATCAGTTCTGTCATTTAATATTCATGTCTAACCCGTGAATTTGAAATTATTATCTTATGTAACAGGAACTACAACCAGAAAGGTTAAGTGCAGAAATCATAATTTTTAGTAAGTGAGTTCGTTTTCTGTTCCTGTTTGGGTTAGTTTCTCTGTGATACACATTTGAGACAAAGGTACTCTGTCGATCTGCAATCAGTCAGAGACTAAGTTGCTCCTGATGTTTTGTCGCTTTAGAAATGCTATATTTTAATGAAGACCACTTTTAAAACAGTAACTGCCAAGCTGGGAAAAGGAATAAAAATGGTAAAAGTGATAATCAGAAACAATTATTTATTTTTACATTCATGAAAATGAATCTTAAAGTGTGGAACACATCACATGTAACATGTATTTTTAAAAAGAATGTTACAATGTACCATTTGTATAACTTTGAAATTTATGTAATTAAGTATATCGAATGTAGTGTTCTTTTATTCATCAAGATATGAAATATTTAGGTCAAAATATTGCATATTTTCAATCTTCATAGTAAAAACACTTGACTGCAATATTTTCTAATTGAGAAATCGAAGTCAACCTATAAGGTATTTGACATATACAACTGAAAACTACAAATATGTATTAAACTGAAAAAATATGTAGATTTAAAATTCTATAATCTCATATTTAGAAACAGATATCCTAAATCAAATCATTCATTTTTCAAATTTGGGCACTTAAGTTAAAAGAGACACATGTTTGTGTCATGCAAACTTATATGGCAAATATTATAGAAAATGCTTACCAGAGGTCAGACATGAAGATGAGCACATTATACATAAAGTACTTCATTTAATCCTGAAAGTTACCATATAAAGTAGGTACATTTTTTTTTTTTTTTTTTGAGACGGAGTTTCGCTCTTGTTACCCAGACTGGAGTGCAATGGCGCGATCTCGGCTCACCACAACCTCCGCCTCCTGGGTTCAGGCAATTCTCCTGCCTCAGCCTCCCGAGTAGCTGGGATTACAGGCGCGCGCCACCATGCCCAGCTAATTTTTTGTATTTTGAGTAGAGACGGGGTTTCATCATGTTGACCAGGATGGTCTCGATCTCTTGACCTCGTGATCCACCCGCCTCGGCCTCCCAAAGTGCTGGGATTACAGGCTTGAGCCACCGCGCCCGGCCAGTAGGTACATTCTTAATCCCTTTGTAGCTTAGGAAACAAAGGCACCGAACCAGAATTTGGAGCCAAGTTGTTATGATTTCAAAGACTGTGCTTCTGTAAAAGGAAAGTCAAATACCTTTTGGTTCAATTTCACCTGTTGAAGATATTTTTAAAACCCAGTTTTCTGCCATCATAGATACAGATACTCCGAATACAATCTTAATTTTCCACTGGGGTGGTCCAGAGTATAGGGGAAACTAAGAGCCAAGGTAACCGATTTTAAATATTTGTTTCATTCATTTGAGTTTAGCATATCTTTTCTGATCACAATATAACCAGATTGTGTTCTATTACCAATTGTTTACATTCTCTGAGTTCAAGGAGAAACTGTTTAGCTCCTATGTAAAAAGGGCGGAAAATGTCTATAAATGTATTACATTCTGTCCAGAAGAGGGCACTGGCAGGTATTCAACCCAATATCTGATATTTCAGACAGAGGGAAGCAAAGCTCAAATGTAACACATTATCTTTTCAGCAAGATGTGTTTCCATTCATGCCAGGCAATGTGACTGTAAGGAGCACTAATATACCTGGGTAAAGTCATTCTTTGGAAACTGATGCTAGTATTTTTAGCACTTAGCTAATTTAAAAGCTGGCATAAGATTGCATTTTTTAGTCAATATTCCTGCCTGAAGGTTCCACATTTTCCCCAAGATTTACTTTCAAGGAAGTTTACATTATTTAGCATTCAGTTATGAAAGCTCTGTCAACAGTTACACAATGTATGTAAGGGAGCTATGAATCAAATGTGCCTCACGACATTGACTTTTTGAGCAGGATTCTGTTTCATCAAAACTTTAAGACACGGAAAATGAAAAGAATAATGGTTTTGATGTCTGATTTCCTGAGTGGCTGAGACAAGTGGTTTATCAATCATATAGTTTCTTCAGATCATTATAATTAGTTTTCTCTTACAAGGAGTTATTTTCTGCACTGTGTAGATATGAAAGCACTCTTTATTTTCTGTCCCAGGTTTATACTTAGAAACTCTCTGGGAATAATTGTCATTGTAAGACCTTGTCTCTGTTATTCCTGTGTTGAGAAATTCCATTTGCCATACCTGAAGCTCAAATGGCAAGAGACCCTGTCGAATGATTTTCCTCTGGTGTTAGGTGATTAGCTTTATATGTGCAAAATGGCTTTTTAGAAAAACTACCTATATAAAAAGGTCAAAATCAAAATGGACCAATTTGAAAATTATCTTTGCAATATTTATTGTGAAAATGGACCCGTTTGAAAATTATCACACAATATTTTTTGTGAATACATACTCATAGCATATACACAACATATATTTACTGAGACTCTAATATGGGTCAGACATTTATATTACAGACTTATTGAATTTTTCAAGTAATCCATGTTAATTAATTTGTCATATAATTGAACTACTTGCAAAAATAATCCCCTAAAAATGAGTTTGTCTCCTCTGTTACTATTTGAAGGCAGAGTGGAAATGGCTTTTAGGTTATAGAAAAGAGGCAGAGTGAGTTCTCTCACTAGCTGTGTGTCTTAGGTCTCTGTAGTCAATCACCACATCTATAAAATGAAGATACTTACTATATGGAAATGTTGCATTTGCAACCTTTATCAGAGTAGCTTACTGCTGTAGAAGCTCCACCACTGGTAACCACTGTGTTTAAGTAGAATTTTCACTAAAAGCCCAGGGTCTGACTGTAACGGTCACTCAGAGTTCTGCCACTGAAAGGGCACAGATGGCAGTGGTCAAGTAGGCCATGTCCTCTGCATGCCTTCTTCACTTTCAGAAATAGGGCTACAAAGCTGCGGACAGCCAGAACGACTGCTGGGATTCACATTTCCATTAATGCCTGTCCGTTCCAAAAAAAGATCAGTGTATGCCAACCGCGAGATACCTCCCTCAATGAAGTCAGAATCTAACAGTACATGAGATCCTTTGTGTATAGAAGCCTTGAAGCTGAGATCAGATGGCACTGCCACTGAGTCGGCAAGGAGCCAGGAGTCTAAAGGCTAAGCATGTATTACACTGAACCAACTTAGTGGCTCTCTGTTCTATCAGACTTAAAACTCATTTTTTCTAACAAATATTTGTTAATGTCTCTTTTGTAATTTTAAAATGAAATTACTAACTCCCTATAAGAATTTTAAATCAATGTAATATGTCAATAGTGACATAAAAGACAATAGTAAGAGATTAGTGCATACAAAATAGAGTAGTAGTTTATCATATGCAAATGCCTAGGTACAACTATACCAGATGATGTGGTTATGATGAATACCTTTGGCTTTAGGAAGTGTAAAACAGTAAGCAAATGTGCCAGTTATTTACTCTTTGTCTCTCGGTTCTAAACTTGCTCTTCTATGCTCTGCTTTGTGCTGCTTGGGCTGAGACTCTGCAAACCACATTTTGCTTTGTCAAGTTTCTCTCTGTTAGGATCTGCCACTAGGAGCACTAGAGGCTTCAAAGCTGGACGAGGTGCAAGAAACTTGTTCCTCCTTCCTGTGTCCCTCTAGGGGAGCTTCCTGGCTGCTTGAGGATCTGGTGAGCATCACTCTATGACACACGCTTCAATCACCCCAGCCACAGCAGAGCTTCCTTGTGGTAGCAGCTGAATATGGTTTGCAATTTTGTTCAATACTTGGAGAACCAGGCTAATTGTCTCCTTCTTCCCTCAAATACCAGCCAGCCATGGGTCCTCCTCAGAGGTCTGGATCCGGGCTTCATGGGTCTTTTCTCTGAGCTCAGAGACACCAGCATAAGCCAAGCCACAACTTTCTTAGAGGTCTGAGTTTGAGCTTTACCAGATCCTCCCTCTAAGTTTATTTTTTCCTTTTTTCCCCACAATTCTGGGAGTGGGGGGTAGCTGCTTCCTGAAGTTGCTACTTCCACAATAACTTAGAGTTTCTTCTTCTAGCCTTTAAGTTACCAGCTGACAACTTTTTACTAATTAAGAAGTATTTGTATTAAATCTTCTCTGTTCAAATAGCTGGTATCATTTCTGTGTCCAGAGTGGACTCTGACCACTACCTCTACTGAATACTGTCAACATTCTTTCTTTCTTTAGATGAACATTTTATAGGACATTTGAAAAAAGGCCTGGTGATAAGTTTACATAGATGCATAAAATCATCATAAACGCAACAGCTACTGGTACTGACTGATGTGGGGATGACACGTTGGTGGCTGAGAAGCCACTAGCAGCATTGCCATTGCTATGTTCAAAAATGATGAACAGATCAAAAGTTATTCTTGTCCAGTACATCTTGATGATGTACTGGAAAGAAACTACTGTCTGCCCTGTAGTGTAGTTTCATACCCAGGAAAGTTAACACACATTAAAATGGTTAAAATATACTTTGTATTTTTATGTAAAATATAGCCATGCCATGCAAGATATGAAAATATTCATTGTGCAGGACAGTCTTATGCATTTCTATTTGTCTAAAAACGGACTTTTACCCACTAAGTGCCATTGCACTCTTCCCAATTATGGGTGACTAAAACTGCCCCCACATTGTATCTTAGAGTAATGCCATATCTGTTCAGAATAAAATAAGGCAGAGGCAGGAGAGGTGATTTCCTTCATGAATTTAGTTGAGGATAAGTCATCCCACAGAGTATGATAGAGTATCTTAATGCTTCTTTCCACTTGCAACAGTCTGAAAGTCTGTTAGACTTCATTGTTAGAAAAACAATGAAGATAGTTTTTCTGAGAAGGATAATATACTAAAAGAAATTATTAGCCCCTATAAACACATTTTAAAATCAATATATGTTAATTTTAACATGATAGAAAACTAGCATATGTAATATCAATAGTAATAATATCAGTGCATAATCATAATATATAAATGCATTGGCACAACTACATTAGATACACAGAGCGAACACAATTACCAATCTAGTCACCCTGGAGCACCCTAACATAAGATACCAGAGAGGCAATTATGATTTGAGAAGAAAAGTGAAAAGAAAGATAATGATTCTAAATCTTAGTAAAGATGTTATACAACAAATGTTTTATGAAGGAGGAGGCAGCATGAAGCATAAAGGTTAGGATTAGAGAGCTCTCAAGATCCAGGTGAAGTTCGGGGAGAAAATACACATGCATGTCCGATATACATGTGCATTTTTGTTCTAGAACCTGTGAACACACACACACAGTTAATCCTTGAACAACATGGGTTTGAACTGTACATATTTATTTCTTTGTGGAGTGTTTTCAATATATTAGAAAAATTTGTGGAGATTTTTGAAAATTTGCAAAAACACACAGAGAAATCATGTGGCCTAGAAATATCAAAAAAATATTCTTAAGTGTGTCAGGAATGCACAAAATATATATCAATACAAGTCTATTTGATGATTTGCTACCATAAAATTTATACACATCTACTATAAGAAGGTAAATTATACCAAAATTTATACATATACTTACACACATGGCACAACCGCAGTTGAGAAGAATGAAATAGACATAAAGGTTCAGTATTAAATTATAACTGCATAAAATTAACTGTAGCACATACTACACTACTGTAATGTCGTAACCACCTCCTGTTGCTACTGCAGTGAGCTCAAGTGTCACAAGTATCCACTTAAAATGCCATGTAATGCTTCATGCCTGCATGAGCAGGTCATAACTCTGGTAAATTTCATATCACAATAAAAAGTAATCTCTCATGTTTCTGGTGTATCTTTTAACATGTTTAATGTAATACCATAAACCTTGACTAACACCATGAGACCCATACAGAGTGCCACTAGTGATGCTGTAGGTGCTCAGAAAGAAGCAGAGAAAAGTCATGACATTACAAGAAACAGCTAAATTGCTTGGTATGCATTATAGACTGAGGTCTGCAGCTGTGGTTCCCCTCATTTCAAGATAAATGAATCCAGTGTAAGGACCATTGTTTAAAAAAAAAGTGGGGGAAAAGGAGAAGGGAGAGGAGGGGAGGGAAGGGGAACTCATGAAGCCACTGCTGCAGCTTTGTCAGCAGGCATGAAAATCTGGCACTTTTTGCAAAATATCTTTTAATCTTGAATTGAAAATGCAGCTTTTATGTAGATGCAGGATTGTCATAAGAAAGGTATATCTATAAACTCTAATATGATTTAAGAAAAAGCAAATTCAAGGTATGACAACTTAAAAAAAAGAAGGTGAAGGATCTAAAGCTGGAGAACTTGATGCTAGCCAAGGATGGTTTGATAATTTTAGAAAGAGATTTCTTTTTAAAATATGAAGATAACAGGGGAAGCTGTATCTGCCAACCAAGAAGCAGCAGATGAGTTCCCATTCACCATTAAGAAAATCATTGAGAGAAAAAAGAATATCTATCTGAACAGATTTGTAATGCAAACAAAAGTCCTCTATTCTGGGGCAAGGGGGGCAGGAATTCACAAAGGACATTTCTCAGTAAGGAAGATAAGCAAGCACTAGGATTTAAGGAAGGAAATCCTAGTTACCCCTATGGTTTTGCACAAATGCAATTGGATTTCTGATTAGGACTGCCCTTTTTATACATCTGCTTACTCCCAAGCCTTGAAGGGAAAAGGTAAACCCAGCTGCCAATCTTTTGGCTGCACACGAACAGTTGAACAAGGAGAATGCTTTATCTGGATTGGTTCCATCAATGACTTTGTCCCTGAGGTCAGGCAGTATCTCACCAGTAAGGACTGGCTTTTTAAAGTTTGTTTCATACTGAACAATGTTCTGGCCACCTAGAACCCCATAGTTCAACAACAAACACACTGAAGGAGTCTACTTGCCCCCAAACACAATATTCTCAATTCAGTCTCTAAATCAGGGGGTCATAAGGACCTTTAAGACTCATTATACATGGTACTCTATGGAAAGGGTATCAACACTATGAAAGAGCTCAAACAGAAACATGAAAGCCTGGAAGGATTCTGCCATTGGAGATGCTGTCATTGTCATAGAAGATGCCCTGAAAGCCATCGAGCCTGAAGCCTGAAATGCCTGCTAGAGGAAACTTGGTCCGGGAATAACCTCACAGGAATTATGACAGAGTCTATCAAGGAAATCATTAAAAAGATCGTGGATAGTGGGGAAAAAAAGTCAGGGTGAAGGGTTTCAGAAATGGATCTTGGAGAAATTCAAGAGCTAATAGACCACCAGAGTAGAGAAATTAACAGAAGATGACTTGATGGAGATGAGTGCTTCTGAATCAGGGCCAGACAGTTGTCAGACAGTTTGGCAGAAGGGCTCTAATTATCCCAGACTCCTTTTGACTGCTTTTACAACATGGGCCCCTCTATGATGAAAGAAGAATTGGTTCCATATAGCAACATTTTTAAAGAAATGAAAAAGCAAAAGGTTAGACAGAAATTACGATATATTTTCATAAAATAACACTAAATGTGCCTGCTGCTCCTGCTTTCTTTACGGCTTCTTCCAGCTTTCCATCTCTGCCACCTATGAGACAGGAAGAACAGCCCCTCCTCATTCTCCTCCTCCTCAGCCTAATCAGTGTGAAGATACCAGGAGGAAGACCCTCATGATGATCCACTTGCACGTAATGAATAGCAAATAAGTTTTCTATTCTTATAATTTTCTTAAAACATTTTCTTTTCTTTATCTTACCTTATTGCAAGACTACAGTATACAATACATATAACATACAAAATATGAACTAATCAACTGTTTATGTTAACAGTAAACCTTCTCAATCAATGGTTAGTAGTTAAGTTTTTGGAGACTCAAAAGTTATATATGAATTTTCTACTGTGAGTCAGCACCCCAAACCTTCATATTGTTCATCAATTAACTGTACAAATTTAAATACAATTTGTGTATGTGTGTATATATATTCTCTTTATGTCAAATAAACAAAAATCTCTCTATATAGATATAAATATATATTTATATATATATATTTTATATTTATATAGATATATCTCTATAGATATCTCTATATAGAGAGACATAGAGATATAGATATATATATCTATGTAGGTATCTATCTATCTATATAGATACCTACATAGATATATATAGAGATATAGAGAGAGATCTTTGTTTATTTGACATAAAGAGAACATTGTTTGTATCTTCTTCAAAATTATTAGAGTTGGGATACTTTACCTTATATATCCAGTATATCAAAGAAAAGAAGGTTAAAATAGAAATAATGACTTTTAACAAAGGTCAGTCAATAAAAATATCCATAAAATTAGGAATAAATGATAAGTTATAGAATGAGAAGTGTCAACCAAAAAAAAAATTGTAAATGCTGATGAAGCTGACATCCAGATGATGAGCAGAGTTAACTAGCAGTGAAGCTCTAATCTCACTTACTCATTAGAATTGCGCATTCGACTTCCTTGAAAAATGGCGATCAGTGTCCTAATATGCCAAGGAGAGTCTGACACCTGCCTGTTGTCCTGGTGTTTATTAACACTTTACTCTTTAAAAAAAAAATCACCAATTTGGATAACGGTTACCCTCACTTGAAAACTTAGAAAAATTGTTTGATAAGAACAAGTAACTTTCACTGAAAACTTAACATGCACTAGGATGATATTTTCATAGGTGATTGTATTTACTTATAACAACCAAGAAAGGGGATTGTATTTGCCCTGTTTTACATCTTAGGATTCCCAGAGACTCAGAGAGGGTGCTTGAATTTTTCAAGGATGCACAGTTTCCAACTGTCAGAGGCAGGGTTTCAGCCCACAGCTATCAGATTTCAAGCTGCCACTCAGAATGCCTGGAATATTCCTTCTGAGAGAGAGTAGGCACAAAATTCAACTAACCAGGAAACAGATTGTTTATATAGTCAGGAAGAAAAAGAAACGGGGCCACATATAAGATAGGACTTTGTTTAAACAATGGGAAATTCCAAAAAATATTGAGAAGAAATTATCCACAAGATATGTTTTCAACCACACTAATTTATGACCACTGCCAGCCACTATTATGGCCTATTTGTATATCATCTGTGCTTATATATGTCCCCATATATGCAATGAAATAACTCTGTCTGCTTCCGGCAAATGACTGGAGAACATTTTTTTAAAGCACTGTAGTGTTAGGTCATAAGAAAACAAAAACAAAAACAAAACCTTATGTTCCTGAAAAAATCCTTTCTAAGTAGAATTAAAATATCCTAGGTGATTTTACCACAAATGCCTAAGATAAACTTTCATTACTCCACAATTTTGACTATGTCAAATCTCTAATTGGTCAGCATATATTTTTCAGAATATATTCATGTGCTTCCTATTCTAAAATGACTAAGGCTTTTAGGGCAGATAGATCCAGAATTTGACATTTTCCCATATTTCTAGGAACGGTCATACTTATAGAAGTATTTGGTCAGAGACAGTGTTAGAAATATACTCTCCCATGGTGAATCTGTCTGGAACAAATAGTTTTCCAATATGCTTTTAGAAAAATGTATGGTTTAATGAATGCTTTTGCCTACTTGATCACAGTAACAAATCAGACATATTTATCACCTTCCCTTTTAACAGGTAGCGATTCTGTCTCCCAGATAGACTTGGCTGACAGTTTGCCATATTCTCCATGGTCCAAGTGATTAAAGAGTCTAAAATCTTTGACTCAATAACACTCAGATGCACAAAAGTAATTTTGGAGCTGAGGGATAAACTGGGGACACAAAAACTCCCTGACTGGTATAAAATGACTGAAGAAGTTTGCCATTTTTCCATTTCCAAGGAGCCTCGCCTCCTTCACACACAGGAAAATTGTATTTGTCCCAGAGCACATCTGTCAGACAATACTCAGGAGTGTTTGAAGCCACTCTGTGTAAACAGAGCAGAGGTGATCAGAAAATAACAACTACCATGCGTGTAAAGCTCCCTGCAGAGATCTGTGAGAGCGCATGGGTGTCAAAACCGGGAGCTAAGAGCCTTGCTCTCATTCGTCACCATCAGCAGGCAACCAGAGTAAAATTGCTGAGCCTCAACCCGTGTCTGTGAGAACTGCTACTCACTGGAATACACTAGGGCTCACCGTGCAGCCCAAATTGCCTCAGCACAGTCATGTGTAGCTTCTCGCTCTTCAGGTGTGGACTGAGTCCCATCTCCAGCATTACCTGGACACCTGTGACTGGACCTTCCCTAATTCTGCACATTTGATGAGACCGTCTCAAGACCTCCACCAGCCAGTTCTGCATATCATCATCAGTAACAAGTTTCCTTTCCACCTCAAGCACCCTGAGTCTATATAGAAAACAACCTGTTACTAGTTTGCTTTTTCATTTAGTACTCCATTTCTAGAAAGTCATGTCCCTGGATATTTATAATTAGAATGACGAGTTAGCTGATATACCCAGGTGTAACACCTAAACAATCTCCTAAGATTTATATCTTACAAAGAATTTATTTTTTTATGAGCAAAGTCTTCAGAATTGTTTCCTTTTTTTTAAGTAATTCATATATATAAGTTTTAGGTTTTTATGCTAAGGCAGTGTGTAACAGTTGAGAAAGAGGTTCCATGTACAGCTATTAACAATGGACTCTTGCTACATTTGTTAAAATATTTATACAAACAGATTGTGCATGATAATTGACTTGATTAGATTTAGATACTGAGCTGTGAAATAAGGAAGCATTTGTTTACAAAGCAGGAGATGTTAAAATGTTGCTGTTATTAGAAATGGCTGAGACTAGAGGAGGTCAGAACAGGTTGTGAACTAAGTCCTGAGGTCTGTGTGCTCCGGGTGTGTCCCAATTCCTTCATTTTGGAGAGGACCAATCAGTGTATTGACTAGTGTGCTTTTAGGACAGAAAACTCTCCCCTGCAGCCAGGTGACCTTCAATGGGCCTGTGGCCTAAAATGATTTTAACTAGAGGTAAAAGCTTTTATATCAAATTAAACTTGGACTTCAAAATGTAAACACCCCAAGGAGAGAAAACAGATTGACTTGAATCTACTTTAAGACATAAAGGACAGAAAACTATTTTCTCTCAGTTTTCCTAGAAGAGGGAAGGAAACTATAGACTGCCATATGCAAAGCAGGCAGAACGAAAGCCTCTAGAAAATGAAAAGGATATAACAGTGAGGGGCAGGGATCTGGAGAGAGCCACCTCACAGCTTTGCCAAGGGGTATGCTCATTCCCCTTTTCCTCCTACTCCCTATCCCTTCTCAGCTGAGGGTCTTCTCCAGTTAATGTATACAATATTTATATGACCCTAAAAGTCATAATTTTTCATGGAGAAAAAGAATGGACACAGAGAGAAGATAAATGGATAGAAAAAGACAAGGAATGCATATTCTACAAGGGCCAAAATTAGTGGAAAGAGGACAGAAATAACAGAATGCTTGCAAAACGGGGTATTTACGTGCAGAGAAACAGTGTGTCCTGCACCACTAACCACTGTTTTCTAAACAGCTCTCCACATCCCACTTTCTAAAATCCCCAACCAACTGCCTGTTAACCACACAAGAGTTCTTAGAGCCAGATTGTCAGTGATTTTAAAAAGGGCCAATTTATTAAACATCTATTATTGAGCAGACACCGTGCAGGGAGGTTTATGCAGTTACATAATTCTTACAACCATCCTGCTGGCCTCATTTTTTTTTTTTTTTTTTCAGTTCAAAACAGGCTCAAGGTCATATAATAAGCAAGTAACAAGTAGGAATTTAAACCCAGCTTTCCCTGACTCCAAAGCCCAAACTTTCTCCAATTCATTATAAATACCTCAAAAACACAAACTCTTATTTGTTAATAAATTGCACTATTTATTATTAAATTATCTGTTATTAAATGTATGTGTTTATTAGTATTTATTTACTAAAAAATTCTTAATTATTTGTTCATAATATTAATAAAATAATAATAACGATGATAATGATATATAGTTAGGTTTAATAGGACCCCAGCAATGGGATATTTAATATTCAGATATGTCCAGGGTAATTCCTCTCCCTGGAATATTTATTCACAGCTATGGATTTATTTAGGTGCAGAGGAGTCTTCTGAAGAAAGCAAAAATTAGACTCACGTCTTTAATTGAGGCTTAGTCAAATATAGACATGCTTGATGAACTGGGATGAGGCTAGCAGAAAATAAAAGTTAGTTTTTTTTTATTTCATGAAAGACAATCGTGAGAGAAAAGTATGGCATGATGAACCGGATGCAGTTCCAGCATTTTGGGAGGCTGAGGCAGGCAGATCACCTGAGGTCAGGAGTTTAAGACCAACATGGCCAAAATGGTGAAACTCCATCTCTGCAAAAACACAAAAATTAGCTGGGCATGATGGTGGGTGACTTTAATCTCAGCTTATTGGGAGACAGAGCAGGGAGAATCACTGGAACCTGGGAGCAGAGGTTGCAATGAGCAGAGATCATACCACTGCACTCCAGCCTGGGTGACAGAGGGAGACTCCATCTCCTCCCCTGCCAAGAAAATAAAAAGGTAAAGTGACTTGCCCAAAATCACACAGCTTAGTGTTCGTGTTCTTGTTCTATCTATTATATCCTATGCTCTTTCATGACCTTTTTACTTAACTTCTCAATATTCCTTATACTTAGTCCCTGACTTTTTAGCGACGACCTTTTATTTAGAAAAAATGGCTATTTGGGAACATTGTGAAATATGTCATAAATGTAACTATCTACAATTACTTACATACTTGGGCCTGTCCCTATAACTATTTTGTAATTCAACAGAATATGATATAATAACCAGATAATTTCCTTTGAATGTAGAGAAACCCAAAGGTAAAGATGAGCAAATAGATAATTCATGGGTACATGTGACAAAAAGAGATGTAGGCCAAATTTACCATTTATGTCCTTTTAAATTGTCTGCCAGACATAATTGTGCTACAACTTTTAAAAGGCAATAGAGTGAATTCATTCTTTATGTCAAATAAACTTTGCATTCATTCCAAAGCAAAGTGCATTTCCAAAGAGTCTAAAAATACGTAGAGAAATAAGACTTAGGTATATAACATTTACTCTCAGGAGTACTAATGAATACTCAACTTTCTACCAGTTTTCCTTTTTTTTGAAATGGAGTCTGACTCTGTTGCCCATTGGCTCACTGCAACCTCCACCTCCCGGAGATTCAAGCGATTCTCCTGCCTTAGCCTCCTAAGTAGCTGGGATTACAGATACATGTCACCACACCTGACTAGTATTTGTTGTTTTTTTGTTTTTTTGTTTTTTTTTAGTAGAGATTCAGTTTCACTATGTTGGCCAGGCTGGTCTCAAAATCCTGATCTCAAGTGATCCACCTGCCTTGGCGTCTCAAAGTGCTGGGATTACAGGCATGAGCCACCATGCCCGGCCCAGTTTTCCTTTATGAAAGACACCCTGCAACAGAAGGAAGTTGCCAAATACTTATTGTACCGAGAATCCCTTCAAAGAACAAAAGACAAACTCTACTGAAAACTGATCCAATAGAGTTGGTATGAGTGATTAATTTTATACAAACTATAATACATGTATCAGGTATTTTCCAACTCTTCCTGGCTAAACGATTTTAAGGGAGCTCTAACCCAGTAGTAGCAAGAACAAGGTGTAAGAAGAAATGCAGTTTCTTGTCAAAAGTCACCAAGAAATAATGAGTTTAGAAGTGGGTTCCTTACCATTCTGGATTGTTCCTGACTTGATGCTTAATAAAATGCTTATGGTAGTCTAACAAACAATGTCAATGTAAGTCAGAAAAATGGAAGTGCTCTTTGTTGAGAATTATATTGTCAGCTTAATACAGAAAGTATAAAACCTCTTATTTGTTGTAAGCAGCAGAGGTGGGGAGTAGGAGCTTTTGCCCAACCTCCTCATCAGGGAAAACCTTGAGGGGCAGAAGGCCACTATTTTACCAATGAGTTGATCAGTGTTGAACATCAATGAAGACTCTATGGAGTCCTGCTCTGGCAGTGGATATCACAATAGTACAGACAAGTCCGAGGGTGACAGAATCTCCCATGTAACTCAAATACCACTACTGATTATTAATTTGTCTATGTATTGATGATGAATTTTCATATGCATTTTTTCCACGGTATCCTTTTAACCTTCTGTGTAAGTAAAACGGGTATTATTCCATTTTGCAGTCAGGGTAACTGATGGTCAGAGAGTAACACAGTAGCAGAAAAGCAACTCATATCCAAGTAAAGGACTTTGTCTTTGTAGAATCTCAAAGAGAGCACTCTTTCCCCCTGTAGGATACTCAGGGATACTTGGGCCAGCTTCCAAGCCTACAAATCCTCATTCTAGTACACAGCCAGGAGGAAAGGATTCCAGGAAAAGATCTGAATCACAAGAGAGTCTGTGACATCTGCCTGGCAAAATATTATTTCTTCAAAAAGTCCAGTTTTTCAGAAATGACATTAAAGTTCTAACAACTTGCCATCCTTCAAAACCTGATGAAATTTGCTGAGGGGGAGAGAGAAAAACAGGCAGGGAGTACAGAAAGAATAAGTAAAGATTCCTGTTAAACTCTGTAGAGTAACCAAGTAAGAGGATGAATACCAGTGGTAAGTCACAGGCTCACAGGTCAAGAGCTGCTAAAAATATCTCTGCCCAGAAAGAAAATGAAAGTTCTGGAAGCAAAGAAACCGCAACTTTCTCAGTGAGTAATAAAAATAACAGTGTCATTTTAGATCATACACCTTAAAGAATAGAAGGAAAAAACATATCTTAAGATACACTCGAGTATTTTGACTATTTTCATGAAACCAAGGCGCTGCTACTCTGATACTGTTAGGATATTAGTAAGATTTTGCTTTTTATGAACTGAACCCATGGTATTTTTGTCTAACAGTGCAGTGCACCTCAGGTTATAAGTAAAATAATATTCCTATTCTTTTCCAGATGTTATTTTGCTGTTATTAACAGGCCATTGCTGTTTATAGACATTACCAGCAAAAGTGAAGCAACAGCATGTATAACTCATTACTAATGCAGAGTATCAAAGACCAGCAAGATCTCCTCAATAGTAATGTGCATTTTAACAAGGTCTCCAGGCAGTCCATTTGTACCCTGTCTGAGTAGCACTGTTATAGAGGTCTTTACCTGAGTAGGCTTTATTTTAGGTCCTGGCCCCACCCTGCTTTGGACTCTATCTCCCATTCTCTGCCATAGAATAATGCAGAAGTCACTACCATCATGGAATCAAGGATTCTAAGTGCCAGAAGGGTCCTTCTTCACGATCAAAACCTGGGGACATTGGCCATGGTCATCTACCAGGTCAGTAGCAGAGACTGAGGCTCAGTCTTATTTCTCCAACTTCCTGCTTCAGGGACCCTCTCACTTCACACACTGTTTTGATGGTTTGCCGTCCCTGCAATGCCCCTTCCCTCACTCACACACACTCACTCCCTGAAAAAGGATATTGAGAAGGTGGGATCTAAGTCAAAACTGTAAAGTAGTACATTTATCTTCAGTATCCCCAAAAACTAAGGATCCTTTTAGCTCTGTTCTGTCCCCTAAACCAGCTGTCAGCACCACTACTATCATTATACTCAGTGACTTGTACTGAAGTTGCAAAGAAGTTTCAGTAACTTCAGTAAGAGCCAAAGCAATCAACATCTATTAAACATGCATGACTTGCTGGACACTGTGCTGAGCACCTTACCCATTTAATTCTCAGAATCTCTTCAGAATAACCCGCCATAATACAAAATTCTGTCATTCATTCATTTTACACAGAAGAAAACTGGAGGTAGAAAACCACTGTGTAATTTCCCATAGGTCACACAATTAGTGGCATTTATTCACTTTTCTCCAGCTCTAAACAACAAATGATTTAAGAACTCTGTCTACCAAAGGTATCGGCATTCTAGCAATCTTAGAGGTCAGAAAGGCAAGGCACAGTGGCTCATGCCTATAATCCCAGCACTTTGGGAGGCTGAGATAGGTGGATCACTGGAGCCCAGGAGTGGAGACCAGCCTGGGTAACATGGGGAAGCCTCATCTCTATAAGAAATCCAGAAAAAGAAAAAAGAAAGAAATTTAGCCAGACATGGTGGTACATGCCTGTAGTCCCAGCTACTCTGGAGACTAAGGTGGGAGGATGACTTGAGGCCTATAGGTAAAGGCTGCAGTGAGCCCTGATCGTGCCACTGCACTCCAGCCTGGACAACAGAGTGAGACCCTGTCTAAAATAACAAGTTTTGCAAGAAGAGGAGCTACCTGGTAAAATTTCAGCAGCCACTAGCATGAAGGTTTTCCTTCGCCCCTGAAATCACCATCCCTGTAATAGTCCCTCTTTACAAATATAGAGGGGTATTTAGAGATTAAATCAAGAATAAAACACATTTCCAGAATCCAGATTAGGTTATAGCAAGGACTGTGTCCAGAAACCAAATCCAGGACACGCAGCAAAGTATGACTTATGCAAAGGAAATATCAAATTTCTAATGTAAGGAGTTTCTGCTCCAACTAAACAGTTGTCCCATTGTTTTGATGGAGAGGACGTTTACTAAGAAAAGAAAGATTTGGCTAGTTGGCTTTTTTTTTTTAATGTCAGTAAACTAATGATTGTGTTCTGAAGGCAGTGTATTATGATCTGCTGATGGAGGATAGAATTCCACATTCTGACTGAAAGTATTTTTCCACTGTTTCAGGCAAAAATCCTTATTTTTCTTAAGAGAAAAGAGGAAAAGTGCTGCCAGTATTAAGTAGGTCTAGAGAAAGAATTAGGCATTTTCCCAGGATTACTTAATTGACCATGGTTGACCTCCATCGGTGACAGTTATATTTTTTTGGTGAGGAAACACTGACCTATTTTATTCCATTTGCCTTCCAATATTTGATAAAATAGGGGAAAAGTCTAGTTTGAATGTAAATGTTTATAAATCCCTAATTGTAGAAATTCTGGGACATCTTGGGGCATTTTTATCACTGATAATCAGTATCTTCAATGGAGAGTTTTCTGCATTATTGGAGAGTAGATTTCTAAAAGCATGAAATAGTACAACGTTAAATATAGCTAAGTGGGACATGAAAACTGTTTCATTTATTTAGTTCTTCCAATAGGGCTCGGCTGACACATTGTTCTTGTAATGTATTCAGTGATTCAGAACGAGTAGCTTTTTCAGTGGAAAAAATTAAATAGGAACTGCCTGTCATTTTGTAAACTCAATCTTCAGAGCATTTCGGCACATTCAACCAAGGAGTTAGGTAACCAGAATCTCAGGAGATACTGGATTCAATGCATAATGTGTTTGTTTTAAATTATCAATGACATTATCTATTAATTATTTTCAGTTGACAACATACATTTGAACATATGGCAATCAATATTTTGCATACTCAATAAATATTTACCAAAGATGGTGGTGGATTACAGACTGTAATAAATGTATCATTGATTACAGGGTTTCCACCTGTAGCATTTACATTTAAAAAGATCAACATATTTTTACACTGGACCACAGAAAGGAGATCAAAAATGGTTTAGCTAGAAAAACATTTTTCCCAGATAAACATATTTTTATAAAATAAAATTTATTTTTATGTGCAGTAAGTCAATGTGGAGCTGAGTGATTGCTACCGAAGTATCCACATGAATCTGCTTGTACTTTGCTTTAAAGATCTAACAGTAATTCACTCTTAATAACTGAAAAGCCTCAGCCAGGTAGAGTGGCTCACCCCTTTAACCCCAGCACTTTTGAGGCCAAGGTGGGCAGATCACCTGAGGTCAGGAGTTCCATACCAGCCTACCAACATAGTAAAACCTTGTTTCTACTAAAAATACAAAAAAAAAAATTAGCCAGGCATGGTGGCAGGTGCCTATAACCCCTGCTACTTGGGAGGCTAAGGCAGGAGAATTGCTTGTACCTAGGAAGGTGGAGGTTACAGTGAACCGAGATCGTGCCACTGCACTTCAGCCTAGATGACAAGAGGAAAACTTTATCTCAAAAAAGAAAAAAAAAAAAAAAAAAAAAAAGGAAAGGAAAGAAAAATAACTGAAAACCTTAACCCCAAAGGACATGATCACAAGGTAGATAGCTGTGTGCAAATATTTCTATCTGTGTTTATAAACAGTATCTTCACATATTTCTAAGAAGGCTGATTTAAGAGAAAATATGCTTATGTGCTTTCCTGAGAACATAGGAGAAATATACTATTGCTTGTAGTTAATAAACAAAACAGTTAACTGCATACTCATTTCATCTTTACTTAAACTAAATCACATTCCATTAGAGTAAATGCTATTTATGAGTGAGGAAAATTAATCAGGAGGTCCACACCTGGACTGAGGACAGTCTGATAGCTCATGGAAGCATTTTAAGAAAATCATCTACAGTGTGGACAGTTTCAGAATGTGAGCAACACAAATTAATGTCCTGTTGATTTTCTTCGATGATTGGGCTCATTTGAATTTCAGGTTAATGACTACTAGCCATATTTTATATGAGATGTGGTTTAGAGACAAGTTTATAAAAACTAGTTTACACTTGTATCCCCTAAACTTATTTAAAAAAAAACTGGTTAAACAGAGTTCAGTATGGAACTTGAGCAACTGTCTTAGTTGCTGACCCCTTTGAAATCTGGTTCCAAGTACTGTTGACAGGTTGTTATGGAATTTAAATGAATGCCACAATATTTAAAGCTCGGGTCAGAAGTAATAAAAACCTACCGAAGAAGCAGGCTTGAATTCTAAGGAAAGACTCCTGGAAAGTTAGCAAGTCTCTTTTGATTTGATTAATCTAATTGCATCTTGACAGTTATACTTTTCATAGTAAGTAAAATTCAGTTCAATCCAATATACATTAAGGGCATGGTGAGATATTCAAAGGTGAAAAATAAAACAAGACTGGACCCTGAGGAAGTGGAGGAGAATAAAAACAAGAAAAATGCCAGTATTTATCGAGCACTTACTAAGGCCTAGATACTATTCCAAGAATGAGTCATGACGGAATGATTGGGCTCATTTGAACTTCAGTTTCATGACCACTAGCCATATTTTATATGAGATGTGGTTTAGAGACAAGTTTATAAAAACTGGTTTGCACTTGTATCCCCTAAACTTATTTAAAAGAGTTCAGTATGGAACTTGGGCAACTGTCCATAGTTGCCCAAGAAGAGAGATGTAATTGGTCACGTGTGTTTGCATGTAGTTGGTGCAGAGAGAACAGCAATGATGTCATAGTGAAGTACCTAGCATTGGAACTTTCTTAGGATAGCATGATTCAGAAGTCAGAGAAGAAAAGGATGGCATGCCGGGTGGATGGAATTGCATGAGCAAAGGCACACTCATAGCATAAACTGCAAGTCATACTCAGGAAACAGTCATATGGCTTGACTCTATCACAGGCATGCTGGATATAGAGGGAACTTTTGCCTTCCTTAGCAATATAGAATTTTATGTATTTATCACAAAGATATTTAGTCTCATTTGGAAATTCATACTATGTAAAATATTCTTAATGGTTTAATAAATTATGTGAATATATTTTATAGTATTTCTTCAGGACATTTATAAATTATTTACACTAAATAATGTCATTAAATTGAATTGTATTTAATAACTTATGAAATAGCCACTAAATAGGAATTTACTAAATATGATTAGTTTGTACAATACTTTTCATCTTTGAAAATGATCAAAATTATCTTTGGACTCGATTCATTTTTGATCTTATTTATGGTATCAATTTTGGAGAAAATCAGTACAATTTTTTCTTTTCTTTCTACGTCAATAACCCTGTGTTGCACGTGTAACTTTGTTCTTTATAACCACCCACATTTTCCTACTTATTACTTCCCAGGGATTTGCCCCAGAAGACTGTATCTTGCATATATTTGTGTTCCTGACACTATACCTGAAAGACAAGGAACTACACAGTAGTAGATATCGGTCAAACAGGCAAAGGATTAGAAATGTCTTCTAAGAGGAGATTTGTGTTCAAAAAGTCAAAGCTACAGTTAGATTGGATCTCTCTGAAACATGTTAAGATACCGTGTCAGTTCTTTCTAAAGATTCTTAGCCTTTGAAAATAAGTTTTATGTCTTAATCCGCCCAATGGTTAGGTGTATATTTAAACCTGTGTGCATGTGCAGGTAGATATGCATAGATGCACAGGTGTGTATATAAGTTCATGTGTAGAAATATGCATGGGTAATTGCAAATTTAATTGAACAGCCCTTGTTCATAGATGTGAAGTTTTACCATTCTTAGAGGGCTGATTTAACTTTCTATAACCTATCTGGTTTACCAAAAAACAGATAGGATAAAGAGTTTTAAAGAAAAGCCCCTTGTTGGCTTCAAATAATAACTTATGTGACTCAGAACATGTCACACAATAAGATGTTTCAATTTAACGTATATTGTCATTATGTTAGCTCATCTTTTACATGTATAATATCAAAAACCTCTCAATCTCACTCATCTTTTAGACCACGAACAAGGAAAAACACAGAGGCTTTCAGCTAGGTTTCATGAATGATCATAAATCCTTTCAAATTGTATATATGCATGTACATATAAACATGCAGGTAAATTAATGTGTGTGTGCATGCATGTGCAAATATATTTCTGGAGAGAAGGTCTTTCAGTACATTCTCGAAAATACCACAGTGTGTAGAAGTTTGTTTACTGTGTGTGAACCTAAATAGCGTTGATTCAAACTCAGTTATAAAGTTAAAATCACAAGATTTTAGAAAAACTCATGGAAGCAGAGCAGACGTGATTACCAGGGACTGGCTGGAGGTGGTTCCGTGGAGGTTTTGGTCAAAGGATACAACATTTCAGGTAAACAGGAGGAGTAAGTTCAAGATATCCATTGTAAAACATGACTGTAGCAATAACAATGTTTTCTATATTTGATAATCACCAAGAGAATACAGTTGAAGTGTTCTCACCACAAACAAAACATTATGTGAGTTGATGCACATGTAATGAGCTTGATTTTGCCATTCCACAATGTGTACATATATCAAAATATCATGTTGTGTACCATAAATATATACAGTTGTAATTTGTCAATAAAAATATAATAATTTTTGGTAATTTTTACTAGGAACTTCAAGAGTGCCTGCTAAGTTTTGTTGTTGTTGTTGCTTTTTGTATTTGTTTTTTGTTTTTTTAGATGGAGTCTCCCTAGGCTGTCACCTAGGCTGGAGTGCAAGTGGCATGTTCTTGACTCACTGCAACATTTGCCTCCCAAGTACAAATTATTCTCATGCCTCAGCCTCCCAAGCAGCTGAGACTACAGGCACCTACCACCATGTCCACATAATTTTTGTATTTTTAGTAGAGACGGGGTTTTTTCATGTTGGCCAGGCTGGTCTTGAACTCCCGATCTCAGGTGATCCACCTGCTTCAGTCTTCCAAAGTGCTAAGACTGCTGGCATGAACCACCACAGCTGGCTAATAAGTACTCTTCAGAGATTGCAAATACTGCATTATTAATTAAAGATTAATATAAATAGATACTGAAAAGAGACAAAGACAAATTGATCCAATAGATGTGAATCAGAATCCACAGTTTTAACTTAAATTGTTATTCTGTATTCTGTAATCATAACATTGAAGTCTTGCTAAGATAAAGATATTTCCATTAATATTAAAATTTTTAATAGCTCCAAATAACTCTTGTTTTATAGCTTTAACGTGATGAGATTTGTTATAAGAAATGACATTTAATGGAATGTTTCTGGTAGAAAGAAGTGTTTTTTTCCATGGAACTGTGCACAGTGTTTGCCAACAGGGGTTGCTCTTCCATCACACTTTGTGACAATCTCCTTACAATTACCTACTTGATCTAGTTATAATAAATCCCGCCACCAAAAATCAATGCACAGCTCTGTTTATAACAACGAATATGTTTGCAGGATCTCCAGTGCCCTGCAGACCACAGACCACAGGCTGACTATGGCCGCAGCTTGTTTTTGTAAGGAAAGTTTTACTGGAGTGTACCCTCACACATTACTTCATTATCTGTGGCTGCTTTGGGGCTGGCATCACAGCACTGAAGACTTCCAACAGAGCTATGTGTTTCACAGAGCCACAAATATTTTATAACCAGCATTTACAGAACAAGTATGCCAGTCCTTACTCTAGACATTCATTGATTTCTCAATGTCTACTTGTTATGTGATCCTCGGCTTTCGGTCCCCTCCCCACTTAGATCCCATCCTAGAGTCACCAAGCCTTCTAGGGAAAGAACTTTGAGTGCCCTCCATTTTCTTCATTTAATCACTGGCTCAGTTCCTCTTTACCCTGGGTTTGGATTGTCGCAACTGTTTCCTTCTTTGCTTAACCTGCCTCATTGTTTCCCACTTGAAAATAATAATTTACTTTTCCATTACCAGCTACTCTTGCTATACACTGACAAAGGTTCCCATTTGCCTTAAAAAATCTTTACAATCTTTATCCTGACATAGGAGGCCTGGAAGAATCTGTTCCTGAGAGTTTCATTTACAGAATCCTCTTACAGACAGCCCTCTGCCCCTCAAGTCTGTTTCTTCTACTGCCTAAGTCCTGCCCACCCTTGCTTCAGGTTGCCCCCCAGGGCCTCCCTTTCAGTCAGGCCTTTTGCAGCCTCCTCTGTCTGCCGCTATCACTGCTTCCTCCACAACCCTCAGACATCACCACCTTGTCTACACATAAAACTGAATATCCCCTTCCACTGGTGGATGCTGGTTTTGAGGTTCCCTTTCTACCTCAACTACTCAACTCTTTTATGTACCTTGACAGTCTCAACACTTAGCATAGTGCTTTGGGTAGAATTAAGAGAAGGATAACACAACTAGCAATTGTTGAGTGTTTATTACATATCAAGATTGTCTCACAAGCCCAGCATGGTGGCTCACGCCTATAATCCCAACACTTTGGGAGACCAAGGCAGGTAGATTACTAGAGCACAGGAGTTTGAGACCAGCCGGGGCAACATGGAAGGACTCAAACTCCTATATCTACAACCCTATCTCTACAAAAAATACAAAAATTAGCCGGATAAAGTGGCACAAGTCTGGAGTTCCAGCTACTCAGGAGGCTGAGGTAGGAGGTTTGCTTGAGCCCAGGAGGCGGAGGCTGCAGTGATCCAAGATTATGCCACTGTACTCCAGCCTGGGTGACAGAACAAGATCCTGTCTCAAAAAGAAAAAAAAAAGATAGTTTCATGTATAAAGAATTTCATAGGCCCAACAAAAAAACAAAGCAAAACAGAAACAAAATAAAACTAGTCCTCCAGGAGCTTATAGTCAAACTCTGACCTTACTCTTACCACCTTTGTAGTTAATTGTTTCTGGTGTCATGCAAGAACTGAAATTTTCTTTAGAAATGGGTTCTATGCTTTTTAAAATTTAATTTGTGTTTTCCCCACTTAATTCTTATGTTATCCTCAGTTCCGGTTAGTCTACACATCTCTCACCATATCTCAAAATATATCTAACATACTTTAAGCCCAATTAATAATTATTAGCATTTATTAAGCATTTATTTATTAAGCATCAATATTTTTCTAGTTCTTCACACTTACTATTTGATTTAATCTCCCAAAACTCTGAGTGAGGTATCATTTATAGAGAGGAGGACACAGAAGTAGTGTCTGATCCAGAGAGTAGAATAGAAGCCCAGATAGTCCATCTGTTAAGTCCAGGCTGGTCATGGCTGCACTGTGCTACAGCAGCTAGACATGAATCTATACAGGTGGGGCAGGGAGGAGAAGCTCGGGCCCCCCTCTCCACACCTACCATCTCCAAACTCAAAGAGCTGTCCAAGCAACTGTTCAAAATCTGAGTCACATCTCACGCGTGGAATTCTTACACATCACCTGCAAGTTTTGTACTGATTTTTTTTCTGAAGATTTTTAGATCGTTTGAAAAGTATATTAACTCTCTTTCAAAACCCATGTTTTGAATTAACCGGTTATTCATTCATTGAGTCAATCAACATTTACTGAAGGTCTTCTGTGCTCCAGGCATTTGGAATAAATAAAGCCATAGCTCAAATTATCTTGGGGCATGAGGTGATTAAATAGTTAATGGTTCTGGGATATCTTAATAAAATCCTTAATAGTAATAACAATAAGTTAATTTACAAAATTACTTGACTTTAAAACATATGCAGCACTTTGTAGCTTCTGTACTTTACACTTTAATTTCTGAGCCCCATAATAACCCTACAGGGTAGGTATATAACATTCCTTACAGATGAGAATACAGTTTATCAAGCTTGAACAATTTTTTTCATGGTTCTATTAAGACTGAAGTCTTACACGTTGGGGGTTCAGTATTCCAAAGATTGGGGTCACAATGCACTGAGACATAGTTGTTGTACTATTGTAAAAGTAGGTCATAATCCTACAGAAAAGGTCGGACATTCAGCTATACACTCTACTGACATCTACTTAGATCAGAAGGTGACCTTCATGGAGTACAGTGAGTTTGGTTTTTACCAGTGAATTCAATTAGCAGTATGAAAAGATCTCAAGACAAGTATTTCACCATGTACTTATTTTAATATCTAAGTTCTGTTAACTAGCATGCTTCTCTGTTGAAAGCTGTACTATAGATAAACTGAATTGGATTTGCCGGTGTAACAGTTAAAAGATCAGAATCAGGCCCAGGGTGGGTAAACCCAGCACTTTATGATGCCAAGGTGGGTGGATCCCGAGGTCAGGAATTCAAGACCAGCCTGGCCAGTACAGTGAAACCCCATCTCTACTAAAAATAAAAAATAAAATAAATAAAAATTAGCTGGGCGTGGCAGTGTGTGCCTGCAGTCCCAACTACTAGGGAGGCTGAGGCAGAAGAATCCCTTGAATCTGGGAGGTTGCCGTGAGTCAAGATTGCGCCACTGCAATCCAGCGTGGATGACAGAGTGAGACTCCAACTCAAATAAAAAAAGAAAGAAAGAAAAAGATCAGAATCAGTTTGCAAGAGGAGCCACCTTCCTGCTTGATATGGATTCTGTATTTATTAGGATCTTAGACCAGGGCTTCTCTCTTCATCATTTCTTTTTGTCTCCTTCCTAACCCGTCCCTCTGGCATGTGTGCATTCTTCAGAGATACGACATCAATTGAACCCTGCAGCAATCCCAGAAGACGGCATCGCAGAATACAAAACCCTTCTTTAAACCACAAAAATCCCTAGGGATTATTTACTATAAAATATAACTACATGAAAAGTATTTTAATTATAATATCATTTGATTGTGAATATATCAATATTCTACATTGACCCTACCTAAAACTTTGAGTCAGAATTACTTTTGAAGTTTTTCAAAATGCACACATCCAAGGCTATCCCCAGACCTACTAGTTCAAATTCTCATTACTGTTTTTGTTAAAGTCTAATGGAGGGTGCTACTGTGTAGCCACATTTGAGAACCAGTGATCAAAGGAGTGGTAGATGGGCCTCCCACCCTTTATCGTCAGAATCATAAATGGAAGATGCTGATGTTAAAATTAAGATGTGTTTACACAGAAGAAAACTATTTTAGTTTATCTACCTTCAAATTTTGCAAGTTGAAAAATGAATAAAATGATGGGGAGAATCATTGATACTTAGGCTACCACACTCCAAGAAACAGAAATTCAAGGAAAGGCAGGACAAATGCTCCGATACCAAGGCCGCCATGTTGAGGCTCACCCCTCATTGTGGACACAGCTAGTTTAACCTCAAGATGAGAGAGGAAGCTAGTCCAGGCCAAACAAGATCCAACCCTTCAGCCATCAAGAGGCAAAAGACAATATTACAATATTGGATTGGTCATTAGATCGAACTACAAGGGAAGGAGAGTGGTGAAAATACTCTAGTCCAAGGAGGAAAATGAAACTGAAAGGTTGTGCCTTGTTTGCATTTCTCAGATGTTTGCTGACATTGGTCATTCTACGTAGACCGATTGATTTTTGTATGTGTTTCTGAAGAAGTATCTATTCAGGTTCTTTTCCTGTTTTCTAAGTGGGTTATTCATTTTTGGTACTGTTGAATTTAGAAATTTCTAACATATTTTAGAGATCAACCCTTTATCAGATATATGATTTGCAAGTATTTTCTCTCATTCTGTATGGCGCCTTTTCACCCCGTTGACTGTTCCCTTTCCTGTGCAGAAGCTTTTTACTTTGCTGCAGCCCCACTGTTTATTTCTGTTTTTGTTACTTGAGCTTTTGGTGTCAATTCCAAAATAATTGAAATAAGAATCTGGAAGAGATACCTGCATTGTTATGCTCATTGCAACATTATTCAGAATAGCTAGGCTGTAGAAACAGAGTAAATGTCCATCAGCATTTATGATGTCATAAACATAAATCAACAGAGGAATGGATAAAGAAAGTGTGGTACATACACACAATGGACTACCATACAGCTTTAAGAAAATCCTCTGATACGTGACAACAGGGATGGGCCTTAAGAACAGTATGGTAAGTGATATAAATCAGTTATGGAAATATGAACACCACACAACTCCACTAATCTAAGGTATGTAAAATAGTCAAATTCATAGAATCAGGGAGTGGAATGGTGGTTACCAAGGGCTGAGGGAAGTGGGAGAGGAGAAGTTACTAATCAATGGGCATAAATGTTCAGTCAAGTAAGATGAGTATCTCCAGAGATTGGTGGCACAACATTGTACCTATCGTCAACAGTTACATATTGAACACTTACAAACTTGTTAAGAGGGTAGATCTCATGTTACATGCTCTTACAGTAAAATAAAATAAGTTAAACATTTTGTTGTATGGCCTTTTAAAAGGCTGAATTGGACAGATGGGACTAAGAGTAAAGGAGAATATTGGAGAAATGAGAGTGGAGAATCCCTGCCACCAGATGAATGATTTAGAGGGCTGCTTCCTCCTTGATTCTCCTGGTGATCATGACACAGTTGCTTACACATAAATGGGGTCAATAGGAGCCTTCTTGTTAGAGGTTACCCTCCGGGGAATAGGTTTTGTCACAGAGGTAATGCAGAGGCACAGCTGTTCCTATGGTTCTCCTTCCTTTCCCCACTTGTCCCCACCCTCTCTGTGCTTACAACAGGAAGGCTTTATCATATCCATGCCACTGCAGTCTTATCGCAATCATCAGATACAAGACCACTGCTCAGAAATGAGCAATGATCATTTTAATGGTCATTTTAACGGTAGCCATTCTGACTGGTGTAAAATGGTATCTCATTGCCGTTCCAATTTGTATTTCTCTGCTGATTAGTGATGATGAACATTTTTTCATATCATTGCTGACCACACGTAGGGCTTCTTTTAAGAAGTGTCTGTTCATGTCCTTTGCCAATTTGTTTTGGGGTTGTTTTTTGCTTGCTGATTTAAATTTTCTATGGATTCTGGGCAGGAGGTAAACATTGAATACACATGGACACAAAGATGGAAACAGCAGACACTGAGGACTGCTTCAGTGGGGAGGGTGAAAGGGGGGCATGGTTCAGAAGGCTACTTATTGAGTACTTTGCTCACTACCTTGGTGACATGATCATTTGTATACCAATCCTCAGTGACATACAATTTACCCATATAACAAACCCACACATGTAGCAACTGAACCAAAAAGTAAAAGTAGAAAGAACACAATCCACCACTTCATATCACTAGGATGGCTATTATAATAATTTTTAAAAAGAAAAATGTAAGTGTCACTGAGGATGTGGATAAATTATAATCCTTGTGCCTTGCTGGTAGGAATGGAAAATGATGCCGCCATTATGGAAAATAGTTTGAGAGTTCCTCAAAAAATTAAAGATCGAATTGCCATATGGTCAGTAATTTTACTCCCGGGTGTGTGTGTGTGTGTGTGTGTGTGTGTGTCTGTGTGTGTGTGTAGTATGTGCGTGCATGTGTATATATGCACACCTAGAATATACAATAGTCTATATAAATTATATTTTTAAATTATACATATAACATACACAATAGAATGTTATTCTTCCACAAAGAAAAAATAAACTTTTGATACATGTCACAATATAGATGAATCTTGAAAATGTTATACTAACTAAAATAAGCCAGGTACAAAGGGACAAATCTTGTATAGTTTGATGTGAAGTACCTAGAATGACCAAATTAATAAAGACCTAAAGTATATCAGAGGTGCCAGGAGCAGGGGCATGAGGGATGGAGAGTTACTGCTCAGTGAGTACAGAGTTTGAGATGATAAAAAAGCTTTAGAAACATATAGTGGAGATGGTTGCAAAATACTCCAAATGTAACTAATGCCACTGAATTTTAAAGATAAAAGTGGCTAAAATGGTAAATATTATGTTATGCATACAACTACTCTACTCCAATAGGAAAAGAAAAGCTCCAGTTAAGCTCCTCTTAGGTCCACAGGGCCCTGCCATACCTGTCAACACCAAGTGTGAATGATCATCCCACTTGGGATCGTGACCTTCTCTGCAGAATGAAGTCCACCCATCAGTCCACCCACAGACAGGCTCCCACTCCCCTGTCCTTGGGAACCTCGTGCCAGCCAGGTTGGGGTCTCTCACTTTCTTGACACCTGAGTCCATGCTTTGCCTCTGATCCCCAGGTCCGTTTCAACTGTTTGGAGCTTCTTACCTGTTTTTTTCCTTACCTAGTTTGCCTTTTTGGTTTCTGTAATATTTTTTTTCTGGTGCTGGTGGTTGGCCCCATTTTTGCAGGGACTATTCAGCTCTCCGTACTTGGGTTTTCCAAATTTCTTGTCTGTTTACTTGGCTTCTGCCCTTCATCTGTCCTCATCCTCCCGCAGCCCAACTCTAGTTTGCTCCTGTCCTGACTTGCACCGAGTTCTGGGCCTGTAAGACCTGAAACACAAACTTCTCTGTGTTTGTTTTAAGCACCTGACTTTTAAGTGAGCCAATTCACAATCCTAAGTTTATTCCAGGAAGCCTCAAGTCAGCTTCATAGAGGAATCACTTGGAGAGCTTTTAAAAAAGACTGATAATCCAGGTAGAAATTTACCCTGAAAACATGTCTCCAGGAGTACAAAATACTGTAGGCATAACTGGCACTGTTTATAATAGCAGAAGCAAGGAAGCAACTTAAATGTTTATTCACAGGGTACTGGCTGATTAAATTGTGGCACACACATCCACTATGCAGCCAGAGAAGAGAAGGAAGACAGACAGCAGTGTTGGAGTGATGCCAAGGGTAAGTTGTTTTAAAAGAAGAAAGAAGGAAAGCAGTGTGTAGAATGGTAATATATGGTGTGCTACATTTGGTAAGAATGGGGAAACTAAGAAAAAATGCATGTTTACATGAGTATGTGTATTTGCTTATTTTTTCAAAAAGAAACAGTGGCAATATAAATCAGAAACATAAATGGTTACTAAGTAGAAAGAAAAAAAATGGGTAGAGAGGCTAGGGAAAGAAATAATTTTCTGTGTGAACATTTTATTTAATTTCAATTTTGAGTCATGTAGATGTTTTACCTATTTAAAATTAAAAAACGACAATAAACGAATGTAACTGTATGCAAAATTGGTACCCAACCACAAGAGAACATAATTATTTCAAGTGACTTAAACACAGAATTCTGTGTATATATTCAAGAAAAGGAAAATCTAATGTGAAATTTTAACAATAGTTTTATTGTTAGTACTAATGCTGAAATTTTAATTTTGAAATTATTGTATAGAATAAATACATAATTTTGACATTATCATAGTTACTGTATAGGACAAATAAACATATTGTTATTAGGAACCAAGCTGGTTAATATTTAAAAAAAGAGAGAGGAATAAAGATTTTAAGAAAACCCTATAATATTAAAGTATTAAATTTTAATTTAAAAATAATTTTTTAACTTTGAAAATTTAAAGAGCCTAAGAAAATAATACCCCAGTGACAATAAAAGCCTCAATCACCCAAGTACTGGTTACTGCAGACTATTCCATACTCAAAGGATCTTGCACTCCTTAAATAAATGGTGGTCCATCTATATGAGAAAATTTTCAAGATGAGCCTGAGACATACTGTGCCAGAAACTGAATAATTGCTCAAAAATTAACAGTGGGTTTTCAGAAGAACTCATAAATGAACTTATAGGGACTCCCACTTTGCAAGTTTGGAAAAATAATTTTTAACTATGTTATATTTCCTTTTTATGATTGAATAGTATTCTATCGCGTGTGTGTGTGTGTATTCTTCAAAACATTCTGTGCACACTAAATACAATTTTCTGTCACTTAAAAATAAATTTGAAGATATTTCATATTCATTTACAAAGCATAAATAGGTATATTAATTCACACTTATATCAAAAAATAAATTAAAATTAATAAATTTACTAGATGTAACTATTATACAATTCTTACTCTAAAAAAAATGGTAGTCAAATGACAATGATTATGCCTTTATCATTATGTTCTTGGAGTAAGTGCAGTTAATTCCCAGCTACTAAATTTAGAAGAATCTAGACTTCTACAACCCCTAATGAATTCAGTAAAATTGTTGATTCCTGCAAGCATCATCATCGGATACTAGGATCTTTATAACAGAGGGATCTGTCCAACATCAACTTGAGTACCAATAATAGTAACCTCATGGTTACAAAGTGTTGCAATATGAAGTCTACAACATCATCTCTGAGGCATCCTTGCCAAAAGAATCGAGCTGAATCTCTTCAAGCATTTAGGCTTACTTTCCTCTTTCCAAAGAAAGTAAGATAGAGAAACAAACTAGCCAAAACTTTGAAAAATCACTCAGATCTATCTGAACACAGGTCCTCTACAAGACAACTGGCTGAGTCTTCTAAGCAAGCTGTATCATGGGGGGAGAGATTGTTCTAGATTGGGAGAGACTGATGACACATAATAACCAATGCAGCGCAATCACCTTGATTGGATCCTGGATCAAAAAATAACTAGGGAAGACAAAACAGAAAATCTGAATATGAACAGAATACTAAACTATGCTAAAAAAGTATTTTTTTTAATATTCTAGGGAGAATAATGATATGTGACTATGTCAGTGAAAGTCCTTATTATTAGAGGTAAGGTAAAATAATATCTGCAGCTTAACTTCAAATGGTTTTGAGAGAAATAAATAAATATGTATGTCTGGGTGCTTTTGCTTTTATATTTACACACACACACACACACACACACCAGTATGTTATATATGTGTGTGCATACACGTGTGTTACCCTACATTTATGCATGCACACAAAATGTAACAAACTGTTAACAATCATTGAAGCTGGATAGTGAATAAAGATGTTTATTGTTCCAGTTTTTAAATGTTTCTGTATATTTGAACATTTTCATCATAAAAGTCAGATAAAGTACAGAGTGCAGGCTCCACCCAGAGAGATTCAAATTTACCGGGAGGGGGCTTGGGCATTAATACTTTTAATAAAAGTATTAATGTGATGGGCATTAATGTGATGTCGATCTATAGCCAGTGTTGAACAATGCCCTGATCCATTATGTCCCACCCTCCTGCCACCCAACCTCGCTCAATTCTGGCATCTCCTGGCCCTACAGACACCTCCTCAGAGCTTTTGGTGCCTTTTTGAGTCCCCTGAGTAAAGGCTCCAGGGGAGCCACTTCTTCAACTCACTATACAGGCCTTTTTGGATGGCCAAACAAAATCCCCTCGGGAAGGCATGCATCAAAAAGGGAAGTGTCCTGGAAAACTGCAAATGTACACGACTGTGAAACACAGGGGAAGATGTGGGCTTAATATGGGAAGCAGTAACACTAACAAAGCAGGAAACAACTCAACAAAAAGACCTAGGAAAAAAGGCAAAGACAGTGGACAGCTGTTCTAGTGAGAGTCCCAAGAGTACGGCTAGGCTGTGAGATCATACTTAGGATTTACTCCTGTCCATGTAATGAGTAGTTTTAAATGGGGAGAAGATCTATTAGAGAGAACTTTGTCTGAGGGATTCAAAAGCTGGGATCCAGGGACACTGGAAATAAGTAGAGAGGCTTAGGCCGATACCAGTGCTTTTACTACAAGAGAAAATAATTTTGGACTCAGCACAGATGCGTGTCCCCAGCTGTTTCTGCCTCCCCTACCTCTCACAAAGACTTCATCCAGAACCCTGGTGAAATGCCGCTTTTCAAAAAAATAGGTTAATTGTCCAAATCCTGTAAGAGATTTGACAGTGCAACACAGCGTAGCCTTGTGGCTTATCTATCATAGAAAAGTGATGTTTAAATTAGAGACTTAGTACCTCAGAGCATACGAAACACTTTCCAAGGTACTCAGGCCAGAATGATTTAAGGATCAGATTCCAAACCCTTAGTCCCTATTTTCCTACGGTGGACTTTCCTGAGCCAGCCCCTGTTGTAGGGTCGGATGCCTGTTCGGAATCTGCTTGCTCACAACTTCCTTCCACAAATAAGTTTCTGGCTTCACAGAGGAAATCCATCCTCCTCAGTGGTCAGAAATCTTACCCAGGGCCTTGCCTGCAGGTGGAAAATCGTATCAAAGGGAAATTCAAAATATTTGGTGTTAGCAAAGTCTCCTTTGCCCACGGGACCACACACTTCACCATTTTTATCTCATCCATCTCCAGAAGAGATGTATATCTTTAAAAATTAGTTTTTATAGTTAACATTACTAAATATTTTGAAAAAAATAATTCTATTTCATTCATCATGTACCACTAATGAGCATAATAAAACTAAATGCAGAAGAAAAAGTTTAACCCTGGAAACCTTATGTCCCATGAACATTATTAAGCTTTTATTTGTAATCATATTTTGTTGCTGATAAGTATGTGTTATAGACTTGATCCAAGTGGAAATGTTCACTTATGTCAATTTATACACACTTGTATTTTGCTCTAAAAATAGTCTAAAGTGTGTATGTTGTATCTACCCAAATGCTCCTGTAAGACTTGGGAGTGTGTCTTTGAAACTGAGGACGGGAATGTCATGGAACCATTTCTGCTCTATCAGATGTGTTCTGAACAAAGCTAATGGAGTGTAAATTCATCAAGCTCCTAATCAAAGGTTTGCCTCATCTGGCTTAAAGGCAATTAAACATAAAATGCAAGATGTCTAACATAAGCGAAAATACCAGTTTGGCTTTTTTGGAGTAGCCTAAGAAAACAGCTTTCTGCTGAGGAAACCTTATTCTGGCATTTAAAAGTTATGTTTCAATTGAATGAAATCAAATGTAAATTGACAAAGACAAAATAAGAAACCATCAATGATTGAAATATTGTTTGTAATTGCACAAATTCACAGGATATACTAGAGTCATGAGTTTTGTTCTTCTGGGATGTATTTGCATTTAAAAGCAACAGATCAGAAAGCAACTTAATTTATTCACAAACTCACCCCCAAAAAAATGCCATCCAACATACTGAAGATTTCTATTCATTCAGGAATTTGCTAATTTCCCTGTAGTATATGAGGCTGGTATTTTTATACTCAGCCCACATATTAGTAACAGGACTTCTGATCCTAGCTGAAATTCTTTTATTATCCTAAAAGGCTTGTTAAACTGGATTCTCTCGAAACCCTAATCACCTGCCATCCCTCCACCCACCTCTGACTTTCAGTAAGTATCTTGACCTTTCATCTCACAGCTTCCTGCCAACAAGCCCCTAGCCCATATGTGCTCACAAACATCATTTCTCCTTTCATAGATTTTTATGACAGCGGGAGTAACTCATAGTATACAGTCCTCTCTCCAAAATAACCAGTCTTCGCCTTGTTAAAACCAGTGGCTTATCTTTCAGTCGTTATATGACTGCCAAATTTACACTTCTGAAAGCCAAAACGCAAATTTTTATAAGCATTTTTATTTTGATAGAAATATTTAGTTACATACCCTACACTGCGTTTTCTCTGGCAGGAAAATGAGTAGTTTGGTCTTAGAAAGATTTTTGATATATCTCAATAACAGTAATAGCAAATACTGATTGAGGACTTAAATATTCCAAGATTTATTTTAAATACTTTTTATTTATTAAAGTATTTGATCCCCCAAATAACTCTATGAGATAAGCATTTATACTCTCTCCATTTTCCAGATGCTAAAGAGAAAGTGTAATAAAATTGTTCTAGGTTGCAGACATGGCAAGTGTTTGATCTCGAGCTGCCTGAGCCTGCCCTTTACCTACCAAATGCTGCCAGGTTAACTGTAATATTCACTTGACCAGACACATAAAACAATCAGATTAATTGAGATTTGATTCTAAGATGGGCAGCATTACAAAGAATTTATAGATAGACGATGAGATAACTAGATAGACAGACAGATGGTAAGAATGAGCTGATTAAGAAGACACCTCCATGTGAAGTAGCTTATCAGTTGGTATACTACAGACAAATCACAGAAAGATTAAAGAACTTGGAGGTTATCAAATCAAGTCTGGAACAGAATTTTCTAGGTCTTATGCAGCCAACCATGTTTGCTACTAGATTGAGAAGCAGCTACATTTTCTTTTAAGCACATTGCTAAGTAAAATTACAAAGATGGTAGAAAGAGGAATGAAAGGTTAATCAATAACTAAATTAAGTTAGAAAATGAACTTTTGCTTAAGATATTAGAGAAAAGCATTGGAGCAATTAATTACAATGCATATAATTCTGCTGCTATAGGAATTTAGGTAACAGGAAGATTAAGTAAAAATTGATTTTTCTTCCAAGACAATAACACCCAGAATATCAAGAGGTGGACAAAAAAGAAATGGTACTAAACAAATTTTTTTTGCACCCAGGTGACCAAAATGTTGCTCAGTTTCCCACATTCAAATATTATAAAGTTTTCAAAGTCCTTAGGTATGGCCCTACCATTTTCCCATTACTTTTCTACTTTCATATTGCTCTGTATCTTCAAAGCTTTTGTATTAGAGATAATGTATATCACTAACAGATTTAAAAATAAGTGATTCTTGACCCCCAACCCGATATTAAGTTGCATGCTCAGACTCATGTTGGGTTTAATTTAAAGAGCTACTGGTAAGGAACTCCATAGAAGAAGTTGAAACAATAGTCACTTATGTGAATTAAATGTTTTATATTAGAAGTGTTTTGGGCCTAAAAACAGACACATAAATCATCTTAATTAATAGAAATACTGCCATGCTTAAGATCATTCAGCACTTCTCCAGAATGCGAAGTATGTTTAGAGTGAGATGTAGACTTACACGTGGATAAAAGATTTTCTCCAGCCTTACTCTCCAAAATCCAAAGAGTAACAACAGCACAGCAATGGGAAAGAAGAACAGAGACATGAAAATATTTTGAGGATGAAAAGCAAGAATGAGAACTGTCCATGCTCAGGTAAATTCTGAGGAACAAGGTAGTGCTCTAAAGAGAGGAAAGAATAGAAAGCAATATTAATTAATAATGACTGAAAATTGAAAAGCTATCCCTCTTGAATCTACTAACTGGGTTACTAAAAGACGAAAAATTACTGTGAATTGTGAATCTGGGACAAAAGGTAGCATAGGAAAGCATGATTTATAGAATAGAAAGCTATATGGAGTTTTCAGAATGAGCATTAATTTTGACCACCAAAATAGAGATGATTATACTCTCAACAAGAGGAAAACGTTGCGGTGTAGCCCTATTGGGGTTTTGCAAGAGCAAAAGTGCAAGACAGTGGAGTATGCAGCTATTAAACATTAGAAGAAACAAGACAAAATTTCTATAGTAATGGAATTTTTTGGTATTCACTAAAATTAAAGATTTAAACAAAAGGAAGGTCGGATGTCTCTTACCCTTAGAATGCACCACTATGGATGCAGTTCTGGAAATGTCCTATACAGGCCATGAGTTCAAGTCCTCTGATGTGTCAGAAGGATTTTCAGCTCCTCATCCAGGAGCAGGAGGGCTAGCACATGTCCTGCTTTTAATGATCTGAGGCTTCCAGTGTTTTCCTTTTGTCTTTCTCTAACATCTCTGGCTTTTCTTGAGCCTATTTGCTCTTGCTTCATCTTTCTCTTACTTATATATATTCATAGCAAACACTCGTCATTCATGGTAAGAACAAAGGGTTATGATAATATATAAAATTCTTATCTTTACCTTCTTTCTCTCTATATTGAAAAATAATTTCTTTACCTTTTACTCTTAGAAATACTATTTTACTACTCTACTACTCAGAATATACCTCTATTTCTCCAGGCTAAGTTTCTGAAGCTCAGCAAACTACATGAAATTCCAATAATTCAAATACCTATATGGTTTCACAACACACTGTTATTGTTTTCTGTTTTTCTCTTTGAAAAACTTTAAACTGTGGACTGCTTCATCTATTGGTAAGCTAAACTCACAGATATTATTGTTTAATGTGTACATTTGATCAACTTTTCCCATATTGCATTTCCATTGAAAATTTCTTTTGTTGAGGTTATCAAGCTAGCTCTCCAATTTGTTAATCAATTCTATTTTTATTTTTGACAAGAAAGCTTTTATTCAATTTTCCCATTACACATGCATTTATATTATTTAAAAATACCTATTCATAGAAAAAAGAAAACAAAGAAAACCATAAGAGTCACTCAAAGTATTTCAACTTACAGATAACCATTGTTAACATTCTGCTATACATCATCATTTAGAATCATAGAGCCACTTCTCAAGAGTAATAGACAAAACACTTCACCTACTGGTGTATAAAAGCTAGCCCATGAATTAACATAGGTAAGAAAATGCTGGTTCATGGTAACTATTGCTGTATGTGTGCCTCCATCAACTGTTGGATACTACCTATTCTTCTGGGGATATGGGATGACATATCCTCTCTCAGGAAGACTCCTGGATAACAGGGTAAAAAGCCATTTTGCACTCAGCCTTTTTGATAAAGAAGCACTTGAAAAAACTGTTTACTCTTTTTGTTTTATTTTCTAGTATAGCATTCAACTGAGTTAAACTGTTTCTTTTTAAAATACATTTTGCATAGTGTGCCATGGTGTAAAACACACAAGGGTTATTTCAACAAATATTTATTGTCTAAATTTCCTTTTGGCAACTGATGATATGGATATAGAAGATGAAATCTTAATTTTAAATAAAAGCTCTATCTTCTAAGAACTGGGAAGCTATGTAATTTTTAAACTATCAAATGTTGGGGAAAAGCCTGCATGGGGATTATTTACTTCTCACCCAAACCAGCTCCTCTCTCTCAATTTCCCGTCTCCATGATTACCACCATCATTCACCTGCTTATCTGAAGAGGCCTCAGTTCTTTTCACTCCCTTCATCCCAACCACTATAAAGGATACAGTTCAGTGACATTAATCATATTCAGAGTGTTGTGCAACCATCACCACTGCGTTTTCCAAAACTTTTTCCAACATCCCAAGCAGAAACTCCCATTTTCTCCCTCTCCTTTGCTACTGACAATCTCTAATCTACTTTAGCTCTCTGTGAATTTCCTTATTCTAGGAACTTCATACACGTGGAATCATATGTGTCCTTTTGTGTCTGGTTTATTTCACTGAGCATAATGTTTTCAAGGTTCATTCATGATGTAGAACTTTACTCATGTATCAGAATGTCATTTCTCAAATATTCTATTGTATGTAGATATCACGTTTTGTTTATTAATTCATATATTGATGGACGTTTAGTTTCTGTCCACCATTGGGCTACTGTGAATAATGCTGCAATCAGCACTGGAGAACAAGTATCTGTTTACATCCCTCCTTTTAGTTCCTTTGAGTATATACCTTGGAGTGGAATTATTGGGCAATATGATAATTTTTTATTTAATTTTTTCTGAGAAACTGTAAAACTGTTTTAAAACATATTTGCAACCATACTTCATTTTTCTATAACTATTTAGTAATTAAATACCAACAGTAATCTTTTTCATAAAAGTACATATCTCTTATTGAGCATTTCCTATATGCCAGCATCTCATCTAATTTTCCTCAATATTCTCTACAGTAGTTACCATCATTAGCCCCATTTTACCAAGGAGAAAACGGAGACTAGGAAAAATCAAACCATTTGGTGGTGGACGGATTGGCAGGTAAATTCTGTCTGTATAAAATACCTAAAGAAGAATTTACTGTTTTCATTTTACAGGTAGAATCAGGGCCACAGTGGCTAGAACAATTTGCTCTGAGGTAACAAGCTGAGTAAGTAAACGCAGGTCACTAGAACTGCAGAGTTACAGTAGAACTCACTTCTTTTTTTTTAATTGCATTTTAGGCTTTGGGGTATATGTGAAGAACATGCAAGATAGTTGCATAGGTACACACGTGGATGTGTGATTTGCTGCTTTCCTCCCCTTCACTTATATCTGGCATTTCTCCCCATGCTCTCTCTCCCCAACTCCCCACCCCCAGCTGTCCCTCCCCTATTCCCCCAACAGACCCCAGTGTGTAGTGCCCCCCTCCCTGTGTCCATGTGTTCTCACTGTTCAACACCCGCCTATGAGTGAGAACATGCGGTATTTCATTCTCTGTTCTCGTGTCAGGTTGCTGAGAATGATGTTCTCCAGATTCATCCATGTCCCTACAAACGACACAAACTCATCGTTTTTGATTGCTGCATAATATTCCATGGTGTATATGTGCCACATTTTCCCAGTCCAGTCTATCATCGATGGGCATTTGGGTTGATTCCAGGTCTTTGCTATTGTAAACAGTGCTGCAATAAACATTCGTGTGCATGTGTCCTTATAGTAGAACGATTTATAGTCCTTTGGATATATATCCAGTAATGGGATTGCTGGGTCAAATGGAATTTCTATTTCTAGGTCCTTGAGGAATCGCCACACTGTCTTCCACAATGGTTGAACTAATTTACACTCCCACCAGCAGTGTAAAAGTGTTCCTATTTCTCCACATCCTCTCCAGCATCTGTTGTCTACAGACTTTTTAACGATCACCATTCTGACTGGCGTGAGATGGTATCTCAATGTAGTTTTGATTTGCATTTCTCTAATGACCAGTGATGATGAGCATTTTTTCATATGTTTTTTGGCTTCTTGTATGTCTTCTTTTGTAAAGTGTCTGTTCATATCCTCTGCCCACTTTTGAATGGGCTTGTTTGTTTTTTTCTTGTAAGTCTGTTTCAGTTATTTGTAAATTCTGGATATCAGCCAAACCGTCTCTATTTGCAGACAACATGATAGTATATCTAGAAGACCCCATCGTCTCGGCCCCAAATCTCCTGAAACTGATAAGTAACTTCAACAAAGTCTCAGGACACAAAATCAATGTGCAAAAATCTCAAGCATTCCTATACACCAATAACAGACTTAAAGAGAGCCAAATCAATAACGAACTGCCATTCGCAATTACTACAAAAACAATAAAATACCTAGGAATACAACTAACAAGGAATGTAAAGGACCTCTTCAAGGAGAACTACAAACCACTGCTCAACGAAATAAGAGAGGACACAAACAGATGGAGAAACATTCCATGTTCATGGTTAGGAAGAATCAATATCATGAAAATGGCCATACTGCCCAAAGTAATTTACAGATTCAACGCTATCCCCATCGAGCTACCAATGACCTTCTTCATAGAACTGGAAAAAACCACCTTAAACTTCATATGGAACCAAAAGAGAGCCTGCATAGCCAAGTCAATTCTAAGCAAAAAGAACACAGCAGGAGGCATCACACTACCGGACTTCAAACTATACTACAAGGCTACAGTAATAAAAACAGCATGGTACTGGCATCAAAACAAAGATATAGACCAATGGAACAGAACAGAGGCCTTGGAGGCAACACAACATATCTACAACCATACAATCTTTGATAAACCTGACAAAAACAAGCAACGGGGAAATGATTCCCTGTTTAATAAATGGTGTTGGGAAAACTGGCTAGCTATGTGCAGAAAGCAGAAACTGGACCCCTCCCTGATGCCTTACACTAAAATTAACTCCAGATGGATTAAGTATTTAAACATAAGACCTAACACCATAAAAACCCTAGAAGAAAATCTAGGCAAAACCATTCAGGACATAGGAGTAGGCAAGGACTTCATGACCAAAACACCAAAAGCATTGGCAACAAAAGCCAAAACAGACAAATGGGACCTAATCAAACTCCACAGCTTCTGCACAGCAAAAGAAACAGTCATTAGAGTGAATCGGCAACCAACAGAATGAGAAAAATTTTTGCAGTTTACCCATCTGACAAAGAACTCACTTCTTCATGACTTGCCCAGCTCTTCCATTGCACCAGGCTGCCTGCCTCACTCATATTATATACATAAGACAATATCATGATCATCGTATATCTACAAATTCATATTTACTCTTAAACTGAAGTCCATTTGTCTCATAAGTAAAAGGAGAAAAGCAAAACTGGAGACCAAAATCATTACAATTATAATAAACCTGTAATATTTATGGAATAATGTATTTGTGCTAAGCATTGGACCAAATGTTTTACACATATTATCTTAACTTCACAATAAATCTATGAGCTAAGTATTATTATCACTTCCCCTTTCAGTATAAAGTGTAAACCAGATATCAGAAAAATCAAAAACCTTGAACAAGTGTACACAACCACTAAGTTGTAATGTGAGGCTTTAACTCTCAATGTGCCCAAATTCAAAGTCCATAGTGTTAACTCTTATTCTGTAAGAGTTATCTATGATAAGGAAGAAAATGAGATGAAAAGAGTATTTGTATAACTTTTTCTCACACTTAAAATATAATAAACAATAAATCAGAGAATCATGAATGCTTATGATTTTATTATTTAAAATTTTAATGTCTTAATGTTCTATTCTTTTTGTTACAAGTGTTAAATTCAGGAAATGTTGGTAGATTCTAGATTTCTTCTAGAACGGCAAAATGGGAGAAATTCCTCACTGCTGAGCAAGGCCAATGAGTTGAATGAAGTGACTAAAATAAACTAACACAAGTGTTCACAATGAAGTTGTTAGAAGTGCCGCATATTTTTTTAACAATGACTCTTTTGCATCATGTTAGCCATGAAGTCTCAGCTGGCAGTTATCAGCTGTCTCTAGCTATAAATGACAGAACAAGTGAGCAGGGCTCACCTACACTTGCTCTGCTCTCACAGATCCCACCATTCCCATCTTGCAGTGGTGGGGAAGCACCTGCCCTTTCCAGGAGAGAGGACACCTTTGAAAACACTGCCTGCCCCTGCTCTCTCAGAGAGGCAGTCGTTTCAGTGTCATAGTAGTCTTCGCTCCACATCTCTGATATCCAATCCTGACTCTGCCCTTTACTACCAAGAAAACCTTAGACATGTTGCTTGTCTGTGCCTTGGCTTTCTCATCTATCAAAAGGGTGATGATAGAAGCATTTAATCCATAAGGCTGTTGAGAGGGTGGATCCCTTAAATAGAGCCCATTCTAGAAATTCAGTAGCTGTCGGCTAATATCATTACTTTCATCATTAACACTTACTCTCTCCCAGGAAACGTTAGCCATTCAGGAACTCCAGCCCCACTAACAAGGTGGACAAATATGCCGGTGCCTGACAAGTGGATTGACCAAGCAGAGGTAGGAGGTCCCTGTGGTGTTGCTGTTAACAGAGAGCTGAGGTTCATTCTATCATTCCCGTTTGGCTCTGAACCCACATTCTATTGAAAGAAAGTTTGAATGTTCTAGCAAATCAGACTTACTGAGCTTTTTAACCACGTAACCCACGCCAATTTGTGTGCTGATTGTAGAAAACCCCACCCTCATTCTCCCATGAACACTTGTTGTAACTCTAGAGTCACAGCAAACAAGAGACAATGAGAAACAAAGCACGAAGTTCGTCATAGGTCACTTGCAAACGTATGTGAAAAGAAGGTGCTCTCTTCTGAAGAGAAGTGATTTATGTTGGAAAAAGGTTAATGGCATTCTCTTTGGAAACAGGCAGGCTTTTTAGTAATACTGAGTTCTCTTAAAATTTGAAAATTTGGTTGGGCAAGGAGGCTCACGTATGTAATCCCAGCACTTTGGGAGGCCAAGGCAGCCAAATCACTTGAGGTCAGGAATTCAAGACCAGCCTGACTAACATGGTGAAACCCCATCTCTACTAAAAATTCAAAAATTAGACAGGTATGGTGGAATGCACTTGTGGTCCCAGCTAGTCAGGAGGCTGAGACAGGAGAATTATTTGGAAGCTGGCAGACAAAGGTTGCAGTGAGCTGAGAGTGCACCACTGCACTCCAGCCTGAGTTACAGAGCAAGACTCCATTTCAAAATAAATGAAATAAAAACTTCCCGTTAAGGATATTTTTCACTCCATGTCAAACTGATTTTTGAGGACATTGACTAAACTTCAAAACAGAGCAGTTCATTAATAAATTCATTGTGATACAGTTTTACATGTTTAGAAGAATTCCACATACTGGTCAAGCATTGAACCTGGCATCAATTGTCTCCTCTTGCAAAACATGGAAAGAATATTGACATTAAAATTTATCATTATTGGAATAGATATCTGCCTCTATTTGACACAAATAAAGAAATGTGTGTTACATGAGTATTTCCCTTCCTCAATTTCTTACAATGTGCTGGTTATCTTTGGGAAGAAAAAAAGCACGAGTTTCAAAAATTCTTACTGATAAAGAATTAAGAGCCAACTGGGCAAATTAAAGCTCTCCATTGCAGATCCATTCTACTGGGTAATAAAATGTGCTTTCCTTGGGCCAAAATCAGCAATAGAGTGTTACATTAGTTTCCTGGTACTTTTGTAACAAATAACCACAATTGTAGTGGCTTAAAACTTCACCAATTTATTATGTTATAGTTCTGGTGTCTTATATTTAAGGTTGTTAAGAAGGTAGTTCCCGTGTATAGTAGCCCATACTAGGAGCTCAGTAGTTGCTGGCTAATATTATTACTATTTTCATTCATATTAACACCTACTATCTCATAATAATGGTTAGCCATTCAAGAACTCTACCCCAGGAAGGAAGATGAACAAGTTTGCCCATGTCTGACTGGCAAAGTGGAGGTAAATGAGTCCAAAATGAGTCTCACTGAAGAACAGTCAAGGCATAGCTGTGTTCTTTCTGGTGGCTCCAGAGAAGCTGGGTCTACCCGTTTTTTTCCAGCTTCTAGAGGTTGCCTGCATTCTTTGGCTTGTGGTCCCCTCCTCCATCTTTGCCCTAAATGATGGGTTGAATCCTTTATGCATCACATCCCTTTGAGTTCTTCTTCAGCCTCCCTTCTCAACTTTTAAGGACCTTTGTGATTACATTGGGTTTACCTGGATAATGCAGGATCATTTCCCTATTTTCAGGCCAGCAGATTAGAAATTAAATTCCATCTGCAAATTAATACCCACTTTGTCAGATAACTGAACATATTTATAGGTTTCTGGAATTAGCCTATAGACACATTTTGGCAATGACTGTTCTACCTGCCACAGGTAGAAAATAAAAAACATGAAAAATAAAGCACAAAGATAGCATGCAAGGGAAAGCCAAATGCCCTAGGATGACATTTTCAAACATCATATCTACCTGTCTTGATCTAGGTTGTTGAAGTGAACAAAGCTGAGGGCGTGCTATGTTTAAGCTTCTGTGAGCGAAGGACAGGCCTCCATTAGCCCAGGAATGAAATCCACTATACCTGCAGACTACAATAACAGAGTAAATGCTCAGAGATTTTACTCTGAAGGATTGCGCATAGTGTAAATGTTGCCCAAGAGCAATTAAATATGTTTGTCCCCACTTTTTGCTTGCTTAAATAGCACTTCCACCAATTGAAGATATGCATAGCAAAACTTGGTGCATTCTTTCAATGTGGACAGTCAACACACCTAAAGAGGTGACTCAAAACTAATTGAAGAGTAAAAATCTCCAACTGATGTGTTTCTGGTGTCCCATTATAGACATGAATTCCCTCCTTGGTCTTTCCTTTGTGTTTCTCCCTAAAGTAGCAGGCAATGAAGGCTACATCTCTAAAAGTGAACAGCTGAAAGATTGGGATATGCTACTGGTGTACTTGCTACTTGTGAAGTGTCTCCTGTGCCAATAATGAAATCCATCATGTGACTAGTTGTCTTTTGAAACCAAAGAGGTAGAGTGAGTTAAAATTCTATTTCAGCTGATGCTTTTATATAAAGAAACTACAGAAGTTCTCATTGTTTTTTTAAAATTAGTGCAAATAAAAGCTTTTAATTGTCTCTGTGATGTGGCTTCTTCCTTCCTAAGATGAGCTCACGGTGCCTCCTCCATGATCCTCTACCCTCCCCAGCCTGGTCTCCCGTCTCAGCCATAGACGCAACTCATTCTCATCTCTATGGTCTCACTCTTGTTATTTGGCCTGAAATCGTGCCTTTTCTCTAAACCATCTCAACAGGATAAATTGGAATACCATTTTCTTTATGAAGCTTTGGTCAAATATTACAACTCAGATTAATATAAAACACTCCAAAATCCTGTATCATTTAATGCCACTGAGATTGCCACCTAATTTGTTTATATTTTTCCCCCTAATCTTCTAACATGTTCTAGGTTCTATTTGACTACATCCCACATCTTGTTTTGTAGTTCTCTTAGTATTTAAGGCAGAACTTCATGTTCAAACTCACCAGTGATCACAGAAACACAAATTACAACAGTGAGAAATGATCAAATAACATGTGAGATCCATTGAAATGGCAGAAATTAGGAAAGTCAATATTACCAACTGTGACTAGAGATATGAGTAATTAAGTACTCTTATGTCCGTGTAGATATAAAGTTGTGCAACCATTCTGGATCAAATTGGCAGGACTTGGGAAAATAAGGTTTTTTTTTTTTTTTTGCTTTGAGCTACAACACACTCTCTCCTAGAGAGAATATCCCAGAGATATTCTCACAACATCCATCAGAAGACACAATGGGAATGTTTTCCATGGTCTCCTGTGTGCGAATGTGGAGGTAGAGGTTGCCCCAGGGTCCATAGGGGAGGATAATTGTGAAACATACTGGGAGCACCCTGCAGAATAATGTGCAGCAGAGAGACAGCACGGGGAGATCTTACACACATAACATTAAAAGAAGGACGAAAATACAAAATATTTTCTACCACAGTCCTACTTTTGTAAATTTAAAACATAGGCACACAAAACATTACATATTAGTACATTTTTAAGGCATGTGATGTGTACAATAGGGAGAAAACGATAAGTAGAAAAATTAGGGACATTGCAAAGACCAGTTTCAATATAGAGTATTAAATTAGAGGCACAGTTAATTCAATCTGAAGTCCAAACTAAAGAAGTGAATGACAGACAGATGCTGATACATAGGAAATGTCCTGTAAAAGTTATAGGCAGTTTTCAGTCTCTTAAGTTGATTTTTTTTCTTTTTTTCTTTCTTTTTTTTTTTTTTTTTTTTTTTGAGACAGAATTACACATGCTTGAGTGCAGTGGCATGATCTCGGCTCACAGCAACCTCTGCCTTGAGGTTCAAGCAATGCTTCTGCCGCACCCTCCCAAGTAGCTGGGATTACATGTGTACACAGCCACGCTCAGCTAATTTTTTGTATTTTTAATGGAGATGGGGTTTAATCATGTTGGCCAAGCTGGTCTCAAACTCCTGACCTCAAGCAATCCACCTGCCTCGGCCTCCCAAAGTGCTGGGATTACAGGCATGAGCCCCTACACCTAGCACTTGGTGGGTTTTCTTTTGACTAAAGATAACTTTACTTATCCTTTAATTAAATCCAAAAGTGAGGGATGAAACACTGAGTAGAATTGTTAAAAAGATTTTCAGGTGTTTTGTTGAACCTGAATACATTTCCATTTGAGCAGTTGCATTTATCTCTGAAAACATAGCCAGCAGGGAGCTTTGGAACATCTGCTATCAAAACTGAAAGCCTCTATTCCATCTCCTACAATTATATTGAAATGGATTGTTGGCCATTATTTTCTATCCTCAACACATTTATTTTTCAGCAACAATTTCCCACCAGCACAGCAGTATGAAATTTAATGGAAGAGCTATTGTGAAATAATTATTTTTACCTCTATAATTCTAGGTCTGCACTGATTTTAATCTGACAAACTATTCCAAATAGCTTTTTGATTATAGTTATTATATAAAATTTAGAATAATCTAACCAGGTTGGAATAGCTTCTCCTAACTAAACAAGTGTGTACATAAAAGGTGTATATGAAAGACTGTTTACATTTTCAGGAATAAAAGAAGATCAGACTTATGAATGTCTTATTAAAATGTGCTATAATTTAGATCATGCTAAATCAGTTCTCTAATATATGTGTGTATATATATTATAGCAGTGTGTATATATATCATAGAAGACTAAATGTATGGTAAAAGATTTCTATTGAGCATAAAACATAAAGTAAAAGACTTATTTAGAAATGGAAATTCAGAAAGTAACATTTCCCACAGAAAGAGAAAAATACTTGTTTTAATCTATCAGTCATGATTTGCTAAGTTGCATCTTTTTAAAATAGTCCCAACCTTTTAGACCAATTGTAACTGATAATTGGCTTACATCAGGTGGATTAGTTGATAGTTTCATTTGTGCTTCCTAAAGCCATGTTTTTAGCTTCTATTTGTTATATGACAGAGTTGAGCATGGGCTACCTTGTTTAGAATTCCCTAGTTTCTGCAAGTGGAGGTTAATACCCATGTCATGAGCACCAAAAGCCTAGCAGTGTGCGTGGGGAATGGACTATTAACACATTTCCCTGCTGTTTCTTCTGGGAAAACTCACATGCTTCACTTTTATTGATCTCTTTCTATACAAGACACAAATTAAGCAAATATCTGAACACACCAACAAACAAAATCAATAAACAAACATTTCAATTTATTTTCTCACCTTTTTTGTGTAGTATTATTACATTAAAACACATATGTTGTATACATGCCTTGAACAAGGCAATGGGCTAGACACTGAGTACTGAACAGACAAATAAGATATAGTCCCTGCCTGTAAGAAGACTAAAATCTCTTCAGATAAATGCAGGTGCCATACATTCTAACGAAGGACATGGTAGAAAAAAACCTGTGAGAGAGGAGAGTGTTCAGTCAGGCTCTAGATTGTTTCAGTCCCATTTTTCACGCCTCCTTAGTCTTTCCATTGCTTTGGAGAAAAACATCCCGAAGCAGTGTTGCTTGATCAGACCTGTGTGCTTTTCCTAAATATGCTCAAGAGAATGATACAGGTATGTTTCTGCCCACCTTGAAATAATCAATTGTCCTGGATGGAAAATCAGTGCTATGATTGGCAGCCCCATATAGGCAAGCATGTATATTGTACCTCCACAGTAATCAGTAATGAAAGTAATGATGGGCATCAAATATTATGTAGACTGTCTTAGCATTTGTGCCTTTGCACACAATAGAGTTAATCTGAATCAACTTGGTATAGAAATTATGAGAAAAAAAGTCACGATATAAACTTGGCAAAGAGCTTTCCTCCCAAGTAACAAGTTGAACTAATTGTCTAGGGCCCCATGCTGAAACTCAATAACATAACGACAAGAGTATAACTTACAGTGATTGATATGGCATCTGAGATGGAGGAATTTGAAATTGAGATTTTTTGGTTATCATTTTACAAAGTAGCTTTAATTAAGGATTTTTAAATTAAATAACAAAAGTCTCTATCAATACAAATGTTTTCTGGTTCTTTCTAGAATCTTAAGCCAAACTTCTTCAATGTAGCCTCAGGCTAAGTTTCTTTGAACTAAAAATCAACCAGCTTCAGTGGCTCAAACCCATAATCCCAGCAGTAGTTTGGGAGCCTGAAGTAGAGGGATTGCTTGAGGCCAGGAGTTCAAAACCAGTCTCTACATACACACACACACACACACACACACACACACACACACACACACACACAGAGTGTGGTGGTGTACACCAATAATATTAGCTACTTGGAAGGCTGAGGCAAGAGGATCACACAAGCCCAGGCCTTCAAGGCTGCAGTAAGCCATGATCACACCATTGTACTCCAGCCTAGGTGACAAAGCAGGGCCCTATCTCAATAAACAAACAAAGAAAAACACAGGAGAAAAGTCATAGGAACAGTCTACACACTAGAAAAATGTGACAATTTACTTGATGAACACAGCATTGCCTCCTCTTAAAATCCCTTAACGTGCCCCAACTAAGATCTGGTATGAAGTCACTTACGTGGAACAAAGTCCTCTTGCACTATGAGAAAGCTCAGCAGCATTTAGTTTCTATAACCCATACGAACAAACAGCACATCTACAGGAATGCAATCACAAGAAAGCTTTATCTGAGTTAAAGTTGGAATTCTCATTAAAAATTTTTTAATTGGTTGTTTTTATTACAAATAGCACAGAGTTAAAAATGAATAAGATACTAAGACTTTGGTTAACAGCTCTATGACGGAGTTTATGATGTTTGGAAAACTGTCTGTAAACAGAATTTCTCTACATGTGGGATCTGAAGTGCAATCCCAATGAAATTTTTGGTTTGTTTTGAGACGAGTGTCATTCTATTGCTCAGGCTAGAGTGCAGTGGCATCGTCTCAGCTCACTGCAACCTCTGCACCCCAAGTTGAAGTGATTCTCCTACCTCAGCCTCCTGACTAGCCGGAAATACAGGCACGTGTCTAATTTTTCTATTTTTAGTAAAGACAGGGTTTGACCATGTCGGCCGGGATGCTCTCTAATTCCCAACCTCAAGTGATCCACTTGCCTTGGCCTCCCAAAGTGTTAGGATTACAGACGAGACCCACCATGCCTGGCCCCAGTGAAATTTTAAATCAGAATTTTGCATAAATCTTTTTATTTAATTTACATATCTTGATGCATTAGCTTTGGAGAACTATATTCCCTAAAAGAAGTAAGATATTTGGAAGTAATATATAATATTATGAACCAGAACTCTTTAGCTTAATGATAATGATAAAATTTTAAAATGTAATGCTCCATTCTGTGTCATTTTATACCTTAACAATAAAAATATTATTCATATCTGGAATGCAAATGTTTTATTGTGAACTTATTAGACTCCAAGTACTAGTTTATCAATTATATGCCTTTTAAATCATGGAATCCTTAGAGCAACCCTGTGAAGTAAGTATTATTATCATAATACTTAGATGAAGAAACTGAGGATGGGAGGTTTAGAAGGCATGTCCAAGATAGCACATTAAGTGGCAGATCCAAGGCTGGACTCAGGTAGTCTCATTACAGATTTGAGCTCATGTGTCCCATAATAACAATGAAAATAATCAGCTCCAACACACCCACAACATTGCTTGGAAAATGGGCTCCCTGATTCAAATTGCTTTAATTGCAAAAAGCACTATAGCAACCACAATGCTCCTCTTGGAAGAATTAGTTCTAGGATCAACATAGGCAGCAAGCCTAGCTGTAAAGCAGCCCACGGACTAAATAATTCTAAGAAAAAAAAACCCTGAGATTAATAAACTGAGTCCATAGGCTTGAAATACGAAATAATCCAAAGTAAGGATGACTGATCTGAATATGGAAATGTACTGTTCTCAGTTAGCAAAATACAAGTGGCATCTTCTTCTCCATGTTTATCTTGACTAGCTTGTATGTATTTGATTTATGCCAGATTAAAAAAATAAAAAAAAAAATGATCCACAGCCATGCCCTGCCTTTCTCCCATACTTGGCTAATCGACCAGTCAAGGAGCTTTTATCAAGCCAGGGAGAAAACCTGGGACATTAGATTGCTTAGTCAAACAACATTCACAAACTTTGTGACACTGATAAGAAGCTGAAAGTAGGCCATTCTGCTCATTATATTTTAGAAACAGCAATGAGGTCACTCTTAAACTATGCTAAAGTTTGGATACTAATGTGGTGTGGTTGCTTCTCTGTGCTCTTATACAAACACAACAGCCATGCCTTCAACACTGTTTTTTGGGCACTCTACGATAAACCCAACTTTTCATTGTTGTTCCAGTGATCACAATATATTCAGGCTGAAGCAACCTCATCTCAGGCATCTATCCCTCTTGGTAACCAAAACAAGATAATCGACAAAGGTTAAAAGCCAAAATTATGACTAAGTACTGTTTATTGAGTTTGCAAAACTAACTGCAAGCTTATCTCCTAGAGATGTTTTCCACGTAAGCAAATAAAATTATTTGAGCAAAAGTATCTCGAAACTACACATAGGTGTCTAGGCTGTAGATTATTCCACAATAAAAAAAATATGCAACCAAGGTATTTGGTCATATGTCTGATATGTCCCAAATAAGACTGGATTCTGGTAATTTATAAACCTAGATGAGGAGTCCTTACAAAGAAATGGACTTAAGCTTGGTGCAATTCGAGCAAACTGTTCTGCGCTGTCAACACCCCGAATTTGTAGGTGAAACATACATCCTAGTTTTTGTTTACCGTCCGGGCATAATAACTAATAATTCTTCATTTTACTCTCAAAATGTCTTTGTCTAAATGAACTGTAGTCATGATACATCTGTACCCTTCAGGTGTGATAACACAAACCTTGGGAAATTTATAGACATTGTACTATTGTGTTACTGTGAGTTAGGTCACATCCTTCAAGTGGGTAAGGCTTTGTCTGAAGAGAATGATGGTCTCATTGCCAATCAATGCAAGGTATGAGTCCCGAGATAAAACATGGTGACACAGGACTTGGGCCTCAGGCCAGGGCAATGGAGGAGAAAACTACTTGGCCTAGGACTGGGATCTCAGGTGGACCCAGACACTGAAGTACCAATAAGTCCTTATGATGGAAAATGGACCATCCTTATGATGCAAAGTGGACTGTCCCACTTAAAATCCCAAGCCTAGGGCAAGTGCTTTTCTCTTCCATTGCCCTGGCCTGAGGCCCACCTCTTGGGTCACCATGTTTTATCTCACGACTCATACTTTTCATTGATTGGCAATGAGACCATCATTGTTTTCAGACGAAGCCTTACCCACTTGAAGGACGGGACCTAACTATGGCCCTAAAAGAAAATAACACAATAGTACAGTATCTGTGATGGTGCAGGACAAGTTTCCTGGGAAACATGGAAGAGAGGGCAGAGCTAGATCTTGCCATCCAAGGCCAGAGTGGCAACACATGAGTGGCCCACAGGGAAGGGGAGGGTGTGAGGCATCAGTCCATCCAATGCCTCGGCCACTGAGGAAGCCCTTCAGTGTCCTAAACAAGACAGAGGAGAGGACACCAGGCACTTGCTCTTGAACAGAAGGGGCTGGGCAAATTAAAGGGTGCTAATTTCTAGCAATAAATGTGCCATTCTATGAAGCAAGGTTATTGTGCAACATGGGAACTGTTCACAAATGGTTAGCAGCTTACATAAATGCTCATACTTGGTATTGTTTTCATATGGTAAAACTGTGTTTTAGTGTTTCAATTCTTACTTTGTAATTACTCTGGGATCTATAGTCAAATGTAAAACTATGAGCTTTCTGAGTACTATGTGCTTTTTAATTATTTATCACTATGCACATTTTAAAGCAAAAGTCATGGTTTGTATTGCCCAATATATAGAATTCCCTTTGACAGCCTTGCTACGAGTTCCATCCAAACAATGTATTCCAGCATCCCTGTTGCCTTTTGTGTAGGCAGAAAGGGTTGCCCTTGTAAAGGTAGTATAATCCCTGTGAGCAGCAGACCTGAGTGTGAATCTTGGGTCTTCCACATCGGAGCTCAGAGGAGTTTGAAAGCTAATAACTCATCTGAGTCTCAGTTTTCTCACCTATGAAATAGAAAATACTGCCAGCCAGGTGTGGTAGTGCACACCTGTAGTCCCAGTTTGTTGGGAGGCTGAGGCATGAGAATCACTTGAACCCAGGAAGCAGAGGTTGCAGTGAGCCAAGAGCATGACACTGCACTCCAGCCTGGGTGATAGAGTGAGACTGTCTCAAAAATTAGAACAACAACAACAACAAAAAAAAAAAAAAAACAGAGAAATGGAAAATATCATATATCTTGTAGGACTGATATAATGATTAGTGATAAAATATGTAAAATGCTTAGCAAAAGTGATTAGCTAATGATAAGATGATGATTATTATTAATGTTATTAATCCAAAGAATGGGTCCACACTGATCGCCTCATATGTCCCATGAGCAATGCTCCATGGATGATGGCTGAATCACTGTGGAGGTGGGGATGGCATGGAAGAGATCATTCTAGTTAAGGATGGAAGGAGAAGAAGCTAGAATAGGTACTTAATTCCTAGAATTAGAGAGTACTGGGCTGAGGAGTGAGAAAATCAGAGTAATCAGTTATGTGAAGAAATGAGGAAAGACCGAGATGTTTGTATCCCAAGAAGCTTTCAGCAGCTTCATGCTACGGGCTGGAGAGCTACAGGAACAAATTCACCCACTCAACCCCTCCACCTGCCAGCATGCTACAAACCAAGCCAAGGCAGGAACAGTGCGCCTTCCAGGAGTGCCTGATATCCCAGATATTTTCACTGTCATGTAATTGTCTTGCATGAAACACAGTGGATTGAAAATTTCACATAAATATCATTACCATACTAGCTTTAATATAACATCAAATTTATGGTAGCAGCTTTAGGTCAAACCCTTCAAGACCCATTAAAGTGGTGACACATCCATGTTTGGTGCTTGGGTGAAGAATGGTGACAGTGTAGTAAGATTGGGAGAATGTGCAGCTTATTAGCTGTGTGACCTTGGGCAAGCCCTCCAACCCTGCTCATTTATAGTGAAGATAATACAGAAGCTTTGAAAGGTGTTCAAAAAAGTTGTAAAAGCTAAAACTTTAACTGGTAATAAATAAATGACTGCCCAATACAATATCTGGTATGTAGTAGATACTCAATAAATGTTAACTAGTTTTGCCATTATATTTCACCAAAACAGACTCAATGCTTTCTATGTACTAGGCACAATGTCTGATGTTGGATCATTTCAGATTCAAAAGAAATGTGTGGCAAGCCACCCAGAGATTTTTATATTTTTCTCTCCAACTTTTACTTCAAAAAGAGACAAAGTGTATTATTCCACTATTTTGGAGATAAAAGGCTGAAAACTACCAGCAAAAGGTAACAGATAGCTATGAAGGAACTCCAGTGTGACTGTGATTTATGATTATCTATTTGGGTAAGGGGAGTGAGAAAATAGGAGAATCAAGGTGTTTAAAGAAAAAGTCGATACCTCTAATTAGTGTTAAAGTAGCAGAAATTGAACTTCATAAAACCTCAAGATAAATATGAAAGAGGTCCCAATTTTTTTAAGGAAACTCCCTGACACTTTAGCAGAAACTCTGCCTCTGATTTCTCTGTCAATACTCAATCTATAAACTGGGTTATGAGAGAATTCAAGAATAAATCTGACAACATGCCTTGTTGTATTGTCGTATTACTTTGGCAAAAAGTGATAGAAACTAAACTCAAACTGAAATTAACCTAAGCATACTAAGAATTTATTGTGGCCGGGTGCAGTGGCTCAAGCCTGTAATCCTAGCACTTTGAGAGGTCAAGGAGGGCGGATCACGAGGTCAGGAGTTCGAGACCATCCTGAACAACATGGTGAAACCTTGTCTCTAATAAAAACACAAAAATTAGCTGGACGTGGGGATGCACGCCTGTAATCACAACTACTCAGGAGGCTGAAGAAGGAGAATTGCTTGAATCCAGGAGGCAGAGGTTGCAGTGAGCCGAGATCGTGCCACTGCACTGCAGCTTGGGCAAGAGAATGAGACTCCATCTCAAAAACAAAAGAAAACAATTTATTGTGTTACCAAATCCAACGACAAATTAACCAGAAAAGCAAGAGAAAAGCGGGGTTGTAGGAAGGGCAGACAGCTGGATCCCAGCCACAGAAACCAGAGGCATGGATGCCACTGAAATTTTCTTTCCCATTCTTAACTCACCACCATTTAGCAGTAAACATGACTACCAGCAGTTTTCCAGAAAATAAATTGTAGGGCTTCCTATACTAGAAATACACTTACTCTCTTTCTCAGTGCTAGTTCCAGAAATCCCAGGGGAGGATTCTAGTTGGCTTGGTTTTGATAAGGTGTCCATTCCTGGCCCAATCAACTTTGGTCACGTAAGAAAACAGACGTGCTGAATGAAGGCAGTGGCTGTTTCAGAGGCAGGACACAGAACTAGTTCTCCATCCAGCAAATGTTTAGTGAAGCCATGAGCTGAAGAGCCCTTTCTATTTGGGCCTTTTCTATCAGCGTCACCTATTGCTATGTTAAGCAAGACAGTTTTCTCTTTCACATGGCTTTCTAGTGACACCCATCAGTGCAAAAATAAGAAATAGTTTATGAACTATTGCAGCAATTTAGAAGGGTTTTTTAAAAATAGATGCCAAGAAGAGAAAATGCATTTGTGGAAAATGTGCTTACTTTTTCTCAAAGAAAAACAGCATTTTGCTGGACAAATGAACCTAAAAATCATGAGGAGTTGTACTTTTGTTATCTCAGAACTTTCTCTGGCTAGATAAGTGCCAGGCTTATTTCTTCAATATATAATTGTAATGCATTTGGAAAATACATTAAGCTCAATGACATAGGATTTTTCTTTAAGTATAGTTATGGGTTAACACTGTTTAGTTATTTGAATGCTGAATCATTATGCACCCAAAGAAAAAGAAGAGGCAGGTTTTTCTGACTTACTGCATAAATTTATGCATCTACCACTAGAGGGCACAAATAGGGCTGTTTTCTGGGAAAAGGTTTGAAAAATGACAAAATTCCATATTTTGGAACGGTGACTGAGTTAAGATATGTAGATATGCATGTTTTCTTTAAATCTGAGAAGAAAAATCAAAACATACTCATACTTCACCATGTACCATTTTGTTCTCTTCCCTTTCCCTCAAAAATAAAAAGTATACATTCATGAATTAAGAAATATCAATGGTTCATAAGAATTTAGACATAAATAAAATAAAGTTAAATGGTTATCAAGAAATAGACTAACATAAAAAATACTGCTACAGCAACATGGCAAAAAGCCACAAATTAGCAAAAGTATTCATATTTGCCTACACCACACTTGGTATCTTAGAATTCGTAAATCACCAAGCACAATACAGTCCACAAAACTGATTCCAAATCTTGCAAATATTAGGTATATATTGCATCTTTTCTTAACAAATGTAGCACTGTGGTAAAAATAGGATATGATTTGGTTGCATTTTCACACAATACTGTGCTTGAGTCATGCTTGCGGAATACCTCCATCTGCAACAGCTGTTTTACTCCAAAAAAAAAAAAAAAGAAAGAAAGAAAGAAAGAAAAGGAAAAAACCCAACTTCTTCAGAATAAGCAAACAGTCCCTAATCTTGTCAGCCTGGATGTCTGACAAGTGCTACTAACTGTGACTAGGTTTTGATAACTCCCTTGATTTGTTTTCAGGATTTATTATTATTATTACGTTGATGAAAAGGGGCCTTGTGAGGGCCAATGATTCTATCGGAAATAAAGCCAAAATAAACTAAGCTCAAAGTCTGCTGAGAGGCACCTATGCTGGAGAAAGGGTCGCAAGGTGAATGGCATGATTTGCCTTCAGTGAGGATAGTGAAAATGCTGCGGCGAATTGGATAAAAGTGATCAGTTGGTAGCTTTGACACCTTTAACATCTTGATTTCCCGTTTCCCATCACTACTTCATGGTAGCATCAAGAATGTATAAAAATGTAGATTGTCTTCACTTTATTAAAATTTCTCTAAAACACAAATTTTGAAGGTTATACATAAGAAGTTACTAGATGTTCAGTCACTCAGTTTAGTCCTTTCCAATGTTTCCTTTAAAAAAAACATACTTTTATTGTTTTTTAAAAAAAGCTCACTAAATTCTGCACACCTTCTGCACCTTCTACAAATGTTTTCCTCTAGTCCAATCCTGTTTCCTTTCCTGCTTTAGGTTTTGTCATTTCCCTCCTGATGCTAACTTGAGGTTTCACAATCCACAGAAAATAGCAATTATGATACAGGTACCCACTTATCCTCCCATTGATGGGCATGCATGTAGCAATAAGAATCCTTTTTAAGAAACAGCTTGTCTTTATCTGAGCCTAAGAGTAGAGTTTTCTCTACCAAATACTTTCAAATGCTTTGTCCCAAACTGCTTCCATATGGCAAACTATTAACCCTTCTACACAGCTTTTCATTTTTGGCAAATATGTATGTATTTATATGTGCGATGTGCTTATGGAATATATATAAGTATAGATTAGTGTGTGTGTATACACACACACACACACACACACACACACACACACACGTCTTCCCAATTAACACCGACAAAGCCTTCAAGAGTAACAGTGAGAGGTATGGTGAACATTTTGAAATTAATTATGACTGGCTACTAAAATATTGCCAATTCATCCTCCCTGAGGGGGAAAAAATACACACTTGTTTTTCATCTTGCACATTAATAGTCTAAGAAGTTGAACGACTGAGTAGAGACCAAAGGAAGTTTACATGTGCCCAGTAATTGCTGGATTTGAGAATCAGACATTCAAGTTTTAACCCATGTTTCTACTGAATTAATAGAGTCAAATTGACTTTGAAATTAATTTAACCCCAAAGACACAAAGATACTCTTTCAGACCTCTGTACAAAATAAATAAATAAACAAGCAAATGAAAACTGTTGCTTCCTTTTGGTGGAGTGGATCTTACAGAGCCTGGGGGATGTTTGTACCTCCTCCCTCCTGGCTGTCTACCTTGAGCATTTGAGTTTACAGATTCCATAGACTCACGTAGACCCTCTAAGTTAGCAATGTTATATACTTTCCTACAAAGTAGAAACGGTCCAGATTATCATGAGAAATGCCCTGAAATCTTAAAGCCAAAATATTATGCACCAAGAATATTATTTACTTATTTTAGAGACAGTTTTTCTCTGTTGCCCTGGCTGGAATGCAGTGGTGCAATTATAGCTTACTGCAGCCTTAAACTCCTGGGCTCCAGTGATTTTCCCACCTCAGCTTACCGAGTAGCTGGAAATACAGATGCACACCACTATACCTGGCGGCCTCACTATGTTGTCCAGGCTGTTCTTTAACTCCTGGGCTCAAGTGATCCTTCTACCTCAACCTCCGAAAGTGCTGGGATAACAGGCAGGAGCTACTGTATCTGGTCCACCATAAATCGTATGATTAAAAAATAAGAATCCACACGAGGCATACGTTGCAACCTAATCTCTGAACGGTTCCACTGTATCCCTCTTCTCCATGATTTTCCTTCTAAAACTTTTGATTAGATCAGCATTTTTACATTGAACTGCTTATTCAAAAGAAATAAATGGAAGTGAAGTACCTAAAAATGATTACAGTAAAATAAATTACTTTATAAATAGCTATCACATATACATTTATAGTAAATATATTTATATTAGATGTATTATATATGGTAGCTATTTATAAAGTAAATCATTTATTTAATATAAATTTATTACATATATTTATAAAGTAAATAATAACATAGTCCATATTTATACAAACATTTGAAATAATTATAGTCCTTCTGTCATTTTCCTAGCTTATTTATGTAGTACATTTTAATTGTAGAGAACTGGAAAAAATATGAATCATTCAAGAAATTGTGAATGATAATTTAACAATTTGCCTTGCAATATTCTTAATTACATTGATCCAGGAGTCTAAGAGAAGGCAGACAGAAACTTTTTTTGTCTAAAAATTGAACCATTACAGTACCTCTCACCTGGTGTAATCTTTTATCACCTGCTATGAACCAAATGTGTTTCCCCAAAGTTTTTATGTTGGAACTCTAACCCCCAATGTGATGATGTTTGAAGATGGGTCTTTGGGGACAATTAGGGCTAGATAAGATCATGAGGGTGGGGCCCTCATTATGAGACTAGTGTCTGTATAAGAAACACAGGAGCTTGCTTCCTCTCTCTCCACCATTTGAGGACACAGCAAGAAGACAGCCTTCTGCAAGCCAGGAAGAGAGCCCTCCCCAGAACTCAACCAAGCCAGCACCTTGATCTCAAACTTCCAGGACTATGAGAAAATACATTTCTGTTGTTTAAGCCACCTAGTCTATGGTATCTTGTTATGGCAGCCATGGCAGACTAACACAACATCTTAAACACAAAAGGTAAGTACCTAAACCCTTAACTCATTACATAGCCATCTAAACTGCAATACTTCCATCACGTGTGCACGAGCTATTCTGTACCACAAAGTGCCTGAGTCTTGCTTGGAATTAAATTAATCAAAAAATACATACACAGTAGTAGCAATGGTACCATTTTTCACACTTGTACATGTGCAAGCCTAAACCAAGAAGAGCGAGACCAGTGTAGAATTACAACTTTTATAATAAATGACAGTTTATAAGAAAACCAATTCTTTGTAGTTATGTCTGCAGTGATTCATTAGGAGGTTTGCTCCCTAAAATAATTTAACTAGCAGGACAGGTTGATAATCTTCAACATGTTAAAATTTGATAATACATTAGTATATGATATTTAATATGCTTTTTAATAGATTTTAAGATATACCTCAAAGTAAGTTCAAACACATTGTTATCAGAATTACTGAAGCATCTCCCCAGAATTTTATTATCACTTGAAGCATAATTTGAAAACCTCTAGGTGAGATTGTGAATGTTGACTTTCATGATGACTGAAGAGTCAACATGGAATCATACTAATTTCCATTTTTTGCTATTCTATGCTCACCTAAGCACCCTGTAGATAGCCATGCGTGTCTATAAGTGCAGAATTCATCAATAAGTCTGAATGACACCTTCTAATATCAGTACAATACTGAGTAAAACATACTTTGTCCTTTCTTCTTGACGCCATGCAACGTCAAGCTTAACTCATTGGAAGTACATGTATTTCAAATAATGTTCATCTGAAAGAACATCACATAAACATAAATGCAATAAAGATTTTAAAAACAGGATCTAAATCCGAAAAGTTAAATCATTTAAAAAATAAATATGCTTCTATTTATCTGTCCACTTACATATTTTTAAGCAAAATGAATATATAAAGACTATCATGTAATACTTTAGTAACATTTGATACATGAATTCCTAAATAAACATCCCTGAATTTTGTTATGCTATTTGGTCAATGTGATGAATGATTTTGGTTGCCAACAGGTATAATTTTCTTTCTTCAACAGAACCACAATTTTGTTCAAGGTACTGTGGGTAGAAATATGAATCTTCCTTAGCACTTCTATGTGATTTCTAATTAAGTTATGAAATCATGAATTTCTTGTTGTAGTTGTTGGCAATGACTGATTTAGAAATCGGCATGGGACCCAATTCTAGCCAATGAGCTGTATAAGAAGTTCTACTAGGAAAGGAGAGTGTTTTGGACAATGCTGGGTGGCATCTGGATCTGCTGAAGCTGTCTTGCAGCCATAAAGTTGAAGCCAACATACCCATGGTAGCAGAGTGGTAAGATGGAAAAATAGAACCTAGATGAATGCCACTGAGCTGTTGAATTAACCCACACTAGAATTTCCCTACCTCCATGCTTTTAATTCACATTTAAGAACATTTTAGCTGTGTTTTCTGATTTCACGTACTGACGGTATGTAAATTCATATACTCCATGCCTACTTTAAATATGCACTTTCCTTCAATGTACCAGTTACACCTGTAAATGATAGTCTTTATACAGCAAAATCACGGCAGTTGTTAGGCTGCATAACAATAGCAAAAGTGATATATATGCCTTCTTCCCTACAGCTACATTAGGCCCCCAAACCACTTTAGGAAATATCAGTGGATTAATAAAGTTAACCAATGCATTTGGGTATCTCAATGCATTTAGCACAGAAATCCTCCTACAGGGAGAGAGAGTACTCAAAGAAGTACATAAACATTATTTTATTTGAGTACAAGAGATATGCAATCCATTTACTATGAAAGAAACAAACCAGACTACACCCTTGCAAAATCATTCCTATTTTTCAATAGCATTCTACTTAATGCTCCAGCGATTGAGCATTAGGAGAAAACAGTGAGTGTATCAGAAAAGAGCAGATCCAACCTATTAGCACTCTGATAAGCAAAGCACATTACTGAGAACAATTACTCGGGAACTTGTACATTCTGCAAGTCTTGTTCTTGTGAGTCATAAAACTCTTCCTGGTTGCTTGTACAAAGTCACTTCACATTGACTATCAGTGTCAGTGTGGAAAATAAAAGTTTTGTCCAATTTTTCCCTTTTCAGTGTAACATGTAATTTATATGCAGTACGTGTTACCTTAGATTGATATTAGTGGCTCTTGGTCAGACCTTGAAGAAGTAAGTAGCTGATGAAGGTCACTGTTGATTTTGGTAGCTGACAAATTATTTTGTGGGATGAACAATGAAGTCACATTGATTTTAAGATAAGCATTAGTATAGCATGACAATGCCATTTGCTCACAGGTTCTCATAAAGTGGCCCCTTTTTATGTTTGACATGTACAAGAGAAATTAAGTATAGCAATATGTCATTACTTTCATAATTTGTTCAACCAATACTTTTGAAACTGTCTTTACAATGACATTATAGGGCAATAAATATCATAGTTAGAAGACACTCTTTTCCATGGTCTTTACAAGTGAGAAAATGAAGGCCCAAAGATATAAAGAAATTTACACTATTACAGATATTGATTGACAGCAACAGAACTCAATTTCGAATCTCTTAACTTCTAGGCTACCACTCTTTAACCACACCACGATGCTCAGATAACATAGAAATCCTCCAAATAACTGCCTGTGTTTAATTAAACCAAGAAAAAAGCATGAGACACATGGACACAGGGAAGGGAGTACTACACACTGGGGTCTACTGGGGGAATAGGGGAGGGACAGTGGGGGCGGGGAGCTGGGGAGGGATAGCCTGGGGAGAAATGCCAAATGTGGGTGAAGGGGAGGAAGGCAGCAAAACACACTGCCATGTGTGTACCTATACAACTATCTTGCATGTTCTGCACATGTACCCCAAAACCTAAAATGCAATAAAAAAAATATTTAGTTAAGAAAAAGATATAATTTTTCCAACCAGCCCTAGTGTTCTGACACATTCATGAAGAGCAGTATAGAGAATGCATTAAAGAAAACACAGGGAATACATCACATAAAATAACAGCGACCATGAAGGAAAAGAATAGAGTCCAAAGTGCTGATGGAAACTTAATGATCAATCTTTGGTTTCATTTTAGCTTCTTCCAGTGGCTGGCAGCGCATATGATGATATCAAACGAGTTATCATTGATGCCCATTGATCAAAGCTCACTTAATAAACAGCATCCACTAGTAACCCTACAAATATATTATGGTACAATTTAGTAGATATAAAATATTTTGTTGAATTATTTTAGGCCACTCTTGGATAAATATTTGTTGAAAATATTTATAGAAATAACCTTACTTGTATCAAGACCCTTTGCTAGCAGATGGGGAAAGTGAGAATCAGACTGAAGTGACAAACCCAGGGATCCTGGAAGCAACTAACAGGATTCATATTCTGGTTTTCTGAACTCTTGGTCCAGATTGATTCTGTCCTGAATTTGACCAGGTAAGATTCATGGGCTGGTTGTGAAGGCAGTCCAGGCCTTATGAATATGCAGGTGTATGCGTTCATAGTGCAGACCATTTATTCAGCATTTCTGCATGCCTGACACTGGGTGGAGAATGCGATGCAAAGATGAATAAGATGTACCTACTTTCCAAGAGCTTATGTGACACAAAGGAAGGCAGACAAACTTATTTCATTGTCATGTGTTAAATATTATGACAGTGGAGAGATATGAAAGATTACTAAAAGGACAACTTTTAAAAACCGTCTCTCTTGTATATGTCAAAAATGTCATCAAAATGCCACTTTTTGGTACTACCTATTTAGGCCTTTGAAATGCAAATCTTTCAGCATAAGAGCCCATAGGACCTGGGGAGGAGGTGGCTGGTCTGCCTGCTTCACTAAAAGGGGAGTGGTAGGAAAGGGATTAAGAGGACTAAAAGGACTAAAAAAGCTGAACTTCAGTGAACGCACCTTCCTGTCAGTGATCTCGGGCTTGTCTCAGAGGAAGGTTTTGCATGCTAAAAATGGTTTTCTTGTTTAATCTTGATAGGGAAAAAATATGCAGGTTTTAGTTTATTCTGTATGTCAGGCCATGCATTTAAGAATTTCTTATGCACACACACGTGATATAACTAATAATTAGTCTTTGATATTTGGCAAATGTCCAAAATGTAGCAGTGTCCCATGCCTGGAAGGTATGTAATTTTTAGCAAAATCTTTATTTAATAAATCTGAATTAAAATGTTTTGCCAAGCATAGAGCCTCCAAGGCTGTAAGAGATAATGTGTCAACGGTCCCTGCATTGAAAATGAACGTTTCACCCTACACGAATGCTCATTTATCATATGTGTAGTTACTCTCTAAAATCTTATATTTAAATTCAACAAAATTTGAGGGGGGAAGTCATTATTTTTGCAAAAATAATTATAAAATTACATCAATTGTAATGGTTATATAAGAGAATTTTTTAACCTTTTTTAACATGATACTTTCTTATACATTTTAATTGTCTTATAATTTGGATCTATGTTGGCCTTTTAAAAAACGAAAAAGTTATCACACCACATAAAGTAAGGGATCAAGTTTGTATTAGGAATAGAGTTTTAAACAAAAGTCTCCTGAGGTTCAATGTACCCTGTATAAAATACATTCCATTATTTGAAAAAAATCCATACTCATTGGTTACCTGGACTAGATTCTAAATTGGGAGATAGATGCTGAGCCTCTTTGTGAGCAATGACCAGCCTATGCCTGGAATAAGCAATGTGTGCCGCAGTGCCATACACGTGTACACACAAACACACTTTTATACATATTAGGATATGCATATATTTGTCAGGGAGACACAAAGTTGCAACTTTTTATTCATAATGGCCCACATTTATTTAGTACTTACTATGTGTTAAGCTATATGCTAAGTGCTTTACCTGGATTGGTCAAAACAGAAACGTCTAAGGCAACATGCCATTAAAATAATATTAATAATTAAAATATAATTATTTTAAAACAACTAATTGCTTTTTATATTTATTAAAATTATCATAAATAAATGTTTGAAACACTCATTGATGTAAAATGGCATCTCCTAAGGCACCATGTTCTTTGACAGCAAATAGGAATGCTTAAAAAAATACATGTTAAGTAAGTTTAAGAAAGGATAAGATAAAACATGTCAATGGGCCCCTGTGCCATAGCACTTCTTAAAGCCTTTATTACACAACTACACATGGTACTCTATGAGAGAAAGAGAGAGAGACTGAAGACCTTGACATCACACTCATACAAGGACACACAACGTCTTAGAGCCCATCTCCAACCTGATACACACAGAGTACACATTGGAACACATTAATAGAAAGACTCAAAGTGCAACCTCATGGCAGTGTCAGGTAGGTGGAAAATGCTCATAAAGGAGATTAGATGGGAAATTTGTTTGAAAGGAGACTTTCCACTTGATTGATGGGCAAGGAGGGGAAGCTGGAGTTGCAGTTGTGGGGAGTGATAGGGACAAAGGCACAGAGCTCAAGCAGGGCAAGTAAGTGGAGAGAGATCAGGTAGCAAAAGCATCCCAGGGCAGAACTGGGGAGCCTCATAAGGTAAGTTAAGGAATTGGGTGATACAGGGAACCCTACTGGGACATGCTTGTTCCTTTAAACCATCTCTTCCTTCCTTTATTGGGACAATAGACAACCACAGGCCTCTACTTAGCTATGACACCACAGTTGTATAAACAAACTCAAAGACAAAATTCATTGTATATTTATAAACATGTCGAACAAACTGTCTTATTAAGATATGAACCAGGATCTTTAGGGTGTGTCTTATAATGTGAATAGAGGGGAAATTCTGCCCTAGTTGAAGAAGAGTAAGACAGTGGAAAGAGCATTGATCAGGGAACCAGGAAGTGCTTCTGGTCCCAGTTCAACTAGCTCCATGACTTTAGGCAAGTCTCTTAGCATCTTTGAACCGCAACCTCACAGAGATTATCAGTGAAGGTAGAGATGTGCTGGATGATCCAAAATCTGTGAAGTCCTAAGAGTCTATGTTTTCTAGAGTGGTTTCTGTATATCTGTTTTTTTAAGCATTTCTTAAAATAACAGCAGTGAACATTTTGATATAAAGTGAGGATGATAATATCAACCTGGTAGAACTTATATAAGAATTTAATGCAAAAGACTAACAACATAAATGTAAATTGTTCCATTATTTCTCTAAGGCATGGCCACTTTTGCAATGGATTCTTCATAAGCCCACCATTCTCCCTTATATCCTTCCAAGTCACAACTCTCACTCCATGCTTTGTGGTCGTATTTGTCCTATGATTCCTGACTCTGTTTGCCTCCTTTCAACAGGACAAGCCAAGGAGTAAGAAAGTAAGAAAGGTGAGGACTGAAGGGTGAACACAGAGGTTTTTGTAGCATCAGCCTGCTCATCTCATTCTCACATTCTTCTCTGAGATTCCTCAAAACATCTTTCCCTTGGTCTAGACCAGTGGTTCTCAGTTGCTGGTGATTTCACCTGCAACTCATTTGGCAATCTGGAGACATTTTTGGTTGTCACAGCTAAGGGTCTAGGAGGCCTACTGGCATCTTGTAGATAGAGATAGGTGTACCTAGGACAGCCCCCACAACAAATAATTATCCAGCCCCAAATATCAGTAGAGCTGAGGCTGAGAAACTGGCCCAATTGAGGTAGGCAGTTTAGCAAAGCAGTCTGTGTTGGGAATGTAAAGAAAAAGGATACACTTGCAGTAGGTAACAGGATTATGAAGATTATGCTTTTTGTTTAGTACTTTTGCATTTTAAGATTTTTCAGTGAACTTAGGTTACTTTTAATTTTTACCCCAACTATCTGGTAGAGCAGAGGAAGAAATGCTATTGGAAAACTTCATTGTGTTTGTGGTTTTATTATGATAGCGAGTCAGCAGAGGGGCTAACTTCTAAGTTCTTTGATTCTTTTACACCATAATGACATATATGTCATGGAGAAATCACTAAATCCAAATGGAAGCAGCAGCTGTGTGCCATGTTGATTATGTGATGCTGGGGGAATCCAGCATACCCAAAGTAAGCCTGTGATGCCTGTTTTTTGTCATCTGTGCTGGGAGGCTTCCATCATCTTCATAGGCCTTACTTTAAAAGCACCCTCCAACCACAGTGAGAGTATTTAAATCATTACTAATGTCAAATCATATGCTGAGGATGAGTTGAGCTTCATATACCTCCAGTTCCATGTTTACCTTCAAGTAAACAGCCCATGTAAAATGATGACTCACATTAGATGATACTTATAAAACATTTATATCACTCTACAGCTTGTATATAACCTAGTATTTCATCAACGTTAGCTCAATTATTTCCCACCACAAAATTACAATGCATTATTAGCCCATTTTACTGCTGATGAAATGTCCAGGAAGTTGATGTTCACAAGGCCCACAGGGTCTTCAAGCCCCTGACCCCCCAAGTGGCTGCTTTTCATTCTACCCAATATGAAGCATGGATATTTATGGTATTTCATCACACCCCACACTCATGAGCACAAATGCTAGCTTTCTACACCTGAAAGTGAAAATGGTGGTTTTCTTTATCAAGGCTAATTTTTCGCTACTGACGACAACCTCTCATCATGATTTCGTTAGAAATTTAAGATTTGGCAAAGCTCCTAAACATCAAAGCAAAGGCTTTGCTGGTCATATTAGTTTGTTACGGCTCCTGTAACAAAGTACCACAGATTGGGTGGCTTAAACAACAGACATTACTTTCTTACAAATGAAAGGTTAGAGTCCAAGATCAGGGTTGATGTCTTCTGAAGTTTCCCTCCTTGGGTTGTGGATACCGTTTTCTCCCTGGGTCTTCACATGGTCCTCCCTGTGTGTGTGTGTCTGTGTCATGATCTCTTCTCATAAGGATGCAAGTCCGATTGGATTACAGCCCATGCTAATGACCTAATTTTGGCTTAATGACTATCTCCAAATACAGCTGCATTTTGGAGTATAGGTAGTGAGGACTTCAACCTTTGATTTTTGGGGGGACCCAATTCATCTCATAACACTGGTGTCAAGAAATTTGTTAGAGCTCAGATCTGGGTTCCATAAATAACTGAACCCTCAACACCCAAATAGAAAGATCTTTCTAGAGTTATGCCATGTTCTGTTTTACCTATAATTTTTATATTTGTTAAAAAAAAATACCTAAACACTGCATTTTATTCTTAGAGCTTACCTTTGTGCAGCAATGTGGAAAATGTATTGACATGTTAATCTACTAATGTTTCAAGTTCTGCTGAACATTTAATTTTAAAAGATGTGAGGGGGCTGTTTAAGAGGTCTGTTTTTGGCTGCTTGGGAAACCACTTTTTGACTTTCTACATGACTTCATTCTCCCTCCTACACCGTGGCAGGCCCAGGTCCTTGCTAGCATCAGGCTGTGCACAGCTTGGGTGGAGCTGCTGGGAGCTGCGAGGCTGCTGCTCTCCTCCTTTCCAGGTGCATTAACCTGAGTTCCCCTATAGAGTGAAGCGATTAACTGAATTCAACATTATCTCGAATAAGACAGAGCTTTTGTAGACATACCTGACATTTTTACATTTCAAGGGAGGCTGGAGGAGAAAGAACGTCAGAGGAACAGAACTAACTGCCAAGGTTAGGTGCTGCTCCATTGCTCTGCTGATAGAGAAAGAGAAAGAACTAGAATTTTTATACGTAGATATCCCCCGATACACATACCTATTTTTTCTCTGAAATAAAGATGATTGCAATTGATCTAGAGAATAACAGCATGATATAGAAATAGAAAGAACTGGATTCTTGGCTCATAAAGCCTGGCTTGTATCAGGCAAATCTGGCATTTGCTTCTTGCATGCCCTTGAGCAAACTGCTCACCTCTGAGGTTGACTTTTTCATCCAATAGAATGTTCATCTCAGTGCAGCCTACTTATTTTACAGGTTTTGTATGGATCAAATGAGATACAGTATGTGAAATGCAACTAAACAATTACCATTTTGAGAAGTTTTTTACATTTTATTTCTATTGAGGTTAAAAAAAAGTATAAATTTTATGCTATTTATCATTTTTAAATGTATAGTTCAGTAGTAGCAAATGCATTTATATTGTTTTTCTTCTTGATTTCTCCCTCTCTCCTCACCTTCCCTGCCTCTGGTAACCACCATTCTACTCACAGAGTTAGCAATATATTTCTATTCTCTCTAGTTGGAAATCCTCCTAATCTCAGAGAATGAGAGAGAAGGAGGAATCACAAGTAATCACAGATGCAATTAAAATAACTAATATTTAATAACCTCTTACTATGCCTGGGCATTATATTAACCAATTTACATACATGGCCTTATCTAATTAGCACAAAATCCTTTGAGATAGGCATTGTTCTCTCTATGCCAGCTGCAAGGAAACCAATGTTTAAAGAGTTTAAGAGTCAAAGGCAGGCTTTGTCTCTGGGTTATCCAACTTCAGTAACTCTGCGTTTAGCTCATATGTGGTATCCATGGGAATAACAACAATGTAAATATAGTTAAATCTTTGAGCTTATCCAATGGCTTCATTTTGAGATTCCAAAATTAGATCTGGAGAGCTATAAATTGGTTTATAACATTTGCATTGTGAAATCAGAGCAAATAGACCAGGAAACTACTATAAATTATTTAACAGCAGTCACAATTGTACTATTAGCTGCTACTATTAACAACATTTGTCCAGGCGCGGTGGCCGGTGGCTCACGCCTGTAATCCCAGCACTTTGGGAGGCCAAGGCGGGTCCAAGGCCAAGTTCATTTGAGGTCAGAAGTTCAAGACCAGCCTGGCCAACATGGTGAAACCCCTTCTCTACTAAAAATACAAAAATTAGCTGGATGTGGTGGCACACATCTGTAATCTCAACTACTTGGGAGGCTGAAGCAGGAGAATCACTTGAACCCAGGAGGTGGAGGTTGAAGTGAGCCGAGATTACACCACTGCACTCCAGCATGGGCAACAGACCCAGACTTCATCTCAGCAAAAATCAAAAGAAAACATTTGAGGAGTTCCTACATCTGTTTTCACATGAACATATGAAAAACTATCCATAATAGAATATGGCAAATGTAATCATTAATGATACAAACAAATGATTATAAAGACCAAAAGAAGGGATTAATTTAATCTGCCACCACCCAGCAAAGCTTCATGGCATGGACATTTTAGTTGGGCCTCAATGATAAATATGTTTTCTCCAAATGGGGAGATGGGATAGCAGAAAGAACATGACATCAGTACAGAGTACAGAAGTGGGAGACAGATGATAGAATTCCTCATTAATTATAGCTTACATAGTCCTCAAAGGAAAATGCCAACTCTTCTCCACTGTTATTAAGTGGGCTTTCAGAAAACCACACCTCCAGTGGAATTTAAGTCTTTTAGAAGACATGTCAACAAGAAAGTGGGAGGCAGAGCTCATTGTGCCCTCTTCTTTGTCCCACCTATCAAACTGTGGCACAATTGTGTGCTTATTGCCTTAGGAGATCCTTATTTATCTTTGCATGCTAAGCACCCTGCGAGGTACCTGACCCATAGTAGAACATGTGTTTGATTAATTAAGAGGCAAATTACAACATACAGTTAGTATTGGCTGAATTTCTAGTGAGGCTTTATTTCCTCTTTTAAATTTTCTCTGTAAGAAATCTAACAATTAAAAGTTATACGAGTCAGATATTAAGAAAAATAGCATTTGTAACCAGTGTACTTAAGTACCTCATCTCAGTGAGGTATGCCACTGAAAAAAGTTTTATTTTTTCCAATCAGCACTCCTAAATATACTACATCAATTTATTTTTCCTGCTGGGTAGAATATTTCATCGTTAAAACTTAGGTCAATTTACAGCTTCAATCTTATCTCTTGTTCAAGGCTGTCTCCCATCTGCACAGAATGCTCTGCCCTGGCACACCCTCCCTTTTACTCTCCTAGGTGCCAATATGGGGGCTCTAACAGAAGGAAACAAGAGTACATTTTTGGTTCTTTCCTTGTTGGTCCCTGCGAGTAATCAAAGAAAGCACATGATGTGAGATTCCTGGTGCCTCCCAGCATCCTCCACTCTTTTTCAGATTCTGCCTCCTGCGGCCCATCCAGCTGTTTTTGGATACTGTGGTCTCTTCCCCAAGAGACAACCCCCTAGATATAGTCTAGAACAAGATCAAGCCCAGCTATATTCTACACCATCCAGTCCACCCCCCAGAAACAGCAGCCTCACCAAACCATCTGTAGCAGGAAAGGGCTGCCACATTCACTACTCTCTCTTCTCTAAGCCTGATCTTCTCCCACATCCAGGTTTCTGCCCTGACCCTTCATCTCAGAGAAACTTAAGCACACATTGGCAAATCTTAGCCTCATCTGATGTCCAACTGAAAAACAAGATATAATTTCCCCCTTTTGGCAGATGTCCTATACCTGATAATAGCTTCTCTTGGAACACCACTCACCTGGTTTTGGGAAGATGAAAAAACCTGCTTCACAGAAAACAAGGGGACTTCCCTTTCAATAAAAAGTACTAGAATCCCCTCATCAGCAACCCAAAAATCCCTAGAATAAGAGAAAGGAGAATTCCAGAGATAGTAGGGCTTGGAGAAGAAGCCTGAATCCTCATGGTTGGCCGTATCTACTTTTGGTGGCAAAATAGGTGCTTGCAACGTGGCAAAACAATGAATGAAGCTCCTCGTCCAACTTTTCCATTCAGCTTTAGCTCAAAATGTAGTGTTGAATTACTACTCAACAGAGGAAATCACAACTGAATCTCAGCACTTCAGTTAGTCTTTAAAGCCACCTCAAGTCATGCGTGCATTTTCGCTTAGAAAATATTAACAGTCATATTGACGGTTCAAATCAACATAGAAAACAGAGAGAGGAAAATAAAGTATTCCTGAGAGAAAGAAACAATGGAGGAAGGCAGAATGTAAAGGAAAGCTGTTTCTCATAATTTTTTTTTTTTTTGAGACAGAGTTTCACTGCTGTTACCCAGACTGGAGTGCAATGGCACGATCTCGGCTCACCACGCAACCTCCACCTTCTGGGTTCAAGCAACTCTACTGCCTCAGCCCCACAAGTAGCTGGAAGTACAGGCGTGCACCATCATGCCCAACCAATTTTTGTATTTTTAGTAGAGACGGGGTTTCACCTTGTTGACCAGGATGGTCTCGATCTCTTGACCTCGTGATCCACCCGCCTCGGCCTCCCAAAGTGCTGGGATTACAGGCGTGAGCCACCGCGCCCGGCCTTTCATAAAATTTACATGGATCACTAATGTGAAAATACCCGCAATGTATCAGGTGCTAAGCAAACGTCTTGAAGAGATTAATGCATAAGTAAAAGAAAAAATAAAGGAGAAAGAGGAGAAAAGGAAGCACAGTTGTCAAAATTTCACATCTGTGTTCTGTGGAAGATTTTCCTCACTCTAAATAAGAAATTATTAATCATTCTCAAGGGAAAATTAAACTTGCTGTTCCAGTTACCACTGGAGTAACTGTGACTGTCTTATCATCATTGTATTCCTGGTGTCTGTTAGCTAAAAAGATGAGAAAACAGAAAATACTTCTAGAGAAAAAATGATAGAAACAGTCAGTGTAAGCTTGCCATTGCCAATGAAGGGAAACTCTATCTTAGTTGTAAAATAACAATATTCCTTATACAACCAACTTTCTACTAATCACAGTACACCAAAAAGAAGAATAGAAATGTGTTTAAGAATTCCTCAACAAGACTAAGCTGTATGTGGGAAGGAACTGCTTAATTCATCGTCTCCAATATAGCGCACCTAGAAGACACAAAACAAAAACACAAACACACACTGGAGAATGAGTGAATGACATTGCTCACTATATGGACCTTCATTTAATTTCTTTATCAAGGAAAATTATAATTTTGTCTTTTTTCTTTATCCTAAAGGTAAGTAGTAGGGTTTCAAGAAACACCTCCATGAGCCTTTCAGATGGATTAATATTACTCTAACTTAGGATCTAAATGGAACAAAAAAAATCTGACACTTGGGAGACATTTTATGAATTAACAATCTTTTTGTCAGTGTTATCTCCTGGTTTTTAAGAGATGCTAAGAGGAGAGGCTAGAACAAGTTTCTGAAACTTGCAGCTAACTGGGGGGTGGTGGGGCCATGCTTCCAAATGATGCCCTCTCAATGGCAACTGAAGTCTCAGCAAACTCAGAATCTCTCAGTCAAAGGCTGAACAAAGCCTGCTATTTTAGGCATTCGGTAATAAATTAGAAGAATGGATCACAGGAATACATTTACTGAAAAGCAATTGAAGAAAAAGCTTTTAGAAAAACAGATTTTTGGCAAAAGCGACCATGAGCTATTCTGGTCTTTGTCATTATGAAGCACACAGAGCAAATTTCCAAAGCAATTAATACAAATGAACATCACATTTTAAAAAATCAATTTTTTACATGAGATGCAAAAAGATAGAGACTAATATCCAGGCTTACAAATGAGCACTTTGCATCATTAAAAGTATCACAAAGGTTTGAACTAAAAGGGTCTAAAGTATCAAGTTTATAATATTATTACTATCATTATGCATTACTAGACAGACGACCTGATCTTAAAAATATAACCAAAACAGCTTAAGAAATCCTTCAGAGTAACAAAAGGTGTCATTATGTGTCGAGAGTGAAATTTGATTTATAAATAGAAATAATAGAGATGGTAAACTACACAAGAAGCCATAGCTTTGTTTCTCTGGGCTTCTTCCATGGGTTGAGGCTGTGGAAAATGTGCCCCAGCCTTGTGTTGAAATGAGCTGCCAGGTTTTTTTCTATTGTATGTTCGGTAAAGCCTGTTTTGGAGGATATGAGAAATCCAGGTAGCTTTCCCTCTGGTCACTGGCAGTGGTTAGCAGTGCCCCCCCTCATTTGTATGTAGATTACTGGCACTGACACTACGGGAGAAATGAAAGATGCTTCTAATTCTTAGAGAAACATATCTGATTGGGAAATGCCTCTAAACAAACATGCTGTAAAAATACATCCACATATTTCATATAGAGGGATTCATAAGTTTCTTCAAAGATAGAAAATACTTGATTTTCTGTTTTAAAAAGTTCCAGTACTTCCAAACATAGCCAATCTCTCAATAAATGTGAATACTTGTAAACATTTTCCGCCCAATTCCATTAATGAGCTGTCATAGATGAATTGCACCTGTGATGACAAATGCTTACTGGATAATTTGGGGCTATCATAGCCCTTCTGCTTTTATTTTGTAAATTATCCTCTAGCAAAGAGGTATGGCAAACCACATGCCACGTCTTGTGGTCTACCAGAACGGGGTTTTACTATTTCTCTTCCATAGAGGAAGGGTTTATTAAGCACCAGCTGTGACAAACACCATACTGAGTTCCCGAGTTATAAAGGTGAGGAAAGCAGTGCTGAGGCTCTGCCATCAAGGAGCTTTAGAGCAAGTGGAAGAAAGGCCGTGTAAACTCATGAATACAATGAGCTTACTAAACACTCTATAACAAGAGGTGTGTACTATGTCTTAGACAAGCACCAATGAGGATGGAAATCTCTCTGGTGGGTTCTCAGAGATCACTTTGATCTGGGCGGATGGTTATGAGGGACCAGTATTCGAGGAGGTGATCTGGCTGGTTGCAAAGGCAACTGAGGAGCACGAAAGCATAGGGTGTATGGTGGGGAAGTAACCAAGGGAGCCTGGATTGTGAAGATTCACAGGTGCCATGTTTAGGAGTTTAGGCATTTCAGACACAGAATGGGAAGCCTCTGAAGCCTTTAGTTCAAGGTAATGAAATCATCAGACTTGCACTTCTAGAAAACATTCTGGGGGCCACTTAAAATCTAGAACAAAGAGAAGCCTAGAAAGATGGGTTAATGAAGCCATTCCAGCCATTAAAAAGGAAATGGTGAAAACCTAACTTAAAAATCTGATTCTTGTTGTAGATTATCGTGTTTTGCCACATGTCCTGATACCCTCCATGCAGTAGGATAATGTCTTTGCTCCCTGTTGACCTCAGCAATGATAAGGCATATTGCTTTGTCTAATGTCATGTCACTTACAGGTAGAAATCTTAAGAAGCTGATCAATCAGCCAAGGTCTTGAAAGAACAGAGCTGTCGCCAAGTCATAGTGCCATAGGACACAAGCAAGAAATCTTTCTTTTTGAATGTTGCTGAGATTTGGGGATTTTTTTGTTCCTAGCTTAGCGTAACTTCTAAAATCTCCAAAATAGTGTGCATTTTATTTTTCCTATTTTCTTGTGGTGAAAAGCATTGCTGATAATCCATAAATATTTATTAGGCCTCTACTTGAATATTAGACACTGTGTTTACTGATGACCAATTTTTTTTTCCCTTAGAGACCTTGCATCATGCCAGGAAGAGATGACATTAAACAAACAATATCTTTGGGAATTCAGAAAGCATGGAAATTTCTTCTGCCTGAATGGGATGGGTCATGGATGGTTTCCCACAGGGTGGAATGGGAATAGTGAAAAATGAAACAGGTAGGCTACTAAGACCAGGATGGGGAACAGAAAGAGGGCAAAGTCATAGAGACAAAAGCAAGAAAGGAGAAATTTGTACATCATCTTTGGGACAGAATGAGCTAGTTATTCTTAATCAGTAATGTCTGTGCTGTCCAGTAGATTGGCTGGTTCCTCAGTTTGACTAGTCACGGTTCAAGCATTCACCAGCTGTGTACAGCTAGCTCATTGAAGAGAGAGAGCATCTCATTGTTGTTGTACTGGACAGTGCTGGTCTAAGAGAAGTAGGATAATAAAATAAGAAAATATGAAGAACCAGAGAGTCTTTGAATGTCGGGATATTTTACTTAAAATTTCAAAAGAATTAAAGTGACCACATGAAAGTAACTGAAAAGATTAGTATTAGCAAGAAGGGATAATTAATGAGACACGGCTGGAGAGGAGGATAGTGAGGGGATTTTACAGCAACCCAGAATTGAATGACCTAGATCAAAATGGTGACGGGAAGAATAGAAAGAAAGGAATACAGTCTATTCTCATCACTTGCAGAGTTTGTATTTGCAAATTTGCCATTCACTTAAATTTATTTAATTTTATTAAATTTAATAATTTCGTGTATTAAATAGATTTATTTGATAACCCCAAAATCAATACTTGCAGGACTTCCTCAGTCATTAACAGACAAGTCCACCATAGAGGAAAACGCCAGTTGTCTACAGATACATGCATTCCCAGCTGAAGTCAAACATGGCAACACCCTACCTTCTTGTTTAAGCTCTTATACTATGAACAAGTATCCTTTTTGAGTTTATTTCATGCCATTTTTCGAGTTTTTGGAGTCGGTGATGTTGCTGTTTAACAGGGCCTCCAAGCATAGTGCTGAAGTGCTTTCTGGTGTTTCTAAGTGCAAGAGAGCCATGCTGTGCCTTACAGAGAAAATACGTGGGTTAGATATGGCTTTGTTCAGGCATGAGTTATAGTGTCGTTGGCCATGAGTTCAATGCTAATGCATCAACAGTATGTATTAAAATAGGGTGTCTTCAAATAGAAGCACATATAAAACAGGGCTCTGTATTGATTGGCTGAGGAAAATGTTGTGACCAGAGGTTCACAGGAATTTAGCCCTGTATTTCCTCTTGACACAGTGGTTCAGTATTTGCTAATTCAGTGTTTTCAGTGACTTTATAGAACATAACTGCCATGAAGATGAAGAATTGGCTGTTTGGGGAAGAGGTATTGCAAACGGACATGAAACAGAAGCTGGGAGCTAAGAGGCTGATAAACACAAAGGAAATTGGCTGGGCGCGGTGGCTCACCTGTGATCCCAGCACTTTGGGAGGCCAAGGAGGGTGGATCACCTGAGGTCAGGAGTCTAAGACAAGCCCGGCCAACATGGTGAAACCCCGTCTCTACTAAAAATACAAAAATGTGTTGGGCATGATGGCAGGCACCTGTGATCCCAGCACTTTGGGAGGCCGAGGAGGGTGGATCACCTGAGGTCAGGAGTCTAAGACAAGCCTGGCCAACATGGTGAAACCCCGTCTCTACTAAAAATACAAAAATGTGTTGGGCGTGATGGCAGGCACCTGTAATCCCATCTACTCGGGAGGCTGAGGCAAGAGAATCTCTTGAAACCAGGAGGCAGAAGTTGCAATGAGTCGAGATGGTGCCATTGCACTCTGTCTCAAAAAAAAAAGAACAAGGCAAAGCAATTAATTGTTACCTCAGGTTGCCTGAAAGAACATGATACCAAGGCCCAGACCACAATTTTCTTTTAATTAAAGCCCAAGATTTGCTCATAGTCACTGCAAAGAAGCCACCTATGACTGGATTTTCTGGCTTGCTTACTCAGACTATTTTATTCTTATCCACTGAAAATGCAAGCAATCCTTTCAATAGTTTACTTTTTACTAATATTTAAAAGAAAAACACTGGCATAGGAAGTATAGGCGTTCTAATTTCCGTGTCTCTATGTGAATCATTCCAGCTAGATTAATTTTTACTCTATTTTGCTGCCTGAATAGTTGGACTATAGGAAGTCTGAAAAGTAATACACTGAACCTGTTGGGTCAAGAACAGTATACAAGCGAGTTCTTTTAGTTCCCCAAAGCCTTGAGATTTAAAAAATCCACTAGAGAATCCTCATTAAGATTTTAGAAACTGGCATGCTGGGTCTTTTTTTAAAAGAAATATGATTTGAAAGATGCTAAACATATTTGAGGAGGAGTCAATTCATAAGAGAAAAATAAATTCACTTAATCTTTAGGTAATGGATCAATAAAAACACATAAATAAAAGAGCCAGGTATATATATACACACACACACACACCCCCCTCTAATTTTGTGGAAACCATTGTCTTAAAATGTTGAATTAGAGACTGCAGCTCTAATGATCAATATTGTTCTCTCCTGTGAGAATTACGCTATTAAAGAAGACCTTGCATTCAAAGGAGCTTGTGCAAAACATATTCTGAAGATCTGAGTTGGTTAATCTGGCAACAGAAATATTCATAGTTGAAGATCAACTTAAATCATCAATAGTTATCATCCTACTACTGAACTAAGGCCAGAACATGAGTGACAGAAAAAAAATAAGATGAGATCCATTTGCTTTCATGAAAAAAAAAAAAAGGTAGCGCCCACCTTTATCAAAGGAAAAAAAAGGAAGAAAGAAGAAAGGGAAAACGATGTAAAAAGGGAGCTAGAACTAGGCTTCATTTTATTGTGTTTTACAAATGATGAGCATATTTACATTAAGTCTTCCAAACTGGGGGGCAAAAGATGGCATATCATCAGTGCAATTAATTCTAAATTTCTTTTTGAGATGAGGTCTCTACTGTCACCCAGGCTGGAGTGTAGAGCTGAGTGGTGTAATCTTGCGTCACCGCCACCCCAACTTTCCAGGCTCAAGCAATCATCTGGCCTAAGCCTCCTGCGTTGTTGGGACAATAGGCGCATAACACCATCCCTGGCTAATTTTTTGTATTTTTTTGTAGAGATGGGGTTTCGCCATGTTGCCTAGACTAGTCTCAAACTCCTGACCTCAGAAAATCTGCCCGCCTCAGTCTCCCAAAGTGCTGGGATTACAGGCGTGAGCCTCCACCCCGACCTAATTCTTTTCTTGGTACTGTATTAATATGAAGACCCTACTGGCCCTAAACAGTGGGTTTTAGAGCACAGATACCCTTTAATGTGGTGAAACACTCTGTAGGAACTGAAAAATACTTCAAGAAATAGCCTTGTAAAAATCCAATGCATGTAGCAGAATAATCACTGGATTCCTTATTCTGAACTTCTTACAATAAACCATAGGCACAAAAGCCACTTCTTGAAAATACGCTAATATTTTATTGCTGGGGAAATCTGACAAAAAACTGATTTAGGCAGGAACTTACTATCACCTCTTTTTCTCAGACCACAAAAATATTTTTCAGAGGTGGAACCTCTCCCTGAACTGTTTTAGTCAACAAACACACACTGGAGAGCTGCCCTGTAGCAAGGAGGAGAGGGAGCATTGCAAAATGCTGATTCCTGAGCTTAAGATAGTACAATACCGATACCGTCATGGAGAATTAGAACACAGACGCCAAGTTGTATCCAGAACAAGGAGACAGAGAAGAAAAAAAAAATACTCACAGTTTACTTTTTCCATCCTCTGAGACTAGAGCACTGAGTCTGTCATTGTAGGATTTACGAAGCTTTGTAAGATTTGTAAGCTTTAGGCAACTAGATTACACCAAAGGGTCTACACTTTGAAGTCAGCAAGGCTGCTCTCATTTATAGGCTCGGCTTTTCACAGTCTCACCTGTGGAGCCCTTTGGCCTTATTTATACTTCACCACATTTTCCTAACATTCTAATCCAAAAGTTCTCGATTTCTACTTTGTTTCCAATTTCCCACTCACCTTTTCCACCTAACACCTGGTTATCCCCCGTGGCTCCCTAGACACTTGTGCTTGGTCAGGCTGCCAATTTCTTTCATGGCCCTGAGGACAGGACCCAGACTAGAGTCTCAGACAAAGTTTTGTGTGTGTTTCTGAACCATGTATAAAGGAAGTAAGAAACTGCAGATGGGAAATGATCAAAAGAGAGGTAATCATCAGTATAATTCCCTAAAACATTCAAGAAAGGAAAAGTAACATAACAAAAGCCCTTCTGCAAGGAAAAAAAAAGATTCAATTATTTAAAATCATATAACCAAATTCACAAATTTATTTGACTGCATGAAGATGTGCAAATGTTAAAAGAAGTATTTTTGCTGTTGTTGTTTCCTGTGAAATGCTCTAAATCTGCTCAAAAGTAATTTAATTGGATAAGCTTTGTTCCAGTTACTGAAAGTTCTTTCAGGGATTCAGTCTCCACGTGGAAGTTGTTCTCCAATAGGCATGGCAATGATGGGCAAGTTCTATAGCTACACCATCCAGCCCAGCAACCACTAGGCACATGTAACTATGGAGCCTTTGAAGTATGTGGCTACTGAGACTGAAGGGCTCAACTTTTTTTTAAGTTTTATTTTAACTTATTTAAATTACCATTTATATAGCCACACGTGACCAGTGGCTGTGGAATTGAAACCCACAACTATAAATGACAGGTGCTCCTTTGAGTTTGTGGCCAAAACAGGAAGACATGAGAGCGGCAAAGTCCTTGTCTTCATTCATCTTATCATAGTGGCTGGGTTGGAGGCAAGGCCTGGCTTTCCATCCCTCCTTTGGGGCTTACTCTTTTCCAACATGGGGCATACAGGAAAACTCTGCAATGTGGCTGACTCCTGGTCTGTTAAAAGAGGAGGTAAGGATATTTAGATACTAAGCATTTTCTGTTTCAATAAATCCTAACTTTCACGTCTGTTATCTCTGTGAAGGCACAAAAATCCTATTATAGGAAATATCAATTCTCCTTTTTGCCTTTTCTTCTTCTCCCTCTCCTCATTCTCCTCCTCCTTTTTCTCAGCTTCTTACTCTTCTTTCTTTAATAGCGAGGCTACTACTTCTTCCCTACACCCAAGCAGATGGCTGACATGGTCTAACTTAGAGAGAAAGTCATTTACAGACAAAGGCAACAGAAGCGCAGTGTGACATTTCTAAACTCATCTCCCATCACAGGAGCAAGTATTTTACAGTCAGTTCGGTGCTGCAATTTGGTGAAAGGTCCACAATGACCAAGAACACAAGGCAGCTTTTGTGCTCATAAAACTATAGGTGGCCCAAGATGTCCCTCAGTAATGTTTTATTTTAACAACATTGAAAAACATTAAAAAAACAACACAGAAAACTTGCAATGACATTTCAGCTACCCAGCACTATATTATTCTAAACCATGGAAACCAAAGGTAAACCCTTTTCATGGCAGAAGGTAGGAACTGTTTTTCTTCTGTGTTCTTAATAGTGAATTTATACCTGCATCTAATTATATTTTTTTTCTGTTCTAATTTCTGGATTATTTGCATCTACATTTTCAACCACTTCTGGTGCAAAAGAATTTAATATCAATATCTCACAAAGCATAGTGAATTACAAAAAACAATGTAAAACATTGCTTTAAAATCTTTAACAATGGAAGTTTAAAAATGTAAACAGAAATTTAAAGAAGTGATTGACTTTGTTCAAGTTATTTTAGCAAAAATGAAACTATAGGAAAATATCAATTTAAAGCACCCTGTAAAAAAAAATCAAAAACTGGAGATATAAACATATAATATTTGAGGCAAGGTAGACACAACCTTGTTCAAAAATGCATACACAAAGATTTAATGTATTGATCAATCCTGCATTTTCAGACCAGTGTTTATGATGTGCTGTTCCTATGTCAGTCCTAAACAAAGAGGACTCCACTATCAGCTGTGAGAAAGGTATTTACTCTTCCCAAGAAGAGCAATGAGCCAGTCAACAAATGACTGCACAATGAAGCATTCAGGAAATAGATTTGCTAATAGTGTATTCCAAAATTCCCGTGCGTACACACTTATAATCATTAGAAATGACAAATGATAATGTCGCTTTTAAGATTAGATTCTTCATCTAGGTATAAAAGGAAGTCTCTCCCTTTGGGTTAATTTTCCCTTTTTTGGAAAAGCCTATCTTTTTTTTTTTTAGTATTCTAATAAATAGAAGAAAATGAAACAGCAAGACTTAATGTCTTTCAGTTCTCACTTAAATCTTCTGGAAAAAATATTTAATTCTTTGTATGAAAAATAAAATCATTGCAAGCAACAAGTTGTTATCAAATGACAGCATATTCTTTTTTCTGAAAATAATTATTTGTTCTTTAATTGAAAAATGGCAAAGGTTTATGTTGTCAGTCAGTAAAACATTTTTAATGCCAGTATTTTTATGAGAGCTCTTATCCTCTTAAGAAACACAAGATAATTTAAAACAACTGTATTCCACACAAATAAGCCAGCCTCTCCCCAGTCCAGTTTGAAATCACCTTTCTCCAACTATTTCATTAGCATGCCAGTGATGACAAACCCTTAGAAAGTTGTAGGGGCAGAAGGGAAGGGTGGGGACAAGGCCAAAAAGGCAACACATAATCTCATAACATAGATTTGGGGTATTTTGCTGGAGAAAAGGAGGTTTTAGAGGAACTTAGTCTAGCTGGTAACGGGAACATGGTGATGTACATTTACACTTCACTCATACCTGAATCTGAATCTGAATCATTCTGGAAAAAATGTTCAGAAGCCTCCTAATATGACTGCACTTAGTATTCTGGGGAGACTGCCCTCTCCCCTTGACGTGCCTCATCCCTTAAGAATGTGAGTCTGATCAGCATGAGCTCTGTGGACGCCACCATATTCACTCAGAACTTGATTCATATTTCTTTCAACTGGATTGAGCCCACAATGAAGAGTGTTCGTCTTTAAGGCCCTTATCTGCTCACACAGAAAAAATATTTTTTTCATCAATACTTCTTGTATTTTCAACCTGGAAATGGAGATCATCTTGCTAATATGGGACAGAATTAGAGCGGTGGGGAATCCCAGGTGCACAGCTGGTTAGCCTATCACATGACACTGAAGTGTCATTGGACAAGTTTCCTGGACTCTTGTTAAGCCAGTTACCAAATCTAGGTGAGATGACATATGTTTGATAACAGTTTGACGCAGAAACCAAACAGTCTGTTTGGCTGGCCGTAAAGTACCAGGATGGCCAAACAGGCATATCAGCTTATAAGCTAACAGAATGAAAAGGTAACATGCGAAACTGGAATATTTGCAAACCATATAGCTGATAAGAGGCTAATATCCAAAATATATTAAAAACTTCTATGACTCCACTGCAAAATAAATAACCTGACTTAAAAATGGGCAAAGGACTGGAATAGACATCTCTCCAAAGACATACAGATAACCAAAAGACATATGAAAAGGTGTTCAATAGCTTTACTAATCATCAGGAAAATGCAAATCAAAGCAAGCAGGAGATATCATCACACACCTGTTAAGATGGCTGTCATAAGAAAATAGATTAAAAGTATTGGTGAGGACATGGAGAAATTGCAACTCTTGTACACTGTTGGTAGGAATGTAAAATGGTACAGCCACTGTGGAAAGTAGCACAAAGATTCCTCAAAAAATCAAAAATAGAACTGCCATGGGATCGAGCACTCCCACTAGTGCTTATTAATCCAAGGGCAATGAAGTCAGCATCTTGAAGAGATATCTGCACTCTCATGGTCATTGCAGCATCATCCTCAACAGCCAAGATGTGGAAACAACCCAAATGCCCAAGAACAGATGAATAGATTTTAAAAAAGGTGACATACAGTGGAGTATTTTTCAGCCTTAAAACAGAATGAAATTCCACCATTTGTTAAGGCGTAGTTAGGTTGGAAGACATTATGCTAAGTGAAATAAACCAATCACAGGACAAATATGGCATGATTTCACTTTGATAAGGTATCTAAAATAGACAAACTGATAGAAGCAGGGTCTAGAATGATGATTACCAGAAGCCGGGGGCAGGGGGATACAGGAAGTTGTTCAATGGGTATGAAGTTTCAGTTACATGTGGAACAAGAAAAGGATGCCCACTCTCACCAATCCTATTCAATATAGTACTGAAAGTCCCAGCCAGAGCAATCAGGCAAGAGAAAGAAATAAAAGGCATCCAAATTATGAAAGGAGGATGTCAGATTATCTCTGTATGCTGGTAACATAATCTTATACCTAGGAAACCCTAAAGATTTCTCCAAAAGACTCCTAAACTCAATAAACAACTTCAATATAGTTTCAAGATACAAAACAAAATATGTGAAAATCAGTTGGATTTTTTTTTTTTTTTTTTGAGATGGAGTCTCCCTCTGTCACTTAGGCTAAAGTGCAGTGGCACAATCTCGGCTGACTGCAACCTCCACCTTCCAGGTTTAAGCAATTCTCCTACCCAATCTCCCAAGTAGCTCCCAGGTTTAAGCAATTTTCCTACCCAATCACCTAAGGGATTACGGGTGCATGCCAACACGCCCAGCTAGTTAGTTTCCTTTTTCTTTCTTTCTTTTTTTCTTTCTCTTTCTTTCTTTCCTTCTTTCTTTCTTTTTCATTTTCTTTCTTTCTTCCTTCCTTCTTTCCTTCCTTTCTTTCTTTTTTCTTTTTTTTTTTGTATTCTTGGTACAGACAAGGTTTCACCATTTTAGCTAGGCTGGTCTTGAACTTCTGACCTCAGATGATCCTCCCACTTCAGCCTCCCAAAATGCTGGTATTACAGGCATGAGCCACCATGCCTGGCCTGTTTCATTTCTATATATCAACAACACTCAAACTGAGAACCAAATCAAAAACTCAATTTCATTTACAAAAGCCACACACAAAAATAAAATACCCAGGAATACATTTAACCAAGGAGATGAAAAATCTCTACAAGGAGAACTCATAACACTGATGAAAAAAAATCTTGAATAATGGAGACCATAAATCTAAGCAAATTACCACAGGAACAGAAGTCAAACACCTCATGTTTTTACTTATAAGTGGGAGCTAAGCATTGAGCGCACATGGACATAAATAGGGGAACAAAAACACTGTAGAATACTGAAGGGTGAGGGAAGAGGAAGTGGATTAAAAAACAACCTATCAAGTACTATGCTTACTACCAGGGTGGCAGAATCTATACTTCAGACCTCAGCATCACAAAATATTCCCTTGTAATAAATCTGCACATGTACTCCCTCTATCTAAAATAAAAGTTGAAATTAAAAAAAAAGAAATTGTAGCCAAAACCAACAAATGGAAAGACATCCCAAGCTCATAGATAGGAAGAATCAATATTGTTAAACTGTCCATATTGACCAAAGGGATCTGCAGATTCAACATGATTCTATGAAATTACCAAGGTCATTTTTCACAGAAATAGAAAAAACAATTCTAAATTTCCTGTAGAACCAAAAAGCACCCTGAATAGAAAAAGCAATCCTAAGCAAAAAGAACAAAGCCGGAGCATCACAGTATGTGACTTTAAATTATACTACAAGGTTAAAGTAACCAAAACAACATGGTACTGGTACAAAATAGACACACAGACCAGTGCAACAGAATAGAGAACCTAGAAACAAAGCCACCTACCTACAAACAATTGATCTTAGGGAAAGTGGATAAAATAAACAATGGGAAGTGGCACTCTATTCAATAAATGGTGCTGGGAAAACTAGATAACTATATATAAAAGAATGAAACTGGACTCCTACCTCTCATCATATACAAAAATTAATTCAAGACACATTAAAGGCTGAAATGTAAGACCTATAAAAAATCCTAGAATAAAACCTGGGAAAAACTATCCTGGACATTCACCTAGCAAAGAATTTAGGACTAAGTCCTCAAAAGCAAATATTAATGAAAATAAAAATTGACAAATGGAATTTCATTAAATGGAAGGGTGCCTGCACAGTAAAAGCAACATTCAACAGAGTAAACAGACAGCCTGAAGAATGGGAGAAAATGCTTGCAAACTATGCGTCCAACAAAGAACTAAGATCCATCATCTTAAGGAACTCAAACAGATCAAAGAGAAAAAAAGCCAAAATATGAATAGAAGACACATCTCAAAAGAAAATATGCAAGTGTTCAGCAAACATATGAAAAAGTGTTTACTATCACAAATCATCATAGAAATGCAAATTAAAAGCACAATGAGATATCATCTCACACCAGTCAGAATGGCTATTATTTAAAAGTCAAAAAATAATAGATGTTGGCGAGAATGTGGAGAAAAGGGAATGCTAATACAGTGTTGGTGGGAATGTAAATTAGTACAACTCCCACAGAAAACAGTATGGAGATTTCTCCAAAAACTAAAAACGGAACTACCATTTGACTCAGCAATCCCGCTACTGGATACCTACCCAAAGGAAAAGAAATTGTTATATCAAAAAGACACCTGCACTCATGTTTATCGCAGCACTATTTACAATAGCAAAGTCATGAAATCAAGCTAAGTGTTCACCACTGGTTTATTTGGTAAAGAAAATGTGTTTATACATCATGAAATACTATGCAGCCATAAAAGAGAATGAAATCATGTCTTTTGCAGCAACATGGATAGAGCTGGAAGCTATTAACCCAAGTGAAATAACTCAAATAGAAAACCAAATTCCGTATGTTCTCACTTATACATGAGAGCTAAACAATGGATACACATGAACAGAAAGATGAAAATAATTGACACTGGTAACTCCATAGCTGGGGAGAGTGGAAGAAGGTTGTAAGTTGAAAATTACCTATTGGATACACTGTTCACTATTTGGGTTACAGACTCACTAAAAGCAAAATCCTAACCATTACACAATATATCCATGCAATAAACCTGCACATATACCCCCTTAATCTGAAGTAAAATAACAAATAATAATAGTAATAAAATTTCAGTTACACAAAACGAGTAAGTTCATGAGATCTCTGGTATTTGTAGTTAACAATAATGAATTGCACAATTAAAAATTTGTTAAGCAGATAGATATCATGTTAAGTATTCCCACAATGACAGAAAAACATAAAGAAAAAATAAAGAGGCATAAGGAAATTTTAGAGGTGATGTATATGTCTATTATCTTGATCACGGTGATGGTTTCATGGGTAAATGCATTTGGCCAAATTCATTAAATTGTAAACATTAAACACTTGTGGGGTATCAATTATACCTTAATAAAGTTGTTTAAGAAATGCTTGTATGAACCTGTAATATACTAGTGTTCCCTCATTATTAGATCGGTGCTTACCACATGCTGCTTTCTATATCAGCCTTAAAAACAGGAGTCAGCTGTGGCCAGGGCCTTTACTCCTTCATGAAAACTTCAATCAACAGAACAATGGTTCAGATGGTGAAAGAATGACTGCACGGTGAAGCATGCTGAAGTGCTTGGATCTACTTAAATCAAATACAAAACACATTCATAGATGCTTAGAGCCTGATCCCGTGTGAAATATGTCTTCATGGAGCTTAGCATTCAATAATAAAACAACTAATTTGGAAGATGTGAATTTTCTAGAAAATTGATTTTTTCTCATTCATTCAGAGTAGAGAGAAGATAGCCAGAACTTGAGTCTGGATAACCAGATCCCTCTGGAAGCAACACAATGTCTGCTAGGAACCAAGATATATTCAAAGAACAATGACTTCAAATGGTTTCAGCCCTAGTGTCCTCTAAACTGTCTGATCATGTGTCTCTCATTTCTTTAGGTCGTAGACTCCTCATTTTACTTACGAATAACACTGTTTCTTTCTTTTTCTCAAAGAAAATCATCAGCTTTTTCAATTAATATGTGCCACAGTGTCTATTACTTTTCAGAAATGTCATTCCTTTTCTGCATTGCCTATTTCCAATTTTGCATCTGCTGATGTCCGTGTGCCAAATCTATCCTATAATGTTTTGTCAGCAAGTTATTCTCAGAAAAATAATGCAAAACTCTTAAAATCTGCTCGAGTGATTTCTCAGGAACCTTTTGGCTCATTGAAATCCTGTATTCATCCAAAGGGAAGTCTATTACCAAGAGCTATATGAGGCAAGTGTGACATGGAAGAAATTATAAAGAAAAAAATTGCATTTCAAAAAAAGTTCTCTCCATTTTATGGTTTTTATATAAAACCTGGTATCACTATACTCTTTTAAATTTGTTGTTAAAGGAAATATGCAAATCCTTAATTATATCTTTAATAAATATATATGAAAATACCACAAGCCATGATATCAATTCATCATTCAACACATAGCACATGTCTCTCTCAGCGCATGGCCCAAACCTCCCCTGGCCAAGCACTGCAGCACCTCACAGCAACATCCTAAACAGAAATCCTTCAGCATCACACCGTCACCTCCAGCACAAACATAGCGCCAAAGTCTCTTCAACCAGCATCCTCAAATCCCAGTGCCCTGCCCCACTTCAGCAGCTTTAAGAGAGAATAAAATGAAGATTGGGGAAGAGAAGGAGACCTAAGCCACTGACAGTGGGAATTATAGAAACACCATTATGGCTCAGGAGGTGCAAAACCAAAACTTTCTGAAGTGAATCATAATCTTCACGTCCTATGAAACATGACCCCAATGGCTACTAAAAGCTGACTTTGCTGACTGAGGTCACCAATTTCACTCAAATCACCTAGATCTCTAATACAACTCTTGAATATTCACCATTAATTATTTTACTTTTTTTTTGCATTAATATAAGGGATTAAAGTGTAGTTTTATTTCATGGATATATTGCATAAGGGTGAAGTCTAGACTTTTAACGTAATCATTGCCCAAACAGTGGACATTATGCACATTAAGTAATTTCTTGTCTGTCATCCCCCTCTCACCCTTCCAAGTTTCTAATGCCTCTTATTCCATATTCTATGTTCATGTGTACGCATTATTTAGCTCCCACTTCTAAGTGAGAATGTGTGGTATTTTTCTATTTGTTTCCAAGTTATTTCACTTAAGATAATGGCCTCCAGTTCCATCCATGTTGCTGTAAAAACCATGATTTTATTTTTTTGTGTGTGGCTGAGTAGTAATCTATTGTATGTATTTTGTTGTGTATACATACACCTCACAAAAAAATGTGATATATATATATATAAATGTGTATGTATATATACCACAAATTTCAAATTTTAAATTGTATTTACACTCAAATTTAAACTCAAATGCAAATACTTTGCCTATTCACTTTTTGTAATCATGGAGCTACATATATATCCACTGGGGAGCCTGATATTGTGCAGACTGCAAGCATGATGACGAAGAGACACTGAACAAATCAGGGAATAAGGACATTAAACAAGTAAAAATAAAAATGCAGGAATGAAAACTAAAAGTAATCTCAAGTGTTATGGGCAGAACGGGATTCAGTCATGCAACCCATGGCAATAGCACAGCCACATACCAAACAGCAGAGAAGTGGTGTTGTAACAGGAAGTCCCCACTCTTTCTTGGGCTTCCTGCAGCAAGTGGTAAAGAAATAGGTGAGTACAATGAAAAATCATCCAGTTTTTCCCAAGAATCAATGCTATCCCTGAGTCAGCAGAGTGTGGCCCCATCTCTGCCTCTATCACAACCTCACATACTCCATCCAGAAATGGTCCCAGACCTGACCCCCTCTTCAGCCACTTCGTTCACTCCTGGTGCAAGTGTTTCCATCATACACTGGGGTCTCTCAGCTACTTAATCACTTGCTTGATGGTTTGGGGACTATACAATCTTCTGCCAGCCCCAGGCCTACACATTCCTTAACAGATATGTGCAGGAATAGAGGGTACCATTTAACACCACTACCACCACCAGTAATCATACTAAACAAGCAGATGAATAACACTTATTGAATGCTTTTTATGCACCAGGCACTTTCCAAAACCCTTTATACTTAGGTACTACTTTTATACACATTTCAGAGAAGTAAATTGAGACTTACAGTGGTAAGCAATCTGTTGTGAAGTAGCATATCCCAAATTTAAATGCTTGTATGTTCGCTCCAAAGACCACATTCTTTATCACTATTCTAAGCTAAAGCTCACAAGTGAAGACTTTTTTTGTCTCCCAGGCTGGAGTGCAATGGCATGATCTCGGCTCACTGCAACATCTGCCTCCAGATTCAAGCAATTCTCCTGCCTCAGCCTCTCAAGTAGCTGGGATTACAGGTGTGCACCACCATGCCCAGATAATTTTGTATTTTTAGTAGAGACAGTGTTTATCCATGTTAGTCAGGCTGATCCCAAACTCCTGACCTCAGGTGAGGTGCTGGGATTACAGCCATAAGCCACTGTGTCTGGTCAATAATAAATCTTTAGAACTCCAAATACATAGCTAAAATTTTGAAGTATATAATTCTTCCATCAAGAAGGCCTTGTGAATAGGATTAAGTGGACCATAGCTCTTCCATCCCTTTTCAGAAAATCTTTATGGTTGGTCAGATTCTTTATATTATATGAATCCTAAAATATATTTGCCAGAGAAACTTCATCATATCTACACATATGATTACTCCCCATCCCTATCTAACCATTTAACCATCCCCACTAGACACCCCACTAACTTCATGTCTTACTGCTAATGCAAAAAAAAAAAAAATCTAATGTGTTTCTGGCAAACAGAGAATTTCTGTGGAAATCAATGGAGAGAAAGGTTAACATTGACTTCTAAGGCAAGACAATAGACTAGCTAGTTAAATGTCACAGATATAATTTTCTTATTTGAAAGACAGATCATATGAAATTGATGATGCTTTTCTGTGAGACAGTATGTAGGTTAATCATTAGGACTATTTACTATCATTTCCATGCTATAATACTGCTCAAATATTGAAATTTGTAATACCAAGTAAGAGAAGCTATTTTATTTATTTTTATTTTATTTTATTTTATTTTTACTTTTTTTTGAGACAGAGTCTCACTCTATCACCCAGGCAGGAGTGCAGTGGCATGATCTCAGCTCACTGCAAACTTTGCATCCTGGGTTCAAGCAATTCTCCTGCCTCAGCCTCCTGAGTAGCTGGGATTACAGGCACCTGCCACCATGCCCAGCTAATTTTTATATTTTTAATAGAGACAGAGTTTTACCAAGTTGGCCAGGCTGGTTTTGAACTCCTGACCTCCAGTGATCCTCCTGCCTCAGCCTCCCAAAGTGCTAGGATTGCAGGCATGAGCCACTACATCCAGCCAAGAGAAGCTATTTTAAATCTTAAAAATATGCTTTTACCAATTAAATAGTGTTTTCCTAATTAAGAAGCCTTGTAATATTATTCTGTTATTAGTAATTACCTGGGAAGAATATATATGCTATATGAAACTCTGTGGCTAGGTTGTACATATTACCCTGGAGAAATATACACAGGTAGTAGTATAATAGTATTTCTTTGAAATAAATCAAAGATATATATTATGAGTCCTAAATCTGGCAATCCTTGTTCACATTACCCAAAAGGGTCTGTTTTATCATGTGGTTTGCTCCCACATATGTGGGATTAATTTCTACTATATTTTAGAACTATATTAAGCCCAACTGGGATTAATTTATAATATATTTTTAAAGCACGTTTACATTATGTTAAATGGCATTTCAAGTAACACTCTAATAGGTTTAGGCCTAATAAGATTTTGTTTAGAGGAAGAGGGAGCAAACTACAGCCTGTGGGCCAATTCTAGCTCTCTACCTGTTTTTCTTTGACCCATGATGAGAACAATTTTTCCAGGTTTGCAATCAGTTTGATGATAAAGAATGCTAACTTTGAATCTCAATTAAATAGAATGTTATTTCAAAACAAAAGAGAAAAAGTTTAAAAATTTTTCAGTGCTCTTATTATTAAATGCAGTAGGCAGACTAACAGTCTCCAAAGATGTCCATGTCTAATCCCCAGAACCCATGAATATGTTACCTGACATGGTTAAAGGAATTTGGCAGATGTGATTAAGTTTATGGACTATTGCGGGTTGGACCATGGCCCCTACAAAGATATACTGAAGTCCTAATCCGTGATACCCATGAATGTTCCTTTATTTAGAAAAAGGGGTTTTGTAGATGTTATCAAGTTGAGGTCATCAAGGTAAGCCCTAATCCAATATAACTGATGTCCTTATAAGAAAGGAGAAGAGACAGAGGCCTAGGAGGAGAGAAGGCCTTGTGCTGATGGAAGCAGAGGTTGAAGCAGTGCAGCTGCAAATCAGGAAATGCCAAGGACTGATGGGCATAGCTCTTTCATCCCTTTTCAAGAAGTCCTTATGGTTAATCAGCTTCTTTATATTTTAGGGATTCTAAAATATATTTAAATCTATGCTATAGGAAACTCTGTTGCTATGTTTTACATACTACACTGGACCCATCGTAGTCCATAACCTTAATCACAGCTGCCAAATCCCTTTTGCCATGTCAGGTAACATATTCATAGGTTCTGGGGATTACGGCATGGTGGTCTTTGGAGACCATTATTCTGCCTACTGCATCTATGGAAGAAAGAATAAGAAAAAAAAGGATCCTACTCAGAATCTTAGAGGGAGTGTGGCCCTACTGAAACCTGGATTTTTGATTTTTAGACTCCAGAACTGTGAAAAAGTTTTTCAATAATTGCCATTGTTTTCAGCCACCTATTTTGTGGCACTTTGTTACGGGAACCCTGGAAAACTAACTCCAGGACTCTGCATTGCAAAATGTATCCTGAGTTATCCAGGTGGGCCCAGTGTAATCAATGGATCCTTAAAACTGGAGAGCGTTTCCAGGCTGCAGTAGAGAGAGAAATGTGGCGATAGAAGCAGGTTTACAGAGACACTACATTCCTGGCCTTGAATAGGAGGGAAAGAGCCATACGCCAAAGAATTCCGGCAACTTCTAACATCTGAAAGGCAAGACAGCAGACTGTATCCCAGAGCCTCTGGAAAAGCAGAGCCCTGAGAACTGTGTTGGACTTTTGACCTCTGAAACTGTACCAAATAACACAGATTTGTTTTCTGTAAGCTACCAAGTTTCTGATAATATGTTATGGCTGCAATAGAAAACTAATACAATAGGTTTGTATTACAAAAAAAAAAAAACCTGTTCTTTACTATTATTAATTTTTTTACTTTAATTTTGTGAAAATGTGTTTTCTCTCTTGTTTGGTAAGTACCTATAATTATATAGGTGTTTGATTTTGCATCTTGACCCACAAAGCCTAAAATATTTACTATTTGGTTCTTTACAAAATGCGTTGACGTCTGGTTTTGAGTGTTAGCAAATTTCAAGTTTGTTGAAAGGAAAATACTTAATGTGGCTTGTCTATTTATAAATACTACATTTCTTGCCAAAGAGTTTATTGAAGTTCAGATTAGAGAAGCACATTGATTATAAAGGCTTGTATAATTATAGATCTCAAAAAGAATTAAAAGAAACATATCCATTCTTCCTATGACTGTACTCATGCACTTAAAAAATTGATTTGTGAAGCTTGTCATGCGCCACCATGGCACAGTTGGGACAACAAATGCATGCTAAGTAGGTGATCGGAATAAAATATTAGACAACCTGGAACAAAGATTAGTGTTGACTTTTATTTTTAGAATACAAGCAAGCCAACTCATCCCAGATAGAAGGACAGGACGTCTGACTGCAGGTAGATGCTTCATAGCACTGTTACTATATAGCACTATATAAAAATCACGTTTGATAGGAATGTGCAAGACTGGAAAAATAAATATTTTCCCATTATAAAAAATGAAACTCACCTATATGTTCAGAATTTGTACACTAAGGATTTTTTTAGAATTCAAAATTTCTATTATATTATCCGTAAAGTTAAATTAATCATCTTTTCCATGAGTTCAAAACATATTCATCTTAATCACACCACTTGCAGTTTGGTAGCCTCATTTTGAAGACTGGAGAGTTAAGAAAGCATAAATCAATTGCTAAAGAAAGACATTATAAAGTCATTATAAAGCATTGTAAGTACTGCCAGACTGTCCCTGCCATACAGACTAGTTAACCCTGCTTTTATATGAGAGAAGCAGGTCGCTTAATGAAAAGCATCTTTCATTCAGTAATAACAAATCGTTAAGTGTCTACCATATGCTGGGAATGAGAACCCTAGCCTTGCCCCTGCTCCTCAGTGAACTCAGTCATTTGCTGTCAGAATGGAAGGTGCATTTAACCTTTGCTCCCACACTATGTGAGTCAATCTATGGGTCCCATTAGCATAGAACAGGTACGAGCTGAGTCGTCCTTACCCATTGCCAGATTGGCAAAGAAATATAGCAGAGAGGTCATATGAGACTTGGGAATTAGACAGACCTAGATTCAAACCCTCACTCCTTATTAGCTATGTAATGGTGGGAAAAAAAGTCTAAGATGTGGGACTCAGTTTCCTAGGGCTCAGATGTAAAATAAGAACCATCGCATCTCCTTCGTGGTGTTGCTGTGAGGACTGACCAGGAAGCACACAGATGCTCACCCAGTTGGCTCATCATACAGGGTGCTGGGTACATTTTAACCATGAGTGTCTTTCTAGGAGATAAAGTAAATATCAAGATATGCAATGAAAGGAACACTCAGCCTTCTTTGCACATCCTGTAGGAGTCTTGTGAAATCACTGGGTTTCTGTCACTCAGGGGACCCAGTAATGGAGCTCCTGCTGTACTCACTGACACGCAGCCATACATATAGCCATGGGTAACAGAAGGTGGGGACAGGACATCAGACAACCTGGAACAAAGGCCAGTACTGACTTCCATTTCCAGGTTCACATGCAAGCCTACTAACCCAGGATACTACAAAGATTTCAAAACGTTTACATTGAGGTGAGAACATCATGACAAGGAAGGGTGCATGGAAGAAAGGGGTGGGCAGTAAAAAGGAGGAGGAGGAAATGATAGAGACAGCCAGAAGGCTTAGAGGCACATATTGCTCAGTCACTCAGTATCCCAGGGAAGGGCTCGTGGTCCAGTCCCTGAATCTTTCTAGACTCACATGTATAGTGAGAATTGATCATGCTCATTCCAGCTTTAAATGTCTTTCATTTTCATGATTCTATTTTCCGGAGGTAGAGTGGTGATAAATGATAATGGAGAGGTCAGAAGATTAGTTGGACAATTTCAAAAGATAACTAGAAATGACTAGTGAATATGAGCAGTAACACTTCAACTTTTTAAGTAATATAAATTAAATCAATGTGATCCAGCATTTCCCTATCAATGAAAGAAATTAACAAGAACATCTGTGTAGATGAGAGCTCCGTGAAATACAAGCACTCTGAGGTTGTGGATAGGGGTGTGGATTGGTATGAGAGTTTGGAAAGAAATTTGGTAATGTTTATCAAAATAATTTAGAATATTCATATCTTTTGGCCCATTAATTCTTCTTAGAAACTACCATAAGCCAAAATGCCCACAAAAGTTATCCACAGACATGCAGCATTTATAATAACAATGATAAATTGGACATCACTCAAGTATTTAATATTAGCTAGATGCTTAAATAAGCCAGAATATATCAATATGTGGCCATTTTAATAAAAGCTTTTTAATGACATGGGGAAATGTCATAACATTAAAAATGTTAAGAAAAGAAAGCATATGTTCTCAGGTAAACTAAAAATTTATTTTTAAAAATACACTAAGAAATTACTGTTGCTGGAATAATGAAGACATCTCTTATTCTCCATATTTTCCAAATTCTTTACAAAGCACATGCCTCATCTTTAAGCTCAGAAAGAACATAAAGCTAAAATAATTGTCATAAAAAGAAAAAATATATAAAAGGGAATTGTTCTCATCATTTTCTTTCATAGTTCTGAGGCCTTATGTTCATGAGAAGAAAGATAAGAAAATTTGCAGGAAAACAATATTTTTATTTATACTGTATTGATTTTGGAAAGGCCATGAGACAGTGGAAAGAGAAATTAAGATATGATGACATAAATTATTGAAGAGGGCGCCATTTCTAGGAGAAAAAACATTTTAAACCTCTCCACAAATTAAATGCCACATAATGTGGCATTATTCATTTTCATTTTCATTGAATTGTTATATATAATAGAATTAAAATTTTAGAATATACCTTGGCTATGCTCTCCTCTGAGAAGCTTCTTAAAGTCTTTTCACCTCTTATAAATTTCTTGTACGTTAATAAAAGAAAAATCTTTCTACCAAAGCTTTCATTTCCAATTATATTATAAAAGTTTTGCTCTTCAATTCCTCTCCCAGGAAGTTATGAGTGAAAATTTTATACTGTGTTCTTTTAACTTTTTTAGCTAAGGCCTTTTAAAAGTTATTTTCTCCATATTTTCTTCCTCTATTACTGGACTTTTGCATTTAATCCATGTTTAAAGACCTGTTTTATGCTTCTGTGTTTTATCTAAATCTTTTCTGGCAGTCAGCAGAAATATATGCATATTTCATACTCACGGTAATAAACTATATCCGATCCAGAACGAGAAATTCATCTCTTAAAGATCTCCACATGGGTTAACATTACACCTTCTCTAGATAAATTTGTCTATCAGGAAATCAGTTTAAATTTAATTTAGAGGAGCCACATGATATAGTGAAAGGAGCCCAAGGCTTGAAGTTAGAACACCTGTTTTTGGAGCTGGATCCACCATATTTATGATTGGCACAATTCACTTGGTCCTTTGGCTCACAAATCTGTCACATGTGGAACTGAGATGACATCATCTTCACAGCATTACTATGATGATAAGAGACAATACATTTAGAAATGAATGCAACGTTGTGAAGCCACTGTTAACCCTTTCACACCCAAAAGAGGAAAAAGGGCTTTGATAGAGCCTCTTCATTCTATTAACATGCTGTATTTATTCAAATAAAAAAATAGTAAAAGTACACTTAATAGATTTGGTGACCCAGTCTGGACACAGTTCATTGCCTGGACACATTATCTTGAATACAGCTCAAAAATTCACTGGCGTTAACATGATGTGATTTTTTTTCCAGGTAAGAATTCTATATGATTCAACAACTAAACTGATAGTTTACACAACAGAGGGCAGCTACTCTAATAGTAAGCGAAATATTGCCACTTATAAGCTCAGTATTTCCCTAGGTAACAGACATTTTCTCTAAAACAGCTCATTGGGGTCAACAGATTAGGATTTATATGTACTTTCAAAATCAAACAGTATGGTTTTTTTTCTTTTCCAACTTAGTAATGTAAAGACCTCTTTTAAAGGAAAAAGATCTCACTGACTGCCAATGTTGACAAATTATTTTTACAACAATATTAATATATACCACTAGATATGATCTGCCTGCCCTATCCTCATGGTTCTTTTGCAACAACTATAAAACTAAAATTAATTTGTAAATTAAAAGCAATCAAAATTTTTAAGAAGTGTGAAAATCAATAATATTGATGAAAATAAACACATTATTTCACTGAAAGTAACTTATAATTCTCAATGTGAATATGTAAATACATGTATATGTAAAGCCTGACATTTCTATAAATATTATTTTCTCAATGTTTTTGTCTATTCCAAATTTTATAAAATCACCAGTGGTGTGATATATGTTTAAGTTATATCTGTAGTGTACATATGGAGAACATAAGAGCAATGTCTGAGTTACATGTTTAGCATACATAGGAAACACAAGCAAATGTCTGAGTTACACATGCAGTGAACATAGAAAACACGTACACACACCTGAATTAAATAGTGCACATATGCAATCATTGCAGGCACACACCTGAGTTATACATGCAGTGCACATACACAGCACTGACAGGCTCAAACTTAAGTTAGATACACAGCGCATGTAGGAAACACAGACACACATTGGAGTTATATACATAATCCATGGAAAACATACAGACATACACCTGAGTTATACATGTGGTGCACATATGGAGCACCAGTAGGCACATGCCTGAGTTATTCAGGTGGACGGGGACACAGAAGCAATGCCTGAATTCCATATGGAAGACAAATCTAGCCGTTAACTCAAGATAAATAAATAGCACTGCCTCAGTCTAATCAGATTATTAATTCATCAAAAGTGTGCTATAAAAATTGCATGATCAAACTGCATCAGGAGCCCCAGATAACCCTGACATGCATAAATTACTTTTTTAGAGCTATAACCAAAATACAATTTATAAAATTGATCATTTTCTTGGAGAATTCACAAGCATAGGGAAAAATGTTCACATATTCTTGTTTGAGAAACTCTGCTATTGATCAAATAACTTATATCCAAAACTTTTGAATTTTTTTAAATGAAATAGAATCCTAGATTTCTGCATTTGAATAGAACTTGTGGGACACCAGAGTTCAGCCAGATCTGACTTATTGATTTATGTTGCTGACTCAGGATGACAGCATCCACAATAGCCTCCAAGCATTGGGAGCTCTGGCATTTAATTTAATCTAGTCTCCATCATTGCCCTTCATCTTCTCCTTATTGCTGCTGCTTCTTCTCTCTTTTCCACCTTCATGCCCTGTTCTTGCTCTTCTTCAGTACCATGCACATTTGAGGACAGACAAAACAGACATGCCATGAAACAGATTTGTTTTCAGTCTGAAAGCCCACAAAACAGCACCTCTGTGGAAAGGAAGCCATAGTTACAGCTGGTTGTGTATCTGGAAATTCTGAATTCCCCTGCAAATGTTTAAGACGGGGCCGTTTTCTGCTATCAGTTACAGAGCAAATAGAACCCCAGGTCTGCTCACCCACACAGTTCACACGGAAAGTATTGGGCATCCCACATATATTGAGTAAATGAGTTGACATTTTGCTATTACATATATAGCTATGATCTACAATAAGGAGAGTAGAAAGAGAAGTAGACACATAAGAGGCTGATTTACTGAATTTTCAGCATTTCATTCAATTTAACAAATATTTATACAGTGCCTATTTTCTGCAAAATACTGAACAATTTTTATTTTTCTCTTTACAGCAATTGTGAAATAAAATAACCAGATACCTATGCTCCAACTTAAATATCCATCTCCTTTATTTAAAACATATATTGACCATCTGTCACGAAGTACCAGATGTTCTGTTGGGGTCAGTAAGAGATTAAAGTCAATAAAAAATGTTTCTGGATTAAAAGACTAGAACACATGTTATGAATAACATAAAAATTCAGACTGGGGAAAAAAACAATTTCAACAGATAACAGAGAGAGGCAACAAAGACAAGCAAAGTGAAAGTTATATAGCATTTTGCCTAGGAACAAGAATATGAAGAAGAAGAAAGATCTGAGTTTAAGTTTCAGAGTTTTTCAATTATCTGTGTGACCCTGAGAAATTTTTTAACCTCTCCAAGCTGTAATTTCCTCTTATGTTCCAGCAGGCTCAATAAAAGTACCTAACACATTCTTTTGTCTTGTTTTTGTTTTGGAGAATTAAATGAGATAAAGCACAATACCTGGCAGAGAGCTAGTCCTAAATAAAGGCTATGCATTTGCACTATAATTACTACTTTTAATATATTGGTGCCAGAAAGAACGTAAGAAAATGAATGGAGGCCAGCTGCAGTGGCTCACTTCTGGAATCCCCCCACTTTGGGTGGCTAAAGCAGGTGGATCACTTGAGGCCAAAAGTTTGAGACCAGCCTGGCCAACATGATGAAACTCCCTTCTTAATCTAAAATACAAAAATTAGCTGGGCATGGTGGCACATGCCTGTAATCTCAGCTATTGGGGAGGGTGAGGCAGGATAATCACTTGAACCCAGAAGGCAGAGGTTGCAGTGAGCTGCACTCCAGCCTGAGTGATAGGGTGAGAAAGAAAGAAAGAGAGAAAGAGAAGAAAGAGAAGAAAAGAAAGAAAGAAGGAAAGAAAGGAAGGAAGGAAGGGAGGGAGGAAGGAAGGAAGGAAGGAAGGAAGGAAGGAAGGAAGGAAGGAAGGAAGGAAGGAAGGAAGGAAGGAGAAAGGGAAGGAAGGAAGAAGAAAGAGAAAAAGAAAAAGAAAGGAAAGAAGGAAGGAAGGAAGGAAGGAAGGGAGGGAGGGAGGGAGGGAGGGAGGGAGGGAGGGAGGGAGGGAGACAAGAAACATAGGACCCTACTTTGGAAATGGGGAGCATTCTCATTTGGTTAAAAGATTAGATCATAGAAGAAAAGTAGAGTCTGGTTGGTTTTAGTCAAATTGAAAAACAGGCTGAGATAAAGGGTTTAATGTGTATATAGTAAGAAAATCTTTGAAACATCTTGAACAGAGCCATGATAAAATCAGAGGTGCACTGTTGGCAGGATAAGGTGGAGAGAGGTAAAAATCAGAACATTTTATGAAAACAATTCCACTTAACCAAATAAGAATTAAGAGGTAAAATGGAATTAAGAGTGTTGATATGAAAAAGAAGAACTGAATTTGAAAGAGATATTATGGAGGTAGAATCCCTTAGAACATTTAGAAGCACCTTTAAGTTCAAAGAGTTTGGATAAAACAGGTCTCATAGAAAGAGCAAAGGTAATGCCATAAGCCCAATCTGGGTGTAATAATGACACTAAATATCTACTCTGTGCCAGACACATTGTATTGCTATATTTTCCACTGTCATAGTGGAATACCTGAGACTGGGTAATTTATAAACCAGAAGAGTTTTATTTGGCTCATGGTTCTGCAGGTGGGGCAAGCATGGCACTAGCATCTGCTTGGCTTATGGTGAGGCCTCAGTAAGCTTACAATCATGGTGGAGGGCATAAGAGGATCCCACAGATCACATGGCAAGATGGAGCAAGAGAGCAAGGAGGAGGTGTCAGGCTCTTTTAAACAACCAACTCTGGCATGAACTAATAGAGTGAGAACTGACTCAGCATCGAAAAGATGGCACCCAGCCATTCATGAGGGTGCTGTTCCTAGATCATTAGACACCTCCAGCTTTAGAGGTCACATTTCAACATGAGATATTGAGGTGACACACATCCAAAACCTGTCACATGTTATGTGTCATTTTAGATTCCCTTTAAGGCTGGTTATCCGATGGATTTCACATCCTCACACAACCCAACTGAAAAAGAGAAGAAAAAAAAAAAACTTCCTTTAGTTATTTCCAGCAACCTTCCCTCCTATCTCCCTGGCTTGAATTGACTACATTTCCATTCCTGAACCAATAACTGTGAGCAGTGGGTTGTCACATGCTTTAGGATGTAAGTATGTTTATCTGAATCAATTTTTGTGTTTAAAATAATAAAACTATATTAATATGGTTAGAACAGTAATTCTCAGCCTGAGGCAATTTTGTCCTGCAGGGGACATTTGCTAATGTCTGGAAAACTTCTGGTTGTCACAACTACAACAGTGTTACTGGTCTCTAATTGGTAGAGTCCAGGGATATTATTACAGATCCTACAATGCACAGAACAGCCCCCTAAAACACAGGAGTATTGGACCCAAAATTTTAATCATGTCGAGAGTGAGAATGTTGACTTTGAACAACTGGAGGTCATCCCTGAATCTGAGTGTGGGATCAGCTACAAATCCAACCTCACATTAATAGATACGGATAAAACCAATGTTAGAGAGACAACAAAAAGTCCATTAAATTAATAATACTCAACAAAAATTAATATGGTTGGGGTGTGGGGGCATTGCAAAAATGCTGCAGTACGATATTTCCAAATATCTACTCCTCTTTAACAGCAATGAAAACCCTAGCAATACTATCAAAATCAACATTTTAAGAACTCTGTCAACTAACCAAGAGAGGAATTCAAGGACTCTTTATTAAAGAAGAAACAGCTGCACTTCAATGAGAACAGTGACCTTTCTGGCATTTTAACTCACCCTACTCCCATCCTCTCTTCTCATCTCCACAATAGGTTTGAAAACCAACAGCCTGGTAAACATAATAGCAGTGATAAGCACAGACATAAAAAAAGAGTAGCTACCAACCAATGGAGAGGGAAAAGCAGATTTGAACCTCCTCAAAAGCTTCCCTTACCAGTTGTTGTTATTATTTGACCTGGCTGGTAGTTTCCTGGAAACCTCTATAAGCAGGGCTTGTCTTTACATGACCTGACTCAGAGATCATTCCTTCTAAACAACCTTTCCCCAGGAATTTGTCAAAAACCATCCATGATAATTGCTTAACATCACAGCTACCTAAAACATCTATAAAATTTGGGCAAACAAGAAGCTGACCAAAACATTACGTGGAAAATGTGGTGAATGAGCTGCCCATAGGGTCTGTCTGCTTGGGCTGCCATAACAAAATACCAGAGAGTGATCACTTGAACAACAGAAATTTATTTTTTCAGTCCTGGAGGCTAGAATGGTCCAGCATGGTCAAGTTCTTGTAAAGTCTCTTTCCCAGGTTTCCTTCTCACTGTATGCTGATTTGGTTCACATACACAGAGACAGGAGCAACATCTCTGGTATCTCTTCTTTTAAGGGCACTAATCCCATCATGAGTTCCCATTCACATGATCTCATCTAACCTTATTTATCCACCCAAAAGCCCCATCTCTGAATATCATTGTATTAACATACTTTGAAGGCCACACAAATATTCAGTCCATACATTCTGCCCTGGACCCTCAAGATGTCCTTCTCACATGCAAAATACATTAATTTTATCCCAACAGCCTCAAAAGTCTTAACAGATTCCAGCATCAATTCTAAAGTACAAAGTCTCATCTAAATAGTATTTAAATCAAATATAAGCAAGACTTATCCCAAAGCAAAATTGTTCTCGAGCTGTAAACTGGTAAAAATCATACAAGTTATTTAGCTTCCAAATTACAACAGATAGTGAAATCGGCATGAGATAGCCATTCCCATTACAAAAGGGAAAATTAAGAAAGAAGGAACAAGAGACAGATCCCAAGAAAGTCTTAAAACCAAGCAAGGCAAATTCCATTAGCTGTTAAGACTCAAGATATCTCTTTTTTATTTAATGCCATCTCTTCTAGACCTACAGGGATAGTGGATCCTGCCTCCATGGTTTTACACAGCCCTGCCTCCACCCTCAAGGCTCTAGTCACAGGACATATGGCCTATGAAATTGAGGTAATGGTCCCACCCCACAAAGGACACTACCCTGATGATCTTTGAATTGCCTTTGGGGTCACTACTTCATTTTCTTGAAAAGCACAAGGTGACAGCCCAATAGCCCTCTAGTCTGCTCTTGTAGGATCTTAAAGTCTGACAGCCTTTATTTCATCTCATTTTCTTTTGACCCTTTATTCAAACTGACAGCATTTTTGCTTGTATAATTGATCTCTATTCCTGGCCTCTTCCGAGATGGCTGATTCAGTCCATGAGTCATTACCATGATCTCTTTATCATATAATTGTTCAACCACACCCTTCATGTTGTCTTCACAACAAGCTTTTTTATTTTTTTGAAATATGGATAGGCTGAGAACTTTCCAAATCTTCAACTCTGGTTCCTTTTTGCTTAACATTTTCTTCTTGAACTTTCTCTCCTTTCACTTTTTACCATAAACAGGAGGAACCAAACCTCTCCTTCAACACTCTGCTTAGATATCTCCTTAGCTAAGTATCCAATTTTATCACTTGCTGAATAGGAGTGGTGAGAGAGAGCAAACTTGTCTAGTGCCAGTTTTCAAAGGGAATGCTTCCAGTTTTTGCCCATTCAGTATGATCCTGGCTGTGGGTTTGTCATAAATAGCTTTCATTATTTTGAGATACATTCCATCGATATGTAGTTTATTAAGAGTTTTTAGCATAAAGCACTGTTGACTTTTGTCAAAGACCTTCTCTGCATCTATTGAGATAATCATGTGGTTTTTGTCTTTAGTTGTGTTTATGTGATGGATTTCATTTATAGATTTGCGTATGTTGAACCAGTCTTGCATCCCCAGGATGAAGCCTACATGGTTGTGATGGATAAGCTTTTTGATGTACTGCTGTATTCGGTTTGCCAGTATTTTATTGAATATTTTTGGATCTATGTTCATCATGGATATTGTCCCGAAATTTTCTTTTTTAGTTATATCTCTGCCAGGTTTTGGCATCAGGATGATGTTGATTTCATAAAATGAGTCAGGGAGGATTTCCTCTTTTTGTATTATTTGGAATAATTTCAGAAGGAATGGTACCAACTCCGCTTTTTACATCTGGTAGAATTCGGCTATGAACCCATCCGGACCTGGACTTTTTTTGGATGGTAGGCGATTAATTGCTGCCTCAACTTCAGACCTTGTTATTGGTCTATTCAGGGATTCAACTTCTTTCTGGTTTAGTCTTGGGAGGATGTAAGTGTTCAGGAATTTATCCATTTCTTCTAGATTTACTGGTTTATGTGCATAGAGTAGTTTGGTAGTAGTTTGTATTTCTGTGGAATTGGTGATGATATCCCCTTTATCATTTTTTATTGTATCTATTTGATTCTTCTCTCATTTCTTTTTTATAAGTCTGGCTAGCAGTCTATCTATTTTGTTGGCCTTTTCAAGAAACCAGCTACTGGATTTTGAAACCAGACTTATAATCTGTAAATATTTATTCTTATAATGTTTAAGGATAGATACTATAAACAGTGATGCTATCAAGTGTAGCAACATCCACATAATGAAAACTTTAGAAAGAGAAGTAAAAGAGAAAAAGTAGAAAGGATATTTGAGGAAACAATGGCCAAAATTTTCTAAAATTCATTTGAAAATCATTAAAGTATACATAAAAGAAACACAGAATATATGTAAGATAAACCAAAACTAAAATGATCCATACCCAGACACATCATAATCAAATTGTTGTCAACAGTAAAAGATAAAGAGAGAATCTTGAACACAACAATAGAGAAGTGGCTCATCCCACATAGGGGTCCTTGATAAGATGAACAGTGGATTTCTTATCAGAAACTATGGTGTCCAGAAGGCAATGGGATGGCAATATTCCAAGTACTGAAAGAAAAGTACTGTCAAATAATAATTCTAAATGAAAAAGAAATTAAGACATTACTATATAAACAAATTGAAATAATTTGCCACTCATAAACCTACTCTATGAGAAATGCTAAATGGAGTTGTTCAGTCTGAAAAGAAAAGACAATAGACACTAAATAGAATCCACATGAAGAAATATTAACAGCACCAGTAGAGCTAACAATATAAATAAGCATAAGTAATTGTATTAATATATCCTTGGTTTGTAATTTTTTGCCCTGTTTAACTTAAAAGGAAACTATACAAATCAACAACTATAAAATGGTGTTGATGGACTTATAACCTGTAAATATTTATTCTTATAGTATATAAGAGCACAAAGAAAGGAGAAAAAGTCGAGCTATGTAGCAGCACAATTTTGTATACTACTGACATTCAATTGGTTTTGATCCAAACTAAATTGTTAAGATATTAGCTATAATCTTCAGAGAAACCATTAATAAAATAAAATAAAAATACATAAAAATATTAATATTAAGAGAATTAAAATGTTATACTAGAAAACATCTATTTAGCATAAAAGAAAAAAATAATGGAAGAAGAGAGAAACAAACAAAGACATACAGAACACATGTGCCTGGACCACATGGTGAAACCCCATCTGCACAAAAATACAAAAATTAACTGGGCATAGTGGCTAATTGGAGGCTAACGCTGGAGGATCACTTAAGCCCAGGAAGCAGAGGTTGCAGTGAGCCAAGATCAGACCACTGCACACAAGCCTGGAGGAGACAGTGAGACCCCGTCTCAAAAAAAAAAAAGAAAAAAAAATCAAAACAACAATTTAAAAACTCACATGTGGCAATGGCAGATGTAAAGCTTACCTTATCAGTAACTACATTAATGCAGATCATCACATTTGGATAATGATTTTTCTGATTAAATTTGTTGCAGACAGACAGGCAGAAGACAGAATTGGATCAGCATTGAGATTACAAAGTGGTATTAGCAATAAGCAAGGAATTACATTCCCAAATGTCTCTTTGGAGAGAGGAAACAGGATGTATGTGTCACCTCTTAATAGATTGATTAGGATAAACTAAACAGCATGTTCAAAAAGTTTATAGGATTGGCAAATAATGTTTTGGTAAAGTCATTAGAAACCATACAATGGCCATTATGATGATAATTTACAGCCGTGACAATCGTCTAGACAAGAGAATTAAGACATTACTGGTTCCAATTTTAATTTGAAGCAAAGCTAACCGTATCATATTAAGTGTCCTGGTCTTGTGGCCTCCAGCCACTGGGTGAAAATGTTAAAGTCATTTGCTGTTTTTCCCAGAACAGCTAACAGAAGTAGGCAGGGGTAGGAGAAAGGAATGAGACAATTGTAAAGAAATTAGGATTCAAGCAAAAAAGCCTCAGGAAAGAAAAAATATCCTTCCTGTGCAGCAACACAGCAGGGTTCTCAGTTTGCCTGGTACTAAAGAACATCTGATAAACAGCCTCTTAGCAGTTTATGTTTTTAAAAATTTTATTTTTAATTGACCAGTAATAACTGTATTTACTTCTAGGGTACGAGGTGATGTTTTGATATATATTTATGAAGTGGAATGATTAGATCAGGCTAATTAGCATATTCATCACCTCATATCTGATTTTTTGTGACAAAACCATGTCAAATCTACTCTTTCAGCAATTTTGAAATACATAATGCAGTAGTATTTATTATGGTCACCATTTTGTGTGAAAGATCACTAAAGCTTACTGTTCCTATCTACCAGAAACTTTGTACCTTTTGATCAACATCTTCCCCTTTTCCATCTGTCCCCCTCCATCCGGCCTTTTCAGAGACAAATCACTGATGGAGACTAGAATGACTGTGACCAGTGGTTTATCTTTGAAAAGAGTCTACACATGAGTACAGACTGTGTTTTCTGCTTTTACAATGTAAACTTAAAGCAAGATGGACTCTAGTGGTCTCAATGATGAGGAGAGAAAATAGAAAGGAAAGACCTATTTTTGTGAGTGGTATCTGCTAGGATGAGTTCTCAAGGCACAGTTAAAGGCATTCCATTTTAAGAACAGGTATTCATTTACATTTGATGAAGGTACAAATCAACCACAGTTAGTTTTCCTACTGAGGTTTTATCACACTCTCTCTAAGCCGATGGCTTCTTCACATTTCTCCTTTTGGTCCTTCTAAAATGGATATCAAGTCAAAGTATGAGGGGGTGCATCTCACAATCATGAGTGGGGAACAATTTCAAGACCCAGAGCCCAACCCCTTTATCAGCACCAAGCGCTACTGCCCTAGACCCAGGGATGCACTGGAGGGTGTCCTGGTCTGGAAAGAACAAACTGAGCTCTAGGTGGGGCTTTTGCTTTTCTTGAAACCTTGGCCAAGTCACTTGACTTTCCTGGCTCTCTCAGTTTCTTTACTTATAAAAGAAGGAAGATGAACTGGTTAAGCTCTCTTGCATCTTTAAAATTTGGCAATGTTAGATGCCTCTATCGTATGAAATAAATCTCTCAATTCCCTTAAAATAAATATATCTATTTATGCATAAATAATTATATATTTAGACATAAAGCAATGCATACAAATATAAATCTATTTACACATATATAGATATCTTTTATATGTAATTATATATGCCCATATGGCATAACACACATATAGATATACATATGCTATATAAACAAAATATATAAAGAATTTTATATTATAAAGAAAAAAGTGTTTTGAAACTGTCTCCCAACAGCCCATCCAAAGTAATTTTGAATCGTTACAAAATTATTTCAGGGTCTCAGAATCAAAACACAGAAAAGCCTTATGGTACCCAGCAGCCCACTCCTGATTCAAGGTGGCATTAATCAATGAGAAACCTCTAAATAGAGGGCAACCATTATTTTAAAACATGCTATCTGAGTAGAAATAGCCTCAGAAATTACAGCAAAGCAACAACTTTTTCTTCTTTCACTCTCTAGCCATGGTCCTCTTTTAACTGGGCACCAACTCTTTCCTCCTTTCCCAGGTTTCTCCTTTCCCCCACTCACCCTTCCACCCATCCTCCCCACCCACCCTGCAGAGTTATCTTCTGACTCTGGAACTCCCTTCCAATGTGCTGTTTCTGTACCTCACCCCTTGGAGGTAGATGTTGCAGTGGCAGCATCAAACAGGGCTGCTTTCTTTAGGCACCATCAGAAGCCACGGCACAGTGCTAGGCAAGAATCAGAGGAATGAAATCTGATCTCCTGGGGCTGACAGTCTCTTGTCCCAACTGGAAAAGGACGTCAGTCTACAATGGTATGCAATGTGTCTTCTGACTACAGAATTCTCAGACAAATGGATATATACCAATGCAAAATAGAACCCATTAATTTTAATTGTAGCCTTCTAGAGAGGATGACCTAGCCATTGAGTGAAGATTTCAGGCAGGTGGGCCTTTCTGCTTCCAGAAAAACTATATTCTATTGGCAGCTGCCTAGTCTTAAAATTGCCTTTAGGAAGTCGTAGGAGACTGAATTGGAAAATGCAGCCAGGCAATTTATGGGAATATTGAACAGAGCATTCTGAGTAAGGAGACAAGGGTGTGGTAATGTCAGTCCTCCTTCTAAAGACCAGAGAAAATTTATGTTCCACCTGATAAATTCTGTATCCTTTTGGACTTTTTAAATATTGCACTTGGAATTGACTGTCATTTAAATATTGAAAGGAAAATCTGCCAAAGTGATTTGATTAGTCAAATGTTTTAAAGATTCAGTAAAATACCAACCTTGTGGGATGAGTGGAGCCTCCCCCCTTATTCAATGCCTTCCTCATGTCGTATCTGACACAGCTTTATACATCCTCAGCTGTTCCATAGGGATCGAATGTTTAAGCTCATGGAACAAATGGTAAGTGCTCACTCCTCACTCTTCGTCAAACTCTAAAACTATAACTGCCTTGGTGAAAACCCAAATTACTCTCTTACGTCTGAATGTCACAATGACAATGAAGGACTTGAAATATACAAGGAACTGGCTTAAGCTGATATAAATCAGAACCTGAAACACTATTATTTCACTATTACAAATAAAGTTTGTAAAGATGTGTAGGTGGTTCTCAGTTTTATTATCTTTGCCATGAGTCACTAATATTGCTTCATAGTGGAAATTTAAACTAAAATAAATCTTGTCCACAGAGAAGACTGGTATTGGTTGCTTTTTAGTTAAAGCAGTTTACAGCCTTGGTTTACTAGAGTGTTTGTTTGTCTTTTTTCCAAGGAATTAAAACACATTCATACAATATATTATCTTTTTATATCTTTCCTCCCACCACTTTACCTCTATTAGTAGTATAACTAGCTAACATTTAATGAATGTTTTCTAAATGCTAGGTGGTGAGTTAAGGTTGGCTTTCTGTGGATTATTTATCTTCAGAACAACCCAATGAGGCAGGTACTTTTATGACTTGATTAAGATAAACAACATGATTAGGTATCAAACCTAGTTAGTGGTGGAGCGAGAAACCCAATCGTTAAAGCTAGACTAGATGAATTCATTACAAAGTCTTTCCAAAGGGTTCATCTATCCAGCCTCTTTTTTCATATTTTCCCATAGGCATTTTATGTTTGGAGAGAACAAAAGGCCTCTAACCCACCTCTCTGACCCCATTCCATGGCCACTCTACACCCTAATCTCATACACTGCAATATATTCACTCATGTAATCCAGTCCCTCAGAAAAAAACCCAAACTCACACATCCTTCATGTTCACAACTCGTTCCTTCTCAGTGTGCCACAGGCCAGACTTCAGCGTGTGCTTCTCACCCTGTCTGAAACCCCCCTTTCTTTTGCACTTTCCAAGGTTCTCCTCAAGCCCACTTCCTCCAATCCAGCTTTCCAGAGCACTTACTGGACATATTACACTCCGGGGACGCACCCTTATCCTGAATTAAGAAAATAATGTATGCTGCAATAGAATGAGCACACGGCTTAGAATCCAGAGACAGGTGCTAAAATCCTGTTTTACTTGTAATTTTACTTAATATCATGCAGCCTCAGTGTTGTCATTTGTGATAAGAAATCATTACTCTCTGCTGCACAGGGTTGCTAATAGAGATAAATGAAACTGTGAACACACATACATACATGCACACAAATATATGTATATATTTATATGCATATACTCTCATATGTAGAATTTCCTTTAATCCTTATATTTATACATGAATATATACGCACTTATATATAAACATAATTTTGTATACCCAATATTACAGCTTTGAAAACTACAAAATGCTCTAAAGAGGTAAATAATCATCACTGGTGCTTAACTGGTTTATTATGTATGTATATTTTGCTTCCTCAACTGTATTTTTTATTCCTAAAGGACAGCAATCCTTTTCATTTATATCTCTCTTTCTCAGGTTCTAGCACAGTGTTATATACCATAAAAGATGCTCAGCAAATACATGAGTAAGAACATTCCCAAGACCCCGAGGGAGCAATCATGATTCCCATATTATATGTTAGAAAAATATGAAGGCAAGAAAGTGGCCAGCCAAGTAGCCATTGGCAAATGCAGATCTTCTAATTCTCATTTGAGTTTTTTTTCCAACCAGGTTGTTCTGTTAGTTTTTTTCCTTAATAAATCGGAGTTCATTTTTACTAATGACATTCAGAGACTGTACTTACTATTTGTGGGCAGCACCAAGTAGGTGAAGTGTCAACTTCATTTGGAGGGCGTCATTGCAACCAAAAAGCACCCTGACAACTTGAAGATGTGGCAGATATAAACAACAGCAGTGAAAAGACCACACATCAAAAAAATAAAAGGAGAAGACTAATGTCTTCTTTATCAAAAGTCTCCTCAGGAAAAGTTTGAAAGCAGAATGCTAAAATTTATGATCTAGTGGGCAGTCTCCTCAAGTTAGTTCATATTATTTACCTTCTTTTAAATCCATTTCTACTTTAGGATTCCCCAACATGACAAGTAAAGACAACATGGAGAGAGCTGCAAGAGAGTAATAAAGGTCCCAAGGGATTTTACAAATCCGTCAGTGAATATGTAGAGTTCACAGAAGAAAAAAAGAAACGCCCTTAATGTACAAAGCAAAGCAGCTACCATCTTTTTATCAAACCCCTCCAAAATGACTATAAATTCCCCAAGTAAAGGGGTTGGCTGAAAAACTTCTCTGAAAAAATTCACAAATTTAATTCTTCTTTTGTTTCACTGAAAATCGTTTCCAGGACAGATAATGAAATCTCTTTTGAACACATGCATCTGATTCTTTAGCAAGATTTTAGATGATGCAAAACCTTAGATGGTCCAGAAGTTGAATGATGACCTACTAAGCGTGACGTGTAAGACAAGGTGAAGAGGATAGCAGAGGGAAATGTTTGAAAAAAAAAAACATTAATCTGGCACTGTTGTGCTCCTGAAGCTGAAGAGAATACCGAGGGACAAATTTCCTCTGGAAAGAGGCAAGGATTGAAAACTAAAGAATAATGCTTCCCTATTTCTGTTATTCAGGGAAGGACAATGTGAACAGAAGGACAAAGTACCTCCCTGATATGGTTTGGATCTGTGTCCCCTCCCAAATTTCATGTCGGATTATAATCCCCAGTGTTGGAGGTGGGGCCTGGTGGGAGGTGATGGAATCATGAAGGGTTTAGCACCATGCCCCCTTGGTATAGTGAGTCAGTTCCCATGAGATCTGGTTGTATAAAGTGTGTAGCACCTCCCCCAGTCTCTCTTCCTGCTGCTCCTGACATGTCAAGGACTGGCTCCCCCTTCACCTTTGCCAGGACTGTAAGTTTCCTGAGGCCTCCCCAGAAGCAGATTTCACCATGCTTTCCATAAAGCCTGCAGAACCATAAGCCAGTTAACGTCTTTTCTTTATAAATTATGCAGTCTCTGGTGTTTCTTTACAGCAATGCAAGAATCGACTAATACACATTCCCATTAGCCAGGGCCCCAAGAAAGATGATCATGGTGAGGGAACAGTCAGTTAATGCCAAGAGCCTGTAAGGATGCAGCCATTGATGAGAAGAAATGGTATGGAGTTGATAACACTTATTCTCATTCCCTTGCACAAGAGGTGACCCGTGAGCAGGAAGCAAGGTTATGATACTACAGAGAAAGAAGGTGATACGTGAGGGTGATGGCCAGAGGGCAGCAGGAGGAATTACGGAACATTTTGCATCAACACTAGCCTGTTGTTCACATAACATGGAAAACATTCAGTTTATGCCAGCGGTTTATGCCAAATGCCGTACTGGGGGGAGACAGTTCTTTGTAGTTGTTTCACAGAACTAAACTTACTCATCTTAGCAGTTTGAAGCCTCATAATGAGAGCATTCTCATCTTAGAAAAGGACTGGCCTGGTGTGTTTAGAGTTATTGTTTTTCACTGTTTTCCATACCTTCAAAAGCATTTGCAGAGAAGTGCTATCCTTACATAGTAGACAGTTTTGTAAAATCTCCTTTTCTGAGTTCCACGGCATTATTCTGACCACCAGCAAGAAAAGAGCTCAGACTTAGAATACTGCAATGCTGCTGTGCTTTGAATGCACTGTCCAAAACTCTCTAAGAAGTGGAGAATGAGCAAAGGAGCCCATAGACCTCAATACTGGTGCTTAGGAGGTAGTGCTGTCCAAACCTTCAGTCTTAGGGTAGATAACTAATAACCAGGTCAGGATTTACCGAAGTCCCTCCAAGGCAGAGATGGGCATGGAAGACTGGAAACTCTATTCCAGCAGCATTATGAAGAACCACAGCCACCATCATTTAAAGCACAAGGCAAATTCTACTCCAGTTCAATGTTTTACTGCAGTACGTGGTTTTCCTTTGTTTTGATAGCAGTATATTTGTCTTTTTAATTATGTTTTATTTGTATAAATGCTGTAATAAATTAGCTTGCATCTCCCAAGTGCATATCAACAACTAATTAAATGTCAGCCCCTCCAAAGAAAAAAAGAGTATCTGCTTTGTAAATACATAGTCATAAATCTCCTGAACTAAGTGATGTATATGAAGACTTTTGTTATAATTTTTATAAGAAAGAATGAAATCCTGAATAACCCTAGGAAGATATTAGAACAACTATAGAACTACTGCCTTGGGGGAGAGGAACTGGGTGGCCCAAGAACAGGCAGGCACAGAGCGCGTTCCCTGGGATCCTCTAGTTATAATTTAGTACCGTGCATCTACGACCTCTTTGAAAGTAAATTACGTAATTCCTTCATTTTAATGCAAAATGAGAGCAATAAGAGGACATTAGTGAAATTTAATTGTGTTTTATTATATTTAAAATCAAGAATATTCATATCTGGAAAACCTTTATTAAGAAAAAATAAAATTTTATGGAAACAGTTAATTTTAAACATTGTTCTACTTTGCTTTTAAGTGTACTTCATGAAGTCTATTTTTTTACTATGGAATGAAGTGACAGTCTTCATGTTTTTCTTCCAATTAACATGTTTTGACACCAATTTGCATTAAGACAAATACAATTTAATGTAATGAGGCATGTGCCCCTTCCCCTATCAAAGTTGGACTGTATGACTGGAGACAACCGCTAATTTAAGCCTATTTGTTATCTTGCGGGCACTGTTCTTAATTAGATAAGTGGCTTCTGTCAGAACAAGTAGTTTAACTAAGCTCAGTGGGAAAGACTATGTGACCAGGTACTACAGATGGCCAAGGTCTTGCAGAAAAACGTGGATTTTGAATGTGTGTCCAATTAAAACTGTCAGTTACCACAGTGCAAACTGAATTCATGGCAACGATATCCAAAATTGTGATTTGACTCAGCTTCAGACTCGGGCAGGTATCACAGGACCCGGGTAAACTGGGAGGTAGGTACTATTTGTGTTCAGCACACTGCTGTCTGACCCACTTCAGCCAAGCTTGTCTGAGCCTCCACTATATGTAATGGTTGCTCAGAAACTGCTTGTCTTCAGTCCACTTAGTTCAGTTTTCCCAGGAAGAAGCACACACACACTCCCTCCTACTCCTCTTCTCCCACCTCAGATATCTAAGCTATGATTATGATTTGGGCTGGACAAACTGGACAACCTTATCTCCCAACCAGCACAATCACACCTCTCTGTGCCAAACCTCACTTCAGTGGCCAGGAAAGCAGAGAAGGCAGAGCAAAGTGAGTTGGGCATGACCCATGCATATGGTTGGTGCAGGTTCAAACATTTTTATTTAATTTGGGGCAGATCTTTATAATAAAACTTAAGGCAGGAAAAAAACAAATGGCCAAAATGATTATATCACGAGGTATAAGACTAAAGTGAAGAAATGCAAGGAGATAGACAATGTGGGAGCATTCTACAAAAAGACAAAATGCCTTGGTACAAGTTAGGCTGATTTTGTACTTCAGGGAAAACTGACGCAAATCAGAGTATATGTATTTACCTTCTCTGCACACCTCCACTTGGCTTATCTTGAAGACAGCTTTCTTCTCTCTCCTGCTTATTCTAAGAATAGCTTTCTTCTCTCCTGCTTACAGAGCCAGCAGAAACTTAGAGAAGAAGGGCCTTGGCACATGGCATTCGGTGTGTATGTGTGTATGTGCATGTGAATGCACACGTGTTAACTTGAGAGTTATTTAACTTCTATGAGCTTTGGTTTTTCCATTTATAAAATACAGAGTATTTCTAATATTGACCTTACAAAACTGATATAAAGTCTAAATGACATGCTGCATATGGAATGCTTAACATAAAACAAGGCGTGCGCACACACAGACACACACTCAAGAAAACCTTAATAGTAATTATTACTATTATTATAGTGAATAATAATAATTGGTTGAAATGGAAACAAAGCAATTAACTAAAGTACCTGCAGGTACTGCATGTGGGCATTAGACATTAGACATGTCATAAGTATTGTGCTGTGAGAGATACAAAGTATAACATATGGTTCCTGATCTCAATTTGCCTTCAAGGGTCAGAGGGGGAGGAATTAATAAACAAACAGGAAGAAACTGATAACCCGGAATATATTCTCCAGAAGGCAAGAGTTCTCCAATTGGGAAATAGTAGACTGGAGTGGTATACACTGTCTTCAGAAAGGGAAATACACATGAAAGTATTTTGCCATGTCTCCTCCAAGAAAGGTTGAGAGACAAAAAGAAATCTCCACAAATAAATTGTCTAAACTTCCCCGGTAATCCAGTATGTCTACAGATAAAACAATAGGAGCCCACATTCAAAATAGGAAGTGGAAAGTAGGTCAGGCAAGCAGCGACTCACACACTCCCAGTGGAAGCCATGAGGAGCATCACACACTAGACTATGCAGCTGGGGCAACATGGACCAGTCACTGTTGCTCAAGAATTTCCCTGCAGCAAAAAAATGCAATAGATTATGTCTACAAGTGTTACAGATAAACTCATTTGGCTTCCCCCAGAACCCAGAAAGTAGCTCAAGAACCTGCCTGTGGCACACACACACACACACACACACACACAGCAATAGATTATGGCTACAAGGGTTACAGGTAAATTCATTTAGATGTTGAAATGGAAATAAAGTATTTAACTAATTCACGCTATTCAGCCTTCAAACACACACACACACACGAGGCGGGGGGCCTACATGATATTTGTTTTTTCAGAGGCCCTTTTCAGGGCCAGTTGGGTATCCAGTAAATATCTCGATTTTGATGCATACAAATACAGATGCAATGAATTTTCTGCAGCTCCTACATCCTCTCTGGTTTCCTAGGGTCCTACTCTGACCAATTCAGATGCACAGTTTTGTAAGCTAATAAATAAGCCACAGCACTTTAAATGAAAAAAAAAAAAACTTCCTTAAAATTATATTATTATGAAGCTGAGTGCAGTGGCTCATGTCTGCAATCTCAGCACTTTGGGAGGCCAAGTTGGGCAGATCGCTGGAAGTCAGGAGTTTGATACCAGCCTGGCCAAAATGGTGAAACCCTGTCTCTACCAAAAAATACAAAAAAACACAAAAATTAACCTGGCACAGTGATGTACGCCTGTAGTCACAGCTACAGGAGGTTGAGGTGGGAGGATCACTTGAATACAGGAGGTGGAGGTTACAGTGAGCCCAGATCATGCCACTACATTCCAGCCTGGGCAAGAGTGAGACCCTGTCTCAAATACATATATATATAATCAAATTAAAGTGTTTTGAAAGTGCTTGCAGAAACAATAAGATGAGAGAGCTGAGTGTGAAAATATCATGTGAATCAATAGGAATCTGAATTATCCTGAATCCTTTAGTTTTTTCATGCCATTGTATACAACAAGCTAAATATTTAAATCGGGTCAAAATTAGGACCTCATTTTATCAGGTAAAAAACAAATATGTGGGGCACTATCTCATCTTACATCATACCACTGACTATCTAAATGTTAACAATTCATAAAAGGCTGTATTTGATGAAATGGTCAGAAACAAATTTTCCCCTCCAAATCTTAGATTTAACATTTACTCAATTCAGTTAATGCAAGGACCTCTGAGAAGTCATTTTACACCTCCAAGTTTCTAAACTCAGGTAAATTGACAGATAATATTCAGCAAAGAAAGCCATATTTATAAACAAGCCAATTAACCTCTTTCCAGGCTTATTAAAAAAATGAGAGGAGGCAGGCTCCAAATTCTTTTATTAAACTTTTTTAAAAAAACAAATGAGGGTAGAGTCAAAGTACCTGAAAAGCCTTTTAAAAATGCTGTCTGGAAAAAAAACAACAAGGACATTTTAATAACTTTTGCAATATCTGTCCTTGAGAAAAAAAAAGGTCAATTTTCATTAAAAACAAAAGATAGTATTTATAGACCTAAAATGTCTTTCAAACATAGTAGCCTGAAATGAATGTTTTGAAAGTGAAATTCAAGTGCATACAGGATTTTCAAAAATGTTTGTGCTAAATGTTTATGTCTAGCCCAAACACTGCATTTTTCTAATTACAACAGTGAAGTTCAAAGAGGCTAAAAAATCTGTTCATAGCTACACAGTGAACCAGTGATTTTTCTTACCCAATGATAGAAGAAGCCAGTTCCTCTGTCTTCACTACTTGCCACTAAATCACATCAGCTCATAAATCTGTAGAGTCCACAAACATTTTTGGTGCGATTGTGCCTTTGATTTATAGAGGAAAAAATATGTTTTTCTGTAATTTTCTCTAGGGGCTGTCACTCATTAAAACTTTAATTTCCAAGGTAAGTTATCCAAGTTCATTTCCAAGGTTAATACAGCATTTGAAAAACATAAATGTCACCTCTCCTTGTTCAACTAAAGCAGCACGTAGTCATTGAAAAGCTGGTACGGGGAGAGGTTTGCATGGGGAAAGACAGAATCATTCCACTCAAATCTGTTCTCCCTTTTCATCTAACCTGAGATCAGAAAGCAATGTTGGCAAGCCCTTTGAGATCCTGGAGTGTGGTAAGACACAAATCAAGTATCACTCATTTAAAAATAAAAAGCTTGATATTCAGGAGCATTTGTGTTGCTATTTTATTTTCTAATTTTCATCTCCCTGGAGTCAAAGTACAGAGCATCATGCTTCCATAAAAACAGCAATTAAAGCTTCTAAAACATACATATTAGTAGATCACACACTCCTATCAGTTTATCTTGTGAATATCATAAATACCATGCACACAACAGATGGAAATTGCATAAACAGAAAAATTCTGCATTATTCATGAACTGTAGTTTGCTTTTCCCTTGGCTCCATGCTACTAAGGAATGTGTGTGTTTGTGAATATTCCCTGTTAAAAACCACATCTTCAACTACAACATAGTTTATGTCGAGGCATTTTAAATGTGAGGATTATTACATTTGAAAATGTGAGTATATTGCACACTTGAGTTATCCTACCTCACACTTGGGAATGAAAGGAGATCATCCAAGACATAACTGAAATATTATTGGCTCATTAGCAAAAATTCAAAGAGAGCGTTTATCGAGAATGGGTCATATTTTCAACAGCTGTCCCCCTGTTAAGTACAGATATTACATAATACAAACAGTATAAAAAGATGCTACCAAAACTAACCACAATATATGACATTGGCCCACTGTATTATTTCTACCCAAAATAAAATGACTTTTTTAATGGTTTGGAATTTTTTTTAATCTTACTGTAAGTTCTGGAGTACATGTGCAGATCTTGCAGGATTGTTACATAGGTATACACATCCCATGGTGGTTTGCTGCCTCCATACCCCCATCACCCACATTAGGTAATTCTCCTAATGTTATCCCTTCCCAAACTCCTCATCCGCTGCTATCCCTCCCCTAGCCCCCACCTCCCAACAGACCCCAAAGTGTGATGTTTCCCTCCCGGTGTCCATGTGTTCTCATTGTTCAACATCCACTTATGAGTGAGAACATGCAGTTTTTGGTTTTCTGTTCTTGTGTCAGTTTGCTGAGAATGATGGTTTCCAGCTTCATCCATATCCCTGCAAAGGACAATAACTCATCCTTTTTATGGCTGCATAGTATTCCATGGTGTATACGTGCCACATTTTCTTTATCCTGTCTCTCATTGGGTTGGTTCCAAGTCTTTGCTTTTGCTATTGTAACTCCCTTCAGCAGAGTCACACCCCAGTAGTGTGATTGCTTGAATGGGATTTTACAATGAGTTTCATGGGAACAGACTTGGAGATGGAAAGAGCTATGAGAGGTAATCCTAAGAATATGCCTGCGAGGACATGAGGAAGGCAAGACTAGATGGAGGGGAAAGCTCAGTGGTTGCAACAGAAGCCTCAAGCCAATTCTGCAAGGAGCTCTAGAGCTGGGTTAACCCTGAAGCTTTGTTTCCAGTTGGGTACTAGGTCCTCTATCTGGGTGACAGGTTCATTTGAAGCACAATCCTTGGGATATTGGTAACGAGCCAAATCCGCCACTTCTATGAAATCGTGCATCCAGAAAGAGGCATTCTAGGCATATTATTTAGAATTTTGTAGATTTGTATCAGAATAAATGTAAACAAAAACAGTCAAAAATGGTTGGTGTCTGAAGTTGAGTGGGTGTGGTGGATAGGAGATCTTTTTCTTGTCATGCATGTTCTTCATGAAGTTTGGATTTTCTGCACTATACAATAAATGAATGTGCATTTAAAAAAGAAAGATTTGTCCCAGTTGAATCCAGGCATTTGTACCTCTGTACCAGCTAGACATGGCTGTAGACCTGCATGTTAACCACGGGCTACACCGTTCCCTTTGGCTGACAGCAATTCCCCAAAGAGGAGCAGCTATAACCCATCGGTTGCCCATTTTCTCAGCATTAGGAATCATGCTTCTGACTTGAAGGAGGGAGCTAGGAAAAGGACCATAGTATCCCTACAAAGGTAATTTTTAGTTGTAGCATGCACTACCAAGTACAATTTCATGCTAGAGCAATCTTGATTCAAACTTTTAACACCTACAATAGATTAAGGATACCTAGCCAATGAAAAGCAAGCCCCTTTCAAACAAAAGAGAGAATAAACAAATTTTTTATTAAAGACTGGGAAGAGAGGAAAGACAGATATATCTTTTTCTCATCAATTCATTTATAAAAACAATTGTTCTCAGCACTTAAAACTATAAAATAAAAAATTAAAATACACTTAATATTGAGCCTTTTTCTCATTCTAATAATAAATAATGTCACCCCAGTGAATGAACTAATTAAAATTTTTAAAGCCTGTTTTATTAAGAGAGATATTTTAAAACAAATCTAAAAGTTTATCTAAATCTAAAATTAGGTTATTTTTATCAATTATCCTAATGAAAATCTAATTCAGAAAACATATTTTTAAAGTTATATAAAGATTTTCATTATAGAGAGGTATGAAAGAGTGATCAATAAAAGCCTTTGAAGTATAGTTATATTACTTTAAGTTCTGTGAAGAAAGTTAAATGGAAATACGAGTTCATGGGAGAAAGGAAAGAAGAGAAAAATTTCCACATGTTAAAAAAGAGATTATTTATGTATTTTTAAATGAATAGCAACAATTAACAAATCACAGTAGCTTCCAGATATAATCATATCCTCTTAAAAGAGAGATGTAACATTTTTATTCTAAAATGGAAACATTTACATTAAAAACTATATAATTTGGGAATGTAGCATTAAATGTATGATATAAATTGTAGGTTTCATTTAAAAAGGTGCAGAGGACAGACAGATTTCCAAAATCATTTTGCGGGTGGGTAGTGTAAAAGCAAAACAGTTGACAGAGCGCCTGTTTGTTTATTTTATTATTTTTTTGTTTTGTTTTGTTTTGTTTTGGAGACGGAGTTTCACTCTCGTTACCCAGGGTGGAGTGCAATGGCGCGATCTCAGCTCACAGCAACCTCCACCTCCTGGGTTCAGGCAATTCTCCTGCCTCAGCCTCCCGAGTAGTAGCTGGGATTACAGGCACAGGCCACCATGCCCAGCTAATTTTTTTTTATATTTTTAGTAGAGACGGGGTTTCACCATGTTGACCAGGATGGTCTCGATCTTTTGACCTCCTGATCCACACGCCTCGGCCTCCCAAAGTGCTGGGATTACAGGCTTGAGCCACCGCGCCCGGCCCTGGAGCTCCTGTTTTAAAGTCCCTTCCAAACTCTTAGCTATTTATTGTTATAAATGGTGTGCTTCTCTTGGGCCTGAAATGCTTGCCTATCCAGCACCTTAGAACTACCAACAGAAGCATGTTTAATTAAATGTCAAGAAAGCATCTTAGAATCCTACTCAGCATGGTAAAAACTGATCACATTAAAACCACCAAGGACAGATAATATTGGAAAATGAGGGGTTTTCAAGGGAGAGAAAAATCCAACTCACCAAAATCCAGAAGGGCAAAATAGTGTATTGTATTGAGACAAAATAATCATAGTCTCAATTGCAGTGTAAGTCCGATGCAGTGTTGTTTTTACTGTAATGAGATAATTCTTGTCTTAGGCAGTGAACAACCTCTTGGGAGGCAAGACCCCTGGATTCTCTCTGTTTTGCAACCACCTACGACCGTCTTTGCTTACTTCTCCTATTGACCCTCCTCCCTTTATTTTCATTTTTTTCTCTTTCTCATCTCTCTGCTTAAAGACCCCATCTTAGTAAAAAATAGCAATATTACAAACGGGAACAACATGAAAATCACTCATTATTTTACCAAGAACAAGAGAGAGACTGGCCAAAATAGCTTTACAGGAATAAAGAGTTCATTCACAACACACTCTTAAAAACCTGTATCTATTTAAAAAAAAAACAAAACGTATTGATAATACGTGTGTGATTTACGCCATTCTTATCTAAGAAAACATTTTAAAGAATGTTTTAAACAACAGCATTTTAAGAATGCCTTGCCCTAGTGTAAACTTGCTTATTCCCCTCATTTTAATCAACATGCATGTGTTCAGATGATCTCTTTATTACTTTCAAAGATTATTTTTGCAACTTTCATTTTAGCTCAAAATTAATCAGGTCTTTGGTTCAATTACTTCCAAAACTTTTTGAAGTTAGAATTAAGTGGGGGGAGGGGAAGCCAACAGACTATTTTTTCCCTGCTTAATGCATCTTTTGCCACTTGGCTGCAACAAACACACACTGGACCCTTGTATGCCAGGAACCCTGGTGGGCCCAGAGAAATGGCTGGCTCTCAAATACTTCACATTTTAATTTTGTTCAATACTTTTTCAATGATATTTGGTTGCTCTTTTAAACTCTAACTCAAAAAGAGTTCAAGATCAGTGAAGTTACAAACAGCTTTACTCATACCCAGAAAAATTTTCCAGACAGAGCCGAGGAGCTGAGCGAGCACTCTAGATCCCTTTTCATACAGAGGACTTCAATTCTGAGACTTAGGTTTATTACTAAAGCTTCTTGGTTCAATTTGACGTGCACATAATTTTGCCCAATTTTTCCCATATGAATCGTAAATTTCTGTTCTGTTAAGTCAAGCTCCCTGATTTTGCTTAAATTTCCCCTTCACAGTTGCTCAGTTGTTTTCTGAAAGAGCATTTAGAGTCTTTTCGTGTCCACATTTTCTCTCATTAGATTACGTTAGGGAATAAACAAATGACCATGATTCCAATTCCCCAACCAGTTCCACAACTGGTCTGCCCAAATAGGTCACCTTTATGCATGTTATTCCGTACTTATTCCCACTGACTTCCTTCTCTGCCGTCTCAGGCCTCCCTCAAAACTTTTCATTTGTTTGTGGTTTAATATGACATGTTTTTTAAAAACACTAAGGTAGATCAACCTCTTTTCCAGGCTATCAGCAAATGGACAGAGAGTATCAACCCTGAGCATCACATAAATTCATCAAACATAGTAAAGTTTAAAAATGCAATAGTTTCAGAAACTTACCAAAGGGATCTCAAAGCATCCCTGAACCTGAATCCCCCATGACCTCCACCCTTCACCTCCCACAGGAGAGCTCTGAGGGCACGGTGCTCCCTGGGCAGTACTGTCTCTGGCTATTCTGTTCATTTCACTATCTGGCTTTCTCTGTCTTCATTTTTAAGCTTCTGGAGGTGAGGAACCATATCTCCCTTCTCCTCTTGACAACTTCAGAGCTACATATAACATACTCTGGGCACAGCTTTGGAAATATGCATTGAATGAAGAAAACAGGGAATTGTGTTTCTAACATTATTATCAAATTAACAAGAACAATTACAAGACTGACAATTGAGGAAGGCAAATAACTATCTACCTCTTCAACATTTACACACACCCTGACACTACAGGCACCTCAACACATATTAAGTGAGTTGAATTAAGATGGGCTTCTACCAGCACTGCCAAGCACCGCTTACAAAAAGCCTTGCTCCAGTAGGAGTCTACTCTAACCAGGGTGTATGCTGCAACGAAATCCAAATAAAGTATATGACTCTACTTCCCCACCCCTCACAGTGCAAAACACTTAGCTTTCTACAAAAGGGACAGAAAAGTAAGCCGAATGCTGCCAGCTGTCAGCCTTTTTTACATACTGTTGCAACTGCCACTTTTAAAATTACACAACACCTTGAAAGAAATAATAACAAAGATGGAGATTTCTTAGAAAACAGCTCTAAGGCAGCCTGCTAAGCAGGAGATTCATGCCTGCAGCCAGCACTTGCCCCATCTGCCTTGCAATTTCAGGATCAGTATACATCAAATGAAGTGAACAACCCAGGGATTTCTGCCATTACCTTTTACAAACAGAATAAATATTGACAGAGCTTTACTTCTTTCCACTAAGGGGGACTATACGTTAATACAGTAGTTTACACCGGTAAAAATATAAATGAAAGGGTTTAGAACCTCATAATTCCAAAAATAACATAATTTCTCCTAGAACATTCCTTTCTCTTGTGATTGTCAAAGCACTTTGCATTCCCCGGCTACAGGCAGGGTTGGAAGTAGGATCAAAGAATCACTAAATGGTGGGTGAAATGAATGTCATACAGCATATATCTCAAGTCGATTTTTCAGGAGTACAGAAACGGACTCATCAGGTGACGTTCAAGTTAAGAATCTGTTGGAGCAGCTGCCAATAAATCAAGGCCCAAAGAAGAAAGCTCTCTGGAAGCCTTGAAATATTGTATACATTTAGATAATTATTGTTGTTGTCAATGTTAACGAAAAAAGCAATAAATCAGGGAGATGGCAGTGATTAGTGAGGAGAAATAGACTCAACAATTTAAATGGAATTTATCCTCCCTCCCCAACAAGCTGCCTCAACAGTGTTTGCTTCTTCTTGCAAGCAGCCACGCCAAGTGAGAAAACACTATATACCATCTCTATCTATCCCAGCCATCAGTCACCAGCCTCTTTAGATGGCACTAATGAAAAACAGCCTGTAGGTCTTCCTACCTCCTTTAACTAGGAGACATCTCAGTCTATGGTGCTAACAGGTTTTACTCAGATGCTTCAGCCTCAAGAAGGAGGAAAACTGATGGTACCTTTGGCCTGAGAAAGCCTCTGGGTGAGAATTCAGATCATCACTCGGCAGTTAGGTCTGATAGACAAGGTGGCCCCTCTCCTGAAATGACTGACCAGTGGGAGACAAGCATCGAGTCCATCCACTGCAGCATGCTATTTGGCCTTGGCTTAACTTTTTCCTTTACTGTCTTGAATTTCACTCCATAATTTCTAATATGTGAGTTGGCTGCACTTGCAAAATTAACAATATTGGTCCATTGTTGTTCCTTAGGAAGAAACTTTCACTCCCTGGACTTGCTCATTAATTCCCTTCCTTTGCCATTAATTACTGTCAGCCAAATGATGAAGTGTTGCCATTTTAAAAAGTTCTTTTTTTGCTAGGCATTGTGGCTCACGCCTGTAATCCCAGCACTTTGGGAGGCTGAGATGGGCAGATCACGAGGTTAGGAGATGGAGGACCATCCTGGCCAACATGGTGAAAGCCTGTCTCTACTAAAAAATACAAAAAACTAGCTGGGTGTGGTGGCGTCCACCTGTAGTTCCAGCTACTTGGGAGGCTGAAGCAGGAGAATCACTTGAACCTGGAGCTGGAGGTGGCAGTGAGCCAAGATCACACCTCTGCATTCCAGCCTGGTAACAGAGCAAGATTATCTCAAAAAAAAAAAAAAAGTTCTTTTTATTTTTAAGCAATCATGCAGAGTTATTTTTATTGTTGCCTTCTATTCTTACTTTGAGACTCTGATCCACCATTTAAGATTTAAGATTCAGAAGCTTAAAAATATATATAGATATATACAAATGTGTATAGGTTTTCCTTCTTCAGGATACATCATTGGTAGCCCCAAGAAGGATCCATACCCTTTTATGAAACTATGTGAACAAATTGGTCATCACACAATAAGCATAACAAAAATCCTCATTAAGTGTGTTAAATTCATCCTTTAAGTCACAATCCCTAGAATACCATTCAGTTTCAACCCTCACCACTCCCTACAGAAGCCAGGCAACCATCTGGAACGATCTCCTCTCACGGGGTTGTTAAGATCATTACGTATAATATATATTTCTAGATCAAGGGATTGCAACTGACAGAGATGTTTGGCTACTGCTGGAGACATTTTTCATTGTCACAACTTGGGGTCTGCCACTGGTATGAAGTGGGTAGGACCAGAGATGCAGCTAAACATCTATGAATGTATAGGACAGCCCCCCAGATAAAAAGCTATCCAGCCCAAAATGTCAATGATGTCAAGGTTGAGAAAGCTTGTTCTAGAGGTTTTGTCTTGCTTAATTTGCTCATATTTGGTATGAAAAGGCCATTTACTCATCAGCTTGAAGAGTTCCCATAAAACCTGAAAGAACAACTCACCTATGAAGAAAGGAGTGGGAAACAGATTCTTTTTTGGTGGGAACTGAATGTCACCACCCACATACTGTGAAGGAGAAGCATATCACTATTCACTCTTCTAGGAAAATTAAGTTTAAAATTTCACAATTTACCTCTTCTTTTGGTTCATATGCAAATGATAAGGTACTAAAAATGGGAGACGCTGACAGGTTAATTGCTCCCACTCTTCTGGTCCAGCTGCACAGAGCTGAGGCAGAGGGAGCAGAGAGCAGCCAGAGAGCCTCCGAGGTCAGCGTGCTCTGGCACTGGAGACATCAGCATATCATGGGTTTTGAGTTAGAATAACTGATAACATAACACATGTACTTAAAGTTCACTGATTTGATTCCAGCTTTTTAAAAATAATCTTTTAAGCAGAAGCTGGCACTGCTTTTTACTCCTTTATTTTTTTCTCTATACTTCTTAAAAATAAAATATACATGTGACATATGTTTCAAGCAAATTGGTTCAGAACTCAGAAAAGGTAAAAAGAACTCTCCTAGACAGCCTATGCTCCCAAATAAAAATCATCTCTAATTCCTATGCCTGCATCAAGCTTTTCTAATTAAGTGATATTTGATCCTAACACCCAGATTAAACCAATGCACTTTTATCTGAGCTCTGAGCCCTTTACCCACAGCCCACAAACATATTTACCATCCACGCTACTGTGTGTGTATGTTTAGGCTCTTTAGATAATTCTGATTAGAACATTTTGTATCCTTCCTAACATGCTTTTCAAAAGTAGATTGTGAGTTTTTGTATCATCTGAAACTCTTCTTCCCAAACAGCATTTATTGAGTATTGTATTTAAATACTCAATAATTACTCAGTATCAAATATTAAATTATTAATTTAATCTAATAGTAAATACTCAGTATTGAATATTTAAATACAATACTCAATAAACACTGGTTGAAAACTTTTATTTCTGAGTGAAAAGGGAATAGGGATGATGCTATGTACATTATTTTAGCCACATGTCTCCTCTTCTCATTCATTGATGAGGAGAAGTTGACTTTGTAATTTTCAAGTGGCCAAAGCAGATGGAGTGGGAGAAGGAAAAGTAAGAGACAGAGGTGCAGCTAGCTTCGGAAATGTGAAATGGAGCCCCATGAGAAGATGTCCAGACGGAGAAAGTCAATCTTCACAGAAGAGCCAAGAGACTAAAGGGTGCATACAGTTAGGCAGTGGCAGAAAGAAAAACAAAAAACTCTGTGAAAGTGTGGCAAAAAAAGAAAAGGAGATTCACATTGCTGGGATATAAACAGAATTTGCAGGTGCTATGTCAGTCTCTGAATCCAGGGCCCAAATCTATGTGCCTCATGCTAGACCTCTGAGTAGCTCTGAGATAATACAGGATGAGGTTTGGGAAAGCCACATCATTCTACCATATACAACGGGCTGCACCTAGCTTCACCATCTACTAGCTGGATGATCTTAACCAAATCGCTCAAATCTCCCCAAACTCCATTTCCTCAAAGTGGGGACAATCCTTAAAGTGAGGACAATCATGTATTCATAGCAGAACTGAGGTAACAGATGTAAAAAAAAGCAAGTGCATTAGCGAATGTTATGTGGGAGGCTCTATCATCACATCACACAGTATTCTGAGTAATGGAGATAAGATATTTTAACAATAGTAAAAGAAAATTAAATTATAAACATTTTTGTAAGATTGGCACATCATAGTTTTACATATTTGTGGGGTACAAGTGATGTTTTGATACCTGCGAATATTGTGTAATGATTGAATTGGGGCAATTAGCATATCTTTAGACATTTATTGTTTGTGATCGGAACATTCTAAAACCTCTCTGAGAGCTATTTTCAAACACACAACGCATCACTGTTAACTACAGTCATCCAACTAGGCAACAGACCAGCAGAACTATTCCTCCTGACCACAGCTTTGTACCATTGACCAGTTTTTCACCATCCCCCTCTCTCTGACCCTCCCAAGCCTCTAGCAGTCACTACTCTACTTTCCAAGTTGACGAAAACAACTTTTTAGATTCCATACATGAATGAGGTCATATTGTATTTGTTTTCCTAAATCTGGCTTATTTTACTTAACATAATGTCCTCCAAGGTTCACTCATGTTGCCACGAATGACAGGATTTAATTTTATTTTATGACTGAACAGTACTCCACTGTGTATATGCCCATTTTCTTTTCCATTCATCCGCTGATGAACACGTAGGTTGGTTCCATATCTTGGCTATTGTGAATAGGGCTACAATGAACATAGGAGGGCAGATGTCTTTTTGATATGTTGATTTCATTTCCTTTACATATATACCCAATAGAGAACATTCTTAATACAATGGCAATTTAAAACTTTATGAGCTAACCACTAATTCCCAGAAAAGAAAACTTGATATTCTTTAAAGAAAACTTTAAAGCACTGCAATTCTAAGATACTTTGTGAGTAAGAAAGTAAAATATATGCACACATAGTTGTATTGCTATCTTTTTCCAAGGAGAAAGAGAAGTCACTATCAAAATCTTCAGAGACATTTCTGTTCTAAAGAAAACAGTAGTCAAGAATTTAACAGACCCAATCTCAGTGTTATAACCAATGTGCAGAAAATACCTCAATTTACTATTAGCTAAAAAATCATTTTTATATTTTTAAAGATCATTTGTCAAAAATGAGATAAATAGGCCTTTTGATGCTCAGGAAATTATGTTTCAGAGTTATTAATGGGGATCAAATAAAAGCTCACTCTGTGTGATTAAATCTAAGTTCCCAGAATAGTGTCAAACGTGAGAAACAGAAAGAAGATGTTGACTCAGACAAAGAATGGTAATTAACGAGGATGTCAGAAGTCACGCCCTTTTCACACAACTCCACAGGCAGAGCAACCTGCAACCAGCGCGGTAAGCGTGAGGTCCCCGGGCAAGGCGCTGCAGGTGAGATGGCCCCAGATGAAGTGCTGCCTTGATGAGGGCAATGCTCTGGTGCAGAACCGCTAACCAGAGTAAGCTGAGAAAGCCCAGAATACTGGCCACAGGGTTCAGGACCAGTCCATGATGGTTGTGCAGATTGAGCCCATATTGCACAGTAAAAAATACACACATATATTTCAAAATTAGCATTTGAAATGGTTTAGAAATTCCGCTCAGAAGCCAAATTCTGCCCCTGTTTCAAGAGAAAGTTCTCTCAAGTATTTGTGTGCTCCATTTTTCACTAGCACAGTCTGCCTTGGGACCGTCATCAATTTTGCTTTGCCCAACTCTGCAAATGCAGTATTGATTCCAAGAGGAAATCAATCTCAGCTTGAAAGAAGATCTTTCATCAAATCCCTATTTTCTCCTCAATGCCAGAGCCCTGCTTGAATAAAAAGCCCTGACCACAAAGCAGAGGTTTCCTTCCATCTGATTTGTTCAGCGAATATCACTGAGAGCTAGAGCCTTGACCAGGTCAGAATAGACCTTGACTCCACAAGAAGAGGGCCCAGCAGGCCCATGCCGAACCTGCAGCAGATGGGAGAGAAAAGCTGGTCATGGGAAATTAGAAGTCAAGAGGAGACAGCAATTTTTGGTTTGAAAACTGTAACAGGAATAGGTAGAAATCCTAGTTTAATTGTGAAGAACTCAGAATCATCTGAGTGGTTGCAAGAAAAGTTAAAAGGAAGAAAATATTAAATATTAGAGGAAAAATACCATCATTCAGGGATTCCCATCATTCAGTCCCACCATACTTATTTCTACGTTAAAGGGCCACCAAATTAAGCTAGGTGCCATAACTCTCATTTTTATCTTTTTCTTTTCACATGCACCTATGGCACATCCATTTAATGTCACTACCTTGGGGTGTTTGTATCCTCATTTTTATGATAGTAATATATATATATATATATATATATGTTATGTTTTAGATATATATGTTATGTTATATATATGTTATGTTATATATATATGTTAGGTTATATATATATGTTATATATATGTTATGTTATATATATGTTATATATATGTTACGTTATATATATACATGTTATATATATATGTTATATATATGTTATGTTATATATAGTAATATATAATATATATGTATATATACAGTAATATAAACCTGTATACTGTTTTTGCTTTATTTTTCAAATCTAGGATGATAAATTGCTCTCTTAAGAGCAAATTCATTTTAACTCAATTTTCATGTCTGCATAATATTCAGATTGTCCTCTTTTTATTTTTAATTTTAATTTTATGAATACATAGTAGGTGTATATATTTATGCAGTACATGAGATATCTGGATACAGGCATACAATGCATAACAATCACGTCACATCAGGGAAAATGGGGTATACAACACCTCAAGCTTTTATCATTTCTTTGTGTTACAAATATTCCAATTATCCTTAGTTATTTTGAAATGTACAATAAATCACTGTTGACTCTAATCACTCTGTTGTGCTATCTCAAATTGTCCTCTTTTTATTTTATTTTATTTTGGGTTCTGGGGTATGTGTGTAGATCATGCAGGACTGTTGCACAGGTACATACATGGCAATGTGGTTTGCTGTCTCCATCCTCCCTGTCACCTATATCTGGCATTTCTCCCCATGTTATCCCTCCCCAACCTCCCTGCCACTGCTGTCCCTCCCCTAGCCCCCCCAACAGACCACAGTGTGTGATGCTCCCCTCGCTGTGTCCATGTGTTCTCATTGCTCAACACTCATCTATGAGTGAGAATATGAGATGTTTGATTTTCTATTCCTCTGTCAGTTTGCTGAGAATGATGGTTTCCAGATTCATTCATGTCCCTACAAAGGACACAAACTCATCCTTTTTTATGGCTGCATAGTATTCCATGGTGTATATGTACCATATTTTCCTTGTCCAGTCTGTCATCAATGGGCATTTGGGTTGGTTCCAGGTCTTTGCTATTGTAATCAGTGCTGCAATGAACACAAGTGTGCACGTGTCCTCATAACAGAATGATTTGTAATCCTTTGGGTATATACCCAGTAATGGGATTGCTGGGTCAAATGGAATTTCTATATCTAGGTCCTTGAGGAAGATCCACACTATCTTCCACAATGGTTAAACTAATTTACACTCCCACCCACAGCATAAGAGTGTGCTATTTCTCCACATCTTCTCCAGCATCTGTTATCTCCAGCTTCTTTAATGATCACCATTCTAACATGTGTGAGATGGTATCTCAATGTGGTTTTGATTTGCATTTCTCTAATGACCAGTTATGATGAGCATTTTTTCATATGTTTGTTGGCCTCATATAGGTCTTCTTTTGAAACGTGTCTGTTCATATCCTTTACCCACTTTTGAATGGGCTTGTTTTCTTCTTGTAAATCTGTTTTAGTTCTTTCTCTTGCTTCAAAGTAGCTACGCTGGTTGGATAAAAGACGCTCTGTTTCCTGTGCTGACCTTTGGGTGTTGTATCCATTCCTAGCATCTCAGGGGTCTTCCATTGCCTGCTTACGTGGAGGTGCATTTCATTGCCCTAACTCCTAGGGCTGCTACTTCCATGCAATGGTTACCCCAGAGACAGAAGGACTTCTTAATCTAGGACTTGACATCAGCCCTTTCTACCTAGGTTTCTATTGCTGAGGGAAATTCTTCCATTTCAAATCTTGCTACAGTTAACTGTAGAATTGAACCTTCTGAGCTTGGGGATATTGGTTTGGAATTTGGATATATGACACTTCCAACCATGAAAGAAAAAGTAATATGCTTCAGGCAACTTCTCCTGAAATTGGAAGACTGGATTACCATTTTGGTGGTGTTCAGCTGTTGAAACGGATACTAAAATATACTCAGTTTATATATCTCAAGCCCCAACTCACAATTCACAGTTCTGAATTCTATAAAATGATCAAAGTGAAGCCAATAATGGCAATTAAAAGGCAAAAGAGTTTCTTTTAGTTAAGCCTGAGACATGTTCAGAGCTTCTCAAGAAATATGTATTTGTGAAACATACCCCAGAGACATTACTTGTAATTTATAGTGTGGTTATGGCTCAATTTAATCTTGTTAACAGTAGCATTTATTCTAACAATTATCATAGGAAAACTACATTTGTATAAGACTAAGTATAATACAACATAAGTGTGATATAATAACAGTGATATAAGTGATGTAATAATTCCACTTAAAGTAGTTTTCATGTGATAATTATTAATATAAATAATAATGTTCCAGCCAAGTGACCCTAGATTTCTAGATATCCATTTTTCTGTTCCATAAAATCTAAAAGTTGGATGAAAATTGAATTTCTAAAATGTCTTTTATATTTAGTCTTTTTAAATTCTAAACTTTTTCATATGACCCAATCCTGTAAGAGAAAAGTGCTTTTACTTGAGAAGAGGCATCTAAGTTGTAATCTTATTTTAGTAACTCTCTTAACAAAAATATGTGATTGTATTTGCCATTTAAGAATGGAAATAAAAATGTTATAAAGCAATTCACTAAGAAGATAGATTTTAAAGAAAACATTTCTAAATAAGTCTCACTTTTAGTCAACAGGATAAACTCTAGATCTACACATAAAATCCAAAATGGGATATTTTATGTAGTCATTACTTTAAAAACACAGAAATTTAAGCAGGACAACTAAATATCTCAAACTTCCAAGACATTAGATATATTTTTGATTATTGTACTCACCAACATATAATTTTAATCACTACAGATGATTAAAATATTGCCATCATTCTCCTTAGTCTTCCCTGTCTAATGCATGAAAGTAAAATATTTGATCATGTTCTTGCTTAAAAATAACCAAAATTTTAAAGGTATTATATACATTTTTCAAAAGAACATTTTCTAGGTTGCTGTACCTTCTCCTGGCATCAAGAGCCATTTCACACGATACCTGCAAAGTTGCATTTACTAATGTGCTTCCTTATTGAATTCATGGCATGCACAGTACCTTCCAGAGCATGAGAATATATGGTTAACATCAGCCCGCCTGGGTCTTACACATGCTCATGAGACGGGCATCCTGGTCTCAGCTCAGCCTCTCTTTAGCTGTATAATCTTGGACAAATCACTTAATCTCCCTGACATTCCTCTTCCTGTCTGTAAAATAAGGAAATGCACTACACAGGGGTATTGAGAGAACAGGTATAAAAGTGAATGACAGTTTAAGAGCACTCTGTAAATAGGTTATGGTAGCATTAACATTAATCATGTTAGAGGGAGAGCACACAGATTCTATGAAAGAATTTTTCACAAGAGCCCTTGCTTGGTCTTCAACATCCAACTAGCTCTTGGTACTCTAATAATGCAAATAATTAAATGACAGAATCTTTGCAAACATACCTATGTGATTTTAGGCAAACTTCTTTACAGAGACAACTCTTATCAAAAGAGAACTAAATTGGGGGATTAAATGATTTTTTTCAGATGGAAATTTAATGAAATAAATTTGAAGCCACAATCATCTAATGAACCCAAACCCCCCAATAGCAAAAAAATGGAAGGTTAAATTTAGGAAAATTTAGTTCTTTTAAGAAAACTGAGTGAAAGAAGAAATTAATTTGATAACATGATAAATCTAAACCCATTTTCTATCACTGCTCCACTGAAAGGGATACAAAAAACAAGCTAGAATCCCGACCTTAAGGAGCTGAGTATCTGAAAGGGAGAAATTTCTTTTAAAAGGAGACCGCATATAATGGAAACACGCACAGCCATTTCATCATTTCAGAATATATGTTTGAAGGCTGGGTTGATATGAATGATATCTCACACATACACACACACACACACACAGATTATAAGTGTAAATGTGATCACAAGCTCTTTGAACTAGCAGAAAATTTACAAAAAGGTAGGATGAAAGTCATGTTGAAGTTCAATTGCAAATGCAGAATTACGGTACAATAAACATTTGTCAAATTTTAAAAATATTAATTATTGTATATCATTGTTACTTTCCTAACTAGACTACAAGTTCCTTGAAAGCAAAATGGTTGTCTTATGTTTTCATATTTCCAATACTAACTAAAATAAACTTGGCATCTAATAAATGTCAGCTGATTGTCTGACACCACTTAATTCTGTAGACACTAAAAATTTTTATCACAGATTAGAAAATGATGAGAAGTCAGAAATTGTTTATCTTTAGTAATAATACTTTTTGATGCTCAACAACTGGTGCAATTTTGAAACTTATCATAGATTTCCAAATCCTCCTTACCCCATGCAGTCTTCAGAGACTATGAAGCCCAGTCACACACTGAACACAGACCATAGCAAAATGTCTTTCTATAGCATTGTAGGTATGTAGTATCTGCTGAATGCATCCACTGCTATTCCTAGGGTTTTTGCTTACACTGTTATTACATAACTTACACTTATGTATATTATACACTTAGTCTTATACATGCCATTTCCCCTAATTTAATTCCTTAGTCTTTCTGGTAGGGTTCATTTTATATTCAGCTTTGCACTAGCACAGTATCTGGAAGACATCTGGTCAACAAATATTTGGCAATATGTGTAATTTTGAAAGTTCAAGACATTATTAAAGACATGCATTGAAGACTTGTATCAGATTAAGAAATCGTAACCAATAGTTTGCCATCCCAAGCTTAAATACCTCCAGTAGTCACAAGCTCCTAAGACAATCCTAGTTATTACAGAGAAGGGCATCCCCGGCTGTTAAAGAATTATCTGTTGAGCTAAAATCATCTTCCTTGTACCTCCTCCCTACTGGTTCTATCTCTGTTAAGAAAAATGCAAATAGCTTTTTCTACTACTTCTAGAGGATATTCTTTTAAGATATAGGTCAGCAATCCTGTCTCATTCAGGACATTTTTTCCTCAGGGTAAGCATCCCATTCTCCTTATGTGGTCTTTGTGATTATCCTGATCGTTCTTCATGAACACACGCTCTCTAATCAATTGAAATACAGCATCAGAAATGAACATAGTCCTCCAAGGGCATCTGTCCAGCCCAAAGTGCTGATTGCATACCAAAATCCAGGTCAAGGCCTCCATTAATGCAGCCCAAGACCCTACTTAGGAGAAAATGGAGGAAATATATTGAAATCATATTTTAAGAGACTATTTAGAAATCAGCTCTCAATAGAAGTCTTTCAGCATCTATCAGGATGCTATTTGGGTCAGTTAAACTATCCTGGAATATGCTAGCTTTCACTTTGTTTAAAACCTCATTTTCTACAGTTCCAAATATAGGTTTCAAATTATCTAGAGAAAAATCACCCTAGAAAAATGCTAAAGCCACAAGTTCACACTTTAACCAAAATTTAGTATGAGTGGGAGTAAGGGTGTATGGAAGACCACCTTACGTGGAAGCAACATCAATGACTAACTAGACATAGAGACAGACACCTGGCTAGGGGAGAGGGCAACGCACAGAAATTGGGAGCTTGTCGGTTCAAGAGTAAAAACTGTCATGTCTACTGGAGATCAAAAAGGAACCAAAATTATTAACTTGTATATATTCCAAATTAATTCCATTTTCAGTATTGCTCTGGGACCACTGCAAGTACTCTTGTGAGTTTTGTGGTTTAAATGTCATTTAAGATGGACTAGAATTTTGTTAGGCCCCCTCTTGTCTACATTTGATATGATAGTTTTACTCTGCTTTTTTCCTCTGCATGGCAACAGTCATGTATTATGGTCTCTGGCTTTCTGAAGGGTTTTACTCCACTTTTAAAACACTTAAAACTCATCAGGGTCTTTACCTATCTTTTCAATCTACTGTCATAATTCACATTTATTCTATCTGTTCCAATCTCTGTGAATATCTATCCCAAACGTTGCAACCATAGTTTATCAGCATAACTTATAAAATGTTCTACCCTAGAGCCCAGGAGTTTGAGGCTACAGTGAGCTATTGTCACACCACTGCACCCCAACCTGGATGACAGAGCAAGATGCTGTCTCAAAACAAAAGAAAACATCCCTACCTTAGAATGTTATTATACTAAAATGGTATTATATTTTTCACTCTTATATAAATGACAGAATAACAATGGTAATGAGAACTTGTATTGAGCTAAAAGTTAATCAGGATGGTGAGAGATACGTCTCTACAGCCTCTGAAACAGCATATTTTTTCTACCATTTGGCTTTTCTTTTCATATGTAAATATATTGAAACCAATAATGATATTTGGTTGTGAAACATTATCAAGATTATTTTCATCCTATAACTTTTCCCTATCATTAATAGAAAAAAATGAAAAAAAAATAAAAATAACTTATCTCCAAAAGGTTCTCACACATTTCTATGCATTCCAACAGCCCTTGGATGAAAGGAGCTCTCTTCTATATTACATCGGCAGGGTCTTTGTAAGGCTTGCAAAGAAACGCCACATTAAAGGAATTTTTAGTATTATAAAAATATTATTTCAGGATCACTTCTGTGGTGGAGAAGTGATCTTTCCCTAAGTAAGAAGTTATTTGATTGTACTGTGTACAACCTTGTGTTCAGGGTTATAGGGGTGTCAACTCTTTGGTGCACCATCATATTACAGACTCGAATGTTGCTATGTTGAATTAATAGATCCCATTTATCATTTCCACAAGATGTCCTAGAACAAAGAGAGGACAACATTCAGGGTTCTAGCCAACTGAAATTGACAAAAAATAATTTTAAAAAGTACCAAAAATTGCTGAAGACAGTATTTCTAGATGGCAACTTGTGTAATGTATACCAAATAAATTTTAAACTATTGAGTAAGCTGCTAAGTATCCTCATGTGTCTGACATAATGAAACTATAGTACATAACATATTTCCACTAAGACATTATATAATTACTCAAACATTTGCTATAGTTTTATCCCTTTGAGCAAATACGTTGATAATCAATAATCATGGCTGTCTTAAAAGATTCCTTGAGGAGGAAATGTTTAACACAGTGTCATCTAATTTGGTGCACTGAACTGCAACCTCATCCTCAATGCTGAGCCATAAACATTTTACTCTCTGCTTCCTTTCCTTCACAGAAATGTTCTAAACATCTTCCCTATGCCAACCCCCCAATTCCCAGCAGAATTCCCTGAAGAGAAGCCCTTCCGAGGGTCACAGCCACAGCCTCTCCCCAACACAGCCAACACTTCCCCCACCTCTCACCGCCGTGTCTTCCCTCTTGACTCAGAAAGCTCTTCTCCTCCACGAGAGCTGCTCCTCCTGTGAATTTTGTCTCCCAGGCCTTCCGAGCTCTGAAAGCTGCTTCCTTTATTACAGCTCCTCTTTCAATCTCTCTCTCCTCTTTTCACTAGCCTTTCTCCTTAGCCCATGAACAAGCCCTTGAACTCCAAAAAAACTTCCTTCAACCATGACTTTCCCCTAAATCTCCAGTACTTCAACATCTACCTTTTCAATGTGACATTGCTAGGCGGAGTAACTACGCCTCCATTTTAAACTACTTGCTCGCTCAGAGCTGAACCAGACTAGTCCTCTAGACAGGCTAATTCTTTCAAGCCCTTTTAAACCATTATTTTATCTTCCTTTATTTTATGCTGAGCTAGAGAAGACAATGTTTATGAATGCAAATTGTATGTCTCTCCATCAGTTCAATAAGGGATTTATTTCATGAACTAAGCCTATCCTGATTAGGATAATAACTAGATAATATTAGTGCCCCTGGGTATACACTAAAGGCAGAAGATATTTAGAATGGTTTAACTGATTTAGAATTGTCCTTCATTTTGCTCCTTTCCAATTATCTCTAACTAGATAATATTAGTGTCCCTGGGTATACACTAAAGGCAGATGAAAACTACAGATTAAAAGGCTGTTTCAAAAATATTTATAAAAACAGTTTTGACTCTTGGCTGTGCAAAATATATCTTCTGTTAGGTTTTCTACTGCAATATCACAAACCAGACAACTTCTTGGAGACATATTAAAACAATTAACATTTAGATAATAAAGTAAATTATATTTTCCTTGAAAACAAGATTCTGTCATGCATCTTTTCAGTTATAGAATGTACAAATTGTAACTGACCACTTGCAGCACCTGTCATTGAGACAGTCCCTGAGTTGAGGCCATGGCTGCATATTTATTTATTGTTTCCATTTGTGAAAGCATCCTTGGAAGAGATTTTACTTGTCCACTTAAAGTTCTTGTCAACTTCAATTGACATTGACATTGACATTGAATTGACATTGGGTCGATTATACTCTGCTTCATGTGTGTTGCAATTTCCTCCAAATAATAGTCCACCAGGAAGCCTGCCAGCTGGCCCATCCCTTAGAGCACACTTCCAGCAAGGCATCTGACTTCTCATCCTAAGATGCTATGTGTAGTGGTTCAAAGGTGGGCTCTGCAGCCAGATGACCTGGGTTTGAATCAGAACTTGGTCATTTATTAGCTCTGTAATCTTGAGGAAGCTATTTAACTTTTCCACGCCTGTTTTCACCACTGAAAAATTAACTAATGCTGAGACCTATCTCATTGGGGTGTTGTGAGGATTCTGGTTAATAGACCAGGAACAAATAAAGGGCTCAATAAATAATAGCTAGCTATGCTAACTTTAAATTTATCCCATTTATCTCCTGAAACTATTCTTACTGCTGTCTGTATCATGCCTATTTCAATATTCTTATTTTCTTAGTCTATTCAATTTTTGACAATAGGTAATATTTTGGAATGTAATATTTTTGAAATGTTCTTCAACATTTCATCTTCAATACTTCAGCAACAATACTTCCTCCTGCTTTTCCTTCTATTTCTCTGAACATTATTCAGTCTCCTTTTATAAGTTCTATCTTCATCTCTGAAATCTGCTTATTCTTCCAGTTTTTGGCCTTTTTGCTCTCATTGTACCTGATCTCTTCAGGGAACATCATCTACTCTCATCCTTATAATTGCCGCTTTGATTATGATGATTCTCAAATCTCTGTCTGCCAGCCCACTCAAGCCAAGTCTTTATTTCTAGCACTGTCAGCACATTTTTCTCATGAACAGCCACCAGAATTCAATTTATCCATGTAAGCACACATTCTACCTTCCTTCCTCCACCCCGTTTTCAAACCTCTCCTCTTTCTGTGGTTTTGTATCTTAGTTAATGGTACCAATTTTTAACCTTGCTATCCAAGCTGGGAACATTACAATCATATTTAACTCCATTTCCTCCCCAAATATACATTTAAGAGACAATTTTCCTACATTCTATCATTGCAAATTCCTGAAGCTTACTTTCAAGTATTACTGCCTGTCTAGTCCTGGCCATTTTTCTTCCCAGTTTAGTATTTAATGGATTCCTATTTTTTTTTTCAAAACAAAGTCTATATTATTATAATAACATTCAAGTCCTATCTCTTTCTACCTCCCATTCCATCCAACTAGGGAATCCTAAGGGCTGCTCCTCAGGACTGTTGCATACCCTCTTGCTTCATGGTATTTGCTTTCGTTTTTTCTCAGTTTGGAATGTCCTATTCTATCCACCTGCCAAGGAAGACCTACTTCTTCTTTCCTCCATGCAATGCTTAAATGTCTCATCTTTCCTAAGCCTCTCTTCCAGTCAAAATTGACAAAGATTTGGGGCGCTTGCCTTTATTCCATTTTTTGATACTGTGTCTTCCTCTCCTATTATGTAATCTCTCTGAAGGCAGACACAAAATTGTGTACATTTTTGTCCTCCATGCATCCCCACCCTGACATCAATCACAAAGACAGGTAGTAGGTATTCATGTTTGGCAAACATAATATGATATGTACCACCATGAATATTAGTCTATATCACACAAGCATATCCAACATCAGTCATACATCTTCTAATGCAAAGTTTTACTGATATTTATCTGTTAATAAAACTACATTATTTATACTCTGCCTTCCCAAAAGGACTCCTTGCAACCAAGAATAACAGATACAGGTAATATAAAAATATAAAGTATAAAAAAGTAAGAGTCCTTTCAATAAAGGGTATGAGAAAATGTAGGATTCTGCCCATTGTGTTCACAGAGTAACAGGTGGGTGGGTACTTTCAATCAAGCAAACATACCATCTGGCATCTTGTCTGCTGAGCTACGTAAACCACCCGCCTTTGTTTTACATCATATATTGCATGCACCACATTTTTGACTCACAGACACTTCCAGATTTCTTTATTTGAAATATGTTTACCAAGAGAAACTGCATATGATACTCATTCCTCATTGAGTAACAGCCAACTTTTCTCATTGAACATTCATGTTGACCAACATTTTCTTTCTTGTTTGCTAACTGTGAAATGGCAAAATGGAAACGTGCTCTTTTGATGTCTTCCTCATGGCAGTTTTCCCCATTTCAAAGATTTGTTTTCATCAAAAATGAATGATGTTAACTTTATCCTACTATAGTTATCCTCAGGTATGTGGACAGTTTTTCTTTACCAACACAAAATGTATTTTCTAGTTTCTCAATGGTAGCTTCAAAAATTAAGATACATTCCTATGTGGTACAGGGAGCCATTTAGGAAATGGTGAAAACAAAACAAATAGAATCCTAAAGTCAATCAAAATCTCATGAGCTTCCTTTCTAACACCGAAGGTGGCCTCTGCCCCTTAAACTTACTCAGAAGTATTAATCGAATAACATATGATTAAAGAAGGTTGACGCTAGAATTGCCTAATTAATACTTAATATCCTTTTCCCTGAGATGGAAAACAATGTCCTCCTATGTATTCATCCATCTATCATATTCAATTATACTAACGTTATCTGTCCTCATTAATCTTTTCTTAGCCACCAAACCCTTTGCTAAGTTTTTGTTAACATTATCCTGTTTCATCTGAAAGTATCCCAAGGAGTTAGCTATAAGAATTCCCATTTTACAGATAAGAAAGCTGAGGCTTAGGTAAGTCAAGAATCCTCCCGTTATTGCACAGTAAATAAGAGCTAGTGCCAGAATTTCTGTTTCAGTGAGTCTAAAAGTGTGCTCTTAACAGTTCTGCTATACTGTCTTCTAAACATAGCACATCTCTGTCTTATGCAAGCTGAATATTAAAATACAAAACCTCCTCTTCCATTGTTAAGTATATTTTAAGCACAGGCCCAAATATATTTTGGGTTGACTGAAAAATACAATTCTCCAGACTATCGAATGTGATCTTCTCTCCTCCTAATATCCGTTTCTTCTAATGTTCCATTATTTCATATTCTCATTTCCTTCTATATTGAAGAAGCAGAAAATCTGTTTTTCTTGGCTGCATCTTGAGTGGTTATGCATCCCAGGTAATATGAGAGTCCAACCTTGACCTAAAGCTTAGAAGACCCAGAAGAACCAATGCTGCCTGGGAATTCTCACTCACAGGAGACTTTGTGAGTTTTATGGATATCCTTTGTTTGCTAGATTCCAAAATCTTACATGATTACATTATGCTCTGTTTTCCTAATTTCATTTAAATCATGCAACAAACAAGAGTATTAATACCTAATGTTTATTTAGCACTTAAGACGTGCAGGGCTCCATGCAGGGAATCTCACATGACTTTTACAACTTCATTTCCACAGCAAGCTTACAGCTGAGGAACGACTATTATCCCTGTTTCACAGATGATGTGTGATGCAGAGAGATGGTGATGAATGGGAGAAATGAACTTATATGTTGTGGGCACTGTTCATTATTCTTTCCACTATTTCTTGCTACTAGGAAGGTATAAAAGATCCTAAGCTTGTGGCTCATCAGGATTGTCTGAATATGGTTTGCTCTCTTGATTTGGAAGACAGCAGTCTCGTGATTGCCCTCCTCCCTCGCTAGTCCCTCCTTCTCAGCCTCCTCTTCTAGATTCTCCTTCTTTATCCAACTCAAGCCTTCTCAGGACTTGGTCATGGTGTAATAAAATAAGTGTTACAATTCCAACAGCTAAATGTGTGCTTACCAATGGCTGTGATTGGAGATTTAGAATTTAATGAAGACTAAAGGAGTTTAAATTCCAAATTTTCCAGATTAACTCTGAATTGCGACAGTGGACAGATCAGAGGTGAACTTAGGGTGAATTATTTGAGCATGGTGTGGAAGGCTTCCTCAAACTGAATAGCCTTCTGTTATTCAATAAGTATTCATTGAATGATTATTCTATTCCAGACACTGTGCTAATCGCTGATACACTGCTATGGTCTGAATGTTTATGTTCCTCCAAAACTTACTGTAATCCTTACCCCCAATGTGATGATATTAGGTGGTGGGAATTCGGGGAGGAGATTATATCAAGAGGGCAGAGCCCTTATAAATGGAATTAGTGCTTTTAAAAGAAGGCCTAGGGGAGCTTGTTTGTTCCTTGCACCATGTGAGGACACAGCTAGAAGCCACTGTCTGTGAGGACCAGGCCTTCATCACACAGCCCTGAATCTGCCAGCACTTTGAGCTTGGACTTCCCAGCCTCTAGAACTGTGAGAATTAAATGCTTGTTGTTTATAAGCCACCGGGTTTATGATATTTCCTTAGAGCAGCCTGAAAGAATAGACTAAGACAGATACCAAAGGTAAGAACATGATATTTGTCCTTAAGGAACTCCCAGTCCGCCAGATAATAGGCAAGTATAAACAAATACTGCAATTACAGACTAAAATAAAAAGGGTCCTATGTTAGAGCTCCATAAAAGGTATATTGGGAGTACAAAGGAAAAAGTGGCTCATTTATATCAGCTGCCCCTTTCTAGCCCAGTTCTAGTGCTGGGGAGTGGGCCTCATGAGGGACATGACTCTAGGGGTCTTTGCAGGCAGTAGCAGATAGAAAGGGCAAAGAGCATTCCAGAAAAAAGGAGATATGTGTACACTTTGCTAACATTTCTATTATTGTGCTAGTTATTCTGGAAAAAACTTGTGTTGTTTATTCCTGAAAGACCCTAACCCTTCTCAATTATAAGACTGAGTAGATGGAAACCCTCTAAATATTTATTTGTAATCTGCCATAATACCTGTAAAGAGCATTGAAAAAATATGCAATAATATTACTGAAACTTTTTTAAATAAATGTATAGTTATAGATGGATATAGTCATATTTTATAGATATCATTAATGTTCAGACTAATGGGGGTAAAATGTATCTGTATTCACCTGGCAAAGAAACAGACATAAAGAGTTAAAGTGACATACTCAAGGTCTCAGGAGTGGTAAGTGGAGAAGATGGAATCTAACCTTGTGTATCTTGATTTAAAATATATTATTTCCACTAAATTATTTCCCTTCTCTTTTTCTTCTATAACATCATATTTTGATATTTTCCAATCTGGTGAGCCAAGTTGCCACTAAAAATATTTGTCTCAGTTTCTCTCTCTAGGATACAGATTTAATATGTTGTGAAATATATGGATCACTTTTTAAGTCCTGAATTTTAAATTAATGGTGAAAGAGCTGTTTACATAGAACAGCAGGTTGCAAATCGACAGCTTATCAAGGTCACATAAGATAAGTGCTCTGCTTTGCATTTTGATCTGTTTATGTCTTTAAAAAGTAATCTCCTTCACCTTTTGGCATCCTGTGAATCTGGAAAAATAGTCTTTGTGAACGGCAGTGACAGGAGGTGAGTTGGCCACAAGAATAAACTAGAAATGTTTAGAAATGAGAAAAATCATTTAAAACAAGAGCAGAAGGCAGGGTCTATGGGGTAAACAGCTTCATAGATAGAATTAAAGAACTGTAAGGCATAATTATTGAGATATAACAGAAATATGCTAATTATGCTGTTTCGAATTATGTTACTTCTGAAACATTCGATGACTGACAAACCAGCCAATTATAGCATACGTTATGTCCTCCCTCCTGCGATCTGTCCAATAGCTAGCTCATTACTCATGAGAACCTGCTAGAGAAAGAGCTCAGAGGTAAGATCTCATCAATCAGTGATATCAAGAGGACAGTCTAAATTCAGATACCTGACTCCACCTCTTTCTGACTGAAACACATTGGCTTATTCCCTAAGCTCTCTAAAACTCTGCTTCTCCATCTGCAAGGTAGTCAGTATGGCAGTAATTCCTAACTCACAGGGTCGTTACAAAGACTAAACAAAAAAACGCATGCAAAAATTCTGACACATCAAAAATGCTCAATTAACTAGTACTATTATTATCTGTTACTGATTGTGATAGAGAAAATGCCCTGAGACTGGAGTGTAAACCATATTAGAGTGTGCTGTGGTTTACAGAGGGATTTTTTTTTTAAATCCTTTTTCCCACTCGTTTTGATAATCAATGGAAAGAGGCAGACTACTGACCGGGCGCAGTGGCTCATGCCTATAATCACAGCACTTTGAGAGGCCAAGGCTGGCAGATCACAAGGTCAGGAGTTTGAGACTAGCCTGGCAGATATAGTGAAACCCTGTCTCTACTAAAAATACAAAAATTAGCTAGGCATGGTGGTGCATGCCTGTAGTCCCAGCTACTCGGGAGGCTGAGGCAGAAAACTGACTTGAACCCAGGAGGCAGAGGTTGCTGTGAGCCCAGATCATGCCACTGCACTCCAGTGTGGGTGACAGAGCGAGGCTCCATCTCGGGGCGGGGAGGGGGGAAGAGGCAGACTACTATAAACATGAAATTAAATAAGTGAATGCCACAAAATTTTACATCTAAGTATCCAAAGTCATGCGTTACACATACGTTGGACAAACCTAACTACTGTTAACCCTGTTTATCATATTTTTATTTTAGCTATTAGGTGATTAGAAGCAGAAAAAACTCACAGTCATATGGAGCTACAGGCTGATGAGAATAAAACTAAAATTAACTTTCACGTGCACATCAACAACAACTTTACCTAAACAGTAAGCTGCAGTGCTATATGCCCTATCAAGCTATCACAAGAAATTAAAAAAAAATAACTCTAGGCAAACATTCAGTGACAATTATATTTTGTTAGGTTTTCTTATTTGTTATGAATAAAAACTACCACATCTGCAATGTGTTATTTTCAGAAAAGCATTTGCAAATATCAGTGTGAACCCTTCTCTTTTATTTTGACATACAGAAATAAAACATAAACTTATGAATAATTGACAAGTTGATTTTTATGCAAAAATGTAAGAATTCTAAATTCCAAGTCACGAGAGGAATTATGATCTTCTCTTGATTCCTTAGTATAGTCAATCTATATTTTAACATATATTTAGACACAAAAATAAACATGATGCAAATCTTTGTAGACTTTTTTCTTCAGGCTTTTCTTTTACAACCACTTTAAGTTAAACACTATGTAACACATGCCTGTGGCAATGAAATGCCTTTATAGATGAATATTAAGAAAGCCTGACTAAAAAATTATTTTTATATTTGATGGCAATAAAAAGTAGTAGTTTTATCTTGAAATGTGCATATCATATGTTAGGTGAAACAGGAGAGGCTTTAACCAAATTATATGGGGGTGCAAAAGGAGTGTGCCTAATGTCCCCACCTTTCCCGGTGCTGCCTGCTCTGCCTGAGACATCTGTGCAGTGCTCCCTTCGTCCCCTGAGGTCTTGCCCCTCTCACTTTCTCAGTGCGGTGTCCTCTGGTCCCACCTCACACCACGCCTTTATGGCTCATTTTTCTACCAAAGCATTTCTCAGTATCTAATATGCCATATATATATATACGTATATATATATATATATATATATATATACGTATATATATATATATACGTATATATATATATATATATATATATATATATATATATACGTATATATATACGTATATATATATATTTTTTTTTTTTCTTAGAGTGTTGCTCTGTTGCCCAGGCTGGAGTACAGTGGCATGATCTTGGCTCACTGCAAGCTCCACCTCCCAGGTTCAAGTGATTCTCCTGCCTCAGCCTCCTGAGTAGGAGTAGCTGGTTATATAGGCATGTGCCACAACGCCCAGCTAATTGTATTTTTAGTAGAGACGAGGTTTCACCATGTTGGCCAGGCTGGTCTCAAACTCCTAACCTCAGGTGATCCGCCCACCTCAGCCTCCCAAAGTGCTGGGATTCCAGGCCTGAGCCACTGCACCCAGCCTCATTTTTAATTAACCTTGTTTTTTGTTGTGTGTCTAGCTTCCCCCACTGAATGCAAGTTCCATCAGGGCAGAAAGTTTCACCTGCTTTTTTCACTGCTATCCCCCCAGCATCTGTAACAGAGCTGCTACCAGGAAGAGCTCAAATTAAATTGCTAAGCAAATGAGTAAACTTGGAAGATCATCTCTGATGCAACTCCCTAATTCTGTAGATGAAATACGTGACTCCCTATCTTTTATGATATGATACTGCCTTCATAAATTAGTAGAAAGCCCAGCCACTTTTTGAGGAAGTGTATTGTTGTTGACGCACTAAAGAATGAGATCAGTGAGAAACTGAAGCCTCTATTTGCATCACGCTAACTTGTAATGTGCTTCTAATTGGTTACCTGCCAAGTTTTTAAACATCTATCTTCAACGGTAAAATAAATGATGGTCTTCCGTATCTGACTACTTATGGTAGGCAACTGTCCACTTGTATGAAGTAACTAGATTAGTCAAAATCAGAGATAGAAAGTAGAAGGGTGGTTGCCAGGGATTGGGGAAAGTGAAGAATGTGGAATGGTTTAACAAGCAGAGTTCGGGTTTGGCAATATGGAAAGAGTTCTGGAGATGGAACCGTCACCACTATCAATGTGGAGGCACTTAATACATGGAAGTATACACTTAAAAATGGTTAAGATGGCACATTTTATGTTATGTGCATTTTATCACAATTAAAAAGGAAATAAAATAATTTTTTAAATAGGTAATTCTCAAGGTTTTTTCCTGAAATGCTAAGAGATTATATTACTATCTTCAAAGTGTTCAGAATTATTCTCTCAAGTTCTGTACATATTTCATTAATACACATATATACACACATATATATGTCAGATGCATTAAATGTATATTACATAAATGATATCTGAGCTTCTAAAACATAAATGTTTATTTCCCCAGTGACGTGTATGAGTTATGATACAGTGGAACCTGGAATTCCATTTACTTTCTATGTATAGAGAAATCTTGTGCAGAAAAAACTATATGGGTGAGTGATGCTTTAAAGCACTGTTTGTGTGGGAGAAGAGGAACAGGAACTTTGCTTCATATGCAGCTGTATGTAAAAGTTCCACATAGAGTACACTATCTGTCATGCTGAGAGAACCTACAGAACAAGTTTGTTTTTGTCTGGTCAAATCAATGTATCATTTGAAAATTATCTGATTTATAATTTGGTTTACTCACAAAGTCTACTGCATATATGCCCAGTGAATTTCTGAAACAAAAAACACAAAATCATTTGGCAGCATTTATTCCTTTGGAAATTAAATTTTGGGATTTATTTATATTTTTCTATAATGTTTAATCATTCCAAACAATATGATTTATTAATCATGTGGGATAAAATTAAAATTCTAGTGTGTCATTAAAGTTTTACAAATGAATCAATTAAAGTTATGAATAATTCAGAGATCTAATCTCCACTCAGCTATCAACATAACCAAATACAGTTCTTCACTGATAATTTTTTTGCTTTGGGCTTTGCTGCTCCAAGTTTGTTCTGTGGGTCCTCAGTGCCCTGGTCACCTGGGAATTTGTTCGAGGTAGAAAACCCCAGGCACCACCGACATCTCATGTAATAACATCCTCGGGTGATTTGTGTGCACCTTAACATTTGAGAAGAACTTCCTAGGGATATATAAAGATCTGCAATACACATGTCCCACGTTTATGGTCAAAAGGGATCAGGATCAAAGAAGAACATTTGTTTATTTTTTTTTTTGATCCCTTATTTCTTAGCTTGTAAAACATATTTTCTAGAGAAAAATGTGTCTCTTTAAGACAACTGGATATTTTGATGCAGGATCCCTGTCTTTAAAACTTTGAGATTGTCAGAGGCATTGAAACCAGAATGACTCCATGTTGAATAGGTCCTGGGTAAAATGAGGCTGAGGCCTGCTGGGCTGCGTTCCCAGGTTAGGCATTTTTAGTTACAGGATGTTTACAATTAAGAAAACAGATTAATAATATTTATTGAATAGACTCAGACCTTTTAACAGACCCAGAAAATGTCCTGATGTCTCGATATCTTAGAAACAAAAGCATTCATAATTTAGGAGTAAGTTTCACTTTAAAGATAATAACATAGATTCTTGTGAAAGACAATAGTTACACAAAGCTTGGCAATCCTCTGTCAGGAGCCTTTGTAGTAGAGCACAACTCCCCCATGACTTTTTGCTCTGTTATCTTTTTTTTTTTTTTTTGAAACCGAGTCTCGCTCTGTCGCCCAGGCTGGAGTGCAATGGCGTGATCTTGGCTCACTGCAGCCTCCACTTCTTGTGTTAAAGCAATTCTCCTGCCTCAGCCTCCTGAGTAGCTGGGATTACAGGCACCCACCATCATGCCCAGCTAATTTTTGTATTTTTAGTAGAGATGGGGTTTCACCACATTGGCCAGACTGATGGCCAACTCGAACTCCTGACCTCAGGTGATCAGCCCGCTTTGGCCTCCCAAAGTGCTGGGATTACAGGCATGAGCCACCGCACCTGGCCTGCTCTGTTGTTTTATATGTAAACAAGCATCAAACCTAAGATGAGTGTGTCCCTCCTCTTGCTTTGGGGAACACCCTGCTCTGTCTATTCTTTCATCCCTTAATTTTCTTTCTTTTTTTTAAATTGCATTTTAGGTTTTGGGGTACATGTGCAGAACATGCAAGATAGTTGCATAGGTACATACATGGCAGTGTGTTTTGCTGCCTTCCTCCCCTTCACCCACATTTGGCATTTCTCCCCAGGCTATGCCTCCCCAGCTTCCCGCGCCCTGCTGTCCCTCCCCTATTCCCCCCAATAGACCCCAGTGTGTGGTACTCCCTTCCCAAGCAAGTTTATTAGAAAATTAAGGGATGATCTTGTGTCAGTTTGCGGAGAACATCATTCTAATTTTCTAATAAACTTGCTTTCACTTTACTCTGTGGACTTGCAGAATTATTTGTTGCACGAGATCCAAGAACCCTCTCTTGGGGTCTCGATCAGGAACTCTTTCTGGTAACAGGATCAGCAGATCAGGGATGAAAACAGGAAGAAATAATTAAGAATGGCCTAACAATAACAGGCCCTTCCAGAAGGAAAATCTTCCAACAGCCTCAAGATGACTTTTGCTTGCAGTAAATAGCCCATCAATGCCTGATGACCAATTGACAGACTGAGAACTCTCACTGGACATAAACAAGAAACCTGACCCTATTAGAAGAGTAAACAATTGGTGGCAAGAAAAGAACAAGGTGCACTGCCCTGGGAAGCCAAACAGTACAAGTGAGTGGAGCTTTCCAGGGTGTTGAAAGAAGAGCCTGATCTCTGGGTAGTGCTTGGTTTCCCTCCCCCAGGGCTGTGCCTTGTCCACCCTCTAAGTAGGAGTTAGAAATGTGCCTGGGGTCAAACAACCCAGGCTGAATGAAGAAAGCTAAAGTAAGCAGTTTCTTGCAGCCTCTTGGTAAAGTGAGTGTCTAGTGAGCCAACATGGACATAGGATGTGGAACCCTCATTTGCACCACTGGCTCAGAGCAGGTGCAGGGTGATTTCCTTCACTCATGCAGAACCCATTGGTGAGAAAGGCTCAGAGAAGCCAGACCGGAGAGTGCTGAGCCCTCAGAGGGCCTCTCAGCAGGAAGGGACTGGAAAGGCACTGGAGTGCTGAGAGTTGGTTGCACAGGACTGCCAGGAGCACAGAGGGGGCCACACTGGGTGCTGAGAATACCATTCTCCTGTCTGATCATGCCTCACAGGTACTGCTTGCAAATCAGGCCTAGAGGAGGCTGCCAGGAACACTGCGGGCTGCAGGACTCCCATCTTCTCTGTTGTTTGCTCAGCTGATGTCATCCACCACAAGGAAAACTTTTTTTTTTTTTTTTGACACGGAGTTTCACTCTTGTTACCCAGGCTGGAGTGCAATGGCGCGATCTCGGCTCACCGCAACCTCCGCCTCCTGGGTTCAGCCAATTCTCCTGCCTCAGCCTCCCGAGTAGCTAGGATTACAGGCATTCGCCACCATGCCCAGCTAATTTTTTGTATTTGTAGTAGAGATGGGGTTTCACCATGTTGACCAGGATGGTCTCGATCTCTTGACCTCGTGATCCACCCGCCTCGGCCTCCCAAAGTGCTGGGATTACAGGCTTGAGCCACCGCGCCCAGCCAGGGAAACTTTCTGATAGAGGGTTATCTCACACTCCTACTCATCTGAGACCTTCCCACATGCATTTGCCCACATTTAGGAACCCTAGAGACTCACATGTCCTCAGAGTGGGGCATTCTTTCCCTGAGAACATCTGAAAGAAATGAGGTGGGTTCCCTGCATCCAGGTAACAGGACGCCGTCTGCACAGGAGAGGGGATTGGGCTGGGTGTGTCTTTCTCCAGCTCCAGCAAAAGCCCTGGGGAGGCTCTGGAAGAGAATAAATCCCTGGGAATAGAGCCTACTCCTCATCCCTGTGAGTAATGCATGCCCATCCCCTTCAGGAAGGGTGAATGTCACAATTCACAATTTAAGATTTGTTGCTTTGGTGCAAACCCTGTTTCATTAGAAGGAGTATTTGCACTGGGTCTCTAAACTACTTGAGGTTTCTTACATTTCCAAAAAAAAAAAAAAAAAAAAAAGTTACAAACCTGATTCAAATCCAGCTAAAAAATTTTTGATGTTACCTAGAATTTTTAAGTCATCTAAGCCATAAATTAAATACATTTCTAAAAAATTGTGTTCAGACTTTCAAGGAAAAATACTTACAGTGTAGAACTAATCCCTGAAAACTCAATCTTCTGTATATTAACAAATAGTAATTATGAGTTTAAACTAACAAATCTAAAGCATCTTTTTAAAGTGAGGCATTGATTTCAAGAAAGAAGTGATCTGACTTACAATTATAGACATAAGCAGAGTTTTGGAGCAGATCTATTGAGGAAATCTGTCTTAGCATTCACTCTAGACCAGTATTAGGGACACATGTTACCTAAATAGTCATGTTCTTAGGATCTATTTAAGTTTTAATTATGCAACTAGTTATACTTCCCCAAATCTAGTTAGTTCCCATTGATGTACCTGGCATGTGCTTAATGGGCAATATTTTCTTTATTATCATTGAATTTGTGTCTTAATTGAATTGGCATGCTAACTAAATGAAATAACTAGGACATAAGAAATTTGTACTGTAAAGGATGCACTCAGTCAAAATACTCTAAAATACATTAAAGAAAGAATTTAACAAGAATATATAAAGTGATGGCTTTAAGAGAATGAGAAAAAGGTTAATCCAAGGATTAAAAATGCCAAGAACAAATGCCACAATTCAAAATAAGACAGGTTGCAAGTACTTTTCCAGAGATGATTTAAAATGTGCAGAATATAAAGAATGTTTCCATCTTCCAATCTGTCTTGCATCCTTTCAAGATGCACTTTTATTGCAGTGATATTTGTTTTTTGGAATGTTACTCTAAATTGTAGAAGATACACACTTTGTCAGCATGCTTGACACTGTTTTCTTTCCATTAAAAGTCATTTGTCTCACATCTCAATCAGATGATATTTCAAAGAGAAACTGAACTTCCCTCTTTCTTTAAGATGCATTTTATGAACACAATTTATAATAATGTACATATTTATAATTTGTCAATGAGTCAGGGCATTATATTTTCACCAGAAGTATTTTCACGTTGTTAAAGCCAAGAAGACAGATTTGAAGTATAGACGGTGATATGGCAGACAGCCAGGATCATTGATTCATTTTTAGAGCAAATTAGCTGGAGACTTATTAATGTAATTAGTTAGAGATTTATTAATGCTATTTAAACTATTAAAATAACCTAACAGTGCCTTTACACAGATCTCCCCTAATTTTCCCTTACCTCTTGCTCATTTATGTGACTTATGTGTCTGGTTTCTGTGTCTGTCCTTAGAAAGGTAGTACATATAAAATAAAATGTAAATTGCTGAAAAGAATAGCAGGACTGAATGTAGTTCTGTAAACCTATGACCTATGTTGCCCCCTGCTTAATGTAGTGGAAGGCATGATGGACTCAAAAGACTTTGGAACTCAGAGGCAGAACACTTAATTGTAGCTGAGGTAGAGAGATAAATTCAATAACTTGCTGGTAACAAAATTGGAAAATGACAACCCCAATATCCCAGCCCACATCTGCCAGACTCCAAAGCCCTGAAGTAGCAATTGCATTGTGGAAATTTCTTTTACCCAATTACTGTATAGATTTTTCTGCTTCATCACACTGTGGCCAAACTGTTTTTTTTTTTTTTTTTTTGGATTTATATTGCCTGTTTTGTGCTTAAAGAAATGTCGGCCAGGCGCAGTGGCTCACACCTATAATCCCAGCACTTTGGGAGGCCAAGGCAGGTGGATCTGGAGGTCAGGAGATTGAGACCATCCTGGCTAACACGGTGAAACCTCGTCTCTACTAAAAATACAAAAAATTATCCAGGTATGGTGGTACAACCCTGTAGTCCCAGCTACTTGGGAGGCTGAGACAAGAGAATTGGTTGATCCCAGGAGGTGGAGGTTGCAGTGAGCCCAGATCACACCACTGCACTTCAGCCTGGGTGACAGAGCAAGTCTCTGAAAAAAAAAAAAAAAAAAGAGAGGAAGGAAGGAAGGAAGGAAGGAGAAAGAAAGAAAGAAAGAAAGAAAGAAAGAAAGAAAGAAAGAAAGAAAGAGAAAGAAAGAAGGGAGGGAGGGAGAAAGGGAGGAAGGGAGGGGTGAGGGAGGGAGGGAGGGAGGGGGTATAAAGGGAAGGAGGAGGGGAGGGAGGGAAGAAAGGAAAGTCTAGCGTATTTATCAGATGAACTAAAGATGATAGAAATTAAAAGCCAAATTATATGTGTTCTATTAGTGCTACAGAACAGTGTTTCTCAAACATTAATCTTGTAAGAAATGCAGATTCTGTCCCAATGCTTCTGGGTTGGGCATTCCTAGCAAGGTCCCAAGAGATGCTGATGCTTCTAATGTGAGGACCACACTGAGTAGCAAGGCTTATGGAAGACTCTAACCAATGTTCTGCTTTGGGATCTGAATGAGGCTGGCAAAACTGCTAAATGGGGCATATGCATTTATAGCATTAGCTGCACATGTGACTAACAAGCAAAAAAAAAATGATTATGAAATAATGCCCCTAACCAAAAGTGGTCCCTTTGATTTCTGGAGCTCTGCAAATGACTGGAGCCACTAAATGACCAAGAAAACCTGGACACAGTTTTGCTGGGTTTTATGACTTAGTATTTACTTTTCTTACTGCAATCCTTCTGACATTGTCTGAATTATTTCTGATTTCCTCATCTAAAAAGAGGACCAGAAAGTCCTTTTTTCAACATAAAGTTTAAGAAAACACACCTTCAACAAATGTCACTGGAAGCAGGAAAATCATCCAAAGTATGTAATTAGGATCAAGAAATCTAGAATGTAACTTTACAGGATAAATGCAAAGGATATATTAGCATTTTGTTCTGATTGGGGAAAGGCTCTCTTTAAAAGCCACACTTCTAAAATGTGTTATTTTACAATGGAAATTTTAACACAATGCTTTTACCACTTCATAGCACAGTCTATCTCAAGAATATTACCAGAAATGCTGGCTGTCTTCTTGCACTTGCATTGTTATTTCTTATCAGCATCATAGGGAGAAAATGCTTCTTACAGATAACATACATAACACTTAGCAAGATTATGAACAAGAGTTTAGAAGGTACAGATAAAATATCTCTATATATAGCGATCTTAATTCAAAACAGAATATAAAGCATATGGCCAACCAAATGCAGTCATTCTGTTATCTTTGCTACTCCCTGCTCTATAAAATAATGCTTTCCCCAGCTCACACATTATATAATAAAGACATGTCTTCACTCTGCAAAGCATGCTTTCCTTTCCTACCTCTACTGTTAACATTGCTCAACTAAAATAAATATTTTACAGCAAATTCAAGAGCCGAAATTTGCATCTTTCAAAATAATAGACCAATTTTTCTGCTTCTCACCATTTCTGGTTTATAGTCTCTCTCTTTCATAGAAAAACACCCTTTCTTGGGAAACACACAACTTGTAAGTCCAACTATGCAGTGCCAGTTCTCCTCAGCTATGAACTACTCGATAAGTATTGCTGGAGGAAACAGGCACAGGAGAGGAAAGATAAATACCTACCATTTAAAAATTACTAAAAAGTATAACTGGAATGTTTGTAACACAAAGAAATGATGAACACTTGAGGAGATGGATACCCTTTTACCCTGACGTGATTATTGCTTATTGCATGCCTACATCAGAATATCTCATGTACTCCATATATACACACACCAACTTTGTACCCATAAATTTTTTTAAAATAGTGTGGGGACTAGGGGAGGGATAGCAGGGGGTGGGGTGGGGGTCTAGGAGAGGGATAGCATTAGAAGAAATACCTAATGTATATGACAGGGGGATGGAAGCGGTAAACCACCATGGCGCACGTGTACCTATGTAACAAACCTGCACAATCTGCACATGTACCCCAGAACTTAAAGTAAATAATAAAAAAATTTCAAACTGATAAAATCATTTCATGCCCAATCTCAATCTGAGGAACCAAAGTATCTTTAAAAAATGTTTTTAATAGTTTTAAAAATACCTACCACAGAATAAAATGCAAAATACAGAAGGACTGAAGATGTGGACATTAATGGAAAAAACAAAATTAGGAGAAACAATACAAGAGAAAAACTTGTACCCTCTTATTAGAAAAAAATATTATCAAAATACACAATAGGAAACATTTAAGGTCCATAACATGAAAAGTGCTTCTGCGAATCATTAGGAGAAAAGGAAGCAATCAAACATAAAAGTAGACAAGGGTTCTGAAAAGATAATTCTCAGGGTGGCAGAGGGTAGGGGGAATATGCAAATGTCAAATGAACATGAATAAAGATGTTCAGCTTTGCCAGGAATCAGGAAAATACAAATTAAAAGTATTCAAGTCTATATATCCCACCGGATTGATAATGAACAGTGGGTGGTTTGACCATTGTAGAGAAAAGGGCACTCACAGAGAAAGGGGCACTCTTGTACATTCTAGCTAGAAGACTATCTCAATAGCAATCCAATTCCTGTTTTTTCCCCCTTTGCATAGATAGGACAGACTCCATGCATGAATGAAACAACCTATAACAACAACAAAAAAAAGGAGTATAATTTCAAATCCTATATCCCTTCACCCTAGTAAACAAGACATTGTAGGGGTCTCTTGATGCCTTCACTTTCCCAAGTCATTCTGCAGTTGTACCTCATACAATCCATATGGTCAAACACAGCAGCCTTGTTCTTTCCCCACCATAAAAAAGACTCTTTAGAAGAAACAGCAATAAAGTTAAAAGATGCAGATTTCTTTGTTGAGTATCAGTCAAAAGGAACTGGGACAGCTAACAAAGACAGCTCAGAATCCTCCTGGAGTTATGCTAGAGAAAAAATATGATCTGTCCACCTGCTTTGCTAATTTGGGCTCAAGAACTTGAGCATGGAGACAGTTTATTTTTTCCATTATTAAAAAAATCCTTTCCATGAGTAGCAGCCAACCTATCCTCCCATTACCTACAGAGCCATCCACTTAATGAAGAAAGAGTTTGTTTAGAGTACAATGAAGATAGACAAACCTCTGGGGACAAGGTTTTGCCAGTGAGAAGCCCTAAAGCTCTGATCCAGCAAATAGCTCCTGCCAGGAAGTCTTATTTTTAGTTAGGAAATAATTTTCTACAAGCCATGCAAGTTCTGCTTGCTTTGTATTTAAAATTTAAAGAATCTTTATTCTTGGCAACCTGAAAATAAAAATATCAACTATATGCTCTGTTTGGCTTTAAGACCCCAAAGTGAGGATGATGAAAGGTACAGTGGCTTTTGATTTGAAATTAAACCCCTGTTCCTTTAAGTCATTGTCTGAATTTCAAGTATAAAGCATTTATATAATGAGCCTTATCAAAATAACCTAGTTTTGGATGCTAAAATAAAATAAAATACATGTAAAGATTTGTAAACTGTGTAAATAAATTATTAGCTTACAGGGTCCCAAGGCATCCTACTTTTAACTCCCTCTTTCTTGAATATTCCTCAGGCAATACAGAAATTATTACATTTAAGGTGCACTTATGTTGTAAATATGACAAAAATAATCTGACAGGGAGGAAGAGCCAAGCCCTGACCATATCATGAAGTGACATGATTTCTTAGTCTATTTCTGCTACTGTAACAAAATTCCTGAGATTGGGTAATGTATAATGAACAGAAATTAATTGGCTTGTGGTTCTGAAGGCTGACAAGTCCAAGATCAAGGCCAGCATCTGGCAAGGGCTTTCTTGCTGTATCATCTTATAGCAGAAAACGGGAGGCCAAAGAGAGAGCAAGAGAGGTAGAGAGAAAAGGGGCCCAAATTTGTTATTTTATAAGGAATCCACTCCTGAAAATGAGCCCACTCTCATAATAACAGCATTGATCCATTCCTGAAGACAGAGCCCTCATGGCCTAATCACCTCTCATTAGGCCCCACCAGTTAACACTGCTGCGTTGGGGATTAAATATCCAACATATGCTTTAGGGGGGACACATTCAAGCCATAGCACATGCATTATCTCCTCTGGGGATATCCAGTTTTTGTATAGTCTTTGTCCTTTTCACAGTATTTTGCTTGGAAATCCATTTGTTTAACCAGTCCTGTCTTTTTAGAATACTACTGCTTCCAATGTGTGACAGACAAGCTTTCCCTCAAAATCAGTTCTCGCCTGTAATCCCAGCACTATGGGAGGCCGAGGCGGGTGGATCACGAGGTCAAGAGATCGAGACCATCCTGGTCAACATGGTGAAACCCCGTCTCTACTAAAAATACAAAAAAATTAGCTGGGCATGGTGGCACGTGCCTGTAATCCCAGCTACTCGGGAGGCTGAGGCAGGAGAATTGCCTGATCCCAGGAGGTGGAGGTTGCGGTGAGCCAAGATCGCGCCATTGCACTCCAGCCTGGGTAACCAGAGTGAAACTCCGTCTCAAAAAAAAAAAAAAAAAAATCAGTTCTCTGCTCTTGCCCTATGCATTGGGCTGCACAGCTAGAACTATATTTTGCAGCCTCCTTTGCCTTTAGGCTTAGTCATGTGACTAGGTTCTTCTTAACAGAAGTGAGTAAAAATAGTGTGTTCTACTTCCAATGCTTGGCCATAAAACCTCAGTTATACACTCCACCATTACTTTTTCCTCATTTCCTCATAAGCTAGAACAGGAACATAAAGGTGGCCAACTATAACAAAGCCCTAAAGGATAGTAGAGCAACAACATGGAAATATTCTGGGTCTATGAATGACATAACAAAGCTGAGCAACTCTGTCAGACTAAATTGGTTGAACTATAAGAGAAAAATAACTTTCTATGTTCTTAAAGCGACTGTCTCTTTGTCATAGCAGCTTAGCTTTCACCATCACAAATACAGAAGAAATTGAGTTGTTCAACCAAATTCTGCCTTTTAATGTCACCTTTCCCAGCAGTAACTCCATTTGAATATGGAATCCTGATAATTCAAAAATGTTTAAAGTCCAAAATAGATTATCTAATTGTGTGAGCCCAAGTCCTTGGTGATAAATATCTAATCTCAACATTTGCTTATAACAACACATAATTGAATTGTTCAATTGAAACAATTAACAAAAAAAAAACTAATTTTAAAGTACTGATATAAAATAAGTTGGGTTATCAGTGTGATAAAAAGCATGATAAAATGGAAAGAAGGCAGGAAGACCAAGGTTTCAATTCAAGATCTCACAATTAAGAGCTGTGTGACTTTTGGCATATGTTTTACATTTCTCTGGCCCTTGATGAAATGTACATAATAAGAGAGTATGACAATCTAGCACATGATGCTAAAATAAGTGTTTGGCCTGGTAACTGGCAAATAGGTGGTCACAAGAGTTAAGCTACTAGCAGTAGAGCTTTGATTAATGAACATATTTACAGACTACAGCTATAAAGAACAGTTCCTCTCACTGAAACGCTGCTAAAAATCTTTTGGCAAGTATGTTGATGAGAACCCTTTCATTTCAAGTCCTGCTCAGGTTTCTCTTCTTGGGTTGCCTAGACTAAGCAGAAGCTCTCTAGAATCTCTTACTATTCTCATTCCATACTGTTTTGCACTGGGATGTTTTTCCCCCTGTAGAAGCCCCTCATCATTATATTTAGTAAGTGTTAATTCTTTACCTGTGTGATTCCTTCAAAGTTTCCCCTAAATTCTAAGTTTTTAGTGAGAGTACTACAAAGGAGGTCTGCATTCTCCATGTGTCCTATACAATTTAAACTGGTACTTATTAGTCTAAGACTGGATCTTCTTGGAATTTGTGGAGCGCTGTCGATCCATGCTGGGTCTGAATTATGCATTTTTGAGTTCTATTTCTCCTGAGTTCTTCTTTTGTTGAAAAGTGTAACTTGCAAGTTGGCTGTGCAATAAAAACCTCATCCCTGACGCATTGAAATAGGGATGCCATGGTTTCCACACAGCTCCCACATCCTCTCTGGTTTCCTAGGGTTCTATTTTTTGACCAATTCACATGCACAATTGCATGAGCTAATAAATAAATAAATAAATAAGCACAGCACTTTAAATTTTGAAAGTTCTTTCTTAAAATTATATTATTATCATATTAGAGAAGTTTGAAGGCTTTTGTGGAAACAATGGATGAAAGCCAAGTGTACAAATGTCATGTGAATCTATACGAATTATCTCAAGTCCTTTAGGTTTGTCATTTCATTGCATATGACAAACTAAATATTATAATGAGGTGAAAATCAGGGTGCCATTTGGTCACACAACTGGTTTTGCGAGGCAAATATATCTTCTTCTCAAGTAAAGAATATTGAAAGTGAAATGAAATGTGCCTGGTCGAGCACAGAGAAGGAAGCTGTGCTCCATGCCAGCAGAAGCCATGTGGATGGATCCATTACATTCTAGGATACCTTTCCAAGGAAGAACCACAGATGTTTCTGCTAACACACATAACTACTCAGAGGAAAACACATTTAATGTCTCTAAACCTGGAAATGATATAATTTCACAATAATAGCCCTTCAATAAGGTAGAAGAAAAACCACCAATTTGTTCTTATAAAATGTGGAAACTAATCAACATCGAAAGATAAGCAAAGCAGTTGCTCTCCATTTAGGGAATGCCAGCAGATATATTTATCACATATTCTTTCAGAAATCCCAACCAGTGGACAAATCAGCTTTATGTGTGCTCCTTCTTTAAATAATCCTAAATGCCATCTACTGCCTACCTGTAGTTTGAGGGAGTCATGTGATCATATCTATAAAAAGACAGGGTACACAGACAGCCTCTCCTAAAGAGTTATTTGTAAGAATTCAGATCCAAAAGAATAATGTAGGTGTGTCTTTCTATGCTTATAGCAGTTTGTAAATATAAACACTGCTATTAAAATCTGGTAGTTAGAAAACATTAGAGAACAATTACTGAAATTGCTTTAAAGTATTTATGATGAATCTTTTAAAAATGCAGATCAAGTTTCTCCAGGGAAAGATCATGTTGATCTTATTTATATTTTCATGACTGGGGCTCATCAAAGGTTTCTAAATGAAGGAGTAAATTTATTAAATAAGTAATGGTAACTTAGAAGTAGAAAAAAAGTTATCAATACACTCAAATTCCGCTTCCATTTATATTTCTATATAATTTCCTTTAGATTTTAATTGTTATAAGGACTTAATGGAAAATAGTTTTAATATGATGATAGCTAGCATTTACTGAACACAAACTATCCTCTGGACTAAATAAACGCCTCTCAGCATTATCTCATTTAATTAGCATACTGCATGTGTTGAGGGCTTCTATTACCCTCAAAAAACAAATATGAGAATTGAGATTATTTTTAAAGGGCCATTTGATATTTAAAATGTAAATTTTTGCTCAATATTCAGGAACAAATCTGTGTGCAAGACAGATCAATGTGGACTGCATACAATTTTAAAGTATAGTAAGAAAAACATTAACTTAGCAGCTTACAATCTGGTAGAAAGCGGATGCCTTCATTTCTCCTACTTAGCACCTGAAAAACTTTACTTGCAATTGATCATGGTACATAAAACACTACCAGTGTTTTGTTTAAATCCTTTCTTTCTAAAACTGTGACAGGTGGACATTTCATATTCTTTTGTCTTAGAAAAGAAGTGAAACATGGAAAGTTCAAGTAATTTAGCAAAGATATCAGATAGGCCACTGGGAAATACGGCCACATAATTCATCTCTCCTTTACCTCTGGGCTACTGTTTTTGCTATAGTATTCTCAAAAAATTTAAGAATGATCATACTAAACATGAAAATTGATAAAGCAAATTACCAGCAATATCAAACTGGTTACAGCACTTGGCAGTCATTATAATGTTGTTAACATTTTCAAATTGCCAGTCTTCAAATGTTGAATTAACAAAAGAAAGCAATGCAATGCTACACAGAGGTAACTGTCTATGCTACCTTTTGAAAATCAAGGTGAGTTGGTTTGAAAGTGTGATGGCAAACCCTCAGGTTATATTCCCATGCCACTCAAAAGCACTTAAAGGAGATGGAGTTGCCACTGACAGAGAAGGCAAAGCAAATTTCAACAGAAAGAAACACAAATGTTTGTTTTTCACAGGGGAAAATGAGAAAATTTTATATACAGGTTTGTTAGACAATTAATGATTGGCTTTATTATGTTTCAATCAACCAACATCAAATTAGTTTAAAATGGCCATATTCCACAAAGCAATTTACACATTAAATGCTATTTCTATCAAACTACCAATGGCATTCTTCACAAAACTAGACAATACTACATTAAAATGTATTCAGAACCAAAAAAAAAAAAAGCCCAAATAGTTAAGGCAATCCTAAGCAAAAAGAACAAAACTAGAGGTTTCACATAACCCTTCAAATTATACTACAGTGCTACAGCAACCAAAACATCATGGTACCAGCACAAAAACAGACACATCGACCAATGGAATGGAATATGGAGCCCAGAAATAAGGTTGCACTCCTACAATCATCTGATCTTTGACAAAGCTGACCAAAGCAAGCAGTGGGGAAAAGACTGTCTATTCAATAAATGGTGCTGGGAAAACTGGTTAGCCATATGCAGAAGATTGAAACTGAACCACTTCCTTATACCATGTGCAAAAATCAACTCAAGATACATTAAGGATTTAAATATAAAACTCAAAACTATAAAAACCTTGGAAGATAACCTAGGAAACACCACTCTGGACACAAAAAACGGCAAAGATTTCATGACAAAGATGCCAAAAAAATCACAACGAAAGCAAAAATTGACAAATAGGATTTAATTAAACTTAAGAGCACCTATACAGCAAAAGAAAATATCCAGAGCAAACAGACAACCTACAGAATGTGAGAAAATATTTGCAATTATGCATCTAAGGTCTAGTATCTAGCATCTGTAAGGAACTTGAACAAATTTACAAGAAAAATGTCAAACAACCCCATAAAAATGTGGGCAAAGAACATGAACAGGAACTTCTCTAAAGAAGGCATATGTGAGACCAACAACCATATGAAAAAAAAACCTGAATATCACTTATCATTAGAAAAATGTAAATAAAAACCACATTGAGATACCATTTCACACCAATCAGAATGGCTAATATTAAAAAGTCAGAAAATAACAGATGCTGGCAAAGTTGCTGATAAAAAGGAATGCTCATACACTATTGGAGAAAGTATAAATTAGTTCAACCACTGTGGAATGCAGTGTGGCAATGCCTCAAAGAGCTAAGAACAGAAATACCATTGAACTCAGCAATCTCATTACAGGGTATATACCCAAAGGAAAATAAATTGCTCTACCATAAAGGCATACATGCATGCATATGTTAATTGTAGCACTATTCACAATAGTAAAGATATGGACTCAACCTAAATGCTCATCAATGGTGGGCTGGATAAAGAAAATGTGGTACATATGTCCTATGGGATACTACACAGTAATAAAATCCTATAGGATACTACATATTCATGTTCCTTTGCAGGAGCATGGATGGAACTGGAGGCCATTAACCTTAGCAAACTAACATAGGAATGGAAAGCCAAATACAGCATGTTCTCACTTATAAGTGTGAACTGAACAATGAGAACACATGGGCACAAAGAGAGAAACAACAGACACTGGAGCTTATCTGAGGGTGAAGGGTGGGAGGAGGGAGAGGAACAGAAAAAAAAAAACAATTAGGTGCTAGGCTTAGTACCTGGGTGACAAAATAATTTGTACAATAAACCCCCATGACACAAGTTTATCTATGTAACAAATCTGCACATATACTCTTGAACCTAAAATAAAAGTTTTTTTAAAGGTATATATTTTGCTTGCAAGGCATAGTTTTCAGCATTATGGAATATATAAGGAAGTAGAAAATATTGTCCCTTTCTTTTTGACTCTCTTTTAGAAATTATTAGTGTATACTTCTTTACCAAGTAAAGTAAAATGAGGAAACAAATAAAATGAGGCAATGCTGCAGGCATGCATTTTACAGAGGTGTAGAGTACATATATCTTGTTTGAGATATTCAAGATTCCAGTAAGAGCAGAGGGGTGGGAAGTAGACTTGATGTGTTCAGTATAAAAATATGGAGACCAGTCTGACTCAAGCACAGTGTTTGTATAAAGGGAAATGTGGAGTATACAGTGGGAGAGGAAAATTGGGGCCAGATTACCAAGAGATTTGGATTCTGGGCTAAGTTTGGATTAAATTTGTGAGCCATATATTTTGTACTAGGATTAACAGAAAGAAAGCCATGTTTCTGGATGACTTCAGGTGAAATATGCAAAACATATTACATGCAGAAAGAAAAAGTGAAGGGAGAAAAACTGTGCATGCCATTTTTCATGATGTGAAAAATAATTGAACAAGATGGGTAGTAGAATGAAAGGTGTAGAAAAGCATTAAAAGAAAAGAACCATTGAGATTTGATGACTGATTACATATAAAGCAAGCGAGCAGGAGGAGTCCAAACCCCAAAATGTCAAGCCTAGATGATCAGGAGAACAACAGTGCCACTGACAGAGTAAGGAAGAGCAGGAAGTGATGTCCTGGGAAAGAAAGAATGTAGCTTGGGATACATGGGTTCTAGGTATGATGGGGCATCTATGTAGAGCCAGGTAATGCTCACTGCAGACATATGAACCTGGAAATATGTGAATGGAGTCCAGAGGAAAGTCACGGCCTGAAGATGAAGATTTAAGAGCACTTTTTACCATGGATGAGATTTCCAAAAAGGATAGAAAGATTTACCAAGGAGTAGGAGTTTATCTCTGTGTTACTCCCTTACTTGAGAACAAGGCAAAGGAGATACAGTGAGCAAGAACTGGTTAGAAAAGTAGATAGAACTCTGATAGAAAAATGTTTTTCAAATCAAATAGGAAATTCCTAAAATGATCAGAGAGCATGAGTACTGAAAAAATGTAAATGGACCACAATCAGAAAGAAAGGGCTGGCCCTGAAGACAGCAGTTTTGCAGAAACTATGGTAGCTATTGTTGAGGGTCATGGACAGAGCAGGCAGTGTGCAATGCAGACTTGTGTGAGAGTCACCAACAGCTCAGAGAATTACAGTATGGTACTGAGAGGTATGGGTATGGGTGTGTGTGTGTGTGTGTGTGTGTGTGTGTACATGCACACACAGGCACATGCACGTTTGGGGGTATCTTCTGTTATCTTCTGTGTTGCAATATGTAACACTGGATATTGGAATAGATTTCACCTGTGTCTATTTCAACCAATTCCCCAATCTAGTGATCGTCAGATATCCTAGTGAAAGGCAGCACTACCATCCTGTTTCCCAATTCCTAAGCAATATTCTTGGGAAGCTCTTTCACATCTCTTGAATTCCTTTGTGCAATTTAGATACAAAAAGGATTTCTTCAGAGTTAGAGTGCAGAGCATTTTCTTCCTTCTCCTCATGAGAAATCTCTCATGGACTCTAGAACCAATTACCATGGGCTGGGAGGGAGAACTGACCATCCTCTCTGACAGTGGACTAAGAGAATCAGGCACTTCCAGGCTGCATGGGGAGGGGAGGCATGAGTACTTCTCCCTGCACCAGGCCCACCACAAAGGAGAAGGAGATGGTCTTGATCATGCTTGTATAAGAAGACCACCCTTAGGATGTAAAGAAGCACATGTTTCCTGTCAGTGGAACTGTTGGAGAGGAAGCCCCTGAAAGCACCATCATAGAAGAGAGCTTTACCATTGGCCAAGCTGAAAGAAAGCAGCAGAGCTATGTCACAACTGTCTTTCTGCCTAGCCTCTTACCTACACTGCACCCTATCAAAAAGCTAAGTGCAGATGCCAGAGGGAGGAAGTGAGCAAGGAGAGGACAGCCACAATTTCCCTGCCACACAGGCTTCCAATCTGAACCTCCTCAGACCTGGGAGAAATCCAAGGTTAATGCACTTCTTTGGAATCTTAATTATTGCACGGTATATTGTGCATATGCTTTTGGAATTAAGTCTGTTTTTATAGCCAGAGGAATTTCATTATCTGAAAGTGATCAACTAATCTGGCCTCATCCAAGTCTCCTCCAAATGAAAAGCAGATCACCCCCACCAATGTGTAAAGTAACAGGGTAGGCAAAGAGGAGTTGATTTTTAGTGAGTTTAGACATAAGAGTGACTGACATTGAATATTATGTTCCTCTTCTGGGGAACCGCAGTGCGTTGTGACATATTAAAAGCCCTGAGAAACCCTGCAATAAAGAAGCCTGTTTACTTTGCTAATCCTGATATTTCCCAATTTTATTTAAAGAGAAATATTTGTTTCAGAGAATGCTGATTAACATCCTGATAAACTAAGATTAGTATTTCATTAAACAGAGTTTGAAAATCATTGCTCTAGACATTTGGTGTATTACTAAATCTCTATCCCCTAAAACATATTTAGGAATACTTACATACATAATGACTTATTCCAAAGAGGGATCTGTTTAATGTTATTCTTTTATTTATAAATTTTATAGCAAAATATCTTTAGAGTACTTTTTCTGCATATCTTTGCTTAGCTAACCGCATTGAGAAATTAAGCATTTTACATATGTGACTTTTCTGGATAACCAGAGCTTTCTTCTATAAACTTTAACATTTAAAAGTATCAACATAATTCAGATTTTTATTACACAGTGTTTTCTTTCTTTTTCTTTTTTTTTTTTTTTTCTTTTTTTGAGACGGAGTTTCGCTCTTGTTACCCAGGCTGGAGTGCAATGGCGCGATCTTGGCTCACCGCAACCTCCTCCTCCTGGGTTCAGGCAATTTTCCTGCCTGAGCCTCCTGAGTAGCTGGGATTACAGGCACGCGCCACCATGCCCAGCTAAATTTTTTTTGTATTTTTAGTAGAGACGGGGTTTCACCATGTTGACCAAGATGGCCTTGATCTCTTGACCTCGTGATCCACCCGCCTCGGCCTCCCAAAGTGCTGGGATTACAGGCTACACAGTGTTTTCATTATAAACATGAATGCTACATCAAATCACTACTTGTTGGTATAATAGCTTTGTCTCTGGGAGCAATGGAGATAGCAGTACAAGGTTCCCTCTGGGCTGCTGAATTCTTAAGGCTTGGATGTTTGAAAATTCCTTTTATTTCCTGTCTTGCATTCCACTTGTCAGCTGCTGCACCCAATTCAGAAGGCTCTGAGTGAGGGCTGTGAGCTTTTATGGCACTCTAAGCCTCTGTACTTTGTAAAAGCTTTGTTGGTTCCCCAAGAACCTTTTCTGTTGGCTTGTTGGATTTTGTTTTACTCACTTCCAAATTCAATCTTTTAAAATGTCAAGAAACGGGATCTCATGATGAAACAGCGTTTCTTTTGTCCTGAGGGCTATTGCGGACAGTAAAGTTTGTACACTGCATCAAGGATGAAAACCAGGGATGAGGAGGGTTAAAGTCCAGTGGCGATGCCAGCCATCCCATTCTGAGCCTATGGGATATTTTTTCTACTAGCTATGCTCTGCACAACCAGCGGACACACCTTTTCCAAATTCATGTCAGGGCAGTTGGAACCCAGCCTCCTGGGTGCCTCAGAGGAAATCAGATGCCTCGCCCTTTACATGACTCTTTTTAGACTTCTCTTCCTGCATCCTCCAAATGATGTTACCAAATCTCTCCTTCTACCAAGCCTCATTCAATCCCCAAACAATTATCCCTTTATTGGCAAAAGCACACCATTATTTAATTATCACTGATAAATATGAAATGAAATTTATAAATCCACAAACTCATTTTCTTTGTTTCTCTGCATTTCAGTCTACACAGGCTAGGATCCACAAATTGATAAAATTAATTATCAACATAATGCTGTACTGGCCCAGTCACAATATTTTACTGACCCCAGACACCTGTATATCTATGTGGCTGATCTAATCTTTCTGGACCATGTCAGGAAAGAAGATTGCTGGGAAAGGCATCATGCACATTTTGCAACCAAATTGAAAAAAATTAGCTACTTGCCAAATGTAGGTTGCATGGGAAGAACCAGAGCAGGACACATCCTAAGGGTTGACATGCACTTTTTTACATGGCTGAGGTCACTGAGGTAAAGTCTAGTCCTGCTAGAGTGGGAAACTCACTGGTTTCAGGGAACGAAAGCACTATTCAGGTTCTGATTCTACCACTTAACCACTGTACAACTTTGCTGAGCTTCAGTTCCCTCATCAATAAAATGCAATTGGTAGTAATAGTAACTTGCTTAACAAGGCGAGGATTTCAAGAAATACAGTTGTACCTTCGTAACTGGGGGACTGGTTCCAAGACCTCCCACAAATGCCCAGATCTGCAAATACTCAAGTCCCTGGTATAAAATGGCATGGTATTTGCATATAACCTAGGCACATCCTCCCATATACTTTAAATCATCTCCAGATGACTTAGAATACCTAATACGATATAAATGCTTTGTAAATAGCTGTTATACTGCATTGTTTCTTACATGTATTTTTACTGTTGTATTCTTATTCTCTATGGGATTTTCCCCCAAAATATTTTCAATCTGCAGTTAGTTGGATTGGGATGTGGAATCAGATACAGAAAGTTGACTGCAAGTGAAAGCGCTGAAACTATAAACTGTACTGTTTACAAACAAACTTTAAATGCGATATAACCCTCTTAAATACAGAACCCTTGTGATTAGAAGTAACCTGACATAGGAAAATTTCCATTTCATTGACACAAGTCTCTTTTCTGTCCCCCCCAATCAATAAAGATGAAGATTTTATTCCCTCACTTCATGTGATTTTGAACTAATATAGGTCAAGTGAAGGCAGACAAGTAATGCAGCATACAGTGACACCACCTAAGAGCAGTAAGGTTTCCACCCCAGCAAGAGAGGGCAAGAGTAACTGATGATGGTGAATTTTTCCATTATTTGGAAAAATTGCTCACTAAGTTAACAACCTCAAACCACTCCCAAACTTTCAGACATATAACATAGATAGTGGTCTTTATAAAGTTAACCCGGTTAATGTTTTGGTTAATTTCAACAGTGAGTGCCTCTGGCACAAACTCACAATGCAGGGTATCTAGGAGGCTTTGGCCATTGTCCCAAAGTGTTAGAGATAGGCAGAGTCAGCCTGGGGGATCTACTGGAGATCTGGATCAGATCTGAGGTCACAGCTGAAAATAAGTTACAGGTGGAGCCCAGGGGCTAAACCAAGCTCCTCATAGTTGGGTTTACAGGAGCTTCCAAGAGAGTCCTGGAGTCTCTTTGCCATGCCAAGTAACCCTAGACTCAGAAGCAATTTTACACTTTATTAAGATTCCTAAGAATTCTGATGGCCAGAAATCTCTAGAAGACCTCTGTTTGAGGCTACCTGTAAGAAAGACCTACCACGTGGTCCTAGCCATTGGTATAGATCAGGGTTTCTCAAGAGCAGAACTTTTGACATTTGGGGAGCTAGAGAATTCTGTAGTGGGGAGCTGTCCTGTGCATGGTAGGAAATTCAGCACCATCCTGGCCTCTAACCACTAAATGCAGGTAGCACCATCCCCCAGTTGTAACAACCAAAAATGTACTAGACATTGCCAAATGTCCCCTGAGGAGCAAAATGGCTCCCAGTTGGGAACCACTGCATAGCTGAAGTCCTGGAGGCCTGGAGGAAATACAGAGATTGCAGGCTACTGACTCTTCTCACCAACTTGCTTTATTTTTTAATTAATTGTTAATAGACTATTTTAGGAACTCGCAAGGTGAGGTCTCTAAATCACTGATCTGAGACAGATGCATGTCAATTTACCATAATGATTCTTGCTTTAGGGCAAAAAGTCAAATTTGAAACCCCTTTTATTCTGGTCACTGTTCACAGTGCTGCTTCCATGAATCAAAACTGAATTATTTAGACCTCATCAGCCAGAAATATACTGTAGACCACCTCAAAATCTCCCTCTTTCATCACTGAGTTCCAGAGAGAGTAAATGATTCTTCTATAATGTATTGCCCCTTTGGCCCCTTATTCTGTTTAAATTTGATTGATCTTGAAAGGGAGACGAAAGGCCAGAGAGGAAATCCAAGCATCCAACCAGTTTTTTAGTATCTAGTACAGTGATAGGAAAACTACTCGGTCAGTCACAAAACATGAACTAAAAATTGTTGAAAAATAAATAGAATTTTTACCCAAAGAAATAACTTCCATTTGCCTTTGCTTTTTACATGAGATTGTCACACAATAAAGAAAAGATAAAGCAGATGAGAGGGGGAAGCAATCCATTTCAAGGAATAAATAAGAATTATAATCAGGAAAGAAAAGAGACTGTTATGTATAATCAGTTGTCTTATTAACCCACAGGCAGAGATACAGTCAGAAAGGTCTTGTAATGGAAGATTTACCCTTGCTTATGAATGAGGCAAGATTACAAAATAATGTAATTTCCTGGGTAAGTTGTGAGTAATTATCTCATCAAGGAATTCTGCTTCCGGGGGGCAAGTAGAATTCAGACAGAAGAAAAACAGCCTTTCTTCTGTCTCAGACACTTCTGCTGGGAGAGAAAAGGCTACTAGTGCCTGATTTTGTACATGTCTATCTGAGTGAAGACCATAGATCTGCAGAGAGGAACAACGACACCAACTGTCACCTAACTTCTAAAGGCTAATTTTGTGACTGAGTACACTGGTTTTAGGACTGTAACTTTGGGACTTTAGTGTATCTTCCTCTAAACCTAATGTCAGGAAATGTTTATATGGCATGCGTGATGGTGGGACTGATTCTGGTGGAGAAATAAGTTTTAGAAAATAAGCTTGAACTTGACTATCATTTTAAAAAATAACTCATTGATCTGAAAACTATCCAAGACCACTCAGTTTCTACTTGGGAACAGGTGAGGCACAGCAGTAACTTAAACTTTAAATCAGGACTGAGTAGTGTTTTGATTTGGAAACATGAAGGGATGATATGAGTTGATGGAAGAGAAGGAGAAATGAAAAGAAGATTGAGAACCCAGGTCACATACATTCAAGAAGTCTTTCGAAAGTAGCTAATAGGACAGACACGGTGGTCTATAATCTCAGCATCTTGGAAGACTGAGGTGGGAGGATCGCTTGAGCTTAGGAGTTCAAGACCAGCCTGGATAACACAGACAGACCCCATCTCTACAAAAAATAAAAATAAAAAGCCAGGCATGGTGGGACACATTGTAGTCCCAAGTACTCAGGGAGGTGAGGTGGGAGGATCACTTGAGAACAGGAGGTCAAGGCTGCAGTGAGCCATGAATAATGCCACTGCACTCCAGCCTGGGTGACAGAGTGAAACCCTGTCTCCAAAAAAAAAAAGAAGAAAAGAAAAGAAATAGTTAATGTAGAAGTTAAAACAGAGGTGCCTAGCAACTCGTCAAATTTTGTTGCAATGCTTCTCAAACTTCTGTTTGGAACTACTGAGTTAGATGCTCGAAAGAGTTAACACATCTAGAATTTCCCACATTTTAAGCAGAACTTACTTCCTCCACAAGATCTGTCCTAAATTATTATATAACTTACTAGTAATTGCTCATGCTAGAACATAAGGGAAGCTCAACAAATGGGTGACATTGCATTATTTAAAATTAAGAGTTGACACTGATAATACAATCAAAGTAGTCCATGTAGAACAGCTGGACTTTAAGTTACATGTTATGCAATATCTGGTTTATAAATTAAATATAAATAGTTTGAATTAAAATAATTGATCATGAACTGAAAATATGTTGAAAAAATAATTGATATTTTTGCTCAATAAAACAACATCCATTTGCCTTCACTTTTCACATGGAATTAACACGTTTCTATCTGAATTTGGTGACTTGTTTTGAACTTGATCTTGTATATAAGGAAAAAAAAGAATTGGCTTGCATAATAATTGGCATAGTAAGGACAGTAAGATCATTACAAAATTAAGCATCAGCTAGCTTAAAATTGGCATTTTTCTCACAACAACAGCATCAGAGTATATTGGTAGGTATACATGGTTTACCTATTAAAAAACAAAAAGGCATACCAACCACAGATAGAAATGTATTACCTCCAATAATGCAGACATTTTCTGGAAGTAAATTCTTTCAATAGTTTGTTGATGGTTTTAATGCCACATCTTTTTTTTCCTTTTTGCATACATGTGCATTTCTAACCAATAGAGTCCCCAACTACCCATCTTCTGACAATGTGTATTTTTTCCATCAATACTTCCATTTTTCGTACTTGCTGCCACTAAGCCACAAGGAAAAGGAGAGCTTCATGCAAGAATCCAAGCGTTTGACAAGGCTGATAGTCTGCAGTGTCTTGGAAGGGCCACTTTCAGGCTTCTTTCTTTTCTTCTTCCCAGCTCTTCAAGCTGCACTAACCAATATCCCTTTCTGGCTCAGCCAGAGGGAAATTCCTCAGCCACTTCCACCATAGCTGTGTGTTAGTCTATTCCCATGCTGATGATAAAGACACAACCAAGATTGAGTAATTAAAAAAAAAAAAAAAAGGTTTAACGGACTTACAGTTCCATGTGGCTGGGGAGGCCTCACAATCATGGTGAAAGGTGAAAGGCAGGTTTTACATGGCAGCAGACAAGGGAGAATGAGAACCAAGCAAAGGGGGTTTCTTCTTACAAAACCATCAGATCTCATTAGACTTCTTTACTACCATGAGAAGAGTATGGGGAAACCTGTCCCCATGATTTGATTACCACCCACCAGGTCCCTCCCATAGCACATGGAAATTATGGGAACTACAATTCAAGATGAGATTTGGGTGGGGACACAGCCAAATCATATCAAGCTGGGAGCACAGAGGCAAATTCCGCCCTCATGTGAGGGACTAGCCATTTGTACTGTGCACCACACAATGGTGAGGCCAGGAGGCTGAGTGGCCATAGACAGTGCTTGCCTCCCCGCATCTTGCTTGCCCAGGCCCACTGTGTCCTTTCCTCTGCCACAATTGGCTCAGGCTCTCTGTCTTGGTTCCCTTTTGGGACTGCCTCACTCTGGACACTGGCCTGCCTAGGACTCTGGAAGCTTGTATATTCCTTGCCAAATACCTACGTGAGTGGTTATTTCTTGCCCCTATACCTTCAGTCTGGGGACTGGAGACCATAGGAAGAATATGGCAGCAAATGGAAGCAGATAGGTCACTCCACCATCCCTGACCCCAAGTTCTCTAGAATGATAGCTGCCTCAATGAATCACTGATTACACCTATTGTGCTGTGGGTAACGTCAGAGGGGCCGTGCATGAGCTTTGTGAGAGATGTGCTCTTGGTTTTATTAACTGAATGAAGGAGCATATAAACAATAATGTAAAAAATGTCAGGATCAGTTAAGTAGCTTGGGACAAACACCATCAAGAAAAACTAATATGAAAAGTAAACACAGACCATTACAATAAGGAGCTGATTAACCTGTGATCCATGGGTTGGACTTCAGGGGCTCTTTATGCCCCCCAGGAAGTTAATGGATAGTTTTACCCATATGTGCATTTTTTTCTAGAGAAAAATCTAATATTCTCAAAAAAGAATATGATCTGAAAAAGTTCGAAATAATTTCCTCATTCATCTGCTCATTTCATGAAGGGTGCTACCAAGGCACAAGAGGTCATCCTGAAATGCAAATATAATGATCTTACTCCTCTGTTGAAAGATTTCAATGGCTCCCACCACTCTACAGATGGGGCTGTGGCCTCAGCTCATGCCTCCAGGTCCATGCCCACCAGTCATCAACATGCCTGCCCTGTGGACACAAACTGAGCTCCTCACAGCTCCTGAACAGACTACACTTCCTTCATGAGCACATTCCCCCGTGCCATCTCTCCTAAATAATTTTACTTTTCTGGTTTTTTGTTTTGTTTTTTGAAAGAGTCTCATTGTGTATTGTTGATCCAACATCCCTTTCCTTATAATAACTTCCCTGACTGCAACCTTGGTTCCCAGTCCCTATTAAGTGACACTCCTCCTTGTTTTTGTTGATACGCATGTCCACTTGTCCCATAGCATGTATCTCATATGACTATCATTGTAAATTTGCTTATCTCTGGATTTATCCCTCCTGTGGAAGCCTTGCCCCAATCCAGTCTTTGATCTATCAAGGTAGAACTTTTTTACCTTCACATTCCCCAGAACCCAGCATAGCACCTAGAACATTCTATGTTCTCCACATATGTTTGTTATATGAATAAACAAATGAAGCAGGGTTATAGATAAAGATAAAGCACTGGACGTCCCATACAGCTCAAATATTGTATTTTTTAGATAAAACAGCTCACCCAAGATGCTACATAGCTAGTTTGTGATAAAGTCAGAAGAATCTGCTTCTGATTCCAGTAATTATTTCTATGACATCTATTGCTTTTTGTCTTAGCTCTGAAAAAAAGCAGGAACATTTTTTATGCGTCGTTTAAAAACATAAGTGTAAATACTACTTCTTCAGTCCTCACTGGACGGGGGAGCTGTTTCCCATGTTCCTGATCCCCTTTCAGGAGATTGATGATGGACATGTTGGTTAAGGGTGAGCACATCACTAGTGAAGCCCTTGATCTTCAGGAAAGAGAGAGAGAGAGAGAGAGGAGGAGGAGGAATAAGAGAAGATGAAAAAGTGAAGGGGGAGGAGAAGGAGGAGGGGAGAAAAAGAAAAGAAGAAAAGAGAGAAAGGGAGGGGAGAATAATTTTATGCAAATTTTCCTTGGGACACAGTTAAAATCTAGTTATCTTTTGAATGGGAAACTGATACTCAAATTCTCAGATATTTATATCAAGTTAAAATGAAATCTCGAGTTACCTCAAGTATAAAATAGATCAATTCACCAATCATCTTGGATACCCAACCATACTTTTTTTTACTGAAAGTTTGTTTCAGTATCAAATGAAGACTGAGGATCAAACGCAGTGGAGAGCAAAGTAATGCCCTCCAGACACTGGCACGGCAGCGATTCAGGCTGCTGGGCTCTCGAGAGCCCCTTCGTCCTGAGCTTTCATGATGGTTCCATAGGGAGTATCAGCAACTGCTGTGTTTTGATTTTCTCTGCAAACCTGCAGCTGCTCCTCCTCTCCAATTCACTACAACATGCTAATAGAGTGACTAAAGAGACAACTTTGCTATCTCTGTCACATTGACTACTGTTCATTTTGCTGTTAAGATGCCAAGAAGCAAAACGGGCATCAGGACCAAGAGAAAACTAACTGGCCATATTTTAAGACATTCTGTAAATGGGCTGGGTTTGCCTTCAGAACCTTTATCCCACCCAGCAACTTGCAGTCCACCCCCAGTGTAGCCTGTTTGCTCTCACTTCTGAGACATCCTGTTTCCATGCTTAAAGTGTTCTTCCTTGCCCTATCCCCTTCTCTGAATGACGCCTATTATACCACGTGTCTCAACAGAGATGTTACTTGCCAGTGCCTTTCCTAACTCCTCCAGAGAGGCACTCCCATTGTGTCCATTATTGTGACCGCCTCTTTCCCTGTCCCTGTCCCAAAAACTTGTCAGCTACTGGGGGCAGAAACTGTGTCCACAGGGAACACTCAGATACCTGAAAAGTGAATAATCTACATTCTTTCATCTAAACAAATACATGTAATTTTATTTTAGATCAGTGTCTACAGAAAATGACATCAGGCCCCAGTAAGGGCAAAAAGACCATGGGATCCTAGTAAGATCCATTTGGACTGCCTGATAATTAGGATAAAACAAGGCAGCAAAAACAAAGGAAAAGTTTTTTAAGAAGCAATTAGATAATTTTAGAAAATATTTAAGGAGCTTTACCTTTAGCTTCTTGGCTGTTACAACAAGTTTTAATTCAGCTTGGCTGGATGTTGTAGAAAGTTGTTGAGATATTTAAGCCAATAACAGTGCTCCCAGTTTTAAAGAAATGGGAAAAAAATGAAAGCAAATGAAAACCAATGTGAATGTAGCATCTTTAAAGAATTATAAATTAGTTGGAAGCAGCATCCAAATAGCAGCTCCCAAGATGTCACTATGTAATTATAGCTCATCAGCACATGTCTTGCATATTCCAAAATAACCCGTTATACTACCCTCTCTTTCCCAAACTGAGGAAGGAAGGATGACAGCAGGCCTCAGAAATAATGACTAAATGATTCCTTCCTAACAAGGGTGGCTATCAGCTTTGAGTGTCCAATATCTTCTGTAAAAATACATCACACATAAGGAAATATGAAAGCACATTCCTAGAATTCAAATTAAGTTTAGTCTAATTTTCAAAGATTTTCATAAGGTTTTAAAGACAAAATGATTTTTCCCATTTAATTTTAAAGAAAGAAGAAATTATTACCCTAAAAATAAAATAGGGAGTACCCAGTAGGTTTTACTGAGCTGGGGACAGGAGCCTTTTTGTCCATGGCCTGTTTGGTGTGATGGCCCAAAATGCTTTACAGATGGGATGGTTTTATCAGGAACTGTATCAGGACACATGGAGGAAGAGGGTCCATTTAAGTCAGGTGTTTGGCATGTGATTCTTCCCAGAAGCAGTAGGCTTGTGGATTCACTCAGTAGTAGCTGTGGCTGAGGGCAGGGTAAATTCCACTGAGCAAACAGATGTGAATGTTATAAAGTAGATGCTGATCTTTAGTATCACATTGTTGGGAAAAACTTTTTCATGGACAGGGCAAGAGATACTTGGAAACTTTAGATTTTCCAAACTGGCTGCAGATCAGAATCACCAAGTAAGGGGTGAGGGCTAATATAACCTTTCTAAATCAAAAACCCCCAGAGGTTTTCTCTTGATTTTTTTTTTTTTTTTTTTTTTTTTTGCATATCTGAGATGGCCCTAACAATCTGCATTTTTAAAAGAGTTCCTGTGAATTGGAGAAACAATTCAAGGCTGTCTAACCTTCATAATGCTCATCTCTAAAATGAAGCAAAAATATACCTTTCTTATAATATTCGTATTAGGATTATATAGGACAATGAAATGCTGAACACTGACATCAATGGAAAGTTGATACTCAAAAAAGGTTTGCATTCTTTTTTCCTTATCCATAAAATTAACATCTACTAATGACATGAAGTCATACATCCAGTTATCTGACTTAGAAGGCTCCCACTTAAAGCAAGAATACTGGCCAAAAAAAAAAAGTTCTGACCATTTCAGCTGATTGAATTATATGGCCACTAGATCATCTGTGTTTTTTCTAGGACCGTACTGTACACTTAGAGCAGACTTCTACAAACCAAATAAGTCCAAGGGCCTCATTTGGTCCTGTGCGGTTCAGGGTTCCAGCAGAAAATAACACACTCTTATTGTTTGAGTAGGGAGTTTACAATGGGATTATTTACAAATCTATACAGGTCATACAGAAACCACAAAGGATTACTGTCTTGGGAGCTACTTGGGAGCTAAAGACGATGGGAGACTATAACACCTGAGTCAAAAAGGGCAAGAGGAAAGTGGCTATTTGAACCTGGAGTCAGAGAAATTTCCCTCAGAGAGACCATGACTTGTGGTCAAGGAACACAGCTAGTCCACAGTGACTGTCAGGAGGAAGGTATTAGGAAGAAATCCCCAATTTCACTCTTGTCCTGCTAGCTGCTTGATCGTGCAGCCCATTGGCCAAAGGTTGAAGGTCAGTCTCCCAGAGCACAGGAGGAGAGCTGAGAGTAGATAGGAGGAGGAAATGGGAGGCATCCCATGTAAGTCCTATGTCATTCTGTATCATAAATACAGAAACACAGTCCTTTACCCCAAAGTAATTAAAAACAGTTCTAATACTCTCTTGTATCTTTTGAAAACATTAAAAGAAATTCAATTCATAACCAAAAACACAATTTAAAATGCCTTTCCTTTCTCTTTAACTTGGCCTCTTTCTTTCTCATTCTCATCCTCCATCAAAACTTCCCTCCAAAACGAAGTTTCCACTACCCTTTATTTCTCCATTGTGCCTCTGTATAAGTAAGTTTTGGCTCATTCTGGTATAAACTCCCTAACTCTCCATACCCATTTCTGCTTTGCAAATGCTCAGAAACAGAACTGACAGGTTCATTATCTCTTTTAGCAAACATGGTGGAAGGTGAGAATACAGGGAAGTAATTGCAAGCACGGACACACTGGTGTGCACTCTTGTGGATCTCCATCAGACTTGGTGAAAAATAACTCATCTGAAGATAACTCAAGCAAAAAGCAGAATCTATTATGGTCTTCTATAAGCCATGACTTGTGTTTTTTTCCATATGTAAAAATGGAAATGTTTTTCCATTTGCAAAATGTAAATATTGACTGTACCTGATACTTGCATTAGAACTGGTAGCATTCCAAATTTTCACATCTTATTCTGTTTGATTCTCACAAAATAGCCTTGTGAGGTCAGTAGGAATTTTTATCCCCTTAAGACTGAGAAAAATTTAATGACTAAATAGAAGAATCACAGCTGGTAAGTGAAGAAATCAAAATTAGAATTCCAGAATACATTTGTCCCTGAGAACTGAAAACACTTTACCTAAGAGCTGAAAACACTAAAAAGTGCTTCTTTTTCAAAATTGATAAAAATATTTTTTAAATTGAGGCAAATACCTACTTTGATTACTTTATTTTGAAGCATACTAACAGAGATTTCTTGTAAAGTATAAGAAGAAAAAGTAGGTTTACTTTCTGCATTGTCATTTAAAAAATTGATTAAAATAATTAAAAATTAGATAAAATTTAAAATGCAAGAAAATTAGGAAGCTATGACAGCCCCAATAAGAAGACTACTGCAAAATACAATTGAATTGATATAAAATGAGAGAAGAAATAAGGGACAACTCATCTCTCTAGATTTTGACAGAGATGCAGATTTCTTAAAAGTAACTGGTAAATTCTAAAAGGTTTAATTAGTGATCCTTTACTAGGGGTGGGAAAAAATAGGCTCAACTTTTACTTCTCAGAACAGTAGAAGAGGCTGACTAAAGATGAATGACAAATATGGGCCATTTGTGTTTTGTTTTTCCCATTAAAACTCCTAACACCAAGAAACTGTGAAAGATAAGAGTTAGAAGGGCTGAAGAGAGAGAAGCCTCCGTCTTTGTAAATGCATACCAAGGTCACCAGATCAGTGATAAGCAAACTCTAAATTACAAAATAAAAAGCTGTAATTTAAGCATCCAATTACAACAAGCCTCATCCTCTTTGTGGGTGATCTGCTCACCCCCAAAAAGAGAATATCGGAGGGAGAGAAAGAGAAAGGGAGAGAAAGAAGCAAGTATCAGATAAACACTGCATTTTATAAAAGAATTGCTCCCAGTAAGCAGAAGCAAATTTATATCAAATGATAATCTTAAAGAATCTAAAGAAAACATGCAACACGGACCATGGATTCTGGGTAAAGAATTTTAAATAGATATTAAATATATAAAAGAGGGATCAAAAATAACAGAGATAAATGTGAACTCACCAATTTCAGAAAATAAATTGAAAACATATGTATAACCATTTTTCAGATGAAAACTACACTTGAAAAAGAAAAGAGTGAAATATATATTGCTGAAGCCAGTAAGCAATGTAAAAGACAAGCCTGAAAAGCAAATTACACAAAAATAAAGGAATAAACACATAAACTCATTGGAGACAGAAAACAATAGTTACGGAAGACAAAAAGTGACCAAATGGTCAAAATTGACAATCTTGAAGAAAACAAACAAAAACAAAGAAACAGAAAAAAGTTCAATGGTTTAACAAAAGAAGTCTTTCTTAAAGTAAGAGATGATGAAGTTAAAGAATCACACTATATTTACAAAGAAATGATGTGGAAAGTTAACTGAAGATTCTAGTGACGTTACTGGACCTTAAGACAAAGGATGAACTTTCTATTCAAAACTATTGGGTTAGAATTATGTCCACGAGCCAGACGACTGATTTGGAGCTCAACCACACCCTAATCGGGGAGCTTCTCAATGAAGGAATCTGAGACTTTTCCCTCTTTCTGCCTCCAGCACAGAACATTGCACTTGGCACAGTGTGATGAAGAAAAAGTAAATTGGGAGCATTTCAGACATCAACTACCAAGGACCAATGCAGTGGAAAAATGCTGGCAAAATTCTAACAGAAAAAAATATATGACTCCTACATTGTATACTCAGCCAAGATTTTCAGTCAAGTAGACAGACAAAAATAATAATTTTTTGGAACATTCAAGGACATGTGAATATATTGGCCATTTTTAAAGTTATGTATCATACATGTAAAGGATATATGTATCATAGCTATGGTTTTATAAATGGCTATATAAATGGAAAGAGAGAAAAAGATGTGTGTGTGTGTGTGTGTGTGTGTGTGTGTTTAGAAAGAAGCATATACATGGAGAGAGAATGAGATCTCCAAGCAAGAGATAAATTTAAAGAATGTGTTCTCTATAAAGGATGAGTGCTATTGCTAGATCAATATAAATGAAAAACTAGATTTAAATAAACAAGAGAATTATGGTTACAGAGCAGCATGTAAATGTTATAATCCTTGATATTTTACAAACAATCATGTTAAGTACTAAAATTAGGGGGTAAAAGGAAATACAGTGATTTCTAAGTTTCAAAACAGATATAAATTGTATAAAGTTAATAATAAAAAGATAGCTATTCAAATGCATTATCTAAAGATATTGAGAAAACTACTAAAAGAAGCTGGTTAGTTCAACTGACTTTTTTTATGCCTCAAAAATTACAAAAAACAAGAGTACATTCAATTTAGCAATAAATAGATAAGAAGGAAGCAATAAGTCATGGAATACAGTCTTCTAAGATATCAGAATAGGACCAAACACATTTATAAAATCAATAAACATAAATGGAATAAAATGTATTCTGAATAGAAAAGCTGCCATAATAGTAAAAAAACTTATCCTTAAGGACACAAAAATGTGAGCACTTGGAGGACAAAGGCTTGGTCTTTATTCACTACTGTCTACCTGGCATGAGTCCAAGCACATTGCAGGCTCTCAGTATCATTGACTAACTCACTAAGGGTTAGTGAAATCATTCATAATAATACACACAAAAAAATAATGTGTAGTTGTAAAAATCTTTTTCCTTATCGTAAAAACAATAAGGAAGATGTAAAAATGACTGATGTGAACATTTTTGCATGACATTTTTGGTGAAAACACTGTAGAATGTTAAACTATGGTATCATTTGAGTAAAACCAAAATATATAGATTAATTATGTAAATTATAATACATGATATACATATATAATGTTGTAGATACAGCAAAATGTCTAGAATAAGCAAGGACATATGAATATAAATACAAATACGTATGAAAATCTCAATAAAGTTTTTAATAAAAGAAGCTAAGAATGATGGGAGGAAGAAAATTTCACTTCTCATTCCTGACCTAGCTGTTATATTTTAATTTTATATAATAAATGTGGTTTTATACTTTAAATTATATAAATCAAAACTTAATAAAGACTACAAATGTCACCTGGAAATTTCTAGCCAAAAATTTAATTTTTTAAGTTAAGTCACTAAAATACATTAGGGGAAAACATGCTATATTATTCAAATGGAAACAAATTAAGAAAATATATTTCCATCAAAAGACTGACTAATCTTATGATAAGTCTAATGATAAGCTCACCATGGAAACCAATTTTATCCGCTTCTATAATGAGAAGGTGGTTCAATAGGTTGCTGAGAAAATAGAGATGTTATTTATGCTGGCAAAATAAGATTTAGATTGTGTACCATGTCACCTAACAATAAGCAATTTGGAGAGATACAACCTTCTCATCAAATGGTGAAGTAACATCTGACGAGAAAAACATAATTCAAGCTTAATGTTTTGGTAATACAGAAAAATGTGGTCCGAAACAGGCAGTGAATGACTTGTTTGGCACAAATATCAGAAAAGTGAAAAACAGTTAATCAGGAAAAGCATAAATCCCAAAGTCCTAGGTGGAGACCAGCTGACATACAGGAATTCAACAGTCGAGGCGATTTCTGCTAATATATCAGAAGTTTCACAACCAGCAATAGACTACAATTGTAACACAAAGAACTCTGGACGTATCTTTCAGCATGGAGAGCACAGGCAGACTGCTTAGGGAAGACCATAGAAAGCGTAATTCTACTTTTAATGTTAGGTGGTCTATTATATAAATGGTGATCAACTGTCATCTCTTATAAAAACAGTATTAAGAAAAATTACATGATCAAGAATTTTATTCAGATGTAAATAGGGATGTGGTAAATTTCTTGGGCAAGTTAAATTATGACCCTGGCCATCTTTATTTTATAATTTATTTTATTCTATTTTATTTTATTTTAGGGATGCAGTCTCAATATGTTGCCCAAACTAGCCTTGAACTCTTGGGTTCCAGTGATCTTCCTGTCTCAGTCTCCCAAGTAGCTAGGACTGCCAAGTGTGTGCCATCACACCCAGCTCCACCCTGGCTATCTAACACAAGTTGATGGAAGTCAGATGTGCTGGCACACACCTGTAATCCCAGCTACTCAGGAGAGTGAGGCAGAGTGATTAATTGAGCCTAGGAGTTCAAGGCCAGCCTGGGCAAAATAGCAAGACCCACCCTTTCAAAAAAAAAAAAAAATCAGAAACCAGTGGACAGATACGATCTGTTTGGAACGCCTGGTTACGATGATGCCCACAAGCTTGAGGCCTGACCAGGAAGGAGCTTTGCATCTCACCACACCCAACTTGAATTACTGCTCAAAGGCAGGGATCCGTTTTTTTTAATTATTTCACCAGTACCTAGTACTGTACCTGAGCAAGTTTAAAAATATTATCTGGTCTTAAATTTTTACAATTTAAAATAGAATTAATCACTTATTTGACAAGAAATTTATAAAATTTAAGTAAAATGATGTTATAACATTATTATGTGCTGCTTCAAGAAAATAGGAAACATTCAGGGAAAAAAAAAGAACCATACTCCTTCACTTAAAAACATCCACACAGTAAATGTCTTTCCTCTCTCTCTCTCTCTCTCTCTCTCTCTCTCTCTCTCTCTCTCTCTGTGTGTGTGTGTGTCTAAGGTATTTCTATATTTTAAGCATAAATATAATTTTAACTCTAATTTTTATTTTATGCCATATTGGAAGCATTTCCTATGTTATTATATATTTTATTAAATCATATTTCAAAATCTGTATCATATCATACGAAGTGATTTTACCACTGAATCTCAAAACTTCTCTATAGATAGAAATTTCAGCTGTTTTTATCAATGTAACACTTTACTCATTAAGTTTGTTTTCTTACGATAGATTCTCAGAAATAGAATTATTTACCAAATATATCAGCATCTTTATTTACCAAATATTTTAAGAATCTTCATACATATTGTCAAACTGCTTGCCAAGAATTTATTTTTATAAACAATATAAGTTGAATTTCACTTACACACTTTGAACTATAAGAGAGCATAAATATGTAGACATATATAAGTATTATACATTGCATTGCATTTTGTGTCTGGGCATTTGTTTTTCCTTCTTGCTGAATTGTCTGTTCAAACTCTTTGTCATTTATTTGTTTGTCTTAATGTTTTTTAATTGACTATTATTAATTCATGATAGAGCAAATATATTAGTCCTTTGTCATGTTCGTAGCAACCGATGTTTGGGTATATATTCTGTGTAAAGTGCTTTTAAAATTTGTTGTCAGACAAATTTGATTTAAAGCAAGTATCATTGTACCATTGAATAAATGCCCTAAAGTATTATTTCCTTGCTTATGTTGTTTTCTGAAAGAAATGAATGAAGTTTTATACAATAAGCAGTAAAATGGTTTTAAAAAGTCACAGTTTCTATATTCATATTAGTTAGTTATTCTGTATGCCCTGCAGAGATACTATTTCATCTTGCTATGTGAAGGAGTAATTTAGTCAATTGCCCTTGGTTTTGTAGTAAATACTTATCAGAATTAATAGTATGGCATACAGTTTTTAGTTAATTTGATATCTAGTAAAATTTTTCCTGAAATTAAATTCTGAATTTTTGCCAAATTTTTAACAATTTTTATATCTCATATTGGTTTGCCAGTTCCCCAGCACTCCTTCCTGCAAAATGAAACTCCATCATACTCATCCTTCTCTTCATCATTCTTAGTCTTGTCCATTTGCTGTGTTCCAGTCACGGCAATTCATGTCATTTTCTCTAAATACTCCGTGAACATTTATAATTCTGAGCCATGCACCTCCATTTTCTGTCCAGCGTGCATTTCTGCCCATTTTCCAACGTGCCAAACTCCAACCCATCGTCACTGGAAGCTAAAATCAAATATTATTTCTTCCATGAATATTTTTGGAAAGCCCCAGATGAGTGAGCTCCTTTGAGTACTCGTACCATCTATTCATGCTCACTGGAGTTAATATCACGTGTTTTATTGATTTTCATATGTCCATTTTCCCTACACGACTATAAGCTTAAATTCCTGATAACTTGTACAGCATCTGGGTCTGCAATAAATGTTATGAATGACGATTACTATCATCAAGCACTTTTGGGTGCCTGTCTGATGTGTGGTCAAGTAGACAACGTGGCACAAAAATAATTACAAAAATTTAATCTGAATCTTTCCTCTTCTTCCCACCCTGGCTCCCACCTCCTCAGACCAGGCCACCATCGTTTCTCACATGGCCCACATTGGTAGCCTCCTAACAGTCTCTGCTTCTCCATTTGCACAACCCAGTAGTCTATTCTCCAGTGAGGACTCAGAAGAATCTTTCTGAAACATACATGTAATCTGTCTCTCCTCTGCAGTGGCTTCCAGTTGCACAAAAAGTAACACTCAGACTCCTTAGCCTGCCCAGACGCTGTCCATGCGCCAACCCTGGCTGAATTTTTTGACTCCCTCCTCTTTGTCGACACTCTCCAGCCACTCTGACCTTTTTCTTTTCCTCAAACACCCCTTAGGTTTTCCCGTCCCATGACCTTGTTACTGAAGGTTTCCTCCCCATTCAATGCTTTTCCCTCTTTCACCTTTTTTTTTGAGACGGAGTTTTGCTCTTGTTATCCAGGCTGGAGTGCAATGGCGCGATCTCGGCTCACCGCAACCTCCGCCTCCTGGGTTCAGGCAATTCTCCTGCCTCAGCCTCCTGAGTAGCTGGGATTACAGGCACGCGCCACCATGCCCAGCTAACTTTTTGTATTTTTAGTAGAGACGGAGTTTCACCATGTTGACCAGGATGGTCTCGATCTCTTGACCTCATGATCCACGCGCCTCGGCCTCCCAAAGTGCTGGGATTACAGGCTTGAGCCACCACGCCCAGCCCCCCTTTCACCTTCTTTACTTGCTTTTTATTATCATGAAATTTGAGGTTAAATGTCACAAACACAGAGAAGCTTTCCTGGACCATTCGGTCTAATGAACCCCTTTGTCTTTTAATCATTTCACTCTGAACTAATTCATGCATTTCTAATGGTTGACTTTTTTGGCTTAAAAATTATGATTACTTGTATCTCAGCATTGAATATAAGCTCTAAGATAGAAGAGGCCCTGTCCATAATTTTTTTCACCCTTGTAAGTCCTTGGCACAAAGCAGGTGCAAAGTAAATATTCCTAAATGAGGACATGGTGACAGCAGGGGTGGTAGTAATAATATCTAATATTTATTGAATGACTACTGCATACAAGGTCCTGTCCTAAATACTGCATATGTGTTTACTTATTTTAAATAAAAATGCATACACACGTGAAACTCTGTGGTACAAATGGTAGTCACTGTCATTATCCCAATTCTACAGAGAGGAAAACTGAGGTACAAAGATGTGAAATAACTAGCCCAAGATCATATATATATTGACTAATCTATAGGTCAGAGCTTGAATTATAGGGCCAGAGTGCGAATTACGTCACACTGACATAAGACCCAACTTTCTTAACGACTGTACTATGTACATCTCATATTAAAATAAGGAGAGAAATTCATTGATAAGATTTTTAAAGATAGTTTCAAATGTATTTTAATTTAATAAACAAAAACATCTCATGAGGTCAAAGATTTTTTTTTAAATAAAGCAGATTAGGTTGCTATTGTTGAAATCATATCCTATGACCTGTTGTGAAACAAATAAAAACCAGTGATATGACAGCTAATTCCAACATCAGTCCTTAGAAAAAGGCAAAGACTTCCCATCCCACTTAGCTGAAGGGCATTTAAGGGACATCACTACATTGCATTATTTTGACAAAAACGTAGCAACGCTGGACATATGGTGTGGTTCAAGCCCGTGCTGAGTAACTTTTGGACAGAGACACTAAAAAAGTAGACCTACCCTAGTTAATAATAGCAACCCACTGATCCGTCAACTAATTGTGTTTATAGGAAATAGAATTCACGACAAAAAGACATAGCAGCATGAGACAGAATTAATCCACAACATGTAATTTCCTTCCTGTGCATAGCCTTCACCAAGAGGAAATCTGAAGACTCACCACCTGTTCAGAGGTTTGCTTATTAGAAGATTTAGAGTGGCCTACCATGAAAATGACTAAAGGGGCTCATTTATGCCTCAGGATAAAAATAAGCATTGTGCTTGCTGAAAGTCAAATTGTGTGACCTAAAGAAGAATGAAGTAAAAAATAGTTATATTCTCAAATTTAATTTTAGTAACAGCTTGTGTGTGTACTAATTTAGAACACCTGAAATGTCATAAGCAGAAGGTAGTGATTTTTCTTGTTTGTTTAAATGATCAAGCTGTTTTTCTAATTCATAGTAAATGCTTTTTCCTCTTAAAAATCTTTAATTTCTCTTTTCTCTTTCTACAGGTCCAATTTCAAGACTTCTTTCCATGAACTGTTTTCTTTTCTTTTCTTTTTCTTTTTTTTTTTTTTTGCCTTTTTCTTCCCCTTCGTTTTTCCCATTTGTTCCTAACTTACTTCAATTACATAATATCAATCCAGTCAAGGGGCAGTGTGATTGGATCCTAATTCAGTTATTGCTACTTCTACCCATGGAACTTTGAGCAAACTACCCACTTTCTCAGGCCTCATTTTCTCATATGAGAAATAGTGAAAATAGGTCGGGCATGGTGGTTCACACCTGTAATCCCAGCATTTTGGGAGGCCAAGGAGGGAGGATTACTTGAAATTGGGAGTTTAGGACCAGCCTGGGCAACATAGTGAGACCCCAGCTAATAATACAAAAATTAGCAGGGTGTGGTGATGAGTGCCTGTAGTCCCAGCTACTGAAAAGATTTAGGTAGGAGAATTGCTTGAACCCTGGAGTTTGAGGCTGCAGTGAACTGTGATTGCACCACTGTACTCCAACCTGGGCAACAGTGCAAGACCAAAGAAAAGAAAAGAGAGAGAGAAACAGAGAGAGAGAGAGAAGAAAAAGAAGGAAGGAAGGAAGGAAGGAGGAAGGAAGGAAGGAAGGAAGGAAGGAAGGAAGGAAGGAAGGAAGGAAGGAAGGAAGGAGAAAGAAGTAAAGAAAAAGAGAAGAAAGAAGTAGAAAGGAAGAAAGAGAAAGAGGGAGGGAGGGAGAGAGGGATGAAGGAAGGGGGGAGGGAGGGAAGGAAGGGAGGAAGGAGGAAGAGAAGAACAGAAAGAAGGAAAGAGACATCTCAAGAAAAAAGAAAGGAAAAGAGAAGAGAGAAAGAAAAAGAAGAAGGGAGGGAGGAAGGAGGGAGGGAAGAAAAGGAAATGAAAAATAAAAAAGAGGAAACTGACAGCAATAGTAATCACCTTGAGGGGTTTTGCTGAGAGCTGTAGACACCATGTGGAAAGCTACTGGCACACAGCAAATGCTCAATAGCAGATCTGCCACTGTCACTATCCCTTGCCTGTGCCTGCCAAACAAGGGGTCCAAACCCACACATACATGCATGCACACACATTTATACTAACAAAAGCCCTTGGCCCTTGGTGGAAGAAATATTGAAATCCACTGATTTAACCCATATTCTGGTTATGTCTGACTTGAACTATTCTGCCTTTGATCCTCAGTTATGGAACATAGAAAGCATGCCTATATGTATTATAACCAATATAGAGTTTTAGTTTTGTTTTTACACATTATTATATAATAAATTACTTAGAGAGCAGTAATAGCATTCAATTCACAAGTACCTATAAAGTCCAAAATTATTAAATGTATCTCGATTTTCTGTGAACATACCAGGATCATACTTTGCGTATGACAGAATCTTAGCATATTCTCCTGCATGCATTCAATTATGTCCTTTTATCTTCATAGCAAATGACAGAGATTAATGATTTTCTCTGCATTTTGACCTTGTGGGTAATACTTCCTGTAATGTTTTGCGGAAGCTACTAATCTGCCTATTGAGATTAGGCAGCACTCACTCTCTTCCCTCTGCCGCTCTAAAACTACAAAGGGTTCATTTTTGTTTTGCTATTTCTATAAATTAAAAAACATGCCAAAATACTAACTAATGAAGAATTTAAATCATACTGTCTGCACAAAGGGCTATGACATTTTTTACATCCTCTGAAAATTTGTACTTAAAATTGAAAGGATTTCTCTTCTAATCTTTACATCAAACATAACATTTAAAATGTTTTAAAAAGATGATAAAAATGAATTTGAAAGTAAAGAGCTAAGTATTCAGCCATAAAGGCATTCCATTGGGAAATAACTTACCAATAATCCCAATGGCTGACATGGATCCTTGCAAAGAACATTAGATATAGAATCCGGGTCTCGGATTTTTATGTCTAAGAAGCTGGATTTCGGAACACAAATAGGACTTCTCAAGTCCTGTCCTATGAGTAGTGTGCGTGCAAAAACTTCTGGATCCTCTGAGAAAGTATTTCTTCCCAATTGCCACCTCTGCTTAGCTTAGAATATTCAGGCTCCAATTTAACCCCTACAATCTTCCCAAGAGTAGCAAAAAGGAAGAGTTATTTAAAATGAAATAGACACAAGACAGAATGAGGCCACTGACTGGTCTCAGAAACATAATAATAAAATAAACACAATCTTAAATTGAGTTTAAGAGCAATGAACACTAAAAATTAACAAACAAAACAAACTTCCCTCATACACACTTCTTGAGCTACTATCTTACTACTGTAAAGATTAAGGTGGAATATTCTACTTTTAGGCAGCATTCTGGGATATGAAATGACTATAAAAGTTAGAGTCATTCCCTATGAAATGGTTTTCAGCAAATTGTTCAGTCTGAGACTTAGTTTTGCCATTAGTTACACAGAGACTGAAGACTGGCCTGAGAATTGCACAGATAAAATCTCAGTTAACAGTGCTTTTACCATAACTACTAAAAAAAGACTAACTAGAGACTTCTGGAAATTTCCATCCTCCTAACTTGGAAATATATATACATACGTGTGTGTGTGTGTGTGTGTGTGTGTGTGTTTGTAAGCATTATTGGCTCATCATTTCTGAAATCAAAAGCACTTCAGCAAAGACCTCTTAAAGTCTCCAAACTACTGACATATTTGATGTATGGAAAGTTTCACGTTCATTGTGTCTGACAGAGGCCATCAAACAGAAATTCTGCAGCTCTGAAAAGGTTACTCACTGTCAGTTCAAAGAATTATTTTTCCTTTTAAGAAGTTTCAAAGCCTTTGGTGCATTATTCAACTTGCCTACAAAACACATAACTGTCATGGTATACGTAGTCTTCTTTCTGAAACAGTGTAAATAAACTACAAAGAGATGTGTGTTTGAGCCCTAATGTTTTTAGAGAATTTTTTATTTAAGCAACATCTTATATAAGCAACTAGAAACACAAGAATGATGTGTTTAGTTACTATAATAACATGACATTTTAAAGTTGACAGTAAATTATGCGAAGAGTTAGAGATTATGAGGCTTCAGTGCTTCAAACAATAATAGGATGAAGTGACTGACCAACTTTGTAGTATGTTAACCGGTATCTGTGCTGACAGTCACCTATTTAAAATTAATAGAGGCCAAGAAGCATAGATTATGAAGCTAAGGGTGCTTGCTAAAAGCATGTCAACCTAGAAAGATGATGGAAGGGTTAATATGTTGCCTAATTTTTATCATTTTAAATTGTAATTCCTTTATCTGTTCAAATATTTTGTAGATTAATTTTATCAATGGCTACATTACTAGAATATGGCCAGTTTTTTACCCACCTTATTTTAAACAGATGCCAGAGATTGTGGTTGATGAAAATCTATTTTAGAATGACTGTCAAGAAAATCTATTTTAGAAATCACTATTCTCTTTATATTCCTAATTGAAACAACTACAGTGTTTCTTTGTTTTAAATTTGCACATTCCTTGCTAATTCCAAAGTTGAGCTTAAACTGAAAGTTATTCAAAACTTGGAAAACCATGACTCACTGTCCTAAAGGAAAGACTGTCCCCTCTCGGCTGTCTCTGGGAAGTGTGCAGGGCACCCAGTGCCTTCCCTCCCAGGCAACAGCAGCACACTGTCCCCAATGCATGCCCACTGGTATTATTTAGAAGATTCCTCATTACCAACCCAACCTGGAGCCTGCAGACACTATTCCCTTTCCCAGGGGAGGGACCTGGAGGAGTTCCAGGCAGATCGGGAGCCCAGCCCTGGGCTCTGCTCTGTTGCCTCCCATTACCCCGCTGGACAGCATCCAAAGCAGGGGAGGATCCCAGGAGACGGAAGACCTTTCATAAGCCCAGCCACTTACCAGATCTTATTGAGAAAAAGGAAGAAAGCCAACTACTGAACTCTGCTTTTTTATACTAATTTTACAGCCATTCAAACCCTTCTCTGCCACATGTGGACATCCACTATAGTGAACCCACAAAAGTGCTCCTGCATTCACTGAATTCTTAGCCTACTTTTGGAACTGACCTAATTTAATGTGCAATTGTTTAATTTACATCCTTAATATCCCTGTCCAAATCATTATTACATGGATTAGACTGCAAATTGTGCACAAATGGGATCATAACTGTTCAATTCAGTTTGCAGAATGACTGGCCCAGAATCAAATACGAGCCTTAGAGTACATGCTTTTCTCTTGGACTGTGGTCTTTGGACACCCTCATTAAAACCACATTCAAGGTGGGAACACACCTACTATTCAGCGGAAGTGGCTCTCCTACCAGCTTCCATAATCGAATTCTAATGAAATGACACAAAATGTAGCTAAAATCCTTTAGATGATCCCACTCACATCCACAGCCCATTAAAAGAGGCACTGAGTCACAGGCTATGGGTTCTGAAGAGTGCCTTTCTTCACATATGAAAACACAACAGATGCCCAGTGAGGTAAAACAGTTTGTGCAGAATGAGAGCTAATTGGCAGCCATATCCTGAGGCTCAGAGTTGCCCGTCACAGAGGAAGCAGCAGACAAGTTGAAAGCCGAAAAGGTGGCTTCCAGCTAAGCACAAACAATACAGCGGTATGTACTGATATCAGCCATGGCCATTCCTGAAGTTAGTCTTCTATAAACTCATGCATTTCACCAGCTGATGGGGTAGATAAAACAGAGGGTGATGAGCATAGGTTCCAAATGCATCATTCCTTCTGGAAATAAAATCAAGTTACTCTAAAACTCAGGCTTTTAGACGTGTGACCCCAAAAGAAAGCTTCACTCTACATACATTTTGTGTAAATATATATAATTAAGCTCCAGTGTATGCATTACTCTGAAAAATTCCTCTCTGCTGCTATCATAATGCTCATTTGTTACACTTTAAGCTAAATGACTGAAAGCAAACAGCAATTGTGAGAGGGAAAATCAAATTCCATCAAATACAGAAGTCTGGTCCCATCTGCCGAGAGTGCAATGATGAAGTATAAACACGGAGCGCATGTTGAGCTCCCCCGTCGTGACCCTGCACAAAAGTGCCCAGGAAACGAACATGATGTGACATATTTTGTGACTTATATATACCAGTTGGATATAAAAGTCACAAAAAGCAAAGGTGATATTATATATTTTTGACTTATATATGAACTGGATTGTTTTAATTTATTTAAATGTTATTTTATGGCTATGAAAGCACTTAGAACTAGTGGAAGAAAACTGGAAAAATTAAAAATTAAAATTACCATAATCACTCCATCAAGAGATTATTTTTAACATACAGCGATATTTTCTTCCAAACCGCTATATATTTATGTATGTCTGTATAGATAGATAAATACATGACAGATTTACTAAGGTTTATACAATGCTTTCATTCTTCTCCCAAGTAGTATGTTTACATGGAAACAGGTTTTATGGAAAACATGACATTTTGGTAGCTATCATCGTATGTTAGCTTATCTGTTAACTATTTCTTATTGTTGAAGGTTCAGGTTATTTCTGCCTTTTGGCTATTAACACTACAACGAGCAACATTTTAACAAAACACACATATTTGATTAATCCAGTTGCCAGAGTGTGCGTCTTCATGTTCCAACTGTGAGTTATATATTACGTGAGTGTCCTTTTAATATATTACTTGTGTCTATTATTTTGTTCCTCATTTTGTATATTGTTGATCACTAATTTGTAATACGAATTCTAATACACTTATGCCAGGCACTGTCCTAAGCACTTTCCATGTATTTGCACACATTAATATTCACAGTAGTTTCATGAGATTGTTGTCTTTACCATCTTTAAAGATACCAGTACTGGCTTAAATCGTATTTCTTAAATTTGTAGACAAGACTGATAAAACGAATGGATAATCTGAATACAAAAATATAATAAAACCACTGAAATGCATTTAAAAACAACAATAAGAATGTATTCTTTGCAGTTATGTAGAATATCCTTTTATCAGGAGAAGCATGCTTTACTACTTAGGAATGAAGTGCAGTGATGTTTATAACTTACTTTAAATAGATAAAAGAGGTAAGCATATGTATGTGTATGAATAAATAATTATATCCTACATTTACCTATCTATTCAGATACAGTAGATTCATATATGTCTGTCTGTGTATCCATCTATTTAGAGAGAAAATCTAGGCAATTGTCACAAAATGTTAAAAGCTGATGGATCTAAGTGAAGGAAATCTGGGTGTTCTTTGAAATTAAATGTTTCATTGTACCATTATTTCAACTTTCGTAGGTTTTAATTTGTTGAAAATAAAAAGTTGGAGGGAAAAAAAAAAGCAAACTAAGCCATGCAGAAAACCTGATGTCATTTTCCTAAGGTCACACAGTAAATACTGATTGGACTGGGCTTTCAAATCCAGCAGTCTGACTCCTGGGGCCCTGCTCTGAATCACTTAAATATACCATTTCTCTAAATAAAAAACAAGATTGTATGACTATTACTGCATGTTATTTTAACATAATTCCCATTTTTAAAAGATAATGTAAGAACAGGAATATTGATGTGTAACAAACAGGAAAACAACATACAGAGGAAAAAAGTCATAGTGACTCAACTTCTTCATTGAAACAGCTTTATTCTCCCGTCAAATGACATTTGACTTGCTCCTCCTCTTACAGAATTATAAAGTGTTGTGCTCATATCTTTCAAAAGAAAGACTGGAACGGGACATCTTAAGTTCAAGAAGTGAATAATGGAGACTTAGATTTCCATGTTCTGAACAATCACGGTGTGATTAAACTAGAGTTGAATCCTAACTTTACCCTTTTACTAAATGTGACTGTGGTACAGACAGTTACTTCCCTCAGTGCCACATTTCTCATCTGAAAACACAGACATTAAGCTATGTCTCTACATTATTATGAAGACAAAATCAAATGCTACACATAAAATAGCTGGCACAGTGCCCAATGCATACTAAATTATACTTTTCTTTCCTCAGTTTTGCTCCCCTTAAAAAAAGTAAGTTAATAAAAATTGAACCCTTCCTGGAAACAACAAAGTCTAAGTTTTGTAATATAACCATTAACATCTTGTTCAGAATAAAACCCTTTGGGAACTCTATTTGAAATGTACCTAGGCTCCCCTGGAAAATGTCTGGCCATTAATTCTCCCTGCTGAATGCACAGATGCCTTCCAAGTCTTCTCTCTAACGTTATACAGATTATTTCCCACATTTACATCTATTGGAAACAGACTGACTTGGAGACATGCTACCCAGAGACCAAGCCTAAAGCTATATTCTGTGCACGATTTAATATATCAGGGAGGAATTTTTATACATGGTAAATAATAATTACAAATATCATTTGAGCATAATATGGATGCAGTTCTGTACATATTAAATAATAATTACCTTTCTTTTTTCACTCCATTCAAATAATAGTCCCTACTCAGACCACATGCTGCAGGAAAAATAGGCAATTTCAGCATTATCCAGATATGTCAGCTACTGAAGAATAAATAGCATATTTAACTTTTTTAAATTATGTAGAAGGTTGGAAACAAATGTCATTTTAACAGCTGGTAGCAGAGTTTCCCAAAGAGAGAGAACTGCCTCTGTTTAGGAAAATACCTGAAGAGATTGTTGTAAGTGGGGGAGTATGGCCCAAGGAAATGTTTTATGTGAAAAACTGCAAAACCAACTGATGCTGACTGCTCCATGAGATGTTCATAGGATCTGAAGGGCAGAGAAGATATGAAGAAAAGAGAGAGGGCAAGCCATCAGGGAGAGTGGAGGGGGCAGTGGCCAGCAACGTAACAGGATGTTTGATCATAGAGAAAAGGAGGTAAATTTTAAAAATTACAGTGGCAGCAATGCAGCGCAACAGCTGAATTGGGTGTTTGGTTCTGCAAGATGAACTGTCTTAGTCACTGCAAACCTTCGGTGAAGCCATTAGACACACCAATGCCTTCTTTGAATGATGTTTTTTTTATTTTGGAGTATGTGTGTGACAAAGAAATAAGAAAACTCCAGGAGCCAAGATTTGAAAAAACAAACAAACAAGATACAGAGTTTAGTAGGAATATGAAAACAGATCTAGAGTGCACATGAGAACAGGTGCCCCTGGGAAACACCAGAAATCGTGGGGAGGACAATGAACTTCCTACAGAATATGAAGTTGGGAGTTTGAGTCAACTCTATGTACATTTCAAGGGAACCTAACATCATAGTTCCATGAATAAAGAGAAACAATCCCTAGAGGAGAAGTATAAAATAAATAGGATAAAGGGGTGCTTTCCAGGGTTCTTGGAGAACTGGACTTAGATTTCATTCATTTAAAATACTACTTTCTTTTATTCCTTTCTTTCCCCACATGCTTGAATTTCAGTAGTAATATTTTCACAAAGGCAAATATAAAATAATTTTAAGGAATTCTAAATGAAATCAAGCCATTGTTCTGATGAAATGTAACACTTTCTTTTTACTGGTTATAAAATAGAGTAGCACCGAAACTGAGTTACCAGCTCAGGAGGTAGCAAGGGCTTTCCCTTAGCCTGTGCTGCCATCGGTCATTGAATGCTTTTCTGGATTAAGAAATGTCCAGTAAAGAGGAAGCAAGAGTAGTCCTCTCCCTGAAAACTCTATTCATCAGCCCAGCAAAAAGAGGGTACGTCTTATCAGTGTTCTAGCATCTTTTGGCCCCACCTCACCTCCCTCCTCAAAGTTATCCACTCTTTGAAGCAGAGCAACCATTGCTTTGACCTGACTCTACTCCACCACGATCACCTACAACTTCCTGATGATCAAAACCAGCAATCTTCTCTTCATTTCCTTCTCTCCACATTTGCTCCTTAAATGTAGTCTTGTCACAAAAACTGCTCACCTCACCTTGGAATCTTTGATTCTGTTTTTCTTATGTATTCCACTATTGCTCTGATCCTAACTGCTTTTTTTTTATTAACTTTTATTAACTTTAAGTTTAGAGGTACAAGTTCAGAGGCACTGAAAGGACTTTCAAAAACACTTCTCCAGATTTCTCATCTCTCCCAACTTCAAGTCTCTATTTCCAAAACTATGCAGTACATGTCCATCTAGATATCTTAGTAAATAACTCAATATCTATGTGCCCCAAACGGTGATGGCCATGAGAGATGACCTGGTCGAGATTTATTGTTTTTCTGCAAGGCACCTCTCACAACTATACCAAAGAAAGAAAATAATATGTCTGCACTGCAAATCCAGCAACTTCTTCTACTATATAATGACTTTTAAGCCCCACACATATGTAAATTCAAAAGATGCCACAGAGGACGATCTTGCCCCTTCTCCTATCCCTACTTCTCATAGGTTATCACACAAGGAACCTGAGCCACTTCTTATTTAGAAATTATTTCATTAGTCTTAATGTCAGTTGAGTATCTGTAACAATAACTGATTTCATTTTCTTTCCAACGAAATATATCTTTATCTCCTGAACACTTAGTGCTCCATAACGATATGTGGAATTGAATGGCTCTCTATATCTCAACTTCGTCACGCCCACATCTGCCTTCAACATTTATCTTGAGCTTTCTAAAGTTGTACTTGCTAAAGCTGCAGTTCTCAAAATCCACTCCACATATCTGTGCAGCCCATAGGAAGCTCAACTTTTTAAATAAAATTCATAAGCAAATAAATAATAGAAACATTTCACACCTCTTCTTCAAGATTCATTCCAACCACTATTAGGTCACACTATATTCACTCATATTCCATTGGCCAAGGCTTGATCACATGGCCAAGTGTGATCCAATAAAAGTTCTAAGAAGTCATGCAATAAAAAAGAAACCTCTCTAGCTTCTTAATGTAAACGTTTCCAAAACTTTTCTTAAGTTTTATTTATTAATATCTGAAGAAGTTTAGGATTTGGATTGTCTATGTTGAAAACTGGTTTAGATTGGGTAGGTGTTTGCCTCTTTCTCTGAGAGAACAAAAGCAGCCCAAAGCTTGTATGGTGGTTTCAAGGCTCCTTCTATCCTGTTGCTCAGTGGTCCTGCAAAGGCAACTTTTCATCCATAACAGCCCCAGCTCCTGTCATCACGCTCATGTTCCACTCAATGGAGACAAGAAAAGAAGGGGACATACTGTGTTTTCTATTTTGAGCAAATGACCTGGGAATTGGTCACACGATTTTCACTAAAATTCCATTGGCTACAGCTTGATCACATGATCACAACTAGCTACAAGGGAGGCTGGGAAATGTAGTCTTTAGAGACACAATCATGTGCTCAGGGGAAACCTCTATTGCTATTTTTGAAAGAAGAAGAAAATGAAGAATAAAGAAGAATTAGTAGTTTCTGCTACGAAAGCTCCAGAACCCCTTTTGGGACTTGCTGGGCTAAAGACCTGATGAATGTGAGTAAGATTATGGAGGATGCATATTAAGTGATCTAGAAGGAAGTGTTTTGCCAGCATTATCTAACATCTTCAAACGTTCACACTGAAAAACGGTCCTTTGCCATCAATTTCATTTCACCATATCTTTTGGATTTAGTGCAAATTCCAACCATTCTTAGAAAAGTCCTTTATTAAATCATTTTTTAATCTTTCAATGATTTACAGTAAATTATTTCTCTGAACTCACTGTCCACTCCAACTATACTTCTCTGAAAAAAATGCAAACAAAATTTCTTTTCTCTAACGTGTGTGTGCAAAAGGGAGACAGTAAATTACATTAAATAATTTGTTTCACTCCCTAATCCTTAAATTCAGGTCTGCCACTTACTAGCTGTGTAATCTTAAGCAGGTCAGTTGATCTTTCCAAGTCTCAATTTCTGAGTCTCATTTCTTCTGTCACATGAAAATAATGCATTTTGCAGTACTGTTGTGGGGTTTAAATGAACTAATGCATACATATGTTAGTATGCAGTAGGTAGTCAATCGTTGTTGGCACTCACTTTCACAGGCAAAAAGTAGGTATTATAACTAGGTGATCTTTACTATTCTACATTTCTGTGATTTAAAAAATAGTGCAGGGTGAGTAATGCAGAAGAAGTGCTGGCCCTGGAAGTTCAGGCAACACTGGAGTACACTGGCACTTTTTCCCCTGCAAGAGAGAGCAGCTTTCTTGATGTCATCTCAAAGTCTAGGAAGTAGGTCTTGCATACACAAAAGCATATTTCAGATGGCATAGCCAGAATGTCTCCAAATTTCAACTCTGACAAAATCAATTATAAAACTTCATAAGATTATCTTGATCTTATGAAGGACTGTCCCTCATCAAGGTCTCTATGAAGTCCTCATTAAAATTTGTTGGCTACAGGAATGATTCAGAGTTGCTAGGTAAATAAGGCAGAACCTAATGATAAATGTAGCCAAGTCTTAATGAAAAAATTTATTATTAAAGTTTACTTTGGCTGAAGTTTAACCTTTGCATAATACAAATAATAAAGGAATAAACAGTACAATGACTTCTCACATTAAACAATGAAAAAATATTATTTAGAAAATAATGAAATTGGGCTAGATGCTCTCTTAAGATACTTTTGTACTCTAAAATTTTAATAAATATGCAATGTTAATTTCAGTGTAAACTTTTTAGATTAAATACAATTCTATGCATTAAGTACAAGCATAGAAAGTCGTCTGAGTTTGACAGTCAGCTATAAAATAATAGACACACAAAATTAAAGCATTCCAACAGGAATATCAAAAATTAAAGCATTCCAGCAGGAATATCAAATGTAAGTGCTTACTCATAGTTTTGATGCAAACAACCCTACATTTAAAAAATTAAATGGTATTTCTTACTGAGGAGCAAAGAAGAGCCTCAATGGTTCTTATTGCAAATAATCAATGTTTTAGTCTTCGCTCTCACCCTGTTGTTCTCCCTTCTCTCTCTCTCCTCTCTCTCTCTCTCCCCCCCACCTCCCTTTCTCTATCTCACTACTTTCAGCTGTATACATCACATTTTTCAAAAAGGAGGAAAAGAAGAGTCACCAAAGACATAAAATGTACAGAAAAAGAATGAATGTTGGAGGACCCTATGATTTAACATGTTTGTTCATTTAGAAATTGTAGCCACAAGAACACATCTACTTCTACTTTCCTAATGTCAGAGGACATTTTTTTACAGAGCAAAGGATAATTCTCATGACTCCATAATAAATCCCTTTGGTGATTTGATTAATGTTCTTGGTACCAAGATTACTACAAATTTTTGGTTATGTATTCTGCTTCAAAGTGAAGAATTATTTTATTAAGAAGAATTTCTGGAATGTGTGATGTTATATGAATGTATTTCTGGTAGCTATTTTTCTAGAGATAGTAAGAAGTATAGAAAACTCATTTTCTTAAAATGGTTTACATCCATGAATTTCAGGAATTAGATTGAACTAACAGTTGGTGGGGTAAATGCTAGTTGAGACTTTTATCATGTCAACAATAAGGTTGGTTCATCAATAACCTGGAAGGTTACGCTAAGAATTAATACCGCAAATTCTCTGCCCTGAATTCTTCTGTACTTTGATATTAAACTGTTGGAGAGTGCACTACATTCCAACATTTCTTCTTCGCACACTCTCTGCTCTTTTAGATCTGTGTTTATTCAGCAAATGAACAAGACAAATCTTTGTGAACTAGCCAAATAATACTTTAATGCCTTTTAATACATCGATAGCACTTAATCAGTTCCCAGCACAGTTCTAAATATATTAAATCCTTACAACTTACATTAGGGTAGGTAATATTTTTATTCCCATTTTCCAAATGAAAAATGGAAGCAAACAGAAGGAAAGTAATTTGCCCAAGGTTACAACAGCTTTAACACAGGGCGTGAAGTCAGGGCCGATACTTCAAGGCAAAGGGTGGCAGAGTTGCAAGGACTATAGCACAAGATAGAGGACTGGTAAGGAAAACCAAGAAGAGGGAACTCCTCATGGAACAGGATTCAGTAGCAAAGCAGCATTAAGAAAGAAGGAAAATTCACTGGAGTCTATGTGCAGAACCATTGGTCTGAGGCTCCTAAAACATCCTTCAAGAGCAAAATAGCTCTCCTTGTTCACGACAGGCTCCAATTTTGTAAAGGGAGTTAAGTTGTCTCATTCATGAATGTTTTTATTTAGGGGCCAGGATTCCTAAGAGATCATCTGCAATATTCTCACCAGGTTTGTCCACAAGCTCTCTCCTGCATGCCTCATGAGCACTAATTCCTTGGCACCAACTTCCCTGACTACGTTCTCCCCAGCCCACCAGTCTGCCCCCTCTCCCTCCCCAGAAAGCAATCCCTTGTTGCCCAAAGCTCACTCATCACATAGGAACTGATCAAGTGCCACCTCTTCCACAAAATGCCCCCATTCCTCTTAAAGACCTAAATAGCTACAGCATTTGTCATCTGTATTTTACACTCAGTCACAGATTTCATTGAAATGTTTTTGCTTCTCTGCATAAGTAACTCGCCAGAGAATTCTCTGAGGCCAGTGACCATGTAGTATTATTTCTCTCTATCTATGAGTATCACTTCACTCATAGTGCTCATCTGGTGTTGTCTAATACAAATTGCCTAAATAAATGTATCAGTGAATCTCATAACGTCCATCAACCCACTATTTGTGGTACATGAAAAATGCTTAAGAAATCTTTATTGATTAATGAATTAGTTCACTGTTGAGTCAGAAATTGTTTGCAGTATTACAACAAAAGATCGTAATCCTAATCCAGTACTAGTTGCTTAAAATAAATAATATTTCATAATATGTGTCAAAGGCACTTTGTGTAATCCTACAGAAGCCACACTATGGACTAATCTCTGGGATTCATTTCTAAAGAAGGCAAACATTATTTTTCTTCTCTCAAGCCTAGTGAGAATACATTGCATCCCTGGTCAGTCCCTCCCTATCTTTGACATACTTGACAATGGTTGTGATATCTGAGTTTTAATAGTGATAGGAATTAGGAAGAAGGCTAGTAATTTAAGGCTACAGTCCCTGGCTTCTGTTTGCTTTGACCATTCTGTTAATATGTATGTACACCGCATTCTTGCATGTACCACAGCTGGTGTAACACTAAGAGTATGAAACTGAATGTGACTGGAGATTAAATATCAGAGCCACCTTCATTTATGACATTATTTGGATATAATCACTATAATCACTATGACCACATCTGTTTCCTAGTAACTGTTTAAAAGATAAACAAGCAATTTAGAGGATAATTCTTTCTAAAAACATCTGTATTAATGCCTGCCTTTTTTTCTTCTCCCCTCCAAAATGTTTTCAACTTCAGTTTTATTTAAATTTCGACCAGAACAGTAGGGCAGATCACATAGTAACTTATATCTCCACAGCGAGAAAATACCTTAACTGATCAAATTTATAATACTGAATGTTCAATTTTTAAATGTTCTTGCTCTTAATGTTTAAGGCCCAAGAAGACCTAATATATCAAATGAAAATTTAAAAGTGAAAGATCAAATATATGCATACGATCCTATTCCATTTACTTCCATGCTAAACCCCTTACTTTATTACAGACTAAACTGTGGGGGGATAATTCTCTGGCCACTGGAGTCCAACTTTTTACCTTTGTCTTCCCACTACCTGAGCACAGCAGAAACTCTAATCGTCTTGGTATTCCCAACATCAGATGCAGTGCCTGACACACAGTAGGCATTCAGCAGTTGTTTGTTCCATAAATAAATGAGAATCTTTTGAAGCCACACAAATGAACTCGTATCTTTTGAGGATGAATGATGAAAAGAATTTGCATCAGAGAATACAGAGGCCTTTGAAGCTGGATCTGTCTAAGAGTCTAAAAATTCAAAGGCTCTTCTATGTGACCATGACAGTTTATTTTACATCAATACTACTTAGAAAAAATGACTTCATTTTATCTAGCTTTTTTATTATCCTCAGTCATAAACAAGTGGCCACGTTTATGTAATATTGTGAACTAAAGTATATTGCAAATTGGTGGAAACAATTTGTCACAACTGAGTGGACAGCCTTATTCTCACATATCCTGTTATTCACAATAATTAGTAAAAAAAAAAAAAACTGGCTCAAAGAGTTAACTTTGTGTTAATTCTAAGTGCAGCCTAAGAGATTTACTTTTTTACTATTCCATAATAATATTCATAGAATTAAAATAAAACAAGTACTTTGAATCTCTCAGAAAACAATATCACTCTCATAAATTTTAAAATGTCCTTCCATGACACTGAAGCATACACTTTTTGCTTATTTGTGGAGTAAAACACATTTCCTATAGTTTTATGTATCCATACAGGTGATGGCTGTTCTCATTTTTTAAATTTATTTTTTATTTTTATTTTTGAGACAGAGTCTTGCTCTCTCACCCAGGCTGGAGTACAGTGGCATGATCTTGCTTCACTGCAACATTTGCCGCCTGGATTCAAGCAATTGTCCTGCCTCAGCCTCCTGAGTATCTGGGATTACAGGCGCCTGCCACAATGTCTAGCCAATTTTTATACGTTTAGTAGAGATGGCTTTTCACCATGTTGGCCAGCCTGGTCTCGAACCCCTGACCTCAAGTGATCTGCCTGCCTTGGCCTCCCAAAGTGCTGGGAATACAGGCATGAGCCACCACACCTGCCCCTCTTTTCTCATTTTTAAAAGCTTGCATCCTTCAACATTTTTCTCTATATTCTCTGAATTTGTCAGGTTGTATTTTTTTTTTTCAGTTGGAGAACCAATAAATGCCAAAGTGAGCCAATAAAAGCCTGGGCATTATAGGACGTCACTAAACTGATTTCTTGACCATTTGCCTTATAATACCTTCAACATCAGAGAAGTATGGATTCAATCAGAAACTGCTCAACACTTAGTATTACTAGAATTATGTTACCAATTACAATTTGTTCATCACTCCTTGAGTGTGGTCTCTTGAAAGCCCTGTAAAAAATTAACAAAAAGTGATGGAGGTTTTAAGCCACCATGGGTCTGCTTGCCTTAGCTATATTTCTAGATCTCATTAAACACATTCATATATTTATACACCATTCATTCCCAGATTTTCCTACAGGCTTAATTTTAATGATGTGATAATCTGATTAATGGCTTTTTAGCCCATTGGAAAACCCATTGCAACTCTTTTGGTAAAGAGCTAAAATTAAATACTTTAGGCTTTGTGTACCAAAAGCTTTTTGATGTAACTACTTGAGTTGGACATTATAACATGAAAACCATCAGAGGCAATATGTCAAAGAATGAGTATGGCTATGCTCTGATAAAATTTTATTTCGGTGTCTGTACACCTACATTAAATTCACATAATTGTTTACATAACACAAAATATTAGTCTTCTTTGGGTGTTTTTCAGTCTTAGTTTGTGGGCCGTACAAAAACTAGTAGCAGATAGGTTTGGCTTGCAGATTGTAGTTTACTGAGCCCTGTATTAGACTTTCATACCCATAGGAACAGATTCTCTGTCATCTCTCAATTTTCCAACATAGGTCCAGCCCTTAGACAATGCTCTATACATTGCAGATGCTCAACCCATGCTTAGAGGATGAATCACTGTTAAATAATTTATGGCTCTTTTAATACCATGGTTACCTTGTTTGTGTGTGAATGATTTTGTTGCTCACGCTCTCTCTCTCTCTCTCCTCTCTCTCTCTCTCTCTCTCTTTCTCTGTCTCTCTGCGCCTCTTCCCCCTCCTCTCTCTGTCTCTCTTTCTCTAAGATTCTAGTTAAGTCAAAACACAGGGTAGACTTAAAGTGGTAAATTATTCCTATTAAGTTCAGGATGTTTAGAAAGAGACTTAGTTTTCAAAGAAAAGCTCAGTTAAATAATTCAAAGGGTACAATGAACTGAATGATTATGTCCCTCCAAAATTCACATGTTGACAGTCTAATCCTCAAGGTGATAGGATTATGAAGTGAGACTTTTGGGAGATGCTTATGTCATGAGAGCGAAACCCTTACAAATGGGATTAGTGCCTTTATGAAGGAAACAGACAGCTCCCTATTCCTTCCGCCACCTGAGGAAGCAAGGAGAAGTCACGGTCTATGAGCCAGAGGGTGAGCCCTCACCGGACACCCACCCTGCCAGTGCCTTGATCTTGGACATCCCAGCTTCCAGAACTGGAAAATAAATTTCTGTTTAGCTTATAAGCTACCCATCTTAGGGTATGTTTTTTAGCAGCCAGAGCAGACTAAGACAAAATGGAAACAAGCCACATAGCACATTATCAAAATTGTCACTGCTACATTCCTGGAGCAGTCTGAGTGCAACAGTCAACAGTCTCTAAGATTGAGAGAAACATATATTTGGCTCTCTGGACCTGATCTACTTTGTTCTGGTGCCAACTACAAACTTTTCCACTAAATTCTAGTGCTGTGCCTGAGCCCAGCCCCAATGTAACATTGTGTCCCTCCGCATATGCAAGACTTGGCTGTGGTCTTCAGCTTTAGTCTAGAGTGAGTGATAGGGTAACAGCCCTGAGCTAGGTCCAGGGCTACTGTCACTCCTCCCAGAGCAGATTTATTGCTGCGTCCCTCCATAATCCTTTAAATCACATAATCATTTTCACCCTATGCAGTTGTCACCAGCCCTTGCCACAGCTACCATGCCTATAAAATGACATAGCAGCAGCAAAGGGTAACTCTGTCGTGAGACCTACTCTATGGACCTATAAAAACCTGTGTAGTTTAAATTGCTCTTTAGGGGAACATAAGATGTTGCAGAAACCAAATACAAATTCTATAACAATAATATTTTTTATTGCATTTTAGGTCTTGTGAAGAACATGCAAGATAATTGCATAGGCACACACATGGCAGTGTGATTTGCTGCCTTCCTTCCCTTCACCTATATCTGGCATTTCTCCCCATGCTATCTCTCCCCAACTCCCCACCCCTGCTGTTCCTCCCTTATTCCCCCCAACAGACCCCAGTGTGTAGTGCTCCCCTCCCTGTGTCCATGTGTTCTCATCGTTCAACACTCTCCTATGAGTGAGAACATGTGGTATTTCATTTTCTGTTCTTGTGTCAGTTTGCTGAGAATTATGGTCTCCAGATTCATCCATGTCCCTACAAAAGACACAAACTCATCATTTTTGATTGCTGCATAATATTCCATGGTGTATATGTGCCACATTTTCCCTGTCCAGTCTATCATCGATGGGCATTTGGGTTGATTCCAGGTCTTTGCTATTGTAAACAGTGCTGCAATGAACATTCGTGTACATGTGTCCTTATAGTAGAACGATTTATAGTCCTTTGGATACATACCCAGTAATGGGATTGCTGGGTCAAATGGAATAATAATAATAATATTTTGAAAAACAATGTTATTCTTATTCACTTTGTATCACTTTCACATAAAAAGAAAAAATCAAAACAAACATTTAAATGGAGCAGTAGTATTTTATAGGTGGTATGCTGCATTTTTCTTGTGCACTGCTCTAAAAGCAGTAAAAAGATGCTTTGCTAAAAAGCAACATTGATGCAAATTTTCTAACTTTCAACCACATGTTGTTGAAATTATTTCTACCAACTAACTCAAAACAATCTTATAAAATTACCTACCTTCCTTCATGAACCATTATTTACAAGTTACAATTAAGCCTTTCTTCTTTTGAAACCATCTTTACAAATATCACCCTGGGAATGCTATACATTGGGTTTGGCCCTACCTTCAGAGTAGAGAAACTATATTTTGAGTTCTCAGCAGAAGGCAGAGAGGAACTTGCTAACATGTTCATAAGATTTGGGAGGAAAAGAAGTGTGGAGGTTTTCACAGTGGTGCTAGGAGAAGCTTAAAGGAGTGTATTTCTTCCCTGTGTCAAGAATCAGTTCTCTAGTCACTAAAGTAAATAAATAACTACATAGGTATAAATTTAAATCGATGGGTTGATAAAATTTCTTAGAACCAGAAAAATCAGCATCCACCAAGCTGAGAGTTCCCACACAATACCATGCTGTGGGGTATGCTCTACTGAGGAAACCAAAGAAAGAATGTCAAAGACTTAATTGAAATAAAATCATATCTTAAGAATAAGACTGGCAAAAAGGAGCTCAGAGTCCAGCCGCTATGTATACCTGAAAGGATTCAACAGGTCCCAGGAAGGTGTTTGCACCTCTGCCCTGACTCCTCCAATGCTCTGGTTCTTACCACTTTGAAGGGACAATGGGGTCCTACTACCTGGGGTCCTACCACCTACTGTAGGACCCGAGGCCGACCCTCCTTCTTGCCTACATGATGCCTGTGGTGCCCACAAGCACAAAACTTGGAAGCATTTAAAGGATAAGAGAAATGCTTGAGAGTCACTGCAGTGAGTCAGCACATTAATGCTGACTCCACAGTTATCTGGATTAGAGCCGGCCTTGTCTGTGACCTGGACTCTCATTTTGCCCAATCCCAAGTGCTTGCAGAATGGCTGGCTAGCTGGAGCCCCTGCCAATTTGTTCTTCTGGTTTGCATTTCATGATTTAACATATACCAGGGGTCAGTAGTAAACCAGTCTTCTCATTCTCTTATCTTTCATCATCCCAGAAATTTGCTGATAAATATTTGAAAACAGCTTGATTATATGCCACTCGAGAAAGCCCAGGTCTGGTGGGGCTTCACAGTCACTGTTAATAAAAGGGCTGCTTTTTGGGAATTTAGGATGGATTGACAAAACCTGACAGGGTTTAGAGGAAGTCTGATTTTACCTGCCAAACATTTCCTAACAAAAAAATATGGATAATTTCAAAGCAGGAGATTTTTTTAATGTATTGTTATTCTTGAGAATAAATCTTTCGGGATATTATCTTCCAGAATTTCAGATGTAATGGGAAAGAGTGAGATCAGTATCTGAAGCAGTTTTCACAGATGAGACTCGATCATTATGTTTTTTAAACATATGTACATGGACATCAGCTTGTTCTGAGCTCTCACATATATTTACTACAGTGTCAGACACCTACCAAGTAAGTGCTTAATAAATATAAATTCTTAGCTTTTCCTTCAGGGTTTTGGGTCAGGCTTTGCAACTTCCAAGTCGAAAGTCAGCAAAATATTATATACCAAACAAAAGAAACCACCTCACCTACAACAGTGGACCTGAAACTCGGCAGGTTGGGAAATAACTTTTTACGAATACAGTTTTTAAAATATGGAGCCAGTCCCTATAATAAAGAAATGGACAGGTCAAGTATTAGACAGCAATGAATGCCAATGGGTGGTTTTGGTGTCTCGTTTGAACACAGTGGGCCATAGAAGTGGTCCTTATTTCTTTCTAATTGACACATGTGACATCTGGACCTCTCTATTAGCCTGAGGTCACAGCACTTTGTGCAGGAACCACAAATTTAAAGAGCACTTGGTATGTATTCATCAAGCCGAAATGAAGATCACATTTGCATGACTCCACCAGCCCTTTGCTCAATCTCTCCAGGATCCATGAATAAGGAAAGCAAGATGATTGACAGTCAGTAGGAGTAAAAAGATTAGCAAATTGCAGCTCCCTTCTCGCCATCCCACTGTCCATCTCTGGTATCCATTCCTGCCTGTTACCCCCCAACTAACAGGCTCCGGGTTTCTTCCCCTGGATAAGACAATGAAAGCAAGAAATCGGGTATTTGGAATTGCCATGAAGCCTCTCTCTTCCTTGCCATGCCATCCCTGGCATCATGTCAGTTGGCTTCCAAGTTTCAGCGCTCACTTTGTAATATGAATTAATTTATATGAAATTTGCTCATAGGTGCAGGCTCAGCACTCTCAATATCAGAAAATGACGAACCTTCCTGATGGAATTTGTCTTTTAATTGTCTTCCCTTGGAGAACACAGATTTTCACTCTCCTTGTTGCTACCATGGGTACTGCCTTTGTCCTGATCAGCACAGTAACATAAAGAGGCCGTAGAGGAGGCCTATGGCCGGTGGCACTTTTCATTTTCTGGTTCTCTGTTGACAGTATTGCTTATTTCCAGATGGATAAAAAGTTTGAACCTTAATGTAATCAAAGACTGAAAAAAAGATGACACATGGGAAACATTTGGGAAAAGAGAAATGAAGGGGCAAATAGGCCTCTGAGGCCATATCTATAATGCGGTACTGAATTTCACTCGACCTTCACAAACAATAAATCTCATGTTTTATAACATTTTACTGAAGCCTTATTTTCTAATAAATCCCCTTTTGTTTTGGTTCTTTTTGCTGTGTAATAAGCAAAAAAGAAAAGAACAATGGCTGGAAATTCTGTCTGTGTGGTTTGAAGTGCTCTCACTTGCATGCTGAGAAGTGTTATAACGAATATTTTTGGCATCAGCTGATGATAGCAGCTTGGTACTAGCAGCACTTGATTCAAAATGTCATCTGATACAATAATACACAAATTGAGCACACAGAGGGGGAAACATCATGCAACCTGCCATAGGTACAGCGATTTTCCATGACTATTCAGGGCTGGAGATGTAGAAGTAGAAACCTGAAATCTGGAATAGGAAAACATGGACAAACACTTATCCACAAATACCGAGCAAAAATTATTAACAAAGGAAACACAGCAGTTGTTATGCAATCATAATACAAGTGGCTTCTTTAGTCAAAATCTTATGGCATCAATCTGTGAATGATCTGGTACAACTAAAGAACTCAAGTCACTGGGAAAACATACTTACTCGAATAAAATGTCTTTCCTATGACTTTTTAACAATTAATTTTCTTAAAATAACAGGCCTTTTCTCCATTGCTTAATCTTCATCTTCTGCTGTTTTTTCTAGAAGACTATTTGGTCCAAAAAACACATACATCCTGAATGATCAGGAAACTACTAAGACTGCTTTGTTCAAAAAAAAGAAAAAGTTTCAATATGAGCAAGGAAATTATCTCATATTATCTCTAAAAATAAATACATTCCAAATATTAATTCCAAGGGCATTATTTTAACTCCATAGCATTCCCTTGGCTGGAACTCTGTCACTTGTGTTTGAATATTTGAGTAGTTGCTATAACTAGACTGTCAATTTCTGTTTTTCCTCCCCTCCTTTCTTATTTCCACTGTTTCTGCAATGGTCAAAATAGCTGTTTTCTTCTGATAATATTAGTGAAATTTTTCTAGTTTCACTTTTCCTTAGTATATATAATTAGACTGCCATTGTCCAAGTTCTGGCTCCCTCAGAACCATCTGTGTGACCTCTGTCATCCAAAGATGCGTCTTGTCATGCCTCAGTTTCCTGATCTGCCTCCTAAGGTTGCCTTGAGGACTAAATGAGTTATAATCACCCTTAAAACAATGTCTGGCACAGGGTAAGCTCTGCGTTAATGTTCTCATCTTGAAAATTGAAGTGATTTGATTGTGAACACTATTATCCAAAATATTTTAAAAGATCTACTTTGATTTGTTTTTCTCCCATGAATTTATGGATTACTTTAAGTAATTGGTTTGATTATTTTAAATTGGCCATCCGTAGGATTTTAAAACCAGAAAGAACCATAAAAACCGTAAAATGCTGGAGAGGATGTGGAGAAACAGGAACACTTTTACCCTGTTGGTGGGAGTGTAAATTAGTTCAACCATTGTGGAAGACAGGGTAGCGATTGCTCAATGATCTAGAAATAGAAATACCACTTGACCCAGCAATCCCATTATGGGATATATACCCAAAGCATTATAAATCATTCTATTATAAAGACACATACACACATATGTTCATTGTGGCACTGTTTGCAATAGCAAAGATTTGGAACCAACCCAAATGCCCATCAGTGATAGACTGGATAAAGAAAATGTGGCACATATATACCATGGAATACTATGCAGCCATAAAAAAGGATGAGTTCATGCCCCTTGCAGGGACATGGATAAAGCCGGAAACCATCATTCTCCGCAAACTGACACAAGAACAGAAAACCAAACACTGCAGGTTCTCACTCATAAGTGGGTTTTGAACAATGAAAATGCACGGACACAAGGAGGAGATCATCACAGACTGGGGTCTGTTGTGGGAATGGGAGGCTAGGGAAGGGATAGCAGGGGGTGGATAGATTGGGGAGGGATAACATTGGGAGAAATACATAATGTGGATGACGGGGATATGGAGGCAGCAAATCACCATGAGATGTGTATACCTATGTAACAATCCTGTAAGATCTGCACACGTGCCCCAGAACTTAAAGTATAATTTAAAAAAACAAACCATGTTGTCCAACTTCTACAGTAGGTTCATCATCATTATCATGATTATCACCAGGAATTTGTTACTCAGTTATTTGAACTTCTCGTGGAATCTGGTGCCACTGGAGTGCATTTTTATCTAAGTTTGGGGCATGGAGATCTTCTCAACAGTATCTACAAATTCACTTTCTTCTCTCTCCCTCTCATCAACATTTTTTGAACAGTATAGATCTTCACTCCACCATGCACTGTGATCTCTAATGGTTCATGGTGTAGACAAAGAGGATTCCTCTAGTTACTCTAGACTTTTCCTTGACCCTTCTTGGCAGCTTTAAATTTTTTCTTGTCCTTTGACTTGTATAGTACTGTGTCCTTTGTGATATCTTTGCACCATTATTACACAATAGATCCTAAAACCGACTTTCTAAAGGTCAGCAGAGCAGACATAATTCTTTCCTCATTCTCCCCCAGGGCACTGAGAATCAGAGGCTAGGATCTGGCCTGGGATTGCAGAATTAGAAGTACCAGAAAGAATCAGAAAGTCCAAATTGTAGGATTTTCTTTCCAAAGGTGTTTTCACAGCACCATGTTGCTTCTCCCTCAAAACACATTGCTTCATACAACCTTATTAGTGGAAGCAAATACCTCAACAATGGGCAGAGACCGAGACAATGACAGAAACAATAAAATAATGTCTGAATGGGCAGTAAGACATTTACAACATTCAGCAGCTCTAGGTCAAGTTCACACTGAGGCCAGCCAGATGACACAGAGATTGAGAAAACAGATTCCTGAGTTCCCTATCCGCCTAAGTTGGAGTTGAAAAATAAAGTCCTTTTGAACTATAGAAGAAAAAATAAACCGAAGAATCTGATTCAATCTTGTTTTGCCTTAATGTTGATGATATAGGATTGAGTTTAAACTGTCAGAACCACTGTTTCAGTTCCTTTGGGAAGGTTAGAAAACCACTGTTATTTAAGTAAGGTAAGTAAATTTCCAACTCCACGATGAAAAGTTTTTGCATCCCCTTCACAGATATTTAGGTAAAACGAAGTTGGTGTGACATTTTTCATCATGTCTCCCAGGCCCACAAAGACAACAGATGGTCTCTGAGTTCTAGAGATCTCTTTGTGTTCTATATTAAAATGTTTTCCAATAGATTGACATAGTGTAGGAGTTTGGCTCTTCATTAAAAAATTGTTCCTTAGCTTTTCTGCAACTTCTTCGGAAAAGTAGAAGATTATGAGTTATCATGGTTTGCAGCTTGGTGCACTAAACCCCTCTCCACACCATGTTGGAATCCCTTTGTATTTTCGGGGCAGTCTGCAGAACAGGGCAATGGACTAATGGACACTTGATTGACGTTGATCATCCCCTGATGTACTGCAAGGCAATCAGCAAGTAAATTTTTGCTAAGTGCACGCAAGAGTAGTAAGAGCAATTTTAAATTGTCATCGAAATGCTAACCACAGATTCAACTAAAACTCAACCAGAGAACGGCATATTTAGTCTTGAGCTTGAAGACCTAAATCACACAACTGTAGAACCACAACTTTGTATCCACAGTGCTCCATTTTTCCTTCCAAACCACTTCCCCCAAAAAAAGCAGCTTTGGAGACTGTCTTTACATCAGTTAGATGCAGAGCTCAAGAAATGTGAAACGTCCCAGGGAAACGAGAATTCAGTAGCAGTGCTAAGACAATGTTAAGTGCACTCCTTTCATCTACTCATGAAAGCCTCATAAAGAGGCCAAACTCTTGAATTCTATCATGGAGAGAACATAGTTGAAATAATTTACATGTTCCCAGTTTAGAATAGTAAATTATCCCAGCATAAAAATCACAAATACAGCAGAAGTTATCTTAAACATGATCTACCTACTAGAATCATTTAATCAACAACGACAAAAAGTAAAGGTAACTTTACAATGGACTAACATGACTACCCTAGCTCAGACAGGTGCTCAAGGTCAACATCAATGGTGATAAGTCATATTGATAGTATTGGTAGATAACCATCACATGATGGGACAAGGCTGGCATTTTACCTTGGATTTTCCTCACCGCAAAACCCATGATCCTTTTCTAAACATGAAGAAAATATCTAAAAAATTTAAATTGAGAAACAATCTACAAAATACTTGAACCGGAGCTTTTCAAAGCTGTCAAGGCCATCAAAAACAGGGAAAGTCTGCAATGCTGTCACAGTCTAGAGGACCCCTAAAGAGACAGAAAACCCCATGTAATATGGTATCTTATATGGGGTCCTGGAACAGGAAAAGGACTTCAGGTAGAAACTAATGAAATCCTAGTAAATTGTGGGCTTTAGTTATATTGTTATATTGGTTATACTGGTTATTAGTTATATTGGTTCATTAGTTATGACAAATGCAGCATACTTACATAAGAGGCTATGTAAGAAGAAATGGTGTGGGATATAATGGGAACTCTCTGTACTCTTTCTCTGCAATTTTTCTGTAAATTTAAAACTATTCTGAATTAAAAGGTTTATTACAAATTTTTAAAGACATAAGGGTTCATGCTTATAATCTAAGCACTTTGGGAGGTTGAGGCTGGACGATTGCTTTAGCCCAGGAGTTTGAGACCAGTCTGGGCAATATAGCAAGACCCTATCTCTATTTAAAAAAATAATAATAATCAAAAAATTACCAGGGCATGATGATATGAACCTGTAGTCCCAGCTACTCCTACTCGGGAAGCTGAGGTGGGAGGATTGCTTGATCCCAGGAAGTCATTAATGATTGTATTATTAAATTAACTAAAACTATTTTTTATTTCTTCTGTTTTACAGATCAATGTGAAGATGCCCATGGAAAGCTGGCCATCATGGCTGGGATGCCCTCACAGACTGTCCGTGCAGGGAAGTTCTAGTCTCAACAGCACATGGCCCTAATTTTATTTATACACATAGTACTGTTATTTTCATTATGCTAGTTAAGAATTTTTGAAATCACAAGTATAAATGCAAAAGAGTTATTTCTATGAAAAATAGATTGGATGATTTGGCAAAACCTGGCAGAGACAAATGGCTTAAAGTATTTATTTAAGTATATGTGTTCTCATGCCATAAAAGATTGGGAAAAAATGTCATGAAAATAAAGAAGGATGCTGCACTCAGCTTGCTTATGTTCTTCAAGTTCTGCTCCACTTAAAAACACCAAAATTAGAAATCATAGATCGTGGGAGTGACTTCTGCAGGAACTCAGATCAGTTCAATCCTAATCAAAGAACACACGGTGGAGCTATCTCAAAGTACTGATGAATGAGCATTTATATGTTTAATGTAAAATGCAATGTTTAAGGTATGAGTGTATCATTTTTAATAATTGTCCCATTTTACTCTCTATTTTTGTTAATTTGTTTTTGCAATTAACCCATTGCTCCTGATCCTAACTAACAAAGCTATTCTATTAAAGATGATTTTTCATTTTACCTTTTATGTGTTAATATTTTACAGTTTGTCTTTTGCTATGTTTCCTTTATTTGGTAAGTTCCGGTTTTTATATTGCACTGTTTTATAATAAATGCATTGTGCACTTCTGTCACCTTTTTTCCCTGGTGCACTCTAGACACAAGGGTGATTGCCTAATTATACTGTGCTGCTTATAAGAAGCAAATTAGTTAAGAGGTTTCTTAGATGAACAGTGCAAAAGTGCCATGTGAAAGCCGGAGGAAAAATATCCTCAAGAACAAAAGAACTTAAAAATGTTGTTTTATTTGTTTAACTTCAGTGTCTGAGAAAATAACATCATTTCTTCAAAATTAAGTGACTCTATTTTCTAAGAATTCTAAGTAGGAGTAAAGATGAGAACTGAATAAATGTGATGTGCTTCTCTCTTGGCTTCTAGGTAATAAATTCTGCACTAGACAGATTACACTAGATGTGAATCTGTTTCTTATTTTATGCTGAAAGCAAGATCACTAAGACATACTTTACCTTCCTTAACAGAATCTATCTTTCTCAATGATGGCGGTAAAGCAGTTTTTTCCACATCAGTAGAAAACTCATTCTATTCAAAGTTGAATAGTTCCAAGCTGTTAGAATTTTCTAAGCAAAGGAAGAGCAAGATGCTCCCAGGATACAACGAATGAAATTCAATGGCTGTTTACAAATTCAGCTGTTCGCTGAAAACAAAAGGCTTCTTAAAAATTAGGGTGGTTCAGCCTGAAGTAAGGTTTGGAGAAGTAATTTTTAAAGAGGGCATTTATGAAAATTATACTTGAGAAACCAATCCAGGGAAGTCAGAATGGATGCCACCAAACTTTAAGAATAGAAAGCAGTGCAAACAATCTGAAAGCAGTGCTTCTTAGGATAAAGCAATGTGCACATTTAAAGGTCAGGAGAATTTCAGCCTGTGGTTTGGATGGGCCTTTTCTGTTTCCACTGTGAGTACACTATTGTCAGAAATCCCAGCCAGCAAGCAGGCAAGAGATCAAGAGGAAATCAAACAGGAATAGAACCACTGGGGCTGTGTGAATTTCTACCTGCACCTTTCCCAATTTAAGCAAGAGGACTTGGCTGGACAGCAGGAGGTGGAGAGGGAAGGGATGGTGGCAGAAGGAAGGAGGAGGCCCCAGAGGCGAGGTCTCAGGATAGCAAAAGCTCTGTTTCTTTTCCCTTCTTTGCTTCCTACAAGCATTAACCTTGAGACTAAAAGCACAACAGGAGGAAAGAAGCAAAGATGAGTTGGACATCATAGAGGAAATTTTCTAGGCCCTAGGAAGGTTAGACTTTTGAGAACACATCAACTTGGGTAACACAAAATGAGTAAAAACAAATATGAGAGAAAAACGTATGTGTAAACTAAACGCAAAAATTGAATTGAACCTTTAAAAGTTCGCTGATCTTATCGCTAAACAAACTTCTGGGATATGTGTATTACATCATTCATGTGTTTGAAATTAAATTTTATTTAACTGACATTTTTAAGCTACCTGTTATACCACCAAATCATAGTTTTAAAATACACTTCTAGTTTCTGTTACAATCTCATATAATTTGAAATCAGCTGTGTGAAGAAAATACAAATCTCATATTCAAGCTTAGAATCAACTATATACTAAAATATACCAGAACTGATTGCTTTATAAATGAGCAACAATAAGCATTCTTCTCTTTCGAACCTGGCTCATAACTCTTCTCTCCCACCAACCTTCTTGTTGCTTCCTCAAATCTTCCCTTCTCTCCAGCTGAAAACTACAGCGTCATTATACATATCTGCCTTGTCATGTTAAATGTAATCTATGTCTTGAGAATCTCACCAAATCCCTGCTGGACTTTTCTAAACAAATGTCTGTATGCACCCCTCAGCAAATTATTCACGTCTGGAAAGTATCTTTCCCTAGAGTTTACAGTCCTATTGTGTTCCCTAAAGAAGTTAACGTCAACTTCATCCTCTCAGTTGCTCAAGAGCAAAACTTCCGTATAATCTTCTTTCTCCCTAATCCCTCACCTCTGATCAGTTATCAGAGTGTGCCCAATCCATCTCCTTAAGGACTATAATTTACAACCCCATCAGATTTTAAACTAAGTAATAGTAAGAATATTACACTTGTTTGTCCATTTGTTTGACATGCTGTACCCAGTTCCCAGTACCATACCTGTCACAAGAAGATATACAGTGCATATTTGTTAACTAAGGTTATATATTACTATATCTAGAGGCAATTATTTTAGTTGTTAGCCTTTTATATTTCACATAATCACACACGAGAGGGTTTTTAGGGATCCTTTGCCCATCACAGAACATTGATCTAATTGGTTTATATCCCACATTTTCCTGACTCTACCAAGTCCTTGCCAATATGCGCACAGACACACTCACACGTCTTTAACCTTAACAAAATTTTCAATTGATAATCGCTATATAAAAATTATTTTTAAAAGAAAAAGGCTATTAGGCTATTGTGTTTTTTGCATCTTCTAGGCTTTCCTCAAAATAAAGTGGAAAATTGGCAAGCAATGAGTCAATTTGATACAATGTAAACAGTCAAATGAAATAGATCAGGCCAAATGCTTTATTGAAATACTTAATTTCGTTCATCTACTTAATTGAAAAAATTGGCCATATTGTTAAAAGTTTAATTTACGTCAGCCTTGCTGATATATCTATAATCAAAAGCAGCATTTTGGAACAGAATAGTTCCTTATACATATGTATATGGAGCTGAGTTTTTAAAAAAAGTTTTCAACAAAATTTCACATAATGTAGCTGATGTATAAGGACTAAGAAAAATGGGAAAACACAATTCAATTGACAGTTATGGATTTTCTACTTTGGAGACAATAAAACCTGTTAAGAGTATGTTGGAAACCTTGAATAATAAAACATGGGCTCCTCAGCAACTGGGGGAGGTAGAGAAAAATATAAATGAATAAAGGAAGTGGATTATAATCCATGACAAAGCAAAAAAGAGAAGGCTTTGATATCTGAGCTTCTGTCCCCTCCCTCTTGCTCTCTCATCTTACTTTACCCATTTCCTGTTGAACTTGGACTTACCAGTCAGGGCACACTCTGCCTTTGCATGCATGCAGATGAGCACACCTGGGGAAAACATGCAGCTCCACAAGCACACTTTTTGTCAATCTATGTCTACCAACCTCAAGTGGGCCTTTAGTGCTGGAAGGCAATCTTACAATATTCCCTGGAGATTACTCTATACCTCCTTTCTTCTCAAATCTTCCAGTAATTCTCTCTCTCTCTCTCTCACACACACACACACACATACACACACACACACACACACATCCTTTACTCTCAGATAATAATTTTACTTCTGCCTTCACTGAGAAAAAACAGGAAGTGTCATTGTAAGAACACTACACATTCCCACCACCATATCTTACAGCCACCTGCATCTGCACCCAGACAGTCTGTCTTCCTTTCTGCTACTTTTGTCAAAATGTCTAGGCTTTTAGATAGGACCTCCTCCACCTCTACCCCAGATCCCTCCTCATACTGCCTGTTCAAGAGCATTACCACAGCAGTTTTTCTCCTTGAGTATTCTTTGCTTTCTTGCCAGCTCAAGGAGAATGCAAAAAGGTTTTCAAACACTATATCTAGCATATTTAATTGTTTTCTGCAGAGTGTTGAATGGAGTACCTAGTTCACTGTGATGAAGACACATTACTGGTTAATCCTCAGTTAAATCTCAGTTGATAAATCAGCAGCATCTGATAGAACTAATTTCCCCTCTCTCTTAAAACATTCTTCCATGTGACTTCAGGAGTCACTCTTGCTTTTCCTCCTAACAGAGTTTCTTCAAGGTTCCTCCTCAAATTCCTGTGCTGTAAACATCAGCATGCCCAATGGCCCAGCTCCAAACCACGCCTCGTCATTATCTACACTGATTTCCAGGTGGAGCCAGGGATTCAATTACTAACAACTCCCAAATTTACATCCCCAACTGCCACCCTGTGCCCCAAATTCCAGGCTCAGAAATCCAACTGTCTGCTCACCACCTCCACTTGGACGTCTCTAAAAAGCTTCTTAAACTTTGCATGTCTGAACCCGGATATTTGCTCCCGATGGTCAGATATTTTCCCACAAACTCCCAAACTCAGTAAATGGTAACTGTCTCTGCCCAGTTGCTCGAGCCAAGATAACTGGAATGATCTTTGACTCCTGTCAAGCCTACTTTCAGCATATGCTCAGAATCTGACCTCTTTCTACTCCCTCCACCAAAAACACCCTCGACCACCCAACCATTTTCTTGTGCCTGGATAATCTCTAATATTTCATTCTAAATCTGGCTGCTGCCATCTATTACTACATGGTAGCCAGAGTGGTCCCTATAAAACCTAAGTCAGATCATGCCACACCTTCCCTCAAAACCCTTCAGTGTCTTTCTGTCCCATAGGAGTTAAAGGCAAACCCCTCACTATGACCTACAAGGCCTTAAATGAGCTGGGCACTGCTTCTGTGACATCGTCCTCCTACCACTTTCTCCCCGACTCACTCTGCTCCATCCAAAGTGGACTCCTTGATGTCACTAAAGCCAAGCATGCTCCCACCTCGGCACCTCTGCGCTGGCTGCTCCCTTTGCCTAGAGTTTCTTCCCCAGACACCTGTATGCTCTTTCCACCACTTCTGTCGGTCCTCTTGGTGAATGTCAGCGAGGATTTCATTAACAGTCCTACACAGAACAGCATCTGCTCCCTGAAGGCACGTGCTTTCCTCCTTCTCTATTGTATTTTCTTTATAGAATTTATCACCATCTCAAACACTTGGTATTTTTGTGCTTACTTTACGGTTGCAAACACACCACTAGGATAGGGATTTACCATTTTTTTTCAGTTCTCTCTCACAGATTTCAAACTGTAAATAAAAGATACATAAAAGGAAATCAATAAAGAATTGTCAAATAAATGATTGAATTGAAATTTTAAAAAGATATTTATATGAATACTAAGACCTAACATTTATTGAGTTTTCACCATCTCTTAGGTACATTCAGTATTTGGCACTAAACCTTCACTACAATCTTTGAGGTAGGTTCTTTTAAACCCTAATTTTGTGAATAAGAAAGTTAAGGCTAACAGAAATCAGATAGCTCACCAAACGTCCCACAGCTGTAGCTAGTATGTGGTAGACTTGAGACAGACACTCAAGCCTGCTTCACTTCACATCCTATTGTTTTTATAAATTGATTCTATGTATCTTATAGTTGTGTCACTGCCATAAACCTAGATAATAGCCTTAATGTACATTAAACACTAAATAAGAACATGCAATTAGTGTCTTTAAAATTCAAACTGCACACAGTAGGTAAAACACTGAATAACAACTTAGATCCAAAAAGCTGTGTGGATTGCTAAGCAACAAATTTACCAACAGTGATTTCAGACATTCAGTATATCTTCATTATTCATTGCAAAATGGATGCTGTGACTTTGGAGTTAGCATATCTTCAATTTAGCCCTGAAAAGTTGTTTGGTGTTTATTGATGCATACGTTCAAGTTATTAAAATCAGTTTTCCAAGTCACTACTGAACCCGAATCATCATCATACACACAAACAAGAAAAGCCTATTACATTATTCTCTCTAAAGATAAATAGCAAGTTATATACCTGCTTTCTTCTCTGAAATGCAGTCTCCAGAGTCCTGCCTTCCTACTGCACCCCATAAACTTCTTGCTTAATGGAAGCATTTACCCTGAGATGCTACTTGGTTCAATACCTACTCTATTTTGGAATTGTCTTCCTGCCCCAGATTCCTGTTGCTACTCTAATCATGAATTCAGCCCTACTATATCCAACACTGTTAACCCTACGTTCTACCAGCTCCTGATGCTTCCTAACATGGGTTCTCTATTCAAGCCTAAATAAATTGAAATTATACTTTCAAATTTTGCAGAATCACCATTACTCAGCCAGATAGGCCTAAGAAGTAAGGTAAAGGAATCAGTGGTCACAACCAGCCTCCAAAAGGGACTCCAGCGATTCTCACTTCTGGACATTCACAATCTTTTATGGGTCTCTCTCATAACAAATAGGATAACTTGTGTAGATGGGGTTAGGCCATAGAAGACACTGGGGTATCTGCCTTGCACTTAGATTATTCTCTCTGAAAGAAGCCAGTGATCAGGTCGTGAGGACACAAAAGGAGCCCTATGAAGTCTACTTAGCGAAGAACTGGGGTCTCCTAACAACAGCCAGCACCAACCTGTCATCCGAGTGCCGGCGCCATCTTAGAAGAGGGTGGTCCAGCTTCAGTCAACCTTCAGGTGACTGCGCCTTCTGCTGGTACTCTAACCACAACCTCACAAAAGACTCTGATCCTGAACCATCCAGCTAAGACACTCCTGAATTCCTGACCTATAGAAATTGTATGAAATGATAAATATTTATTCCTGTTTGAAACTACTGAGTTTTGGGGAAATAGTGTGCATATAAAATCCATTTGTAAGGAAAGGAAACCAAAAAGTCATGAGTCTGTGACAAAGAAAATTGTGTAGAAATTCAACTCAGCATTGAAAATGTATTGGGCACATAAAACAGATAAAACAATGATTTTGTCTTTCTACAAAGCTTAGAGTTTTGATTGTGAGTCTTTATGAAAAGCTTTTAGCTAACTTTTTCTTCTGTCAGTAGAGCCCTAAATACCAGTATTTCAATAAATGTGTATAATAGCACAAATGCCTGTTTTAAAATAAAAACAGAGCTCCAATGACTTTAAACTTTAAATCCTGAACTTTAGAAAAAAATAAGAAGCGTAATTATCTGTGGTTAATATAATATCCCTGATTTAAAATACAGTAATAACCAATCAAATGTGGATTGCTTAGGACAGAAACGGATGTACAATACAGAAGCTTAAAGACGATGTCAGGGTGTGACTATGAAAGAAAATACCAAGACCAGGACTAAAACACAAATATTTGCCTTAAGGATGAAAGCTTGGTGTTAATATCAGAATAGCATTGTAATTATTTCAGTATTTTACTTTCTTATATATGTTTGCTAAACCAACTAGGAATTTGAACATAAATCATTCCACACATGAGTTCAGTCATTCTAAACCAATTTTTCTTCTTCCTGATTTACAACATCTTCCTTGAAATGATATTACAGAGTGAACTCAGCCAAGTGAACCCAAAGTGTCAACTGCAATCAATTTTCAGATATTCCAGTAAACAGATGAAATACGGTATACCCAATTATAGATGCATCCAATGTTGCCAATATTTACTCTGGTCTTGATATATCACACATTACAAAAAGAAATGCTGTAAATCTAAAATTGAAGACAGCACACACAAGGATCATGTTGGGCTTCTCTTTTGAAGCTCTGGGGAAGCATTTAGGAGATAAAAGTTAAATAATTTCAATGGCCTGCCCTGCCCTCAAATGAAGCATTTAGCATTCATCCCCTAATGGGGAATGTACAACTCATTTTGTCAGAGATGTACCACTTTTGTGCTTCCCTAGAAATTAGGCTGTAAACCCCTAGGGTACCAGAACTGTGTCTATTTATGGTTCTGCCTCTGGCCCCAAGTTTTGCATCCTGGTTTTGGCCAACAGATCACTGTTGAGTGACAGATCAGACAAATACTCATCTTTTAATCAGTTCACTGGGATACAACCAACACACATTGCATGCCTATCTTCCACCAGCAACTGTATTAGGTGCTAAAGATACAAAGAGGTTTAAGAAACAATCCTGGCTATGGAGGAGCTCATGGTCGGTGGGAGACATAAGCACACACATACACATTGCAAGACAGGGAGAACATATTATGATGGAGACAAGGCTGATGATGGAGGGGAAGACAAAGAGAAGAAACATCCCTTCTGGAAAAAGTCGGATATTAAACAAGCTGAACAGGGCACTACACAAAAGGATGTCATGAAAATCATGATCTTGGAATTTGATCTTTTAGCAGAAGCTCATCAGTGGACAGTCGGCTTTTGATAACATAAGAGGGGTCTCTACACCACCAAGCTGGAGCTTCTGCAAAATAAGACCATGTGCCGAAAACATTGCTTAAAAAGTAATAATCACATAAGTATGTCTCAAGGGCCCATATGGCCAAAAGAATAAAGAAAGAAATTAGCATACCCACTCTCAAGGTGTTCAGACCTTTTATCCTTTTGAACAATGAAATTTGGAGTGCGTGGAATACTTAATTTGAATTATCCACAATCTATCAGAAAAAGGCCAGAGTCATATATTTTCACATTCTAACTTGTATGCACAGTACAGACCACCCCCTGCAAATATGCCCACATCCTAATTTCAGAATCTGTGCCCATTTTATCATACATGGCAAAGAAGTCACTGCAGATGTGATTAAGGGTAAGGACTTTGAGATGGGTAGAGTATCCTGAATGACCCAGGGCATTCTCTGGGTCCAATCTAATCATATAAAGTGGGCCAACCAAATCATAAGAGGCCTTAAAAGTGGAAATTTCCCAGCTGTGGTCAAAGAGATGGCTGCACAACATGAATTTGATGCCCCATTGTTGGTTCTGAGATGTAGCAGACCACAGGCAAGGACAGCAGAGAGGCTTCTAGAAAATCAGAGAGACCTCCAGCTGACAGCCAACATGGAAATAGAGAACTTGATCTCACAACCACATGGAACCTAACTTTTCCAACGCCCAAGTGATCAAGAAATGAACTCTTTCTGAGAACCTCTGGAAAGGAATGCAGGCCACTGATGCCTTCATTTTAGCCAGGTGAGAACCATAGGAGACTTCTGACCCACAGAATGGTTTGATCATACATTTGTGCTGCTTTATGCCACCAAATCTGTGGGAATTTGTTATAGCATCATTAAAAAACAAATACACAAATTCTGTTTGACACTTAAAAATGGAGTCACAAGAACTGGCTTATACCTTGGGTTTATAAAACTATATTCTGTGCGATATCCAGAAATGTTGGTACCACTTATTTTTGTGAACTAGCTCTTCTGAAACAGAAGAAGTAAAAGTAAGTCTACTAAGAGGTACCATTTGTTGAGAAGACACCATGTACTAATTATCATACTAAACGTTTCACGTAGCAATAATAATCATTAATATTTTTAGCATATGTATGTATGTTAGGATGTGATAGGCACTGTACTAATCATTTTCAGATATTAATTCATTTCATCTTTATAACACTCTTATAAAGCAACTTCTATTATCATTCCCATTTTACAGATGAGGGAATTGAGACACAAAGGATATCCATAAAGTGCCACAGTCACTCAAACCCCATTGTAGCTCTCCAACAGAAGCAAGCATTTATTAGAAATATACTACATCCTAGGTAATAGCCCAAGTGCTTCCCTTTACCTAGCACACCAATAACTCAATACCACCCCATTTTGCAGATAAGAAACTTCGGACCTAGAAAAGTTTAGTAACTCTTGAAGTATTTTGCAATGAACAAATAGTGCTGCTAAAGCCAGAACTGACCTCAGAATGGGCCCTTGCAGCCATCCAGGGTGTCCTCAAGACACCAGAAGGCTGGGCTGGCATCAACAATGTGTTGCTACCTGAAGATGTCCTTTCCCTAGGAACCTTCAGAGGACTATTTCAGCTAAAAGCTTTCCACACAGTCGAATCAAGCCAGATATCTCCCTAAGGATATTCAAGATCGTCTCCATTGGCAGAGGGTGGACTGCACATTTGCCAAGTGGACAACTGAGGATATTTGTGTTTACACAAAAAGCTTCAATCATCTTCCCACTTTTTAAATTCAATCCTGATTACAAAACAGATTCAACATGTATTGGAGGTCCACTGTGAGGACATCAAGATAATGAGTATCAACAAACATCAAAACAGGTATAATTTCTCCAGGTGTACTGATTTAGACTTTCCAACTTGGAAGAGAAGCTAAAAGGGCTTCGGTTACACATTTGGGTAACACCATGGCCCTAAAGAAATTTACAGGATGTGTAAGTGGGGGAAGTCTGATCAACTTCTTATAAAGTTCTAGTAAAATTCGATGCAAATATGACAGAAAAAAAGAAGAGTTGGACTCAAAGGTAGCAGACCTAGTTTTTAGCCCCAGCTCTACCTGAGTGACCCGAACAAGTCATTTTACATGTCTGCCTTCATTTCCTCATTTATAAGATAAAAGAATCAGTCTACAAAATAGCAAATGTCTTCTGAGTTCTGTGATTCTGCTCTTTGAAATCTGCCAGTCTGTCCTCACACAAGAGAGTGGTTATAGTCTGGCAATGTGCTAAACAATAAGACTGGGTGGGATCTAGTACCTGGGGTGTTACTGGGGGCAGAAGAGGGCAAATATCCAGACTTCAGAGCCACTTGAATATGAGCTAAGAGGGTTTCCTATTGGAAAAACAAAAACCAGACCCTAGAAAAAGAGCACTCCAAAGTATCAGCAGAAATGTAGTGAGTTTTCCAAGACCTGAATAAAAATGGGACACCAGAAATAGTAACCTTGCTAAGTAAGTAATGGCAGATGTACTTGACACTTGGTTAATGGGATTAAATGAAAAGTAAACATGCACCCACACAAATGCACACATGCATATAACACACACACATCCCCTCGCACAGCAACGTGTGAGTGCTTCCCAGTCCTTCAAGTAGAGCACTGAGCCAATCAACACGGGTGCTATTACACAAGCTTGCTGCACTGCACCAAACTCACTGAGCACACGGCATGCCTGGGAACGCTACCACGTTTTCCTACAAGCATAAAGGAGGCTCTGGAAGGTCTCCAAAGCCCCATGCTTTCATCAGCTAGGTAAAGGCATTCACTTAACCAGCTGAAATGACGGGGCTATCAGCCTGCACTAGCCTGCATGCAGTTTCATAGTTTCTGGTACTGCAGAGTACCAGAGAGCAAAAGGGATTCTGCCTAGAACTGTTAAGAAAGAATCAAAGAGATGAGAAAGTTGCATTTTATTGCCCATAAGTTATTTCTCATGCACAAAAGAATCATAACATTTTGGGTACAAAGAATAGAATCAAGAAAAAGTAAATTCAATAATCAAATGCAAAACTCAGGTGAGCACTGAAATGTTTAATACACAATATGCTAAAATTAGTGCTGTATATTATAAAATTGCAAAGGATGAAGCAACTACATATTTATCCATCAAAGGGATTATATGAATAAAAATTCTCAGAATTTAAAATCTTCTTAGAGCACATATCCTGGCTCTTTTCCCTTCCTTCTTCACATATGATGGCAGGAACCTCTCTGAATCTTCATCCTGCATTTGCTTTAGCCCTTGACTCTCAGTTACTCTTGGACAAGTTACGTTTGAATCTAGCAAACTCATCTGGATAGAAACCTCTGATAGGGTCTCCATGACCTCTATTTTTTTCTACCCTTACATAGATATCTCTTAAAAATATATAATGCATTCGCTTCCACAAACATCTCTGTGTGACTCTAAGCTGTCACTTCGCCAGTTTAGAGCCTTTTCTTACCCTCTAAAGGAGGTTTCCTTCCTTCGATAACAGCTCTGTCATTCTGGCATCAGTTTGGCTTTAAATGGCTCGGCTTTGAATTAGGAAAACTTTGAAAAGCCTTTAATTCTAACAAGCCCAGAAGATGAGAAGAAAGAAAAACAAGAGCATAGTTTTACGCTTGCCTTATTTGGTCTTAGTTAAAATGAAACCCATGTGCGTGTGCGCGCACACACACACATACACCCTTCCCCCTTCCCTCACTTAGAGTCTTTTTTGTTACTGTTTGTTTGTTACTGTTTGTTTGTTTGGATCACCAATGATTTAACGTGAGAAATCCTAAGAGGCAGAATTCCCAAATTTTAAAAATAGAAGTGACCTTGAGGAGCACAAGGAATGAATGGAACTAATACATATGAAAGGAGAAGAGAACTTACTTTTTGAAATTAGAATGAAGGCTTTTTGCTTCAAGTATGAGCTGAGCTTCCATATGCACCTTTGTTGTATCTTGTCTTCAGAGTCTGTGCCCACAAGGGACTGAAAAGTGCCTTTCTGGGGCCAGGAGATAGAGGAAAGCAAGGAATAAAACCTTCTTTCCTTTCCCTCTCTCTCTCTCTCCTCCCACCCCCTCTCTCTCCACTCCCACCCCCTTTCTCTCTCTCTCCTCTCTCTCTTTCTCTCTCTCTCTGTCTCTCTGTGTGTGTGTGCGTGCGTGCGTGTGTGTGTGTGTGTGTGTGTGTGTGTAACTGCTAGAAAACTCCCCCTTCCTTTGTCTATAAGGTAACCAGCACCAAGGTCTAGGTGAAAGAAGACCTGGCCTTCACCAGGTCTGATATCCCTGGTCTCAGGAGTTAACTAACCATTTGGGTCCAGATTCCAGACCAGATTGTTCCCCCTTGGAGGCGGGAAGTCACTGCCAGGGTCTCATTTTCAGGAGCTAAGAACTGCATCCAGGGCATGACCTAATTCAAGCCTGTGTCCTTCTACTAAACCAGCATTGCCTCTGTTAATATGACCAGCTGTGCCCCATATGGCCTACTTCCATTAAAATTTACACACACATACATAAACACACAATTTAAAAAGGATTTGGTCAGCGATTAACTAGGGTAGACTGCTCCATTGCACCCTCATTCGGTGTTCTTCCATTCATTACGTTCAGCATGGTCCAAGGGAAGAGGTTATTTCTTAAGGGTGTGAAGAAAGATGCATTTGGACATGCATTCCTTAGGGAGAAGGAAGATGTTCTTTTCTAAGAAGGTCATGAACAGATCACATTGCATTAGGAGTTTCTCTTGCCCTGGTTTCTGGGCCTTGGGGAGTTGAGCTTTATGATATACTAGGTGCAGTTATCTGATTAGTGCTGAAGAAAACATCTTTTCTATGTGAGCTCTTTAAAATAAAACTAAATTTTGTCAATGATTCTCCCCAAGAAAGAATCTTTAATTCGAGCTACAATGCCCCTGCTGGCAAGAGTCCATCATTCCCCACAGCTGAATCGGGCTGATTTAAAAGTCACCTCATGCATTTGGGACAGGTTGGAGGTGTGGAAAAACACTCCCATTACAATTCAGAAGTGCTGTCATACTACCAGAACCAAAAATAAAGCCGTAGAAAGGAGAGAGGAGGGGAAAATAAGCTGAAGAGATTAAGGGTCAGGAGAAGTAAAAGGCTTAAAAAGATAGTGTGTAACACAGGATATTTAAAACGAACAAAGAACTGAGCTATTTTAAGGCACAACTACAAACACTTCTCGAATATCTGTGATCATAGATGAGAGCAGAACAAGTTATCTCCATCCCTTTATAGTTCTTGGAAATGCAGAAGGCGTATCACAACATTTGCCATAAGAATAAATAGACAATTTACCGATGTGCTAAAAAGTCTCTTTCAAATGCTGAGGTACGCCAAAGGAAAGTGAGTATCTGCATGCTACTAGGGTCTCATATTTTCCAACATTTTAACTTAGCTCACACATTTTAATGCTTCATATTTATGGGTTAATATTAGGAACCAAGTGACGTAAGTTTTGGTTTAGCTATGCTGCTAAGAACTGTTTGACGTCTGGTATGTTACCTACTCTGAATTTCGGTTCCTTATCTGCTAAAGCATTCCATTCTCTTTAAGTTCGTCTATGATTTATGAAACCATTATTGTCCTCTCCTTTGTACTCTCCAACTTTCCATTCTATTACATAATGAACAAGTACAGGACCTAAACAAACAAAAAAAGGTAAAGTCTGCTTGCTTATTTAAATGAAAACAGGGAAAAAAATCTTAAGTGGGAGATAACTTACATTAGCAACCTACATCTGGACAATGCCAATTTTCAAAAATACTATTTTCAAAGAGGTTTCATTTACAGAGTTATCTTTCATTCTTACAACAAACTTTGGAGGCTAATACTTATTACTGTTTACCAAGGAGAAATTCAGATCCAAGGTCACCAAAACAATGTCATTTAAAAGAATAAATGGGACTGATACATGGGTCAATGTTTAAAATGTCTGTATGTTTTATAAAAAAATCAAATCCACTAGAAATTCTACTCCCCACAAACACTTATGAATGGCATTATAGCACTGTACTATTAATCCTAGCATGGTTATGAATTCCAACTACCCCCTGGATGGCTTAAAGGGATAGAGACATGAGTGCTAGCCCCAGGAAAAATATAGAAATGAGAACTTATAGAACAAGGAGGTTTACTGTTTCTTTTTCAGGGCATGGATTTGAAAGCTTCTGATATCAGGAAGTTCTTGTTGATTGTTTTCTGCTATCAACAACGTCCTCAGAAACATATGAAGAATAAAGAAATATTTAGCTCTTTCATCTAATTATTGCTTCTGGTCTCCGTCCACAGGCCCAGATATCCCTTTCAGTCCAGATCTCCATGGGAAGTCACTCAGGGGCTGTGTAAAAAGTCAAGTGAGGTAGAGAGGAGATGCAACCCTGACAAAAGCAAGGGAGTTCTCCTCCCCATGTGGCAGACCAGCCTGCTCCTTCCTGAGCCACCGCCACAGGAGTAGACATTCAGTTCAAGGACAATAGATCACCTTCCAAGCACTAATAGCCTTACAGTTCTCCAGGGGAAAAGGCAAGACCAAGGAAGGCTCCCGGACGAGGTTCACATTCAGCTATCCAACCATCAATTCCACAGTGTCTTCAACCTTACCACGAGCAGGGCACTGCTCCTGGAAGGCACCAGGTGACATAAAACCCAATCCTGAGCCTGGAGGCACACACAGGGAAAGCAGGTGTGGAAACAGCTGAATTACAATTATGTGCTTGGTCTCTTTATCAATTACAACAGAAGTGGAGAACTCGGAAACTGTCTGAGTCTCACGAGGTAAAATTTAGAGTCAACCTTGTAAGAAAAGCAGAAGTTGTTCTTTGGAGGCAGGGGAAGGGCATTCTCATCTCAGGGAAAAGCATAGAGAATGCAGACCATCCTTGAAGAAACGGTCCTGATTTTACAGGAAATGGTGAGAAAGTGAGAATGAAAATTGTAGCTGGTGGTCCAAACAAGAGATTCTTTGGGAGCTCTCTCAGAAGTACTCCATTTACCTTTTAAGGGGTAGGGGGGCAGGGGTAAGAGCTCAAAACAGTTCACATTGTTAGTTTTAATAGATTTTTAAACTGATAACATAATGACATTAAAATGTCTATTTTCAGCCCCAACCCAAAAAGAAATACATTTTTCTTTTCATTGAAGAAGATTTTCACCAAAACTGTTCAGGTTCATGTCTAGAGAAAAATCATAGTCATCAACCCTCGCGATTTATTCAGCAGTCCAAATGGAAAGCAACAATATGATGTCACAAATTCCTCCACAAAGTAGTACTTAGATATTCAAGACAGAGAAATTAAAAGACCAATTCTTTTCTCTAAAACTACCAAAACTGTTTTCCATCACTTGGGCAGAAAATGCAGCCATTATGAAACAACTCTGCCAGGCTGAGGCAGGAAGACACAGCCAACACACAGACTTCCAAGATATTTAGTCCACTTAAGAAAACACACCTCACTGCTCCATGGGCCGTGTAAGCCATCTTCATGAGGCATTGCATATTGAAAGAAAAATGGCTAATTTTCTGAGAGATCAGTTGAAAAATAAGAGACAGAAATTTCTTTCTGCTGCTTGTACAATCAAAATTTATTGAAGTCACTTAGCAACATTGTGTTTTGCCTGACCTGGTAAACTTACAAATTGAAGTCATCAGTAAAGTGTATTCACTTGTGTATCATCATGCTTTATTCAGCTGGAATTGTTTCTCTCCACCAATGGCCCAAAACATATGTTGCATGCACAAATTAAGCAACATACCTTCTATATTGACTACTTACTAATTCCTTCTGAATATGTCCTCAATTGTGCTATACATGTTTCCTGAACTGAAGGGACTATCCCATGCGTCTTTATAGTATAGGTTACTTCCGCAAACCAAAAATATTAATGCCATATGGAATGTCTGCGTTTTCCAGATACTGTGCTAGATATAAGGATCCAACAACTAATGAAAAAGCTTTCCTGCCCTCAGAGAGCTGACAGTCTAGTTTTATTATCACAGAAACTCACAAAATAATTATTCATAGTAAACAATCAGAAAATATTTGGTGAATGAACAGATAGATGTGCATGCAACTAAATGAACGCCAATCACTCTTTCAAAGTTGTTTACAGCAAGAGTTATTGTTTTCATTCTGAAAGTTAATTTCTGTTTTCAGGAAGAAAAAAATCATCTTTTGTATTAACTCAGGAATTTCCTACCAAGCTCTGAAAGCAAGTACTTGGTCATACCTGCCAGAAGGGTTAGGTATTTGTCGACATTGGAGTAAATATGTTTTATTGATCTAATTTCTATTACCTTTAGCTAAAAATTTATATATAAAATACATAATATATATAATTATACATATATTAATATATAATATATATTATTATAAATAATATATTAATGTGTAATAAAAGATTCACATAATAAATGTTACATATACACCTACAAACATGTGTATACATATATGCATATATGCATAGGATATACATATATATGGACAAACATGTATATATGTTTGTATGTGGTAATGTGGCAATATATATGTATATTGTATGAATGTTATGTCACACACACACACACACACACACACACATGCCTTATCTAATAAATAGGTCAAAGACCATGAGTAGCAAGGAAAAAATCTTATAAGACCTGCCATTCACCCTTTCTGTAGAAGGAATCTTTTTGAAAAGAAACATATTGCTCTAAGATTCAGTCACACTTTCATAGACAGAGGAAATCACCTCCAAGGTGCCTCCCGGCCTGCACCCCTTCAGTGGATGGTAGAGCAGTCCCTGGAAGCCCTATCTCAAGTTCAAAAACTATCACCTCTCTCAACCCTCCTCTGTAGGCAGTGCCTGTAACATTTCACTGCAGCTTTTGCAGGCCTCTTTTACTTGACTAAGTTCCCTGAAAGCCAGTACTATCAACCATTTGGGTTTAAATTCCTTCTATTTGGCACAGTTTGCATCATACCCAAATACTGCAAAAAAGGGAACTCAATGGCATGGGTTTGTTTTGTAAAATAATTTTTAAATGCATTTTCCTTTTAGCTGTCTTGTACTCCTTCTTGAAATCGTTGAGGACCTCCTAACATTTCACAAAATAAGAGTTGGAATTTTCTGTCCCAAATATGATTGCATCTAAAGTGTAGCAGCTTGGGTACTGTGTTCCTTAGGGAGAACCCCAAGCTTGAAATAAACTAGGTAAGACCTCGAATACAGCAAAGCAGTGAGCCTAACACAGATTTATTGAAGCCTTAATTCCCTCTTCTTACTTTTCTAGAAAATTACTCCTTTTTACAATATCCCAAGATATTTAAAAAAAAAAAACCCTGTTGTATATTACATTACACTCTTTCATGAATATACCAGAGCTGCGAAGATCAGAAACTAGGACGTGACTACTTGAGGGCATGATGAGCCCTGTGCAATCCCACAGCTACACTGTGCAGAGGAGAATAAAGCATTCGGCCAGTGCTGTCTCATTAGCAGAAAATATGTCCTGCCAGGAGGCGAGGGTCTAAACTAGGAGCCCCCCAGAGACGCATATCAAACCCAGTGGACTGTAAAACAACAGAAACTAGCAGAAGGGTAAGCTTTGTGCCTGGAGAAAAACTTAGCTTTCTCAAATCCTAAACACCTGACCTTCCTGCCACAGTACTCACCCAAGTTTTCATGGCACACTACCCTGTTACAATCAGTTGTGGGCTATGTCAAAAGGAATGTTACCAATTACGGTCTCTCAACATGCACACCACAGTCAACAGAAATACGGTAAGTTGGTGGGGTGATGAATATGTTAATTAGCTCGACTGAATCTTTCTACAATGTATACATAGATCAAAACATCACACTGTGCCCCATACATATGTACAACTATTATCAATTAAAAATAAATGAATAATTTTTTAAAGGGAGAATATGTTGCACATAGAAATCACATACATCATGCAAGTTGACTATGAAACTAAACATGTTAAAACATTGAGAACCACTTAGGACAACTTAAACACATTTACAGATTACCTAGAATAGCTCCCTTGAACTATTTCTTTATGTGTATGTATGTATATATATGCATATAAATATTACAAATGTTGACGTGTAGTTTTTCTGCCATGATATTATTGTAGGCTTTAACATTTTTGTTCAGATGTCTGAAACAGACCTCTTTAAAAATCAACTACTTTTTTGCACAGTTAATCATACAACCTCTGAAGCACCTGAGAAATTATAGCAAAAATAATGTAATCCATTCTCAGAGCAATCATTGTGATTATTGATATTAAATGCTGGCATCTTTCAGAATGATTGAGATGTAGCAAGGTAGCTCCAACATGCAGTAGATTCACCTCATGATACTCATGATGCTTCTTGATTGTATGGCTGCTCTCCATCCTGTTTTAGGCCATTTTCCATTCATTAATTCATTTCACTCCATCATTTACCTTCTTAGACATGTGATATAGACAGATATCTTACTGATATGAGTATGTCTGCCTCTAGTACAGATGCATTTAGCCTACCCTAACACTTGCTACATTTAATCTGCAAGAAACCATTAATTTACAACACAGTCACTAGCCTTGTGACAAAATAAGAGCAAAAAGGTTATGAGTAAGATTCTTAAGACCTTTTCTAGAAGTAAAGAATTTGAACAATACATAAACATCTGCAACATTGATTGAGCAATCTGTATTCTTTTGTTATTCCTTTATTCCCACCTGCGTTCTGTATAGTGATAATTATCAGAAAAAAAGATCTCCAAAAACAAGAGGAATTAAATATATATGGATATTATGAACCAATTGATATGTTCCTTGTTCATTTATATACACTGAAAAAAGAATTAAGAATGTTTCATCCAGGCCGGGCGGTGGCTCGGCCTGTAATTCCAGCACTTTGAGAGGCCAAGGCGGGCAGATCACAAGGTCAGGAGTGCTGAGTTCAAGACCATCCTGGCCAACATGGTGAAACCCCGTCTCTACTAAAAAATACAAAAATTAGCTGGGCATGGTGGCACGTGCCTGTAATCCCAGCTACTTGGGAGGCCGAGGAAGGAGAATTGCTTGAACTAGACCCAGGAGGTGGAGGTTGCAGTGAGCTGAGATCGTGCCACTGCACTCCAGCCCTGGCTACAGAGTGAGACTCCATCTCAAAAAAAAAGAATGTTCCTTTCTCCTGGTTTTCTGCTCCTGTCTCTGTAATAAATTTTATCACTTAAATATAAATGAATGCATTTTTTTCTCTATAGCTTTCAGACACTCTGTTTTTTAACCCTTTGTTTTTTTCTAATCACTTCCCAAAATATAGGACCAAATTTTTATCATACTTGAGAGGCTTGAGTAAGCTGAGGACTCAGGAGAGCAGCAGATCCCTCAGTGTTGGCCAGGACCCGCCCTCCCTTCACTACTGGGGAGGGAACATCCCACCCCTTCTGGCTTCTACCAAATGTGGCAACTTGCCTGCTTGGCCTTCTGTTGAGAGCCTGATTTCCTGTCCCCCTCCCACACACTGGGCAGTAGCCAGACTGCAAAAGTCCAGTTTGACCACATGGAATCCTTTGCTTGGTTCCTGCCAGTGCCTTTCAGTAAGTTGCCCTATTTAGAGTCCAACTCAGATAAATCCCCGCCTTCCACAATCTAGCCTACTGCAACAATTGCAAGACGACAGACCTCAGCTACATCAGAGTCTGACAGTACCCTGTGCCTGGGTCCTCCTCACCCGAGGGTCTTGAAACTCAGAATCGGCTGCAGTCATGCTTGATTTTTTTATTTTTGGTTGCTTAGACTAGGGTTTATTCATTATGTTACCATCACGTCTGAAAAAAATTGGTAATAGTATCTGGATCTCAGTAAATGGAGGGAGCTGGAGGCCCCAGTCACCCAGGTCTTTCCCAGGTATCTTGAAGGATGAGAGGATCAACATCTCAGCACTCCTGCAGGCATTTAGGGCCAAGCAGTGGGAAGATCTAAACCCGTGGAAGGAGCCAGAATTCAGTTTGAACTGTATCCACATAGGGAGCTGCTGGCGCCAGGGGGTCCCAATTGCGAATCCTCAGTCTTCGAGTACCCACCCAACCCAAACTGGGCACTCAGATGTATTTGTGTCCTAGGCTGCCGTAACAAGGCACCATCAGGCAAGTGGCTTAAACAGACATGTATTGTCTCACAGCTCTGGAGGCTGGAAGTCTGAGATCAAGGTGTTAGCAGGGTGGATCCTTTCCAAGGGCTGGGAGGGAGACTCTGGTCTATGCCTTTTCCCAGCTGCTAGTGTTTTTTCTGCCTGTCTTCAGTTTTCCTTGGCTTGTAGAAGTATCATCCTGATCTGTGCCTTCTTCAACTGGCATTCTCCCTGAGTCCCTATCTGTGTATAAATTTCCCCTTTGTGTAAGGACACAGTCATATTGGATGAAGGTTTGCCCTACTCTAGTGTGACCTCATCGTAACTGACTACATCTGCAACAACAGAATTTCCAAGTAAGGTTATATTCTGAGGTTCTGGAGGTTAGGACTTCAGCACATAAATTTGAGAGGGCACATTTCAACCCATAACTCCAGGAGTGACATTGATGGCTGCCTGTAGATTATCTGAGACAGGTTTGGCACACAGGAGGTTGGTACTCAATACACATGTGAGTTAAATAAACGAATGCATGAGTGAATCATCCTTTCCAAGTGCCAGTGAAGTCTCTGACTTGGGGTGGCGCAATCTTCATGATCACCATTGAGACTTCTGAGGAGAGAAGCTGCTGCTGCGAGCTTTCTGAGGCTGCTTGCTGAAAGACGAAGGCATTCCTCACTGTCTGATCACAGCAGAAGGCTCTGAATTTGCAGTCAGAGTGCTATAAATAGCAGTTAATCTTATCCTTCAAAATGTCATATGTACTTTTTAAAAAGATTTTAGTGTCATATGAGAGTCCCTGAGTAATTCAATTTATAGGAAAGGGAGACCAGAAAGAACTAACTATATTATAACTAATTACATATGCAAATGATGGACTAAATTTAGATGCATGAATCCATGTCTAATCACAGTTGGCAAAGGTTGACAACTGCACACTTGGACTGGGAATGCGCCCCCTGCTCTGCTTAGGTGCAGATGCCATCAGTAACCTCTGGAAATATCCCAGAAAACCTGGAAACGCAGTCCTATAAATGCCGAGCCTCCTGCCTTCCCCAATCCCTCTCTGGGACTTGCCCTTACCAGCACACAGGAGTGCGGACACCACACAGCATGACTGCCCTATGGTGAGGCATGGCCAGTGGGAGGGAAGCCCCAGATTGCATATATCATGCAGCCAGGGGATACAATAACAACTTTGTTGTCACTGCTAGGAGCCAAACCTAGCTGTGATCTTATAATTGCTACTTAAATGTAAGCAGTGTTGGGAAAGTCTGAATGTAAAGAAGTTTCTCAGTACTTAAGCCAACTAACAGGTTGCTTGTGTTCTTCCATTAACTCTAAAACAATTTGCTCTATTGGCTTTTGTTGATAGCAACTGTGCATTTTTTGGAGCACCTGGGCACTAGCTAAGGATAGTGACTGATATGTAGATGATGAAATATATAATAGAGATGATATAGACATAGATGTGCCAAATGCTATACATACATATATGTATATATGTGTGTATGTGTGTGTGTGTGTGTGTGTATATATATATATATGCACATGCATACTGACCAAAGCCACTTTGCTGATATCCCCAAATCGCCACTGAACTACAGATTCCAAGTTTATGAAGCATATTGTTGGCGTCATTTCTGAGAGTACCTACCACAGTACTTTTGGAGACAGATACACACCTGTATAGTTTCCATTTTCAGAATGCATGCATGCACCTCTGTGTGCATGTGTGTGCTCTCAAAGCAGCAGCTGTAGGGGACTGCACAGAACAATAGTTCAGGAGATAATCAAGAGTCCTAGATTTGGTCCCAGTCTTGCCACTGATCAAAAAGGGAAAGAATGAGTTTTATTACCCAAAACATGAGCATGAAATGAAAGAGATTATGTGAAAGAATCTTGTAAACTACAACAAAAAATAATAACCCTCATGAGACTTCGCAAGTCAGCAAAGGTAAAAATCAATGGTAAAAGTTGCAGACAACCTTGTGTTCTCCAGGTAAAGATGTGATTGACACCTCCTGCAAGCATTTCTGGGCACCTCCCTGGCATGCATTCAGTTGGTCCTGCTCTGGAGTTGCCACATGATTGCATCCTGAGTCTCTGTTGTGGCACTGGAGTTATCCTAGAGAAAATGGCGAGTAGACCAAGTTCCTTTTTAGTGGTCTTTTTCATTCCCATTTCCTCCTGTTTGGGAGACTTATTTTGTCATACAGTCATAAAGCAAAGGGACCTGGTTTGCTGATTCACAATTAGAGGTTGGAGGCAAAGTTGTCTCTTTTTTCACAATTAGAGGTTGGAGTTTGTGCTCTTTGAAAGGCAATCTGGGAGGACTCCCTAGAGGCACATGGAGAAACAGCTGAGCAGCATCTATCTACTCACCTACATGTTCCCTTCAATGGGGCTAAAGATGGTGCATGTTATGCCAAAATCTGGAAAACAGCAACATGAGATAGGAGGACGAATAGTGAATGTTCACTGTGAACTTCTTACGGAAAATACCTCATTTCCTATTCCTTCATCCCTTCCATTCATCTTTCACAGTAAATTCTTAGACAACTACATAAAATAGACTCTCAATTGAACCAGTATGGCTATACTCAAAATAGCCTCTCTCTAAGATGAGCTCAATTTATAACCTGGGTAGCTGGTATAGTTTAAACGTAGAAATATTTTCGGACATTCAAAAATATTGGAATATCTGATTCCTGCTTCACATGCTGTAGAAGTAAGGGTACCAATTTGCAGGTCAGACCAGAGCACAGTGTCTCGTTGACGGCGAAACTTCTATATATCCTTGGACAAACCCCTTCATTGCTATGGAGTACATTTTTTATCAATAAAATGACTGAATTGAAAGCTATAGCTCTAAAAACCTTTCAATTCAGTGCTGGAAATTCAAGTTACGTGGACTGTTTTAATTTCCATGGTAGTAGATAAATAAGATGGTATGGCATTTTGGTTAATTTGAAATTACCTTTAACTCCATATATGGAGTTACTATATAATTTGCAATTCTGAAAGAATCATAATACAAAAAGTATTTAGCAATGCAACATATAGAATACAATTTTTAAATGAATTTGAAACATAATGCTTCCCAGAGTTATTGTGAACACAACTTTTCATTTATTCATATATTTCAAAATGCTAATTATTAGAAATTTTTGATAAATTCTTGTTAGTAGACTTTTCCATACTGTTTTTAAAGCATGTTTGTGTGTATATGAGATTATTACAAGCGAAGGTAACTGAATAGGGAGCTACTCCCAAAATGTGCTTACATTTCATTAATTTTAATTGGGTCTTAATGTGTTTTCTAAACTTGGGTAGGGCATACCAAATACAACAAAATTAGATTCCACATCTGGTTCATAACCAGGATTATTAAGTATATGATGACTCTATCAATTCTCAGTAGTTTGTGATTTCATAATGAATAAGGAATCATGGTTTATCCTATTTAATTGGTTCAGATTAATTTAGCACCCCCTGCCAATGTCACATTTTAACTGTCTTCAAATCCAAAGGTACAAAGTTATATTTAAACCTTTTTCAACTCCGTACTGGCAGCAGACCAAATTTCCTAAGTCAGATCCAAGCCAGACTGGTTTGACCCAGGCAGGATTAGATTGAGCCTAGGAAGGGTGAGATTGGAGAGAGGCACCCAAACCCTGGAACACAAGGACGGGGGGGTTCACAAGCCCTTCTCCTTGCAGCAATCAACGTAATGAAAAACTAATGGGCTGGAGATTTGCCTTCTAGGAATAGCTTAAGCATTACTTTACTAAACATATCTACATATTGCTCTCTAAATGCCATGCTAAGATGTGCAGAGTATTGCCATGAACTTCTTGAGCAGTTAACTCGGTGGCTTAATACTTGCCAGGAAGCATTTTTCAATGGAAACATCCTTTACTACCAAGACTGAAGCTTCACCATGATATCAGAGGAAGCCAATAAAATGTACCTTGGCATAGAGTGCAGGAACATATTTATTATTGGTGGGAAAGACCTATTAGGCCTGCCTGTCACAATGCCAATGTATAATTTATCCCTGAGGCTTTCGGGGATCCCGTAACTGCCATGATTTTAATGGCTGGTGGTGAGTCACGGGCATTTATGAAGATAGAGCACTTCAGTGACTATTGATTGGACTCCTAAGATGCATAGAATCCTAAAAAAGTTATCTAAAACTTTGTCTTAAATTTGAAGTCTTCTCATACTTATAAATAAAGTTGTGGTTCGGTAGCTCTTTATCTGTCTTCTGCATGATTTCCTTTTGGTACAATTGTTATCGTTAACTTGGCAAAAACAATGTAAAATACAGGGCCGCATGGAACTTTGAGAATTTCAGAAAATTAATATATTTGTGGCTTCATACAGTATCTAAATTGTTCCTAAAACATGCATTATAATATATGTTCTAATTCTACATGCCTATTATAGAGATGAATATGCATCCACCCCCCATGCTGTCCCATCTCTACCTCTTTCAAGTCCATCACCAAACCTAACATTTTTTTAAAGGCTGCCATGTGATATTGAAAACAAAACAAATTATAAGCTAAAGAAATGTTCTACTTTAATCTCTTTGATCCCTGCTTTTCTCACAAATTGATCCTTACACCAGCATTTCTTAAACTGGCAAATAGCATAAAGGTGAAACAGAAGCTCTGTGGTTTCTGCTCATAATGTAAATTTGGTTAGTATTGACTCGAATGGGTTTTTTTTTTTCCGTTTTGCCCCAAGTGTAAGGTTAAAAAAGTCGCTGCGATGTCAATTTATAAATTATTGTTAATACTGTGTCAGCATTTGACACATCCCAATATATGAGAAACACTGAGAAAAATTGTTTCATGTCAGTTTGAGACCTTTTAAGCTGCATTAGTCACAGATTTCTCTAAGAATACCTGGAATTCTGAGTCCTCAAATTAAATCAGGATTATATGTAGTTATTAAGGATTTATAAAATCATATTCTATAGTTCATTAACTTGCTTCTTTTTATTTTGTTTCCTGTCTTTGTTATTGATGAAGTTAGCTAATTGAATATCATTAAAGTTTGTTTTATAATTTTTATATAAGTTGTCTAACAAACACATGAAAGACTGGTTTCACCATTTGAAAGACATTGATATGACATTGGTAAAGATAAAAAGTTTATCTCAGAGCCAAATTGAAATCATGATTATTTGTGTAGTAATCAAGATTAAATTTACTAAGAGTCCTGTTTTTCAAAAAACTTTACTGGCTCCTTTGCGAATATAGCACTAAGGTTTCACCAGCCTTCTCTCTATGTTTTTTAACCTTTGAGCCTTGAAAAGATAAATGACCTCCAATATTCTATCAATCATTAAGAACAAATTGGAATTAAGTTAACCTCTTAGTAACAATAAAATGTCATACTCGTGAGAGATCTGAATTTAGGTTTTGAGATTTACTTTGCTGCTCTCCCACTTGCAATATACAACTAAAGGAAACAAATTTAGTTCAGGTCAGTGATTATTTCATTAAGCCTTCAAACTGCAGCTTAACAGAATGTCAGATATCAGATGACTCTTCAAAGGATCCCAACATGCAATGTGTGTGTGTGTGTGTGTGTGTGTGTGTGTGTGTGTGTGTTGCTGCACACGTGCTGCTGTACGTGAGCACAGGCACACATCTGGAGGCATTACCATATATTTCCTTGTCTGATGTTATGGGAAAAAGAGAGTTATGGTAATATTTTTACACTTGAGGACAATAATCATAGCTGTAGAATTCAGTGTGTCAAATGCCATATCCTAACTCTAAGATAAAAGTGGAGAGAAGCAGCAGTGGGCTTAAGGAATGGAGGGAGGGAAGCTTCTCCCTAGTGTCCCCACACACTCATAGAGCATCATATGTGTTGTGATTAAGTGCTTGGGCTCTGGGGTTACACTGACTGGGTTCAAATTCTGCTTCTACCATTTACTCGACGTGACCTTTGGGTCATTTATCCAATCTCACCAAGCCTCAGTTTCTCCATCTGTAAAATGGGCATTTCTTTTTACTTATTCAACAAATAGGTCCTGAGTGTCTAATTCACGCTGGGCACTACGCATCCTGAGATGCAACCGTGAACAATACCTAGATTCCTTCCCATCCTCGTGGAGTTTTCATGCTAGTCATCCTTGTGAGGGTGAGCTTAGATCATGCATGCAGTCTTTGACACAGTGGCTAGAACAGCACAGGCCCTCAAAAACCGAGACCATCCTGGTCAACATGGTGAAACCCCGTCTCTACTAAAAAAATACAAAAACTTAGCTGGGCATGGTGGCGCGTGCCTGTAATCCCAGCTACTCAGGAGGCTGAGGCAGGAGAATTGCCTGATCCCAGGAGGCGGAGGTTGCGGTGAGCCGAGATCGCGCCATTGCACTCCAGCCTGGGTAACAAGAGTGAAACTCCGGCTCAAAAAAAAAAGTCAGTTCATGGGAGGATAATTGTCACTGAATGTCAGGTGATATGATCTCTAATCTCTGCAACAATAGCATAACTGTTACTAACTTTGTTTTACATATTAGGAAACTAAGGCTAATAAGGTGAAGTGTCTTTGTTTGAAAAACAAACATTTGCAGTTTGTTTTTCTCTAATAAAGACAGATATTGCATTTTTATATGAGAAGATCTGTGTGTTCAAAACATGTTACAAATATGAATACATTCAAGTAATAACTCCTTAAAACTCACTCTCTTTTCACTGTACCATATCGTCTGCTAACCATTAATGGATATTTGTTGTTATTTCTTTTGATAATTTTGGAAATGTTAAAAGGTGAATTTTTAAAAACTTTACTGTGATTCTAAATCCAATATCATAAGCATACACATACACATGCACACACAGCACCATCGAAAGATTTTTTATAAAAAGAGGAAAAGATCCTTGCAATCATAGCACATCAAAGAGAAAATGCTCAAAGGAAATAGAATGAACCTGAAAATAAGAGATGGGACCAGACTTCTACAAACAGCTCTCAAATATCACCGTACAGATGCCAGGAATACAGGATCCCAAGGGAAAGACGAAAAATTCTACTGGGTTTTTAATCAAACTTGGAATTACTTTTTTCCAGATAATTTTGAAAAGGAATATAGAGCATCCAAATAGATCAATGTTATCAACAGAAGAAAAAAAAATTTAGACAAGCATTATTATAAAATTATTTTTCTCTCTTTTTATTAATAAGAAACAATACCTACAGTCCTTACAATATTGCTTTGGGCCATTCAAACACTGTAATTCCTTCTGATGATCATTTCCTGTCTGATCTTGTGTCTTATCACACTTTCTTGTACACACTGCTCAGCCATCCTGGCCTTGTGATATTATTTGAATGTGCAAAGAGGCACTCTAACAGGTTGTTTCCTCTGCCTGGAATTCCATCATCCGGAGTGTATAATGAGTAATACCCTTCCTTCCTTCAAGAGGCCTGCAGTGTCCTTAAAATTTAAAATTTGAATTTGCAACCTCACCCACACTTCAGTGATCTTGATCCCAGCTACCTAAGCTTTATTTTTTTTCTAACGTTACCATCCTCTATCACACTATATGCTCTACTTATCTACCACGTTTATCTTTTATTTTGTCTGTTTTCTCCTGCCTACTCCAAAATGAATATAAGCTCAATGAAGGCACAAATTTTTGTGCCTTCGTTTGTGTTTGTTTTTCATTCATCTGTCCACTGATGTACTCTGGTGAATATAAACTGTGACTAGTGTGAACCATCGAAACATGTTTGTTTAATAAATCCTAAATACCTATAATTTTTTTCATATTTGCTCCAATGGACATAGGTGATGCTTAAAAGCAAAACCAAACAAAACAGCCAAGCACCTCTGACTGGGCATTTTTAAGAATAAAGGAAAACGAATCATCCCTGTTACTTGTAGAATTGAAATGTGAGATAAATTCAGATCACCATGAGCATTGTTCAATTCAAATTACAAAGCATAATCTCAAAAAAAATGACTAAATGAAATTTGTAAAGAGTAAGCAAGCCCAGAAGCCCAGAAATAATAATCAAAACATCATATGCAGGCATCAAATGCAAATGCAATAAATTTCTTTACTGAAAACATGTCAGTAAAACATTTTATTTAAAAATGCCATTAAATATGCTAAAGTGACAAACGGCACAATGCAAATAAAACTATTAGTATAATTAGGCCACACTTATACAGAATTATTATATAGCCTAAGTCCAATCTAAATAAATCAAATCCAAAAGAAGAATACTGACCCCCTGCTTATGATTTCCTCAGCCTTATAAACTATTTTCTTGGGACATATTAATGATTGGTAAATAAATAATGAATGGGATAAATATTTAGCACTACTTCCTCATCACTAAAGGAATAAAAAAGTATTTATCTATTTACAAGTTGGTTATGAAATGGGGTTGGGGATAGAAGAAACATGCACACAAGAAAATAATTCAAAACGAAAAAGAGGAAGGAAGGAAGGAAGGAAGGAAGGAAGGAAGGAAGGAAGGAAGGAAGGAAGGGAGGGAGGGAGGGAGGGAGGGAGGGAGGGAGGGAGGGAGGGAGGGAGGGAGGGAAGAGAAAGGGGAAAGAGGAAGGAAGGGAAGGAGGGGAGAGGAGGGAGGGAGGGAGAAGAGGGGAAGGCAGAGGAAGGAGGGAGAAATGGAGGGAGGGGAAGGGAGGGGAGGGAAGCCCGGGGTAGCAGGGGAGGAAGGCAGGGAGGTAGGGAGGGAGGGAGGCAGGGAAAGAAGGAAATGCATATGAGCAAATGAATGTTTCAGATACAGGAGACTGTGACTAAAAAAGAGGGATCATGAAAACTAAAATACATAAACTAGTAGAATATGATTTTGAAACAGTCAAGATAACCCCAATTATTCCACACAGAATCTGAAAGGAAAGGTTCTGTTCAGCTCATGTGTTAAACTGTAATAATATTTCAACCTAGCATAGAATAAACACAGCAAAAACCCAAAAGCTCAAATTAAAACGAGTTAAATAAATAGAATTTCCCAGCAACTATGATCACATTTCAAGGGATCTTCATCAAAATAAAGTTCAAAAATGCAAATAATGGTCTGCCAGCCATTACGGTCTGGGGTAGATTTCTGGCCCTCCAATTGCATAAACTATTTAAGTCCCTCTTTCTTTACTTTCAGCAACATTAATGTTAATATAAAATTAGAAACACAGCCTCTCCCATGTGGCTGGTTTGTATCCAAGGTGACGTGGCAGGGAGTAGGGGGTCAAGTCCGCGCACAACAACATAAAACCACTTAAAAGTCAACACTAATTATTATGGTTATCTCACATAAGCTCTTACATCAATCTTCAATGCAAGGGTAAACATCCACTGAATGACTAACAGATGCCTCCAACTCCAAACAGTTCTCTTAATTCAAATAAATAGATTTGGCCAAATCACTTATATAAATCTCTTTTATCTAACAGAAGGCAACAACACTACTATCATGAAAACAGAGGAGATCAGCTGGGTGTGGTGGTCCGCACCTATAATTCCAGCATTTTGGGACACTAAGGCAGGAAGATCACTCAAAGCCAGAACTTCGAGACCAGTCTGGGTAGTATAGTGAGAATCTGCCTCTACAAAACAAATTTTAAAAATTAGCCAGGCATGGTAGTGCATGCCTGTAGTCCCAGGTACTTGAGGCTGAGGCAAGAGGATCACTTGAGTCTGGGAGGTCGAGACTGCAATGAGCCACGGTGGTGCCACTGCGCCCTAACATGACAGACTGATACCATGTCTCCAAAAAAAACAACAACGACAAAAAACATATATCAAGAATGGACTTGCTTCCAAAAAAAGAAAGTGGTTTATAAGCAAAAGGCAGGATAAAGAAACCTGGAAGTATCAGCAACAACAAAAATGAGAATAAATGCTGGAATGTGAATTAGGGATCACAGGAGTCTCCTATTCACTGCTATTAAAAAAAAAAAGAAAGAAAGAAAGTGGCCTAAACTCATGAGTCTCCTATTATCCCAAACCAGAGGACAAATGGTCTTCTCCATTCTCCCTTCTGGAATGAAAGGCAGTGAAGGCTCACTGTTTCATTTTGTACTTGAATTTTGAAGTAAACAAACATTTGCAACTTATTCAAGTTAATCATTTTGAAGGTTGAAATTTTTCATAAGTACATTTTGTATTTATTCATTTATTTATCAAAAAAAACTGAACATGAACTATGCCTAAACTTTGTGCCAAGCATTAACTGGGCAGAAATCAAATTACTTGCAAGCAGCTGTAAAATTCTGTGAACGGTCTTGCTAAAATGGGTGAAATTTGTCCTCTAGATAGAATACTTTATCTTCCATATTGCTAGAAAAACTGATACCTAAGCATGTCTCTACCTCCTCCGTTAACCCATGTAAATCACAGGTTTTCATCCTCCTTATAGTTATTTGCTAGAATATTAGTCTGCCCCTCTAGACTGTGAACTCCGCAAAGCAAGGATTCTATCCATTCATGGAGCTCCCACCTACTCCCACACTTAAAGCTCTAGAGCACTGCCTGGTACATTGTGGATGCTTAGAATAGCTGTATCGGGTGATACATGAAGGAGGAGCAATAATGTAGACTGGCAAAGGGGGAAAAAATCCTTAGTTCCATAGCTGAGCATCCTCACAAATAAAGAAAATGAGTTCCTTTGTATAAATATCTTGTATAAATTAAGATGGAGCCATAACACTGCTCATATTCAAGAAGTTATAAGAGTATTTCAGATATTCTTGTGTTCCAGTGAAAATAATACCATCATTTGCAGGAATAGGATAATCCTGAAGCCCTATATTCTCTTGGCAACCCCCCCCACCTCCTCTCCCCTCATCACATCAAGCCTTACCACACAGCCTGTCTAGACCTCCTACAGCCTAAGTTTATTTTCCATTTTTAAAAAGCCCAGGAGTTCTAGGTCATTCCTGACCTCTCAGACTGTCATCCCATATGGTTCTGTACATCGTACTCCCTGGCCCTATCCACCATGACCCAACTGCTGAAGTTCTTTCACTTCCAACTTTCAGTTGAGCAAATAGAGGCTTGCACTGTCAAAGCTCATGGCTATTAGTACGAAAGCTCATGGTTATTAGTATAACCCCATATTTGAACAACTTCTGTGACTCCACCCTTCAGCTTCTTGCTCCAAGGCTGAGACATGGCTCTCCTCTGAAGATTCAGCTGCTTCTTAGCCCTATGATGAAGACTGCTTTTTTTCACACGACCCCAACAGTAGTGCCCAAAACTTCCTTGTCCTTCTTTGCCAGATGTCTCTCCATTTCCCCTCCCAAAAGACCCACAGCTCTTCTACACTGCCTATGAGCAGGACTCAATGTGAACAGACCTTTAAACCATCAACCACTTGCTCCGTGTTGCAAACACCTCTTGTCCATTCCCTTCCCTGTTGGGAGTTCTTCAGCTTTTAGTTCATCCCAAGTGTATTCAAAATAATCCTTGGTGATTTCTCTTTCCAGTTCATGGTGGCCTTTCAGTTCCCTAGATCTTTCCTCCAACCTTGTGCTCTGTTCAACTTCAGCTGCTCAGACCCATGATTGTATCCAAGAAGACTGAATCTCCTGAATAACCTCATTATCAAGCACCCCTGCTCAGACCAGCACCTTCTGTTTTCCACCTTGCTCCTTTATTCTTAACCCTACCATGCTGTACAATCCATTCATCTCCTCACCCTTTCCATGGCCCTCACCCACTCCCACCTTATGTCCTCATTTCCCACCTTCCCAGATTATTTTTCATAATTATTATCTCTTTATTACACTCTTCCGGCAAAACCCTGACTACATTTAAATCTAACTTTTCACCACCTAATCTGTGAATCCTGAACCTGACTCGAGTATCATGTTCACTCCCCCAAAGTTAAACCTATAATCACACCAGTTATTCTCACGCTGATCACACAACCACTAACCCCAAGTGGACCCTTAATGCTGGCAAGGAACCAGCAGAGATGTGTTTCTGTCACTCTAACCCTCTTATAAGGTCAATTCATTATTGTTCACCCCCTCTGGTTTTCAGCAGAGCCTCCCCATCTGCACTCTCAGCTCAAGATCTGATTTTGCCTTTACAATGAGAAAACAGAAGTAAACAGAAGAGAATGCCCTCAACTCCCACAAGTTCATTTCTTCACCTACCAGCATCTGTGCTGCTATCCTCTGCCTTCCCTCCTATTACTGTGAACCAGTTTTCTCTGTTCTCATCTAAGATCAAATCCTACACTTTTGTACTGGGTCCCATCCCATCTCGCGTACTCAAGAACATTGCTGTAGCAATTCTCAACTCCTCTCCTGCACCATTGATTTTTCTTTTACCAATTAATCATAGTATAATACCTCAAGTCTTGCAAAATTAAAAAAAAAAAAATCCCACACTCTCTTGACACAGGATTAATTTTTGGGACACCTAACTCCAAAATGCTACCTGTATTCTCGCTCCTTCCAGTTCTTCCAGTTAGTCTTTAGCTATCTACAATAAAGTTCCAATCACACCCCACTCCCGTTTCAATTATACCTCTGTTCATGCCTTTGCTGCAAGGTGACTTTCTTGGCAAGGCCTTCCTGACCACCCTACTCAAAACTGCAAGCTCCACACTCATGATCATCACGCCCTCCTCCCTTCACTGCTTCATTGTCCTCTAAAGCTCCCATTACCATGCCACATTCCATGCATGCATTTATTTCTTCACTATCTGTCTCTCTCCTGCAAGTAGGATAGTGCCATGAAATCAGGATTCTTTGCCTACTTTATTTTCTGCTATTTTTCTGGCATCTAAAACAGCAATATGCCAATAAATATGTGGTAAATAAATTAATGAATGGATGTGAGAGAATTAGAGCATAGTGCTTTATTAACAGCAGGGCTTTGGAATCAGGCCGTCCTCCATTTGAACAGCAGCTTGAGTGCTTAAACATGTCATCCGACCTCGCTGCAATTCAGTTTTCTTCACTGCAAAATGTGGATAATAAACTATGTCAAAGAATTATTAAAGCAAATAAAATGTTATGTATAAAGCAGTCAGCAAATTCCTCAGAACACAGAAAACACCCAACAAATTAATGGCCACTACATTGTCTCAGAACAAAAGGTAGAAAGCCGTTTTAATGATTAAAACTTGAACTACTCCATTTTCTCATGTTTTAATATCACAAGGCCCCTAAAGACATAGTTTCAGCTTATACAATTTAACATGGATACTGATATAATCACAATATTGGAAATGCTGTTCTACTCCATCACACGTATGCATCATCAGCTTGCATGTATTCATTAAACGTTTGCCTCATTATTGTGCATTCACACTGTGCTAGGCCCTGAGGACAGTAGTTGGCAATGCTCTTAACGTGTGAGTGCATATACCATCGGCAAAGTGCAGAAAACCACTACAATGATGTGAAGAGACCTAAAGCAAAATGTCAGCATCTGATTAAAATAACTCCACTCTTCCTTTGAGCACTGCATCTCCAAGGGGACTGATTTATAGCATTATTTCTCATGCCATCTATAAGAACAAGAAAAAGTAAAATAACTAAAACAGTACAATGAACACAAGCTACATGAAATGCACAATGAAGGATTTTCAGGGTTCGAATGCATATTTCATACATAATTGGTGAAAAGAGAGTCAGAAAAGTTTAGACTTGGTAGTACGGCATCTTCATGTTATAAACGAGGAAAGTCAGAAGATCCACTGAGCTTATGTGAAGAGAACAGGCATTAAGAAAATGCTTCCTCATAGAAAGGAAAAACTTCCTTAGAGTAATTCCCCATAGCAGAGACAGGCAGCTTAATGGAATAGAAACGACACAGAAATAGCAATCAGCACAGCACCCAACACAATAAATATTTGTGCAAGAACTGAATTAAGGGTGCAATGACCTGAATTCTGGTTGCGGCTCTGCCCAAACTCTCCTTGAATAAGTAACTTTACTTCTTGGTCTCCTTTTTTCTCCTCTTTGTACTAAACAGCAGAGTCAGTAGGGTTCCATTGACTTCATGGCATGTTAGGTGGCTGATTATAATTTGTAGGAATAGGAAAAGAAGGGAAACTTTTTAAAGTTTTTTTTAAGATTTCCACGGCTGTGCTAGGACAGTGGAGCCTAAAGATCACATTCTATTTCAATAAATAGAAAATAAACATTTGAAAAAAAGAGTAAGTCTGAACAAAGAGTTGATTGTCCATTTCCCCAAAGAAAATGCACGATTGATGCAGAAGTAAAATGCTCATTATTGTGAGATAACATTATATTTTAACATATCAAAAATATATCTTAAATCTAAAATTATATTTTTAATTATCACAGATTTTATTAACTCTGTTTGTGTATGAAACATTAATGAGAATCCAAAAATGCAAGAGTGAGGATCCCTCCTGCCACATTTGGAAAACTAAAGGAAAATTCCATTTTCCCAGAATTTAAGTCTGCAATCCATGATTTCTCCAGAAAGAGCTTTACCAACATTTTTTTATAAATTCAACTTCTGTGCATCATGTCCTCAAATACATCATCCACAGATGATGACTAACTCACAGCAGACCTGTCTCCTCTCAAGGGCTGGTTGAAATGTTATCATCCTTCTTGACAGGTCTAAGTATGTCAGTTATTAATAATAATTTTTACTTATAAGTTTCTTAACATTTATAAAAGAAGGCCCCCCAAAAGCCTTGCAAGTCAGATAGCTCTATTTTGCATATATATTTTAAGCATCAGTGAAAAGACATGATAAGTGAAATTTCTCAAGAAATCGCTCAGTTATAAACAAATCAGAATTAAGACCAGAAGTCCCATTGTTTTACTGGGACTTGACCTGACTGTCCCATAATGCTTCTGGCTAACTAATGAGAAATAACCAAAGGAGATCACAACATAGAACTCTTATGAAGATATTTCTATATGCGGTATTTCTAGAAACATTACAAATTCTATGTGTTAAGCTATGTAAAATTTGGGAACTAGATTATCATACTGCACTAAGTAAATCTTGGGATATCCAACATGCCACCCACGGGCCATATGAAACTTCCAAAATTGAAAAGCCTCTTGATTATATATATGTAATTCATGCCAAAAAGTAAAACTTCCCTTCTACCTTAACCCAACGTGGCTCTCACATATGCGAAATGTTCATTGTTTGAAAACACATCAAATGTCCATGATTTATAAGTAGAAAATCAGTGTGTGTCTGTGAGAATATGAGTCATAGATTTGCAAGCAAGGTAGGAAGGTCTTTATTTCAAATAAAAGAAAGCTGGCCCATAAAACAGTCCAGCCCAGTGTCAACTAGTTGTTTGAAGATCAAACAAGATGTAAAGCTTATGTCATTGGTTTTAAACTGAGTTCCCTGCTATACGGTTTCCTATGGACTCACTGAAGAGTCGAAACCATGGGTGTTACACAAGAAGAGGCCCCCTGGACTTTTGGTGCAGCAGGAACACAAAGGCAATGTCAGAGACATTCAGCATGGCTCTTGTTTATGATTTCTGTGTTCTGATAATGGGACATGTAAACAGTTATCAACCAGTCACCAAAAATATTGAGCTCATTCAGAAAGCATGTAAAGCATCTAGGAGTGAATAAGCGATGCTCACTCTAAACCCGCTGCTGCCATTCAGAGCCAATATTTGGTCCAGGACAAAAAAAAAAGGTATTGGGTCATTTGTTATGGTAATTTCCAGCGTGTAAAGGGCTCCTGCCACCAGATAAATCACCCAACAGCCACCACAGGATGTTTCTTATTTTGGTGACTGAAGGGTACATGCTGGGTCTGGAGGAGGGAGCCATTGATTTATTTTCACCACTTTTCCCTGGCTGAGAGCAATCTAAAAGAGAAGGTACAAGCCAGATCACTCATCTGCCTGCTTGGCATGCCTGGTAGTCATGGGAGCCCATATAGAGGCCATCTGTTCAGGTCTCAGTCTCTCCAAACATGCACAGAAAGATGACGTCAAAAGGGGTGTGCTTCAGCCCCGTTAATGAGCCACCCAAAGTAAACCGGAAGACTCAGCCTGAGCAGCCCACCCATTCATCTTCTGTGTTAGCAGCCAAGTCCAATCAAGTCATGGATTGGGGCAGGCATGATTATTTTTAAGTTTATTTCCCTAGGCAAATGTTAAGTTGATTTGAATATCTGTGGTTTAGTCCTATCTGATAGACATATAGATAGGCAGATCCCATAAGAAAAATGCACACTGCATACAACCTACGAAATAAAACCCACCTCAGAAGACATGATGTTTAGCACTAGCCTGATGGTATGTTAGTGAACTTGAAACTTGGCTTTCTGATGCCCCTAAATTACTGCAGCCAGAAAAACTCTGCAGCAAGGCATGCAGATGATGGCTACTCTTCAGAAACAGCAGTGTCATGTAGCTCTCTACTCAGTGAAATAAAACAAATGAGATGTTCTCTTTTGCCTCAAGATCATCCTCCCATTGCACCAAGATTTATGATCTATTACAAAGAACTGCCAATCACTACAGATTAGTTGGGATAAAAGAATGTGTTCGTATAAGGCTTCTGTGATCAGAATTCTAACTTCATGTTATATGCACAGTATTTATGAACTCAACTAGAAATAATTTGACTTTCTAAGATGTTTTGAATTTTTGCTTTTTGTACCCTAAAACGTGTCTTGCATTTTTAGTTATCCTTGGGATGATCATGTGAAGGATGTCCTAGATTTTTCAAAATAACCCATTATGATAACAAGAGAATTCCTGGGATCTAGGACCATTTCGGCAGTTATGTTGATGGAGGCACCACTCTATTCTCAAGAAAGGACCTGTTTTCAATATAGAGTAAGACCCCAAATGACCAAGCAGACCCTCACTGACTAGAAGCCACATCTTAGAACCATCACCGTATCTTCTGCTTTTTTCCTATCTCTACCCTCTTCCATCAAAACATACTTTCCTATAATTGCATATCCATATTCCTTCAGGGCTCCTTCTGCATATCTGTACAATGAAGGTAGCTCATGGTGACTGGTTAATACATTACATCTCAGTTTATTTATCTGTATTCCCAGTTAGACTCTCTGCTCTACTTGGCCCAATCTCTGAAGTTACTGGAAAGAGAGATAGCAACATCTTCATCGATACAAAAACATGCCACACTAGCCTTCATTTCATTATTCTTTGATCATTTCAATACGGATTATTTTGTTCGGTCTTTCCTGCTGAAATTCCTGTTAGATTTGGACCTCATGGATTTTCTAAATTACCTCTAATTGCTATCTATGCATCTATATCTATGCACTGGCCTATTCCATAGATAACCATAAGGCTTTTCAATAAAAGCAGTCTTTTGTTAAGATCAAGTAATTTCAGTAGACACAACCCAAACCCCATTCCACCAAGAAATAAAATACAGTGAAAATACCATAGAAAAGAGGAAGGAAAAACCCAAGCACCTATGAAAGAAGAAGACCAATAAGACACACTCCATTTTACCATGAAGAACCAAAAAAGGCTTAGGAGTTGTAAGTACCAGATACAATGCAAGGAAGGAATACAGGCATGACTCATTTTACTGTGCCCCTCTTTAACGTGCTTCACAGATGCTGTGCTTTGTTACAAATTGAAGGTTTGTGGACTCTGTGTTGCACCTATCAGTGCCATTTTTCCAAGACACTCTGTGTCTCTGTGTCACATCTTGGTAATTCTTGCAGTATTTTAAGCTTTTCATTCTTATTATATGTGTTATAGTAATTTGTAGTCAGTGATCATTGATGTTACTATTGTAACTGTTTTGGGGTACCCCAAACTGTGCCCATTTAAGACCGTGAATTTCACAGATAAATGAGATAGGTTATGACTGCTTCAGCAACTGGCTGTTCCCCCATCTCTTTCTGTCTCCTCAGGCCTCTCTATTCCCTGAAACTCAAGAATTATTGAGATGAGGCCATTTAAGAACCCTACATGGCCTCTAAGTGTTTAAGTGAAAAGAAGAGTTGCAAGTCTTTTGCTTTAAATAAAAAGCTAGAAATGATTAAGCTTAGTGAGGAACGTGTGTTGAAAGTCAAGATGGCTGAAGCCAGGCCTCTTGCACCAAACAGTTTGCCAAGAGTAAATGCAAAGGAAAAGTTCTTAAAGGAAATTAAAAAGTGCTTCTCCAGTGAACACATGAATGATAAGTGAGACCACCTTATCGCTGGTATGGAGAAAGTTTGAGTGGTCTGGATAGAACATTGAACCAGCCACAACATTCCCTTAAGCCAAAGCCTAAGCAAGGGCAAAGTCCCAACTCCTTTTAGTTCCATTCAAATCTGAGAGGTGAAGAAGCCACAGAAGAAAAAAATGTAGAAGAGGCTGGTTCATATGGTTTAGGGGAAAAAAGGTCATCTCCACAGCATCAAAGTGCAAGGTGAAACAGCAAGTGCAGATGTGGAAGCTGCAGCAAGTTATCCAGGAGATCTAGCTAAGATCATTGAAGAAGGTATCTACACTAAACAACATATTTTTAATGTGTATAAAACAGCCATCTATTGGAAGGAGACGCTATCTAGGACTCTCATAGCAAGAGAAGATAAGTCAATGCTTGGCTTCAGAGCTTCAAAGTCAGGTAAGAGAGGCTGACTCTGTTGTTAGGGACTAATACAGCTGGTGGTATTAAGTTGAAGCCAATACTAATTTGTCATTGTGAAAATCCTAAAGCCCTTAAGAATTATGTACCTGTGCTCTATAAATAGAACAATAAAGCCTGAATGACAGCAGAGCTGTTTACAGCCCGGTTTACTGAATATTTTAAACTCCCTGTTAAGACCTACTGCTCAGAATAAAAGCTTCCTTTCAGAATATTACTGCTCATTGACAATGCACCTAGTCACTCAAAAGCCTTGATGGGTTGGTACAGGAGATTAATGTTTTCATGCCTGTTAACACATCATGCATTCTGCAGCCCATAGGTCAAGGAAGCATTTCAGATTTAAAGTCTTATCCTTTAAGAACTAGACTTTGTAAGGCTATTGCCAATATAGAAGTAATTCCTCTGATTGGCCTGTGCAAAGTACATTAAAAACCTCTGGAAAGGATTCACAATTCCAGAGGCCATCAAGAATATGCCTGATTCATGGGAAGAAGTCAAGACGTCAACATTAACTGCAATTTGGAAGACGTTGACTCCAATCCTCAAGGATGACTTTGAGGGGTTCAGAACTTCGGTGGAGGAAGTAATCACAGATAGGGCAGAAATAGGAAGAGAATTAGAATTAGAAGTGGAGTCCGAAAATGTGACTGAATTATTCCAATCTCATGATAAAACTTGAATGAGTGAGGAGTTTTTTCTTATGGATGAGCAAAGAAAGTGTCTTCTTGAGATGGAATCTACTCCTCATGAAGATGCTGTGAACATTGTTGAAATGACAATATTGGATGTAGAATATTCCATAAACCTAGTTGAAAAAGCAGAAGTGGGGTTTGAGAGAATTGAGTCAAATTCTGAAAGTTCTATTGTGAGTAAAATGCTATCAAACAACATCATTTGCTACAGAGAAATTTCTAGTTAAAGGAAGAGTCAACTGATGCAGTAAACTTTACTGTTGTCTTATCTTAAGAAATTGCCACAGCCACTCCGACCTTGAGCAACCGCCACTCTGACCAGTCAGCAGCCATCAACATGAAGGCGAGACACTTTATCAGCAAAGAGATTATGGCTCATGGAAGGCTCAGATGATTGTTAGCATTTCTTTTTAGTAATGAAGTATTTTTAAATTAATATGTGTACATTGCTTTTTTAGACAAAATGCCTTTGTACATTTAATTGACTATAGTATAGTGTATACATAACTCTTATATGTACTGGAAAACCAAAGAATTCATGTGACTCACTTTACTTCTACATTTACTTTATGGTGGTGGTCTCTATATCTCCAAGGTATGCCTGTACATTTGAGGGAAAGGGTTGGAAAACATGGTAATATTTTGTCTGTTTGTTGTTGTGGTGGTGGTTGTTGTTTAGAACTAGATGAGAGATGCATATAAGGGGATATTTTGACAGTCTCCATAAGGAAGATTTATTTTCTTGCATTCCCTACTTCCAACATAACCTATTATGCGACTACCTGTCGCTCCTTCCTTCAGGAGCATTGAGAAATATTAGTTGGAGAAACTGAGCCTGAGATTTTTAGGAACATTGGAGGCTGAGGGTGAGAAACACTGACATACAGGCCCCTCCTTATGCCCAGCTTTAGGTTGTGAACAGTTAAGTTTCTGCTTCGTTAAAAGGAGCCTGGAGAATCCTGCTCTGGAGAAAGTGGGGGGAAACGTGCACATACTGACTGACATTTGGGGAGCCCCAAGCAAAAATAATCTGGCTGGTTACAGAAAAGCTGATCAATGAACTAATGTAACTTTTTCACAAAGCTTCCCATCCGTATTTAACGAACATGAATAGAAATGCAAGGATTACCACGTTTGAGAAAAGTCTCCAATTTAAAATAGATAACATAGAAAATAAAAGCAAGAAACAGAAGTGAAAAATTCAAATAATCTACCATTGATATCATCAAAGATGTGATGTTGCATCCATGAATTAAGAACAACATATCATAAAAAGCAACAACAAAAAAGTAAGAAAGGGGTTGGGTGCGGTGGCTCACTCCCCTGTAATCCCAGCACTTTGGGAGGCTGAGGAGGGTGGATCACTTGAGGCTAGGAGTTCGAGACCAACCTAGCCAACAAGGTGAAACCCTGCCTCTAAAATACAAAAAAGTAGCCAGGTATGGTGGTGGATGCCTGTAATCCCAGATACTCAGGGGCTGAGGCAGGAGAATGGCTTGAACCTGGGAGAAAGAGGTTGCAGTGAGCTGAATCACATTACTGCTCTCTAGCCTGGATCACAGAGTGAGAATCTCTCTTAAAAAGAGAAAAGTTCCCTGAAAATAAAAATATAAATATGTAATTTTTAATCCAATGAGAGGATTAGAAGATAAAAGACAAGGAATGCTTGAGCGTGTGGACACCCCATTCTCCATGCTGTGCATGTTTCGCCCTGCATGCCTGTATCAGAACATCTCATCCCGTACATATACATGCCTGGTATGTACTCACAAAAATTAAAAATGTAAAAATTAAAAAATATAGATGCAAGGAAATTTGTTCCAAAAAAGAACAAAAAGATAAACAAAGGGCTTATAAACAACAAAAAAAAAATCATAAAGGAATTATTTAGAAAACCCACGAGGCCCAAAATCTAACAGGAGTTTCAGTAGAAAAGACCAAACAAAACCATATTTATGGAAATTATGAAAGACATAATTTAAAAATATATATGTATACAACTGAAAGATGTAAATCTCTAAAGTTAAAAGTCCTTAAAAATGTCTAAGAAAATCAATAAATTTCTACATCATATACTTAAGAATTCCAAGGGGTGAGGTGAGAGAAAAGGCTGCATACAAAGGATTTTTTAAGTGGCATCAGAGTTCTCAATATTATAGAAAGTTAGAATATAATGCAGTGATATCTTCAAAATTCCAAGAGAAAACAATTTTTATTCTGTAAGTCTGCACCTGGCAAAATTATCAATCCAAAAGAAGGATAGAGAAAGACACTTTCAGACATGCAATATCACATATTTTCTTCCTTTATCAAAAAGTCATCATGGTGAGAGATAATAGGAGATCCTAGAGACAGAAGTTCCCTCATAAAATAGGTTAAAGAAATTTGCAAAATGATAGCACAGGCTACATAACTCACAGTAAACAAGAATAAAAAGCACCATACCATATAAAGTGAGTTAAGCACTCATTCACAATTCATTTTCCATTTTCCATTTTTACTAGCTTGGTAGGAGGCAGCTGGAGGCAAAATTGAGGTTAATGACACACAGAATAAAGACGGAGTCTACTAGGGTTTGGATACGAGATTAATAGAATTTCAAAGGTACTTGGACTTGTCTAGTTCATTTAAAAAAGAGAGAGAAAAAAACACAATAATTAGTATCTTCAGATTCCTACCAGACTAATGAAAACTCAACCAAATTCAGCTCATTTACAATTCTGTCTAGTGGTGCACAGCCCTGAATTTCTTTCCAGTTGCAATGTTTTCATATTCAAATTGCCCCTGTCCCCACATCTTTTGCCATTTTGGCGAATCCCTTAGAGGGGAGCCATGTAGATTAGAATCAGAAGCAATTGCATTTCACATCAAAAAATACTTTTATTTGAGAGAAACTAAGACGGAAAAGCACAGCTGTAAAAATCTTGCTTCTCTTTTGAGTTATGTCTAGAATTGCTAGCAATATTTGCCTGCACATCCTTGCCACAGTACACACACACACACACACACACACACACGCCAAAGGAGAGTGTTCATCAGTTCCAGAAGGTTCACAAAATATACAAGCCTTTTACCCCAAAACCTTGTGATGCATCCCAAAATATCTTTTAATTTACCATCAGAGATTTCATATTACCTCATCAGTCCTTTTGTCCAGCAATCATATTTCCTGATTCTGAAACAATAACTCACAACTAGAATGACCTTTAAATAAGAAAAGAAATAGAGAAAGTATCCAAAAAATAAAACCTAAAATCTGTATGTGGATGAAGAAGGCAGTCATAAAATGCAAAAAGCTTCTTATTACAGTAGCTAAAGGCAAGTAATCAGTTAAATTTCCATGATGAATGTACTTTTGTGGGCATTCAGAGTTTGTAATAAAATGGAAATCAGATTTACTCAAGAGAGCAAGAATATCCCATGCATGAGTAACAGTTTACTCAAGAAAGATTTGCTAATCAACTACTATGTGCTCATTGCTGAATTTGATGCTGAGATTTTTATTAAGTAAAATATGTGCTCTTACACTTGTTGCCTGTTTAATTATGGTAAGAAAACTGAATATGTGTTAAACAGAAATCAAGTAAGGTAGAAAAACCTTAGTAAGGTAGAAGCTTCAAGGAGGAGATGCTGCTTTCAATGTACCTTCAAGGCAAAATTAACAAAAGTAAAAGTGGGGAAAAAAGACTCCCTAGCCTGGAAAATTTTGTTTCTGATAATTTTCTAACAAAAAAAGAAGTAGGACGGGATGTAATCCAGAATAAAGGAGAATAGCTTTACAGAGTAGAGAAAATGCTTTCATATGAGACTAGAGAAGAGTAAGAGGACAATTATTTATGCAAATAAAAAAGAAAGAGAAAGCATTCCATTAGGAGGAGACAAATGTATTTTGAGATCCTGCCTTATTCAAAATAACAGAAAGTAGATATACAATATCCATCCATCATTCACTCATCTACCCATTCATTCATTCAGCAGACACTTCAAAGAGCAGATTGTGAGCTGAGGACAATAGCAGGCTTTGAAGAATACAAAAAACATATAGCTCCTTCCCTGAAAGTGCTGTTGATGTATAATTAAAGGCAGTTCTTTTCCCCTTCCCCAGCCTACCTACTGTCCCTATTGTGAGCTCAAAGCAGGAAGGCTGACAAAGCTGTTATTTGAAATATTTGTATGATTAAGAAGGCTACCATCTTTCAAGGTTTCCAAGACAGGGCATTTTGCAAGAACTTTTTATTTCCTTCTTCCTATGAATAAGATAGAAAGCTGACACACAGCTATGGTAGTACTCTTTTTTCATTTTAAATTGCAAAATGATTGAAGCCCTCAATCAACAATAGTTGACCTATTGAGGGAAAATACCAGTTAGGTGCCCTGGAGAGACTAATGAGTGAACATTCAGAAAGGATTCCCAAGACTATTTGCATTTGTCTCTGAGACTGTTTTCTCTCCCTTGCCTCTGTGGTTAGCTTCTCCATATCTCCATGCTGCCACCCAGACTGAATCTGCTTGATATGAAGCCTCCAAAGCTATTGAAATACAAGTCGGGCCAGGAGCGGTGGCTCACGCCTGTAATCCCAGCACTTTGGGAGGCCTAGGCAGGTGGATCACGAGGTCAAGAAATCGAGACCATCCTGGTCAACGTGGTGAAACCCCGTCTCTATTAAAAATACAAAAAATTAGCTGGGCATGGTGGCGCGTGCCTGTAATCCCAGCTACTCAGGAGGCTGAGGCAGGAGAATTGCCTGAACCCAGGAGGTGGAGGTTGCGATTAGCCAAGATTGCGCCATTGCACTCCAGCCTGGGTAACAAGAGCGAGACTCCGTCTCAACAAAAAAAAAAAAAAAAATACAACAAGTCCACTCATCAACACAAGTAATAACAGACTGGGAATCAGCCATGCAGTCAAAGTTTCTGATTTAAGTAGAAAATCAATCTTTTCTGATACTTTTAAGACAACACCTACAAGTGTAAAACCATTTAGATAAAGCCATAACTTATAAGGGAGTTATGTGCCTTGATCTCTCAGTTCATTGAGGACTTATCATCCTGGGCACTTTTCTGCAGGGAGACAATGAAAAGCAATGGAAAGTTAGCAGTGGCATAACTCCTAGCTCCAAGCCTAATGTCTCCTGAATAGTTCCTACATTAACGTGCTACTGGAATGATTTTCACATATAAAAGGGGAGGAAGGCATTTTGGAAATGCTTTGCGCAGGACTCAGGACTTCATTTTTAATTTGCCATGAAATCCTATATAAGTTAAGATTCTGGGCCTGAGCTTTCTAAACTTAAAAAAGAAAGAAAGAAAAATGGAAAAAGTTAATACTCTCTGATTCAACCTACATTCCAGTGATGGTGTCTACTTTGGAAATTACTTTTAAGCCTACAGCAATGGCAGTGACTAATTCTATTACTACGTATAATACTGAAAATACTAATATATGACTCTATATTTTTTAAGTAACTCAGAAATAACAATAATCCAGTAATCAAGATTAATGATGGCTCAAGGAACAAAATAACATAGAACCAATCTTAATAGTCATAGGAAGCCAAACAGGAATCTAGCTAAAAATTGTTGATCATTTTTCTTTATATGTTTCCCACAAAATTGCAAACCCAGCCTGGAACACCAGTGGAGGGCAAAATGGGTCAACAGGCACTTTTTCATGGATAAAATGTGGGGTGGTTGGGGCTCAAAATTGAGAGTTTTGCCAACTATGCTGATTTTCTTAGCCTAAAATATTTTCTTCTGTAGGAATATAAGTATTTGAGTATGAATCGAAATTAGAAACCCAAGCAACTAATCTCCAATGTTTTCAACTACAACACTAATACAAAATCAGTAAGTGTAAGATAAAGACTATTTTGGAATTGTTGGCAAAACTTCCATGAAGGATACTGTTTTTGAGAGTAGGCATAGTCAATATGTCTTGGGTATCAGTGAATCTATTTATAAATCAACTCAACTAAGTGCCAAGCAGGCTCTGTCCACGGAGAGATAATAAGAGCTTAGAGTCAAAGAGGAAAGGGTAATGATCACACAGCGATAATAAGAGCTTAGAGTCTAAGAGGGAAGGGTTATTGAATACACAAATTGTTAAAAGTGGCTTGAAAGAACCGTGATGTAGGGGCAGATTATTGGTGCAAAGGACGGATTGGTCAATTCCGGGGGAGGATGATCAGAGGCCATGCATTTCGGGTAGACAGGGATGGCTGCAAAATAATAAGTAGCCACTGGCTGAGGAATTCTGAGCATTGTGAGTTGCCCCTTACAGCTCAAACATGGATTTCTAAGGCAGTTGTTGCAAGGCCTGCTCAAGCAGGACCTAGTCTGCCAAGCTAAGGCATCTAGATTTCACCACTAAAGGGCTTTAAACAGATGAATCACATAATCAGATTTGCTTTTAGAGTGATAACTGTACCAGCTGCATAGAGAATGGATTAGAAGAGTGTGATATTAGAGACAGTCATATGCGAGACTGTTGGCTTCCAAACTAAATTTAAGTGACCCCCTTCTACAAATTCTATGGGTCAAAACTTCTACTAAACATAGCTCTCACATTCATATTGCTTCTTTAGAAGCACAGCAGAATCTAAACACATTTTGAAGATTAATATGTTTTTTAATATCCTGTTAGATTTCCTTAGCAGGAAAAAGAAAAGCCATTCGAGGCTGACATTAAGATACAGTTTTTTCAGCAACTGTTATGATCATTCTAACCCAATCTTTCTCTGACTATACTATGAAATACAACGTGGTTAAGCTTTTGCAGGAAAATATTCTCATAACCATATTCTCTGCCTTGTGTTTTTCATACTCACAGAAAGAATATGGATTGCTTTTAAAGCTGCTTATATAATTCACAGCAAGATCTGTTCCATTCTTAGTTATCAGTAAAGAAAGTTATTAAGTTAGCAGCAATCCAGGTACTTTTTTCTACCTCTACCAGAAAAGAAGAAATGAAACCCAATCACTTACAAAATGATCCTCCATGAATAAATTATCATGCAGCTATAATATTTTTTAAATTACCTCACACCTATTAAAAACTAATCAAATCACTTAGATGTCAGAATATTTTTAAAAAGATAGATACTGTCAAAATGCTACAATCTCTGGCAAAGATCCTCCAACTTCTTAAGGAATCTGAATTAAAATAGAAATGCTTCTCTAAAGAACCTTACTAAACCTATTAGCTGTTGAGATTGTAACACATGTTGCTTCTGGATAAAGAACACCTCTGCTTGACCACTTGGGCAAAACACTAATTAGATGTGTAACAACACAATCTCTATTACTAGAGCATTTGAAAAATGTGTTTTTAAAAATCAAATTCCTTCTAAGTAGAATGTAGTCCAAGAATATTTATTTGTTCGTTGATTGAGATTTGCTCTCATATCCTATTTGATATAAGACAACCTGTCAGTTTAGCCCACTTTCACAGTGTTTGAGCTCTCACTACCTGTCATTCTCTGGATATACAAAGGATTTGCAGCAAGGAAGAAGAGAGGCATGTAAGAGATCACTGCCCTCTCAAGTAAAAGGTCCAGGGCTTTGCAAGGTCCAGGGCTAGCATAGTCACACAAATGAGGTTCAAAGAAGGCTCTCTGGAGAAGAAAAGTTAGAGTTTGACATAAAGCAATATTTTCCAGGTAAAGAAAGGTGCAATGGGGATTTTATTTACAGGAATCTACATGGCCTAAAATAATATTCAAAGGTATGGAGCAGCATTCGTGCAAGGAGCAACTACTAGGTAGCTTGATGTGCCTGGAGGAGAAGCCGTGGATGTTGAAGTAGGGAAGGCCTGGGCCTGGATGTTCGTCTGGAACCAGTACATGAGGCTGGTTCACTCTCCTAAGGCAGGATGGGGAAAAATTTTACTAAATTTCAAGTGAGGGGCCCTATAATATAACCTCTGGTTTATGGTCTTAATTCCAGTACCAACTTGCTATGAACATCTGGGGAGAATTGCTTAGTCTTTCTACATCCCTCTTCCCCTTTAAGAGATACTCTACCTACCTACTGGGGTATATTGAAGAAGTAAAAAGGATTTGGAGAACATAACTACAATATTATTTAAGAGTATTGTTATTTTAATAAGTATTATGCATCACATGAACCACCTGAGGTGAACAAGAAATAGCAAGCACATACATCTTACAGCATATGTGGATAGCATGTATTTATATGGAGCAAATGCTATGATGAGTTTATTAAACATAGCAGTATTTCGGCATGCCCTCCCCTTCTTTTATTAAGAACCTGTGCTGTCCCAAGGGAAAACAAATAAAGCAAATAAAAATGAAAAATGTTCTCCATCCTCTCTCACCCTTTTTTTCCATTCTTTCCTTTTTCCCTAAAAAGCATACCTTTTCCCCCATCCCTTTTTAAAGTAAAAAGCCAGAGCATGCTTATCTCATATTTATATGTTGGTATAGATTTGTTGCCATGGGTTGTTCTTTTCTAGAAGAGTTGACATCTTACCCGTGTGACCATGGCTCCTACCTTATTAAGAAAGCTGTGAAAATTTCAGGGAGGAGTGTGAGTTCACTAAAAATGTATTAGACTAAACTAACTTTACTTTTTTTTTTTGAGACGGAGTTTCGCTCTTGTTACCCAGGCTGGAGTGCAATGGTGCGATCTCAGCTCACCGCAACCTCCGCCTCCTGGGTTCAGGCAATTCTCCTGCCTCAGCCTCCTGAGTAGCTGGGATTACAGGCACACACCACCATGCCCAGCTAATTTTTTGTATTTTTAGTAGAGACGGGGTTTCACCATGTTGACCGGGATGGTCTCAATCTCTTGACCTCGTGATCCACCCGCCTCGGCCTCCCAAAGTGCTGGGATTACAGGCATGAGCCACCGCACCCAGCCCTTGTTTACTTTTATGAAACTCTTCTTGGAGAGGTAAATTATGAGAGTGCAACACAGATTATATATTCTTTTCCTTCAGGGCTCCAGGCAGGATTTCTCTTGCTCTCCTGTAGGACTGGAAAAGGGACAGACCAACCAGTGGATAGATTCAATAGCCAATTAATAATATTAATCAAAGTGTACTGGTTATTAGTGTATTCATATCCCTAAGACAATAATGGGGACGGTTACTATAATGGTAACAATGATGGGATATATAGCTCTTTACCACACTTAACATTTTTGTCTATAATTTGGATTAAATGTCTGATTATCAAATGTGGAGTAACACATAGATTCAAAAGATAAAGACTGAAAAGTATCTTTAAATTATCCCAAATCCTAAAGTATTTTGGTTGAAATTAATAAAATAAAATTTAACGAGCACAAAAATAAAAAAAAAAATCGGCTTCAGAATTCAAAAATTAAATAGTAGGATGTTGTAGACCTAATTTAAAGATATTGTAAATAGGCATATTCATAAAATGAAATACTATATAGCTAAATAAACCATACAGCTATTATAAATATGTTATATAATTACCTAATTCTATATACTATATAACCATATAACTAACCATAAATAACTATATAATTGAAGTTTAGAAAAGACCCATCCCAGGTCATATAATTGGCAAGCAATGGGAGATACAGCCCACATCCATCTGAATTCAAATCCTAGATATGTATCCACTATGCCACATTGATTACCAAGGCAGAACAGAACTCTCTTTACTAACATAAAGAGACCTTTTCATATATGGCAGCATACACAGCCATATATATTTTTAAATAGAGAGAGACAGAACATATAAGCTCAGAATATACACACATACATATACATAAACACATTACACATAACATTTATGTATACATATCAGTATGAATGGCTCATGGGAAAAGTGTTTAAGGTTATAAAATTTCAACACTGGATGTTTATGGTTGGTGGCATTAACTGCTGGTTTTAAATTACTATTTTTCATCGGATGTTTCTAGTTTTTATAGTGATTTATGTATTGCTTGTATAATTAAAATGCATCATGTGCATAGCTGAAGCACTGCAATAATCAGAATTTTAGCATTAGTCAACAATGTGACTCAGGTGCTACAATCATTCAAGCAGTTCTGATGTGTTTGTAAGTACAGCCATAGTCTAATGGAGGAGAAAACCACTTTCATGTGTCTTGTGCTGATGCACAGAACATCCAAAAGTGGATAGCCAGGGTGGTAGGAGGTTTGGAGACCACATTCTGTGAAGAAGAGCTAAGGAACCGAGCAGAGTCCGAAAACAAAGGGGAAATACAGGATCAGATGTATGACCATGGTCAGTCAAAATGGCAACGTTCAGAAGCAGGGTTTTTCAGTGTTATTCCAGAGAGTGGACAGGAGAAGCAGACCCACCAGTCAGTCAGTGCTGAGGTCCTTCTAGGCACCAGGCCCTATGCTTGACATCAGGCATTTACAATGACTCAAGAAACAGTCACCGCCCACAGGGAACTCACAGGTGAGTGAGTAACTCATCACATTATTGCCAATAATTAAACAGTCATACTGTACGAAGTGTCCTAAAGGAGACATGCAGGCGCTCCAGGAGCACCCAGTATGGCAGCTTGTCCTTGGTGTCACTGAAGACCCCCCCTGAGCTGGTGAGGTGGATGTGTGCAAGCTGACACCTGACACAGGATCAGGAGTTGACATGGCCAGGAGGGAGCTGAGTCTGTAAAGGCAGAAGGAGGCTTTAGGAAGTGTGCAGAGTGGGAGGGGGTAAGGCCTGCTGCAGAAATCAATGAAGTCCTCTTGAACTGTTGCATAAGAAGCAACCACTTCTAAAGGCTCTGGCAATCCCAACTGCCCTGGCCATGAAACACCCCTAACAGGAGCATGTTGCAAGATTCAGAGAGACAAAACTGTCACCTTTACAGTGGGTCACTGGGGTCAGCTACTGCAGTGAAGTCAGGCCTCGGAACACTAGGTGATGCTAGAGAGGAAACAGTCTACTTTTAACCTGAAATTGGAATGGAATCATATGATTCTGTTTTGTCATGAATAGGGAGTCCTTTAGCAACATGTAGCAAAGGGAATGTTTATAAAAATATAAACAGTGATGATCTCCTAGGGGCCAATCTCTCTCTAAAACAAACAGAAAAGAAACCATTGTGATAACTAAGAAACAATAGATACAGCAATATCTCGAAGAATGCATAGGACCCTAAGTAAGATTTTCTGTGTAAAAGAAAACATGCAATCTGATAAGCACATCTCATGAGGATGTGTGAGTGGGCAAGAAATTCGCAGATAAGCTTTGATGTGGGCAAGTGTAAAATTATTCATTTATGCAAAATAATTCAAATGTCCCCTGTAGAAAAATGAGTTCTAAGAAATCAGTTACAGCTCAGAAAAGATCTAAAAGTCAGATATTCCTTAAAAATGTGTTACTACAGTCAAAACAGCATATAAAATGTTAAGAACCATACATTATTGACAACCGTGGTATATGTAAGCCTAGCCTTAAGGAACCAGTTTCCTAAAAGATGAGCAGCCTTGGAAGATGCTACAGGATACAGTATGAGGGAAACTGAGTCTCCTGTAGTTTGAAGCAAAAAAAAGCAGACATCCAGTGAGAGATGAAAAAGAAAGAAGAGGCACTCTCCCTTCATCCATGAGTGCAGAATGTGAATTACGGAAGACAATTAAGAACTGCAGGAAGTGAGCAATGCACAGATGAAACAGAAGGAGCCAACATAAGAAAAACTAAGGGTAGCAAGCCTGGGCATAGAGAGAAATCACAAAGATAATCAAGAAAAGTCTAACACCAGATAGCACCAAAGGTGGTTATTTCAGAGCAGTGGTTCTCAAATATGGCGTCCTTGCAATGCATCAGCATCACCTGGAAACCAGTTTGAAATATAAACTCTCTCTCAGCCCCACCAGAGACATCAAGATACCAGGAAACTGAAGAAGAATCCTCCCCCAGCCCAGGCTGAGCGATTTACCTAGGTGTTGGGTTTATAGGAGGCCACATCAGACACAGGGCCACTCTCCTTTACCGGTTCTTTTTCTAACATCATTTGCATTCCTTTAGCAAAAAGTTACTTCTTACTCAGCAATCTTCTTGCAGAAAACTTAAGCCAGGTTTCTATCCCGGTGCTTCCCTCTGGTTTTATCTAGACACTGGTTCTCCACTCTGGCCATTTTGCCCCTCGGGAACAAATGAGAAAGTGGGAGACCTTTTTGGTTGTCAAAACTGGGAAAGTGGAGTCATGATATTGGCACATATTGGGTAGAGGGCAGAGAGGTTGCTCAACATTAGGCAATTCATAGGAAGGCTCCCCAGAACAAAGGATTCTCCAGCCCAAAATGTCACTAGGGCTACTGTTCAGAAACCATGATCCAGATCAGTTGCCCCGGAAACTAATTCACACCATCCATCATCTCTTCGCTCCTCCATTCCTCCAACCCAAATGGGTTCCACTAGCACCTGTGAAACCCTGGTTATGCTGACATAGTCAATTCCCACTTATACCCAAACTTCTTCATGTCTGCTCTCCATACACTCAATTTAATTACACGTGGCTTTTCCCGGACAACACAAGCCTCTCAGCTGCATTCTCCATGTCAATGATGAATGTCATATTCATTTTATTGCTTACAAACCTGAAAAGAGAATTGATGTCATGTTTTCTGACTTGAGCGTGTTGCACAAGCATATTAAGAGAGTTCCCATAATAATGGCACTTGATCGGGAGTCATAAAAATCTGCAAACTTTAGCTGCAGAAACATAATAAAAACTCATCTCTCCAGAAACAGTTTTGACTTTCTTTTTATCCATAGAAACTTCAAAGCCAAAAGGCTGAGAACTGAATTTTTCTAGAAAGAAAGATAAAAACCCTGAGTATGTTTGATTCCTTGGTTTTACCTAAAATAACATGTTATGAACCCATGGGTTTAGGTTAAACTGGGACAAATTCTGGGAATTTGTACTTTCACTAAATGGGAAATTATGGTGCAACAAATCTATAAATATTTTTAAAATATTATTTTCACTAATCAGTAGTCCCATGGAATCGATGAACCCCATTTTTCTCCTCAGAATAAAGCTGATACTAAGGGAGAAAAATTATATATACACAAGTGCACACACACTGAATTATGCCCCACTGCTTTCAAATGCAAACCTGAGGAAAAAAATGGGGAACAGATGAGTGAATATGGACTATGGTGAGCTGTTAAAAACACACACTTGTGAAAACATTCATTAATAATACATTAAAACACATTTACCAGATCCTTATATGATAACATGCAGCAGGACTTTGACATCAATCTGGGCAACATAGTGAGACTCCCAACTCAAAAAAAATGTTTTTAATTCGCCAGTGTGGTGGCACATGCCTGTAGTCCCAGATACTCAGGAGGCTGAGGCAGGAGGATCCCTTGAGCCCAAGAGTCTGAGGTTGCTGTGAGCTACAATTGTGTCATCACACTGCACTCCAGCCTAGGTGACAGAGTGAACCCTCTCAAAAAAAAAATCACCTCCCAACAGGCTTAAAGAAAGAATCTATTGGCTTCACAAAAGCGTCCTTCAAGCTCAAGCGGAGCAAAGGCAGACGCCTCCCCACGTTTCCTTCCCATGTAGAAACTCTGATGGGTCTCGTTTTCCAACTCTCTCTTCTTCCTCTCTTGTGTGGTTCACTCACACAACCTCCTTGGCAAATTGCAGAACGTTTTAGGACAATAAAAGTACTCTTTGTACTTTGCAAAAGCCAAGTTTTGTACATGGCAAAAGCCACGGCCTTTATATAGAACACAAGAATGGGCTGAGCAGTCAGTCGACAAGTACTGTACTTCCTGACAACCGTCCAGGTATTCAGGTGTAAAGTGATGATATGGAAATTCAAAGGAAGCTATGTGGGAATGACAGAGCAGACACTGAAGTAAGGGATGGCATAAGATGCAGCCATATTCATACAAGTTTCCCTCAACTGTCCGCTGAACTTCTGCAAGCTTTCTACATAAGCATGGTCACGGGCCATTGCCTCCCTCTCACCACTGTACCCTCTAGGTCATTCCAAGCTAACCAGCTTTGGGGAGCAATAGATTCTCCTCCTATGGGGGTGGAAGTATCCATCATGATACCTACTTTACTCCTCTTCAGACCTGCAAGCCAGCACCAGGTACTCTCTTGTACTTCTCACCACGAATTGCTAAGAGCTTCCACTTCCTTTCTCAGGCCTCATGGAACTCTCTCCCCATCTCCCTTTCTACCTCTCTTCCAACTCTTGCCTCAGGAAAATTCTTCTTCCTCCCTTCTCGATCTGTCATTATATTTCTTTACTTTGTGAATCAAAAAAGACAAAAATTTTATAAAAATATAGTTAAAATAAAATTATACCCAGTTAAAAACCCAGGATTTCCCTTTGAAACCTAAATCCAAACAGTTAAAAAAAAAGAAAAAAAATCCCCATTTTGTTCCTCACCATTCTAATTAAATGTTCTTTCTTTCCCCTCAAACATGTCTTCATATTATATTCTTTATTCAGGTTTACAGTGTCTCCTCTGCCTGAGATTATATTTTAATAGTTTTTCATTGGAAATCTTCTGAGAGTATTTAAATTGAATTAAACAGGTTTTTGTCGGTGTATTAGTTATGAGTAGAAAGTTACTACAAAATTCAGTGGCTTAAGACAACAAAGCTGTATTATCTGATGGTTGCCATGGGTCAGAAATGCAGAGTGTCTTAGCTGGGTGGTTCTGGCTCATGAGGGTGCAGTGAGGTAACTGCCAGGCCTGCAGTCTTCTCAAGACTTGACAGGGACGGGTGATCCACTTCCAAGCTGGTGTCTTCACATGACTTTTGGCCGGAGACCTCCATTCCTCACTATGGAGGCCTTTCCACAGGCTGAGTGCCCTCAGGATATGACAGCTGGCTGGCTCCAGAGCAAGGGATCCAGGAGAAAGGGAGAAAAGAGAGCCAAGGTGCCTTTTGTCATCTAGTCTCTGCCACATTCAGTCGCCTCCGCCTTTTTTTTTCTATTCGTTAGAAGTAAGTCACTAAATCCAGCACATGCTGAAGGAAGAGGAATTAGCTCCACCATTTGAAGGTTTTGTCAAAGAGTTTTGGAACATATTTCAAACAACCACAGTAAGCAGGCTTGAATGCAAGTCCCACTTCTGACATTATTTCCATGGGGAAAGTCTTCTGCAACCTAACTGCAAGCAAATGTTTGAAAAGCAGCTTTTTTGGTAAAGTAGATACACCCCATATTATATAAATATGGCTGGGAAGCTGTCAAACATTATGGTGTATTATTGAGCCTTTGAAACTTACTAAAAGCTGCAAGTTAAAGATTTCACCATTATAAAACAACGAGACAACCAGGACATCCGCATCTATATGTATAGACACACACGCACACACACATGCACGCACACACACACGCACACGCACACACAGGCACACACACACACACGCACACACACGCATCTGCAACACTCATTTGAAAACTGAAATACCTACAGAATAGCTATAGGGTTCCATAGAAAACATCCAGGATTGGATGACTCCTTGAGGAAAACATGGGGGGAATTTTAGCTACTAAGGTGGCAAGTCGTTTTAATAAATGGCTCATAAACCTTTTCTACATTTATTCATACACCAGGACAAGTCCATCATTAGCCATCAGCAATTATATAAACTAGGGATTCTTTTAAGATGTAAGGATACAGTGAGCAAGAAAACACATTGTTTTTCTGCATTTCTGACCCATGGCAACCGTCAGATAATACAGCTTTGTTGTCTTAAGCCACTGAATTTTGCAGTAACTTTCTACTCATAACTAATACACCCACAAAACCTGTTTAATTCAATTTAAATACTCTCAGAAGATTTCCAATGAAGACTCATCGTTTTTGAGAGGAGACAAAATTTTCCTCTCAAAATATCGTCTTCTAACAGATTGCTCTAATTCTCACTCCTCTTCCCTTTCCCTTTGTGCATCTCTCCTGTCCTGAAAGAGTCTTTCATCTTCTATAAACACTGTGTGAATGTATATGGTTTAAATTCCAAAGTGTCTTGTCTATAATAATTGGCATCCAATGTCAAGTCACAAGGAATTAAAAACCATTATAGCTAAAAACAAAAGCAATGTAACTGGTAAAAATGTATATTGGACTCATGGCTAGACACAGCCATGAAAGGAGGGAGGCATAAAGAAAATATATTCAGTTTGACAATAAACTTCTCGTCTTTCTGTCTTTCTGTGAATTCTCCCTCAATCTCTTTGCCAGCTCCCCTTCCCCATCCAAGTCTTCACTATTGGTGTCATCCAAAATTCTGTGTATCGTCTCTTGTCTTCTCATCTAAAATGCTTGGTGATCTCATCAACCCCTGTGGCTTCAATACCAGCTCAATGTGATAACCCCAAAGCTGTGCCCACAACCTAGGCCCCTCTTCTAAGCTCCTGACATAGATACCCAGCTGCCTACTGAAAAGCTTTACCACAATGTCCTAAACTGAAAGCATTGTCTTCTCCACGGAAGTTCCTCCTCAGGTGCCTCCTGGTACATTCATGCTATAATTCAAGCTTCCTTTTCACACCTCCATTCCTCTCAAATTGAATCACTCCCCAGTACTCCCACATTCTGCCTTCTTGCAAAGTAGATGGATTGCTTCAATCCATCCTCACTTCCTGGACCTCACTACCTCCCACTTAGACTACTGATTGCAACAGTCTCTTCATTCACTGTTCCCTTCCTACACTCTCGACCCCTCAAATCTATTCTCCACCCTGCAGAGTGTTTTTCCTAACTGTATCAATCTCCTGATAAAATCCTTCTGTGGCTTCCACCTCAACCACCAGGCTCTTCTAAGTTCATTTTTTTAGTTATGGGAAGCCTACTTGGACTTCATTCTCATTTCTTCTTTAGGTTCCCTTCTGGCAGCTTCCCACCCTTAGTCTACATTCATCATGTCTGGTGTGTATACTTTTTGAAAGGAAAATAAATCTCAGGACCCCAAATTACTAAGCCAAAGGGAAATATCAAGCTGAGAATTTGATCAGGCAAAACTGCCTACCATTTTATTCCTAAATAAGATAACAACAAAGATTAAAAAGCTACATACCTACCTCACAATTTGCCCACGAGGAAATTCCTTTTGGGACTCAAGATCTTTACCCTAAAAGAGTTCTGTTGGACCCTGGCAATGTAAATTGATAGCTTATCTTCACAGGTACAGGACAAAGGAGAGAACTCAAAGTCATCCCTCTGCTCATCTGAAGCAAATGCACATCTGATTGTCTCTTCTCACCTATTGTTTATATAAAAATGTAGATTCACTGAGCCAGACTAAGACAAATGTGACTCTTCCTCTATCTCCTCTATCACATGTAAATTCTGTATTCTGCAAAAGGCTGATTAAAGACTCAAAAGAATGCCACTGCTTGTCTCTTACCAACCTATGACCTGGAAGCCCCCTACCTACTGCAGGCTGTCTGCACCTTTTCAGTCTACATCTTACACGTATTGATTGATTGATGTCTCATGTCTCCCTAAAATATATAAAACCAACCTGTTCCCCAGCCACACTGGGCACATGTCATCATCTTGAGGCCCACAAGGCATTTCCTTGAAGGCAAATTGTGCAGGAGGTATGTAGCTTTTTTATCTCCTGAGGCTGTGTCATGAGTATGTCCTTAACCTTGGCAAATAAACTTCTAAATTGATTAAGTCCCATCTCAGATACTTTTGGTTCACAGTTTCATCAATATTGTTGAAAAGAATCATTTGCATTTCCCCTTACATAATGTATTAAACACATACCTCTGTGCTTATTCTCTCCTTGGAGAGAAAGTATTTTCCTTCCTATTTATTTGGCAAAATCTGCTCATCCCTCAAGACCTACCTTGAGTTACCTTATTTGTAAAACTTCTTTGGCCTCCCCTCACACCTCAGCTGCAGCTGGTCATACCCTTCTTTGTGTGATCAAGACCCATTTTCTTACATATTTTTTAGCCTGTTTCACACTGTCATGGAACTATTTGCCTTTGTGACAGACTTGAGGGAAAAAGGTATGTCTTTTTCACTGCTATATTTTCTGTATGTAATACCTATTATTTAAAAGGTACCCAGTGAATGTTTGTTGAGTGAGGGATGAATGATGTAAGTAGAAAAATTCAGTAACAAGGATGGAATGATAGACTGACGTGTTTTTTAACACAGATGCCAACAAAGCATGAACTTAATGTAGATCATGACAAAAAGCAAATGCATTAGGCTTTGTAGGTCACATTAACATACTGTTCAATGAAATTTGCACAGCCATTATATTTCACAGGAATCCCTGGACTCACAGTACTGAAGGCCTCCATCTAAAGTTTCTTGGATGCTGGTGACACAGTCCAAAGAATGAGTCAATGAGATATGTCCAAACCAACAAGGTTTTGTGGTATTACTGAGGCCTCCTCCAGATGGTGATTCCTGGAAAGTTAAGTATGTGCTGCTGGCTGGAAGTTTGCAGTTTTGACACAGTGGGAATATTTGCCTTAGGACACTCTAAAATTCCCATCTCATATGAGACGAGGTGCATGACATCATTACCCCAAATAACACAATCTGCCCTTCCTCATACAGTGATATTCTGTAGAAGGAATAGAATTTTGAGTAACTCTACTCAAATAGTTACAAAATTATAATTCATTAACAACAGTATAGTCTCCACTGTAGTTTGTGTCTTCATACTCTGAAAACCTTGTACAGCATACTTTGAATACAATGTATGTGAATATATTTAAAATAATTCTTCCTTAATTTTTCTAAAAATTACAGAGAGTATCCATACCAATTCAACAAAGTAATGCAATTATAGATCATCTTAGCACTAATTCAAGCCTAAGATTTTTTTCCCTCTCAGGTAACAACTTAAAACCTCATGCAACTGCACAGAAAGAGCAGCAATTGAGTTAGCACAATGTCTCCAGCTCTCCCGGACCTCAATTTAATTGCCATTTAAAAGTCACTTGCTCAGGATTATTATTTTTAGAACTTTTCATAAAACAGCTTCACGACCTAATATTAGCTTATAACAAATTTTTAAGTGGAGAATTCGAGAAAAAGAGATGAACACTTTAACAAAGGTCAAAGAAAGCAGACTTAAATGATTACTTGCTGATAAACACTTAAAACATCTCAGCTGAGTGTAAAGCCAGACCCAGAGAATATCACTTCTTCCTTAATACAACTCTTTGCTCCTTACTAAGAGCAAAACTTTTTAAAACCCAACCATGAAACTTTGAACAACATTGAAGAGTTATTTGCAAGATGATGGTAACTCTGAAGGAATCAGACATAAATCTAGAACTTCAGGTGTGAAACCCTTGTAATTGCTTTAAAAATATAGGATTAAAGTTAATTCCTACCTCTTGCCTGACAAAATATAGTGAAGGTTCATAAGTCAATCAACCGCATAGAATACATTAAGCTTTTCACCAAAAAGTTATATGTTACCTAAAATCTGTCATTATTATTATGAAAATCCAAATTTGCTACATGGATAAAGGTCTGATGGGCTAAGAGGCAGGAATGCACTAATGCCTGAGGGCAAAATTATGCCTCTCTACCCTCACTAAGTCCCATTGTTTACTGTCCCATTGAATCACACAACTGGGACACAACCCAATTTCCAATAGTAGGGCACTGGTTACATAAATTATTTGATTTCTTTTAATGGCATTATTATTTACATTAAGTTGATTTGTATTCTGGAATACCCAGCAGCTGTTTTTAAAATGAGTTAATTCCCATACCTACATGGACTTCTGTTTGGAAGATAATTATAATCTATCAAGTAAAAAATAAAATGCCAGAACAACATATAAAGTATGATTTTAATCTATAAAATGCATATAGATATATATAGAGATAGTCATATCTGTAAATATTTCTTAAATATCTAGAAAGTTCCATTTCACAGTGTTAAAAGAGACTATCTCTAGAAAGTGGTGGAGGAGCAGGGACCAGTGTACATTCTAAATTATAAAACCTAAGCTGTTTAATTTTAACATAGGCTATTTCCATTGTATTTTTTTAATGAAAGCATCTGAGCTCTAAATCATGGTAAACTCCTCACATACCATTGAGGACACCAGGCTGCACACTTCGAGGGTGTACGATGTACATCATACATCATATGCCCCTCATGGTCCTTCAAGGCGTACCAGGGAAGATCTCCAGTAGCAAGGAGCCACACCTGCATGCACACTCTAGAGCTTTCTGAAGTGGGCCCCAGAAGAGAGTGTATGAGGACACTGACAATATGTCTGTCAGGATACATGGAAGTTCTGCCAACAGCAGTAGCCAAGGTCCAGAAATAAAAGAATACATATTTAATTCTGGAGTTCTTATTTTCCCTGTAAAAAGGCAACTCAATGTAACTGTTAAAACAGTATGTTTTGCAGTCAGATTGTCTAAATTTGAATCCTGAATCCACCAGACACTAGCTAGGGGACTTTGAGCAAATTAAATCATTTCTCTATGCTTCAATTCCATAGCCTATAAAATGTGGACAGTAATAACAGGGACATTGTGGGGTTTAAATGAGTTGGTATAAATGAAGTGTTTAGAATGGTGCCTGGAGGATGACGTGTTCATTAAATGTCACTTTTTGCTAATATTCTTGTCTGGTGGGCAAGGTATTATTATTGAAAACGGGTTCACTGATTCTATTTACTTTATATATGACTCAGGATAGCCACACTCACAGAAAAGCACACACACTAACCCTCAAGGTTTAGCTTACCGTCCTCTGGAGCAAAATGTACATTATCTGTAGATATACAGGAATTATACCAGCAGTTACATACCAAACAATTGTATGGGCAGAGATATCAGAAGAAAAGATTTCACCAACAGCAATCTAATTATTTCCATTTTGACCAGAGTCTTTTCCAATTTGACCTCACATCAGGAAAATCTTATTTTTAATGGGCAAAACTTTGAACTTCATATTTAAAAATCTTGAACTTTATATTAAAATTATTTACCTTTGAAAATTATCATAGAACATAATTTTTAAACCTTTGGTGTCCTCTAAATAATTATTGCACATAAAGTTGAAATATGAATCATTAACTAAAATGTGTTTCATTTATATATTTTCAGGAATACACTAATTATATGAAATAAGTCATATATCATCATTTATCATCACTGTCTATGACCTTGACTGAGGGCCATTTTTTGTACTTAATAGACATGGACACTATCACAGTTGTAAAGATTTTATATTCCAATACATCCCAGTGAACTTATGAGGTTTCTCAACTTACAGGCTTATAATTACATACTGTCTTTTTAGAAGGATTGAAAACAGTTTGCTACCATTAAACTAGCAAAGGTCAAGAGTACAGTGAAGACTGCACAAGCTGGCTATCAGTTAATGTACAAGTAGTATCATGTATATGTGTGTGTGTGCACGCTCATGCATGTGTATGTGTGTGGTCTGACCTGTCCTCCACCTGAAAACACAATGTAGTGTGTGTTTGTTTTCACTTTCCTAACACAAAACCATTCTCTGCATGGACCACAAGATACATTTCTTAACAAAAATTAAAGAGAGTAAAGATATTGAAAAGATTTGAGATGATAAAATTTTCTTTTTAAAATGTTTTAAATGCTCATCTGAGATTAATTCTATAATGAATGGAGTTAAACTCTTGGAAAATCTTCATTAGTCAGATTCAGATAGGATTTTAATCACCTGATATGTGCCAGCCACTAAGAAAATGTGAGTCACCACTATTCACAATAGCAAAGACATGGAATCTACCCAAATGTCCATCAATGACAAACTGGATAAAGAAAATGTGGTACATATACTACACAGCCATAAAAAGAAATGAGATCATGTCCTTTGCAGGAACATGGATGGAGCTGGAAGCCATTAACCTCAGCAAACTAATACAGAAACAGAAAACCAAACACTGCATGTTCTCACTTATAAGTGGGAGTTGAACAATGCAAACACATTGGCACAGGGAAGGAAACAACACACACTGGGACCTGTTGGTGGGTGTGGGGGGAAGGAGGGCATCAAGATAAATAGCTAATGTATGCTGGGCCTAATACTTAGGTAACAGATTGGTAGATGCAGTAAACCACCGTGGCACACGTTTACCTGTGTAATAAAGCTGCATATCCTGCACATGTATCCCAGAACTTAAAATTACATTAAATGAAAAAGAATACATGCTTCACATACAACAGACAAGCATATAAGCTTTTTGCACCTTAATATTTCTTTCCATATTCTCATAATTCTCAGTTTATAAAGTTCTGACTATATTTTGATGATTTAATCAAAATACTGTGGAAATCTGCATTCCTATACATCTTGCTAGTTTTCACTTTTGCATTTCTTTCTGTGTAACACCAAAAGGAAGCTCTTCCACCATTCAGTTTCCCTAAGGCAAAATAATATGATGAATTTGAAAACTGGTAACAGTGCATCTGAAAACATGCAGTGGTTTAGTTAAAGTTACAAGCTGCTGTTCCAAATAAAAACTTCATTTTTAGTCCTTCATATCTCAGTGAAATTATCTTATTAAGTGAAATTTTGCATTAAGTAGAGTAGAAAAAAGAGAATTCACTTCCTTTATGTTAACTTTCTGAAAATCTCAACATAATTCCATTGGGAAAATATTATAGTGGCTTAGAAAAGAAAATAAACCAAAATCAACTTTAGGTTAGAAAAAAAAAAAAGTCCACAGGGAAAGTAACTTGCTGTGTTTAGAATTTTTTTCTAAGCCCTAAAAATAACAGAGGAAAATGTTATAGTATATAGAATACCAGAGAATGAGTAGACTGGATTTTGAATAAAAATATAATTTCAAACAAAAAATATGATGATATATTTAAAACAAAGCTAAAAAGCTATAAACATCAAAAGTAGCTATAACACAAAAATATGGATTCATTACTCATTTGCCCCTTCAGCCATTCTAAATTTACTTTCATTAAGCAATAGTTAATATTACTTATAGCCACTATCTTGGCATATACACAAAAAGTATATGCTATGTGCAAAATCTTCATTTGAAGAAGGATCAAGATGATGCCTTTCATCAGCTTGTGGTGATTTTAAAATTATGGCATAATATACAATTTCCAGATGATCTTGTTGGGAGCATTCTACATATTTGAAAATTAGCCTACAAAATAATTAAATGACTTGCCCAAAAATGTGTGCTACTTACATCTCCTCAAAGGTAAATAAACCCAAGCATGCTGTCTAGATGGCAGCATCTTGACTGAAAATTTTACTTGTCATGGATGAGGTGGAGCAAGTTAAAAAGAAATGACAGAGCTTACCTGTGTCCTTTAAATATTCAGGAAATAATTTTAAGACAAATAAAATGTTACTCCATGCAATACTAGTTACTTGGTAAAATGATTACCCTTAAGAGGGATTACAAGACGGAGATATAAACACTCAATTGGAGTTTACATACATCACAGGTAATATCTCCACAGTAAGTTGATAAAAATTAGAGAAAAGAGTATGAACACCTTTTGAAGTCAATTTAAAGGAGCAAAATTATCATACTGCCCAGCTAACCGTTCACACCTATCTGAGAACACTTCTCCTTAGGTGGACTTTTATCCTCAGTCAGAATATAATTCCTATGTTCTCATGTCTCAGCCAAGCCAGTTCCCACTGTATACTCCATTCTAAATGCTGGACAGTACACATACATGCACATACACACACACATACACACACACACACTCACATTAGCCATAAATTGCAAAGCAAAGAAGGCCGTAATTTATAAAGCAAAGAAGGGATTAGATTGCTGTTTCATTTGAAGGTAATTCTAAAATATCTCCCATCAAATTATATCCTTGTCTAAATTGGAGAACCTAAAAAAGAGTAGGTGTCAAGACCTCCAAGTAAAAATTACTAATCAAATAGTATCTCAGTGTCTTGATCATAAATTAAAAAGTTATAAAACACAGCTATATTAATTGATATGCTCTTTTTTAAGCATTTCATTTCAAGACAGAAATGCAATGTCACCATCAACAGCACATCAGAGGCTCAGCACTCTTCAGCTGCAATTGTCTGTGGTCCAGGAGAGGAAGTGAGCCAAGAACAAGCAGAATATTATTCACCTGAATAACATCAAGTTGGGGAAGATAGCATGGAGAAGAAAGGAAGTTAACCTGGCTTCAAAGCCTGATGCCCAAAATGTTCGAAGCATTCAGGTTCCAAAATGTCTTAGGAAATGGTGCCTAAGATGTAGACAGGCCATGGGATTTTAGGCCTCAGACTCCTGCTGAGCTGGGTGTTGGCTGTGAATTTTCTTTCATAGCACACCTTCAGATTAGTACCACAGGGATTTGTAACAGAATCTACTTCCAGAAATGCTGCTCTCTTTTCCCTGGGTGTTTTATGTACCGTTTGCTACTCCCTCCTTATTTGCCTTCCCTGTAAATGCTGGTGGTCTTCAGTTCCATGGTTTCAGCTATGAATTCATGTGGGATTCATTTCCAAAATTTTCTCTTTACCTTTGAATACTATTTTGAATTCTAGACTCTTAAAACAACTTCAGATTTCACATCTTCCAAACTGAACCATGGGATGTCTTCCTGATATTCATTAGGTAATGATTTTAACTGATATAACAGAGAACCTAATAGAATTTGCTTAAAGATAGAATTTTTTTCATCTCTGAAATAACAGTGGACGTGTAAAGCAGTCCAGGGCTGACGTGGTGGTTTCATAGTGTCAATAAACCAGTCTCCTTCAGGTTTCATTTGTCCTCACTACTGCCAGAAACTGATGTGATCTGATTGTTCCAAAGACTCTAAATTCATTGCCGTGATGGTCCAGGCCCTTGTAATGATGGCCTGGGTCTAACCATTTCATCAACATTTCTAACCACTCCTTAACATTAAGTCACCCTTTTCCAAATACTTTACAAACTTTCATTCCCTCGTGATTTTGCTGGGACTGTACTTTCCTCCTTAGCTCTACTTCCTCCTTTTCCTGGCTCATTATTATTCAAGCCTATGTGAAGTATTAGCTCATTTGCTAAATGTTATCTTCTCTATGGGCTCTTCTAACTTCTCTCCACCAAACTGAATTCAGTAAATGTTTAATGAGCATGACTCAAGGTAAGGAATAGAGATACTGGGATAAATAAAAGTGCTTCTGCTCTATGAGGTTAAATATTTAGCAGATGAGATGGAAACTATTCATTATAATACCTTATCAACAGGATAATTATAATATAAACAGAATGATATGGAAAGTTAATCTTGCCTGCAGGCCAAATCAGCTGTTTACCTCCATATACAGTAGCACTTTGTTGATATAGCACTTGCATGTTCAATAAATCTGTGTCTCTCTTTCCTGTCAAATTATGAGTTTAATGGGGACAGAACCCACAGTCCCCACACCACTATTTTATTCAATGCCAAAAGAAGAAAGAAAAAGAATTTTATTTTGGTATTCATTTCTAAAGTCCATACAAGTATAGAAAAAAAGTTAAATTTTAAATGATGATTTTGCAGCATAAAATTTTAAAAATCAGATTAAAATAATACTGAATTATATTTAATCATATTATAAAGGAGAAACGAATGTTAATTAAATTCATACACGTTACTTTATTGAAGTGTTGAAAAAGAGAATGATTTACTTTCTATAGGAAAAAACTAATTAAAAATAGTGAGCATGTTAAGAACACTGAACCATTAAGCATAAAAACTAACTTGACTTTAATATTTCATTGTGGTAACATGAAATACAATAAATTTTTTTGTTTTAAGAGATACATACATGTAAAAGAAAAATATTTAAGTAACAAAGAAATCAAAATGCACAGTAATTTTGCACCAATCACAGGTAAAATTAACACACTCCAAATTTTAAATTGAATATTTAGTCAATGTAACATTTAGATCAGTTAATTATGACCTTATAAATTAGAGTTGCTAATTTATTTATAGATAAAACATACTTATTCAGATTTGAAAAAAATATTCACTAAACTTTAAGTTAATTTCAACAGGATAAATGTGCACATCTGTAATAATGCAATGCACTGATTTCCTAGCGAACACTCAAATGATCAAAAGCAGTTGTGCTCTAAAATATGTTTCTGGGCACGATGCTTGAGGTTTAAAGGCAACCAAGGATGCTTTACCATGACACTATTTTCATGCCAATTTGTTTTCATGGTTTTGAAATTTGTATAACAGACTACAACCTCATGGTGGACTCAATTCAATCTTAGAAGTTTGCTCACATATTCAGAGTAACTTGGGTTCTTCTATAGGCTGAGTTTGTTCAGGTAGTTTCAAATTCCAGCCACAGCACCACAGCCAGTGGTCAGAAACCCCTGTCTCTCCAAACTTCTCCATTCAGTTCCTCTGCAGTTAAGCATCAGCACACAACAGAGGGCAAAAACAACTATGAGAGAAGTGTCTACAAAACAACTATGGGAGAAATGTCCAAACAAACAGTAACCTCCTGCACATGGGTGACTGCAAAACTGTTGCTTACTCATAACATCCACGTGGCCTAAACTGTTCAGTTTGACCTGTTTTCCTAAGTGGGATGCAGAGGTAGCCCAGTCCCAAGTAAGAGTTTTCCCTTAAACATTTACCTAAACTCCAACACACTTGCTCTTTTTTTAATTCCACGATCAGAACTCTTTACACCACTAGGGATGTCCATTGTGGGAAGGTACCTTTCCATGATCTAATTATTAAGTAGGAACATCCCTCTCATTTCATCATCCTTTTGGTCCCTTGAGCCAGGCAGTCACTGGGAAGAAACAAAGTTCTTAAGCTCTACCAAGTCACAGCCCGTTTGAGAATCTCAAAGTCTAGGTCCTCTATTCGGGAAAATCCACATACACACAGAGCCTGTGCATGACAAGATAGCACTGCATGGATCCTAGAGGGCCATGCCTGGAACTCCAGTTGAGGAATCCATGGAAATGAAAAGATCTGAAATCAAAACCCCCAGATTCCAATGTCGGCTTTATCCTCAACTAACTATGAAACCTTAAAAAAGTCCATTAAAATTCTTTGAGCCAGTTTCATCTTTTACAAAGTGGTGTCTGAAATCAAAACCCCCAGATTCCAATGTCGGCTTTATCCTCAACTAACTATGAAACCTTAAAAAAGTCCATTAAAATTCTTTGAGCCAGTTTCATCATTTACAAAGTGGTGATATTACTCCCTGCTGTAGCCACCTCTCTGGATTCTATTCATAAAAATTATTATGTATATCAAAATTTTGTAATTACATTTCCCTATGCTTGTTAAAGTATGACTTTCTATTAGAAACTTTTGTACTATCTTTGATTCTCTGTTTTGCTTTGTCCACTAAAATCTGTTAGCTGTTCCTTCAGGGAATCTCTCATCAGTTCTCACTGTCTCACCCACCTTGTAAGGTCCTCATGTCTGGACTTCAGTCTCCACTTCCTTGGGGATCTCCTATTTCCAACCTGTTTATGTATATGTGTTTCTGTATATAGATATAGTTATAATTATATATAGTTATATGTGAAAATATACATATGTCTATATTTTTCTATATGTAATCATACAAAATTTGTACATATAAATATAATATATAGTCAGTATTCCCCTGACTTGGCTATTTTTCCATGAGACAACCATATTTCCAACAATAATATGTTGTTTGATCTAAATGATGTTCTCTCCACTACCATTTCACCAAATGGCAAAAAGTGAGCTAAGATAGAAAGTTTAGAATGTATATATAGGAACTGTTTGTTAATGGGGTTAGGGGGCAAATGGGCATCAATAGTTAGTGAAAAGGTTTTCATTAAGAAAAATTTATCTCATCCAACACAAGGTTATTGAAACAGCAATATTAAGAGAATGTTAAATAGAATAGAAATAGTATTCTGTTGCCTTTCACTGGAGTTCACAGACTACTGACTCATACCCAGTCTTCCCCTCCTGGTTCCCTGGGAAACACAAGCATCCCCAGCTTAGAGACCATTTTGGAAAGATTGTGCAACATTAAAGAGTAAAGCATGAGTAACTGAAAAACTTAAAGGCACAGTATATTATAATGTGTCGTACTAGTACCAGCGGTCAAGATGCTGAATTATAATATTCCTTAAAACCATTATATTTGTAAACATAACCTGTTCTTTGATGAATGATCTAAGTATTGGCAATAGACAGTCACATAAAATGCTGAGGCATGGCACTCAGGACGCGTAATGAAGCCTGCAACCTACACATGGACGTGGTGCTCACGTGGTGGCTTCCTGTCCTGCACTGCGGGAGTCACCTCTTTATACACTTGTTCTCCCTTGCCTCAACAGCACCCACTGAATGAAACACTGACAACACTCCCCTTGCCAAAATCAAGAGGTTATTTCTAGATTCTGTCTTCCTCCTGACAATAAACTCTTATTAAAAATGTACTTGGCTTGTTCTTTCTCAAACTTTGCAATATAATTTAAAATATAAAATAATCTCAAGCAGATAATATCTTAAAAATGAAAAATATACATTTGATGGAAAGTAAATTTCAAAACCTTTCCCTTCTGAACTAGGAAAGTGTATCATTTTTTAGTATAGACCTTCATATAGAGCTTACCTAGAACTATAAGATTAAAGTAAATAATGTGTATTCAACTAAAATTTCATTGTATTGTGTGGCAATTACTTTCTCATTTAGCTAAATTTAAAACTCACTCTTAAAAGTAGGAATTGTCCCAGAGTTGAGGGAAAATCACAAAGAAAGAAAATAATCCAAAAAGGTTTGTATTGTTACCATACTGCCACATAATAAATTACTCCAAAACTTAGCTTCTTAAAATAGCAGTAAGCATTATCATCTCACACAATGTCTGAGGGGCAAGACTTATTTGGGAGTAGCTTAGTCGCATGTTTCTGGCCTGGGGTCGCTCATGAGTTTGCTGTCAAGATGCCGGCCTCGGCTCAGTCATCTGAAGGCTGCCCTAGGTTGGCTCACCCACTTTTGAGGTGGCCCATTCTCATGGATGGCAAACTGATCCTGGGTGTTTGCAGCAGGCCTCAGTTCCTTGCCATCTGGGAGCTCCCTGGGGCTGCTCTAGTGTCCCCACCTGATGGCAGCTGGCTTTCCCCAGAGCAAGTAATCTAACAGAGAGCTCTGACATGTGAAAACACCACTGTCTTTTATGACCTCATCCCAGATGTCACACTTTGTCTCTTCTGCAATACCACACTGGTACACAGGTCAGCCCTATTCACTGACAGAGGGAACGACAAGGGCGTGAACCCCAGGGGGCAAGGATGACAGAAGCCATCTTGAAGTCTGGCAACCACAAATCCATACCTAACTCCAAACTACCAACTTACTCAGAGTGTGTGTGGGGTGAGATGAAGTAGAAGGCATAAAAACAGACTCTGCACTGAGAGAGATCTAGTTTCAAGAACTAAGTCTACAGATTTCTAAGTGGGTAATCAAGGAACATAATCTAACCTCTCTGAACTTCAGTCTTCTCATTGTTAAATGGGGGTGACAGTGCCATGGCAGAGCAAATTGGGGTCACTGCTATCCATCTTCTCCCTCACAATTCCCAGCCTGCCCACAGTATGGTCATTCCATGTGACTAGACCCCAGAAGATGGGCTAAGAGGGAAGAGGACGTGCTTAAGTTCCAGGCTGAGGCCTTAGGAACCTGGGCACACTTCTCCTGTCACTTTGCCCTGGGGCAACAAGCAGGGAGTCCTCATTCCAGGGAGTGTGACGAAATCGTGGTGCTAGTTCCCTTCCCTTGGCCTCGACTGCCAAGGAACCCCAAGAGGAACTGGCTTGGGAAGTCCCCTGGCATCAGAGTGAATTTCACATGAGTGAAAAATAAACCTTTATTAGGCCACTGAGATTTGGGGTTTATTTGTTACCAAAGTATCATCTAACCTATTTTAATTCACGTACATAAAATAATGTTTATTTCGATAATTAAATAAGAAAATACACATCTTAATTGCCTACACAGAACCGACAAGATAGGTATTTTAATATGTCAGTTGCTGTTCACTTTCTCTGAGCTTTGTTCATTAGTAAAAAAAAATTGAAATAATACTCAACTCACAGAAATAATATTCAACTCACAGAAAAAGATAATAAAGAATATTATTCTTTAATTTTGCTTTCAAAATTAAAGAGAATACATTAAAATTCTTACCAGATAGTAAGGGGTTAATATTTAAGTTTCTCCTCCTTCTTTGCCCTGAATTGTGACCATAGGGGGTTCAGAAGGTCTTTTTCCCCTCATCAGACCTCCTCCTCCTCTATATTCAAAGCTTCAGAGTCCCTGGGAAGTTAAGATACTGAGTTTATTTGATAAATCCTGTGAAAATATCATGTTGCCTGCTTAAGACATTAAATGCAGCTGCATGAAAGGAACGGCAATCACTTAATTAAAAGATTTACCAATCCTGACAATAATGCCATGATTTCATTTCAGAATTACTCTAAATTAGTCATTATTTTCTTACATGTAAAGAAAATGTAATTCCCCTACTTTTGTAATGTTGATATTACAGGTCCATAAATGTCACCTTATTCTATCAGGTCTTTTGTTCCACCAAAAGAACTATGTAAGATGTGCCCCGACTTGTGTCATCTCTAAATTTAATAGCATGTAAAGCTAAAGTACAACGGATCCTTTGGACCTAAATAAACATGAATAACAAGAATTTTTTAAAGAGAATCCAGCCATCCTGTGCCAACAGTCATTACACTGTTTCACAGGACTTGCTCCAGGGAGATTTCATCATGAATATATTATAAGCTCTCAGTCAACAGATTAGTGCAACTTGTCTACTTCCTCATTGAAAAACTAATCATGTGTGCCTTTTCCATGTAAAACTGGAATCACTGGCCCAGTTACATGTCCAAGTCATAGCCTAACACTAGAACACTGGGTGATGTCCATGGAATGTGGTTTTTCAGACATGTGGAAGCTTCTGACACTTTTTGGTGTTCTGTCACTGTCTTTCCTTGAAAGGCTCACAGCGACGGCCAACATGCCCACTGCGGCATAGAAAAAGTGGGACAGCATGCCTTCTCCTGCTCTCCCTCTCCTCAGCAAAAGTAAGACAATAAATTACCCAGATCCATTCTGCTTTCCTCCATGGTAGCCAAAGATACAGGGGAAGGAGATGTGCTGTGGGAATACAGGTGTGGTATCTCCAACTAATCACCATGTGACAGAGCAGCTCTGCTTTCTGTGTGTTCCCTGTGCTGTGCAATTGATGTCTGTGTGGTGCTGAGTCACGGTGACACAGGATCTGACTGCAGACATTATCCAAAGGAATGTTACAATGTCGCACTCCCTCCCTACCACAGGGCCACCTGGCTCCTTACCTGTTCAAGGTTACCCATTGCTGCCTTAGAGTCTCTATATGTTTGAAGACCTCACACAAGACCTCATCAACTGGTATACCTACCTTAATACGCCCATGTAAAACTCAACTCACAAATAGCATTTTTGAATATAAAACTATACATAAATAGAAAAATAATACATATGAATATATAATTTATGTTACATTTAAATAATACATTGTGTTGTATATACAGTGACACATTTCTTGGAAAAAGAAAGTCCTTACATGTAAAGCTTACATCAGTGCTTGTTGCTTCTTTGTCACAGGTTTTATGATTTTCATGTTGAGTGACAAACCTAAAACTACGAATTCAAAGTCCACAATCTGGTCTGTCTCAGATTTATCCAGCATTGAATTCTTTAACTGTCAAACAGAAAGAACAAATCCCTTTGTTTGTTCGTTTGAGACAAGGTCTTGCCCTGTTGCCTAAGACAGTGTTGCAACCAAAACTCACTGCATCCTCAACCGCCCAGGCTCAAGTAATGCTCCCACCTCAGCTTCCTGAGTAGCTGGGAAGACAGGCATACACCACCGTGCCCAGTTAATTTTTAAAATTTGTTGTAGAGATAGGGTCTCATTAGTTGCCAAGACTGGCTTGAACTCTCGGCCTCAAGTGATCTCCTGCCTCAGCCTCCGAAAGTACTGGGATTACAAATGTGAGCCACTGTGCCCAGCCCCAAAGAAAATTCTATTGACACATTAAAAAATGAAAAGAACCATATATTATATTTTTATTTAATTTTTAAATTTTTAATTATTATGGGTAATACATATATATATATATATATGGGGTACATGTGATGTTTTGATACAAACATTTTTGTTTGCTTGTTATGAGATGGGGTCTCACTATGTTGCCAGGTTGGTCTTGACCCTCCCACCTCAGCCTCAGAGTAGCTGGGATTATCAGCATATACCACCACACCTGGCCATGATTATAAAGCAAATGATAAGAATCACAGGGCAGAAGTTATCAAAGACAAAGGTTAATTTCGATAAAATCACTATGTGTCAGATAACTGGATTATTTTATTTAACTAAGTGGGATAAAATAATGGATTCGCTGCTTTGTATCCTGTGTTTTTCCTCTTATACCAAATAGATTAGTCAAAATAATAATGAAGTACAGACATACAAATACACCCATCTTAAACATTGTATGTTTCTTATTTAAATTGAACAAGAATGTACTGAGTATTGTTTATTAGGAGACAGACCCTACCTCTAATGACCTTAAGGCCTTAGGGAAATATCATACACAATACATGAACTATAACTATTTTTTATCCTCACATTTTCTTCCTCATACCAAAAAAAAAAAACCCCAACAACAAAAAATTGTTCAAATCCTATTAATGCTAACTCATAAATGCCTCACATTAAAGATTTCTCCACTTCTAGTGCTACTGCACTATTCCTATTATCCTCATGTATCCCAAGAATCTTGCAACACTTTTTGGCCACATCTTATTTCATTTTCCACGTATATTCCCAAAACAATTGGGTCTTACTGACTTAGAGCCTCAGTCCTGTTTAAAACCCTGTTGACTATACAATAAAATCAAAATGTATAACCTGATACGAAATGTTCTTCACAGGCTCCTCTTGCCTGTCTTTAAATTGAAGCGCCAACTCTGTACATTCTACCCTGTTTCCAGGGTACTCCACCCCATGCCATCTTCTTACTAGTTCCAAGTTACAACAGGTTCTTTCACAGGCTGGGTTGTTGCGTTTGGGGTTTTTTTTGGTTCTTTTTTACTCATTATCTCTCTCTCTCCTTCTCTGCCTTAAATAGACTTATTCCCTTCTTGCCCAGCAAACTTCTATTCATACTAGAAAATCCAGTCTAAATGTCCCTTCTCCAGTGAAGTCTGTCAGTTTACTTTTTCTGATCTTAGAAGCAATTGATTTCATTATTATAGCTCTTGTCACGTTGCATCACAATGTCAACCTTGTATCTGTTTCCAGAGCTGTATGATGAGTTAGTTCCACATCGACAAAGATTTGCTCTTATTCATTTTTATATCCTTAGCACTAAACATAATTCTTGGTACATAGAAGATGCTTACTTAATGTGAATAAATACATAACAAAGTAAATGCTTTACAAGTTTACAGAAGGGAGAATTCAATGGGTTATGGAGTAATTGGGAATTGCTATATTAATACATATGTAAAATATATGTAAATAAAATGTTTTACATGCTTTAAATAGAGTAAAGAATAATCACATTTCAACCATTCTTAATTTCAAACTTTCTTTAAAAGGGATACACTGACACTATCATACATTCTCTGTAATATGTCTTAAATATATAGTTAGAAGACACTTAACGTTCAAGATTCCCTTAAGTTCTTGGGATTAGATAATGAGGAAGATGTTCTTCTATCTGGATCATCATTGTCTATTTTCTTTATTAATATTAATTTATAATAATTATATTTGTAGTATTTTAACAAATGAAGCCATTTTAATGCTATAATTTAGCCTTTTCACTTACTAAGAAATATTTCTCTCTACTCTATTCAAAAATAGGAATATTTTATTTTAGGGTAAAACCTGCCCAACATCTAACCCCAAATTCCTACATAGCATATAGGTAGGGGTTGTCAGATTTAGAAAAAATAAGAAACCTACGAGATGCTCAATTAAAATTTAATTTCAGATAAATAATGAATAAATATAAAAGTCCCATGCAACATTTGAGGCATATTTATACTAACAGAAATCTAGTTATTCAGCTGAAATTCAAATTTAAATGTCTGTCCTTTATTTTATCTGGCAACTCTACAAGATAGCAGACAAGACGACTAGCAATGAAGACGTGCTAGGAGAGTCCTGATTGATGCATGCTACTATAAAAGCTAGCTTTCCTGGTTCCCCAGAGAAAATCTAGGGGCTTCAACCATCCTCTATCCTCTACATCCTTAAAGACGCTCATGCTTACTCATGTGTTGTGGCATTAGGACTTCCAAAAGGAAATTCATTTTGGTAAAGGAAAAATCTTAGATCATTTCTCAGAATAGTTTTTTATAAAGGAGCAAACAGATGATGTTCTCCACAGAACTAGCCTCAGGATTTTTTTCTACTACTGTCAGAAAAAAAAGAAAATTTATCATCATTGTAGTCCGCCCAGCAATGCTGATATACCAATGTATTACAAAATTTAAGTCTATAAACGCCTTCTATAACCCAGGGGCTACTGTGAAGCTTTATATGCATGACTACTCTAAATCCTCATAACAAAGATATATGGCATTCTCTCTACTGTAAAAATAGGGAAATTAAGGATGAAATTAATAATGTGCTCAAGGCTACACCATGAGTAGGAAAGGAGGTGAAACTCAAACACAGCTCTGACTCTAGAACTACTTAAATATTTATCAGTGATGTTATATACTGACTTATAGTAGCCAGGTCCTACTAATGAACCAAAAGAAATGTAAAGGTGCTCAGAAGAGCTGATACAGGTAGATGGTCTCAGGACAGATAAGCTGTTCCCAAGCAAGAATACAGGTTTGTGTGTTTGTGTATATGGTCACATGGCGCTTTCTCTGAAAATTCTTCTCTAAAATCAAAGAGCTTTATAAAACCAAGCCTTCACTAATCCACTCAATTCTTTCAGTATATTTGAAATTTTTTACATGGCAAATTACCTTCCTGTGAAGCTAGACCATTTCTAAAAGTGCCTACCTAATTTTGAACTATAAACACTGTAAGGTAAATCAGGAAGTTACAAGTAAAAACAAGTCTGCTCCTCACTTCTCTGTTTCTCTAGGTTGCAGAAAATGAAATGACCGTAACTCCAAGACAGAGCAGAATGTTCATCTGTGTCATACCAAATAACTTCACTGCTGCTAAAGTAAAATTTGAAAATGAATGAAGTGATTTTTATGATCAGCCTTTTGGAAGTCATTCAAAAGTGCTGCAATACTACTTCAAAGAAGATAATTCAAATTTAAACGTCACTTCAGTGTTGTTTATCAACAGCTGAGTATTAAAACTGATGAGTTTGATTTGTGTTATTTAATTTAACCAGCTTGTAATTTAAACACTTTTATAATTAAGTTACTATTTAAATAAATGGAATAAACACAAGTCTAAATTCGGTAGTGAGGTGCTCATCTTCAAAGAAGTTCAATTAGATTGGAAAAGTATTTTTGCAGTGATCTTGTAGAACAATAGCTGTCAACCTTGACTGCACACTGGAATCTCCTATAAGGTTAAAAAAAAAAAATTCGACACTTAGGTCTCACCCCTGAAAATTATTATATAATTGGGCTGAGGTGGGGCCTGATCACTGGGATTTTTAAACCTTTGAAACTCATTCTAATACACAGCAAAAGTTTAGAACAAGTGCTACAGAAGGAACTTACATTGGATGGAAAGCTGGAATGGTTACATTTCAGGATCCTTTCAACTCTGAGAGTCTATGTTTGATTGTACATGTGACCCTTACTCTGACATCATACTAGAACAGACCTGAAGTGTCTTTGGATATGCAAATTAGAAATACATTGTTACAGTCATACTTCTTCCTAGATGTAGTTTCAAAGTACAAAGAAGACACAGCTATTATTTATACTTCTCTTTCAGGTTCTGATTATCTACTGCAGAGACCTTAAAAATAAACAATTTGATCAATTCAATTATTAAAAATATACTGAGAATCAACTGTCAGCAAAACACTCCTGTGGGTACCAGACATTTATTAATGAGTCAGCCAGAGTCTCAGATTTTTGGGGGGACTTAAAATTTAATAGGCACAAATGGTTGTACTACAAAAGTAGGGAAGGTATGTTTGAAGTCTAAGTGCATGATGGTTCATTTAAATGATTACGTTCAGCTATGAAGGAGAAAGGCAGGCAGATGTATGTTTTTTATCAGTGTAAAAGAACCTATCTTATTCATTTTATTGAAGAATAATAAACATCAAAGTAAATTTAAAAGTTTCAGGTGATATTTTACATATGTTTCAATATGTATATCTTACATATATATACACATATATATGTGTGTGTATATATATATATGTATATGTAAGGTATATAAGTCAGTAAGCATATGTGTCAGATTCCTCAGCCTCACTAAACATTTACCAAAAGGAATTATGTTATATGAAACCAAATCAATTTCTTCTAGTGGTTTTTCAATTAAGGGCTAAAGTAAATTTTTAAGTGATTCAAGAGATATTGGTAGTTTATGCAATTTAAATTTCCAATAACTTGAAGCAATTTCATAAAAATACAAGCTTGCCGGTGAATTATGCTGATTCTGCAAGATAAAGAATATTTGAGATGTGAGAGAATGTCAATTAATAAATACATATTTACTAAATTCCGCTTCAGGCAGTTAAACTTTTTGTTTGAACTAAACAAAACGGAATTCAAAGAGGCAGAGTAATGTAATACAACCAGAGTTAAAGGGAGACTTTAGATAAATGAGCCATCACATCTGGCCAATCATTTCAGCTCACTGTACCCAGATGGAACTGGAAATACCCAGTGATAGGAAAGGTCACTCACGGTGGCCAAAAGTAATACCCCTGCTGCCCAGTTACACCTCACAAATGAAATCTATATCCATATTGTCTTAGTTAATCTTCACTACTAAGCAAAATCAATCTAGGGGCGGCTGCTCAGCTGGAGCCAGGATTAAGTATTTTGTGGTCCCGTACCCTAATTTCTAGCACAGTGTACAAGTCACAGCAGTGATAAAATCAGCCAGCATATAGTGTTATAAAAATAGTAAAATGTTTTTAACTGAAAGTATAAGACTTTGGAGTAAATTAATGACTGGAAATCAACTCTTTGACTCGATTTATCATTATTTAATAATAATGAAGTACAAGACTAGGCAAGGCTTTATAAATTAAAAAAATAAAAATTATACATTTAAAAACCCACCTTCTGAGTGAAATAAAACAAATACTTGAAATTCAATAAATAAGACTGCTTACATCAGAGGCTACAATTTTAAATACAAACTTTAGTTTCTATTTTAGGCTGTATCTTCCAAATTCCAGTAAGGAAAAATATTCATGTGAGTTTCTTTTTATGCAAGACAAATAATTCTAGTCTCAAGAGAGCCCAACCCCAAATCAGCAAATAAAGTATCAATAAAAGCTATCTGCCTTGTTTTTTTTCCCATCTTGTTCCTTAAGAAGATCAACAGCAAATTTAAAACTGTACATGTAAAATCAAAAATCATAATCAAAACAATATGATGTACTAATAACTATTTTCTTTGAATCTTCTTTATTGAGTTCAAACCTAACTGAAATGAAAAAAAATATTAATTTTGAAGCTTTAGTATCAAGAGTACATCTTTACATTGATATCCAGATTTTAAGGAATAAATCTTCTGGTTCTACTGTCAATAAAAATGCCTGACTGGGCCTATTATTTCATTAAATATTTGAATCCATAAGGACCCTTGGTATGATTTGGCTGTGTCCCTACCAAAATTTCACCTTAAATTGTAATAATCCCCATGTGTCAAGAGCAGGACCAGGTGGAGATAACTAATTCAAGGGGCAGTTTTCCCCATACTGTTCTTGTGGTAATGAATAAATCTCACGAGATCTGATGGTTTTATAAATGGTAGATCCCTACAAAAGCTCTCTTGCCTGCCACCATGTAAGATGTGACTTTGCTCCACATTCCCCTCTGCCATGACAGTGAGACCTCCCAGCCATGTGGAACTGTGAGGCAATTAAACCTCTTTCCTTTATAAATTACCCAGTCTTTATTAGCAACGTGAGAATAGACTATCACATCCCTATTCTGTGCTCTTTTCCTTCCACTGTCTGCCTCTCCTCCATGCTCTCATACATTCCTAAGTTTTCAATTATCAGTCAGACACTGATGGTGTCACCATGACTTTTATAGCCCAGGCCTCCTCTCTGACTTGTATACACAACAGTCTAGTGCACAGCTCTCTTAACCATATTTCTTTTCACCATTGCCTGTCCTGCAAAAAAGAAAACTGTTGTTATAATTCTATGACATTCTAAAGAAACAAAGTATCCAAGAAAGTATGAAGTAACTTTAAATGAAATTTAATTGCTGCTGGGATATTATTCAATAGGAAATCAATTATTTAATTAGTTGACTGACATTTTGAATCAGGTCATCTTCACTTGCAAGTTTCTCTAAACCATATTTTCCAAGCACATTGGAATTCCATGTTTTCCAACAATATTCCCAAGAAAGGGAGAAGTTTCTTGTTTACTGTCACTGGCACAAGTCCACTGGTGCCAGGTGTGAGGAACAGCCCCAGTGACCTGAAGCCTGCAATGAGAAATGTGCTCATTGGACCCAACCTCTCTACCACCCAAGCCAGGATGCTTATTTATGGAGCAGAGAATTTCCTACAAGGTCCTTGAAAAAGGCAAATTCGAGCTAGACTTCAAATATCTAGGTCACTTTTTTTTTCCTAAGAAAAAGAAGTGAGTGACAGAGCACAAAGTAGCCAAGTAGGAATAAAGGAAAGGCTACAATTTGCATGAATATAAAAAATTGACAGGACAGACTATTTATAGTGTTCAGGTGTGAGCAGAATCACCAATAGCAAAGCTAAGGCTTAAATACTTAGGCTGCTTTAATATGTGCTTTGTTCATTTATGACTAGAATAAAAAGCATCAGAGAATGGGAATGACTATAAAATTTACCTCAAAGTTTTTGAGATAATTATTTTTAGGTATAAATAATTAGGGAAGAGAATAATAAAAATTAAGTGAAATATGTATATTATGAAAGCCTAGAAAATATTTTTAAATATCCATTTTGGCATATACATATGACTAATACTCAAGTACATACAAGCAGGCATTTTAATATTCTATCACAGATGTTTGACAATGTTCTTTAAAATCCAAGAAAATAGAAGACTTTGGAACTATCTGTCTATAGCCAGTCTCACTGTAGGCAAAACACAAAATGTTCTAAGCTCCTTTAGGTCCTAAAGGCTTGCAAGTCAAGAACTGGTTAGGCCTATAAAGTAGAAAAGAAGATTCAGTGACAGAACAAGGCTCTTACTAGACCTCTAAATATGTCTTCCTTCAACCTTAACTTGGACACTTTTAAAAAGCACAAGGATTTTTAGAGCAGTGAAGATACTCTGCATGATACTATAATGGTGAATACATTATACTTTTGTCCAAACCCATGGAGCATGCAACACCAGGAGTGAATCCTAATGTAAACTATGGACTCTTACTATGGATTCTGATGATGTGTCAGTGCAGACTCATCAGTTGTAACAAATGCACCACTCTGGTGTGGTATATTGGTAATGGAGAGGTGATGCATGTCTGAGGGCAGAGGGTATATGGGAAATCTCCGTGTCTTCCTTCGAATTTCGCTATAAACCAAAAACTGCTCCCAAAAAATAAAGTCTTTAAAAATTAAAAACTCCATTGATTTATAAACCCTATACCACTAGCTAGAGGTAAAAGCTTTAAATACTATATAAATTAATTAAAATATTAATTTTCAGCATAGATCATTTACCAGAGAATGAAGGAAAGAAACTAATACTGTTTCTGACAAGGAATTGAACAGGAAAGAATAAATAAATGTCTACATTCTAGGTACTGCATTAAGTATGTTACATACATAACAACTTAAATAACTATACTTAATGTTATCTGTGTGTGTGTGTGTGTGTGTGTGTATTTTTCTCTTTTAAGCATAACATATTTAAAAGACTACCAAAAACAAACGAAACACAAACAATCCTGAGGCACAGAAAAATCACAGCTAGGATTTTCATCTTCAACCCCAAAGCTCATAGAGTTCTGTCTTTATCAATAAGAAAAATAACAGCAACAAAACTGATTTTTAAAACAGACAACTATCTAACAATAATTTTCAAAGTAAGACAATAAGAACACAGAGGCATTTAGTGGCCTTTAGACAGGGTTACACAAAACAGGCCCATCTGTATCAATAGGACTGGCGACACTTCCACCAGTACAAGCCAAAAGAAGAATGCAATCATCTGTCTAAGAGTTGTACCAAAAGTTCTATCTATCCTATGAAGGAGGACATAAGAGATTGAGCTTTTTCATTCATTCTGGAGGACATTTTCTATTAAAGGGAAATACCCAGGCAAATCAAAATTCCAACTTTTAAACATTTTCTTTGTTAACATTATAATAATATCATCAAAAATCTCTATAAAGTGGTTATTTGTACTTAGAGCTCTATTTTCAAGTTTGGACTGGAGATATCTAAATTAAAGGCATTAGAAACATGCCACTATAATTTTCAGTGAAATCAATCTCACTCTAACTATATTCGGCAAACTCACAAGGCATCAAGCAGTATGTCTTGACACTAAAGGAAAAGAAACAGCAAAGGTATATATGTTTTATTCTCTACATTTGATTTACCTGTACACCTAGGTAATATGGATATACACACACATTTATATATATACTCAAATCTATACATATGTGTATATATATGTACATACGAATGTATGTATGAAGTACCTTTTGCTCTCTAGTTTACTACACACACACACACACCCAACATACAAAGAAAGAGAAGATAATTCAATGGTCAAACATTTGCTATGTTTCTGATTGTAACAAGTGCATATAGATTAACGCAAAAAGAACACCAACATGCTAACATGTTCATGTTAACAAATCTACTAAGTTTGAGGCCAAACTTTGTTTACTTAGCTAATGACTAAACAAGAAAGGTAAAGCAAAAGTCATCTCACATAATTTGTACTTTTCTCTAGCAATGTAATTGAAAAGAAAATCTTTTTGCTATCATAAAACAAAAGATTTATCTTTGAAGAGAAAAACTGCCATATTCCTTAAGAAAATAAACCAAGAGCCTCCAAAAATTTCACTGAAAAGCCAGCTAGGCCTCTGAAAGGCTTGCTCAAGCCTCCCGAGATTCATCTTTCCCTTTAGATAGCTCACCAATGATGGCTTCAAAAGAGGGAACACTGAGTGAGGCTCTGAATTTAATAATCTGGTTTAAGCAAAGGTAAGTGTCCCTTTTCTTAATTTCTCAGAGCAGAGCCAAGGCAAGGCTGAAATCTTTAAATACAAGCTAACCAAATATTTGGATATAATACAAAGGAAGTAAACATAGAAAGTCATGGGACTGAATAATCTGGCATAGAGTTTACCTGTTGTCAGTCTAAACTTCAGCACATAAGTGCCTCCCTATTCAGCTCCAACCTGCCCCAAATGCCCAATTATATCTAATAACTTAAATATCCAAACCCAAGAAATACATGAGATAGAGCATGAAGTCCATTTTGCTATCTAGTTTACTCCCACTTTTGAGGTTCAAGTTCATGTCTGCAAGTCTCCTCACAAGATTGAGCCTGAGAATATCCACCTACTTCAGGAGAGGCTCTGCCTACTTATGACAACAGGGCTTTAATCTACTGAATCGGGTATTTTCCTAACAGAGTACAGAGAACTGCAGCAGGAGAGGCTGGTCTGCTACAACTTTAGATGACATTCAAATCAAGGAATGTTTACATTTTGCAAAAGATATTTAATAAGGGAACCAGAATAAATTTAAATACAAGAAGTGTAACTTACATCTCACAGTGAATCCTGACTTTCATTACATTTAACTTTAAAACTAAGTAGACAAATTAAAAGTAAATATAGCACCATATTGTCAGTGTATTAATGAAATGCCTATGCTTTGAAAAATAAACACAGATAAAGAGTAAGAGCAATTTTTTAATCAAAGATAAACATAGATGCTCCTCAAGTAATAATGGGGTTATGTCCCAATAAACCTATTATAAACAGAAAATATTTTAAGTCAAAAATCCATTTAATACACCTAACCTACTAATCATCTTACCTTAGCCCAGTCAACCTTAAACATGTTCAGAACACATATTAGCCTAGAGTTGAGCAAAATCATCTAACACAAAGCCTATTTTATAAGGAAGTGTTGAATATCTTATGCAATTTATTGAATAATATACTTAAAGAAAAAACAAAATGGTTGGATGGGCAGTCTGAATGCCAAATAAATAGCATTGTAAAGTTGAATAACAGTAAATCGAAGCATTCTAAGTCAGGACTCATCTGTATATAAAAATTGTTCACTATTATCTAGAAATAGTCTAAGTGTTTGCTGTGGTCTAAATGTCTGCATTCCCCCAAAATTAATATGTTGAAACCTAATCTCCAATACAATTAATATTAAGAGGTGGAGCCTTTAGGAAATGTTTCGATCATGAGGACTCTCTTCTCAGGAACTGAATTAGTGTCTTTGTAAGAGAGGCTTAAGGGAGCTTGTCTTCCCTTCCGCAGTGTGAGGATGCACCAAGTAGGCACCACCTTTGAAGAAGAGAGCAAGCCCTCACCAGACACTGAATTTGCTGGTGCATTAACCTTGGACTTCTCAAGCTCCAAAAACATGAGCAATTAATAAATACCCGGTCGAAGGAATTTTGTTATAGCAGCCTGAATGGGCTAAACATGTTCTGGTTTCAGGAGGGTATTAATTTCTTGAAAGTGCTAATATGTTTCACAAGAATATTAATTTTTTTAAAGTTCTAAGCTAAGCTACAGTAAAAGTAGGCATGCATTGTTAGCAAAAGTGTTTACCGTGTCTATTATCATTTCATGCAGTACATAATAATTTATTTCTTTGAAATACCAGGACCTTTTTTTATTGTTCTTTGGTAAAACAAATAATAGTAAAAAGGTATTTTGGTTATATGTCAATTCAAAACGAGATTTACATGTTTCATGAGATTATCAACAAATGTTCCTTGAACAATTAGATGTCTACAGGCATAAGAATGAAGTTGTACCCCTACCTCATACAGCATATAATAAATTCACTCAAAATAGATCATACCTATATAAGGGCCGAAACTCTCAGAGAAAAACTTAGGACCAAATCTTTATGATTCTGGGTTAGGAAATTATTTCTTAGATATTATACAAACTATGCAAGTGACAAAAGAATAAACACATAAACTGGACTTCAACAAAATTAAGTACTTTGTGCTTTATAGGACACCACTGAGAAAGTGAAAAGAAAATCCAGAGGACGGGATAAAATACTTCCAAATTATATACTTGATAAGAAACTTGTATCCAGAATACAAAAAGATTTCTTACAACTCAAAAGTAAAAAGACAACCTAATTAAATATGGTCAAACAATTTGAGTAGACATTTCCCTAAAGTAGATATACAACTGGTCGGTAAGTACCTTAAAGGTGCTCAACATGACTAATTATTAGGGAAATGCAAATCAAAACCACAATATATACTGCACATCCACCAACCTTAGCACAATCAAAAAAAACAGATCATAATAAGTGTTGACAAAGATATGGAGAAATTACAACCCTCATACATTGCTAGAGTGAATGTAAAATGTGTAGCTGTTTCAATAGACATTTGGTGTCACTTAAAATGTTAAATATAGATTATCATCTGACCTAGTAATTCCATTGCTAGTTATATACCCAAGAGAACTGAAACATATGTCCATGTAAAAATATATACATAAATGTTCATAGCTACATTATTTATAGTAGCAAAATAATGGGAAAAACCTAAATGTCCATCAACTGAAGAATGAAATCAAAAAAGGGTGTATATCCAAATGGTGGAATACTATACAAAAATGAAACAAAGTGAAATATTTATATATGCTTGAACCTTGAAAACATTTTTCTAAATGAAAAAAGCCACATATTGAATTATTCCATTCATATGAAACTATTGAGTTGTATACTTTAAAAGGGTAAATTTTATGGTACATGAATTATATTTCAATAAAGCTGTTATAAAAGTGAGGTTTATAAGTCACAATCTGGGTTTAAGAAATGTAATTACAGCTATAATTGAATTGTTACCACAAATTATTTTAGATTTCTTTTATAACAAAAAAGTTCTTTAAAGCTGTCTTATTATTCAGACAAATGTTTATTTGTGGTCAAGTCAACATATTTAAAAGAACAAAAAATGCACAAAGACCCTAAAGGCATTGTCAATCAACTTTGCTGGACAGTAAACCAGCTTCCAGTGATAACCTACTTTATAGTAGTAACAGCTATTACTATTTTCATCATATTACTATTTTTTATCATATTACTATTTTTTCAACTTAAAAATGTACCCAATTTCAGTTTGGAATATTCCAGTCCAAATCTATTTCTAATTTGGTCCAATAAGTAGAATCTCCTGACATGACTGGCATTGACAAGGGGAGAAAGGGAATGGGAGAAGAAAGGGAAGAAGGATGGATCCATTTATTCTCCCACCTCTACCAATCACTGCTATAGCTCCACGACTGACCATCCCCAACAATTCTTTCATCTTTATCCAACTTTGGGTGCCTCTAATTCCCTTGGAAAGACTAAGATCCTGTCTTATTCATGTATCACCCATGGGGCCAAGCACACCATCCTTCATGTAGAAGGAATTCAGGAAGGGTTGGGTACTGAATCAACTATCTGAAATGGGATATCACACATTAAAAATGTTACAAAAAATTTTAATATACATTTTTTTAAAGGAGACCAATTCTCATACGTTAAAATCTAATACCAGTTCTCAGTCACTCACATGCCGTATTCAGACACAATGTTATTCAAGTAAGTTGTTAATAATAAAAAACTTCCAGTGTGTTTCAATGTTTGCTTTTTCTACAATCAAAATATATTTGAAACTATTCTTCTAGTAATGTTTTTGTTACGTGATTTATAATACTATTTTTGAGATGTAGAGAAAAGGGAAGTTAAAACTGGTGGGCAGGAAAACATTTATAAAAGTGTATTAGACATGAAAATATCTATCATATGTGGTAAATTTAAAAATGGCTGAAAATCTGTCTCTTGTATTATATGACGAAGGAGTACTAGAGGTATGTTTGGTAGGTACAAAGAATAAATATTCTTGATAAGGTAAAACTCTCAGATTTCACATACCATTATGTCTACTGGAAGGCAAATCAACTCAAGTTCCCATGCCTCATTTATCTATATTTGTCATTCTTGTTACTCACCACAATCTCTCATGCCCCTAAAAATGTTTAAGGGTTACTCTTTTCTCTTCCTTGAACAATTACCCTGTGCCTTTCCTACCTGACTAATTCTGTCATTCTCTGTGACTCAGTCAGAATTTTATTCCCTGCAGGAAGCCTGCTATGCCCTCTTCCTGGGCCCTATAGTGTCAGAGCCACAGAAATTAAAGATTACTCTATATTACTGTACCCTACAATATCAATCAGAAAAAAAAAATTGTTAAATGTTACCCTTACAGATACACACCACAAGTCTACATATCAACTTGGAGATCAGCTCTCAAAGTGATCACAAGTTGACTAACTTTAAGGAAGCCTTGGAATCTCCTCCCTGCTTACAAATTATCTAAAGGAAAACTAAAAACAAACAAACAAACAAAATAAACAAAACATAATGCAGGACAGCACCTAAACCAGAGATTTTTACCTTTTGTTCTTTTAGATAAAAGATTAATAAGCAGATATGGAAGAGTTATAGCAGTTCTCGGGAGACTATAAAGTGAAAGTATTTATAACGATTGTGAAGCATATCTAACCACATACAATGGAAATCAATTATATGGGATATGTTAAAACTCCTGTAAAGACCATATAGAGACAGCAGCCAACAAAATTATTCAGAACATTTCGTTTCCTCCCTTTGAAGTTTTGAACAGCCTAAAGACCTACTGACTACATATTTTTTCTTTTTTCATCTTATTTTCTACCTTAAAAAGAATAAAAACTGCACAAAGACCCTAAAGACATTGTCAATCAGCTTTGTTGGACAATAAACCAATTTCCAGTCATAACGACTTTATAGTTGTAACAGCTATTAGTATTTTCATCATATTACTATCTTTTCAACTTAAAAATCCAGTTAGTACACAGAAAAATCATGCTATCAGACAACCCTAATCCTGTAGAAGAACCTATACTGTGACTTAAATATACCACATTTGGAGATTCCAATCCTTACTTCTAAGTTGTCTATGTGGCTTACTTACTTGTGAGAAGTTTAAAGTGCTGGTTATACTGTACCAATAAATAAATACCAATAATGAAGATGCCTGACTAGTAAGCCTGATATAGGAAATAGATATATTTTAAAATGTCTTGTTCTGTAATTACATCCTATGCTATAGATCTCAGCATCTAAATTTTAATTTAAAATAATCTCAACAAAAGCTACTTGAATCCATGAAATGAACTGGTATGAATATGAAATATTATTTTTATTTTCAAAATCACAAATTTAAAACATGAAAAGTTATTTTTGTATTGAACCCACTTCTGAGCTATTTATTTCTGTTTTCAAATTACTGGTAATATCAATCCTTTCTGAGTGACTCTCTTGGGTGAAAGATTCTAATGGCCAACAGATGGGGTAAGTGCATAAACACTTAGAATTTCATCCCAAGCTAAATGTCTAGCATACATACACACCCATAAATACATTCAACTTGCTTTGTATTTGCCTTTAAAATTGAGAAAACTCACACCACAATTTAACCTGTGAAGTACTGTGTTAAAGCACTATTTTACTATTTAGCAGCTTAAAATACAGGCATTTAGCCATAATGTAACATAGCATTTAGGAAATAAATACAATGTATATTATCTGAACATGACTTTTACAAAATTTTTGAAGTTCCTTGAACTTATACTGGCATATTTATTAACAATACTAACTCCTATAATTTTCCTTCATTTTCTTGAATTCTAAAGGGGAGAGAGACAAGAATAGCTCCTAACAAAATATACAATTTTTTTTTTTTTTTTTTTTTGAGATGGAGTCTTGCTCTGTCACGCAGGCCGGAGTGCAGTAGAGCAATCTCAGTTCACTGCAACTTCCATGTCCTAGGTTCAAGAGATTCTCATGCCTCAGCCTCCCAAGTGGCTCAGATTACAGGTATGTGCCACCAAGCCAGGCTAATTTTTTACATTTTTAGTAGAGACCAGGTTCTGCCATGTTGGCCAGGCTGGTCTCGAACCCTTGACCTCAAGTGACCCACCCACCTCAGCCTCGCAAAGTGCTAGGATTATAGGCATGAGCCATTATGCTTAGCCCCTACAATAACACTTAAAAGTATTTCTACCAAATATAAATTTGAAAGGATATATTTTTCAAATGGTCAAAGATTTGTCTTAAAACTGTAACACTGAAAGGAAAAAGCATAGTTAAGCAAAAATTGTTATCAAGCTACACAAACATAATGCTTCCTTCTGCTTTCAATAATAAAAGTGAGAGTAAGGTTGTAAGACACAGAGTGAACTGAATGACCCTCACTTCCTTTCCTCAGGCTCTCACAGATACAAGTTAATTGGCACCAGAAAAGCTGGGTAGGAAAGTGTGCACATTTCCATATGACACAGATTGGCCTGTGACTCCAAACTGGCATGTTTACGTGCAAAGGGTGTACATTTTGCTTTTTTATTCAAAGCTATGTTCATACAAAATTCAAACCTTTTACTTAATGCTGCAGGATTTAGTACTGTGCAGCTGTCTATTGCGTTCACCCTCAGTTGCAAAAAGTTTAATTAAATCACTACTCGCTCACCAACTAAAATGACAGAATTTGCATCTATGCTGCCAATTTGCTCCCACCACAGTATGTCTACTACTGCTGTCACCACCTAAAATGGACCCTTCCCCTTCTTGTATGAATCATGCTTGTGGCTCTATAGATATCAGTCTTATAAACTCTGATTTCTAATAAGGATCCTAGTTCTAAATCAAAAACAACTGCAACTGCTGAGAATTAGGCATTATTGGTTACATTTTTATAAAGTCTGACTAGGCATTAAGAATTTAATTGCTCTTACTTTCACAAAAGTTATCTTCCTTGAAATATCACTTTATAAATTTTGTGTCATTCTTAAGCATTTAAACATCCAGGAGACAGATACTGACCCCTTAAAACACAAATTCAAATTTTATAACAGAAAAGAGTAGGAAACCAAAAATTATTTCTAAAAGTTGTGGTTTTAGCCAACTGTTCCTTAATGCATATCTCCTCTAAGCAATGATCATAAAGGTTACTAAAACATATGATCAATACTAGAGCCACAGCAGCATACTGGAATTCTTACAGAAAATATGGTCCAAAACGATTAAAAATAAATAAATAAATATATATATATAAAATCTCCAAATAGCCTATAACATTTTTAGTCCTTCTTAGTTGCAGTGCTTTACTAGAAAACATTATCTTTCATTTTTACTTTTTTTAACTTTTATTTTAGATTCAGGGGTACATGTGCAGGTTTGTTAAGTAGGTAAATAGTGTCACTGGGATTTGGTGTACAGATTATTTTGTCATCCAAGTAATAAGCATAGTACCCCACAGGTACTATTTTGATCCTCAGATCCTCATCCTCCTCCCATTCTCCACCCTCAAGTAGTCCCTAGGGTCTGTTGTTCCCTTCTTTGTGTCCATGTGTACTCAATGTAGAAAACATCATTTTACAGGGAAATAAAATGCTGCTAAGGAGAGCATGTCAGTACTACAAAGTTGTTCAGTACATCTTGAAGAAAGTAGTCAAAGCCATTCTCCCCTTATTTAGAAAGCCAATAAAGTCACCAGGGCCAGAAAAGTGACTTCAAATTACATCAGAAAAGTAAGACTGCAAAGTGGGCTCAAGGTGTATAGAAAGATCTACATTATATGCTCAGGCAACTATCAACTACATGTAACAGCAACATAAATATAGCTGCTAACTACATTTCCTGTCTCATACTCTCAACAAAGTATCTATGACTTCCAAGTGTCGATGGAGGCCTCCTTCTCGTGTGAGGCACCACAGTGACTCCTACGTCTCTCATTTACACTTTCTGTTTCACCCATCCTTCTACATTCCAACAAAGCAGTGCTCTTCCTGGTCCACAATTTCTCAAGGTATGCCTTCAATTCATCCATTCCTAATTACTGAGCAATTTCTCTCCTGCCCATATTACCTACCCAGAACCATCCTTTCATCCAAGCTCCTGTTTCGCACTTCAAACTAACAGAAGGACATTTTCATTTGATTGCTTTCTTAATACTAAAATCGCTCCTTCCTCCCAGTACTGTCCCTCCCCACAGTTACGCTCCCCAATTATAATTGAGCAATTCTCAAAGACGTCATTTCTCTTTTTGGAAAAGTTCCCTAGTTCACTAAGTTCCACCACATCCAGGCTAACTCCTCTACAAGGCTTTTGGACTCTAAAATACGATTTCACTAATCCTCTAAAATATGATTCTATTAACTTCCCACAAATCCCCAATCATGTACCTTTCACTCTATCAATAAATAATCCCAGCCTTTGACTTTCATTCACATTACTCCCCTTGCCAAGAATATGCTTATCTCTCCTACCAATGGAAACACACATTCAAGAGTCAACTTAGGTCACTCTTCTCTAAAATATTTCCCCTTCTTCCCCTTTTATCCCAGATGAGTCTTATAGCAGAATTCTTTCTCATGTCTAGTATTCTCCATAAATTTAATTTTATTACTTATGGGTCAAAGACAAAACCCTTAGAGAATGTTTAAATCTCTCTCAGTAACTAACATGTAATGTTAACATACCACATATTAGTTACTTAATAAATGGAGAGAAATTTACCATATACGATTGTATATTATCTTCTCAAAACTTCACGATCACTTTTAAGATAATTTCCAAATAAGTTATTTTTCTAATGAGTAAATACATCAATAGAGCAGTAAGCGTGGCAGTATCAAGAGAAATCGAAAAGTAAAAAAAATTGCCTTGCAGAAAGAGATTTAAGTGAGAATTTTCTCATGTCATTTCTGCTTGTCTTCTAACCGCATTTGTACCAGACTATCTTTGCAAAAATATTTGCATAGCAAACCACCTTGTCATTTAGAGATGGTACCTTGCTCCAGGTTAAAGGATAGATTTGTTTCATGACCAGGATAATAAAGTTAACACCTCCCTGCAGAGAAAGATTGGGCAGCTTTGCTAGAAGCCCCTTAAAAGACTAGGAATTTCCTAAACTCAGTGTTCCTTTGCTATGATACAAATCCACTGTGAGCAAGAATCCACCTGGGACACTCAGCATTGTCCCTGAAAGGATTTGGGGACATACAGGGAACCGACAAGCACATGATGCTCATGCTGCCTCCTATGCTCTAAATAATAAAGTCCCCTGTCTCTGACCCAGGAGTCTCCTGTCTTCTTGTCAGCATCATGTAACTGCGGCAGACTAGCAAGCTGGGTAAACTTTCAGACCCTTGGTTGTTCCTGACAATTTTTAGATGTTAGGGGTTTCCAGTTTACAGAATAAAACCAAAGCTACCACATTGAATTCTACATATCTAACATGCAATGTCATATCCCGAAAACAATATGTTGAGCGAAAAAGGCAAACTCAAAAGTGTGAAGGCTTCATAATTTAATGATACGAAGTAAATAAGAATGATCGTTGCTTCTCAGAGCGGGGATGGGTAGGAACTAAATGGAAATAAGAAAAATTTTTAGGGGTGCTAGGAATATTCCATATCTTGACTAGGGTAGTGGTTACAATGATGCACATGACTGTTAGAATACATTAAGCCATAAAGTTAAGACTGTGCATTTTAATGTCTATAAATTATATCTCAATAAGAAAGCATTAAAAATTTGAGATAGCTAAACACTGAATATGTTACAGTCCCTTTTAGTTTCAGGACAGAATAATTCATAAAACATTAGCAGAAATACTGATCACTTTCACGAGCATTCTGTTCAATATCTTTCCTAGGGAGGTAGCTGCAATTTAGGAATTTAAGTGTATGTATTGTGGAGTCAGATTACTTGGTTTTACACTCAGATCTTTCAGTTACCAGCTAGGTACTCTCCACTAACTTCCTTAATCTTTTCATGCTTGGGCTTCATAACTTTTAACAGAAGTATAAAAGAATTTCCTATATGTGATTTTGAGAATGAAATTAGATAGTACAGGTAGAGTGCCTAGTATACAGAAGCATTCTCTAAAGATTAATTGTTACCAACTAATAATAACACAGGATTCAAAATAAATTCAGGACATTTCTGTTAAAGCAAAAGAGTAATATAATTTTAAAAATCTAGTAAGTATAATATACATTCATTAATGAGAAAACTAGGTGGGATATTTATAATGGCCTAAAAGTCACTTAGTTATATAATCAAAGCAACAGATTCACATCACATTCTGGCACACGTGAATTTGAAGTACCTAAAGAAAAAACTTAAGTCAAATAAACATCACTTTGGGTAAATGTTTCAAGTTCAGACAGATGTTTCTCATCTACTTTGTGACAACTATTTTAGGTCTATTTTCCTAATGTAATGAATGTAAAGGAGGTAAATCCAATTGAATACTAATCCTGATCTTGCCTGAAGAGTAAGTTGATGACAAAATTTTTAAAAAACATGACTAAAAAGAAAATATGTAAAAGGACAAAATCTAGAATCGGATAGTACAAACACAGGGAAAAGGAGGAAAAGGGATGAAATAACAGTGCTGGAAAAGCACTTTGCTGCAACAAAGGGCAAGGGTCAGACAAAGCTGGGTGGGCTTTATGGCTGCATATCGGACCACACACTCTCTGCAGCATTGATGTCACAGTATCCCCCATACAGAGGCACATCTGCCACACAGGTACCAGAATGGTCTCAGCACTGTGTTCTTTATAATTATTCCCAACATTTTAAAAGGAAATTATAAGAGAGATAATAATAAGCAATAATAATGTACAATTTGTATCCTATATCAGATTTAACTGCATCATTGGAAAACTTCTAACATTTGCTATCGATTTTATTAAAATTATTTCAATATTTAGCAGTTATTATTATTTGTCTGAGATGTGAGGTATTTTATGTTACTTGTCATGTGATTTGAAAAAAAGTTTGAACGTATAAGAAAAATAATCAAGTTAATGAGAAACATAAATTCTCAGGAAACAAATGAAGTCATTTAGCAATACAGGAGGAAAGAGAATATTGAATCGCTGCTTTCAGTTTGCTCCAACAATAAAATGCTGTGGCCAAATGATGGTTACTACTGAGTGCTTACATAGAAATGTGACTCAGGTCTAAGGCAAACAGGGTCCTTTTTTTGCTGAAAAATTACAACACCTGGTATACGGCAGTAACACAACTAAAGATGATGAGTTTCAGACTTCAAATAAATAGCTGTTAAAACAAAAAAGACTACAACTAAGAGATTATTTCTGTTTTTGTCTTTAAGCCTTCTTATTTTCACATTTCTAATTTTTTGAAGTACAATATTATACCATGTGCTTCACACAGGAATTGGAAGGAACAGACATTACAATCCCTCCCAAGCTACACTTTAAGAGGCAGCATTACAGAAAAGGTTACCACACACTTCAGTGATCCACTATAATTGTGCAGACAACAAAATGTTACAGGAGAAAAAAAAGACATTTTAATTACAACTACATTCATTTCTATCTAAAAAGCAGGTGCATACACTTACATATGTAAATTCAATAAAGTTCACACTTCCTTCTCTTTTGACTTGCCAGATCTGAGTAATTAATCTGAAAACTTGGCTTCTAATTGCATTAGTTGACTCCTCAAACTAAACAGTGAAAAATCTGCTATTAACAAAGAATTGTATATGATCATTTTTTAAAAATCATTTTGGCTTATCTTTATTGTAAAGCATTTTTTCCCAGTCCTAAGGATTTTCAGGTTTGAAATCAAGATGAACTTTTTATCCTACAGTAACTCTCCCAGAACTGTCCATTTAAATTTTAATCTAGAAAGAGAAGCTTGTCTAAGTCTCCTACTTGCTGTTAAAAGCTACCTCAGCCCCTCTATACAGTCAAGACAGCCAAGTTTTTACTCCATGTCTCAAGGAGATGGAAGTGTTCTGTTGGCAAATAGCCAGAAGACTAGCTCAACAGGAACTGTCCAAATCAAAAACCAGGAATCAGAAAATTTCAGACTCCTCCTTCAACTTCCTTCCCAAATGCAAACTGGCCACTAAAACAAATGGCCTTCACTTCCTCTCTAGTGCCTGTCACTGCCTTATTCAGGACGTCTCACCACTGCTCACTGCTCTTCCTCCCTGGCCTTTCTACCTTCAACCTTGCCCAACCCAGAGCTGTTTTCCACACTGTAGAATGATGGTTGTCTCGAGGGTAGGTATGATCACGTCACACAAGAGAGCTCACAATCTGTGCTTCACTACCTTGCAACCACACTACCTGCCACTCCCTACAAACACCCTGTTTCTCAGTTGTACTTGATATTCTCAGTCTGCACCACAATCTCTGACGCCCTCAAAGCTTAAAGTATGCTTTTTTCTCTTCCTTGACAGCCTAACCATTGCCTTTCCCACGTGGCTAACTCTTAGTCATTCTTTATGACTCAGTCTGAGTTTCATTCCCTCCAGAAACCTTTCCATGCCCCTCTTCCTTGGCCCTATAGCAGCACCTTGATCCACCTACACAGAACTGTTCACATCATAATTGATCCTGTTTTTTGTCTTTCCTGCCAATTCCTTGAAGGAATAATTCTTCTTCACCCCTGTATCTCCAGCATCAACAGTTCAAACACAGTAGCACTTTTTAAATGTTTACTAAGTTTTTGTTTTGTTTTTTAGAGAGATTGTAGTTACTGACAAAATGATAAAGAGCATGTGGTCGTAAAAGAAATACTTCATAAATTCAGAGTTGTAATAAGCTCTGAAAATAATCTTTTCAACTTAATTTACAGCAAATGAGGTTTATAGAAAAAGAGAAGATTTTCCCAATAGCACGGAGATGAGAGAAGGAAAAACAAACCAGTGGAGACACCCTCCCCTACCCCCCAAATCTAAAACCTCTCTAAGGAAAAGATATCTGGGGGATACAATGGATAAATGGAATGCCATCTATTTCAGCACCAACCACACAATTCTATGAAGTGCATGAGGAGCTCTTCCTAGTGTCACCAGTAAAATATGTGTTTCTTCACCCAAGGCTCAAAGAGTCTACCTGTGTTGGTGCCTACAATTCCAAAACTTGCTCTTGGAACAGTCGCTTCCTCCACTGGGAAGGAGTTGCCACACCTGTAAAGGGAACACGTTGTTCGTGATCGCTCAGGTCACCCTCTATCTCTGATAGTCTCTGAATTTAGAATACAGTTTAAACATAGTCAACATAGTCCTGGATAGATACAGGGAAGGGGTGAGGGAAGTCCACTTACAATCAGGACTGGGTGTGAATGCTATAGGAACCTAGAATATTAGAACTAGGGCTGATCTGGGATTATTCTAATCAATAACCTTCTTAGAGAAGCCGAGGGGACTAAACCCCAGAAAACTTCAGGACCCGCCCAGGGTCTCCCCAGAATTCGGCTCGTCCTCTCCCAGTCCTGAGCTTAGGCAAAATCACCAGAAACGCCGGCTCCTTTCCCTTTCCTTCAGATAGGTCTCGGGTCCAGAGTCGGCGCTTGCTAGCGCGAGGCGTGACGGGGCGGGCAGAGGCAGCCACCTGTGACTTTCCCATCCCTCAGGTCCAGCAGTGCACACGGGGTGCTCTCGCGTCAACGCCGACGGAGTGACCTGCAAACGCGTGCCCCGCGGGCGGTAGAGCCGGCCGTTCACTGCTCGGTTGCTGGCCACCAGGGAAGAGTGCCTGGGCAGGAACCCTATCCCAGACCCACGCGCCAAGTCGCTCCCGAGCGGCGGCTTCCGGCCGCCATGGTTTCCATAGCAACAACATGGTCGGCTGCCGGGTCCCAGAGACGCCCTAGGGTCATAGGTCATCTCCGTGGCAACGGAAACTTCCCGCGCTACGGCGGCTCCAACGGGCCGTTTCCGCCGCATTGCGTAGCGGAGACCACCGCGAGCCAAAGCTGGGAGCGCGGTGATGACTGATCCCCGTGAGCAGAGGGCGGCGGCGGGACCGGGGGCTCTGGGCCAACGGGTAAAGCCAGGAGGAAGCCCACTTTCCCCGTCGGGCTCCCCCCTTTTCAGGGCCAAAGCAGCTCAGATTCGGAAGCCGGCTTCAGCCAGATTACCGAGGGGCTCCACGCCTGGAGGCACAGCTGCAGCATGGGCCCGCTCGTGGCTTTGCAGAAAGCATATAATGACACACTTCTCTGGAAGCCCGGGGCCTGGGCCCAGAACCCTGGCTTCTGCCAAACTTTCTGGTCCTTGATACCAACTCCCCGCCTCTCTGCCTGAGGCCACAGCGGCCCAGCACCCTGCACCTTTTAAAGTGGCACCAAAAAGGAAGAAGCGAAATAGATGAGGGTGGTGGGCGCGAGTGCAGGAAGCTGTGAGGTTGAAAGATGACTGCTTTTTGAACTGAGAAAGAACAAAATACTAAGCGAGAAACTCCTTCCAAAGCAACTGGAACTCGAGTTCTAATTCTTTGCAATTGAGGCTCCCAGTTACCATCTTCAGAGAAAGGAGCTCCTCAAAAGAGGAACAGTTTATTCTTTGCGGAATGTCTTATTAAGAAGAAAATTAAAGATTAGAAAAGAAAATGAAGGGTCTGGGAGCTGAGCACCTAATGGTGCCCTAACGTTTGCTATTCTGACGCCGAGAGTGCCAGATGGGGAGAAAGCCATGAGCTTTTCAGCTTGTGTATTTTGTGAGAAACTCGGGAGTGAAGAGAAGACTAAGGCCTTGAGACTGAGAAGGAAGCTATAAAATGTGGGCCAAGGGAATGTCTGCAGGACCGGGTTTCAGGCCACCCTATCGTCACGGATGAAGAGCCACTAACAGCTTTTTTTCTTTACATTTTATAGTAGTCAGATTCCTGGTTGGCACTTTGGGGAAGGAATAAGCATTAAGCGACTTTAACCAAGTAAAATGTATAGTCCTGCCCATTGCAGTCCCATAGCTCATTTTCCCAGAGACACCTATTTTTCACTCTTAATTCATTTTATTAAAGTGTATTGTAAACCTACCATGTGTCATGAGCAGAGGTTTTGTCAAGACACAGTGACAGAGGGGTGCCCAGCAGTTGTTGGGTGACTTCTTACATAATGTTACTAGATTGATCAAACAAGAACTTCACTGTTTCCTGTAAAACATGTTTGCGATATTCATCCATTTTTGCCTTCATGTTTAGGAAGCCCCTAAGAATCCCTCCTTTTGTTCCCTTCCCTTCATCATCCTACCTTGTACATTCTGACCAAAGTAAAAAAAAAAAATAGTGGCAACTGGAGAACACAGAAAAAAACATCAGGACATAGTTGGTCCAGATACCAAAGAGCTATTGCATCTCTAGAGGTATACGGAGGAACTGAGAAGCTCTCTCAGAAAACTCCCTGCCCTTCATACCCAGGTTAAACACATAACTTAACCTGGTACATGGTATACAAGTCCAAAGGAACACCACACAGGCTATGGCACTGAGCAGGCAGATGTGTAAATCGGTCTTTCCCTGTCCCACAATTCCTCCTGGAGGTAATACTGAGTTGGGCTCAAAGGTTTGCAATGACTTGTTTAACACTGAAAAAGCTCCTGTTAGACTGTTCAAATATCCCAACTGTTTCCTCTTAAGGCAAAAGAAACTATTTTGAATAAATGCTTCCATTTTGAGACATCTACGTGGTATTTATAGAAAGCTTGTGAGTCAATTTGAGTGAGGTATGATGCCAAAATGTGCAAAGAAGTGAAAACATTGGTTGTTGTCCTTGTTACCATATGTATAAAAACACTTCACAAAAGTCTCCAACGTTTGTGTTGCTAAAACATGGAAGACTGGGTTCGAACATTTTAAAGGAATGGTTCATTGTGGGAAATGTGAAGTATAGTATAGAATTAGCTTTAGCACCTTCAGAAAGCAATGCAGCATTTGAACAAATTTTCTCAGTTATGGATGCTAAGATGAGAACAACTTGTACAGCCAAAGTCATCTTCATTGTTAAAACTAAGTTTAGATTATCACGCATTGAATTTTACACTTATTAACTGGCCTATGCATTTCAAAAAAGAAAAATTCACTCTCCCAACAAGGCAGTACTTGGAAGCCTACCTAAAATGCCATCCTTTAGTTCCTGGAGTGGCACTGCTCTGCAAAACCCATTTTGCTACCTCAGTAACTAAAGCTTCCTGGATGGAGTCCAAGGCCAACTCATACTACATTGAATCCCACTCAAAGCCAAGCATGTTAGAAGAAGCAGCTTACATCTGTTTGGTGTTTCAGCCGTGCAGTCTGAATCTGAAGTTTTCATTTGAAATATAGTCAGTGTTTTAGACATGCAGAGGTTGTGGCCCATGTGTGGCTCACCCAGCTCTACTGGAACCTAGGATGAGTCGGTAGGCTAAGAAGGTGGAGGAGTAAAAAGTGCTTACTCTTCTTTCCTCTCTTCCTATTTTCCCACTTCCAAACACCATGGCAGCCCTAGATGTAAAGCAAGTAGCTTTTTAAAATAACATAAATGAGTAACAGGGGCATACCAGGTGTTTTGGCACCTAAAACAGCTTAGTGAAAAGCAAAAGCAAAGCTGAAAGACAGCCAGACAAGTAGGAAATAGACAGTGATCATGGGTCCTGCCAAGCCCTGCATGTTCCATCTCAAAGTTACAAGATAGAGTGGGAGACTGAGTTCAGAAAAAGAGAGTTTATGGAATGTTCTCAGTGTGCTGTGCAGAACTGGGTCTAGGGCATCTGCTTCGTACTAACACTTGGCACTGACATTTGTACTCAATAAAATCCTCTTAGATCATGATTTATCTTAAAATCTGTGCTTTCCGAAATCCTATCAAACCATGGAAGTTTGGGGGTATCCTGTGTGTGGTTGAGTGGGTGTATCTGTTTGAGGGTCCTGTGTGTGGTTGAGTGGGTATATTTGTTCGAAGGTCCTGTGTGTGGTTGAGTGGGTATATCTGTTCGAAGGTCAATTTGTGTGGTTGAGTGGGTGTATCTGTTTGAGGGTCCTGTGTGTAGTTGAGTTGGTATATCTGTTTGAAGGTCCTGTGTGTGGTTGCGTGGGTGTATCTGTTTGAAGGTCCTGTGTGTGGTTGTGTGGGTGTATCTGTTTGAGGGTCTGTGGCTTCCTTTGCTAGTTTTACATTATGAGCCTGAAGAGACCACAATGACGTGACCTTAGTATTTATCTTTATTGTGTATTTTCTTTTTTCAACCACATTTCTTTCCTGAGTACCCTTGGCTTAAAGTGCAGTGACCCAGATTATTTCCAAAAGGGGCCTATTATAGACATAGGTCAATCCAAACTATCATACTGGTTTAAAGAAACCTATGAAGTATCCTACAGACAAAATAAATGCCTTGGATTTAGTATTCCCTATTTAATGATTTGCCTAAAATACAGTCACCTTGCATGACTCATACAGTGAAAGTTGAAGCAGGTAACATTTATTCTAAATGCATAGCTGTTGTTCTGTTAGGAAAGTAGGACATTTAAGAGTGAGTGTGTGTGTGTGTGTGTGTGTGTGTGTGTGTGTGTTCTCTGATAATGGCTGTTAGGGTGTTTTTATGAAGATAGCAAATTTACTTTATATCCAGGACTTTTAAGCCATTGCGATTTACTTTTAAAAGCATATATTGTGCGAAGATGTTTTTCATGTTCTCTTCCAGTTAAATTTTACATAAAACAAGCCCAAAGCACTATTTAATGAATGCGTCTTACTTAAATATTAATAATGAACTAATCAGTAACTTTTGCATAGATGAATAACTTTGTCCTTAAATTCATAACTCTATTATCTGCTTATTTTCACACCAACCTGATTCTATAGCAATGCTCTGAAATTCCTCCCAGGAACGCCTGACCAAATTACCTACACTTGTTGACAGTTTAAACAATTGGAAATTATCAGTAAGTTATTTCATAACTTTCAAACGTTTAGGAAGCAAAATTAACCAAATATTTTTCTTTGAAATAATAATAGGTGCTTTATACCAAATTCACTGGTGTTTGGTAGTATTCTCCCAAGTTCCTTAGTTTTTAAACCAATTAATTGTCCTCTTTTTAAATTTAAGATAACATAATAGGTAGTAGTCAATCTGTTCATTTTGGCTGTAATAGTTAAGAGAATTTTCGTGTTTGTTTTATTTTCATTACCCAATTAACTTTTTAGTTCTACTGCTGTCTTGGGATCAAAAACCTGCAAAAGGTTTTAGGTTTCATGTTAATAGCAGGAGAATGGAACTCACAAAGTAAAATACTGAAAGAGAATGGCTAGGCATGGGTTTGATTCAAACTTACAGGCTAAAAGTTTTAGAAGGTAAGATAAATAATGTGGTGCATTAATGTTCTATTTAAATATATGTAATATATTATATATATTGTTATATATATTATATCATATATTACATGCAGCAACTCCCAGGTTAGAACCCATATCCCTGGTTATCTAAGACTAAATTATCCTATTAGAATAGTTGGTGATGTTCTTAGATACACTTTGAGTTAACCCACCAATTCGTACCCAAATACTTTAGCATTCATAAGCTGCAAAATAAATTGCTCTAAAAATAAATTGTCATTTGTTTGACAGTTTCCAAAAATGCCTTGGAAGGGGGGAAAAACTATTCCAGAGAGACGAAAGTGGATGGGATGAAGGAAGTGTAATAAAAAGATTGTGAATTGTGTATAGGGAGAAATTAGTGTTTCTAGTAAAATTGTTTAAAAAAAAATTATAAAGGCCTACAAAAAACTTACTGTTCTGTGCTAAATTATTTCCCACTCTCCAGTACTATGGAAGGACTGATTTCAAGGTCCCTAAGGCAAATGATCACATCTAAATAAAAAATGCTTTTACAGTATTCTTTTCTCAGAAGAGAGTTAAATCTTTTCACAGAACACAAGAAGGGTTCAAAAGATAACTGTTTTTACGGTGTAAAGCAGTGACGCCTCCCCTTCCCACTGCAGCCCTTGGCCTGTCTCACTTCCGGAAGTCTTGCAAAAAGGGTCTTCATATTAGGCTGTGAGATAGTGCTGCGGATGTAGGTTGGTTTTGTGTGAACCAAGCATCAGCAAGTTTCAGGTTTGATATCGGGGACTTGGGGTACATCTTGGGGTACATCTCATAGCTGAATTAGACATGCGGGTAGAAAGGTGGCAACACTGTTTTCTCCTTGGGCAATTCTCAGATTGGTGTGTTGTTTCAGAGTTGCTAAACGCTCAGGAGTTAAGAAAAGAGAAGGGTAAAAGGACGGAGGAGGAGGAAACGGGGTGAATAGAAAAGGTGTAAGAGCTAGAACACAGGAAGGAGGACTGAGGCAGAGCCCAGAGCCCACTGCAGCACCGAGTCCACCGAGCAGCCAGAGGCTACTACGAGAGCCTCAATTGCCACCCCGAAATACCAGCTGGGGGCAAACTTCTCCGCCCCAGCGCAGGAGCCCCTGCCCTTTTGGACAGCCTAACAGCTCGCAGTTTCTCCTTTGCTGCAGGAATGGTGGCCGCAAACAGTCTCAGCCTCCACACCCACCACATCGGTCCCCGCCCACCCACACCTCCTCCTCGTCCTCCTCTGCCTCCCGCTGCACCCACAGGCGGCAGCCCCCTCGGAGCGCGCCACCCCAGCTACGTGGCATTGGCAAGCTTCGGAGGCTGGAGGGCAGCAGCCACTTGCTGCCCCAGTCGCTGGGGCTCTGGGTGCCAGTGCGGCCCCAGGCTGAGCCCAGGGTGTCAGGGAGGCCGTGGAGAGCCGTGATCTACTGCACCGCAGTGCCAGCGTCAGGAGCCTCGGGAACCCGGGCTGCCACTGCGGGACGGCCGGTTTCCCTGCTCCCTCCTTCAAACACAACCCCAGACGAGAATACTCAATCCTGTTTCCCTTCCCACCCTGCTAGAGCCGGGGGACGCCACAGGCCCGGCTGCCAGTGTGAGCGGTTCCGGGGAAGGCTGCGTCCAGCCTCCTCGCCAGTGCCGCCGCCACCACCATGCAGCCCTCCTGCCTGGCCTCTCCTGGGTTGCTAGCCCACAGCTCCGCGGCCGCCCCCCATCGCGTCAGGCCGAGACGTGGGGACGGGAACCCCTGGGATCCGACTCCCCGGATCAGATGCATTTGCATTCCTTATGTAATGTACTGCAAGTTTCCCTGTTGGAGCCCTTTGGAATCGGGGCGCATGATCATCCGTAGGCTTAAAAGCAGGAACTCACGGCCTGGCTCACCCCTACCCCTGGCCCTGTGGGACCCCGACGCAGGGCTTTGATGCCGCTTTCTAAAGGGGGACTTCAATTACAAATATTAGAGGGGCTGGGCTTGTCTTCCCAGTCTGGGGTTCCCTCCAGGCGCAAGCCTTGCTCAAGTATTCCCAGTGGCAGGATGTGTCAGAGGCAGACGGGGAATGAGTTAATGCTCGGGCACCCGGAGCCGGACGGGGGAGGGACGCGGGGGCTGACGGAGGAGCGGGAACGCGAGGGAGGGGGCCTCGTTTACTTTGGTAAAGGTGATCGTGGTGGCGAATATTGTGAAGCTAATCAGAAAGTCTAGAGCAGGTTCTCGACACCCAGCTACGTCCCCCGAACCTGCTGCAGAAGTAAGGAGAGCTCGCGGTTCTTTTTCCTGGCAACTACCGAAGCTTCAGCTGCCTGGGGCACAACCTTAAGCTATAGCCCTTCACTATTCCACCAAACCTAGGCAACCAAATACATTTTTAAAAAAAGTTTCCTCCTCCCTCCTAGTGATGGATTGTGTCACAGCCAAGAGATGCTGATAATGGTTTTGGGGTTCGCAGACGCCGATCCAGCTGTTACTTGTTTATTCATGCAACACCTCTATATGCAACACTGTCCTGGTTCCTGGTATGTTTCCCCTGCCTTCCTGCATAGCAGAAATGCAGATCTAGCTCGATGAGCAACAGACAGGTTATTATGAGGAAAAACATAACACGATGCATGTTTTGCTTACCAGTTGGGTTCTTGTTTTTCTTAAGACTCTTGCCACAAAGACACTGCAGCATATGCGTTCCTTTGCTGAAAATGTTCCAAAGAAACCACATTGATTTGGGCGAAAAGCAATCCAGCAGCTTAGACACCCTGAGAAAGAAGAGATCCTTGTGGTTGCATAATAATAATTTGAAATCAGTTCTCCTGAAGAGGGGCACCGGTTTTACCATAGGAAAAACGATAATATTCCGGATCTTCTCCCAGTTTTTTCCCCTCACGTGGTATATTTCTTTGAGACTTCTCAGTGACTGTTTTTTTTCGGCCAGGGTGAATGATTTATCCCCCCTCGATCACCACCGGATTATTACCAAAAGGTTGGAAGAAAAATCCTTTTTCAGCATGAAGCCAAACAAAAAAGCAAAGAAATCCCAACTGAGATCAAAACTAATCAGGGAGAACAGTAATGCACAAAAGATCCCCAAAGAGAAAACCATAGCCTTTTTACTTGATCGCTATGAGGATGGGTGGATCTGCAGAAGGCAAAGCAGGATTCATCTTACTGAGAGAAGACTGCCATTGTGTAGCCCCTAGGAGAGAAGGAAAAAAAAAAAAAAGGAAAGAAAGAAAGAAAAAAGAAAAAAAAAAGAAAAAAAAAACACCACCACACACATTCACACACCAATACCACCTCCGAGATTGAGTCTGACAGCCGAAGACAGAGCCTCCCTTCTCCCAGGGTCGATTTTTTTTTATAATCAATCGCCAGTGCTCAGTGGGATCGGTTTGAACCTGCAGTTCTCAATCACCACGAAGAAAAGATGCAAATTTAGGTGCCCCCTCCCCTTGTCAGTCTTGTAGTAGGTAGAGAGCGCCACAAATCCCCTTCCTCCTTCCTCTCACTCTTCCAGTTTCCAACAACCGTGAGCATGAGGAAAATCTCCCCTCCGGATTCCTCGCACAGCCTCGGATGTGAGTTACAGGCATTAGAGGGAGGAGGAGGAGGAGTTGAAGTTTGCATTGAAAAGACTGGCTTTCCATGACGTAGCCACGTGCTTTTAGACCCGTCACCAGTGAGATGCTTCAACCAGCCCAGGGAGGGCAGTGTCACTGCAGTCTCTCGGCTAGGGCCCCTCCTGAAGTCTCTCCACCCTCCAGCTCCAGCCCCAGCCCCAGAGCCAACGCGCGACCCTCTCTCCCTCCTCCGCCAAGCACCAGTCGGCCTGCTGTTTGCTTTTGGAGCAAATCTAACAGTCTTCGGTTAAAAGTGAATTTTGAAAAGAAAAATTAACAATTACAATGAGTAAACCTTAGAAAATTCATGTTGGGAGGTTGGAGGTGGGAGAAAATACAGAGAAACAGGGGTTTAAAACTTCCGCACCCAGCCAAAATTAGTTCCACCTTCACATTTTCAAAAGCAGCACATAATGCATCTAAAACATTAAGGAAAACTCAAGTTCCTTTAATTCTTATTATTGGACTCCTCTTAATGGGCTGTTTAAAAAATATAAACTAGGTATATAACAAATATTACCAGAAACAGCCATTAAAAGGACAACCACTAAAATCTAGGTGGCAAACTGTACTTTTTGGGGAGGGGCATATATGCCTTTTATAGACAGACAACACATTACCTTTAAATAATTGTGCAGAAAGTCCCTGCCTAAATCACGCCCTAATTCTTTGCATGTTTCTGCACTCATTAATTAAGCCTACATTAAATTTACCCTCATTTACTTCTCATCTATACATCTCACCTACACTACAATCTAACCTAACAAAACAGGCAAATTTTCTATTTTCCTCAAGATGTAACCCAGCTTCCTACTTGCCCAGAAAATCAAAGGGTTTAGGACCAAGCTATTACTTTATGTTATTCTATTTGGAGGAAAATACAATGTGCAAAGTAATAAAACAATTACAAAAAATAATATAACAAACTCCAGTGTACCCACTGCTCAAAATTAACTTAAAAATTAGCATTTCATCTTATTTGTGAGATAAGGATTTAGAGAAGTAAAACTGACCACTCTCATTCTCCATAGGTAAGTGAATTAAACTTACGTCAGCTTATTTCTATTTTTATAAGTAAATTGACATAAAAATTTTAACTCTAATTCAAAAATATATATTTAGAAGTTTCATCACAATTTCAAAAAATTAAAACTACTGCCTCCATTGCATGGTATATAAACTTAGATGTACATTTATGTGGCTGAGGATTGATGGAAAAGACTGATTTGATTTTCAAGAAAATCAACTAACTCCTTGATTATCAGTTGTCAAAAAAATGAAAATGGAGTAAACAACTTTACCACTTCTAGGCTTTTCTATTAGTTAGGATGCTAAAATTAGCGTTAATATTCTAACCTTTTGGGAAACATCAGTCAACTCTAGATAATAGAGAAGAACTTAAAACCAGTAAATCCTGTTAAGGTTAAGACACTGGAAAGTTATATCATGATGGCCTTGATGTGTCAAAATGAGCATGTCATACAGCTTTTAAAAATTACTAAGATTTAAATATGGTCTAAAAAGGTTTGTGAAGTAAAAAGAGAATACTAAAAAGACCTGAATTTAATGCCAATGACTTACTAAGAAGAAACAGACTAAAAAAAAATGAAGAGTGGAATTCTTTTTTGAAAGAGGAAAAATGGAATAGGATTGCCAAATAATTAGAAAATAATTTTTGCCATCAATCAGAGACAGATACCATATGCTGTTTCTATAACATATTGGTGTCCCCTAGGGGGGTTCCAGAACATCCCAATATATTATCACTTGGCAAATGCCAGAGAAACAGTTGAAATATAAATATGGCCTTCCAAATTCACAGGCTCTGATGTTATGTTAAAACTTTCTGAGTTCCCTGGAATATTTCACAAGTAGAGTAAAATTTGGGGAGATGTTCTGTAATTATTGGATCTTCTTAAATGCTAATTTGTATAAAGACAGTATGTCTCAAACCAGCTCTTCCTCAATATCAGAATTTGACTTTCTTCTAACTCTCTACATTCTGACAGTGAATTTGTTCCCTACTTAAATAAAGAATAACTGCCAGAAAACTATCATTTCCTTTGCTACATGTTGGTGGAAAACTTCTTTGACTCACGACCTAAGGAAAACCATATAAGATAATTAACTGTGACTACTATTTGTTGAGAATCTATTATTCCAAGCAAGGTATTAGTTGCTTCTCATGTTTTATACTATTTAAAGGAATGAGAAATTTTTTATAATGTATAACATTTTGCTCTTTCTATACTTCTTTTCTATATTTATTAATATATTATTTACTGAGGTCACATAGGCTACTATTCACATTATTAAACCCCCAAAAAAGCAATTGTTGCTGTCTGGAAAAGATGGGTAATACCATTCAGGTTACTTTTGGTCCAAAGGACCATCAATTTTTTGTTTTCTGAGTAGGCCAATTCAGTCATTCAACCAATATTTATTAAGCATTTTTTCAGTGAAAATAACTTTACAAGATTCCATGCTATATACTAAGTCATGAACTTGAACCAGATTTCCAGTTATACAATAAAGACCAATGGTAGTCCAAGAGTTAACCCAGGTTTCTGGGGACTCCAGATAGGGATGATTCAAAGATGTTTAAGATTCTGACCTGAGTTCCAGACAATTATTTAAGGTTCGTTTTGGAAGATATCAAAATATTTGCTTACCCTTTGCCATGCTACATTCAAATCAATATTATATGACAAAAATAAAAACTACGGGGAAAATGCAAGTTTTGAAATGCATACAAGTAGAAATAAGATTTTAAAACCTCACTGAAACAATAAGAATTGATAGTAAACTCGGTAGCATACAGGAGAAAAAAATCTGCAAGACTGTTTTCATAAGGCTAAAGTAAAATAAACACTGTACTCATAAACAAGTTCATTTAAAAAGTAAACTTCCCTTCAGCATATTATAGTAAACAAATCTAAAAGTAAGTGTAATTACCAGAATTATATTACACAATAGCATATGCATTTTATTTTAATGTAGGACATGTGAACTTTCATGAAATTAGTCAGCAAAAAAATCTGTAAAACTATTGCAGCATGCTTTTACTATTTGCTCCCAATTGTTTCTCTTCTATTGCACTCTTCCTTTTAGTATTGAACCCCCCCACTACAGTTTTGGAGGGGCACATGAGTACTCAGATGGAGAATATTATTTTCAGCCCTTTTATAGTTAAGTATGGTCACGTGACTAGATTCTGACCAATGGGATGTGAGCAGCAGTGACATGTTCAACTTCTTGGTCATATTTTTCACAGGAAGCTGCTTGCCTTCCATGTCTCTCTTCTAACCTTCCTGTGAGCTGGAAAGAAAATACTGAGTAGCTTTGACAGCGTGGACAGGGACACACACCAAGAGTGGTGCAGTATCAAGGTTCAAGAAAGCTAGGACCTTGGACAGAGCCACCAACCTACCCTGCCAACCTGGCTCTGCGGCGATGACAGAGAAAGCAACTTTTATCTTGTTTGAGGTTGTCTTAGCGGCGTTGACAGAGAAAACAACTTTTATCTGGTTTGAGGTTGTCTTAGCTCATTCTCACTGCCACAACAAAACACCATACACTGGGTAACACAGTAACGATAGATACTTATTTCTCACAGCTCTGGAGGCAGGAGGACTAAGATGAAGGCACTGGCAATGTCTGATGTGGGCTTGCTTCCTATATAAAGTGCCTTCTAGCAGTGTCCTCACATGGTGGCAGGGGACACCCTGGGTCTCTTTTCTCTTGGGTCTCTTTTATAAGGACACAAATCCCATTCATGAGGAATCCACCCTCCTGATATAATTACATCCAAAAAGACCTACCTCTCAATACTATCACATTGGACATTTAGTTTTAACATCTGGTTTCGGGAAACATAACCATTCTCTACATAGCAGACTATGTGTTTTTGCGTGAATTTGTTACAGCCGCTTATTCTCTCTACTCTCTTATGGGCTGGCCTTGTGTTGATAACGACACACTTATATTTGGGGTAGCTATTTATTTTAGAAGAATAAAGAAAGTAAGTACCTAATGTACACCTATGGATTTATCCACAGCCTGCTCCTCTTCTTTCCATTCACTACAGCAGCTGCTTATCTCTTAGTTGCCTCCTGAAAACCACCCTTGCTTACTCCCAGCACCAGTGTAAATATCCCACTGTCAGATTTTACTTTTCCTGTCTCCTTCTCTGCCCTGCTCCCTGCTCATCAAATATAACCTATGGCAGTTTAGAGCCTATAACCATGATAATAAAGCTTTGAACACTGAAAGAAGAAGGGCAAAGTGATTGAAACAGTTGGTCATCAAGGGACTAAAGACAGGAAAAGAAGACCAATGTGGATATAAGGACTCAGTGTCTATATATTCCTTGCAAACCTTTTTCGAAAAGATGAAGCTTTATGGTGTTTGCACAATTATTCCTTCTCTATTTTGGTTGCTAACAAATATTTTCACCTTTTAAGGACTAATTCTAAATTTCACATCTCTATACTACTTATTAGTACCCTGTTCTTCCTCTCCCCATGTTCCTACGTTGACCCATGATGTAAAAAATCTCTGCTCCTCTCTCCTGGAGGGAAGTCTAGGAAGGTAACTTGCATCTGTTTCTCTTCCCCTCCCAACTTCTCAATGAAGCAGAAACAACTTAAGGAACCAGCCCCTTCTTTTCTCTCTATCTGCAAGAAGCTTTCCTGCCTGCAAGAAGCTTTTATACTCCTCAGCCTCAGCTCCTCCATTTGAGAAGCACTGAGTCACCCCTAACTGCCAGTATCTCTATCTCTGAGCTCGAGATTTCTTTCTTTTTCTTCCCCCCAAGATTCAGGAGTACACGTGCAGGTCTGATACGTGGGTGTATTGGGTGATGCTGGGGTTTGGGCTTCCAGTGAATCCATCACCCAAATAGTGACCATGACACCCAATAGGTAGTTTTTCAGCCTTTGGCCTTTCTGTTCTTTTGGATTCCCCGGTGCCTGCTGTTTCCATTTTTATCGCCATGTGGACCCATTTTTTAGCTCCCACTTATAAGTGAGAACATGCAGTGTTTGGTTTTCTATTCCTGCATTAATTTGCTTCAGATAATGACCTCCAGCTGCACCCATATTGCTGCAAAGGACACAATTTCATTCTTTTTTATAGCTTCATAGTATTTCAGAGTGTACATGTCCCACATTTTCTTTATCCAATCCACCGTTGATGGATACTTACATTGATTCCATGACTTTGCTATTGTGAAGAGTCCCATAATAAAGACAAGAGTACGGGTATCTTCTTGATAAAACAATTTCTTTTCCTTTGGGCATATGCCCACTAATAGAATTGCTATGTTGAATGGTAGTTCTGTCTTTACTTCTTTGAGAAATCGCCATACTCTTTTCCATAGAAGTTTTACTAATTTACGTTCCCAACAAGGTGTAAATGCTCCCTTTTCTCCACATTCTCTACAACTGTTGTTTTGTTTGGTTTTCTCTTTTTCCTCCTTTTTCTTTTCTTCCTTTCTTTTTTTTTTTAACATATAGTCTCGCCCTGTTACCACGCTGGAGTGTAGTGGCACGATCTTGGTTCACTCTGCCTCTGCCTCCTGGGTTCAAGCAATTGTCATGCTTCAGCCTCCCAAGTAGCTGGGATTACAGGCACATGCCACCACACCCGGCTAATTTTTGTATTTTTAGTAGAGATGGGGTTTCACCATGTTGGCCAGGATGGTCTCGATCTCCTGACCTCGTAATCCACCTGCCTCGGCCTCCCAAAGTGCTGATGTTACAAGCGTGAGCCAACGCACCAGGCCATTTCTTACTTTTTAATTACAGCCATTTTGACTAGTGTTCAATGGTATCTCATTGTGGTTTTAATTTGCTTTTCTCTGATGATTAGTGCTGTTGAGCATTTTTCATGTTTGTTGGCGGCTAATATTTTTTTAGAAGTATCTGTTCATATCCTTTGCTCACTTTTTATGGGGTTTGTCTTTTTTCTTGTTGATTTAAGTTCCTTATAATTCTGGATATTAGTCCTTTGTCAGATGCACTTTGCAAATATTTTCTCCCATTCTGTAGGTTGTCTGTTTATTCTGTTGGTTGTTTCTTTTGCTGTGCAGAAGCTCTTTTGTTTAATTAAGTCCCATTTGTCAGTTTTTTGTTTTTGTTGCAATTGCTTTGACGGCCATACCATCCTGAATGCACCCAATCTCATCTGATCTCCAGGGTTTTTTATTCAAACCACAGAAGGCCCCTTTATCTAGGCACTCAAAGAAAAGACTGGGGATTAACACTCCCTAGGAGAATTTCTCCAACACTAAATAGTCCAGCTCCTTTGCCTCTTGGGAGGGATAATGATGAAGTATGTGTTTTACATCCAACCACCATTTCCCTGAGGGATAAAGACACAGTCTCCCACTGGAGAAGCTGGCTTATCATCAATCATACTATTGACTTTCTCCTCTTCCCTAGATCCACTCCCAACTCACCTGCTATATTCCCTCCCAGGTAAATTTCTTGCACTAAAATCTGTCCCATAAGGCAAATGGTCTCCAGCTGCATCCATATTGCTGCAAAGGACACAATTTCAGATTAAATAGATACAACAGGAGTTTTGGATAAATGTATCTGCTCTCCAAATTCAAACCCTTCCTTAGATGCCCACTGCAATTTCCAGATGTGGTAGAAATATCTAGTCACATTCTTGTCCTCAAGGAAAGTGTCCAGCCCTCGACAAAACTTATCAGTAATATTAATAGTACTTTTGTTTTCATCTCTCTAATTTGTGTAGCCATTTTTCTTAATCGAATCTCAATTCAGAAGTAGGAGGAAAAGGCAAAATTAATGTGCACTTCTTAAGACCCCCAACTACTAGAAAATAATATAAGAAAAAAAATCCTCCTTTGTTCCAATTAAATTCAGAAAGTATAATAAAACAGTGAAGAACCTGCCAAGAGATACAGATAAAAGCAGGTGAATTCCCTTGAGTCCCCAGAAATATGAGCTTCTCTTGGCAATGTTCCACAAGGCTTCACTTCTAACTGAAAGGAACTTTATCACAGTCTATATAGATATGACTGACAATAAAACCTCCATTCCCTGTACAGCCCCGCAAGAGTTCAGGGGACCCTCTGCATCCTCTGAGGCAGGTGAGAGGATCTTTTCACAAGTTGAATTGGCCCTAAACAATCTCTGGACATTTGTAGCATATCTCTTTGTATAAATGCCTCTAGATCTTTATAATGCATGCCTCCTATTAACAAACCTACTAAACCTTCATGAATGTGATGTAAATTTCAATATGACTTTAATGCCTTGACTAAAACCAAATAAAAGCAACAGTCACTTTTACAAACTAATTCAAACTACACTCTACTTTCTTCCCACTCATCCAAATTTTTCTGATGCCTTATTCAAGGCAAGTATGCTCCCAGTTGAAAATAATTGTTGACTGTGATTTGAAGTATTCTAAGGGCAGACAATATTTTACATACATAGAATCCAGTTTCTTAATTTATATAGCCATTGAATAGGACAACTTTGGATATATTATTTTTAAACTACAGGAGAAATTTGTCAGCTGAAATTTTTCAATTTGAGGAGATTTATATAGTCCAAAATTTAGAATATTATTTACTCTGGACAATAGGTTATAAAACTTGGATAACTGAAGAATATAAATAACATTATTTAATATGTACCTAAATGGAAAAGGAGCCTCCCTCCAAATGATGAGTTTTCCACAACTGAAAATTCCACGGTTGATGAACTTTGTACCAACACCTCATTCCAAGCTCGCCTGAAGAAGCCAGGAATAAATCTCCCAGAATACCTTGTCTTTGTGTTTACAGGATTCTTTTCTCCAATGAGAGGCCCTCAAACAAGAGATTTGGGTGGCAGGGGAGAAGAAGTCATTATTCTCTGAAGGCAGTGTGAGATTCACAGTCAATTCTTGGCACATTCTTAAAAACCATAGCTTTGCTGCTGCAGACAAAAATCTCATCCACTTCCCAATTAACTCTTAAGAGCATCCACTCTCAGTGCTTCAGGCTGAGCTCATGAATGATAGTTTCCCTGACTTTCATTACCCAACTTTCCCAACAGTTCTAAGTCTCCAATTTCCATTAAAACACTTTGAAACTGGAAAACATCAAGTAACGTCGGTATTCCTAACTGATCCCAGATGGATACACAGTGTTTTCTCTGCCTAGATTCTAAGCCATTGTAAATAGCTGGTAGCTTACTGATAACAAATTTGCTTTGAGTCTGCAGTGGTTTACTTGATCCCTAAAACATCTAGTAGGACAATGAGACCTTCAATCCAAAATGCACGTTTTACCACACACTGTGAAACATATAAACAGGGATTATCTCCTTCTGTAAGTGCTTACCTAGCACCCTAGTATAGGCTTCTAAAAGGCCAGTTTTGGAGAGAATCAAGTTGAACCTGTAGCACTTTTCATTTGAATTGAATGAAAATGACTTCGTTGGACTTATTTCTCATATTTCTTCAAATAAGAGATTTATAAAATCAAATTCAACTCTCACATAAGAAAATCTAGGAAAACCATTTTATCAGAACTTGAGGACAAGTGGCTAAAAAAACATGAAAATCATTGCACTTGTAAACTCACATTTCCTGTCATAAAGTTAAAATGAGTCATTCATAAAGCTATGGTTCAAAATAAGTGTAAAAATTGCAATTCAGAAAAATGTGTCATATATTGTAACACTTAGGCTACAAACTTAATGAAGAAAAATGCCAACTCAGAGAGGGTTTATACTCAAAAAAATAAACGTTACAAGTATTTTGGACAGTAAGTTTCCAAAGGTGAAGAGTTAAGGTAATTGAACTTGCTTAAGGCAGCACCTTGGTAATCTCAGATATATACACATTTAATTGCTCATGTCCAAAATATTTAATTTCCACAACAATTCAGATTCAGACAATTATGAGAAAAAAAATCCTATTTCATGTCAACAGAGATGCCCCTGAGCATTTATAATATTGCAGATTTAAATGCACATAACTGAATTGTCTATGAAGGTATAAAAAATGCTTAAAATGTTGCATTTGAACATTAATTGGGTTTAATGTAGTATTGGCACCTTGACAACAATGCACTTTTACTTTATTACTGGTTTGAATGAGATAAACAATAGAATGCAAACACATATGTATGAGGACTCAGAATGCTACTTAGCACTGAGTTTTAATTGTTTTAATAAACATTAAAATAAACAATATATAAGGATATCTAGACTCATATATTAGGTTGTTTTTAAGGAATTTATAATTTGGGTAACACTGGAATAAAAGTAGACAAAAATTACATTTAACTTCAATATCAATTACTTTCCGTTAATCAATATATATTTCTCAAACTCTGAAACACATTAAGATACACGTTTTTGTTTATCGTCATTTAATCCTTTAAAATAGGCACTTGCTTTATATAGATATTCCCATGTTCAGGAATGTATCTATTTTTAAAGGCCATTGGTCAACTGGGTCTGATTTTATTCCATTAAGGTAACATTTTAAAGTAAAGGTTTTCAAGTATGTTCAAGTAGTGGAGGATGGGATGTAATGGTGCTCAATGTAAAGCCATGTGGAACAGTGTTAGGATAAAATTAAATTTATCAAACACGCTTTTGTGATAAAACTTGTACCATCTTTATCAGATTTCAGTATGAACATTAGCAGCAGCAGGTGCCAAAATATCAAGTAGAATTTAGGAGAAAACTTAAAATTGAAAATTTTTAAATCTATCAATAATGTTTCTATTTTATTTTCTGCAGTATTGGGGAAAAGACAACTATTTACAGCATAGCACTGCAGTTTAACTCTTGAACAGTGAAACTTCAAAGGCATCAGCTGACCAACAGGGCATGAATTATCACTAAAATGCAGCCTGCATCCATTTGCCCAACCACTGCCCTGGTGGGATGGCAAGAGCCTATGCTAGGAAAGCCGTCTTTTTCTAATAGGCTCATCCCAAAGGGGCTGCCGTTTTCTAACTGGTGCATCCCAAAGTGGCTGTCTGGCTGCCATTTTCTAATTGGTCAGCCCAAAGGATATATTCTTTTTCTTATTGGTCAACCTAGAAAATGTACCTTTTAAAAACTGGTTCTTCCAGAAGAGACTTTTTTTCTAATTTGCATAGAGTGCTGGATGCTTGGCCTCCCTGGCTATGTACCCATAGGCCAAGGAGGCCCACAAGAAGTACCCATGAAACCCAGGAGATCCATCCTCAGAGAATTGTTTAGACACATAAGCTGGATCAAAGAAGACAGACTCAGATTCACAAGGAATGGTCATTTTTGAAGACAGTATGAAGTTTGAAATTTATTGACTGTGGCCCATTTTCTATGGATTCATGGCTGAATGTGGAGGCTGCAGAGAGAGGGACACCAGAGTAGTTTTATTTTTAACACTATATTCATAATAAATCTCAGTAATAAGTCAGTTCCATTCAGAAGGGCTTGCCCACTGAGAATTTATTGAAGAGACTATATATGAGCAGGATTAAGGAAACCAGCAAGTGATGTTGAGGTCCACCAGACACCAGCAACGGTGGAAAATCATTACCCCTACCCTGCTCAAAGGGGAAATCAAGGATTGCAGGGAGAGTCAGAATAGTAGAAGAGACTGACATTATGAGCTGTATGAGTCAAGGGAAAAGTCTACTTCTAAGACCAAAATGGAGGAGCAGGGAGGGAAGGACATAGGAAAAAAAATATTCTGATATTTTCCTTCCAGCTACTGCCTCCCCTTGTCAAACCCAACTGGAAAATAGAAGACAGGAGTGCCCAGGTGAAGGAGTCTTTCTGGTCCAAGCTCCTGGTCCACAGAGCAGAGAAAGACAGATAACACATCTGTAGAGCTAACAGAAGAAATTACAGTGTGCGATTTTGCTGCCACAAGATAAAATGATAAAAATAATAAAGATGATGGTGATGACAGATAGATTTAGCAAGGGCTTCATTTGTGCCAACATTGTTCTCACCATAACTTCATTAGATAGGAACGCTTCATCCTACAAAAATGAAGAAATTGTGGCACAGAGAAGTTAAGTGACTTGTCCAAAGTGGCACTCAGCCAGTTAGTACCCTTTTGTGGTTGAGACACAGCCAGTAAGTACTACTTTGGGATGCACGTTACACAGAATAATGCAAAGTTATGGAACGTGCCATCCCTTTTCATGAGGAAACTCGGCATAGCCTTGGTTCCTTGTGTCTCTCTCTTTTGATCAGTTTGAGATGGCTGCAAAAGAAATAACATAGGTAGCCCCAAGTAGACTTTGCTAAGGATCATTTCCAAAGTACCCTCAGGAAAATTCTAGTCATTATTAAAGATAGGCTTTGATCGTGACCTTATTTTTATCCTGGAGGGTGGTGGTCTGTGCCACAGAGAATCCATAATAATCCCTGAGCTCTGACATGTGAGCCTCATAAACTGGTAAGTCATGGATTTGCTTAGTGCATATCTTCAGCTTTCATCTCCCTTGTCAAGTTTACATCAGTTAGGAAGCAATAGCTAATATTTATTGAGCATTTGTTGACTGTTAATACATGTCAGGCATTTCACTGAGTATAAATTGATACTTCACAACAACTATGAAATTGGAGGCCATTTTATAACTGAGGATGGTGAATTTCGACGAGGTTAAAGGTTTACCCACAGAATCCCAGCCAATAAGTGATATGGCCAGAATTTCACATGTGCGCTCTCATTCCACAGTTCTTACTCCCTTTATGCTGCCCTGCTCTGAATCCTTGAGCCATGAGTTCTCCGAGTCTGGGAAGCAGATGAAAGTTGCAAACTGGCTTAGAACTTGGGGTAACCTTGCAGAAAAGCTGCAGAATGAAGGAGATGAAGAAAGGGAAGAGGCTGGATGTGGTGGAAGTTTTCTTCTGTGGCCCAACGAATCCTCAACAGGAAAGGATTCTGGAGAAAAGAGCCAGACCCAAAATGGTCATTTAATTGTAATAGCTACATGGATTTATGGACTGCTGTATAGAGCAGGGCAAATACTAAGCTGAAAAAGCCACACTGGAATATCTCTGTAAATGGCCAAGTTTGAGAATAAAAGTGTTTGGTTAGCATTTTTTATTCTTTTAATTTCAAAATTGGGCATGATTACTATCCTTATCTTTTTAAAATTAGCATAACACACACACAGAAAAGTGTACAATATTAAATGTACACTCATCCTTTTTACATGTGTTTATATTTGGGCATCCACGATACACATAATAACAGAACATTTGTAGTACCCCACAGTCTCTTTTGTGTGCCTTTCCAGTAAATTTACTCCCACAGGAAATACTATTCTGATTTCTTTCACCAAGGATTACATTTGCTTGAGATTCATGCAAATGGAATCATAAATGTACTCTTCCTGGATGGCATATTTTGCTCAATATTGTATCTGTGAGAACCATCCGTATTGTTACATGTAGCAGTGGTTCATTATTTGTACTGTTGTGATCTATTATGCTGTGAATATGCCACAATTTGTTTGCCCACTCTGTTATTGATAGAGTTTAGGGTGTTTTCCTTATCAGGATTATGAACATCCTTGTTTATGTCTGGGTGGGCATGATAACCCATTTTCTTTGAGTAGTTACCTAGATTACAGAATAGCAAAATATTCAACTTTAATAAATACTATCAGTTTTTCAAAATGACCTTGAAAATTTACATTCCCACCAGCAGCATACAAGGGTTATAATTTTTCTATACTGTCATCAACAGCAGAATCATCTCTTTTTATATTTTAGACATTCTAGTGTAGTGGTACCCCATTGTGGTTTTATTTTATATTTCCCTGATGAGTAATCAGGTGGCATCACTTTTTCATATGCTTATTAATCATTCATTTATCTTCTTTTATGAGATGTCTTTTCAAGTCATATGATTGTTTTTTATTATGTTGTCTACTATTTACTATTGATGTGTGGGATTCCTTTACATTATGGGTTCACATATTGTGTTATGTATATGTATTGCAAATACTTTCTCCCAGCTAGTGACTTGCCTTTTCAGTTTTCTAAGGTTGTATTTTAATTATCAGAAGTTCTTAATTTTTAATGAAATACCATCTTTCAACCTTTGTATTGGGTTATACTGGCCTCATAAAATGAATTCGAAAACAAGGTCTCCTTTTTCTTCTCTGGGAAAATTTACATAAGATTGATATATTTTTTAAGTATGCATAAAAAAAATCACCAGCAAACTCATCTAAACTTGTAATTTTATTTGTGAAAAGGTTTTAATTGCAGATTCAATATAATTAACGAATGTAGAATGCTTCAAATATTTTCATTTATTTACATTTTTCTATTTCTGTTTTGCTATGTTTTCAAGGGATTTCACACTAAATAAATTGACATAAAGTTATTTAAAACATCCTCTTCTGGTTTTACTGTCTGTAGGATCTGTAATGATGCCCCTCTTGATTTCTAGTAATGTCACTCAAGTTTTATCTTTAAAAAAAATCACTATTGCTACAGGTTTACTAATTTTATTAATGTCTTTTTTTAAAGTAATTTTTGTTGACTGTCTTTATTGTTGGTCAACTTTTACTTTCCATTGATTTCTTCTCTTATCTCCATTTACATTTTTGTTTGGTTTGATGTTCTTTTTCTAACATTCTGAAAGAGAAGCTTAGATTACTAATTATCAACCTTTTGACTTTTCTAATATATGCATTTAGTGCTATAAATTCCACTTTACGGACATCACCTATATCCTACATTCTATAGTTTCTGAAGTCATATTATTTTTATTCATTTTAAAATATGTTCTAATTTATTTTTAATTTCCTCTTTGATTTTTTGGTTATTAATATGTATATTATTTAATTTTCAAGCATTATTTATATTCTGGTGCTAATTTCTAGTTTAATTCCACTTTGGTCCATAAAAGACATTTATATGATTGAATCCTTTGAAATATGTAGAGTGACGTTGGCCCTGAATATGTTCTGTTTGGTAAGTGTTCCATGAATCCATTAAAAAGTAGTATATTCTTCAGCAGTTGGGTGAAGTATTCTCTAAATGTTGATTAGGTTCAGTCCTTTAATATTGTCATAAAAACATCTATATCAGAACTGTGTAATAGAAATACAATGTGAGGCCACATACATAATTTTAAAATCTTAGTGCCAATATTTTAAAAGGTAAAATAAAAAAATAAATTGATTTTAATAATGTTATATTTGAAACAATATATTCAAAATATTTCAATGTTAAATCAATTTTAAGTTATTAAGAATTATTTTACTTTTCCTGTCCTGTCTTTAAAATCCAGGATGTGTTTAAACTTACAGTATATCTCACTTAAAATGCTAACTTTTTTTTTTTTTTTTTTGAGACGGAGTTTCGCTCTTGTTACCCAGGCTGGAGTGCAATGGCGCGACCTCGGCTCACTGCAACCTCCACCTCCTGGGTTCAGGCAATTCTCCTGCCTCAGCCTCCTGAGTAGCTGGGATTACAGGCACACGCCACCATGCCCAGCTAATTTTTTGTATTTTTAGTAGAGACGGGGTTTCACCATGTTGATCAGGATAGTCTCCATCTCTCTTGACCTCATGATCCACCCGCCTTGGCCTCCCAAAGTGCTGGGATTACAGGCTTGAGCCACAGCGCCTGGCCAAAATGCTAACTTTTTGATTTATTTGATTTATATTGATTCATAAAATTACAATTGAAAAATTAGATTCATATACCCAAGATGTTCAAAATATACTTAAACACTTTCCAGTAACTGAATTAACTACTAAGAATCATTTTCCTTTAATAATCTCACTCAGATTTACAGCACTTATTGAGGTTTTTTTCTATAAAAATTGATTTGACTTTGAAGCAAAAGTATATTAGTTTTTAAATTGTGTTTTCTAATTTACCAAATCTTGTGTCAATACAATATTGTTAATATTTAATTCAAAGAGTATTGCATAAATCAAGTGATGATTCTAAATTTATAAATTTCGAAGAAAGATCTTTGCATTTTTCTTAAAGATTTTGAAGCCAGTTTACATAATGTTGGTGATAACAATTAAAATATTCTTATGTTGATTTATGCTAAAATATGTGAAATAATTATTGATCACTTATATTATGAAAAGTTTTAATTTCAACATATATTTTTGCTTTTGTCTCGTTAGGTTAGACATTAGCTTTTCCTTTCCTTGGAACTTCAAATTTAGCTCATTAAAGTGCAGTATACTATTAATGATTCTCCTGCCTCAGCCTCCCAAGTAGCTGTGATTACAGGCATGTGCTACTGAGAACCACTTGAACCCAGGAGGCAGAGGTTGCAATGAGCTGAGATCCTGCCATTGCACTCCAGCCTGGGCAGTAAGAGTAAAACTTACTGTCTCTGAAAAAAAAAAAAAAAGTTTTACACATTTCAATCTAATTTCAAGTGATTCACTTGTAATACAATGTCTTGTTTAAAGATACCTCTAATTTCAAGTAGTTCAGTGAATTAAAAGTACACTATTAGAGATTTCATTAGTAATGCAAAAAACTTTTAACAGTTTAAATTCGTTAACTCATTCTCATCTTTTGCACTAATGTTGCATATAGTTTACCTTTACATATATTTTAAATTATGTATTGTAAGTGTAATCAATGTTTATTTCCATTTATCTTTCAGGGGTATCTTTGTTCTTTTCTACACTGTATTATTCAGTTTTCCTTGTCTGAAAACGTCTTTATCTCATATTCCTTTTTAAGAATATTTTGGCTAGGTATAAAATTATAGGTCAAGTTCTTCATTAAACTATATTTAAACAAATTTAAATATGTTGCTACTATTTTTTATGGTCCCTAGGCTTATTTGTTTGTTTGACAAGTGAGCAATATCCTTATTGCTGTTTCCCTAAAGGTGATGTGTTTTATTTTCTGTGACTGCTTTGACATTGTTCTCATTGTGTTTTATTTTCTTTCATCTGAACATAATGTGACTAGATGTGGTTTTCTTTGCCTTGATTTGACTTGGGCTTCTTAAACCTGTAAATTGGTGTCTTTTAAACTATTTGGAAACTTTTTTAGATAATGCTTTTACCCTATTAATTTTCTTCTATTCTCCTAGAATTCCTATTACAGATTTACTACTTCTTTTCACAATTTCCCATGTGTTCTTCAAATTATTTTCTATATTTTACATGTTTTTTCTCTGTGTCAGTATGAAAACTTGCTACTGACCTATCTTTCAGATAACAAATATTTTTCTATTGTTTTTATACTGCTGTTAATCTCATGTCTTGAAATTTAAATTAGTTATTTTATTATAGAATTTCAGTTTTTTTATGGATTCCAGTTCTCTGCTGAATTTTTTTCTCTTCTGTTTTATTGAATATATGAAGCATAATTATTCAAACATACTTGTCTGAAAACTCCAGTAAGTAAATCTTCTCTGGGTCTGTTTCTATAATTTGTTATTTCTCTTGGTTTCAAGTGCATTGCTCCATGCTTTGTATTTTAATTGAATGACACATTTTGCATAGCATCTTGGGGAAACTGTAACTGTTGCTTTATTCCTGCAAAAAAATATATTTTTTTATTTTGGAAATAAGATAAAATACTAGCAGATTATTTTAATCCTGTCAAGGGTGTGGCTCTTCTGACGTCAAAACTATAAGCCTTGTTTGTTATTATTTTTTTTTTTTTTTTTGAGATGGAGTTTCACTCTAGTTACCCAGGCTGGAGTGCAATGGTGTGATCTCGGCTCACCTCAACCTCTGCCACCTGGGTTCAGGAAATTCTCCTGCCTCAGCCTCCTGAGTAGCTGCGATTACAGGCATGTGCCACCATGCCAAGCTAATTTTTTGTATTTTTAGTAGAGACGGGGTTTCACCACGTTGACCGGGATGGTCTCGATCTCTTGACCTTGCAATCCACCCGCCGCAGTTTCCCAAAGTGCTTGGATTACAGGCTTGAGCCACCACACCCAGCCTGTTTGTTATTTTTTAAGCATCTTAGAACTCATGGGACTTACACTGCAATCTCTCCTTCCACAGCATGAAGCAGATGCTAAAATATTTTCTCAACTATTTATTTTTCAAGTTGATGCATTCTACTGGGTTTCTTGCAGTCATGTCCTGTATTTGAGTAGCTTAAAAGTCAAGACTGGAAGAAAATTTACATGCAGATTTTGTTGTTTCTTCCTCTGTGCCTTTCTTCATTGTGCAAATTTTGCCTTTCAATTTTCTGGCTGCCCTGACAGTCTTGATCTCCTGTTTATGTCTCAGTCCAGAAAAACTGTTCCCATTGCACTGAACTCACTCACAGCATGCAAAGCTAGAAAGTGCCCTCAAAGAAATCTGTGAAAATGTAGATCTCATTTTTTTTTGAGATGGAGTTTTGCTCTTGTTACCCAGGCTGGAGTGCAATGGCGCGATCTCGGCTCACCGCAACCTCCGTCACCTGGGTTCAAGCAATTCTCCTGCCTAAGCCTCCCAAGTAGCTGGGACTACAGGCAGACACCACCACACCCAGCTGATTTTTTGTATTTTCAGTAGAGATGGTGTTTCACCATGTTGACCAGGATGGTCTCAAAGATCTCATTATTTTAAAGATGTACTCCTTTTGGGTTTTGCCACATCTCATGGCTCTCCAGTGCCTTCAGATATTTTAAGTTGGATTCGTCCAGCTCTTATACTTATTCTTGGCAGAAGACTTCATTACATATCAACTACTCTGTCATGATATACACCAGATTCTAGTTCCTTGTCTACAAAAAGAGCTACCTAGTGATGCCTTGGATTTCCTTTTTTTCTTAGAAAGTTTTGCTTTTATCTTTTTCCTAGGTTTCCAGTACAAGATTTATTAAGTTTTATTTTTGTTTCATTTATTAATTGTATACCCATGGAAAGACCTAAGCAATGACACTTGTAATAAAAAGTCTGGAAAACATGACACTGTCTGGAAATGTTTTGATAGTTGTGAATATGTGTTATGAATTAAAATATCTAGCATTTACCTTTTTGCCACTCCTGTTCAACATAGTATTGTAAGTCCTGGCCAAAGCAATCAGGCAAGAGAATGAAATAAAGGACATCCAAATAATAAAAGAGAAATTCAAACTATCTTTGTTTGCAGGCAACATGATTGCATTTCTAAAAAACCCATTAGTCTCAGTCCAAAAGCACCTTCAGCTGATAAACAACTTGAGCAAACTTTCAGGATACAAAATCAATGTATAAATATCACTAGCATTTATATACATCAGCAACAGCCAAGCTGAGAATCAAATCAGAAACAGAATCCAATTCAAAACTGCCACAAAAAGAATAAAATACCTACAAATACAGCTAACTAGGGTGGTAAAATATCTCTACAAGAAGAATTACAAAACGCTACTCCAAGAAATCAGAGACGACACACACAAATGTAAAAACATTCCATGCTCATGTCTATGAAGTATCAATATCATTAAAATGGCCATACTGCCCAGAGAAATTTATAGATTCAATGCTATGCCTATCAGACTACCAATAATATTCTTCATAGAACTAGAGAAAACTATTTTAAAATTCATATGGAACCAAAAAAGAGCCCAAATAGCCAAGGCAATGCTAAGCAAAAAGAACAAAGCTGGAGGCATCACATTACCCAACTTCAAACTATACTACAGGGCTACAGTAACCAAAACAGCACAGTACTGACACAAAAACAGACATATAGACTAATGGAACAAAATCTATAAGACCATTGAGATCAAATGGTCTTATATGTGCAGAAATAAGGCTGCACATGTAAGACCATTTGATCTCCAATGAATCTGACAAAAACAAGCCATGGGGAAAGGACTTCCTATTCAATAAATGGTACTGGGATAACTGGCAAGCCATATGCAGAAGACTGAAACTGAACACATTCCTTACCATACAAAACTCAACTCAGGATGGACCAAAGACTTAAATGTAAAACCTAGAACTATGAAAGTCCTGGAAGACAACCTAGGCAATACCATTCTGGACATAGAAACAGGCAAAGATTCTGTGATGAAGACACCAAAAGCCATTGCAACAAAAACAAAAATTGACAAGTGGAACCCAATTAAACTAAAGAGCTTATGCACAGCAAAAGAAACTACCAACAGAGTAAACAGACAACCTACAAAATGGGAGAAAATATTTGCAAAGTATACATCTGACAGAGGTCCAATATCCAACATCTATAAGGAATGTAAACAAATACATAAGAAAAAAACAATTAGGAGGCTAAGGCAAGTGGATCATGAGGTCAGGAGATCAAGACCATCCTGGCCAGCATGATGAAACCCCATCGCTACTAAAAATACAAAAATTAGCTGGGCATAGTGGTATACTCCTATAGTCCCAGCTATTCAGGAGGCTGATGCAGGAGAATCCCTTGATCCCAGGAGGCAGAGATTGCAGTGAGCCAAGATTGTGCCACTGCACTCCAGCCTGGTGACAGAGCGAGATGATGTCTCAAAAAAAGAAAAGAAAAATCTTACTAAAAAGTGGGCAAAGGACATGAACAGACACTTTCAAAAGAAGACTTACTTGCAGCCAGCAAGCATATGAAAAAAAGCTCAATATCATTGATCATTAGAAAAATATAAATCAAAGCCACAATCAGATACCATCTCACATCTGTCAGAATGACTATCATTAAAAAGTAAAAAATAATAATAATAACAGGTGCTGGCAAGGTTACAGAGAAAATGTAACACTTATACACTGTTGGTGGGAGTATTAGTTCAACTACTGTGGAAAACAGTGTGACACTTCCTCAGAGAGCGAAAAACAGAATTACCATTGGACCCAGCAATCCCATTACTAGTTATAAACTCACCGAAATATAAATCATTCTACAATAAAGATGCATGCAAATGTTTGTTGCAGCACTATTCACAATAGCAAAGACATGGAATTAACCTCAATGCCCACCAAGGACAGATTGGTGAAAGAAAATGTGGTACATATACATCATGGAATATTATACAACCATAAAAAGAATAAAATCCTGTTTTTTGCAGGAAAATAGATGGAACTAGAGCCCCATTACCCTTAGCAAAACAATGCAGGAGAAGAAAACTAAATACCATATGTTCTCTCTTACAAGTGGGAGCTGAGTGATGAGAACTCATGGACACAAAGAGGGGAACAACAGACACTAGGACCTTCTTGAGGGAGGAGAGTGAGAGGAAGGAGAGGATCAAAAAAATAATTATTGGATACTAGAATTAGTACCTAAGTGATGAAATAATCTGTGCCACAAACCCCATGACACAACTTTACTTACATAAGAAACCTGCACATGTATCCCTGAACCTAAAATAAAAGTTTAAAAAAATTAGCATTAAAAAAAATAAATGTTTTGAATGTAGGTCAGAAATGTCACTGTAAGTTTCATTTGTTTTCTATTTCCTGATAATGCACCTGCTGCATTTCACAAGGTGAAGTTGTTATAATAGACAGGAGGAAGTTGCATTAGTTATGGGCTTGTAGAATGTAGAGAGAGACTTAAGGAAAAACTTTTACAGGGAAAATATAAAACTGTCATCATACATAAAAGGCATAAGAAATATTCTGTACATATATATGTTAAAATTAATATGAAATTTTAGCAAGGTCTCTAAATATAAGATGGATATATTTTAAAATGAAAAATAAAATGTAATAAACAATACTCCTTACAATCGTTCCTGAAGGATCAGTTATGTAGGAATAAATCTAATAAAATATAGGCAAAACTTCTACACACAGCATGTCAAAAGATTTTTTTAAATTAAATACCCAAATAAACAGAGAGATATATTGCATTCAGGTAATTGAAGACTCAAATTGTAAACTTGTCAATTCTACACAAAGTTTAATGGCAATCCCAAATAACACTTTAGCATGATTTTAACGAACATGATCAAGTTGATTCTGAAACTTATATGAAAATATGAAGGGGCAACTATAATCAAGGAATCTCAAATAATAAACTAGAGTATTTATATTACCAGTAATTAAGACCTATTTTAAATGATAGCAATTAAGACAAGGTGCCATCAGTGAAATGATAAACAAAGAGCCCAATAGAACAAACCAGAGAATCCAAAAACAGACCTACAGTCACACTATTACCTGATTTATGACCAAGTGACACTGTCCTACAATGTAAAAAGATGATCTTTTCACAGAATTATGCTGGATCAACTGTATAAATGTTTTAAAAAGTATAGATTGACCCATACATCACACTTTACACAAAAATTATTCCAGATTTACTGTAAATCTATATGTAACAGGTAAAATAATAAGCTTTCTGAATAAATACAGGAAAACATTTTTATGACCTTGGTGTACACAACAGTTTTTTAAACAAGACAAATAACCATGAGGGAACAATATAAATGATAATGATAGTAGCTTCTATCAACAACTCACTATTAAGGGTGAAACGACAACCCGCAGTATTAGAGAAGTTATATGCAAAACATGTACCTATCAAGATATTCGTATCCAGAATTCATAAAGAATTATTGAAAATCAATACAGAAAATACAGACAACCCAACAGAAAAGCAGGCAAAACATCTGAACAGTCACTTAACAAAAGAGGACATCTAAATGGCCAATGAACATTTGAAAATATACTCAAAAGAACTACTCAGCATTCAAAGGGCTTTGAGATCACACAGACCCCCCAAAATAGTTTAAATGATTGTATATGAGTATGAAAATGAAAAGACAGAGGATATTGAGAAAATATCAATTAGAACATTCATAAAATGAGTCGGAGTGGAAATTGAAAACCCTACTCTGGAAAACTGCTTGTCAGCAGCAGCTAAAACAGAACATAGGTATACCTATCATTTACTTATTCCATACCTACATACATCCTCAGAAGTAACGTGCTTATATGTCTCCCAAAAGAAATGTGCAACTATTTGGTTAGTGCAAAAGTAATTGTGGTTTTTGCCATTGCTTTTAATGTCATTACTTTCAATGATAAAAACCACGATACTTTTGCACCAACCACCTAATAATACATTCTTAACAACGCCAACTGAAATAGCATGGCTATCTGAATGGCCATCAAGAGAAGTATGGATAAATACATTTTGTTATAGTCACACAGTCGAATAGTTTATAGCAATAACAAGGGAAAACAACTATATTATTGTGGACATTTGGGTAAATTTCACAAAAATAATGTTCAAAAGAACGCAAAATAAATACAAATGGTATATACTGTATAATTTCATTTATTTAAATATCAAAGCAAGGAAAACCAATCTATGTTGTTAGAAGATAAGATGTCTTACTTCAAAAAACTAATAAATACAGAAAGGTATCTGGGTGCTGGTTACAAAAGCACATACATATACATGTTTTAAAATTCACTGAACATTGTGATTTGAGCACTTTTCTATATTTTGTTATACTTCAAACAAAAATTAAAACAAAAAATTAAATCAATTAAAAGCAAAAGAAGAAAACGCCTTAAGAAACCCTGTATATATCTTGATGTCCAATAATGCTCCTGTGTCCAACACCCTGCACCTATGCTGGAATCTTTATTCTCATGTCATTGGAATTAACTGAACCATAAGAAAGAAGGAACCATTCTTGGCATATTGTGCCTCTGAAACACAGCTGGCCATGGAAAACAGCTTTGGAGGTAGTGCTCTGAAAGTCAAAATAGGAAAGTAACAAAGCTCCCAGGAAGAGCCATGGTCCAAGGTAGGTTTTTTTCCCAAAGACCCTTTGGTAAGTACAATGAACTGATGTCTTCTCGGAGAGTTCATGGAGGATTACTGGAGGTGGTCACACCTGAAATAGCAAGATATATTTCATCAAACCAATTTAATAATATTACTCTAATGGAAAAGATGTCTCAAAGAGGATACATCATTTTTAAGAGGTAAGTTAGTCTTGGGAGTTTTTTATATTTAAATATCACTTTTTTGGTATCTAATATTTTAGAAATTTACTTACTCAGAAGGGAGAATACATAACTATTATAATTCAGAGCTGTCCTACTTGATGGTGATGATGATGTTGGAGTTATAATCACTAAATCTTTTTGAGCATTTACTGAGTACCAGGCACAATGGTAAGTTATTTGTATGAAACTCTCACTTAAAATTTCAACAACACTAAAACTACTACTACTTTTCTCATTAAGAAGAAAACTACAGTTTAGAGTTACCCCAATGTCACTTGTCTCAGTAGAGCAGAGACTCTACCCAGGACTAAATTCCAAAGGTGATGCTCTTTATTACCACTTTGAAAATGGCAAAATACTTGGCTTTCAGAGTATTTCTCTGCACACTAATGTGCTCAGGTGTCACAAGGAAGCAGCTACTTAAATAAAGCAGCTATTTTCAATCAATTTACAAAGATGAGCCTTGAAGATAAATCATAGAGTTCAGATAATGTGCCTGATAATATTCTAAATACATTCTTTGTCATTCTTTAAAAAGTCGGTGCCACTCACTGAAAATTTTTAAATTCTTTGTATGTGAGTCTATTCTCAAATATCACATTTCTCCAACCTGTGGTATGCCATCTTCTGCATGTGAAGAATATTTATCTTAAACATACAAAAATCAGCATTGAATGGCATTTCACCCAAAGTAAAGTTTAACACTTATCTGTAGCTAAAGTATTGGAGAATTAATAGTTCTGATTGTTAATGTTTTTAATTTTGCAAATCTGTATCACCTATGCCTGCCGATTTTATCTCCAACATTTAGCCAGCCAATTCATTAGAATTAAATTTGGCAAGCCTCTGGGAGTATTAGAAAATCTGTTCCTGAGGCTCTAGAAGATTTTGGCTTTGTCTACATGAGACCAGTTATTTTAGTTTGCTCAAGCTGTCATAGCAAAATACATAGATTGGGTGGCTTAAACAACAGAAATTTATTTTCTCACAGTTCTGGAGGCTGGGAAGCCCAAGACAAAGTTCCAGACAATTTGGTTTCTGGTGACAGTTCTAGCCCTGGCTTGCCTATGTTCTAGGTAAGTTCACATAACCTTTCCTTGGTGCATAGAGTTGGGGGAGAGTAGGACTCTCTGGTGTGTCTTCTTATAAAGAGCATTCCCCCATCATAAGGACCCTTCCTCATAACCTCATTTAACCTAATTATCTCCCAAGGCCTGAACTCCAAATTCCAGTACACTGGGAATCAGAGCTTCAACTATGAATCTCTGGGATAGGCACGGGCATTCAGTTCATAACACCAACCAATGAATCTTTTGAAACTCAGACCATCTCTCTCTCCCTGTAACTTGTAACTTGCATGAGCACACACACAAACACAGCTATTTGAACTTATTTTTCCTAAAGTGACAATTTGTTTTTCTCATCTAAAAAAAAAAGCATGATGCTGTCTGTGGAAAGTGTTTTCACTGATGTCTCTCTGGAAATCTTGGCATTGGGGGATGTAAGGACATGACACAGGTCTGGATCACTTCTGTAAAATGGAGCTGAGTAAAATCTCATGGAGTTTGGCTTTTACACCATTTCCCAAGGCCAAAAAATCATTTCTATTACCTCCTCACCACCACCTCCATCCACAATAAAACTATAAAAAATAAGAAAGTTAACTAGCAAGTCCTCTGCAAAACACCTCATTCACCTTTCACATTGTTCAATATTATATTGGTATATTAAAAATTAGACTACTTTGTGGGGGGAAATCATTAAGTATATTTTTATTTTTAAGCTGTTCTTCACAGTAATGTATAACCTTCTAATTATCTTTTTAGCATAATTTCTATATTTTCATTATCTCTGATGACCATATTTTATTATTATTATTATTTAAATGTGTTATGCTCAGAGAATATGATGTGTTGAAACTTCTGTTAGGGCTTGGTACATAGCAATTTTCTTAGTAAACTTTTTTTAAGTATAACAAGCATGCATAAAAGGCACAAATTATAATGAAAATTTCAATGAATTTTCACAACCAGCACCCCAGTCAAGATATGGAATGTTAACCTCCTTAGCCCTCAGAAATAACCATTTTTCTAACTTACAGTTGGTTTTGCCTTTTCCTAAACTGAATATATGTGGACTAACTCAGTATATACTCTTTTACTGGTTGCTTTCACTCAATATTTCTAGGATTCCATCCCATGGTTGTGTGAATGAATAGTTCATTCATTTTTATTGCTGTTTAGTATTCCATCAGAAAGAGAGAGTATGTGGTTTACTTTAGTATATATCTTATGTGCACTTGAGAACAGTATATGTTTCCTTCTTATGATATGTACTTTACTTTTTTAAACACTTTTTTATAGAAATAGGGTATCATTACGTTTCTTGGACTGATCTGTTCTGAACTGTTGGGCTCACGTGATCCTCCTGCCTCAGTCTCCCAAAGTGCTGGAATTATGGGAATGAGAGAATGTGCCTGGCCCATTGTATACACTTTAGATGAAACTTCAACACATACTAAAACAGACTATTATTAGGTATGTACATGTTTATGACTTTTATGACTTCCTGTCAAATTGTTCATTTATAGTTAATATCTCACTTTATTCCTAGTAAGATGTTTTGTTTTAAGTTATATTTTCTCCTTAGATAGACTAAGAAAAACGAGAGAAGACTCAAATAAATAAAGTCAGAAATGAAAAAGGAGACATCACAACAGATGCTACTGAAATAAACGGGATCATTAGAGTCTACTGTGAGCAACTATACACAAATACATTTGAAAATGTAGAGAAAATAAATAAACTCTTGGACAGATACAACTCATCAGTTTGAGCCAAGAAGTAGAAAACCTGAATAGACCACATGGAACACTGTGCAGAAGCCATAAAAAAGAATGAGTTTATGTCCTTACAGGATAAACCTGGAAGCCATCATTCTCAGCATAGTAACACAGGAACAGAAAATCAAACACTGCATGTTCTCACTCATAAGTAGGAGTTGAACAATGAGAAAAAATGAACACAGGGAGGGGAACATCACACACTGAGGCCTGTGTGTGGTGGGGGTGTGGCAAGGAGAAGGAGAGCATTAGGACAAATACCTAATGCATGTATGGCTTAAAACCTAGATGATAAGTTGGTAGGTGTAGCAAACCACCATGGCACATGTATAGCTATACAACAAATCTGCACATTCTGCAACATGTATCCCAGAACTTAAAAGTCAAAAAAAAAGTGAGACATGTTTTCTGTTTAAACATAAGGTCTATCCTGGATAATCCTGTTCCATGTGCTGATGAAAATACTGTATATTCCGAACTTGTTGAGCAAAATGGTCTATAGATGTCTATTAGGTCCATGTGGTCTACCGTGCAGTTTAAATAAAATGTTTCTTTGTTGATCTTCTTTTATGTGCTCTGTCCAATGCTGAGAGTGGGATGTTGAAGCCTCCAACTATTAGTGAATTAGGGTCTATCTCTCCCTTTAGATCTAATAATATTTGCTCTATACGTCTGGGTGTTCCCAATGTTGGGTGCATGTATATTTACAATTATTATATTTTCTGACTGAATTGATCCATTTATTATTATATAATGTTCTTCTTTCTCTGTTTATACACCTTTAACTTGAAGTCTGTTTTGTCTCATATTAGTATAGCTACTCCTGCTCACTTTTGGTTTCCATTTGCAAGGAATATCTATTTCTATCCCTTCACTCCCAGTTTATGTATCTTTAAAGGTGGATTGAATTTCTCGTAGGCAGCATATAATTGGGTCTTATTTTTTTCATGAATTCAGCTAGTTAGTCTGTATCTTTCAATGGGAAATTTAATCTATTTACTTTTAAGGTTATTATTGATTTATTCCTGTCATTTTATTAATTGTTTCTGGCTGTTTTGTATAGTCATTGTTCCTTATTTCCTCTCTTATTGTTTGTGTTTGCAGTGGGGTGGTTTTCTGTAGTGATAAGTTTTTATTTCTTTCTTTTTTTCCTTTGTGCATCAGCTTTACCAGTGAGTGTTATAGTTTCAGATGTGTTTATGATCATGGCTATTGTTTTTTCACTTCCAGATATAAGATTCCCTTGAGTGTTTTTTGTAAGGCTTGTCTAGTGGCAATAAATTCTGGTTTTGCTTGCATGTATAAGCTTTAATTTCTCCTTCATTTCTGATAAATAGCTTTGCTGAGCATATTTCTGCTGGAAGGTTTTTTTTTTTTTTTCAGTACTTAGATTATATCATCTTATTCTCTCCCGACCTGTATAGGTTTCTGCTGAGAAATCCACTGTTTGTCTAATGGAGATTCCCATATGTGTGCCTTGATGCTTTACTCATAGTACTTTTAATGTTTTTCTTTGTTTTTGACTTTTCACAATAATGTGCTATGTGTTAAATCTGTTTCTCATTAAATCTCTCTGGACTTCTTTGAGCTTTCTGGACTTGGATATCCATCTCTCTTCCAAGACTTAAGAAGTTTTCTGCTACTATTTTATTAAATAAGTTTTTGTCACCTTTTCCCCCCTCTTCTTCTTGAATGCTCATAGTAAGTATTTGTTCACTTAACGGTGTCTCATAAGTCCTGTAGGCTTTCTTCACTCTTTGTTCTTTTTTTTATTCTTCTGTCTGTGTGATTTCAAAAGGCCTTTCTTCAAGTCCAGAAACCTTTTCTTTGGCTTTGTCTAGTCTGTTGTTGAAGCTCTCAATTGTAGTTTTTAATTTTCTTTATTGAATTCTTCAATAGGGTTTCTGTTTATTTTTAATATTTCTCTGTTGAATTTCTCATTCCAATTATAAATTGTTTTTCTGATTTCATTGAATTAATCATATTCATTCTCTTGTATCTCACTGAGTATCATTAACTTTATTGTGTTGAATTCTTTTTCTGACATTTCACATATTTCCTTATGATTGGGGTCTATATTGTTTTCCTTTGAAGGTTACATGTTTCCTTGCTTTTTCATGATTGATGTGTATTTATGTTGATTTCTACACATCTGGTGGTATAGTCATCTCTTCCAATTTTATGGAGTAGGTTTCATAAGAAAAGAATTATTTGTGCAAATGGGTCTTAGGGTGTCACTTCAGTGTACTACATTGGCATTGGTTCTAGGTGGATGTAGTAGTTAGTCTTCATGTAATATCTTAAGCTGTAATCCACTCAACTAATGGCATTTATGTGTTTCTCAGTGGCCTAGACTGAGAGAACTTGTGGCAATGGTGGTGTATCTTTGCCAGGAGCAAGCTGGCTGGGCTGTTTTTCAGACTGGGGGTACATGCAAGCACACAGTGTATTGGCCAACTTAGGGTCTAGATCACTAGGATTAGGACCATGGAGCTGTTACTCTGGCCAGGAACACGGGCACATGATTACTCAGCTGACCTGAAGACATGCCTGCCAGGTGCAGCTTTCAGGGAAGTTCTCAGGCCTGGGATGCATGCACAAGACTTCTCAATTGGCCTCCGGGTGCATTTGCAAGAAGCAGCCCACAGGAGTATTTGTCAGTCCCAGAATGTAATCACATACTTCTTAACTGGCCTGGTGTGTGTCTACCGGGGGTGGTTGACGGGCATTTCCTCCAACTCAGGACATACACATACAGCTATTCAACTAGCCTGCAGACATGTCTGCTGGAGTTAGCTTGTGGGCTATTTCTCAGGTCCAGGACATAAATACATGGGTCCTTGGCTGTCCTGGGCATGTTTCTGTCAAGGGTGGCCCACACTTTTTTTTTTTGTAGGACCTGAATATAGACACAAGGCTGCTCAGCTGGCCTGGGAACATGTCTTCTAGGGACATCTCACAGAGTTGCTTGTCAGGTCTGAGACATAGATTCAAGGCTGCTCACCAGCTCAAAGGCATGCCAGCCAAGGGTGGCCCATGGGGCTGCTTCTCAGATCTGGAGTGTGGGCTTTTAGCTCTTGGATGATCTTGGGGACATGCCCTTTTGGGATGGCCTGCAGGACTGTTTCTCAGGCCCATATTGGCAGTGTAGGTCCATTGGGAAGTCCAGAGGCATGTCTTCAGTGGATGGGGGCACTGCAGGGCTGTTTTTTAGGTCCTTTGCGTTAGCATGTAGCCATTCCACTGACCTGAGGGTGGGTCAGGTGCTCAGGAACTCATCCTGCTTGGGAAGGGTATTTGGTCAGAACCAGGGTAGATTTGGTGTGGGTAGGATTGGCAGACTGTTCCTCACAAAGTTGGGCCTTTCAAAGTTCTGGAATTACAGACGTGAGCCACCACATCCTGCACTGGTCTGTGAAAATTTCAATATTAAGTTTTTATCTTGGCTATGTAAGTTTTGGTTTCTGGTTTTTATATTACATCCATCACTATGATGTGATTGGGACAGAAAGAATAATTTAAGATGTAATTTGCTGTGCCATATTTATTAACCATCTAAACTCTACCATTTTGATTTCTCCTACCTTTAATCATAAGTGTTTGTCAATAAAGATTAAATGGAAGAAGCAGCAAGGGATGTGCATCTATTTTTTCTAATATGAACACTATAAGCTCTAACATCTCTATTGACTGCTTAGTAATGGGTATCACTTAATAAACTCCTTTTCCTAAAACTCTAGCATCCATATATTGGCCAACTGAAGAATAGTCATTTCCGCTGAGTGGTTTCACATGACCTGATTTTTTTTTTAATTCAAGGCGTTTTTGGTTGTAAGTGGTAAGAAACACAATTCTGTTGACTCCATTACATCTGAGAAGAGCAAAAATTTCAATGATCTCAAAGTTGAAAGCAAAAGAATTTTCTGCCTTTTATCTCCATTCCTCTCAATGTGTCAGTTTTATTCTATCAGAGCAGCTTCCTTTACAAGGGTGGGAAAAACAGCTGCTGGAAACCCCTACATCTTATATCTCACAGCTTTACCAACAGAGAAAACTTAAGGCTTGTTCTCCAGACCCAAATTTAGAAATTCCAACTAAAAATAGTCTTGGGTGTGGGATATCTAATAACATGACAACACTCGTACAAACCACATGGATAAAATGGGGGAAGGGGCTAAAAAAATGAGTATTAGTATTGGCAAGCAAAAGAATAGATTTCCATCATGGCTTTCAAATGAACATTAAAGCAAATTCAGAGGAAACAAAGATTATATCTGCCAATGTTTGCTTCAGGAAAGAGAAATCACTCTGGGTGAATTAAGAATTTAATATAGGCAATTAGAAGCTTACAAAGTCATGAAAGAGATGAAATAATTGACATCACGGGAGCTGGCATTGAACTATTGACTTCAGGGACAAATAGGACAATGAGTTATGTAAGTGTTAGGCAATCTAGAGGAAAAATTTAGACTATGATTGCATGATAACTGCTAGTGTCATTTCTCTAGGTAACGCACAAATTAATAAAGTATTATCAGAAACTCCCTATTTTCCTTCAAAAAATGAAGAAGAAACAAATGCAGCTAGGGAGTTACTCAGATAAAAATTATATTGAGTGTTAAAAAGCATGCTTTGAATGAAGAGACCCCCAAGCAGGCTTAGTGTGAGCAACATGGCTGTTTATTCACCTGGGTGCAGATGGGTTGAGGACAAAAATGGGTGTCAGCAAAGGGTGGTGGGATAGTAGTTGGCTTTACAGGTTGGGGCAAATCTTTTGGGGTTGGGGCAGGGGCGTTATGAAGAAAGATCAGTTATAGTGGTGGGGGTAGGGGCAAGGAATATACATTACCATAAGTTCAGTTGCAATAGCAGGTGGGTTAAGGCGTAAGAGTAGTGAAGATGTTAGGGTGGGGCGGAGGGATATTCACAGAGCAAGAACAGTTAAGATGGTGGGGTGAGGAGTATTCACATTATCATAATAACAGTTAAGATGGCAGGGTGGGGTAAGCCATCTTAACCAGGGGAAGCTTGGCTGGGCTATCAGGGATAATGGCAAACACAGATGGGAGGTGGGGGGTGATGAGCCAAGGCAGGCAGGACTTCAGACTTTCAGGGTCCAGGCTTGCACATGGAGGCCTGACATTGAGTAATGTCTGGAATATTATCAATGATCTATTGAATATTCAGAGTTATGTTTTGCATGTTCATTTTATTTGTGTGATGTATAATCCTGTTCCCTCAAAATAAAATCAACCATTTCCATTTTTTAATTTGCATCTTGTTTTTGGTGAATTATTTGTGCCTTGCCTCTTTCTCTTTGTATTTAAAATTAACTTATTACAGGACACTTGCAAAAATATGGAACAATAAAATTATGTATAAAAATCAATGAAGACTCAGTTGGACCAATGTGATTAAGCCTCAAATTTGAGTTTTTAGAAAGCCAAAGGAAAAACAAACCGTGATAAATTAGACAAATATTTGTTATAGTAAATAATAAAGCACAGGAGATCATTAAGGAAACCAATATAGTCATTACCTGGATAACATACTGAGTGCCTCCAAGAGAACTTGGAAATACAGATAATAAAAGTTTACTTCAGCTAACAGTAACAGAAGACTAGATAAGTCATTCCAATCCTCCAGCTAAAGGTATCTTCCTTTCTTTAGACCTTAAAAAATTGTTTTAATTGACAAGGAAAAATTATATATATTATTTATCATGTACAACATGTTGTTTTGAAAGATGTATATTTTGTAGAATCAACTTCCTTTTAATAAATAACAAAAGGTAAAGAATTGCTAGGCCAAGAGTATTAAAAAGAATCAAGAGCTCTCTATATGGCACTCTTCCTCTAGAAGCATTTGTCATCAAAACGTAGCTATTAATGGACTGAGTCATGCTTGTGGCAACATCCCAGAGCTGTGGGGGAATGTCAGAGAGTGCCCAGTCAGCCAAGGGTTGGCTCTAAGTCAGTATGACTGAACCAAGTTGAGATCAACTGGATGGGCAGATAATCTCAAGTCTTGGAACTGATTAAAGGAATCCTTGTTTCTAATGTCCCCAGAAAGGAAGAAAAAGAAAAAAAAAAACCCTCTCCAGATGAAGATAATATTATCTTTTCCCTCAAAATATCGTATAGATAGCTTCATCACTTGTGTCTTCAGTCAGTAACATAGTATGACAGACTATTGGAATATTTTCAGTAATTATACCAGGAGGGGAGGGGAGGATATGGAGAAGCATACACTAGCTTTAAAGTCTTACTCTTAAATGTGAAATGCATCATTTCCACTCATACTACATTGCCTAAGGTAAATCTCATAATTACACTTGAGCTTGTTATAGTTAAGAAATGCAATTTCTCCTACGATATAGAAAACCAGAAACTGATAAGCAATCATGTAATTTTTCAGGGCCTGCCAAATATTTATTTTCTTCTCCCTTCTCAGTGCAATTTACACTCAACCTCTAACCAAAGGACATATCCAAAATTTCCATCCAATCACTACTCTCAAAGTCCAGGATCTCCAAGTGACAGACAACAGCTTCTACATTGGGTCTAGACATGGCGTTTGAGCTGGAGGTTTGATAACTAAAGACAAGGTATCTTCCCTTTACACTCCACTCCGAAAAGGCAACAGGAAGGGATAACACCAGTATACTATCTCCTGAGAGAGCAGAAATAGGAGAAGTCACCAGTAAATAACAATCCCAAAGCAGTGCTGAGTATATGTGCTGAGGGGGCTCGTATTCAGGGTGAGATATGCTCCCTTCTCTGACACAACCTTCCCAGCCCATTGTTCTCTGTGCCCCTTTGTTCAGCTCTCTGATGGGTCTCCTTTTATCCATTATCCTCCTTGACCACAGCTTGAGAGAGCACTACAGAAAAATGCCTTCCTTGAGCTGAGCAGCTTTCTTAGCCAGCTTCCTTCTAGTAGAAGTATGGGTACCTGTGTGGCTTTTTAAGTACCAGCTACAGTCTCTTTTAGTCCAAGCGGTGACCCTTTGCATAACAAAATTCTCTCAGAAATGTAGATTATCTATTTTATTCCAATCAATTTTCTTGTTCCATGTCCCACAACTAATATACATGCATATATAGTGTGTTTACAGGACAGAGAGGGGAGAGTTACATATTCAACCTCTTTCTCTTGAGCCATTTTATCCAACTAAAATAATTTACTGGGAAAACTTTAATCTGTTCAAAAATTTTGAATGTGACAACCATACTCTTGATTCTCATCTTAATGCTAAGTTTTAATTAGCCTCCACATTTATTTTTACTGTATTTATTTACAACTCTTCTCTGCTTTCTTAGTCTAGCTGAGGATTTCCCTAGCTTAAAAAAAAATCTGGGCCGGGCACGGTGGCTCACACCTGTAATCCCAGCACTTTGGGAGGCTGAGGTGAGTGGATCACGAGGTCAAGAGATCAAGACCATCCTGGTCAACATGGTGAAACCCCGTCTCTACTAAAAATACAAAAAACTAGCTGGGCACGGTGGCGCGTGCCTGTAATCCCAGCTACTCAGGAGGCTGAGGCAGGAGAATTGCCTGAACCCAGGAGGTGGAGGTTGTGGTGAGCCGAGATCGTGCCATTGCACTCCAGCCTGGGTAACAAGAATGAAACTCCAACTCAAAAAAAAAAAAAAATCTATTTTTGTTGATTTTTTTCTATAGTTTTTCTAGTCTTTATTTCTGCCTAATATTTATTATTTTCTTCCTTCTGCTAACTTTGAATTTAGTCTGCTCTTCTTTTCCTAGTTCCTTGAGATGTAAAGTTAGGTTGTATTCAAAAAATCCATCTAGGTTTCTGAGTCGGTAGATGACAAAGCCAAAAAAAAAAAATCCTCAATTTTATCTTTTAATGATTAGATTTGAGAAACAGTTCTCTTTTCAATCCTCTAAGTACTTGAATTTACATTACCTCTATTCTTTTCCATTCTTGCTTGCAAATCTGCCAGTTATGTTCTGATTTTGTCTCTTTTAAGATCTCTGTACCCACTTTGCAGATCAAGAAAAATAACTATCCTGGCCAGACACACTGGTTCATGCCTGTAATCCCAGCACTTTAGGAAGTCAAGGTTGGTGGATCACTTGAGTTCAGGAGTTGGAGACCGACCTGGCCAACATGAGGAGACCCCCATCTCTACTAAAATAAAAATAGATTAGCTGGGTGAGGTAGCAGGCACCTGTAATCCCAGGGCCTGTAATCCCAGCTACTTGGAAGGCTGAAACATGAGAACCGCTTGAACCCAGAAGGCTGAGGTTGCGGTGAGCCAAGATTCCACCACTGCACTCTAGCCTGTGCGACAGAGTGAGACTCCATAGTAAAAAGAAGGCCAGGCTCAAGCTGTAATCCCAGTACTTTGGGAGGCCAAGGCAGGTGGATCACTTGAGGCCAGGAGTTCAAGACCAGCCTGGCCAACATGGTGAAACCCCGTGTCTACTAAAATTACAAAAATTAGTTAGCTATGGTGGTGCACACCTGTAATCCCAGCTAATGGGGAGGCTGAAGCAGGAGAATCACTTGAACCCAGGAGGCAGAGGCTGCAGTGAGCTGAGATTGTACCAGTACCCTCCACTCTGGGTGATAGAGTGAGATCCTGTTTCAAAAAAAAAAGAAGAAGTAAAGTAAAAAGAACAAGTAAAAGAAAAAGAATTTTCCAGCCACTCAAGAATGCCCCCAGAGTGTCCAGGACCAACCATAGCTCTCTCTCTCCCCAAGGAATTACTCTCACGGCTTTTAGACGACTCACTTCCTTACATTATTTCTGTATTGTGCTGTTACCCTAATCTACACCCTAGAGACTATAGTTCAGCCTTCTAATTTCTTTAAATTGATACCTTTAACTTCCTTTCAATCTATCTTTTTTTCCTCTTCTAACTCATTTGTTGGAAGAGCCTAATCTTGTGAGCTGTAGTTCCCCATTGTCTGGCTTTTGCTAAGGGCGTAATGGTGCTTCAGTGCAACATGTTGCTTTTTCCTGCACATCAGCAGCTGGATGCAGAGTCTTGATCAGAATCAATTTGATCCCTTTGGCAAGGTAAGAGTGGTAGTGTGTCCATTCATCAAAAGGCACATTATGTCTTTCCCTTTTACCTAGGACCCTTTAATTCATTGGAGTTTGCAAATGATAATATTTTAATTCTGTCATATTTTTTCACTTATTGGCTATAATAATTTTGTAAAAGGACACTTCCCCTCATCTGCTACTTGGTTACCCAGGGATAGGGGTTATACAGAATAAGCAGGATAAATTATTGATTCTCCTGTTGATAGTCATTGCAAACTCAAAGGTTTAAACATATTTGATAGTTTTAACCCATTGAAATTTGTATCCTTATTAAGGTTCAAATTCTCCTACCCTTGGTGAATACAAGCCTCTTTGAATTGACTCCTGTGTCCTTGTGACACAAGCTTTTTATAGCTTCTTTTTTACCTAGTATGTCAAAATGTCCCAGTTTCATTTTGTATGTTCCCTGTCCACAATTTTCCAAGAACTCCTCTTTCATAAAACAATCTTTAAGACCACAGCCTGGATGCTGTGGATATGTGCTCATAGTAAGCTGGTCATTGTTTCTTGACCTCTTTATGGATAGAGCTAGACATTGCGCACACACACACACACACACACACACACTCCTTTTTCTTTTCCTAAACATGTCTTTCCAGCATGAGCCTTCTTTCCTCTTTGTTATACCATGGGATCTATCACAATACTTCTTCATTGTTTCTTTTTATTTTTCTAAATTTTAGAAGAATGATTGGTTAGCTAGCTTTACTAACTTTTTTCCAAGCTCACGGAATTTTCTCTTCTCTTGTATTTATGAGATTTTAAAAACAGCACCTTGTTTTGGGTTTTTTCTTACTTATTTTCCTGCCTTACTAGTATCTTGACCTATTTTTTCCTGTGGGATTTTTTTCTGTCCTAACTTTTTACTTGAAATTGCACTGTCAAGAAAATAATTTACACAAAGTATGATTTTACAAGCAAAGACGCTCATTGCTGTGTTATTAAAATGTTTTTGTTTTATATCTTAAAAGGGGGAAATTGTTAATTTGTGTCCAAAACCAGACAAATAGTTACACAAATCCTTGCTGTTATTAAAGCCTTACCTGGAAAAATTTTTTAATTATTTCTCCCTGTGTCAAATCATAAGGACATGGCTTAATGAATCGAACAAGAAAACCACCCACATTGATTTATGAACATAAATTACTATTACTGAATGGTAGTTTGGGAGAAAAATCTTTTCTAATTAAAGATTAATGCTACAGGTTACCTAGTATCTAGTTCTTGCTCACCTTCTACTATTGGTATGAAAATATTAGATCTTGAAATAGACTGGTTGCTATTCATCTTAACCTTTAACGTGTCAGACCCAAATTTCTTTATACTGACAGTTCAACAAGTGAAATTAAAGAGTTAAATTGACTTAATCTTATTAACATTTTTTTTCTTTCTACATCTCTTCAATAGCTTTACTATAGAAGCCTTGCCTCCCCTGCCCCAACATCTGGTGCAGACATTATTGACATCTCATATCATGAGTATGTCTCATAGGCACCATGTGGAATCTGTTCTTCCATTCTTTCAGGCTTTGGGGAAAGAGTGGCAAATAAGAATAAATTCTGACATACTAAACAAGACAGTGTATAAAGTAGAATATTCACAAATCATTTGGTTACATTGTTTATTAAACCTCATATGGCCAAGACAAATTTTAAACTAGGAGGTACTAGTGGGAATTTGCAGGGATCGTGGTGGACGGGAAGCAGGACTAGACTGTAGGATGAGACTAGACAGAGCAGCATGCAGAGGCTCGCATTGTGAATTTTAGCCCCAGATAGACTTCAAGAACAAAGCAGCAATCCTTAGAGGACTCACAGACCCTCTGAAAGAAGCTGACTGCTCCTGCTGGACCTGGGAGACACCCCAAATACTGTGAGTGCCCCAACTGCAGAAGTGGGAAAGGGAGATCCTCCTCCCCTGAACACACACCCCCGCTGGAGAAGTTTCCGACTTTACCTGGAGCTGAGTCAAGTTAGAGAGCTGAGCTAAGCAAAATACAGGGGTGGAGGAAGCAGCAGAAAGACCCTCGGAGCTTGCGGGGTCCCCAAGCAGCCCATTCCTGCTGGCACCAGAGGGATCCATTGGGAGGGTGGCCAGAAGAGCAGGGGGTAAAACTCCACAGGGAGAAGGAGTTCTCTAGTTGGTCTTTGTGACAATTTGAATGGGCAAGAAGCCTCCTGGCCAGAACACGGGGGAGGGTGGAAATCCAACATGCAGACTTCACAGGCCGGGAAAGAACTGAAGCCCTTGTCTTTTGCAGCTGGGAGGCAGAAAGCCTCAGGGAAGTTTTCAAGTCTGTATAGCCCTCTTCCTGGAAGCAGACTCGGGGCTGCTGGGGGAGGCATGGTGGGAGTAAGACCAGCCCTTCGGTTTGCATGGGAGCTGGGTGAGGCCTGTGACTGCTGGCTTTCCCCCACTTCCCTGACAACCTGCATGACTCAGCAGAGGCAGCCATAATCCTCCTAGGTACACAACTCCAGTGACCTGAGTGTCTTATCCCCATCCCCCACAGCAGCTGCAGCAAGACCTGCCCAAGGAGAGTCTGAGCTCAGACAAACCTCGCCCCACCCCGACCTGATGGTCCTTTCCTATCCGCACTGGTAGTGGGAAAAAAAGGGTATTTAATCTTGGGAGTTCTAGGATTCTGCCCACCACTGATGCCTCTCCACACTACTACAACTGATGCTCTCTGGAAAGTACCACTTCCTGGCAGGAGGCCAACCAGCACAAAAATAGAGCATTAAACTACCAAAGCTAAGGACCTTCATAGAATCCACTGTACCCTCCACCACCTCCTCCAGAACAGGCACTGGTATCCACAGCTAAGAAAATCATAGACAGTTCTCATCACAGGACTCTGTGAGACAACCCTCGGTACCAGCCAGAGCTGGGTAGACTCACTGGGTGGCTAGACCCAGAAGACAGACAACAATTACTACAGCTCAGCTCACAGGAAGCCACATGCATAGGAAAAGAGGGAGAGTACTATATCAAGGGAACACTCCGTGGGAGAAAAAATTCTCAACAACAGCCTTCAGCCCTAGACCTTCCCTCTGACAGAGCCTAGCCAAATGAGAAAGAACCAGAAAACCAATACTGATAATATGACAAAACAAAGCCCTTCAACACTTCCCCAAAATCACACTAGTTCACCAGCAATGGATTCAAACCAGAATGAAATTCCTGATTTGCCTCAAAAAAGAATTGAGGAGGTTAGGTATTAAGCTAATCAGGGAGGCACCAGAGAAAGGGGAAGCCCAGTGCAAGGAAATCCAAAAAATAATACAAGAAAGGAAGGGAGAAATATTCAAGGAAATAGATAGCTTAAAAAAAAAAAAACAGGATAGTCCAAGATGGCTGAATAGAGGCAGCTCTGGAATGCAGTTCCCAGCAAGAGAGACACAGAAGCCGAGTGGTCTCCACAGTTCCAAACAATGTACCAGGTTCGTTTTGTGGGTCTGGTTGGACAGTGGGTATAACCTAAAGAGGGCAAGTTGAGGCAGGGCAAGACAAACGTCAATGCAAAAATTTCAATAAAATACTGGCAAACCGAATGCAACAGCACATCAAAAAGCTTATTCATCATGATTAAGTAAGCTTCATCCCAGGGAAGCAAGGCTGGTTCAACATACCCAAGTCTACAAACGTGATCCACCACATAAACAGAACCAAAGACAAAAACCACATGATTATCTCAACAGATGCAGAGAAGACCTTTGACAAAATTCAACAGCCCTTTATGCTAAAAACCCTCAATAAACTAGGTATCAATTGAATGTATCACAAAATAATAAAAGCTATTTACGACAAACCCACAGCCAATATCATACTGAATGGGCAAAGACTGGAAGCATTCCCTTTGAAATCTGGCACTAGACAAGAATGCCCTCTCTCGCCATTCCTATTCACCATCATATTGGAAGTTCTAGCCAGAGCAATCAGGCAAGAAAAAGAAATAAAGCATGTTCAATTACGAAAGGAGGAAGTCAAATTTTCTCTATTTGCAGACAACATGACTGCGTATTTAGAAGACCACATCATCTCAGCCCCAAATCTCCCAAAACTAATAAGCAACTTCAGCAATGTCTGAGGATACAAAATTAATGTGCAGAAATCACAAGCATTCCTATACACCAATAACAGACAAAGAGCCAAATCAAAAGTGAACTCCATTCACAATTGCTACAAAGAGAATAAAATACCCAGGAATACAACTAACAAAGTATGTAAAGGACCTCTTCAAGGAGAACTACAAACCACTGCTCAAGGAAATAAGAGAGGACAAACAGATGGAAAAACATTCCATATTCATGGTTAGGAAGAATCAATAATGTGAAAATGGCCATACCACCTAAAGTAATTTATATATTCAATGCTATCCCCATCAAGATACCAATGACCTTCTTCACAAAACAGGAAAAAACCATTTTAAGCTTCATATAGAACCAAAAGAGAGTCCACATAGCCAAGTCCATTCTAAGCAAAAAGAACAAAGCTGGAGACATCATACTGCCTGACTTCAAACTATACTACAAGGCGACAGTAATCAAAACAGCATGGTAATGGTACCAAAATTAGATATAGACGAATGGAACAGAACAGAGGCCTCAGAAGTAATTCCACACATCTACAACAATCTGATCTTTGACACACCTGACAAAAACAAGCAATGGGGAAAGGATTCCCTGTTTAATAAATGGTATTGGGAAAACTGGCTAGCCATATGCAGAAAGCTGAAACTGGACCTGTTCCTGACACATAACACTAAAATTACCTCCAGATGGATTAAAGATTTAAACATACAACCTAACATCATAAAAACCCTAGAAATAACCTAGGCAAAACCATTCAGGACATAGGCATAGGCAAGGACTTCATGACTAAAACACCAAAAGCAATGGAAATAAAAGCCAAAATAAACAAATGAGATATAATTAAATTTAAGACCTTCTGTAAAGCAAAAAAAAAAAAAAAAAAACAATCTTCAGAGTGAAGAAGAAACCAATAGAATGGGAAAAAGTTGTTGCAATCTACCCATCTGACAAAGGGCTAATATCCAGCATCTACAAAGAACTTAAACAGATTTACAAGAAAAAAACAAACAACCCCATCAAAGTGGGTGGAGAGTATAAAGAGACATTTTTCAAAAGAAGGCAAATATGCAGCCAATAAACAAATGAAAAAATGCTCATCATCACTGGTCATTAGAGAATTGCAAATCAAAACCACATTGAGATATTATCTCACGCCAATTATAATGGCAATCATTAAAAAATCTGGAGACAACAGATGTTGGAGAGGATGTGGAGAAATAGGAACACTATTACATGGTTGGTGGGAGTGTAAATTAGTTCAACCATTGTGAAAGACAGTGTGGTGATTCTTCAAGGATCTAGAAATAGAAATTCCATTTGACCCAGCAATCTCATTACTGGGTATATAAATCATTCTATTATGAAGACAAATGCACACATATTTTCATCATGGCCCTGTTTACAATAGCAAAGACCTGGAGCCAATGCAAATGCCCATTAATGATAGAATGGACAAAGAAAATGTGGCAAATATACATCATGGAATACTAGGCAGCCATGATAAATGATGAGTACGTGTCCTTTGTAGGACATGGTTGAATCTGGAAACCATCATTCTCAGCAGACTGACAGAAGAACAGAAAATCAAATACTGCATGTTCTCACTCATAGGTGGGTGTTGAACAATGAGAACACATGGACACAGGGAGGGGAGCATCACACACTGGGGTCAGTTGCAGGGGCTAGGGGAGGGACAGTGGAGGGTGAGGAGGGTGGGGAAGGATAACGTAGGGAGAAATGCCAGATACAGATGATGGGAGGAAGGAGGCAGCAAACCACCTTGCCATCTGTGTACCTATGCGACAACCCTGCATGATCTGCACATGTACCCCAGAACCTAAAGTACAATAAAATAAAAAAAAAAATTAACAAAACCCATAGAAAAGAAAACAATCAAACATTCAGGAAACATTAGACACACTTTTATGAATGCAAAATGCTCTGGAAAAGTTTCAGCAATAGAATTGAATAAGTAGAAGAAGGAAATTCAGAGTTCAAAGACAAGGACTTCAAATTAACTCAATACAACAAAGACAAATAAAAAAAATAAGAAAATACGAACAAAACCTCCAAGAAGTCAGTCTGGGATTATGTTAAATGACCAAGCCTAAGAACAATTGGTATTTCTGAGGAAGAAGGCAATTCTAAAGCTTGGAAAATAAACAAGGAAAAGTTCCCCAGCCTTGCTAGAGACCTAGACATGTCACTACAAGAAGCAGAAAGAACACCTGAGAAATAGATCACAAAAAGATCTTCACCTAGGCAGATAGTCAACAGGTTATTCAAAGTTAAGATGAAGGAAAGAATCTTAAGAGCTGTGAGACAGAAGCACCAGGTAACCTATAAAGGAAAACCTATTGGATTAACAGCAGATTTCTGAGCAGAAACCCTACATGCTAGAAGGGATAGGGGCCCTATCTTCAGCATCCTGAAACAAAACAATTATCAACCAAGAATTTTGTATCCAGCAAAACTAAGTATCATGTATGAAAGAAAGATACAGTAGTTTTGAAACAAATACTGAGAGAATTCACCACTACTAAGTCACCACTACAAGAACTGCTAAAAAGAACCCTAAATCTTGAAACAAATCCTGGAAACACATCAAAAGAGAAACTTAATAAAGCATAAATCACACAGGAGCTATAAAACAAAAACACAAGTTAGAAAGAAAAAACAAAAAAATCCAAAGTACATGAGCAACAAAGAGCATGATGAATTCAATGATACCTCCCATTTCAATAGTAACATCAAATGTAAATGGTTTAAATGCTCCACTTAAAAGATACAGAATCACAGAAAGGATAAGAACTCACCAACCAACTATCTGCTGCCTTCAGGAGACTCATCTAACACATAAGGACTTGCACAAACTTAAAAAGTAAAGGGGTAGAAAAAGGCATTTTGGGCAAATGAAAACTGAAAGTGTGCATGGGTAGCTCTTATTATAGCAAACAAAACAAACTTTAAAGCAATAGCAGTTAAAAGAGACAAAGAGGGACATTATATAATGGTAAAAGGCCTTGTCCAACAGGAAAATATCACAGTCCTACACATATATACATCTAACACTGGAGCTCTCAAATTTATAACACAATTACTGATAGACAGCAACACAATAATAGTGGCAGACTTCAATACCCACTGACAGCACTAGACAGGTCATCAAGACAGAAAGTCAACAAAGAAACAATGGATTTAAACTATACCTTTGAACAAATACACTTAACAGATATATACAGAACATTTCATCCACCAGCCACAGAATACACACTCTATTCAACAGTGCATGGAACTTTCTCCAAGACAGACCATGTGATAAGCCAAAAATTAGTCTCAACAATTTTAAGAAAATTGAAATGATACCAAGCGCTCTCTCAGACACCAATGGGAAAAAAAACTGTAAATCAACTCCAAAAGGAAACTTCAAAACCATGCAAATACATGGAAATTAAATAACCTGCTCTTGAATGATCATTGTGTCAAAAACAAAATCAAGATGGAAATAAAAAATTCTTCAAACTGAGTGACAATAATGACACAGCCTATCAAAATCTCTGGAATACAGATACGAGGAAAGTTTATAGCCCTAAAGGCACGCATCCAAAAGCCTGAGAGAGCACAAACGAACAATCTAAGATCACACCTCAAGAAACCAGAGAAACAAGAACAAACAAACCCCAACCCAACAGACAAAAAAAAAAAAAAGACCAGAGCACAACTAAATGAAATTGAAATGAAAAAAACAATGCAAAAGATAAACTTAAAAAGTGGGTTCTTTGAAACAATAAATAAAATTGATCGACCATTAGCAAGATTGACCAAGACAAGAGAGAAAATCCAAATAACCTCACTAAGAAACAAAACAGGAGGTATTATAACTGACACCACTGAAATACAAAAGATCATTCCAGGCTACTATGAACACCTGTGTGCACATAAACTAGAAAACCTGGAAGAGATGAATAAATTCCTGGAAAAATACAACCCTCCTAGCTTAAATCAGGAAGAATTAGATACCCTGAACAGACCAATAACAAGCAGTGAGACTGAAATCCTAATTTAGAAATTACCAACCAAAAAAAAAAAATAAAGGCCAGGACTAGACAGATTCACAGCAGAATTCTATTAGACACGCAAATAAAAATTGATACCAATCCTTTTGACACTATTCCACAAGATAAAGAGGAAACCCTACCTAATTCATTCTATGAAGCCAACATCACCTTAATACCAAAACCAGGAAAGGACACAACCAGAAAACAAAACAGAGACCAATATCATTGATGAACATATATGCTAAAGTTCTTAACAAATAGTAGCTAACTGAATCCAAGAACATATCAAAAAGATAATCCACCATGATCAAGTGGGTTTCATGCCAGGGATGTAGGGCTGGTTTAACATACACAAGTCAATAAATGTGGTACATCACATAAACAGAATTAAAAACAAAAATCACATGATCACCTCAATAAGATGCAGAAAAAGCACTCAACAAAATCCAGCATCCGTTTTTGATTAAAACTCTCAGCAAAATTGGCATACAAGAGACATACCTTAATGTAATAAACGCCATCTATGACAAACCCACAGTCAACATAATACTGAATGGGGAAAAGTTGAAAGCATTTTCTCAGAGAACTGGAACAAGACAAGGATGCCCACTCTCATCACTCCCCTTCAACATGGTACTGGAAGTCTTAGCTGGAGAAATCAGATAAGAGAAAGAAATAAATGGCATCCAAATCGGTAAAGAGGAAGTCAAACTGTCACTGTTTGCTGACAATATGATCATTTACCTCGAAAAATAAAAGAATTCAGCAAAGTGTCCAGATACAAGATTAATGTACACAAATCAGTAGCTCTTCTATATACCAACAGAGACCAAGTGGAGAATCAAATCAAGAACTCAATCCCTTTTACAATAGCTGCAAAAAATAAAATACTTAAGAATATACCTAACCAAGAAGGTGAAAGACCTCTACAAGGAAAACTACAAAACATCGCTGAAAGAAATCATAGATGACATGAACAAATGGAAACAGCCCCCATGTTCATGGATGGCTAGAATCAGTATTGTGAAAATGAGTATATTGCCAAAAGCAATCTACAAATTCAGTGCAATCCCCATCAAAATACGACCACCATTCTTCACAGAATTAGAAAAAAACAATTCTAAAATTCATATGGAATCAAAAAAGAGCCCGTATAGCCAAAGCAAGATTAAGTGTAAAGAACAAATCTGGAGGCATCACACTTCCTGATTTCAAACAATACTATAAGGCCATATTCACCAAAACAGCATGGTATTAGTATAAAAATAGGCATATAGACCAATGGTGCAGAATAGAGAACCCAGAAATAAACCCAAATACTTCCAGCCAACTGATCCTTGACAAAGCAAACAAAATCATAAAGTAGGGAAAGGACACCCTTTTCATCTAATGGTGCTGAATAATTGGCTAGCCACATGTAGGAAAATGAAACTGGATCCTCATCTCTCATCTTATATAAAAATCAGCTCATGATGGATTAAAGCCTTAAATCTAAGACCAGAATCCATAAAAATTCTAGAAGATAACATTGGAAAAATCCTTCTAGACATTGGCTTAGGCCAGGATTTTATGACCAAGAACCCAAAAGCAAATGCAATAAAAGCAAACAAATAGCTGAGACCTAATTGAACTAAGGAGCTTTTGCACAGCAATAGGAACAGTCAGCTGAGTAAACAGACAACCCACAGAGTGGGAGAAAATCTTCACGATTTATTCACATCTGACAAAGGACTACAGAATGTACAATAAACTTAAACAAATCAGTAAGAAACAAACAATCCCATCGAAAAATGAGCTAAGGACATAAATAGAAAATTCTCAAAAGAAGATAGACAAACAGCCAACAAACATTTGAATAAATGCTCAACATCACTAATGATCAGAAAAATGCAAATGAAAATCATATTGCAATACCACATCACTTCTGAAAGAACGGCCATGATCAAAAAATCAATAAACAATTGTTGACATGGACGTAGTGAATAGGGAACACTTCTACACTGCTGGTGGGAATGCAAACCAGTACAGCCACTATGGAAAACAGTGTAGAGGTTTCTTAAAGAAGTAAAAATAGGACTATTACTGGATCCAGCAATCCCACTACTTGGCATCTACCCAGAGGAAAAGAAGTCATCACTTGAAAAAGATACCTGAACACACATATTTACAGCAGCACTATTTACAGTTGGAAAATCATGGAAGTAACCCAAATGCCTACCAATCAATGAGTGGATAAAGAAACCGTGCTATCTATTTATGATGGAATATTATGCAGCCATAAAAAGAAATGAATTAACAGCATTCACAGTGACATGGATGAGACTGGAGACTATTATTCTAAGTGAAGCAACTCAGGAATGGAAAACCAAACGTCGTATGTTGTCATTGATATGTGTGATCTAAGCTATGAGAATGCAAAGGCATAAGAATGATACGATAGACTTTGGGTACCTGGGGGAAATGTGGGAAAGGGGCGAGGGATAAAAGACTACAAATATGGTGCAGTTTTACTGCTGAGGTGATGGGTGCACCGAAATCTCACAGAGCACCACTAAAGAACTGACGCGTGTAACCAATACCACCTGTACCTCACAGAGCAACACTAAAGAACTGACTCGTGTAACCAAATGCCACCTGTACCTCACAGAGCACCGCTAAAGAACTGACTCGTGTAACCAAATGCCACCTGTACCTCACAGAGCACCACTAAAGAACTGACTCGTGTAACCAATACCACCTGTACCTCACAGAGCACCACTAAAGAACTGACGCGTGTAACCAATACCACCTGTACCTCACAGAGCACCACTAAAGAACTGACTCATGTAACCAATACCACCTGTACCTCACAGAGCACCGCTAAAGAACTGACTCGTGTAACCAATACCACCTGTACCTCACAGAGCACCGCTAAAGAACTGACTCGTGTAACCAATACCACCTGTACCTCACAGAGCACCGCTAAAGAACTGACTCGTGTAACCAATACCACCTGTACCTCACAGAGCACCGCTAAAGAACTGACTCGTGTAACCAAATGCCACCTGTACCTCACAGAGCACCACTAAAGAACTGACTCCTGTAACCAATACCACCTGTACCTCACAGAGCACCACTAAAGAACTGACTCATGTAACCAATACCACCTGTACCTCACAGAGCACCGCTAAAGAACTGACTCGTGTAACCAATACCACCTGCACCTCACAGAGCACCATTAAAGAACTGACTCATGTAACCAAATGCCACCTGCACCCCAATAACTTATGGAAAAATAATTTTTTAAAAGTACTAGTGGAAGTGTTTATTAAGCTAGATAAGAAAACAAAAATGCAAATAGATTTGAGGATATGAATTTTCATGCTATGACATCAGAAATCGAAGTTGTAAAGTAAAAACCCCTATTCATTTCTGGGAAGCCTATTACCACTATTATCCTGGTATATGGATTTGCAAACATCTTTGTTCTCAGACCTAAAGTGCTTAGAATATAAGAGATAATAATTACTAAATGTAGCATCCAAAGAACTCAAGTGTATCCCATTGAGTGAATGAGAGTTTTAAAACACATCCATTTTAAGGAGAAAAGGGGGATTGAATCAAAATAGAGACAAACGACTTCTTATTGCATGAGGACAGAGCTCCATAATTATTCCCTGAACTTTTTTTGTTAACTGAAATTGATGAGCTCACCAAATATTATCCCTGCCAAGAATATTTTCTTATGTAATTGGAAAGAGGATCTTAGGCTGAGAAATGAAAAAAAGTTATTTTCTATAATCTATTTCTAGAAACATTTTTGATAACCCAAAAGATAAGTAGCATATTGGACTTTTTGCTTCAGACTCGTTATTTCCTCATTAAGATAGAGAATTGCGTTTACTCCAAGGAAATCCAACAGAGCAAACAAGATTCCACACCTGTGTGTAGTTTAGGTTACATGGCTCTATTGGGTTTTTGTTTGTTTGTTTGTTTGTTTTGTTTTTGAGATGGAGTTTTGCTCTGTTGCCAGGCTGGATTGCAGTGGCATGATCTCAGCTCACTGTATCCTCTGCCTCCCGGGTTCAAGTAGTTGTCCTACCTCATCCTCCTGAGTAGCTGGGACAGGCACGTGCCACCATACTCAACTAATTTTTGTATTTTTAGTAGAGATGGGGTTTTATCATGTTGGCCAGGATGGTCTCAGTCTCTTGACCTCGTGATCTGCCCCCCTCAGCCTCCCAAAGTGCTGGATTACAGGTGTGAAGCACCGCGCCTGGCATATTGTTTTTAGTGCTGTGCTAAGACTTACAGTAGGCAAACCTGGCACATCTTAACTAAGATATTGTATGGCTGATATAGTTTGGCTGTGTCTTCTCCCAAATCTCATCTTGAATTGTAGTTCCCATAATCCCCACATGTTGTGGGAGTGACCCCATGGAAAGTGATTCAATCATAGGGACAGTTTCCCCCATGCTATTTTTGTGATAGTGAGCTCTCATAAGATCTGATGGTTTTATAAGCATCTGGCATTTCCCCTGCTTCTACTTCTTCTTGCCACCTTGTGAAGAAGGTGCTTTGCTTCCCCTTCCCCTTCTGTCACAATTGTAAGTTTCCTGAGGCCTCCCCAGCCATGCTGAACTGTGAGTCCCTTAAACCGCTTTTCTTTATAAATTACCCAGTCTTGGGTGTTTCTTCATGGCAGCATGAAAATGGACTAATACAGTGACTGACCCCTTTTATGATAGAAAGGACTATAGATTTTTATAAACTGTGAACTTAAGCCTGCAGAAAGAAAAGATCTAGAGAAAAAAAATCATATTATCAACCTAAATAAGAAGTCTGGTTAGTCGATGTAGACATTAGAGATGTTCCATGCAATTACTCATAATATTAAAACAAGTGTTATTTCAATGGACTCCCTAAATTGGAGAAGTAGAAAGTTTCTTTAATGAAAAGATCATTAAATTTAGGAAATTGTGCCAAGGATGAAAATTAGGTTCATCTGGTTTGACAGACCAAATAAATTCGAAGTGATGATGTGACAGCTCTTTAGGGAAAGCTTATGAGGCTGTGTTCCAATTAGCTGGGAAAGAGTATTGCCATGTGACTGCCACGACGGGAGGAAAGAGTGGGAGCAGGTGAGACCCAGGTCTGCCCTCTGTGCCTTTGGCCATGAAGATTAGCCAATAAGAATGCAAACTGTTCTCTCCAGGAAAATGGTTGGATTTTTGTAAGACTCCTCACTCACGATGGTTTTTATTTGTGGAGGGATGCAGAAAGGCAGGAGGTGTGCAGAAGTTCTCAAGAAAACAAGTTTTCAAGTTCATATATTCCTCCTCTCTTCCTGTCGCTGTGCCACTGCATAACCTTAGAGGAAAAAATATCATTGGTATGTTGATACAGATGCTACTTGATTTACCATGGGTTTATGCCCCAATAAACTCATCATTAAGTTGTAAATATTGTACATCAAAAATACATTTAGTACATCCATCCTACCAAACATCACAGCCTAGTCCAGCTTACCTTAAATGTGCCCAGAACACTTATGTTAGTCTGCAGTTGGGCAAAATCATTTCACATAAATTCTATTTTATAATAAAGTATCGAATATCTCACGTAATTTACTGAAAGTGAACAACAGAATGGTTGTGTGTTTGCTTGAAGCATTGTTTATGCTGAATGCATATCAGTTTCACACCATCACAAAGTGGAAGAGTCATTAAGTCAAACCAATGCAGGTCAGGGACTATCTATATTTAAAAGAATGAATGGGGGCTCCAAAGAAGAGAAATTACAGGATTGTCTCTGGGACGGGCCACCAGTTAGAGGGTGGATAGAGCAGGAGATTCCAAGAAAGGAGCCTGAGGAAAAGCTGCCAATTATGTGAAAGGAAATCAAGGAGAGGACTATTTAGAAAACCAACTCAGAAGAAGTGATGTAGAGAAATAAAGTTATAGTGGAAGGAAGGGCAAATCAGAAGACCAACTCTAGTTCCTTCAGATACAAGGTACAAAGATTGTTAATATTTGTGCAGAAATGGTTCCAGCTGAAAGAGAGAGAAGTAAAACTGAAGGTTGAGAACTAATCAGAGCTCGTGAGAAGGCTAAAAGGATACGGTATTCAGAACCCAAATGAAAGGGTAGAGGCATTGCACTTTTTTAAATTTAAATTTAAATTTTGAGTTCTGAGATACATGTGCAAGATGTGCAGGTTTGTAACATAGGTAAATGTGGGCCCTGTGCCTTTATAACAACGGTCTTCCTCCCCCTAGAGAAAAGAACATGGATTTAAATGCAGATAGGTTTCTGGATTTGGAAGTATAAAGATGAAGTGACTCCTAGCTGACGATTTCTATGTTTAAGTGAAATAGGAGGCAAAGTTAAGGGTAGGGATGAAAGTATAGGAAGGAGAAATGAGAAGTTTGAGGAGAAAAGGCAGAAAATAGTTCACTTAAAGAGTGAGAACAGCAACTTACAAGAAAAATGCAGGTGAGTTGTGAATCAGGGTTGAGTGGCCCCTGGATGTTTATGTGATTTCTTTAAAGGGAAGCCACGAGTCTGCCTGGCCGCATCAAATTCCTCCTGCAATCTTCAGCTGTCTGTATGTAAGCTCTGACATGTGCTTGGATGCTTGAGCCATCACAGACTGGGGTTTTACCAGGCCACAAAACATGACAGAAGGAGAGAAAAGAAGTTTGCAAAATGTAATGAGTTATTAAATATCTAATAGGACGGGAGGTCGGTAGACCACAGCAGTGAGGAAAAGAAGACAATGACTGCTGTGGGCCATGTCTGTGTGTTCATCAAATCAGCTCTGCCCTTGTTCTGTGTCCCACTGAGCCCCCCATGGACACCTCGGAAAGCTCCCTTGCTCCCTGGTTTCTGGTGGGGTTCAGCCAGTGGGGAACCTTTTGGGAGACTGAGAGGAAGAAGGTCTGATTACTTATTCCCTGGGTTGAGTCAAATTGTTTCCCGGCTCCAGGTCATTCTATGCTCAAGGCAGCTGATATGATTTGGCTGTGTCTCCTCCCAAATATCATCTTGAATTGTAGTTTCCATAATTCCCACATGTTGTTGGAGGAACCTTGAATCATGGGGACAGTTTCCCCCATACTGTTCTTGTGATAGAGAATAAGTCTCACAAGATCTGATGATTTTATAAGGGGTTTCCTTTTTTGATTGGCTCTCATTTCTCTCTTGTCTGCTGCTATGGAAGAGGCTCCTTTCACTTTCTGTCATGATTGTGAGGCCTCCTCAGCCACGTGGAACTGTGAGTCCACAAAACCTCATTTTCCTTATAAATTATCCAGTGTCATGTATGTCTTTATCAGCAGCATGAAAACAGACCAACACAGCAGCCAATTCTACATGGGTCTCTTACTCCAGATTTTGATACCAACTCCCTGTTGCCTCCCTTGCCGTGACGGCTCTTACTAGTTCTAGGTTCCTGCACTATTCCTTGTAGTTTCTCTATAGCCTACTTGTATCTGTATGAATGCTCCTTTATTAAACCCCTCTTTGAATTTTTCTACTTTGAGTGTGCCATCTGTTTCCTAGCTGGGTCTCTGACTGATACCATGAGAGAATCAATCAGATATTATAAGCATGAAATTTTGCAAAAGAAAAAGAGAGAGGCTAATGGTTCAGAAGTGGTGATGAGAATTAAGAAGGGGGAAAAATGACTCCGATTGAAGGGCTGTAGGTGAGTTGCATGCTGAGATAACAGCCACGTTTCTGTTAGAGGCCCTGATTGGAAAAAAATAGTGGAAAAATATTTGAGGATGGAGGGGAAAACGGAAGAAAATGAAGGAAGGCTTTTCGACTTATTTGACCCTCCAAAAAACAGACCACAGAGCTATTCCACTGATGCACCCTTCTTCAAGGCAAGGGAAGAATGACCATGAAGGCTCTGCAGAGATCATCAGGGCTACCTCCTCCTGTTTCAAAGGGTGCAAGTGGAGGGAATCTCCTCAGTTTCTATGTCAACAGGTCAGACTGTGGCCACCTGGAGCCTTGAAGGTGGGACTGCTGGAAGTCTTGGAGCACAATCTCCAGCCTGCCCCCCTGGCAGAGCTGAGGAGGCAGGATACCAACCCCAGTGGCTCCTGTGGGTTGGGAAGGCAGATATCAAACCAGAAGATTATTCTCCATCTAAAGATGCAGTGGATTTTGCCTCCCTAGGTTTTGGACTTGAGTGGAACCCATCGTCATCTACTTCACTATTTAACTCTTTTTGAATGGGAATGTCTAACCCCATGCCTTCTCCACCATTATATTTTGAAAACACAAAACTTACCCAGGTTCACGGTTTCACAGCTGGAGATGAATTTGCTTCAGGATGAATTGTACCTCAAGTCTCACCTATATCTGATTTTCATGATATTTAGGTGAGACTTTGGATTTCAGACTTCAGAGTTAATGCTGGAACAAGTTCAGACTTTGGGGTTGTTGGGATGGAATGAATGTACTTTGCATGCAAGAATGACATGAATTAGAGGGGGTGGCTGGGGCAGAATGTTACGCACTAAATGTTTTTCAGAACGTATGTTCCAAATAATGTTTTCAAAATGTATATGTTAAAGTCCCAGTCCCCACTGTGGTGATATATGAAGATAAGGCCTTTGGGAGGCAACTGGGCTTAGACAGGGTCATGAGGGTGAAGCCTCATGATGGCGTTAGTGACCGTATAAGAAGACAAGGAGGCTGGAGCTCGCTCTCGCTCCACCATGTGAGGATGCAGTGAGAAGGCAACCGTAAGCAAGCCAGGAAGGGACCCTTCGCCAGGGGCCAGATCTGCCAGCACCTCCATCTTGGAATTCTCAGACGCCAGAACTTGTGAGAAATAAATGTCTGCTGTTTCAGAGACCCTGTCTATGGTTTGTTATAGCAACTTGAGCTGACTGAGACAAAGAGGAGTCAGCCAATCACAGAGCAGGAATTCCAGAAGGCACAGTGATGGGGTTTGAGGTGATGGGGAAGGTTGTGGGATTGGGACACATTAGGGGTATACGGAGAGGAACATAAATGGAAAATCAAGGGGTAGCAAATGTTCTCAGAGGTTTCGACTTCTGGGATAACCGAAGCAAACTGTGGATAGAGGCATACTATGGCTACTCGTGATTATGTCTTAAAGACAGATTGGCTTTGGGTTCTAGCATTCCATTATGCTCCCAAACATTTCTATTGTTCATATGGCTACTGGTTATTCAGGTCACAAGCAGTAATTCTGGCAGACAACAGAGCAGGACCATTCCTGAAGGCTTTGGTCCATGTTGTAGCTACAAATGAGGGGCTAATGCAAAGATAATTTGGCAAATAATGAAAGCGTATTAAGATGGAAGAGACTATGGTGTATTTAAAAAGCTGATGGGAAAGAGATTAAGACAAAGCAAGGGATTGAAGATACAGAAGAAAGAGAAGGTCATCACGGAGAAGTCCCTGAGCCAGCTGGACAGGATGGGATCCTGAACATAAGTGATGAGACTGATCTCTTCCACTCTGACAGGAGGTAGAGTGGAGGTTTGAATCTGGATAGGTGGCTGTATCATGTGGGGTAATTCTACAGACTATTACTCAGCACTGGGGTGCAATTTCACATCACTTTAGTGTCTCCACATTAAATTTAATCTGGCTTGGCATCCAAATGGCAGATTGACACAAAGTCCACTTTTAAACTCTTGGGGATTCTCCCACTTCCCCTTAGATTTTCAAAGAAAAGGAATCTCTTCCATGTCCCAGACAGCTCTGGCTTCCAGACACTATTTGGCTTCCTCCAAACGTGCACCCCTAAGAAGGGAAATGTCTGGATGTCGCTCAGCTCCCACAGGTGCTACAGCCTCTTCTTTCCCTGATTTTGCAAACTGCCCTCCCAATCACAACAAAATGGGGCTGTCACCAGCTGCAGGCTCAGAGCAGTCTGTTTCCTTGATGGCCCGTGTCTCCACCTCCTCTCCTACATGGGACCTGCATCAGGCACCCTAGCTTCAGCACTAGGCACAGCACTCAGCGTTATTGTGCCAGAACATGCATGTCACCTGCGCATAACAAAATCCACACCGTCTCGCCCTTTTTCCGGGAATTTTATATCAAACCACAGACTGGGTCTCTGAAACAGCAGACATTTATTTCTCACAAAACAGAGTTCACTGCTTTTCTTTTCAACCCCTGAAACGCCAGCGTTTTCTCTCTAAAGTAAACATATTTGCCCAAGACAAGCCTGGACTTTTGAGACACAAAGAAATTTTTTTTCTCTTCTCTAAAAGAAAGTAGGACTTAGACCCCAAAAACATAAAGGCTTTTATCCCCTCTCTGAGAAGGGGTTGAAGGGAAAAATCTTCATCCTTCATTCCATATGAATGAGTAAACCAGCTCTCCACATACCTAACAACAAAAAGAACTGTTGTTTTTTTTTTTTTTTTGACTGAAGAAGGAAAAATACCAATGGCACTATCTTTGGCAGGTCACCCCCACTACTTGTCTTAACGCAAGTAGCCACATTACCAATGGATGAAGTGGAACCCAGATCACTGATACATAAAGTCCAAGAGGCTATGGGCTAAGTTTGCACACCTGAGACAGGAAGCTCACATACCTGTGTGTCTTGTATGTAAGTATAATGAATGATGGTGACTGTGCCCCATGGAAAGAAGTATCTGAGCCAGAGACAGCCAGGGATTGTATCGGATTTCCAGGTCACCAGGTTGTTTAGAGAGGGGACATGGAGGTACGAAGGCCAGTGCCCAGCTCTGGGGACAAAGGAGACAGTACTGGGGCAGCTAGTCTGCCTATGCTTCAACAGTGACACCATGTGGCAGCAATGGCTACAGGGATGGCAGACAGCCATTAAACTCTTTTCCTCTGTGCATGGGGATTGACACTTCAACTGGGATAGCCTGAGATTCTTGACCTGTCATGGGGAGTGGGGGGGGATGTGGGGGGTGCATGCTTGTATGTGTGCTCCAGGTGTGAAAATTGATCGAAGTAAAATACCAGGGGTAAGAAAAAAAGATCTTTGAGGATTGTAAGAGGAGGGCCTGATTCCTTTGATTTGGAGAATTATAGGGATTTAACTGTTTTGTACCCCTGGTGGAACAGGGCACGCCGACTGCAGCTCTAAGACAGATCTTCCTTCGCAATGCCCATTTACACTCAGCAACCCCACTAGAGTTACAGAGGGAAACTTCCTGAGTCAGAACAAGAACACACACCACGGAGGAAAAGGTGTGGATTTTGAGGTGAGGTAGACTTGGGTTCAAATCTCATTTCTTCCATTGATTAATTGTGTGACTTGGGACATGTTCTCTTAACTTACAGCCATCAAGTGCCACGACGGTGAGAAATTTCACATTCTTTCTCCTCTTCTCAGGATATGCTGATTTGTTGATTTGGCTGTCAGCATAAAAGCTTACAGCCAAGGTTGCAACTGGCTTCATCCCTGAATGTTTATAACAATGACAAATTTGGAATAAATTACATGAAAGGGAAATAAATCAATATGATGAATTCATATTCGGATATACTACGCAGACATTAAGAATGAAGCCTTCAGCACATTTCAATGACATTAGAAAGCACTGACAGAATATTAAGTGAAAAAGGCAGCACATCAAGCCTCACATCATGTGTCATTTAACCAGCATCATATTTACATATAGTATTCACATCCAAATCTATGCCTTCTATATGAAATTCATTAAAATAGGTGCTTAAAGGAAATATAAAAATCTTAATAACTCAGCCAGGTGTGGTGGTTCATGCCTGTAATTCCAGCACTTTGGGAGGATAAGGTGAGTGGATTACCTGAGGAGTTCGAGACCAGCCTAGCCAGCATGGTGAAACCCCATCTCTACTAAACGTACAAAAATTAGCCAGGCACAGTGGCTCTCAGCTGTAGTCCCAGCTACTCAGGAGGCTGAGGCTGGAGAATCACTTGAACCTAGGAGGCAGAGGTTACAATGAGCCAAGATCACACCACTGCACTCTAGCCTGGGAGACAGAACAAGACTCTATCTCAAAAAATAAAAATAAGAAACCTTAATAACTCATCTCTGTAGTTCATGGGATTCTAATTTGGGGAGAGAAACATCTTCAGATTTTATATTATTAAGGTAAAGCCTTTTAAAAATGAAATGAACTAGAAGCACTGCTTTATGTTTTTTCTGTGTAATTTCAGCTACTTTCCTGTGAGACTGGGGCTCCCTCTTCTCTTTCTTATGTCCCCAAACTTTAGATAAATATACAGAGAAAGAGTTGGGCCTGTGAAAGAAGGAGGGAAGGCAAGGGAGGACACAGCCTTTCAACCTGTTGGCCACATTCTCGTTGTTCTTGGCCATGTAATAGGGGAGGCCACCCTGAGTCTGAAACTTGCAAAGTTCTATTTCTTCCCCTGATTTTTATTCACTGGGGACCCTGAAAGATGCCAAATCTGAGAGGGCTAACACTCAACACTTTTCGTGGCAAGGAAGCTGTTATGTTGGTAGTAGTGAAATATGTGTATTTATTTAAAATAGTAATGAGAAAGCATGATCAACCTTTCTCAGAATTTTCTTCTTCTCTCCCCAAAGAAACCTTTTTGCAGTTCTAGGTGAACAAATGCGTGCCTCTCTCCAAGCACCTGTTTGATGTACCCTACCACTTTTGATGGTAAGCTGGCAGTGAAGCAAGCAGAGTTACTTTAGGAAAATTAATCTGTTGCAGTTACTTCACTTTTTTGTTCACTGGCAAACACTAGCTAAATATCTTTGTGCCAGACACAATGCTATGGAATGAGGATCCAAACATGAATTGCTGGAGTTCACAGACTGCTGCAGACCACTTGACCACCAGCTTGATGAATAATGTGGTGGAGGTCCATGCAAAATGTTGTGGGACTCCAGAGGGCAAGCAAGGCTCTGTGCAGGAAATACAGAAATGTGGAGAAGGCGCTTTCGTGGGTGTGGAAGAAGGCTTTGAAGCCTCTCCCATGTTTAGGCAACTCTGTTTTATGAGCTATGCGTCACCAACACAGAAGCTGGAATCTTCCCCACCTCCATCGCAGCTACAACAGGCACAGGGATGGGCTCCTCCAATCAGACACACCTGCTCAAGAGGCCCGTTTGGAGACTTTGGAGGAGGGTCTGGCATGGTGCACTCCAGGGAAGGGTGGCAGAGAACCCTACACTCAGCAGCCATTGTGGGGGTGGTGATCCTGAGTGGCAGAAGCTGGAGGCTTTATGGGGCAGACACACCCCACCTCCATTGTGCTCTTGAGAACTTCTCAGAAATCCCAAGAACTGTGAACTATCCCTAGATAAACTCCTTTTCTTCTTAAACTAAACACAAAATAAAATAAAAATGCTTTCTTAGTGTTATGGTAAAAAACATTTGATCTTTTACTTTTTAATGCCAGGTTTCAGGGTCCCCGAATAAATATTTCCACCCAGAGATTAAGAAAGAGGCAAAATGACATTACTAAACTTTAAAACGCAGTTCAATTTACATCAAATATATATGTTAACCTCTTGATATCAATGGTGGTCCAACTTTTTAAAGAGTAGAGGACTTTTTAATTGATATTTGGTGAAATCCATAAACCACATGCATTAAAATATAAACTAGTAAGAGCAGATTTCCCGGTTGCACTGGGACTGACGCAGGTGTGACCCTCATTCTCCATTTCAGACTCTCATTCAGGCTCTCAGAGCTCCTGAGGCAACTCCAAGGACTGTGCAGCTCTGCACAATACATTAAACATCATTTCATTACCGAATAGCTCACAATACCTTCACCACCAAGGATTCTTTATTATTCTTTTCCAAAGTTTCTAATACTTCCTACTATGGTATCAAAAGTGAATTACCTGATCTAGATTTTCTACATATGATTTCCTTTAATCTTCTCAAAATTCTTCTCAGATTGATACAAATATGTCCATTTGTAGGTTTTTTGTTCACTTACAAACACTGCCGACTTTGGGCTTCCCTCCAGATGTGAGCGTCTTGAAGCTGTTGACAACGATGCAGAAGCAGCCTGAGCAGGTGCTGATCTAGGTCCTCAAACGGTGGCCTGTTCTGGTCCACTGGATGGGGGTGGAGCCAATGCATTCCTGGTCCCTTCTGGAAGATCTTGGATAAAAACAGATCTACAGCTTGGGTGGATATAATCGGCAGGCAGCTCCTCTCCACCAATAACCAAGGCAGAAGGATCCACAGATGTCGCAACGCCTGAGCCACGCCGGCCTGCTGCACCCTCCAGTTCCTAACAATACTTAAAACATTTGGTTTCTTGCAGGCAACCTGTCCAACAGATATCACCCAAGCCACTAAGTTGTCTGAAATGATCTTGTAGCCACATTAACAAAAATAAAAAGAAACGGGTGAAAGTAATTTTGATAATAGACTTTATTTAACCCCTGTAGCCAATATATTTTCAACATGTAATCAATATAAAAATATGATCAATGTTATATTTTCTATCTTTTTAAATACTATTTATTCGAAGCCTGCAGGGCATTTCACACTCACAATATATCTCTCAATCAGCCCCACTTCGAGTACTCAAGAGACACATGTGGCTGGTGACTACTGAATTAGATGGTACCATCAGGGGTCCTGATTCACTTGACTTTGAATTACTTATTTATAACACCCCACAAAATGAAAGTAAGACAGAAATGAAGACAGATTGTATTACTTAAAACATTTGCCTTTTGCCATAACAGGTAAACAACACTTCTAAACTAACCCATGTTTGAGTCAGTGTATAGGAATGCCTACAGCTCTATGATTTTCTTATTTTTCCACAAAAACACACACAAAATACAGTTTTCTTAAAATAATATGAAATAGTAGAATGCTTCTAATGCCAATTAATTTTTCTTTTTAGCAAGTGTTCAAGTATATGATAGCACACACTGATTTATTAATTTTTTTTTTGAGGGAGTCTCACTCTGTTGCCAGGCTAGAGTGCAGTGATGCGATCTCGGCTCACTGCAACCTCCGCCAACCAGATTCAAGTGATTCTCCTGCCTCAGCCTCCCAAATAGCTGGGACCACAAGCAGGCACCACAACACCCTGTTAATTTTTTTTTTTTAATTTTATTTTTAGTAGAGACAGTGTCTCACCATGTTGGCCAGGATGGTCTCAATCTCTTGACCTCATGATCCACACACCTCAGCCTCCCAATGTTCTGGGATTACAGGAGTGAGCCACTGCACACGGCCTGACTTATTTAATTTTATGTAAGTTCTCTCAATTGTGAGTCTTTAATATTCTGTCTTGCCTTGAAAGCATCATAGTAAATGCAACTCTACTTCAAAAAATTGAGAAATCACTAAATATGCTCTACAAGGTGCTACTGTCAGATTCAATTAATGAATTATTGTCCTGGGACTTACAAAGTTTATTTCCAGTTTTATAGGCAGTCAGTGTAAAAAATTAAAAAGTTACCATTTGATTATTTCTCCAAATCAGAAATAATCACAATCCACCTCTCAGCTTCATCCAAGGGCTCACTTCTGCATGAAGCCAATCATCTGCAGGCTCAGAAGTGTTGTAGAAATTGTCCTCTTTTTCTCTTTATTTGACCCCACTTGTCATTTAGAACCTGCAATTCTGCTTCCACACTCTCCCCAACTCTTTCTACAAATTACAATGGGGTGTCTCACATGCGTTTCGGAATAAGAACTCTCCTTTAACTTGTCCAACATATTTTTCCCTTATATTCAGATAAAATATAAAAATGTCTTACAGAGATTTTCATGCCTGCAAAACACTAACTAGGTTTGCTACCACTGTGCCTGATGCCCTATTCTACTGTTGCTGTTACTTTCAAGTGGATGAGACAGTGTATCAAAGCCACATTGCACTGATGATGCCTCTATTCTGACGGGGAAAAAAATACTCCTTTTTTTTTGCCATGTATCCCCCCCTTCCTACCAAAATACACGTGGTGTATTTTTAAAAATTAGGTTACTATTTTTTAAATTGCCATCTTCTTCCCATTCTAAGAGTGAATGTGTGGGTTTTTGATATGTGGGGTATATGGGAAATACCTTAATGGCCATTTTCATTATACAAGGTAGTATCCAGAGCCTGGTATAGAAAGAGTTGAGAACAAAGAAGAGTCAAATTATTTTCAAGGTAATAGGAAAGGTTGCCTCGCTGGTGGTCAGGATGGCATTTTGGGGAGATGATTTGTGTGGGTTGACTGGTTTATTCACTATTGGTAGAAAGCCAATCAAAGACTGGAGGAAGACTTGTTAGGGGGTTGGACATGCGAAGAGAAGGACAGAAGAGGTTTTAGCAGCATGATGACACACAGGGAGGGGGGAAGGGTGGTGACGATGCAGTAGACACTGGAGGAGCTTTCAAAATAGGGGCTATAAAATTAGAATCCTCATCAGGAATTTTGCAAGAAGCCAGAAAGAAGGAAGCATGTATCCAAAAATGGAAAACATTTCTGAGAGATTGTGTGTTGTTGCTTCTGGCTGCTTTTATAAGACTAGGTAGACAAACCTGCTTAGATATGACACCAAAAGCGCAAGTGACAAGAAAAAAACAAGATAAAATTTTAAACTTTTGGCCTTAAAGGACACCCTCCAGAAAGTGAAAATACAACCTATGGAATGGGATAAAATATTTGCAAATCCTCTACTAAGCGTCTAGTATCCAGAATATAGAAATATAAAAAGCTATTACAACTCAACAACAAAAAGGCAAACAACCCGTTCATAAAATGAGCGAAGGACTTGAATAGACATGGCTCCAGAGAAGATATACAAATAACCAATATGCACATGAAAAGATGAGCAAGATCCTTAGTCATTAGGGAAACACACATTAAAACCATAATGAGATACCACTTTACACCCACTGGGATGGCTGTTAACAAGAGTAATTCAGGATAAGTGTTGGTGGCAATGTGGAAAAATTGGAAGCCTCACACATTTCTGGTGAAAATGTCAAACAGTGCAGCCATTTTAGAAAACAGTCTGGGCCAGGTGCACTGACTCACACCTGTAACCCCAGCATTTTGGGAGGCCACGCCAGGCAGATCACCTGAGGTCAGGAGCTTGAGATCAGTCTGGCCAACATGGTGAAACCCCCGTCTCTACTAAAAATACAAAAATTAGCTGTAATCCCAGCTACTTGGGAGGCTGAGGAAGGAGAATCACTTGAATGGGTGGAGCTTGCAGTGACCTAAGATCATACCACTGCACTCCAGCCTGGGTGATAAGAGTGAGACTACAAGAAAGAAAAGAAAGAAAGAAAGAAAGAAAGAAAGAAAGAGAGAAAGAGAGAAAGATAAAGAGAGAAAGAGAGAAAGAAAGAGAAAGAGAGAGAGAAAGAAAGAAAGAGAAAGAGAGAGAGAAAGGAAGAAAGAAAGGAAGGAAGAAAGAAGAAAGAAAGAAAGAGGAGAAAGAGAGAGGAAGAAAGGAAGGAAGGAAAGAAAGAAACAGTCTGGCAATTCCTCGGATGGTTAGATATAGAGTTGTCATGTGACCCAGCAATTCTACTCTTAGGATGGATAGATAGATAGATAGATAGATAGATAGATAGATAGATAGATAGATAGTATATACATATATAATATACAGAGAGACATGAAGATATCTATATCTACATAGAGATACATGTCTCTACCTAACAGTGGATATCTATATATATAAATATCCATGCATATATATATATTATATATATAAATATCCACTCATATATATGTATCCAAGAGATATGAAGACATGTGACCTCACAAAAAAAATTGTACATGAATGTTCATGGCAGCATTATTCATAAGTGGAAAAAGAGAGAAGCAACTCAAATATGTATCAACTGATGAATGGAAAAATAAAATGTGATATGTCCATTCAATATATTCAGCAATAAAAAGAATGAGGTGTTTATATATGCTACAGCACGGATGAACCTTGAAAATATTATTCTGTGAAAGAAGCCAAACACAAAAGACAACGTATCGTATGCCTCTACTGATACAAAATTTTCAGAATCGGGAAACTCATGCAAACAGAAAGCAGATTAGTGGCTGATTAGGTCTGGTGAGGTTGGGAGAAGAAGGACAGTAACTGCTCATGGGTACAGGACACTATTTTAAAGAAATAAAAATGTTCAAAATTTATTTTGGTAATGTTAAATGTATAAAGACTGAGAGATATAAGGAGTATCTGACAGTCAAAATTAGAAACATTTTTCATTCTTGAAGATTCAATTTAGCTGTGATTAGCATTTTTTTAAGTTTCCTGTTCCACTGAGATTTGTGATTACCTATCAGATTATGAAGAAGAGAAGGAAAGTGGTGAAATGTATCATTGTTGTAGATGTCTACAACCCTGGCCAATACCAAAAATAAGATTGAACTGATCATTGGCCAAGGGTGCCAAAGACAGAATAGAAAATAACACATATGGGAGCAGGGATCAGATAGCAGGCCTACATATAATTTTCATGGCCAGGGTTTTCATAACATATAGGGAGGATTTTACTATATGGGCCAAGAGAATGGAGAATCTGAGAAAAGGCAGAAGACCTTCAAATGTATCTCATGAAATGGAAATTCTTTTAAATTATTTTTTCAATTGGCAAATAAAAATTGTATATCTTTCTGGTATAAAATGTGAAGTTTTGAAGTATATACACTTTGTGGAATGGCTAAATTGAGCAAATGAACATATGCATTACTGCACATACTTGTTTTTTATGATGAGAACACATAAAATCTACTTTCTTTGTGATTTTCAAGTATACAATAGGACAGAACATTCTTCATCCTGTATTTTATACAGGGAACAGACTAAGTGAGTTTCTCTAGTTATGAGGCTTCAAGCTGTGAATCAGTGCTGGGGCAAACATTCAAAGAGAGGGTAGGATTTCTGTTAGCAATGTATTTCAGAATTTCCACCACTGACCCTTCATTTCTTCCTGTCACTAAACTCTATGACTCTTAGGCCTAACAACAATTTTTAACATTGTGATTGTAGGAATTCAACCTGGAAACTAGAGATTTTTACAATTCAGTTAGACGGAATGCTTCTCTTTCCTTTTATTCTGTATACAAAACTGGCTACTGTGAGGAGAGAGGAAGGAGAGCCTTAACAGCTGCAAAAATAGGAAGTCGCAGGAAGAGCGTAACAGATCCCCAGCATCAGTGAGAGGGAGTGACAGGGTAGCCAGCCAGATGTGAAGCGCAGAATAGGGAGTTTTCTGCAGCCTCTACAGTCTGTATGGCACGGTGTGTGTGTGTGTACATTGAACATTATAGGTGAAGAGGTGGGAACAAACATTTTATAAAGGGGAACAGACTAAGTGGCTTTCTTCCTGGCAAACATGGCTGTCCATATATAAGTAATATAAAGTTCTTAAAAACCCTCAAATGATATATTTAATTGCCACAAGTTGATTTGATTTAATAGAGAGCTGGATGTGTTTCTATAATATTTATAAATGTATTCATTGATTTATTTCTTTATTTCCTCGTTCCACCAGGAGTTATTGAATGCCTCATCAGTGCTAGATACCCTGCAATAGTGGTATTAGTAGAGGACAACACAGGTGTGGTCCCTTTCTTTGTGAAATTAAGGAAATGAATCATATATTTCCATAATTAATATATTACAATCATAATAAATTCTAAAATGGAAACATATACAGTGTTATGAGAGCATATATTATGAATATTTGGTTCATTTTATGGGGTTAACAAGGGATTTTCTATAAAATTTATGTTTAAAGTGGGACTGAAAGATAAGCAAGCGTTAGCTAGGAGAAAAGGCCAGGGTGGGGAGAGTGTTCAAGACAAACGGAAAATCATATTTGAAAGAATCTGCATATGAATCAGAACACAGCCTAGCTGCCATGGTTAGAAAATACAGAAAAGAGAAGGGACACAAGTTGTGAGTCGAGGCCCTAGAGATTTGAAGATGCCACATCAGTAGGAACTTTTACGGAATTTTGACTTTTGGTGAATAGGAAGCTGCTGAAGGGATTTAACCAAGGAAGTGATATAAAGGCTTGCACTTTAAAGAATAGCTCTCAGTGAAGAGTGAGGAATGCACCATATTGAAGGGAGAAGGAAGATGTGAAAAACTATCGAGGGTATTACAGAAGTCCAGACAGGATATGAAGGCATTGTGCAATGTGATAAAATTGAAATTGGAAGGAGGTGAACAGATTGGGGAGTTATTAGAAGTAAAGTTGATGAACTTGGTAATTTCTTGCATGTGGGGAGATGAGGTAAAAGGAAAGTTTAAATTGTAAATATCATTCCCAGAAGCTTTCTGTTTCTATGTGGGATGTAGTGTTCATGACAACAACACTCCAATGAGAAAAAGCCCGGTAAATGACAATTATCATATTGTTACACGCATAAGAGAGGGAGACCCACTTCCAATTGATCTAACATATTCTAGAAATTTTTCCCTCTAAAGATATTTGTTGATTCTGTACATAAACTGAGGATTGTCTGGAATCCAGGAAGAGATCTCATGGCGGAAAGAACTCAGCAAAGTTTTGGCAGTAACAAGGTCTGGGACTTGGGGAGCCTCAAACATACGCACGACAGGGCATTTGCTGAGCTGTGGACTGTGTGGAAGGCAACACACATCTGGAGTCCCTCTCAATATATTTTCCAACATTTGAACTATGTGAAATGAGAGGCTATAGAACTAAGCTGAAAACTTCTAATAAAGTCTGGGAGGCCAACCCCTAAAATTGGAGTCAAGCCAGAAGTAGGCTGGGTTTTGCCAAAACTGCAGTCCCGCTTCAACCCACCTCAATTCTGTTTTCTTTTATTTTTTCTTTTCTCTTTTTTAGAGATAGGGTCTTGGTCTGTCCGCCAAGTGCAGTGATGCAATGATAATTGTTCACTGCAGACTTACCTCCTAGGATCAAGCAATTCTCCCTCCTCGGCCTTCAGGTACCTAAAACTGTAGGGGCATGCCACCATGCCCAGTTTTTTCTTTATATTTTTTAAAGACAGGGTCTCACTATGTTGCCCTGGGTAGTCTCAAACTCCTGGCCTCAAGCAATCCTCCTGCTTCAGCCTCCTGGCTGACCACCTAAATTCTTGCTGGGATGAAGTGATCAAGCGTCTACCCTACCTAACAGAGGAAAGGAGAATCTTCTTCTGTAGAATAGAATGTCATTCAGAGCCTTTGAACTTGCTTTATACACAATGTTAAGCATATAAGAAAAATTACCAGACATGGAAAAAGACAAGACTATATGAGTGATCAAGAAAAAAAAAAAGACACCAAAGAGAGTCACACATGGTCTAGATATTAGAGTTGGTAGATTTGAAGCTGAGAAGAGTGGATGGAAGTATAGACAGAATGGGATGCACCATATTGGCTGGCTCAGGTCAGCCAGGCGAGGATGAGCAGAAAGAGAGCGAAAGCTGTTGGATTCCTGTGCATAGAGGTCCAGTCAAGGAAGGGAAGCTGGTTACACAGTCCGAGACTGATAAGTAGAAGGAGAACCTCCTGGTTCTCCTCCTTATGAGTTGCTGTGATGACAAAGCAAAAGAATTTTTAGAAGGAAGAAGGGAGTCCTGCAAAGAGGTCAAGTGAGTTGGGGAAAGAGACAGTTGTTAAGTGTGGAGAGCTGGTGGGAAGCAGAGACCTGCTGACTTCAGCATCCAAGTTGAGCCGAGCAAGGTTGTCATCTTACATTAACACATTTCGGTGGATGGTCAAATTAAAAATATCTGATTATAAACGCATCCAAAAATCAACAATCCACCAGAGAATAATACATTACTTTAACAATGCTACTTTAGCTATTTTCTTGACCTGAACTGACATTTGTTTTAATCGGATTACATCTCTTTCCCATCAGTCACAACTTACTACTTCAGAACTAATAACATTTCACTATTTAACTCTCATAGAAGTTACATGAAGTGAAATATTAAAAGGCAAAGATACGAGATTATTACCAATGAGACAATTTTGAGCAAGCTTTTTTTAAAAAAATTATTTTAAGTTCTGGGATATGTACAGAATGTGCAGGTTTGCTACATAGATATACATGTGTCATGGTGGTTTGCTGCACCTATCAACCCGTCATCTAGGCTGTAAGCCTCACATGTATTAGATATTTGTTCTAATGCTTTTGCTCCCCTTGCCACCCACCTCCTGACAGGCTCCAGTGTGTGATGTCCATGTGTTCTCATTGTTCAGCTCCCACTTATGAGTGAGAACATGCAGTATTTGATTTTCTGTTCTTATGTTAGTTTGCTGAGAATGATGGCTTCCAGCTTTATCCATGTCCCTGTAAAGGATATGAACTCATTCTTTTTTATGGCTGCATGGTATTCCATGGTGTATATATGCCACGTTTTCTTCATCTAGTCTATCCTTGATGGGCATTTGGGTTGGTTCCAGGTCTTTGCTACTGTGAATAGTGCCACAATAAACATACATGTGCATGTGTCTTTATAGTAGACTGCTTTGGAATCCTTTGAGTATATACCCAGTAGTGCGATTACTGGGTCAAATGGTATTCCTGGTTCTAGATTCTTGAGGAATTACCACACTGTCTTCCACAATGGTTGAACTAATTTGTACTCCCATCACCAGTTTAAAAGTGTTTCTACTACCTCCACATCCTCTCCAGCATCTGTTGTTTTTTGACTTTTTAATAACTGCCATTATAAGTGACGTGAGATGATATCTTATTGTGGTTTTGATTTGCATTTCTCTAATGACCAGTGATGATAAGCTTTTTTTCATGTATTTGTTGGCCACATAAATGTCTTCTTTTGGGAAGTGTCTGTTCATATCCTTCACCCACTTTTTGATGGGGTTGTTTTTTTCTTGTAAATTTGTTTAGGTTCCTCATAGTTTCTGGATATTAGACCTTTATCAGATGGGTAGATTGCAAAAATATTCTTCTGTTCTGTATGTTGCCTGTTCACTCTGATGATAGTTTCTTTTGCCATGAAGAAGCTCTTTAGTTTTATTAGACCCCATTTGTCAATTTTGGCTTTTGTTAAAATTGCTTTTGGTGTTTCAATCATGAAGTCTTTGCCCATGCCTATGTCCTGAATGGTATTGACTAGGTTTTCTTCTAGGGGTTTTATGGTTTGGAGTTCCACATTTAAGTCTTTAATCCTTCTTGACTTAATTTTTATATAAGGAAGAGGGCAGTTTCTGTTTTCTGCATATGGCTAGCCAGTTTTCCCAGCACCATTTATCAAATAGGGAATCCTTTCCCCATTTGAGCAAGCTATCTTTAAACTTCAACTTCACGTTTCTGAAAAATATAATATTTGCTTTAATAGATAATTGCTGCTTTAGTTACACTACGTTTTACATGAATTCTCAGCAGACTTTCTGTAAAGAGACAACTATTAAACATGTTGGTTTGGGGAGCCACATATAGTCACATACTATTTTTTTAAATAGTTTATTTAAACTGCAAAAACCAATTCTCTGTTTGCAGGCAATACAAAAACAGGCTGTGGGTCAGATTTGGTCTGTGAGGCAGTTTGACCAATCTCACCCTGAAATATCTATGGTGTAATATGTGCTTTATTTTATTCACAGTAGCTTATCTTTTTCACATCTATATGAGTTTGTATATAATTTTTATAGAAATATATATCATTTATATATGCTTATATACTTTATATTTAACATAAGTTATTTATATTAAAAGTTATTAATATATCATTATAAAAGATTATTATATTTCAGAAACTTTTATTTTTGTTTTTGGGAGTTGACTGAGATCATCCAAGCAAAATCTTAGAATTCTGAGAGAGCCCTCTGAAAATCATTCTAGCTCAGATGTTTCTCATGAGATTTTTGAAAGTCAAAATTATATTGTCTACTGAGAGCTCTTGGAAATTTGCAGTTGTTGGCTACATGATAACATCTCATTTCAATGCCTTTGGCTGATTTATCTACTTCTCTACCAGGAAATCTATTGAACCCATAGTGGTTTCTCTACAAATGTTTCTGCATTTCTCAATAAATAATGATGAAAGAATGGGTCTACTTCACTGTCTAACCCAGGAGACAGCAGCAGCTGAAACAAAAGGGACGTAGCCAAAGCAGAACTGGTGTAACCTGTACTCTTTTCTAAATTCTAAGATGAAGATTCTTTGTTGTAGGAGGAGTTGCAAAACACAGGACAGAATGTGCATGAGTCCAGTCACCAACATATTGAAATCTTGTCTTCAAAACTTGCAGATGGCCTCAGCCAAAGCCCCTGAGGATGTGTTTGTGAGGAACTCTGGTGAATAAGATATCTCCTGAGCACTGACTTTATGTCTGGCAACCTGTGTCTTAAGAGTCACTTGTAAAAGAGAAGAAAAGAAGAGGAGGAAGAAGAGGAAGAAGAAGAAGAAGAAGAAGAAGAAGAAGAAGAAGAAGAAGAAGAAGAAGAAGAAGAAGAGGAGGAGGAGGAGGAGGAAGAAGAAGTTGTTAACAAAAGAAGTGAAATACATTTGTAACTATCAGAGAGTGTCATGGCACAAAGTGTAGGCCAAGCAGAAAGAAAAATCACACGTTAAAGGAAAAACAATAATTAAAATTCACTGTCAGTCTTGAAGTTACCAGTTTATGCAGAATTCAGCTTCAGCTGTTATTGTTTTGAAGCCATTGTAAATTCTTGCTTCCCACCCCCCTCACCCTCACCACCTCATTTTCCTCATCCCTCTTTTGAAAAATGGGCAGGGATGCCTGTTAAAATTAAAATTAGATACGTTGAATTCATATTCTCATGGGTTCATGGGGAAAATGAAACAAATACATGCTTTGGAAGCAACAACAATGAAATCTCTTTGAAATGTGTATTAATATTATTTAATAAAATAACTAGTTCTAAAACAAAAAATAAAATATGTTTACAATAATGTCTATTCTATATATGTATGTATTGCACTTTACATACATTATTTCAATTAAATTCTCAACAATCTACTGGAGTGGCTATTATTAATCTCATTTCACATGCAAGGAGATGGCATTGGAGAGATGAGATAGTTCTTAAAGGTCACATGGCCAGAAGACAGAGAGCCCTGTCCCCACATGTTCTCTTTACTCTGCTATGCTGCTTCTCTAAAAGGTAAACCAGCCAGGCACTCAGGGAACATAAGGAATGGCAACTCTTTACTGCCCATTGAAAATTCAAAATCAACTTATGTCAACAAGAGTAGTCATTCATATCACCCACTGCTAAAAAGAAACTCAAGGCTGTTGTTGCCCTAGGTAACAAGCCTGATCCCAAGGTTTGTCCCTGATTGTGTTATGAGATCTTCAGGGTATCACTTTTCTGGATAGTGGCCAGTGGTGCCTTTGCCTGAGTTCTTGTCCTGCATCCAGGATAAGAATGAGGTACACAGACAAGGAGAGAGTGAGTAAGACAAAGAGAAGCTTTACTGAGTGTTAGGACAGCTCAGAGGAGACCACAGGGGGCAGCTCTTCTCATCCAGTGTTCAGCTCTCAGCAGAGAGGAGGCCCCAGAGAGGGTGGCTCCTCTCTGTAGGCAGGTCTTCCCTGTTGTCTCTGCAGCTCTCAGCAGAGAGGCGGCCATAGAGAGGGTGGCTTTTTCTCTGCAGGCAGGTCACCATAGACATCCCAGCTCTCAGCAGAGTGAGTAGCTACACTCTGCAAACATCTCTCCATCCTCTCTGTCCTCTGCCCTGCTCTGGGTGAGCCCGGGGATTTTATGGACCTTAAAGGGGAGGAAGTGCATGCCAATAGGTCAGCCATAGGTAAGCTGGAAGAGGTAACACAGGTTCCATTCCAGTCCACTGGGACTGGCAGACCCATCAGTAGCCTTAAGGCCCTCCCCAGCCTGAAGGTGGGGCCTTACTGAGACCCTCTTCCTTCCATCCAGGAATCTGTCTGCCTCCTGCTGCCATTCATGGCCCTGGGCTTTGAGGTGAGAGTTTTATCTGAATATCAACAAATGGAAAGTGGTACAGAGAACAATCGATTTGTTTTTATCTACAATCATTGGGTCTAATCAGATCTTGGCATATGAAAATAGATAAGCAAGAGTCTCATGAAATCATACTGCAGAGCAAGAGAAAGTTAACAACATCCGATCTGTGGATTCTGGGGAAGAGCAGTCACCTAGAAGCACATTCCTGAAGACTTCAGAAGAAACTTTATGAGTAATTAGCACACCTGGACAAGGTTCAAGAAGATACAGTCACCAAGAAAGTGGAGCAGAAAATAATGCAAGAAAGGTCTGGCATAATAAAGTAAAAGGATGACAGCTTCAAAATGAAGATGTGAACAAAGCAAAATCTCTTTCTGCTCTGCACCTAGAGAAAGAAAAATATATGTGTAAATTCTTCATTAATGAATACATACTTACCTTCAAAATGAAAGAAAGAAATTCTTACACCAGAGACTTTGTGGCAACCCCAGAGGGAGTAATAATACATGAGCTTCAGAGCTAAATCCAAACTACTCCAGGGTATTCTCACCCAATAATATGTCACTTTCTTTGCAGGAAACCATGCTTTCAATGCTCCACGACTAGACAATTTCTGTGACATAAGCCATTGAAATGACACAGACTAGGATACTTGTTGGAAAACTCCATTGCATAAGGTGAGCTCAAAAGAACCAAAAAGCCTATAAGGGATGCCTGCACCTTGAAAGGCATGTATGTAAAACCACAATAGCAAAATAACACCCAACAAATTGAATAACTTACATCTGAAAAGAAATAAGAGAACAATAAAAGATTTAAAGTAAGTATACTTTAGACTGTAAAGACAGAAAGTCAAACAATAAATAAGAACAGGAAGTTATTAAACAAAAGCAGATTTTCATGGAAAAGTAACATCTTAGAGATCCTAATATTTCTTTTAAAAAATAATTGTTTAGGATTCAAACAGATGCTTGTATACCAATGTTCATAGCAACATTTACAATAGCCAAAAAGTGAAAACACAAATGTCCACCAACAGATCAATGGAAGAGAAAAATACAGTATATACGAAAAACAGGATATCATTTAGTCATGAAAAGTAAATTCTTACACATGATACAATCTAAATGAAACTTGAAGACATTATGCTTTGTGAAATAAGCATAGACAAGAAAGGACAAATATTGTATGAAGCCACTTATGGGGAACAAGCATAGAGACAGGAAGTAGAATCAAAGTTACCGGAGGCTGGGAGAGTTGTCTGTTTAGGATAAAAAGTACCAAAACTAGATGGTGGTAGTAGTCACACACCATTGTGAATGTACTTAATGCCACTGAACTGTACACTTAAAAATAATTCAAATAGGAAATTTTATGTTATATATACTTTACCACAATAAAAAAGACCAAAAAAAACCTAACTGTTTAAACTTTAAATATAAAAACTCAACAAATGAAGAGCTGGCTGGACATAAGATGTGAATTAGCTATCTGGAAAATCAAATCAAGGAAGTACTCAAGTACACAGTTCACAGAATTAAAGAGAAGGAAAGAGTGAGAGGGAGAAGTTAACAAACATAAAAGAGATGACTTTAGAATTTCCAATATCCATCTATTAGTGACACCTAAAGGAAATACTAGAGAGAATGTAGAAGAAACAATGTTCAACATACTATAAGCAGAGATTCTCAAGAGTTATGACAAGACCTGAGTTTTCAGTTGGAAGAAGTCCACTGAGTACGTCCAGGAGAAATAGAAGAAAAACCAAACCTAATCTAGGAAATAACTGTGATGGAACTCCACACTAAAGGTGAAAAATAAAATCTGAAAAGATACTGTATTAATTTATTCTTACACTGCTATAAAGAAGTGCCCAATTCATAAAGAAAAGAGGTTTAATTGATTCACAGTTCCACATGGCTGAGGAAACCTCAAGACACTTAACAACCATGGCAGAAAGGAAAGCAAGCATGTCTTACATGGCAGCAGGCAAGAGAGAAGAGCTCATGAAAGAGGACACTTAACAACTGTGGCAGAAAGGAAAGTAGGCATGTCTTAAATGGCAGCAGGCAGGAGAGAAGAGCTCATGAAAGGGGAACTGTCAAACACTTACAAAACCATCAGATCTCTTGAGAACTCATTCACTATCACAAGAACAGCATGAGAATTGCCTCCATGATCCAATTTCTTCCCTCCAGGTCCCACCCTTGACACATGGGAATTATGGGAATTACAACTTGAATTAGATTTGGGTGGGAACACAGAGCCAAACCATATCAGTTGTCAAAAAGAAAGGGTTTCTTGCCCAAGTCCTTGAGAAAGAAAATTCTAGAACAAGGATTGAAATGTTTATTTTGTTTTTTTTTACTTTGATACTTCCACTTTAATATAAAGAATGTAAAAATATTAAAACCCACCACAGTAAACTTTTTTAGAACTATTTCCCCAAACTTATAGAGGTGTAACTAATAAAAATTATAAATATTTAAATTGTACAGTGTGATGTTTTGATGTATGTATACATGTGGAATGATTAAATCAAGCTAATTAATGTATCCATCACCTCACATTTTTTATAACACTTAAAATATATTCTCTTAGTAATTTTCACATGTACCACACATTATTATTGTCAACATAGTTAATAATAATGTATTATAGACTTCCAGAATTTATTCCTTCTAATAAACTTTGTACCCTTTGACCAACATCTCCCCATCATTCACACCCCCAGCCCCTCATAACCACCATTTTACTCTCCAGTTCTCTGAATTCAACTCGTAGATAATGTATGTAAGGGTGATTATGTAATATTTATCTTTCTAAGCCTCGCATATTTCACTTACATAGTCTCCTCCAGTTTTATGCATATTGCGAAAAATGACAGGATTTTCTTCCTTTTTAAAGCTGAATAATATTTCATAATATATGTGTGTGTGTATATATATTTCATATACATACCATGTTTGGCATATATGTAGAGGGTGATGTTTATTTCCTATATCCACTCATCTGTCAATAGAAACAGGCTGATTCCTCTTTGCTACTGTGTATAATGCTGTAATATACATGGGACTGTACATAGCTATTTGACATGCTGATTTCATTTCCTTTGGATATACATGAAATAGTGGAATTGCTGAATGATAAAATAGCTCCATTTTTATTTTAGGGAGGAACTTCCATACTGTTTTTCCATAATGGCTTTACTAATTTACATTCCCACCAACAGTGTACAAGAGTTCCATTTTCCTCACATCTTCACCAACACTTGTCATCTTTTGTTTTTTTAATAATAGCCATTCTAACAGATGTGAAATGATATATCATTGGGGTTTTGATTTGAAATTATCTGATGATTAGTGATGTTTAGCATTTTTTCATATACCTATTGGCCATTTGTATACCTTCTTTTGAGAAATGTTTATTCAGACTGCTTGCCTATTTTTTAAATTGGGTTATCTTTTCTTGCTACTGAGTTGTCTGAGTTCTTTATATATTTTGAATGTTAATCCCTTGTCTGATGTACAGTTTGCAAATATTTTTCCCATTCCATATGTTATCTCTCCATTCTCTTGATTGTTTCCTTTGCTGTGAAAAAGCTATTTAATCTGATGTCTTTCTATTTGTCTATTTTTGTTTTTACTTATGCTTTTGAGTTCTTTTCAGATCATATAAAAAAGCATTGCCCAGATCAATGTCATAGAGATTTTCCTCTGTGTTTTCTTCTAGTAGTTTTACAGTTTTAGGTCTTAGATTTAAGTCTTTAATCCATTTTGAGTTAATTTTTTACATATGGTATTTGATAAGGGTCTAATTTCACTCTTCTGCATGTAGATTTTCAGTTTTCCTAAAACTATGAGATACCCTTTCCCATTGTGTGTTCCTGGCACTTTTGTCAAAAATCCATTGACTTGTACACTCAATCTACAAAATATTAATCAAAGGAACTTTAAAAGACACAAACAAATGGAAAGACATCTCTTGTTCATGGATTGGAAGACTTAATATTGTAAAATGTCCTTGCTACCCAAAGGAATATACAGAGTCAATGCAATTTCTATCAAAATTCCAAAGGAATTTTTTATTTGAATAGATTAAATTCTAAATTTGTATAAAACCATAAAAGATTTTGAATAGCCAAAGCAATCTTAAGCAAGAAGAGAAAGGCTGAGGGCATCACACTATCTGATTTCACAATAGACTACAAAGCTATAGTGATCAAAACATTATGATACTGGCATAAAAACAAACAAATAGACCAATAAAACAAATTAGAGAGCTGAAATTAGGCTGGAAAAATAGGGCTGTTCAGGTCTTCACATATAGTTTTAAGAAATATCTACTTTATCCTGTAGTCATTGAGAGCCTAGATTGGTTAGAATGCTTTCAGCTTCTAGTAGCGGAAGCTTTAACTAAGAGTAGTTTAAACGTGGTCAGCTGCTCAGAAATAGGGCAATTCAGCACCACAGAAATGTCACTGAAGAAGAGAGCCTTAGGTTTTTCAGCCTGCCGTCTTCAACATGTCAGCACAATTTTTTTATAATCCAATAGGGCAGCAAGAGTTCCCAAATCAAGCAGATATGATGTGTCCACAAAAGAAAAAGAAGTATTTTCTTCCAAGCTTATTTATTAGATCTGCATATTTCCCAAAAGCCCCTTGAGGACTACCCTTAGCACTATCTAGCCAGAGCTGGTCACATGTCTATGAATTAATCAATCTCTGGACAGGAGAAAAATTATGATTAGACCACGATTAGACTGATCATGATACAACCCCATGGAGCCAGGGCAGGAAAGCTCTTTAGTGTGTAGAAACACAAATAATTTGCACTAAGACTAAATCTAAACTGGTGATTACAATGATCAGATTTATAATCTAGAAAGATCCTCTGGTGTTATGGAGACTGAGTTAAAAGCATGGGGTATGCAGGTGATAAAGAAAAAAGAGCCAGTGAAACGAGGGAGCCATAAGGAAGGCTGAACCTATACACAGCATGGGAAATACAGAAGAAAGACTCTTACCAGAGAAAATGAGGAAGTAGAATCAACAATATTATGTGAGAAATTTATATGGGAAAGAAAAAGAAACTGAATGCTATAAGTGGACTCCCAGAATTCTTTGAACTTCTACTGTTCATTTTTTATTTCTTAAGTTAGACCTGATTAATTTTTATCCTTCTTCTGTAACATGCGTATAAAAATTTAGGGATATACATTTTGTTATGTATAGTTGTTTTTTTTTTTTGTTTTTTTTTTTTTTTTTTGAGACGGAGTTTCGCTCTTGTTACCCAGGCTGGAGTGCAATGGCGCGATCTCGGCTCACCGCAACCTCCGCCTCCTGGGTTCAGTCAATTCTCCTGCCTCAGCCTCCAGAGTAGCTGGGATTACAGGCACGCACCACCATGCCCAGCTAATTTTTTGTATTTTTAGTAGAGACGGGGTCTCATCATGTTGACCAAGATGGTCTGGAGCTCTTGACCTCGTGATCCACCCGCCTCAGCCTCCCTGTTATGTATAGTTTTAAGTGTCTCACACAAGTTTTTATATGTAGTATATTACCAGTTCTAGATGATTTCTAATTTCCCTTAAAATGTCTTTTATAATACATGTTATTTAAAACTGCATATTTACATTTTCAAGTGCGTAGTACTTTTTAATTATCTTTCATTACTAATTTTTATTGAATTGTATTCTGTATAATAACATTTCTTAAGTTACATTGAGATTTATGGTGTAGGATGCTGCTCTTTTTCACAAATGAAAGCTTTAAATGTGTATTTGAAAAAAATGTATATTCTCTGATTGTCATTTGCAGAGTTCTATATACGTCCATTAGATCAAGATTGTGCATTGATTGCATTGATTAAATATTTTGTGTACTTTCTAATTTTCCCTACCTCTATCAATTACAATGAGTGTTTTAAAATATTCCACTAGAACAATTGTTTCGTGAATGTCTTGTTTTTCCAGTTTTTACTGTGTATGTGTTGAGGCCATGTTATGCACATAGTATGGAGTTATTACATATTCTTGATGAATTGAAAACTTTATCATTATGTTTCATACCTCTTTATTCCTGAGAACCTATGTCATGTGATATTCTAATCTGTTTTGTTTAATCAATATTTGCCTAGTAAATCTTTTTCTGTGTTCTTACTTTTCAAACTTTTGTCCTCTATTCTAGGTATAACTCCTGAAAATAACAACATATAGATTCATTTCTTTTTCAATCTTGTGTGCCATTCCTTGTCTTTGAACAATTATAAATTTAGAATGTTTTCATCAAAATAAATTATTCTGAAATTTTAAACCTGAAAGAGAATGGCCTGGGTTTCCTAAATTTTTGTTCTAGACTTGCACCGTGCATTCGTTGTTCTAGACCTGCACTGTGCATTATGGTAGCCACTAGCCACATAAGGCCTTTAAATATTTGAAATGTAACTACTTAGAATTAAAATGTTCCTTAAAAATAAAATAAAATAAAAATGTTCTTTAAGTATAAAAATACACACTACACTTTAAAGGCTTAGTACAAAAACCAAAGAATAGAAAATATCTCATTAATATCTCCAGGCTGATTACATATTAAAATGATCATATTTTGGATATATTGGATTAAATAAAATATTGTTAAAATTAAATTTATCCAGCTATTAGAAAAATCAAGATTACAGATATGCCCACATATGTTGCTCACATCATTTTCCTATTAGACAGCATGGTTCTAGACAATCTTAACACCCAGCTGCATTCTTGTCTTTGGGTTATAATGATAAAAAATAAATCAGATCGAGAATAAATTTGTATCATTATAATAAGTCCTTCTTTGCATGGTTTAATATGATTCAAGTGATTTTTATTACTTGCCATTGAAAGAGTCATAGGCAATATATTCGCTAAAAAGGCATTTTTAGCATATATCATTCCATCATATATTGATGCTGAATTTCTTACTATGTGGGATCCTGATATATGAGGCTTCTCTATAACAGAATCTAACATATAATGGCAAATCAAATTAAAACATCTCAATAACATTTTGCTAGATTCTGAAGCACAAAATATTTGAAGTGGATCAATTTGTGGAAGATTGATTACTAAGCTAACTTTCTCTTAAATTCACGTACTTATAGAAATTTTCCTAAATGTTCCCAAGAAAAGAGATTGAGAAACATGGTCTGTGATTGTGGGAACTGATACCTAAGAAGTTCCACCCCAAACTCACTTTCCTGGAGATTCACAGTGGACATTATTATAGTAGAAATTCTGCATTGTTCTGAAGTAAAAAACAAAAACAACAACAACAACAAATGTTATCTTGGTTGATTTTTCCAACGTTCTGAAATTCATTTGACCTTAGAAACCTCGTTTACTTTTTAACAATAACAACCAAAAACTCAAATAAACTTCGAAAATGTATCCTGCTTATTTTTAAAACTTCAATCATAAAGTAACAAAGAAAACATCTTAAAAGATGGCCTTAACTTTCTTTTCAATACGGTTAAGTCAGATCTTTTGATCAACAAATATTCAGAGGCTGACATACGTCCTCATTATTTTGTTGGTCGAAATTGTCAGGAAGCACTTAATCATATCAATAGTTGTTCAAACGGCTTGTAGCTGAACTAATGGAAAAATGATGTGCTATTTTTTACATAAGAAAATAGAGATAATAGCTATTTGGACAGGGAAAAAAATTGTTTTCCACCAGTAGTGATGGAGATAAGCAAATTTATCTTATCTTTGCTCATGTGACAAGTGACAGACTTTACTTTTACAGATGGCAAAGTTTGGAGACAGGCAAAATTTACAGAAGCAGAGATAGAAATAAAATCATCACTTTTGAATTTTTGATTTTATAAATGTTGTTTAATAATTGAGGGATGGCTGGGTGTGGTGGCTCATTCCTGTAATCCCAGAACTTTGGGAGGCTGAGGCAGGTGGATCACTTGAGGTCAGGAGTTCAAGACTAGCCTGACCAACATAGTGAAAGCTCATCTCTACTAAAAATAAAAAATTAGCTGGGCGTGGTGGCCCATGCCTGTAATGCCAACTACTTGGGAAGCTGAGGCAGGGGAATCACTTGAACCCGAAAGGTGGAGGTTGCAGTGAGCCAATATCAAGCCACTGCATTCCAGCCTGGGCAAGAAGAGTGAAACTCTGTCTCAAAAAAATAAATATAAAAAATAATTGAAGGCTTTAGAAAAGATCTCCATATTTAATGTTTAAGTGTTGTGCTCCAGCTTGCCTACTTATTTAACTTCTAATGCACAGTGTACAACATATATGCAGAACATTTCAAAAATCAGAATTACAATTGAGACCTAAATCCATGCTTATATGATCAAGCACTACTGTTTCTTTTTAATTTTTTCTTCCATTTCTTGTTTTAAACATTTGTTGCTGTGTATAGAGCATTTGGATGCCCACGTATCTGATGGATGTCCCCAATTTGACACTAATTTGAGTATATAGGATCAAATAAGACTTGCTTATACTCAGTTTTGTTCAAAAGAAAAAGTTTCACCTTGAAATTATTTTAGAATGTTATCAAATGTAATATTTTTAATTGAAACATTATAAATTATAACATCATTTTAAATTTTTAAATAAATTTTGTTAGATCCATTTGGCAAATGCTGAATTCTTTAGAATGAATAGGCAGCATTATAAAATAACAAAAAACACATATCAAATTGGATCAATTGAGCCTACTCTGGTTTTATCAGCCTATCCTCACACTACTTTCTGTCTCTAACATGGCAGTTGGGAATGATAACTACAATTTGCGAACACTTTTACTCATTTTATCATCATTAATTTACAAAGCAACTCTATGAAGTCATTACTTCCATTCAGGTAACAAACTTGACACTTAAAGGGTTTTGAAGCTTCCCACTAAAACGTTAACAGAGTGACAAAGTCAGGATGGTTGCAGGTCTTTTGCTCTATCTTTCTCACTTTTTAATGTGCTAAACTTGTACTGTCTCTGTCTGGCCCTTTGGTCTGAACCATAACTGACCCAACCAAATACCATACAGCCTACGTCTTACTTGACAACATATTTTTCTATAGCATAAGTATGTGATTTCAGGTCCAAAATTCAGAAGATGAGGGAAGCCCAAGGTGCTAAGTGCAGCATTTGGACTACTTTTCCTTTAAAGTCATCTGAAAATTGTGACGACTGTAAATGAGAGGCTCAAATTGAGCAGAGCTCTCACGAGACTCAAAAGGCAAAAGAATACCCAACAATAAACAATCAAAAAAGGAAGCAAAAAAAAAATTCCATTTACAATTGTATCCAAAGGAATAAATACCTAGGTATAAATTTAACCAAGCAAGCAAAACATTTGTATGTCAAAAAGTTCAAAACATTACTGAAAGAAATTAAAGACCTGAATAAATGGAAAAACATCTATTGTTCATAGATTAGAAGACAATATTGTTAAGAAGTCTATACTACCCAAAGTAATCTGCAGATTCAATGAAATGTCTATCAAATTCCAATGGTCTTCTTTGCACAAATAGAAAACATGATTTTCAAATTCAGGTGGAATTGCAAGGGGCTTCACATAGCTAAAATATTCTTGGAATAAAACACAAAATTGGAGGGCCTATATTTCTCAGTTTCAATAGATTCTTAACTATGACATCAAAAGCACAAACAACAAAAGAAAAAAAATAGATAAATTGGATTTCATTAATACTTAAACCTTTTGTGCAAAAAAGAACAGTAAAAAAGAATGCGAAAAGACATGCAAACCATGCATCTGATTAGGGTTTAGCATTCAGGATATATTAAAAATGCTTACAACTTAACAACATTCCCATTGAGCCCCATCTTCTACTATTCTCACTCTTTTTAAATACTTTTCCCTTAATTATGCATTGAACCTACTGACCTGTGTATAATCAATATCATATGTCAAGAGTGATGAGATGTGACTTCCATTAAAGACTTCTATCTTGCTGGGATTCTTTCTCTATTGCCTTCCTGGTTTGCATGCTTTGATGAAACCAAATGCCATTCTGGAGAGCCCTATATGGCAAGAAAATGAGGTCAGCCTTTGGCCAACAATCAGCGAGAAACTGAATCCTGCCAATAACCACAGGAGCAAGCTTGGAAGTATACAATATTGCTCCCCAGTGGAGCCTTGAAATAACTACAGCCCCAGCTGATATCTTCACTGAAGTCTACAAGAGACCGTGAACCAAAGGACCCAGCTAAAACATGCCCAAATTCCTGACCTACAGAAAGAGCGAGTTAATCCATGTTGTTGCTTAAGCCACTAAGTTTTGTGGTGATTTGTAATTTGTTAGGCAGCAATCGATAATTAATACAATAGATTCATTCAAAACCCAGTAGAATTTTATTTCTTGAAATTGACAGTTTGATTCTAAAATATATATATAGTGATCCAATGGGTCAAGTATAGTCAAGACAGTTTTAAAGAACAACAAAGCTGGACAATTTACACCTCCAGATATTAAGACCTATTATAAAAATTATAACAGTGTGGAATTGATGCAAGGATAGACAAACTGACTTACAGAATAGAATAGGGAGTCTAAAAATAGAGCCGCACATATGCAGTTATGGCATAGGTGACTGCAATGCAGGGGAGAATGGACGATCCTTTCAATAAATGATTACTGGGTCAACTGGATACACACAGGAAAAAAAATTAATTTGACATCTATCTCCATGCAGGCTGCAGATCTAAATGTTAAAGGTAAAACAATAAAGTATTAGGCAAAAACATCAGAGAATATCTTAATGGCCTCCATGTAGGCAACAATTTCTGAAGCAAACACAAAAAGTGTTAAACTACTAACTTAAAAAAGTTAAAAATTTTGAATGTAAAGAACCTCAGTTCGAAAAGGCACACTTAAGAGAGTTAAAGGCAACCCAGATAGGGAGAGGAAATATTTGGAATTTGCATATACAACATAGGACTGAAGGACTCATGTCTAGAGTACATTTTTTTAAACACACAAATTAATTATAAAAAAAAAAAGTGAAACCAATCTTTAAAAAGAAAGGCAGGAAGCAAAAGGCTTGAATGGTATTTCACAAAAGATGACATGTCAGTGGCCAAATGTGCTCAATTGTATTAGTCTTCAGGGAAATATAATTTGCAACCAGAATGAGATCAGTAGATATCACTACAATCTGCCTAAGTGGCTGAAACAAATAAACGAAAAGATTGATGGGGATGTGGAACAACTGGAATTTCCATCTGCTGCTGGTGGAAGTATAAGCTATGACAATCCTTTTGGAAAATGTACTAGCATCATCTAATAAATTAAACGTGCATATCCCATGACTCAGAAATTCCACTTCTAGGCATTTACTCAATTAATAAAGTACCTATGTGTTCACCCAAAACACATGTAAGATTTGATAGCAGTACTACTCATGATAGCCAAAAATTGAAAATTGACCAAATGCTAATCAATAGAATACATTTTTTAAAACATTATTATATTTGTACTGTGGAATACTGTTCCAAAATAATAAACAGGCTAGGCACATTGGTTCATACCTGTAATCTCAGCACTTTGGGAGGTCAAGGTGGGCAGATCACTAGAGGTCAGGAGTTTGAGACCAGCCTGGCCAATATGGTGAAACCCCATCTTCACTAAAGATACAAGATAGCCAGGTGTGGTGATGGGCACCTGTAATCAGAGCTACTCCAGAGGCTGAGGCAGGACAATTGTGTGAGCCTGGGAGGCAGAGGTTGCAGTGAGCTGAGATGGTGCCACTGCACTCCAGCCTAGGTGACAGAACTAAACTTTGTCTTAAAAAAAGAAAAAGAAATATGGATAGATATGTATGTATATTAATACAGAGATTTCAAAAATGGGTAAATGTTGTGCTAGTGGGAATAGTGGGAGGGAAGAAGTGGGTAATGATGGAGAGGCATGCATGGTGGGGGTGAGGGGTATTTATAAAGCCCAGGTAATGTTCTAATTTTGACCTGTTGTGATGGTTAATAGTGAGTGTCAACTTGATTGAAGTATATACAGTATTGCTCCTGGGTGTGTCTGTGAAGGTGTTGCCAAAAGAGATTGACATTTGAGTCAGTGGACTGGGAGAGACAGACCCACCCTCAATCTGAGTGGGCATCATCTAATCAGCAGCCAGCGTGGCCAGAATAAAGCAGCCAGAAAAGGGAGGAAGTAGACCTTGCTAAGTCTCTGGCCTTCATTTTTCTCACATGTTGGATGCTTTCTGCCCTTGAACATCAGACTCAAAGTTCTTCAGCTTTTGGACTCTCAGACTTACACTGGCAGTTTGCCAGGGGATCTTGGGCTGTCAACCACAGACTGAAGGCTGCACTATCAGCTTCCTTACTTTTGAGATTTGGGGACTCAGACTGACTTCCTTGCTTCTCAACTTGCACTGACTTCCTTGCTTCTCAGCTTGCAGACAGCTTATTGTGGGACTTCACCTTGTGATCCTGTGAGTCAATTTGCCTAATAAACTCTTTTTTGTATGTACATCTTTCCTATTAGTTCTGTCCCTCTAGAGAATGCGAATATGCCTGGCTAGTAGTTACATAGGTACCCTTGGTTACAGTGTGGCAACTCATTGAACAACTCATATATTTTATGATTTGTGTACTCCTCTTCATGTTATACTTCAATTAAAAAGTAAAGAAAACATTGTTTAAACAAAGAAAAAATAGCCTCTGATACCTGAGTTCAAATCATGGCCATATTTAAGGATTCCTGCCTCCCTCTTGACATTTTGCTTACTTCCCATTATATTCTAATATTCCCTAGATCTTGGCCCCCAATTTTACCTCCTATATTGAGATTTCCAATTGCAGCCATTTTCACTCAGCCCTTAGCCTTTCTCCTGGTCCACTTACTATAATCATTTCCCTCATGATAGACAAAAACTAAAAATTACCCAAATGCAAATCAATAGAATAACAGGGAATTACCCTGTTCCATGCAGGCCAAAATCTCCCAGTGGCATGGAACATCCTGACTGGCCCTTCCCTCAGGGTGAAATCAGACATACTTACACCTTTCTGACTTAACAAACCTCATATCTGTCTGTCTCCTTCGGGAGACCATGAGCTCCCCTTCAAAAGAAGCCGTGTTTTACTCATGTTCATATTTAGCAGAATTCTTGGCACGGGGCCTGGCATGCAACAGACATTCAACAAATGAGCAATGACGTTGCCTTGACAATGCATTTTCTGAAAAGTTCACCAGTGTAAAAGGAACAGAAGGGGTAGCAGGAATGAGGCTGGGGGACACTTTTATGCCTATTGTTCTTAACTAAAGTAACTTTATTACATCCACCTAGAAGATTTTAACGTTCTGTTTGTGTTTCCTTTGATTTTGCCCTATACTTGACTTCAAATATCCCTCTGCTGCGTTCTGACTATGGTACTCTGCTATAATTGTCTGATTACCACAGAGATTAATAAGTCTTTCAGCTTGGCTCATAAATCACAAATTTCTTCAAGTGGGAGGTTTTCAAAAGAGAGGCAAATTCACATTGCTTAGTCACTCTATTGTCTACTTGAATCAGTTTTAGAATCTAACAGCTCTTCGTGTTCACGGGCACCTGAAAGTATTGACTTTTTTTGAGATGAACATTATGTTCTAATGACCAAAAGTGATAAATATTGTATTGAATGAAAGTAAGACAAGCCCAATATTTCAAAAGACTATAAGTCTTTATGTTCTCCCAATCCAAAATGCACTGCTATTTTATTACTAGAGAACAATTTGAAATATTTAAACTACTAAAGGAACTAAGTAATATTACATCTGGTAAAAGAAAGTGGATATTAACATAGCCAGCAGGGTTTGTGGCTTGCAAGAGTTAATATTAATTGAGTGGGTGCCAGATTCAGTTTATGAACCAGGAGGAGAGGCCATAACAGGATGCCCAATGTGAGAATTCTAGAAAGGCTTCAAAGGACAGTAGCCACAGACTGTTCACCTGAGAAAGCAGACAAAAATACAGGCATTTGGAGCACAAGAAGCAGTGACTGGTGTCAATTAATTTTACTGTACAAATTCTTTCTCAATAATCGAAGCTGAATGATATCTTACTACCTACCACCTGAACCACTCAGAAGCTGGATTTTTCTAGGGGCCTCCATCCGATTCCACCCCACAACCTCCTTCCCTGTCTTATGCCTTTAGCATTAGTGAAGAAAACCCTATGAAAGTATGCACTGGGGCCTTCTTGAACCAAGTATGCCTTGTTTTCAATTGGTGCCAATATAGTACCATACAGTATAAGGGAGTGCTTGGTCAATTACCTCTACAATTTCCTGCAGAGGGCTTTCCAAAATTCAACTAATTTTGCAGAAAGATGGCCATATTATCTTTAATTTTATGAAAAAAGGTAAAATATAAAAGATCAGAATGACACCAGAGAGGAATAGCTTTACTTTTCTTAATCCCAATTCAAAAAAATTGTCCGGGAAGAATTCTCACTTGCAATCATACACATGTTTGAGGAAAGAAAGACTACTGTGGGATTGGCAGCTCTACTATAACAAACGAACAAAAAAAACTTTAAGTAGGAAAATGAATTGTTTTCCCAGAGAAGACTAAAAAGAGATTTGTTCCACAGTACATGTTGTAGAATTTGGGGGATAGAATTAAGTAAACCTCTCCAACTGTCTCTGAGTTTGGAACTGATTGAGAGGGAAATGCAGGCAGCAGATAGATAGAGGTTAAAGTAACTGTGTTATCGCTAATGCTGAATTGGAAGGAAGAACTCAGATGTACAGTCAGTATCTATCTGCCTTATACTTGGTATTATGACTGGATATTGAGATTAAACACCTGGAGAGTTTGAATCTTCAAAGCAGAAACCCCCAAAATAACTGCCTTTCACCAACAGACCCCACAGTGAGGCAGAGAAAAATGTTTCATGCACTGTCATTATCATTCAGTGAACAATGTACAGGTGTAAAGATTTACAAGGAAATAAAATCTGTCACTTAATGATTATTTAGTTTAATAAAATCTATCCTTTCATAAACAAAAAGCATCTCTTATGTGTAAAGCACTGTTCTAAAGTGCTTGGCAAACATCAGTGAATCAATCAAAGACTCCCTGTCTTGTGGAACTGACTTTCTAAAGGTAAACAGACATTGATATATATGAAAGAGGCCAAAAGAAAGAGAGAAAGAACATACTAGAGCCAAAGATTCCTAGGGACTTGATATGGTTTGGCTCTGTGTCCCCACCCTAATCTCATCTCTAACTGTAAGAGAGAAGGACCTGGGAGGTAATTGGCTCATGGGAGTGGTTTCCCCCATGCTGTTCTTGTGACAGCAAGGGAGTTCTCACAAGATCTGATGGTTTAAAAAGTGGCAGTTTTTCCTGCACTCTCTCTCTCTCTCCTGCCAACACATAAGATGTGCCTAGCTTCCCCTTTTCCCTCCTCCATGATACGTGAGGCCTCCCCAGCCATGCAGATCTATGAACCAATTAAACCTTCTTTCTGGCCGGGCGCAGTGGCTCAAGCCTGTAATCCCAGCACTTTGGGAGGCTGAGGCGGGTGGATCACGAGGTCAAGACATCGAGACCATCCTGGTCAACATGGTGAAACCCTGTCTCTACTAAAGATACAAAAAATTAGCTGGGCATGGTGGCGCGTGCCTGTAATTCCAGCTACTCAGGAGGCTGAGGCAGGAGAATTGCCTGAACCCAGGAGGCGGAGGTTGTAGTGAGCCGAGATCACGCCATTGCACTCCAGCCTGGGTAACAAGATTGAAACTCTATCTCAAACAAAAACCTTCTTTCTTTATAAATTACCCAGACTCAGGTAGTATCTTCATAGCAGTGTGAGAACGGGCTAATACAGGAGAAAAGATTAAACATATGGAGTAAAATAAGTATGCAAAAAGCAAGAGAATTATGTTAGCAATGGAAATAAACAAAGCTTGGGAAGAGAAAAGGAGAATTTGACATATATTAGACCGCAAGGAAAGGGAAACATTCAGTAAAGGGAACTAAGGGGCATAATTTCAAAAAAGTAGAAGAACCTTTGTGTTCTATCAATGGTTCCACTGGAGAAGTATATCCAGTAGGAGACACTCATTTTTGAAAGGAATTGGCTTGCACACTTACAGGAGCTGGTCAGGCAAGCCCAAAATCAATAGGGCAGGCTGGCAGCGAAGACACTAGCTGAAGCTCTAGCCCACAGGTACAATTTCTTTTTTCTCAGGGAAGCCTCAATTCTCCTTTTTTTTTTTTTTTTTTTTTTTTTTTTTTTAGACAGAGTCTTGCTCTGTCACCCGGCACCAGGCTGGTGCAATCTCAGCTCATTGCAACCTCCACCTCCTGGGTTCAAGCATTTCTCCTGCCTCAGCCTCCCAAGTAGCTGGGACTACAGGCAAGCATCACCACGCCCAGCTAATTTTTGTATTTTTTAGTAGAGACAGGCTTTCACTATGTTGGCCAGGATGGTCTCGATCTCTTGACCTTGTGATCCATCTGCCTTGGCCTCCCAAAGTGTTGGAATTACAGGCATGAGCCATCGCAGCTGGACAGCTCTCTTCTTAAGGGCTTCAACTGATTCAGTCAGGCCCACACAGATTATCTGGGAATAATGCCCTTTTACTTAGAATAACTGATAATGAACTTTAATTACATCTATGAAATGCCTTCACAGTAACACTTTGATTTTTATTTGATTGAATACCTCGTATCTATGGCCTGGCACTGTTGAGACACACAAGGCTGACCATCACAGGTATGAAAACCAAAAAAAAGAAGGTCTTGCTTCATCAACAACCATGAGAGAGAGTGAGACAGCCTTGGGAATGAAACAATGACACTCACTCCTCAGTGAAGTAAAATTGCAGGCTGAGTATTATACATCTACCAGATCAAACAAAAAACTACTTGCTATATTTAATGGATTAGAGGTTATTACAAAACAGGAATCACAGAAACCACAAATTTACAATGCACTTTATATCCAGGTAGTGGCTAGAGGCCAGTAGCAGTTTTTCTGTAGACGTGTAGCCTCTACTTGCTGTTCCCAAATCACATCTTGGGTTTCTTTCCTTCCTTCCTTTGCTGTGCTCTTCCCCTTGCTAAGAATGATCTTAGTATGTCTGTTCCTATCCTGCCCACATACTGCAACCACCTTAACCTGTCTTAATTCCCGTGGGACCTACCACTTTCTAATTCTTATAGTATTCCTTGTGTGCATCCTATCCCCTCTACTAGACTGTAAGCTTTCTGAAGACAAGCACCCATTCATACATCTCAAGGAATATATTGCACATAGCTAAGAACCAAAATATATTTGATGAATAAATGAATAACTGAAAGATTATGTAAGTAAGCTATTTTAAACAATGACTAAGATTTCAATACAAAAATTCAAAAAGCCTCTAAATAATTAATAGTAAGTCTCTTGACAACTCAAGAGTTACATTTAAACTATTTTTAGGTTTGCTAAATGTCTTGCCTTCTTATGCAATATTAATGTTTCACTTGAATGACACACTTAATTTTTGACCAACCAAAGAAAAAGACTATAAAGTAAAAGTGCTATGAAATTAACTCAAAATAATGACTTCCTTAACTCAGGAATGAAAACCAAGCATCTTACGTTCTCACTCATAAGTGGGAGCTAAGCTATGAGGATGCAAAGGCATAAGAATGACACATGGACTTTGGGGACTCAGGGTGAAATGGTGGGAAGGGGGTGAGGGATAAAAGACTACAAATTGGGTACAGTGTACACTGCTCAGGTGATGGGTGCACCAAAATCTCACAAGTCACCACTAAGGAACTTACTCATGTAACCCAGTACCACCTGTTTCCCCACAACTTTTGAAAATTAAAAAATTTTAAATAAAAAAGTGACCTCTTGAATACTTTTTAAAGAAATAAATATAATATTTTAAAGGAAAACTTGGTAGCTTTTAACCATGTTATTGGAACTTTGCTAATATCCAAGTAAATAGCATGATGTGTCTTTAGTTATCCTAAATCCACATTACATTTACTTTTTAGTTGTCAAGTGTGCTTTCCAAATGGACATCAGTGGGCAACCTTATTGCAGATAGAACAACTTTAATTTGATTTTTCAAGATAAAAGTGCTTTATATTTGGTGTACTTTAGAAAATTAGAAAAAGAAGGATGCCAGATGCCCTTCCACAGTGGCTTCCCTGTGGGCCTCTGAAACTTTCACTCTTCAACACGTTGTTGGAACATATATACACAGCCACTAAATATTTTCACTGTTTTTTTAAAAATAAAAGTAATACACATCACGAAGAAGAGTCCATTTACCTCTCATGACCAACTTTCTGTCTGTCCCATCCCTAATTTTGCCCTCAACCACAGTGTAATTCTTCTTTTCCCAAAACACTGTTCTATCCGTTTTAAAAATGTTAACCATGAGGTCGAGCAAATCTTGTCTGACTGCGTAAGAAATTACAGGAGTAACCAGTACTTCTCCTAGCAGTGGTTATGCTTAAAGCCAGGGCTCTGAACCCACCCCAGAGTCTCTTCTATCTTTCTCCTTCAGGCTCTTCCAGCAGGTAGAAAGCAGCTCAGCTCCACACTAGAGATATGTCCAGACTTAAATCCAGCTTTTATTCACTCAGATTATATTAAATTCAATGTATACATATATATAACTCTAGATTAAGGAAAAACAAAGCAGAAAGTTCCAAAATGTAGGCAACCGATGGGAAGCCTGTGGGCCTGGCTGCTTAGAAGGATGAGCATGTCTGAATTGGGCAGGGAGAGGAGGGAAGGTGCAGTACAGGTAGCAGCAGTGCTAGAAGGGGGCTGGGACTAAAATACCGAAATGAAGCTGTCAGGGCAAGGAGCGGAGGCTGCATGGGTAAGCACAGATTAAGCAGCTATGAGATTCTGCTTCATTATTTTGACTGGGAATGGCCCTAAATGCCCTCATGCCTATATCTAGACATCCCTATATATTAGAACACAGAAATGGGAACTTAAAAAAAAAATGCACCTGGGCAGATGGCCTTTTATAACTTGTCTCCTAGGGAAGCTTCTTTTTCTCACTGGGTCAGCAATTTGACTCAGCCCTGCCTGAGAAAAATGTGGCCATATAAAGTGAACACCAGACTGAAAGTAATTGCTCCCCTGGGCCCCCACAGATTTTCAAAATGACTAGGCTACATACCTTGAAATGGGGAAAACAAGAAGAACAGATTTAAAAAACAAACCCTTCTTTTTGCCGTATAACCCAGCATAGTTACAAGTGCCAGGAATAAAGACAGGGACATCTTTTGGGAGCATTATTCTGCTTACCACAGATGACTTAAACTCATTGGTTTCCTACACATGAGCTAAAACTTTGGAATGATTTTACAGAATTGCTGAACCCATAGGTATCCCAAACTTGGTTTTTAAATGCAATACATAACAACACTGACAACTGACACTTAATGAGCATTTAATATGTGCCAGCCACCATTCTAAGGACTCCACATCTATTATTTCATTCAACCCTCAAAGAACTGTAGAAGGAGCTAACTGTATGTCACAGTTCTTTTCAAATATATATATGTATATGTGTATATATATAGTTATGATTGATGATATAGTAATTCATTCAAAAAGTGTATGAAAATCACAATAGATTTTCCTTATATAATTTCTCAGTCAATAGATACTATGCTATGAGGTAGGAACACAAATTTTTACTGACATTCGAACTTGTCTTTGAAATTTTCTGTATGGGACATGTATTCTATTTAAAATGTATTATTTAATATGTGATACATGAAAATATATGTAGCACATATGTAAGTGATGAAGAACACTATAAACTTATAACTTGAGATCCAGAACATTGCAAGAGCTTCCATCTTTACACATGGTCCTTCCTTGTATTATCATTACCCAGCATCTACCTGTTCCTATAACCATTCAGAGGTAATCATTACTCTTAATTGTTTATTTCTGTTTTAAAATATATTGTAATAATATTGTTATAGGCTAAGTTTTTATGTCCCTCCAAAATTCATATGTTGAAACATAATCTCCAATGTGATGGTTTTCACAGGTGGGGCCTTTGGGAGATGATTCAGTCATGAGGGGAGGACCTTCATGAGTGGGATGAGGACCCTGATTAAAGAGGTACCCAAGAGCTTTTTTGTCCCTTTGGCCATGTGGATCACAGCAAAAAGACAGTCACCTATGAATCAAGAAGTGGACCTTCACCAGACAGTGAATTCATTCACAACTTGATTTTGGATTTTCCTGACTCCAGAATTGTGAGAAATAATTCTTTTATTAGCCATCCAGTTTATGGAAGTTTGTTATAGCAACCTGAAAGGACCAAGATAAGCATATAATAAATATAATATAACATTTAATTTTCCTTGTCTTGATTTATGAAAATGATGACATAGTAAAGATTCTCTCACATAGCTTACCTTTTCTTCACTCTATGATTTCTCTAAGATTCATTGAAGTTATTACATGTAGCTATATTTCATTTATTTGTCATGTCATATTTTACTGTATAAAATGTAAAACAGTATAACTTTTTTCTAATCAATAAGGATTTAGGCTTACTTTGCTTTCTAATACTGCAAACAATGTTGTAAAGACAATTCATATGCACATCTGACACATTAGTAAGAGTTTCTCTAGTATGTACTCTAAAGATGGAATTTCTGTCAAAGATGTTGTATTAGTTCACTCTCACAGTGCTACAAAGAGCTACCTGAGACTGGGTAATTTATGAAAAACAAGGTTTAGTTGACTCACAGTTACAAAGGCTTAACAGGAAGCATGACTAGGAGACCTCAGGAAACTTATAATCATGGCAGAAGGCAAAGGGGAAGCAAGAAACTTCTTCAAATGGCAGCAGAATAGAGAGGCATAGAGAGTGAAGGGAGAAGTGCTGCAAACTTTTAAACCATCGACTCTCATGAGAACTCATTCACTATCTGAGAACAGCAAAGGAGATGGATACCTGCCCCCATGATCCAATCACCTCCCACTAGGCTCCTCCTCCAATTCAACATGAGTTTAAGGTTAGGACACAAATCCAAACCATATCATTCCAACCCTGGCCCCTTCCAAATCTCATGTTCTTCTCACACTGCAAAAAAACAATTATCCCTTCTTAACAGTCCCCCAATCTTAACTCATTTCAGCACTAACTCAAAAGTCCAAGACCAAAATCTCATCTGAGATAAGGTAAGTCCCTTCCACCTATGAGCCTGTAAAAAGCTAGTTACTTCCAAGATACCATAGGGTTAAGGGCATGAGGTAAATGTTCCTGTTCCAAGTGGGAGAAAGTGACCAAAACAAAGGAGCTATAGGCCCCATACAAGTCTGAAACCCAGCAGGGTAGTCATTAAATCATAAAGCTCCAGAACAATCTCCTTTTACTCCATTTCTCACATCCAGGGGATGCTGATGCAAGAGGTGGACTCCCAAGGCCTTGGGCAGCTCTTCCCCTGTGGCTTTTCAGGGTAAAGCCCCACAGCTTCTTTAATGGGATAGCATTGAGTGTCTGAGACTTTTCCACATGTGCAGTATAAATGTATGGCAGCTCTATCACTTTGGGGTCTGGAGAATGATGACCCTCTTCTCACAGCTCCATTAGGTATTGCCCCAGTGGAGACTCTGTGTGGGGGCTCCAACCCTATATGTCCAAGCTGCACTGAACCTCTACTACTAAAAGTAGTTCTCCATGAGGGCTCTGTCCCTGCAGCAGAATTCTGCCTGGACATCCCAGCATTTCCATATATCTTCTGAAATCTAGGTGGAGACTCGCAAACCTCAATTCTTGCTTCTGTGCACCGACAGTCCCAACAGCATGTGGAAGCCACCAACACTTGAGGCTTGCACCCTCTGAAGCCACAGCCCAAGGTGTACCTTGGCCCCTTTAAGCCACAGCTAGAGCTGGAGTAGTTAGGATGCAGGGCACCATGTCCCAATGCTACACAGAGTAGCTAGGCCCTGGGCCTGGCCCATGAAACCATTTTTCTCACCTAGGTCTCCAGGTTTGTAATGGGAGGGGCTGCTGTGAAGGTCTCTGAAATGCCCTGAATACATTTTCCCCAGTCTTGGCTATTAACATTCAGCTCTTCTTTACCCATGCAAATTCCTCCACAGGCTTGAATATCTCTCCAGAAAAAGGGTTTTTCTTTATCACCACATGGTCAGGCTGCAAATTGTTCAAGTTTTTACACTCTGTTTCTCTTGTAAATATCAGTTCTCTTAATAATGCAAATGAGCATAGGCTTTTATGAGCATCCAGGCTATATTTTCAATGCTTTGCTGCTTAGAAATTTCTTCCTCCAGACACCCTAAGTCATCTCTCTTAAGTTCAAAGTTCCATAGATCTCTAGAGCAGGGGTACAATGCAGCCAGTCTCTTTGCTAAAGTATGGCAAGAGTGACCTTTACTCCAGTTCCCAGTAAGTTCCTCATCTCCATCTGAGACCTTCTCATCCTGGACTTCACTGTCTATATCACTATCAGCATTTTGGTCCCAACCATGCAACGAGTCTCTAGGAAGTTCTAAACTTTTACACATCTTCCTGTCTTTTTCTGAGCCCTCCAAACTGTTCCAACCTCTACCCATTACCCAGTTCCAAAGTCACTTCCCCATTTTCAGGTATCTTTACAGCAATGCCCCACACCCAGTACCAATCTTCTGTATTAGTCCATTCTCACACTTCTAGAAAGAACTACTTGAGAGGGGGTAATTTGTGAAGAAAAGAGGTTTAATTGACTCACAATTCTGCAGATTTAACAGGAAGAATGACTGGGAGGACTCAGGAAATTTACAATCATGGTGGAAGGCGCAGGGAAAGCAAGGACTTTCTTTACATAGTGGCAGGAAAAAGAGAGAATGCAAAAGGGGATGTGCCACATGCTTTTTCACTATCACGAGAACAACAAGGGAGACATCTGCCCCCATAATCCAATCACCTCCCACCAAGCTCCTCCTCCAATTTGGTATGAAATTTGGTTGGGACACAAATCCAAACCAAATCAGAGGTTATGTGAATATTTAACTTTACCAGCTAGTACTGAGGAAGGAGACCCAAGCATCTAGAATCACCACCCCCTTGACTTCCACACTGCATTTCAATAGAAGAAAAGGCTGGCCAACTGGTCCTAAATCACCTTCCTATAGATAGCAGTCATGGTATGGGGGAATCTCTCCAGAAAACATTGTTTTTACTTAAACAAGATCAAACCCCCAGCCCACTCCTCCATCAACCTAAGATCTTTTTACGTGTAATTACTAAAACTGCAAACCCATGACCCTTTCACATGTAATTTCTAACGCTCTAAACCTAAGATCCTTTCATGTGTAATATCTAGAATGTAAGCTTATATAAAGGTAAAGCTTCCCTTTGTTAAACGAACTTGGCTGTTAGACAAATTGTCACCTTGCTCCCGGCCATAATAATAAAACATCTCTTCCTTCCTAGTTCAGTGTCCAAGAAGTCTGTTTCTCGAGGCCTTTCCTGCATCAGTACTTAATTGCATTCCAAGGTATTGTTGTAGGCTGGGTGTGGTGGCTCACACCTGTAATCCCAGCACTTCAGGAGACCGAGATGGGAGGATTGCTTGAACCCAGGAGTCCAGGACCAGCCTAGGCAACATAGTGAGACCTCATCTCTATAAAAAATAAACAAAATTAGCTAAGCATTGTGGGGCATGCCTGTGGTCCCAGCTACTTGGGAGGCTGAGGTGGGAGGATCACTTGAGCCTGGGAGGTTGAGACCGCAGTGAACCAAGATCATGCCACTGCCCTCAAGCCTAGGCAATAGAATGAGACCCTGTCTCAAACAAACAAAAGGCATTGTAGTAATGTACATTTTTATACCAGTGCAAAATCTGTCCAAAAATCTCCCATGACTCTACCTCCTTGCTGACACTTCACTTTAATAGACTTCTTTTCTTTTTCCAGTTCAGTGAACAGAAAATGGTATCTCATTGTTGTCTTCACTGGCATTTCCTAATTCTAATAAGATTGAGCTTCTTTTTATAATGTTGGCCATTTGTATTTTCATTTATGTATGATGTCTATTAATGTGACAATATAATATTAAATTTTCTAATAGATTAACGTGTTTATCTCCATTTATTTAGATCTTTCATGGTGTCTCCTAATACAGCAAATACTTTTAAGGGAGGTGAAGAACAATGATGAAATAGAACTCTCCAGAGATAATCACCTTTACAGAAACACCAAATTGAACAACTATCCACCCAAGAAAGCACCTTCATAGGAACCAAAAATCAGGAGAGTGATCACAGTACCTAGATATTAAGGAAAAAAAGACTAAAAAGGGTAGGTATAACAGTCTTGAATTGACAACACCACTCTTCCCTCATTCCCCAGCATCAGCCATGAGGTGCAGAGAGAATCTGTGTGCTTGAAGGAGAAAGAGCAAAGTGATTGTGGAACTTTACATTGGAACCCAGTGCTGCTGTATTTCAATAGAAAGCAACAAAGGGCAGAATTTGGCCAGCACCCATGAAGGGAGCATTTAGACCATTCCTAACCAGAAGGGAATAGTCCATCCCAGCAGTCAGAGTCTGAGTTCCAGCTAGCCCCACCACTGTGCGATAAAGCACTCTGGCATCCCAAATGAATCTAAAAGGCAGTCTAGGTCCTAAAACCTGGGTGTAGAAGGAATATATCTCAACACAATAAAAGCCATATATGACAGACCCACAGCTAGTATCCTATTGACTGGGAGGAGGGAACTGAAAGCCTTGAGTCTAGGATATGGAACACAACAAGGATGCCTACTCTCACCACTGTTATTCAACATAGTACTGGAAGTCCTAGCTAAAGCTATCAGACAAGACAAAGAAATAAAAGGGATCCAAATTGGAAAGGAAGAAGTCCAATTATTCTTGTTTACTGATAATATAATCATATTTGGAACAAACTAGACTCCACCAAAATCTATTCAAACTGATAAACAAATTCAGTAAAATTGCAGAATACAAAATCAACACAAAAAATAAGTCGAATTTCTATATGCAAACAGCAGACAATCTGAAAAAAATCAAAAAGGTAATTCAATTTTTAATAGCTACAAATAAAATATCTAGGAATAAACTTAACCAAAGAAGTGAAAAATCTCTGCAATAAAAACTACCAAAATTTTTTGACGAAAACAATTGAAAAGAACACACACACCAAGATATTCTATGTTCATGGGTTGAAAGGATCAATACTGTCAAAAATGTCCATACAAACCAAAGAAATCTACAGATTCAATAAAGTTATACAAAAATATCAATGACACATTCTTCGTAAAAATAGAAAAAGTAATCCTAAAATGTACATGGGACCATAAAAGACCCAGAATAAGTAAAGCCATTCTGAGTAAAAAGAACAAGACTGGAGGAATCACATGCCCTGAATTCAAATTATATTACAAAGCTACAATAACTAAAACGACATGGTACTGGCATTAAAAACAGACACATAGACCAATAGAACAGAATAGAGAAGCCATAAATAAATTCAGACCTCTACAGTGAACTAATTTTCAGTGAAGGTGACAAGAACATATATTGGGGAAAGAACAGTTTCATCAATAAATGGTGCTGGGGAAACTGGATACCCATAGGCAGAAAAATGAAACTAGACCCCTATCTCTCACCATATACAAAAATAAAATCAAAATGGAGTAAAGACTTAAATCTAAGACCTCAAATTTTGAAACCACTACAAGCAAACATTGGAGAAGCTCCACAGGACATTGGTCTGGGTGACAATTTCTTGAGTAATACTCCAAAAGCACAGGCAATCATAACAAAAATAGATAAATAGGATCACATTGTTAAAAATCTTCTGCACAGCAAAAGAAATATTCCATCAACATATTTAAGAGACAACCCATAGAATGGGAGAAAATATTTGCAAACTATCCATCTGATAAGGGATTAACCAGAATATATAAGGAGCTCAAACAACTCAATAGGAAAAATTCTAATAATCCTATTGAACAAAAGATCTGAAAAGACACTTTTCAAAAGAAGACACAAATGTCAAACAGGTATATGAAAAGGTGCTCAACATCACTGATTATCAGAGAGATGCAAATTAAAACTGCAATGAGATACCATCTCACTCCAGTTAAAATGCCTTATATCCAAAAATTAGGCAATAATGAATACCAGTGAGAACGTTAAGCAAGGGAAACACTTATACACTGTTGGTGGGAATGTAACTAGTACAACCACTATAGAGAACAGTATGAAGATTCCTCAAAAAACTAAAACTAGAACTACCATATGACCCACTGACAGGTATATAGCCCAAGGAACGAAAATTGGCATATCAAAGAGATATCTACACTTTCATGTTTATTGCAACACTATTCACAATAGCCAGGATTTGGAATCAACTTAAGTGTTCATCAAGAGATGAACACTACCTGGCACCATAAAAACCCTAGAAGAAAATCTAGGCAAAACCATCCAATACATAGGAGTAGGCAAGGACTTCATGACTAAAACACCAAAAGCATTGGCAACAAAAGCCAAAATAGACAAATGGGACCTAATGAAACTCCACAGCTTCTGCACAGCAAAAGAAACAGTCACTAGAGTGAATTGGCAACCAACAGAATGGGAAAAAGTTTTTGCAGTTTACCCATCTGACAAAGGGCTGATATCCAGAATTTACAAAGAACTCAAACAGATTTACAGGGAAAAACAAGCCCATTCAAAAATGAGCAAAGGATATGAACAGACACTTTACAAAGGAAGACATATATGAGGCCAACAAACATATGAAAAAATGCTCATCATCACTGGTCATCAGAGAGATGCAAATCAAAACCACATTGAGATACCATCTCACGCCAGTTAGAATGGCGATCATTAAAAAATCTGGAGACAACAGATGCTGGAGTGGATGTGGAGAAATAGGAACAGTTTTACACTGTTGGTGGGAGTGTAAATTAGTTCAACCATTTTGGAAGACAGTGTGGCGATTCCTCAAGGCCTTAGAAACAGAAATTCCATTTGACCCAGCAATCCCATTACTGGGTATATATCCAAAGGACTATAAATCATTCTACTATAAGGACACATGCACACTAATGTTCATTGCAGCACTGTTTACAACAGTAAAGACCTGGAACCAACCCAAATGCCCATCGATGATAGACTGGATTGGGAAAATGTGGCACATATACACCATGGAATATTATGCAGCAATCAGAAATGATGAGTTCGTGTCGTTTGTAGGGACATGGATGAATCTGGAGAACATCATTCTCAGCAAACTGACACAAGAACAGAAAATGAAATACCGCATATTCTCACTCATAGGCGGGTGATGAAAAATGAGAACACATGGACACAGGGAGGGGAGTACTAAACACTGGGGTCTATTGGGGGGAAAAAGGGGAGGGCCAGCGGGAGGGGGAGGTGGGGAGGGATAGCCTGGGGAGAAATGCCAAATGTGGGTGAAGGGGAGAAAGGAAGCAAAACACACTGCCATGTGTGTACCTATGCAACTGTCTTGCATGTTCTGCACATGTACCCCAAAACCTAAAATGCAATAAAAATTTTAAAAAAAAAGAGATGAACACTTAAACACAATGGAGTACATTAAGCCATAAAAAAGATTAAGATGCTATCATTTGCAACAAAATGGATGAAACTGAAGGTCATCATGTTAAGTTAAATAAGCCAGGTACATAAAGACAAACATGACATATTCTTACTTATTTGTGGGAGCTAAAAATTAAAACAAGTGAACCCATGGAAGTAGAAAGTACAATAATGGCTACCAGAGGCTGAGAAGGTAGTGAGGAGGGTGGGGGGAATTGAGATGGTTAAGGGGTATAAAAATATAGTTAGATACAATAAATAAGATCTAGTATTTGTTAGCACCACAGGGTGACCACGGTCAACAATAATTTGTTGTACTTTTCAGAATAACTAAGAGAGTACAATTAGAATGTTCATAACAAAAAGGAATTATCAAGGCTTGAGGTGAATGCCTGATTTACCCTCATGTGTTTATTACATATTTTATACCTGTATCAAAATATCTCATGTACCTTATAAATATGCTCACCTAATATGTACCCACAAAAATTAAAAATAAATTTAATTTTAAAATTCAACAGAAAAAAATAATAATTTTGTCCACACAGCTTATGCATATATTTTGTTAGATTTATGTCAACATACCTTATATTTATTACTGTAAAAAGGTATCTCTTTGTAATATTAATCTTTTCATTTTAAAATAATTATAGATTCACATGCCATTATAAGAAATAATACCAAAAAATTTATATATGCTTCATTGTTTCCCCAGGGGAACAGCTTACAGAATCATTGTGCAATATGACAACCAGGAATTGATCTTGATAGTATTTCCCCATCTTATCCAGATTTCACCAGTTTTACACATATTTGTGCACATGTGTGTGTTTGTGTATATTTAGATCTATGTAATTTTACCATGTGTGGCTTTTCGTTACCACCACATTTGAGATGCAAAACAATTCCATCATCACCACAAGAATCCCTTAGGCTGCCCTTTTGTATCCACATCAGCTTTGCTTCCTTCCCATCCCCCCAACCCTTGCCTATGCCCCAGCAACTACTATCTGTTCTCCATTTCTACAATTCGGTCATGTCAAGACTATTATCTGAATGGAATCATACCTAATGTAACCTTTAGGGATTAGATTTTTGACTCAGCATAATTCCCCTGAGATCCATCCAAGTTGTTGCGTGTATCAATAGTTTCTATTTCTTGTTGAATAGTGACCCATGATATAGAAGTACATACATTTACCCATTTACTCATTGAAGGGCATTTTACTTGTTTCCAGTTTGGAGCGATAATGAATAAAACTGCTATGGACATCCACACACATATTTTTGTTTAAATGGAAATTTTCATTTCTCTAGGGTAAATGCCCAATAATGTAATTGTTAGTTTGCATTGTAAATGCATGCTTATTTTTATGAGACACAGCCAAATGATCTTCCAGAGAATGTCTGGGCCAATTAAAATTGCACATGTAAGATCAACCCAACCATCATGCTATGTTTTATTAGTACATTACTGGCCATTTTTTTAATAACGTCATTAATTTTTTAAAATTTTACTCTTTAATATTTTATAAATATTTTGTATTCTATATCTAATAATGTGACTAATAGAAACTCGTATTTCATTGATCCTAATCTGTAGAAATACTGGAGGCTATGACTGAGAATTTTTTCACTCAGGGAGCATTTATGTTTTGTGTCTGCAGCAAGCCAGAGGTTTGCTCTAAAGACCCCTTCAGCTCCTTTCCAGTGTCACCTAGTTTAAGACTCAAATTCCACTCCCCCAAATCGCATGTTTCACATCTTACTCTCCCAGTTAAAAATAGATATATTTGGGGAGGACTCAAGATGGCGCAGTGAGAACAACCCACGATTGAAGCTCTCAATGAATGTGTGGAGAGGGTGAGTCAGGGCTGCATTTCCACACGGATCTTTGTTGCCCACAGAACAGGGAAATTCCCAGGTATGAAAGAGACACGGGACGCCAGGCAGAGGTTTTGGCAGGTGCAGCCGGCAGCCGGTGCGGCCGGCAGCCGGTGCTGTAGCGCAGTGGCGCTACACAATGCTCCGCACAAAGCACACTAGTCCGGGTGCCCTGTTGAACCGGCAATCTGAGACTTGAGAGGGCTGAACTTGAGACTGAATGGGACTTGGACAGTGAGCCAGCCCAGGAGATTCCAGGAAAACAGCGTTTGGGGTAGTGCAGTGGGACAAACAAAACGGAGATTCTAAATGCTCCTGGTGGAGAGTTCCCTTAGGGCACAGCTGAACCCAGTACGGTGCAGCTCCATGGGGGAGGGGCGTCCGCCATTACTGAGGCAATCCGCCCCTACTGAGGTACACGCCCATTGCTGAGGCAGCCTGCCATTGCCGAGGCAACCCACTACAACAGAGAGACTCTGCCGCAGGGTGTAGCCCATGGCAGCAGGGCGGAGACTGCAGCAGAAGGACAGAGCCTGCAGCAACAGGGCGAACATCACACCAGCAGGGCAGAGCCTTGGAAGGCAAATAGTGACTAAACTGCCTCCTAGCTGGGCAGGACAGCACAATGGACACTCACAAAGAAAGCCCCAACCACACCGAGACAGAGCATCTGAGAGAAAAAGGGTATTTTTATGAGTTCTGTTGCAGCAGAATTAAACGTAGCAGCCTAACAGCCCTGAAAGAACAACAGAGCTCACAACTCAGCACTTGAGCTCCCATAAAGTACAGACTGTGTCCTCAAGCAGCTCCCTGACCCCTCTATATCCAGAAGACTGACATTTGGCAGGCATCATTCTGGGACAAAAATAGCAGAAAAAGAAATTGGTAGCATCCCTCACTGTTCCACAGCTGCGATAGGTGCACCCCAGACAAGCAGGGCCTGGAGTGGACCTCAGCAGTCGTACAGTGGAGGGGCTAGACTGGTAGAAGGAAAACTAAGTAACAGAAATACTTCATCATCAACAATCTGGGTGTCCACTCAGAGACCCAATAGAAAAGTCAGCAACTACACAGACGACAGGTGGATAAATCCACAAAGATGGGAAGAAACCAGCACAAAAAGGAGGAAAACACCTGAAACCAAAACACCTCGCCTCCTAGAAAGAACCAAAACTCCTTACCAGCAAGGGAACAAAGCTGGACGAAGAATGACTGTGACGAAATGCTGGAATTAGACTTCAGAAGGTGGATAATGAGAAACATTTGTGAGCTAAAAGAACATGTTTTAAATCAATGCAAAGAAACTAAGAACCTTGAAAAAATATTCAAGGAAATGATATCAAGAATGCATACCTTAGAGAGGAATATGAATGAATTAAAGGAGCTGAAAAACCCAATACGAGAACTTCATGAAGCATGGCACAAGTTTCAACAGCCGAATAGACCAAGCAGAAGAAAGAATATCTGAAGTCGAAGATCAACTCAATGAAATAAAATGAGAAATCAAGATTAGAGAAAAAAGCGCAAAAAGGAATGAACAAAGTCTCCAAGAAATGTGGGACTATATGAAGAGACCTAACCTACTTTTGATAGGTGTACCAGAATGTGATGAAGAGAAGGAATCCAAGCTGGAAAATACTCTTCAGGACATCATCCAGGAAAACTTCCCCCCCTAGCAAGACAGGCCAAAACTCAAATGCAGGAAACACAGAGAACACCACAAAGATATTCCGCAAGGAGAGCAACCCCAAGGCACATAATCGTCATATTCAATAAGGGTGAAATAAAGGAGAAAATACTAAGGGCAGCCAGAGAGAAAGGTGGGTCACCCACAAAGGGAAGCCCATCAGACTCACAGCAGATCTCTCGGCAGAAACACTACAAACCAGAAGAGAGTGGGGGCCAATATTCAACATCCTTAAAGAAAAGAACTTTCAACCCAGAATTTCATATCCAGCCAAACTGAGCTTCATAAGTGAAGGAAAAATAAAATCCTTTGCGAACAAGCAAATACTCAGAGATTTTGTCACCACCAGGCCTGCTTTACAAGAGCTCCTGAAAGAGGCACTACACATAGAAACGAACAACCAGGACCAGCCATTCCAAAATCACACTAAATGCTAAAGAGCATCAACATAATGAAGAATCTACAACAACTAACGGCCAAAACAGCCATCTAGCATCAAAATGGCAGTATCAAATTCACACATAACAATATTAACCCTAAACATAAATGGACTAAATGCACCAATCAAAAGACACAGACTGGCAAATTCGATAAAAATCCAAAACCCATCAGTGTGCTGTATCCAGGAAACCCATCTCACATGCAAGGATATACAAAGGCTCAAAATAAAGGGATGGAGGAAGATTTACCAGGCAAATGGAGAGCAAAAAAAAGCAGGAGTTGCAATTCTCATCTCTGATAAAATAGACTTTAAAGCAATAAAGATCAAAAGAGACAAAGAAGGCCATTACATAATGGTAAAAGGATCGATACAACAAGAAGAGCTAATGATCCTAAACATATATGGGCCCAATGCAGGAGCAGCCAGATGCATAAGGCAAGTTCTTAATGACTTACAAAGAGACTTAGACTCCCACACAATAATAGTGGGAGACTTTAACAATCTACTATCAATATTAGACAGATCAACCAGACAGAAAATCAACAAGGATATCCAGGGCTTCAACTCAGACCTGGAGCAAGCAAACCTGATAGACATTTACAGAACTCTCCACCCCAAATCCACAGAATATACATTCTTCTCAGCACCACATCACACCTACTCTAAAACTGACCACATAATTGGAAGTAAAGCACTCCTCAGCAAATGCAAAACAACTGACACCATAACAAACAGTCTCTCAGACCATAATGCAATGAAGTTAGAACTCAGAATTCAGAAACCAACCCAGTACCACACAGCTTCATGGAAACTGAACAACTGGCTCTTGAATGTTGACGGGATAAACAATGAAATGAAGGCAGAAATAAAGAAGTTCTTTGAAACCAATGAGAACGAAGACACAACATGCCAGAATCTCTGGGACACACTTAAAGCAGTCTCTAGAGGAAAATATATAGCAATAAGTGCCCATATGAGGAGAATGGAGAGATCCAAAATTGACATCCTATCATCAAAATTGAAAGAGCTAGAGGAGCAACAGCAAAAAAACTAAAAACCGAGAAGAAGACAAGAAATAACTAAGATCAGAGCTGAACTGAAGGAGATAGAGACACGAAAAACCCTTCAAAAAATCAATAAATCCAAGAGCTGGTTTTTTGTAAAGATCAACAAAATAGACAGACCACTAGCCAGATTGCATTTTAAAAAAAAAGAGAACAACCAAATAGATGCAATAAAAAATGATAAAGGGGAAATCACCACAGATTCCACAGAAATTCAAACCATCATCAGAGAATATTACAAACAACTCTATGCACATTAACTAGTAAACCTGGAAGAAATGGATAAATTCCTGGACACCTGTGTCCTCTCAAGCCTAAACCAGGAGGAAGCTGAAACTATTAATAGACCAATAACAAGGGCAGAAGTCGAGGCAGCAATTAAGAGCCTACCACACAAAAAAAACCCAGGTCCAGATGGGTTCACAGCCGAATTCTACCAGACACACAAAGAGGAGCTGGTACCATTCCTTCTGAAACTATTCCAAATAATCCAAAAAGAGGGATTCCTTCCCAAATCATTTTATGAGACCAATATCATCCTGATACCAAAACCCGGCAGAGACCCAACAAGAAAAGAAAACTTCAGGCCAATATCCATGATGAACATAGATGCAAAAATCTTCAATAAAATATTGACAAGCCGATTGCAATAGCAAATCAAAAAACTTATCCATCATGATCAAGAAGGATTCATCCCGGGGATGCAAGGCTGGTTCAACATACGCAAGTCTATAAACGTAATTCACCACATAAACAGAACCAAAAACAAAAACCACATGATTATCTCAATTGATGCAGAGAAGGCATTCGACAAAATTCAACAGCCCTTTATGCTAAATACCCTCAATAAACTCGGTATTGATGGAACGTATCTCAAAGTAATAAAAGCTATTGATGACAAACCAACAGCCAATATCATACTGAATTGGCAAAAACTGGAAGCATTCCCTTTGAAATCCGGCACTAGACAAGGATGCCCTCTTTCACCACTCCTATTCAATATAGTACTGGAAGTTCTAGCCACAGCAATCAGGCAAGAAAAAGAAATAAAGGGTATTCAAACTGGAAAGGTGGAAGCCAAATTGTCTCTATTTGCAGACGACATGATAGTATACCTACAAGACCCCATCGTCTCAGCCAAAAAACTCCTGAAACTGATAAGCAACTTCAGCAAAGTCTCAGGATATAAAATCAATGTGCAAAAATCACAAGCATTCCTATACACCAATAACAGACTTAAAGAAAGCCAAATCAAGAACAAACTGCCATTCACAATTGCTACAAAAAGAATAAAATACCTAGGAATACAACTCACAAGGAACGTAAGGGACCTCTTCAAGGAAAACTACAAACCACTGCTCAACAAAATCAGAGAGGACACAAACAGATGGAGAAACATTCCATGTTTGTGGTTAGGAAGAATTAATATTGTGAAAATGGCTATACTGCCCAAAGTAATTTACAGAATCAACACTATCCCCATCAAGCTACCATTGACTTTCTTCACAGAACTGGAAAAAACTACCATGAACTTCATATGGAACCAAAAGAGAGCCCACATAGCCAAGTCAATTCTAAGCAAAAAGAACACAGCGGTGGGCATCACACTACCAAATTTCAAACTATACTACAAGGCTACAGTAATCAAAACAGCATGGTACTGGTACCAAAACAGAGACATAGACCAATGGAACAAAACAGAGGCATCGGAGGCAACACAACCTATCTACAACCATACAATCTTTGATAAACCTGACAAAAACAAGCAATGGGGAAAGGATTCCCTGTTTAACAAATGGTGTTAGGGAAACTGGCTAGCCATGTGCAGAAAGCAGAAACTTGACCCCTTCCTGACACCTTACACTAAAATTAACTCCAGATGGATTAAAGACTTAAACATAAGACCGGGCACCATAAAAACCCTAGAAGGAAATCTACGCAAAACCATCCAGGACATAGGAGTAGGCAAGGACTTCATGAACAAAACACCAAAAGCATTGGCAGCAAAAGCCAAAATAGACAAATGGGACCTAATGAAACTCCACAGCTTCTGCATGGCAAAAGAAACAGTCACTAGAGTGAATCGGCAACCAACAGAATGGGAAAAAGTTTTTTGCAGTTTACCCATCTGACAAAGGGCTGATATCCAGAATTTACAAAGAACTCAAACAGATTTACAGGAAAAAATCAAGTCCATTCAAAAGTGGTCAAAGGATATGAACAGACACTTTATGAAAGAAGACATATATGAGGCCAACAAACATATGAAAAAATGCTCATCGTCACTGGTCATCAGAGAGATGCAAATCAAAAACCACATTGAGATACCATCTCACGCCAGTTAGAATGGCGATCATTAAAAAATCTGGAGACAACAGATGCTGGAGAGGATGTGGAGAAAAAGGAACACTTTTACACTGTTGGTGGGAGTGTAAATTAGTTCAACCATTGTGGAAGACAGTGTGGCGATTCCTCAAGGCCTTAGAAATAGAAATTCCATTTGACCCAGCAATCCCATTACTGGGTATATATCCAAAGGACTATAAATCATTCTACTGTAAGGACACATGCACACAGATGTTCATTGCAGCACTGTTTACAACAGCAAAGACCTAGAACCAACCCAAATACCCATCGATGTTAGACTGGATTGGGAAAATGTGGCACATATACACCAAGGAATATTATGCAGCAATCAGAAATGATGAGTTTGTGTCTTTTGTAGGGACATGGATGAATCTGGAGAACATCATCCTCAGCAAACTGACACAAGAACAGAAAATGAAATACCGCATATTCTTACTCATAGGTAGGTGATGAAAAATGAGAACACATGGACACAGGGAGGGGAGTACTAAACACTGGGGTCTATTGGGGGAAAAGGGGAGGGCCAGCGGGAGGGGGTACTGCGGAGGGATAGCCTGGGGAGAAATGCCAAATGTGGGTGAAGGGGAGAAAGGAAGCAAAACACACTGCCATGTGTGTACCTATGCAACTGTCTTGCATGTTCTGCACATGTACCCCGAAACCTAAAATGCAATAAAAAATTTAAAAAAAATAGATATATTTAACATAAAGATAAGGAGAAGTTAAGAGGACAGAGTGTAGCGAAGGAGCACAGAAGTCCTAAATGGCTTGGATCTGTGGCATAGCACTGACAAAAGAAGTAGACCCAGGTAAGTGCCCCCAAAATTTACACTGCTCCCTGCATAGGAAGAAGCAGAATAAGCAAACAAATAGTATGGGAATCAAAGGAAGTTTCCAAAGGCAAACTGGTACTGTCTTTCAAATTTGGCCTGGAGAAAGAAGTTCGCAGATGTTTGAAAATCTTTCCAATGTCATTTACAGTATTAAAATAACAAGACCTTGTTGTGCCAAAATCCCAATCATTCTAAACTGAGTCACGTCAGTTAAATAGTGCCTTGGCTACCTTAAGCAATAAAAGCTATAGGTAATATTTTCCCAAGACCAATGGAAATCAGAACATTTGTGGAGTTCGTAACACAAATTTTCTATTGTCTCACAAAATTACAATACCATTATCACACTTAAAAAAACATAACATAATGCAAGTTTCATAATATTCCATAGTAAGGGTATTTCATAACTGTAGAGTAGTCTTCTACTGAGAATCATTTGTGTTATTTCCAGTCTGGCTTTTATAAGTCACTATCAGACCTTTCATAATGACATAACTCCTGAAAGAACATAGAAGTTTAATTTTGGCTTAGAGCTACAAATTCGAGTCCTTCTGCAAGTAACCAGCTCTGAATTTTGGCAGGAGGGATAGAGGAGGTATGTTTATTGAGAGTGTTTCTTGAAATGTGGTTATATGGATTGGCTCCTGAGGTGAAGTCAATGGAGACAGACAAAATGTGACATTAAACATGTAATTTACAAGGCATAAGCAAACCTAGCCTCTGGTCACTTTAAAAAAAAATTAAGTTAGATTGCCTCCTGCTGATTTTTGAAAGAAAAACAAATCTTGGAATTTTCTCAATTTCCTTACATTCTCACATTTATTGGCCTCCATTTCCATGAGTTCTTTTTAATCAAATGAAGCTTTTGAATATCTGAGTCAGTGTTAGGTCAAGTGGCAGATTTTTATATTCACCATTTGCTCAGTGAAATGGAACTTTTAAAAGACAGTCAGTAAATCACTCTGTCACTTGAAAAGTGAACTAAAAGAAAAGATAATGGGAGTGGTAAGACAAATTATAAAATGCCAAATATATTCACTGCGATTCATTCATAAAACAGAAGAGGACCGATTTCAATCTTTGAAGCATAATTCCGATATAACCTTTCTTTTCTTGCAGTCAAGGAGCTCAGAGAACCAAACTCAGCTCTGATGTCTCTAAATACAGAAAAATCAGTTTAACTTAGGAACATGGGGCATTGCTGAAGTCCTAGTTTCTACATGTACAGTCTGCTCCTAATATAAAACAATGAATAATGAGTAGCAAAGCTCTATCATCAGCTCTCGTTTACCCAAAGCAGGGTCTCCTTTCTCTCCCTGCCCTGTCCTCCACTATAATCAGAGCAGTAGATCATCTCAGGAAAAGCACAGGCCAGAGTCAGGGAGAGGAGGTTTCCAGTCCTGGCCTTGACACTGTTTGGCGGCCTGGTTTTTAATAACTTGCCTTCTGAATCTTATTTATTTGTGACACTATTAAAATTTGTATATACTGCCTATTTTCTGAGGTTGTTTGGAGAATTAATCTGAGCAGTACTTAAACTCTGGTGAACACTACCATTGCCTGGGAAGCTTTTGAAAATCCAGATGCTGAAGCCTAACCCTAGGCCAATTAAATCAGAATCCCCAGGAGGGAACCCCAGTGCCAGTTTGTTTCATTTTCTTAACTTCCCAGGTGATGCCAAGATGCTGCCAAGCTTTAAAACCTGATTGAGTCAGTCTATGTAAACATCTAGTACACCGCCTGTCCCTGCACAGACTTTCAGTAAGTGGTGGCTATAACTATTTTATCCTATCAAATTTCACCGTGTCTTTTTGTCTGCCCTTTCTTTCCCTTCTCTTATCTGCAGGTCTCCAGACAGACTGCTAAAGTGAGTACAAATTGACTTTAGAGCCTCCCTGCTCTCAGTTTCATCTTGTTTTTCCCTTAGGATCCTCCTTTCTTATCTCCTTGCTCGCCATCCATTCCCTTAATAAAATACCATTCTAATACCCCTAAAGTTAAGGATGCCAGGATCGGGTAGAAACAACTCAAAGTAGAACTTCACAATCCATGAATTCAAAGAGTGAAGCAGCCTGGAGGTCAAGGGGTCGTCCCACTACCTTTCAATAAGACCCTTAGTCACCACGGACTATATGAGGCTGACAATGAGGATGATTCACCATTTCCAACTCTACTTACTCTGTGGCACAATATGACTGTTTTGATTATTTCTTTTAACTGTTACGAGTTTTTATTCCAATGACCGTCCAGTTAAGTAAAAACTGTCCTTGATAATTATAAACCACCATCGTCATGGATGCCGTGGCATGTAGCCAAACAAACAGCACGCATCTTCAGGGTTGCCAGACTGCGATGTATTTGCTTTTAACTGCAATGAAAATATAAGTTAATTAAGATGAGATAAGTGATGAGTCTGTCCTTAGTCAGGAAAGCATTGCTTCAGGAAAGCAAGTGGTAATATTGCTACAGGCATAAGCCACCTCATTTTTATCCTGACATGCATTGTAAGTGTGTGTCAACCATTTCCAGCAGATTTCTGACACAAAGATGAATAATTTTCTGCAAGACTTGTTAAATCAAACTTAGGATTGAAAACTGACAGATGAAAAATTGAACCTTCCAAGTAAGCCAACCATTTGAACTGAACAATATGAAATTTCAATCTCTGTCCCTTTAAAATGTCCCTAAATTCTATTGGTTTATATCTCGGGTTAATATAAGTCATCGACAAACAAGTTTCAATGTTGTTGAACCATCTCTGAGTTCATGAAAATAAGGTTCTAAGGGAAGGGGGACAGCAATATTAAGTGTTCCCCTTTGTATATTTGTTTGGAATTCAACTACTCCCAAGAGTAGTCTACATTTATATCGACTGTTTCTGAACTCCCATTCAGTTCTCAATTCCCTGCAATAAGTAAATGTTATTTTTAAAAACTGAATTTTAACCCAATGTCTAAAGTACCTTTGATTTGATCACCTCTTCTTCAGCCCATTGTTGCCCTAGGATTATGACCAAACACACAACACCCAGCACCGGACAGATGAGATTTATGGCAATGTATTAGCTGCATGTACTCACAACCTGGGAGAAAAAGACACCACACCATGCCTAGCCACGCAGGGATTGCACTGTGGGACCGAGTGAATAACCGGAGGCTGTGGGTGGCAGTCTGTACAGTAACAAGATGGGGAGGTGGCCCCTGACTTTTGGCAGAAGATGTAACTGCTTGTCTGAATAATTTTGCAGGCTGGCAGGGAACTGAGGTCCACAACTCAGGGACTAATAGGCACTCTTCATAGACCCCATGATAAGGAGGGTTATTTGATGAGGGGGCCTCATGCATGGGAGTAGAGGAAGTAGTGGAATTTCCAATTAGGCCACTCGAGGTTCTCCCAGTATTTCCCAAGTATTAAGGCACCTAAAATGCTAGGTCCCAATTTTAGGCTTTGTACCACCACATTATATAGTGAGAACAGTTCAGTCACTAGATGGAACAATGAGAGGGCTGGATAACCAGTGGTTTGGCAGGCCAAGCAGATGCTTCCTTGTTTAATTGTGTGTCTTTCCCATTAAGTTGTAAATTCTATATGGATAAGCACCACGTCTGTCTCATATTCCACTGTCTCCCTAGCTCCTCATGGAGCACAGTACACAGAAAATGTTGGATAAATATTTAATCAATCAATTAAAAACCCTTTTTATCAGTTCTCTGAGACCCACTTGCACATAAACCTTCTTTAAGTCAATGGTTCTAAGGCCTCAGTTCAGCTTCTTGTTGACAGAGAAACACATGATATTAACTTTACAACCTTATCATCTTCAATTTTTCAATACATTCTAATCCTGTCCTAGTTCTCATTAAATCATATGCCCAGTTGCTATCTCTTAATATTGTTCTATATATGTTTACTGACAGTGTGCAGGCTGCAAAAAGAGGACCTTGGCAGAAATCAAGAACAAAAAGACCAGCCTCTAGCCAGTTGAAAAATGACAGTGATCTTAGTGGACAGCACGCAGTACCATGGGTCCTTTCCTTCAGCATTCACTGCAAATGTTTTGAGCAGTACGCTCATTGTGCTGCTCTCCTCAACATGTATAATTCTGGAAAATGAGTCAGGCTTTTTGCCTCCCCCTTTCTCCCTCTTTATAATTCAAAGCCAAAGCCCACTCTCAAACAGTGTTTCTTAAATGTTGACTCAAGAAAAAAAGATTCCAAAAGACAATTGTTTAAAGTCAGTTTAGAAATATCTACCCAAAGAAGAAAAATAATGAATGCCAATGTCCAGATGGCTTTCATAATTAGTAAGTTGGATTCGATCATCTCTCAAATAAATGAGTTTCCTTTCTATATACTGAAATGTTTAATTATTTTGGCTGACTACAATTCCAATTAATAAAGTAGACATGGCACAGCGATCATGTGAAGATGATTTTAGTAAGAAGAAAACTATCTAGAATTAACTGTTTTAACTGAGATTAGAAAGTATTGCATTCTTCACAATTTTCTCCCTAATAGTCCTGAACAGAAAGAAATCAGAAGACTTGAATCTAAATTTGGGTGCTCCATTTTATAAGATAGTTGGGCCTGGAGTTTACTTAATGCCTCCAAGCTTAAATTTCTTCATCCATGTAAAATGGGAGTAATAATAATTGCCTTGCTAGTCATTCCGCAGAATAAATGAGATAGTATGCATGGAAATAGTTAGAAAAGTATAAAATGTTATGAGCAAATGTAAGACACTATTAGACCAAAGATTCTTTGATATTTTTGTTCCTGCTTTTCCCCCGGATCATCCAGTTATTTTTCTGCTAAAGGGTGGAATAAAAACTAAAATGTTATGATTGTGACTGAAGCTGTTCTCTGCGATTTCATCATTCACACACAGGCAGCCCTGGGTTTAATCCGAGGTCCAAACCCAGACTCCAAAAGCAATTCATTTACTTAGAAAAGATTGAACATGGCTTCTAGACCAATTGCCTGGATTAGATTCTTGTTCTATCACCTTGATATGGTTTGGCTCTGTGTCCCCATCCAAATCTCATCTTGAATTGTAATAATCCCCATGTATCAAGGGTGGAACCAGGTTGAGGTAATAGAAACAGGAGGGCAGATTCCCCCATGCTGTTCTCATGACAGTAAGTCCTCATGAGATCTGATGGTTTTATAAGCATCTGGTAATTCTTCTATTGGCACTCATTCTCTCTCCTGCCACCCTGTGAAGGGGTACCTTCTGCTGTGATTGTAAGTTTCCTGAGGCCTCTCCAGCCTTGCAGAACTGTGAGTCAATTAAACCTCTTTTCTTTATAAATTACCAAGTCTTGGGTATTTCTTCATAGCAGCATGAGAATGAACTAATAAACACCTCTTAGCTATGTAACTTAGAACACAGCTTTTAATCACTCTGTGCCTCAGTTTCCCCTACCATAAAATATGAATAATAATGGCATCTCCCTCATAGGGTTCTGGTGCCTATTAAATAGGCTTGCACATGTTATGTATCTAGACAGTATCTGACACATATGAAACCTTCAGCAGTTCTGATTGTTACTGTCAGCATTACCTCCAGCAACTGTCCAGCCTTCCAACCTACTTCTCCTCCAGTGTCTACCACAGTCACAAATCTGAGGCAATCTTGCATCCACACACTGACATCCCATTATTCATCCATGATATGGTTTGGCTGTGTCCCCCTCCAAATCTCATCTTGAATTGCAGCTCCCATAATTCCCATGTATCATGGGAGGAACTCTGCAGAGGTAATCGAATCATGAGGGAGGGTCTTTCCCATGCTGTTCTCAGGGTAGTGAATAAGTCTCATGATCTGATGGTTTTATAAAGAGTTCCCCTACACATGCTGCTCTCTTGCTTGCTGCCATGTAAGACATGCCTTTGTTTCCCCTTTGCCTTCTGCCATGATTGTGAGTTCTCCCCAGCCATGTGGAACTGTCAGTCCATTAAACCTCTTTCCTTTATAAAGTACTCAGTCTTTGGTACGTCTTTATTAGCAGCATGAAAATAGACTAATACAGTAAACTGCTGCTGATAGAGTTGGGTGCTGCTGTATAAATATCTGAAAATGTGGAAGCAATTTTGGAACCTAGGCAGAGGTTGGAACCATTTGGAGGACTCAGAAGAAGACAGGAAAATGTGGGAAAGTTTGGAACTGTCTAGCAACTTGGAGGGCTTAGAAGACAGGAAGATGTGGGAAAGTTTGAAACTTCCTGAAGACTTGATGAATGGCTTTGATCAAAATACTGTTAGTGATATGGACAGTAAAGTCTAGGCTGAGGTGGTCTCAGATGGAGATGGGCAACTTGTTGGGAATTGGAATAAATGTCACTCTTGCTACGTTTTAGCAAAGGGACTGGCAGCATTCTGCCCCTGCCCTAAAGATCTGTGGAACTTTGACCTTGAGAGGGATGATTTAGAATATCTGATGGAAGAAATTTCTAGGCAACGAAGCATTCAAGATGCTACTTGGGTGCTGTTAAAAGCATTCAGTTATATGTACTCACAAAGATGTGGTTTGGAATTGGAACTAATGTTTAAAAGGAAAGAAGAGCATAAAAGTTTGGAAAATTTGCAGGTGATGATGCAATAGAAAACAAAACCCATTTTTTAGGAGAAATTCAAGCTGGCTGCAGGAATTTGCATTAGTAACAAGGAGCCAAAGGTTAATTGCCAAGATAATGGGGAAAATGTCCCCAGGACATGTCAGAGAACTTCGTGGCAGCCCCTACTGTAACCAGGTTTTGGGGGTGTGGAGGAGGCACAGCTCCCCCAAGAGAATGTTGTAGGTTCTTGGTCTCCGCTATCTCAAGAATGAGAGAGGGGACCACTGCAGGTGTGCAGTAAGCTCATAAAGTAAACACCAGATCCAAGAAGTGTTGCATAAAGGTGATTTTATTTAGGCAGAGAAAAGAGGAAGGAAGAAAGCAGAAGAAGAGAAAAAGTGTGGAAGGGGACCCTAGACGGGAAATCCAAAAGAGAGAAAGATGGCTTCCACAAAGGGAGTGTTCATGGAAGGGGACCCAAACATGGAGTCCAAAGGGATGTGGAAGAAGGGGACTTTTAAACTAGGAGGAACCCCCACCTTCTCTAAGACCTCTGACCAATGAAAGGTGTTATTTGGAACTTCTGCTGGAGTGACTGACTTTTGATTCTTTCCCACGCCTGCAAAAATTAAAACAGAGACCATTAAATCTCACTTATGGAGAGAGATGGGAGCTGGGGCATGGTGCTAGGAAGTTCTTGCCCTTAAAACTATGCCCCCTTGTGGACCTGGAAAGAGAACACCTTCCCTCACTACCATCACAGGACCTGAGTCCTAGGAAGAAAAAATGGTTTCACGGGCCAAGCCCAATAACCCCTGCTGTGTGCAACCTAGGGACTTGGTGCCCTGTGTCCCAGCCATTTCAGCTGTGGCTAAAAGGGGCCAAGTTAAAAGGGCTTGGCCTGTGGCTTCAGAGGATGCAGGCCCCAAGCCTTGGCAGCTTTCATGTAGTGTTGAGCCTGCAAGTGCACAGAAGTCAAGAATCGAGGTTTCAGAACCTCTGCCTAGATTTCAGAGGATGTATGAGAATGCCTGGATATCCACGCAGAAGTCTGCTGCAGGGGTGGGACCCTCATGGAAAACTTCTGCTAAGGTAGTGCAGAAGGCAAATGTGGCATTAAAGCCCCCACATAGAGTCCCACTGGGGTACTACCTAGTGAAGCTAAGAGAAGAGAACCACCATCCTCCAGGCTCCAGAATAACAGATCAACTGAAAACTTGCATCATGTGCCTGGAAAAGCTGCAGACACTCAAAGCCAACACATGAAAGCAGACAGGAGGGATGCTATACCCTGCAAAGCCACAGGAGCAGAGTTATCACGGCAGTGGAAGCCCACCTCTTGCATCAGCATGACCTGGACGTGAGACATGGAGTCAAAGTATATCATTTTAAGATTTGACTGCTCTGCTGGATTTCAGATTTACATGGGGCCTGGAGTCTCTTCATTTTGGCCAACATTTGAAATGAATGTATACCCCCATTGCATCTAGGAAGTAACTAACTTCCTTTTGATTTTATAGGCTCATAGGCAGAAGAGACTTGACTTGTCTCAGATGAGACTTGGGACTGTGGACTTTTGAGTTAGTGCTGAAATTAGTTAAGACTTTGAAAGACTGTTGGGAAGGCATGATTGGTTTTGAAATGTGAGAACATAAGATGCGGGAGGGACCAGAGATGGAATGACAGAGTTTGCCTTTGTCCCCACCCAAATCTCATCTTGAGTTTTTAATTTCCATAATGTTAACTTCCATAATTTCCACCTGTCATGGAAACAACTCAGTGGGAGGTAATTGAATCTTGGGTCTTTCCCAAGCTGTTCTCATAATAGTGAAAAAGTCTCATGAGATATGATGGTTTTATAAAGAGGAGTTCCCCTATACACACTCTCTTGCCTGCCACCATGTAAGATGTGACTTTGCTTCTCATTGCCGTCTGCCATGATTGTGAGGTCTCCCCAGCCATGTGGAACTGTCAGTCCATTAAAACTCTTTCCTTTGCAAGTTACCCAGTCTTGGGTGTATCTTTATTAGCAGGATGAGAACAGACTAAAACAATCCAATTCCGTCAAGTCAAGCCCCTCATTTATCTGTTACCTCTGACTCCTCACTTCCTCCAGACTGGCACTCTTGTTCAACTGAATGAATGATAAATGAATCCTTCTCAGTAAAAGACTGATTACAATGACCTTCTAACTCTTCTCTCTGCCTTCCATCTTCTGCCCCTCCTTCTCACTCCCTAATCCATTCTTTCCATTTTTAACTAAATAACTTCTTATAAATGAAAAGCCCTTCAGTGGCTCCACACAGTCTCTAAGACACAATCCAAACTCTGTAACATAGTCACACAGCTAATAAATCTCAAGAGTCTAGCCTCTGCACATTTCCCTGGACCCAGACTTAGTATTCTGCTCACACTACATCCAGTCATGCTCAAGACTTTTCAGTTCCTCAAAGGAGCCCTAAATTCTTTGCCCTTGATGTTTCTCCCTAAACTTTTCTTACCTTATTTCTTTTTTTTTTTTTTTTTTTTGAGACAGAGTTTTGCTCTTGTTACCCAGGCTGGAGTGGAATGGCGCAATCGGCTCACCGCAACCTCCACCTCCTGGGTTCAGGCAGTTTTCCTGCCTCAGCCTCCTGAGTAGCTGGGATTACAGGCACTCACCACCATGCCCAGCTAACTTTTTGTATTTTTTTAGTAGAGACAGGGATTCACCATGTTGACCAGGATGGTCTCAATCTCTTGACCTCATGATCCACCCTCCTTGGCCTCCCAAAGTGCTGGGATTACGGGCGTGAGCCACCACGCCCAGCCACCTTATTTCTAAAATATTAGTCTTTCACTGCCTCACTCTTACTTTTGCTTAATGTCTCAACTCAAATATTACTACCTACAGAAGACTTTCCCCAACCCATGAGATATGATTAGGGCTCCCTGCTTTATGCTGATTTAGCCCCCAACCTCTGCTGCTTCCTTTTTTAGTTTGATTACTTGGATCTTACATTCTGCATATGAGCTCCATGAAAACCTTAGCTATTTCATTTACTTTACTATCCTGAGTTCCTAGCAGAGTGCTTGGAACATGGATACTTAATACATATGGAACGATGAGTAATTAATTAATACAACAGCTCTGACATCCAGTGTTTATATCCTCCCTCTATTCTTCCATAACTCTCCATGCAGTTACCAAACAATTCTAGGGTAAGGTCATTTGGAAATACATCAAAATTCTAAAGAGTTTTGCCTTCTGAATATGAATGAAAGAGATAAAAATATTCAACTGCTGCTTGGATAATATATACTTGGGTGACACATATGTTAGTAAGTCCTCTGAAAAATACAAATATGAAAAATTGACTATATAGAGAGCCAAATGAATCTATTAGGAAGTTCTAAAATAATAGGGCTAAAACCTAAAGTCTGTAATAATTACCACTTAGATTAGTATAATGTTTTACCTTTCAAAGTCTTTTGAATACGTCTTTTCATTTGATTTTCACAGTTTGCCTTTGTGTTATATAAGAGCAATGTACCAGTTAGGGTTATGTTCATTATCACTTACAAGGATCAAAATAATTGTAGCTTGAAGAAGACAGAGGCTTATTTCTCTCTCATGATAAAGTCCAGGATTGTTATCATGACCCTCCTCCAGAAATATTTTGGGTTTCAGCCTCCTTCAAGACCCGTCTTTCCACATCAACAAGGTAGAGCCCTCATCTTCCTTGCCAAGATGGGGATTAAAGCTGTATCCATTACATCTACAATTGGAGGCTGAAAGACAGAAGAAGAGATAAAAAGGGGGAAGGACAAAAGGCACATCCTAAGTATCCTAAGGGATACTGTTACTACAAGTGGTTTCATGACATTTCTGCTCACATCCTATGGACCGGTATGTAGTCTCAAAACCTCAGTTAACTGCAAAGGTAACCGGCAAATGTATTTTGTTTTAGGCTGAGAGCTGAATAACACTGAAAAACACTAAAGGTTCTACTACAATGGAAGAAAACTTCAAGCCAATATCCACAATGAACATAGATGCAAAAATCTTCAAAAAAATACAGGGGAAACAATTACAACAGCACATCAAAAAGCTTATCCAACACAATCAAGTAGCCTTCATCCCAAGGATGCAAGGCTGGTTAATCATACGCAAGTCTATAAACGTAATTCACCACATAAACAGAACCAAAGACAAAAATCACATGATTATCACAATAGATGCAGAGAAGGCCTTCAACAAAAGTCAATAGCCCTTTATGCTAAAAATTCTCAATAAACTAGGTATCAATAGAACATATCTCAAAATAATAAAAGCTATTTACTACAAACCCAGAGCCAATATCACACTGAATGGGCAAAAACTGGAAACATTCCTTTTGAAATCTGGCACTAGACAAGGATGCCCTCTCTCACCACTCCTATTCAATATAGTATTGGAAGTTCTAGCCAGAGCAGTCGGGCAAGAAAAAAGAAATAAAGGGTATTCAATTAGGAAAAGAGGAAGTCAAATTGTCTCTACTGCAGACAACATGATTGTACATTTAGAAGGACCTATTATTTCTTTAAAAAAATGGTAAATGATATCATAAGTGTAGAACCCTAATTTGACAAAATTAGTGTCTTTATAAGCAGAGGAAGAAAGACCACAGTTCTTTCCCTCTCTCCCCCCCACCCACGTGAGAACATGGAGAGAAGGTGGTCATCTGCAAGCCAAGAGAAGAGGCTTCAGAATGACCAACCTTGCCAGCACCTGGATCTTAGACTTTCCATCCTCCAATCATGAGGAAAGCATTTCTGTTGTGTAAGCTGCCCAGTCTTTTGTTGTGGCAGCCCAGGCAGACTAATACAACCATGGATCCATCACTGGCGACTAGTGCCTGTTTAGACCTGGATCCATTCCCAACCTTCTCCTGCTTGTTTGGCATTGCAGGTCTGTGCTCCACAGGCTCTCTGATACTCAGGGATGGTAGGCGGAAGGATAAGAGGAGTGAAGAAACCAAAGCATTTCTTCACCTTTCTCTCTGCTTCAGGAGTCTCCAGTGGGAGCTGCGTCCCAGCTGCATCAGCCCAGCTTCCTTCTCCCAGTCCTTTAGACCACAGGGCTAATTACCATCAGGTGGTCCCAGTACCATGGGGGTAGCTTGAGCTCTTCCTGCAATATCACCTCTTCCCTTTTCCTTTCATTCTCATAATTGCTATTCTTTGGGTTGCCTTCCTTTCCTCTGTTCACTCTCTCAGCCCTTCTAACCCCTTAGCTGGTTTCCTGTGCTAAATTTCCTCTTCCTGGCATGGGTTTTCTTCTCCCACCTGAACCTGACTAAACATAATCCGACACTACATAAAGCCAAGAATAATTGTGTTTTTCAGGAAAATGCTATTCACAAATGTAGGTTGCGTGTCATCTTAAAATGTACCATACCGAAATATTTGTACTGTAAAAGACTCCATATGCCATATCTTATATTCAACAACTAGGCCAAGAATCCTACAGTCTAAAGTCAAGCCATAGGAGTTTTAATTCAGCTTCACAAAGTTGAAATACACACCATTTTATTTTAAAGAGAATAGATCACAGAAGAGAATAGCCATTGCAGCAATGATCCATGTATATAGAAAAGTTGAGCCTATGAGAAAAAAAAATGGCATTCTGAATAACTGGGAAAGGAATGGATTAGTCAAGGAATGGTGCTGAAGCAACTGGGTATATCCTTGAGAAAAGCAGAAGTAAAATTTAATCCCTATCTACAAAGAAAGATTTCAAATTAATATAGAAACTAACATAAAGCAGAATACAAAAGAAAATATGAGAACATTTTCACAATCTTAAATACAAAAACAATAACAGTAACCATAAAAGAAAGTATTGGCAAATTTGATGATATAAAACTTACAATCGGCCGGGCGCAGTGGCTCAAGCCTGTAATCCCAGCACTTTGGGAGGCCGAGGCGGGTGGATCACGAGGTCGAGAGATCGAGACCAACCTGGTCAACATGGTGAAACCCCGTCTCTACTAAAAATACAAAAAATTAGCTGGGCATGGTGGTGCGCGCCTGTAATCCCAGCTACTTGGGAGGCTGAGGCAGGAGAATTGCCTGAACCCAGGAGGCGGAGGTTGCAGTGAGCCGAGATCGCGCCATTGCACTCCAGCCTGGGTAACAAGAGTGAAACTCCGTCTCAAAAAAAAAAAAAACTTGCAATCTCCATATGATGCAAGACAAGAAATAGGATAATAATTTAAATAAATTTTATTTAATAAAAGATAAAGAATAAGATCATATAAGTCATGTGTATATGTATATCTACATATAAAATATATAAACTATGAATTAAAAATATAAAGCCAATTAAATTTATATTTGGACAAAAGATGGAAAATTATTTTACAGAAGAAACAACACTAAAGAACAATAAACCTATGAAAATTACCCAATCTCATCTGTAACCTGAAAAATCCAAACATAAAATGTTTTTCCCAGATCAGATTGGTTAAAAACATAATCAATTGCCATCCAAAACAGTCCCCAGTGGACAAACTTGGAAAAATTTGAGGAAGAAAATCAATGAAATTGCATTGGATTATAATCCAAAGTCAGAAATACATAGCTATGAGTACATATTGATAGATATAAGTGATTGAATAAATAAATAAATGGGGGAAGATAGAAATCAAAATAATTTATGTAGCTACTCTGCTCTCAAGGGGCTGAAGCATAACTCTTCTTCCTTCCTTAAGTGTGGGCTACACATGTGACTTCCTTTCAAAGACTGCAGGACAAATGGGGAAAGGGCAATTTGGCAATGGAGAAACCTGACAAATCCTTCCTCTGCCAGGTGACCAAGGTTAACACCACCTCCATAAATCATGTTGATAGCACACGCCCTTGACATGACACAGTGAGACTGGCACTTTACTTCTGTGATTTTTCCTCCGCAAAACCCATAATCCCAGGCTAATCATGAGAAAAACATCAGATAAATTCAAATCTAAAGACATTCTACAAAATCTCTGACCTGTGTTCTTCAAAACTGTAAAGGTCATTGTGATGGTTAATTTTATGTGTCAACTTGATGGAACCACGAAGTGCCCAGATGTTGGTCAAACGTTATCCTGAGTGTTTCTATGAGGGTGTTTATAGATGAGTATAACATTTCAGTGGAGACCACCCACCCCAATGTGGGTGGGGGTCTTGACCAATCAGATGAAGGCTTGAATAGCACAAAAGGCGGATCTTCCCCCAGTTAATATGGAATTCCTCTTGCCTGACTGCCTTGAGGTGGGACTTCAGCTTTTCCCTGCCTTCAGGCTCGAGTGGAAATATCCCCTCTTCATAGGCCAGGTGCCTTCTAGCCTTAACACTATTTACTCAATGCCTACTAGACACGGTGTTAGAGTCATTGCTGGATTTTAGAAAGATTGAACCCAGGTACATGTCTAATTGCATAAAATAATCTTTCTTGAATAAACATTGGATTGTTAGGATACTAATGAAGGAGATGAGGAAGAAAGAGAGGGTGAGGAGGAGTAGAAAGAAGAGAGGGAAAAGTAAAAGAGGAAGAAGGAGGAGGAGGAGCAAGGATGACTGATGATAAAACAAAGCTTGTATTCTTAATCAGTCTCAGCAATTCCTATTACTTCCTCTCCACCAGAAAAAAATTTGAAAATATGTCAGGCATGATTATACAGAAATCAGGCAGAATAATGTCAATGGTTTATGTCATTAGTCATATTACTTTAATTTGCTATGAGTTTTCCTATTATAAAGCAAATATAGCACAATTTAGTAAATCCTAACAGTATGTTACTAGGTGGTAAAAGCACCAGGAGGTATTAGCCTTGTTTTCTAGGCATATATTTAGGCAATTTTCTTTTCATTGTCTAGGTTTAACAAAAGCACTTACATGATATTTGCTGCAAATTGTTTTATTTACTTGCTGAATTATCGTTACAAGGACTCATTTTGTTTACATCTAACTAAATTTCCAACGTTGTAGAATGACATTTATTAGTTAACCAATAAAGGTGAGGCTGTTTTGCTGCTACTATTATTTTTCAATTCTAAGCAAGACATAGAATCTGTTCTAGCTTCTAAAAGAAGCTAAAAAGATGGATTGCTAATGATGTTCGGTCCATGTGTTACTTTTAAATACTCTCAAGTATTACGAAAAAAAGTCTAATAGTCTGATTTTCCTTTCTAGTTTTGATTTTAATTTATGAAATACAAATAAATGTTAAAAGAATTATTTCTCTCATCCTAAGTCTGACCTTTTTAGTGTGTAGAATGAGACATGGTCACTTTCCACTGAGTACCTATCATGAGTTATACACCTTCCATATAGCATGTAGAAGAATGTGTATACCATTGAATAGTCAAAAACCATTTAAACCTTACTCATCCCAGCTTTTTGTTTATCAGATGAAAAAACAGGCTAAATCCTGAAATGGATTCTAACCCACTTATGAACAACTCCAACACTGTCACTGTTTCCTACCTGAATGCTGCCTTCATTCTCGTGGTGGTAACATTATATTTTATGACACAGTTGCCTCAAAGTTCATTTTGAAAAGATGTGAGTTAGCCACCTAAATGTTTAATATGCCTAAATGTTTTCCAATATAAGTTTCCAAACATCTTTAATTACATGGGCAGAAGTTGTGGTGTTCTTTCATTGACCTTAAATTTAGAAACTCTGATAACCAATAATCTTAACTTATAAACAACAGTATTTGAAGCCTCTGAAGTACTCTGGTTTTATTTAAGTTCCATTTAGGCAGGGATCGTGAACAGATGAAGACCTGGGAGAGCCATATAATGACCCAAGACCCTTAAGAGCAGAAGAATGTCTGGAAAACAAGTGTCCTTGTTCATGACAAAGGCTTGAAAAACATGGGATTGCACAGGTGGTACCACTCCTACTGCTACTCACCACACAGAATATTTGGGACTTTTTTCTTATTACATAAGTGCCAAGTGGTAAATCTCCAAATTTATTGGTGCATGGATGTGGGCTAAAGAAAGCCAAAATAGGTGATCTCTGATTCTGTTGGCTAACTTTGGACCATCCTAGGACAGTCTCCATTTCTTTATGTATAAAATGGGTAATTTGGAGCAAGATACCTTTGAGTTTCTCTAATCTAAGTATTCAGTGCCTAAAACTGCCCAGCAATACACTAGGAACTCAAATTTTAAACAACTAAGTGTCTGACCCTTTCAATATTTTGAAGTAGAAAATTTTTACTGTCTTATAACCATCTTTAAATGTCAGAATTGGTCAGGTCTATTCTGCAAATGTCTTTTCTGCTAAGAAAGTACCTTGGGAAAATCTCTTTCTGAAAAAAATCACTACATGGTTTATGTATTGGCAAAATTTACTTTGAAGTGAAAATTGTCAGTCTTTTATTTTTGGCAATGTTAATAACAGAAGTGGATAAATTGCATATACATTCTGATAAATTTTTCAGACATCTTCCATTAACACAGTTAATTAATGAGGAATCTATGAGGACATTGTAGATTCAAAGATATAAAATGTATGAATATAAATCCAGACTATTTTAAATTAACTACTGAGCCATAAAACTTGAAGCTCTGATCTATAAAATGTCAGCACACATCATGAATACATAGAGGTATTATAACTGTAAGAATGAAAATGTCAAATCTATTTTCCATTGTGTAAGTTTTTATTATAACACTTAAGACTTTGGGGGAAAATACTTCAGTTTCATTAATAGGAAAAAAATATTTTCCTAATTAAGATAATTCTGGGTAGCATTATCAAGGCATTTAAATACTATTCAATATGGTAATTCACAATCTTTTTTGAATCACAAATCCTTTGAGGAACGTAATGAAAGTTTTGAATTTAATTTTCATAAAAATGCAAATTCACACAAGTATACATAAAATTTCAGGTGATTCATGGACATTAAGTTAACAACCTTGTATCCACGACTGTCTTGGAGCCACTCAGATCTTTAAATACATATATTTACATATCTGTTTATATATGTATGAAGATATATATGTTCTACATATATCTTCTTCAACAACTTGGATCTCAGCACAGTTTATACAAGAAATCACATTCTTACATTATCATTGATTTAAAATTAAACTTATAGAAATTTAAAACCAGTTAAACTTTTTTATCTAGCTAGCAGAGTTTCACTGATCTCTGATGCATAATGTAATAATGTAACAAAAACATGAAACATAAAGGATAACATTTTAGAAATGAGAACATTTAGAATATATTAGAATTTGAGGAAACTTACTTTCATTTAGCATAATACATAAAATAATTAGGAAACAAGAAAATACAGAAATTTAAAAGAAAAATTCAGTTTGCTTATTTTAGCAAGAATAATTACATGATGCAACTACTTTTCAACACTTTGCTTGACTGTAACATTTGAACTAGTCCAATCACAGGGACATGGAGCCATTATTTCACTCTGCTGAAAACATTCACTTACCTTCCACAAAACACAGGTTGTCCCAGGTTCAAAAGAACCCTTCAAAACTCCACCTGGACTTTAACGACCTGTGCTGCTGCAGGGTATTAAGAGTCCCTTCCAAGAAGAAAAAGCTTTGAGGAAAGAGAATCACTATAACTGGCATATTTATAGGTAGAAATACTGCTTCTTAAAGGAGCTAGTTAATCTGATTCATCTTTTCATCTTTCCCCCCAACAACTATACTATGAGTCATTCAGCAAGGAGGCCGATTGGAAACACACAGACACAAGTGCACACACACATACATACAAATTATAAGGTTCTATGATTTCAGTCTTGTACATAATGCATACTGCATATAACGGCCTGCTGAAGCCAATGCTCTTACTGCAAAGAGCAGCTGCTCTGCTTTTGCAAGGAAATTAAATTCCTTTCCTGTCCTCCCCACATCCTCATGTAAGTTATAAGAAAACACCACCTGGACTGTTTCTGGTCTTTGGCTTCTGTTTGAATGCCAAAATAAGCCTGGTAGGCCAGTGGATAAAAAGTATGTTTCTAAGGCCCAGATTATAGATCAAAGTAAGGTTTGTTTATATTTTACTTATATTACCAAAGAAAAACTTTTACCAGGCTACAGCTTTATTATTTAAATGTGATATTGGGGAGCCTGTCAAACTCAGTGAGAACCAATTGAATTACCTAATCTGGTATATAAATCTCTTTCCTTTTAATTTCTCCAACAATTGTACATAGAGCACTGCTGAGATGCCCTATAACACCTGTGTGCTTGTAATTATGTTGTCTACTCAACTAGATTACATAACACCTTTACGGTCAGAAATTATACTTTCATGCTTTATACATACAGGGTCCTCAGAAATGTATTCATACTTTTGTTGAAATAGAAGTCAAATAGGTGACTTGCATTTAAATGAGTTTAAAAGTAGCATGTAGATAAAGGGCTGTTTAACAGAATAAAGTATACAATTAATTTTATGAAGAGTAAAGTATACAAGTAATTTTATGTGTTTATGCATGTAAAGCACTTAGCATAGTGCATGCAGGTACACAGCAAAGCCTCAATCTGTTCTCATATTCATTGTTGTATCCCTCTCATTGATTTCAGCTCTTCATAAATTGTAAGAGTTTAATAAATATTTGACTGGATAGACAAGGCAATGGTTGACAAGAGAGTTGTCTAGGTCCATCAAATTGATTTTTTAAAAACAATTGTCTGCCATAAATAGTTAATAAATAGCAGTAAAAATTACTTAAGAGTTTTCTCCACACATTAATATTACAAAAGAGAGGCCAGACATGGTGGTTTATGCCTGTAATCCCAGGACTGTGCAAAGCCAAAGAGGATGGATCATCTGAGGCCAGGAGTTCAAGACCAGCCTGGCCAACATGGTGAAACCAAGTCTCTACTAAAAAATATAAAAATTAGCCAGGCTACTCAGGAGGCTGAAGCAGGAGAATTGCTTGAACCCAAGAGGCGAAGGTGGCAGTGAGCCAATATTGTGCCACTGCACTCCAGCCTGGGCAACAGAATGAGACTCTACCTCAAAAAAATTTATATATATATATACACACATATATATATATGAAACAAGAGAAAAAGAGGCATATACTACATTCTAGCAAGGTATTCTCCTTATTGCTGAAGCTACATAGCTTACATTCTAGTAAGAATAAATTACATATATTCTAGCAAAAAAGAATCTTCCTATTTCTATAGCTATAGATCTCCTATTAAAGACTAAAGCTCTCAATAAACTAGATATTGACAGAACGTATCTCAAAATAATAAAAGCTATTTATGACTAACCCACAGCCAATATCATACTGAATGGGCAAAAACTAGAAGCATTCCCTTTGAAATCTGGCACTAGACAAGGATGCCCTCTCTCACCACTCCTATTCAATCTAGTATTGGAAGTTCTAGCCAGAGCAATCAGGCAAGAAAAAGAAATAAAGAGGGCCGGGTGCGGTGGCTCAAGCCTGTAATCCCAGCACTTTGGGAGGCCGAGGCGGGTGGATCACGAGGTCAAGAGATCAAGACCATCCTGGTCAACATGGTGAAACCCGTCTCTACTAAAAATACAAAAAATTGGCTGGGCATGGTGGCGCGCGCCTGTAATCCCAGCTACTTGGGAGGCTGAGTTAGGAGAATTGCCTGAACCCAGGAGGCGGAAGTTGCAGTGAGCGGAGATTGTGCCATTGCATTCCAGCCTGGGTAACAAGAGCAAAACTCCGTCTCTAAAAAAAGAAAGAAGGAAAGAAAGAGTATTCAATTAGGAAAGGAGGAAGTCAAATTGTCTCTATTTGCAGACGACATGATTGTATATTTAGAAGACCCCATCGTCTCAGCCCAAAATCTCCTGAAACTGAGAAGCAACTTCAGCAGAGTCTCAGGATACATAATCAGTGTGCAAAAATCACAAGCATTCCTATACACCAATAGCAGACTTAAAGAGAGCCAAATCAAGAACCAACTGCCATTCACAATTGCTACAAAGAGAATAAAATACCTAGGAATACAACTAACAAGGGATGTGAAGGACCTCTTCAAGGAGAACTACAAACCACTGCTCAACAAAATAAGAAAGGACACAAACAGATGGAGAAACATTCCATGCTCATGGTTAGGAAGAATGAATATCGTGAAAATGGCCATACTGCCCAAAGTAATTTACAGATTCAATGCTATCCCCATCAAGCTACCAATGACCTTCTTCACAGAACTGGAAAAAAAACACCTTAAACTTCATATGGAACCAAAAGAGAGCCCACATAGCCAAGTCAATTCTAAGCAAAAAGAACAAAGCTGGAGGCATCACACTACCTAACTTCAAACTATACTACAAGGCTACAGTAATCAAAACAGCATGGCACTGGTACCAAACAGAGATATAGACCAATGGGATAGAACAGAGGCCTCAGAGGCATCGCCACACATCTACAACCATCTGATTTTTGACAAACCTGACAAAAACAAGCAATGGGGAAAGGATTCCCCATTTAATAAATGGTGTTGGGAAAACTTGCTAGCCATGTGCAGAAACTGGACCTCTTTCTGACACCTTACACTAAAATTAACTCCAGATGGATTAAAGACTTACAAATAAGACCTAACACCATAAAAACCCTAGAAGAAAATCTAGGCAAAACCATTCAGGACATAGGCATAGGCAAGGACTTCATGACTAACACCAAAAGCATTGGCAACAAAAGCCAAAATAGACAAATGGGACCAAATCAAATTCCACAGCTTCTGCACAGCAAAAGAAACAGTCATTAGAGTGAATCGGCAACCAACAGAATGGGAAAAAATTTTTGCAATCTACCCATGTGACAAAGGGCTGATATCCAGAATCTACAAAGAACTAAAACAGAGTTACAAGAAAAAAACAAGCCCATTCAAAAGTGGATGAAGGATATGAATAGACACTTTACAAAAGAAGACATACATGAGGCCAAAAAACATATGAAAAAATGCTCATCATCACTGGTCATTAGAGAAATGCAAATCAAAACTACTTTGAGATACCATCTCACACCAGTTAGAAAGGCAATCACTAAAAAATCTGGAGACAACAGACACTAAAGAGGATGTGGAGAAATAGGAACACTTTTATACTGTTGGTGGGAGTGTAAATTAGTTCAACCATTGTGGAAGACAGTGTGGCGATTCCTCAAGGACCTAGAAATAGAAATACCATTTGACCCAGCAATCCCATTACTGGATATATATCCAAAGGATTATAAATTGTTCTATTATAAGGACACATGCACATGACTGATCATTGCAGCACTGTTTACAACAGCAAAGACTTGGAAGCAACCCAAATGCCCATCGATGACAGAGTAGACAGGGAAAATGTGGCACATATACACCATGGAATACTATGCAGCCATAAAAAACGGCGAGTTCATGTCCTTTGTAGGGACATGGATGAACCTGGAAACAATCATTCTCAGCAAGCTGACACAAGAACAGAAAATCAAACACTGCATGTTCTCACTCACAGGTGGGTGTTGAACAATGAGAACACATGGACACAGGGAGGGGAGCATACACACTGAGGTTTGTCAGGGGGGAAACTAAGGGAGGGACAGCAGGGGGTGGTGAGTTGGGGAGGGATAACATGGGGAGAAATGCCAGATATAGGTGATGGGGAGGAAGGCAGGAAACCACATGGCCAAGTATGTACCTATGCAACAATCTTGCATGTTCTTCACATGCACCTCAAAACCTAAAATGCAATAATATATATATAAAATTTAAAAATAAAACAAAATCAATAAATGGTTACTACACAACTTTAAAAAAAGACTAAAGCCTACTCTTTATAATCATTGCTAAATATTGACAGAAGTCTTAGATGGAAATTTGATCTAATAATATTATCTCTGCCTAAAGTCCATTCTTGACTGCCAGTAATCTACAGATCAAATCCTAGACCTCCATCAAGTGCCAGCCACCCAGCCCTCCCTCATCTCCACAAGAAGCTTCTCTTTGATTCTTACACTCTCTATACTGAACTTCTTGTGGCTTCTAGATCCCACTATGCTTTTTGAGGCCTCCACAACTTTGTTCTGCCTGGAATACCAGGGTTCTTTTCTCCCTTCCACCTGCTTCATCTAGATGTCTCCTGGTAACTTTTCAAGACCCGGTTCCAACCGTCCTCCTCCAGGAAATGGGCCCCATCTTTTGGGCTAGCCTAGAGCAGAAAGCAGGAGTTGGGTCAAAGTGATGGTTTCCCAGAGAGACAGTGAAACTATGGGGAAAGATCTGCTTTTGATTCAAAATGTTGGAAGTTCTGGGTTTTGAATAATAAGAACAGCACTTTCGTCCACAATACCTCCAAAATACTGGATACCATTCTAGCTGGATTTAAGGGGAAAGGCAGAGTCAAGAATCCAGCATAAAATACTGTGCCCCGAGGTCCAAAAGGGTTCCACGGCCTGAATATGCTGCATATCAATATAAAAGGAGAATCTGGCCAGTCGCAGTGGCTCACGCCTGTTATACCAGCCTTTTGGGAGGCCAAGGCAAGCAGATCACCTGAGGTCAGGTGTTCGAGGCCAACCTGGCTAACATGGTGAAACCGTGTCTCTACTAAAATTATAAAAATTAGTTGGGTATGGTCGCACACACCTGTAATCCCAGCTACTTGGAAGGCTAAGACAGGAGAATGGCTTAAACCACGGAGGCAGAGGTTGCAGTGAACCAAGACTGTGCCACTACATTCCAGCCTGGGTGACAGAGCAAGACTCCATCTAAAAAAAAAAAAAAAATTAAAAAAATGGAGAATCTGTTTCTCTTGGGTAAATTTGGTGGTCCTGGTTCTATATAAGAAGAAATAAATGAGTCAGGGTCCTGAATTATTTGCACATCTGTATCCCTCTAAACCTCAACTTATCATTAATAGCAGGCTATGAGAGGGGATGGTGTCTATCAGAAAAAGTGGTGACTAGCGCTATAACCAAGTCTAGAATTATATTTGGAATGTTCAGGAGCTCAGAGGAAGGAGTAAGTAATCAATCGGGTTAGGTCAGGAAGTCTTTACTGAGCTGGGATTTGAAGACAGAAGGAGAGAGGAAGGACATTTCTGGGGAGCAGGGCCACATAAGCAAAGGCACAGAGGTGGGAGAATGTTTTGTTCAGGGACTGGAAGTGAGTAGTTCAATGTGGCTAAAACCAAAAGAAAAGGGGTAACAGATTTGCAAGACTATTAAGGCCTTTAAAAATGGAGAAACGCTTTCCTTAAAACGTAAGTGTATCATGAAACACTAATTTTTAAAGACTGTATCCTGTGTGTGCACACTCTGTGAAATCACAGCAAAATGTTATGGGAGGTAGTGATGTTGGGGTCTGGTTCTATCTCTGTCATTAATTTGATGGAGGACCTTGAACACACGCCTCAATCATTGTGTACCTATATCCTCGCCATACCAGAAATAAGGGAGAGCCACGGATCTCCAGAACAGCTTTCAATGTTAAAACGTCAGTCATTTTAAGAGGCATAAGTATGAAAAATGTGCCTTAATATATAACCAATATTCACTCAAATATACATTATGCCATAATCTGCAGAGCAGAGTGAGGCCACAAGAATAAAATCAACACAAGCCTTTCCTCAAGGAGGGTGTTTAAGCCTTCTTTAAATTGAACTCGTAAATAACAAAAAAGTCCACATTTCCCTCAATTAATGTATCACTAAAGCACATTAAGGGTATCGAGATGGGGGTCATCCTCTGAGTTCTCTCTGCAAAGAAACAGTTTGGTGACCATGGCTTTTACATTAAAACTTCTGAGTCACTATGTCAAAATCTGACAGTACAAGATAATTCTGTTAATCCTGCTTTTCCCACGTGGCTATTTGGGGATTACAGCAAGAAACATCACAGTGTACATGGCAAGGGGCCACCCAAACACAAGCTGTGGTTTTGGAGAATCATCATGATAGCTCGTCCATATTAAATTACTTCCTTTTAGTGAGCACTTCCGCTCTTGCTACAAGTCATGCACTTGAATTTCTTCCCGTGTATCTCCGAGGTACTACCAAGTTTTCTACTCTTCCAGGGTCCTTTCTTTAATGCCCTTTAAGGTTAAGCCTCATTCTGTGTGACAATGGAAATTCAGTCACTTCCTTGCATGTTTCTGAGGCTAAGTTCTTGCAAGTTCTTGGAGACATTGTTTACCTGTCATTCTGAGCACTGCTCTTATGCCTTCCTACATCTCTACCCGAAGTGTGGATACAACCCTTTGTCTCCACATCCTAACCACAGGCAGCTACGGTGGCGAACTTCACTGACGGTGCAGGATAACATATGTGTCTCATAATGCAAAAAGAAGAATAAAATTAGAAGCCAGGTAGGAACACTCCAAGGGCTTCTTTCATTGATTTTGGAGGCCGATCAAACACCTTGTAAGTTAAAGTGCTTTGTTACTGATTATGTTGCATACCTTATATTAAAATCACATGCGTTGTTGTTCAGTAAGTATGAAGTTTCAGTTACACTGGATGAATACATTTTCGAGCTCCACCATAGGACACAGTGCTGAAATTAACAATCACATTTTGCACTTCAAAATTCACTAAGAGGGTAGCGCTCATCTTCAGTGTTTTTACTATTAAAAAACAAACAAATAAAAACAAAATAACATATAGAAATTCTGAGAAGTGTTGGATGTGTCTTTTCCCTTGACTTGTGGTAAGGGAAATATGTCATAGTATGACAGAGGCTTGCATATGTCCAGCCTAATCATTTTGCACACACCAAATAGATGCAGTTCTTTGTATATTATTTATATCCCCAATAAGCTATTAAAATAAATAAATAGTAATTGTAGTTGTAGTAGATTACACCAACCGGGAAAAAAATCCATTTAGACCTCTATATCTTACCTTTGTGAAAAATACTAGTAAGCAGAAAAGAAATTTATTTTAACACAAAATTTACTGATTTATTCAACTATTTATCACCTGCTCAGGTATAGTCACTGGGGACATATCTGGTGAGCAAGAAAGAAGCAGTTCAGAGTTCCTACCTTAAAAAAAATCTAATTTGCAAAATGAGACATTAGATCATTTCCTCTCCTTAGAGATGTTGCCCCAAAAGTCTGATTGAGAGAGCTAATAGTGACTAAACATTTAAATTGTAATATCAGATCATTTCCCTTATGCTTGAGTTTTAGAGGTTTCAAGTGTTCATAAATCACAGTAAGGAAGAAATACAGAATAAAGTCCCACACAACAAAACGAAGGATTAACAATGCAAAATAATTGGCAAACTGTTTATGCCCAGTAGAACTTCTGGCCGCTTATAAAGTGAAATTCTGTTATACAAACACGATTCCCAGAGTTCTTGCTATAGGAAACACACAGCTGCCATGGATTTCAGTTGAAAGCTCTAGGTTGAGACAAAGGAAGAGGAAGAAAGGGAGAGAATGCTTTTGCCCTGAAAGCTCACTGTGGGAAAAGCACACACACGAAAGCTCGCAGGCACACAGCACTCCCTTCTTAAAATGTTTCTTCTCTTTTTTTTTGGTGTAATTTACCTGACTCCTATGTGTTCTCCTTTCCCTCTGACCAACTCTTCTCCATCTCAAGCTGCCCCAAGGTCATCAAACTTGTCCCCAGATATCACAGGTCTTCTAGAGTCTGCTCAGCAAGTTCCTTGTTGGCTGTGGGGAATTTCATGCCTCACTGTGGATTTTGCTATCACCTACATGCATGCACAATAGCATCTGCCATGTACCCGGCCTTAGTTTTACATCATTTGCATTTGTTAATTTATAATCTGCAGATAATTCCAAAACTATCCTCAGCCCAGGTCCCAGCATGTGAGAGTCATTCAACAAACTGCCTAACAGACACCCCTACCTGAGTATCTCATAGTTAAATCAGACTTAAACTGGCAGAAACAAATTCAGTTCTTATGTCCTAAAATCTGATTGATTTCTCTATTTTCAAACCTAATTAATGGCAATCATTAATTCATCCAAATGAGAAAGCTAAACATTATTCCTGGCTCTGCCATGTCACTCACCACCAACCACTAAGCAGCCTCAAAGTCTGTCAATTCTACTTCCGAATCTCAGCCCCATGCTGGCTGTCGCCCTTGTTCATGTCACTTCTCTCCAAGATGTTGAAATTGCCTCTACTCTGCCCCACTGCCGGCATTCCACATACCGTTGACAGAATTACCTTTCTCAGGCACATCCAGATCACTCTGCTTCAATGGCTTTCAGTTTCTTACAGGATGCCCATCGCTGGCTTGTGGCCCCTGCTTCTCTCTCTGGATTCACCTCTTGCTACTCCCTTAGATACACTTCTTTTACTGAAGCTACTTTATGCCTCCATGCTCCTGGACAGGCGTCCCTCAAGCTTGACTGCTCTTGTCTTTGTGAGCCTTGAAAGCTCCTGCCCATTCTTCAAGACTCAAGTGCCACTTCTCTGTGAAGCTGCCTCTGTCTCTACAAGTGGAATTACTTACTCCTCTTCCTCTCCACAAAAAAAAGTACGTGTGCATCTATCACAACATGTGGAATTGCTTTGCTTAACATTTATTTCAAACATCCTTGAAAAAGACTGCATGTCTGTCTTTGTCCCCTCAGCACTAGCATGGCCTCACAGGTAATGAGAAATTACTATTGGATTCAATTGTATTGAACTCAGCCAATGTAATGCTTGCCAGGCTACGGTAATTGCTAGCTGGAGGTGGAATTTTTTTTTTTTTGAGATGGAGTCTTTTTTTATTTTTCTTATTTTTGAGACAGAATCTTACTCTGTCACCAGGCTCCAGGCTGGAGTGCAGTGGCGCAACCTCGGCTCACTACAACCTCCGCCTCCCAGGTTCAAGCGATTCTCCTGCCTCAGCCTCCTGAGTAGCTGGGACTACAGGCGCACACCACCATGCCCAGCTAATTTTTTTGTATTTTAAGTAGAGATGGGGTTTCACCATGTTGGCCAGGATGGTCTCGATCTCTTGACCTCATGATCCACACGCCTCGGCCTCCCAAAGTGCTGGGATTACAGGCATGAGCCACCACACCCAGCCCCTGAGATTAAGTCTTGCTCTGTTGCCCAGGCTGGAGTACAGTGGCACAATCTCGGCTCCCTGCAACCTCCACTTCCCAGGTTCAAGAGATTCTTCTGCCTTCCTGCCTCAGCCTCCCTAGTAGCTGGGATTACAAGCACATGCCACCACACCCAGCTATTTTTCGTATTTTCAGTAGAGATAGGGTTTCACTGAGTTGGCCAGGATGGTCTTGATCTCCTGACCTTGTGATCTGCCTGACTCGGCCTCCCAGAGTGCTGGGATTACAGGTGTGACCCACCGTGCCCAGCCTGGAGATGGAGTTTTTTTTAAAGAGGGTGCAGAGGCAGGGGCAAGACAGATATACATTTCAGATGAAGAGGATTTCTCAGGATTTTTCATTTCTTGTAGAAATAACATCATGGACACAGACAGACATAAAACTTCTCATCATGCTTAGAAAATTGTTAGTAACTAAATATGGCTTAAGCCCAGGTTATATGGGGAAAATTAATAAGAAAGGAAGTTGAGAAGGTACTTGGCATGAGATGATTAAATTACTTAAAAGTGAATCTTTGGGAGGCCGAGGCAGGTGGATCGCCTGGGGCCAGGAGTTCAAGACCAGCCTGGCCAACATGGTGAAACCCTGCCTTACTAAAATACAAAAATAAGCTAAGTGCAGTGGTACACACCTATAATCCCAGGTACTCAGGAGGCTGAGGCAAGAGAATTGCTTGAACCTGGGAGGCGGAGGTTGCAGTGAACCAAGATCACACCGCTACATTCCTGGCTGGGTGACAGAGTGAGACTCCATCTCATAAAAATCATAGTGAATCTACCTACCTAAAATAAATTTCAATGGATTATTAGATACCTAAATTATCTATTCCATAGGCCTCTTTATGATTGACATTTAAGGTTGATTTTTCCTCTCAATTAATCCATCCAAAATTTAGATAAATAATACCTGGACCTAGAAATATCTAACACACCATGAGAATTTTGACTACTGTTGACTGAGTCTACCCAGCAATCAGGCAAATAAATACCAGTTGAGAAATGAGTTAAACAGGCTCTATCCGAAATTGAAAAGATTGCCAGTAACTCACACTAAGTTCTAACTAGGAACACCGGCAGAAGAGTCATTCCTGCAGGAAATAGATTGCCTGGGGCAGAGAGTGGATTATTTTAAATATGAAATAATCACAATTTTATAGCATTAAAATGACTACCATTTGTTGAATTCTTCTGCACGTTAAGCACAATGCTAAATTTTCTGCCTGTGTTGTCAGGTTTTAGCTCCTGGTGACAACTCTGAAATGGATTTTATTACTCCCATTTTACAGAAGCAAGCCAGAAGCCCAAAGCAGCTTAGTGGCTCAGCAAATGCAACAGAGCAGACATGCAGTGAGGTCAGCCTGCTCTCCAACTCTCAAGGTTAGTGGGAAATGGATGCCGTATAAATCATGGATTTTTTAGCAGAGTAGTGATGTGACCTAGAGGGGCAGAAGAATGCTAATTTAGCAAAGTCTCTGCAGTCAGACTCTTGAGTTCAAATCCTAAGTTACCGCTTTGTGATCCCGGGCAAGCTGCTTAACTTCTCTGAACTTTGAAGGAGGAACGTGAATAAAATGGAGACAATAAAATCTGCTCCACCGGTGGCTATGAGAATAGAATTAGTACATAGACTGAGCTTAGAAATAAGTCTGACACATCAAGGTCCTGCCATTATAATTATTTTTTTCAAAAGACTGCCCAAAATGTGGAACATATATTTTCAGGGCAGAGTCAAAGCAAACAAAGCCAAGGCACTCTAACCGGTGAGGGATGCCGAGTGCCTGAAACAGGGCAGGACGCTGGAGAGGAGAGCAGCAGGGCCGCTCCGTGCTTGAGAGCTCTCCCCTAAAACGCAAACACCATTCTGGACATGCCACCTTCGAGAACTTGATCCACAGGGAGCAGCTGGCACACCAGAGAACACAGTTTTATCAGGTTATGGAGAGGAGCAAAGAAGAAAAAGTCTGGAGAAAAGGACAAGCTACTTTTTGCCTTTTGAATCGCTCTAGGATGCAAACGGTTTTTGGTTACACGGATGAATTTTACAGTAGTGCAGTCTGAGATTTTAGTGCACCCATCACGCAAGCAGTGTACAGTGTACATTATACGTAATATGTAGCTCTTCATCCCTCACCGTTCCCCACCCTCCCCTCCCCTGAGCCTCCAATGTTTGTTATACCACTTTGTATGGCTTTGCATACCCGGAGCTTGACTCCCACTTACAAGTGAGAACACACAGTGTGCAGCTTTCCAATCTTCAGCTGCTTCACTCAGAATAATGGCCTCCAGTTCCAACTAAATTGCTCCAAAAGACGTTGAAAGACAAGCTACTCTGAGTGCTGTGGGAAAGCAGGAAGGTAACCTGGATGCCAGGAGAAATGCTGTCTGCTTCTTCCTGTAGATGGCAGCTTCCCTGCCCTTGGCACATCTACCTTCTAGTTGGGGACACTTGAAGATACTTAATCCAAGGCCCTGTACTATGCACTTAGGAAAATGAGTTTGCTGGTCTTCAAGAGTCATTTTTTGATACTAAATTTCTATTAATTCATCAAAGAAGTTGGAGAAGCATATGAGAAGGGGCGCCATGAGGTAAAAAAAAAACCTAGTTCTTGAAAGTTACATGAAATATAGACTCTTATCTTGCCTGTGACTGCTCTCATCATGGAACAGTTCATAGAGGAGCTTATGATTTTGAAAATATTAATCACACATTAATGTACCATTCTAGTTATTTTAAACGGTGAAATTGAAGACTTAGTTACTGCACTATAACAAGTAAAATAATTTTTTAAGTCTCCAAATTGCAGAATAATGTAATAATATCTGTGGTGGCATACCTCCATCCTCTGCAGGTGGATGAATATATATATTATTAAATATTCAGTTTACTGGGAATACAGATGATAAAGCATGCTGGAAAATGAATATAGTTACTTAACAACAGACTACACCTTCAAAGAAATAAGGAAAGATTGCTGCCCTGCTTGGTATTTTCTATTGTAAATCATCAAGTCAGCATTTATTATTATAAATTCGTGTCTCTAAAGTGAGTTCTCAAGATAGTTTTCTATCGATGAACTGAATTTCCACTTTAAATCTCTATCTGTTCAAATTCAGAGAATACTCTTGGTGAGTTCGAAGTTAAGGTTGAAATTGAGTTGTGTTAGCTCTCCACTGCTGCTGTAACAAATTACCACAAATTTAGAGGCTTGAAACGACACACGTTTATCAACTTACGCTCCTGGAGGTCAGAAACCCAAAAGGAGCTGCGCTGGGTTAAGCCTAAGGCACCTGCAGGGCTGTGCTTCTTTTGAAGGTTCTTAAGGAGAATCTGGCCGGGCGCGGTGGCTCACGCCTGTAACCCAGCACTTTGGGAGGCCGAGGCGGATGGATCACTAGGTCAAGAGATCGAGACCACGCAGGTCAACATGGTGAAACCACGTCTCTACTAAAAATACAAAAAAAATTTAGCTGGGCGTGGTGGCGCATGCCTGTAATCCCAGCTACTCAGGAGGCTGAGGCAGGAGAATTGCCTGATCCCAGGAGGCGGAGGTTGAGGTGAGCCGAGATCGCACCGTTGCACTCCAGCCTGGGTAACAAGAGCGAAACCCCGTCTCGGAGAAAAAAAAAAGAGAGAGAATCTATTCCTCTCCCTTTCCCAGCTTCTGGAAGCTGCCACGTTCCTTGGCTCGTGGCCCCTTGTGTCCTTCCTCAGAATCAGCAACCACATCACTCCAAGTTCTGCCATATCACCTTCTCTCAGTCTCTTGCCACCCTTCCCCTTAGAAGGACCCTTGTGATTACAGTAGGCCCACCTAGATAGTCCAGCATCACCTCTGCATCTCAAGATCTTTGCAAATCTGCTAAGTTCCCTGTGCCACAAGGGAACATGTCCACAGGTTCTGGGAATTAGAACACGGAGATCATTGGAGGACATTATTCTGTTGGCCGCATCAGTCTATTCATATTTTCTCCCTTCTCTCATTTCCAGGGGTGCACACTTCATGTTGCAAAGTCTACACGGAGAAAAGTCATGGAAATAAGACAATGGGAGACAAGCCACACTGAGTACCGTACACATTTCACACTCTGAATACTTGACATTACTTTGCCACATTTCTCTCCCGTTTAGCAGACCTATTCATTCCACAGAACGGCTGATATCATCTTCCGCTTTCAATAGAACAACACAGTTTCATAGCTCAGTTTCAATACCTGGAAAGTGCTTTGTTCCTATTGCCACCTCCTTGACAACTGTGATGTCACAGAAATTTTCTCTCTCGCGCTCGCTCACTCCCTCACACACACGCACACACCCTCTCTCTTAGATCCCTCTTTATGGTGTGTGAGGCTCAAGTGGGTCTTAACACCTAACAGGGCACACCTGGAACATTAAACCCACGAGGCTATGTTCAGCCCAGTAAGGTACTTTCAATTGATACACAATTTATCTGTAATATGTTCAAGCTGTTGATATCTTTGATGACTCCTTTTGGGGGGTTATAATCTTGATCCAATGCCTGCTCCATCAGAATAAATCTTTGTAAATTTGCTTCTAATTTATGTGTACTTCCTACCTTGAAAAAGTTGCCCACAAATCAATTTTTTTCCTCAAATATGTAAGAACATGGACTTGCAGATCCTGACGTGGCCTGAGTGCAACACGTCCTCAGTGTGCCCAGAAACGTGGGTGTGAGCCTAGATGCAGGTTCTCAGCTTGCACCACTGCAGGTCACTTGGCTTTATTCCCATGTGGCCCATATGTTTTCTAGCTCTCGGACCACCCCCGCCTCCCCCAGAGGAAGATCATCTGTGCCCAAAGACAAAATTCCAGCACCCTGAGAACCTACACCCTCTGGCATGAACTTCTGGCCAGCCCTTGGCAGTTTCTTTATTCGATGGCAAAGTCACTTCAGGCCTACCAGGTGTCTCTTAGCTATTGCCTGGGAATTCAAGGAACTGTTGGATGCTTGCCTGTGTCCAGGGAGAAATGTCAGAGATTCCCAGGACTGAATACCTTACACATTTCACACTCTAAAGCCTCTTCTGACTGTGCCAGCAGTTTCCACCTTGGCTCCTCTGTGGTGGCATGGTGCCATTGTCACCTAGCACTCTCTGCTGGTAGAAGCATTCTCCACTGGGTGCCATGTGCCATCACTGCCCCAAACCATCTGGAGCGTTTTGTACTCCCCACTTTGAGGCACAGCAGGTGCAAGGCCCTTTCTCAGAGACCCTCTATAGCATCTGATATTTGACCATCCTCACTGTTGGGGTGGAGCCTAGGAAACTGCGATTTAAACAAATGCCCCAATTTACTCGGAGGCAAATAGTACATAAACCACACTGGTCACATGTACATTTCAAATACAAAGATTTCAGATCAGACCTGTCCCTTCATTTCCACGGCTTTGCTTTTTTTTTGACAGTGCAGCAATTCCTGGATTGAGGACAATCACTGAATACTCTTTATCTGAAGCACACTGGCACATCCTGTCTTTGTTTAACCAAGTGTGCCTCCTCTGCTGTTACATATGATTGTTAAAGCACAGTGGCCTCAATTAACTGAGAACAAGCCAAAGCCATCGTCAATACTAAATTGCTAAAATTGTAACATCATTGAGAATAGGAAAGAGAAATAAATGGGCCTCCAGACAAGGGATAAATAAGGGAAATGGTTTCACTTGCCAGGAAAATAAAAGTTATTCCTTATGTCAAAAGACACTGGGCAGTGAACCATTGAGATGTGCATAGCAAAAGCTCGCCAGTGACAATTAGAAATTAGCAATCTGCCCATTATCTTCTGACCTCCAGTTAGTAATAGGGCAGAGAGTAGTTCTTAAAAATGTGTTCACCAGACCAGCAGCATCAGCATCACCTGGGAACTTGTCAGAAAGTGCAATTTCTTGGGTTCCTCCCAGACCTACTGAGTGAGAAACTCAAGGATGGAACCCAGTAATCTTCGTTGTGACAAGCCTTCACAAGAATCTTTTGGTGGTTCTGATGCAGGCTAAACTTAGAGAACCCCTAGTATAAAGAGAAGCCAGGAGCAAGTTATTTCTGTACCATGCAGTGACGGAAAGTAAAAAAAGCTGAGATGAAGTACTTACAGGAAAGGAAGTAAGAAGCACTGAGGGAAAAATCTCCAACACAAATCGGATTTACATTAAAGAATCTGGTTATTTTCAGACAGCTGAATCAGATGCTCAAACCTTTTTTAGCATCCTACGCCCACTTCTGGTCTATATCTTCCTCCCACTGGAAAAACCCTTCAGTTCGATTTAATTAGCATTACAGTTTACAATGTGTGTTCATACACATTATCTCATTTGATCCTCATAGTAATCCATGCAACAGGCAGAAATTATTCCCGTTTTATAAAGGAGACAACTGAAACTGAGAGATTAAGGGATTTACATGAAACCACAAAACTATTAATTAGCAGAGCCAGAATTTGAATTCTAGACCTTTGCTAATCTACGATCTTTCTGTTGGCTAAATTTAGGCACTTTCGGGAAATTCCTCCTAAAGAATTTATTCCAGAATTTCTCAATCTCAGCACTACTGACATTTGGGGGCGGCTAATTGTCGGGGACCACATTTGTCATTAAATAGCAGTCCTGGCTTCCAACCACTGGATGGTAGTAGCACCCCCCTACACCACCACCCACAAGTTATGACAATCAAAAATGTCTCCAAACATTGCCAAATGTCCCCAGGAGGGAGTGTGGGGTAAAAGCATCCCTCTGAGATTTATTTTAACTAAACAGTGATTCTCAAGCCTGTGCTTTGGGGTAATATTCAGAACATTATTGTCCAGACCCAAGTCATAGAGCTTATATCCCATGTTATCTTCTAGCAGTTTTGCAGTTTCAGGTCTTACATTTAAGTTGTTGATCTATTATGAGTTAATTTTTACAGTGTGACATAGGGTTTAGTTTTATTCTTCTGCTTGTGGATATTAAACTGCCTTAACACTATTTACTAAGAAAACTGTTTTCCATTTTGAGTTCTTGCTGCTTTGGTTGAAAATCAATTAACTGCAAGTACCTGTATTTATTTCTAGGTCCTCTATTCTGTTTCATTGGTCTGTGTGTCTGTTTTTATGCCAGTACCATGCTGTCTTAACAGTAAATTTTGTAGTAGACTTTGTAGTCGATTTTGAAGTTAGGTAGTCTGATACCACAAGCTTTGTTCTTTTTGCTCAGGGTTGCTTTGGCAATTCAGGTGAAAGTATGATTTTTTTTAATGAAGGCTGTTTTTCTTTAAAAGAATGAGTTGACTTTTATTAAAAGATTTTAGAGTTTATAATTATAAGGAAAGTGTTCATAGCCAATACTTTTAAAATAGTAGGAAGTCCAGTCAAGGTGAAATATTCCTATAATCTGCATTTTATGGCCAGTTCTCACAGGCTGGCATCAACTCTGTTCAGCCAGCAGGTTTTCAAGCAGTGCTGGAACACCTGAAGATTTGCAAATAAAGGCATTTTCCTATGTCTTGATGCTTAGAAGTGTTGTCCTGGAACCACAGAGACTTAGAAATCCATAGTCTCGCAACAAGAAAAAATGATCAATGCTAGTAGAAGTTAAGATAATGGTTTTAGCTGGGCACATTGGCTCACACCTGTAATCACAGCTACTAAGGTTGAAGAAGGAAGATCATTTGAGCCCAGGTGTTCAAGATTAGCCTCGGCAGCATTGCAGGAAATTAGCTGGTGGAGGGGAGTGGTACATGCCTATTGTCACAACTACTCAGGAGGCTGAAGCAGGAGGGTCCTTTGAGCCTGGGAGTTTGAGGATACAGTGTGCTATGATTGTGACACTGAACTCCAGCCTGAACAATGAGACCTCATCTCTTAAAAAAAAAAAAAAAAAGGTTATAGTTCTCTAATTGAAGGGGTGGCATTTGGAAGGACACATAAGGATGGCTGGCAAGATGCTTACTAATGTTCTATGTCTTGACCCTGGACGTTTTAACTTTGTGATAATCCATCAAGCTGTTAACTTATATTTCTGAATTCTCCTATCTGTTTGTTCCTGTTTTTTATGTTATAAAAAAATTTTCTAAACATAAAAACAAAAATGATTAGCTGGAAAAAAAAGAAATCCATAGTCTCAGGCCTCAACCCAAACCCACTAAAGCAGGACCTACATTTTAACAAGAGTCACAGATGTTTCACATACCCATTAAAGTATGAGGAATGCTACCTAGATGAACCTGTCAGTTCTTCAACATGGAGTCATTAAATAGAAAAAAAACTTGGTGAACAAAAAAGATCAATTCCTTTTATAAACTGAAGGAAACAAGACCTATTCCAGAAGTTAGCAAATGTTCTTTTAAGTTATATTAGATGTACATGAAAGATACGTTGTGTATACTAAAGTTTTCTAAATTTTTAGAAACTAAATAATTATATAGAGGAGTATTTGGAAACAAAATTTTTCTTTTCATGTGTACTATTTTTAATTAAAAAATATATAAAGGCCATGGGTAAGATTCAAAGTGGAGAATTTTGGCCAGACATGGTGGTTCACGCCTGAAATGCCAAAACTTTGGGAGGCTGAGGTGAGAAGTTCACTTGAGGTCACGAGTTCAATACCAGCCTGGGCAACATAGTGAGACCTTTTCTGTACAAAAAAATCAAAAATTACCCTGCTGTGGTGGCAAGTGCCTGTAGTCCCAGCTACTGAGGAGGTTAAGGTAAAAGAATTGTTCAAGCCCGGGAGGTCAAGCCTGCAGTGAGCTCTAATCATGTCACTTCACTCCAGCATGGGTGACAGAGAAAGACCTTGACTCAAAACAAAAACAAACAACAAACAAAAAAATGAAAACACTAAAGTAGAAACTATCACAGTTAGAATTCGTTTTAAGGCATGGTCTTATTTCTGTTACAACTTCCTTTAGAATTTGAATCTAGGTGATTTTCTGGTTCAGTCTGGTCTAAGCTGAACAACTGACTGACTAGACGCATTCGAATAGGCTAACAGGAGATCATCATGGCAGACAGGAGGCAGGACTGGATTGCGGTTCCATCCTGGAGGAACAGAACAGCGTGTGGAAGCTTGCATTGTGAGTTTTAGCTCCAGAACAACTACAAGAACAAACCCGAAGTCCCAGGAAGAACCACAGACCCTCTGAAGGAAGCAGACTGCTCCTGCAGGACCCAGGAGACATCCCAAATACTGTGCTGGTAACCACAGCAGAGAGACCCATAGATGGTTCACATGATAGGACTCTGTACAGACAACCCCCAGTACCAGCCCAGAGCTTGGTAGACTTGCTGGGTGGCTAGACCCAGAAGATAACAATCATGGCAGCTCAGCTCTTAGGAAATCACATCCATTGGAAAAGGGGGAGGGTACAACATCAAGGGAACACCTGGTGGGACAAAAGAATCTGAAAAACAACCTTCAGCCCTAGACTTTCCCTCTGACAGATCCTACCCAAATGAGAAGGAATCAGAAAACAACCTTGTAATATGGCAAAACAAGGCTCGTTAACACCCTCCAAAAAAATCACACTGGTTCACCAGCAACGGATCCAAACCAAGAAGAAATTCCCAATTTGTCAGAATAAGAATTCAAGAGGATAGTTATTAAGCTAATCAGAGAGGGACCAGAGAAAGGCAAAGCCCAATGCAAGGAACTCAAAAAGAAAAGAAAAAATGACACAAGAAGTGAAGGGAAATATATTCAAGGAAATAGACAGCATAAAGAAAAAAACAATAAAAACTTCAGGAAACATTGGACACACTTATAGAAATGCAAAATGCTCTGGAAAGTCTCAGCAATAGAATTGAACAAGTAGTAGAAAGAAATTCAGAGCTCGAAGACAAGGTCTTTGAATTAACCCAATCCAACAAAGACAAGAATTTAAAAATGTGAATAAAGCCTCCAAGAAGCCTGGGACTATGTTAAATGACCAAACCTAAAAATAATCAGTGTTCCTGAGGAAGAAGAGAAATCTAAAACTTCGAAAAACATATTTGGGGGAGTAATTGAGGAAAATTTCCCCAGCCTTGCTAGAGACCTATACATCCAAATACAAGAAGCACAAAGAACATCTGGGAAATTCATCACAAAAAGATCATCACCTAGGCATATTGTCATCAGATTGTCTAAAGTTAAGATGAAGGAAAGAATGTAAGAGCTGTGAGACAAAAGCACCAGGTAACCTATAAATGAAAACCTATAAGGTTAATAGCAGATTTCTCAGCAGAAACATGACATACAAGCTAGAAGGGATTGGGGTCCTATCTTCAGCTTCCTCAAATGAAACAATTATCAGCCAAGAATTTTGTATCCAGCAAAACTAAGCATCATATATGAAGGAATAATACAGTGTTTTTCAGACAAACAAATGCTGAGAGAATTCACACTACAAGAACTGCTAAAAGGAGCTCTAAGTCTTGAAACAAATCCTGGAAATACAGCAAAACAAAACTTCTTTAAAGCATAAAGCACACAGACCTATAAAAAAAATACAAATTAAAAAGAAAAAAAAGGTACACAGGCAACAAACAGCATGATTAATGCAATGGCACCTTCCATCTCAATACTAACATTAAATGTAAATGGCCTAAATGCTCCACTTAAAAGATACAGAACTGAAGAATGAATAAGAACTCACCAACCAACTATCTGCTGCCTTCAGGAGACTCGCCTAACACATAAGGACTCACATAAACTTAAAATAAACAGGTGGAAAAGGGCATTTCATGCAAATACACCAAGAGCAAGCATGGGTAGCTATTCTTGTATTAGACTAAGCAAACTTTAAAGCAACAGCAGTTAAAAGAGACAAAGATGGACATTATTTAATTGTAAAAGGCCTTTTCACAGGGAAATATCACAATCCTAAAGATATATGAACATAATACTGGAGCTCCCAAATTTATAAAGCAATTACTAATAGACCTAAGAAATTAGATAGACAGCAACACAATTGTAGTGGGGGACTTCAGTACTTTACTGACAGCACTAGACAGTTATCAAGACAGAAAGTCAACAACAACAACAACAACAAAATGGATTTAAGCTATACCTTGGAACAATTGGACTTAACAGATAAATTCAGAAAATTTCATCCAACAACTGCAGAATACACATTTTATTCAACAGCACATAGAATTTTCTCCAAAAGAGACCATATGATAGGCCATAAAGCAAGCCTCAATAAATTTAAGAAAATTAAAATTATATCAAGGCCAGCTACTGAGGAGGCTGAGGCAGGAGAATCACTTGAACCCAAGAAGCAGAGGTTGCAGTGAGCCGAGATTGTGCCACTGCACTCCAACCTGTGCAACAGAGCGAGACTCTGTTCCAGAAAGAAAAGGAAGAATGACGTAGCAGAATAAATTTTAAAAATAAAAGCAGGTGACAGATAGGGGTTTGGGTATTTTCAATTTCTGTGCCAACCTAAGGGTGAATGTCTGACATACTCAGAGTGGTGTGGGGGCCGAGCCTACAATCCCAGTGTATCCGGAAGCTGAGGCCAGAAGGTCGCTTGAGCCCAGGAGGCTGAGGCTGTAGAAGCCATGATTACACCACTGCAGTCCAGTGAGACCCTGTTTGTAAAATAAATGAGAGGAAAAGTTTATATTTTAAAAAATTGATATCAAAGTGTCTCTCAAACCACAGTGGAATAAAATGAGAAATCAACTCCAAAAGGAATCTTTTAAACCATGCAAGTACATGGAAATTAAATAACCTGCTCCTGAATGAGCATGGGGTAAAAAACGAACTCAAGATGGAGATTTAAAAATCTTCAAACTAAATGACGGTAATGACACAATCCATCAAAAGCTTTGGGATACAGCAAAGGTGGTGCTAAGGGGAAAGTTCGAAGCCCTAAACACCTACATCAAAAAGACTGAAAGAGCACAAACCAAATGCTAAGGTCTCACCTCTGCTTCCACATCAATTGTTCAGCTCCTTCTTTTCCTCTTGAAATGTCTGTTGTAGGGTTCTCCCCTCACTGGCTCACCAATTTGACCAATTTTCTTGTTACCATTTCGTCATAGAAAATGAATTTAATTTCCTGAAAATTATCAATCTGAAACAAAAGCAACCTGAAAACAGTTACCTGGGTAACTCAAAAACAGCAAAGGTTTCCCTTGTATATGCCCAACAGAAAAGAAACCAGAGTTGGTGGTGATTTGATAACAAAACGAAGTAAAATATTTGGGCATTACCCAAAGTGTACTTTATCTTGAATTAGCCATTTGTGCTCTCTCTTCAACCTAAATTAAACAAACAATGCTTAATCTACACCTCTCCACAACAGCTTGAATATGCACAGACTCCATCATCTGAATATTTCCAGGAAATTCTTTTCTATCTTAAACATCTATGTAATTCCCAGTGGGGTTATAGACAGCCACAGAGGCATTACATCCGCGTTCTTTCCACCCCAGGAATTCAACAAAAAGTAGGATCCAGCCATACTTTTTACCACCTGCTAAAGTGACATGGAAATCCTAGTACTGTTTATTATGCAAATATTTCAAAGACAACCCTAGAAGTGTTTAAAAGGAAAACTGAGTTGGGAAAAGTATTTAATACCTTCCTCTATTTTGTTTCCTCAACATGTTGACTGAACACCACGTGTCACAAATGGTGCAAAGATGACGGACATGTAAGTGAGTAAAGCAGCCTTTGCCATCATACATTCCATGTTCAAGTGAAAGAAACATCCAAGAAAATTACCAACCATTGCAGATGTTGATTTTGACTACATATAAAGATGCCCACGTATCTTTAAGAGCAGAGTTGAAGGTCCCTAAAGTACTCTTAAGAGGGGATGGATGGCTGAGGGGCCTTACGTTTCAATAGAGAGGTGGGGAAAGATCTCAGATCAATAGTATGATATAAAAATTGTGTAATTAGCCTTGATGTTTTCACAGTAGTGATTATGAAGGAGTGTCACATATACATATTGGCATGGCTAATTCATATTTTGAGAAGAGATAATATGCACAAAGTAATTTAAAGACAAACTGGAACCTGAGGTGTGTTCAAACATGTCAGTTTTATCCCAGCAATATTTAAAGCCTGTCGGAGTCAGCTTTGTTGTGGATCAAGCTACTGTGTTTATGAATCTCCCAAAGCTGTTTATTTTAAACATCTTATTTATGAAATAGCTTATATTCTCATAGGTTTGTTTCTCCAGCTTTAAAAATCTCTCTCCACTTACACATTGTTTCTCTACATTTCTCTGCTCCCTGAGTTAATAATAATGAGTCAATGTGAAACCTTCACAAACACTTTAAATTGCCCTGGAAATGGAAAAATCTCAATTATTGTAATTAAACAATCCCTCTATGGAAAAATAAAGAATAATTTGAGGCTGTGAGGCTGCTAACAGAGTTAAGTAAAAAAAGATCCCAATAAAATATGGTTTTATTTTACATTTCATCAATTCCTTTCAATATTTCTTGACATTGTAACATTATTTTTCTGAAATATAACTACTTAGTCTCTTTTTACAATAAATAAGGTGAAAAGGATTATAACAGATATAGAATATGGTCCAAAGTGAGCAAGCCTTGGGATGTAGTCAGATAGAACCAGAAGAAGTAGGAGGAAAATCTCACAATGTAGAAAACTAAAACTTGTCAATCATATAAGAGTTTTAGAAGAGAATAAATGATATTTTGTCAACATGAGAACAGAGTCCTATTATCATTATAATGAAACCATAGTGATGTATATACATCTACACATACATACATATTCTCTACATATAGTATATACACACACAAATATGTGCATACACATATACAGAGTGTGTGTGTGTGTATCACTGCCATGTCACTTACCAGTTGCACAGAGAAAATTTTACTTTTTTATTGAATAGTAGAGTTATTTTATGCAATGACCATCAGTGCTCTATCTACAGTGATAAAATATTTCTTCAATAAGCTCTTATTCTTAAATCTCCCTCTCACATGAACTTTCTATAGTATATTTCAACCCAAATAATTTGCTTAAATTTTAGAAAAGCATGTGTGTCTCTTTAAATTTAAAAACATTAAAAGATTAAAAATTTTATTTCAGAAGTTGTACTTAACCATTTATAAGTGTCCAAGTAGAAATATTTCCTGAGAAAAGCTTGAAGCAGTTTCCACAGAGGGATCCCATTAGTAAAACAAAGAAAAGGGGAGGGGAGGGGACTGCCAAGATGGCACGGTAGGAGCAAATCAAGATTGCAGCTCTCAGTGAAGACACAGAGGGTGAATTCAATCCGCATTTCCAGATGGATCTTTGTTGCCCACAGAATGGGGAAATTCCCAGGTGTAGGAGAGACAGGGGACGCCAGCGCAGCTTTGGCCGGTGCCCCAGCGCAGCAGCACTTTGCACAGAACGCACTGGTCTGGATGCCCTGTTAAACCAGCAATCTGAAATGTGAGAGGGCAGATTAGCATATCCATCTGATTAAAGGGGACTTGGACAGCGAGCCAGACCAGGAGATTACCGGGAAGAGACGTTTGAGCTGGCGTGGTGGGTTGCTGCATGGGAAATCACACAGATCCTGGTGCCTATCAGCAGCCAACTGAAACACCTGGGAGAGAGTCAGTCATTCTACTTTAAAAAAAAAAAAAAAAGAGGGATCTGAGGCAGGGAGCCAGGTGAACAGGCTCAGCGGGTCCCACCCCCACAAGGACAAACAAAACAACGATTCAAAACACTAGGGGTTGAGAGTTTCACTGTGGGCACAGCTGAACCCAGGATGGTGCAGCTCGGGACAGTGCAGCTCGGTGGGGGAGGGGATGTCTGCCATTACCAAGGCATACCACCCCTACTGAGGTACACTCCCATTGCTGACAGCAGCCTGCCATTTCCAAGGCAACCAGCCATAACAGAGAGACTCCGCCAACAAGGCAGAGTCCACGGCAGCAGGGCAGAGCCTCGACAGGCAAATAGTGACTAGACTGCCTCCTAGCTGGGCAGGAAGGTGCAACGGATACTTACAAAGAAAGCCTTAACTCACAGAGACAGAGCATCTGAGGAAGAAAAGGGGTTTTATGAGCTCTGTTGCAGCAGACTTAAATGCACCTGCCTAACAGCCCTGAATGAACAACAGAGTTCATAGCTCAGCACTTGAGTTCCTATAAAGTACAGACCGCCTCCTCAAGCAGCTCCCTGTATATCCAAAGAGTCACCTCAAAAAGGACTAATCAGACTGACATTTTTTGGGCATCATTCTGGGACAAAGATAGCAGAAGAAGAAACTGGTAGCACCCCTCCCTGTTCTGCAGCGGCTACAGGTGTACCCCAGAGAAGCAGGGCCTGGAGTGGACATCAGCAGTTCTACAGCAGAGGGGCTAGACTGGTAGAAGGAAAACTAAGTAACAGAAATACTTCATCATCAACAATCTGGGCACCCACTCAGAGACCCAATGGAAAAGTCAGCAATTACTCAGACGACGACAAACCCGCAAAGATGGGAAGAAACCAGTGCAAAAAAGGAGGAAAACACCCGAAACCAAAACACCTCGCCTCCTACAAAGGACCAAAACTCCAAACCAGCAAGGGAACAAAACTGGACGGAGAATGAGTGTGATGAAATGACAGAATCAGACTTCAGAAGGTGGGTAATGAGCTAAAAGAACATGTTCTAAATCGATGCAAAGAAACTAAGAACCTTGAAAAAAGATTTGAGGAAATGATAACAGGAATGGATAACTTAGAGAGGAATATGAATGAATTGAAGAAGCTGAAAAACACAACACAAGAACTTCGCGAAGCATGCACAAGTTTCAACAGCCAAATTCACCAAGCAGAAGAAAGAATATCAGAAGTCGAAGATCAACTCAATGAAATAAAACGAGAAACCAAGATTAGAGAAAAAAGCGCAAAAAGGAATGAACAAAGTCTCCAAGAAATGTGGGACTATGTGAAGAGACATAACCTATGTTTGATAGGTGTACCAGAATGTGACGAAGAGAATGAATCCAAGCTGGAAAATACTCTTCAGGATATTATTCAGGAAAATTCCCCAACCTAGCAAGGCAGGCCAATAGTCAAGTCCAGGAAATACAGAGAACACCGCAAAGATATTCTGCAAGAAGAGCGACCCCAAGGCACATAATCGTCAGATTCACCAGGGTTGAAATGAAGAAGAAAATACTAAGGGCAGCCAGAGAGAAAGGTCGGATCACCCACAAAGGGAAGCCCATCAGACTCACAGCAGATCTCTCAGCAGAAACACTACAAGACAGAAGAGAGTGGGGGCCAATATTCAATATCCTTAAAGAAAAGAACTTTCAACCTAGAATTTCATATCCAGCCAAACCGAGCTTCATAAGTGAAGGAAAAACAAAATCCTTTGCAAACAAGCAAGTACTCAGAGATTTTGTCACCACCAGGCCTGCTTTACAAAGCTCCTGAAAGAGGTGCTACACATAGAAAGGAACAACCAGTACCAGCCATTCCAAAAACATACCAAATGCTAAAGAGCATCAACAAAATGAAGAATCTGCATCAACTAATGGGCAAAACAGCCAGCTAGCATCAAAATGGCAGGATCAAATTCAGACATAACAATATTAACCCTGAATGTAAATGGGCTAAATGCACTAATCAAAAGACACAGACTGGCAAATTGGATAAAAAACCAAAACCCATCAGTGTGCTGTATCCAGGAAACCCATCTCACAGGCAAGGATACACAAAGGCTCAAAATAAAGGGATGGAGGAAGATTTACCAAGCCAATGAAGAGCAAAAAAAGCAGGAGTTGCAATTCTCATCTCTGATAAAATAGACTTTAAAGCAACAAAGATCAAAAGAGACAAAGAAGGTCATTACATAATGGTAAAAGGATCGATACAACAAGAAGAGCTAATAATCCTAAATATATATGGACCCAATACAGGAGCACCCAGATATATAATGCAAGTTCTTAATGACTTACAAAAAGACTTAGACTCCCACACAATAATAGTGGGAGACTTTAACAATCTACTGTCAATATTAGACAGATCAACCAGACAGAAAATTAACAAGGATATCCAGAGCTTGAACTCAGAACCTGGAACAAGCAAACCTGATAGACATTTACAGAACTCTCCACCCCAAATCCACAGAATATACATTCTTCTCAGCGCCACATCACACCTTCTCTAAAATTGACCACATAATTGGAAGTAAAGCACTCCTCAGCAAATGCAAAACAACTGACACCATAACAAACAGTCTCTCAGACCATAGTGCAATCAAACTAGAACTTAGAATTCATAAACTAACTCAGAACCAGACAGCTTCATGGAAACTGAACAACTGGCTCTTGAATGTTGTCTGGATAAACAATGAAATGAAGGCAGAAATAAAGAAGTTCTTCAAAACCAACGAGAATGAAGACAAAACATACCAGAATCTCTGGGACACATTTAAAGCAGTCTCCAGAGGAAAATATATAGCAATAAGTGCCCATATGAGAAGAGTGGAGAGATCCAAAATTGACACCCTATCATCAAAATTGAAAGAGCTAGAGGAGCAAGATCAAAAAAACTCAAAATCTAGCAGAAGACAAGAAATGACTAAGATCAGAGTAGAACTGAAGGAGATAGAGACACAAAAAATCCTTCAAAAAATCAATAAATCCAAGAGCTGGTTTTTTGAAAAGATCAACAAAATAGACCACTAGCCAGATTGATAAAAAAGAAAAGAGAGAACAACCAAATAGATGCAATAATAAACGATAAAGGGGAAATCACCACAGATTCCACAGAAATTCAAACCATCATCAGAGAATATTACAAACAACTATATGCACATAAACTAGTAAACCTGGAAGAAATGGATAAATTCCTGGACACCTGTGTCCTCCCAAGCCTAAACCAGGAGGAAGCCGAAACTATGAATAGACCAATAACAAGGTCTGAAGTCGAGGCAGCAATTAAGAGCCTACCACTGAAAAAAAGCCCAGGTCCAGATGGGTTCACAGCTGAATTCTACCAGACACACAAAGAGGAGCTGGTACCATTCCTTCTGAAACTATTCCAAATAATCCAAAAAGAGGGAATCCTTCCCAAATCATTTTATGAGACCAACATCATCCTGATACCAAAACCTGGCAGAGACTCAACAAGAAAAGAAAACTTCAGGCCAATATCCATGATAAACATAGATGCAAAAATCTTCAATAAAATACTGACAACCCGATTGCAATAGCACATCAAAAAAACTTATCCATCATGATCAAGAAGGATTCATCCCAGGGATGCAAGGCTGGTTCAACATACACAAGTCTATAAACGTAATTCACCACATAAACAGAACCAAAAACAAAAACCACATAATTATCTCAATTGATGCAGAGAAGGCATTTGACAAAATTCAACAGCCCCTTATGCTAAAAACCCTCAATAAATTCGGTATTGACAGAACGTATCTCAAAGTAACAAAAGCTATTTATGACAAACCAACAGCCAATATCATACTGAATGGGCAAAAACTGGAAGCATTCCCTTTGAAATCTGGCACTAGACAAGGATGTGCTCTTTCTCCACTCCTATTCAATATAGTACTGGAAGTTCTAGCCAGAGCAATCAGGCAATAAAAAGAATAAAGGGTATTCAAATAGGAAAGGTGGAAGCCAAATTGTCTCTATTTGCAGACGACATGATAGTATACCTAGAAGACCCCATTGTCTCAGCCCAAAAACTCCTGAAACTGATAAGCAACTTCAGCAAAGTCTCAGAATACAAAGTCAATGTGCAAAAATCACAAGCATTCCTATACACCAATAACAGACTTAAAGAGAGCCAAATCAAGGACAAACTGCCATTCACAATTGCTACAAAAAGAATAAAATACCTTGGAATACAACTTACAAGGAACGTAAGGGACCTCTTCAAGGAAAACTACAAACCACTGCTCAATGAAATAAGAGAGGATACAAACAGATGGAGAAACATTCCATGTTCATGGTTAGGAAGAATCGATATCATGAAAACGGCCATACTGCCCAAAGTAATTTACAGAATCAATGCTATCCCCATCAAGCTACCAATGACCTTCTTCACAGAACTGGAAAAAACCACCATGAACTTCATATGGAACCAAAAGAGAGCCCGCATAGCCAAGTCAATTCTAAGCAAAAAGAACATAGCGGGGGGCATCACACTACCAGATTTCAAACTACACTACAAGGATACAGTAATCAAAACAGCATGGTACTGGTACCAAAACAGAGATATAGACCGATGGAACAGAACAGAGGCATCGGAGGCAACACAATATATCTACAACCATACAATCTTTGATAAACCTCACAAAAACAAGCAATGGGGAAAGGATTCCCTGTTTAATAAATGGTGTTGGGAAAAATTGGCTAGCCATGTGCAGAAACCAGAAACTGGACCCCTCCCTGATGCCTTACACTAAAATTAACTCCAGATGGATTAAAGACTTAAACATAAGACCTGGCACCATAAAAACCCTAGAAGAATATCTAGGCAAAACCATTCAGGACATAGGAGTAGGCAAGAAATTCATGACCAAAACACCAAAAGCATTGGCAACAAAAGCCAAAATTGACAAATGAGACCTAATCAAACTCTGCAGCTTCTGCACGGCAAAAGAAACAGTCACTAGAGTGAATCGGCAACCAACAGAATGGGAAAAAATTTTTGCAATTTACCCATCTGACAAAGGGCTGATACCCAGAATTTACAAAGAACTCAAAGAGATTTACAGGAAAAAAAAAAAAAGCCCATTCAAAAATGGGCAAAGGATATGAACAGACACTTCACAAAAGAAGACATACATGAGGCCAACAAATATATGAAAAAATGCTCATCATCACTGGTCATTAGAGAGATGCAAATCAAAACCACATTGAGATAGCATCTCACGCCAGTTAGAATGGTGATCATTAAAAAATCTGTGGACAACAGATGCTGGAGAGGATGTGGAGAAATAGGAACACTTTTGCACTGCTGGTGGGAGTGTAAAGTAGTTCAACCATTGTGGAAGACAGTGTGGCGATTCCTCAAGGCCTTAGAAATAGAAATTCCATTTGACTCAGCAATCCCATTACTGGGTATATATCCAAAGGACTATAAATCATTCTACTATAAGGACACATGCACACGAATGTTCATTGCAGCACTGTTTACAATAGCAAAGACCTGGAACCAACCCAAATGCCCATCGATGATAGACCGGACTGGGAAAATGTCTCACATATACATCATGGAATATTATGCAGCAATCAAAAATGATGAGTTCATGTCCTTTGTAGGGACATGGATGAATCTAGAGAACATCATATTCAGCAAAGTGACACAAGAGCAGAAAATTATAAACCGCATATTCTCACTCATAGGCGGGTGATGAAAAATGAGAACACACGGACACAGGGAGGGGAGTACTACACACTGGGGTCTATTGGGGGGAATACGGGAGGGACAGCAGGTGGGGGAGATGGGGAGGGATAGCCTGGGGAGAAATGCCAAATGTGGGTGAAGGGGAGGAAGGCAGCAGAACACACTGCCATGTGTGTACCTATACAACTATCTTGTGTGTTCTGCACATGTACCCCAAAACCTAAAATGCAATAAAAAAGGGGGGGAAAACTCTCCAAAGATCTCAGGAGATTTATTCTCCCATTCTTCCTCCCAAACAGTTCTGCAGAGTAGTTCTTATGAGTACCTTTCTCCAGGCAGCCACAGGGGTCCCAGGGAAAGCTGACTCCGCCCTTGTCTTCAGTATAATCTCATTCTCCTTGCCAGCCATTGGCTCAAGATTCTGACCTCTGTAGGGGCCTGAGGGCAAGGCCTGCAGCAATATCAATGCCACCAGCCTGGGGATGAAGCCAGCACCAAAGAGGTCAGGGCAGAGAGAAAAAAAAGGCCTGTATTTCTGATCATACTGTTGAGCCACTGAACCAAACTCTGAAAGCCTCGGAAGTCCTGTGGTAGTGAGATTATACATTTCTGTATTATCTGAATTGAGATTTTTGTTACTTGAAGCCGAAAGGATCCTTAAAACATGAAGAAATTATTAAGATGTCATTTAAATTGTGTTTAAACCACTGTGCTCCATTAAATATTTCTGTTTTTTAAATAAGGGATATTGCGAGTGAGATTACTATCTCAGGCCATTAAAAATGACATATAGGGAGGCAAAAACTTCCCAAAAATAAGTTGTAACTTCTCTATGATCCAAAAACTAAAGATGTTTGGTTTTCATAGATAATGAAAGAAGGAACTATGAAATAGTTTGAAAACATATCACATCTGCAGGTTACTTGGGTCCTGGATAACATGAATCAAAATGGAATTTTAATAAATTGAACCCTATTTTGAATGCACAGCAGACAGGATAGAGTCTCCATCAGTTACCATCAGTCTCCAACAGTCTTCTTTCAGTGCCTGGTGCACCAGTCTTGATTCTTACAGTTCAAGATACCATCCCTTCTTCCTAGAATGCCTTTCTCCCCTTCTTCCTCACCACTTCCCAGGCTCTTTTGATCCATCCTTCGTGTTTCTCTAGAACTGTCTTCATTCTTGTATCTCTATATTGTATTTTACATAGAGTTTTGGGAGCTGCCCAAAATTTGATTTATACATGTCAAATTCCCAATACAAGCATTCTTCTCCAATGCTTGCATTTTGAATTTTTTGAAGGCCTACTCCACACTAGATAATGGATTAAGCATTTTCACAAGGGTCAGATCAAAATCTGCACAAATCTCTATAGAGTACAAATCAATATGCCGTTTTAAAGATTAAGAAGATGGCACTTGGTGGGATTTCATAACCTGGCTAAGTCTACACAGTGAATGGTAGAGCCAGGAGCCTGACTCACAAGACCATGTTTTTGATCACTAGACTATACCTCTTAGGTAGATCATCATAAAAAAATGCTGTCAATAGGTTGCTAGTTCTTTATTACTACTATAACAAATTACCACTAACTTACTGATTTAAAGCAACAGAGACCAGAAGTATGAAATCATTCCGCTGGGCCAAAGTCACAGTGTCACAGGGTTGATTCCTCCCAGAGGATCTGAGAATCCATTTTCTTGTGTTATCAGCCTCTAGTGGCTGCCTGCATTTCTGGGCTCATGGCCGCTTTCTCCATCAAATCACCTTATTCCAATCTGCTTCCATCATCGCATCACCTTCTTTCTCTCATGTCTCCTTCCTTCGTTTCGTAAGGACCCTGTGATTACACTGGGCCCCCCAAGGTAATCCAGGACAATCACCCCATCTCAAGATCCTTAAGCACATCCGCAAAGTCCCTTTTCCCTGTAACAGTCACAGGTCCCAGGTGATTATGTGGACATCATTGCAGTCCGTTATTCATCCTACCGCATTAAGACAATCCAAGATAAAATGTCACAAAGAGAATGAAAAAAGATAAACACAAAAGAAAACTGGGAAAGAAGCTTACTGCAAATAAATATACACATGTTTGTGAGTTATTGGCAATCAAAGTCTGAATAAAATATGTTTTGTTAGTTAGAACCGCATACCAAGGAGCTCAACTATTAGAGTACCAGAATGAATGTGCTTTTCTTTCCATTCACTACATTCACCACTATCATTTACATTAAAGGCTAGGATGGAAACGATTTACACACATCAAATTCCCAATTCCCTGTTCCTCCCAACGAGTTCACATGAAATTCTGTCCTGTGCAACCAAAAGATGGAAAGGGAGAGAAGCCGGTGTGGGTGGAAGAAGTCAAGCCTGTGCACATGCCCTCTTTCCTGGACAGCTCCTGTTTCCCTCTAGAGTCTAGGTCTAGCCACTCATATAGGGCCCTGCTGCAACTTTAACCAATTAGGTCTTTATTTAAAATGAGATGGGAACCATCAGAGGGGTCTGAGCAGAGAGGTGATATGGTCCAACTTAAGTTCTAGCCTCACATTGGAGAAAGAATAAGGACGGAGCCTGCTGCGTGAAGAGAAGCCACTCCCGTGAGGATTCTGCCCTGGTTGCTCCTCTGGGCTTAAGCCCACTCCTCCATCTTCTCTCTGCTGGGCCATTGCAATGACTGTCTAAGTCCAGGCCACAAGTTTCTTCCCACTCAGGTGAGTTTCTCCCAAAGACAGTGAGCCACCGTCTTCGTCTTGCACACAGACCAAACTCTATTCTGCCCAACTCTTGTGCTAACAAGCTCTTATTAGCGCCATGTTTCCTTTATCATATCCCTGAGCCTCTTCTTTGTCATGGAAAACTGTTCTGGGCGGGGTGTGGTGGTTCGCACCTGTAATCCCAACACTTTGGGAGGCAGAGGTGGGCAGATCACTTGAGCTCAGGAGTTCGAGACCAGCCAGAAAACATGGTGAAACTGTCTCTACAAAAAATATAAAACATAGCTAGGCATGGTGGCGTGCACCTGTAATCCCCGCTACTTGAGAGGCTGAGGCACAAGAATTGCTTGAACACAGGAGGCAGAGGTTGCAGTGAGCCAAGTTTGTGCCACTGTATTCCAGCCTGGGCAACAGAGGGAGACTCCAAGACCCTGTCTCAAAAAAAAAAAAAAGACAGTTCCCGATCATTGCTCACCTCTCTCTATCAGCCTCTTTCAGTGCCTGAGTGCAACAGTCTTGATTCTTGTGGTTGAAGATACCATTTCTTCTGCCCAGAATGTCTTTCTCCCCTTCTCCCTCATCACTTCCCTGGCCTCTTTTGGTTCATTCTTTGTGTTCCCCTAGAACTGTGTTCATTCTCGTATCTCTATTTTGTATTTTACACAGTGTTTTGGGATCTGCTGTATTTGATGTACTCCTCCTTCTCGGGTACATATTGGTGTATTTTAGGCCTTGGATCTCAATAAGATGGAAATGTCAGAACACTAAAAGAAAGAAACTAGTCATAGTTTTCTTAGACCATTTTATTCCTTATTAAATATTGAGCTTTGCTCCAGGCACTCTGTTTACAGGGGGGAAACATCAATTGTTTGAACATCCTGGAGGTCCTGCCTGCTCACTTTTGCTGAAGGTAGAGAGAAACATCCTCCCTACTGCGCTGAGAGTTCAGCTTCTGCAGGGAATCTATTGAACCACCACTTGGTACCTAAATGGAGGAAAGTCAGGTTTCTTTTTATTATGTTTCAAGACTGAGAGCCTAGCAATTACAGCTCCTTGGTGAAAGCCAGCCACAAAGCCTCCTTTTGACTTAATCCCATTCATCCCTGGAAGGCAAAGCCCCAGAAATATTATTGGCCTCTCCCTAAATAAGCTGATGGAGTAAGCCTAGGCAGAAGGATACCTGCACAAAACATGGAATTTGCATGTCATTCAACCTTCCTTAGCACAAACACAGGTTTCTTTACCAAAAGGGTGCAATGACCTTTTGGCATGCCTTATTCATACATGTTTCTTTGTGTTTTCAGTTATCACTTAGAAAGGTGATTACGGAGGGGACTCAAGATGGCGCTGTGAGAACAACCCAGGATTGGAGCCCGCGTTGAATTCGCAAACGGTGAGTCAGTGCTGCATTTCCAGACTGATCTTTGTTGCCCACAGAACGGGGAAACTCCCAAGTATAAAAAGACACGGGACGCCAGGCAGTAGGTCTGCCTGGCGAAGCCGGCAGCCGGGGCGGCGGCGGCCGGCCCTACCCAGCAATCCCCACAGGGCGCGCTTGTCCGGGTGCCTTGTTGAACCGGCAACCTGAGACTTGAGAGGGCTGGACTTGAGACTGAACGAGACTTGCACAGTAGCCCAGCCCAGGGGATTGCAGGGACAGATCGTTTGGGATACCCAGTGGGACGAACAAAACCGCGATTTCAAACTATCCCGGGCAGACGGTCCGAGACGCTCTGTGGGGGAGGGGCGTCCACCACTACGGGGGCAACCTGCCCCAACTGAGATACACGCCCACTGCTGACGCAGCCAGCCGTTGCCGAGGCAACCCGTCCCTACTGAGATACACGCCCACTGCTGACGCAGACTGCCGTTGCTGAGGCAACACGCTACAACGAAGAGACTCCGCCGCAGGGCGTGGCGGAGACCACAGCAGAGCCGGCAGGAACAGCGCGAATCACACAACAGCAGGGCGGAGCCTCGGCAGCCAAACAGTGGCTAGTCTGCCTTCGAGCTGGGCAGGACACCTGATCGGACATCCAAAAATAAAGCCCAAACCCCTCAACACAGAGCATTTGAGAAAAAAAAAAGGGTTGTTTAATGAGCTGTGTTGCAGCAGAATCAAACATAGCAGCCTAACAGCCCTGAATGAACAACAGAGTGCACAGCTCAGCAATTAAACCCCTATAAAGTACAAACTGTCTCCTCAAGCAGCTCCCTGACCCCTCTATATCCAAAAGACTGTCATTAGGCAGGCATCATCCTGGGACAAAGACAGCAGAAAAAGAAACTAGTAGCATCCCTCGCTGTGCCACGGCTACTAGAGGTGCACCCCAGACAAGCAGGGTCTGGAGCGGACCTCAACAGTCGTTCAGCGAAGGGGCTAGACTGGTAGAAGGAAAACCAAGCAACAGAAATACTTCATCATCAACATTCTGGGTGTCCACTCAGAGACCCAAACGAAAAGTCAGCAACTACGCAGACGACCAGCGGACAAATCCACAAAGATGGGAAGAAACCAGCGCAAAAAGGAGGAAAACACCCGAAACCAGAACACATCGCCTCCTAGAAAGGACCAAAACTCCTCACCAGCAAGGGAACAAAGCTGGACGGAGAATGACTGTGACGAAATGATGGAATTAGACTTCAGAAGATGGATAATGAGAAACTTTTGTGAGCTAAAAGATCATGTATTAAATCAATGCAAAGAAACTAAGAACCTTGAAAAAAGATTTGAAAAAAGATTCGAGGAAATGATAACAAGAATGGATACCTTAGAGAGGAATATGAATGAATTAAAGGAGCTGAAAAACACAATACGAGAACTTCGCGAAGCAAACGCAAGTTTCAATAGCCGAATTGACCAAGCAGAAGAAAGAATATCTGAAGTCGAAGACCAACTCAATGAAATAAAACGAGAAACCAAGATCAGAGAAAAAAGCGCAAAAAGGAATGAACAAAGTCTCCAAGAAATGTGGGACTATGTGAAAAGACCTAACCTACGTTTGATAGGTGTACCAGAAGGGGATGAAGAGAATGAATCCCAGCTGGAAAATACTCTTCAGGACATCATCCAGGAAAATTTCCCCCACCTAGCAAGACAAGCCAACACTCAATTGCAGGAAATACAGAGAACACCACAAAGATATTCCACAAGAAGAGCAACCCCAAGGCACATAATCGTCAGATTCAACAGGGTTGAAATAAACGAGAGAATACTAAGGACAGCCAGAGAGAAAGGTCGGGTTACCCACAAAGGGAAGCCCATCAGACTCACAGCAGATCTCTCGGCAGAAACACTACAAGCCAGAAGAGAGTGGGGGCCAATATTCAACATTCTTAAAGAAAAGAACTTTCAACCCAGAATTTCATATCCAGCCAAACTGAGCTTCAGAAGTGAAGGAAGAATAAAATCCTTTGCGAACAAGCAAGTACTCAGAGATTTTGTCACCACCAGGCCTGCTTTACAAGAGCTCCTAAAAGAGGCACTACACATAGAAAGGATCGATCAGTACCAGCCATTCCAAAATCACACTGAATGCTAAAGAGCTTCAACATAATGAAGAATCTACAACAACTAACAGGCAAAACAGCCACTTAGAATCAAAATGGCAGTATCAAATTCACACATAACAATATTAACCCTAAATGTAAATGGACTAAATGCACCAATCAAAAGACACAGACTGGCAAATTGGATAAAAATCCAAAACCCATCAGTGTGCTGTATCCAGGAAACCCATCTCACATGCAAGGATACACAAAGGCTCAAAATAAAGGGATGGAGGAAGATTTACCAAGCTAATGGAAAGCAACAAAAAGCAGGAGTTGCAATTCTCATCTCTGATAAAATAGACTTTAAAGCAACAAAGATCAAAAGAGACAAAGAAGGCCATTACATAATGGTAAAAGGATCGATACAACAAGAAGAGCTAACGATCCTAAACATATATGGACCCAACACAGGAGCACCCAGATACATAAGGCAAGTTCTTAATGACTTACAGAAGGACTTAGACTCCCACACAATAATAGTGGGAGACTTTAACACTCCACTGTCAATACTAGACAGATCAACCAGACAGAAAATCAACAAGGATACCCAGGGCTTGAACTCAGACCTGGAGCAAGCAAACCTGATGGACATTTACAGAACTCTCCACCCCGAATCCACAGAATACACATTCTTCTCAGCACCACATCACACCTACTCTAAAATTGACCACATAATTGGAAGTAAAGCACTGCTCAACAAATGCAAAACAACTGAAATCATAACAAACAGCCTCTCAGACCATAGTGCAATCAAGTTAGAACTCAGAATTCAGAAACCGACCCAGAACTGCACAGCTTCATGGAAACTGAACAACTGGCTCTTGAATGTTGACTGGGTAAACAACGAAATGAAGGCAGAAATAAAGAAGTTCTTCGAAACCAATGAGAACGAAGACACAACGTGCCAGAACCTCTGGGACACATTTAAAGCAGTCTCTAGAGGAAAGTATATAGCAATAAGTGCCCATATGAGAAGAATGGAGAGATCCAAAATTGACACCCTATCGTCAAAATTGAAAGAGCTAGAGGAGCAAGATCAAAAAAACTCAAAACCCAGCAGAAGACAAGAAATTACTAAGATCAGAGCTGAGCTGAAGGAGATTGAGACACGAAAAACCCTTCAAAAAATCAATAAATCCAAGAGCTGGTTTTTTGAAAAGATCAACAAAATAGACAGACCACTAGCCAGATTGATTAAAAATAAAAGAGAGAACAACCAAATAGATGCAATAAAAAATGATAAAGGGGAAATCACCACAGATTCCACAGAAATTCAAACCATCATCAGAGAATATTACAAACAACTCTATGCACATAAACTAGTAAACCTGGAAGAAATGGATAAATTCCTGGACTCCTGTGTCCTCCCAAGCCTAAACCAGGAGGAAGCTGAAACTATGAATAGACCAATAACAAGGTCTGAAGTTGAGGCAGCAATTAAGAGCCTACCTCACAAAAAAAGCCCAGGTCCAGATGGGTTTACAGCCGAATTCTACCAGACACACAAGGAGGAGCTGGTACCATTCCTTCTAAAACTATTTCAAACAATCCAAAAAGAGGGAATCCTTCCCAAATCATTTTATGAGACCAATATCATCCTGATACCAAAACCCGGCAGAGACCCAACAAGAAAAGAAAACTTCAGGCCAATATCCATGATGAACATAGATGCAAAAATCTTCAATAAAATATTGGCAAGCCGATTGCAACAGCAAATCAAAAAACTTATTCATCATGATCAAGTAGGATTCATCCCAGGGATGCAAGGCTGGTTCAACATACGCAAGTCTATCAACGTAATTCACCACATAAACAGAACCAAAAACAAAAACCACATGATTATCTCAATTGACGCAGAGAAGGCATTTGACAAAATTCAACAGCCCTTTATGCTAAAAACCCTCAATAAACTCGGTATCGATGGAACGTATCTCAAAGTAATAAAAGCTATTTATGACAAACCAACAGCCAATATCATACTGAATGGGCAAAAACTGGAAGCATTCCCTTTGAAATCTGGTACTAGACAAGGATGCCCTCTCTCACCACTCCTATTCAATATAGTACTGGAAGTTCTAGCCAGAGCAATCAGGCAAGAAAAAGAAATAAAGGGTATTCAAATAGGAAAGGTGGAAGCCAAATTGTCTCTATTTGCAGACGACATGATAGTATACCTAGAAGACCCCATCGCCTCAGCCCAAAAACTCCTGAAACTGATAAACAACTTCAGCAAAGTCTCAGGATACAAAATCAATGTGCAAAAATCACAAGCATTCGTCTACACCAATAACAGACTTAAAGAAAGCCAAATCAAGAGCGAACTGCCATTCGCAATTGCTACAAAAAGAATAAAATACCTTGGAATACAACTCACAAGGAACGTAAGGGACCTCTTCAAGGAGAACTACAAACCACTGCTCAACGAAATCAGAGAGGACACAAACAGATGGAGAAACATTCCATGTTCATGGTTAGGAAGAATTAATATCGTGAAAATGGCTATACTGCCCAAAGTAATTTACAGAATCAACGCTATCCCCATCAAGCTACCATTGACTTTCTTCATAGAACTGGAAAAAACCACCATGAACTTCATATGGAACCAAAAGAGAGCCCGCATAGCCAAGTCAATTCTAAGCAAAAAGAACACAGCGGGGGGCATCACACTACCGGATTTCAAACTATACTACAAGGCTACACTAATCAAAACAGCATGGTACTGGTACCAAAACAGAGATATAGACCGATGGAACAAAACAGAGGCACTGGAGGCAACACAACATACATACAACTATACAATCTTTGATAAACCTGACAAAAACAAGCAATGGGGCAAGGATTCCATGTTTAACAAATGGTGTTGGGAAAACTGGCTAGCCATGTGCAGAAAGCAGAAACTGGACCCCTTCCTGACACCTTACACTAAAATTAACTCCAGATGGATTAAAGACTTAAACATAAGACCTGGCACCATAAAAACCCTAGAAGGAAATCTAGGCAAAACTATCCAGGACATAGGAGTAGGCAAGGACTTCATGAACAAAACACCAAGAGCATTGGCAACAAAAGCCAAAATAGACAAATGGGACCTAATGAAACTCCACAGCTTCTGCACGGCAAAAGAAACAGTCACTAGAGTGGATCGGCAACCAACAGACTGGGAAAAAATTTTCGCAGTCTACCCATCTGACAAAGGGCTGATATCCAGAATTTACAAACAACTCAAGCAGATTTACAGGAAAAAAACAAACAAGCCCATTCAAAAGTGGGCAAAGGATATGAACAGATACTTTACAAAAGAAGACATATATGAGGCCAACAATCATATGAAAAAATGCTCATCGTCACTGGTCATCAGAGAGATGCAAATCAAAACCACATTGAGATACCATCTCACGCCAGTTAGAATGGCGATCATTAAAAAATCTGGAGACAACAGATGCTGGAGAGGATGTGGAGAAAAAGGAACACTTTTACACTGTTGGTGGGAGTGTAAATTAGTTCAACCATTGTGGAAGACAGTGTGGCGATTCCTCAAGGCCTTAGAAATAGAAATTCCATTTGACCCAGCAATCCCATTACTGGGTATATATCCAAAAGACTATAAATCGTTCTACTATAAGGACACATGTACACGAATGTTCATTGCAGCACTGTTTACAATAGCAAAGACCTGGAATCAACCCAAATGCCCGTTGATAATAGACTGGATTGGAAAAATGTGGCACATATACACCATGGAATATTATGCAGCAATCAGAAATGATGAGTTTGTGTCGTTTGTAGGGACATGGATGAATCTGGAAAACATCATCCTCAGCAAACTGACACAAGAACAGAAAATGAAACACCGCATATTCTCACTCATAGGTGGGTGATGAAAAATGAGAACACATGGACACAGAAAGGGGAGTACTAAACAGTGGGGTCTATTGGGGGGAAAAGGGGAGGGCCAGTGGGAGGGGGAGGTGGGGAGGGATAGCCTGGGGAGAAATGCCAAATGTGGGTGAAGGGGAGAAGAAAAGCAAAGCACACTGCCATGTGTGTACCTACGCAACTGTCTTGCATGCTCTGCACATGTACCCCAAAACCTATAATCCAATAAAAAATTAAATAAAAAAAAAAAGAAAGGTGATTACATCTCATACATTATTGATGGGAGTACAGAATGACACAATCTCTATGGGGGAAATTTTGCAATGTTTCCAAAATTAAAAATATACTTTTACTTTAACCCAGAAATCCGATAGCTAGTAATTTATTCTACAAATATCCCTGCACATGTGCAAAATCACATGTGTACAAGATTACTCATTACTGCATAGTTTGTGATGATAAAAATTTGAAAGCAACGAAAATGCTCCTCATTAGAAGATTGTTTAAACCAGGGGTTTTCAACCAGGAGTGATTTATTTTGGTTGTCACAGCTGGAGAGAGGGACACTCAAGGCATCTAGCGGGTAAAGGCCAAGGATGCTGCTAAGCATCTTGTATCACACAGGACAGCCTCCACAACAAAAGCTATCCAGCCCCAATTCTCACTAAGACTGAGGGTGAGGAATCTTGGGTTAAACAATCAATCACACAATGGAATATTATGCAGCCATTACAAAATAGAATAGGAATATGTTCTGTGTATAAATATAAAAAGATCTTTAGAGTATAATACATTAAGTGAAAAAACAAGGTCAGGATGGTTTACCCGCTAACTTTTGTAAAAGAAAGAAAAAGAAAATATTAAAGTGTGTGTGTGTGTGTGTGTGTGTGTGTGTGTGTGTGCTCTGTCTGCATAAAGAAATACTAAAATGATACCCAAGGAACTAGTGAAGGTGATACCAAATGGGATTGATTGGACTGGGAGTGTGGGTTAGATGGGGACATAAATAGAAGCTGTCATTCTAATTTGGAATCACGTGTCCTTATTACTGATTCAAATCAATAATAAAGATTTAGGACACAAAAATAAATAAGACATGTGAGTGCTTTGAGAATAAAGGGATTATATACTGTGTCCCAATTATCTGGCATTACACCTGCCCTAAAAGAGACACTTAAATATTCATTTAAAAAATTGAGGTAAGGCACTGTGGCTCAGGCCTGTAATCCCAACATTTTGGGAAGCTGAGGCAAGAAAACTGCCTGGGGCCAGGAGTAAAAGACCAGCCTGGGCAACGTAACAAGACCCTGTTTCTAAAACAAACAAACAAATGAGATTTAAATTCGAAACAGTAGCTCTCATATTATTAATTACCTATGCATTCACGAGTGTTGGGCTAGTTAAAAAATAAAAGAATATCTTACTGCCTTCGGCCTCATGGAGGTTACAGTCAGGTATAGAAATAAACACATAAGACAGTTAACAATTCTTTGGGTGATTTCATGAAAAAAAATGGAATTTTACTCTATAGATTTTCAGAAAAATGAAAGGGAGCTAAATTAAGCTGTGAGCCAATTTATCAACTGCTCCTTTCATTGAACATGCAGATTTGTTCTTCGTTAATTTGCGAAGACATCTGACTTTGATTCAGAGGTTTACTATTTTAGTTAGTGGGTTGAAGCATAGAATTAAAACAGTGACATCACAACAAACTCCATTAGACAAGACAAAACAAATTAGCCGCTGCTGCTGATTCACTCGAATTATCATCCGTCCAGGAAAATGGTACTCAGTACTGAGGGATTGCTGCCCCCAAGAGGCTAATCAAAAAAACTCCAAAATAAAAAGGATGACGTTCAATTTCCAGAACCAGGCGATTGAGAAGGGAAGACAGGGCTGGAGCTTTGTTTTAGAAGAAAGTGAGACTGGAGCCCCTAATTCTGGAAGAAAGGGGGAAGAGAAGATTGTTTGGAGCTCCTAAAAGTAGAGATGAGTTTGTAGCAAAGGAAAAATCAGATAGTGAGCATCCAATGAACATCAAGGGCAGCCGCTTTAGTAAGTCTCCTTCTAAGTTGTTACTTTTTCCCTGTTTCTGCCCTGTATTTCTCCATAAATGTTTATGGATAGAAATCATTAAACATGATTAAAGGCTTCTGTGCTTATTTCAATTATTTAGGAAAAGCTGTGAGATTTTCTTCTACTCAGCAGTAGGCCAGAGACAAGCAAATCCCCATCAGAATCAACTATTAAATGAACTGGAAAGCCTGAAAACAAAATCATTGCACCTCAAAACTCTTCGTGAAGTTAGCAGGCAGAAGGAAGAGAGTCTGGAGCCCAGGCTCTAATCCAGCCAAGAGTTTGGGGAGCAAACTGCTTTGGGGGGCAATGGGGAGCAAACTCTTGGGCTCTCTTTCAAGACTGTAAGCTCCTACCTCATCAGATACCCTACCAAGAAATCCTACTGAGAAGAACTCAGTTGGTTTCCAGAGATTAGGAGCTTAAGTTCCCAGACTCTGCTGCCCCAGCTGGGGAGGATATTTTCAACTAAGTCAAGTTGGAATTCATGTGTGAACATTTATCTATGACTGCATGTGTTGTTGTACAGGTAGGTTAACTAAACATATGGGAGGTATGGTTTCTCTGTTCAAATTTCAAATTGCTAACTTACAGAAATTTCTGAGGAAGCAGAATAGCCTGGTAGAAAGACTTGAGACTTTGACGTCAAACAGACAGTAAATTAGGATTCTGCCCTATATTTGCTGTCAGTTAACTTCTCTGTAGATAATATATTATATAACTCCCTATATGTAAATATAAATTTCTGTGTATCTATAGATATATAAATATATGTAATATAAATATATATTTATATTTATAGATATATATTTATATATAATATATTTAATGTAAATATATAAATATGTATTTAAATATATATATTGCTATAGCTAGAGGATTTAGAAATGACATATATTAAGCACACGTAAATACTATGTGCTCCATGGTAGCTATTATTACCCAGTCATGACTAACCTGTAATATTTTATACAAAGTAGGAGCAAGTTTGATTGATGTGCCAAAAAATATGTAGTCCAGACACAGAAAAATGACAGGCCATTAGGAAGAGGGGGATCAATGTCAAAAGGAAATATGAGTAGATTTTACAGATAAGTGAGATCAAACCCAATCGAAAACCTGACAGTTCATTTGAATAAAATGTCATTACCGCCTTGAAATATTTGCAGATATAGAAGACATAAAATTTAAAATGTGCATTCAAGCTTGATTAAATATGAGACCATTAGGAGAGATTTGTTATCCATATCAAGAAAATCACTTGAGTCATGGGACTATACCTCCTAAATAGGGCTTTGACAGTGACAGATCTATATAGTTCTGAAAATAGGACCCTGTTTTTAAAGAGGCATATGATTATGGGTAAGAGTTTATCCCAATTAAATACCATGTTAGAGGCCTTCCTGGAGCTGTGGTAGCAAATTATCAGAAACTTGGTGGCTTAAAATGACATAGACCTATTCTCTCGTAGTTCTAGGGGCCAGAAGTCTAAAACCAAGGTGTCTGCAGGGCCACACTCATTCCAAAGGCTCTAGATAAAAATCCTTCCTTGCCTCTTCCAGCTCCTAGTGGTTGCTGGCACTCCTTGGTGTCCTTGGCTTGCAGCTGTATAACTCCAGTCTTAAAAATATTTACAAAAGTAGGGTTAGGGTTATGGTAACTATATAAATAAAAATTTTAAATTTGGGTTTTAATTTTAATATCATAAATGTCAATACAAAAAACACAAAAAAACAAATGCTCTTTGAGATTCTCTTCTTTTTTTTAAGAGTTAAAATAATCCTGAGACCAAAATCTGAGAACTAACAAGTTAAAAGAATTTGATTTATATATATTTTCATGTCTGATTTATTAAAGACATAGAAGTTCCCTAAGAACCTCAGAAAATCTTCCTTGTTAGATTTGTAATTCTGTCTTTTGAAGTATTTGAGAGAACCATATTGTTCCTGTGTAATTGAAATATCATAAGACATGTCTGAAGTATATAAGCAGTGTTATCTAAGGTAAATCGATTTGCATTTACAAATTAATTAAATATTCATTAAAGAATCAGTGATAACTTCATATTTTTGTATAGAATTTACTAGCTTGATTTTATAAATGTAATAGTAAGATTTTTTGCAAATGAGATTGCTTTCTTGATTTCTCTTCTTGCTGGTTCATTGTTGGTGTATAGAAACTTATTAATTTTTGTATGTTGATTTTGTATCTGGAAGCTTTACTGAATTTATCAGTTCTAAGAGTTTAAATAATTTAAATAATAAAGGGTATATTTTTTAAAGTTTAAATTAAACTTTTAATAAGTAACATGTTATTTACAACACAAATAAACATAGTAATCTTTTCTACGCACAATAGAAATTTAGATATTAAAATATATTTCTAAAACCTATTAACAGGTGTTAGGAGCATAGAAAACTAAAAAAATAAGACACAGAACAGACACATTTTGATAAAGTGCCAAGAGATATCAGAAGTGTCTCCAGGAGGAACCTAATAATTAGCATCCTTGGGGTTGGGGTTGTCAAGGAGGAGGTGTCTGTCACAAGGCCCTTGGTAAGGGCAGGGAAATTCTAGAGAGGAATAAAGCCCAATAGAGGCCAAGGACATTAGTGATAATCTTTATCACCCTCTTAGGTATTAATTCCTTATCAGATAAGTAGTTCGCAAATATTTTCTCCCATTCTGCAGGTTGCCTCTTCACTCTCTTGATTGTTTCCTTTTCTGCTCCAAAGCTTTTTAGTCAGATATAATTCCATTTTTCTATTTTTGCTTTTGTTACCTGTGCTTTTGAGGTTATCTTCATAAAATCTTTACCCAGACCAATATCCTGATTTCCCATATGTTTTCTTCTAGTAACTTCATAGTTTAGGGTCTTACACTTTAGCCTTTAACCCATTTTCAGTTGATTTTTTTATATGATGAAAGATAGGGGTCTAGTTTCATGCTTCTGCATATGGTTATCCAACTGTTTATTACTGATTCAATCTCATTAATGATTAATGATTTAATTACTCTTAATTGTTCTGTTCAGGCTTTCTATTTCTTCTTGGTTCATTCTTGGTACATTGTATGTGTCCAGGAATTTATCTATTTCCACTAGGCTTTCCAATTTGTGGGCATATAGTTGTTCAAAGCAGGTCAAATAATTATTTGTATTTCTTTTTCTTTATTTCAATAGCTTTAGACCTACAAGTGGTTTTGGTTACATGAACGAACTGTGTAGGGGTAAAGTGCGGGCTTTTAGTGTATCCTTCACCCAAATAGTGTACATTGTACCTAATAGGTAATTTTTCATTCCTCACTCCCTCCCACCTCCCCTCTTCTGTGTCTCCCATGTCCATTATACCACTCTCTATGCCTTTGCATACACATGGTTTAGATCTCACTTATAAATGATAATATGCAATATTTCATTATCTGTTCCTAAGCTACTTCATGTAGGATAATGGTCTCCGGTTCCATCCAAGTTGCTACAAAAGACATTATTTCATTTATTTTACGGCTGAGTAGTGTTCCATGTTGTAAACATATACTGCATTTCCTTTATCCAGTTGTCAGTTAATGGGCATTCAGGTTGATTCCATTATCTTTGCAGTTGCGAGTAGTGCTGTGATAAACACACATACGGATAGCTTTTTGATATAATAATGTGTGTTACTTTGGGTAGATACCCAGTAATGAGATTACTGAATTGAATCACAGATCTACTCATAGATATTTCTTAAATCTCCATACCATTTTTCCATAAAGGTGGTACTAATATACATTCCCACCGGCAGTGTGTAAGTATTCTGTTTTTACTATATTTGCACCAGCATCTATTGCTTTTGACTTTTTAATAATGGTTCCTCTGGCTGGGGTAGGATGGTATCTTATTGAGATTTTAATTTTTAATTTCCCTGATGATCAGAGATGTTGAGTATTTTCTCACTTATTTGTTGGCTATTTGTATTTCTGCTTTTGAGAAATGTCTGCTCATTTCACTTGGCCCGTTTTTAGTGGGATTATTTATTTTTCTATTGTTGATTTGTTTGAGTTCCTTGTAGATTCTGGATATTAGTCCTTTGTTAGATGAATAGTTTGCAAATACTTTCTCCTATTTTGTAAGTTGTCTGTGTAATCTATTAATATATACCTAATTAGCATATTAGTCTAATTAGGTCCCATTTATGTATTTCTTTATTTTGTCACATTTGTTTTTTACCTTAGTCATAAATCCTTTGCCTAGGCCAATGTCCAGAAGAGTTCTTCCTAAGTTTTATTCTAGAATTTTTATAGTTTCAAGTGGTAAAGTCTTTAATCTAGCTTGAGTTAATTTTTGTATTTGCTGAGAGAGAAGGATCCAGTTTCATCACTCTACATGTGTCTATCCAATTTTCTCAGCACCATTTATTGAATGTGATGTTCTTTCCCCAGCACATGTTGATCTGCTTTGTCAAAGATCAGTTGGTTTTATGTATTTGGCTTTATTTCTTGGTTCTCTGTTCTTTTCCATTGGCCTGTGTGTCTACTTCTAAACCAGTAGCATACTGTTTTAATTACTATAGCCTTAGAGTATAATTTGAAGTCAGATAATGTGCTGCCTCAAGATTCATTCTTTTTTCTTAGGATTGCTTTGGCTAATCAGACTCCTTTTTGGTTCCATATGAATTTTAGAATTGTTTTTTCTAATTCTGTGAAAAATGATATTGGTAGTTTGATAGAAACTATATTGATTGCAGATTGCTATGGACAGTATGATCACTTTCACAATATTGATTCTTCCAATTCATAAACATGGTCTGTGTTTCCATTTGTTTGTGTCATGTATTATTTCTTTCATCAGTATTTTGGAGTTCTCCTTGTAGAGATCTTTTGCCTTCCTGGCTAAGTATATTCCTAGGTATTTTATTCTTCTTGTGACTATCGTAAATGGGATTCAGTTCTTGATTTGATTCTCAGTTTGATTATTACTGGTGTATAGCAGTATTACTGATTTGTATACATTGATTTTGTAACCTGAGACTTTACTTAATTCATTTATCAAATCTAGAAGTCTTTTGGAGGAGACTTTAGGATTTTCTAGGTATAAGATCATGTCCTCAGCAAACAGAGATAGTTTGGCTTCCTCTTTTCCATTTTGAGTGCCTTTTATTTCTTTCTCTTGCCCGATTGCTCTGTCTAGGACTTCAGATTCTTTCCATGGTAACCACTGTAGTGTCTCCTTTTCTGTTTCAGACTGTATTTATTTGGATCTTCTCTCTTTTTTTCTTGGTTAGCCTAGCTAATTGTTTGTTAATTTTTTTTATCTTTTCAAAAGGCAAACCTCATTTTTTTAAATTGCATTTTAGGTTTTGGGGTACATGTGCAGAAGATGCAAGATAGTTGCATAGGTACACACGTGGCAGTATGTTTTGCTGCCTCATATTTTAATCCGTTGTAATTTTTCTAGTTTCAATTTTATTTCTTTCTGCTCTTATATTTATTGTTTCTTTCCTTCTACTAATTTTAGGAATAGGTTGTTCTTGCTTTTTTAGTTCTTTGAGATGCATTAGTTGGTATCTGAAATCTTTCTAGTTGTATGATATAGGCATTTATTGCTATAAACTATTGCCTTAATACTGCTTTTGCTATTTCCCATAAGTTTTGCTGTGCTGTATTTTTATTTTCATTTGCTTAATTAAATTTTTTAATTTTCTTCTTAATTTCTTAATTGACCTGTTGGTGACTCAGGAGCATGTTGTATAATTTCCATGTATTTGTAAAGCTTCAAAAGTTCTTGTTATTGATTTCTAGTTTTATCCCATTGTGTTCAGAAAAAAAATTAATATGATTTAAATCCTTGTAAATTATTGAGACTTATTTTGTGGCCTAATACGTGGTCTGTCCTAGAGAATGTTCCATGTGCTGATAAAAAGAATGTGTATTTTGCAGCTGTTGAATGCAGTGTTCTGTAAATGTCTATTAGGTCCATTTGGTCTAAAGTACAGTTTAGATCCAATGTTTCTTTTTTATTTCTTTTTTTTTTTTTTCCTGTCTTAGTTTTATTTATATAAATAGCACAGGAGAACCCCAGCCCCATGCAGATGGCAGCCCAGGGGGTTGCACCAGTCCTTCTGTCCTCACGTTGGCAGACAGAGATATCTACCCTGAAGCTTTTGTAGGAGCCTGTGTACCTTTGGGAGCCTGAGCTGGAACTGAAGCTGGAGCTGCAGCCTGGGCCTTTGTTTGATCCTTGGTCTTGGCCTTGGCCTTTGGCCAGCAGAGCCTGAGCTGCTTGGCAATGCAGGCACGAGCATGCTTCCCGAGCTTGGAGTGGGCAATGTAGGCAAGTCGATTGAGCTTGGGGCTGATACCCTTTGGGAACTTGGACTTAACCTCCTTGGACTTTATGAGGGCCTTGATGGCCTCGGCACGTGCACTCATGGCCTTGGCATTGCTGGCCTGCATCTTCTTTAGGCCCTCCTTGTTGTGCTTCTTGGCAAAGCACATGGTCCTTAGGAACTTGGGGCCCACCCCCTTAAGAGATTCATATCTTTGTGATCGGGGTTTCTTGATACCATTTCTGTGCCATTTTCGGGTCTGATTGTGTGTAGTGTGGTTCTTGGACTTGGCCATATCTACACCTAAGCCATGGCTCCTGAAGCACCTAGAACCGGAAGAGAGCATCCAACGTTTCTTTATTGATTTTCTGTCTGGATGATCTATTGATGTCCAGTGCTGACCGTGGGATCTTGAAGTCCCCAGCTGTTATTGTATCATAGTCTGGCTCTCCCTTTAGTTCTAATATTTGCTTTATATATCTGGGTGCTCTTGTGTTGGGTGCGTATATATTTACAGTTGTTATGTCTTCTTGCTGAATTGATCTTTTTTCATTATATAATAAACTTCTTTACCTCTTTTTACCATTTTGACTTAAAGTGTGTATTATCTCAGATAAATACAGCTACTCCTGCTCACTTTGGGTTTCTGTTTTTGTTTTTGCTTTTGAAATATCTTTTTCTATTCCTTTATTTTCAGTCCATATGTTTCTTTATAGGTGAAGTGAGTTTCTTGTAGGTAGTATATAATTGGGTCATTTTTTTAAGTCTATTTACCAAGTCTATGCCTTTTAAGAGAAAGATTTAATTTATTTACATTCAAGATTAGTATTGATAAATGAGAGATTACTCCTGTCATTTTGTTAATTATTTTCTGATTGTTTTGTACATCCCTTTTTCTTTCTTCTTCTTTTTTTGTTTATCATTGTGGTTTTCTGGAATTATAAGGGGTTTTTTTTCTCTTTATCCTTTATTTGCTCTATCAGTGAGCTTTATACTTTTGCATGTTTTCATGACAGTGACATAATCTTTGACTTCAAATGTAGTATTCCCTCAAGCATTTCTTGTAAGGCTGATCTAGTGATAATTAATTCCCTCAGGTTTTGCTTGTCTGGGAAATACTTTATTTCTCCCTCATTTCTGAAGGATAACTTTGCTAGGTTTCTTATATCTGCTTCTGCATTCAATATATTGTTATATGTTGATTTGGTTAAAGTATATAAAGAGCATTCAGATTAACAGAAATAAGTATTTGGAAAAGGTAGGAGTATTTTTAATAACATTTTCAAATAATTATGGCTATTCTTCTTTGATACTACACCAGAATTCTACAAGTGATAGTTTCGTAAAAGTTAATTGCAATGATCCAAAATCATACCTTTTGTACTCTGTAACATCAAAATCCATTGGTCTTTCTTGCAATCAAATAGCATGATTTTGTAACATCATACATTGGTCATTTGGAATATATTGGTTCATTGAGTTAATTAATTCTTCCAAATGTGGACACATTTTACTTCAAAATATCAAAAAAAGTGTCAATATTACCCCTGATCTCAGTAAGTGCTGAGAAACTGTCAAACTGACAGACTTGAGTATCTAATTTTATCTTGAAAACCAAATTTTGTTTTGTTTTGTTTTGGCTACAGTAACCAAAACAGCATGGTACTGGTACCAAAACAGAGACATAGACCAATGGAACAGAACAGAGGCCTCAGAAATAATGTCACACATCTACAACCACACATCTACAACCATCTGATCTTTGACAAACCTGACAAAAACAAGCAATGGGAAAAGGATTCCCTATTTAATAAATGACGTTGGGAAAACTGGCTAGCCATGTGCAGAAAGCTGAAATTGGACCCCTTCCTTACACCTTATACTAAAATTAACTGCAGATGAATTAAAGATTTAAACATAAGACCTAAGACCATAAAACCCTGGAAGAAAACCTAGGCAATACCATTTAGGACAGAGGCATAGGCAAGGAGTTCATGACTAAAACACCAAAAGCAATGGCAACAAAAGCCAAAATAGACAAATGGGATCTAATTAAACTTAAGAGCTTCTGCACAGCAAAAGAAACTATTGTTAGAGTGAACTGGCAACTAACAGAATGGGAAAAAGTTGTTGCAATCTACCCATCTGACAAAGGGCTAATATCCAGAATCTACAAAGAACTTAAACAAACTTACAAGAAAAAACAAACAACCCCATCAAAAAGTGGCTGAAGGATATGAACAGACACTTTTCAAAAGGTTATGCAGCTAACAATCATATGAAAAAAATGCTCATCATCACTGGTCATCAGAGAGATGCAAATCAAAACCACATTGAGATACCATCTCACACCAGTTAGAATGGCGATCATTAAAAAATCTGGAGACAACAGATGCTGGAGAGGATGTGGAGAAATAGGAACACTTTTACACTGCTGGTGGGAGTGTAAATTAGTTCAACCATTGTGGAAGACAGTGTGGCGATTCCTCAAGGACCTAGAAATAGAAATTCCATTTGACCCAGCAATCCCATTACTGGGTATATATCCAAAGGATTATAAATCGTTCTACCATAAGGACACATGCACACGAATGTTCATTGCAGCACTGTTTACAATAGCAAAGACCTGGAACCAACCCAAATGCCCATCAATGATAGACTGGACAGGGAAACTGTGGCACATATACACCATGGAATATTATGCAGCCATCAAAAACAATGAGTTCATGTCCTTTGTAGGGATATGGATGAACTTGGAGACCATCATTCTCAGCAAACTGATGCAAGAACAGAAAATGAAATACCGCATGTTCTCACTCATAGGTGGGTGTTGAACAATGAGAACACATGGACACAGGGAGGGGAGCACTACACACTGGGGTCTGTTGGGGGGAACAGGGGAGGGACAGTGGGGAGTGGGGAGTGGGGAGTTGGGGAGAGATAGCATGGGGAGAAATGCCAGATATAGGTGAAGGGGAGGAAGGCAGCAAATCACACTGCCACGTGTGTACCTATGCAACTATCTTGCATATTCTTCACATGTACCCCAAAACCTAAAATGCAATAAAAAAAAAACAATAGCAAGGACTTGGAACCAACCCAAATGCCCATCAATGATAGACTGGACTTTTAAAATGTGGCACATATACACCATGAAATACTATGCAGCCATAAAAAAGGATGAGTTCATGTCCTTTGCAGGGATATGGATGAATCTGGAAACCATCGTTCTCAGCAAACTGACACAAGAACAGAAAACCAAACACCACATGTTCTCATTCATAAGTGGGTGTTGAACAGTGAGAACACATGGACACAGGGAGGGGAGCATCACACACTGGGGCCTGTTGGGGGATGAGGGGGCTAGGGGAGGGATAGAAGGAGGTGGTATTGGGGAGGGATAACATTAAGAAAAATACCTAATGCAGATGACGGGGGGGGTGGATACAGCAAACCACCATGGCACGTGTATACCTATGTAACAATTCTGCACGATCTGCACATATACCCCAGAACTTAAAGTATAATAATTTTTTAAAAAGAAAACCAAAATTTTATGATTGGCAAAGAACTGTCAGTTGTTTTTTTAAAAAAAACGGTAGGCTCCTAACAGGCAAATAACATGTAGCAGGTGGGGGGAACAAACATACAGCAACTTATATTATTATGAAAATAATCTTGACCTTGAGGATCCCCTGAAAGGGTCTTGGGCAACCTAAGAAGTTTAAGGACTTACTTTGAAGCCCATGCTCTTAACTACTTTCAACATTTAAAAGCAGAGAAAGAAAAAACAGCAAAGAATACACTAGCTAGAGAACTTACTATAATACCTATGTGTATCCAACTTCCACCAAATTATAAATTTATTTATCATTTCTATTCTTACTTGAAAACCTTTTCAAGGATGCAGTTTAATCCCTTGATTAAGAAAGTAGAATTACCTTTATTGGGCTTGCAACGTCAGTTGGGCTTATGATATCAGGTACAAGGGCTGAGAGCTTCTCCCAGGATGATTCAATGTGAGCCATTTCCTGAGCAGCTTCTTTCAGAAAAAGAACTTAGCAGACCTAACTTCTTACACAGCTTTTTGTGATTAAGTTAAGATTCTGCAATATCTATCCAAATCCAACTTATACTCTTACAGTCTGAATTGAGTACACTAAACTCCACACCCCCAAGCTTGAGTTACAACACTCTAGTACAGTATTTTATGAGATTCTATAGCTCAAGTTCACTGATTCTAACATGATTGTTCAGTGCTGACTTCCCATAGCATTCTTCCTCCAATGCTCAGTACTGACAAACTACCAAGTTAGATATGTCCTTGTTTTTAACTAAAGTAAGTTATTTTTGCCTTGTTTCATGAAAGGTTTAAGAGGCATGGCATAGTGTTCATGCGTGTAGGTATCCAAGTCAAAAGGACACGAGTCTTAAGTTCAATCTTTCTGAGCCTCCTGATGAGGTTCCTTCTACATCTTATACAGCTATTGTAGAAAAAAGTAAAAGACACCATTTATGGAAATGTTTAATGTACTATTAGACCCACAGTTGACCTTCATTACATGTTATTTGTTTAGGTTTACAGAAGAAGTTTAGATCATTAAATATGAACAAAAAGTTAAGCTTAGAACCAAAGAGATTTTAATCCAGAAAAGACTTTTAAGACAATGGGGGAAGTAGAATACAGATGCAGAAGCCGTATGGTGCAGAGGACATGGCGAGTGCCACCAAGGTCCCATATCAGTAACCTGTAGCCCAGAGGCTGCCTTCAGGGTCAGCCCCTTGAGGAGCAGTTACCACTACAAGCAAAGGAGCAAAGGCAGGGAGAATGTGGTGAAGCCAGAGGGAGCAGTCACAGTCACAGTAGAAGAGGGACAGCCAACAAGGGATGGGAGGATGCAGTCAACCACAGATATCCAGGAAGCGGGAAGCTATGGAAATAAACACGCTGGCCTTCCTGTCTTATCTCCATCCCGTCTCCGCCAGGGCCTCCCATTTACTAGGAGCTAGGAAGAAAGGAAACCCATTGACAATAAAGGTCATTCTCTCAGAGCACAGAGAAGAATGAAGAAGGACAGAAAGTGGACCTGGAGGGGTAAATGAAAAATAAGATACCTCGGTTTAAAAGCAGTCTTTTTTCACCTGGGGGCACAGGTAACAACAAAGACTGCTTTTAAACCGAGATATCTTATTTTCCCTAGCCCCCAGCATGACAGGGTTGTCCCACTCTGATTGACCTGACGATGAGCTGGCTTAAGCAAGCAGCATAAGCATCCTCTTCTCCTCGTGGAAGAGCCTTTCCCAATCTCATCTTTCCGTAGTCCTGATGGCCTCATTCTCCCAGGTCCCCAAAGGCACCAGGTTCTCAGCAGTTTGTTTCCTCAGAAAATTCCTATATTCTGTTGGCAGCCAAATCTAGACTGCTTGGTTTTCAAACCAAGGCTGAGTTTCCCCCTGATGCTTTCACTCTTGCCCCATAAGAAAGGGGACGCTGCTGAAAGTCAACCCCTCTTGTGTATCCAGCAGACTTGAGAACATTTCTCTCTGGATAAAGCAGGTGAAGGGACTAGGGGGAACTCGTGACTTCTCTTCTTCGTGATTCTGCCTTGGTTTTCCTTTATCTTTAAAGCCTACTTCATAGAACACGGCATTAAGCCCTGACGTGTGCCACTGGTGCCCTGTGTGGGCCACCACCCAGCCCAGCAGGAAGGAACACAAAAAAATAGCCACTTTGCAAGCTGTGGGTCACCTTATTGTAAATGTCAAAAAGAAAGTGGGCTGATGCCCTCCTTAATCTGTAAACTTCACAGGTATTCATAAAGCAAATACAAAGGGTAGTGAATATGCCTCCTCACCAAAAAGACTTTTTGTAACAGATGTTGAAAGAAAATTTAGTTCTGTAATTCTTAACAGAAAATTGTAAACAATATGTGTATGTCATAGTTGACATGAAAATAAGTCTCATTCAATTTAGCAAATATCTTTTTAGCTCCTGTTATGCACTACGAGTTTTGGTAAGAACAAGAGAAACAAAAGGTGGGGCTGAGAATTTAGCAAAAATAAAATTGGGACCATTCATATGGCAATAATCCTAACTTAAAAAATAACTTGCTACTTCATGACCAAATGGAATCATCCTATTCTTATAGCCAAAAATCTATGACACCTCTTCCCAGTGCTTCTCCCTCCTTCGAGGCGCTGGGCTGCTCATCCTATGGCTGGAATGGCAGCTCCATGCTCTCACTGACCCCAAATCTCTGGCCACAGTTGATTTATACAGGCTTGGTTTTCTAAGCTAAGCTGGTTCAATGGGATTTTTTGGGAATTTTTGACCATCTGACCCAGAAATCCAAATTAACCCTTCTCTGGCATTAAAATAAAAAAAAAAAACTTTTGAATTGATTATGTCTTTCATTAGTGAAACCATGACATGTAAAACTCAAGGATTCAGTGGACACGTCATGTGCAGAAAGTGCATGAAATAAGGAAGAAGGAAGCCCACCTACTAAGTGCACAGGCAGTCAAGACCTGGGAAAAAGGCCCTGGTGGTACTTTCTTACCTGGTTCCATCGGTTCTCTGACTCTGCTCTATCTCTTCCCTGATAGAGTTTTGGAGGTCAATACTTCCTTAACTCTGAAGATAGCCTCTGAGGCTGACAACTCTCACCCAATCAGTGAAAGCCACTGCATCTTTAATAAGTCTCCTAAGTAACACAGCCTTGTTGCACACACTTCAGTAAACAGAGGCATGTCCTGAGCTGTCTTGCTATAATGGTGACACCTCTGAGGTGTCAGGGAAATCAGGAATGGTCCAAGGCACCGCTCGCTGCGAAGGTTGTTTGTGCTGGAGGGTAACTCCCCCAGCACACTGACCTCCCTCTCCCAGGTTCTTCCACAGGCTCCAGTGCTGCTTCCCCATGTCTGGACGCACTCTCCCTCCCCCACCAATGACTCTGTTTCCCCCTGGACACTTATTTTCTGCTGTCCATGGTCCCCACATCTCAACTCTCATCAGCATGACCACTCATCTGGTGTTGAGAGAACACAGCTGCTCAGTGGGGGGAAATGTAACTGCCCTGAATCCAGCAGAAACACAAAAGGGCATGAAATTCCCTACCACATTGTGAAATGTGAGTTCAGTTCTATGTCAGTGTATAAAAGTAATAAATGTTCTCATGATAGCAAACAAAATTGAAGGACCACCAGGGCTGTCTTGGGGAGAGACCTTCTTCCACTACGAAGATATCTATTATTCCAACACTGCTATTACTTTAGTCACCATGTATACCTATAATGTCACCATGTTCATGTACATTCTTCTTGTCACCTCAGCATGCACTCTTATCTATCCCTAAACTCCAGCATTGCTGCTACCAATTAGGAGTAAATTCTAGCGTGTCACTAAAGCATTAAAACGTCACTTGTGGCTGGGTGCGGTGGCTCACACCTGTAATCTCAGCACTTTGGGAGGCCGAGGCAGGCAGATCACTTGAGGCCAAGAGTTCGAGACCACCCTGGCCAACATGGTGAAACCCTGTCTTTACTGAAAATACAAAATTTAGCTGGGTGTGGTGGTGCATGCCCATAATCCTAGCTACTCAGGAGGCTGAGGCATGAGAATCTCTTGAACCTGGGAGGTGGAGGTTGCAGTGAGCCAAGATTGTGCCACTGCACTCCAGCCTGGGCAAAAGTGCAAGACTCCATGTCAAAAATAAAAAATAAAATAATTTTTTTAAAAAATGACTTGTCTAATGTACCCATATCATAGAAGTGGTACCTATCCTAACTACATAAGTAATTTCATTACTTTAGAAAGGGATGAGAATCTTAAATTATTGCTTAGAAGTAACTTTGAGCTTATTGTTAAAAAATCACCAATGAAATTTCTCCTTTTGGTTTAAAGTTTGTTAAATGGCATAATTTTGGCTTATGATGGGAAGTGATTTTTCTACTAAACTAATTTGTCCGTGTGTTGTTATGATTTTTATCTCAGGAATCTTTGCAAACATTAAGAAATTCTTCTTTCTGATCACCTTATATTATAATTAAAACAGTTACCAGCCAGGCGCAGTGGCTTACGCCTGTAATCCCAACACTTCTGGAGGCTGAGGCAGGTGGATCTCAAGTGGATCTCAGGTGGTCAGGAGTTCAGGACCAGCCTGGGCAACATGGTAAAACCCTGTCTCTACTAAAAATACAAAAATTAGCTGGGCCCAGTGGTGCATGCCTGTAATCCCAGCTACTCGGGAGGCTGAGGCAAGAGAATCGCTTGAGCCCACGGGGCAGAGGTTGCAGTGAGTTGAGATTGTGCCATTGCACTCAAGCCTGGGCAAGGCAGAGCAAGACTCTGTCTCGAAACACAAACCACAATAGCAGCAACAGCAACGAAAACAAGTTACCATTTGTTACTAGCAGAAACTTGTCTTTACCTTAGCATTTAGGTCAGATCCAACATGTAAAGTCCTTGGCTTATCCAAAAATAGATTATAAATGAAATAACTTATCTAAAAGAGAAAAGCAAGAAACATCTTCTTTGGAGTGTATACTGTTGCAAGGAGCTGATTTAATGCCAAATTGGAGACGTTTTTAGCCTGCTTTCCCAACTGAGACCAAACAGATGCCTTCCCGTTTGAGGGGGTGTCACAGGGAATTGTGTGAGCAGTCGTCACATATGTATGCTCAACAGAATTCAGCATAAACAATTGGGAAATTGCAGTCTGGTAAGAAATTTATGATTAGCTCGTCTCTTTAGGTATACTCATGCTATGAAAGACAGAACTGCTTGCTTGTGTTCTCTGAATTTCCATTTCTCCAGCCAGAATGGTGAGCTACAAAGATAACATGGATAATAGAAATCCTAGAAACTATTAACCATAAATATTTATGGAGTACCTATTCTGCTCAAGGCAGTTTGCTCAGCAAATCTGAGACTCTACCATATCAAAGAGTCTTAACAACACGCAGCAGCTGTTACTACAGTTCATGTCTTGCCTAATAGCAAAGAAGACAGTCCTGACTGTGTTGACACCTGCCCTGGAAGGCATGCCTCCAAGCACGGCCGCACTTCATCCTCAACTAAGGACCTCTGCATCCTGGGGAATTCAGTTAAATGGTTCAATCTGGGAGAGAGGGAGGGCAATCCCTCAGCAAGGAAGAGTTGTGAAAGACACAGGAGCTGTGGGTGACAGTCTATCTAATAAGGATCATGTACAACAGTGACACGTGCCATTCTCATTGCATGGTAATCACGTGATTCAGGACCTTTCTGTTCCAGCTATTCCTGACAGCCATGCTCCTTCCTCTCACTCAGCACAAAGATCCTGCAACACCCTGATGATGGCCTTATGTTCAGTGCAGTCACCTGCACTGCCTGATTATGCTTGTTAAATACTAAAATGAAAGTACACTTGCTCTATCTCCTGCTTTCATTTTTTCTCTCTATCTCTCAGTCTCTAACTCCCACCTGTTAACCTGCTTTACAAGTTTCTGCATCTCCAGGTTTTTAAATGCCCCTGTAAGTGACACTTTTCTAATTCATTTACTGTATAAAAAAAAATATCCCCTCCAGTACTTCACCCCCATTAAGCCTTGAAGCTACGTACTGCAGAAATATTATTCATTCCTTTTTCCTTTGAAAGTCATTCAAAAATTATATATATATATATATATATATATATATATTTTTTTTTTTTTAATCTAAAGATGTTGAGAAGTCTCCATAGTCAGAAACTTTTACCACAGACTGTGGATGAATGCCTTTATCCCACTGAGATTCCACCACTGAGTCTCCTGTGACAGTGTATTGTAAGCCCCTTTTAACTTGAACTCTTCATTGGGATTGCATTTGCAGGAAGCTTTTAAGTGCTATATATAGGAAATATTTGTTGACTGACAGAATCAACTTAAATGTAAGTAGTGAGTTTTAAGAAAATTAAAGCAGCTTTACATAGAAGTTAAGTTAAGGCAAACCCCATGGCTTGCTGCAAAGTGGAATTAGAGTGCAGGCATAGATATCAAAATCGATATTCTTCACTGCTGGCACTGGCTGATAACAGAAAAAATCCTGGAGACAGGATCGGGGAGAGCAGGGGCAAAGACAAAGGGCACTGTCTCAGCTGGAGCACAGAGAACAGGACCATTCAGGAGCCAGACGGGGGCCTGGAAAGCAACCCACAGAAGCCACGAGGCCCTGGGTCCTGGGAGGACGCAGCCAAGAAATGCCGGTGGATGGTGCCCTTTACTGGGGAAAAAAATTGTCGATCATATTAGTTGCATCATTGATTGATGGGAAATAATGAAGAAAATATTGGCAAAGGTGATATCTGAGGATACCAACGCAAGGTGGGGAAATCTGATTTGCAGTTTTAGAAAGGAATCCAGTTTAGTGGTCTGGAGCATTTGTAGTGGCAAGCCAGAGTCAATCTCTTGTTGCCCAGACTGGAGTGCAGTGGTGTGATCTCGGCTCACTGCAACCTCTGCCTCCTGGGTTTAAGCGATTCTCCTGCCTCAGCCTCTCGAGTAGCTGAAATTACAGGCGCCCACCACCACACCTGGCAATTTTATATATATATATATATATTTAGCAGAGATGAGGTTTCCCTATGTTGGCCAGGCTGGTCTCAGACTCCTGACCTCAGTTGATCCACCTGCCTCGGCTTCCCAAAGTGCTGGAATTACAGGCATGAGCCACCGCACTCAGCCTTAATAACTTATTTTTAGGACAAAATGTATGTATGGATTTTATTTTATGCAGAAACACAATTATATTAAATCTAGCTCTTTGTTTTATGGTAAATTAGAGCTTAGCACAAATATTATTCCTCCTGCATAAATGATTTATTTAGCTGAACAAATTACATTGTAATTTGCCTCAGTTTAAAAGTTCAGAGCTCATGGGTTTTCAAAAGTGTCAGGGGAAACATAGCAAGTTCCAGAGCCTAAACCTGCCAACATTCCTCTCACACAGCCCACATTTTGAGAGAAAGAGAGAGTGCACTGTCTTGGTCCCCTAATTGGCAATAGCACCCAATTTCTAAAGCCAGAGGAGTGGAAAATTCATAGGAGGTGAAAATCCCCAGCTTAAGTCCTGGATCTGACCCACACTGATTTTATGAATGGCACCTCTCATTTAACCTCCTTGTTCCTCAAGGTCCTTATTTATAGTAAAAGGAAATAATGCCTGCTTCCTGTCTCTTGGTGTTACATGAGGATTAAATATGAAAAAGCAGATGAATGTCCTTTATTAACTATAAAGCACTATAAGAATACAGTAATTACCCCTGCAAAAGACAGTATAATGCCTACATATAATTGGTGCTAAATATTGCTCATTGAATGAATGAGTGACCAAATGAGAATTGACCTGCTCTTTCTCCAACACTGCCCCCAACCCAACTCCGTGAAGCAGCTACTACAGAAGTGAAAATTAGACCCAGAGCATTGAAAGATTCCCTTTAGGGCTTTTTTTTAATTGACAGATAAAAGTTGCACATATACGGAGTACAGCATGATGTTTTGATCATATGTACACATTGTCAAATAATTAGATGAAGCTAACACATCCTTCACTTCACACGTTTACTATGTGGTGAGAACATTTAAAATGTCTCTCAGCAGTTTTCAAGTGTTCAGTACTTTATTATTAACTATACTTACCATGCTGCACAATAGATCTCCAAAACTTACTCCTTCTCACTGAAACTTTGTACCCTTTGACCAAGATCTCCCCACCCCCACCCTCAGGCCCCAGTTACCACCATTCTACTCTCCACTTCTATGAGTTCAACTTTTTTCGATTTCACATACAAGTGAGATCATGCCTTGTCTGTCTTCTTCACCTGCCTTAGCATAATGTCCTCCAGGTTCTTCCACGTTGTCACAAATGACAGAATTTCCTTCTGTTTTGAGGCTGAATAGTATTTCGTTGTTTATATATGCCACATTTTCTTTATCCATCCATTGATGGACACTTAGTTTGATTTCATATTTTGGCTGTTGTAAATAATGTTGCAATAAACGTGGGAGTTCAGATCTCTCTTCAATACACTGATTTTATTACCTCTGGATATATGCTCAGTAGTAGGATTGCTACATCATACAGTAATTCTATTTTTAATATTTTTAGCAACCTCCACACTGTCTTCTACAATAACTATACTGGTTTACATTCCCACCAACAGTGTAAAAGTGTTCCCTTTCCTTTGCATCCTTGCCAACACATATTAACTTTCTTCTTTTTAATAACAGCATTTCTAACAGATGTAAAATGGTATCTCATCGTGGTTTTAATTTGTATTTCCCTAATAATTAGTAATGTTGAGCATTTTTTCATACACCCATTAGTCATCTGTATATCTTCTTTTATGAAGTGTTTGTTCAGGTCCTTTGCCCACTTTTTAATCCGGTTGGTTGTTATTGAGTTTCTTATATGTTTTGGGTATTAATTTCTTATCAGATACATGACTGGCAAATATTTTCTACATTCTATGCATTGTCTCTTCACTCTGATAATTGTTCTTGAACTCCTGACCCCAGGTGATCCACCCACCTCGGCCTCCCAAAGTGCTAGGATTACAGGCGTGAGCCACTGCGCCCGGCCTTACACTCTGGTCACTGTCGCCTTGGTTGTGCAGAGGATTTTGCTTGATGTAATTCCATTTGTCATTTAACTCGTTAAGCCATATTGAGTTTATTCTTCTACGTGGTGTGACATTAGTGCTTAGTTTCATTCTTCCGCATGTGGATGCCCACTTGTCCCAACACCATTTACTAAAGACACTATTCTTCCTCCCTTGTGTGTTCCTGGCAACTTTGCCAAAGATCAGTTGGCCATAAACGGGTGGATTTATTTCTGGGCTGTTTATGCTTTTCCATTGGCCCGTATGTGTGATTTTGTGCTGGTACCATGCTGTTTTGATTGCTATAGTGTGGTAGATTTTGAGATCAGGTAGTATGATGGAGAGATTTTTCATAGGTTTGAACATTTCTTTAATACATGGAACTTTAAATTTTGTTTGTTTGTTTGTTTTGTTTTGTTTGAGACAATGTGTCCCTCTGTCACCCACACTGGAGTGGCATGACTTCAGCTCATTTCAGCCTCTGCCTCCTGGGCTCAGGCAATCTTCCCTCCTCAGCCTCCTGAGTAGCTAGGACTACAGGCACAAGCCACCAGGCCCAACTATTTTTTTTTTTATATTTTGCAGAAATAAGGTCTCACTATGTTGCATAGACCAGTCAAGAACTCCTGAGCTCAAGCGATCCTCTTGCCTCGGCCTCCCAAAGTGTTGGGATTATAGGCATGGGCCATGGTGCCCAGCCTAAAATGTTTATTTCTTAAGGTGTTATTCAGTATATTTAAGAACACATTCACAGCGGGTGATCTTGTGCTAAATAAAAGGTAATCAGGAGCTGTGCCAGATACTGCTATAGTTAGTTTTCCTTCTTATTAAACAACCTCTGTATTGTGTCAGTGAAAGCAGCTAAATATCACCCAGGCTCCCTGGACAGAGTAGGCAGAGAAGGTCAGCGACATGTAAGAAGGTAGAAAGTTATTTTAAAATGTTTACTCAACTGGCAGACACATCCACTTTGTCCTCCTCTCTTCTTTCTTCCTTCTTGAAATGTGGATATAAAAGGCCAGCCCCAGTGGTCTCTGTCAGCCAGGAGGAAATCTTAAGGATGAATATCCAGGTGCTTAGAAGAGCAAAGCAGAAATGCAGAAGGAGCCTGACTCCCTGATACCGCATGCCAGTGAGAACCAACTACATCTGACTGTCATTTTATTTTATTTTTATTTTTGAGACAGGGTCTCACTCTGTTGCCCAGCCTGGAGTGCAGTGACGTGATCTCGGCTCATTACAGCCTCGACTTCCTCCCACCTCAGCCTCCTGGGTAGCTGGGACTACAGGTGTATGTCACCATGCCCAGCTAATTATTTGTATCCTTTGTAGAAACGGGCTTTCACCATGTTGCCGAGACTGGTTTTGAACTCCTGGGCTCAAGCAATCCACAAGCCTAGGCCTCCCAAAGTGCTAGGATTATAGGCATGAGCCACCATGCCCGGCCTTCCATGTTTTAGAAAAGAAAAATAAACCTTTATTTTGCTTAAGCCACTATTATTTCAGACTATTATTTCAGTTCCTAGCTCTTATCAGAGCCTGATTTTTTCAAAGTTTTGTTTAACATTTAAATAAAGAGGAAAGCATTATAAATTAAAACTTAAATTTTCATTAAAATATTATAATGCTTTCAAAATTCACTTTTCTTTACTGGATTACTTAATTTTAAATACCTTTTTTGAAAGTGGTCTTTCTTTTTAATTGACAAGTAAAAATTGTGTGTGTATCTATATGATATACAACATGCTGTTTTGATATAAGTGTACATTGAGGCACGGCTAAATCAAGCATTTAGCATACGCATTACCTCGCATACTTATCTTTTTGTGGTGAGGGCATTTAAAATCTACTCTCTTAGCAATTTGCAAGTATACACCACATTGTTATTAACTATATTCCTCCTGTTGAACTGAAATTGTGTGTCCTTTGTTTTTCATGGTTTCTAGAACAGGGGATGGCACATTCTAGAGACCTTATACATATTTTCTTTTTTTATTCTTTTTTTGAGACAGAGTCTCGTTGTCACCCAGGCTGGAGTGCAGTTGTGCGATTTCAGGTCACTGCCGCCTCTGCCTCTTAAGTTCCAGCGATTCTCCTGCCTCAGCCTCCCAGGTAACTGGGATTGCAAGCACATGCCATCACGCCCAGCTAATTTTTGTATTTTAGTAGAGACAGGATTTCATCATGTTGGCCAGGCTGGTCTTGAACTCCTGACCTCAGGTGATCTGCCCGCTTCAGCCTCCCAAATTGCTAGGATTACAGGCATGAGCCACCGCACCCAGCTTCTTACACATATTTTCAAGGTAAGGGAGAATGGCGCTTGGCATGGCATATTACTTATCTAGCTCTGATAGAATTGTGGGTGATTAATCTTCTTTGGGTTTCAATTTATGAAAAATAAACTATTTTCTAAAGAAGAATATGGAAGAGAGAGAGAAAGGAAAGGAGGTGTCAAACAGATCAAAGACAAATTCATTCTTTTGCCTTGAGCCATATTCTTTCTCAACAACCAAAATTCTGGGGTTTTTAACCCTATAACAAGGTTAAGAAAGACAGGTTAAGGTTAATAGACAATTCACCAAGTTGTCCCCTAATATCCAGCTTTCAGAGGCATGACTCTGGATTCAAATATTTGCTTCACTGCTTACTCTGATGTCTTGGCCACATCACTGAACCTCACTGAGAGAGTTCCTGCATCTCTAAAAATGAGAATAATGAAACCTTATGTGATGCTCTTCTGCAAATCAGTAAGAACAAGCCAGATGGACAAAAGATCTGACTAGGAAACAAAGGGCCAGGACTTTTATCAAGAACATTTCAAACACGTTGGATATCAGAATTGCAAATTAAAGCAATGATGAGGTTTCATTTTAGACTAACCAGACAGGAAGAACTTAGAAAACTGGATAATTCGACTGCTAGCAGAGAGACACAGAAATAGAGTTGCCTGTGCTGCTGGTGGCCCTAGGCCCAATTCTCAGCAGCCATTCTGGGAAGCAGTCAGACAGGTCCCTGTTAAAATGCATGTAGACTGCTCACTGTGGCCTAGCAAGGATGAATCCTGGATGTGCTCTCATAGGAATGCTCATGCAGCTCTGTATGAATCATAAGCGAGGACAGTCCCTGCTCTGCCATCCCTGGGAAACGGTGAGGTAAACTGAGCCGCAAGCACATAGTAGATCACCAGCCAGTTGCTGGAAGCAGTCGAATGGTGTACACAGGACAACACACGGAGATTTTTAAAACAGGGTTGAGTGAACAAAGAAAGAAACAGAATAAGACAATACAGCAAACACAGGCACATACAACAGCAATACATATTTTGTCAGTACCGCATACATGCAAAAGAGTGCACCGCACTGCACTCCTTAGAATTGTACCCTACAGGGATGGGAGTGAGAATTTTGGCTACAGACCAGGAGGAAAAGTATCTGAATGAATAACTTTAAAAGTAATTGAGGGGGCCAGGTGTGGTGACTCAGCCTGTAATCCCAGCACTTTGGGAGGTCAAAACAGGATTGCTTGAGTTCAAGAGTTTGAGACCAGCCTAGACCTTGTCTCTACAAAAAAAAACTTTTTTTAATTAGCTGGGCACGGTGGTGCCTGCCTGCAGTCGCAGTTACTCGGGAGGCTGAAAGGGGAGGATTGCTTGAACCCAGGAGGTAGAGATTGTAATGAGCCAAGATGGTGCCACTGCACTCCAGTATGGGTGACAGAGTTAAAACCCTGTCTCCACAAATAAATAAATGTAACTGAGACCACAAATGTAAAAGAATTTAGTATAGTGCATGGTACAAAGTAAATGCTGAAAGAACATTAGCTCATATTACCTCTTTTTTTCTTTGTCTAAAAATTTAAAAATAATAGTAAAATAGGCCAGGCATGGTGGAGATGGGAAGATCACTTGAAGCCAGGAGTTTGAGACCAGCCTGGGCAACAAAGCGAGACCCTCGTCTCAACAAAAAAATAAAATAAATTAACCAGGCATAGTGGCGTGGTCCTGGTTACTTGGGAGGCTGAGGCAGGAGGACCACTTGAGCTCTGTAGTTTGAGGATACAGTGAGCTAGTACTGTACCACTGTACTCCAGCCTGGGCAACAGAGCAAGACCTTGTCTCAAAATAAATAAATTATGTAGTTAATTAAAATACAATGAAAATGGGGGAACATATGGTACACTGGTATGAGCATAGCCTTTGGAGTCAAAGACACAGTTGTCAGTTATTCTATAAAATTGACTGAGATACTTAACTTTCCCAGGTTCAGGCAGTTCTCCCTGCCTCAGCCTCCGAAGTAGCTGGAATCACAGGTGCCTGCCACTAGGCCCAGCTAATTTTCGTATTTTTAGTAGAGATGGGGTTTTGCCAGACTGGTCTTGAACTCCTGATCTCAGGTGACCTGACCACCTTGACCTCCCAAAGGGCTGGAATTACAGTCATGAGCCACGGCACCCAGCAAGATACCTAACTTATTGAGCTTCTGTTTTCTGATATCGGAAAGGATGGTAAGACCAATTGTAAGGCATGGTTGTCTAGATAATTAAATTTAGACCATATAGATAAAATACCTACTATATAGTATGTTCACACTTTATTTTCCTTCTCCCTTCACCCTAATGCATCTTCAAATTTGCTATGATTTGTAGAGTGTGGCTTTATCTTTCATAACTTTTGACTTTGGGAGTCTCCTTCACCCCACAATATCATAATTATTTTTCCAGAGCAATCATGAAACACTGCATTGCTCTGTGTGTTCCAGACTGTTAAAAAAAACCCAGTCTTTTGGACACAATCATTTTATTTGACCTTTTCTGCAACTTATTCAGCTTCACTGTATCTTTCCAAAGGAGCCTTGATCAGTCCAAAGAAAACAGCATTCCAATCCATGCTCTTGGTTTGTTTATATGCTTGGCATAACTTCTCTATTCTGTTTTCTCTACGTAGTCCTGCATTCTGTGTGCTTTTTCATCTTCCAGCACATATTAAGCCAACGTCTTCAGGAGTGGTCTGCTGGGACTGGTTTACCATGCCTCACTCAAGTATCTCCTAGAACAAAATCGCCATTTACCAAGCACAGTAGGACGAGTCTAAAGATGCTGGCTTGTAAAGAAGGAATTCAACCACAAGGTGGCACTATTGCAAAACCAATGCTATTGTACAAAACTACTGAATTGCTTTTAAGACGTATTTTCTAGGCTTTAATCATACACACAAAATAAATATTGGATCAATTTTTATATCGATAAAAGAATAAAGAAATGTGTACTCCTGCTCATGATAATTATAGTGGAATTATCATTGTAAAGGTGAACACGTATTTTAAAAGTTTACTATCAGGACAGCACGCTTCTCAATATGCAGACTTGCAGTTAACTATCAATTGCGGCCAGTTGTAAATATCACAGCCATTTAAGCAAAAAGGCAAACACTTTTCAGGCTCTCATTATGTGCTGGGAATAGTTCTACATATTTTATACAAAGTCATTTAATTTTTGCAGCATCCGTATGGAATTGGTGTTATTGTTAGATGAGCATCTCTATTTTTTTCTAGATGAGGAAACTGAGGCACAGAAATGTTAAGTCACTAGCCCCACGTCACAGAGCTGACAGGTGGCAGAGCCAGGACTCAAGCCCATCCGGGCTAGCTCCACTCCGTGCACTTAACCACAGCAGTGTGCAACCTCTGAAAGTTAGAAGGAGTGTAAAGGTCCTCATGTCACATTCCCACTGGAAGCAGAAAGCCTTCCTTGGCTACTCTGACAGGACAGTGGAGGAATCAACTCTTCAACATGGGCACACATCAGGGATCCATGGGCCAAGTCACCCCCACCCACCGCCTCCACTCTGAGCAAGGCTCCATGTAACCTGCAAGATTGGTTCCCCCCCCTCTCCCTTCTATCTCGGTAGTAGACCACCTGCTGCCCATCATCACTCTCTTTCCTTTACTTATATTAGCATCACAAATGCAGCGGTGCCTGTCTGAATCCCAGTTGTGATCTCCATCACAGGGCCCTGTGCAAACCACTTTTAACTCTAGTATCAAAGTTAAAGGACAAAAGTTTAAGAAAAACTATAACCACAAAACCTTGCTCATAGGTACACAATACAAAAATACACTCTGAAATCAATAAAATAACGTAGGGGAAGTAAACACATAGAACTTTCACATGCAATTCAAGTCAAGGTGTTAGCAGCTCAAAATAGGTTGTTACAACTCTGAGACCCCCATGCAAGGCTCCCGGGCAACTACAGTCGCATTCCTATACCCTCACAACAAGCTCTCCAGAAAGGAAAGTAGGAAAACAATCCATGTCTTTTTCAAGTTCTATTTAATGCCAAAGTTTTTATTTTTTTGCATGCTTTTTGAACTTTTGTTGGTAATTGTGCTTTTTAAAACGGCCCCCATGGAGAAGTGCTGCCTAGCGTTCTTAAGCACAAGAAGACTGTGATGAAAACCCACAGAGAAACTTCATTCAGGCATGAGTTCAGAGCTGTCGGCCATGACTTCAATATTAGTGAAGCAACAGTATGGTATATCCTGGAAAAGGAATGAAAATTCATCCTCCTGTATACAAGGCCACTCCAGAAAGTGCTGGAGTTACGTCTACAGTGTATGATAAACCTGTGTATGTTAGTTCATTTTCACACTGCTATAAAGGACTACCTGAAACTGGGTAATTTATAAAGAAAAGAGGTTTAATTAACTTCCAGTTCCACGTGTCTGGGGAGGCCTCAGGAAACTTATAATCATGGCAGAAGACTAAGAGGAAGCAAAGCATGTTTTACATGGTGGCAGGAACTGGGGCAGGAGGAAGTGCCACACTTTTAAGCCATCATATCTCTTGAGAACTCACTCACTATCATAAGAACAGGATGGGAGAAACTGCCCACATGATCCAATCACCTCCCACCAGGTCCCTCCCTCAACATGTGGGGATTACAATTCAATATGAGATTTGGATGGGGAGCCAAACCATATCACTATGGAAAACATGGATTGGTGAGATAACCACTGATTTAAAAAGCATGTGGACAGCATTGTTTCCAGGCTGAAAGCCAAAGACATTTATGTTACGTTTCTTAGGAGAAGGAAATGTTCAACCTTTCTCAGCTACTGGCTGACTCACTCATTTTTCATTCAAAGGGCCAGATGGCGTGAGATGTTAAACTTGCAGCTGAGGCAGGGTCTGCAGATTAAGAGGCTGAGGAAGAATTTTTAAAACCTCTGCTGGAGCAGATGAGGTAGCAGGGCTGGAGAGGCCATTCTGATTGGGCCACGAGGCCGAAGTGCCTCACGTGGGACTCGACTGGTCTATGGCGATGCTGTCCAGGTTTCCTGCCTCCAGTGTGTGCTCAGACAGCGTCCCAGCTGAGCTGACCAGAACAACCACACAGTGCAGCTAACCATATTCACCAGCACGCCGGGTGGCTTGCTATTCTTATTTGTCATTCTCCATCACTACACGGCCACCAGTAATCCCAAGAGGCAGACGTGTGAGTGGGGCTTTCTCTGCCCAGGGCTCCAGGACAGAGTCTGAGGTGAGATGGAAGGTTGAGGGGCCTTCACATTTCCCTTCAGTCCTCTTCCCATCACAACACACAAAGCAATGCCACTTGGATTTTTCCAAACAACGTTTATTTCCTTATAGTCTCCTCTAACCCTGTGGAACAAGAAGCTGCCATTGATTCAGTCCCAGGATAAGGCTGAGAGCTTTTCGACTCCCTCAGTATAGAAGCAAATACTACTAAGTGTTATGCAGGAAAAGGGTTGTGTGGAAGAGCAGGTTTTGAACACCAGTGAGCCTGGCTTGTTTTATAAGGAAATTGACAAATAAACCTACCTAATAGGATGGCATCTCAGTTCACAAAAATGTTTCAGCCAGAAGCTCACAGGACCCTTGTCCTGTATTTCCTGGCATAGGAGCTAGGAATGGTTGAGTATTTGCTGATTCAGTGTTTGCTGCAATCTTATAGAATATAACTACCATGACTAACAAGAATTAGCCGTACCTCCCTGTCACATTGAACGGGCATGTCCGTGCTTTCACCAATGAAATGGAAACAGAAGGGACATGTTTGACATCCAGGCACAGTGTTCAGAGCTCGGTATCTATGCCCTGTTTTGCATTAACCACATGGTCGTCTAGCAATGCTTTAGTCTACAGCAGCTCCGTGAGCCAGAGTCTGGGCAGAAGATGTCAGGGAATAAATCACTGAGGAGCATGCTGGAGAGAGCGAACACGTGATTGGGAGCCATTGAGATTGGGGGGTCATTCTGATTGCAACATAACCCAGCCTATCCTGATAAAGAAGGCTCCTGTATAATGCAGACAAATCATGTTGGCTTGGATGAAAACGTTAGCAGTGGAGGTGATGAAAACTAATCAGATTCTGAGCGTTTTTGAAGATCGAGCCAACAGGTTTTGCAGATAGATTGGATGGATGGCAAGAGAGTGAGGAGACAAGATTTTTGGCCAGAGCAACTAGAAGCTTAAAAGTTTCCTGCCACTGAGAAGAGGAATACTAGAAGAAAAACATATCTGGAGAAGACAAGCAGTTAAGTTTCGAGCATGTAAAATGTGATATTCTTATTAGACATAGAAGTGGAAATATCAAACAAGCAGTTGGATTGTAGGAGCAAGGTTGAACTGGAGACTCACAGTTTAGAATCTTCAGGATGCTGATGGTCCTCAAAGCCATGCAGTTAGATTTCACCATCAAGGGGGTAAGTGTAGGCAGAAAAGAGAAACAGTTCAAGGACTGAGTCCTAGAGCCTGCTGACATTCAGAGGTCAGGAAAAAAAAAAGGAGGAACTAGCCAAGGAGGCTGAAACTACCAAACAGAAAGACACCAGCAGTGTTCTCAAAACCAAAGGGGGTCTGGCGAGGAAGAAGCAATGCTCAGCTGTGTCAAATGCTACAAACAATGGCCAGTTTAAATGATGAGTCAGCAGTGTGGAGGCCCTCGCACAGTTTCAAAGCTGAACCTCATCCTGGTAGGTTCTTAAGAAAATTAGAGAAAACACATGTCAAAAATGAGCAAAGCTTAACCTTGTGCCATCAGGGAAGGGAGACAAGTTTACAGGGTCCAGCTCCGGTATCAAAAGCAGAGCAGAGAAGGTACATTTGAAGAGGAGAGGCGGGAAGCTGACAACTGGCACATTGCCCCATGGAACAGAAATACTTGCGGGAAATTTCCCAGTTTTAATTTTCTGTACTGTAGTGCTATACCAGAACTAAGTACCACAAATAAATACGATTTAGCTCAGTGCTCTCCAAACTTCCTGATGATGAGGGTCACCCAGGATCTTTGTTTAAAACACAAATTATTATACATTTCTACTAGAGCCTCTGATTCTGTAGGTCTGAAGCAGAACCCCAGGTAAACTGTATTTTAGCAAGAGTGCTGCGTGATTCAGATCTTTGGGCAGCGTTGGAGACACTGGTTGAGGAAATATTTTGCTTGGTATTCAAGAATAGACATCTGCACATCCTGATTGTAATGTGTATATGAAGTCTGCGTGTGCATGTGTAAATGTCAGTATAGGTATTTTATACATTGTAGACTGTATACACACATTACTATATAATGTAATTTTGTTAAACATTTGGTTTTAAAAATATGCATTCAAAATCTTCAAAAAATAAATTAATAAAAAAAATTTTAATTTTTTATAAAGCCTCTTCTCTTTCCTTCCTACCTTCTCCCTAATTCATTTCTATATTCCTCAGACCATCCCCAAAACAGCTTACAAAAGCTATATGAATTTATTGGGCGTTGGCTCATTCTAAATGAATACTTACAGTCAATTTTAGAAGACTCCAGAGAATTCTGTCTGGCACCCCAAAATGTGATCACCCCGGTTCACATGAATCCACATGCAAAGTGATTTTTTTTTGAGCCGGAATTTCACTCTTGTTGCCCAGGTTGGAGTGCAGTGGCGCAATCTCTGCTCACTGCAACCTCTGCCTCTCAGGTTCAAGCTATTCTCCCGCCTCAGCCTCTCCTTACAAGTGCCCACCACCACACCCAGCTAAATTTTTAATTTTTAGTAGAGATGGGGTTTCACCATGTTGGCCAGGCTGGTCTTGAACTCCTGATCTCAGGAGATCCCCTACCCCCCAGCCTCCCAAAGTGCTGGGATTACAGGCATGAGCCACCGCACCGGTCCACAAAGTGATGTTTATAACCAGTTCCCCATTTGTCACTATTTTATTAAAGAAAAAAATAGTGCTGCAAGATCAGACATGTCTGTTGTTTAAAAAATTAAATTCTAGAAACTTGAGGTGATGGAATGTTAAATCTGAACAGTTTCCATTCTGTTGATTGAGTCTCTACTACATACAGCCACATTCTAATAATAGCAAATAGTTATTAGCAGTATGGAAGCTGTTTTTTCTCATTTAACTCTTTTTTTTTTTTTTTCAGAGACAGTCTCTCTCTATCACCCAGGCTAGAGTGCAGTGGCACAATCTCTGCTCACTGAAACCTCTGTCTCCTGGTCTCAAGCAATTCTCACGCCTCAGCGTCCTGAGTAGCTGGGATTACAGGTGTGCACCACCACACCCGTTTTTGTATTTTTGGTAAAGATGGGGTTTCACCATGTTGGCAAGGCTGGTCTTGAACTCCTGGTCTCAAGTGATCTGCCTGCCTCAGCCTCCCTAAGTGCTGGGATTACAGGTGTGAGACACCATGCCCAGTCTCATTTAACTCTTACGTAACTTCCAGATTTATGGCAGAGGTAACTGAGGCCTTGCTAAAGGTCAGGTAGCTAATTAGTGGCAGAACTAGACCTAGAAGACAAAACCCTTTAACACCTGGCCGAATGCTTTTGCTACAATATTGGTGGTTTATCTTGTTCAATCCAGGATGCTGGGGATCATCACTGAGATTCACCTTTAACTGGAATCCTAAAGCTAGTAAGTATTTCCAGCACTCCAAATGTGGGCAGATGGACAGGTTTTGTGAAATCCCATGCAGGTGCCACAAATGACCACAGTCCCAGTGAGGCAGGTCCGGGCATGAGCCCATCGAGTGAAAGACTACAGGGCAGGAACTACACCTTGAATCATGGCTTCATTGTCTGAGTTCATCTGCCATCCTCAGCATGGTTTATTGTCATAGAATTCAGTGAGAGAATGTTTTTGCTGATTAATATACATCAGAAATTGAAGTGAAACAAGTACTATGTGCCCTGTTCTAGCGAAAGCTCCTTTAAGAAAAAATTTCAAATGATGTCAAATAAAAATGTCAAATGTAAGGCTAGAAAGGACTCACCTGTCAACCTAAAAGTGGAAGCTGACTGGACCAGAAGCTCACGCTAAGCCCCCATCACACACTACCTGCCCATTTGCTCCTTCTCTGCCTCAGGTCAGGACTTACTCCTGGTCCATCGTCTATGGCCAGAAGACAAGTGCATTACATGCTTCCTGCTCACTTAGCAGGGACTGTGGGTTGAATGCCTCTAAGGATGGGAATGGAACTTATATAAGCAAAAAACAAAAAAAAAAATAAAGTGCAGTGAGTATAGTATACTACAATTTGTGTAAAAAAGAAAAGAGAAAATATATACACCATATTCTTTGTATGCATACAACATTTCTGGAAGTCTATATGCCCAATTTAAGTCTACAGAACTTTACACTCTTCAAGCTGCAATGTTTCCTGGCCATTCCTATCTCTCTATGATACACAACACATAATGCTTTCCTGTTTCTGTATTATTTTTCTTTTCTCACTCATAAGAATACCAAAATAATAAACAGAGAGACACTATGCAATTAGTAATTACCAAATAGTGTAAACATTCGATATTAAAACAAATTGGGCGAATGCAGAAAGATTTGAGAACTTATTCTGAGTTAGAAGTGGTGTGAGACATCATTGGGTATTGTAGAACACAATTCTTTGGCCAGGGAGGACATGGCATAGTTCAACCACTATTTCTGAAGCACTCTTGCGCTAGGTGGGATACAGTTGGGAAGACAGGACTCTCAGATGACCTGGGGTAGTTGCCATACGGTTTCCTCTATCCAGAGGGTTATCCATGAGTAGAGGACTCCTACTGTCTGTCTAGCAGTTCACACAAGGACACTAATCATGGAGGGGGGCACTTCCTATTGAAGATGATGCAGGACATGAGAGCACAAAATTGGGGATTAGACTGGGAGGATTCTTGGCTTCACATGGGAAAGAATTCCAGGGCAAGCCGGTCGTGTTAACAACCTTTTATTGAACAGTACTGCTCCTTGCAGTGCACCCAGAGTGAGTATTATATGGGCTCTTAGCAACTGTGTTTATACTCACTTATACCCACTTATAATTGCATGCAAATTAAGGGGTGGGTTAATGCAAATTGAGGGTTGGGTTATTTAGAACGTTTTCGGAAAGGGGAGGTAACTTCCAGGTGGTTGCAACAGAAAGAGGTGTAGCTTTTGGGTTGTTGCCATGGCATTTGTGAACTGTCATGGCACTGCTGGGACTGTTTTTATGTTAATGAGCAATGAGGGCAGCTAGGGATCACTTTTGTCATCTGCTGGTTCCTACCGGTCTCTTCATCTCATTCATTGGGACCAGGAAATAAGTCTTGCCAGTCTGTCTCCCACCTCGTAGATACTCCATTACCAATGTTTCACTAGAATGAAAACAAAGTGGACATCAGTGAGAGTGTGGTGGCAATCAGGACCACCCAAATGTCCAAGTTATTGCTCCTGCCATGGACTGCATATGTGTTCCTTTAAAATTCATGGGTTGAAACCTAATCCCCCAAAGTGATGGTATTTGAAGGTGGAGCCCTCATGAATGGGATTAGCGCCCTTATGAAAGAGGCTCCAGATTCCTCTCTTCCCCATTCCCATGAGGACACAGTGAAAAGACAGCTGTCTATGAACCAGAAAATGGGCCTTCACCAGACTGGATTTCCCTGCAACTTGCTCTTGGATGTTCCAGCCTCCAAAACCGTGAGAAATAAATTTCTATTATTTACAAGCCACTCCGTTTATGATATTGTGTTATAGTAGCCTGAATGGATTAAGACTGTTCCCATGGGCACATGATAGAACTGCAATTTCTGCCACCTTGAACTTGGCCTTGGCCATGAAACTTGCTTTGGCTAATGAAATATGAGCAGAAGCGATGGAAGCTCTGAAAGCTGATGCATGTTTCCCACGTTCTTGTTTCTCCTGCCATGGTGACCAGCCACATTCCAGACACTATAGTCCTTCAACCTGGATCCAAGGGTAAGACAACTTGGAGCAGAGCTCTCAGCGAACTGGGAGCAGAGATGCTGCATGAGTAGACATGGGCAATGTCTTTTAGCTCACCGGAATCTGCCAAAGCATAGCCTGGACTATCCTTGATTGACACAGAGGTCCTGTGGGTGGACACACAGGACCATTTGGGTGGTCCTGATTGCCACCACAACCTCACTGATGTCCACTTTGTTTTCATTCTAGTGAAACATTAGTAATGGAGTATCTATGAGGTGGGAGACAGACTGGCAGGACTTATTTCCTGGTTATTTATTGAAAGCCAGTTATTTACTGAAAATTCCAGTGACTGTCTCACAGCTGGAGAAGGCAACAGAGAGGAGCATAGAATTGGGCCTCTTGCCCAGGATTGAGCTCTCATCTGTTTGTGCTACCCACGAAGGGAAGCCCCTGCCTAAGCCCCCGCTCTGTTTCCTCATACATACCACCTGCCCTACACAAGGCCATCTGCCACATCATTCTCTTCTGTGTTTAAACCTACAGTCTCTAGTGTCCTCTGGAAGTAAATGGATTTACTGTTCTGCCCAGTTTCTACTGGTTCTGCAAAGGGAAGCATGAGCCTCTGGTCTCTGGGACAGTTGTTCAGAGCTGTTGGGGAGAAAGGGAGAAAAGGCAGCTCTGGTCCCACAGATGAGAGGGAAATGATGAGAGATGTTCACTGTGTTTTGTGAGATATCTGAAATTAAACACATCTTACCGTTCCGAGTATTACTTTCAAAAGCACCTACATTTCCTATATGAAAAAAGTCCCATTTCTTCTATTTACATAACTTTGGCTCTTTTTTGTGTAAAGTGATAATGCTAGCCCTATTATGCTAAAAGTTCATCTGCCCGTCTCTGTCTTGGTAAGGCATGTTAAAAACTTTCCTCCATTAACTGACAATAAAGAACACCACTTTGATATTTTTTTTTTTTTTTTTTTTGAGACAGAGTCTCGCTCTATCACCAGGCTGGAGTGCAGTAGCACGATCCCGGCTCACTGCAACTTCCATTTTCCAGTTTCAAGTAATTCTCCTGCCTCAGCCTCTCGAGTAGCTGGGACTACAGGCACACACCACCATGCCCAGCTAATTTTTTGTACTTTTAGTAGAGATGGAGTTTCACCATGTTGACCAGGATGGACCACTTTGAAATTGATTCAAATTTGATATAGCTTTTGGAGTGTCTGGGTCTTTTTTTTTTTTTTCTTTTTTTTGAGATGGAGTCTTACTCAGTCGCCCAGGCTAGAGTGCACTGATACGATCTCAGCTCACTGCAACCTCCACCTCCTGGATTCAAGCAATTCTCCTGCCTCAGCTTCCCAAGTAGCTGGGATCACAGGTACCCCCCATCATGCCTGGCTAATTTTTGTAAAGATGGAGTTTCACCATGTTGGCCAAGCTGGTGTCGAACTCCTGACCTCAGGTAATCCAACCACCTCAGCCTCCCAAAGTGCTGGGATTTCAAGTGTGAGCCACTGCATCCAGCCCATTTTTCTTTTGCCTAAAGAATACCTTCAGTATTTATTTATTGCTGCCTTTCTGGTGACACATTGCCTCGGCCTTTTGTCTCTGAAGATGTCTTGATTACATTCTCATTCCTGAAGAATGTTTTCATTAGCTACAGAATTCTGGGTTGGCAATTATTTTCTTTCTGCATGGGGGAGCTGTCGACTCACTGTCTCCTGGTTTTTCTTCATTTCTGTTGAGAATTCAGTTGTTGATCAATTGCTTCTCCTTTGAAAGTAATCTTTTTTCTCTAGCTATTCTTGCCTTTTCGTTTTTTTGTTTTCACTATGATGTCCCTAGACATAGATATTTTTAATTTATCTTGCTTCGGGGCCATTGGACTTTTTGAATATATAGGCTTTCACCAATTTGGAAAATTGTCATAAATTGTCTCTTCAGATATTGCTTCTAACGCATTTTCTTTCTCATCTCCTGAAAGCTTGTGAGAACTTCCCCTACTGCATCTATTACTCTTTTCGTCTCTTCTGTTTTTCATCCTTTTATTTCTCCAGATACATTTCAGTATTTTCTTCCAATCCATAATTCTCTTTGGCTAAATGACTGTAACCATGAAACTCGTTCACTGAGTTCTTAATTTTGCTTTGTTTTTGTATTTTTCAGTTCTAAAATTTCTATTTGGCTCTTTCTAAATGGGCTATGTCTTTTTTAAGTTTCTGATTTTCAGCCCAAATGCTCAACTATATCTTTAACTTCCTGAATGGAGGAAATGTAGGTATTTTAAAGTATTTTGCTTCTGCCAGGCAGCACTAGCTGAGTGGGTTTCAGCCTTGGCTACCCATTAGAATAAGCTGGGTAGAAATAAAATACCCCAGTGACCAGGTGAAAACCCAGACCAATTAAATCAGAATATCTGGAATTCTGGGAATTTGTGGGCTCAAAGAGCAATATTTTTAAGGTTCTCCAGATGATTCCAAGGACCATATAACATTGAGAATAATCACCTTGATCCAAGTTCGGGACTTGAAATTATTTGTAATGTGATATCCCTCTGAGGGCCAGTCTAAGTTTACTTTCAATTCATTCTTACTTGTAGGGGGTGGACTTTGCAGTCTCAACCCAAAATATAGGAGGTTTTCCATGACTGTCCCACTCTTGGCAGGCTCTGGCCTCCACAGGCTCTTGGAAGCCCCTTGAACCCACAGCCCTGGGATGCTGTAAAAAAATTCTCTCAGCTCCCTCTTTACGCACTGGCAGAAGCCCTGAAAGGCAAAGCTGCCTCAAATGTTAAGCTTAAGTGTCTGAATTTATGTCTTTTACATCCTTCACCACCCTGTTAACTCTCTGATCCTTCAGGAAGGTGTCTTTCAAGCAGGTATTTTTCATACATTGCCCAGTTTTTTCTCACTTTCACCAGAAGGCCTGATCCAAATTGCTTAGTTTACCGTTTTATTACTAGAGACTCACGTACCTGGAATTTGACGTTGTATAGTTTAGTTTGTAGATATATATGTCAGCATAGTGGATATTCGTCACGATTTCTTGGCATCATTGGAAAACCTTCCTATGTTCATAGAATTTCCCACATTTTCAGTCCTGCTCTCCATCCATGTAAGAGATCAGAACTACTTGATCTCGCAGGCTTCCATACAGTCAAGCACAGCCTTGTGACTAAGCTTCGCTCATCAGGTCGCCCCGACTTTCGGAGTCAGTTCTTTGCTAGAAATGGTAACAACGGCTTTTGCCTTTGGGGGGCAGCAGTGGCGAAGCTTTGGGCATCAAACCTGTTTCTTTGGGGTGAGCTATTTTAGTTTCGGTTCCTGGGGGTAGCAGACGGGTTCTAAAGAGCAAGGATATACGTTAGTGCCTGCGAGAGGTCAGGTAATCCAGGGTCCACAGAAGGCTGGGAGAGGCATCAGGCCACGATGCAAGTCTGACCCTGGGTAAGGAGGAGAGGCAGAGAAGGCTGAGTGGAAGCGCCCTGGACCACCACGCAGTCCAACTTGGCAAAGTCGGTTGGGGATTCGTGGAGCCCGAGACAGCGGTCCACGAAGTTCCCCACCTCCCAGAACACATCCGCTCTAGCATCCCTCCCGCATCAATCACTGCTGGGAGCCGCCATGGGAAGTGCGGCCTCGCTGCGTTGCCGAGGAAGATTTCAAAGCCCAGCAGCTGCTACGTGTTGGATGCTTACGCAATCTCTAGAGTTTAGGGAAATTAAATTTTTAAATATTCTTTAAACGATAGGATGCAGCAATAGTTGCAAAGGCGATTCATAGACAGCTATTGCCTTCCACTGCACCTGTGCCTTGGATTGCAACCTCAAATGGGGCAGGTGATAGGAAGAATATCTGACTCAGCACTTCGAGCTTTGAACAATGCTGAGTGGGAGAAGCTGCAGCTGTGCGTCCAGCCTATTACTAATATTTACCCTCCATAACGTGACGGACGCCTAGGCCTACTGACCTTGTCTTTTCCTCTCCTCCTCCTATGTCTAAGCCCTTGTTTTATTATTATTATTACAGATTATTCCTATGTTTCTCTACTTGTATTCTCTACTTGTTTCCAATATCCAATGAACTGTCACTCAAACTGATTTAGCATTAGAGGTTCCCCCCAGTGAGAATGTCATGAAATCAAAGGAGGAAAACATGTAAGTACATATAATATGCACAACATTTGGCTTGAAGACAATCACTAAGTAACTGTATTGAGTTACAGTGATTTCAGAGGTTATATAAAATAGTGGGTTTCAAACTGGTACAAAGTTATGCACAGTTTTGAAGAAATCAATTCCTAGATGCCTGAAGTCATCTGCTTTTTTCTAAGCTTATCTACCTGACGGCATGCCTGGGGTGGAAAGACATGATTCTCTTTTGCACCAATTTCACTGCTGCGTCACCCACTTTTTAGGGAAAGGAACATATCCGGAATCTTACTATTATGTGTAACACCTGGAGGTGTAATAGCCTCTGGGGCATCAAATAAAGTGACAATTTGAATACTGTCAGTAACACTACTTAAAATCAAAGCCCAATAACCAATCCTATGTATCTTTTTTTAAACCAAGAACAACTTTTATTAAGACCACAATTAGTGAAAAAAGTTACAGCATTTTTGAAACATCCCAGAATCTATTATGAGGAACAAGGGTTAGGGAACAAACACCAGAGAAAGCATAACAGCATATGCTCTGCTGTGTGTTAGCTTAAACCACTTTTCACCTGTCTCATCAAATCCATCTCTTCCAAAGTGTAACAGCAGATGCTCTGCAGTGTGTTAGGTTAAACCACTTTTCACCTGTCTCATCAAACCCGTCTCTTCCAAAGTATAACAGCAGACGCTCTGCAGTGTGTTAGCTTAAACCACTTTTCATTTGTCTCATTAAATCCATCTTTTCTCCAATTTCAGCTTACATAGCAAAATATGACATTTGTCACACGAGTGGTTCTTAAAATGGGAGTTTCAACGTAGTTCTGAATTTTGTTCACATCACGTTTTGGGCATATTATGTAATAATTTGATATCCTGATTTTGCTTCTTAAGAACTGATGATTCAATTTTACAAGAGACACAGACATACAAATCTTGTCCCTGTAACTAGTCCTGTCATTAATGGAAGCATGACTTATTTATGCCACGCACCTTTTTAAAAGCTGTTTTTTCAATAAAAATTTTTTTGTCCTATAATTTTTAATCAAAGCTTAAGACTTACTCATGTTGTTTTAATCAATTTAGTAATAACTGAAAGATAAACCAAAGGAATAAGTTTAACATTTTTCTTCCAGGAAAATTTTTTAAAATAATATATTTTTATTGCAGATGATAATAAATTATCCATATGCCTTTCCATTATAAATGAGAATTACATGGGGTAAAATTCTGTATAGAATGGAAAAAAGTTGCAGGAGAAATAGCAAGGTAAAATGTCTCACTGATTTTAAATGTTCAGATATTTTATGAATAGTTGATTGTAGGTATCAGTTACATTCAACTGGGTATATTTACATGAAAAAACATTAAAGTTTCATTAAAGAATGACGATATTTATACTATGCTGGAAACTGTATCCCTTATAATGTCCAAAACTTCTGACAAATTTATATAATGTTCAAAACTTATGACAAATTTAGACTTCATATTACAAATGTACAAAAGGATACATACTTAAAAAAATCTTTATGGGATATGTAAGCAAAAAAAAAAAGAAAAATCTGGCCCATTGCAATGGCTCATGCCTATAATCCCAGTACCTAGGGAGGATGAGGTGGGTGGATCACCTAAGGTCAGGAGTTCAAGACCAGCCTGGCCAACATGGGGAAACCCCATCTCTACTAAAAATACAAAAATTAGCTGGGCATGGTGGCACACACCTGTCATCCCAGCTACTTGGGAGGTTGTGGCAGAACCGCCTGAACCTGGGAGGTGGAGGTTGCAGTAACCCAAGATTGTGACACTGCACTCCAGCCTGGGCAACAGAAAAGAAAAATCTAAAGAACATTGTTACAAAGCAGGCTAATAAAAAGTCAGCCACTTAGGTTTCATAATGAGCTGTTCCTTTCCCATTTATTCATTAGGTGATATTCTGGCAAAGGCATGCACATCATGTGGTAGAACAGACTGGGGAGAGATTGTGAGAAGACAAATGCAGTGTTTTCATTGACCTGTTTTGTAATCCATCACAGTCAGTTCACTTTGTTTCTTCCTCTGTAAAATGAAGTGATTGGACTGCGGTTCATCTGAAATTGGGAGTCATTCTATATCTTCACTATAAGCTCTCTATATTTAATGTCTTCTGAGAGTTTGTCATTGTGTTTTCCTTTGTGTTAATTTGAAATTCTTTTCTAGAAGTAATGTTAACAGTTGGGAAGAAGAATAAAAAATTAAAACATTCAACTTTTCTCTTTTTCCTCTGTACTAAAGAGAACATGCTTCTTTCTCAAAGACTTATGGGCTGAATAAATGATCAAGGAATCAGCTGAAATCATTGCACAGCCATGAGAATATTTTTTGAGACTTCGTGAAGGATCTCTGAATTTCTGTGGGTTGGAAACCACATGCATAAGGCTTTTCTTTATACCAGGTATTAACTTGGGGTCCATAGACAGAATCCAAGGGGGTTCAAAAACTTCTGTAGATAAAAGACATAAACCTCTTAATTTTTTTCCCATCAAGTATGAATACAGGAAATAACCAGGGTAGTATTTGCTGTTAGGTTACAAATAAAAAATAGTTCATCATAGTGGAGTTGTTACCGATATCTCCAAATAATTGTATTCTTCACTATTTTGAAGTTACTAGTTTATCAGCCTTGGTCCTAGCTCCTGTTATGTAATGCAAAAGAAGCACATCTATAACTATATACACACATGTAAGCTATTGCTACATAACAAAATTGCCCTTAATATTTCTGATAACTGTATTAAACATAATTTATTTCCTTGGTAATCCTATATTTCATTATATGCATTTTAAAACACTGCTCTGAGAAATAGGCCTCACCAGATTGCCAAAGGGGCTTTGGCACAATAAAAGGCCAAGATTACCCTGGCATGAGCAAAGACATAAAATCATTAGAGGACCACTAATGGCAGGCACCGTGAATTTGGAAAACTACAAATTATGGCTCTAGAATCGAGTGGAAAGCCGTACCGAGCAATCAGAAACTTCGGCGTAAGAAGAAAAAAAAAAATGTTTTTCAGAAATCCCGGAAGCTAAGGATAAGCAAAGAGGATAGGAGGGGCACATTTCAGCCTCGGGCTTTGTTACTGGCTTACAAAGGCGGCGGTGGCCAACAACCCACTTCCTGTTGACTGAAACTACTGCCTGACCCCACCCTATTGCTCCCCATCCCCACCCCACTCCCATCAAAGAGGCAGAACACAGGGGAACCGAAAACCTACACCCCTGAACCTACGACCTTCCAAAATCATGCCCGGTGCTTTCACCAACACCTGCAGGCTCTTAGGGGCTAAGCGTGCTTGCGCCGGCTCCCTTGCCTCGGGTCAGCACCCCGGGGCTAGGGCCCCTGCAGCAGCCGCACCAAAAAGTTTCATCCACAACCTTAAGTTCGAAAACCATCGTTTGCCCAGCGGAGGGTTCCCGCTAGTCCTGGCTGGCGGTCCATCTCCTTGACCGTCTCTCGGAGAGTGTATCGGTCCGGGTTCTCAGGACTGTTCGCTTGGAGGCGTCCTGCTACCTAAAAATCCCAAACGCCGGCCTCTTTAAGAGCCCAGGTTCGAGAACCGAACCCTCCAGTTTTGTCCTCAGACTCCGCCTCCTTCACTGCAGCCCGGGCAATACTCGGGCCCGGCTCCGGAGAGCGGCGCCGTTGGCTTACGTAGCAGCACGTGACGGGCCACCGCGCCCTGGCAGGTCGGGATTGGTGGGCGGTGGCCCGACCCCGCCCCTCGCCCCCGCCTCCGGCCCGAGGCCGCCCGGTGTCCTCGCGCTGCTAGTCCGCGCGCAGCCTGGCAGTTTGCCGCTTCCTCGTCCTCCATCCTGCGTCCATGGCCACCGCTGCGACCGAGGAGCCCTTCCCTTTTCACGGTCTCCTGCCGAAGAAAGAGACCGGAGCCTCCTCCTTCCTCTGTCGCTACCCGGAGTATGACGGGCGTGGGGTACTCATCGCGGTGCTGGACACTGGGGTCGACCCGGGGGCTCCGGGCATGCAGGTGAGGCAGCCCCTGAGGGCCCCGGGCGCGGGGGCGCGGGCGGCCGGGGACGCGATCGGGGACTTAGCCTCGGAGCCCGGCAGGCCGAAGCCCGGCTCTGCGGCCGAGCCAGGCCGGGGTGGGCAAAGCCCGGGTGGGCAGAGGTCAGAGCTGGGCGCGGGAGGAACCGGCGCCCGCCAAGGGGACTCAACCGCGCACGGTGCCAGGGGCGCTGGGCGGGCGCGGGCGGGGACCCCAGGCTGGGCGGTGTTCCCGGCCCAACAAAAGCAGCGTGCCCGGCGCGGCTGGCTCGAGGAGCCTGGGTCCGCCTGTGGCCCCAGAGACACCCCTTCCTTCTCTCTTCGGCGCTGCCAGGCCGCCCCCCGCCCTCCCCCGGCCTCCTTCCCTCCATGCTGCCTTCCTCTGCAGACCCCTCGTGCCTTGGACACCGGTCCCTGCCTGACGTTTTCAAAGAGAATATTACAATTTTTATCACTGGGGTGAGATGGCACACGTCACTTGCCTATCTGGGGTCTCCACCTCACCCCAATGATAAAAATTGTACTATTCTCTTTGAAAACGTCAGGCAGGGACCGGTGTCCAAGGCACCTGAACTTAATGTTCAGAGTTCGAGTGATTTGGTTTGGGAAAGAATAGTTTGTCTTTAAGCACGAAAGCTGGGTTTCCAGAAGATAACCCAGTCGGCTTCCGGAATTGTTTCCTGTGGTAGTTTTGTGTATTCTATTTTTAAACGATCTTCTGCAGCGTATTTGCTAAGGGTCATTGAATCTTGTGGCTTAGTCTTCGTTTACGTAAGGAGAATTCAGTTAGGTTTGGTTTTGGCGAGCTTCTCAGACCTTATGAAATTATGCTTCTTTAAGAAAAAACACACCCTGAAAACCTAAGACGGTTTTTAAAAATTGCTTAGTTTTAACTTAGGCAACTTTAAAATCTTTAGATTCAGGGTATCATACCAGAAGGTAGTTTTTTTTTTTTTTTTTTTAAAGTGTGTCGTCTCTCATTAAAAGCATTCTGTTTAAAAAGCATTCTGTTTAAAGTCTTTAAACTTTAACTTTTGTACATTTAGTCCTTTACTGATGAAATCCAGTAATAAAATTTCACCATTGCTCAAGATCTATCTCCTGGCATCCTTACTAATCCTACTGTATGCTGATCTCTCACTGATCAGCCCTGGCTCTCTTATCCTCCTTTCTACACTAAACACTGGTGTTTCTTTCTTCCTCCTCCACCCAATGTCCCTTCCCTTCTGGATCCTTTATTGTGCTTTCTGATTATTGAAGTAGCATTTTGGAAGTAATGAATGGGAGTCTGTATGCTTAGAAACCCCTGGGAATCTTAATTGCTGGCGTGTGTTCTTCAGCACCACTCTGAAGTACAGCACACCTTTGATGAATCAGAAGAGGAGCAGATAATGAATTCCCTCCCGGTAACTGGAGTTGTATAGTTGTCTTTGTATTAATGAGTCTTTAAGTTGTATTAAGTCTTTAAGTTTAAAGACTTAAAACAGTGACAGCTATCATCTCACTGAGGCTTTATTGCAGAGTAGTAATAATGCTTTCCATTCTGCTGTGGAGTGTGTTTACTTTTTATAGGATGAGTGGGAGGAAAGCAGCCGGGATAAGTAGTTCACTGGTTCTTTTGTCAGGATAATAAGAGGGTCAGAAAAGTTTGGAGAAGTGCTGCTTGGTAGAATTTGGTAGTAGAATTTCCAGTTCTGTTTCTCACATTCTTCTGTTAGTCTCTCTAAAGTAACAATAATTTTCAACCCACAGTGTTGTTGTGAAAATTGATTATAAGAGGACTAATTACATGTGACTTTTTAAAATGCTCAAGAAAAATACTATTTTGGCAATGAGATTTATTTTATCTTTTTTTTTTTTTATGATTTCAACTTTTATTTTAGATTCAGAAGGTAGAAGTGCAGGAGATTGACATGGGGATATTGCCTGATGTTAAGGTTTGGGGTATGATTGATCCTGTCACCCAGATAGTGAGCATAGTACCCACAAGATAGTGTTTCAACCTTATCTCCTCCTCTTCCCTTTGGGATCCCCAATATCTATCGTTCCTATCTTTGTGTCCATGTTTCCCCATTGTTTAGCTCCTACCATAAGTGAATAGTGAATATGGATCTTTCATCACCAACTATTTGGAGGATAAATATATGTTAGCTATTTGCATGTAATAAATATTCAGATAAATCAAATGAAAGCATTAACTCTTATCTTTTAACAACCTTGACTCCGATATTGATCTAAACGCAACCAGTTAAAAGAAATTGGGTAAGGTGGCTTGGAAACATGAGGGTTTTTTCTTTTCCTGTACCTTTAACATATTTACTTTGGAGATATATGTGTACATTAAGATGAGAGGATGGATAAAAATAAAAAGGAAAGAATGAAATAGGAGGAAGACGAGGCTGAACTGTCCGTTCGGAAAGCCAGGTGGGGTCTGAGCAAGGGAACAGAGGCAAAGTGAAAACTTGGAAGAACACTGTGGATTTTGTCAGTCTTTGGTGACTCCCTTGGGCCCGTTTCTTATTTTCATAGCTCTGTAGGGATGATAAAGTGGAGTGTGGGTGGTATGAGAAGAGTAATAATTACATAAGTGATTTCAGATTTTCTCAGCAGATATTCAGGCACCTACCAGGTGCCTAAGTTTGTGTTAAATGATATAGTCTTGTAAACTGTCACTGTCACAGAGATTGACAGAGGTCCTGGGGGGATGGGGCAGGGATTGGGACAGTGAGAACTGGACTGGTCAGGTTTCACAGACCAGATGGAACTTGGACTATACTGGAGATATATATGCAGTGGCCAAGAGGTCTCCCCTTCACCAGTCATATTTCCCTTTGATCCATCCTTCTCATTTCCAGAATTATTTAAAAAAAACAAAAACAAAAACAAACCTTGTGGCCAGGTAAGATGACTCACACCTATAATCCCAGCAGTTTGGGAGGCTGAGGCCAGTGAATCATGACATCAAGAGTTCAAGACTATCCTGGTTAACTTAGTGAAACCATATCTCTACTAAAAAAATACAAAAATTAGCCTGGAGTGGTGGCGCATGCCTGTAATCCCAGCTACTCAGGAGGCTCAGAATCGACCAGGAGGCAAAAGTTGCAGTGAACTGAGATGGTGCCACTGCACTCCAGCCTGGCAACAGAGTGAAACTTCATCTCAAAAATAACGCCAACCTTGTATTACACTCTCATTTAAGACAAAACCATTTTGGAATCTCAGTTGCTTTTTTGTAAAAATTAAAAAAAAAAAAAATTGAATGGCATATATGAGACCCTTTGCCCTCCAACTCTGGCCTCCTGTGTAGCCTCAGTTTTCATCATTTCTTATGTCCATATGCCCTTCATCCCCACCTTTCATCCCGTGCCTCCCCTTGAGCATTTCACTCTTTCACTCACTCAGATGTTTCAGATCGTTGCCAATACATGCCTTTGCATTTGACATTTCATCTTCTGTCAAGCTTCGACCATCTATCACCTGTAAACTCCTGCTTCATCCTTTAAGATCCGGTTGGGTCTTGACACCATTACTTTTCGGGAACTGATTTAATTCTCTGCCCCCCCCACCCCCCACCTCATATTTGTGTGTGGGTTTGCCATTGTGTTAGGGCCTGCAGCTTCAGAGGTGATTAAGGCCCAATGCCTCCTAAGAGTTATGTAGGCTTTTTGTCTCTTTGCTCTTATAGCTGTTTATTTGTGGAAAAAATATATATGTTCATAATGAATGAATATAATTTCTTCATGGAGGAAGAAAAGAGGTTTGAGGAGGTGACAAGTGGTTTCATAAAAATTATTTTCACATTCACTAAAATTTTTTTTTTACATCTCTTTCAGTTGGCTTTCCCTCATTCCCCCCAAGCTGAGTTTTGTGCTCTTATGTTTTTATATGCTTTCATAGATAGTGTCTCAAAGACAGGGTCTAACTCTGTCACCCAGGCTGTAAGGCAGTTGTACAGTGGCAGGATCACTGCTCGTTTCAGCCTCAAACTCCTGGGTTCAAGCAATCCTCCTGCCTCAGCCTCTGCAGTAGCTGGTACTATAAGTATGTGCCACCACACCCAGCTAATTTTTTAACATTTTTGTAGAGACAGGGTCTCTTTGTGTTACCCAGGCTGGCCTGACCTCTATTATTTATTGTCCTGTTTTGTCATCATCTCTCTACTTATTTTTCTTCCCAGCTGATAGTAAGCTTTCCAGAAGCAAAGATCGTCTTATTTATGTTAATCATTACATTCCCAGAATAAAAGTCACTGGTTAATATTTATTAAATCTTTCTTTGCCTAAAAGAATTATTTTCAGTATCTTTCCAGAAATTTTAAGGAAACTTATTAACTTTGTGTCCTTTAAGATAGAGTGCAAACTTCCCACTGTTTGTTCTGGTTTGGCAAATCTTCCAACCTTCACTAACTTCTCTACCTTAATGGTTACAGTCGAGACATACAGTAACTTAGATTCTTGACATTTTTGGGAAAAGCTTTGGGCAATTTCTGTTTCATCCAGCCAACATAGCCCAGTAAGCGTTTCCCAGTCTCCTACCCAGGACCCAGGATTTAGTACCAGAGTTCCACCCGTACTAACTCACACATGCTTCCAGCCTCTGTTTCCCATGTGAAGCCTCCCTTTCTCAGAGTTGAGGGATATAGTTCCACTGCTAGTAGTTCATCTGCCTTCTTTCCTTTACTTCTTGGATTTGCCTTTTTAGAAAAAAAAAAAAACAAAACCCAGGCCGGTGCGGTGGCTCAAGCCTGTAATCCCAGCACTTTGAGAGGCCGAGGCGGGTGGATCACGAGGTCAAGATATAGAGACCATCCTGGTCAACATGGTGAAACCCTGTCTCTACTAAAGATACAAAAAAAAAAAAAAAAAAATTTGGCTGGGCATGGTGGCACATCCAGCTACTCAGGAGGCTGAGGCGGGAGAATTGCCTGAACCCAGGAGGCGGAGGTTGCGGTGAGCCGAGATCGCGCCATTGCACTCCAGCCTGGGTAACAAGAGCGAAACTCCGTCTCAAAAAAAAGAAAAGAAAAAGAAAAAAAAAAAAACCCTCCTCTGACCCTACATTTCTATTTTTGTCTTTTTCTTTCCAGTGAAGTAGTTTTCTTTAACTAGTATTAAAGTAAGAAATTCATGGATAGAAAAATTGCATGGATAAGAATTTGTAATGAATATTTGTGTATGTGAGAGAGATCCTTGTAAGTAAAGTAAGATGTGGAAATAGGTGACAAAGAAGCCATTCAATCCCATTAGACTTTTTTCCTTTGCTCTTACATTGATAATGAGGTTTCTCATGAGAGGGATCTGACTTGTTAGTGCTCTCTTATTCTTCATCTCAAGTCACCCAAGCTCTCATTGAGGTAAAGATAGGTGATTTGGGTTCTTAGTGCTACTGTATTATCTTCAAATTATGTGTTTATTTGGAATACATTTTAAAATAGGTTATTTCTTATATGATTAGTACATGACCTATCTAGTTTTAATTTTATAGAGTAGTATCGACTTTCTTTTGTTTCCATTTTTATTTTGGTAGATTTTCTTACTTTTTAAAATTATATTTTTGAAACAAACAGCCTATCTCTTCAAAATCAGTATCTTATTTAAATTGTATAGTTTTATCAGGGTATGGTACGATTTCCACAGTGATTTCTTTATGAATTATGACTTTGAGCTTTCTGACTATTAGAATTCTCATTTGTTACTATTATAGGACAATTCCCAAGAAGTAAACATCCTACTTGAGAATTACCATACACGAAAATAACAGCTGTGCCTGGGAGGCCTTTATGGCCCCTTCAGCTCTCAGGCCCTCAGTTCTTCAGCAGACTGAAATGAGATTTGGGGTCCACCTGCCAAGCATTTGCTTTGTCTGGTAAAGAAAAAAACATGTATGCCTTTGTTTTCTCCACATTGTTAATTTCTGCCTCCTTCTTTAGGGTGTACCTTAATGACAGAGCTTGGAGGATATTGCAGAGGAAACACTTGGTGTTGGGGAAAGGGGCATATTGGTCAGAAAGACCTAGAATGGTGGACATTAGGCTTTGTCTCTTTTTTTTTTTTTTTTTTTTTTGAGACAGTCTTGCTCTGTCACCCAGGATGGAGGGCAGTGGCGCAATTTCAGCTCACTGCAACCTCTCTGCCTCCTAGGTTCAAATGATTCTCCTGCCTCAGCCTCCCAAGTAGCTGGGATTACAGGCACCAGCCAACATGCCCGGCTAAGTTTTGTATTTTTAGCAAAAACAGGGTTTCACCATATTGGCCAGGGTAGTCTCAGTCTCCTGACCTCATAACCCACACCACCCTGTCTCCAAAGTGCTGGGATTACAGGCGGGAACCACCGTGCCCGACCAGCTTTGACTTAAAGAGTGTAAATTCCCCAGGTGGAAATGGAGTCTGAAGACTGTGCTCTTTCCTATTACTGACAGTTTTTGTGTTTCTGTTTCTTTCTTGAAGATGGAGCCTTTTTTTTTTTTTTTTTTCCCCAGTCTTTGTGTCTCTGTTTTCTGTCTAATTCCTGCTGGTAACTCAGTACATATCCCCAAAAGCAACAAATTCCCTTTGGAAAGCTAGCCCAGAAAGAGCCCAGAAATTATTTTTCCCACAAAAATGTGTAAATATATACACTGTTACTTGCAGCAATCATACTATGGCTCAAATGAAAACTTGTGAACTGGTGAGAGATGAAACCTTTGAAAATCATCTTACTGATGAGTAACTTGTGTCTTGTAATTCAAAAATTAAATATTCATTGAATGCCTGACAAGCACTGTGAGGTAGTGGGTATATATGTTGGTGAATAAAATAAACATGGCTCTTGCCCTCATGGAGCTTCTTATTCTAATGCAGGGGGACAGATGAAGTATAATTAGAAATAGAATTATGTTCTGTGAAGGAAGTGAGGTACAGTGAGAAATAATGATCAAGTTTAGGATGGCAGCTACTTAGTGGAGGTCATTGAGGAGGCCTTTCTGAGGTGTGACTTTAATAGAAAACTGAGAGAACATGGAATCCTGTGGAACAACTGAAGAGAAGGAATTCCAGGCAGAAGGAGCCTGTTTAAAAGGTCATGAGGCCAGAAAAAGTTTGGCATGTTTCAGGAATTGAAAGGAGGTTGGCGCGGTTCAAGTCATGAGTATGGGTTTGGCAGGGGTCACATGGTGCAAAGCTTTTTAGGCAAGTATTCTGAGTGCTCCGTGAATACACTGATGGGCTTAAAGAATAGGACTGATAAAATACAGCTTGTTTTAACACACATTTGAGTATCACAGATTTGAAAGGCTCCAATGAACATGTCCTCTGAGCTTCATGTCAGCTCTCAAAATGATTTTGGAGCATTTGGGACACTCAGCCTGTATTACTTTCAGTGCGGCCAATGGTGGAAACTGAAGGACAGCTTAGAAAGTGATTGTCCTCAGGAAGGCCAGAGGTGATGGTGATTTGGAGAATCAGGATAGTGGTAGTGAAGATGCGATGGGTTTGAGCTATCTTGTAGGTAAAGAATTAACAAGACTTCCTGACAGCTTCACTGTGAGGAGTTAACTGGAGTGAAGAATCAGAGGAGGGTTGCTAAGTTTCTGGCGTGAGCAGCTGGGTGTGGGGATTCCTGGGATGGCAAAGCCTGGAGAAAATCAGGTGGCGGGGGGCATGTTAAGCTTGAACTTTGGACTTGTTGAGTTTGAGGCACTAGTATGGCATCCAGCTATGATGCCATTAACATTTTTCCCTCTAAAGTTCTGTACTTGGTCCAGCCCACAGCTCACCATCTTCTCAGCAAGGCCTTCCTTGAGCAGCCAAATTTATGTTGAAAACTCCATACTACCCATCTCCCATCCCTGCTTAATTTTTCTCCACAGTTAATTCTGATCATCTGACATGTTCTTTTTATTTTTTTCCCTAATGCCCAGGGTGATAGTACATCTGACATGTTCTTTATTTTACTTTTTTATTGACTGAACTGCTTCCTCACTCTAAGATTGTCAGGGATTTTTGCGTATGGATCACTGCCATATCCCCAGCACCTAAAATAGGGTGCGGCCTATAGTAAATGCTCAGTAAATATTTGTTAACTGAATGAATGAATGAAACCACTTGAAGGATGCTGTGCTGTTTCCACGATTAAATTTCCTTATTAGTATTTGTCCAGGCTTTTGGCTTAAAACAATTCAGTTCTCTTTTTTAAGTGAATGCAGATTTTGTACATACACATAAAAATATGGGTTTGCGTTGTTTTCTTTAGGAATAAAAACCTAAAATCTACAATTCAATTTTTCCTACAATTCAATTTTCAGGTTACAACTGATGGAAAACCAAAAATCGTTGATATCATTGATACAACAGGAAGTGGTGATGTGAATACTGCTACAGAGGTGGAGCCGAAGGATGGCGAAATTGTTGCCCTTTCAGGAAGAGTGCTTAAGGTCGGAGCTTTTGGATTCTTTTGGATTTTTTTTTTTTTTACTGTTGCCTCAAAGCATCTAATGTTTTTACTTTACATTTATCCATTGCTACATAACAGATTACCTCAAAACCTCATGATTTAAAATGACAAATATTTATTACCTCAGAGTTTCTGTGAGTCAGGAATCTGGGGTGCTTCTAGCTCAGAATCATCCCTGAGGTTGCAGACTGTTAGCCATGGCTGACTTCATCTGAAGGCTCAGCTTGGGAGAGGAAGGCGGAGTTTGTTTCCAAGCTACTGGAGGGTCACTGACAGGTCTTGACTCCTTGCCATGCGGACCTCTCCACAGTGCTGGGGAAGGTGTTCCCCAGCAGCACCTTCCCTGGGGGAGTGAGCCGAGGCAGTCCCCACGATGAAAGCCACTGTCTTTTGATTAAAGTGACCTTGTAAGGGACCACACATCACTTGACTATGTTCTGCTAGTTGGAAGTGAGTCAATAAATCTAGCACAGGCTTAAGGGAAGGGATTTCACAAGAAGTGAATCATTGGGACCATTTTAGAAGAAGCCATGATTTTGTTGTTTGATGGAGCACCTAGTTTGGGCTGTATTTTTCAGTGAGGTTGCCCAGTTTTATTTTATGTTTTGATTACAAAGATGGAGAAAGTAACCACATGATAGTTTTGCCTTCATCTTTTACTGTCTCTTCATAGTAGTCCCAGTGAACTTAACCGTGAAGAAATACTTAGGCTATAGTCGTTGTTAACTTAAATGGCCAGCTTCATCTTATGCTATGTCATTCTGTCCTTGGTAGAAAAGCCTGGGCAAGCTCAACATAAAAAATAATTATAAAGCTAGCATAGAGCAGCTCGTGAGCTAAGGAACATGGAGGATGGCAAGAATTTGTGATCCTGTACTCTATCATTTAAAGCAATGAGCAGAATTAGTTTGGAATATAAAATTATGATTAGTTAACTTTTCCCACCTTTTACTATCTATCTGAGTTCTTCTTAGGCTTTGTCTTTTAGATAAGCTTTTTGTGGCAGCATATTGGTTTTCTGTGCCATGTAATAAAGCACCTCAGACTTAGCAGGCTAAAACCTTGTATATTTCTATATTTATTTATTATATCACTGTTTCCATGGGGTAGGTGTCCAAGCATGGCTTTCTGTGGGTCTCTGCTCAGGGTGTCACAAGACTGCAGTCAAGGTTAAAGGCTCAACTGAGGCTCAGGCTTCTTTTCCAAGTTTATATGATGGAAAAATTCATTTCATTACAGCTGTAAAATTTGTGATAGCTTGCTTCTTCAAGGCTGGTAAGAGAATCTCCAACTTTGGTGATGACCCCAGTCTCTCTTTTAAAGAACTCACCTGATTAGTTCAGGCCCACTGAGAATCATCTCCCTTTTGATTTGCTCAAATTCCTTAATTACGTCTGCAAAATCCCTTCACCTTCTTTACACACCATAATGTAATTGTGGGAGTGACATCTCATTATATTCACAGATCCCACCTTCACTAAGGGAGGGACTGTGCAAAGGCTTGGATCTTCTTAAGAAGCTGCCCGTCTTGGACAGCCGGCAGCCGTTAATATCCAGGTTGTACTTCCTTTTCTGTGTGTTGTGAGCTGAATATCTGTGTCCCCACCCCCTGCTCAAATTCATACGTTGAAGCCCTAACCCTCAGTGTGATGGTATTTGGAGGTAGATGAGGTTTTGAGTATGTGTCCCCTCAGGATAGTATTAGTGCCCTTATACGAAGAGACTCCAGAGAGCTTCCTGTCTCCAGGTCATATGAGAACACGCAAGAAGGTGGCCTGTGCAAGCCAGGAAGAGGGTTTTCACCTGAACTCAACCATGCTGGCACCCTGATGTTGAGCTTCCAGCCACTAGAACTATGAGAAAATCACCTTCTGTTGTCAGCCATTCAGTTTATGGTGCGGGTTGAGAACCCCTGTCTGAAACACTTGGGACCAGAATACTTTTAGGTTTCAGATTTTTTTTTGAGATTTTGGAATATTTTCATTGTATATGGTTGAGCCTCCCCTATCCAAAATCGGAAGTGCTCTGAAATGAGTGCCAACATGTCACTCAAAGGAAATGGTCAATAGAGCATTTCAGATTTTTGGATTAGAAATGCTCAGCCACCTGACTCTAGCATTCAGCCCATCTTCCCCCAAGTCAACCTTGTTATTAGAATATGTTTCAAAGGGAAACTTGGAATTCCTGTGAGTTATGGTACTCTGGGAAACTAAAGAGCATTCCTATTAAGTCCTGCAGGCTTAGAGCCATATAAAGTATTACTTGATTGTTTATTTATTTATTTTGAGACAGACTTCACTCTGTCGCCCAGGCTGAAGTGCAGTGGCACAATCTTGGGTTACCACAACCTCTGCTTCCTGGGTTCAAGTGATTCTCCTGCCTCAGTCTCCCAAGTAGCTGAGATTACAGTCATGCACCATGACACCTGGCTATTTTTTTTTTTTTTTTTTTTTTTGTACTTTTAGCAGAGATGAGAGTTTTGCCATGTTGACCAGGCTGGTCTCAAACTCCTGACCTCAAGTGATCCACCCGCCTTGGCCTCCCAGAGTGCTAATATTATAGGCATGAGCCACCACTCCTGGCCTCATTTATTTTTAAACAGCTGTAGTAACCCCTGCTTTAGATAAACCACATGAACTAGGAAGATCACTAGTGCTCATAGGTAGAATTATTTATGTACCATATATATTGCTATTAAACAAATTCAAAACAATTATAAGGTTCGTCTTTTCTCAGCTTAGCAACATATTTCTTTAGTTCTACTGTTAAGTATTCTTAGCCCATCATTGTGGGTTTTTAAACTTAAATTTTAATTGTGTTCAGTATGTTTTAATAGTTTAAAAAGACAAATATTTTTACAAGGCTTCTAACAAGAAGAGTTCAATCCCCTGTCCCAACTCTCCGTACTGTTTTCTGCTTCAACACGACCATCAATACATTAAATTCTCTTCAAAGTTTAAAATAACATGCTAATATAGTCTTATGTCTTTATTTGTAGAATTAATATGTGAAAGAAGAGAATTTAACTCTCAAGCCCTTTACTTCCAGGAAATTGGCATTATCTCTTAGATAACATCTTCTCCATTGTTTTTGCTGTGTTTTTCTGGAACTCCTGTTAATGGAACATTGGACCTCTTGAATTGATCCTCCAATTTTTAAATTTTCTTCCACCTTTTCTTCACTGCCTTTATCCTTCACCTTCCTGAGAGATTTCTAGCATTTTCTCAACATTGTAACCTTTGTGTGAATTTTGTTACATTTTGTCTATTTTTAATTGCAAAAGCCCCTTCATTTTCACTTGGAGCATATTTTTGTATCATGTGTGCAACATTTATCTCTATGAGATACATTTTAACTTTTTTTAAATTTCATTGTTTCTTCCCTCTCCTTCCTGCATTCTCCTTTCTTAGTCTTCTATTCTGCTTCCGCTTCTCCTTTCTCCTTTTTCCTTCACCTATTCCTTCTTCCTTCTTCACCTCCTCCTCTTCCTTGTTCTCTGCTTTTTGCTTTAGATATTTCATTTAGGTGTCTAATCATCCCTGGCTGTCTTATTTTAGCAAGTCACAAGAAAAGGTGATTGGAAGCTCTTCTGCTTGTGTAGGTTCTTTTGGTGGGTTTCACTATAGAGTAATGATAACATTTGGGGGGACCCCCATAATATCAGCACACACTATTTTTTCCATTGGGATGCCCAAGGTACTTGAAAGAAGTCCTTAGCACATTTGGCCTAGGGTTTAGGGGAGGAGTGAGCGAGAAGTGTGGCTGTAGGTATTCAGGTAGCCACACCATGCAAGGGGTCTGGAGCAATGCCATGCAGAATCATTTTTATGTCTCATCCCTCTTGTATTAGTTCTTTTTCACACTGCTGTGAATTGTGAGACTGGGGAATTTATGAAGAAAAGAGGTTTAATTGACTTACTGCAGGCTTAACAGGAAATGTGACTTGGGAGTCTCAGGACACTTACAATCATGGTGGAAGTTGAAGGGGAAACAAGACATGTCTTCTCATGGTTGAGCAGGAGAGAGCCAACAAAGGGTGAAGGGCCACCTTTTTTTTTTTTTTTTTTTTTTTTTGAGATAGAGGTTTGCTCTTACAGCCCAGGCTGGAGTTCAGTGGCACGATCTTGGCTCACTGCAACCTCTGCCTCCCAGGTTCAAGCAATTCTCCTGCCTCAGCCTCCCAAGTAGCTGCGATTACAGGTGCCTGCCACCATGCCCTGCTAATTTTTATATTTTTAGTAGAGACAGGGTTTTACCATGTTCGCTAGGCTGGTCTTGAACTGCTGACTTCAGGTGATCCACCTGCCTCACCCTCCCAAAGTGCGGGGATTACAGGAGTGAGCCACTGCACCTGATTGCTGCTCATGTTTGAACCATTGGATCCCGTAAGAATTCATCATCACAAGAACAGCAAGGGGGAAATCCATCCCCATGATCCAGCAACCTCCCTCCAGGCCCCTCCTCTGATATGGGAGGATTATAATTCGACATGAGATTTGGGTAGAGACACAGAGCCAAACCATATCACCTCTTTGCTGTGTTGACAAAGTTGACATATCAGATTTTCTCTGGAGAGTTGCCTGGTTGGTAAAGTTTCAGCAGGATGAGGGATGGAGCAGTGGGAGTGCTCCTTATACAAATTTTCCACCAGTCTTAGTTAGAACTGTCTTCTCTATCCATCCATAAAATGTACTCACACACATGTTCAGTTTAATTTTTTTCAGGGATGTACAGGTGTTTAGATATTTTGCAGTAGTCATTAAAAGGAAGAATTATTAATACTGGGATTCTTACTAGTTGGATCTCTGCAACTCTTAGTACACAGTTTTCAGAAAACAACACAATGAAGTCTTCAAGTTTCTTTGATGTAGTCATGCATTTATTTATTTATTTAAGATGGAGTCATGCTCTTTCACTCAGGCTGCAGTGTAGTGGTGCGATCTCAGCTCACTGCAACCTCCACCTCCTGGGTTCCAGCAGTTTTCCTGCCTCAGCCTCCCAAGTAGCTGGGATTACAGGTGCCTGCCACCATGCCTGGCTAATTTTTTTGTTTTTTCAGTAGAAGTGTGGTTTCACCATGTTTGCCAGTCTGGTCTCAAACTCCTGATATCAGGTGATCCACCCGCCTCAGCCTACCTAAGTGCTGGGATTACAGGTGTGAGCCACCGCACCCGGCTGTCATGCTTTGAAGTGAACTAAATGTTTATAGTCTATTTTTTTCCACTTAGCCCATAAATTGCTAACAAACTTATTTTTCAGTCAGTTTAATATCAACTAATAGGTGCTTTGAACACTTCAGTAGTCTTGTTCTCAAAGGATGGTACTCCCAGGCCTCCTTGAGAAACCAGTGGTAAGTTACTGATGGCCTATGGCCCTCCCATGAGCAGATCAAAGCACAAAAGTGAATAGAACTTGAAAACCTTATATTGTAAAATATGCATACTTAAAATACATAAACCCATTATGTAAGTTTTATGAATTGTTATAGCAGATCAAGATAAAGAACATTGTTGTACATCAGAAACTTCCTGCAGCCTCCTGAATCACAGCCTATTGCAACTTTTCCGATAATCATTTCTTTGCTTGTTTGTGTGTAGTTTTGCCACATTGGTGTGGCTACATAAAATATATTGTTTAGTTTTGGCTAGTTTTGAACTTTACATGAAGAGTCTCGTTTCATTCATAAAATTTCATTATATGTTGTTTTTCCCTTGGCGTTGTGAGATTTGAAATTCATAGGACTTGCTCATGTTGTCGCAGGTAGCAATGATTTATTCAGTTTCATTGCTGTGCAATATGCCATGGTTTGTACCTAGCGCATTCTCTCCATTCTATGATGTATGTGTATCCTGTGCCCATGTATGTGGGTATCTCCAGGATGCTGAATCGTGGAGATACATCACTAGGTCATGGCAAACAGTTTTTCCAAGTTTGTGTCTGTGCATTTGTTTTTTTAATTGGACAGGACATCTCCTTGACCAAGTGTTTGTATTAAAAGACATTTCCAGGCCAGCCACAGTGGCTCACGCCTCTAATCCCAGCACTTTGGGAGCCAAGAGCGGGTAGATCAACTGAGGTCGGGAGTTCAAGACCACCCTGACCAACATGGCGAAACTCCCTCTCTACTAAAAATATGAAGATTAGCTGGGTGTGGTGGCACGCAGCTATTATATAATCCCAGCTATTTGGGAGGCTGAGGCAGGAGAATCACTTGAGCCTGGCGGGCAGAGAGGTTGCATTGAGCTGAGATGGCACCATTGCACTCCAGCCTGGGTGACAGAGCAAGACTCCTTCTCAAAAAAATGTTAAAAAAGACATTTCCACTAGCAGTGTGCAATAGCTGTTTTCTGACCTCATCATCATAGAGATATTCTCCTATATTTCTAAGAAGTTTCACAGCTTTTTTCTTCTGTTTGTTGTAGAATTCACCTGGAATTGATTTTATATGCTTAGTTTGAAAAGAGTTCTATTTCTTTTTTTCCATGAGAAGACCCAGTTGTCCCTACACCATGTGTTCCACAGTTTTCACTCTGATTTTTGGTGCCTTCTTTTCACTTGGCACCCTTCAGAATGTGCTGAGCTTCTAAAGTCTCCTTCATAGTTTTCCTTGTCCCTCCCTTTTTGGATGTTTCCTCCACTTCCTTTATTCTGATTTTAGTCGCATTTTGGAAGGAAGCGCAGTGCCTTTTTCATTTTACCACATTTAACTTGAAGGCATTTTAAAAATTAATACTTAGCCTTAAATATTTTTGGGTTAAAAAAGAAAGATAAATCCAGGCATAATGAATGAGTTGGCCAGATTTAGCACGGTGCTTAGACGCAGTGACAGCAGAAGGAAATGGTGTGCGCGTGCACTGGCCTGTGCGGTGAGGCTGGCAAGGCTGAAATCATTTTGAAGCAAAGAAAAGCCCCTGGAAGGACTTTAATGCATGGCACCATAACACTCATATGACACTTAGCCCGTTAAGAAAAATGTTCCGTTTGTTAGGCATCCTCTCTTTAAGAGAGTCAGAGAAACGAGGTGTAATTGGTAATTACAAAGATTATATGTAGCATGAAAATCAGTCTTAATACATTGTAGTTACTGTGTAATTAGAATCATTTTTAAGATATCAACTTAAAATGGTCAAATGTAAAGATTTTATTCCTAGAGGTACCAAAATAAGTTTTCTTTATGTAGATTACTCAAATATGCAAAATAAAATTTCATAATTGCCTCATAAAGTTAGCTTTATCTTGGCTAAAGTTAGACCAGATAGCCCTGATTATAATTTTTATCTGATTTTTTTAGTGTAATTTTTGTAACTAGTCTGCCTTCGCAGTAAGGAAAATATATAGTTATGAATTGAGAAGTGTCTGGTTCTGTGGACTGTGCAGACTTTGATCTCATTTGTGATTAAATATAAATTGTCTATTGGATTATTTTATTGTACTATATATCTTTTTAAGTGTGATTAAATATGACTTAATACCTTTCTATTTTGCAGTTATTTTAATTGGTTTCTTCATTTAATCTTTTGGGATTTTATGATTTTCTGTAATGTCTTTGTATAAAGTCATCCCTAGCCAAGGGTTACTAAGTCACCTGTGTCGTGGGACACTAGTGAATAAATGCTCTGAATTCAAAAGCTGGTGATTACTTACCTTTTCGTTGCTGCAGTGCTTTATTATTGCTTTGCCATGGGCTGTTGCAAAAACATTAACGTTCAGAATTCCTGTTCTCTAAAGAAGGTTGATAAGTTGTGAGTGAAAGTGCTGACTTGTGTGCCACTGTATTCGAAATTTCACATTCTCTAGACATCCAGTTGATTTGGAAATGATTAATGGCCTGTAGGCCTTTAAAAGGTCACTATTTAGTATTAATAGCTCCTGAAGCTCTGTGAATGATTGTTTTCCTCTAGTTGTGAGGCAGTTTCATCCAAAAGTTTTCTACCTGGGAAGTGATTGGATGAAGGACGTGGTAATAAGTTAAAGATACTGCGTAAGTGAGGGTTGATGAGTCTACCAGCTCTGAGTGTTTCAGCCTTATCATTTATAGATATTTAAAAGCTGGTTTTGATGACCATGGTCCCTATCTTTTCTTGATTGATGATTCAAGTTGGTTGATGATGCTCAATTCACTTTGTTATTCACAAGAATAAGGTAGAGGATTTCTTCTTTTTACAGGTAAAGAAGTAGAAGCCTGTGGGGTTCCTTCTAGTTAGAGTTTGTATTCACAGCCAGATTTATCTGACTTTAAATCCCATATCCTTTATACAGAATTTTTGATTTCCGTGAGAGAGCTAGGTTCCAGTTTTCAACCTTCCTGTTGTTTGGGCAAGTAATTTGCTTTCTCTTTGCTGCTTTGCTTTCTCTGTTGGTAAACTATGCATCCTGTTTACATCGCTCTACTAAAAGTTTAGTGTTTTAAAATACTTTGAGAGTTTAAAAGGTTATTACAAGATTTCAGCAGTTTATTGAGATAGTGTATATTGAAAGCACTTTTTAAACCATGAAGCATTGTACAAATGGAAGGTATTATTTTAGTTGAATTATCTTATTTATGGATAAGAAAAAAGTGATAAAGATATTAAGTGATTGCTTAGAGTATTAAACATGTTTTCATACATGAGCTTTCTTACCCAATTTAAGCTATTAAAATAGAATTAATATATTTTTTGCTCAGTAGTCCATCATTGGAATTGGAAAGCATTTAGTGAATGAACAGGTTACCTTTTTTTTTTTCTTCTGTAGATTCCTGCAAGCTGGACAAATCCCTCAGGCAAATATCATATTGGCATAAAAAATGGCTATGACTTCTATCCCAAGGCTCTCAAGGAAAGGATACAGGTAATGTATAATCCAGTACCAATGACTTGTTGTATTCTTCTGACTTGTCTTCTTCCTCAGATTTTATTCCTACTAAAGAAAAAGAAATATTTCATAAAATTTCATTAACTCTTAGGTTTTTTGGGAGGGTTGATTGCTTTTAAACAATGACTGCTTAAAGATTCCACTCAATGGAATGTCATGCATTTAAAGTCGTAATTCTTAATCTTGGTTATATAGATAAGCTTGGGGAATCTGTGAATACACTGAAGTTATATTCAGATTTTTGTGTTTTTCTGGGTGATGGGATATAGCTTTCACTGGATTTTCAAGAACATTTTTACTTGAGAAAGGCTTAAGACAGTTGATTCAAAGTCCAGACCACCTTTTCATTTCTGTTCCTGTAGTTTCTGTGATATGTCTCGCCCCTGTTTGTTTTTGTTTATTGGTTTAACTAGCCTTCTTGCTCCCAGTTAATAATCATGTAGCATTAAGTGTTAATCAGACCTAAAACTGCTATAGTATAAGAACACCAGTGTGCCATTAGAAATATGAATTGTTGGTTGTTGTTTTTCTATTTTTTTGGGAGACAGGGTCTTGCTCTGTCACCCAGGCCAGAATGCAGCAGCATGATCACAGCTAACCACTGCCTCACCCACCCAGGGTATCTTCCCATGTAGCTAGGACTACAGGCACACACCACGACACCCATCTAATTTTTGTATTTTTTGTAGAGATAGGGTTTTGCCATGTTGCCAAGGCTGGTCTCAAACTCTTGGGCTCAAGTGATCCACCTGCCTCATTCTTCCACACTATAAGTGTGAGCCATTGCATGACTGCATTTTTATACAGTATATTAAATTTAATCTGTGTCGATAAGATAGAATTTAATATGCAAATATAGTGTGGTTAAGTTAAAGCGAACCATTCCTTTAGCTGCATTGAGAGACACTATGAATTAAAGACACTGGAGATAAAGGTTAAAACCGATTTCAGTAACATAGAACCTTATCAAGTCAAAGGGGATGAAAAAAAATAGAGAGGGAGGAAATTGAGGAAGCCTGCATTGTCTGTTAAAATGCAGCTGTAGTCTTACTCTAGTCCTCTGCTTACACTTGGCTTATGGCATTTCCCAATTTTGTATGGGCCCAGAATACCATTTTCTTACTTTTAATGACTAGGAATTTAGTCAGTTTTCTGATATAATAGTAGATATTCTAGGAGAAGGGAAGGTTTTAAATTGAGGGGAATATGATACGTAAGAATACACCTGGATGTGTCTTGGTAAACTTCTCTTAAAACCTACATGCAATTAATTGACTAACCAGTTTTTGATAAGTGATCCATGGCTTTTTCTACTTCATTGGAAACTTTTTTTTTTTTGAGACAGAGTCTTACTCTGTCACCCAGGCTGAGTGCAGTGGCTCAATCTCAGCTCACTGCAACTTCTACCTTCCGGGTTCAAGTGATTCTCGTGCCTCTGCCTCCCAAGAAGCTGGGATTATGGGCACCTGCCACCATGCCTGCCTACCTTTTGTATTTTTAGTAGAGATGGGGTTTCACAATGTTGGCTAGGCTGGTCTCAAACTCCTGACCTCAGGTGATCTGCCCACCTCAGCCTCCCAAAGTGCTGGGATTACAGGCATGAGCCATCGCACCCAGCCAGAAACGATTTTATAAAACCTCTGTATGAGAATTGTGTAGCACCACAGCTGTCACAACAAAGTCCACATATAAATGCTTGTCTAGGTTTACCTGAATATTTCAGTCTAATTGTAAAATAATTTTTCTGTCCTTGCAGAAAGAACGGAAGGAAAAAATCTGGGACCCTGTTCACAGAGTGGCCCTTGCAGAAGCCTGCAGAAAACAGGAAGAATTTGATGTTGCCAACAATGGCTCTTCTCAAGTTGGTGCTAGTCGCTTTCATTTAAACATTACTCTAGAACCATATTCCCATAGAGTTTTTAGAGAACTGATAACTGTTTTTTTGCAAGTTTTCTTTTTTCACAAATTTTCTTTTAGGTTGGTTAATTTTACTAATTTTTCCTTTATTATTTATCCTAAAGTCAATGTACATATGTATGAATTTTTAAAACTTAACATAATGGTAAAAGTACATAAATTGTGTTTAGTTATGAATTCTCCCATGAAAGCTGCCCCTGGGAATTTCTCTTGTGCCCCTTCCTCATCTCTGCTACCTTCCTCCTTCCCAAAGACAGCCACCCTCTTGACTTCTATCTAACACTGCAGATGATTTTGCCTGTTTGGACTTTTGTAAAATGAAACCATATAGTATGTATTATTTTATTTGAATTATATTCACAACATTAAATTACGATATTCATCCATGCTGTGGGGTATTCATTTTCATTATGATATTCACACAATTTGGATATACCACGGTTTACCCATATCTGCTTTGTTTTCCATTTTTTACTATTAAGAATAATGGTATTTTAAACATTCGCGTGTGCTTAAAATGCTTATGCGTTTTAAACATTTGGTAGGTCATACAGTGGTTGTAACAATTTGTATTTCCACAAGAAGTCTATGAAAGTTCCCATTGTTTAACCATTAAATTTTTTTGAATTAATTTATAAGATGAAAACAATGTCTTGGTTTATTAAGGAAATATGTGCTAGTTGCAGCATCTTTGGACATCACAAGTGTGAGAAGCCTTCATCATGCCACCCCCAGGGATGATCACCACAGCTTGGTGTCTGTCCTTCTAAGTTGTTCTTTTAATGCATGCGTGTTCCTTTTCTTAATCAAAAATCGGATTGTGTCAGTGATTCTCAGCCCTGATCACATGAAGATCTTTAAAAACTGCCAGTACTTGTGTTCTATAGAAGAATGAACTTAAAACCCTGTGGAGGAGATAGGCATTTTTGAAGTTCCTCAGTAGCTTTCATTAACACGAACCTTGAGCTGGGAACCACTGGTCTATGTGTACCTGTAGACAAATTTAACTTTTATTTACTTAATCTATGTATACCATCTATTTTAAACACCTGTATACTTTTCTGTTAAATCGGAATTTTTACTTTTTCAACTTCATTGCTAGGTACAGTAAATGTAGTATTTCAGGTGTTATGTATATACAGCTAACTATGAAAGAGGGTTCTGAATTTCTTTATCCATTTTATGACATTTTGTTTACCAAAAATGCCTATTTGATTGGCTGTTTCTTTTGAGGAGGAGTAAATGTTAAATATATTGAATCAATTAAAATGAAACAAAACAAGATTTTTGGAATATGTGAAAATCAAATTTTTATTCACTAGGACATTTTAGGTGAATATAGAGTATATTATTTTAAAAACTTGGGTTTAAGCATATGAAATTGCCATTTTTGTAGATCAAAAATAGTTAGATAGCAGCAGATCGCATGATTCAATCTAATGTATTCTATACATGTTGTTACTTTTTTAGAAAGAGTTTTCAAAATATTTTTCACTTAATGTTTTAGACCTCATGGTCCTTGTTTCAAAACATGGGAAGGTATAGTCTTTGGTTCCCATATACTGATTTGTGAAACTGATACTGATGAACTGATTATTTCTAAATTACCTGAATTATTTTAAAAGTAATCAAGGTTCCTGGGCTTTATCCCCTAATAATTCTGATGTACTAAGTGGGATAAGACATGGCATCTATCTTTGTGATAGCCTTTACGTGATTGTGATTTGCAGTGAAATTTAGTGATCATTGGCCAAGATAAGAATTTGCTACCCTACTAGTTTCTGGTGTGACAGCCACAGAAGATTATCATAAGAACAAAAACTTGCTCAGGATTGCACAGCTAAGTTGCTGAATTGAGAGTTGAATCCATATTTCTTCCCTCTAGGTTAATACTAATTCCACGCTATAGAAGGCAAATGGATTTTAAGCAATATTAAGTGCTCTTGATCAGAGACAGCTACCTTTTTCAGTAAATTGCCAAATAGTAAATATTTTTAGTACTCTTTTATGACTACTCAACACTCCCCTTGTATCAAGAAAGTATAAGCAATATGTGACTGAACGAGGAAGGCCATGTTCCAGTAAAGCTTCATTTACACAACTATGTCACAGGCTATATTTGGCCCATGCACCAAGATTTGTCAACTCCTGCTGGATCTTAATATAGTAACATAGTGAGTCTAGAGGTATTATTCATCTCAGTTTCAGTATTTACATGCCTTTCTATTTCCCAGATTATTTCTGTTTAAGCCAGTCATTTTCCTAATTATTTGAGTACCTAACTTATTTGTTTATATATATACTCTAGGTTAGAGACATGTTTTGGAGAGGTAACACATGCTAGTGCCAGTTGTTGTCTAGTTTGTACATAATCTAATATAAAGCACTTGCTTTTATTCATGACCACAGAGCTAAAATAAGGTTTCAATTACCTCCATTAAATGTTTCTATTTAACATAGCAAATTCTAAAAGAGCTAAGATGATTCATGGGTTTTATTATTTATTTGAGTTCTTAAGAAATAAATTTGAGATAGAAAAAGGTTCTGATATAAAAATCTAAAAGTCAATAGATAACCTATTTTGTAGCAGTTTTATTTTAGAGTTGCTCTTGAAAGTGAGTTAGACAGATTACAAATATGTTACAAACATGTTACAGATTGCAGATTACAAATATGTTACAAACACAGTGTCTTTACCAAAGCAGGCCTAGAGAGTGATTGAATGAGATTGAGTACAGTAACTGTTTTTAAAATCTTTACTATGTTATTAGATATCTGCTTCATTGAATTGAATGACAAGTTGCATAGATGGAACAAAATTTTGTTACATTTTTTTCAGGGTAAAAGAATTTTACTATTGATCAACATTGTATCTTTGGTTGTATCCTAATACAACTTTCAGAAGGCCAGAATGTACTTATGTTAGTCAATTTTCCGATTTACTAGGCAAGTAAGCTAATCAAGGAAGAGCTTCAGAGTCAAGTGGAATTGCTAAATTCTTTCGAGAAGAAATACAGTGATCCTGGCCCCGTATATGACTGCTTGGTATGGCATGATGGCGAAGTCTGGAGGTAAACTTTATGTATTTTGTAGATCTTCATTTACAAGTGTTTTCTTATCAACTCTGAAAAACATTAAATGCTCAGCGCTGCACAGAGTTTTGGTTATGTGATGGTATCACTCAGCAAAACTATTTGAGGGCCAGATTGTCTTCTGTGTAGTTTTGGATAAGCCCCTTGAACTTCTGGTTATTATATTTGACCCTAAAGCTGACTTTTATCTGATTTTAAATAAACTTATTTCACAAATAACTTATTAATATGTTGACCGTCCATCTATTTGGAAATGCTTTTAAGTCTGTTTCCTCATTTGTTAATTGAGATAGTAGTACTTACAGGGCTTTGTGAAAATTGAATGTGATGTTTCTAGATGTACTAAGCAGGCAATCAATGTGTGCCATTATTGCTACTGCTGTTTCTGTTACTAAAACTACTACTGCTAGTATTATGACTTACACCAAATTACTCATGATGGACATTTTTCAGGTTTTTTTACACTGCATATGTGCTTCTTGGAGTTGGTTAGGCTGCCTTCTTGAGTTACTATCTGCATGAAAACAGGAAGACATTGTTAATACAGATATTTAGCCATATGTGTGCTTTAGGACTTCTGCAAAAAAAAAAACCAGGGACCATATCTTAAAACTTGTAGTCAAGAATTACTTGTAGTCTGTGTCCCTGGTTATATGCAAAGAATTGCTTTATAAGATGAGGCAGATACAGATCATGCCATGACTATTTCATCACTGCTTTCACAATTGTTCACCTTCACAATGCACCCTTCTTAAAGGAGCAGTCTCCTCCCACGTGTACAGGTACTAACTCATCTTTAATCAGATCAGTGGGTATATAAAATGTTCAGTTGAATAAGAAATCTCTGCTGAATTTGGGGATGATGTTAATAAAATATCTGCACATAACTCTTTCAGTCTAGATGATGTTAAATATTAATGTACTTTTGTGTGTATTCATATGTTTTGTTGTGTGCACATGCATACACATTTTGAAAAATTCTTTTCCAGACGCTTTATACAGAATACTAAATCTTGATACATCCACCATGTGGGGTAACATGATATAGTCACACTCAGTAATAAGCCTTAGGTGCGTTTTAGTGTGGGAAAGGAGGCAAGGTTAAATTCAAGGAAAATACTAAATACAAAAATGAGTATATGTGGGAAAGTGTATACCACAAAAGGACTTAAAGAAATACCAAAATATTAGCAGGAATTGAGTAGTGAGGCAATAGGTGGTTTCATTTAAAGTGTTTGCTCTAGGTTCTAAAAACACTGCAGATTACTTTGTCCTAGGAAAAGGAATTCGGAGTCCGTTGTCCAAGGTGCCAGTGTATGTTTCCACAAGGTTTCCTTGGTCTTCAAGGTAGTTGATAAAGTGACTTACTTGCAGCAGTTTGTTGACAACTATTCTAAGGGTTTTGTTTGGAACTTCTGAGCTAGAAATGAAATTTAACATTGCATGAAATAAAATCTGAAATCTCAGAGTAACATTTTAGGGCATTTTATTATAATAAATGAAAAATATAGCATGATTATACTTGCAGGTGGTACTAGAAATAATTTGACTTTTTTGCATAATATAGTATATCCTGTAGGGCTTTGATCTCAGAGTTAGATCCAAAATTTCTTGAAGAGAATCTCGAAGATCCCAACGTACGTAAGGTTAATCCAGCTCTGTCTGCAGATGTTCTCACTTCACATTTAAAAAATGCAAGCCATTTCTGAAGGGGTTAAAGTGACCTATCCTTTAAGTGCCTTGGGTGTTTTGTTTTGTTTGATGAAGAATGTTCAGTCTGTGCTCTCCCTGCCACATTTCTGCTAATTGTTAAGCACGTATCTCTGCACTTAACGGGTGGCCTCAGATGACTCTGCTCTGAGCATCTGTCAGGACGCAAAACCTCAGACTCACTGTCACTCCAAATGGAGCAAAAACTGATTGAGAGAAACAGTGTTTACAGAGGATTACATAAAGGAGAAGCTATTAAATGATTTCTTTACAGTGGATTTTGACCTTGCTTATGTCATGTTTCCTTTTAGATTCTTGATGAAAGCTGTAGATTCTTTCCATAGAAAATTGAGAGATGTGTGAAAAGGTCAAGAAATATATAAAACAAAGGCCTTCCTCATCATCCTCCCCACTCACATGTACTCTGTTCTGTGTATGAGCCTCATTTTCATATTTTTTCCTCTATTCTGAGTACTTGAATTCACCCAACCAGACCTTCAGAAAGTTATAACCTTGCACTGCATTCATACTTGTCCTCTGTCGAGTTATTTAGGGAAGTCAATAATAATTTATGTTTTTATGTGATGGTTATATTGTTGAGTCAGTCCAATGGTGGTGGTTATAAGAAACTGACCTGTGAATGTGTCACTGTATTTGCTGTGAGAGTGTTGTTAAAGATGATGATTTCATTAATTCTTTCATCATGTGGCAGATATTTATTGAGTACCTTCTCTGTACCAGGTTGACACTATAGAAGCTACTCCATGGACTCTAGACTCCATGGAAGCAAGTATTGGGAAGATCTGAACCAGTCTAGGAAGCATCAAGAAAGATTTCCCAGAATTATTAATAACATCTTAAATTGAGACTTGAAGGATCATCATAGTTAACTAAGCAGAGAGAGTAGAAAGGGTGGCAAAGGCTTAGGGGAAAGATCCAGAGGATGTGGGAGGAACTGTGAGACATTTGGTGTGGCTACAGAAGGTATGATGGGAGCAGGAGGTGAGGAAGGTGAGTAGAGTTATTATGAGGGGCCTTTTCTGGAATTTCAATGTGAAGAGCCATTGGAAGACATGGAAGATTTTTTAGCATGAGTGAAAGGTGGAGGCAGAGCAGGCCATCATCAGCTCATCAGGCAACAGAGGTAAGGAAGAGACAGTGGAAATAGGCAGGCATGTTATGGACATGGGACTGCGTGGTTAGATGGGCTGGGAGAAAGGCAGAGGAGGGCTTCGTAGATGACTTCCAGGATGGATGCTGGCCGATTGCATACATTTTGGAGACAAGTGTGCTACTTTCTGTAGCATATGGAAGATTTGGTGACATGCATTTTACCAACTAATTTTAAGCCTGATTCTGTTTAATATGTGACTTGTTTGCTCTTGCTTTATTTTCCCCATAAGTGTTTAGCATTTTATACCTTGGTATATTCTGTTATTTGAAATGACATCAGTCATATTAGGGTATGCATAAAAACAAATTTTTAGGAATCCTTTTTTCCAAAGTGTTGTAATTTGTTAATGAAACATGCTTCAGTATATTAGGAACGTGCTTTGTAAATACTAAATGAAATAGGCTTCCATTAATTTACTTGGCAATTTTGACTGACATGCATATCTTGTTAAAACAGTTCTTACAGCTAAAACATACTTACAGCTAAAAACATAATATTGAACTTTTAATAATGTTCATTTCATTTATGACTTTTTGAATGTTAAGTATTTTATTTTAATCCGGCTGTCTTTTAAGGTGTTTGGAATATAATTTAAAAACTAAAATGTTAGTAAAATGGGAAAAGAACATGAAGGAAGACAACTATAAAATAATGTAGAAAATGCTTTTTGTGAGAAATAAATATAAGTCTGTTGTAACTATAGGACTGAAGCTCAGTAAAATTCACCTAGTTTCAAAGAGCTTGTGTGAGCTGTTAGATTCTTGAAGCCATCACTAAAAGCAGCAGGAAGTTAGACCTAGGCCGTGTGTCTGAACTATCCTAAACTGCTCTAAAACTCTAAGCCAGGTTTTAGCTCTAATTCTCAAAAGGTCAGGTGGTTTCAACCTAGAGTTTTATGAAGGACAGTATTTTTAAAGCACTTTCTGCATGATTTAAGGACTGGTTCCTATCAGCTGTGTTACCTAATCTTTACTGCTGACTCTGAAACGGCCTAGATTGGTTCTAGATTGGTCCTAGGCAGTCGTTGTATTTGTTATGGTAGAAGTAGTAGTGTAGTAAGACAACAGAGAGACTATGTTACGTGATTTTTAGAAAGGTAAGAAAATCAATAAATGTTACTGTCTTCATTTCTTTTTAATTAACAGAGCCTGCATTGATTCTAATGAAGATGGGGACTTGAGTAAATCTACTGTATTGAGGAACTACAAAGAAGCCCAAGAATATGGCTCTTTTGGCACAGCTGAGATGTTGAATTACTCCGTTAATATATATGATGATGGAAACCTGCTCTCCATTGTGACCAGTGGAGGTATTCAATTTCACATTGACCAATAAGATATAGATTTATGAGGCGATAAAGTAGTACATGGCTATAGCCCACAGCAACCTTCTATAGAATTTTAAGTTAGAGATCCCAGCTAAAGGTCTAAGTCTGGTATCATAAATGTGATTCAGTTCACCTGCACGATGTTGTTTCTTAAGGTTATAACCATGTAGGATCCAGTCCAAGAATATAAGCATGGTCCAACATCAGAAAACGCATCGGTGGTAGGCTGGGTGTGGTGGCTCATGCCTGTAATCCCAGCATGTGAGGCCAAGGCAGGTGGATCGCCTGAGGTCGAGAGTTCGAGACCAGCCTGACCAACATGGAGAAACCCCATCTCTACTGAAAAAACACATAATTAGCTGGATGCGATGGCACATGCCTGTAATCCTAGCTACTCAAGAGACTGAGGCAAGAGAATTGCTTGAACCCAGGAGAGGCAGAGGTTGTGGTGAGCCAAGATTGTGCCATTGTGCTCCAGCCTGGGCAACAAGAGCAAAATTCAATCTCAAAAAAAAAAAAAAAAAAAAGAAATCCATCAGTAGAATTATTATGAACAGTAATTTCTTTTTGTAACCTTAAGTCTTGACAAATTCACCTGTGAGTACAGAGAATCAAATAAAAGGATGCTCACTACGGCGTTCTGTGTGATTTCAAAGAAGTTAGAAACTAAATACCTATTAACAAAGAAACAGATTTTTTTAAACAACTCCGTGTTACTCCTATTATAAAATACAGTCATCCTTTGGTATCTGGGGGGATTGGTTCTGGAGTCTCCCTCAGATGCTCAAGTACATGATGTAAAATGACGTAGTGTTTATGTATAACCTACACACGTGCTCCCCCATCTACTTTCAGTCATCTCTAGATGCCTTCTAGTACCTTACACTATGTAAGTGCTGTATAAATAGTTGTTGTACTACAATTCTGTATTATTTATATTTTTGATCTGCATCTGGTTGAATTCCATCTGGTTGGTGCAGAACCTGTGGATACAGAGGGCTGAATGTATTATATAGTGATCAAAATGCTATGTATATAAACCCCTAATACAAAATAATAATTAAAAAAACATATATTGATGGTAAAACATGTAAAACTCTAAAACATGCCAAATAGTACTATGCAGTGTTTATGCATATGCGTGTTTGTATGGTGAAAATATTAAATATATAGATGGAATGATTACACACACCAGCTCCAGTATGGTGGCTACTTCTGGGGGAAGTTCTCCCTCCGTGGGTGGGGGGAAAAAGGAGAATAAAGTGGGATGACTTCTTTAACTCTTTAACGCCCTCATCCTGCCTCCCAGTTTATTGAGATATAGCTTAAGTACAGTAAACTTCACATACATACATATATGTCATTTGATAAGCTTTTATGTAAATATATAAGTACACCCAGGAAACCACCACAATGAAGATAATGAACGTACTCATCACCCCCAAAAGTGTGCTTTCTTTATTATCCAGCCTCTCTCCACCCACATCCCAGGGAGCTACTGATCTGTTTTCTGTCACTCCAAATTATTTCCTACTTTCCAGAATTTTATGTAAGTGGAATAAAAAATAAGGTTTTCTTCCTTTTTTTCTTTCTTTCACTCAGCATAATGATTTTGAGATTCATTCATGTTGCAATTATAAAGTTGGCTCCTTATTTCTGAGTAATAGTTCTTTATACAGATACACACACCACAGTTTGTTTATCCTGCCTACCACTGATGGACATTTAGATTGTTTTGGCATTTGTGTACAAGTGTGTGGTCATATATTTTTATTTATCTTGGGGCTGATAGCTGCGAGAACCAGTTGGAGATGGTAAATATGTACTCAACTTTTTCTTTTCTTTTTTTTTTTTTTTGTGAGACAGTCTTACTCTGTCGCCCATGCTGGAGTGCAGTGGCACGATCTCGGCTCACTGCAGCCTACGCCTCCTGGGTTCAGGCAATTCTCCTGCCTTAGCCTCTGGAGTAGCTGGGATTACAGGCACGCACCACCACGCCCGGCTAATTTTTATATTTTTAGTAGAGACAGTGTTTCACCATGTTTGCCAGGTTGGTCTTGAACTCCTGACCTCGTGATCCACCCACCTCGGCCTCCCAAAGTGCCACCCCAGCCACTTAACCTTTTAAGAAACTTCAAGCCATTATCTAAAGGGGCTGTACCCTTTTCACTTCCACCACGGTGTATGAGAATTCCAGGTGTTCTGTATCCTCAGTAACACTTGCTGTGGTCATTCTTAATAGTGGTCATTCTAACTGATAGACAGTGTTTTGGAGGAAAAGGTCACATTAAAATCATGCTTTCCCAATTTTATTTGGGGAAAAAAATGAGAAAGCCAGAATTGGCAACATTGGGTGCGTGTTTTCTTGCATGACAGCAGCTGGCTAGAGAAGAGGAGTCTCAGCATTGCCACAGACCCTGTAGAAAGCCACAAAGAGATGCCTGCCTACTTCTCCTGGAGCTCCAATTCACTAGAGTCCCCAAACACTAAGGTCCAGGGCCAGTTGTCATTTATTACTGTGCTGGTGTTGTTTTTCTGACAGTAGTGGCATATTTCTCTATATTCATGTCTTTTAAGAAACAATTTTTTAAAAGTCTTATAAAAATAGTTTTTTGTTTTAGTATTGCTTTATATATAACATGTACAAAAACATATACAAATCACAAGTTGTACAACTCTTTGAATTACCATAAAGTGAATCCTTCGTTATAACCATGACTCAGGTCATGAAATAAAACATGAAACCCATCATACCCCTTCCTAATCAGTAACCTACCCTCCCACCTCCTACAGTTAATTACTATCCTGATCTCCATTGCCACGTTAGTTCCAACCATATGATATTGCTGTTTTTATGATCCGAAATGATAAAATGGTGGCAGTTTCACATGGTTCAGCCTTTTTCATTTATATGAAAGTTAATTCAATATATATCCATTTTTGTATGTGACTTCTTTAGTTCAGCCTTATTTTTGTGAGCTTTATCTCATAGTACATAGTAGTAGTTTATATTATTTGCTGTATAATTCTCACTTCTATGAATTGATATACCATGTAACCATTTACTATTAATGGATCTTGAGGTTATTAATAGATTTTGAATTTTACAAACAGTGCTGCCATGAACATTTTTGTGGGTGTCTTAGATGCATTTGCACAAATTTTGTATTGTATGTAGCTAGAGGTAAGATGGCTGGCTTGTAGGCTGTGACAGTGTTCAGCTTTCTCTCCGGCCAGCAGTGTATGATACGTACTTCCATCCACACTTGGTTTTGTCACCTTTAACATTTTGGCAATTCCAAAAGGGATGTGGAAGCATCTTTTTGTGGCTTTAATTTGTGTTTCCTAGATGACAAATGAAATTAAACATCTTTTCATGTGTTTATTTGCCATTTAGGTATCTTCTTTTATAAAATGCTTTTTCAAATGTTTGAAAGGGGGAGATTCTCTTTTTTTTTTCTTTTGAATTTGAAAGATTTTTATATATTCTGGATATAAGCTCTTTGTCAGCTACATATGTTACAAATACTTTTCCTTTGTGACTTGAGTTTTTGCTCTCAATGAACACAATAGCAGAGTAATGTGTAGTATTTTTATCATGATTAATAATATGCAAATTGAATTGAATGAATTTTCAGTCTATGAGTATGTTTTGTCATTTCCCGACCTTTGTGCCTCTAGGAGCTCATGGGACACATGTAGCTAGTATAGCTGCTGGACACTTTCCAGAAGAACCTGAACGGAACGGGGTAGCTCCTGGTGCTCAAATTCTTTCTATCAAGATCGGTGATACAAGACTAAGCACAATGGAAACAGGCACAGGCCTCATAAGAGCTGTGAGTGTTCGTGAGTTGTTGATTCAGAAGATTAATGATTAATGATTTTGCATATTTTTAGGTTTATAAATGCTCCCGCTTTACCAAGAATACCTTGAACTATATAGTATACAGGACTTTAACAAAGCAAAAATATTTACCAATTTGTTTTTAAATTATTAAACATTATCAGGATAGTTATTTGGCCTAGACTTTGTGGAAAAAATTACTTACTTTATACTTGTCATTTTTAGCAAATCTCCTAACAAGCAATTTTGAGCCTCTTAGCCAGCCTGCTCCATCAGCCTAAGAGAAGTTTAAAACCTCAACTAATATGCTGAACTTCATTTTAACATGGGAAAGTATATTTAACTTTAGTGATTTTTTTTTTTAACCTAGGAAGGACCATTCCATTCCCTCTACCGCTCTCCCCTTCTAACCCCACTCTTTTCTGGAAATGCTAGTTTTATGTTTTATTTACTACTCACTGTATTATGTGTCTCCTCCTACCTTTTTGTGTTTGTTTATGTGCTTATATGTCCAGGTATATGGTGATATGCCTGAAGGTAATTATAAATGAGAATATGATTGGCTAAGAAACTATAGGATTATATATACCCTTATTTTACTGGCTAATCTGTTTCTATAAATTGCTGCCTAAATTAGACTCTTATCTTTTTAATAGATGATAGAAGTTATAAATCATAAGTGTGATCTTGTCAACTACAGTTACGGAGAAGCAACTCACTGGCCAAATTCTGGGTGAGTGTCCCTTGACAGTTAGCTCTAGAACCTTAGACAGTGCAGAGCATTAGATGTTTCTCATAAATGGATTGAATGTCACAGTGGAAAAAAGAACAGTTGCAGTGGTTAGATGGTAACTGTGTGTCTCTTAGGCCTCGGGCCCTCATTCCTATGGTCACATTCATTGCACCATGCCTGAAGTCTCGATTCTGACATTCCTGTGCTGTCCTTTTTGGCTGTTCCTTGGTTAGGTCTCCCTCACAGTTTTTCTGAGATGTGCAACCCAAAACTCTGCTGGTGTTTTCTCACTGTCAGATGTACCGCATCCTCACTTCTTTTCCCAGGCAGTTTAGATCTGACAGTGTGCTTATCATTGTAATGACTAGTTCCACAATCACTCTGAAGCTATCCTCAGTTGTACCTACATACCTGACAGACCCTCAGACTTGCCGAAACCTTGCTGTTCTCCTTAGTGACTTGCATCTCATCTGCAAAACTTACTGTTGGTTGTGTGTATTCACCAACTCATTCAGTTTTCACATCTCCTGAATCCATTCTAGTGTGTCTAGAATGCACCCCAACTCCCCTCCTTCCTCGTTGCCTTCACTGTCTTTTGCTACTGAATCCAGAGTCATGGCCTTGACCGTATATATTGTGCCTTTTTTCTTCATAGTAATAGCTATTTGAAACTACCTTGAGTATTTAATTACTTATTGATCATCTCTTTCACATTCCCATCACCAAGCTGTCATCTGGTTTTTGAGGCTCTTTATTTAAAGTCCTACAAAATGGGAATTTTATCAAGCTTGGCTCTAGTTTTCTGTTACCACATAACTTAATTTTATCAAATACCTGGTTCCAGGTTTCTTGGGAGACATCACTTTACTGCCCTTATAACATGCACCCTATTATCATCAGTCTTCGTTCTTCCCTCTTCTCTCACTTCATTATCTTCCTTACCTAAGTGTATTTCTTTCTCTACTTTAACTTTCATTGTCTTGAAGTCCTCTTTTGCTAATATTCTTTCCTGTCTCAGATATTGACACTTAACAACTCTGAAGGGTCCTTTGCATGGCCCTGAACCTTTTTAATGTTAACTTCATTTTCTTCATGGTCTAATTTCATCTCCTTAATGTCAGTAAATTTTTCTTGTTTGCTATTAGGCTCTAAGCAGATTTCTTACACTTTAAAATCTTGCTCTTAAGTTCTTCCTAGTGCCTTAGTTACCTTTGCCAGAAAAGATACTAGTTCTTTTGGGCAAACAGTTTCTACTCATAGTAGTATGTACAAATCTTCTGAGATATGTCCTCAGCAATATGTTAAGTGGGGGATGGAAATAGAACCACCTGATGCCCCAGTCACTACTAATATTTTATTACTTCATAGTATATTTTCCCATATATTTTGTTTTGCATCTAGCACTTTTCCCACATTTAATTCGGCTTTATAACTGCTTCCCTTCCCTAACGCCCAAATACGGTGTATCACTTAGAATGGCTGCATCATGTTTCACTGAGGGTGGATGCACCACAATTTATGTAACTGTATATTTAAACAAGGTTTTAGGACTTTATACACTTTGGGAATAGAGGCTGATTATATGTTCAAAGGAATTCTGTCTTTTTCAGGAGAATTTGTGAAGTAATTAATGAAGCAGTATGGAAGCATAACATAATTTATGTTTCAAGTGCTGGAAATAATGGTCCGTGTCTGTCTACGGTTGGTTGTCCAGGTGGAACTACATCGAGTGTGATAGGTTAGTTTCCTGTTTTAGAAACAAGCAAACAAAAAACAATAGTTAATCAAATGTGACCTTTATTGCTACTACATGTAAGACACTGTACACCTTAAGTGTGTCCTCAGGAAACCTACAGTCTAGTAGCGGAATCAGCACATCTAGAATTGAATGTAATTTAAAGTGGACTGAAATAAGTGGTTTCATAGAAATACAGATGCATGCTTTTAGGTGCATTAGCATATTTAATCTGTAAAATAATCCTGGGAGATAGGTATTTATATCCAAAAGCAAAGTTCTTAGTAGAATGTCTAGTACATAGTATACTTTCCTTGTTTCCTTATTCAATTTTATTCTTCCATTTTTATAAGAGAGGGGACTGGTGTTGAGTGATTAGACAGTTTACTCAAGTAAACAGTGGATTTAGATTCAGGATCTACCTTTGTTTTCTTAATGATGAAATCTATCCCACAGGTGTTGGTGCTTATGTTTCTCCTGATATGATGGTTGCTGAGTATTCACTGAGAGAGAAATTACCTGCAAATCAATATACTTGGTCTTCTAGAGGACCTAGGTAGGTGCAAGTATTGCATGGGACCATTACGTTTATTTGGTTAAACTTTAAATGCTTGAGAAGGGCAGAGTTATAGATAAGTTTGCTAGTTTTTTTCTGTGGATTTTACTTTTCTCGGTATTTTCATTTTGATTAACAATCTCATCTCTGGGACAGATAATTAAAAGAAGTGATATCATTTCATTGTTAAATGGAGAACATCCCTACTCTGAGTATAAATTCTTATTCTGATATTTATAATCCTTCATTTATGAGAGTCTAAAGAAAAAGTAGGGACTTGGATATCTTTAAATAATAGTGATAGCCTTGTGTTAAATAATTTTTGATACTTGAACTTTGGTGAAACAAAAGCCCTAAGCTTTTGTAAAGCATCACAGTTATGGGGCCTGCATACCTGTGGCTCATGTTTTTGAAGTTATAACTTACTTTGAGCAATTTTAAGTGAGATCCATAAGTAAACAAATTCTGATTGAGAAATGAAGTTTTTCTCTTTTGGTTCCCTGAAGCCCTCTGAGCTATATTTATCTAATTCTGGGAACAGGTTTTTCCCAAGAGGTGTATGAAGTCCTAATTTAAGTAATTCTTCATTATAACATCAATGAATGCCTGCACCTTCTGAAAAATAAAGTCTATTTTCATTTATCTCTATCTCTTTGGAGTTAATTTATAAAGAGAATAAATAGACTTTGAATTCAGTTCAGCAAATACCTTAGTGCCTACAGTGGGCAAGACATAAATGAACAGTTTGTGATCTGAGTTTCAAATGCCATTTTACGATGATGGGACTCCAGAGGTGGGAGCAATCATGTGAACCCTTCATGGAGGAGATGGTATTGGAGTTGGCCTTTAAGGATGGATAGGATGTTGAGAGACAGAAGAAAGGATTTCTATATGCCAAGAATAACATAAACCCAAAGATGAGCAGGTTTTAGTGTAAACTTTTTGAGGAAATAACTAGTAATTGAGTATGTTTGAAGAAAAGATTAGTGGGGAATATTGGAAGATAAGATTAGAAAAGTTGATTGTGATCAGGTCAGATGTGATCATGTTCACTTCGTTGAGTTATGGATATCTTCCTCATTTTCTCTAGGTAATTTTCTCTTTAAAAAATAAACTTATCTTAGTAGCTTATTATAAAATGTCATTGAAAACAGCCAGGCTGTGGACATCCACATGGATCAGAAAGCTTTGCTTTGCACTGTCATTGTGGAATGCCCCTGCCAGCCTAGCTAAAGACTCTCAGAAAGAGTGACTAAGGATAAAAGCCAAAAGTCAGCAAAGCTTGATGTGTTTCATGTTCATTTAATAAAAGTGCAAAATTATTAAACTTATTTTCTTCTAATACAGATTTTGGAATTTTAAGTTTTATCTTACTGTCAATGTAAAAACAAAGTATTAGAAAATGTTTAAACCAGCTTTTGCCGATGTTCGCCATAAAGCATTGAAAGAATTGTTTTAAGGAAACACCAAGGAGTTCATGATTTATGGGGGAAGCTTGGATTAAAGTAGATGTTGATTCACAAACCATATGTTCTAATGATTGAATTTCTTTCATTTTTCACGATAAACATGAAATATTAGAAATAATTTGGTTTAATTGTTACATTAGATGATACAAAATCTAAAACATTGACTAATGGTCACTGAACAGAGCATGTTCTGTAACCTTTGAAAAACACTGCCTCTGCATTGACTGAGGCACACAGCATCTACTGACTTCCCGGTATTTGAACATGTGGCATATCTTAAAGATGTATCACCAGATGTCTGGGCTGGGCAGGTGGCTTACACCTGTAATCCCATCACTGAGATAAGACACTGTACACCTTTTTTTGAGACTGTGTCTCAAAAAAAAGATGTATATTACCAGTGTCTGAGGAAACAGGTCGTGAAGTTTTATCATATATTGTAATTGAGAAAAAAAATTATTATTGGCTTTTTTTTAATTTTAAGGAAACATTTGTTTCATGAGACTTTTTTTTTTCCAAGACAGAGTCTCGTTCTGTCACCCATGCTGGAGTGCAGTGGTGCGATACCTGCTCACTGCAACCTCTGCCTCCCGGGTTCAAACAGTTCTCCTGCCTCAGCCTCCTTAGTAGCTGGGATTACAGGCCCCCGCCACCATGCCCAGCTAATTTTTGTATTTTTAGTAGAGACGGGGTTTCACCATGTTGGCCAGGATGGTCTCAAATTCCTGACTGTGTGAACCACCTGCCTCGGCCTCCCAAAGTGCCAGGATTACAGGTGTGAGCCAGCACTCCTAGCCGAGACTCATCTTTGGAATACGTCTAGAAATGCTTTATCATTTACCACTTTAACAGGCTACTGGAAAATCAATAAAGAGCAATAAGTAGTCGGAATTTATGACTCTTTTCCCTTCTTTTTTCCAATGCTATCAAATATCCAGTACTCATTTTGAACACCATTAGGCAACATAGTGCAAACAAGAAGGTAAAAACTCACCCTGAACCTTGTTATCTGTGACATGTACGGGTGACATTTTGGGGAACATCCTTTTAGTCATTCTCCCGTGCATCAGTAGGAGATGACAGTCTTCAGGCACTTTTGTGGCCTTTGTCATTCAGTATTACACTGTGAACATCTTTACAGGTCAACAGAAAATCACCTTATAATGATTGTTTAAGATATTTCCTGAAAGAGGTGCTGTCAGCCCATTTTAGGAGGAGCATATTGCTTTCAGTTCTCTATAAAAATGCAAAGCAAAATTTCCCTAGTATTTCTAGCCAAGAATAAAAATAGTTCACTCATTTTGGGGGAGAATGGTATAAGGAGAGTCTGGCACCCTCTGTGAGGAATGTATGGCCACTTTGCCAGGGAGGTGGAAGTAGTGTGCCATTCTGTGCCATTCCATCTTTACTTGGGGCAGAGGACAGAGCTTTGTTGGATGATAATGTGCTCATGAACTCTAACGGCTTTAACTCATCAGACTTTGATTGGTTGAAGCCCTCAGCTGGGCAGTCCTGTTAGACTTGAGCTGTCCAGTATGGCAGCCGTCAGGGATACAAGGTTAGTCTGTGTTAACATGTGCTGTAAGTATAAAATGTACACCAGATTTCAAAGACTTGGTACCAAAAAAAATGTAAACTAATTTTTCTTTTTTTCTATTAAGTACATGTTGAAATGCTAACATTTTTGCTATGTCTAGTTAAACATATTAAAATTAATTACATTAGTGCCTTGTTAGCTTTTTTTAAGTGTGGCTTATAGAAAATGGTAATTTACCTATATGGCCTATGTTATATTTCTATTGTACAGTGTTGTATTAGACCTTAAACAAAGGGAAAGCGTCTTATTACAGATAAGAGAGAATGACATTCATGGAAGATTCAGAACAGTGACATTTATTTTCTCTCTCTAAATGTACCTGACACTCTGGCCTGTCACACATGCCCAGATACGTACATCCACAGAGTGATTTCTGTACGCATATGAGGAAAAAATAAATGCTGCCTTTGGGAAAATAAATGGCTGTGCTGGGCTTTTCCCATTGATTCTTCATAATAATATCTTTGTCATTATTTGTCATGAGTGCAGTTAGTATATAGTGTTACACTGTTGGGTTTAGCCAGTGGCTGTCTTAAAAATGCCCATGTATGTTCAGCTTTCACCATTTTAAGCAAACCTCAATGGCTTTCCGTTTAGTGCTGACGGGGCCCTTGGTGTGAGTATCAGTGCACCAGGAGGAGCCATTGCTTCTGTTCCTAACTGGACATTGAGAGGGACACAGCTAATGAATGGAACATCTATGTCTTCCCCCAACGCATGTGGAGGCATTGCCCTGATCCTTTCAGGTAAGCATGTACCTTATTGCTCTTATATTATTGCACACTGATATTTTTGTTTTCTGAACTTCTTGTGGTAAGAACATGTGGTAAAATTGATAATTCCCTGGGCACAAAGTAGATTTAAGGTAACTAATAACTTATGTGATAATGATAATTTGAATGTGCATTTATTCATTCAGCAGTGTATTTGTTGGCTGTCTGCTATTCACGTCTATCAAGCAATATTTCAGCTCCGGGGCTAAATTAGTGAACAAAGCATCAAAAATACCTGCCTATGTGGAGTTTATATCATAACTGGGAGTGGAGTTTATATCATAGTTAGGAGAAACAGACTTTGAACAAAATAAAAAACTGTTGATATTGCATAGTTGATGGATGCTGTGAGCAAAATGAGGTAGAAAGAGAAGTAGGGATTTCTAGAGTGGTGCACGAGATTAAATAGAGTGGCATTGAGTTCAGCCAGGACTCACACTTCGGGTGGCCAGACTGCTATGAAGTTCCACATCAGAAACATCCCTCTGTAAGTTACCTCTCCTCTGCCTCCTTTCTTCATCCCTTTTCTGACCCACACCGCAGTCTCTTCTGCCCACCACATCTCCTCAGCATGGCCCGTCCACTGGTGCCAGAGCGCTACCAGGATAAGCCTGTGATGATTGATGCGCCACTGTCAGTGCTACGTCCTTTTCTAGATTGAGCCCACACTCTTAGGATGGATCTTGACATGACTCGACCCTCATTTCTATTGTGTTCAGTGTCGCCAAGTATGTCAAGGCTTCTTGGCCTCCATCTTTGGGTGTACAGCACTCTGCCTGGAAGTCCTTTCTGCTTCACTGTGGCCTTGCAGACTCCTGTGCATTCTCTAAGAAGTGGCATCTGTCAGTTCCTCTGGAGCTTCATCTTTTTTGGATTCTCACTGACAAAACTGGTCACTTCCTTGATTTGCTGTTATAACATCATAGTGTTTCCATGCTTGTGTTGTTTCTGATAATATCATAAATATTTATGTTTGATGAGCTCTGGAGAGGACAAGAATGATACACCACTCACCTGATCAATTGGTAGCCTCCATATTCTTTCCATAAAACACTGATTCCCAACTTGCCTGCACCCTAGAATCATCTGAGAGGTGTTTAATAAATAGTAAGCTCTGGGACAATCCTTAGAGATTCTGATTTAATTGGTCTGTCATGAGACCTCAGCAGATTTTTGCTTGAGTTCCCCTGGGGTTTGTAACATACAACTGGGTTGAATACCATAGTCAGTAGCCAACTTGTTTGACCCAGCAGTGTTTTAAAGAAAACGTCATTCACATGCCTTTAGGTATCTGCTTTGTACATTTATACTGTGCTGCAAAACCTGCATTAATGCCACTGCATAATGAGCACACAGTGATTTTTGTGGAATGAAGCCTTCGTATGATGCAAGCAGTTTGAGTCAGACTGTTTAGTTCAGGTCTCCAAAAAAGATTTTAAAATGAGTGTTAAAACACAAGACATTAAAACCAGAGAGTCTACAGGTGATCCTACTGGTGGGAAGCTAAGGTTTCAGATAGTGAGTACTACGCTACTTGTTTTTGTTTCTTAATTTTAGGTCTGAAAGCTAATAACGTTGACTACACAGTTCATTCAGTCAGAAGAGCTTTAGAAAACACTGCCGTGAAGGCCGACAATATAGAAGTATTTGCTCAAGGACATGGTATTATTCAGGTATTGTTGCCTATATAAAAAAATGGATTGTAAAGCTTCATTAAGATAATATCTTCAATATTACTGGATAGTATTTTGTTTTATAAGAGTAATTTAGTATATATGAGTTATGAATTATAAGGCCATAGTAGAGCTAAGCAAAAAGGATACAAAACTGAATTTTGTAGTTAAGACAAATGTGTTACACTAAGATAGAGAAATACAATAGATAGAGGCCATGTAGAGGTTAGAAATTCAAAGCAAACAAATCAAGGGCAAAGACTGGCCAATCATAATGGCATAGGGATTAGTTCCTAAATTTGGTCACTTGAGAATAACAGTGTGAATAGAGTGGAGTGGAATATGTGACTAGTTTTGTTTGTAGAAATGTAGAATTTTCCTCTTAGTTGGGATACTAGGTAGTTTTACAAAATGAATATAGACACTTTTTGTTTTACAACTGAAATCAAATTGGTTGGTAATTTGCAACAAAATATTTTCTTTCCCCAACCATTTATATCTTACCTTGTACATTCTTTTCATTAGGTTGATAAAGCCTATGACTACCTCGTTCAGAATACATCATTTGCTAATAAATTAGGTTTTACTGTTACTGTTGGAAATAACCGTGGCATCTACCTCCGAGATCCTGTTCAGGTGGCTGCACCTTCAGATCATGGTGTTGGCATTGAACCTGTATTTCCAGAGAACACAGGTCAGTAATAGGCTAACGGTAGCTGAAGTATTCACATTTGCAACTTGAATGAATAGTATCATAATAAAGAATGGTGGTTTGGGCCAGTGTTACGAAGAAAATACACAAATTGACAGTGTGATTATTTTAAATCTCACAGACATAGAAAATATTAGCGCAATTTGGGGTCCTTGTACAATGGCAATTTAGTTAGCATTTCAAACTACCAAGAAAAACCATAGAATGAGCCTTCAGTGACCCACAGTTTTATTAAATTGTGGATAATAAAACATCAAATTTTTTTCCACTTTACCTACTTGCGGTTGAAGAATGAGAAGTAGAAGCAGTCAGGGAAAACTGCAGCTCAATTAGGTGTGGATAAAAATGGTCCTCACTACTATCTGGCTGTCTTCATTTCAGTTGACTACTATTACCTGCGTGCAGTAATGAAAAACACACTAAAACTTTTTATTTTAAGATTATACCAGTGCTTGGTGAAAGTACAAATGGATCATGAGTCTACTAAAATATAAGGAAGATTATTTGACTTTTATTTAATCTGTGTTTTAGATGCATTTACATCCAGCCAAACTAAGTTACTACATTTTTTTTTTTGAAAGATAGATCATTTTTAAATGGAGAAAAGGAAAAATACTCATCTTTGCTTTTTGATGTTTTTCATGCCAGAAAACTCTGAAAAAATATCCCTTCAGCTTCATTTAGCTCTGACTTCAAATTCATCTTGGGTTCAGTGTCCCAGCCATCTGGAACTCATGAATCAATGTAGACACATAAACATACGTGTGGATCCCAGGGGCTTAAGAGAAGGATTGCATTATACGGAGGTATTGATGTATCTTCATTTTTACTCTTTAAAATGTTTAAAAGGTAAAAAACAAAACAAAAATCCCAAGTATATTTGCAACATATTGCTTTCTTGCTAAGAAATAATCAGACCTAGCCACCTGCAGATTATACAGTTCTTCTGGTGTGCCTGTATTCATTTAAGCACTGAAGTTCCTAGAGAATCCTCTTTTGTCCTTGTATGAATAAGTAAAAGGAAAGAAGAGGTACAGCAGAACCTTTCAATTAGGTCTCCCCCTAACTGGTCTTTTGTCAGCTAAACATAGCTGCAGTTACCTGTTGTTGTTGTCTTAAGAGACAGAGTCTTGGCTTGCTCTGTTGCCCAGGCTGGAATACAGTGGTGTGATTGTAGTTCACTGCAGCCTTGAACTCTTGGGTTCAAGTGATATTCCCACCTTAGCCTCCTGAGTAGCTAGGACTACAGGCATGCACCACCAAGCTTGGCTAAATTCTTTTATTTTTGTAGAGACAGTATCTTTCCATGTTGCCTAGGCTGGTCTTGAACCCCTGGCCTCAAGTGATCCTCCTGCCTTGGCCTCCCAGAGCATTGGGATTACAGGTGTGAACCACCACACCCAGCCTGTTACCTTTTAATACTCAGATGAAGAAAGCATCTGTTAAACAAATAGTTATAAACCAGCTATACAATAGTATCACCACAGTATCTCTACGTCCAAAGTTGTCTATAATACTAGTTTGAGCTCATTTTCAGTTGGGGGTAATTAAAATTCACCTGTTTTGTACTTGATATCTCATTTTCCCATTTGAACCGGTCAAATGTTGCTATACGTTTGTTTGGGCTGTTTGCTATTAATTATGTGACCTTGTGTCAGGAAATTGGTGTCAATTTGTGGTTAAGACCTTGACATATTAAGAATAGATTGATTTATTCTGTTAATAGTTTAGACCTTTTCCCCCTCTTTTAAACATTTGTTTATGGATATTGAAGTTTATTAATTCTTTTTTCAAGGTATGTGGCTATGATATAGCATCCCCAAACGCAGGTCCTCTCTTCAGAGTTCCGATCACTGCAGTTATAGCAGCAAAGTAAGTAACAGGTCATTCAAAGCTTACTGTTACATCTAAGGTTTTAATGGCTATTCATGGAGTCTTGTGGACTTTTAAAGGATCACTAATCCGGAACCAGGTAATGAGGATTTCATCTTAGTTCTGCTCCCAGCTAACATTTTTAGGTGTCATGCCATGCATTTTAGGTAGTCAGCCATGCTGTCTCTCATGCACTCTTGAGAAGAACTGATGGCACCTGGCATCTGCCCTGCCTCTGCATCAAAACTACTTTCACCAGAGTCACTCGTGAGCTCTGCATTGCCCAGTGCAGAGGATAACTCAGCCTTTGTCTTACCCGATCCCACTGCAGTATTTGACAATATTACTTCACTCCCTTCCATTCCTGCCTTTTTAGTCTCCCTCGTGTTTGGGATTTATTCTCTTAATGCTTGCACTTTTCTGGTTACCTACTATAGAAACAGATTCTTAACTTTCCATCTTACTCCCCTGAAACCAAGGAAGAAATCAGCAGATTATATTAATTCCTGGTTAAAATGTGTCAGTGGCACCTTCAAGGATCAAGTTCAAGCTTCTTAAAATAGCAGACAATGCTCCCTCACAGTTATAGCCCTAGCCAGTGTTTCCTGTTATTTCCCACACCAAAGCACATATTTTGGCCAAGTCACCGATTTTGACACTCTAGATTTCTCAGGATTTGTGCGTGTGCACAGCTGATAACTTGGGTTCAGTTTCCTGTCTCTTAAGTTAATGACCAATGGGCATCCTTGGGTGAACGGAGTCCCTTCTTTCTGCTTCGTGGCACATTTTACATGCCCCTGGAGAGACTTTAGCCAATATGTTGTAATTTTTTATTTAATTGACACCATTTGACTGTCAGCCCCCTGAAGGCATGGGACTACTGTTATACAGGATGTACAAAATAAACTGTCTAGTGGGTGAAGGTGAGATTGGGATTGTGAGAGTCCTAGAAACCAAGCAGAAATTCTAAACTAACAGTTCTGTTGAGTTAGTTACTCTGGGAAATAGTAAGTATGCAACAGATCTCAAGCCTATGAGGAACATAGGATGAAATTGAGGAGAATAAATTTTTAAAGTGATATACACGTGGAAAAAATGTACAGCACTTAAATTCTCAGCCATATATTCTCTAGAAGTGCAGTAGGAATTTAGACAAGGTAATGTGTAAGACCTTCCAGAGTCAGCTGCCATGCAATCTCCTTCCGGAAGCTTCCCAGGCTCCCTGACTCTTCCTGTCTATCTGGAGTATCTTATGTTAAATGTTTCTGATGATGACCTTCTCCATGCCAGATTTTCTAGGGCAAATAATCGTATTTTCTTCTTTGTGATGTGTCTAACTTCTAATAACAGTGCCTCATGTGGTACGCGCTCATTTAAGTGTCTGTCATACTGACAAGAATTTGTCTCTAGCATAAAATTTCTTTGCATAGCAGGTAGTTATACATTCGAAATTTATGTTTCATAGATTTCTTACAAAAATGCTTTGAAAGTAGTTTGCCTTTCTTTTCTATTTTACGTCATGGGAGTGTTTTGAAGCTACAGGGGGAGCTTAATTTAACACCAATCTCATAGCTGTAATATCAGGGACATAAAACTTGACCTTTGATCTAGGACTCACTGTAGTTTGGAATCTGGTAATTGGAAAATTCTGTGAATGTGTAGAATGCCTTTAACAAAAAAAGAGAGTGCTTTTTAATAGTGTGTATGAATGTATCTTAAAATCATGAAATAGACAAAAAGTAGAATCATCTATACTCTGCTATTCAGAGGTTATCTCTGCTAACCTACTGCAAAAATTGGATAATATTATACCTGCTGTTTTGTAACCAACTTTTAAGTCCCTGTGTTTCTTTCTAATGAACTGTTATTTTGCATTTATCCAATAAAATCGAGTTTCTGTGGTTTTATTATAAATATAAAATTTTTAAGAAAGTGTTACATTTAATTATTTACTTTTATTAATTTTCAGAGTAAATGAGTCATCACATTATGATCTAGCCTTTACAGATGTACACTTTAAACCTGGTCAGATTCGAAGGCATTTTATTGAGGTTCCTGAGGGTGCAACATGGGCTGGTAGGTAACGTTAAAATCTGCGTGCCCACTTATCTCTGTTTGCATTCTGATGACTGTAACTATGTGAGGTTCATTTATCTGTAACATATATTTCCCTGATACTACTATACGTATTTGGGCACCTTAGATTTTCTATAAAGTTCAAAACGTTTTAAGATCTAGTACTATTTTGCATTGGCTCATACAGCAAATTAGGGCACCTTAAGATCTCTTTAATATTTAAGATTTGAGCTTAGTTTAGAATAATGCCTTATCAGGTAATGATTTTTTAAAAATCAGTTTAAATGCAGCTGTTGCTTAAACCTCAAACCGTTAAACTCTTAGAATTTTAGAAATAGAGCTTTAATTTAAAGTTCTATAATCAAATTAGAAGCTTATAAAAGATTTTCACTTCAGTGTCTCTGAAATTTTGAGGGTAAATGATTGCCTAAAACAGTGCTCTTGAATTAACATGTTACAGTCCTATGAGAGTGCTCATGTCATTCTTTTATGCAAGAGCTATGGGTAATACCATATTTTCCTTCATAATTTATATGTCCTAAATTTACAATTTAGCAGTCACTATGGGGAGGGGGGTGGTATGTCAGCTGTCAAAGCTCACTCAAAGAAGGCAAATATGGGCAGTCAAGAAAGTGTCACCCAATTTAAATTAGTAGCCAGCATTATTGATACTTCTTGGATTTGGCCCCTCTGCTAAGCACTTTATAGAGATTATCTTGTCTAGTCCCATCAGAACCCTATAAGGTAGATAGGTGTTGTTAGTAAAAATGGCTTATATTTCACTTGGGAGTGTGTTTTCTATACTATTTTGAAAGTACAGATATATTTACATCTAAGACTTGATTTAAAATGAAATATTGGAATCACACATGTGTAACCTGGTTTGGAAAGAGCTGGTTGTATTCGGTTCTTCATACCATCTTCTGGTCATCTATCTGTATGCAGTCTGTCTGTCACCTGGTATCACAGGAAATGCAAGACTTTTCTTGTTTTATGGAACTAGGTAAGGGCAAAATAATAGCAAAAGCTGAGAGCTAAAGCAATGAATTAAACAGCACCCAATATAGCCTGTTAATTTACACACTGGATTATATGGAGCTGTTGCAGCATTGAGAGGCTTCTGAGGATTATCAGGGGTTGTACTAGACTCATTCATAAGCATCTGTATGCCAGGACCTTTTCACTGGGCTAAGGTGGTGAGCTGCTTAGACAAGGACCCTGCTTCCAGAGGCCTTAGGAACATCTAGTCCAAGATACTGAGTTAAGAAAATTGGATTAGAGGGAGGCAGTATGGAGTAGCAGCAAGGCACAGGCTTTGGAAACTGAGAGGTCTGGGTTCAGATCCACACTCTGCCATACACTAATGTTTACCTGGGTCAGGTTTCTAAATGATCTGAACTTCTATTTCAACTATAAATATAGTTTTTAGTCTGTTGTAAGGATTAGAGATGTTATAGAGTACTTGGTACATAACTTGTCTTCTTTGGGATTATACTGAAACTTGACAGTACTTTTGCGGGGTGGAGTCAGGAGTTGCTGCGTTGAACTGTTCTGGGATACCAGTCTCACCAGGTCCCTTGGAGTTATACAGCTCCAGGCTCTGGTGAAATGTGCACTGTAAATTAAAGAATACAAAGCTATGAGTAATTAATACTGAATTGGGTATTTGTTTAGTGATAAATGGCAGTCATTATAATGCCCTGATTATGATTGGTTTAGGTTGGTATTGAAAATAATTTGTTTTTTAAATAAAAATTATCAAATGACCCAAATGCAAGTAGTTCAGAGCATTTAGCAGTCTTAGTTTTATTTCAAATAATTAGAAATATTGTCATAACACTAGATTTTGTGTTCTTAGCAACTGACTAGGTTCTGAGAGCTCTGTGCCCACTTGGTTTTGTGAACCGTGGGATTGTTCCTTGCTTTAGTTCCCTTGGATTCGTTTAGCTGTTCTTTAGAGAACCTTCCAATCCGGCACTGCAGTAATTGTGACTTACCTCCAGCACTGCCTCAGAGTAAAGTTAAGCATGTGTAGTCCTGTCAGGCTTTGCAGAAGCACACAGCACACAAGTGGACCAAAAGGAGAGATTAGGAAAAGTTACCAGTGAGGAACTGAGGCATGATAACAAATAGAGGTTTCCAAAAATATAACCTTCCTTCCTTGATCAGGAATTGATAGGTTTTCAGCTGAAACAAGGAGAGATTTTAGACAGTGCCCGAGTAGTATAGTTGCGTGTGCGTCTATGACAATTTGCTGTTTCTCGGTGTTCGCAGCATCATAGTGGTTCTTTTTAACACCAGTTTCTTTCTTTCCCATAGAAAATCTGCCCTTCTAACTTTATTAATATTTCGTTGATTGTTTGTTTTTAAGGAAATATATGCAGATTTCATTTGAGTGTGTCATTTTATTTTGATCCCTATTAATTCCCTAAATGGGAATTATTCAAGCCACTTTATGCCAATTTTAGGTCTTACAAGTTTAAAGCTTTGCTTCTTTCCTTCCTATTTTAGAAGTGACAGTGTGTTCGTGTTCTTCTGAGGTGTCAGCAAAGTTTGTTCTTCATGCAGTCCAGCTTGTGAAGCAAAGAGCATATCGAAGCCATGAATTCTATAAGTTTTGTTCTCTTCCAGAGAAAGGAACACTGACTGAAGCTTTTCCTGTCCTAGTGAGTTTAATTACAGTTTATAATCCTTAAACAATTTATTTACCTTTTCGGTATGGGCTAAGACTAGGTATTTGTATTTGATTTTATGGTTTGTATTAAGCACACTGGAATTGTGTATTTTTTTAATGCTATAAAAATGAAATAGGAAGATAGAAAATCGAATTAGGGTCCTTGAAACCAAGTTGGAGGTAAATATTCATCACTTTAATTCTTGAGTAGTGTAGTGAAAAAAACATACTTGTCTGGTAGATTCTGGTGCCTTGTAGTTTGGATCCTGATTTAGATTATTCCTTGAAGACTTGTTTGCATGCCACTTAATTTATTTTACTAATGCCAGGTTGTTAGGAAGCTATGAGGCTAATTTGCATTATAGGGAAACTGCTACTGCTTCATGTCTGAGTTATCTCAAATGATGGCAGATCTGCATTCTTGTCTGTGGTGATGGAAATGACTAGCCCTTCTTCCATGGAAGGTGAAAGTACTGACGTTCTTCCTTCAACTCGCTCCTTTGTGTTTTCAGATGGTTGCGGGATTTTCCCAGTATCTCTTTGTTTCTGGTTATTTTAATTTGTGTTCTTCCATGGATCAGTATTACATGATCCCATCTTTTTAAACTTTTAAATTCACTGATTACTAGAAAACTTAATTAAAAACTCAGTGCTAACCGCAGGTTTTTTTCCCCTTATGTTTATTTTTTAGAAGGGAGAAAGATGTAAATGAGTGTAACATCATTTCGTTTTGGTTGCCAAGTAGCTGTGAGCCCAAACTCAACTGTGCCTATTGAATATGCCTTACAAAGTTGTATCTTTCTTGTGTCATTATTCTTGATTATTTTTCTTTTGACCCTAATTTTTTATTCCACTTTGAAATAAGAAAAGCACATTTACTTTTGTCTGCTTTCAGAAACTGTCTAGGACCTTTTATGACATATGCTTTTAAGAAGCATAGGATTATGAGTAAATAACTATGTATATTTAAATATCTGCACCATATCTCTGCAAATGATTTGTCTAACTCTTAGCATAGCAGTTAAAAGGTTTTCAAGTTTTTTTGCTACAAACAGGAAAAGTTTGAAAACAGAATTGCTCTGAAACAGCTAGTATTTATATTCTGTAATTTGAGAAAAAAAAGATATTTTATTTACTTTTATTTGCAGGGTGGAAAAGCGATTGAATTTTGCATTGCTCGTTGGTGGGCAAGTCTCAGTGATGTCAACATTGATTATACCATTTCTTTCCATGGGATAGTGTGTACTGCTCCTCAGTTAAACATTGTAAGTTCCACAACATTTTCTGTGATTTTTAATGTCCGTTACTTGTGTTACTGGAGAATAATTTCATTGGTGAGATGTAAACTTTAATAAGGGAAATTACCTATGGTTCTGAAAATAACAGTCGTCTTTGTGTGTGGGTACTTATAAACTTTATATTGGACACATTTATTTTAGGTACAAAATATTGCTTATTGTTACTAAAGTTTGAGAAAGTAATTTGATAAATACCTTTTGTAGCATGCATCGGAAGGAATCAACCGTTTCGATGTTCAGTCCTCCTTGAAATACGAAGATCTGGCTCCCTGCATAACTTTGAAGAGCTGGGTCCAAACACTACGGTATCATTCAATGTTTTAGGGGCTACAAATATTGAATATAGATGGGGGATCTCTTACCCTCTTATAAAGGAGACTTTTTTAAAAAAAATCAACAAGCATGCTAGTGGTAAGAATTTTATCCTTGCAGATCTCTGCAAGGCAGCCCCAGTATCAGCTTCTAGCTTCACTGTCCCACCTGAGCAGCAAAGTCAGAGATGGTCATGACTAGTTCGGATCAGTGGACGTTAACCTTTTTATTTCTTGCCATAAAATAGCAAGTTAACATTCTTTCTGATTATTTTGTGAATCCTAATGCAATCATTTTTAGAAGCTGCAATATTGACGTTTTTATTGAGTGGTAGAAACTTAAGTACTATAGTCTGCTTTTGTGCCTCAGCACGTCCCCTTAGAAAACCAGGGCACCTTGACCTGTGTTCACACACTCACTGTGTCATAAAGATACCTGCTTTCTATTGTTTAGTCTGACCTTAACTCATCAGCATGAAGCCTAGTCATAAGTGCATTGAAATAACCAATTAGGGACAAGAGTCAGTGACACAGTAATGCCTAAAGATATACTGCCTCCTAGAATTATCAATACAAATTAAAACCTCCAGCTTTTGAAGGTATATCCAACTTATATCGTCTTAATGTCTTCTTCCTAAATCTCAAAAATTGGAGCTAAATTTAAAGGAGTAACTATATTTCACTGACATTGTAAACTATATTTAAAACTTACTCTTCAGTGCCAGTTTTTTCCTTTATAAAACCTGTATGTTAGTAACTTGCTTCAGAGGACTACTAAGAATATGAAATACCATTCCCTTGACCAGGAGGAGGGCTGAGTGTGGCCCTTGCTCCACTGTGGTGAGCAGCAGGGACCTGGGGTGGTCCGTGCTGTGCACAATCCAGCACTGTCAACAGTTTGCACAAGGGGTCCAAATCAGAACCTGTCCTGCAGTGCCTCTAGAGTTGTCACCCTAGGGTTGGGATTTGGTTGTGTTAAGAGCTATTTGTTGACATTTGAAAATGTTTTTGTCATGAAAAGATTGCCTTTGTAATATTTATTGCAATATTTAAACTATGTATTTATATGATACAATCAAATAATTATGTAAGTTAAGGAATAAAATATTGTAGAATATACTGAAAAGGATAGCTCTCAGGAAGGCTCATCTGTCACTTTCTGCAATAGGTTACAAATTTTGTTGCTTATGGTTTTGTCTCATTTGATGAACTCTTGAATCAAATTAGTTATGTAGTTTTCTCATTACAGCCCAGTGAGTGCAAAAACAAAACCTTTAGGATCAAGAGATGTTTTGCCAAATAACCGTCAACTGTATGAGATGGTCCTGACATACAACTTTCATCAAGTAAGTGTTTGCCTAGAAAATTATACCCTTAGGATGAACTTTTGTGTTTTATTTATGATTCATAAAGTCAAAAATGGAAGGATAGTGTATATGGTATATATGTGAAACAGAATCAATTAACATTGGTTAATTTGAAATTACTCTTTAGGAAATTATAATTTGTAATAAAGTACCATTTAGTATTAAAGCCTTAAAATGTAATTGAGTGGTGACCAAACCTTGAGCCTTAGTTTATAAAATCACTGATGTCTAGTGGTGACCCAGGGGTTATTAGATGCCTCAGAAATACCTCTGCCTTCTGATGGTGGTAAGAGAGCAGTGAATTTTATGAGTGCCAAAACACTCTATGTTCTGTATTTTCAAAAATTTTACCACAACTATTTTTAGTATTTTTTTAATGAAAGTCTCATGTCAATAGCAATATTAAAAATTTGTATCAGAAATTATATGCAAATCATGCCAAGTACTTTTTTTTATAGCCCAAGAGTGGGGAAGTAACTCCAAGCTGCCCATTACTTTGTGAACTATTATATGAATCTGAATTTGACAGCCAACTGTGGATTATTTTTGACCAGAACAAAAGACAGATGGGTTCAGGCGACGCCTATCCACATCAGGTATAAAATTGATGGTGATTTTTAGAATTAACAGGAGCTGTTTTCTGAACTAACAAAATCTTGGTTTCTTGTTATGGTAATGTTCATACTTAAAAAAAAAACTCCATAACTTTGCATTTAGTACTTTTGCAAACCATGAGAAGCTGTTGTTTGTTGTAGTTGGTGAAGAATAGGTTGTGTCAACTTTTTCACCACATAGTTGTGCTGAATTAGAGGACAAGCGTGAAGTTTGCAGACACTGGTCAGTATAACTTCTTCTAGTGTGTAGTGTTTCTCCTTCCTGCACACTGAGTCTGCCTATCTGAAGGGAAAATCATCAAAGCATACATCAAAGATAGGTGAGTCTCTTGAAACAATCCTAAGCCTGAGAGGGCTAAAGAGAGCCCTGCAGCAGTGGCCACATGTCTTGAGTTCATTTGTACTTTTAAATTTACTTCCTCACTGGACAACTCTGTAATGAGCCCTTACTACATACACTATACTTTGTGCTGTTTTATTGAAGGGGAAAAATCACATAATTTATAGACATTTCATCCCTTAGATATTACTACAAAGAAATGAGATCTTTGCTGTAAAATTAACGATTTTATGCTGAAAAATGAAAATAATTTATGGAAATTGTTTTCAGTTAATTGTTAAAGGAATGATATCTTTTTTCCTCTAAGCAAGTAGCAGTCACATCTCATTACAGACTGGCTTACTGCAGTGCTATTACTTTGGTTACTTTTTAAATCTCAGTAAAAGTGGCTGACACAGGATACAGCATCTTTTCCTCTTGAACCTGTTAACTGGGTGTTGATCTCTATTGGTTTCCTGCTTTTCCGGTCTGTAATAAAGGCGTGACATTTTGGTTGTAATTTGAAGATCAGTTAGGTATGGTGGCACATGCCTGTGGTTCCATCTACTCAGGAAGCTGAGATGGGAGGAGCACCTGAGCCCTGGAGCTCTAGGCCATGGTGCACTATGATTGCACCAGTTAACAGCCACTGTACCTCAGCCTGGGCACCATAGTGAGTCCCTGTCTCTAAAAGTAAATCAGGATTACCAGAAGTCATGTGTTACACATACGTGTGTGTATTTGTTCTGCATATTCTATGGCACCTTAATTTTGCTAATTGTTTCTTATGTATCTCAGAGGGACCCATGAACTAGAAAATCATTGCTTTTGTCATTCTTGAGCAAACACTGAGTTTTGCTAAAATGTGGGAGTATTCTGTTATTCTAGAAAGAATGAGGGCTTTCGAGTCAGATTTGACCTCAGCTGTCTTATACTTTACTGTTGTATGACGTTAGGCAAGTCACTTGATGTCCCTCATCCTGTCCGCTCACCAGCACACCAGGGACTTTGTGGTATGTGAACGTCTGGATAGGGGCTTTCACCGTTCCTCACATACTATGAGCAAGTCTGTAAATGGTAACTTTCACTTTATCCTCTCCCTGAGATTTTAGTTGACTTAGTTAAACTTACTTTTCCCAAATGTTTTCTTTTTTAGTATTCTTTGAAACTGGAGAAAGGAGATTATACAGTTCGACTGCAGATTCGCCATGAGCAAATCAGTGACTTGGAACGCCTTAAAGACCTTCCATTTATTGTTTCTCATAGATTATCTAATACCTTGAGCTTAGATATTCATGAAAATCATAGTTTTGCACTTCTAGGGAAGAAGAAATCAAGCAGTTTGACACTACCACCCAAATATAACCAGCCATTCTTTGTTACTTCCTTACCTGACGATAAGTAAGTGATAACATTGCTTATACTTTCTGCCCATCTTATACACTGTAGTCCTTTTAATGCAAGTTTATGACATCCAGGCTAAATTTAGAATAAGTTGTCACTTACCATTTTGGCTGAAGTTATTTCTTCCTTTAATTTTTGAAGTCTTAGCTATGGGAATGAATTCAATGTGGAATTGTTTTCATGTTTTTCCCTTTACTTGTCTTTGTGAAACTTTCTGTTTTGTTGCTTTTTTTCTCTTTGAATTCTCTTATTTAGAATACCTAAAGGGGCAGGACCTGGATGCTATCTCGCAGGATCCTTAACGTTGTCAAAGACTGAACTAGGAAAGAAAGCTGTAAGTATCAGTTTTTTTAACACTGAAATTACCTATTTCAAAATTTCCATTTCTTTGAAGATAGGACTTAATTCCATATTTCAGAATGGGTAAAAGAGAAGATACTCTGGGAAAAAGCATTTTAATTTTTCTTTCCCAGGTTACTAGTGAAGGTCAGTTAATATTTGGTTGTCTTTTAAAATGTATCCTACTTTTGAAATATTTAGGCTTCTTTTTCACAAGCCTACATACTCAGGCCCTTGCACTTCCTGTGAAACATGTAAATACAAATAAAACTGGACTTAAAGAAATGGGATGTTTAAGATTAGAACATGTTCTAGAAATTTTACCAATATCAGATTATGGACATAGGAACAAATCAGATTATCTTGGGGTGCTTTTAAAAAGTAGTCAGAACAAGTATTACTCTAAATGTATTTCATCACACTAACACAGACCTGTCTCATTGGAATTTCACTTGGTTAACTAGGAAAATATGAGATACTTCTTTTGGTATTGCCTTTTAGTTTCAAAATTATGCTTTTTGTTAAAAATTTTTCTGGTTGTTGTAGTTTAGAGATAAATGTTAAAATTTTACAGGTACCCACCTGTTTTTGTTTTTTCCTTCTGTGTTTTCATTACAAATTTATTATGAGAATGGTGTTTATATAGATCTGTCACCTTTTGTCATAATAAACATTTCAGCTCAATGTCAGTAGAAGTTGTCATTCTTAACAGTTTCGCATTTCTCTTTAGTGTTCTTACAGAGCTAAGTAAGCCTGCTGCATAAATGCTGTTCTCAAAATTAGTAGATCTCGTACCTCTTAAGAATTATATGTATTTTTTGCCACTATCGAACCATAAGCCATTTATTTACTGTCATTGAAGCATAATCGGGGAAATTGGTGCTTAGAAAAAGTTGCCTATCCTGACATTTCTTGGATCTCATTTCAGTTTGTACTGTTTATACATACATAGTTTAGTGTAATTTGAAGTAAATAAATTGTTAATGATTTGTAGTTAATACATGCACTGATTTGAGAAACCCTGGTAGTGTTTTTTGTAGATTTCATTTTCATGGGAAGCACAGCTGCTTCAGCTTTTGAGCTTCAGCTATGGATTTTTGTTCAGATGACACTTCTGAAGAGTTCGCTTACTTGTGGAGAGTATCACAGGAAAGCGGTGTTAGTAAAAGTGTTCTTTTAGCAGTTCAGAAATAGGTACTAATTCCTGGCTATGTTGTTTCAGGAGACAATTGGGAAATTAAATTATAAATGTGTGGTGGTAACCATGGTTGGTATTTATCAAGGGAGACTTTCCTGGGGGGAAGCAGTAACCTAAAGCTGTTGAGTTCATTATAATTCCATCACATTGTTTCTGGAATCTTTTCTCAGTAGTTTAGCATTTCTTGTTTTTTGGTAGTTGGGAAGGAAGGTAACTTGTACTTCACTTTGACTTTCATAGTTTATAAGAATGCATAGGCTGTGGGATTGTTGTGGTACCCTTTAATCAGACTCTAGACCACCAACTAAGTTTACTATTTTAAGAAATGCTTTCATAACTAATGGATTTTGATCTACTAAATTTTTCAATAAGAAGTTGACTTGTACTCTTAGTCATAACATATTTGAGTACTCTTTCTATTTAAGAAATGAAAGTGGCAATGTTGCTTTCTGTAAAAGCATGCCATCTTGATCACAGACCTGAGCCTTCTGAGTGCTGTACCACAGGTGGAACATAAACCGAAAGACAATCAGACAGAGGTGCTGTCTCCATCCTGTGTAGATTATGCATGTTTTCTTACAGAATGTCGTTCTAACTCCCAGGGGCAGTCTGCAGCAAAACGACAAGGAAAATTTAAAAAGGTACTGATTGTCAGTTCTTAAAAAAGATGTCTTAAAGCCTTATTTGCATATTAAACTTTTTTCTGTCACTATTATCAGCCTTTTTTTAATAAGTCTCCCTTAGTGTCCTTTCTTTGCCTTCTGCAGAGTAGTGCTCGTATCTGTACTTAAAAGCATTGTTGACATACTGCTTTTCTAAAGGTTTTTTCCCCCACCATAAATTCCTGCAACACTCGTTTTCTCTGTGTATACAAAAATTTTAATGCTATTTATTTTTTGCTACAGATATAACAAGTAACATTTGAAATTTTTCATATTTAAAATTTTATAGAGAGATGAATGTGATTATTTTTAGCCATATAAGCTAAAGCACTGAATTATTTTAAAAGCACTTTTCAGTTGGATGATTTGATTAATAAAATGTTCTACCTTTTTAAAGTGAACTTTATTTCCTGCTCTTGTATCCATTCTGGTTCTGAAAGAGCAGAAACAATAAAAAGCAGTGGATGTAGCAGGGACAGAAATAAGGACTGTTCACTGGCAATTAAAGCTTACGCTAAGACTACAAACAGATTTTAAGGCCCTCGCTACTGAGTGGTCTGATCAGCCTCCCTGCAGCATATTAAGCAATCTTTCATTTACTGTTGGGGCCAGATTTAACTCAGAAAAGAAAATTTCTACTATAAATATATTTTAGGGCTGGGCACAGTGACTCAAGTCTATAATCCCACCACTTTGGGAGGCCAAGTTGGGCAGATCTCTTGAGCTCAGGGGTTCAAGAGCAGCCTGGGCTACGTGGTGAAACCCCATCTCTGCAAAAAATACAAAAATTAACCAGGTGTAATGGCACACGCTTATAGTCCCAGCTACTCTATGGGAGGCTGAATGGAAAGATCGCTTGAGCCTGGAAAGCAGCGGTTACAGTGAGCTGAGATCACACCACTTCACTCCAGTCTAGACAACAGAGACTGACCCTGTCTCAAAACAAAACAAGCAAGTGTATATATATGAAAAGGACCACATATTTAATAAGCTTTCTGGTGAAGACCTGCTATGTCATTCATCATTTCCATTATTTCTTTTTAAATAAAAAAAATTACATTGGGAAAATCAATAATGTCCTAATGTATGAACAAAAGATAACTTTATATTTCTCAATTCATAGTGATATGGAACTGGAAATCACCATTCTATAATAGCTTAAATTCCTTTATTAAAATGTCTTCTGAAATGTCCAAATTATTATCTAATAGGAAACAATTTGTCCAAACAAAATACAAATACTAGGAATCATCTTTCTGGATAAAGATCTAAAGATTGGTATTTCTCAACCAGGTGTCTTGATCAATTTGGTAGCCACAAAATGGGATACAAACAGCTTTTTTAAAAAACTAGGAAATGTCAGTTCATCAGACTCATAAAACTGTAATTTCATTTTACGTATTAATGTGTATGTCTTTGGGACATTGTGAAAATAGTTTGCAAGTCACTACTTTAGAGAACAAGAAAAAGGTATTCTAGGAATCCATTAAAAATAGAAGGCACTTATGACAAAGGCCATAGCCAATTATTTTTCTCCTTTTGGTTGACCTTTTGCAAGTTTTGGTGGATTTTGTTTGAATTAGGTTGTATAGTTAGAAAAACATAAATAGGAAGGCATTTCCTTGATGATTAGTAAAGCTTCATTTGAAGAACTTGGCAGCTAGAGTTATCTCTGCTTGTTCCTTTCTACCATCAATGCAGGTACACACTAAAACTCTTATTTTAGAAATAATTAGTATTAGAGTTTTATGGTCATGTTACAAAGAAAAAAATACATGTATAATTTGTAGTTGATGAAGATAAATAGCATTTTGTATACAACTCATAATACATTTGTTCTCTGGGTTTCAGTGATTTGATTTCAAAAGGTATGACACCCTTTTTTTTAATTTTTTGTAAAATGCAATAATATAGTTACTTTTTTTTTTTTTTTTTTGAAACAGTGTCTCACTCTGCACTCTAGGCTATAGTACAGTGGCATGATCATAGCTCACTGTTGCCTCCAGCTCCTGGGCTCAAGCGATCCTCCCACCTCAGTCTCTCTAGAGTAGCTGGGACTACACGCATGTGCCACTATGCCTAGCTAATTTTTACTCTTTATAGAGAGAGGTCTCACTGTGTTGCCCAAGGTGGTCTAAAACTCCTGGCCTCAGGCAGTCCTCCTGCCTCAGCCTCCCAAACTGCTGGGATTACAGGCATAAGCCACTGCACCCAGCCTGAATATTGTCACCTTTAACATCATAAATAGCACTCAAATGTTATATAAATCTTCAAAATAGTTACATGACACGTTAAAATTTTGAATATACAGTTGCTGATAATTTAAGGACTAAAGAAATTGCTATTTTAGACCACAGTTGAAACCATAGTGCATTATGTTGCCTAAAGAGTAGTTACTGGTTTGGCAGTGAGTTTGACTTTCTAGATAGTACTGTTCAGTTTGAACGCTGTTGAAATACTTCATGTTTTCTAGATAGAGAATCATGTCTGTTAAAAAAAAAAAAGAAAAGAAATACTTCATGAATAGTTGGAATTTTTTTTAAACTTACCATTAAATATGTACCATAGAGAAATCTTCATAGCATTTCTGCTCTGAAGATTCTTCTTGACTGTCTTTTTAAACCATAATCAAGATTTCTCAAGATTAAAGATACAAAATTATTTCTGTTAAATTGATACTCTGTTAAGCCATTGAGAACTGTCAGAAAAATCTTAATACTTATTGACAGAAAGAACAAATTATTGTGATACAGCAAGTGAAAAATAGTGCCATTTTTCTTTTGCTTAGAAATTAAAGCTGCCAGGTTTATAATTTTTACTAATAAAAAATTCCTATCCTGAAACATTTTGTCGGACTATAGTAGCATTTATAATTGTTAATTTGATGTATTTAATACATAAAATGCTGGTTACAAAACCTCAATTTTTGTTGCCCTAAGGTAATTCATCATAAACTTTCCTTGTCTCTTTTTTGCTTTTAATGATAGTTTAAGGTTGCTAGGATGTCTTTTTTCCTACTTTTTATAGGTCTTTGTTAGAATTAATTGTAAATCCTAGATTAATTTTAATAGATTGCTCATTTTAAATTAAATTCTCTTTTCTCTTGTCTATACTAAAACAATACCAAATGCCTCAGAGTCTGAGGAGGAAGTGCCTCACAACATATAGGCTGCCTACCTAAGAGCAGCGTACCTTTCTCCCAGATACGGCAAGGAGGTATGGGAAGCTCAGGGAGAAAGACTGGAGACCGCTCATTCTAGCACACTGGGTGGCAAAGAAGCTCGATTCCAAGGAGAATGGACTATATGTACAGAAAGCCAATATTGGAGGCCACTTAGCCCTTTAATTCCCAGACGAGTTGTCTTTGCTGTACGGATGACAGTGATGCAGTCTGTTTCTATAAGAACTTGTTGGTAGGTCAGCTCAGATTTTGCCCTTACCTTGGCTTTGCTCAGGGCAGTGCCCACCCAGAGAGTGAACCTTAGGAAGGAGAGGAGAAGGACAGGCAGCTGGGTCCTGAAAGAGCCAGCCCAAGTAGGCGACTTGTTTCCTTTCCCAGTCTCACGCGTCACATAAGGCCTTTGTTTACAGGTTCTGGCTCCCTGACCTTAGAGGGAAAATGGCAACCAGTGGCTTCAAGTGGATTTATGTGGTTATCTGACAGCAAAGTGGTTTTCTGTGCTTTAAATGAGTCAGTATGGGGATAGGAGTTAATATTTTGTATTGGAATGCTATTAGAACTACAACCAGAGTTCCCGTTGTTTACCGCTATATCATCTTATACCCCCAAATTGAGTTTACTTGTAAAAAGTGTTAAAATGGGAATATTTGTGTAGTATATACACCTAAAAATCCAATTTGGAGGGACGTGTGGACTGGCAGTATTATTTTTTTACTCAACCTATGTAAAGCTTTTTCAGTGAATGTCTTTTTGGTAACATTTATTTCAATTTTACGAACTTTGTTTATTAAAATGAATGTAGTATTTTAATTTAGCAGTAGTTTAAATATAAATCCGAAGATAGAATTTGAGGAACTGACTTAATAAATAACGATTTAATTAAGGACCCCCAGTTATTGTTTCAAAAACAAATCTAGCAGGTATAGCATGTGATTTCATTTCCCAAATAATGCTTTACTTTTCACAAGTCAAGACTTCTCTGTGAATAAAATAGATGCAGTTACTCTCCACTTCTCTTCTGCTGTCTTCAAAGCAAAACTTCTCAGAAGAACCACAGGCATGCTGACTCCCATTCTCTCTGTCTTCTCCAGCCTGTGCTGCTCCACTGTCCCCTGACACTGTTCTTGTCCAGGGCATCAGCAGGCTGTGCTGCCAGGTTTTCCCTTACTTACTTTTATGCCATATGCTGCCTCTCAGCTAAGTGGGCAGTTGATAATTTTCTCTTTTTTCATGGTGGTTTTCCTCAAGGCTTCCATGATCCTAGATGCTTTTTGCTTTCTCTTTCTTAGTCACAGAGCTTCTTTTTCCATCCCCCATCCCCAACTGACCTCATTCATCCACATATTTTTCAACATTATCAACAAACACATTGGTTCGACCTTTAAAGAAGATCTCAAATATATTCATTTTCTCCCATTTCTATGACCTGTTTTTTAGTCCACTGCAGTGTAGGCTTTCCTATAATCTGTTCTCCAGAAAGAATATAAACCTGGAGAGAGATCCAAGATGGCTGATTACTAGCAGCTCAGGATTGTAGCTCCCAGTGAAAGTGCAGAGAACCAGAGGATGCCACACTTTCAGACGCATTTTTGTTGCTCACAGACCAGAAGATTCCCAGTGGAGGAGCCCCACAGGTCGCCAGCGCGACTCTTGTGGCTGATGCAGCGGTTTTGCCGGCGCCCCGGCACAGCAGTTCTTGGTGCAGAGTAAACGGTACTGGGTCCCATTTTGGTCGACATTTGGAGCTCCAGGAAGGCAGAGTTGCCTATTCAGCTGATTGAAAAAGGGACTCAAGAAGGAAGCCAGACCAGAGATTCCTGGGCAGAAAGGCACCACGAATCTTAACTCCGCTGTTTTAACCAGTGCGGTGGGTTGCTCAGATTCCGGCACTGGGAATCAACAAATTGGACATCCACTCAGAGACCTAATTTGAAAGTCAGTAATTACAAAGATGACAGGTGGATAAATTTACAATGATGGGAAGAAATCAGCTAAAAAGGCTGAAAATACCCAAAATCAGAATGCCTCTCCCTCTACAAGGGATCACAGTTCCTCATCAACAGGGGAACAAGGCCTGATGGAGAGTGAGTGCATTCCATTAACAGATTTAGGCTTCAGAAGGTGGATAATAAGAAACTTCTGTGAGTTAAAAGAACATGTTCTAGACCATTGTAAAAAAACTAAGAACCTTGAAAAAAGGTTTGACAACACTGCATGTTCTCATTTATGTTCTCGCTTTTGTCTCATGTTGAACAATGAAAACATATGGACACAGGGAGGGGAACATCACACACCAGGGCCTGTTGTGGGGTAGGGGAGCTCGGGGAGGGATAGCAGGGGGTGGGGGGATTGCAGAAGGATAACATTAGGAGGAATACCTAATATAGATGATGGGGGATGGATGCAGAAAACCACAATGGCATGTGTATACCTATTTAACAATCCTGCACTATCTGCCCATGTACCCCAGAACTTAAAATATAATAATTAAAAAGAAAAAAATGCAAAAAAAAAAAGGTTTGACAAAATCTTAACAAGAATAGACAATCTAGAGAGGAATATAAGTGAATTAATGGAATTGAAGAATATGAGTACTCCACAAAGTATGCACAGGTTTTAACAGTCAAATTGATCAAGCAGAAGAAAGGATATCAGAGGTCAAAGACCAACTTAATGAAACGAAACAAGAAGACAAGATGAGAGAAGAAAGAGTAAAAGGAATGAGCAAAGTCTCCAAGAAATATGGGACTATGTGAAAAGACCTAATTTATGTTTGATAGGTGTACCTGAATGTCATAAAGAGAATGAATTCAAGCTGGAAAATATTCTTCAGGATATTATTCGGGAAAACTTTCCTAACCTAGTAACGCAGGACAATACTCAACTCCAGGTAATACAGAGAACACCACAAAGATACTCCTCAAGTAGAGCAACCCCAAGACACATAATCGTTAGATTCACCAGGGTTGAAATAAAGGAGAAAATTCTAAGGACAGCTAGAGAGAAAGGTCAGGTTACCCATAAAGGGAAGCCTATCAGACTTACAGCAGATCTCTCAGCTGAAACATTACAAACCAGGAGAGAGTAGGGGTCAATATTCAATATCCTCAAAGAAAAGAATTTTCAACCCAGAATCTCATATCCAGCCAAATTAAGCTTTATAAATGAAGGAAAGATAAAATTTTTCACAAACAAGCAAGCACTCAGAGATTTCATCACCACCAAACCTGCTTTACAAGAGCTTCTGAAAGAAGCACTATACACAGAAAGGAACAACCAGTATCAGTCATCCCAAAAACTTACCAAAAGGTAAAGAGTATCTCCATAATGAAGAATCTATATCAACTAATGGGCATAATAGCCAGCCAGCATTAAATGACAATATTAAACTCACAAATATCGATATTAATCCTAAATTAAATGGATTAAATGCCCCAATCAAAGACACAGACAGGCAAATTGAATAAAAAGTCAAAACCCATCAGTTCGCTATATCCAGATCCATCTCATAAGCAAGGACACACAAAGACTCAGAACAAAGGGTTGGTGGAAGACTTACCAATCAAATGGAGAGCAAAAAAAAAAAAACAGGAGTTGTAAATTTTGTCTCTGACAAAATAGGCTTTAATAGTAACAAAGACTAAAAGAAACAAAGAAGGACATTATATAATGGTAAAAGGATCAATGCAACAACAGGAGTCAATGATCATAAATATATATGCACCCAATATAGGAACACCCAGATACATAAGACAGGTTTTTAATGACTTATAAAGAGACTTGGATTCCCACACAATAATAGCAGGAGACTTTGACACCACATTATTAATATTCGACAGATCAATGAGATAGAAAATTAACAGGGTCATCTATGATTCGAACTCAGACCTGGAACAAGTAAACTCAGCGAGCATTTATAGAATTCTTCACCCCAGGTCCACAGAACATACATTTTTCTCAGTATCACATTACACTCATTTTGAAAGTGACCACATAATTGGAAGTAAATCACACTTCAGCATTTGCACAGCATTTCACAGACTTAAATGAAATATTGGATGGCTGTTTGTTTGTTATTTTCGTCCCTCATTCCTTCCTTTCTCCGCTGTTAAGCACAGGTATCGGCATAAAAGAGGTTTTTAATACCTATTTTTAGATGAATTCCAGCCTGGGCAATAGAGCAAGACTCCTGTTCTCTCTCCCCCTTTCTCTTTCTCTTTCTTTCTTTAAAAAAAAAAAAACCAAAATTTCAATCCATACAGGATCTAGAGTCATTACAAAAAAAGCAGAAGTCTTTAATGGCACAATCTTTCATAAAACTCTTCTGGTATGCTTCTTAGTGCACATAGAATACATAGAGAGAGAGAGAATTTTTTCTTTACTTTTTAAAACTATATTCTAACAAACCATGCTTAAGTTGGCTGCTGCCCACCTTCTCGGAAGATACAGCTGTGCTTGCTTTATATCAAGCTCAGGTCTTTGCATGTGCTCATCTTGTTCATCTAGGGTTGTTTGCATCAGATATTACCTCTTTAGAGTGACTTTCTGTAACCACTTTGTGTACATCAGCTCCCCCTCGTTACCTGACTGTCACTCTATCCTTTTATTCTGTTTCGTTTTCTTCCTATCAAATGTCAGCCTCTGGTTTGTTCTTTACCTATTCGAGCATTACCTGGCACATCACGGGAACTCAGTAAGTCCTGTTGGTTGAACGAAGGGGTAAATGTCCCCTTAAATTTACTTAGAAAGAGGATCTTTTCTTAGTTTGAACTTTATTCCTTCCCTTCTCAGATTTAAAATGTGAAAGGTCAGTGTACTTTTGTCATCAGTCTGCCAAGTAAAGCCAAGAATGCCAAATACACTCAAATGGAGAAAAGGTGTGTTCTTATCTCTAAAGGTGGTATGTGAAGTGTCAGTACTCAGCATCAGTTTGTGAGAAACTTACTGTGATCAGAGATTAGAATTTTTGATGTATTGTGACCCTTAGAATCTAGAATAGAGTGTAGTACAACTCAGGTGCAGCTCATGTTACATGAGATGCAGCTATTGATGATTTTGATGTATGTAAAATTAAGCATGTTAACCTAAGAATCTCTCTCCAAATTTGTAGGATGTAATCCCTGTTCATTACTACCTAATATCTCCACCAACAAAGACTAAGAATGGCAACAAAGATAAAGAAAAAGATTTAGAAAAAGAGAAAGATTTAAAAGAAGAGTTTACTGAAGCATTACGAGATCTTAAAATTCAGTGGATGACAAAGTAGGTTTTAAGTATATTTTAATTCTTTAAATGTTTAGTTCTATTTTCCCAACTATAACAGTATTGTGTACGTATATATAGATTATACGTAAAAATGTTAACAGCAGGATTATAGGTAGGATAACAGGTAAATTATAGATGCTTTTAAATTTTCCTCTATTTATATAAATGTGTAATTTATATAAATTGTAAATTTATAATTTTGTGATTAAATGTTTTAATTTTTATTTTAATTGCTCTTATTTGTTCTTGGAAGATAATTGTATTGGAAAGTATGAAAAAACAAATCACTTTGCTCCACAGTCCAAAAATAGTCATTGTCCTCATATTATTTTTTTCCTCTGTGTTTGTACATGTAGTAGTGTGAATAAAATTAGTTTTCATTTTCAGTTACTTGTTTATTATTTAACAGCCCTATAAAATCCATGTTTAATGTCTGTGTTTATATGGTTCTATGGATGCAGTATAATCTATTTAAACATTTTATTTTACATATATATGTTTATAGGTTTTCTTCATGATGCTGTGATAAACCTTTTTTACATAAAGGTGATTTTTAAAAAATTTCCATCATATTGCATCTTAAAAGTAAAAATCACCTTGCTGTGTTTTACCAAATTGCTTTCTGGGATGAGTATAATAATTTACACTTCATCTAGCCATGTATGTATGCTACTACACAATGCAAAAACCGACCATTATTGCTGTCTTCAATTACATCTCTAGTTATTATTAAAGGAGAGCTTTTTATATGTTATCATTCATTATTATTATATCTTCTGGCAATCGAGCATATTCTTCACCTTTTTTTCTATTCAGACATTAGATGCTTCTTATTAATTAAAACTTTTTATATAAAAGATATTAATGCTTTTCTGTACTTGCCACAGATTTTACTCTAGCTTACTCTGACTTTGGGCTTACTTTTTACTTGAAATTTATTCTATATAGTCAAGTCAGTTGCTTTTTCCATCTGTTAGGCAATATTTATTTTACTGCTGATGTTCTGTGGGAGTCCTCTTTAGCTGATTATGTATGCTTCTTTGCAGTTATATGGTTTTAAAGGAAATAGAAGTCATCATGATGTGAAAATATTTCCTAAAGATTGAACCATTGTAATGTCAGTTTACATGCAAATATACCTTTCTTACTTAAAACTAAGTTGTATCTCCGTTAGAAGTCAAAGTCTTCAGGTCTGTCTCTGTCTGATGTTAGGATGTTGTAAACAGTTGACAGTACAATATAAATTCTTCAAAAGTGAAACTGTAGAAATTGTCTTCTGGCATGACAGCCTGAAGAGACACATGATGCTGGTCCCCAGTAAAACTAGTGAAAACAATTTTTTTTAATAAAAACAACTTTTAAAAGCCTCTGGAAATGGTCCAAAGGACATACAGCAAATGAAGAAACATTTATTCGAAACTGCCTACAAAAATTGGGTAAGAAAAGCAAGAGTCTGTGATATTTGAAACAAGACCACTGCCTCCCTTTTCCTTCCCAGTTCAGTGAGCCAAAAACTTCAGATCTTGCCTTCACAAGTTCCAGCTCATGGGGGAGGAAGGCTTTCCTCCTGGGAGGAGCAGAACGTCATCATTTCTCATGCTGCCCCACTGCCAGTTGTGGAGGCTCACTTCCAGCTGAGTGCTGTCAAAAGGTGGGGACTCCCTTCTGATAAACCCTTACTTATAAAGTACTCTTGGAAACACTGGGGCCCCAATGCCCAGGAGCCTGTGGTTTCACATCACACGAGACAAGCTGAGAAGACCATAGGAGAGTGCTAAGCTCCTAAAGTGTGGGTGTCACTCAAAGTAAAACATGCCATTCTTCCACCCTCTGTTCCAGAGCTTGGGCTTAGCAATTTTGCCAGTGGGGCCTAAGGAGTTCATAAAACTGATAGCTCCTAATTTCTTCCTGAAGGAATTGACTTCTTTTGCAATGGAAGATGTAGAATAGAAGTTCATGTGCCTGAGACCTCTCTCAAAAACAGTGGGGAATAAAAGGAATGAAAACAATGAACAGAGAGAAATGTGGGACACTATTAATGCACCAAAATCCATGGAGCAGGAGTACCCGGAGAGCAGAGAGAAAGCAAAAATATATTTAGTGAAATCATGGCTGGAAACACGCTGTATTTATTGAAAGACATTAACCTACCTATCCAGGGAACCCTGTGAATGCCAAGTAAAATAAATGCAAAGAAATCCACAAGCAGACATAGCATGTTAAAAATACTGAAGATCAAAGATGAGAAGATCTTGAAAGGAGCAAGACAAAAACGCCTCATCACTTACAAGGAAACACTAGAAAGTTTAACAACTGACTTCTGAGCAGAAACAGTACAAGTCAGAAAGCAGTGGGGTAATATATTCACAGTGCTCAAAAATCTTAACCAATAATCCTATATCCAGCAAAACTATCCTTTAAAAATGAAAATGAAATAAAAAATTCCCAGATTAACAAAAATAGAATTTGTTGCTAGCAAACCCACCTTATAAGAAATACTAAAAGAGGTTCTTAAACCTGAAAGCAGGTGACCTCAGGCAGTAGTTTGAATCCACAGTGGTGAAAATGGGGAAAGAAACACTGGTAAAGTTAATTATTATGGAATTATAAAAGACAGCATAAAGTTCTCATTTTTTTCTGTTAACTAATTTAAAAACAGTTCTATAAATACTGTGTATGTATTAGGCCTATATAATATTTAAATGTAATACATATTTGCTAATAGCACAAAGGAGCAAAACTGTATTGGGCTAAAGAAATGACTGCAGATGGTAAAATAATTGTTGTAACAGTTAAATGATGTATAACAGTAATAAATACGAGAATAATAATATGACAAAAGGGAGGAGAAGAGAATAGAGCTGTAACGGGTTAACATTTCTATATCTCACTGAAATTAAGCTAGGAAAAATCTGAACCTGATTGATGTATAAAGTAAGCCTTAGAGCAACCGCTAAACAAACTGAAGTTGAAAAACATTAAATAAATTTAAGCGCTCATTAAAAATATTTACTTAATATAAAAGAAAGCAGTAAAGGAGGAATAGAGGAACAAAAAAGACAGAATACGTCAACAATAAAAAGTCAAATCGAAGACATAAGTCAAAAATATATCAATAATTTAAAGTTAACAGGAAATTAAGAGAATTCCATTTACAATAACAGTGAAAAAAAATTGTAGGAATATGTTTAACGAAAGAGATGTAAAACTTAATACATCAAAACTACAAAACATTGTTGAAAGAAGTTAAAAAGACCTGAGTAAATGGAAAAGGTATTCCATGTCTGTGGACTAGAAGACCTAATATCATTACAGTATTCTTCATATTGATCAAACAATTGCATTGAATCCCCATCAGAATCCTTGAAGACTTCTTGTAGAAATTAACAAACTGATTCTAAAAGTTATATGTAATTGCATGAGACTCAGAATAGCCAGTCTTGAAAATGAAGAACAAAGTTGGGCTCACACTTCCTGATTCCAAAACTTAAATACAAAGCAACAGTAAACAAGGCAGTGTTATACTGGCAGAAGGATAAGACACATATAGATCAATGGAATAGAATTAAGAGTCCAGAAATAAAACCATGTGTCTATGGTAGCTAATTTTCATTTTTGGCAAGGGTGCTGATGCAAAGACCATTTAATGAGGAAAGGATAGTATTTTCAGGAAAAGGTGCTGCGACTGGGACTGGATGGCCATATGGAAGAAGAATGAAGTCGGACCCTTGCCTCACATCATATATACAAGTTAACTCAAAATGTATCAAAGAGCTTAATTTGCAAAACTCCTTAATGAGGTTATAGTGGTAAACTTTCATGACCTGTCATTGGGCAAATGATTTTTAAAGATACCAAAAGCACAAGTAACATAAGAAGAAAATAGATAATTTGGATTTCATAAAGGTTAAAAACTTTTGTACTTTGAAGCATAGCATCAAGAAAGTGAAAAGAGCAGCCTATTGTCAAATTACATATTTTCAAGGAGGTTGTTTGCAGAATATATAAAGAACTCTTAACTTATTTTTTTTTCAAACAGGGTCTCTCACTCCACCACCCAGGCTGGACTGCAGTGGCATGATCATAGCTCACTGCAGCCTCAAACCTCTGGGCTCAAGGGATCCTCCCACTTCAGCCTCCCAAGTAGCTAGGACTACAAGTACATGCCACCGTGGTCAGCTAATTTTTTTAAGAAATAGGATCTCACTATGTTGCACAGGCTAGTCTAGAACTCCTGGCCTCAAGTAATCCTCCTGCTTCAGCTTCCCATAGTGTTGGGATTACAGGCATGAGCTACCACCACACCCAATCCCCAGAATATATAAATAATTCCTACAGTTTCATAATACAAAGGCAAATGACCCAATTTTTTAAATGGGTAAAGAATCTGAATAGATACTTCTATAAAGATATACAAATGACCTGTAAGTACATGAAAAAATGCTCAAAATCATTAGTCTTCAGGGAAATGTACATCAAATGAAATGTAACTTCATACTTACTGGGATGGCTAGAATCACAAAGTCAGATGATGAGTTTTGGCAAATATGTGGACAAAGCAGAATCCTCAGTCATTGATGATAAGAATACAAAAATGATACAGACGAACATTCTGACTGCTGTATTCACACAAGAACATGTCATGACAGTTTATAGCAGCATTATTTATAATGTCCAAAAGGTGGAATGTCCATCAACTGATGATTGGACAAACAAAATGTGGTGTATCCATACAGGGGACTCCTCTTCAGCCATGAATAGGATTACTGCTCCAACAAGAATGAACCTTGAAAATAGTATGCCGAGTGGAAGTAGCCAGTCACAAAAAGACCATGTATTATATGATTATATTAAATGTCCAGAATGAGGAAATCTAGAGACAGAAAGTAGAGTAGTGGTTGCTTAGTGCTGGGGAGGCTGGGGAGATCTGAGTGCTAAAGGGTATGGGGTTTCTTTTTGTGTTGAAGAAAATGTTTTAAAGTTGACTTTTGATAGTTGCATATATCTGTTACTATGCTAAAAACCATGAAATTTACACTTAAAATGGGTAAATCGTAGGTATGTGGAATATGTGTTTTTAAAAGGTGAAATTGCACATCCTTGTAAAACATGCAAATTTTAAAGAAATTGATGTAAATAAAGCTAAAGAACTAAACAAATTATTCAAAAGCCATAACAAATGTGGTTAGACTATTCCGAAACATGAAGGAGAAAAAATTGAAAAGGTCGCTTACTCATTAGGTGTTTTAGAAGAAAACAGCAAAAAAAAATTATTAGCGTTCTCTTGCAGAACTTAAAAAAAAGCTTAGAATATTTTTTTGGAAAAGAAAAAAACCTTCTTTATAATTAAGGTGCAGTAGTTTAATATGTAAAATCAAAGTGTTGATTTTGCCCTTGTATAATTTTTAGAGAGGGAAAAGAGGAAAAACAGGACTTAATTTTTTTTATTGTCCTAAGAATTAGTATAAATTTTGTTGTCTACAAGTTAAATTTATTTTCACAGAAAGTTATAGTATCAAAATCCCAGTCAGCCTTATTTTTATAGTACTGTGAGGCTTTGTTAATATATTAAGTGACTTTAAGTTACCTGCCTCTGGTGCTACTTACCATTTGTATGTTAATTTGTTTTTATCCTGATACATATAATCAGAAAGAATTGAGAATTTTATGCAGCTTCCCCATCTGGGAACATAGAGTAACTCTTTATTTATTCAAGACTTTAGAATTTTCAGAAAAGTTTACATTTTTTTTTAAATAATTTTCAGAAAAGTTTAATAGATCTTAGACATTTTTAAATCTTTTAATCTTTTCAGGTATTTGTGAATGTGCTTTTCTTTTAAATAAATCTAATAGCTGGTATGTAAGAAAGCTATTGACACATATTTTTATTTGGGTATCTTATTGAACTCTTAATTGAAATAATTTTCAGTTTGATTTATTTTTGTTTTCTAGGTAAGTGTTTACACTACCTGCCAATAATGATTCTTGCCAACGACTACACTTGTATTTCAAATTAATGACTTATTTTATTGACGTAAACTTCCAAACAATGTTAAATAATAGGGAAGACAGAGATACGCTTTTTAAAAGAAAAAAAAGTAAATGTTTCTCTTCTCACATACATAGGTTGGATTCTAGTGACATATATAATGAATTGAAAGAAACATATCCTAATTATCTTCCTCTATATGTTGCACGACTTCATCAGTTGGATGCTGAAAAGGTTAGACGTTCATTCTAATATATCTTATTTTGTTTGTAATTAGATAAGGTTTGTGTTTTGAGGAAAAGTGCATTATTATCTTTCTCTTCTGTTCTTGCTAACTAAAACATGTTTTTGCAAATTGAATGTTGTATTAAGCTGTTTTCATGGAGGTTATTGTAAGACCTGGCCACTACTGTGAGTTTAGTTTAGAATTCTTGCTCATGCTTGGTCAGTGAGATTAGTAACAGAGAAGATACCCTAAGGATTGCTTTCAGGACCTTAACCTAAAGGGCAAGGAGCAGAATGTCATAGTCCTGGCCAGTTGGAAATCTAAACACCTTCACTAAAATAATTTCTTTGTATTAACTTTCTTAATGATTCTCATTTGTGAGAATTGGCCATAGTTCTAATCTGTCATGAGATGAACCAGTTCTCAATAGTAATTGTAGCAGTAGGAAGGTGCTAACCTAATCAGTTAAAAATCAAGGGTGTAGAGTGAACTAGAGGGTGTTTAAAGGAGATTTCTTAAAAGACTTTAACAAGAGAGAAGCAAATTAGCAAATTGTTGAGAACATCATGGTAATCACAGTTAGACTCTGTAGATTACAATGTTTACTCTCATCTTTGTGTTTTTCACGATGAATCACAACTGATTTCATCAGCTAGGGCTTTTTTTTTTTCCTAACTTCTGTTTTCAGGTAGTGTGCAGCTAGAGTAATAATAGTCAATAAGAATTCTGAAATCTTAAGAAATATAGAAAAGGAGTTGCCTTTGTTTAAAAAAAAAAAACTCTACATTTTTATGAACTTTATATTTTGCTTACTCTCACCCTGGTACATCCAGCAGGGCATGTAAATAAGGTATTTTTATTCTGTATCTGATCTTAAGTTTTATGGAGATAGCAGCATTTAGAAAAATCATAATAGGAGATAGCACTGAGCCCCTGGGCTACAAGTCAGTTACATAGATCACACATATTCCAGTTGTAGCTCTCATGGTTGAGACAGCAGAAATGAAATTGCATTCGTACTGATTGACTACCTATTTTTATTATTTCTTTTTTCCTCTCCAGGAACGAATGAAAAGACTTAATGAAATTGTTGATGCGGCAAATGCTGTTATTTCTCATATAGATCAAACAGCCCTAGCAGTTTATATTGCAATGAAGACGGATCCCAGGCCTGATGCAGCTACTATAAAAAAGTACCTAGCCAGTAAATAATCCTTCTTGCATCTCATTTCTTAGTTAACTTGTTTATAAAGTAGGGATACTGCTTCTCTGATGTTTGGTTATATCCTTATAATGGGCATTGTCACTGTTTGGATGCTCCCTCCTTAGAAATTTTAAAAGAATTTTGTCCAATCTTTTTAAGACTAAGCCCAAGAAAAGTAGTCTGCCTTCTGTACCGTGAAGTGCTGTCAAGGTGGAGGGATTTGAATAGCTGTGATCAAGGAGTCCAGCTACTTGAGGGTTTATGTGAATTGGACCATATCAGAAAGACAAAAATTAACTCTCTATAAAATTAATTTTAAAACCTTATTGTCCAGTAACATGAAAAACCTAGTATTTGGTTTGTATTGAAATATACGATAAAAAATAAAATTAGGTTAAAACTATCTGGCAACTTTTATGAAACTGGCTTTATAGAATTACTTGGAGAGAATGCGAGGAGAGAATTTATAGTTTGGCCTTTGTAAAACCTAACGCTATATGTAAATAGAGAAGCTTCCCCGGGTTTATGAGCGGTTGGTTTGGTTCTTTCCATGTAGGAGTGTGATTTCCATAGGTTGGTATAATGGTCCAGTGACTGAACCAAGCTGCCATTTGGTCACTTTCACCCTTCCATGAACTCTTAAACCAACCTCATGGGAGCTCTCCCAATATCAGTTACTTATTTATCACTTCTGTTTATTTTCACCTTAGGAGATCATTAACTTACAAGGGTAGAAATATCCTGATTCTTTTGTGGTTATTATTTCAAATAACCAAAACTGTTCAGGCTGCCTGAAAATACTATAATTTTTCTTAAAAAATTATGAGTCTCAGTATTTTTTTCTACATAACATTTGGATTCCGAACTGCTAGAATTCTTGCTCCATTACATCATTTATATTCATACTATGCGAGCTTATGACTCTTACAAGCAATAATTGTCAAGTGGGATAGAACGCATTTAAAATTGGTTTGTTGGCCACTGTTAGTACCTTTACATATTTTTCAAAAGAATAATCTCAAAACATTGCCGTTTTGTTGTTGTCGTTAATACTAATAGAAAATATGGTTACCATTTATTAAGTGCTGATTATGTACAAGGGACTATTGAGGACACTTTAAATACGTTGTCTTATTTAAATTTAGTCTTCCAAACAACATGAAAAGCAGGGGTGTTTGTATCCCGCTTTTAAAGGAAGAGAAAACTGGAGTTCAGAGAGGTTAGCTGACTTGGCTCAGGTGCCACTGCTGGGAAGTGGGAAAGCTCATAGTCAAATCAGGATCTGCCTCCACAGCCTGTGCCCTTTCTTTTCTCTGTAAAGGTTAACATAACTCATTATCTCACAGAAAAAGGAGCTTCGTCGGCCTCCCACCCATCCTCATTGTGTTCCTTTCTGTCTCAGGGTGATCACGGTTAATCTTATTACAAGAGGAGTCTGGCCTTGTCACTTTAAAACTGTCTTCCGCAGATCACCAGTGAAAACCAGTTGCTAAAACGAATGGCCCGTTTTGAGTCTTCTTGAACTCTCTGCAGCAGCTGACATTAACTATCCCCTATGCTTTCTAGCATTTATTTTTTATACTGTGTGAAAATAATATGTTTTCTCAAACTCAGGTGTTACATGAAATAACACATGTGGCTCATTTTGAAATTTCACTAAATACTAAGGTCTGTGTTTTCCCAATTTAACCATTCACAGAGGAAACTCAATCTTAGATTACAGGGAGCCATAAACTAACACAATATTAGTTTTGTTTTCTTTTTGATCTTTTTTTCTCACTGTTTTTAATCTCTTTTTTTTAAAAAATGTCTGCTCTTTGGAGATTACTGGACACTGACTATCATGGCTACTGGAAATAAACTGAGGTAAAACTAGGAAGAAGAAAACTCTGTAAAAATGCTAAGAGTGGAGCTGCTTTGAGTTTTCAGCAACACTCGGTCAACTTGTCTATCCTCGTAATTAAAGACTTTTTCTCCAGGCCTTTGCTTTGGCTGAAACAGGCCTTGACCAGCTTGTGTTTGGACAGAAGACTATATTCCGACTTGAAATATTATACAGGTGCCCTCAGGAAATATTTAATGTTTCTTGCAGATGTCATCTACGGGCAGGTAGCAGCCAACTTAAGCATTCATTTCTCATTTCCATGCAAAACTGATTTTAAGTCACATCAAAAATTGTAAGGTAGCCATTTTCTAGTCTTAAAAATGATGTCAGCTTTTTGTTAATGTCATGTTTTAGTTAAATTTAAACTACACTTATGTAGACATTAGAATACTGATTCAAGTTAAATTGCTTCCTAAAACGTAGCTGTTATCTTAATGGATACCTAACTAGATTGGATTTCAAGGTGTTTATTGAGCAAATACTTTATGTAAGGCATCACTGACTGGGACTTAAAAAATGAATGAGATAAGCTGGGCCCGGTGGCTCACACCTGTAATCGCAGCACTTTGGGAGGCCGAGCAGGGTAGATCACAAGGTCAGGAGTTAAAGATCAGCCTGGCCGATATGGTGAAAACCAGTAAAAATACAAAAGTTAGCCGGGCATGTTGGCAGATGCCTGTAGTCCCAGCTACTCAGGAGACTGAGGCGAGAGAATTGCTTGAACTGGGAAAGCGGAGGTTGCAGTGAGCCGAGATCGCGCCATTGCACTACAGCCTGGTGAATAGAGTGAGACTCTGTATCAAAAAAAAGAATGAGATAGTCTCTACTCTTAGGAGACTTACCATCTAATATAGAAGATGAAATTGCCACATAGGAAGTGATTAAGAGATATGAAATACAAACATTTTTAAATAGATATTTCAAATTGTAAAAGTCTGTAGAAAGAAAAACTGACTTTCTTCTGAGTGGAAAAAGCCTCATGTGTTAAAAAGGTATTCAGGTCGGTCACTGCGTCTCACACCTGTAATCCCAGCACTTGCAGAGGCCAAGGCAGGCAGATCACCTGAGGTCAGGAGTTAGAGACCAGCCTGGCCCATATAGTGAAACGCTATCTGTACCAAAAATACAAAAATTAGCAAGGCCTGGTGGTGCACTCCTGTAATCTCAGCTACTCATGAGGCTGAGGCACAAGAGTCACTTTAACCTGGGAGGCAGAGGTTGCAGTGAGCCAAGATTGTGCCATTGCACTCCAGCCTGGGCATCAAGAGTGAAACTCTGTCTCAAAAAAAAAAAAAAAAAAAAGTATTCAACCTGAGCCAGTCAGTACAAAGCCTAAGGAACAGAAAGGAATACTCCAGGTATGTAAAATTTAGATATGTGATCAGAGGATGCTAAAATACAAAGAGGATTATACAGCTAATTTAACCCAGGTCTGACAAATGAAGATTACCTGTGTCGCCCCTGATTTCTGCATCATTCCAGCTCTTCCCTGAGCAGCCAGGACCCATCAATCGGCATTGGCCTGGGTATGGAAACCTGCTTTATCAACCATTTCTGTTCTAAGCCCCCTTTCTCCCTCACAAAATCAGGATAGTAGTTGTGTCTGACACCTAGGGTTGTTGGAAGGCATAAGTAAAGGACTGCCTAGAAGACATTTAAGGATAGCGCCTAGCGTCTAAGAGGAGGAGGAAGGAGGGTGGCTCAGGCAATGACAAGCCATGCAGATGCCCCACAGCTTAGAAGTTCCTAAAGGCTACTCATAAATCCTTTTCTTAAGTCCAAAGTAAACAAGCAGTATCCAGACACATCTCCACAAAAAAGGAGTGAAAGTTGGTTCTTTAAGCTTTGAAACTGTGCTGAGAAGCACTGAGGCATCTTTTAAGCATAGTTTCATTTACATTGCAAATGTAAACTGCCCTCTTTGATGAACTGTGCGGATGTGAAGGAGTTTCTCAGCAGCTCTGCTACCCACTTTGCCTCCCTGCTCACTTTCAAGGTACTGGATAAAATGGGCTTTGAACCTCTGAGAATACCCTAGTCTTGGGCAACGTTTCCGCAGCAGCATTTTCCATGGTACTTAGCCTTCATATTCCCTGTCATGCGGCCTCTTAAATTAACAGGACTGCTTGGTGCACAGGATTAGTGTGGGTGAGCCCTTGAGCCCTCAGGTTGTTGGGTTGATGGCTGTCTCTGCTACTGATGATCCTTATTGGTGGTATAGTCCCGGCAGATTACACATGCTACACATTTTACTCTGAGTCTTTCAGAGTCACTCTTACTGTTAGTTTGTTCCACAGCTAAATGCCTCATCATCATTTTCTCAATACTTTTAGTCCTCATTGTTTTCACATGTATCTGACATGAGTTGGACAGAATGCCTCAAATAAGCACACATTCTGGAGACTCACACTGTTCCCTGGAGTGTATGTAGGTGGTTGTTATATTTCATTCAGCAATGATTTATTGAGTGTCCATTCTGTGCCAGGCGTTGTCCTAGGCACTTGGAATGCATTGAAGAAAACAAAGATGGCTGCCCTGGATCAAGGTAGTGTGCCATAGCGATTAAGAGCACAGATTACAGATCCCCACTGCTAAGCTTAGAAGCCTGGATCTGCCACTTCCTAACTGGAGGAACTTGAACAAATTGCATAATGTCTTTGGGCCTCAGTTTTCCTCCTTTGCAACATGGTGGTAATTAATAGTATCTCACTCGGAATTGTTTCAAATGTGAATGAATTAATATGTTAAAATGCTAAGACAGTTGCTGGCACATTCAGAGCATTATATTTGTTTTCTCTAGCCATGAATGAAAGTTTTAAGACATAATCTGTGTATACACATAGACAAATGTATAGTAATTGCTATTTATAAGAAATCTAAAAACTCAAAAGATATTGGCCTGATGAAGAGTTATATAGCTAACAGAATTCAGAATAGTAATTAATCTTTCAAGTCTGCTGCTTCTGGCATTCCGTTTCAACAAGGTGCTGCTCCCCTAACTCATTTAATCTATCTGTGTAATATAGCAGCTCATTTGATGTTCTTAATAAGGCATCTGATTTGATGTGCAATACAAACATGCACCTGAATATACAGTATTTCTGCATTATAAATCTTAGGCAAAAGAAGACATGAATTTAAGTTCAGATAAGACGGTACCTTTAAAGACATTTTACTGATATCTGAAATATTTTTAAATTTTCTGTACAGTGACATGGACAAACAAAAATCCACCCTCGTAGATGCCCTTTGTAGGAAAGGTTGTGCCCTGGCAGACCATCTTCTTCACACCCAGGCTCAAGATGGAGCCGTTTCCACTGATGCAGAAGGAAAGGAGGAGGAGGGAGAAAGTCCTTTGGATTCTCTGGCAGAAACATTTTGGGAAACTACAAAATGGACCGATCTTTTTGACAATAAGGTAACCTTTCTGCTTCTTGTTTCAGCAGAGTTTTTGGGGTTACCTCACAGACCGCTCTTGTGCCCATTGCTGGTTAAAAGGTGAAGATAAAGGGAGGGAAGCTAAGCTGAGCTCTGAATATGACGTCATGTGTAGCCTAGTACTTCATGTTTGTCTCACCTTTGTTAAAAACCGGTTTGAGAATGTTGTAGTCAGTTTTTATTTAAACCAGTTATGTATGTCGCTAAATTAAGCAAGTCTCCTAGAAAACGTCTTCAGGCCTACTCATCTCTATTTATGTGCCAGTTCGTTGGTGGTGGGAGATTGGGGGCAGGTTGAGGGGGCATACTGGTTAGGTTAGATGTTGCTTATTTTCCTCAAGACTCATGAATCTTCTTTTCCTGTGGAAATAAAGAAAGTCAATGGAGTCAGTAGGATCCCCTCACTTATCACAGACCATCCTTTGGCTTTAGTAGACAAGCGCTTGTTCTCAGGATTCACTGGTAATTTGCAGTCAAGAACCCTGGAAGTGGGAAAAAAAATTCTTCTGTGCTTCACATTTTGCCAGCACAGTGCAGTGGTACACTTATAGAAGGTACTCAGTTATATTTGGGAAACCGAAGGAGCCAGTATTGCAGCACAGGTTAAGAATTTGAATCTGAAATTAGACCCCTTGAGTCTTGAGTTTGGCTCCTGCCTCTACCACTTTTATATGTGACCTTAAGTAAGTTACTAAATTTTGATACCTTAGTTTCTTATCTACACGACCTTCCATAGGCTGTGATGAATGAGTATTAAGTACGTGCCAGGTCCCCAACCATACTTGCTGTTATTGCGAACAATTATTGAAGGCCTACTGGGTGCCAAACACTACTTAGTACTGGAAACATGAAGATGAATAAGAACCTGGTTTCTGTCTTTGAGAAATGTAACAGAGATTGAAAAACACTTGATGAGCATCATAATAAAATTGTTATAGATCGTTCTATTTTTTGCAGTAATGCTACTATATTAGGGGCTATGCATTCTATTACCTGTCTGTTTACTGTGTTTATGGCAACAATTGCTGAATACTTTAGTTGGCTTTAGAATACAAATCAATGTCATAGGACTGTCTTTGGTACATTCCCCACATTCCAAAGTGAAGACCAAAAATATATATAAATGACTACAAGTATATTTAACAGATGCAATAATTATAAGTAAAACCTTGTACCAAAGAAACCATGTTTATATAATCTAATACTTGTTTTTTGACGTCTATCCTCATTTGCAATTTTGGTAGTTTATACTGACTCTACCTTTTTGTATTTCTATCCTGATTTGCATCTTTGTAATTATGTTAGCTCTGATTTCTTATGCATGAAGAGGTATTTTTAAATGAATTTCCACAGCTAATGATTTCTCATATTAGTTTTCTTCCCCCAAAAAAACATGGTTCCATCTATGGAATACTAATTTTCTTTTTAAATAATTTTGAAAATTGTATTTGATGTACCATATTTATTTCAAAAGCTGCACTTCTGTTAAAGCCTTAATTTTATTGTTAAAGCTAATGCCTTAAAATGTAAATTATTTTATAAACAAGCTTTATCATGTTTTATATTATAGGTTTTGACATTTGCATATAAGCATGCATTAGTAAATAAAATGTATGGGAGAGGCCTTAAATTTGCAACTAAACTTGTGGAAGAAAAACCAACAAAAGAAAACTGGAAAAATTGTATTCAAGTAAGTGGTATTTACAATGTCACTGTTAAGCATCACTTTGATATTGCATAGTGACAAGATAAGTAGAAAGGATTAGGATCATGACACAACAATGCTGTTTTATTGTGACCAGTTCCTACACTAATAAGAGTAATGTGAACTATAGAATAAATGTATGAGAGACAGTAAATATGCTATTTACATTTTGAAAACACTGTTCACTGCTATCCAAAAAACTGATATTAGCCTTAAATGTTTTCAACAAGGGCAAAATGCATTGTGAATTTTGTAAAAATAGAAGCCAGTTTTTCTTCATGAAGGAAACAATTCCTTTTGGAGTTTCTATTTGATTTCATTCTTTACTTGAGATGGTAGGCATTTTTTAAATTATTTTACCATATGTCATATTATGTGCAGAAAATTTCTATAGTTGAGCTTTCTGCACAAGTTAGTTGTCATAAAAAAATGTAACTGAATTCTACAGAAGTTATTTTAGTCTGACCTCGTCTTTGTACATGCATAATTGGTTTATACCTAAGGGATACGTGAAGGCAGGGGAGTCTGGTAGTGCCAGAAGGGCAAGCGTAGGTCAATTATACTTTATATGTAAGGCATGCTTTGATGTAAAACCGACCAGTAGAAAATGTTTGATAATTAGAGTAAGCTATAGTTCATATTTACTCTGAGAGCTTTTTGTTAACCTTCACCAGTCAGTCCACATTGTAAGATATTTTTAATTAGCTCCTTCAGATCTTTGACTAGATTGAGAGAACTCTTTCTGGAACCAGGTGTTGATATGTCTAATGTGGTTCTCATTACATGGAACCTGATCCGTGAGCACTTAGGTTTGTAAAGCCAGTGATCTCTGCAGACTTTCACATTAGGGAGTGTTTCATAACTTGTCTACCCTACACTTTGCCCCCCTGCTGCCTGTTCTCTACACAGCAGCTGGAAAAGATGCTTTTTGACCCCTGCTGTTGAATCTCCATCACATTTGGAATAAAATCCAAACACTCCCCTGTGGCCCATAAGCCCCCTGCCTACCTCTCCAGCTTTATTTCATATCATACTTACCCCTATAAACTCTGCTTCTGCCACACCAGCATCTCTGCTTGGCAGAAACAGCCATACCTTTTCCTACCAGAGGACCTTAGCCCGAACTGCTCCGGCCAGATGAAATGTCTTTCCGAGATTTTCACACAGATTTCTTCTTGTTATTCAAACTCAACTTAAGTGTCATCTCTGTTTGATATAATATAAACTAACTGGGGAGTCAGATGGTTAAGAAAGGATCTCTTAACCATCTGACTCCCCAGTTATATTATATCAAATATTATTTCTACTGTACACCTGATAAATATCTTGTTTATTCATCTATTTATTAATTTGCTTATTCTTTGTTTTCCCTAAAAATGAGAGGTGAATTTGTTCAGCACTGTTTTCCCAATGTTTGACATGACAGTTAACTCAGAAAATATGAATGAAAGGAAGTTAGGTTGGTAGGAAGTAAAGGAATTCGTAAGTTAAGTTGAAAGGAAGAAGAGAAGACAGGTTAATAGGAAAGAGGGATAATAATGAGAAGAATTGGTTGGCTGGTTGGTAGGAAAGTTGCTTGATAGTAAGAAAAGTTGGTTGCTGGACAGGAAGATCAATGGGTGGGTAATAGTTGGTTAGTGGAAGGAAGGTTCTATATGCTACTACCATATTGTTATTAAATCTTTAATACAGAATTTATTCTAAATATTAAGCTTTAAACTGTCACTTTTTAAAAAATAATATTATATTTTGTTGTAGCTGATGAAGTTACTTGGATGGACCCATTGTGCATCTTTCACTGAAAACTGGCTCCCCATCATGTATCCTCCCGATTATTGTGTATTCTAAAATAGGAAACAAGACTTTAAATTTTAAAAAAGAAAGTTTTATAGTGAATGGATATAAAAACAATTTGTGGCATTTTTAGTCTAATGCATGTTTTCATCCACTATCCAATACTGATTATTAAAATGATGTGTATTTATCAGAGAATTAACTGACGTGTGGCTTAATACATGTAAATCTAGACCTCTGACATCATGGTGTTTTCTTAATGCCTCACATTGCTGGCACAGGGATGTGCCCTGCCTGCCAGCATCTGGGCCTTGGAGTTGGGTTGCAGCTTATTACATGCATGACAGGTTTTGAAAGGTAACTTTTAACTGCAAACCTGTAAAGTTCTATTTTTTATTTTGTAAATGAACAGGGTTTTAACATACTCAACTTTAGTTTTTTTCAATTGTGTGAAGGCCTTAAAAAAGCTACATTAAATGTAGCTAAAATTATTTATTGGACTAAAAATTAACAGAACTTCATTTCCAGATTTTTTGTTTTTTGGCAAATGTTTACATTCAGTTAAGGGGAAAAAATAGAACCAGCACAAATGAATGGCAATTGCTGGAGCACAACTGCTTCAATGATCTTTACCCTGGGGTAATTACAGGCAAGTCATTTTCACATCCTCTTGAAGTGCAAAGCATCAGAATGAACTCTGAATACATGTGTAAGTGCCAGACAGCTGAATCTTTATCAGGTATTGTAAAGATACATATGATATGTTTATTAAAATTGAAATAATGTAAAACACGTGAATAAATGTGCAAAACCAAGATCATAGTACACCATATGCACTCTGGTACCTTAATTTTTTTTTTTTTTTTTTACAAATAATAAAAGTGAATATTGAAGCTTCTTAAAGTTGGCCTTAATTTTTCATAAATAAAATTTGGAGTTATACCAGAAATAATACATTAAATACATAGACAAAAAATGTTAAATATAAGGTAATCTATTTTACAGTGTTTCTTATAGGCTTACAGTTATTTCAATATATTTCCAATTGTTATTGTGTGTGATTAACTTTTGTGTACATCTAACTTTTTATTATTTCTATCTTTGGCTACTACACATGCATCTCATCATTCTTCCACCGAATAAACAGACACAAGTAGTACTAAAAAGGTTATAATCCCTTACCTAATGGCAAATTTTGTGTGTGTGTGTGTGTGTGTGTGTGTGATTTTTTAATCTTGTTCTTTTAAAATTTACCCCTGCAAAAGGCCTACCAGTAACCCTGTCTAGTCATTCATAACTGTTTTTGCTTTATCTCATGAAATTGTTAGAGCCTTTATGAGAAAAATAAATACATGTATAAGCATATTGTACCCAACTTCTGGGATATCTAGGGTCCAAATTCTATCCATGAACAGCTACATGCATGTTCTGTCTCATGCATTCATGGACTTTCACCTATACAAACATACAGATCCCCATTTGTATAGATTTAGTCCAGTAAGAGAATGGAGAAGCTCAGTAAAGGTAGGATGACTTCCCAAGGTTATACTGCTGATTGACTGATTGGTAATTAATTACAGACCTTGTTTTATACCCAGGTTTTGCTATTTCAAGTAAGTACTACATATAGCAGGAATCAGTAATGTTTGGCCCTTTAACCCAAACTGGACTGCTGCCTGCTTTTGTAAATAAAGTTTTATTGGCACAGAGCCATGCCTATTTATTTATGACTCCTGTAACTGAAGGCAGTTACACAAAGCTGCCATGTTAGCTTCTGCTTCCTGTCTGGATCATTCTGCATTTCTGTGGTGAAAGTGGACCCAAGTAAGTTCTAGATGTCCTCAGTAAAATCATTACTGCTTCTATGTGATTACATTCAAAATAACACAAGCAATAAGATGGTACTTTAAAAAGTCAAGTAGTTTTCCTGTTTCTGATCACAGTAGCCAATGTTTTGCACACCCACTGAAAACAACCGAAAAAAAACTAGGTAAAAATAACTTTTTAAAGAAATATTAGAGACAGTACAGAGCATGTGCCCAATATTAGTTCTGTGGCCCCTTTCCAATGATAAGAAGCAGGTCCCATCTCATGGGATTTCTTTCCTTCCTCATGTTAGCCTGCTTCCTGGGAGAACTTCTCTTTACCCCAGAAGAGCCCTCCTGCTCCTCTTCTTAGGCACCACAAATCTCAAACCCTTTCTCCCTCTACCCCCAGCCCTAATGAAATGTGCAGGGGCTGGATGACTAGAAGCCGCAGCCTGGGTCTATTCTGACAAGCCAAATCACTTGACCTCCATGAATCTCCTTAAGAAAATTACAGTGTTGATTCAATGTGTCTGTTACAACTAAAAAATTATTTCATTTGAATTAACTGAGTCTTTTCCTCCACTGTTTCCTTCTCTGTCCTCCCAACAACCCTGCATTCAGAATACATGAGTCTTTGTCTTTCCTTGTAGGATTTAAATCAGAGAAGTCTGCATAGGAAGATAAATAAGAGGTATCCTTGCCATCTCCCCTAAAGTGGGAGGGGAGGAAACCTTGAATGGAGAAAAGTTTTTGAGGAATAAAGTGAGAAACTGAACTTCATGAGTCTGAGTGAACATAGTAAACCAAGGGGAGAAAAATGTATCCGTAGTCATGGGCGGTAAACTGAAAAGAGAAGCCGACCAAGTAAAATCCTGGAAATTACAATAGAAAGATGTAAGTGCTGCTCTCACATGAAGGGTTCTTGGACATCCATCCCATCAGCAGAATCTCCACCTGCCCTCCTGATACCCTGAGAGAGCCGGGTCAGGATGTGATGGTGCAGTACCTGCCAGCACTTTGCTACAAAATGCCTCTGCACTCAGTTCTGCAAATGTACTGCTTTAGTTTCATTTAAAACCCCTGCTTTGTGAGAGGATTTCAAACAACAGTGAATTCAAGCTGAGTCCTCTCAAGGGACAAACATATAGACCTACAGTTCCAGTGTCGGTGCCAAGGGTCAGGTTTTCACTGTGCAGCTGGGGCTGCCTGCATACCCAGTCACGTGAACCAGATTCACTCTAGAATCAGCCAGGTCTTACCCAAAATGCGAATAGAAGAAAAAGCAACTAAAAATATATTTTGTAATTTCATTTTATGTGTGATTTTAAGCCACCTCAGAACTCAGCTGTCTACAATAATTTATTTTCACTAGTAAGTCATATGCCTGGAATTTGGCAGATCTAAACTGGGCTTGGGCTAGATGGTTCCAAGCCTGAGTCATTAACATGTACAATTTACAGAAACAACAGAGGCTAGAGGAACAAGTTAAAGGACACTAACAATGCAGTCTGCATAATGCAGTAGTATGAAATTCTACACAAAACTAAGAGGAAGGGAGGATCAGATTTCAGAGACATACTAGTTAATCCCATTGAAACTAAAAATAAATGTAACACTTTGAGACAATTGAACATTTGAACACTGCATATTTTAATACATTACTTAATATTTAATATAAAATATTTTAGATGTGATATTATGGTTATGTATCTTGTATAGCTACAAGCTGAATTTACAGAAGGAATGATTTATCTGATTCAAATTAATAGGGGAACAGAGAAAGGAATGGTTTATATTAAGCATGATTTTCCATAAGTTGAAATGTACTTATTTAGCAGAATATTGGCCTATAGTTGCCATATAATAAACTGCACATATTTAAAATGCACAATTAGCCTACTTTCCTCTATTTAAAAATTGATGGAATAGTGTAAAGAAAAAGAACATCAATTCAGCCATTCTAAAAGGACACTTCATTTACAAAATAAGCATAAGATCATATTTCTTTGCCCTGGAAATGTGAAAAGTCTGAGCAGAGATTTAAGGGATTGAGTTTCATTGCTGTAATTTTCTTAATAGATTCCTCTGCATCGTGTATTTGAAAGGTGGAGGAGTTGAAAGAAAATTTGCATAACATTTGGGACAAACCATGGGGTTTAACAGCTTTATTGAAGTGTAATGTACATATAGAGTTTAACCATTTCAACTGTGCAGTCTAATGTCTAGAATGCAGCCATCAGCACAATCTGGGTATTTAGCACATGCCAATCATCTGGAAGAACTCCCTCAAGCTCATTTGTAGCCAGTCTACATCCCCACCCCTAGCCCCAGACAGCCAGTGATCTGCTTTCCAATTCTGTAGTTTTTCTAGAAATTTGATATGCACGGAATCATACAATTTGTAATTTTTTGTTTCTTTCACTTAGCGTAATGTTCTTAAGTTTCAGCCACTTTAGGTGTATTTGCTCCTGCTCTGTTGCTGCCGCATATACTGCATTGTGAGATGTACCACATTTTGTTCATTCACCATTGATGGATGTTTGGATTGTTTATATTTGAGGCTACTATGAATAATGCTGCTGTACTGCTGTGAATGTTTGTTTACAAGTCTTTGTGTGGACATATCTTTTAAAGTATTGTAGGGTAGATATCTAGGAATGAAATTGCTGAGAAATGGTATATTTCTTTTTACATTGTAAGAAACTAGGAGACCATTTTCAAAATGTCTACCATGTGACATTCCCACTAGCAGTATGTGAGAGCTGTAAGCATTGCACATCCTCAGCAACACTTGATGATACCACCTTCTTATCTTTGGCCATTCTAGTGTGTGTGTGTGTGTGTGTGTAGAAAGAGAGAGAGAGAGAATCACCATCCAGAGGAATTGAAGAGTATTCAAAAACATGAATCACCAAATTTACCTTAGAGACTAATGACTCATATTCTCAGTAGGCAATATCAATGATGGAGAAAATAGAGACAAATATTTGGAATTATGGCTAGAATATCCATTTGTTCCTTAAACTTATAGGTACTTCTTGTTTTACAGGCAGATTTAAAGATCACTAAGAAATACCAATATGTATGAACATTAGTAAATCATACTAATTGCTGTCTCAGTTATTGCCTCTTCAAAGTACTACTTCTTGAGAATCAGATCTTCCCACCAGGCTCTTGAGGAGTGTCTTGGTTCTTCTTGACCTTTTTATTTTCACATGATTCTAGAATTAGCTTGACAAATTCCACAGGAAAGAATATTGGGATTTTTACAATGATTTCACATAAGCTGTTGATCAATTTGGAGAAAACTGACATATTTACAATGTCTCCTAATGTTAGTTTTAATTTGCCTCAATAATGCTAGATACATTTGCATGAACTTCTTGCTTTGTTAGATTTATTCCTAAGTATTCAATATTACAGTTGTAAGTGGTATCTATTTAAATTTCATTTCTATTTGTAGGTGGAATTTACAAATAAAATTGAGCTTTCAATACTGATATTTGGCCACTTTGCTAAATGCTTACATATTCCAGTATCACTGTGGATTGCCGGCAGTCCCAGAGGCTGGCAAACCATGTGCTGTGAGCCAAATCTAACAGGCTAAAAACGTTCTTACCTTTTCATAAATGGTTGTAAAAAAAAGAAAAAGAATTTGATGTAGAACAATATGTGACCTATGCCCTGGAGAGCCTAAAATATTTATTGTTAAAAAAAAGCAGACAATACGGAAATTAACTAGAAATTATTAAAGATAATTGACACAGAGGGAGAGTATTTGTAAATTATCTTAAGAAGTTCCTAAAACAACATCCATTTTCTCATTTTAGCAGTTTTACTTTTTACTTTTAAGCCTATTAACTTTTCTATCACTCAATATCCTTTTTTTTTTTTTTTTTGCTGCAGTTAAATCTGTAAAAATAGATTCTAAAAACTTAAATATAGTGACCCTGTCAAGCCCAGTTTCAAAAAGCATGTGACAATACATTGAGAAGTTTAAAAATGTGCTATAGCAGAAATAGGGAAGAAATTTACTTAGTAATTTATCCATGTAAGATTTATTAAAGATGTAACCAAGACTTTGGAACCAACAAAGCTACTTTCATATTTTTATGGTATTCTTTCTAGATATTTAGATTAACCAGATCCTCTTAAATAAGTTACTTGAGAAAGTTTCTGCAGTACTGTTACATTTGTTCTAAGTATACAAGTTGTTTCTCTGTATTACCTTCTCAATCCTATAAAAGAAGTCTTTATTCCCAAAGCAGTTTCTGCCACATTACTCAAAAGATTGGATTTAGTCCCATTTTAGTATCCCCTTAAAAAGTTTGACTGATGACTCTGGATATTCAGCCAACAGTGTTGTGTCAAAAACTTGCTTGAATTTATCTAAAAATTCATAGTCGGTGCTGAATCTGAACTTGTTTGCCCAAAGCAGCACCGTCCCTGGCTGGGAAAGGTACACCATGGTGGTGAGCAGCTTGTCCAGGAAGTAGTGATGGTAGACCACATCCGAGGCTAGGATGTAATCATAGTAAAAAGCTGACTTGGGAAAGTTTTTTTCTAGGTCTTCACCCCATACCAGTTCTTTCACTTCAGGCAGATGTGCTGTACATTGTAGGGTGTTTTTTAGAAGATTGTATTGAAGGTTTCCCAGGACATCAGGCAAATCCGTTGCTGTGACTTGAGCTCCTAAGAGGAAAAGAAAAATTGCAATAATGATCTGGAAACAGTCGGGCAGCCACAGTGTACATATACCCAGGGAAAAACACGAGAAACAACTGGATTTCCTTAGCCTTGGCTCTATTGGGTGGGCTGAACACGTGTGACTCAATGTGGGCTGGCTAAAGTTTCTTGTGAGCAGTCTTGCCCTGTGTACTGTAAGACGGTGAGCAGCCTTCCTGGCCTCCAACCACCTAATGTCAGTAGCTCCCCCACCTCGCCCACCCCCGGGCTTGACAACAGAGATTCAGAGTCATGCCTCTGGACTCAGCTTCGTCCCATGGAAACTGGTTGATTAGAGATTAACCTCCCGGAGACTTGATAATCTCTGTGGATAATAGTAATTCCCGCCACATGGCATTTGGGGAAGATTCACTGAGTGAAGTCAGGGCCAGGCACCTAAACCACAGCCTGTCATATAGCGGTTACAGTAAAGTTCTGGACACTAGTCAGGAATAAACAAACAAACCTAAAATACTGGCCACAGTGGAAACAAGGCCTGGTCCAGCACCAATTTCAAGTATTTTTGCGTCTTGGAAATTCAGTTCCTCAGCATGTTCCTCCAAATATTGACACAAAGCTGTAGCCTAAAAGAAATAATTATAACTCTTTATGTGGGCATTGGAACATTGGAAACCAGTAGCAACCCTTTCTGGCACTCATATTTAAATACTAAAAGACAAGTTATTAAATATGTTTCATTTATATTCATAAGAACCCAAATGTACGCTCGATGCCATAGTTAGACCTCTGAAATGAAGAAGTTGTTGTAAATTGCATCTAAGGAACTGGGGAAGCAGATTTGTTAAATTTGCTCAATCCCCAAAGAATAGGAAGAACAGCAGATCAGCGTAGCTCCTTCCAATCAGGACAGTGTGGGGCTAAAGAAACCGATTTCTTCCTCTGGTTTAATCATGTTGGGTCTCCAACTCCTTCAAGAATGTTGTTTTATATTAGAATTCTTTCTTGTAAGAGTTTTTAAAATTATATAACTAATTTTTTAATGTCGTTTTATAAACTTGAACATCTCTCTCGACTCCTTTACCAAAATTCAGGTTGGCTAATGCATTGGCGTCTAGAGCAACGGGGCAGTGACTTTTTAAGTGGTTCATCTAAGAAACAGACTGTTGAGAAACTGCTTCTCGGACTCGAGCGTGCAAACAAATCCCTTGGGTAGCTCGTTACAGATGCAGATCCTCATTCATTAGGTTGAGAATGGGGCTCAAGATGCTGCACATCTGAACACGCCCTGACATGGTGCTCCTCTGCTGGCCCACGGACTGCACTTTGAGTAGTAGCAAGGAGATTTTTAAAAATGTTTTATATATGAAAACTCTTGTTAGTTTTTTATACAGGAAATCAAACATCCCTTTCTTCTTTATTCCTTCCCTTCTGCTTCCACCTTCCCCTAACTCTTCTACAAAGAGTAAAGAGTATTTGATTTGCATTGATGGATGAATGTTTACATTTATGGCAATGAGGCATCAACTAGCAGTGCCCTGGATTTGAGAGATTAGGAAGAGTTATGAGAAGAAGATGACAAAGTTACTTAAATTTGGGTATGAATAGCCTAGAATCAGGAATGTGAACACTGTGATTTAAAAAAACAATGAACTATATCATTTACTTATACATTTAGGCCCTAGCTAAAGGTATGCCCCATCTTCCTCTGGACTCTACTTTCTATTTGGGGCCCAGTTTGGAGTGGGGGCAGCCAGGATGATTGGAGATGTGCCACTCTTAGGATTACCAACGGTAGGTTTAGTTGCCAACTTGACCCTGTAAGACACTCCATTTCATCCTCATCTGTTCATACTGAACTTCCACAGGCAAAGATGAATATGACACAGTCACCTCGACTGTCTGGGAACTCAGGGGTGGGGCTGGGGGGCCAGGTAAGCCAAATACAGACTGCATTCCGGGCAGGTAAGTGCTGGAGAGGAGGCATACAGCAGGGTGAGGGGAGAGGGGTCTCCACAGAGCTGCCGAGGAGTCGGGGCCAACTTCCTGTAGCAACTGCAGCACGCTGCAAGGAGCTCCAGAGTTGAGAAGAGAAGTTTTGGAGAAAAGAGTTCTTTGGTCCTTACGGAGAGAAGGTAAGTATTTGCTGTGGGAAAAGGAGTCAATATCAGGAAGAGAGTGCTACCTAGCGCCATCTAGAGGGCAGCTCCGAGGAACTTCCTGCAGATGGCCGCAAGCCTCCTTCCTGGTGCCCTGCTCTGGGAGGGGCTGGCCCCAGGGGTGTCATCTGGAGACAAAGCTTTTCTTGGGGACAGCCATGTCTTTTGACATCGCAAACATTCCCCGCAGCCCCTAGTCCTGTTAGCAAACTCTGAAGGGATCTTTTCACAGAGCTGCACCTGAAGTCACATGGAAAGGGCACTGTCTCACTTTAGATAACCTTGTGTGGCTTTCAGGAAACAGCTTTCATGAGAGGCTGGTGTTTGGTGCATGAATCATGCCTTGTTGAGAATGAAACAGTCAGTGGGAAAATACGCTTTTTTCAATTTCTGGTCTCTTTTTAAATGTGTGTGTGTGTGTGTTTTTTTTTTTTTTTAAGAGAGATGGGGATCTCACTGTGCTGCCCAGACTGGTCTCAAACTTCTGAGCTCAAGCGGTCCTCTTGCCTCAGCCTCACAAAGGGCAGGGATGACAGGTGTAAGCCACACGCCCAGCCTCTGATCTCTTACTACACCCCTTTGTCACTACACCACTGCTGTTGTCTATTTGCCAAGTGTATTATAATAGAAAGCTGTGAGTTGTTTGGTGATTTTCAAACTTGTCAAGGCAAAGAAAAGTCTTTGGCTGAAGGAAATTATATGCATAAGGTGTAAAAATAGAGCTTCCTGTTTGAGAGTGGGTGAAGGTGGACCCCCTAAGAGCCTGGAGCCCTTCCGCTACCCTTCTCCTCATCCTGTGTCATCCACAGGGTTCCTGAGGGAGCCCCATGGAACCGCTAACCAGGACTACTCAATGTGGGGGCCATGGCCCAGCAGATGCACATCACCTGGGAACGTGTAAGAAATGCGCCCCACCCCAGACCTCCTGAATCAGAATCTGCATTTTAACAAGACTGCAGATTGAGAAGTTCTGGTCTGGAGCCTCTCTAAGCATTAACAATGTCTGCAGTGGGAAAAGTGACGGCGCTGGCTCCAAGGGCCACTGCCCAGCTTGGCTCTGCCCTGCACCCCAGTCAGGAGCTTTACCACACCTGTGGACTGGCCTGCGTCCCCATTTCCTCAACTGAAAGGTGGAAAGAAAGAATATTACATTAATGACAACAGCTCATGTGAGCTTACACTAGGCCTACATTTAATCTCACAACCTGAAATTCTTGCAATTCTGAGAATCACGTCAGGAGTGCTGTAGGCATTACCACTACCCTAGTTTTAAAAATGGTAATGAAGGCAATTGGAGGTGAGGTGAACGTTTGTGACCAACCAGGCTGGAAATGAAAGCTTTTCTGACTCAAAATCCGGAAGATTGCCCCCATTTCAACACCATGCTCTCAAGGCTGTGGCAGCAGTGACATGTCAGGAAGTCATGCCTCCTAAACGTCCCTACCAACACAGCCCAGGTGGAAAAGAGAAGAATGGCTGGCCGGGTGCGGTGGCTCATGCTTGTAATCCCAGCATTTTGGGAGGCCAAGGAGGGGGGAATCACTTAAGGTCAGGAGTTCGAGACCAGCCTGGTTAATCTGGTCTCTGTCTCTACTGAAAATACAGGCATGGTGGCAGGTACCTGTAGTCCTGGCTACTTGGGAGGCTGAGGCAGAAGAATCGCTTAAACCAAGGAGGTGGAGGTTGCAGTGAGCCAATATGATGTGACTGCACTCCAGCCTGGGTGACAGAGCAAGACTCTGTCTTCAAAAAAAAAAAAAAAAAAAAAAAAAAAAGATGAATGGCTGAGGGTCGGTGGGAGATGCCCACTGCAAAGTCTAAACTCTAAACTCCCAGGTTTTTTCTTAACCGTTTATATAAATTTTGCATTCACTTCCTCATTTTGGTAAGTTTGTTTGATATAAAAATAATATTTTAAGAAACAGAGCTTAAGGCAAAACCAGTGCTTCTGAAAGAAATACTGTTTTTGCTGATCCCAAGCACACCACCAACACCCCCCAGGGCGTGAGCAACTGAACCTCAAATTGAGAGACACAGGATATGAAGGAACTTGACATATTGTCCAAGGCAACTCGGAAGCACGCAGTTGTGATCTCCAGAAATCCTGACAGCACAAACGTGACAGTTCTCTCACCCCTGGCCACACCACCGCTCCGTAACTCTCTATGGATTCCTGGATGACAATCTCCTTTCCTGCAAACCGATAATGCTCCTGCGTGTAGCTGGCGTAATCTGTAGGAACAAATTTCTGGAGGCTATGAAGAGATTGTTCTATCTTGCTGGAATCTGTGAAGCAGAAAAATAAAATGGGGTTTATAATTTGTTAAAATCCAGTGCAAAGACACACTTCGTGCAATTGCTAAGACGGCATTAGATTCAGCGATCTTCCTATAAACAGAGAGGATAATGCTACGATGGAGAATGGCTGTAAACTGGCATAAAATTGAATTTTATGAGGTGATGGGGACATGAAATTTGAATGTGACATTTTTATAGGATGGCAAAATGCCAAAGGATGCTCTGGGCCTTTTCCTTATTTAGGGGAGGACAGAAGAGGTATGGATTCGCTCCCAACCTATGTTTTTCTGATAGAAAAAGGACAAACTTACCAGCAAAATGGCACAAATGAGCTGGATACAGAGGAACTAGGTAAACACAGACTTGCCTTTATTTATTTATTTATAGTCGGAGTCTTGCTCTGTCACCCAGGCTGGAGTGCAATGGCGCAATCTCAGCTCACTGCAACCTCCACCTCCTGGGGTCAAGCAATTCTCCTGCCTCAGCCTCCTGTGTAGCTGGGATTACAGGCATGCACCACCACCACACCTGGCTAATTTTTGTATTTTTAGTAGAGACAGGGTTTCACCACGTTGACCAGGCTGGTCTTGAACACCTGACCATGTGATCCACCTGCCTCAGCCTCCCAAAGTGCTGGGATTACAGGCGTAAGCCACTGCACCCAGACAGACCTGCCTATTTTTAGGTCTTGAAGTGAGGTAACATTCCCACATGTTGGCTGGAGCCTGTTCCTTCAACCTTTCCTGCAATTGCTGCTCAAAAGGTAGAGTCCACCCAAGCCCAGCCAGCCCCACAGCCCTGGGGGAGGTTGGCTGCTGAGCTCTGGCTATTAAGTTACTATTGCTTTAAATACTCCTTTAAACCCATGACACACACTAGTAGCTCTCAAATGGCATTATAAAATGAGAGGAAAAGAGCACCTGATCAGGCTGACATGGGATCACAAGTGTTTGCAGGTTTCCCAGAGTGTTGGAATAAAAAGAGCAGTGAGTCAAAGTGTGGGGAAGAAGGATCAGGAGCAGAGGAGAAGGTGTTGATCCCAGCGGTGGGAAAGAATTAACAGTGTGGAGACTGTCGGGAGCGGGGTGGCGGGGGGGCAGGGAAGAAGGTCACTTTTGCTTGCATGAAACCTGCCTTTGTGGCCTGGGATATGACTGGGAAATTATCGCAGAAAATTTTTAACTGGGGGTAAAATATGAGCTTTGAACAAATCTGGAAGGGGCAGCCAGCGAACATTGGAAGTGTTTTCATCTGAAATAGACACTCCAGGTGGAAGGCAGGAGGAGGTGAATGAGAGGCGAAGGGAAGTGAGCCCTGGAAGAAACGCGGTCGGCAGGGTGTTCCCCAGGTGGGGGGCGGGCCCCCCAGGTGTTTGAAGTCTCACTCATCCCGTACACACTGGAACGGTTCCTTGCCACCACTCTGCAAAGGCTGCTGACAGCTCCACAGTAAGTAGAGGAATTTGGAGGGAGCCTTTAGAAATAGTCACAACCATCTGACAATGTCTGTGGAATCTAATTAAGAACAAAACCTGGAGCTTGTATTTTATATGTTTGTATATATTTTCATTTAGTTTCCCTAGAAATTCATTTTTGTTTTATATTACAAAAGTATGAGTGTGCAGCACACTAAAAAATATATAAATGAAGTGACTCATTTGTAAATGAGCATCACGGGTGCCTTCCGCTCTTCGGAGTGTTGTTTTTGGCTGTGACATTGATTTAGTATGTCCTACCACTTCGAAGGAGAATTCTCTGCCCTGACCAAAAGGTGAGCTTCCAGAAACCTGGGACCTCAGTGAACTTGCCAGATCCCGCTATAAAAGGTAGCCAATTCAGTCCTGAGACTTTTCTGTCACCTGCCTGGGTAGGAGGTTGTAGGGAGATTGTAGGGTAAGGAGGGAGCCCTGTAGCTTTCCCCACCTTTTTTGGGAAGCCACTGATATTTAACAGAACCGTAGCTCCTACCACATGGCTGAGAAGATGACCCTGAATTCTGGCTTAGAGGCAGGAAGAAGGCAGAAAAGTATAGGCTGATTAATGTTTACTAACCAGGTCAGCCGGAGGGGAAGAAGCGTTGATTGACAGGGTTTGATGATTGCTCTGGAGTAAATACCCCCACCCCAGCCGATTTCAGAGGAGCATCGTGACATCACTGGGGAAAGACATGCAGTACCTCGCCACTGTGTAGGGTTCCTACCGTACAGACACCATATACATGATTAATCTCGAGAGCACAGATATTAGGAAGATGTAGTAAAATAATTGATGGTGAGTTTTGAGTATTTATCACCTTTGCTTTTAATATGCCTTTGTCTTTGATATAATCTATTTAATCATAAGATTCTAACTTAAATTGACTGATGGTCATATTTAACAACCAGCTAGAAAAGTTGCTGAAATTCAGGTGCTGATACAAGCCATCTCCGGCACACCACTGGGTGGTGGCTCAGAGCCTCAGGGACCCATACCAGCCCCTGCCAGCTTCCCTGCCCTGCCCCACTCTCATCCAAGCCATGCCTGTCCCTCCTCCCACATATCACCATCTGGGGACTTATTTTTCCCTAGAGACTAGGAGGAGTAAGTAGGGGGCTGATTTTGAATGGCTCATCATTTCAGAGGTAAATAAACTGACAATTAAGCTTGACAGCTACACTTTTCCAATCAACCTTGTAAAGAAACATAGGTGTACACATCTTCTATAAGACCCTGTGAGGTTCTACAAAGATAAACAAATGAATGTTTATCACGCCTTAAACATTTTTATTTATTCTAGCTGTACTCTTCTGATAGTTTTATAGAAATCAGAAGTTCAGATAAGGTAGTGTTGCATTTTTGTGTAAACAATTCAGTAAAAATAGACACGATTCTCATTTATTAGCGTTGGGATATATTTTTTTACCACTTTTAATTTTAAACACTCTAAATGCTGCATCTTGGCTTTTATGAGATCATTTGTTATGTCTGTCATTTATTTACAACTGAATCCATGCCCAGAAATGTAACCCTAAACTGTTATATTGTCCTAATGGGAAAATACTATTTGATTTATAAAGATTCACTGTATGACAAAGCTGCCAAGAATGCATTTTGGTGAAAAACAGAAACAAATCTAGATTTTTTTTCTTCTAAGTTCTTGTTACAAAAATATAGCAATCTTAGATCTATACATACGATAAAAACAAATGTGTGAACTTTGATAAGTGAATCATGAAAAAACAGGAATTACTTTTAATGCTATGTTTATGCTTGCAAAACACCATTTTTCCACTAAGCTTCATTATAGTAAAAAATCTAGTGGTAAAAGGAAATGGAAATTCTTGTCACTGAAATTTACTCGAGAACGTCATTGCCAGGAAAGCAACTGAGGAACATTGTTGAAGTGCTAAGAAGGAGGTTACCTTCTAGGGGTCCCCCGGTGCTGTCTTTCTGCAGAACCCCCTTCTTCTCGGCCTCTAACCAGCCACCCGGCGAGCTCGGTTCTTCCCCCTGGCGCCCAGGCTGCTGCACGGAGCTCAGACACATGTCCATAGCCGGAGCCTGCTGAGAGGAAAGAACTGGACAAGGCCCGAGGCGCTCAGCCCAAGACATTCCCCGAGGGCTCCGAAAGGTGTAGCTTATCTGAGCTGAAAAGAACGCCTGCTTTTCAGCTTAGTTCCCTGAGTGAGCAAAGCAGCCACCCAAGGAGCTGTCATCCTGGCTTCCCAGAGCAAGATACAGGGAAACCAAGAAGCATTGCTGAACCCATGTGCGTGAAGAAATGCAGAAACAGCAGCTGTGACCTGGAAACCGGTTTTTTTGCTGCTCAGGGGCCTAGAGCAAGTTTTTGTCATTTGAAAAGTTCTTCTTTGCCATCCTCCTCCCCACTCCAAACATTGTAGCTCATCACTAGGTTCTGGGACTCGAAACTGTGTCTCTAATAACTTTTGAACTGAATCGTGAAATCTGTCCAGACTCGCATGCCACTGGGGGTACATGTGGATTCTGGGGTTAATGACATCATGGATGAGAAGCCAGATTTCAGAGCAAACACAAGGCTGCTCTGCTTTCCTCTGGGGCTCCGTTGCAAGACAGTGGAAAGCACTGGGGCTGGGGCCAGGAGCTCGATTTGGCTCCCGCCCTAAAACTGGGCAACTCACTCAGTCCTCTCAGGGACTATTCTGTCATCAGTGAAAAAGTGATCATAATATTTGCCTAACTCCTAAGGCCGTCGTGAGACTCGGAAGAGCGAACGTGATGAGTGAAGTGCAGGAAATGGTACCTGGCACAGAACAAGAGACCTAGCTACTGGGATCATTGATTGGTCCCAAAATAACAATGCCTGACATTGCTGGAGGAATTCCCACATTGTTGCTGCACGTAGTTCTTGAAGGGCTTGGTGTATATTCACTGAATCCTCACAAGAACCCTATGAAGTAGACACTGACGTGACACCTGTCTCAGATGAGATAAATTCAGGCTCGAAATTGCCCTCAGGGAACAAAGCACAAGAAAGCACACCAGGCCCCCACTGTGTGGGTAATTCCATCTACACCTGGGAGGCTGCATGCCCCACACATGTCTACACAGCTTTCAAAGAAATGTGACTGTGGTGGAAGTAATGTACATTTCAAAGATGGTTATCAGTACAGTTTTACAAACAATCAACTTTTCACCCCAATTTTCCAGCTCACCAAGCCAGCCAAGAATGCTCTACCAGGCTGTGCTTCACAGGAGAATCTGTTTCTCTTGCAGATGCTCACTTGCTCCTTCTTTCCAGCTTTCCCATAACTCCAGGAAGTTAATTGCTCCCCTAGAAAACAGCAGACTGGTGGTTAGAAAGTACCTGGAGGGTCCGCAGTGTTGACGTCTTAGCACTGTGGTGAGAAACCTGCCTGCCTTTGACTCTTGGCTGTGCCATGTACAATCCTTGTAAATAATGCAAACGATGGCGACGCTGGTTCATACTATGGTTGTGGGAATTAAGCCCGTGCAAAGCCTCCTGCACATACAATATCAACTGCTGTTATTGTCTCCACCGCTACAGAGGAGACTCATAGTGTGACATTGTATACCAAATTTCAACCTGACACCATGGACCCTGCACCTTACATCTAAGACATCTTCATTTCTCATGCAAGAAAAGAACCATTTTCAGTCAGATGCCAGTGACAGTTTTCCTTGTGAAATGAAATTATAACCTCCCCATGATTGTAGACAGGATAAATTAATTTTTCCCGAAGACAGCTGTGCATTGAAAAGCAATCTAGAAAAGAACTGCTGTAATCTACTGACCGACTGTTATTACTGCACATCTCTGATCTACATCACATTTGTATTTAATAAAGAATTGGAAATGACTCCTTGTTAGTATGCCCAAAATCATTTTGAACTGTTAGTTTAAACATAGCTTTACCTTATGCAGCAGACGAGATTTGAGGGTTCTGTGCACCCTTTAATCCCCAGTGTTTTATATAGGCCTACACCTGAAAGGATTAGCATTTTATGAACAAAAGCCAGCCAGTGGAAGTCCAAGTTATTTAGGGTAGCATTATCTACCAGTCCTCACAGACACATTACTTTGCTAGAATTCTCTCTCTTTCTTTCTCTCTCTCTCATACACAGGCACGTATACACAGTCCTAGCAACATTAAATGGAACTTCCCTCAAAAGATACAGGAATATTACTCCAGTAGAGCAGAGGCTGCCCCGTGGCATCCAGCTGGTGTGATATGGCTGGAAACGTTAGACTTCCAGTTCACTGTTAAAAGAAGTGGGTGTGGGCACTTGCACAGACCTGCAAATTTTGTGCTCATTTGCCAAACTCTGGTAGCCACAGGGAGGACGTGCCCAGCCGCTGCCTAGGAACCATATCCTGGCAGCCAGAAAGAACACGAGGATGTATGAAGAGGAAGGGAACGCTTCTGGGAGGAAGAAAGGAGAACGTCTATCCATGAGAAGGGACAGGAGTCAAAGGCTTCAAGTTGAATCTGGGAGATTTAGATGGAGCAGAGCAAAAAGGAAATCAGAAAAGCTCTTCCAAAAAAAAGTAAGCCATTGTGATTTATTTAATTGAAAAAGGGACAGTTTAAAGGGAAAGAGGAAAATCATGTCATGTGCTCATTTGTGAAGCTCAGAAACCCTGAAAATAGAATATAGGTCATGTAAAGTAAAGCTGCAGACGAATGGGAATGAAAGCATCATTTGTGGTAGGCTAATTTAACCAGGGAGTTGGACGAATGGTGTTTTAACTTCAGTAGCTGTAAAAGCCCATTTTTGTTTTTTTACCCACCCTTGGTGCTCCTTTCTCTGATGTCACTATTTTGTGTTCTCTATGTCAGTTTCTTTTCACTCAGGATGTTCATCTAGATGAGCTGCAGTCCCATGTAAATCATTTCCCGCATTCTTTAGTGACGGGGATGAGCCGGCATTTGTTCCAGCTCTGTCGTTCCAGTGCTTTCTTATTCCCCAAATGCATCCAGTTCCATGATTGCATTCTGCATCTCTATCCCTTATTTCTTCCAGGTACCATGAGTCCCTATGAGAAATAGCAAAAAGATGCTCATCAGTACCATTTTACAATAAACTTTTTAAAACTGATTGCAATGTACGTGAATATATATATGTGTATATGTTTATATACATATATACACACAGACACGCATTTGCAATCATTCTACAAGCTTTAAAATAAAGCAAAGGACAAAGGAAAATATTTAATTTTTTTAAATTCTACTCTCTAGAGAAAGAAACCTCACTAACATTTTTTTTTATCCACTTCTAGGCTTTTTAAAAGCTATTTTACTGAAAATGTGACTGGATAGAAACATGTACCTCTTTAACTTAGCATCCTATTAAGAGTTCCTTTTTAACACTTTCTTCGAAGTCATCTTTTACTAGCTGCTTTAAGATATCAGAGCTCTATTGCCTGGAGCTAGAGCACAGTAGATCAAAGGCTCTTAAATGCTGGACTTAAACGTAGGCAGGATTGTAGAATGAATGCATGTGTGTGTGTCCTGGAGGATGAGGGGCTGGAAAATTGGGGTCATTGATTGGTCAGGGTGAGGAGGTTGAAATCATCAGGATGTGGAACCTGTGTCCTTTGGTGACTCTGCTTCTTGTGAGGTCCTTCAGACCTGCTGATGCCAGTGGATTTGTTAGCATGCAGGACGTGAAAGAACATCTTAAACAGAAAACATTTCATATGGTTCAAATCGCCCAGAAGCTTTAACATGCATGAACTCTAGACTGTGGCAATTCTTGTTCACAGGCTTGAGAAAGAACCAAGAAGTTTGAATTCCCTGTCTGAGAATTGTTTCCTGACATGTGGTAGCACCTGGCACGTAGTAGGTGGTGTAGTTGCTGAATTTGTTGTTGAGCAAAGCTTTGAGTACACAAGCAGCCGTGGGAAGACTTCGAAGGTTCACGAAGGGGTTGGCGGGGGGCAGGGCAGAGAGGGAACGGAGCAGGGACACACAAGTTGTTTTCAAATAGTTGAAGTGCAGCCCATGAAAAGGATTAGTCCTCTTGCACAGCTCCGGAGGGCACGCTGATTAAGTCAGTTACCGGGAAGCAGATTTGGGCTCAACAGGAAAGAACTTTCTCTCTAACAAGTAGAGCAATGGAACAATTGATCACAAGAAGCTGCATAATGGAAAGTGGGCCAGATTTGGAGTCAGACGATACTAGAATGGATCAAAGGCTCAATAAGGAGGCTGTTCATGTGCGGTCACTCACCTCTGTCCATCAGTACGAGCACTGCCCTTTTTCCCATGGAATCTAGCTCTTTTGGGCTGTCATTCTCAAGGAGAATCCTCCCCTCCTGCCAAAGGGACATTCAGCAAATCTGAGGGACACATTTTTGGTTATCACAATGTGGGGGTGCTCCTGGCATCTAGTGAATAGAGGATGCTGTGAAACCTCCTACAATGCACAGGACAGCCCCTCACAGCAAACAGTGACCTGGCTCACAATGTCTGCAGTGCAAAGACCAAGCCACCTTGGGACAGGCAAAGGATCAGCATTGCCATGAAGGGTAAACCCCAGTTGGCATCCTAGGTGTCTACTGACTGAGTGATCTCAGGTGAGTTGTTCCCACCTCCCTTGTGTCTCAGTGTTCTCATCTATACGGTGAAGGTGGATTCACATTGATCCAGGGACCAACCCTGAGCTGCATCTTCCAAGCATCCCAGCAGCCCCCATCTTACTTAGTCTGGTTTCTCGAAGAGGCAGACACAAAGGCAGGGATTTCACTGAAAGTATTTAATTTAGAGAGTATGAATAATACAGCAAGGAAAGTGGATGCAACCATGGAAAGGGTGACATCTTGCCACATGTGTGCCACAAGACCAACAATAGCAGCAGGTGACCAGAGCTTAATCCCATGGGGAGACACTGGGAAAGGAGGCAGAACATACACTTCAGAATTATTCCACTCCAGCTTCAGAGAGCTTCTCTGGTATTTTTCCACCAAGACCTCAGCTACACATGCAGAGCAGCAGCCGGGGCACTCCAACACGTCTGGCAGGCGTGAGAGAGGCCAGAACAGCATCTGCTACAGCTTCATAAGATGCCATCATTCCTTTCCAGAATCATCAGGAGCAAGTGAAATTTTATATATCTGAAAGAATCTGGCACAGTGCCAGGTACTCAGAAGGTCCTCGATAGTAAATGTCTCATTATCTTGCATGTTATTCAAGCAGAGGATTGAGTCACAGCGTTCTTTGAAAGGATCCTGAATCACTCACCTAATCATATGGAAAAGCTGAGCATCTAAAACTGTCCCAAGAAACTTTATTAAAGTAATCAGGGGAGAAAGGAAGTAGGGAAATGAGACTAAACAAGCTTGCAGCATGTCCAGCACTGATTATGAGGTCAGCCTGCTCTCTGACCCGCTTCCTTGTAGTTGTTTGTCTGCTGTCCTAAAATCACCTAGATCCTGTTACAAGATTATAGATTCCCTTATCTGCTCTAGAAATAACAACTGGAAACTTATGAAATGTTTCTTTCCCTTTGACATATTCTTTCACGACCTGCATGCCACTAAAACCACCGACATCAGCAGGTCAGAAGGGCCTCATAAGAAGCTGACTCACCAAAGAATACAGGTTCCACATGCTGATGATTTCATCCTCCTCACTCTGACCAATCAATGACCCCAATTTTCCGGCCCCTTGCCCTCCAAGATCCCCTTTAAGACCCCAACTCAGGACTCTTGGGGAGATAGATTTGAGGGTCTCCTTCTATCTCCTTGCTAGGAGCCTTGCAATCATTAAACTCTTTCTCTGCTGCCTCCCTGCTGTCTCAGTGCATTGGTATGCTACTACACAGTGGGCATATAAACCTGTTGGTCCTATAACACATCCCACCTTGAAATATAAAGGGTCCAGGACTGCTCAGATTCCAGAGCTCTAAGCAGCAGGAGTTCACGGACCTTCTTCTTAAACATTTTCATTGAAGGTCACAACTTCAGTCACCATCGCTGTATATCTGTGGACAAGATTCAATGTTTAGGGGAAAAGACTCTGAGTGCTCTAACTTCATCCTAAATTCACCCCTGTAGTCAGGGCTGGGTTGTATGGGAAGCCTTGCACCAAATCACGAGGAGAAAGCTGGCAACTTAAAGAAGGCATGCAGGGCCATAACCCACAAGAAGCAAGTGTGATAGTAACCCTCCTCCCCTTCTTCTCACCCTTTGCATAAATATAATTTCACAATGGAGACCCACCCTCTCTACAAGGGAAAATAACCTAAAGTCTCCTCCAGTTATTGCAACTAAAGGGAATGGAGTTGCACTTCCCCAGGTCCAAACCTCTAGATAATGTCCATTTCTTCCCTGGTTCCATTGTTTCTTCCATACTAGGCACGTGATCCCAGGGGACCACTGACAATAACTCGATTGGCTGTTTCACCACAGCTTGCCATGGGCTGTTATTCCTGTTCCCGTCCCAGAATATGGGTAGGAGGCTCATTGCTTTCCACATTGATCTTTCCCAAAATTCTGACAAAGGAAGCGATACTGATCAGACAAATGAAAGACACATCCACCATGCTTGCTTATAAGGGAGACTGTGGGAATTCATTCCCAGAGAAGTGAGGGTTTCACTGGAGACATAGACATTCTTTAAGAACCCTGGGAACCACTAACATTCAATGTGTGTGATTTTCAGTATGTAATGGAGAAGAGGTCATAGTGAAATCATGCAATTTCATGACTTCTGGTCCCTCAATTAGCTGGTAACACAGTGGCCCAAAGGTCAGAACCGTTTCTGTCAAATGGTCCAGGGCTGCTGCAATGCCTCCCCACCCAGCCCTGCATTAGCCAGACTTCTGGGGAGTCTGCCCCTGAGAGCAGCCCCCAAGAGTGTCAGCTGCTTCTATGTGGGATGCAAAGATTGAGGCCACATAGAACACTTGTGCCTCGGGATCTTAAGATGAGATTCTTCCTGCCTTGGATTTGGCTCTGGTAACAATTGAATCCTGTACCCACTCAGGTACAATGTCAAATGTCCACCTGCAGAGAAAGGAATTTTGTAAACTAAAATTTGTCAGACACGGAAAATTTTGCTTCTGTTTCATCTTAGATGATAAACATTACCAGTAAAGAGAGCAAGAAAGAATAACCCTCCTTTCTTTCTCTTCTCTAGAGTAAAATAATCCAATAGGCTTGGAAACAGCAGTGAAGTTATAATCATTTTATTTTTAAAATATTTTAAAAATAGCGCAAGTCTGTCCCTAAGCATTCAAGCCCCATGCTTCACTGCAGGGGACGTCCTGGCTGTTCATAAATCATCTGCCTTGTAAAGTGGGTCTGATCAAAGGCCAATGCTTTGCCTCGATGGACTTCTGTACATCTTGGAGAATAGATACATACTTAGTTGTTCACTTCTGTTTTCAATTTTCTTTCCCCAATCCAATCCTTAAAACAGATTTCCACTCAAAGAAATGTTATTGTAATTTTAGAAAAATCTCCAACTGCAACTATGTGTAAATCACAACTGGTAACTGTCAGGTTTCATGTTATCAAAATAGCCAAGAATGCTTTGCAGCTGAGCTATAAGTATGTGATATTAATTACATGGAGGAACGTTGTGCTTGGGAAACAAGTTTGGATGAAAAAGTCTGACATAGAAAATGTGCTTGAAATAAGAGATACTCTGGTAATGAAATTTATTCTATTTTCCTCTTTAATAAATGATACCTTTCTGAAGCTCACTTTAATCCTAAGATAAATGAAGCCAAATAAATGTATGAGTATGGAAACACCAGCTATTCACAGTGATTCAGCTTTGAAGTTGAGGAGGGGCAGGGATGCCTCGGTTCCTATTTTACCATGAGGCCTGGGAAGCAGCAGAAGAGGCTGCCCCATGACTCTAACACCCTACGACTATCAGCCAGGAGCAGATGCCTCCAACACTGTCCGTTCTTTCCACAGAGCTGTCTGCTGCTTGGACATGACGCTTTTGAGAGGGGACTTAGTTGTAACTAATCATACTCCGATTTTAGCAACAGCAGTTGACCACTGTTCAGAAAGATCATTTTTTTCCCAACAGATTTCTATTAGGAAAGAATGTGTTTACCTGGTGGAACTATTCTGGGATGTGCCACAACATGACATTCCTTTCATTCCTTCCCCTATTCTAGGGCAGACTCAGTTGGAGAGACATGTTCTCCCATGAGGCCGTGCTGTCAAGGTTTGGGGTGAAATAAGCTGAATAATTTAAATATCGATCCAGGTGAGAAGCAGCAGAAAAGAGCTGCCTATTCCTTGGAAGCTTAGACCTCCGCCTTCCAAATGAGTGGCCCAGGTGGGTCACTTCAGCTCTGCGGTTCCGTCTCCTTCGTCTCTGAGAGACATAACACCTTTCACAAACCTACTCCACAGGTTCAGGAAGGAAAAGCCTCTGGGAACTTCTCCAGTCTGTTTCTCCCCCATTCTCTAGTAAAAAGCAAAGTCTTTGGATGGAGAAATAATGAAGCCATTCAAGGCAGCTGCCTCCATCGCTGCACCTTCTCATAGTCAACCACTGCCCCTTGCCTGCAGATCTTATATGACCAAGACAAACTTTAGGAGACAAACCACTGAGATGCTGGAGGTTTATTATCACACATGTCTCTAGTCTAGCCTTACTGGTAGTTTGTGTGTGTGTGTGTGCGTGCGTGCATGTGTGGCTGTGTGTACACTCTTGTCAAGTGATGATTCTATAAGCATGAAGAGAAGTATAAGGCACATCCTGTGACATTAGTGGGAGCTGATAAAGAGGGAATTTGTGTGTAGTTCTTCCCTTTACCAGACTAAAGAAGAAAAACTATATGATCATCTTCATATAGTTTGATAAAGGTTTGGTACAAGCAAACATTATTCATAATATTTTTAAACCAACATAAATATGAGGGGACTTTGGCTGGGCCCAATGGCTCATACCTATAATCCCAGCACTTTGGGAGGCTGAGGTGGACGGATCACTTGAGGTCAGGAGTTTGAGACCAACCTGAACAACATGGTGAAACCTCGTCTCTACTAAAAATACAAAAATTAGTCTGGTGTGGTGGCAGGTGCCTATAGTCCCAGTTCTTCAGGAGGCTGAGGCAGGAGAATCACTTGAACCTGGGAGGCAGAAGTTGTAGGAGCCGAGATTGTGCCACTGCACTCCATCCTGGGTGACAGAGCAAGACTCTCTCTCTATGTACACACACACACACACACATTATATACAATATATAAATATATGTAATAATATATATAAAATATGTATAATACATACTATATATAATATATTAAAATACATACTATATTATATATAGTATAAATATATATGAGGAGACTTCATAAACATAACATATGTCCATTGAAAGCCCACATTAAATATATTCATTATTTATACACAATACACACATTAAATGGAGGAATATTACAGACAGGAAAAATAATGATATCCACTCTCCCTGTTCCTATTTAGCATTGTATATAAGTCTGGAGAGTGTGATAAAAGCAAGAAAATGAAATAAGAGCTGTAACCATTGGAAAGGAATACATGAAAGTTTCGTGTTTGTAGATGACACGATTTTCTATATAGAATATGCAATAAATTCTATAGACAAACTATTTGGAACTAATGAAGGAGTTTAATCAAGTGTGTATAAGATCCTGTGCAAAAACAGCATTCTTATACACCAACAATAAAAATTTGGAAGAGTAATTTTTAAAATATACCATTTGCTGTATAACAAAAATTCTAAAGTACCATGGAATAACTATATTGAAAAATGTTACAAGAACTTGCCTTTTTCTCAAGATCTTTCCCTGTAATTGATGGAGAGACAGCTTCAAATAAATACTCTAATTACAGTGGGAGAGAAGCAACATGAGCATCATAAACGACCTGGTGACGACATTTACCAATGACACCTTTCTGTAGCTGATGACTAGATCTCCAGCGAGATAAATCAGACGCTTCAGAACTTTGCCTGTTGCCCTTCTCCTTTCCCCTCCCCACCCTTTTCTGCTCTTTTTCTAGAGCTTAGGTCAGTGGGCAGCTGGAATATCTAACCCTGAGGGTTCTAGGTGAGCATAGCCAGGCCCGTGGGCCAGAAAACGTCAAACCGCATGGTGCTGCCACAGTTAATTCATTGGTGTTCTTTTTCTCTCTGTCTCCAGCTCTGTTTTCTTTTCGTTGTCTTTAATTTCTCAGTAAAAGTTACCTGCAAGTTTCATTTAGTTTTGTCAAAATAAATGGCAAGAAAACCCTGAAGCAGGCCAGGCGCGGTGGCTCACGCCTGTAATCCCAGCACTTTGGGAGGCCGAGGCGGGTGGATCACGAGGTCAAGAGATCGAGACCATCCTGGTCAACATGGTGAAACCCCGTCTCTGCTAAAAATACAAAAAAAGAAATTAGCTGGGCATGGTGGCACGTGCCTGTAGTCCCAGCTACTCGGGAGGCTGAGGCAGGAGAATTGCCTGAACCCAGGAGACGGAGGTTGCGGTGAGCCAAGATCGCGCCATTGCACTCCAGCCTGGGTAACAAGAGCGAAACTCCGCCTAGAAAAAAAAAAAAAAAGAAAAGAAAACCCTGAAGCAGGCAATGAATGTAAACCGGGGAAATATTAAAATCGCAAAATAGTTCTTGGCACTTCTGTCAAAGGAAACATGATTCAGCGATGCTCGTTAAAGTGCAGTAAAGCAGATGTTACTCGGGACGGGCAGGGTTGGTGGAGGAACCACTGCAGTGAGGTTTTGTGCTGGGGGAGATTGGGCTTCACTTGTGAAAGTAAGTAATTCAAAATCTAAGCCGTTGGAACTTTAAATTATTTTGAACCTTAAGGGAATGTGATTATGAGGCCTGAGTTGGGCAGGCAGGCAGACATAACCCAGGCAATGGAAACCTGTATTTCTCTGATTAGAGATTAGACTTCTTCCTTACCTACGTTGTTATATTAGATGTAAATGACTTAAGGACCCCACGGACTCTCCCCTATTCGCTGTGGATCCTCATTATAGATGAACTGTCTTCCTACCTTTCTCACATAAAGACTCTATGTCTATCACATTGTCTTAAGATGGAATATTAAATATACTGTTTTAAATTGGAAAGAAAATGAAAACAAACAGAAAACAAAACTATTTAAATTGCTGTAACTCACAAACCAGCCTTGTATAGAAAATGTTATAATCCGACTAATTTGTTTTCTGCCTATATAAGCAAGAGCTTAACTTTTTTATTTTTTTTTATTTTTTTTTTTTTATTTTTTTTTGTGGGGGGGGAAGAAGGCAGGAAGGGAGGGAAGAAGGACGGTAGGGAGGAAGGAAGGGATGAAGGAAGGAAGGAAGGGAGGGAGGACACGGGGATGGAGGGAAGAAGGACGGTAGGGAGGAAGGAAGGGATGAAGGAAGGAAGGAAGGAAGGAAGGAAGTGGGGAGGGAGGGAGGGAGGGAAGGGAAGGAAGGAAATCAAGCAATGAGAGAGACATTGCCGACCTGGATCTAGAGGTTTACAAGTTGATTTCTTTTTTTTTTTTTTGAGAGAAGGAAAGAAAAAAAAATAAGTAAAGGAGAGGAAGAAAGAGGAAGAGAAAGAGGGAGAGTAAATGGAAATATTGCTTTATTTTGAAAAAAATTGAGTATTAATAATGGCCAATCAATGTTTCATTTAAACTTATGGGTAGGTGTGATGTGGTATTGACAAGAATGTATATTTTGTGTATTTGAAGTGGAGAGCTCTATGAATATTTATTAAGTTTACTTGTTCCGGATCTGAGTTCGAGTCCTTGATATCCTTATTAATTTTCTGTCTCATTGAATCTAAGTCTCGTATCTGGGTGTTAGGATCGTTAGCTCTTGTTGTTGCATTGATCCTTTTACCACTATATCTTTGTTGCTTTAAAATCTATTTTATCTGATACGAGAATTGCAACTCCTGCTTTTTATTTATTTATTATTTATTTTTGCTCTCCATTTGGTTGGTAAATCTTTCTCCATCCCTTTGTTTTGAGTCTTTGTGTATCCTTGCATGTGAAACAGGTCTGGATGTAAAATGCCATTGGGTTTTGGCTGTGTCTTTTGATTGGGGGATTTAGTCAATTTAAATTTAGGGTTGCTGCCATTTGATGTTGACTGGCTGTTTTATCCATTCGTTGGTGTAAATTCTTCTTTATGTTGGTGCTCTTTACTTTTTGGTGTATTTTTAGAAAGGCTAATACTGGTTGTTTCTTTCTGTATGTAATGCTTCTTTCAGAAGCTCTTGTAAAGCAGGCCTGGTGGTAATAAAATCTCTGAGTTCTTGCTTGTTCATAAAAGATTTTATTTTTCCTTCAGTTGTGAAGCTTAGTTTGGCTGGATATGAAATTCTGGGCTGAAGGTTCTGTTCTTTGAGAATGTTGAATATTGGCCCCCACTCTCTTCTGGCTTGTAGAGTTTCTGCTGAGAGATCTGCTGTAAGTCTGATAAGCTTGCCTTTGTGGGTAACATGACCTTTCTCTCTGGCTGCCCTTAGTATTTTCTCCTTCGTTTCAACCCTGGTGAATCTAACGATTATGTGCCTTGGGGTTGCTCTTCTTGAGGAATATCTTTGTGGTGTTCTCTGTATTACCTGGGGTTGAATTTTGACCTGCTTTGCTAGTTTAGGAAAATTTTCCTGAATAATATACTGAAGAGTATTTTCCAGCTTGGATTCATTCTCTCTGTCGCATTCAGGTACACCTATCAAACGTAAATTTGGTCTTTTCACATAGTCCCACATTTCTTGGAGACTTTGCTCATTCCTTTTTATCCTTTTTTCTCTAATCTTTTCTTCACGTTTTATTTCATTAAGTTGGACTTTGACCTCTGATATCCCTTTTTCTGCTTGAACAATTCAAGTGTTTAAACCTGTGCATACTTCTCGGAGTTCCTGTATTGTATTCTTCAGTTCCATTAATTCACTCATACTCCGCTCTAAGTTGTCTATTCTCAATAGGATTTCATCAAACCTTTTTTCAAAGTTCCTAGTTTCTTTACGTTGGGCTACAACATGTTCTTTTAACTCACCGAAGTTTCTTATTATCCATTCCTTGAAGAGTGATTCTGTCATCAGGAGGCGCTCGTTTTCCATCAAGCCTTGTTCCATTGTCGATGTGGAACTGTGATCACCTTTAGAGGGAGAGGCGTTCTGACTTTGAGTATTCTCAGCTTTTTTACGCTGGTTTCTTCCCGTCATTGTAAATTTATCCTCCTGCCGTCTTTGAAATTACCAACTTTCAGATTAGGTCTCTTGAGTGGACGTCCAGGTTGTTAGTTCCCAGGGCCAGAGCAGCGGCGTTAAAACTGATGGTGCTTTTCTGCCCAGGATTCTCCTGTCGGGCTTCCTTCTTGTGTCCGTAGTAGGCGACTCTGCCTTCCCGGGGCTCCAAACCTCGGTCAGAAGGGGAACCGGTCCCGTTTACTCTGCGCCGAGTGCTCCCCCGCCGAGGTGCCGTCACAGCCGCTGCCGGGCTCTGGTGTCCTGCTGGGGACCCGGGCCGGTCCTCCGAACCTGTTTACTTTGCTCTGAGAGCTGCCGCGCCAAGGTGCCGGCAGAACCGCTGCACCGGCCACGAGAGTCGCGCTGGCCACCCGTGTGTTTCCTCCACTGGGGGATCTCCTGCTCCGTGAGTGACCAGACTTTGTCTGAAAGTGTGGCGTCCTCTAGTTCTCCGCGCCTTCCCTGAGAGCTGCAATCCCGGATGTTGGCGATCGGCCATCTTGGATCGTTTCCCAAGAGCTTAACTTTTAACATCAGAACACACACCCCGTTTCTCTGGAGTCTGTGTTTCCCAGATGGCTATTCTCAGCTTTTCAAAGCTTAAATAAGCTGTTTAAAGATGAGTTCCAATTCTTTTGATTATTTCAGGTTGACAAGGTTAAGTTCTACCGCAGCAGGGGCGAGAACTTATAGTCAAGGAGCAGGGAGGGGGTCAGTGGATAAAAAACTGCTACGAGGTAACAGCCGGTAAGAAGGATTCTGGCTAAACCGACCTAGCAGGATTCTTGCTGAAGGCAGGTTGGGGTGATGAGACATCACCTGGGGATGGTGGAAGATGAGGAATCTTACCCCAAAGATGAGGAAGATGGAAGATGATCAGGTAGTAAGGGTTCTGGGTAAACTGACTTAGCAGGGTTCTTGCTAAAACTAGATTTCACAAGAAAGTACACAGCTAGACCAAGAAGTGGCATCAGGAACCTGGGTCATGAAGAGAACTTCTGTCCCTTCCAGAGATACAGGGCACTGAAATAAATACACATTCTCCCTCAGACGGAGAAAGTTAACCTCCTAAAACCCCTGGAGTGATGACATTTCCAGCTTAACCTTAGATTTCAAACGCTATTGTCAACTGTAATACAAAAAAATGGTCTCTCTCTCTCTCTCTCTCTCTCTCTCTCTCTCTCTTCTGTCTCTCTCTCTCTCTCTCTTTCTTTGTCAGGTTGGGTTTCTTGCTTGCTCTGTCACCCAGGCTGGTTTGCAGTGGTGTAATTATGACTCATTGCAGCCTTGATCTCTTGGGCTCAAGTGATCCTTCTGCTTCAACCTCCCAAGTCACTGGGATTATAGATGTTAACTACTGCACCTGGCTAAAGATTGGTCTCTCTATTACATTTTTTTTTTTTAAGAAAGGTGGTCTCTTTTTAATTGGTATCATGAGTACAACCCACTGGCCAAAGAAGAAAGAAATAAAAACAAGTGGATATATATGTGCATGCGGAGTGTGTGTGTGTGTGTGTGTGTGCGCAAGTGTTTGTGTGTCCGTGTGCATGTGTGTGAGTGTGCATGTGTGTGCGTGTGTGCATGTACATGCATGTGTGAGTGTGTGCATGCGTGTGTGTCTCTGTGTACTGTCAAGAGACTAGTTATGTCACCTGATATGTGTACTGCTGCTTTTCAGTTTAAAAACCCCATCTATAAACACGATCTCATTTGATGCTCATGGAAATTGTGTAAGATCCCTGGAAATGGCATCATCAATACTGGGGCACAGAAATAGGAGGAGGAGAGGTCCCTATTAGTCATCGAGGGCAGTGAGAAGGAAAATAATGAGTCAAATAAAAACAAACCAGCCATGAATGAAAACATTGACATCCTGGACTTCATTAAAACTTATTCTGCTCTGCAAAATACACCACCAAGAGAATAAGACACATCACAGACTGGGAGAATATATTTGCAAAAGACATATCTGATAAAGGATTGTTATCCGAAATATGGGACAAACTTAAAACCCAATAATAAGCAAATGCATAAATAAAAATGGACAAAAGATCTGAACAGAAACCTCACCAAACAAGATACACAGATGGCAAATAAGCAGATGAAAAGATACTCAACATCATGCATCATCAGGAAAATGCAAATTAAAACAAGATACAACTATAAACCTTTAGAATAGACAAAAGCCAGAACACTGACGTCAAATGCTGGTGAGGATCCAAAGCAATAGGAAGTCTCTTTCATTGCTGGTGAGAATGCAAAAATGGTACAGCAACTTTGGAAGACAGTCTGGTGGCTACTTACCAAACTAAATAAATGTACTCTTATATAATCCAGCAAAGAAGGTTTTCGGTACTTACCTAAATGAGCGGAAAACTTATGGAACCCGACATTTATGTACAAAAACCCCTGTGCACAGATGTTTACAGTAACTTTATTTACTTTAAATTTTTAAATTTTTTAAATATTAAGTTCCAGGATACATGTGCAGAATGTGCAGGTTTCTTACATAGGTATACACATGCCATGGTGGTTTGCTGTGCCTATCAACCAGTCATCTAGGTTTTAAATCCCACAGGCATTAGGTATTTGTCCTAATGCTCTCCCTTCCCTTGCCTCCCACCCTCCAATAGGCCCTGGTGTATATTGTTCCCCTCCCTGTGTCCATGTGTTCTCATTTTTCATCTCCCACTTATGAGTGAGAACATGCAGTGTTTGGTTTTCTGTTCCTGTGTCAGTTTCCTGAAATGATGGTTTCCAGCTTCATCCACCTCCCTGCAAAGAATATGATCTCATTCTTTTTTATGGCTGCATAATATTTCATGGTGTATATGTGCCATATTTCCTTCATCCAATCTATCATTGATGGGCATTTTGGTTGGTTCCAAGTCTTATAGCAACTTTGTAATTGCCAAAACTTCAAAGTGACCAAGATATTCTTCAACAGATGAACGGATAAGTAAACTTTAGAACATCTAGGCAATGGATTATTAGCACTAAAAATAAATGCTTACACCATGGAAAGACATGGAAGAATCTTAAATACATATTACAAAGTGAAAAAAGCTAGTCTGGAAAGGCTACATGCTGTATGATTCCAACTATATGGCTTTCTGGAAAAGGCAAAACTATGGAAACAGTGAAAGGATCATTGGTTTCCAGGAGGTGGGTGTGGGGCGGGGAATGAATAGGTAGAGCCCAGAGGTCGTTGAGGGTGGTGGATCTACTCTATATGGGAGGATAATGGTGAGTACATGTCATACATTTGTCTTAATGTACATTAAGAGTGAACCCTAATGTAAACTACAGACTTTGGGTGATAAAGTGTCAATGTAGGTTGATCAATTCTGGCAAATGTACCACTCTGGTGTGAGATTTTGATAGTAGGGGAGGCTGGGCAGAGGTGGGAGGCACATGGGGTGTATGGGTATTCTCTGTATTTTCTGCTGAATTTTGCTGTGAAACTAAAACTACTCTAAAAAAGTCTTTTCAGAAAACTGCACACATAATAATAGTAAATGGCAACGATATTCTTCAAGAGTTAACATTTTATTTAAAAGACTTTATTTCCAATAATACAAGCAGCTTCTGTTTTAGTTCTCCCAGAACAAAATCCCACAAGTCAATATTTTACTAACCTTCCTCACAATGTTAATAGAAAACCCTGAGTGGAAATCAGAATTCAATCGTCAAGTCTGTGCAAGTTGAAACCCTGAATTGCAGGGTAGCTTAAGTGCTTTACACGCATTGAATATCAGCTGATTTAGTTACTAGTCTTGGATCTCTTCCCAGCACAGCAATAACGGTGGCATTATCAGTGGCTCCAATATAAGACCGTCTTTTCATTCCAGATGTGTGAATCACTCTAGGTATTGGAATAACAACACAGGGATTTCTCCCAGAAGAAAGAATTGCAGCATGCCTTAATACAGAGACAAGAAAGGCAGAAATACTCAGTTATATATGCATAGAAAACAGCAAGTCTATCTTGCAGCGTCTCTTTAAGAAGCCCAGGATAAATAGGAGAGAGCAAGGAAATGTCACACTCCTCTCACTTTAGAGAAGATGAATGTGATAAAAGCTCATGAAAGCTGTCTATGTCACCTGTCCCAGAAAGCGTTCATTCTCATCTGAAATGCATGCCAAGTTATCACAACCACTTTAAACCATCTACATTAGCAGATAGCCAGGAAACTCACTGAGGCCCGAATATAGCCTCTCTTTTTTTAGCTTTCCTGGCACAATAGGAGCTGTAGGTTCATAGATCATTTATAAATGCTTTGACTCCATCAAACTTATTAATCATTTTATTGAAAATATAGCTCATCTTTAGAGACATTCCTTATTCAGAGTGTGATCTTTTCCATTCTCTTGGTTTAATTATTTTGTTTTACTTATTTTTTTGAGATGAAGTCTTGCTCTGTCACCAGGCTTGAGTACAGTAGCGTGATCTCAGCTTACTGCAACCTCCACCTCCCAGATTCAAGTCAGTCTCCTGCCTCAGCCTCCCAAGTAGCTGGAACTACAGGCACACACCCACCATGCCCAGCTAATTTTTATATTATTATTATTATTTTATTTTTTTAGTAGAGACGGGGTTTCACCATGTTGGCCAGAATGGTCTTGATCTCTTGACCTTGTGATCTGCCCACCTCGGCCTCCCAAGCTCCCAAAGTGCCGAAATTACTGGCATGAGCCACTGCACCTGGCCGGTTTAATTATTTTATTGTGTTTGTTTGTTTGTTTGTTTTTTGTTTTGTTTTGTTTTTGTTTTTTGAGACTGAGTCTCGCTCTGTCGCCAGGCTGAAGTGCAGTGGCGTGATCTCAGCTCGCTGCAATCTCTGCATCCCCGGTTCAAGCAATTCTCCTGCCTCAGCCTCCCCAGCAGCTGGGCCAATTGGCGTGTGCCACCACACCCAGCTAATTTTTTTGGTTTTTCAGTAGAGATGGGGTTTCACCATGTTGGCCATGATGGAATCAATCTCTTGACTTCATGATCCACCCCTTCGGCCTCCCAAAGTGCTGGGATTACAAACATGAACCGCTGTGCCCAGCCAGGTTTAATTATTTTGTGAGTGACAAACTGGGCTAGACATTTTCCTTCCCAAACATTTATTTGATTCTCTGAAAATCTGTCCTGCCTCTCTTTACCCAGATAATTCTTATTGCTTCCCACATCATAACTCGGGCATAACCTGCATCGGGTCCACTTTAATCATCTGAGAATCTGCCTCTGCCTTCTGCCACTGGAACATGATGGTACCTGGCCTGGTTACTGGCATAGGAAAAATGCTCATTAAATGTTTAAAGAATAAATGAATGTACAAATGAACACTGGGAACAACTTCTTATTAATTTCTTCAACAGAATTTAGTCACACAAGTTTTCAAAATTCACGCAGATCAGTTTCTTTTTTAAGTAGAGAGATGCTTAAAATTCTTACACTCTCTACTTTAGAGACTGAACTACTGTGTACCGATCACTTTTTCTCACCAAGATTTTTCTTTTCTTTTCTTTTTTTTTTTTTTTTTTTTTTTTTTTGAGGAGTTTCGCTCTTGTTACTCAGGCTGGAGTGCAATGGCACGATCTTGGCTCACCGCAACCTCCGCCTCCTGGGTTCAGGCAATTCTCCTGCCTCAGCCTCCTGAGTAGCTAGAATTACAGGCACACACCACTGTGCCCAGCTAATTTTTGTATTTTTAGTAGAGACGGGGTTTCACCATGTTGACCAGGATGGTCTCGACCTCTTGACCTCGTGATCCGCCTGCCTCGGCCTCCCAAAGTGCTGGGATTACAGGCGTGAGCCACCACGCCCGGCTGATTTTTCTTTGCTAAATTTAAAACATATAGAAAGTTACAAAACTAGTATTATAAATACCCAAATTCCCACCACATAGAATTTTAACTTAATATTTTCTCTTAATATTAACTGAATATTTTCTTAATATTTGCTTCTGGTTATTATTTTAAGATATAGATACCACTAGAGGTCCCTTCCAGGAGATACACTGTGTCAGTCATGGACTTAACACCTTTCAACTCCAAATTCACCTTTTTGCCAGCTCTATGCAAATGGATGTGGGCTCTTTCAATAACTTGCCAGCTGTGACGAGGCCAAACTTGTCAGTAGACTGGGCACAAGGAGAGGGTTTTGCCTCTTGGTTCAGGTGTGCTCCTGCAGACTGGCAGCCTCTACAGTGTCCAGCTCCTTTAGGGCACATGGTTTCCCCAGGACCCAGCGCCTGCAGAGCTCATAACTTCTCCAGAGCTCTGCCTCTGCAAGGCGTGGCAGCCAGCAGCAACCAGCAGCAGCAGCTCACCTCCCGACCAGCACCCTGGGGTAGTTTTGTAGCTCACTCCTTCCCTACAATCAGCTTTCCTGGAACCCTGTAAGGCACATTTCTCAGCAATGTGACTTGTGCAGCACCACAGCTACTTCTCCGCAATCCAGCGACCCACGGCCACGTCCTCTCAACAGGCTCTGGATCTCAGAGGCAACGCCTTAAGCATAGGGGCTCCTGCTTATATTTGTTATTTCCACAGTTTTTAGGGTTCTTCTTTTACTAGTCAATGCCTCGTTATTCCAATTCCTTGTTAAACCTGATTATTTTACATTTAACTTTCCCTATTTAAATTACTGGCTGGTTTCTTTCTCCTGATTGAACCCAAGCTGGACTAGACACAAACAAAGAGCCCTTTCAACAGGTATATAAAATTTATTATTTTAATTTAATTTAATTTTTGAGACAGAATTTCGCTGTTGTTGCCCCTAGAAGATGGGATTACACGTGTATGCCACCATGCTGCACTAATTTTTTTTGTATTTGTAGTAGAGACGGAGGTTTTCCATGTTGGTCAGACTGGTCTCGAACACTGACCTCAGGTGATCCACCCGCTTCTGCCTCCCAAAGTGCTGGGATTACAGATGTGAGCCACTGTGCCCAGTCTAAAATTTACATTTTTCTTGTAAGGTATAAAATCAATCCATATTGCTGTTGTAGCTTCTTCTACATCTGGAGGTATGAAATGAACTGATGAACCTGTACTTCCTGTCCTGCGAGTGCCAGAGTGGATGATTCTGATTGGGAGGAGCCACACGTAGAGACTTGCTGGTGCCCTTGGAGACTCACACACTCCTGGCTCCTTTGAGCTCAGGTCCCTGTGACCAATGATTATGCCAGGTGGAGTCTCTGGCAATGGGAGACACCCTCCACCTGAACACACAGCCAGAGGTTTTGGACTTGTCACTTCCCTGTTGTGACCACCAGAAATACTCCTCCTGAAAATCAGCTATCAGCTTGGTCTTGTCCTCTAGTTGAAACTGCACACCTCAACGATAAAGGCCTTGTGACTCTCTGGCCTGTTTAAACTTAGACTCAAACACTAACATGGTGGGAAGGGTCCAAAAAGCCTCGGCTGGAAAATGGAATTTGGACAGCGTGGCCCCAGCACCATCTCAGCTATCCATGAAACAGGAGATGCCGGCCCTCTGAGGGAAATGTTATCTCCCATTCACCAGCTGAGGCAAAGCTGTAGCTTCCTGGGGACCTCACTTCACAGAGGTTCTCCTACATGCATGGGCCTGGGTCACTGATGGTTTTTCCAAGTTGATCCCCAGTGCTGTCCCTGGGCTGCTGTGGCTGCACAGACTGCAGAGATCCAAAAACAGATGTGAGCTCTCTGCTTGGAAGGCAGAATGCATGGCTGTTCTTGTAGGTCTGGCCAAGACTACCCTTGATGCAACTTGCCCTATTTTTAGTCATTCTTGGGCTGTTGTCAATGGCTAAGTGTTTGGTCAGCCACTTGGAAAACTACAGATTCCAGATTAACAGCATCCCATTTGCAGGTCACAAACTGTGGAAACAAATTGTGACTGCTGAGAGAAACATCTGGGTCACTCACATAGATGGAAATGGTCAGGGCCCCTTTGCTGATGAAACTGACTAGCGCCAAGCTGCTGGTGGAGCCTGTGCTAAGCAGATGGCCATGTTTGAAACTTTGACCACCACCTGCGGAGGTCTGGCCTGCAGACCCTGACTCAACGACGGATGAATGAATGCACTCCCACACCATTACAGCGATTCAAGTGGGCTAGGGATGGTCATCGCTGCTTTCAGAGGGCGAGATGCAGCCAATCAACCAAGACCTCCTGTACATCCACACATTTATTCCTAACAGAGGCTCCAAGTTAACAAGCTTGTGGATAATCAACATGGTTAACAGAGTGGTTTTACAAATAACAAAAGCTTTAGGTTCTGGGCCTAGAGTAAATACTATTAATGAATAATTCCCCTTTGATCCCCCCATGAGAGGACCATCTAGCACAAAGTTTACATGAGTAAACAGTCAGAGTAGAGACAAAGGGATGTGGGGTAAACAGATTTAAACCAGGAAAGCCTTTTATCACCCCTATCTCTTCTCTAATAATGAACCAGCTGCCTTCAGCCTGTCTCAATAAAACCTTTCAGCCTTCCAAAAGGTTTGAGTTTGTAATCTATAACTTTCCCTAATATTTTCCATAATATTTTCCAGCTACCCCAGGTGAATTTCAACACATGTTGCTAACTGGACCCATAGCTGTGCTGGATATGGGAACGCACCCACCACTGTGGATGGGCACAACGTGCAGGACTCCATGTTTATGATCCAGGGGCTCCCACTGAAGCTCCTGCCACAAGTTGACCTGCTTATCTCACAGTGGGGAGGCCTCATGGCAGGCGGTGTTGTCCCTGCTGCCCTGGCAGCCTCTCTTTGGGCCCCTCATGGGACTATGGTGGTGCCCTGCCACTCTTGACATCTTTTCAGGTTATGGTGTTATTGTTCTAGTTCCATTGACCAACTCTGGACACATCATTGTGGCCCTTGAAGTTCATCTTTACCACATTTTCAGCTCTGTGAACCATCGGCAAATAGCTACTCGATGGCTCTTTCTCTCCCTGCCACCCACAGGCATCTGATACTGTTGATCACTGGAGCAGCCTCCTAAAAACTTGATTTAAAAGATTTCTGATCCTACCTCCTTCATCTCTTCCTGGTCCGCACTCCTTAGTCAGGTAAGTTTGGTCATGTATGTGGGTTGTTCTTAAGTGAAGTGTCATTACACAGCATACTAATAAAGACACAAAGTTGACAAACAACTGGAAAAGCATAATACATTCTTGATAAGAGGACTCAATTCCTTAAGATGTAATTTCTCCCTTACTATAAATATTTGATGAAATTCCATTAAAAATGGTAGTTTTGCTCTCTGGAGCTAGATTATAAGGTTTGTATTTTTTTAAAAAAAATTAGGCTGGGCAAGGTGGCCCATGCCTATAATCCCAGCACTTTGGGAGGCTAAGGCAGGCGGATCACTTGAGGACAGGAGTTTAGGATCAGCCTGGCCAACATGGCGAAAACCTCTACTGAAAATACAAAAATTAGCTGGGCATGGTGGTGCACGCCTATAATCCCAGCTACTCGGGAGGCTGAGGCAGGAGAACCTCTTGAGCCCAGGAGGCGGAGCCTGCAGTGAGCCCAGATTTTCCCACTGAACTCCATCCTAGATGACAGAGTGAGATTCTGTCTAAAAAAAAAAAGAATAAATACATAAAATTAATAAACCAGACTATCAAAGGAAATTCTGGAAAAAAGAGTAATGTGGGAGGTTAATCCTATCAGATACTTAAAACATAAAACTTCTATATTCAAAGCTTCATGGTATTGACATGTGATAGAAAAACAGGCAAAGTTCACAGTTGAATAGGACATCCAGAAGCAGACATATATCATTACGGACATTTAATAAATAATGAAGGTATTATCCCAAATCATGGGAAAGTTTTAGATTATTTAATAAATAATTTTGAGCTATTTGGGAAAACATACACAGAAATAAATACCAAATGGATAAAATCCAAATATAAATAATGAAACTATAAATACCAGAGGGCCTTTTTTATGTATGACTTGAGAATTAAGAAAACTTTTTAAACCATGTTTGAAAATCCAAAACCAGTGTCTAAAAGATGTACAAATTTGGGCTGAGCAAGGTGACTCACACATGTAATCTCAACACTTTTGGAGGCCAAGGCAGGAAAATCCACTGAGCCCAGGAGTTAGAGACCAGCCTGGGCAGCATGGCAAGACCCCATCTCTACCAAAAATTATAAAATTAGCCAGGAGTGGTGGCATGCCCCCATAGTCCCAACTACTTGGGAATCCAACACAAGAGGATTGACTGAGTCCACAAATTTTGAGGTTGCAGTGAGCTATAATCACCCCACTGCACTTTAGTCTAGGCAATGGAGCAAGTCTCTGTCTCAAAAAAAGGTATAAAATTTAAATATTTAAATATTGACCACATCAAATTTAAATAATACTATATGACCAAAAAATGCAATGCAAGGCTGGGTGCAGTGACTGACGCCTGTAATTGCAGCACTTTGGGAGGCTGAGGACAGCAGATCACCTGAGGTCAGGAGTTTGAGACCAGCCTGGCCAACCTGTTGAAACCCTGTCTCCACCCAAAATACAAAAATTAGCTGGTGTGGTGCCACACACCTGTAATCCCAGCTACTTGGGAGGCTGAGACAGGAGAATGGCTTGAACTCAGGTGCTGGAGGTTGCAGTGAACCAAGATCATGCCATTGCACTCCAGCCTAGGTGACAGAGTGAGATTCCAGCTAAAAAAAAAAAAAAAAAAAAAAATTCAGAGGCACGATCACAAGATGAATGAACAAACTAGGAAAAGATATTTGCAATTTAAGTCTCTGATAAAGGGCTAGGTCTCTGTTCAAGGTCAGATTCAGGTGGGGGGACACAGAGCCAAACTGTATCATTTTCTGAAAATTTTTTTTAATCTAAAAATTAACTAACTTAGAGTAAACAATGTACAAAAATATAAAGTTCAAAGAAAAATAAAATCGGCTTTAAACATGAAAAAATGCTCAATTGCATACAGGTAAAATAATTGTAAGTCAAATTACTTTGAGATTTCATTTTAATCTGTCATAGTAATGAAAATCCAAAGGTTTGACAATAAGTTTTATTGATGAGACACTAAAGAAACAGGCACTATAAAATTGGTAGCAGTGCAAAATGGAGAATAATTTGTCAGTGTCAAGGAAAAAATTATATGCATTTATACTTTTACCCAGCACACTAGCAAAATGGGGCTGGTTACATAAAGTATGAAGCATTCTCATGATGTAATGCCATGTAGCAGTAAATGAGGCATGAGGAGGGCCACCGCATGCTGCTGTGGAATGAGTGATGGATATATTGCTAAATGAAGAAAGTACACTGAGAATAGTGTATATAGTGTGCAACCAGCCGGGAACAGTGGCCACACCTATAATCCCAGCACTTTGGGAGACTGAGGCAGGTAGATTACTTGGGCTCAGAAGTTTGAGACCAGCCTGGACAACATGGCAAAACCCGATCTCTGCCAGAAGTAGAAAAATTAGGGCATGGTGGTACACGCCAGTGGTCCCAGCTACTTGGGAGGCTGAGGTGGGAGGATTGCTGGAACCTGGCAAGTTGAGGCTCAAGTGAGCTGTAATTGTACCACTTCACTCCAGCCTGGATGATGGAGTGAGACCCTGTCTCAAAATAAATAAGTAAATGAAAACATAGTACGCAACCCAGTGTGCAAGCAGGGAAGGAGAGTGCAGGTACTGCTTATATTTGTTAAAAGAGAGAGGAGAAAGACAAAAATTAAAGCTTAAAAAAATGGCCGCTTTTTTGGAGAGGAAGGAAATAGAATGAAGGGGACAGGAATGTTAGCGGGACTTCTCTTGAGAGTAATTTGCTATATAGCTTTGATTTGGGAGACAACTTAAAAATAAAAGTTGAAAAACTAAAAATTAAATTCAAACTACAATAAATGAGACAATGTGTATGACTCATACAGACAAACGAGTTGTTTCAAGTGGTTTTAGAACCTAGTATTTTGACTATGCCTGCTTGTAGAGACATATTCTAAGGCCAGACAGAAGTGCAAGTAAATGTCAGAGTTGACTGCGGAGTCCAATTTTAAGCAGGTATATTGTAGTACTAGTATTTTGAAACTTTTACATAGTGTAGGATAATAAAAATAGGTAATTAGGTTGATGTTATTAGTATCCAAAATTTTCAGTGTGACAAAAGAGAAAAAAATATAAAATCATAGCCAAAAGTGCACAATTTGGGCATTAATAAGAAAAACATAATCATTTGTGCCAGGCGTGGTGTCTCATGCCTGTAATCCCAGCACTTTGGGAGGCTGAGGCAGGTGGATCACCTGAGATCAGGAGTTCAAGACCAGCCTGACCAACCTGGAGAAAGCCTGCCTCTACTAAAAATACAAAATAATTAGCTGGGTGTGGTGGCGCATGCCTGTAATCCCAGCTTCTTGGGAGGCTGAGGCAGGAGAATGGCTTGAACCTGGGAGGGGAAGGTTGCAGTGAGCCAAGATCATGCCATTGCATTCCAGCCTGTGCAATGAGAGCAAAACTCCATCTTTAAATAAAAAAGAAAGAAAGAAAAGAAAAGAAAAGAAAAAGAAAATATATTCATTCAATTAAATTAGCAAATTGAACATATGAGAGAAGGAGAGAGCTCCGGCTCATTTGACACCATTGCAAATACCAGGACACCAATTTCTTACTCTGAAAATTTACAATTAAAAGAAATGAATTAAGCACTCATGTTGTCTTTCAGGATAATTAAATCACCTAATTGGAGAGAGAAAATTATTATTAGCTGAAGAATTTCAGCTAATAAATGAATAAGGAATGACAGAATCAGAAAACCATCACTTTGCCACCCCTAGTGAAACAATTGAGTCATAAGCAATCACCAGAGGATAATATTACTTCGTAATTAGTTGGTTGGGAAGGAGAATGGAGGGGTCTGGCTGTCACTACTTGAATTCTTTGATCAATCTCAGCATCACTAAAAATGGAAACCAGTCATTCGGCGCCTCCTGATGTAATACGATATGAAGCACACAGCACCAACTGTAATGTATTCTTGCCAAAAAAAAAAAAAAAAAAAAAAAGTTAAGCCTGAATCTAGCTAAGCCTCTAGGAAAACACAAGGTATAAGGAAGGAAGTTAAAACCACAAGGAAGCAAAAAAAAAAAAAAAAAAAATCAAAATATGGGAGATTCTACAGGACAGCTTGTCTGACTTATTAAACAAGCCAATGTCAGAAAGCAAGGGAGAGAAGGAGGACTCAATTTGATTAAAAGAGACTTAGAAATTACAGTATCAAATGAAATGAATGAACTTTGATTTAATCCTGATCTGAATGAACAATCCGTACAAGTATTTTTTTTTTTTTTGAGATGGAGTTTTGCTCTCATTGCTGGAGTGCAATGGTGGAATCTTGGCTCACTGCAACCTCCAACTCTCGGGTTCAAGCGATTCTCCTGCTTCAGCCTCCCAAGTAGCTGGGATTACAGACATGCGCCACCACACCTGCTAATTTTTTGTATTTAGTAAAGATGGGGTTTTACCATGTTTGTCAGGCTGGTCTCCAACTCCTGACCTCAGGTGATCCACCTGCCATGGCCTCCCAAAGTGCTGGAAATACAGACATGAGTCACCACGCCCAGCCCTGTACATGTATTTTTGAGACAATTGGAAGAATCTGATCATGATCTGATTATAAAATGGCTCTGAAGAATTGTCGTTAATTTCATTAAGTGTGTTAACATTGGGATTAAGAAAGATGATGCTCTTATATTTTAGGGACTAAAGTATGCAGGAGAGAAAGGACATGTTGTCTAGGATTTTCTTTAAAATACTTTAGCAAAGAAAAAGAAAATAGATTTGGGTAGGTAAGTATGGAAAACTCTCGAGAACTGTTGAATCTGGGGAGTGGTGTGTAGGGGTTCATTTTGCTATTCTCTACAATTTTGTGCATGTCTAAAAATTATATAATAAAATAATTTAAAGTATTTTATGTAACAGATTATATAATAAACCAAAATAGAAATTATAAACCATTGATTATAATTTCTATGTTGATTCATTATATAATCTGTTATGTAAATTCAATGGTTTATTATTTCTATGTTGGTTTATTATATAATCTGTAATGTTATTTTATAGTTCTCCTCACAAAAATGTATTGAGTTGGACATGTAAAATGTATACATTTTTATGTATGTGTGTTATCCCTCAATAAAAGTTTTACTTCCATCAATACAAATGAGTCCTTTAAAATATTCAGTAGATTAACCAAAGAGAGGAAGAGAGGTTATTTATTATTGAGACAGAAATCTGTGTCCTAGGAAATCAAATGAACGCTAATTTCAAAACAGACACAAATTATAAAGGGAACGATGAGGAACTTGGAAGACAGATCTAAGAAACTTCATGTGCAACTAATAGAAGTTCCAGGAGGAGGAAAAATAAACCAACAGAAGGGCAAACACTGGACAGATAATAGACTAAGAGACCCCTAAGTAAAAGAGAGACACAAATTTGTAAATGGAGAGGAGGGATGCTGCTTCAGAAAAGACTATGAAAGCCCAGATCTAGGCACATCCAGGTAAAACAGCTGAACTCTAAGCATAAAGATGAAACTGAAAGGCTTTTGGACTGAAAATAAGAAACTTACTAAAGCAAAAGATTTGCAGTGATGTTGAATGTCTCATCTGTCATCACTGGAAGCTAGGAAACAGTTGGATTGTATATATTAACTAGTGCAAGAAAAAGACTACAAGCTAAGGTTTCCATACCCAACCAAAGTATCCTTCATCCAGGTAGCAACAGAAGTATATGTGTAGATAAACACTGTTTCAGAGAGTATAGCTCTCATATTCATGTGAAGAATATGTAAGAGAAATCTACTTATAATTAACCACAAATGAATTAGAAGATTAACCTAAAGATGGAGCAACACTAAGTGAAGAAATACTTTATAGCTATGACCCTTGTGATACATAGTTAAATCTAAATGGTTGATTATAGATTGTTTAGGTTTCTAGAATTCTGTTTAAATGCTAAATAAAGTTTCTGGTAATAGAAAAGGCAGTCTGCAAAAAAAAAAAAAAAAGACTTTCAATAGTCTGAAAGTAAAATATTCAGTTATTTATTGTTATAGACTGAATGATTGTGTAGTTCCTCCCCAAATTCATGTGTTGAAATCGGTGTTAGGATGGTATTATGAGGTGGGACCTTTAGGAAGTGATTAGGTCATGAGGGTGAAATCCTCATGAATGGAATTAATGCCCTTAGAGAAGAGACTCCAGAGAGCTCGTTTGCCCTGTTGCCACCATATGAGGATTCAATGAGAAGACCACAGTTTGTGACCCAGAAGAGGGCCCTCATCAGACCCCCAACCATGCTGCCAGCCTGATCTTGGACTTCCAGCCTCCAGAACTATGATAAATAAATGTCTATTGTGCTTTCTCTTCCTCCGCGCTGCCTACAGAGGTAGCAGCGATCTCCTCTTCGGCATCATGGCCGCCCTTAGACCCCTTGTGAAACCCAAGATCATCAAAAAGAGAACCAAGAAGTTCATCCAGCACCAGTCAGACCAATATGTCAAAATTAAGCGTAACTGGGGGAAACCCATAGGTATTGACAACGGGGTTCACAGACGGTTCAAGGGCCTAACATTGGTTATAGGAGCAATAAAAAAACAAAGCACATGCTGCCCAGTGGCTTCCGGAAGCTCCTGGTCCACAATGTCAAGGAGCTGGAAGTGCTGCTGATGTGCCACAAATCTTACTGTGCTGAGATCACTCACAATGTTTCCTCCAAGAACCACAAAGCCATCATGGAAAGAGCTGCCCAGCTGGCCATCAGAGTCACCAACCCCAATGCCAGGCTGCGCAGAGAAGAAAATGAGTAGACAGCTATGTGCACGTTTTGTGTTTAAATAAAACTGGCATCTTCCTTCCTTAAAAAATAAATAAATGTCTATTGTTTACAAACCACCCAGCCTATGGCATTTTGTTAAAGCAGCCTGAACTGACTAAGACACTTAACCATCCTTGATAGTTAGGGAAAGGCTGGGACTCACAGGAGGCAGAGGTTTCTCAAGAGCTTATCTGCCAAGAGGAAAGTAGGTGAGGTAAAGGTAAGAAAGGATGAAAGTCATGTCATGAAGTTAGTGCTGCCTTCATGCTCCAACCATAGGGTCCCCTGGTCTGTACCCATGTCTTCAAGAGCCTGGCTCTTCTTCCATCCAAAGGCCACCTTTCAAGCAGGGAGTGCATGGTTTGTGCGAGATGGGGAGGGGAGGCAGGAAGGGGCCACCCATCTTGTTCTGGACACTGCTCTGTGCTCCTGGGATTTCAGAATACCCAGTCCAAAAAAAGCACGGGTGTGTGTGTGGTGTGTCCACACCCAGGACCCCCTTTTTGCTGTGGGAGCAGAGCCAAGTAGGAGATGAAGTCAGCAGGACTGCAGGCCAGACTCCTAGACCAAGAGTGGCTCTGTGTTCACTGCAGCTTTCCAGAACAGACCTCCAGGAACTCTGAGGATTCTAAACTCAAGCCTGGGCTTTCAGTGTATTCTGAAGATGATTTTTGTCAGGACAGGAGAATAGAGCATATATGACAGCTTATTAGTTTGATTTATACATTTTATATGTTTAGACAAATGGTAGTGGTTCTCCCTTTATATTATTGTCTCAGGCCCTCTAAATGTTGAGGCAGCATTTTATATGGCAAGGATGAGTCATGAATTCAGAGGAGAAAGAGATCACAGTGGGCTGGGTGAGCTGTGAAGGAAGGCTTCATGAGAAATCACTGCAAACTATGGCATTTTAGGATAGAAAGAGACTGTTGAGGTTAAGCTAACTAAAAAGTCAGGCATCTTTTATTTGGGTTTGAATATAGCAAGGTTGAGATTATGGATCTAATACAATCCTCTTACTTTGCAAAAGAAAGCCCAGGAAGTTCTGGCTGATAGTAACAGATCTGGGCTTGACCCCACGTCTCTTGGCTGCGAGCTCAGGACCCTGCCACTTCACCCATGTGCTTCTGCTGAACCGAAAGGGGCAACAGCTCTGGAAAAGCAGGAGTGTGGCGAATAGGCACAAGATAGGATAGGCAAAGAGCCTGGAGCTTCTAAAACTTTTCAGATGGGAAGAGAGTGATTGCTTCTTCTCTACATCTGGAAGTGCAGCCTGAAGTAGCTGCCTTTGAAATCTCACCCCTGATCTCTAAAGGTAATGTGAATTATGTGTTATGTTCTCTAATGAGGCTTTGGAATTAGACCAAGGGTGGACCAGAGATGCTACCCCTTAATTGGTAAATTTGGGCAAGTTATTTGACCTTTGAGCTTTAATCTCCATACCTATAAAATGGGAGTAATAATAGCAGAGCCGCTGTGAGGATTAGATGACATCATGTATCAAGAGTGCTTTGGTGGTGGCTCACACCTGTAATCTCAGCACTTTGGGAGGCCAAGGAAGGGGAATCTCTTTAGCCCAGGAGTTCAAGACCAGCCTGGGCAACATAGTAAGACTCTGTCCCTACAAAAAAATTAAAAGTTGGCCAGGCATGGTGACCTGCACCCCACAGTCCTAGCTACTAAGTAGGCTGAGGTGGAAGAATCGTTTGAGTTCAAGAGTCTGAGGCTCTAGGGAACTATGACTGCACCACTGCACTCCAGCCTGGGCAACAGAGCAAGATCCTGTCTGGAAAAAGAAAAACAAGGAGTGCCTTGTGCTCAACGCCCGTGGGCTGATGAGCCTCCCAGCCGTGTGGGTGAGCAGATTTCCTTAATGAATCGTCACTCATGGTACAGTTACTAAGCTTTGCTATGTACATCACGATTATTTAGCGTTTAGAATGAATGTTGCAACTTATCTTCTCCCTTTGGAAAATGATATGCCAGCAACAGCTGAGTTTTGAAGAATTGATGACATATTAACTTAGAACGGACACATAGTAATGCTGAGGCCTGGTAAATTTCCTGTGCAGCAGCTCATAATCAGTACAAATTCTTGGATCCAGGGGAAGCTTCCCTTTCCAGAGTTCCAGTCTATTTTTGTCAGCAAGGAGAGGTGATATGGCTTATTTTGTAACAATTCTTGCAATCCTATGATGGTATGCATGATCTAAATAGACTAATGAGCCAGGCGCAGTGGCTCATGCCTGTAATCCCAACACTTTGGGAGGCCAAGGCTGGTAGATGGCTTGAGCCCAGGAGTTCAAGAACAGCCTGGGCAGCATGGTGAGATACTGTACCTACAAAAATTAAAATTTGCTGGGCATAGTGGTGCATGCCTGAAGTCCCAGTACTTGGGAAGCTGAAGTCAGAGGATCACTTGAGCCCAGAAGGTGGAGGCTGCAGTGACCTGAAATTGTGCCACTGTACTCCAGCCTGGATGACAGGGCAAGATCCTGTCTTTAAAAAAATAATAAATAAATCAACTAATGAGTTGGTTAGGATGTAGTATTATGCTTTTATACATATTTAGGGGGAACATTTAAGTTGCTAGAAAAGTCATGGATATGTTCATATGGTGTACAAAAGGAACCAGGAATACATATTTGGCAGTGTTTTCATAAAACTAGTAATAATCATAAATATGAAATTTATGTGAGTCTCAAAATGAAATTAGGAAAAATTGCTTTGTTGGTGAGTATATTCTCCTTGCAGAGAACTGTGAATTCTAGGAAGAAACTGAGTGTTGCACTGTGTAGCTCAATCAGTAGGTTGCTGCAAAGTAACAGAATTGCTCTCTTCCTATGTCCCACCCCCTTTGGATTTTAAGATAAGACTGAGACTTGCCTACCAATAAGGTAAGGATGAATACACACACACACACACACACACACACTACTTACATACAACTAGCCCATACACCAGTACTTCTGACCGTCTCTCCACTCTAACCATCCAGTCAAATTGGTAGATTTGGTTGGATGATGAGACCACAGTGCCTCTCGTTTCGAAAATGATGCGATTCTTTGTTAAGTCAGTGACTTGCCTGTCTTCACGTAAGAACATCAATTCTAGGATTTCACCAGGATTCTTCCAAGTATAAGATAAAGAATAGAGTCTTTAGTCCCAGGTTCCTCCAACCCCACATGTACTCAGTGGCCTTGATTTTCTGATCGTTCCTGAGAAGGCTTTGATTTTAAGATCACACTGATAAATTGGTAACAAGAACCAAATTCTGGCTTGTCTGACTCCAAAGCTGTGTTCATTTCATTGTGCTAGTATTACAGGTTTTCCAAATATTTCCTTTGAATATTTTATCTACTATATATTATTCATATTTTAAATGTTCTATTAAAATACAATGGTATCTGTTACAAGAAGATAAGCATTCTTTTTCATCTTGGATAAAAGAGATTAATAAGTATTGGGGAAATAATTAAAGAGAAAATTTTGCACCTATCAAATTTACTCAGAGGTCATCTATGCTTGTTGATGTTTTTGACAGTAATAGCTTACACCCCTTGAAGACTCTGATTTGGCCTAATCAAATATTTTGAACAACCCTTTACTTCAAAGTTGACCTTTTGGTATTGACATAAGGCTCAGTGTTTTCAAAAAGTTAAGATTCTTATTTAAAGGTATATTGAGATCCTTTTGTGGTTCACACATGTGATGATTGGTTTTTCACATTCACATGTGAGATGCGCCTCCCTCCAACCTTGTTATGATGTCAGCACATTACCTAGCTGACATAAAGGACCAAAAAAGGGGGAAAAAAATTAATATTATGCAATCAAGTCATGTCCTGTCACTGCGCAAGCAAAACTTGGTTCCTTGTGCTGGTCAGCTCTGCTAACCTCTCTGCTCAGTTGGCCGCTTGCCTTTCAGTGCTCTGCAATTGGGTTTGCTCATCCTGTTCCAAAATATCCAAGAGTTTATGGCCAGATGTCTGGGCACAGTGATGACTGTACCATCCATATTTAGACTGAGACACTGGGCTATAGTACATCCTTTTCAACACCATTAATTTGGGATGTAGTTAACATTTCAGTTCTATTTGTAAAGATGCATTATTTATGTTGGTTGTCGATGGAACAGCACATTCTTTGAGCTCCATCTATTTCTGCTACTATTTAGTGTTTTTTGAAATGCTCTGAGGAGCTCTGTAGCTTCAGTACAGAAAGGAAAGAGGGTAGAGGGCCAAGCCTCCAGGGACTCATGCCACTTTCCCTTTAACAAGAGCAGCTCCTTTTCTACTCCTGTGCCTGGAGACTATCTCAAGAGGTTCATTTCTAGGATTTTTCTTTTCCATATAATTTTCTCTTTTCCTTCCTCCACTCAAGGAAGTATCCAGCTTAGTTTTATTCCTTCCACAGAAGTGTGTTTCAGGGCTAAAAAGCAAATTCACCTGTAAAACTTTCTGAATTTTGTTTCAAAAGATGACATCCATGGGAGCGCAGAAGAGGCTTGTGGTGGAGGCTGAAAGCAGAAAAGGATTTTCTGATAGAGGCAGAATGTCTGGAAGATGCAGAAGGGAGCATGAGGATCTCCCCTCTGATTAAAAAGAATGCTTTTTTCTTTGTAATCATACCAGTTTGAATAAATCTGAAGACTAGTGAGGAAAGAAGCATTTGTTTTAGGTAATTTGCAAAATATTAGAAATTCACCACACTGCCATCAGAACCTGACTTGCTTATTAGACAGCATTGCCTGATGTCAAAGACAGCACTACAAATCAGGTGTGCTTTAAGAGCTAGCTTTTGGCATATTTCACATTACTGTTATGGTTTGGCTGTGTCCCTACCCAAATCTCATCTTGAATTGCAGCTCCCACAATTCCCATGTATTGTGGGAGGTAGCTGGTGGGAAATAATTGAATCATGAGAGGCAGGTCTTTCCCATGCTGTTCTTGTGACAGTGCATAAGCCTCATGAAATCTGGTGGTTTTATAAGAGGGAGTTTCCCTGCACAAGTTCTCTCTTCCCTGCCACTATGTAAGACGTGACTTTTGCCTTCCACGATGATTGTGAAGCCTCCCAGTCATGTGAAACTGTGAGTTTATTGAACCTCTTTTTCTACCCAGTCTCAGGTATGTCTTTATCAGCAGCATGAGAACAGACTAATACATTTACTCATGATGTCATATTCATAGATTCAAGGTTTTTATTTTGCTTTTATACACTCATACTCTTGAAACTGATAGCAATTGTTGCTTTACATACTCAAATTGCCATTGCATGGCCAACCCCATGGGAAAGCTTCTTTCCTTTGCTGACCTTTCTGTCCAGCTCAACAAATATCTCTGGAACAAATAGCCCACAGATATCTCTGAAAGAATCACTGCTCCAAGAAATCATGAGTTCTAGGCCCATCTTGCTCTCTCTGGCCTAAGATTTGGCGATTACTATCTCCAAAAAAAATCTTACCGGTTGCTATTGTTAAATGATTGTCCACAATGTGGACACTAGAAGTGCATCTCATTCAAGGAAACTCCCGGTTATTACCAGAATGCCACACCCAGGGAAGCCAATAGGGGATATTTTAGTGAAAGAATGGAAGTCTTTTAGAACGGGCATCATGGTGATCTTCTCATTTTAACACCTTTTATCATTCAATTAATTTCACATCTATTTGGGGGAAAGCATTTCGGGAAAAGAAGAGCTAAAGCAAAGGCCCTAGGTGGAGGATATGTAGTGAATTCAAGGAACAGCAAGGGGGCCAGTGTGGCTAGAAAGGAGTGAGGGAAAAATATGGACTTGGAAGGTTAGCAGAAAGCCAGATCATGTAGAACCTTGGAGGCTGCTGTGAAAACTGATTTTTTTCTTTGAGTGAAATGAGGAGCCACTGGAGAATAAGGAGTAGCAGAAGATCCTACTTAAGTTTTAGATATCACTATGGCTTCTTTGCTGAACAGTGACAGAGGTAGAAGTGAGAGCTCAGTTAGGAATTGCACTCATCCACGCAAGACATGATGGTAGCTTGGATCCGGGAGGTAGCGGTGGATTTTCTCCTGAATTGTGCAATGTGAGAGAGGGAAAAGAGTTACATCGGAACAAAAAGGTTTTTTATTTTGATTTGGTTTTGCTACAATCTGATTTTGTTATGATCTGAATGTTTGTGCCACCCCACCTAATTAATAATTCATACTGAAATCTAATTCTCAATGTGATGGTATTAGTGGGTGAGGCTTTTGGGGGGGTGATGAGGTCATGAGTGTGGTGCCTTCCTGAATGAGATCAGTGCCCTATAAAGAGATGAAGAGCTCAGAATTCCTCCTTTTCACATTCAAGGAGACAGCAAAAAGGTGCCATCTATGATTCAGAAAACGTCTCTTCACCAGGCACAGAACTGTGAGAAATACATTTCTCTTGTTTATAAACCATCCAGCTTACGGTATTTTGTTATAGACTATTCTGTTTCTCTTTACTTTTTATTATGAAATAATTTTGGATTCACAAGAAGTAGCAAAAAACATTATAGATGGTTCCCATGTACATTTCACCCACCTTCCCCCCGTAACAATGATAACATCTTTTTTTTTTAAGAGACACCATCTTGCTGTCACCCAGGCTGGAATACAATGGCATGATCAAAGCTCACTGCAACCTTGAACTCCTGAGCTCAAGCAATCCTCCTGCCTCAACCTCCCAAATAACTAGAACTACAGACATACACCACAATACCCAGCTAAGTTTTTAATTTTTTTTGGTTGTTTTTTTGTAGAGAGGGGTTCTCACTGAGTGCCCAGGCTGGTTTCAAACTCCTGGCCTCAAGTGATCTTCCTGTCTCAGCCTCCCAAAGTGCTGGGATTACAGGTGTGAGCTACCTGTATCAAAATGTGTGATAGTATCTTACAGAATTATAGTAATTATTAAAACCAGAAGATGTACACTGATACAATGCAATTACCTGGACTACAGACCTTCTTCAAGTTTCTCCAGTTTTTACATGCTCTTATTGTGTGTCTATGTGAATACCTACATATTTCCAATTATTTTTAGTGATTATACATATTATATTTTAGATTTAGGTGTCTAAATGTTTATTACTAGTATGTAGAAATATGATTGATTTTGTGTGCTGGCCTTGTATTCTGTAACCTTGCAAATCTGACTTATGAGTTCTACATGTTTTTCCCTGCATTCCTTGAGATTTTTCTGTATAAACAATCATGTCATCTACAAATAGGGACAGTTTTATTTCTTCTTTCCAGTCTGTATGCCTTTTCTTTCCTTATTGCATTGGTTAGAATTTCCAGTACTTTGTTGAATTGGTTGTCAGAGTGGACATTCTTGCCTTGCTCCCGAATTTAGAGGAACAGCATTTAGCCTATTATCATTAAGTATGATGTTACATCTGAATTTTTTTTTAGATGGAGTCTCACTCTGTCGCCTAGGCTGGAGTGCAGTGCAATCTAGGCTCACTGCAACCTCTGCTTCCCGGGTCCAAGCAATTCTCTTGCTTTAGCCTCTTGAGCAGCTGGGACTACAGGCGTGCACCACCACATCCAGCTACTTTTTGTATTTTTAGTAGAGAAGGGGTTTCACTAAGTTGACTAGGATGGTCTCGATCTCTTCACCTCGTGATCCACCCACCTTGGTCTCCCAAAGTGCTGGGATTACAGGTGTGAGCCACTGCACCTGGCTGTTTCTCTCTTTTTTATGAGATGGAGTATCACTCTGTCACCCAGTCTGGAGTGCAATGGTGCAATCTCAGCTCACTGCAACCTCTGCCTCTTAGGTTCAAGTGATTCTCCTGCCTCAGCCTCCAAAGTAGCTGGGACTACAGGTGTGCACCACCAAGCCTGCCTAATTTTTATATTTTTAGTAGAGATGGGATTTTACCACGTTGGCCAGGCTGGCCTTGACCTCAAGTGATCCACCCGCCTCAGCCTCACAAAATGCTGAGATTACAGGTGTGAGCCACTGGGCTTGGCCATTTTTGTACAATTTTTGTCTGGTTGTGCTTTCAGGGTAATTCTGACTTCATAAAATGAGTTGAGAAGTTTCCTCCTCATCTATTTTCTGGAAAAGATTATGTAAAATTAACATTATTTCTTCTTTAAATGTTTGGTCCAATAAAATCATCTGGGACTGTTCTTTTCCAGAAGATTTTAAACTACGAATTTATTCCATCTTTGCTGAAGGGCAGTGATGGAAATGAGGGCTCTGACCATAGTTCCGGTGCTGGGCAGAGTAACCTGTGGAGACAAAGAAAGATGTGATTTATCTGTGAGGTTTGTCTGGAGCAGGACGGGTGTTGTCAAAAAGGTTCTGGGCTGCTCAGCACCCCCTTTCCTTGTCATCTGTCTAAAAAGAGCTGTCTTTTCTTGGGGAGTTTCTTTTGTCAGCTATTTGTATGGTGTTTCTAGATTCTGGGATTCTCCAGGCCAGAATATATAAGTGAAAAAATTAAATAGGAAACTAACCTCCATATTATTTTCTGAATCTTAAAGTACCTAGCTAATTTTCCATATTTTCTCCACCTTTCAGTCTTCTGATATTTATTTTACATGTTTTGTCCAGAGATTTTAGCTGTAGCTGAAGGAAAAAATATGGTAGAATGTGTTTACTCCTCCTTGTCTGGAACACACACACCCTTGGGTTTTTGACCTGAACAACTGGAAGGATGGATTTACCATCAACTGAGATGGGAAAGTCTCTGGGTAGAACAGGTTTGCTCATGAAGATCAGCACTTCCGTTTGATTATGTTAAGTTTGAAATATGTACTATTCAAACAAGTGGAGATATTGAGTAGGCGATCATACATGTCTAGATTTTAGGAGAGAATTTTGGGGTTGGGGATGTAAATTTGGGTGTAATCCAGTAGACAGCATGCCTTTAAAACCATGATATTGAATGAGAACACCAAAGGTGGAGGAAGAAAAAGAAAACAATCCAGCACATGCAACTGAGTGGCAGGAGCCGATGACAGAGGTCTGTGGTGTCGCGGAGACCAACCGAATAAAAATGTCTCAAGAAAAAGGCAGCTATCGCCTGAGTCAAACACTGCTAATCAAAATTGGTGTTTTGGAATTAGATCTAGCAATGAATTTCACAATGTAGAATCTACTGGAGACTTTGATAAGAAATGTTTAAGTGGAATGGTGGGAGAAAGAATGATTGGTGTGGATTTATGGGACAATGAGAATAGAGGAATTGGACTGTGAGTACAGGTAATTTTTTTGAGGACTTTTGTGGCAAAGAGGAGAAAATAAATGGGGACGTCTTTGGCAGGGGAAGAAGGGTTAATGGATGATTTTAGTTTTATTTGTTTTTTAGAGGAAGGAAACAACAGCATGTGTGCTCTTGAAAATGATCTGGTAGATGGTGAAAAGTGCTAATGTAGCAGAGAGAGAGCAGAAATGTTGAAGTGATTCCATGAGTGCTCTGGTTTGAATGTTTGTGCCTCTAAAACTCATGTTGAAATTTAATCCCCAGTGCAGGAGTATTAAGTGATGGGGGCTTTAGAAGGTGACTGGGTGAATGGGATTAGTATCCTTAAAAAATAAAATGGCTTGAGGGAGCCTTTCTGGCCCTTTTTTCCCTTCCACCATGTGAGCACACGGCAGGAAGCTGCTAGTGAGGAACAGGCCCTCCCAGACACTGAATCTGCTGGTACCTTGATCTTGGACTTCCCAGCCTCCAGATCTGTAAGAAATCAATTCTTGTTCTTTAGTAATTACCCAGTCTAAGGCAGCTTGTTATAGCAGCCCTAGTGAACTAAGACAATGAGAAAGTATGAGATTTGGTATACAAATAGAGGCATTAGCTTGAAATGGCTCTGTTCATCTGCAGTAATAGGCAAAGAGGCAAATATGTAGGTGGAGATGTGATGAAGAGAGTCTGTGAAGTCTCTTCTCAGTGAAGGATGAAGGAAGGTCATCCACTTTTGAGTGTGGGGCAGAATGTGTTCAAAGTTTGAGAAGAGAAGCAAAGGTATAAAATAGCTAAGAGGGCCGAGTTTGGTGGCTCATGCCTGTAATCCCAGCACTTTGGGAGGCCAAAGTGGGCAGGATCATTTGAAGTCAGGAGTTCAAGACCAGCCTGGCTAACATGGCAAAACACTGTCTGTACTAAAATTACCAAAAAAAAAAAAAAAAAAAAATTTAGCTGGGCGTGATAGCAGGTGCCTGTAGTCACAACTACTGGTAAGGCTGAGGCAGGAGAATCCCTTGAGCCTAGGAGGCGGAGGTTGCAGTGAGTCGAGATTGCACCATTGCACTCCAGCCTGGGAGACAGAGAGAGACTCTGTCTCAAAATAAATAAATAAATAAAATAGCTAAGAGAGTTGGGGAAGGAATGGACTATGGGAATGTACTAAGGCCCACCAGGGTTTTGTCACAAACATAAAGTGATTCCAATTAGGGTGGCTGTGAGAATGTAGGGTAACCTCGTGGCAGAACGCCATCAATCCAGCTTGAGTCTCTCACTGCTTTCAACTGTCCCCTTCCGTCACTCATATCACCTCTCATCGTCCCATTGTGCTTGAACAAACTGCAGAAAACAAAGTATTGCAACAAATTTGAGGCAGCAGTTCCATACACGCGCTCTGCGGTGACATGGAGTATTTTTGAGCTGTGAACACAGCGGCATCTGTTGGACACTGTATGAATTATTAGCTCAAGGGAGTTCACAGTTTTATTATTACATGGAGCTACATTCCTTTCCATTACACACTTTCTTTGTCAAGCGGACTTTTGAGACGTTGCTGAAATAAAAGCAAGTATTACACAAGGATCAGTGTGGTGTTGCATCCAATTCCTAAGTTTGAGGAGTTGTGTCATGTTCAACAGGCACACACATCTCACTCAGAAATTGTGGTTAAGAATGAAATAGGCCGGGCATGGTGACTCACCCCTGTAATCTCAGCTCTTTGGGAGGCCAAGGTGGGTAGATCATGAGGTCAAGAGATCGAGACCATCGTGGCCAACATGGTGAAACTTCATCTTTACTAAAAATACAAAAATTAGCTGGACATGGTGGCACGTGCCTGTAGTCCCAGCTACTTGAGAGGCTGAGGCAGGGGAATTGCTTGAACCAGGGAGGTGGAGGTTACAGTGAGCCGAGATTGTGCCACTGCACTCCAGCCTGGGCGACAGAGTGAGTTTCAAAAAAAAAAAAAGTAAAGAAAAAGATATGAGTAATAATTACGTTGTTTAGACATAGCTAATTTTAGTGCAGTTGTTAGCAATTTATTTTGACCTAGAAGTGCAGTGGAAAAATTAGAGATGCTAAGAGCACCATTTGCTGAGAAAATGTGGGAACCTCTGACTTAAAAATGAATTCCAGTTGCTTTCTCTGTTTATCCCAAATACTGGGTCAAGGCCCCAACGGCTGCAGTTGTATGTAGCTGAACTAAGAATAATCATGTCAAAGTCTACATCTTGCAGGGAAATTGTTATGGCACTCTCTCCACACCACCTCACCAAGTTCCCTCATTACATTAAAACTTGAGCCTAGGGAGGCCGAGGCGGGTGGATCACGAGGTCAAGATATCGAGACCATCCTGGTCAATGTGGTGAAACCCCATCTCTACTAAAGATAGAAAAAATTAGCTGGGCATGGTAGTGCGTGCCTGTAATCCCAGCTATTCAGGAGGCTGAGGGGGGAGAATTGCCTGAACCCAGGAGGTGGAGGTTGCGGTGAGCTGAGATCGCGCCATTGCACTCCAGCCTGGGTAACAAAAGCGAAACTCTGTCTCAAAAAAAGAGAGAGAGAAAAAAAAAACTTGAGCCTAAATATCTCTCCCTAGTTTTAATGGCATATGGCTACACTATAACCATCTATTATAATACGGGGATTTAAAGCCAAGAGTAAACCTCTGCCTTTTAGCTCCCCTAGAGTCATATCTCTAAAAGAAGTCGGAACATGTGGGTCAACAGAAGACTTGGCTTGGACATTTATCTCTTTGTCAACATCTACTCCAAATGGGTAATTCTTGATAGATGGCTTAAGCCAAATAATTGTCACTTCAGGACTGCTTTCTTGTCACCAACCGAGATACCAGTAACATATGCATGTGTGTTGGGGAAATAAGATGCCACCAGGCAGTGTTTGTTTATATGTGTATGTGTCTATGTGTTCTTGGGCCTTTCAAGAGACTGTCTCTCTTCCCTGACCTGACGCTGTGAGTTTTGCAAGTCAAGATAGTGCTTTGCAGCAAAAGAAACTCTCAGCAGAGTAAACAACCTACAGAAAGAGAAAATATTTGCAAATCATGCATCCAACAAAGGATTAATATCCAGAATTTATAAGGAATCTAAATGAACCTAGAAGAAAAAAACAGCTCTATTAAAAAGTGGGCAAAGGACATGAACAGACACTTTTCAAAAGCAGACATATAAGCAACCAACAAACACAAAAAATGCTCAACATCAGTAATCGTCAGAGAAATGCACCATGAGATGCTATCTCACACCAGTCAGAATGGCTGTAACAAAAACTCAAAAAATGACAGATGTTGGCGAGGTTGTAGGAAACAAGGAACACTTATACACCATTAGGGATGCAGATTAGTTCAGCCACTATGGAAAGCAGTTCGAAGACCTCTCAAAGAACCAAAACTAGAACTACCATTTGACCCAAGCAATCCCATTCCTGGGTATACACCTGAAGGGAAATAAATCATTCTTCCAAAAAGACATGCACTTGTATGTTTATCACAGCACTATTCACAATAGCAGAAATGAAATCAATGTCGCTGTCCATTAACAGTAGATTGGATGAAGAAAATTTTGGTACATATACACCATGGAATACTGTGCAGCCAGAAAAAAAGAACAAAATCGTGTCCTTTGTAGTAACATAGATGCAGATGGAAGCAGTTATCCTAAGTTAACCAATGGAGAAAGAGGCAACCAAATAGCACATGTTCTCATTGATAAGTGGGAGCTAAATCTTGGGTTCACTTGGATTTGAAGATGGGAATAATAGACACTGGGGACTCCAAAAGAAAGAAGGGAGGGGGGGAGGGAGGAAGTGGGGAAGGGCTGAAAACCTTCCTTTAGCACCACGGAATACACTCTTGTAAAAAACCTGTACGTATACCCCTGAATCTAAAATAAAAACAGAAATTTAAAAACACTGTGCTTTGTTAATTCAGGTTTGGGATAAAATGCACCTATAATCCCAGTTACTTGGCTTGAGCCCAGGAGTTCAAGACCAGCCTGGGCAACATACTGAGACTTAGTCTCATAAAGATAGTTTAAAAAATGATAAATGCTTGAGGTGACAGATACCCTAATTACCCTGATTTGATCATTATACCTTATATACTTGTATCAAAATATCACATAAACCCCATAAATATGTATAGCCATTATGTGTTAATAATAATTAAAATTTAAAACATTTCTAAAGATTGTGCTTTATTAATTTGTGTTAGGTTCAGTACCCAGAACAAGGCATGGTATCTGGTAGACTTTGAATTTGTTGCTTAGAATATGGAAAATAATAAATTGATGTTATCTACGTAAGCAGACATACTATAAAAATCGAAGAAGCTTGAGCTTCAGGGCCCCAGAGGTTTGTAATAGGTTTACTGCAATTGGTTTAAAATATTATTTATTTCTACTTTCTTTTTTTGTTTGTTTTTTGTTTATTTTGAGACGGAGTTTCGCTGTTGTTACCCAGGCTGGAGTGCAATGGTGCGATCTCGGCTCACAACAACCTCTGCCTTCTGGGTTCAGGCAATTCTCCTGCCTCAGCCTCCTGAGCAGCTGGGATTACAGGCACGTGCCACCATGCCCAGCTAATTTTTTGTATTTTTAGTAGAGACAGGGTTTCACCATGTTGACCAGGATGGTCTCGATCTCTTGACCTTGTGATCCACCCGCCTCGGCCTCCCAAAGTGCTGGTATTACAGGCTTGAGGCACCGCGCCCGGCCCTTATTTCTACTTTCTTACCCTCCATCCCATCTGACTTCAAGTCAGTGAGGTTGGATAGGTTACAGATATTTTGGGGATTCGATTTAGGGGAAGTTGAGTTAGGATACATTTAGACTGGGCATAGCGGGCTATATATTTAAGCGACTGACATTCACTTTGATATATATTTCTATGAAAGTGTAGGAATAGCTTCCAGGAATCCTTCTGCCTACTTTATAGGACACATCCTAGGTGGTGACAAAAAGGTGCAAAGTCAGGGGCTACATCCCAACATGAAAGCCTCCTACAGCGCCCAGGACCAAAGGACTGGGCAAAGAGAGGAGAAACAGGGCTTGAAATGTACAGTGTGAGAGACTGGCAGGCAGAAAAGGCTTCTTTTCATCAGGCATGTACAATTATAAGCGGGTAAATCTTTTTCTACAACATCTAGTCAAAAAGGCGTTCCCTTCTGAAAAGAATATACTCAAAAGAGCGGAGCATGCACTATCCATTTACTATTCTTCCTTTTTTGATGGGAATTGCATGACATGGGGTTTGCCAGAGTTTTGTGTTTGTGTAGTATAAACCTGTACTGATACCACAAACAGCAAGGACATCTGTGGGTGAAGTCGCACATTTTATGCATCTCAGCCTATTGGTTTGTACCTTACCATATCTGATGTATCCGTTTCTGATGAAGTCTGGTGGTTCCTGATGAAATGCTAAGCAAAATTGCCAGAGTCAGCAATTTTGTGCCTGAACTTTCTCAATTGTTAAAGATAAATAACAAATTTCAATCAGTCACTAGAAGATTGGATTACTTTCTATCTTTATGTAGAAACACTTCACAAGGAAACCATTGGATTTTATATGATTTTATTTTTCACAGAATGTCATAACAGCCACCAGCTGTCCACTTCAGAGGAGTTTAGCTATGGTAATGTCAGCTGTGATAAACTGTAGTAAGGGACCCCAAGAGCGACCCCAACAACTTTTTGTAGGAACTCCATATATTCCAAGAACTTGAAATCTTTGCCACTAGGGGAACTCTGAAGTTTCTTTTCCTTAAGCTTTCAGGGGGAATAGTCCAGCGAATGGTTTTGGGTATAACCTCCAGTGAGTCTGCTGGTACACAGGCAAAAAAAAAGGGCCGGTTTTGTTTTTTTTCAGAATAGAAGTTGATATCGCCACGATGAGGTTTTGATGTTGAGTTATGTTTGCTTTGGAAGCAATCCAATCTTTCTGACTCATAATCATGCACTCTCTTCTTTCTGGCACGTTTCTCTTTACTGTGTGTACAACTGTAATCGTGGTCCCAGTGACTGTTGTTCTTCTTCAATAAATCAAATCTGGCCTTCTTTCTTCCTTTTCTTTCTGGGTGCATGTGAGACTTGTCTTGGTTTTTTGCAAGATGCAATTTAATACTTGATTCCGTTAAGGAAGCTAAGGAGTAACTTGTTCTGCTCCTGGTAGTCCATGAAGGTTTCTCTTCACTGAATGATACACCAGATGACCTAGACTGAATTTCCACAGTATTTAATGAATGATGACACAACCAGTCAGGAGATTTCATTTTGGAAGATGATCTATATTTCCTGGTTTCATGGGACTTATAAGAAGGTGGTGTAATAAATAAGGTTTGCTTTCTGTACCCTCTAGTACAATGCGAATGTGAATCTTCACTGTAAAATGATTTCAAATCACTTGTGATTTTGCAGGAATTTTCCAAAGGCATGCCTGTCTGTAATTCAAATAGAATGTTTTGTGATTCCTGATTTAAATAAGAGTTGGCTTCCAGAAACATACATTCCTCACTCTCACTTACTTCAAGACCTGGACATTTGTCCAACTCAGCTGGACTCTCAATATTTGTCTGACTATCAATAAAATCTTTTGAAATTTGAGTTTCATGTGAATCAGCTGAACCAATAGCATTGCTCTGAGTCCTTAAATCGATAGATTTATATGTATTTGTTTCTTGAAACCATACATGAAATTGTTTGTTTTTTTCTGGAGTCACATGGAATTCTGAATGTGAAAGAACTTGAGTGTCTTTCTTCCTCGGGCTCTGCAGGTCACGGTCAGAATCACACACGAGGGTTGGCTCTGGCAATTTTCTGATAAGTGATGAGTTTTCATGGGGACTTTGCTTTCTCAAAGAAATATGTTGCTCTAACTGTTCTGTATCAATGGCAAGACTCTCACTTTCTCCACCAGCATCTACTTTTTTATACATTCCAACTGTGTTTAACTTACTATGTTTGGGAAATAGGTTTGGCTTAGGGAATGTACTTCCAACAGGAAGCCCCCGGAGAAAACGAAGGCATTTGTATTGTAAATCAAGATCTATTTGATGGAGAGATTTTTCCTCAAAAAGTAACAAAATTCTGTTTTGTCCTTTTGGTCTTGTGATACCAGAATGAACACAGTTAGATAGAGGTTTCTTTCTCTCCTGAGCACTGGTCATTGCATGAGATTCTCTTACAATTCTGGGAAAGGCTTTCATTTGTATCTCCAATGCTTTCACAGAAAAGTGCGTGAGGAGTTTGGCTTTTGCTTTTGCTGAATGGTTTTGGAGGGTATGCGGCAATAGCATCTCACTAGCAAAAGTCACTGAAGATGTTCCACTTTCTAGCTTATTAATACTCTGTAGCTTCGTGGTCTCCTCACTGCCACTTGAAACATCAACGATCAGCATCTTCGTATTGCTGATAGGAGGTAAATTATTTTGGTATTTGTGTTTTGTGTTGGGTTCTATGGTATCGATCCCTTCTAGAGACATAAAGCTCATTGTTTTATGTCTCAAATAGAACCTCCAACTGTTATCGTTTGAAATAGTCCCGTTTGGATAAAAGTTGAACATGTGTAAAGATTTTTTTGCCATCTCTGGCATCAGATTCAGTTGTATTTCAAATGCTTTTGACTCTAAATGACTAGTGAGCTTGTTTTTTTCTTTGGGAGTAAACTGTTCTAAAAGGGGTTTGTGCTGCATTTTGGGACGTATTGCTGTTGATGTTGTATGTGAACCCTCTGGAAAAGGTGCCGACTTCAAGTCATCAGGCTTACAGGCTTGTATGTTTTCCAGTTTATCCGAAGAAACTTTGTCTTGGATCATAGTTTTAACATGGGATTCAGAGATATCCTTGGCTGCTTCACAAATAGGAAGTAAATGCTCTGCATTCGTACTGTCTGCAATTATTTTGACTTCATTACTTTTAACTAGAGGTGGAACGGGTACAGTTCCTGGGAAAGCATTTTGTTGCTGAACCTTTTGTGTGATCATGTCCCATACTGGTTCACTCTGATCCCTTTGCTTGGGTAAGTTTGGATCTTCAAGCCTAGATGGACACTCTGTGGGTGTCAGAATACATCTGGGAATCATTTCTTCTTGCTCGATGACATGCAAGTCTGGTTTTTTAATGACTCTTGAGACGTCATTCCCTAGAACAACCCGTTCTTTTGTTTGAGCCTTTAAGTATTTTTTATTCACTTCACTTCTGAGGTTTGCTTCTGATTTGACATTAGCAAGTTTCGGCATTCGTTGTTTGCCCGCTACAAAGGGCTGCGGATCTTGTGGAACTGTGTTTGTAAAATTCTGTTTCCCTTTTGCAATTGTTAAACGGTCTCTCTTAAAAATTTCACTAGTGTTTAGTGATTTTTCCTGGAATTTAGAAAGGCAGATTCCCTTTTCTCTTTCTAGGTTTGTCTTAGAGTCAGGGTGAGGTGAACTCATCATGGAAATAGAAATACTTCTAATAAATATTCCTGAGACATCTTTACTCCATGAAACCATGTCCTTTAACTTAACATCATACTCTAATTTCTTTCTATTGCTTGGTGTACCATGCCCTGTGATATTAAGCATCTGTGGAATTGGGTGATTCTGGATTTTCATGGTTAAATATTTGGTGCTCAATTCTCTTTTCAGATCTGTTACTGTTAATGTGCCTTTTTGGACTTTACATTTGGAAGAAAGAGGAATATAGGAATAAAAAGAATCCAGGATATGTCTTTGAAACAATTTTTGTAGTTGAATGTTTTGTTTTGCATTAGATGCCTCTAGTTCATTTTTCTGTTTTTTCACGATTAGGCGGCTCTTCTCATTATGAGTGATGACCTGAGTCTTCATTTGAGATTCTTCTGCCTTTAGAGATGGAAGATGCAGGTGTGCACTATGGCTTGTGTCCATTCTTACTTTCTCCTTCTCCAGATTGGCAATTCCAGCCTTATGCCACTCTGTTTTATCTTCTTCCAGAGGGAAAGCTCTGTTTGTGCCTATTTTTAATTTCCCTTCTTTCTGTTTCACAGCACTACCATGGTCCATTTCTAATTGTTTCTGCTCTAGATTTATATTGGTGTTTGTGTCTGGCTGATCTTTTGCTTTCAGATCCCCTGATTGAAATGGAAAAGTCCAGGGAGGAACTAGGGACTTGGGAAGCAATTCCAGAACACATTCCTCTTGTTCTGAAATGAGCGATGCCTGCTCCTTTCCCCCTCGTGTAGTGTCGATCTCTGTCACATCTACGTGTGTTCCCGGTAGTATCTGTGGTATCTGTAGGCCGGGATGCGCTGTTGTTTTCTGGTCCACATCTGTTTCGGACGGTGCCTTCTCCTTTCCACTTTGAAGTGGAAACTTAAGAGAAAGGATAGTGTTCGGCCTGGTCTCGTGCCCATGTTCTGACTGTCGCACTACTTGCTTTTTCATGCCGATATCTTCTTCTTTTTCTTCTATATTTTGTGGGGCATTCCAATTAGTGACAGTACTTATTTTTTTGAGTGATCCCTTTGTTTTTCCTGGCTGAGTCTTTTTCTTTGTAAAGAGCCATTCCAGCCTTTTCTCACTTCTTCTGGTACCAAACCCTGTGAAATAAATGTCCTCATCCTGTGAATTAAAAACTAATCGACTCAAATATCCTCCTGACCTGACTCGTGAAGGTTCGTTCCTCTGCTGGACGCCGATCTTGAAGTTTGAGGTCCACTGTGGCTCTGCCTCTGGGTGGGGCACGTACTGTTCTGCTTGCTTAACAGTGATTTTATCGTCGCCTTCAACTGAGTCTCTCTTTGTTATTTTCTGGATACTTGAGGGTACCCGGAGATTTCGCCATGGACCAGATGGTCCTGCAATTCCTGGTGTGTCTTTGTCGATTTTGTTCCCTGAATCCACATAACGAGGAGGCACCAATGGTACAGAAAGAAAAGTCCGTGGCAGAATCACACATGCTTCGTCTTTATCTTTGTGTACTTTGTTCTCCAGTTTGTTAATATTCAACACTAATTCCTTTGCACGAAGGATATGTGAAATTGGTGAACTCCTTGCCTCTTGGCAGTGTATCCTGACCCTCATCTCTATCGTTTTCACTTCATGCCTGTTTTCTTTCTGTGACCTGTATGTTTTTCCTTTTCTTACATCACCACTCCTTGCCTCTGCCTCTGCTGCTTTCTCTGTGTCTGGTAATGCTGAAGGCGTTAGTGGAAGTAAACAGGATGTCTTACCTCCACGCCTTTCTTCATCTGATTGCGTAGCTCTCCCCAGTTTAAGGTTAGGTGGTAAAAGTTTGGAAGCATAGTTCTTTCTTTGAATCATACCTGGTGGTTTATCTTGACCTTCATCTTCCTTTTGTTCTTGCCCTCTGATGTTCACACGTAGTTCTGTTCTATGGAGCATACAGGAGCGAGGTGACTTCTTTGACTTCAGAGTTATATCTGTGCCTCTAGAGTCTATTATTATTTCCCTTTCTTCTTTTTGAGGGATATGCTGCTTTTCATTTTTAACATCTTTCGAGTTATCACCGACAATTGGCTCTCTATGTACAATCTCCCCTATGTGTGATATTCTCTGCAGAATAGAGCTTTCAAGTCTGAGCATTTCATTATCTAAGTGTGTTTCTTTATCCAATTCCAGTTGAGATAGAGATGGCAATGAAGTAGATTTGGTCAGAACCACACCTGCTTCACCTTCACATTCCTGTATCTTCTCTTCCTGATGTTTGGGGAATATTATGATGTTTTCTATTTGCACTTGATCCTCTTCCTTGTTCTGCGACACATGTTTTTCTTTTTGTAGATGGATTAAAACATCACCAGCAATTGGCCTTATGTCTATGCCTCCCTCAGTATCTGGTGATTCCTGGAGCTTTATCAGGGGAAAAGAGGATCTTGTTAATATCGGTCTGCTTTCCTCTTGAAACTCAGTACTCACGTTAAAGTGAAGTGGGGAGGATCCAGAAGGACTCCTAGACCACATGACACCTGGCGCACTTTTAACTTTCTGAACCTTCTCCTCCTCTTGTTCTCTAGTTTTCCACTGAAGATCACTTGAACTGTGTGTATGTAAGACAGGTGATTTCTTTGCCTTCAAATACATTTTGTTGGGATCCACTACACTGGTCGTATCTGCTACTTCTCCTCTATCCTTCTCTTCTTTCTGTAGCAAGTGTACTTTTAATTGCTTTACATCATTTGAAAGTTCTCCATGGATTGTTTCTGGACACGTTATTCTCCCTGCATCTGATGATTCCTTGAACCATAACTGTGGGAGAGACACATTTTTTCCTGAACCTGATGATAGAGGAAGCTTCAGTTGTGAAGGAGATAATCCATGGTGAGAGGCAGAAGGCGTGAATGGATGGGTTTTTGTCAGAATCACATGAGGACGTCCCGTCCTTTCCTGCTTCTGTCCTGCTCTCTCTTTCGTGCCCCACTGTGTCTTCTTTCTATTGCTCGGAGGACTGTGCTCAGTGATGCTGAACACCTGTGGAGGTGCTGATGTCCTTGCCTTGAAGATGGCACCATTGGGGTGTATTATACCACGCATGGATGCTGTTTGTATTCTGCATTCTTTCTGTGGGAGAGGATGTTTCCCCTTCTTTACAAGGTTCTCTATTGGCTTTGTAGATGCTGTTTGCCCTGAAGGCAATGATTCCCGGAGCTTAAGATGTGGCATACAGCTTCTTATTATTCCTCGTTCGCTGTCTTCTTTTATTGAGTCTAACTCAAGGAAAGTTGAAGAAGTGACAGAAGGACAAGTTTTGCTCAGAAGCACAACTATTTCCACCTCACCTTCCTGTGACTTTTCCTCTTGTTGACTGATGTTCACTTGCAGTTCCTTTGCTTTTAGTGAATGGGAAATGGGTGATTTCTCCGCCTTCATAACTATGTGCTTGGGATGCATTACACTTTTCTCAGGAGTATTCGCCTTATCCTTTTGTATCTGGGCCGTGTATTTTGTTCTTTTTGAATCACCTGCAATATCATTCAGAGACGACGTTGTGTATTTTAATTTCTCTGTATCCGATGAGTCCATGTGCCACGAAGGTGAAGGAAAGGCTCTCGTTACTCCTTGTTTCTCTTTCATGCCTTCTGTTCCTCTATCGAATTCACGGTGAGGTAGAGACAGTGTTGTCAGACCGTCTTCTGATTCACTCTTTCTTTCCTGTACTTGTCTCAGTTTTACTTTTGTGTTTGTTGGTACTTCTCCAGTTTTTGAGCCACCACTGCCAGGAATACTGAGCGTATGTGGAAATGATAATTTCTCTGCCTCAAAAACTGAGCCTTCAGGTTCCATTATAGAATCCATACTTACTGTCTTTCCTCTCTCTGCTTCTTTCTGTAGCTTATTTTCTTGTAATGTTTTTACATCATTTGAGCTGTCCTTCCCAGATGACTTTGTGTGTGCTGTTTTCCCTGCATCAAATGATTTCCGGTGCCTTAACTGTGAAGTAGCAGATTTTATTATTCCTTGTAAGTCTTCCTCTCCTTCTATTCTTGTGTTCAATTTATAACGAGTTAGCGAGGACTCGGAAGGCAGACAGAGGGACAGAGCTGCTTCCTTTTCATGCATGTGCCCATCCTGTTTCCGTGGCTCTATGCCTACTCCATCTGCTTTCTGTTGCTCTTCAACTTCGTGATGCATTTTCCCTTGTTCTTTGTCTTCTCTATCAGCTTTTCCTTGTCCTGCTCCTTTTCTGTCCTCTTTCCCTTGCTCCTCGCCTTCTCCGTCCTCTTTCCCTTGCTCCTCACCTTCCCCGTCCTCTTTCCCTTGCTCCTCGCCTTCGCCGTCCTCTTTCCCTTGCTCCTCGCCTTCGCCGTCCTCTTTCCCTTGCTCCTCGCCTTCGCCGTCCTCTTTCCCTTGCTCCTCGCCTTCTCCGTCCTCTTTCCCTTGCTCCTCGCCTTCTCCGTCCTCTTTCCCTTGCTCCTGAGCGTCGTGATCCATTTTCTTTGGCTTTTTAGGATTCAGTGGTAGGTCCTGTGAAAGTGCCTTCTTTCCTTTTCGACCTTTGTCTTCGGGATGCATTTCGTCTTTCTTAGCTGATATTTTGACTTCATTCTCTTCTTTCTGTTGCATATAATCTTTCACTTTTTGTACTTCAATTGTGGTATCACTCTCATTGGCCACTTCATCTGCTTTTTTCCCTGCCTCTGATGATTTTTGGTGTGATAGTTCTGGAAGATAATTTCTTGTTTTTTCAGTTACATACTCTGCTTTTTCTATTCTTGTATCCAATTGTGAATGAGAAGAAGAAGGGATAGAAGTGCTGGCATTCATCAGAAGCACACTTGATTCACCTTTAATATTTTCTATCTTTTTCTCTTGCCCTTTGATATCCAACTGAATTCCCTGTGAAATTGATAATTTCCTTTTCTTCAAAGGTAATTTTTTTTCCATTTTTAGCTTCTCCTGCTGTTTTTCCAAAATATGTTCTAGGGTCTTTTTTACACTGTTTGAGATATTATGAGAAATATACTTTTCATATGCTATTTTCTCTATATCTGATGACTCTTGGAGATTTGGTTGTGAAAAAGAGGATCTCATTTTCATTCCCATGGCTTCCTCTCCTTTTATTGTGTCCATTTTAGAGTAAGGTAGAAAAGAGATGGAAGCAAAAGCTTTGCTCCAAATCTCAACTTGCTTATCTTCCTGAATCTCTTCCCCTTTTTCTTTGATGTTTAATTCTTGGAACAGTGAAGGCTGCTTTACCTCCAGAGCTATTCTTTTGGAAGGCGTAATTTTTTCCAAAGCCTTTTCCACTCTGTCTTTGTTGTTCTGTGGTGTATGCTTTGCTTTTTCGATACTGCTTCGAATATCATCAACTGGCTGCTCACATTTTTCCACTGTGTCTGATAATTCCTGGCATGTTGAGGATGGAAGACAGAATCTTGTGAATTCTCTTATGGATACCTCTTTTATTCTAGGATTCCATTCCAAGTGAGGTGAAGAAAGAATAGAAGCACAGAGTTTATTCTGAACTACGTCTAGATTACTTTCACCTTCCCGCATCTTCTCTAGTTTTTTACTGCTCCGCTGTGGTTCTTTTCCATGCAGTAAGTGTTTAAAAGGTGATTTCTTTCCTTTCAAAGCGATACATATGAGGCCCATTATATCTTTCACAGCTACTATATTTTCTCTATCTTCCTTATTTTTCTGTGGCAAACATTTTGATTTTATTACATTACTTGAACTCTCTCTATTAATTGACTCTGCAAATGATCCTCTTCTGATGTTTGATGATGCCTGGAGCTTTAGTGGTGGAAGGCAGCCCTTTCGAAGTCCTGACATATCTTTACTTGCTTTTGTTCTTGAATTTGAATTACAGTGTGATAGAGATGGTAAAGAAGTACACAAGTTTGTTGGTTTCATATCTGATTTACCTTTACCTTCTTGCATCTTGCCCTCTTGTTTCATAACATCCAACAGCAAAGGAAATTCCTTTATACTGAATATATGTGACAGTGATGATTTATTTGGCTTCAAAATGATGTTAGGGCTTTTTATTCTTTTCATATCCATTGCTTTTACTCTATCCTTCTTCTCTCCCTGTGATCTATGTTGTTTTATCCTTTTAACATTATTTGAGATGACCCCATCAATTGCCTCTTTATTCAATTTGAAGTGAGGTAAAGAAAGAATGGACTCATATATTTTTGCCACAACCAAATCTAGTTCACTCATTCTATGTTTCGCATTGATCATCTTCTCTGTCACGTTCCACTGCATTTCTAGTCTGTTACTTGGGGCACCACAGTCATTGGTATTGAGTATATGTGAAAATACTGATTTCTTCAATATTGGAGTTCTTCTTTTGTGATGTATCACACCTTTCCTAATAACTTGTTTTATGCTATCCATCTGTCCCTTACTTTCTGGCAAAATAGGCATGGATACAGAAAGAGGATGTAATATTACAGGCAGACATGCTTCTTTTTGCACCTTTTGATTTGCCTTATGTGATTCTGTTTTCTTCCCAAATCTCAAGTTGGGTGAGCTGTTATTTGATATTAAATCAAAGAACTGTACCCCATCTGATGATTTCATTCCTTTCAGAAATAAGAGACTTGGATATTTCACAGTTTTATGGTATGATCCTAAAGGCAGCATTGTATCTTGTTTTCTCATCTGCCTTGGAGTAATCAAGGGCACAATCCCTTCTAGTGCATCCTTAGTGACAGCACTTATTTGATCTTCAGAAAACAAGTCTAGTCCTGGAGTCCGGCTTGATGCATTACGTCCTTCTGATATTGCTTCCTTTTCCTGAGGCATTAAATGTTGCAGGAGACAGAGATACTTTTCAGGATAAGATATACGCTCTGAAAAGTTCTCATGGGAAATTGGTAGGCACTGCCATTTTTGGCCCGTTTCGAATAAGGCTTGTCTTTTTTTACTGTTTTGAGTATATCCAACTATAACATCCATTTGTTTTACTGCTCCTCTAGCCTGTGAAGTTAAATGGTCATAATGCAGAATATTCATAGCATCTAATTTCTCTTCTTGCATCGAGGCATTGAATTGATGTAGATCTGTTTTGGAGTGAGGTGCAGACTTCGGAAGAGCCTTGTGTGTACATTTTTCTTCTTGTTCTGACTGTCCTGGAAAAAGCAAGCCAGTTTCTTTTGTACTTGAAATGTGGTACCCTGAACTATCTGCTGTCTTTACTTCTGGTGACTTAATCTCATGTATGTCCATTAGAGAGTGAGAAGCAGATGCTGGAGAAGCCTTGTGTGTACTTTCTTGCGGATGTTCTTTTCTTCTTTTAATATTCAAATGTATTCCTGCTGACAATGGAGGTTGATCCACCGGAATGCCTACTTTGTGTGGTGCCTTCTCTATCATTGGGCTTAAAACTTTTGAACTCATTATTTCTTCTGCTGAGCCTTCTTTCTTGGGATTTTCAATATGAAGTTGATGCAGTGTGCAAGGGAAAATGGATTCCAGAATATTCTCTTTATTCTGATAACAACTACTTAGTTGCTTTGCACTCGATTTTTTTGAAAAGTCCATTTTCTTTCTATTTGATTTTAATGTAATATTCGTTAATTTTGATTGCTCTCTTCCCCAAAGATTTTCATTGAAACTTTCAGAGATGCTAACATTTTCTTTCCTTGTTTTCTCTGTCTGTTTTAAGTGAAGAGGGTCCTTCCTGGGGAAAGATACAGAATCCAGAATACTTTCAGGAACATAATCTGGATTCACTTGTCCTTTCTGCACTGTAGGCACTTTGTGAACCTCTGAATTTGTACAAAAAAATTTCTGTCCTTTAGAACCTACTAAGATATCAGTTTCCTTTAATCCTTCTCTTCCCAATACGTGTGGAATATTTTTTCTGTTAATGTACACATCTTCTTCCTCAGCTGTCTTTCCTGGGTTTTCCAAATGAAGAGGTTCCATAATGGGGCAGGCCATTGACTCCAGGTTTGTCATAGAAATACCTTCTTGTGCCAGCAATTCCTGCTCCTGGCAAATCTGTTGAGAAGTATCTAACCCTGTAAAAAGTATATTCTGTCCTTTTGAGTTTAGTGGAATATCTAATCCCTTCGATCCTTCACTCTCCCATGGAGCTGGAACTGAAACTGGATGTTTGGCCATGCCTGTATCTTTTTCCTTTGCTCTTTGTGCAAAGAGAAATTCAAGTTCTACATCTTTTCTAATTCCTGGGGTGTCAAAACTACTGTAATTAATTTGTTGTGAACTAATTCTTAATGGTTCAATATAGTATTGGGATGTGTCTTCTAAAATGCTTTGGTGTTTTTGTTCCTTTTCTCTACTATCTTGTTCCCGTTTCCTAAGAATGCCGGACATATCAGTACATCCCGACAATGACCTTTGCGTTTCTTGTAGTGGTTTCTCCAGCTTTAACTGTGGAAGAATGCATGCCGTGTCTTTTGGCTTGTCTTTCTCCATTTTTACTTCTGTAAGCTTTTTAATGCCAGACACATAGTATCCAGAGTCATAAACAGCCTTTAGAACTCCATGTACTGCATTTTCACTCGGCTGGAATGCCTTCTGCTGCTGGATGTTACCTCTGGGTTCTTTTTGATTGCCTGCAGTACCATATTCAAGCACCTGGGAAACTGGTATTTCCTTTGCCTTCAATTTTACCTGCTTGGTATGCAGAGTACTTTCCACATCTGCTGTCTTTGCCTTATCTTTATGTCTTATGATTTTAGTAAAAATAGATGTGTAGGGATTAGGAGAACTCCAGGTAGTGCCTGAGACACACGGCTCTTGCTGTTTCTTTTGCAGGGCAAGTGTCTTGGGATCTGCTCTTGTTTTCCAGTCTTCAGTTTTAAATTCTTTCTTGCTTTCCATTTGAAGTTGATTTATCTTAGAGAAAACAACAGACTCTGGATTAAACTCTTCTGCAACATTTATCTTTGCTACTTGATCCATTGAATCAACTTCTGTTTTCTGGGGAGTGATGTTCTTAGAAAACACTGTACTGACCAAAGGTGCTTCTGCTTTGAAAGGACCAGGCTCTCTCATTTGACCTGCTCCAAACTCAGGTGGCTGGATATACTGTGGAGCTGTTCGGAAGCAAACCTGTTGTCCATACCCTTCTTTCTCCCTAACTTTTGCTTTGTTTAAGGCATTTCTTGTTTCAGAAGTTTGTTCATCTATATCCCAGGTGCCAGCTGATTGCTCCATTTTTATGTGTAGTAGACTAGGTATAGAAACACATGTAGATTTTAGCTTTAATGCAGCTTCATTTCTCTCTACTTCTGTCGTCTGGGCTTTAGAGTTCTGTTTCTGTTCCTCATGAATGATTAGAACAGCATGACCTGCAGTATCAAATGATTGTGGAACTGCTGATTGCTTTGCCTGCAAAGGTCTACCTTTGGGACTTGACCTGTCAGCTATTTTAAGGCTGTCATTCTGTCTTTTCATCTCCTCTGAAGCAGGCAAATGCCTGCCAACAGAACCAGGGACAATTCCTGCCAGATTACAGAACACTTCTTCTTTTAAAACAGAATAGCCAGTGTTCTCTTTATCGTATTTATTTGATATGGCATCATCTGTTGGCTCACTCAGTTCTGCACAATTAGCTGATGTCTCCTTCCTTGGGAGCCCAACTTTGAGACTTCCTTTTCCATTTTTGTTTTTTTCTGTTTTTACATTTTTTTCTGAATTTCCTTTGTAAATCTGACTTTTGGAGAAAAAAGGTTCTCCCAAAAGCACATCTTCTGATTTACCAGGATGAGGATCCTTTCTAAGATATGTATTTGCTGTGAAGTTTTCTGCACAGAATGAACCCATTTCTGTAAGATGTTCTTGCTTCTCTTCCCCACTTTCTCTATCATGAAGTTTTGCCCCCTTTAACAAGTTGGAAGTTCCTCTCTTGTCAGTGGAATCAGAATACCTTGTTATCCATTCAGCTGGCGACTCTATTTGTGTTGGTTGTGGATGACTTAACCCTGATATTCTCATGTCTATCTCTGTTTGGAATCTGCTTTGCTTTTCAATGTCAGCGGTATCTGGTGTGAAGAAAATGGTATTTGGAAATGTATCAGCCACATTTACACCTCGCCACATTGCTTTCAGTTTGGTTTTTAAATTGGATTCCAGTTTCTTCCTATGTTTTGTAGTAAACTGTCTATTGATTTTATGTATCTGTGAAACGGGTGCCTTCTTTTCCTTCAGAGTTAAACATTTGTGATTCAATATAATTTTCCTTTCTGATAACTGTACTGTGTTTATCTGGCTTTTAGAGTCAGATAAAACATGCATGAAGAAATCTAAAGAACCCAAGAAGCTTGCAGCTAAGTTTTCTTGTACCTCTTCCTTTTCCTCTGTAATATGACCATGATTTTCTTGGAGTGTTCTGTTAGATAGAGTTTTTAAATAGGATTTAAGTTTCTTCCTATGTTTTGTGGCAGATTGCCTGTTGATTTTATGTATCTGTGAAATGGATGACTTCTTTTCCTTCCTATGTAAATATTTAGAATCCAGTATAATTTCTTTTTCTGATAAGTTAACTGTGTTCATCTGGTTTTTAGGGTCAGATAAAACCGGCATGAGGAAATCTAAAGGACCCAAGGAAGTTGCAGCTACGTTTTCTTGTACCTCTTCCTTTTCATCTGTAAGACCATCCAGATTTTGTCTGCATGTTCTGTTAGACAGAATGCCCCTCACTGCTGTGTTGAATAAGAGCTTATCGATCACTGATTTGGATGGTAGACTCTTCGCGTATTCAGTGGCACTGAGTAATGCCTCTCCTCTACTTGTGTACCATTGCCTCCCTTTCGTCTTGTACTTAAAGTGGTGTTGCTTTTTCTTTCCATGGTTTTCTCTAGGATATCTTATGATATTAAACAACTGTGAAATTGGCAGTTGCTTTGCCTTCAAAGTTACATTGGCTATTCCCTTATTAATGAAAGCTGGACACTTTTCTTCCCTTCCAATTTGGGATTCCTCTTGGACTACCTTTATATGACTATGATTCTCTGCATTTAATCTGCTGTGCATTCTAGTATTAGGCAAAATAGACATGTGAGGGTTAATAACATTCAGAAGCACACCTGCCACAATTTTATCTTGCAGTATCTGTTTAATTATGATTTCAAAATTGCCTCCCATTTTTTTCCTGTGGTTTGGAGTACCACATATATTGATGTAAGGCATCAGTGAGATTGCTGGCTTCTTTACTTTCATAATTACATATTTGACACTGAGTTCATTTTTTGTTTCTGATAATTTTTTTTTAATTTTCTGCCTTTTAAGATGTGATGAAGTAAGCAAGTGGATATTGAAAGACCCTAGGGAAACTGCAGGTAAATCTCTTTTCACGTCTTCTTTTTCTTCTACAATATGACCATCCATTGTCTTTCGGAGGTTTCCACCAAATGGAACACTATACTCTGTTGTTTCAATTGAAAGTTCACCAACTGCCAAGTTCTCTGGCACTGTAAGTGGATTCTTTGGATCTGCAGCACTCTTTCTGTCTGTAGGTCTATCTGTGCTTTGCTTCACCTTCTCAACTTGAAATGGATCCATCATGGGGCATGGACTAGTCTCCAAAATTGTTTGTGTAGAAAGAGTTTGTGGTTGTATCTCTTGCTCTTTGTTTGGGGCTTTACTACTTCCTGAACTGATCTGTTCCATTTCAAATTTGATGTATTTGGGTCTTTGCTTTAGATGCATGCTGAAACTGAAGTCTTGTGTCAGCTCTGAAGTTGCTTCTTTCTCCTCTTCCTTTCTATCACGTTGTTGTGACTTTTTAAATGTAGAGCTTTTATCAATGTATTCTGCATTCTGTGTTTTCTTCTCATCTGGTAATTTCTCATGCTTTGACACTGAGTGACTGACCCTTATTCTTCTTAATGTGTCTGCCTTTGCTTTTAATCTGCTATGCATTTCTGTATGAGATAGTTCAGAAGTGGTAGTGTAAGTGGCACTGTGAAATTCATCAGACATTTCTTTATCTTGATGCATGTTCGTTATGTTATTTCTCGTGTTGCATTCTAGTTCCTCACTTTCACTTACGTCATCTGTAACATTAAGTATCAGTGGTTTATTTTCCTGCAGATTTACACTTTCTGTACTCACTTGAATTTTTATGGCTCTTAATTCTTCACTGCTTTTGTGCATATTGCTTCCCAGGGAAACTGGCAAATGGACATTTGACAACTCCAGAACAAGTTCCAAAAAATCTTTTTGTCTCTGTGTATTTTCCCTTGGAAAGCACCTTTGCATTTTTGGTGTACTGGTTGGTAAATCCCCTCCACCTGAAAGTTGACGATGGGCATTCTCTGAACTTTGCAGGACCTCCTGTATTTTCATTCTATTGTTCGATTCCACTTTGGGAGAGGAAATGAGCTTCTGCATAGGTTTTGATATAGCATCTTCTAAAGATGTCTTGTGCTTCAGAATATGCAGATCAAATGGTTTTCTACTATTTGGAGCATGAAATTCTGTAATAGCAATTTCCTTTGCTTGTGTAACTGGGTCTTTAAGAGATTCCTTACTTTTCCCATTTGTTTCTACTAGTAAACAAGGTGCTTTTAGTTGATCGGTGTTGACCATGAAGAATTTTTCTAGCTGAGATAAGATTTTTGGTGAAATATTTTTTAGTCCTTTATTTTCATTGTCACGCTCCTTTTCCTTTTTAGTAACACGTGAGATTTCTGTCCTCTCAGCAGCACCCGGATAATTGATTTTCTCTGTATCTGGTGACTTATTTTTCTTCTGCAGAAAATGTCCACGTTTTAGTAAATCTGGCATGAATTTCACTAGTTGTTTTCTGGAATAAGTTTTAACATAAGGCAGAATAAGCTTGGAAACAGAAATAAGATGCAAAGCTACATCTGATATATCTTTCCTTTCATGTAATTCTTTCTTTTCAGTGTTATTCTTGCATCCTAACTCATTCCTATTTTTTCTTAAAGTGTGACATGCTGTGATTTGAAATACTTGTGAAGTTGGTGGTTTTCTGGCTTTTAGAGATGGAACATTAAGACTGAGTTTGTTTTTACTGTCTGGTGTTTTTCTTCTATTTTTCTGCCCTTTAATGGTAGACGAAAGAGGCACTGAGCTATATACAGAATCTTGGTTTAATTCTGATGAAACAATTTGTTGCTGGCCTTGTGGTTTTACACTCCTTAGGTGTGGAATATCTTCAGCAACTAAATCTGGATTCAGAGTTAAAACTAGAAATCCAGCATTCTTAAAAATAGTATCTTGCCTCTTAGTTGAATATTTAATCTTGTTTGAATATTCACCTAAGTGTTCATCAGACTCCAGGCTCTTGACTGAATATTGTGCCTCAACGACTGATGGAACTTCAACAAAATGTTGGTTCCTTTCCAAATCTTGGGACTGAAATGAGTCCTGTGCGCTGCTAGAAAATGGCTTCGTCATCACATTTCGAGGCTGGGCAAAGTCGCTGGCCTTAATATCAGGCTGGCTGTTGATTGATTCTTGGTTATGATTCACATATTGGGCTTGACTAGTCAATTGGGCTTCATAAAGACCCTGACTCTGAATAGTATTTTGTCCTGGAAAAGAATCCTGTGCTTGGACAGAAATAACCATTCCAACGGAAGCTTGGTTCTGACTCAAGGACTCATGAGATCCCGAACATGGGTAAGTACTTTTACCCTCTAACTTAGCTTTTGGCTTTGGAAGAAAAATACGATTTCTCACATTTTCTTCCAGAAGGCTAACTTGATCTCTAGAAAGAAATAAATGGGCAGGAGGGCAAGATGCCGCATCTAGGTCTTCATTTTCTACAGTGAATCTAGAAGCTGAAAAGCTAAGATCAGAAGAAAAGTCTGAATTTTCGTTTTTGTTGGTTTTCATCATTGAAAATAATTTCTTGGAGGAAAATTGTGTTGTTTCATATTCATATTGCATTGTTTCATATTCATTGCACTGTTTCATATTCATTGGATGTCCTGTATGGCTTAGACACATTTCCGCTACTTCTGAATGAAACGACGACAAAGATGAGCTGATGCCATTTGAAGATGGCATATGACTTTCACTAGAGTGACTTACTTGTTCTTCACTTTCAGTAGTACCTGACCTTATTATTTCATGTGATAATAAAATTCTATCTTCAAAGTTACATTCCTTTTCTTCAGATGTAAGTAATGAAGTAATTCTTTTTTCTGAAAAGGTGCCAACTCTTAAATATAAGAAAACAGTGTGCAAATGAATAGTAGGAGATATTTCACATAAGAATTACCTTCCAGATTCAAGAAAATGCCATATAGTATATGCAAAAGATTAGTATAGTGACAAATTGGAAAACCATTATCCACATTACAAAACAATTCATTGCCTAGTCTTTTTACTTAATAAACTAGTCAACTGAAAAAGTGCAGTCAATCAATTATATATCTCAGAGAATATACCTCAGCATCTCTAAAAGTCTATTTTTGAAAGGAGTGGGTCAAGGTTGCTGGATTATTATTTCACAAGGGATACCTTTTCTGCTCTCTACATGAAAGTTTTCACAAAAAGAAAACATTCTATGGAAATGTAACAGAAGAATACCAATCGTATAAACTAGCTGTCTATAGATAAAGCCAGATTATCTTAACAGTTCTTTGTGATCAACAGAAAAGCCTAAGTTTTAGGGAAACATGTCTCAGTACAACGTTGGGCTGGAGTGATGATAATAGATGATGGGAACTTGCCAACATCCATGCACCTCAAATGATTAGTCTCAGTCTAAGTCCAACAGCATCAGCATGATCTGGTGTGATGGTGAATTTTGTTTGTCTATTTCCGGGCAATGATGCCCCGATATAAGATAAAACACTATTCTGGATGGTTCTCTGAGGTGTTTTGGATGAGATTAACATTTATACCAATGAACTGTAAGAAAAGCAGATTGTTTTTCCTAATGTGGGTGGGCATGACCCAATTAGTTAAAGGCCTGGATAGAGCAAAGGACTGACACCTCAACCCCCGGACATACTCCAACAAGAGGAAATTCTGCCAGTAGACAGCCTTTTGACTTAAACTGCAGATTTTAGATTTGCCAGTCACCATAATTGCTTGAGACAATTCTTTAAAATAAATGTCTTACTTTATGTGTGTGTGTGTGTGTGTACACACACACACACACACACACACACACATTCTACTGGTTCTGTTTCTCTGGAGAACCCTGACAAGATGCCTGGAAACTTATTTGGAGTGCATATTCTTTGGTCCCATCCAACCCTGTGGAATCTGAAGTTTTGGAAGTGGGGTCCAGAAATCTGAGCTTTAATAAGCTCTCCAGCTGATTCTGATATACAATGAATTTCGATAGTCACTGTTTGATGGATTGGCAAGCCTAAAGTCAAAAACTGAAATGCATATAAACTAGGTCAGATAATTCTAGTAGCTATTTGTTGAGGGACCACAGATTACCTCATACTTTACTGTAAGTGTGACTTTACTTCTAAATAACTCAAAGTAGTGAAGTCAGTATATGAAATCCATCATGATCTACCCAACTGCAAAAATTATGTGTGCTAAATGATTACTTAGAGAACTGAGAAATAAAAATGAAATGCTAAGTCCCACAATTGACTGAATGGACCGCCACTTGGCCAAGGGGACCCCAAAGAAACCTTAAAAAATGAATTCCTGACCATGATGGGATGGGAGTCGAACAGGCCTTATTCTGCCACCTCCCTCCCTCAATATCATTAGGCTTTCTTCCTAAGGGTAAACAGAGCAGCCCTTTGGAAAGCCTTGCTCCACCCTTGATATCAACCAAGGATCTGATGCTGCCTCTCACTTTCACTTTCAGCAAAACAACCAGCTAGCATTCCTTCCTGATAAGAGACCCCCAACCACAGAGTGGTTCTGGCCAGTCTAGAGAGGATGTGCAGTGGGGCTTTTCATGTCCCCTGCTTCACCTTTTGATGTCAGAGGGACAAAAACTCCACCCTCAGACAATGCCAAAGCTGCCATTTTTTGAACATGAGATCCATGGAGAGAAATGAAGCTCAATTGCTCATGTGGACATTTCTCCTTTCATAAATATTCATGACTCTTCTTCCTTCTATGGACTATGAGTATTATCCACCTCATTCAGCATGATTTCCTGTCTTATTCTTTGTGCCCTCCAATGGCCTGTTTCTGGCTTCTGACAGGAGGCTACACTTCCCAGTCTGTCAGAAAGGATACCCTGAAGGCTGCAGCCCTTTATGAACACCATCATCTCTCAGTTGATACAATGAAATCTCATTAATCTGGATTTGGATAATTAAAATTTGGGGTATTTTAGGCCATATTAATGATTATGTTTTTTCACAGATAACACAAAAATATTAGGTAAATATATAAAATATGTTAGTTTTCAAGTTCTCTCAATTTTTAGAGCACTTATTAACCTCTAATATATAGGCTATTTGATGGGCTGAATTGTGTTTCTCTAAAATTCATATGTGGGAGTTCTAACCCCAGTACCTCAGAATGTGACCATATTTGTAGACATGGCCTTTAAATAGATTATTAAAGTTAAATGAGGTCATATGGGTGGGCCTTAATCCATATTTGGAGATAAGGCCATCAAAAGGTGATTAATTTAACTGATGTATTTATTTCGAGTCAGGCTCTAATCCAATATGAGTGGTGCCCTTGTAAGAAGAGGAAATTTGGACACAGAGACACCAGGGACATGCACATACAGAGAAAAGAGCAGGTGATGCACATGTATGTTTATTGCAGTACTATTTACAATAGCAAAGACTTGGAACCAATGCAAATGCCCATCAATGATAGACTGGGTAAAGAAAATGTGGTACATAAACACCATGGAATACTATGCAACCATGTAAAACGAGTTCATGTCTTTGCAGGGACATGGATGAAGCTGGAAGTCATCATTCTCAGCAAACTAACACAGGAACTGAAAACCAAACACTCCATGTTTTCACTCATAAGTGGGAGTTGAAAAATGAGAACACATGGACACAGGGAGGGGAACAACACACACCTGGGGCCTGTTGGGAGGTGGGGGTGAGGGGAGGGAGAGCCTTAGGACAAATACCTAATGCATGCGGGTCTTAAAATCTAGATGATGGGTTGATAGGTACAGCAAACTGCCGTGGCACATGTATACCTCTGAAACAAACCTGCACCTTCTGCACATGTATCCCAGAACTTAAAGTAAAATGTAAAAAAGAAGAGAAAAGAGCATGTGAGGACACAGCAAGAAAGTGGCCATCTGCAAGTCAAGGAGAGACACCTCAGGAGAAACCAAGCCTTTCAGCCTCCAGAACCATGAGAAAACACATTTCTGTTTTTTAATGCCACCTAAGTTGTGGTACTTTGTTATGGCAGCCCCAGCAATCTAATATAGGCTGTGTACACGTCCTCGTTATCTACCCATTACTTTAAGTGTGTGATCTTTGGTAGAAAGTTCTGTTCTTCAACTAAGACATGATGTCTACCCTCCCACACCTATTGTACCTCAGATCATTAGGCTCAGTAGAACATAGTAATCCCATTTCTAAGTGATTAGTTTAGGAATGGGCATGATCTAATCCTAACATAAGAAAACGCTGAAGCAGGCCAGGTCGGGTGGCTCATGCCTGTAATCCCAGGACTTTGGGAGGCCAAAGCAAGTGGATCACTTGATGTCAGGAGTTTGAAACCAGCCTAGCCAACATGGTGAAACCCCAACTCTACTAAAAATACAAAAATTACCTGGGCCTGGTGGCATGCACCTGTAGTCCCAGCTCAGGCAGTCCTGTAGCCCCAACTCCGGAGGCGGAGGCTGAGGCAGGAGAGTCACTCGAACACAGGAGGTGGAGGTTGCAGTGAGATGAGGTTGTGCCATTGCACTCCAGCCTGGGCAACAGAACGAGACTCCATCTTAAAAAAAAAAAAAAATCCCTGAAGCAAACCATTTCGGAAAATCTAAAAATCCAATGTACGATCAGGAGTCTGCCTTGCTCACTGGGACTAAGCCTGGTCCACACAGTTCTCTCTAGTTTCTCGTGTTACCGCCTGACATATAATTTATTTATTATGTTGTCGTTTATTATCTGACCCTCTCTCACCCTCACACAGTGTTTGTTACTGCTGAGTCTCAAGGGCCTGCGACAATGCCTGACACAAAGAAGGCAATCAGCAAGTATTTGCCAAACGGCCATCTCCACCTCCAGGCTTCTGATTACTAACAACAAACTGCCCCAACTCTTTCCTCAATTTCAATGAGGAGAAAAGAATCCCTCATATACAAACGACTCATAGAAGTGGCTGATTTTAGTGAAGACTTGGAGGCAGAAGCAGGATAGAGTTGATTACAGCCATGCAAAGGGCTCCCATTTAAACATTAGGTATGTCTCCTCATTTGTGAAAGGTCCTTTGGTCTCTCCTGACCAAGGAATCTTAATTGGCTCTTGAGATTTAAAAAAAAAACAAAAAAAAACTCCCCAGTCTCCTAGGAAAAGACGGTCAGTTGTAGAGCCATGGTAACCAGTACCAGAACTGGTTGTCAATCAGTCAATGGCAATCGTGTAGTCACAGTTACAAATAAACAGCAAGTCTGCTTTTAAACTGTTTATGATAACTCTCTTCAGGAAATGCACTTCTGAAACCAACCAGTCAGTGACAAGTTTAAGCTTCGAAAGTCAGGTAGTTGCTGGCAGACTGTCACTAAAGCATGCACCTAGGGGTAAGGCCAACCCTAAAACATACCACTCCCCCAAATCTGATAGAAGGCCAGCCATTTGCTTTGCTTACTGAGACTATGCCTGGCCAGCTCAGCTCCCCGGATTTCAGATACTGAGTGGTGGTCTCATCCTTTATGCCACTCAGTCCTAAGCATCACACCACTACACTTGCACCTCCCTCTGTTCTGCTCCCTTCTTCCCCTCAGCTTCCCCTTTCTCCTTTGTCCCATTTCATAAGCAAGATAAAATCCACCTCTAATGTAGTACACTTTAGCTATTCTGATGCTTAGGCTTCGGCCAATATAGCCTTCTTTCTATTGCAAAATAATGTATTTAAATGTTGCCCCACTATTTACAATAGCAAAGACATGGAACCAACCCAAATGTCCATCAATGATAGACTGGATAAAGAAAATGTGGTATATCTACACCATGGAATACTATGCAACTATAAAGAGGAATGAGTACATGTCCTTTGAAGGGACATGGATGAAGCTGGAAGCCATTATCCTCAGCAAACTAACAAATGAACAGAAAACCAAACACCACATGTTCTCACTCATAGGTGGGAGCTGAACAATGAGAACACATGGACACAGGGAGGGGAACATCACACAGCAGGGCCTGTTGCGGGGTGGTGGATGAGGGGAGGGAACTTAGAGGATAGGTCAATAGGTGCAGCAAACCACCACGGCACACGTATACCTATGTAACAAACCTACCTGTTCTGCACAGGTATCCTGGGTTTTTTTTAGAATAAATTTTTTAAAAATTAAATGCAATCACATTATTTGAAGGTGTCAATGGTAGGAAAACAAAAGATGCTGTTCCAAAAATAGTTCTTTTCTTCTCCAAAAATTCATATTATTTCTTTTCTCTTTCTCTCCCTCTCTCTCCCTTTTTGAGCTGGAGGAGTCTTGCTCTGTCACCCAGGCTGGAGTGCAATGGCAGGATCTCATCTTACTGCAACCTCCACCTCTGGGGTTCAAACATTCTCAGCCTCCTGAGTAGCTGTGATTACAGGCGCATGCCACCACACCTGGCTAAGTTTTGTATTTTTAGTAGAGATGGGATTTCAGCATGTTTTCCAGGCTGGTCTTAAACTCCTGACCTCAAGTGATTTGCCCACCTCAGCCTCGAAAAGTGCTGGGATTACAGGCGTGAGCCACTGTGTTATACATAGTATTTCAACTAATCTTCATGATATTCCTAAGAAGTAATTATTCTAATCCTTAGTTTGAAAATTAAAAAAAAAAAGAGGTATAGCAAGTTTAAGTCATTAGCCCAAGACCATGCCATCATTAAGAGGCAGAACTACAGGGCCAGGTGCGGTGGCTCACACTTGTAATCCCAGCATTCTGAAAGGCTGAGGTGGGCGGATCACCCAAGGTCAGGAGTTCGAGACCAGCTTGGCTAACATGGTGAAACCCCGTCTCTACTAAAAAAAAAAAAAAAAAAAATTAGCCAGGCGTGACAGTGGGTGCCTATAATACCAAGTAGTATGGAGGCTGAGGCAGGAGAATCACTTGAATCCGGGAGGCAGAGGTTGCAGTGAGCCAAGATCACACTATTGCACTCCAGCCTTGGCAACAAGAGCAAAACTCTGTCTCACAAAAAAAAAAAAAAAAAAAAAAAAAGAGGCAGAACAATGATATAAAGCTAGACCTGTTTTAAATTCAGAGTTTGTTTTTTCATCATAATATGCTGGTGCCATAGGAGCAATGTCTTTTCTCTAATCCTTTTTCTTCAACACCACCCCAAACCTCCTCTTCTCAATTAATTTCCCTTAACGCCCCCTAGAAAGGTGCTACCCAAGGATTAACTCCTGTCTAGGCAGGATGGGAATAACAGGACACAGGGATGAAAATCTTCAACGTGTCCTTTCTGGAGGACACTTTGAAAAAGTTCCGTCTCTCTCTCTCTCTTTTTTTTTTTGAGACAGAGTTTTGCTATTGTTGCCAAGGTTGGCATGCAACGGCACGATCTTAGCTCACTTCGACCTTTGCCTCCCAGATTAAAGCGATTCCTCTGCCTTAGCCTCCATAGCAGCTGATATTACAGGCACCCACCATCATGCCCACTAATTTTTTATATTACTAGTGGAGATGGGCTTCCATCATGTTGACCAGGCTGGTCTCGAACGCCTGACCTCAGAAAGGACAGGAGTTTTTTTCAGATTCTAAAGCTGTAAATCCTTTTTTCCTCCATTTCTTCCTGTGAATTCTTCTTGCCTGTTAATGCTCTGGTTTTGAATTACATGTGAACAGTAGCCCAAAAAGGAAATAGGTCACCACGCACACCTAACCCCTGTAATATCTCAAATGCTGACTTTTGGTCTGCCCAGTTGGACTTAACTCTGTCTGCACTACCGACTTGCTGTAGCTTGTGCTGGCATTCCTGTTCCCAACCAGGCCTGACAAGGGTTCTACCTACTCACACCTCTGGGCATTGTTACAGCTTCCCTGAGAACTAGAGTTCCTAGTTTCAAATACAAAAATATCATAACCAGATTAAATGGATAAAGCCCTTTTATACCTGACAAAAGGAAGAAATTAGATGAAGATCAAATAATCCTCTGATTCACACAGCGACTAGTCACACAAGTGACTAGTGATCTAACTGTAACACAAAACCACCCTTATGTGTAACCACCGCTAGTGGTTGTTATCTACAGAACTGAATCCAGACTTTCACACGTGGTGTAGAAAGCCCTCCACGACCTGACTCCTACCTACCTCTTCACATTCCTCTTCCACTACTTCCTAATTCAACCTCAACACTCCAGCAACTCTGGAATAATAGTAATTTCTTGCTGCTGTTTCTGCTCACGTCCTGGAATGTCTTTATCTTCCTAAACATGTTTTCTTTTTGGGCTAATGTTCATTCATCCTTTAAAATTCAGCTCCAGCATAATATTCTTTGTGAAGCCATTCCCAACACCCTAGGCTGACTTAAGGTATCTCTTAAATGTTCTAATATTGCTGTCGCTATGTCACCATATCGCAAGGCAATTACCCTTTGTGTACACATCTCCACAAGAATATAAGCTTCTTGAGAACAGAGACTATCTTATGGTTTGAATCCCAGTGTTGGTGTCCACTATATAGTAGATACCTAATAATCGTCGAATGGATTTCAATTAAAACAGCTGAAATATTGATAGCAACTAGAGTAGTGATTATGTCAGTATTTAATCCCTAGCACTGAGAGAACTTTCCAATTCTGATAAATTCTGATTTTACAAACTCCTTTCATGTCACCCATGCAGCACCTAGCTCTGTGTTTGCTTGGTCCACAGTAAGTGCTAAACAACTGTCTTTTCAATTGAATTGTAAGAACGGATGTATTGGAGAGAGAGTTACAGGAGGAAACCAAGTCACTGATCCTCTTCAAGCCTTATTTTCCTCATCTGTAAAAACTATAAGAATACTATCTACCCTGGAGGATCATTTCAATAATACACAAAAAGCCCTTGACACAGCTTGGAGCATAGCAACCATTTAAAGTAAATGTTAGACTGAATCACGATGCTGAACAGCTAGGAAAACCCTTTTCTGAAAATCCGAAGTAAAGGCAATTTTGAATAGAACACAACCAACCTATTTCATTTAGCTTCAAAATGTATATGTAACATATCACATACCTTTCTTCTGAAGATGAGTTAATAACTGACAAATTCTCTGGAGCTGAATAGGAATAAAAAAGTGACAGTATCAATGAAAAAAGCTCAGATTAAACAAGTTTTATATTAAAATATGAAGTTGTATAATATTTACCAAATGTCATGCTCTTCAGGCAACTGTCTTCCCTCTATTTTAATGGAAAAAAATTGTTAGAGGAATAATCCTGGTATCAAAGTTCACAAATTTTATAAATTATTCTTATGTGTAACTTTGAAAAACAGGGAAAGGGGAAATCAGCCATTTGTTCTTACCTCCTGGACATCTGATCTACCCTTTTCAGGAAGTGTGGGATTCTTCCAAAAGTATGCACAAGTTTTCATGAATATTATCTCAAAAACAATTCCCAGAAAAAATTATAAAGAAAATTTCCATCCAATCATTTTGAATAATCCAAGCCTCCAGAAAGTCCCATAATGTCAAAAATGTATTATCTTCCAGTTCACCCGCTACCCCTTTTTTAAAGGAATAATATTGGTTTGACAATTTAATGTAATATGTGAAAAAGACTGGTGTCTCATTCAGAAGTCCTTGATTTCAGAGGCCCTGAAATATAGAAAGTTGGTATGCCCGACTCATAACCTTGTGTAAACTCAGCCAGTGCTGCTTGGTGTCTTATCAAGGGCAGCAGTGATTGCTCTGGGCCTAAGTTAAGTGAGGTACGTGTCATAGTGGGTATTTAACTGAGCTCATATCAACTTACTTTAGCAATAATGGAAGTTCAGAGGTAAGAAATGTACAGTGCTGAGTAGTTTTTTACTAAAATTCAAAAAATTATATTTTCTTAACTTCATAGAAAGCAACATAATTCTATCATGGATTGCCACTGTCCTATTATAAATATAAAATATATTTGAATTGGTAGAAAGGATTTGATATAACCGTTTCTATTAACACTAGCAATCGTGTATTTTACGCTTCTTTGTGGTCAGGAAAATATAGTCCTTTCTTGAATGAATATAGATAAGGTTGACAGATTTAGCAAATAAAAACATTAGATGCCCAATTTAATTTGAATTTCAGAGAAATGTCAAATAATTTTTTTAGTCTAAGTATGTCCCATTGTGACCATGGAGAATGTATGATGACTTGTCTTTCATGGGCCCCATTTTTTTTCTTAAAATAGAACACATTTTATATTTCTTCTTGCTAGCAGGCTCTGTTGGCACCATTCCCCTTCAACAATCTATTGATATGCTGAAAGCTAACATGTTTTTGGAGTAACCTCCTGGTGAATTTCCTTTTCACCTTGTCTACAGTGATCCCAAGGAGCTACTTGTGAAGTGCTTTCCGATGTCAGAATTAAGGGTGGGGCAGAGGCAGATGTCAGTACAGTACTGCTCACTCTCAAAGTCTAGTGGGTAGACCTGGAAGCTTGCTGAGGAAATACAATTTTAATCACAAGAAAACACGACAGTCTGGACTGGTTATGAAAATGTTAACACTACCTTGGATTTAGAGTACTCTTCCTTTGAAGGTGTAATTCATTAATACTTCCTTTGCAGATGTAATTCATTAATGCTTCACTTTTTTTGGTTTTGTTTTTAGTACTTCACTTATCCAAGGTAGGCTGAGCAAAGAAGTAGTATTCATTACCCCGAAGGAAACTGTTCAGGCCCCTTTTGTCACATCAATTTAAATAAGTGCAACAAAGATTTACAAATTCAGCTGGGTGAAGTGGCTCATGCCTGTAATCCCTAGCACTTTGGGAGGCTGAGGTAGGTGGATGGCTTGAGCCCAGGAGTTTGAGACCAATACTAGGCAGCATAAGTGGACCCCTGTCTTCACCAAAAATTTAAAAATTAGCCAGGCGTGGTGGTGTGCATCTCTCGTTAGTCTCAGCTACTCAGGAGGCTGAGGTGGGAGGACTGCCTGAACCTGGGAGGTAAAGGCTGCAGTGAGCCATGATCCCGCCACTGGACTCCCATCCTGGACAACAGAAAGAGACACTGTCTCAAAAAATATATATATCAGCTCTTACTGTTGCTGAACATTAAAACTCATGAGGTCAATGACATTCTAAATGTTGGAATTTACAGTCCTCCAGTCTCCTGGATCACACATAAAGGTATTTATCATCTTTATTTAAGAATAACTCTTATCTTGAATTTTGTCTTTGCAAAGAATGGCCCTTTAGAATTCCTCTGGATTTTTCTAACACTATGGTAAAGTACACCTTCCCTGTACTCCCCTCCCAACAAAGACAGTTGAGGTAATTGTAGTCTCCTGGGTTTCCCTGTAAAATTTAAGCAGCTGGAAAAATACTCTTACTCTCAGCTACTTGCAAAATTTCTCTAAATCATTTCATGATAACTATTTTAAAGGGATTCGCTGTTTCAACACTTTCTTCTCTCTAGTTCCTTAGATCTTTCCAAGCTTTATGGCACTGAATCCCTAATTAGTATTCCACCCAAGAGCTCTTAAAGAACTGTAAAGGATGTGCTGCATACCACCCCCGCCGATGCTTAGGTTTACATAGAGGTAAGCATTATTCCTCTCCAGGGCTTTGCATGTTTGTTACTTATGTACTTGCTACTAACAAGAGTATACTATCTATTTTTCAGCATAAATGCTTCTGTCCCTTGGACTAGAAACCTCTTAGACCACTGTCAAGTGAACAGCATTAGAAGTAAATACAAAGCAAGATTCACTTGCTTAGAGAGTAAAAAGAAAAAAATATCTTAGAAAGCCCATTACAAACCGTAATACAAAATAGACACTACAAGAAAACACAAGAAAAATTCTGTTAACTTTTTTTTTTAAACTTTCTATTATATTTACCAGTGTTACCATCTTTGAACTACTTGGACTTTACGAACTTCATTTTTTTCTTTACATAATAGAAAAAAGTCCCAATATTAGATATATAAAATAGTCACATAAAGCCAGAGATTGTTCAAAATTGTTAGAAACTCTTTCTTAGTTTAATATATTTGTTGAATAATAAATTTGTAAAGTACTGAACGAGGAACCAAAATATGCTTTAACGTGTTTTGTTAAGATGAGGAAAACAGTCCCAACCTTGAAGGAATTTGTAATGTGAGATGGAGATATGAGTAACTTAATGAGAAGGCAGAGTGCGGTTAACAAAGAAATGAGGAAGATCTCACAGGAGTTTGAGGAGAGATACTTGGTTTGGGGTAATTTCAAGAAAAGCTGGAAAGCGGGGGAAATTTTAAGGACCTTAAAGAATGAGTAGGACTGGGAAACAGGCAAAGATGAACAAAGACAGTAAGAAGGAGAGTCAGAAATACTTCTTCCATTTTATAAACGTTGACATAGTCCATGTTAGTTATTTCATTGTTTACAGGTTTGAAATATGGGAAAAGAAGGCTAAAATGTTGATGGAGCCCTACTGTGAAGCCACCTTCAGAGACCTAACAGTTTTTAAGTTGGAAGTATCAACTGGTGTATCAAAGGAAGGAGACAATAAAACAGGAAAATCAATTAGGCTACTGCAATGATAGATGAGAATTGATAAGGGTCTGAATTAGAGTGGCGGTAAAAAGGAGAGTTAGAGACTGAAACCCAGGATTTGGCAACTGAAAGAAAGCAAATGGCTGAGTGTGGTGGCTCATGCCTGTAATCAGCTGAGATGGGCTTCTTCAGTCCTGGAGTTCGAAACCAGCCTGGGCAACAAAGCACGACCCCTTTAAAATATTTGAGACCTTGTCTCTACCAAAAATTTAAAAAGCCAGATGCAGTGGCAGGTGCCTGTAGTCCCAGCTACTTGGGAGACTGAGGTGGGAGGATCCCTTGAGGCCAGAAGTTCAAGGTTGCAATGGGGTATGATAACACCATTGCATTCCAGCCTGGGTGACGGAGTGAAACCCTGTCTTAAAAAAATTAAACTAGGCTGGGTGCAGTGGCTCAATCCTATAATCCCAGCACTTTGGGAGGCAGAGGTAGGTGGATCACTTGAGGTCAGGAATTCAAAGCCAACATGGCTAAACCCTGTCTCTACTAAAAATACAAAAATTAGTCCGGTGTGGTAGCACACGCCTATAATTCTGGCTACTCAGGAGGCTGAAGAACAAGAATCACTTGAACCCAGGAGGCAGAGGTTGTAGTGAGCTTAGATCGCACCACTGCACTCCAGTCTCAAAAACAAATGAAACAACAACAACAAAACTAAAATAATAAAAGAAAGCAAATGGATCAAGGAGCGGAATGGAAGAGTTAATGGTGAGGGAGAAAGGACTTACAGCTAATCCCAAATATGGTCTGTCCCAACATGGGCACTATTGACATTTTGGACAGAATACTTCTTTGTGTGGCTGCAGTCCTGTGTATTGTAGGATGCTTACCAACACCCCTACCTTCTACCTACAGAATGCTAGTGGCACCCCAACCCTGGCTGTGACAATCAAAAATATTTCTAGACATTGCTAATGTCCCCAGTCCCCAGGCTGCAGACCAGGACTGGTCCTTGGCCCACCAGGAACCAAGAGTGGGCAAGCAAGCATTACTGCCTGAGCTCCACCTCCTGTCAGATCAGCTGTGGTATAAGGTTCTTATAGGAGCAGGGAATGTTATTGTGAACTGTGCACGTGGGGGATCTATAGGTTGCAGGCTTCTTATGAGAATCTAATGACTGATGATCTGGGGTGGCACACTTTCAACTGGAAAACATCCCCACCCCTGCCACCCCCACCCCAGTCAGATTGAAAAATTGTCTTCACGAAATGGGTCCCTGATGCCAAAAAAGTTGGGGACCACTGCCCTAAGGGGTAAAGGTCCCCCACCAGGTGGGAAACATTAGTCTAGGTGAGTAGTTATGAGGTAGGAGAATAGGGTCTGGAGGCAGGAAACCAAGACCAATTCACCCTGACTTCCCACAACTGAATTAATAGGAAAATCCCAACTTTCCATGCCTAAGTAACAAAAGGACCAGAAGCTACTCCCTTTGCAAATCCCCTTTTCTGTGCAGCAGATGGAAAACTGAAAGTACCTCTGATTGTTTACATAGGAGTGTAACTTTGTAACTTCACTTCTCTGACCCGTAGCTTTCCGCAACTAATCATACTGACTGTGGACCACCATTTACATGGGGTGAACACCAAGTAGACAATGGGAAACCTCTAGGTGTCTGGACCCCAGAAGATTCCTCATCCAGGGCTCTTGAGCCACTGCTTGGGCCTCTCCCACATTGTGGAATGTATTATCATTTTCAATAAATCTCTGCTTTCATTGCTTCATTCTTTCCTCCCTTTGCTGTGCATTTTGTGCAATTCTTTATTCAAAACGTCAAGACCCTCTACCGGTTACAGCTATGCCATTAATCAGGGTCTATCAGAAAAGGGCCAGAATGGCTCTTTGACTATAATCTCAGACTTGAAGGGGCTGAACATTTTCCCGCAAGACGTGGCCTATCTGTGCAGGAGAGCAGATGTGACCTTCTTTAAAAAGTTTGTGGCTGGGCGCGGTGGCTCAAGCCTGTAATCCCAGCACTTTGGGAGGCCGAGGCGGGATCACGAGGTCAAGATATCGAGACAATCCTGGTCAACATGGTGAAACCCCATCTCTACTAAAGATACAAAAAATTATCTGGGCATGGTGGTGCGTGCCTGTAATCCCAGCTACTCAGGAGGCTGAGGCAGGAGAATTGCCTGAACCCAGGAGGCAGAGGTTGCGGTGAGCCGAGATTGCGCCATTGCACTCCAGCCTAGGTAACAAAAGCGAAACGTCGTCTCAAAAAAAAAAAAAAAAGTTTCAGATTTAGATATGTCATTTGTATCTTTCTCCAGTTCTATGCTCCCCAAATATGGCTATTCAGTCTTCAAATGTCAAGCCATTACATCAACAAGGAACACTAGTTTCTTACAGACAACTCAGGGGAAAGATCAACTTTAAATGATCATCTATCTACATTACTCCTATATTTAATATAGTATCTTTGGTCATATTATGCCTAAAGTTTAATTTATAAACTCAAATATTATACATCATATAGCCTGGTTAGTAGGCCTTTAGATGTTGTGTTGTACTTTTAACATTATGGTCTGCTTTGTAGAAAGTTGTCCTTTGTATTTTCCTTTTCCCATTTATTTTATTTCTGGTTAACAATACTAATGTTCCCCAATGACCTATAGTTGTTAATAGATTCTATCTTCTTGATAGCTTTGGGTTGTTTTTATGTTTATAATCTTTTGATACGAGTAGTGTTTTAAAATTTCAAATGTTAAGTATTGTTTAGTTACACAATGTTCTTAAAAATTTAGGTTCAGGAAATGACTTGGTCAAAAAGTAACTATTATACAGAGTAACAGAAATTTTAAATTTAGTTACACATCACTTCATTCTATAATACTAAGGATTTGGACATTACCTGGGTTTTCATTCATATTTAGAAAAACAGTATTTTAAATCTACTGATTCCACCAGGGCAGGAAGAGTGTGGGGCCTCAAAAATCTGCAAGCTGCCCAGGCCACTTGAGGCTGTTCCAACGACCTAACATTAAGAGCAGTAGGGAGGATATGCAAAAGATTTACTATAAAAAACCATTTATTATTACAAACTTTTATTTAACATCAGCCTTATTACCTTTTGTGAACACTACAGGAAATACAGAAACTGTTTTTAATATATAACTCAACAGCATTCAAGCTTGAGATGGGGAGATAGCTGAACTTCCCAATGCAACATTAAGTGCCCCAATTGCCTAGATATAGCAAAGGTGTACCAAAATTTAGCAATTATTTATCTCTTTAATCAGAGTGGTCTACCTATTGATTTTACACACGACTTTTTTTGAGACAGAGTCTCACTCTGTCACCCAGGCTGGAGTGCAGTGGTACACTCTGGGCTCACTACAGCCCCCACTTCCTGGGTTTAAGCGATTCTTCCCCCTCATCCTTCAAGTAGCTGGGACTACAGACATGCACCACCACACTTGGCTAATTTCTGTATTTTTAGTAGAGATGAGGTTTCGGTACATTGGCCGCTGGTCTCAAACTCCTGGCCTCAAGTGATCTGCCTGCCTCGGCCTCCCAAAATGCTTGGATTACAGGCGTGAGCCATGGTAACCAGCCTCCCACATTATGTTCTAAGTTCCAAGTTTTTACTCATCTTTACAAACCCAATGAGGTTTGCCTGTAATAAGCCTTCAGTGAACACTTCTTGAATTAAAGATATTTCATTCTAAAAAGTCTTCAGGGTCCCTATATTTGAAACATATGTCCATTCCTATCCCTTCAGTGAGATTTATTAAAAGATTAGATAAAAAGATGTGTACATTTTATAAATCTGACTAGATTAACCCTAACAAAGTTTTGTTTTCCTTTACTGACATTACTCTGCCAAATTTCTCAGTTGTATATCAGTAAGACAAAAGCACATCTGTAACAAAATTCAAATGTTTAATTTTTTTCAAAACTTAACTATACTAATGAAAATAAATTATATTTAGACCACCTTCGATATTTTTACATCATCTTTATACAACTATAACAGTGCTTTCAAAAGACGTTTTGTGAAGGACATTAATTTCACATTTCAAATGTGTTTCAAAAATAAGGGAACATTAAATATCAAATTAGTCTGAAATATTTCTCAATGCTGGGGCATATAGTTCTTTATCAAATTAGCTGTACGTGTATTCAAAATAACATGGCTTTTAACTAATGACATTTCTTGTCCATTTCAGTAATTTCTTGGATCCAAAACAAAATCTGTGTATTTATTTCTTTGAAAACATCATTTGTCGACCGTCCTTTCACTGCCATGGAATGATTTGCCTTCTCAATCCAGTGGATTTTATGGGGAGCTTGCATTTTCTGTGCCACTTTCTCCAACAAGTTCTAAAGAAAAAAAGAAGAGGATACTAGACTAATGTTCTATTGATATTTAATAAAAGGTCCTGTCTCCTCTGCCTATACTGGCATTCATTCACAAGTATTCATTAATTGCTTTCTCACAGACAACTTTCTAGGCAACAGAATGTGCGAGGAAATGTCCACGAACGTGGCAGTCCGCTTCTCTTAGCTACAGCAATACCGCATATCAAGCATTCATTATTGATAATAAAATGTTAAATAAATTGAAGTAAAAAAGTCTATTTTCCCCAAAAAATCTTTTTCCCAAGTAAATTATACGCTCTGGGGAATACGAAATTGTTTGATAATATTGGGCTAATATTTAATAATGTGTAGACATTGCCAACCCTTTCTCAAGAGTCAATTTTAAAACAAATAATCTGCCTGAATGTTGAAATGATTTAAAAAATGTACAGTCTAGTAATCCCCAAATCAGAAGATTCAGATATTAATCCTTCATTTCCCAAATAAGGGTCATATCTATCAGGGAGACAAATTTTGTCACTATATTTCTATTTTTAGGTTCTCAAAAGCAACAGGGTAACCAAAACACAAAACTAGTGTTAATCAAATTAGCAACTTTTAAAAGAGACTGTTGCAGGAAGTATGTTGCTCCCAAGATATGTCTGCCTTTCATTCTCTTTCATTCACACAAACATTGAGTTATAATTCACCTTTTCACACATTTCATCTGCTGAGCCTGACACAAACAGTACAGGCTCTTTTAAACGAAAGAGATCTTCATCTCTGAGTTTATGCTGCTGCTTTGGATGGTGCAGTGGATAAGAAATACAAATGAGACCTCGAACAAAATCATCAGCATCATCTGGCTCAATGTGACACATTACAGAAGCAGCTGCTCTTGAGCCCATTGAACGACCTAAAATCAATTAAAATTAAGTTCAGTTTGAAATATAAACTTTTACATAAAGTAGCAGTGATGGGTGGCAAATTGGATCTTTTACTGTTCATCATATCTGTTTACCAACAAATTAACTCCAAAAGATAGCAATTAACAAGATGTAATACCAGGCTGGGTGCAGTGGCTCACACCTATAATCCCAGCACTTTGGGAGGCCTAGGTGGGCAGACTGTCTGAGGTCAAGAGTTCAAAACCAGCCTGACCAACATGGTGAAACCCCATCTCTATTAAAAATACAAAAATCAGCCAGGTGTGGTGGTGCACACCTGTAGTCCCAACTCCTTGGGAGGATGAGGCAGGAGAATCACTTGAACTGGGGAAGTGGAGGTTGCAGTGAGCCAAGATGGTGCCACTGCCCTCCAGCCTGGGCAACAGAGCAAGACTCTGTCACAACATCATCAACAAAAAACTAAAAACTGATCTTAAGCCAAATGTTAAAAAAAAAAAGGTAATTATTTTTCTGAAGAACACTTAAAAGGACAAGAACAATCCTTATAAAGGAATCATCATATGTGAGAGATGAATAAAAGGAAAGAAGCTCAGATTATAATACATATACATGAGGTTCATATTTGCTTTAAGTATATAAAGTGTTTTAACATTAAAAAGGTGACTTACCAAAACAACAATCCTTAAATTAGCTTCCTATAATCAATTAATTCTCCATTACCTATTCTTATATTAAAATGAGTAATTAACAAGTATTCACAAGTATTATACTTACCTCCAAGAAAAACTCCTGCAAGTTTGTATTCTCCTGATGTCTTTAGGTAATTCTACAAAAAATAAAAAAAATTATCAGTTCTTCACATATAAAATATTCCACTGGAAATGCAAGATATATTATTTCTCATTATGACTGAAATGTATGAAAATCTATGCAAAGATACTCAGAAAATCTTAAGGGATTCTTAAAAGAAGTAATCAGTACTTCCTCTTCTGGTCATGCCTTCACTATTAAATCACATGTTAGGTAATACAGGCAAGTATGTGAGTAAAAAGTCAATCTACCATTACTAAAATATTTAAGCACTAAACTATTTTTACAGAACAAATTATATTTTAAAAAGACCAGTAAAGGCTTCCAACTAGTAACAAATTTGATAGTGTTAACATCTAAAGTTCTGAAAATCTTATTAGTAAGCTTGAAATTATTTAGATCGAGGTGTCCAATCTTTTGGCTTCCCTGGATCACAGTGGAAGAAGAACTGTCTTGGGCCACACATAAAATACACTAACACTAATGATACCTGATGAGCTAAAAAAGGAAAAAATTGCAAAAAAAAAAATCTCATGTTTTAAGTAAGTTTGCAAACTTATGTTGGGCCACATTCAAAGCTGTCCTGGGCTACAAGTGGCCCATGGGTTGGACAAGATTAATTTAAGGAAACTTTATTGTTATCCAGAGATTTTAAGCAACATATACAGAAAACAGTGTCATATTTGTATATGCGTAGTATGGTAGATGAAATACTCTAGAATGCTAAAGCTATATGCTAAAGTTACATAATTCCAGTGAGAAAAATCATTAAGTAGTTTAGAAGTTTCCTTACACTTCTTGGCAATCATGGAGGAACATTTATGATGTAAGCATTCATCTCCATGGAAACTGATGACAAGGGAAATCTGACCACTGAAAAGCTTTCATGTACTGCTGGGTTTTCTAAGAATACGCTCATTCAAAGATTTTTAAAATTAAACCAAATGTCTACTAATACAATTTATCTTACATTTATTAAGTATTTCAAACAGAATTCTGTTATAATAAACATAAAGAAATTTTCTTACCAAAACTGATTTATATGCCTTAATTCTATGTACAATATTAAGGCCTTTGCAGGTAAATCTCAGGCAAAAAAACCCGTGAGATGCAAGATGGGATGCCAGTGACATCAAATGAGGAAGATTCATATCTCCTGATGCTCCATGTGTAAGAATTATTCCGTATGTTAAGTTCTTGTTAGGTACCAAACAAACAGCATCTAGTAATTTATTTCCAAAAGGTATTTTTAATTTAACCTGGAATTCAAGAGAATAAAGGGATCAAAAATTACTTTCTTGCCTATTAAGACAACTGAACAACTATATACATGTTTTCTCTGTGTGGTTCATAATTCAAGTCATAGCCTCCAAATAAAAAGTAGTGATATTAATAATAGTATTTAAGTGCTTACTGTGTCGGGTGCTATTATAAGCGCTGTATATGTATTAACTTATTTAACCTTTCCAACAATTCTATGAGGCAAGTACTATCATCATCCCCGTTTTATAGATAAGGCACTAAATTATCTATTTACAGATGATACTTGTCCAAGGTTATATAGCCACTAGCTAGGATTTAAACTCAGACAGTCTGCTCTAGATTCCTCACTCTTAACCACTTATGCTATACTGCCTCCCACAGTGAAAGTTGAAAATAAGATTACTCTGAAGCCATATAATTACAAATAAATAAACAAAAAACCAGGAACCCTGAAGATGCAGAACATATGAAAATATTACCTCTGTATGACTCATTTTCACTGTTGAATAACAAACTTAAAGTGCATTTACATCTGAGAAGCAAAGGACATCTCCCTGAAAAGAAGATTCTGTTGTGAAAGGTGAGTTGGCAGACATGGATATGACACAAAAAAGTATGAATGAACACATTCAGCAGCTAAAATAAACATTTAGAATTACTTCCCTAAAATCTGGTGTCTTTACATGTACATTATTCTATGGGCACTCAGAATTGGTTAGAGGGCCAGGTGCAGGGTTGGCAGATGTTATCGAAGATGAAGCAAAGGTAATACTTTGACATGGAAACTGTAAGGTAATTCATATCAAAGTAGGATGCTGTATATTGGAAAAAATGATAAAGTAAAAAAAAATATATATATATACATTTTTCTAAGAATCTTCATTCGAAACAACTATCCTAAACTTAATTTCTCAGCATCTTACTAACCCATTTTCTTCATCATTATAGTTCCCAAGCCTTCCCATCCAGACCTTGTCACGTAACTTTATAGTGCTGCCAGGAGACAGAGTATATATGTCTTTACCCTATTTGCTTTGGACTTGGCTATGTAACTTGTTTCAACTAATGGAATGTGGGTAGACATTTCAATGTGTGACTTCCGAGCTAAGGCATGGCAAACTTCCAGAAGCCCTCTTGAACTTTCACCCTCAGTCATGAGAAAAACATACTCTAGGTAGTTTTGCATTTTCAGCCTTGGTCTTAAAACAAAGACACATGGAACAGATCTGAACCCAAAACTGAAATCTGAAGTCCAGACTAGTCTAACCAAAATCTAAACAACCGCTAATCTGAAGATCCATGAGGATGAAATGTAAGCCACTGAAATTTTGGGGTTGTTATGTAGCATTCCTTCCTATGTTAAGAGTTTAGGATCAACATCAGGATCTCCACTACTCACTCATTTTTTTCCATTAACATTTACTTATTCATTCATTCATTCAATAGGTAACAATAACATGGTTTAAAGTTCAAAAGGTACCAAGAGTATGTAATGAAAAAGTCTTACTCATTCCACTTTTGACTTGTCATCAGATCCCCTCTCCAAAGGTAACCAATATTACCTGCTTCTTACTTATCCTTCCAGATAGCACTGAACTTATTTTCACACAAGTGTAAGTGTATGTATAAGATAAATTCCTGGGAGAGGAATCACCGTGTCAAAGGGTTTGTTCATAATTTTTTACAGAATTTTTTTTTCACAGAATTTCCTGAGGTGAATATATTTCATTTCTGAATAGGTATCGTGTGCACAGGGTACATTTTTAAAATGTAAACAGAAGTCAAAGGATTTGTTTATAATGTTTTACAGAATTTTTTTTCATAGACCTTCCTGAGGTGAAGAATGCATTTCATTTTTGAATAGGTATCTTGTGCACATGGTACATTTCAAAAGAAAATGCAAACAGAAGTTGCCTTACACTCTTCCCCCAGCCTCCAAGTTCCTTTTCCTTCCTAGAAACCACTATAACCAACTCACTATGTACCTTTCTCCATCTGTTTGCGTGTGTGTGTGTGTGTGTGTAAAATTTTATTTCAGCCTGGAGGGCGTTAGTCTGATCTGACTGCAGAAGTTCTGGAACTGAGTGGGAGAAGGGGGATGAAGGACTTCAAGCTTCAGTGTCCCTGTCTTCATACATGTAGCCCCATAATTAACTATGCCCGGGTTACTCAGTTCAAAGATCCTGTTTTACTTTCACAAGAGAATAAGCCTCCATCCAGTCTTCTAACAAGGGGAAAGGCAGTCACCAACAGCGTGAAATGGGGAAGGGGATCTGGATATCCAATTGCTTCTCAGATTTCACCTAAATCACCTCTCTTTAAAGTTCCCTACACCCACCTCCTGCACCACCACCACCTTCATTCCCAGTACCACGGCTGTCCAATGCTGCCAGTTTCCGTGCAGTTTGAAGATTCTGTGGTTAATACAGGGTTTACTAAGATAGCTGCGTTTTAGAGCCTGCTATTTGATGGTCAGTGTTTCCTTTCCTATTCTCCCACTGTTGGGGGGTTTATTTTTTGTTTTTATTTTTAAAATCCCCTTAATGTAATTTTAGTAAAATTTCAGGAAAGAGTAAATTTAGATTCATGTACACAATCACTATCTTAGAATGCTTCATTTTTTTTTTTCTCACTCCGGGGCCCAGGCCTGAAAATTCAGTGGCACAATCATAGCTCATGGCATCCTCGAACTCCTGAGCTCAAACGATCCTCTTGTCTCTGGAGTAGGTGGGACTACAAACGCTCATCACCACACCCACTAATTTCTTAAAAATGTTTCTGTAGTTTCACAGGCTGGTCTCAAACTCCTGGGCTCAAGGGATCCCTGTGTGTTGGCCTCCCAAACCGCTGGGATGCCAAGGGGTGCGCCACCTTGCCCGGCCTGCTTTACTATACACACTTCCCGATGAACAGAGTGTTCTTCACGGTTGGTGCACACATGCTGGTTTACTTCAGAAACACTGAAAATGCCCCATAACACAATCCCCAACCAACCTGCTCTAGATCGCCTGAGTTTGTTTCTGTTTGTTCTTTTTTTGAGACGGAGTCTCGCTGTGTCGCCCAGGCTGGAGTGCAATGGCACAATCTTGACTCACTGCAACCTCCACCTCCCGGGTTCAAGCGATTCTCCTGCCTCAGCCTCCCGAGTAGCTGGGATTACAGGTACCCACCAACACACCCGGCTAACTTTTTTGCATTTTTAGTAGAGACGGGGTTTCACCATGTTTGTCAGGCTGGTCTCGAACTCCTGACCTCAGGTGATCTGCCTGCCTCGGCCTCTTAAAGTGCTGAAATTACAGGCGTTAGCCACCACACCCCGCCTCCGTCGTCTGGGTTTTCATTTCTGGCTTTAGGTTCATAGAGGGCAGGGTTTGAGGCCTAGCCTGGCCTCAGTGCCCTCAACGGCGACGGTGAAGATGACCGGCTAGAGCTGCCGCGCCCGCGAAACGCCAGCGCCAGTGGCGACCGGAGCGCCGGCTCCAATGGCTGGGCCGTCGGCGGAGTTCTAGGCCAAGTCCTGCTAAGAACGGCTGGGCGATCACCGCCGACGCCACGGAGCGGAGACACCACAAGCCCCTTCAACTTTCAGTTAAAAACGTTCGTGCCTTGTTAGGTCCACAGCATTACGTTGGCGATCGTGGGGCAAACAAAAGCGCTGAGTCCAGTTTCACAGGGGGTCCCGTCCACCACCCCAGCAAACATGGAGCGAAAATTCAAAGCGGGTCTCATGGGCGTGCGGGGCTTGGCGGCGCTCGGGCTCGGGATCCGTTCCCTCCGCAAATGCGCGCTGCCCGGGCCGTCCCCAGCGACCCCTCTCCACTCGGAGGCTGCTTCGAGTCAGTCACCGGGACTGGCTGACGCGGTCCAGGTTGGCCCCGTCCGGCTCTCCCCGCCCGTACCAACCCCACACTCCGCCCTCCTACTCGGCGAAGCAGAGGAAGCCCCCACCGGGCACCGAACTGAACGGAACGCCTCCCGGCTCGGACCAACGGCGACACCCGTGAGCCTCTAACGCTTCAGTCGGGCCTGCCGGACGCTCTCCCCGTCCCCCAGGAAGCTGTCCCTCAGCCAGCGGCGCCAACCGCCACCGCCTTACTTACCGGGGAAGGCAAAAGTGGCCGTGGGCACCCAACCGCCCTCACTCCCTTCAGGGAGCTGATGAGCGCGCTCGAAGCGACCGCCTAGCTTGCCCCGCCACTACGTTCGACTACGGCGCACGCGTGTGCAGGCCACGCCCCCGGCTGCGCGGGCCGGGCCGCAGAGCACGCCGGGAGCGTGAGTCTCCCAGCCCGCTACAGCCAGGAGCGTTCGGCGGGGACAAGCAGAGCCAGGGGAGGGCACCAGGGTGCGCCGCCGCCACAGCAGCACGCGGACGGCTGGAAAGCCAGCCCCAGTTACCTCCTCCTCCAGCACTGCTCCACTCGAGGCCCTTCCGCATGCCAGCCACCTCTCCATTCCGAGGCGGGATCAGCTCTCACCCGTCTTTTCCTCACACCCGCAGTCGATTTGTTAGTCCCGTTAGGGTCAAACGCTTACAGAATCCAGCCGCTTCAGACACTTCTACATGGGGTCCGGCCCCCTGTTATCTTTGCGGGGATAATTCTGACAGTCACTTAAATGGTGGCTTGGTACCATCTTGCCCTCGCCTGGCCCTTGTCGGCGACGCCGCAGCCACGTGGATGCTGTGGAAACCTAAACACACCCTCCCACTTCCCAAGGTTCCGCGCTCATCCCCAAAGCCAGAGTCCGGAGGTCGCCGAAGCCGTCGCAGGCGATCTGTCCCCCACCTCTCCCCTCTCCATCTGGCTCCTTTTCTGGAGGCCCCAGGCAGCCCGGCCTCCGCTGTCCTCACCACCACCCACCAGGCGGGACCCCACAACGACGGGCTTTTGTCCCGGCTGCTCCCTCCCAGCCTGGGCCGCGTCTCCTCGGGTTGACATGGGCGCGGGGTTTTCACAGCGAGGCCTCCCGGCTCTTCCTGTCCTTCCCCGGTCAGTGTCTCCTCACTGCACTATCAGCTCCCAGGTGAAGACAGGGTTGCGTTTTGTACATTTTTATTTTATTAACCGTGAACCTCTTGTGTACGAACAAGGCTCGGAAAAAAAAATATTTTTTGAGGGAATGAATCTTCCCCAAGACCAGTGCAGTTGGCACCTGCCCTCTTTTCTGCCACGGTGCATGTAAGAAAATGCATTCCACAAAACCACGGAGTCACTGTCATCTATCCCAAGTGTTTCCCCGGATTACAAACTCTTAATACTTCTTTGTCTCCTAATTTTTTAGCGGTGTGTTTTAAAACAACTTTCTTTACACGCCATAAAATTCACTCATTTAAAGTGTACCATTCAGTGATTTTCAGTTATTTTAAAACCATTTGCAACCATCACTATAAGAACATTTCCATCATCCCCCCCAAAAAGTGTGTGCTCACTTACAGTTGAGGCAGGAGATCAGCAGGACTTGTTTCCAAGCACTGGTCACCACCCCAATGATCGAAACAAGACCAGGTCACAACAGGACGCTCTAAAAAAAAAACCGGCCAAAACTGCCCTAAAGAAACCGGCCCAAACTAGCTAAAACCAGGATGGCGACCAAAGTGACCTCTAGTGCCCTCACTGCTTATTGTATGCTAATTATAATACTTAGCATGCTAAGACACTTCCACCAGCGCCCTGACACTTTACGAATGCCATGGCAATGCCCAGACCTTACCTTATGGTTTAAAAGGAGAGGAATCCTCAGTTCCAGGGGAACTCCCCACGCCTTTTCTAGAAAATTTGTGAATAACCCACCCCTTATTTAGGTAAGATGAAGGAGTATGTATAAATATAGCTAGCCAGTGGTCAGGCTCCCCGGCTCATGCCAGTAATCCCAGCACTTTGGGAAACCGGGGTGGGTGAATCACCTGAGGTCAGGAGTTGGAGACCAGGCTGCAACATGGTGAAACCGGGCATGGTGATGGGCACCTGTAGTTCCAGCTACTCGGGAGCTGAGGCAGGAGAATTGCTTAAACCCAGGAGGCAGAGGTTGCAAAGCCGAAAAGATTGCACCACTTCACTCCAGGCTGGGCAACATAGGGAGACTTCATCTCAAATGTATATATATATAGCTAGCCAGCAATCCATGACTGTTATTCTGCCTGTGAGGTAGCGCTGCTCTGTTTACCAAAAGCAATTTTCCTGTGTTTCGTGGCTCTGATGTACTTGCTTTGCTTTCATTTTATTGCCAGCTTGCTGTTGAATTCTTTCCTGTGCAAAGTCAAGAACCCTCTCAGGCTGAGCTCCAATTTTGGGGTTCACTGGCATTACCGCCATTCTCTGTTCCTACCCCTATCCCTGGGCAGCCACTAACATACTTTCTGTCTCTCTGGTTCTGGACAGTTCATATAAATGGAGTCATATACTGTATGGTCATGTGCCTCTAGCCTCTTGCACTTAGAATGTTTTCAAGGTTTATCCATGCTGTGACGTGCATCAGTATTTTGTACCTTGTTACAACTTATGTTTTTATTGCCAAATAGTATTCAGCAATTTTGAGTATCCATTCACCAGTTGGTGGACATTTGAATTATTTATACTTTTTGGTTATTATGATTAATTCTGCCGTGCCATTCAGAGACAGATGGTGATGTAACGACAGGACCAGAGAGACTTGAAGATGCCAAGATGGAAGAGGGGTCCCAAGACAAGAAATCTAAAGGAATGCAGCTCTAGAAGCTGGAGATGGCAAGGAAAACGTTTCTCTCAGAAACTCCAGAAGGAATCAGCCTGCCAACACCTTCGCATTAGCTCTGTGACGCTGGTTTCAGACTGCTTTTCCAAAACTGTGAAAGAATAATTTGTTGTTTTCCACCACTAAGTTTGTGGTAATTTATCACAGCAACAATAGGAAACTAATACAAAAGCTTTATTTATGAACCAAAAATGGAATTGTATATATGCTTCACATGTAATGAGATACTCTTAGTTTTTTTCAGCCACTTAGAATGTGGAAATCATTCTTAGCTTGCAGGCTGTACAAACACTGATGTTGGCTCAGATTTGGCCTGTGGGCTATAGTGTAAGATATCCTAAATTAAATATTAGTGCAATTAATTCAGCTGTGTATTACAGTAATATTATGTAATAACCCTCAGGTTTCTATAATGTTTCAAAATTAGAATGCTGTTAATGGAATCCATTACAGATTAATGCAGCAAAAACAAAGCCAAATAAAACATGAACATTTCAATAGATGTCTTAAAAACATTTAATAAAATTTAATGCTTTGCCTATTAAAAAAGAAAATGGGGCTGGGCACGGTGGCTCAAGCCTGTAATCCCAGCACTTTGGGAGGCCAAGGCGGGTGGATCACGAGGTCAAGAGATGGAGACCATCCTGGTCAACATGGTGAAACTCCGTCTCTACTACAAATACAAAAAATTAGCTGGCCATGGTGGTGTGTGCCTGTAATTCCAGCTACTCAGGAGGCTGAGGCAGGAGAATTGCCTGAACCCAGGAGGCAGAGGTTGTGGTGAGCCAAGATCGCGCCATTGCACTCCAGCCTGGGTAACAAGAGCGAAACTCCGTCTCGCAAAAAAAAAAAAAAAAAGGAAATGATTCAGTATTAGGTTGGAAATGTATTATTTTAATAGTGGTTGTTTATCATAAACTATACCAAACATTTACCCAACAGTGAAAAACTGTAGCATCTTTGATCATCCAATCTAAAGTAGCTACCACTATCTACCTCACTTTTTCTTTATAATACCCTGTTTTCATTTATCACAATCCATAATTATCTTGTTTAGTTTTTACTTGCTAATTTTCATTCTTTTCCAGAATAGACAGCAATTGGTCACTTCTGTATCCTTAGGGCATAGCACACCATCTGGCGCATACTAGGTGCTCAACATTTTTTGAACGAATCCCCATTTGTAATGCTAACTTCATGTGTCAAGTTGGCTGATCCATGGTGCCTAGACAATTGGTCACACATTATTCTGCATGTTTCGATGAGGGTATTTTGGGGTAAGATTACCATTTAGGTCAGTGGACTGTGAGTAAAGCAGAGTGCCCTCTGTAATGTTGGGTGGAGGGGCTCATCCAATCAGCTGAAGGACAAAGTAGAACAAAAGACTAGCCTCCCCTGAGCAAGAGGGAATTCTGTCAGCAGACAGCCTTCAGCCATGAACTGCAATACTAGTCTCTCCTGGGTCTCCAGCCTAATGGTCTTAGGACTTCAACTTCAGATTTTGGAATTGCTAGCCTCTATATAATTGTGTGAACCAATTTCTTAAAATAAATCTTTGCACTACACACACACAAACACACACAGCCCTATTGGTTCTATTTTTCTGGAGAATCCTGACTAATAATATACCACTGAAGCCTGAAAGACAATAAGAATGCTTGTCATCACCAGAGTCATTCAACACTGTGCTAGAAGTTCCAGCCTATGAATTAAGGATAGAAAAAATAAGATATAAATACAGTAAAGAAGATATACTGTTGCTTTCAAATATGATTGTTCTTGAGAAAAACTAAATGAAATGTATTAGATTTAATAGAATTGTTCAGTAAGGGGTTAAGTACAGAACACATAAAAATCTATAGTTTTCTTAGCTACATTAAATAACCAGCCAGTGAGACTCTGTCTCTACAATAAAAAAAACTCATAATCTTTTGAGCATTAAAAGAGACTGAAGGCCGGACGCGGTGGCTAAGCCTGTAATCCCAGCACTTTGGGAGGCCGAGGCGGGTGGATCACAAGGTCCAGAGATCGAGACCATCCTGGTCGACATGGTGAAACTCCATCTCTACTAAAAATACCAAAAATTAGCTGGGCATGGTGGCGCGTGCCTGTAATCCTAGCTACTCAGGAGGCTGAGGCAGGAGAATTGCCTGAACCCAGGAGGCGGAGGTTGCTGTGAGCCGAGATTGCACCATTGCACTCCAGCCTGGGTAACAAGAGTGAAACTCCGTCTCAAAAAAAAAAGAGAGACTGAAATGGGAGTCTAAGACATGCCATATAGTAGAGTGTATGCAGCAAATACCACAGTACTAACTCCAAAATATATGCCTATGAATCCACCAGGAAGTTGGACATCTTAGTAGAAAAATAAGTGAACATTTAAAAAGATTAAAAATTTTACAGGAAAGGCAACACAAATGGCTTATAATCATAAGGTGGTCAGCATCATTAATAATCAGAGAAATGAAAATTAAACATAATGTGTTACCATTGTGTACCAATTAGATTGGCAAAAAATTTGTAAGTCTGATAATATCAACTATTAGCAAGAAAATAAAACAACTGGAAATTCAGTACAGCTCTGGAAGGAGCATAAATTGGGACAACCAATTTGAAGTCATTTAATATTATTTAGTGAAATCACAGATGTACATTCCTTATAACCCAGTAATTCCACTTCTAATCAAATGTGGCCAAGAAACATGAAGACGAATGTTCATTGTAGCATTGATTGACATTTCCCCCAAATGGGAGGAATCCAAATGTTCATCTGCAATGGAATGGTAAAATAAAGTAATCATATTTGTATGGTGAAATACTGTCCACATATAAAAATGCATAAGGCTGGACACAGTGGCTCACACCTGTAATCCTAGCACTTTGGAAGGCCGAGGTCAGCATAACACTTGAGCTCAGGAGTCTGAGACCACCCTGGGCAACATGGTGAAACCCCATCTCTACTAAAAATACAAAAAATGAGCTGGGTGTGATGGCAGGCACCTATAATCCCAGCTACTCAGGAGACTGAGGCAGGAGAATCGCTTGAACCTGGGAAGTGGAGGTTGTAGTGAGCCAAGACTGTGCCTGGGTGACAGAATGTGACTCCATCTCAAAAAAAAAAAAAGGCAAGTAACAACAACAAAAATTTGATATGATTCAATTTATATCAATTTCAAAATAGGCAAGAATAAACTGTATTGCTTAGGGAAGTATATGTAGGTGGTAAAACAAAAAGCAAAAAAAGATTATCACAGCCATCATGTTAGTGGTTGCCTGGGAGCAGAGAGGAAATGTGATAAGGTGAGGCACTGTGGTCACTTCTAAGCAATGTTCTATTTCTGAACCTGAGTGGAAATGTCAAAGCAAAACCAGAGCTGGACAATCGTTAAAGTGGTAAAAACGGATGTTATATTCAGGATTACTGCAACAGGGGAAAAGACACTCCAATATAGGATGGGGCTCAATGCTGAATACAGCATGGTTAAACGGGCATTTATAGTTAAGGAGCAGGGTGGAGGTCAGTGGATGAAAAATTACTAAGAGGAAATGCATCAGGGTAACAGAGATTCTGGTTAAATAGACCTCATAGGATTCTAGCTGAAAACAGGCCAGCATGATCAGACATGATCTGCTGGTTGGTAGAGGATGAGGAAGCAGATAGATACAAAGAATAATCACATATGGAGGGTGGGAAATTTTTGTGAAACAGACTTAGGGTTCTTGCTAAAATTGGATTTTATAAGACAGTCACAGATAAGCCTATGAACAAGGTTCAGGAGACTGAACCTTGTCATAAAAGGTTTGGCTATATCTCTACCCAAATCTTGTGGCAGGCCAGGTCTCACTAATGCAGGCCTCCATAACAACTGTTTCGGTAATGACTGAGTGGTTAAGTTAAATATTAAAAGCCAGTGTCCTTATAAAAAGGCTGGAATGTAACAAAAGCCCACCAAGAGTTTTGCCTAGGCCTTTCCTGAACCTTAAAGCATGATTAAACAAGTTTTACTGGGGGTCTGAAGAAATTCCCAAGGCCTCAACAAACAAGTTTATTGGGAGTCTGAAGGAACTCCCCACACCTTCGTGATTTAGTAGGAGACAAGATAAGGGTAATCACCCCAGTGCCTGGACCCATTTAGATCAAGATTAAGTAAATTTACAGAGGCTCCAGAGGAAGGTCTTCAAGACTCAGACCTTAGTTATAGATTAAAGAAGTTAATCACTTAAATCTTTAGATGAATGCACACTTACACGTAGACATATAGCTTGGAAGGTATATAGGCTCTGGAAAACTTTGTAATTTTAAGTTGGTCTGGTGATAATTTCCAAGCCTTCTCCCTGTAGCCAGTTACAGAAATAAAAACTCTCTTCTTCCCCAGTTCATCAGCATCTTGTTATTGGGCCATGAGAAATAGTGGCCTGACCCTTGGTTTGGTCCAGGAACAATCTTGAACTGTAGTTGCCATAATCCCTATGTGTCATGTGGATGGACCCAGTGGGAGGTAATTGAATTATGGGAGCAGTTACCACCATGCTGCTGTTCTCATGATAATAAGTTTTCACAAGATCTGATGGTTGTATAAGGGGCTTTTCTCCCTTTGCTCAGCACTTCTTCCAGCTGGCATGTGAAGAAGGATGTATTCACTTCCCCTTCCACCATGCTGTAGGTTTCCTAAGGTCTCCCTAGCCCTGTGGAACTGAGTCAATTAAACCTTTTTCCTTTGAAATTACCCAGTAGCAGGCATGTCTTTATGAGCAGTGTGAGAATGGACTAATACATTAAATTGGTACCAAAGAGAGTGAGGTGCTGCTGTAAAGATATCCAAAATGTGGAAGTGACTTTGGAATTGGGTAATGAGCAGAGACTGGAACAGATTGGAGGGCTCAGAAGAGGACAGGAAAGTGTGGAAAAGTTTAAAACTACCTATAGACTTGAAGGGCTCAGAAGATAGGAAGATGTGGGAAAGCCTGAACTTCCTAGAGACTTGTGGAATGGCTTTGACCAAAACGTCGATAGTGACATGGACAATGAAGTCCAGGCTGAGATGGTCTCAGATGGCGAGGAGGAACTTGTTGGGAATTGGAATAAAGGTGATTCTTGATATGCTTTAGCAAAGAGGCTGGCAGCATTTTGCCGCTGCCTTAGAGATCTGTGGAACTTTAAACTTGAGAGAGATGATTTAAGGTATCTGGCAAAAGAAATTTCTACATGGAAAAATGTTCAAGAGGAAGTGGAGCATAAAAATTTGGAAAATTTTCAGTTTGTAACAGGGAGCCGAATGTGAATTATTAAGACCATTGGGGAATGTCTCCAGGACATGTCAGAGACCTTCAAGGCAGCCCCTTCCATCACAGGTCCAGAGGCCTAGGAGGGAAAAATGGTTTTTGTGAGACAGGCCCAGGGTCCCTTCTGCTGTGTGCAGCCTAGGAACTTGGTGCCCTGTGTGCCAGCCACTCTAGCTGTGGCTAAAAGGGGCCAACGTACAGCTTGGGCCATGGCTTCAGAGGGTGAAAGCTCCGAGCCTTGGCAAGCTTCCACATGCTGTTGAGCCTGGGGTGCACAGAAGTCAATAACTGAAGTCTGGGAACCTCTGCCCACATTTTAGAAGATGTACAGAAACACCTGGATGTCCAGGCATGTTTGCTGCAGGGGCAGTTCCCTCACTGCTAGGGCAGTGTGGAAGGGAAGTGTGGGGTTGGAGCCCCCACACAGAGTCCCCACTTGGGCACTGCTGAGCAGAGCTGAAGAGGGCCACTGTCCTCGAGATCCAGAATGAGAGATCCACCGTTAGCTTACAACTTGTACCTGGAAAAGCCACAGACACTCAATGCCAGCTGTGAGCAGCTGGGGTGGGGGGTTGTGCCCTGCAAAGCCACAGGGGTAGAGCTGCCCAAGGCTATGGGAGCCCACCTTTTGCATCAGTGTGACCTGAATGTGAGGCATGGAGTCAAAGGAGATTATTTTGGTGTTTTAGGATTTAATTACTGCCTTGTTGGATTTTGGACTTGCATGAGGCTCATAGCCCCTTTGTTTTGGCCAATTTCTCCCATTTGGAATGGGTGTATTTACCCAGTACCTGTATCTCCATTGTATCTAGTTAGTAACTAACTTGCTTTTGATTTTACAGGCTCATAGGCAGAAGGGACTTGCCTTGTCTCAGATGAAACTGTGAACTTGGACTTTGGGTTAATGCTCAAATAAGACTTGGGGAACTGTCGGGAAGGCATGATTATGTTTTGAAATGTGAGATGTAAGATTTGGGAGGGGCCAGGGGTTGAATGATATGATTTGGCTGTGTCCTCACCCAAATCTCATGTAATTAGATTATAGTTCCTATAATCCCCACCTATTGTGGGAGGTATTGTGGACAGTTACCATCATGCTGACCTTGTGATAGTGAGTTTTCATGAGATATGATGGTTTTATAAGGGGCTTTTCCCCCTTTGCTTGGCACTTCTCCTTCCTGTTGCCAAGTGAAGAAGGACTTGTTTGTTTCCTCTTCTGCCATGCTTGTAAGTTTCCTGAGGTCTCCTCAACTCTGTGGAACTGTGAGTCAATTAAACCTCTTTCCTTTATAAATTACCCAGTCTTGGGTATGTCTTTATTAGCAGCATGAGAATGGACTAATACAGGTGGTCAAGCAAAGAATCTTTGTCAGTGATTACATGAATGTTTTCTTATAATTAAATTGCAGATATATGTTTTATATTTTTCTGTATATATATTTCAAGATTCAAAATAATTTAGAAAAGATTATTTGACTGGAAGATGAATAGAAGGGAATATTAGGTAAAGGAATTTGTAGAATATGATATATGGTTTAGTGTTAATATTTCTAGTTCTTTTTTAATTCTTTAAACTGCATTTCAAAGTGATTTTCATTCATTCATTTACCCATTGTGTTAAGGCCGTTTCTGTGTTGCTATAAAGAAATACCTGAGGCTGGGTAATTTATAAAGAAAAGAGATTTATTTTGGTTCATGGTTCTGCAGGCTGTATAGAAAATGTGGTGCCAGCATCTGCTTCTGGTGAGGGCCTCAGGAAGCTTTCAATCATCACGCAATGCAAAGGGTAGCCAACGTATCATGTGGCAAGAGAGGGAGCAAGACAGAGAGACGGGGAGGTGTCACACCTTTTAAAACCACCAGACCATGTGAACTCACACTAAGAACTTACTTGTTACTGAAAGGACGGTGCCAGGTCATTCATGAGGGATCCACCCCTATGATATGAACACCTCCCACCAGGTCCCACCTCCACCACTTGGAATAACATTTCAACATGAAATTTGGAAGGGACAGACATCAAAAACATATCACTCATTCAATATTTATTCAGTCTTTTTAGTTGCTGGCACTCTATTAGACCTTAGGACTACCCAGAAGAAAGGCTTGGTCTCTGAAGTCATGGCACTTAAAAGCTAGTAAGGGTAAAATATGTACTGAAGGATGTCTAAGCTGAATGAAGAAGAGAGGGTTAAGACATTCCAGACAAGGGAAAGGCATGGGCCAGAAAGGTAAGGACACAGGCATTGAGAGAACAGGAATGGGACTTGTTTTTCCAAAGGACAGGGTTGACATTAGAAAGTGCTGAGAGATTTGACTAAAGATGCAGATGAAGGTCATATAATGACAAGTCTCTTACGATGTATTAGCTAGAAGTAAGTTTGGCTGAATACTCACAATAATATGGACTTAAAAGGAGAAAGGGTTTATTGCTATGTCATTTAAAACCAGTCTGCGCAGGTAGTCTGGGCTACTGTGAGTCAAGGATTCAGATTCCCTATTTTTACTGCTCCCTGTTCCAAACACAGCTAATAATTAGCACAACATAGGACTTTAAAATAAAGGTGGTTTTATTATAAAATTCTAAAAATGTACTTTAAAGTACAGTCATGAGAATACTGCATCATAAGCAGAAATGTATCTTCATACTGCAGACAATCACACAGCAGATTTTATATTGTCCATGGAATTAATACTTAAAAAAAATTCTTCTTTTTGGTTAAGAAGAGTCTTCAGAGCACCATTATTTTAATAGAAGTTATTTTGCACATCAGAGTTCATCTTTGGTCTGCAATTAAGAAGCAAAATATTTAGAGCTATCAAGAAGTCTTACATGAGTGAAGATTTACATTAATTTGTTAATTATTTTCCAACAAAAATGAGAGGAAGCCAAACTGTTGGTAGAGACTCTCAGGGCTTGAGACTATTTCCAGAGGTCCAGCATCAGCTTAGGGTAGAATCAGATTGTGTTTCATAGCCTACTGATAAGGAACCGAAACATCCATGGGCTGTACTACTGTAAAGGCCTCGTGTTATGAACAGTAGCAGTGAGGGGTTAGGAAGAAATCACGAGGCTACCATTCTGGCCCCTATCTTCTGCTAATCAGTGGAAGATACTGACTGTTACCTCCTCTCAATCACTTAGGTGAAGACAAATAATTGAGCAGGAGTGGAGCAAGGAAGCTGCCCAGTGTCACTTGGAGCCAAAGTGAGAAGTGTTCTGATACCAACTCATGGACTGGTGAGGGGGTACCTTTCGATTTGGCAATTCTTGTTTTGTCATTGGTTTTAATGGATTTTTACGGCCTTGGAGTACTGATAGAGTTAACAGTGGTGATGAACCACCTCTGGGGGCCAGTTGGTTATTCGTAAATCAGTTCCCCAAAAAACAAAGACAAAAATAAAGCAACCAAAATTCTGATTTGTAGCATGTGCTGTCACGGTGTAAATACACCTATCAGGCTGATTCCAAGCAAACATTTAATCAGTATGCAAAATTCCTGAAAATGTATCAATGGGTGAGCTCATATAAGCTGTTCTGGTTCTGTCACATCAGTGGGGCCTTGATTACTTTTACAATCTCTTAAGAGGTAGACATAAGAATGGCCAAGTCTGCCTTCTTCTCTTTGGTTGTAATACCACAATTTTGAATTTGTCCATTCAGAAACCTAATTATGTTGTTTAAAATAACATCAAGCCAGCATATGTCACACACATATACACTCTAGTTTATGCAATTTACATTCCTTCAAGCAAACAAAATTCATAATCAAAGCAAGAGACCCCTGCTACACTATATCTTTATATACAAGCACACACAATCACAATCTGATGTTGAGAAGGTTTTTGCTTTGCTATAAACCAGCTAGATGATTCCGAGCATAATTCTTTTTTGGGCTCGGTTTTATTAACCATAAAATGAAGGCATTTACTGGATGACCTCTAAGGTCCTTTTTACCTTAAAAGTCCAGAGGTGAATCTGACTTTAATTTTTATCAATGAGATCCTTATGTAGTGGTATCAACCAATTTCCAATGAGGAATTGGAAAACATCAATAATCACAGTTACATCTTTTTCCTTCTCTAAACTGGGATGATGAACTTTGCCAAACTTATCTCATGAGGAAATGAGGGCATCAGATAATACGCGTGAAAATATTTTCCCAACTGTAAGCATCCATTCAAACAGGGTGTGAGCTGGATTCTGACATTATAAAAGGCTTCCCTCCACTTTGCCACGGAACTACCAAGTCTTCTCAATTAACTGCATTGTAGCGTCCTTTCTTGAGCACTGCTATCTTCTATACCTGTCTCTCCGGTGGACTGAATTGCTTGGAGGCCTCGAGAGGAAGTCAAATATTTGCAGCCTGATTGAGTGACTATAGGAATGAATGCAAGTTTGGATCAATGTTAGTTCTTACTCTGCCACTGGCCATCAGCTCATTTATGGTTACCTTTTTCCTGTGGCAAGTGCAAGGGAAGAGGTCATCCTCTGTCTGTGGTTCTACCCTTTTCATGCCCTCTCGGATTTGGGGTTCAGTCACTTGTAAACTGGCATATTCCTGTTTAAGCAACAATATAAAAGCATTCTTTATATAACACTTTAAGTATATCCGCCCAATGAGACAGGCTAGAATTTATGAAGACTATGATTTATTTAATTTATGTGTGTCAAACTGTGATCTGCATAGTCCATCATATATACCCGTCCTAAACACCAACAGTAGAGCATCTGAGAGGAGGCTGTCCTTTGAATACTGGCTGCCTATTTCTAACAGACATCTCATTATTCTCTCCTAAATTTCCATGACTTTTTTTAAACCATCTTCTGCCTTACAGTAAAAATAATTTTGTACACAATCTTCCCTAGACTGAGAATGTGGAGACAGAGACTATTCTGCCTTCCTTATCATGGTTTGCACAAGCCGCCATCATCATCTTCAATTATCATGTGCTTACTCTGAGTAAGGCACTGTGCTAAGTACCTATGCTAAATACAAGCTCAATGAATGAAAACTGCCCCATGGATCCTTAGCAATTCACATGATAAATCCCCCCAGTTCATTCATTCTACATGGCTTATCCTCTGCATCCCTCCATCAAGGGAAGTTTACAAAATGGGGAGGAGCCAGTGCAGACCAGAAATATACCAATTTTGATGTATAGCGGAGTCTCAGTTATGGGGCTCAGTAGCAGTAACTGTGAGATAAAAATCTTACTCTAGATCTAGTACAATTATTGGCCAAGAACTTGTTTACTACCGCATTAAAAAAATTTTTTTTTTAGACAGTCTCCCTCTTGTCATCCAGGCTGGAGTGCGGTGGTGCGATCTTGGCTCACTACAACCTCCACCTCCTGGGTTCAAGTGATTCTCCTGCTTCAGCCTCCTGAGTAGCTGGGATTATAGGCAGGCACCACCACACCTGGCTAATTTTAGTATTTTTAGAGGAGATGGGGTTTCACCATGTTGTCCAAGCTGGTCTTGGTCCTAACCTCAAATGATCTGCCTGCCTTGGCCTCCAAAAGTGCTGGGATTACAGGCACCTGGTCATTACCACATTTTTAAAAGAGTCCTTCAAATCATCAGATATGCTTGACTACAATCTCTAAATGCTTGGGTCCATAGAAATAATTTCCAAGGGAAGTCATGGCTCATATGGAGGCCCAAACCCACCTGGCACTTTTAGACAAAGAAATGGTAAGGCAGCAGCAATGTAACACAAAGAGAAAATGCAAATCCACGAACCGTAACTTCGCAATATTGGAGGCCAATTTCTTAGTCAAACATCACATAGTTCTCATATTAATGCTTCTCACTTAATATTATAACATTTTCCATTAGTTAATCTTTGGTTTTCAACTTTTTAAAAATGATTACTTAATATTTGTCTCTGATTTTCACCCATAGAAGTATATATATATCTCCTTATAGTAACATATGTTTAGAAATTGCTAAGTAAAATATTATTTGTTCTTAATATGTCTAATTATAAGTTATATGATGATTTAGAAAATACTGACCTGGAAAAGTTTGAAATAATAACAGAATATGTCATCGCCCATGAGATTATTTCTTGCAAATTCTTGCCCTGCTTTTGCTATCTTTTTGGCCTACAGAAAGAACAACAACAAAATTCTTTAATAGAATCCATTTTTTCCATGCAGGCATCTGCAGACTGCTCTTCGGAGTGCATACACATTGGGACAGTATCTTTGTGGGTAGTCTCGTGATAAAACAATGTTTAACACAGTATGTTTGTTTAAATCAGAGGGAAGTTTCTAAGACTTGAAAGTTCGAGAAATCATATTGGACCTTCTAGAATTAAGCCTCTCTTAGAGAGACAAGGCTACACCAAGCAAAGTAACAATGATTTTGTAAACTTAAGATTGAAGGTTAGCACTCTGCCTTCACAAATTTCAGCAATTAGCTTAAAGTTAATTGCATTCCATGCCTCTTTACTTATTTATACATTTATGTCTGCATCTACTTCTGAATCAATCCTTCATTTGAACCTGTAGCCAGTTAGTGGCTCCTGCCAGACTGGCCATCTTATAATTTTTGCATTGCTGGTGGAGGCAATACTTGTGGCTCAGAGCAACCCTACTGACAGAGAAAGTGTAGTCAATGCCACAGTTTAGCTTTTCGTTGTTGTTTTGAGAAGGAGTTTCACTCTTGTTGCCCAGTCCGGAGTGCAATAGTGCGGTCTTGGCTCACTATAACCTCCGTTTCCCAGGTTCAAGCAATTCTCCTGCCTCACTCTCCTGAGAAGCTGGGATTATAGGCGCCTGTCACCAAGCCCCAGCTAATATTTGTATTTTCAGTAGAGATGGGGTTTCACCATGTTGTCCAGGCTGGTCTCAAACTGACCTCAGGTGATCTGCCCTCCTCGGCCTCCCAAAGTGCTGGGATTACAGGTGTAGCCACCATGCCTGGCCTAGCTTTTTGTTTGACATGCAGAGTGGACAGTTAATGTAAGATGCAGTGTCTGCTGTGTTCAGCCCAGGGGAACTGCTGTGCCATCCATGGGCAGGCAGCTTGTCATTTACAGGCCAAAGTCTAGGATGTGGGCATCCTGGATGCTCTACAGGGATAATACATTTCAAAGGGACCCAGGATATTCGGAAACGAGTGGAAATAAGCCTTCGAGGGGACTGACCTTACCTCTTCATCGTGATCTTTTGCCCATTTAAGTTTTTCTAGCAGATCGCTCAGGTTGCTCTTAACTGGAATGTAGTGTTTCCAGGGCTGCAGCTCATTGTAAAAATGTTCATAGTAGATGGAGTCCTGCTTCAGCACAACACTGTCACCAACTAGTAAATACGGCAGGCGATAAGCCGCTACAGTACCATCGATATTTATTTGATACTTATGCTGCAAAACAATAGTAAAGTCTAAGAACCTCCATTAAATTTCCTTTTCTCCACTCGATTCCCCTTCTCATCCCACACATAAACCCTTGCAATCCTGGGACACTTTGGCCAGCTTCTGCGCTCTGCCTTTGCCATTTAGTAAGTATTATACCACAGGTGATCTACAGCTAAATGCTCATTTTGATTTGCTACTAAATTTTACAAAGGAGGATACAAATCTAGTGTCGAAGCAGTTAATAAGATCACACTGTTGTCCTAAGGCTGCAATATAAGGAAGAATGCATTTATTTGTGATATTTTGTAATTCTCTTACTACTTTATTGATTGCAAATGTGCCCCTAATGATGGCATATTCTAAGCCATGTTAACTGTTTTATTTATTTATTTATTTGTTTGTTTGTTTCGAGAGAGTCTCGCTCTGTTGCTCAGGCTGGAGTGCAGTGTTGCAATCTCAGTTCACTGCAGCTTCCGCCTCCTGGGTTCAAGTGATTCTTGTCCCTCAGCCTCCCAAGTAGCTGGGATTATAGGCATGCACCACACGCCTGGCTAATTTTTGTATTTTTAGTAGAGACAGCGTTTCACCATGTTGGCCAGGCTGGTCTCGAACTCCTGACCTCAGGTGACCCACCCACCTCAGCTTCCCAAAGTGCTGGGATTACAGGTGTGAGCTGGGGTTACAGGCATGAGCCACTGTGCCTGGCTAACCATATTTTTTAAACACCAGATGGCCACATGTGTCTTAAAGAAATTAGTAAGCTTTGTAGCAAGAACCCTATGAATAGAAATATTCATAGAACTTTGGTAATCTATCATCTTTAGTTGCAGAAAATTCAACAGGTACAAATAAAGCTAAGGCATGAAGCAGCGCCCTACACCGAGGAAGGATGGCTAGTATCCTTTCACTTTGGTTATAATCATTTCTTTCAAAAATTGTTGAGATATGCATATAGAAAAATACTGACAATTCAACTTATAACATTTTTTAGGTCAACGTGCCTCCACACAACCCATTAAAAGAAAACCTGGTCATCCACAGGGCAGACAAAACTCACTAATCACTTGCCTTTCCACATATAGAGGACAGATGATGACATTTTTCCCACCTCCTCTTTGTACCATGTGGGACTTCAGAAACAACTCTACGGTCTAAAGAGCAGGGTGCTGCCTACTGCATTAAAAAGGGAGTTGTTAGAAAAAGGATTACTCCCTAGGAAACATGAGCAATCCACATTCTAGACACATAAAGGAAACCCTAATTCCCAGGCAGAACACTGGATGGGTTTCAAGGCATTCCCAACCAGGCCTAAAAAGAAACAAGTAGTTTATATCTTACTTATTCTGATGTGATAACATGGCTCTGGGGAAAAGTATTTGTGAAATGACCTACATGTGTGTATTAATAAAAATGAATTTGGAGGTGACATATACTTATCTCAAGGGTTAGCTGGAAAAAAAAATTATAGCTCTATCTAGCCTCCAAACTCCCTTGATACACATTTAATGCGAAGACCGGGCAGTGAGGGCAGAGCCTGGTTGCCAAACTAGTCCCCAGCACCGCCATGCCACAATATTCACTGTTTTATGCCAATTTCTCCCACCTCTTGTAACTTGCAGGCCTCAATTTCCCTTCCCAAAGCACTATGTACAAATATATTACAAAACAAAAAAGATTAGCCACTGATTAAGTCATACCTTGAAGAAATCAAAAAATGAAATGTGCTTCACAATGGGACCATATAGGCTTTCATTGTGTTTAAAGAAGAAAAAGTTGGTGAAAGCAGCATCTATGAGTTCTGGGTGTTTTCTACTGAGTTTAACCAGCTCGAGTCTCTCTTTGCGGCTGTCTCGCCCTCTCCAGAGAGCTGTGGAGTTTTTGCTTTCCCAGGGCGGACCCGTGTTAGCTTGCACAGACAGCATATCCAGACTTACCCTAGAAGACAAAGTGCAACAGATTTTCCTCCCAAATCATCCTATCACAAAGGTTGTTGGAAAAGAACTCACCAAAGAAAGAAAACCAAGGCTCTGGGCCAACCCTGACTCATCTCTCACCGGCCCATGGTTTCTAGAACAGAGTCAGTCAAGTCGTAGGTGGGCATCACAATATCCTTGGAATCTGTGGAGCCACACCAAGAAAAGATTGGATGGATGTTTGAATTGGATTTCTTCTTCTCCAAAGGCCAGTCTCCCAAATTAACAAAGAACTCCACATCTGGCATCTTCACCTAGAAAAAACAAAACGAAGAGCTTATTTGCATTTCCTGCATTAGATAATACATTGTATTTATCAATTTAAATTTGAAGTTGCATTAATGAAAGGTCAATGTAACATTTTTCAGGTAACAGTAATTACCTTGGTTTGAATAGTGGATACATTTTCAGAATATGGTCACATATATAAACATTCTATGCTCCCTACAAAAGATATGAAATGGCAAAAGTAATCTCTGTTCTAATACTGCCAAGAGACTTTAAGATGATCAAAGAAAGAAAGAGAATTATTGGAAAATAATTTTAAAATTAGCACTTGGGACTCTAACCCTAGTTTCTTGTGAGCCAGATGCTTCCATTTTACAAAAACATACAAAAGGAAGGGGGTGGGACCAGGATTTGAACTCAGGAACCCTAACACCAAGGCCGACACAGTAAGTTTTAAGCTATGCTTCCTTCCTCTACTGGCAACTGGCATGAATATGTAAAGAGGACCTGTTTTATCTACTCACAGAAAATGTTTAGAGTATTTATGAAACAAGAGATATATATTTTTAAGGATACATATTTTTATGATATATATTTTTATGTTTAGAGTATCTATGAAACAAGAGATACATATCTTTAAGGCCAGAACAGCACTGATCAGTCTGAGATGCATTTTGAGAAACTGAAGTCCTAAAGAACATTCTCGTTTTCCCATGGATCGACACAGAGGAGCAAGAGAAGTGGGTCAGTACTCTCGTGTCTTAGTCTAAAGACTAAGTTATATGATGCTGAATAACTACCTACATCCAGAATTAACAGACCGTAAGTGCTTTGCAATCTCGAAAAGGCACTATGATTTTCCATGAGTAGTTTAATCAAGATATGCATACAAATTATTCAATAAATGTTATACCAGACTATAAATAAATATACATTTGGTAAAAATGCTGGTACGGTCTTTCACATCTGCCATTTTAACATCACTTTCAAAGTATTCCACCAGAGCCGGACAAAAGCCCATTATCCCAAGGAATGGGTTCAGTAGAAGGCAAATCCTCTTTGGACTCAAAGTTAGTTTAGTACTAAAATAATGTTATGATAAGGCATTTTTCTTTCCTCTATCAAATATTGTGTCCCTGCAAAAGACAGGCTGAAGTCTTAAATCCTAGTGTTTCAGAATGACCTTATTTAGAAATAGGGTAGTTGCCCATGTCATTAGTTAGCATGAGGTTATACTGGAGTAGGCTGGGCCATTAATCTACTATGCTGTGTCCTTATAAGAAGAAGAAACCCAGAGACATGAGGGGAGAAGCCCACGTGATAACAGAGGCAGAGATGGGTGATGCAGCTGCAAACCAGGGAACACCAAAGATGGAGAGCCACCAGCAGCAGCTAAGAAGAGGCAGGAAAGGAAAGGATCATCTCAGAGGGAGCTGGGTCTCCTGACACTTTCCTTTTTTTTGAGACAGGGTTTCACTGTCACCCAGGTAGGAGTACAGTGGTGCAATCGATCTTGCCTCATGCAGCCTCGACCTCCTAGGTTCAAGTGATCTTCCTGCGTCAGCTCCCCAAGTAGCTGAAACTACAGCAGGCTAATTTTTGTATTTTTTGTAGAGATGGGGTTTCACCATGTTACCCAGCCTGGTCTTGAACTCCTGGGCTCAAGTGATCTACCTGCCTTGGCCTTCCAAAGTGTTAGGATTACAGGTGTGAGCCATGCCACCTGGCTGACACTTTGATTTTGGACATTTGGCCTCCATACCTGTGAGAGAATACATTTCTGCTATTTTAAGCCTTCCAGTTTGTAGCACTTTGTTACAGCAGCCCTAGGAAACTAACACAGGTACCTGACATAACATAAAGCTTCAGAATAACATTATCATAAGGCTCCAGAAGAGAACACCCCGATAGTGTTATAATTTGTACATGTAAAATCTGGGATTAAATGATCTATTACAGCTAAGAGAACATATATACTTACCTTTCTAGTCAAAGAAAGTAGTATGGCATCCATGAAAATTCTAAAACCTACATGTTCACCGTGAGTCTTGATATAAACCTAAAAGAGAATTTACCATGTATTATGTTAGTCTGAAAACACTGGCAGATTTCACTGAGGAAAAGCTTGTCACAAGGCTCATCAGAATGATGTTTGTAGAAGGAGTTAGCTAATTATAGCCAAAACAAGCAAAAAAAAAAAAAAGAAACTCAAAAAACACTAAAACAATCAAGGAAACCTGAACTGTATGTTGTACCTTGTTATCCTTTACGGTGTAGTGACAGAGGCTCTGCCTCTGTCCAAATCTTTTTGGGATTTCTACTGCAATCTTTTCTGGATCCACTATGGGGAAATGTGCCAAATCTCTCTGAATCTGAGCAATGGTTTCTGGGCAGTTCATCTCCCGTAGCCAGGCTGCACTATCTTGCAAAGGACAGTCACAATTCTCATGGTAAACCGGCCCTATTTACAAAAGAACAGCAAAGTACAACAGAGATAATTTCACTCAGCATTTGAAACTTGTAACAAATATCCATCATGTGGCTTCATGAGTTTTGCCTGGTTACATAATAGCATTTTCATTGAAAACACATTTTAAAAGAAACACAGGCCAGCCAGGTTAGCTCACACTTGTAATCCCAGCACTTTGGGAAGCTGAGGTAGGAGGATAGCCTGAGCCCAGGAGTTTGGGACCAGCTTGGGCAACACAGAGAGACCCTGTCTCTACAAAAAATAAAAAATTAGATGGGAGTAGTGGCAGGCAGCTGTGGTTCCAGCTACTTGGGAGGCTGAAGATCACTTGAGCCCAGGAGGTTGAAGCTGTAGTGAGCCACATTTGCACCACTCCACCCTAGGCAAGACAGTGAGACAGTCTCAAAAAAAAAAATAGTAACACATTTTTACTACACTGGGGGCATTGGAAGTAAGTCAGCCTTCTGTTCTGACAGTTCTTCACAGTAAAGTCTTGTGATATTTTCATAATAAGGTCGACTTTGCATGAGTTCAAAAGAAAGCAGATAGCCATGCCGAGGTGGCTCAAGTCTCTAATACCAGCACCTTGGGAAGCCCAGGTGGGTGGATCACTTGAGGTCAGGAGTTTGAGACCAGCATGGCCAACATGTTGAAACCTCATCTTTACTAAAAATACAAAAATTAGCCAGGTGTGGTAGCATGAGCCTGTGATCCCAGCTACCCAGGAGGCTGAGGCAGGAGAATTGCTGGAACCCGGGAGGCAGAGGCTACAGTGAGCTGAGGTTGTGCCACTGCACTCCAGCCTGGGCGATAGAGCAAGATTCCATCTCAAAAAAAAAAAAAGTATAGCCAGGTGTGGTGGTACACGCCTGAAGTCTCAGCTACTTGGGAGGCTGAGGCATGAGAATAGCTTGAATCTAGGAGGTGAAGGTTGCAGTGAGCCGAGACTGTGCCACTACACTTTGGCTTAGGTGACAGAGAAAGAATCTGCTTCAAAAAAAAAAAATAAATAAATAAAAAATGAAAGCCAATAGATACTTGGTTTATGTCTATAGTATATATTACAGTTCATTATTCTTTATGTTCTATAGACCGAAGAATAACCAAATTCTGGTAAAAGGTTATCAGAGGAGTATATTTATTTTAATGAAAGACAAAAATGATATGATTTAACATTTTGATGGTCAATTATACAAACAGGTTCTTAAAGCATCTAAGGTACTTTTCTCAATAAGTAAATCATTAGTAACAGTGAAAATAAACAAGGAATTGCTATTCTTTTTCTTCTTCTTTTTTTTTTTTTAAAGAATTAGTAAGAAGCAAAAGTAGGTGAGTAATCCCAACACTTTGGGAGGCCGAGGGTAGATCGTTTGAGCTCAGGGGTTCGAGACCAGCCTGAGCCACAAAGCAAAACCCTGTCTCTACAAAAAATACAAAAATTAGTGGGGCATGGTGGTGAGCACCTGTAGTCCCAGCCACTCAGGTGGGAGTGGCTGAGGTGGGAGGATAGCTTGAACCCAGGAGGTTGATCTTGCATCACTGCACTCTAGCCTGGGCAACAGAGTGAGACCTTGTCTCAAGAACAATAATAGCAACAAAAAGAAGCAAAAGTAATTCTTCAATTCCATATATTTCCAATTAAGAAAGTATCATATATGAACATGCACACAGCTTGATTAATATATAGCTTCACAGAGTAAATTCTCTATTAATATGTTCCTTGCTCTTTAGTAAATTTGAATTTCCCTTCAAATCTTGAATGTCTTTTTACCAGGACTCATAACTTGGCTTTCAAGTAGAAAGTCTTTATTTTTTTTCTTTCAGTTATATATATATGTGTATATATATAAGTTATTTTTGTTGATGAAATAACACTTATTATTTTTTTCAAATACTGCTGGGATTTGAATGGTGAGAGGATAGCTTGAGCCTGGGAGGTCAAGGTTATAAAATTAGTTCCAAATTACCTTTTAACATATATGGGGATTTGGCGACATGTTGACCTTGGAATTTAACTTCCACCTTCAGATTTTTGTAGCTTGCATACATTCTGTATCTGACTATGAAAGATCCATCCTTTCGGTCTAAAACCTGGACTCCAACTCTAGTGAATTGCTCCTCTGGGGCTGAGACTTTCACCTGAAAGACTTTTTCACCTGGAGAAGATGTGAATCTGTGATGAAAAGAGCAATGGGGAAGATATACAGATTATTTTAAGGAACAAACAAACAAAGGTTATACTCTTCAGTCTGGAAACTTGATTATTCTCTTCCACATTCTTCCTCTAATATATGATTGCTTCTTTTCTCTTATGCTTTTAGTACCAGAATGAATATGTTGGATCAGAGATTAAAAAAAAAATGAGGATGACAATGGCCAAGATAACATGAAACAGTTTCATTAAACAATCACAATGGAATATATTAAGACTACTAATCTATGTAAGCATAGAACATACTCATGCATTTCGTATAGAAAAATATTCTTACCAACCTATTTATTTCATGCCATCACATCTGGATATTTGCGATCAAATGGTGCTCCGAAAGATAATGATCTTATTTTGAAAAATCTCTGCCAACGATTCTTTACAATATCTGCATTATAAATCACGCTCAGGGCTGGCACTGTGGCCCATGCCTACTATCCCAGCACTTTGGGAGGCCAAGGTGGGAAGATTGCTTGAGGCCAGGAGTTCGAGATCAGCCTAGGCAACAAGATCCTGTCTCTACAAAAAAATAATAATAATAAATAAATAACTAGGTGAGGTGGCACATGCCTGTAGTCCCAGCTACTCAGGAGGCTGAGGTGGGAGGATAGCTTGAGCCTGGGAGGTCAAGGGTACAGTGAGCTGTGATTGCACCACTGCACTCTAGACTGGCCTAGGAAGTGAAATCTTATCTTGAATAAAAAGATAAAAAATCATGCACAACCATGGGCCAGAGCAAAGTAGTAGGTAGTGTATCATCTTTTCCCAAATGACAAAATTTACAACCATGCTGCCTTTTCTTTGATTTGACAACCCTTAATTACAATTTTTTTCTGTACAAAATACACACGGTCAGCATCTACCAATAATAAAGACAATCATTTCAGAAGCATATGAAACATGAAACCAAGTTTTAAGGATGATGTTAAGTATTAAATTCATCGGAATGAAATATATGTTCCAATCACATAGGAGATGCATTCTTTGATAATTTCCTTCAGAACTCTAAAGTTTCAAATAGTACTTCACTTGTCTTTTTCACTTTCAAAACATGCTTACCTGCAGATGTCTCCTTGAAAATTGAGGGCCGCACCAGGGAAAGATGAAGCCCATCAAGTCTCTAACAACTAGGCTTACATTCCTTATAACAGCTTATATAAACGGAAAGTAGTTAGAAATAGTTATTTCTAGAAAAGTGGAGGGACTTTGTCTTGTCCTGATAATGTGGGAATCTCAATAGAAATTGCTAGGAGATTATCTTATATTTTATATACAATACATTATACTGCATATATTATAATTCGGAACTATTTCTACATCTACAGAGAAAAACTGGTACCCAAATATCCTGGAATTTAAACTGCTGTAGAGAAACGAGTTATTGGAGAGAAAAAACTTGAAGGGAGAAACAGATTTAACTGCCATCCAAAATAGGTAAGGAGCCATTTCTCGACTTACTTATTCCCTGATGTATCCACCGCCTGAATATAGAAATAGCGGGCGGGAAGGACGACGTGTGCTTTTAGCCCGGGTCCCCATATTTCGCTCTTCTCCGGGCTCAGCTGCCTTTCTCTGCCTGTCTCGGCGAGTGTTGGAACTGTCCCCAGAAAGAAGCAATAAAGCAGCAAAATGCTAAACATTTACAAGACGGACTCTGGAAATGATCCAGGGATAAATGAAGTGTCAGAGGCTCACAAAAGCAGCCGAGGCTTCTTCGGCAGGGGCAAGCCGGAGGATCGCGGTAGCTAACTGCAAAGGGTGCCGCCTGGCGTGCAGGGCCGGCGCGCGGGTCTCCGCCGCCCCAGGACAATTACAGCCGGTGCCGCGGCTCGCGCAGGTGAGGGTCGCCAGGCGTTCTCCTGACCCGGCCAAGAACCGCGCTGCTCCTCTTTCTCGGTCGGGACAATGATGAACTTGATTTGCTTCTGCCAACGGAGCATCATTTGGGAGCGAATCCGTCTCAGGTTACAGCCAAGGTGTAGGGCGAGGGGATTGGCCGGTGCGTCGCGCCAGGCTCAGTAAGGGCTTCTCCTAGTGGATGGCGGGATGGACACGCGTCCCGGCGCCCCGGGCTCCCTGGGATATGTAGTTCGCGACAGGACAAGCGGAAATCCTGCCAGGTTTTTACCACCTCTCTCCCATTTATTTACTTTTCGGTCACCACTTTCGGGGAACAGATAAACACGACAGATGCCCAACAGAGGGGCGCTCGGGTCTGGAAGCACGGCTCAGTTTTTTGCGTTGGTCACCCTGTCCTCCGCACGTGCAGAGGGCAGGCATAAAGCACCTTGAAAGGAAGGTGCTGTCAATGATATCCGACGACCCGTCGCCGGGCACCGCAGTCCACAGCGCTGTCCCCGCGCGCTCCGATGGGACGCGGGACGACGGTCCCAGGGTAACCGGAGGCGTCTCGCGGGCCGCGTGCTGGACGCTGCGATCCGGGTCCGGAGCCGGGTTCCGCCGGGGCGGCAGCGACCCGACTTAGCCGGACCGGCCAGAGGTACCCCGGGGCGGGGGCAGGGGCCGAGGTGGCGGCCAGCTGCGCGCCTTGAGTGTCTGACCCTCCACTGGGCACCTGAGCGCCGCGGACCCGGCCTGCTGCCACTCTACGCGCAGCCAGCTGGGCATTCAAACATTTTATTTAATTAGATACCAGCCTGGGTTGCCAGGGATCATCGTCTCTCCGGAGCCCCGTGGCGTCCGGATGGAGGCCACTGCATGGGTAACCGCTCTCCCGGGAAGGAGTAGGGGGAAGAACTGGGTTGCGGAGGGAAGAGAAGCGCCGGGGAGAAAAAGGCCTAGCCCTCTGGTGAACAAAGCTCGATTAGGAGGTGTCATGTGAATACCGGTGACCCCTGTGAGGCCGTCGGTCTCCACGCCACGCTGGGCAGGGTCCGGCAACCAGCGCGCGGCGGCTGTCGCCTTCCCCTGCACGCCTGCACCCGGGTCCCGGCCGCCGCCAGGTGTCACGAGCGCGCCGCCCCGGTCAGTTCAGTCGGACCTGCAGCCGCCCCCTCTGCCAGGCTCCCTCTTGCCAGCTGCCCCCAAAACCCAGAAGGACCGGTGGCTCCGAGCCAAGGCTGGCCTGGTCGGGCGCCAGGGCCGGGGGTTTCTTTCCTATTTTCTTTTGTGCAATTATCATGATTAATGATATCGACTCGTTTACTCAAACACTCGGATCGGAGCCCCAGCTCTTAGCCCGGAGGCTGCCCGCGGGCACCCATTAACAGCGAGAGTGGCCCCCAGCCCCGGGGCAGGCATAGTCGAGGCGGTCACACGGGGCCTCGGCGCGCTCCCCCTAGCGGAGAGCCTCGTCTTCCGGCCGGCAAGGGAAGGAGGAGGCGGGAGAGTGGCGAGGAGGCCTCGGCTGCCCTCGGGCGCTGCTGGCTGGGGACTTCGGGTCCCCGGGACACCCGCGGGGGCACGGGCCGTGGTGGCTACGGGCAGGGGGCGCAGTCGCGCTCCTTCCTCTCCGCCTGCGCCGCCTTCGAGCGCACTAGCTCTGCGCGGCGTGGCCCGGCCTGCGCGACTGTCACCTCCCTCCCGGCTGCCTCAGAGCCCCGCTGAGCTTGGCAGAGGACGGAGGTGGGAACGCTCCCGACCTCCCCGGGAGCGCGGGCTGGAGGCTGGCGCCGGGCGCGGAGGACTCCCGGTATCCTTTGGCAGGCGGGCGCCTTGGCTCTGGGGACCCGCAGGTCTGAAGGGGAGGAAGGGGCCTGGAGGGCGCGGGAGGACACTAGGTTGGAAGGGTGGCGTTAGCTCGGCCGGGGACTACGCGCGTCTGGTCTCACCTTCCGCTATACATTCGACCCTTACGAGGTCACCCGAGTGCCCCTGCGTCTCAGTTGCCTTCTATACAGAATATATATCAGGGTATTTTGTCATATCAAAAGGCTTTACTGGAGAGATTTTTAGAGATGTTTGGTTCTCTCATAAACTTGATACATGAAAATATACCCTGAAAAGACTATAACCTAGGCGATGAATATTGGCTTTACAAATGGACGTTTATTTTACAGAACATTCAGTGACTTTGAACAGTCGTGACTGGCGGTGACATGCTTTTAAAGCATGCTATTTTATAAAATTTTGCTTTACACAGGAGCAAACCATATTTCTATTGCTTATGACGTGATTTTATGAGTAAGCTATTAGTTGAGCTTCAGGTCCTGCAGTCATTCTTAGTAGTAAATCTTTTTATTTTTTAGTGGAGTTTTGCTCTTACCGGCCAGGCTGGAGTACAATGGTGCAATCTCAGCTCACTGCAACCTCTACCTTTCGAGCGATTCTCCAGCCTTGCCTCCTGAGTAGCTGGGCATACAGGCAGGCGCCACCAGGCCTGGGCTAACTTTGTTTTTTTTTTTTTTTGGTAGAGACAGGGTCTCACTATGTTGTCCAGGCTGATCTCAAATTCTTTACCTGAGGTAATCCACCTGCCTGGGCCTCCCAAAGTGCTGGGTTTACAGGCATCAGCCACCGGGCCGGCTTAGTCTTAATATAGCAGCACCTCACTTGCCTGGAAGAGGGAATTTAAATCAATCAGAATGAGGGCCTATTGTAATGCCTGGCATGCTGCCAGCACTTAAAAACTATCTGATGAATGAGACGTCTACAAATGCTAGGCCCTGGGGATACAATAATCTAATCATGTAAAGACAGAAGCACAGATGGAAGTGTAAAATCACCACCTGGTAAGACCTGTGCGAGGAAGGTACTGGCGTCCGTACCGGGTGACCTGGCCTAGTTTGAGAAGCCAAGAAAGTTTCCACCAGAAAGTGACATTTGAGCTGACATTGGAAAGTTGAATGGGAATAACTAAGTAAGGGAGACAGCATTCAGAGAGCCAAAAAGTAATGTGGAGCTTGGGAGGCCGGGGGAGGGGAATGAAATGGAGCTAACCAGATAGATCTAGGGACCATCAGGAGTTGGCCTTAGGTTCTAAGAGCAGAGGCTTTCAGGCAGGGGAGTTCTGTGATCATATATATGTAGCCAACTTTATTTTCTAGTATCTATGCATAGGTCAGATTAGAAGTGTCAACTCACTGGGAATGGTTTATAAATATACAAACAAAAGGAGATACAAGATGGGTCAAAACAGCGAGGGCTGCGGCCTATTGAGTGGAGGGACAAACTGCCTCTCTGTATCTCAGGACTTCCTGAGGCTATAGTTATAATACAATCATTGATGTCTGTAATGATTCTGTTACCAGTATTATCAGTAATAAATCATGCCTAGTGACTTTAAGAAAGCTAGAATCTGAGCAAAGTACTGAGGATGCAATAATAGAAGCCCCCTTGGCCTCTTGGGGCTCTCACTGTAGTGAGAGAACAGACCTGAGACAGACAGTGTGGAAAGAAGGTAGATACTAGTAGTGTTTGGGTCATGGGATTTGGGTAATTTCCATTTTCCTGGAACATTTTTTGGTACTTTGCATTTTTCTGTAATGTTTTACTTATAAAATCTAAGAATATTATGCAATTTTCAAAGAGAAATTTACTTAAACATCGTTTCCAATGAGAATGTTTCATGCTCTTGGATTTTAGTGACGTTCAATATAAAATGCATCTTTATGTTAATGATCTTCACTTTCTGTTTTGCCAAAACTTCAACCAGAGATCATTCTTGTTCAGTGACCATTATTTAAAACCAAACAAACTCAAAATGCAAAACACCAGTCTGTTACCTTTTTCTCTCTCTTTCCTTTTTTTTTTTTTTTTTTTCTGAGGCAGAGTCTTGCTTTGTTGCACAGGCTGGAGTGCAGCTCACTGCAGCCTCGAACTCGTGGCCTCAAGCAATTCTTTCTCCTCAGCCTCCCAAAGCACAGAGATTACAGGTATGAGCCACTGTTCCTGGCCCACACTGTTACACTTTTTATTAATCGAGTGCTATGTTCTTAATTTAGCTTCCAGGAAGCTTAACCCCAACTTTGGTGCTCAAATGCAGTAATTTCCCTTTGCCTATGTTTCTGATAAGAATATTCTCCATGGCTGGGCATGGTGGCTTGTGCCTGTAATGCCAGCACTTTGGGAGGCTGAGGTGGGAGGACTGCTTGAGGCCAAGAGGTCAAGACCAGCCTGGGCAACATAGCAAGGCCCTGTTTCTTTTCAAAAAAACAGATTATTCTCGTATATATGTTCCAGATGAGCACACTTTAAAAATCCCTGCCTGCTGATAGCCCACACCTATAATCCCAGCACTAAGGGAGGCCAAGGCATGTAGATCACCTGAGATCAGGAGTTCCAGACCAGTCTGGCCAACATGGTGAAACCCCTCTCTACTAAAAATACAAAAATTAGCCAGCTGTGTGGCACCTGCCTGTAATTCTGGCTACTCTGGATGCTGAGGCAGGATAATCTCTTGAACCCAGAAGGCAGAGTTTGCAGTGAGTAAGATCATGCCATTGAACTCCAGGCTGCATGACAGAGGGGACTCTAAAATAAGATAAGATAATCCTGACACTGTCACATGGAGAGCTGGTCCCACAGGCAAAATTCCATTCAGTGTGAGGAAGGAAGACCTAGAAAAGTAGAAGCTAAGTCTGAGATGAGGATATAAAAGGGGCAGTGCCTGGAACATTTCTGTTTCCCCAGCAAACTCACTCCAATAACCTTTGCCTGTTGCCTCTCACCATGACCATATGCTCTTTCATTCCTCACCTCACACAGCCCACCCCCATGCCCCAACACCACGAATACCTACCTGTCTTTCCACCACACTGACATAGAGAAAGGCATGAAGATCACAGATGAGAAGGAGAAAATGCTATGTTAGGACATCTGCTAAGAGTCAGAGCAACTCTGTCTTCCAAAAGACAAGAGTTTGGTCTGAACAGCGCCAGGTACTGAGCTGCCCTCTACCATCAACATTGCACCACCAGATGAATATGGAGAAAGTGTCAGTGCTTCTACCTAAGGCCCGCTATACCTACTCCAAAATTTTTTTTTTAACCAAAAGAAAGTGAAAGTTTTCAAAGTTAAACCATGGGAGGTTCCACCTTTTGTGGTAATGTTCCTGTCCAACTGACCCTCCTGCAAACAATTATAAACTGCACAAATTATTTAAAAACTGAAGTTTTTTTTTTTTTGAGACAGGATGGAGTGTGAGTCGGCCATGCTGGAGTGCAGTGACACAATCTTAGCTCACTGCAACCTCTGCCTTCCAGGCTCAAGCGATTCTCCTGCCTCAGCCTCCTGAATAGCTGGGATTACAGGCACGTGTCGCTACTGCCTGGCTACTTTTTGTATTTTCAGTCATTTCGTATTCACTCGAGACAGGGTTTCACCATGTTGGCCAGGCTAGTCTTGAACTACTGATCTCAAATGATCCACCCCCCTCGGCCTCCTAAAATGCTGGGATTACAGGCGTGAGACACTGTGCCCCGCCTAAAAACTGAAGGTTTGAATAGAGAAAAAGCATGCTTTAAAAGTAAAGTAAATGGAATTTTTGCCTAGCACATGTGGAGTCCTAATATGGAATTCTATTTCCTTAAATGCTGTTAAAGCCATGCCGTACCTTTGCTAGTTTTTCCTCACAGATTAGGATAACTTATGATAGTTATTTTTATTTCTAATTTTTTAAGTAAGCAAATAAGCAGAGAAATTAACTGGTAAAAGTTCAACTCATCACCCAGGGTGGACTGACTGTCTTGACTGATGCTCTGTTGCTTGAGCCCTGAGAAATCCACATACTTTGCCCGGGCACCTTCTTGAGGTTATCTGCTGTGTATCCTGGGTTGGTTCAGTTAACCAAGGTATAAATCTTCAGCTTCCTTCCATGCCCTCAGTTGCGATTTAAGCTTTCTGTTTTCTTCTCCAAAGGAATCAGTTTAGACTTGAAATTCAGTTTTTCCTGAAATCGATCAGAAGTTACTGACACCTTGATTGGATCCGTTTTCTTGTCAGGTGATGAATCTTTGAAAAATTTACTTTCTGTATTCTTTGTTGATTTAAATCTGTGACTATTATTCATCATGTATCCTTTATGCCCGTGGACTTAAAAAACTTGCTAATGCATTATTTTTTAGACATCTTTATATCCATAAAGATATAATTCACACCATATAATTTACCCATTCAGTTATACAATTCATTGGCCTTTAGTGTATTTACAAAGTTGTGTGTTCATTGCTACAATCATTTATAGAATATTATCATTATTATAAAAAGAAACTCCATCGCCCCCAAACCCCAAGCCCTAGGCAACCATGAAGACTTTCATGGAGACTTTCTGTCTTCATAGATTTGCCTATTCTTGATGTTTTATATAAATAGAATCATATACTCTCTGGTCCTTTGTGACTATCTTCTTTTACTCAGTGTGATGTTTTCAGGGTACATCCATGTTGTAGCATGGGTCAGTACTTCATTTCTTTTTATTGCCAAATGATATTCCATTGTATGGATATACCACATTTTGTTTCTGCATTCATCAATTGGTGGACATTTGGGTCGTTTCCATTTTTTAGCTATTACGAATAATGCTGCTATTAACGTTTGTGTGGAGATGTATTTTCATCTGTCATGGATATATACCTAGGAATGAAATTGCTGGACCATATGGTAACTGTTTAATTGTTGGAAGAACTGTTTTCCAAAACAACTGGACCGTTTTACATTTCCACTAGTGGTATCTGAGGGTTATGATTTCTCCACATCTTCACCAACACTTATTCTTACCTTTTTGATTATAGCCATTCTAGTGTGTGTAGGGTGTCATCTTACTATGGTTTTGATTTGTATTTCCATGATGGCTAATGATACTGAGTATCTTTTCACGGGCTCATTGACCATTTCTTTTCTTTTCTGTTTCTGTTGGTTTTTTTTTTTTGAGACGGAGTCTCACTGTGTTACCCAGGCTGGAGTGCAGTGGTGCAGTTGTGGCTCACTGCAACCTCCGCCTCCCAAGTTGAAGTGATTCTCATGTCTCAGCCTCCTGAGTAGTGGGGACTCATGTCTCACCATACCTGGCTAATTTTTGTATTTTTAATAGAGATGGGGTTTCACCATGTTGGCCAGGCTGGTCTTGAACTCCTCACCCCAAGTGATCCACCTGCCTTGGCCTTCCAAAGTGCTGGATTACAGGTGTGAGCCACTGTGCCTCACCTTATTGGCAATTTCTATACAATTTTGGAGAAGTCACTAATCTGATACTTTGCCCATTTTTAAAAATTGGGCTACTTGCTTTTTAATTATTCTCATGCATTATTTTAGACTAATTTTAAAAATAAGATAGTCAGTGTTCATGACTCTAGTCATATTGTAGTTGTAAAATTAATATAGAATAAAAGCATATATATGCATAAAATTGCTATTTTTTTAGTGCTGTTAGTATATCTGGTGGATTGTTGATCATTCTTTTCCTTCCTGTTAGGAGCTCACTTTGCAGCTCTCCAGCTTTTATAGCATGCTGTAAACAATTGTGAAAGTTGTTTTTCAAGAAACAGAAAGAGTTGCAACTTCTTTCTATTAGTAGAAACTTTTACACTGCATTCAATGCCTAACGTTGCAGAAACAGAAAGGTCAAATGATTCTGGAAATGGTGAGCACAAGTCTGAAAGAAAGTCACCTGAAGAGAGTCTACAAGGTGCTATAAAATCTTTCTGCACAAGTGCCTCAGGAGCACCCTTGGGTCCCAAAGGAGATGGTCATTATCCATGGAGTTGTCCAGTGACTCATACTCGGGAAAAAATTTATGCCATCTGTTCGGACTATGCCTTTCTCAACCAGGCAACCTCAATCTATAAAACTCCAAATCCATCCCGCTCTTCTTGCCTCCCTGATAGTACTTCTTTATCTTCTGGAAATAATTCAACAAGATACATTGGTATCCCGACTAGTACATCGGAAATCATCTACAATGAAGAAAATAGCTTGGAACACTTATCCAACAGCCTGGGCAAGCTACCTCTTGCATGGGAAATTGATAAATCTGAATTTGATGGGGTGACCACAAATTCGAAACACAAATCAGGTAAGGAAGAAGCCATGAAGTTCATATGTGAAAATAATGAGAAAACAAACACTGTGTCAAGTTTAATCTTGCCATTACATATATTTTTCTTTTATAATACTAAATAAGGAACATGGCTATCATCTTGTCTGTCATTGTAGTTTTAGGAAAGTAACCTTGACATAGGACATGTAGTTCATTACTAGGTTTCCACTGGAAACTTCAAGCATAACCTTCGTATTAAATATTTTGAGAGCTTTGAAAATCTAAGAATGTTGTAAAATATTATAGATAAACAGATGGTAGCTTAGAAAAGGTTAATAACATGGCTGGAATAACATACTACTGTTTCATAGTTTTATAGGAACATGAAGTCATATTTCCCGAGCAAATATCTCTTTTTCCTACTATATAATGTTTTAGCTTTTTTTGCTGTTAAAAATTTTTAAGCACCCAGCAAAGCCTCCATGTACCACTGAGTGGGCTGTGTACTGCTCAATTTAAGAAGATGCTGTTTACCTAGATTGTGTACAACCTTCACAGTTGCAATGGGATGGTCCTATGGCAAATAGAAATACTTTACACTTCTCTATTTTGAATTCAAAGTAATATAGGAATTTTATGAGGCAGGTACTGTTATCCCCGTTTGTAGGTGAAGAAATTGAGGCTTAGAGGGGATAAATCTCTTGACCAAAGTTGCACAGTTAGTAAGAGGTCAAACTAGGATTTGTATTTTAATTCTAGGCTTCTCTGATGATTTTGTAAAACCTAATGCTTCTGCTTGTTCATCTGCAAAATCAACTCGTTTTATAGAATGTTAAGTAAATTTGTAATTCTCAAGGGTAGGAGAGGGATTTTGCTTTTTTGTCTAAATTTATAACTAACGAGTCTGCAATTTTCCTTTTGTTTTTTGCTTTTGTACAGTTTTGGAATTAGGGGTATGCAAATCTTCTAAGAAAACTTGTGAAGTGTATTTTCCTCCTGTTTTCTGAACATTTTCAGAGAGATATTAAAATCTCTATTTATAATTATGGAGTTGTTTTGATTTCTGTTAATTTCTGACAGATTTTAACTTGTCCATGTCATTAAGTTGTCAAATTTGGGGGGCTTAAAATTAATGTTATCCCTCTAACAGCTAAGGAATCTGTAGTGACTACTACTTTTGCATCCTAATACTGGTAATTGATTTATTTTCCCTATTTTTTTTTAAAACTGATCAGCCTAGCTAGGAGTTTATCAATTTTGCTCATCTTTTCAAATAACCAGCATTTAGCTTTGTTACTTTTCTCAGTTGTTTGCTTTCTATTTCACTGGGTTCTGTTCTTTATTATTTCCTTCCTCTGACTTACTTCGGGTTTACTTTGTTCTTCATTTTCTGACTTCTTAAGATGGAAGCTTAGACCACTGATTTTAGACTTTTCTACCATAAACAGATGATGCTCCAAATTGCTCGTTAAGTACTGCTTTAGCTGCAGGCCACAAATTTTGAAATTGTTCTTATTATTTAATTTGAAATATTTTCTAATTTACTTTGCAATTTATTCTTTGATACGTGTATTACTTATGTGCATGCTGTTTAATTCTAGATATTTATAGTTTTTCTAAATATTAATTTCTAGTTTAGTTCCATTGTGGACAGAGGGCATATGCTCTCAGTCTTTATAAATTTACTGAGACTTGTTTTATGACCCAACATGTGGTCTATCTTGGTGAATGTACCATGTGCACTTGAAAAGAATGTGCATCTGCATCATTGAGAGTATCTATAAATATTAATATGTCAAAGTGTTATTCACATCTTTTGTGTCTCTGATTAACTTGTGTCTTCTTCTGTCAATTGCTGAAAGAAGGGTGTTGAAAATCTTCATCTATGATTGTGAAGTTGTCCTTTCTGCATTTAATTTCTTTTTAAAAACTAATACATGTTTAATAACATAAAATTTACCGTCTTAAAGATTTTTACTTGTGCAGTTTAGTGGCATTAAGTACATTCATATTGTTAGGTAACCATCATCACTATTCATCTCCAAATCTCTTTTTACATTCCGAAATAAACTTTGTACCCGTTAATCAATAAATCCTGATTCCTTTTCCCATCTTCAGGTTCATGAATTCTTTCTTCTGCCTGCTCAAGTCAGCCTTTGAATCACTCTAGTGAGTTTTTCATTTCAGTTATTATATTTTTCAGCCCAATAATTTTTTTATTTCCTTTTAAGTTTTCTGTTTCTTCATTGATATTTCCATGTTCTTCATCTTTCTTTAATTCTTTTAGCATCTTTAGGATAGTGATTTTAAAGTCCTTGTCTAGCAAGTCTGCCATTTGGTTTCCCAGAGATGGTTTCTGTTGGTTTACATATTTTTTTGTTCCTTTTGATGGACCATATTCTGTTTCTTTGTGTGCCTTGTGACTTTTGTTGTTGTTGTTGGAAACTAGACATTCAAATGTTATTTAATAATGTAGTAACTCTGGAAATCTATTCCCGTCTTTCCCAGAGTTTGTCAATTTTAGTTTTTGCCCTTCTCTGTGACTCTCTTCTTTCTGCGTTCCCTCTCACCTCACTTTCAGTGATGGTGATTGTACAGGACTCTGAACTTTGGTTCTTCCAGTAAAAAAGACAGTGGATTTTCTGCCTTAATTTGCTCTTCTCATACCTTTTTCTAAAAGGCAGTGTGGTGAATTCCTGTGTGTGTGTGTGTGTGTGTGTGTGTGTGTGTGTGTGTGGTGTTAAGGCTGTGTGCATGTGCTGTGGGTAGGGTGAGGAATGGAAGCAGGAACTTGGTAATGAGAAGGAGCAGTGGTTGAAGGTTCTTGAAGCTGATGTGAAAGGAGGCAGAAGGTGCAGGTGTTGCTCTTTTATGTTCCCATCTCAAACTTAGCTTTCACTTTTATGAGGCTTCCTTCCCTTAAATTGAATGAACTTTGCCTGTGAGACCAGCTTCTTTTGTGGCAGTGCGGGGCTTTTATGAAGTATGCTTATTTGGACGGATCCCAGGGGCAATCCTAGATTCAACAAAAAGAGAATAGGGTCAAGGTCATGGAACCCTAGAGGAAAGTGTGAGTACAGTCAAGGTCACACATTTCCATGTTTCATTAGCCTTAAAATTTTAAGTGGATGGGAAAACTACTTAGGGAATTAAGTCATTATTAGGCAGTGAAGACATTCAAGAAATGTTAGAAACTCATTCTTCTGTCATCTGACTCTCTAAGAGTCATTTTACCAGTGAAGGAAATTTGGCACAAGGAGATTTGGTGCAGTTACTCACCTTTGTCAGTGATGTTCAGGTCTGTGAAAGTGTGTTCTCTGTAAAAGCTTAGACAAAGTAATTAAAAGGGTCAAGCACGGTGGCTCACACTTGTAATCCCAGCATTTTGAGAGGCTGAGGCAGGAGGATTGCTTGAGCTCAGGAGTTTGAGACCAACCTGAGCAACATAGCAAGACCCTGTCTCTACTAAAAATGCAAAAATTAGCTGGACACGGTCATGTTCACTCGTCGTCCCAGGTACTCTGGAGGCTGATGTAGGAGGATTGCTTAAGCCCAGGAGGCGGAGGTCGCAGTGAGCGGAGATTGGGTCACTGCATTCCCGTCTGGGCAACAGTGCAAGACCCTGTCACGAACAAACAAAAAGAATAATTAAAAGGAAGGTGGAACATTGTTTCTTGACTTTATAGTCTTCATTATTATTACATTTTTACAGAAATTCCCTGTATAATAATAGTTCCTGTGTTCCAGCTGTTTGTTGGTGCCAAATGGTTTCAGTGTAAAGCATCTTGAATGAACAAAACTGATCTCTTCCCATGTTTGCTTCCTAGGCATATATGTATATAATCTGCTTTCTAATTTATGAATGACTCATAAAAATGAAATATTAGCCTTCATTTAATTTTTATAACAAAACTGTTGTAAAATAGAATATGTGTGCAAGATTCAAGTATTTGAGCATGGCTATCTGAAATCTTAATAGTATTTTAATAAAATGAGGTGTGGATGTTATTTATTGATATTTTACTTATATGACTTTTTTACTAGATACTTCACTAACATCATTCAGAAATAAAAAATATAAAAATTAAAAAGTATAGCATGGATATCCCATTCTCCGTGATGTGGTTATTTCACATTGCATGCTTGTATCAAAACATCTATGTACTCCATAAACATGTGCACCTACTATATACACACAAAAATTAAAAAAGTTAAAAAGTATAAATTCTCACTCTTACTTTTGGCTCCGTTTTGTCTCAGCTTCCCATTCTCCCTTCCTCAGTAGAAACCACTGTTGTTTGTCTTGAGGGTCTTTTGGAGAATGTATGTGTGTGTGTGCATTTGTGAGTGTGTGTGTACATGCATACATGCACAGAGGAGGCTTTGATTTTCATTGCAGTTCCTGTACTAAAGTTGCATTGTAGTAATGTGCATGTGTGCATCCTTCTTCATTCTATCATCTCTGTAGGCCCAGAGATATTTTTAAACATCATATCATCACATGATTGGATCCGGTGCTTTTACTTTTTAACAGAGTTGCATTGATTTTGGTTTTACTGTTTTCTTCACTTTTTGGAATGTGGTCTAGTTAAATGTACTACTGTTGACAATTTGATTTTCTAGATGTGGCTAAAGATTTAGTGATTGATTGTTTTGCCAGCTAAGTGACTAGCTCTGGAATTGGAGTATAAGAACCTGATATAAAATAGGATTCATGGTTGTTTAAATTTGTTTTTATTCTTTCTTTCTCTTTAAGGTAGGGGACTATTATTGAAACTACATGTATTACTTTGTTGTGTTTGCAAATAGAACCAGTGGCAGTTATTTATTTATTTATTTATTTTTTATAGTTGCGAAGTAGAAATGATTATAAAACCAGAGTGGAGAAGAATGAGACCTTCAATTTTCAATTTATACCCTTCTATATTATTTGCATTTTTCAGCATGAGTATCTATTATACTTTTTTAGGTTTTTAATGAAGCTTTTGGTTCAAACAATAAACTCTTAGTACATCTCTTTTTTTTTTAGTTTTTTTTTTTTGAAAGGAGAGAAGGAAAGAAAGAAAAAAAGAGTGAAGGAGAGGAAGAAAGAGGAAGAAAAAGAGGGAGAGAGGACAGGAATATTGCTTGATTCTAAAAATGGGTATTAATAATGGCCGATCAATATTTTGTGTATTTAAAGTGGAGAATGTATATTTTGTGTATTTAAAATGAAGAACTCTATAAATATTTATTAAGTTTACTTTTCCGGATCTGAGTTCAAGTCCTGGATGTCCTTATTAATTTTTTGTCTTGTTGAGTCTAAATCTCTTTATGGGTCTTATGTATCTGGGTGTTATTTATTTATTTATTATTATCTTTTCTTTGCACTCTCTCAGCAGAATTATTAAGGCAGTTACTTCTTAATTTTGGTGCATAATTAATTTTTGTCATTTCAGTTTACTTCATCTTAAGCCTTTTGCTGATTTTGTACCCTTATCTTCTAGGCAATGCAAAAAGACAAGTTTCCAAGAAAAAAACTTCAGATAAAAAAGGAAGATATCAGAAAGAATGTCCTCAGCATTCTCCTCTTGAAGATATTAAACAGCGGAAAGTATTAGACCTCAGACGATGGTGATGTTATCAGTTTTAATTTTTTTCATTTTTGAAATATCTAATGTATGTTGGCAATAATTTAGCAGTTTACAAATAATACATTATAGGTATAATAAATATTTTTAGTTCTAAAATTATGACCAGGATTTCTGAATATTTAAAGTCTACCACAAATGTTTGAAGTAGATTAATAATGAGCTATGCTCGTCTTTCCCCAACTCGGCTGATTATTTGAGTCATTTGTGTGATTCTGCGTAACTGCCATCTAGATTTAACAACGATTAACCTTTTGATGTCATTAAATACTTAGCTTTTCTTTGCTGAAGAATTTTCAAGTAAGTGACTGATATTTATCATATTTCATCTCAAGTTACCTAAGTATGCATCTCTAAAAAATGACTTTTTTCTACTTAACCACAATACTTTTGTCATATCTAATAAGATTAATAATATTTCCCTAGTATCTAATTCCCAGGCTCAAGTCACATTTCCCAGATTGTTCTGAGAAGGTCTTCACATATTTTTGTTCAGAGTGGAACCCAGTTGTGAACCACATGTTTGCTTGTTGTGACGCATAAGTCTCTCAATCTATGACAGTCTCCACACCACCTTCCCCCTTTCCCCCTTGTCTTTTTAGAATTCTATTTATTTTAATTGACAAACAAGAATTGTAAAGATTGACTTATTGAAGAAACTTGGCCAGATATTTTGTAGAATGTCCTATATTCTAGATTTGTTCTTTCCTTTTAGTTTCCTAAATTAGTCATCTAACCTCAATATTTCCTGTAAACTTCAAGTTGAATCTAAAGACTTGATTAAATTCCAGTACAACATTTTATGTCAGAATACTGCTTGAGTGGGCCTTCATACTTCAAACGTTTCACATCAGAAGGCACATAGTATCTGATTATCCAGTATTAGCAATTCTAAGTGATTATTGGGTTCAGGTGGTGATAGCTGTATTCTACATTTACAAGTTCTTTCTTTCCTTTCTGCTACCCTCAAGTAATCAGTAGGGTGACAGAGTGGTATTAGGTAATAACCAGGTTCCATCAACCTTTTACCTTATGATTTTAGCCAGATGTATTGACAACCCAAACCCATTGATGGTCCTTGTCTGAATCTTTGCTGCAAAATGGTTATATTTCAAAATTCTATCTTTTTAAAAAATTTACCTTTATTACCCAGTCTTCTTCTCTAACTTTCATTCATCAACTGGGGCTATTTGGTTATCTTAAAATACAGTTCCTAAAGAAAACAAATTTAATTCATGCCAACTTTTATGTATTACTGACTCTCATTTGAGTCTTTAAAATTCATTTGTATGACATTTTAGAGATACATTTTTATCACTTATTTAATAAATATTGGTCCCTTTGCTGTAGGCTGAGAAACAGAGATGCATCCAACATGGTCTTTGTTTTCCCAAGGCGTCAAATCTAGTTGAGGAGAAGGACTAAACAAAAAAATATTAAATATATTAGGCAGTTTGTCAGGTGATGGGTATGAATCCATAATTAACCATGAAAGGAGGTAATGATCATCAAAATGCTTTACTAAGGTCCTGGGTCTTAAGGGAGGAAATATGAAGGGTTGGAGGGGTGAAGGGTCTTCGAAAGGATTATAGGAAAGGGTCTTTGGAATGTGGGTAATGAAAAGAGAATAGCTTGTTTAGAGTGAGACTCAGAGAAGCCAAGAAACCTGCCAATGTCACGTGGCTAATAAGCAGAAGATCTTCTATTGAAACTGAAGACTCAGACTTCAACATTCGTGCTGTTTCCCTATAACATATGTCATGATCTCTTTCTTAGATATCAGGCTCAAGATTTAGATTTTGTTTTTTCTGAGTTAAAGATAAGCCATGGACAATTTCTTAACAAAAGGAACTTTTATAAAGATAAATTTGGAGTAGTTAGTATGTAGGGAATAATGGAGAAGAGACACTAAAGTAAAAAATACTCATTTTAGTTTCTTTGAAAAGAAGGCTTTGCTTGTTTGTCCTTCGGATTGCTTAGATTAAGCTTCGTTTCAATGACAAATATGCATAACTGCATTTTAATAATATAACATGGTAGTCTGTGAAAGCTAGCACTAGGAAGGATAGATGGGAGGAATGCACTGAGGGGAACCATCACCAAGACTCTAAGCCTATTTTCCACTGACAATATTACAAGATTAGGTTAGAATGGAAACTCCCATAGAAACTAGGAGAATGTTGGTAAATGTTTTAATCTGGTCATAAACAAGACTAGAAAACAAGTTTAGACTGATGAAAAAGTGTGAAAAATCTTAAGAGAAACCTCCCTTTTCATCTCCTTTTTAAAATGTTCAGGCCAAATTTAGTGTTACGAGAGAAAATATACACATGCATGCAATACTTTCTTAGTAAATATATGTAAAGATACATTTTGTAACATATAAAACACTGTTATATATGGACTTGTAAAATAATCCCCAGAATTGAACTCTGGGAAAAATATTCACAGCAGAAAAAAAAAATCAGTCAATGAATGAGTTGCTTGTGCTTTATCAGCATGGGCCATACAGCTTATGATGATGGAGCTATTAATAATCATTTGTCCACAAAGATGTCTTAGGTTGGAGTTCACACTCATATTTAAACAACGAGGGCAGATTACTTGAATAAGAACATTAGTAAATTGCTCATATGTTTCCAGGGATGGGGGAAAGGGGAAAAAGGGCGTTGGGTTGTTCAGTGGGCAAAGAGTTTCATTTTTGTGAGATGAAAAACTTCTGTTGCCCAACGATTCATGTATAGTTGACATTACTGACCTGTACACTTAAAAATGATTTACATGATAAATTTTATGTTGTATGTTTATTTTTTATAGATTTTATTTTTATTTATTTATTTTTTTTATTTAAGTTCTGGGTACATGTGCAGAACTTGCAGGATTGTTTGATAGGTATACACATGCCATGGTGGTTTGCTGCCTCCATCCCCTGTCACCTACATTAGGTATTTCTCTTAATGTTATCCCTCCCCAATCTCCCCATCCCCTGCTATCCCTCCCCTAGCCCCTGACCCCCCAACAGACCCCAGTGTGTGATGTTTTCCTCCCTGTGTTCATGTTTCTCATTGTTAAACACCCACCTATGAGTGGCGTTTGGTTTTCTGTTCTTGTGTCCGTTTGCTGAGAATGATGGTTTCCAGATTCATCCATGTCCCTGCAAAGGACATGAGCTCATCCTTTTTCGTGGCTGCATAGTATTTCATGGTGTATATATGCCACATTTTCTTTATCTAGTTTATTGTTGATGGACATTGGGTTGGTTCCAAGTCTTTCCTATTGTAAACAGTCTTTGCTATTGTAAGCAGTGAACATACATGTGGATGTGTCTTTATAATAGAATCATTTATAGTCCTTTTGGTATATACCCAGTAATGGGATTGCTGGATCAAATGGTATTTCTGTTTCTATATCCTTGAGTAATTGCCACACTGTTTTCCACAATGGTTAAACTAGTTTACACTCCCACCAACAGTGTAAAAGTGTTCCTATTTCTCCACATCCCCTCCAACATCTGTTGTCTCCAGATTTTTTAATGATTGCCATTCTAACTGGTGTGAGATGGTATCACAATGTGGTTTTGATTTGCATTTTTCTAATGACCAGTGATGATGAACATTTTTTCATATGTTTGTTGGCTGCATAAATGTCTTCTTTTGAAAAGTGTTTGTTCGAGTCACTAGAGTGAATCGGCAACCAACAGAATGGGAAAGAATTTTTGCAGTTTACCCATCTGACAAAGGGCTGATATCCAGAATTTACAAAGAACTCAAACAGATTTACAAGAAAAAAACAAACAAGCCCATTCAAAAATGGGCAAAGGATATGAACAGACACTTTACAAAAGAGGACATACATGAGGCCAACAAACATATGAAAAAATGCTCATCATCACTGGTCATTAGAGAGATGCAAATCAAAACCACCTTGAGATACCATCTCATGCCAGTTAAAATGGCGATCATTAAGAAATCTGGAGACAACAGATGCTGGAGAGGATGTGAGAAATAGGAACACTTTTACACTGCTGGTGGGAGTGTAAATTAGTTCAACCATTGTGGAAAACAGTGTGGTGATTCCTCAAGGACCTAGAAATAGAAATTCCATTTGACCCAGCAATCCCATTACTGGGTATATATCCAAAGGACTATAAATCGTTCTACTATAAGGACACATGCACACGAATATTTATTGCAGCACTGTTTACAATAGCAAAGACCTGGAATCAACCCAAATGCCCATCGATGATAGACCGGACTGGGAAAATGTGGCACATATACACCATGGAATATTATGAGCAATCAAAAATGATGAGTTCGTGTCCTTTGTACGGACATGGATGAATCTGGAGAATATCATTCTCAGCAAACTGACACAAGAACAGAAAATGAAATACCGCATGTTCTCACTCATAGGCGGGTGATGAGCGATGAGAACACATGGACACAGGGAAGGAAGCACTACACACTGGGGTCTATTGGGGGGAATGGGGAGGGACAGCGCGGGGGGAGCTGGGGAGGGATAGCATGGGTAGAAATGCCAAATGTGGGTGAAGGGGAGGAAGGCAGCAAAACACACTGCCACGTGTGTACCTATGCAACTATCTTGCATGTTCTGCACATGTACCCCAAAACCTAAAATGCAATTAAAAAAAAAAGTGTCTGTTTGTATCTTTCACCCACTTTTTGATGTTTTTTTTTCTTGTAAATTTATTTTATTTTATTTTTTTCTTGTAAATTTATAAAAAAATCTTTGTAGATTCTGGATATTAGCCCTTTGTCAGATGGGTAGCTTGCAAAAATATTTTCCCATTCTGTTGATTGCTGGCTCACTCCAACGATTGTTTCTTTTGTTGTGCAGAATTTATTTTTTATTTTATTATTTTTATTTTTATGTTGTATGTTTCTATCACAATTAAAGAACAAAGCACAACTGAGGGAGGATTCAGTAGATTTGACAATGAAGTGTTGAAGACAGCACTTAGTATGTTAAGTGACAGTTATTACTTCTGTGTATCATTTTGTGTAGTTCAGTCTATAGATTTAGGGGTCATGGCCCATGTTCTCACGTATAAGTGGGAGCTGACCAATGGGAACACATGGACACAGGGAGGGAAAAACACATACTGGGTCCTGTTGTGGGGTAGGAGATGGGGGAAAGAGAGCATCAGGAAAAATAACTAATGCACATGGGGCTTAATACCTAGGTGATGGGTTGAGATACAGCAAACCACCATGGCACACGTTTACCTATCTAACAAAGCTGCACATCCTGCACATGTACCCTAGAACTTAGAAAGAAAGATTTAAGCTTCATGGTTAACTTGTATGTGTGCCAATATGCACAGTATATGTACATATACAAATGCATATATGTTCACATGCATATGTCTAATTTTTCATTTTGTAAATTAATTTTTCAGATGACACTAATGTTGCTCTTAGTGATGATAGGTCTTGTTTCTTTGTTTCATTCTGGCTACTTCTTAGTATCTTCTTTAGAAAGCAGTAGAAGAAGATCATTTGAAAGCCAACCTATTCCTTTCTTAAAACAGAATAGTCTGTCTCTTTCTCCTTCTGTTCACGTTAGCCTCAGTTTCTCTCTTGAATCATGACTGTTTGGAAAATTGTCTGGACTACTTAGTGCCACTGAATCATGCCATGGAAGGATTTTGTGTTTTACTTTTAAAATTCTCTGTGACGGGAGAAGTACTGCTTCACGGCTTCTTGCCCAAGGATTTTAGATGGACACAATGGGTAATAAATGGATGATATTTAGTTTGGGTTGAAGAATCTCTCTGAGAAGTTGATATATGGGGGTATTGCTTTGTTTCTCCTGTATTTCTTGAAGAAGCAAATAATCATGTATGCAGGTCAACCAGGATTTTACACGAAAATTTTAATAAGTGAGGTCTAGATTTATATATTATTAATTTTTTTCCCATTGGTTTGGATAACATCCACTTTAACTGGTACTTAGTCATACTTAGCTGTCTTTATTAAAGTAGTTGATTTGTTGTTATTTTACAGTTATGACATGATTAATTAGGAAAATGGAAGATTTTCACATTGATTTCGGGGATCAAAGTTTTCATTATATTAACACTCTTAATTGCCATGAGTTTTCTATTTCTAGCATGCCTATTTTGTATTCATTCAAGTGAAGAAAATGGTCTTTTTCTTTCTCAGGTACTGCATAAGCCGACCACAGTATAAGACTTCTTGTGGCATCTCCTCGTTAATTTCTTGTTGGAATTTCTTATACAGCACAATGGGAGCTGGAAAGTAAGTATGTCAATTTATCAATATCCCCAAACTCCAAGATAATTTGATGTTGCTTTTTCTATAACAGAAAATTTTTAAGAAGATATTTTTTATAAATTAGAAAAGCCCTGCTGTATTTTAGTAGAAGTCTTTTAGCTTAAAATATATACATGTATTATTTTCAATAAAATAAAAATGGGCTGGGTGCAGTGGCTCACACCTGTAATCTCAGCACTTTGGGAGGCCAAGGTGGGAGTATCACTTGAAGCCAAGGAGTTAGAGACCAGCCTGGGCAACAAAGCCAAACCCCATCTCTACAAAAAGTAAAAAAATAAAAACAACTAGCCAGGCACAATGGCATATACTTGTAGTTCTAGCCTCTAAGGAGGCTGAGGCAAGAGGATCATTTGAGCCCAGTCGTTTAACATTGCAGTGAGCTATGCTCATGCCATCGTACTCCATCTTGGACCACAGAGTGAGACCCTGTCTCTAAAAAAATTAAACAAAATAATGAAAAATGTTACTAAAATTATCTGCCAATCAGACAAGTATATTAACATTGAGATAGGTTATATTTGCGTATGACAGGAATTGAAAAATGAAAAGCAATGAATGTTTCTTTTGTAGTCTTCCACCTATTACCCAAGAAGAAGCTTTACATATTCTGGGCTTTCAACCTCCATTTGAAGATATTAGGTTTGGTCCTTTCACGGGAAATACAACACTTATGAGGTATGAAGACCCTCTTAGAGGCAATACTTTATTTCTAGTTTTGCAAAACAATAATGCTGTAGATGTGTGTTGATAGTAAACCATGTATTCAGCCGCTGGGTCTCAACTTCTTGTGGATAGGCCAACTTTGAGCTATGCCTGGATTTCTTTAGAACTGGAATAATGCCATCTTTCTTGTAGAATTGTTGCTATGAGCAAATCTTCTTGTATTTTCAGGTGGTTTAGACAAATTAATGACCACTTCCATGTAAAAGGATGCTCTTATGTTCTATATAAGCCTCATGGGAAGAACAAAACAGCGGGAGAAACTGGTAGGTATACATATAGAAGATTCACACACACACACACACACACACACACACACACACACGATTTTGAATCTATCTCAAAGACTGGCTGTTTAGATTCCTGGAATGTTATGTACACCCTCAACACAGTCTGTTACTTGCATGTCTTTTTGTCTGAGGGAGAAATCATAATAGTAATCTGCAGGGCACTTTTTAATATGCAGTTTAATGTTTTACTTCTTCTAATCTTTTCATGTAGAACCTTTGAACTTTAAGGAATATCATAAATACTACTGTAACACACTGTATTATTTGGGTCCACGATGTATGTTTGTGTGTGTGTGTGTGTGTGTGTGTGTGCCTGCGCCTGTGTGTGCACATACTAGTAAAACTCTAAGGAAACAGCATGGAGTTTTAGCAGTTTTTCTTCCTAAGAAGGAATGTAAAGATTTGAGAATATTTGATGTTAGACCTGTGTGGTAACATATAATGACAGGAGAATAGACTGTGAAAGTGACAAAGTTCTATAAAATAGTCTTGGTTATAACATAGATATTAATGGAGTTGATCTCAGGGATATTTTAGTTATGTGCTAATTAAATAATTTCTAGTATTAGCAATTTCCATTTTTTAAATTGTTATAATCTTTTGACTGTACAAAAGCAATGAATGTACAGAAAAGCAATTTGCTGTACAAATCAGAAAATTGTAATACATTGTTAAAGACAGAATTATTCTGACACTCCTTGAAAGAGTAAGGAAGACTTTATTTAAGACTTGGAAAGGAGGATTATAGTAGGGATGAGAGATCAGGCTCAACTCTGAATACAGCAAAGACAGCTGGGAGTTTATAGCCAAGGGACACAGCGAGGACCTTACAGGTGGGAAATTACTAAGAGGGGACATCAGGAATTCTTGCTAAACTGGCCTAACAGACTTCTTGCTAAAGGCAGGTCAAGGGCTGAGACATCAAGAGTTGGTAGGGGAAGGGGGCGAAGAAGTTGATTAGATATTAAGGGTTGGGCGTTCTCTATAAACTGACTTAGCAGGATTCTTGCTAAAACTGGATACAGAAGTCTGAGGTCCAGGCCTGGTTGAAAAGAGTACTCAAGGATTAATCAAGAAGAGAATTGTTGTCAATAGAAGCTGTATGGTTTGCCAAGGTAAAAGACAGCCCAAAGTAAGATATATTTCTGTTGACCTATATTGGGTATATCAAGTTGGTTACTTGGAGGCAGGCTTGGAGAATACATGTTGGTTTCTACATGTACTAGTTTTGTGACCTTGAACAAGTCACTTGCTGAGCCTTGGTGTAGACCTTTTATCTTTCTATATTTGTATAGGGTCAGTGTGAGAATAAAAGGAGACATATTTGTAATGTGCTTAGCACCCTGTGTTATAGAGTAAGAACTCGGTAAGAGCTAGCATTTATTCCTACTGACTCAATTCTATGCCTTCACATGGGGCCTGTCTATCCCTCTGGAAAACACCGCTTTAAATGCTGTGTTGCTATTTAATTATGTTTCTAGTGAGACTGTCACCACCCTACTCTCAGTAAGTGAACAGGCAATGAAAAACTACGAAAGGATATATTATCTTGTTTGGCAATTTTCTCTTCAGGTGTGTATAATTTGCTTTTTGTACTATCTATTGAATTTGAGTTTTTTTAAAAGAGGTTTTCAATCATTTTTACTATGTCGTTCTTTTAAAAAATCTGTTTGTTTTTAAAAATGGTCTCCTTACTCATATTTTCAAGCCCTTTCTTTTTTAAATATATTGAAACTTTTTTCCTCTGTATTTGGTGTAATGTATGAAATGTATATCTATCTGATTTCACCGTCTCTTGTTTCTTCTGGATCTCATTTGAGGTGTCTTCATTTGCCGTGAAAAGAAAATGCATGATTTGGCATTGTCTTTGACAGTTCTCGAATGTTTATTTCCACAATATATGCCAAACCTTTTTCTGGTCCAAAAGATTTTCATGGTCATTCTCTAGTTATTAGAAGGTATAGTAATGATTCTGTCAGTTGTGTTCATTAAAAGTTTTATAAATGTCTGCTAATGACATTTTGCACCCTGTAAACTGAATACATAGCAGTTCAGTGAAAGCAAGTGAAAGAGTAAGTGTTTGTTTAAAAACACTTTTTTTTTTGAGATGGAGTTTTGCTCTTGTTGACCAGGCTGGAGTGCAGTGGCGTGATCTCAGCTCACCTCAACCTCCACCTCTGGGTTCAAGGATGCTCCTGCCTCAGCCTCCTGAGTAGCTGGGATTATAGGCATGTGCCACCAGGTCTGGCTAATTTTGTAATTGTAGTAGAGGCAAGGTTTCTCAATGTTGGTCAGGCGGGTCTCAAACTCCTGACCTCAGGTGATCTGCCACCTCGGCCTCCCAAAGGGCTGGGATTACAGGCATGAGCCACCATGCCCCCGCCAGATTTTTTTTTTTTTTTTTTTTTGAGATAAAATTTTGCTCTTGTTGCCCAAGCTTCAGTGCAGTGGCGCGATCTTGGCTCACCACAACCTCCACTTCCAGGGTTCAAGTGATTCACCTGCCTCAGCCACCCAAGTAGCTGGGATCACAGGCATGTGCCACCATGCCTGGCTAATTTTTTGAGATGGGGTTTCTTTATGTTGGTCAAGCCCAGCCAGATCATACTGGAATACAGACTGAACTTCTGAATTTACCTACCCTCAGTAATACATTTGTGTCTTCTCATATACAGAATGACTTTCTTGGACGACTACCTTAACGTATTAAATGCCGTATTTACTGTATTGGCACTGTGGCTCACGCCTGTAATCCCAGCACTTTGGGAGGCCAAGATGAGCTGATCGCTTGACGTCAGGAGTTTAAGGCCAACCTGGCCAACATAGTGAAACCCCGTCTCTACTACAAATACAAAAATTAGCTGGGCATGGTGGTAAGTGCCTGGAATCTCAGTTACTCGGGAGGCTGAGGCATGAGGATTGTTTGAACCCGGAGGCAGAGGTTGCAGTGAGCTGAGATTGTGCAATTGCACTCCAGCCTGGGTGACAGAGCAAGACTCTGTCTCAAAAAAATAAAAAATAAAAATAAACAAATAAATGCTGTGTTTACTATCTTGTATTTCAGAGGGTGACCTTTTTCTGATTTGGGGCTGAAATGTTGGGGTGTCCCACGGTAGACTTCTCTATACCGTCGTACCCTGTGTTCCGTAAACTACATCACTGGCTGTTTCCGGAGTATGTTTCCTCTCCAGTGGTTCTGTTTTCCCATTATGCTCTTTCCTCTGTCTAGATTGTTGAAATCCTGACACTTCATTAAGTTTCATCTTGAATGCTACCCCTTCTTGACTCCTCAAACCTGATGTGCTCTTTCTCCTTTGAATTCTGTACCTTTTTTGTGGCACTATGTTATTCCACCTTCTATTAAAGTTACTTGTTCCGTCTTCCCTACTAATGCACTTGAGGGACTGTGCATCACTCCTTGGCTCTCTGCTGCAGCGAGGACCTGCTGTTCTTAGTGGTCTTCAGCTATTTCAGTGGCCAAAAAGTCGGTCATTGAAACTATGACTTGCAAGCTCTCATCTTCATCTATTTTTGGATTTCTAGTTTTAATGGGCTTTTTGTTAATAAATAATTTAGCTTCTTCCAGGAGATGCAAGTTAATGAAACCTCAGTTAATGCCTTTGAGTACTAAGTGCTGGTAAAAAGTCATTTCTTAGGATCATACATTTGAAATTGACAACTATTTTAGTTATGGCAAATATACGAAGAAGAGTGGGCATAAGAGGTTGTTGTGGTACTACCAGCCTGTCTCTGTAGAGATTATCTTGTCACTTGGCTTGTGAAGGCTACTCTGCTAGCCTCTGTAAGTTCTGTGGAAAGATTAAAGTTGTGTGTTAGTATTGTAGAAAATACTGGGTTTTTATCACATGAGATTAGGCTCGCAGACACTTTGAAAGGTGAGGGGGAACAGAATTTATTGGGTGAAAAGGAAAAAACTCAGCAAAGCAAGAAGGATTCCTGCTAACAGGCCCCCATCTCACAGATTGAATCTCAGGTTACCACACAGGGACAGGAGAGTCCAGGCTTCTCCCCTACTGCAGACAGCGGGCACTTCCTGAGGCCGAACCCCATCCTCCAGCACTCAGGCCAGTTGAAGATTCTCTGGGAAGCCCTTTTTATGTGGCTGTTTCATTAGTAGGGGAAGTTTGCATTTTAGAAACTTGTTTATTACCTCGAGTTTATTTTTATTCATGTATATCAGTAGTCTTTAAGTTGGGATGTACATACTGTATATATTAGAACCTCTGTATTACAATCTAATTTTAAAATCCAACAATTTGTATATCTTTTATAAAGAATATTGGTACAGTAGTTTATGTATATAGTTAATAAATGCATGTGCTAAAATTGGACATACTTGTTCAGAATTTTTAGTGATAGCTGTGTATAACCAGAAGAGTTGAAACCATGGCTGAATACACTCGGTATTAGGTTTCAGACAAATTTCATAGACACCTGTGTGTGTTATTAGAAGGTTTTGGTAAGCAAGGACAGATTTTAGTTCTTTAGTTTGCTAATGAGATTATCTGTGTTTAAAGGGTAAAACAGAATACATTTATTAACATTCCTTGTACCAATCAATAGCTTCTTGTTTTTTCCCCAGCAGTGTCAGTGTGTTTCAAGTAATGTCTTTTCTGTCCCTAAGCCCTTAACCAGTCCTTCATGTGAAGCATGGACATTGCTTTGTGGGCTTTCAGTTTGTTTGTTTGTTTGTTTATTTTAATAGCTTCAGGGGCCCTGTCAAAGTTAACCCGGGGATTGAAAGATGAATCGCTGGCTTATATCTATCATTGCCAAAATCATTATTTTTGTCCAATTGGCTTCGAAGCAACCCCTGTTAAAGCTAATAAAGCATTAAGGTAAGCATTGACATGTTCTAGAAAGTGCATTTTAAGAAATATTAAAAAATATTCGAAGTCTCTGAAATTGAAAGGCTTGGCGATCTGCTTTCCTGACATCAAGTTAGACTGTTCTTTAAACATTAGACTTACTCTTCTGCAGAATTGCATTTAGTTAATTATGTTGTTGAAAATTTCCATTTAGGTACTATTGTTCAGTCATTATAGGAACAAGTCATTTGAAAAGTCATTTTTTTTCCCTTAGAGACAGGGTTTCACTCTGTCACCCAGGCTGGGGTGCAGTGGTATAATCATAGCTCAGTGCAGCCTCTAACTCCTGGTCGAGCAATCCTCCTGCCTCAGCCTCCTGAGTAGCTAGGGCTACAGGCATACACCACCATGCCCAGCTCATTAAATGTTTTAATTTGTGATTTCTGTAGAGACAAGTTCTTGCTATGTTGTGCAGCCTGGTCTCAAACTCCTGACTTCAAGTGGTCCTCCTCTCTGGGCCACCCAAGGTGCTGGGATTACAGGTGTGAGCCACCATACCATTCCTGAAAAGTAATTTTTACATTTATTATGAAGTAGTTGCAAAGGATTTTACAAATTATGTCTCAGTGCCTCATCCAATGTCCCACATGAACAAAGTATGACAGAATCTAGTGTCAAGAAGATTGTCACAACTGAGTAAATTAAAAAGGATCTTCCTTTCTTAAAGTGAAGAACATGGAATCTGGTTCCCCTTTTTCCTAATTGCAAGGAAGCTCGAGATCCAATTTTTATTTCTAATGTCAGAAATTATATGACCTTCATGGTTATATTATTTTCTTTGCCTAATCCAGAGTTTCTGTTTTATTAACTATGTAGCTTGACTGGTAAACTTGGACCTTTTTGGAAGAGATTATCCCTAAGAAAGAGAAAGTGACTGAATTTTAATTTTTTTTTCCTGCTTAACCTGTTTTCCTTACGATGGGTTGAAATAATACCAGGATGGTTCTAAGCAAAGGAGAAGTATCTAGTTAAGAATTGGTGGGTGGGGTGCAGTGGCCTAATTCCAGCATTTTGGGAGGCTGAGGCAGGCAGATTGCTTGCACGCAGGAGTTCAAGACCAGCTTAGGCAACATAGTGAGACCCTGTCTCTATAAAAAATGCAAAACTTAGCCAGGTGTATTGGTGTGTACCTGTCATCCCAGCTACTTGGGTGGCTGAAGTGGGAGGATTGCTTGAGCTGAGATCACGCCACTGCACTCCAGCCTGGGTGACAGAGCAAGACCCTTTCTTTAAAAAAAAAAAAAAAAGAATTGGTGAAAACACAAGCCACGAATACTTTGAGCAAAGGGATTGGCTTGATCATGGGTTCTTTTTTTTTTGAACAAGGTCTTTCTCTGTTGCCCCGACTAGAGTGCAGTAGTGAGATCGTAGCTCACTGCAGCCTCAACCTCCTGGGCTCAGTGATCCTCCTACCTTAGCCTCCTGAGTAGCTGGGACTACAAGTACTCACCACCTCACCTGGCTAATTTTTCTATTTTTTTGTTTTAGAGATGGGTTTCAACATGTTTCCCAGGCTGGTCTTGAACTCTTGGGCTCCAGTGATCAGACCGCCTCAGTTTCCCAAAGTGCTGGGATTACAGGTGTGAGCCACCCAGTCTGGATGGGTTATCTGGGACTGGAGGCCTTGTGGCCTTGGAGTCCCACTCAAAGGCCCCTCGGGGTTAGGGAAGAGGGATTCTGGGACAGGTTGGCATGACCTGGGAGAACCAGGAAGCTGGAAGTTGTGTTTTGTGAATGAGGAGCAAGCTGGAACTCTCTTGCTCTCTTCAAATGCTGAAATGCTTTACTTGTCTCTCTGGAAGTGGAATTTCTTATATATGAGGTATATTGTGTATTTCTTTTATGATTTCATCCTGCAGCTTCGCCTTATTTCAGACATTTATCAAGTGTAAATCATGATTTTAAACCAACTTTGTACCTTTTAAAAGAGAGTTCCTCACTTCTGCCTGTACCTAAGAATCGTGTGATTTTGTTTTTTTTTTTAAAAAAAACTATACAAATCCCCAGGCTCTACTCTAGGCCTATTTGATTTAGAATGCCCAGGGATGGGATTAGGACATCAGTGTGTTTAAAGACTCCATTGCATTAGGGTTTTATTTTTAGGATGCCTTTTGAGATGTCTTGAATTCTTAGTGAAAGGAGAAGAGTAGTGGAAATATGCTGGTAGCATTCCAGGACTTTTTTTTTCCTCCTGTAATCTTAGAGGTGGTAAAACACTTTACAGCCTAGATTTTGCATAGAGGATTAAGGCTGAAATTTAATTTGTGAGTTCTCTTTAATGGCTTGTTGAAATTTGCCCCTACCTAAGCTCTAATGTCTGTTCTTGCCGAATGAATGCTGTGTTTGAATACACTTTAGTATACCTTTTATTAATATATAGTTGAAGCAATAGACTCACGGGAGTGAGTACCTGTGAAACTTACTCTGAATGTATTTTATATTTAGCAGGGGGCCTCTCTCACCACAAGAAGTGGAATATTGGATCTTAATTGGAGAATCAAGTAGAAAACACCCTGCCATTCACTGTAAAAAGTATGTTAATTTCCCTTGATTTTCTTTAAATGGGGTAACATTTAGATGCAGTGAAATGCACAGATCTTAGTTGTGTATAATTAGTTGGGTAAATGAATGCACTTGTATAAGCAGCACCTAGATAGGATGTGGTGCACAGTCATTGCCATGGAAAATACCCTCACTCTTTCCTCCTATCAATCCCCATAGAAAGCCCCTCTTCTGATTTCTGTCTCTACAGATTTACATTGCCTATTCTTGAATTCAGTGTAAACAGAATCATGCAATATTATTTTTGTGTCAATATCTTAAGTAACACTTTTGAGATTCTTCCATTGTGTCATGTGTATCAGGAGTTTATTACTTTTTTATTGCTGAGTAGTATTCGGCTGCATAAGCATGCTGCAATTTGTTTTCCATTTTCCTGTTGATGGGCATTTGGATTGCTTTGAGTTTTGGTCTCTTGTGAATGAAGCTGTTAGGAACATTCATGTACAAACCTTGAAAAAATTACATAACAATTTTATTAAAATATAATTAATATACCATAAAGTTCACTGCATCCATCATGTGCAGTGGCTCATGCCTGTAATCCCAACACTTTGGGACACTGAGGTGTGTGGATCGCTTGAGCTCAGGAGTTCTAGACCAACCTGGGCAATATAATGAGACCGTGTCTATAAAGCAAAAATTGAAAAATGAGGCAGGAGTATTGCTTGAGCCTAGGAGATTGAAGCTACAATAAGCTGCGATCGTGCCTCTGCACTCCCACCTAGGTGACAGAACAAGACCCTGTCTCAAAAAAAGGGAAAAAAAATGTACAATTCCATAGATTATGTATAGTTATAGGGTTGTGCACCAATCACCACTATCTAATTGGAGAATATTTTCATCACTCTGGAAAGAAACCCCATACTCATTAGCAGTCACTCCGAATTCCCTGAGCCCCTGGCAACCACTGATCTGCTTTCTGCCTCTAGGGATTCGCCTGTTCTTTTTTGTTTGTTTTTTTTTGAGACAGAGTCTCTTTCTGTTGCCCAGGCTGGAGTGCAGTGGTGTGATGTCAGCTCACTGAACCTTTGCATCCCAGGTTCAAGTGATTCTCCTGCCTCAGCCTCCTGAGTAGCTGGGATTACAGGCACACACCACCATGCCCAGCTAATTTTGTATATTTTGTAAAGATGGGGTTTTGCTATGTTGGCCGGGCTGATCTCATACTACTGACCTCAATGATCTGCCTGCCTCAGCCTCCCAGAGTGCTGGGATTAAAGGCATGCACCTGGCTGGGATTTGCCTATTCTTGACATTTCGTATAAATGGTGTCATACAGTATTTAGCATGTACCTGGCTTTTTTCACTTAATACAGTGTTTTCAGTGTCATCCATGTTTTAGTATGGATTAGAACTTCATTCCTTTATATGGCCAAATCATTTCCTTTGTATGGATATGTCACCTTTTGTTGTACAAGTCTTGTAGAAGACATATGTTTTGTTCTGGGAGATACCTAGGACTAGAATTGTCAATTTATAGTATAGATGTATAGTTAAGAAACTGTGGGGAAGTTCTCCAAAGTGCTTGTAAAATTGAACAGAAGTTCTGATTCTAATTAATTAATTTAAATTAAATATATTTTATCAGTTTTGTTCTTTTATGTGTTTGGTGCCTCTTTAAGAAATTTTTGCCTACCCCATGACCTCAAAGATGGTGTCCTGTTTTTTTCTAGAAGTTTTAAAGATTTTATGTTTAGATTTTTGATCCATTTCTATTATTTTGGAACAGGGTCTCTCTCTATCACCCAGGCTAGAGTACAGTGGTGTGATCATGGCTCACTAAAGCCTCGACCTCCTGGGCTCAAGTGATCCTCCCACCTCAGCCTCCTGAGTAGCTGAGACCACAGATGTGTTCCACCATGCCCTACTAATTTTAGAAGTTTTCATAGAGACAGAGTCTTGCTGTGTTGCCCAGGCTGGTCTCAAACTCCTGGGCTCAAATGAACCCATCTCCTTGGCCTCCCAAAGGGCAGGGATTACAGATGTTCGCCATGCCTGCCTTAACTACTTTTTGTGTGTGGTATGTGGTAAAGCTCAACTTTGATTTTGCCCCCTGTGTTTACCTAGTTATTCCAGCACTATTTGTTTACAAAGATTTTCCTTTCATGATTTCTTTGGTCCCGTTGCTGAAAACTAACTGGCCATATATGTGTGGGCTGTTTCTGGACTCTGTCCCACTAATCTGTTTGCCTGTCCTTTAACCAATGCCACACACTCAATGGTTATAGTTTATACTAAATCCTGCAATTAGATAGCATGAATCCTCTGAATTTTTCTTAGATTGTTTTGGCTCTTCTAGGACCTTGGTTTTTCCATAAATATTTTAGAATTTGTCTTTTGGCTAAAAAGCTTGTTGAGATTTTGATTAGGATAGAATCTACAGAATTCATAATTTAGGTTGGGTGTGGTGGCTCATGCCAGTAATCCTAGCACTTAGGTGGGAGGATCAGTTCAGCCCAGGATTTTGACACCAGCCTTGGCAACCTGGCAAAACCCTGTCTCTACTAAAACTATAAAAATTAGCCAGGCATGGTGGCATGTACCTGTAGT